>NC_086099.1:186482167-188982167 GCF_963921235.1 Mobula hypostoma
TAGTCAGAGGGAGAAAAGAGAGAGAGGGAGAAAGGGTGTGTGTATATAAATAAATAACGGATGGGGTACAAGTGGGAGGTGGGGCATTAGTGGAAGTTAGAGCAATGAACATTGACTTCTCTAACTTCCGCTAATGCCCCACCTCCCTCTCGTACCCCATCCATTATTTATTTATATACACACATTCTTTTTCTCTCTCTGTCCCTCTGACTATACCCCTTGCCCATCCTCTGGGTTCCCCCCCATCCCCCTTTTCCTTCTCCCTGGGCCTCCTGTCCAAACTGTAGTTGATAGAGAGCATCTGATGTATGCATCTTTGCTATCCAGATGTTCCAGCGTTGACTGAAGAGTCAGACAAATGGCATCTCCTGTGGACCTGTTGCACTGGTAGGGAAACTGGAGCAGATCCAAGTAGGTTCCCAGCCAGGATTTGATATGTTTCATCACCAACCTCTCAAAACACTTCATCACAGTGGCTGTAAGTACTACTTGATGATAGTCATTGAAGCAGGTTATTCTCACAATAAGCCTATGCCCTCTCGTTTCAGACCCTCCTAACTTAGAAGAACACTGAATATCTACTCCATCTATGCTCCTCATGATTTCAGTGTCATATGCAAGCTCACTAATCATACTGCCAATATTCTTATCCAAATTGCTGATATACTGTATATACAGTATATATCCTTAACTTCTTGTGTCCGTGACTGAGCCACTTTTCCTGTTGTTTTTTGGTGCCAGGAAAGGATGTATATTTGCTGTAAACTATGTGCCAATCCTTTAAGAGTCACCATTGTGCATTGTGCCATACTTTTTACTGTAATTTCTCAATCTGTCACAGCCAAATCATGCCTCATATTTTGGTTTGTTTGTACAAAACCAAGGTTTCAGTTTAAGCTAAATCATTTTCAATCTTTATGTGAAGTTGTAAAACATTATAACAGCTCTCCTTTAAAGGCTTCTTAACTAATAAATTATTTAATTAACCCTTTCTCTTCTGAAAGTGCTAGATCCAAAATAACGTTCATTATTGATTACTCAATAAGCTGTTTAAAAAAATCTCTAATACACTATGAATTTGTCCTCCACATTATCACTGCTTCCTGGGTTTGACAAACCTGTAGCTAAGTTAAAGTTCTGCCATGATTATTGTTTCATGCATTTCTAATTTCTTAATTTGTACTTTTCCTGCATTAACACTACTTTTATCATCATTTAATTCTGCTCCTGGCTGTCACTTATCTGCACCTAAACTGATTCTACCTTTGACATTCACCTCTCTTCCAATGTTCCCTCTAATTTGTAATGACCAGAGCGTGCAAAAATCTTGTGCTGTGCAATTTTTTGGCCGGTGACAACAATATGTCCACATTGAATTTTTAAATGGAAGTAAACCTGAAGCTATTCTAAGGATAAGGTCCAGTTTGTTGTTCATTGTTTAAAGAAATAAAATGACACCCATCAATGAGTCTTATTTCTCATTACTATATGACAGTATGTAAAAATATCAATCTTTTCACATGTTATCAAAGTTGTTTGAAATGGTCATTAAGCCATTCCACTTTAAATGAACTAGCAGTTCTTTTGCAATTCATGCCCTTTGCTTCATTAGGAATTTGACATAGTGAATCAATAATTTCTTCAATAAGAACAGTTTAAATAAGTCAGTTCTAAAATCTGCAGACAAATCATCGTAAACTCCACGTTGTCAACACTGTCTGCATCAGAAACCAGAAAGGAAATGCAATTGTGTACGATCGTGAAATATACTTAACATGCCTATGAGGTAAAGGGTGACAACCTTTTGAATGCAGTTTTAATTCTTTTGTGTGCTGGTAGCAAAAGATGTGTGCGCACACACGTGCACACCTTTAGAGGGAACAACGCTCTCTATTGATCAATTCTCTCTACTGCCTTTATGCCAGTCTATTTGCTCGAGCTACCCCTCCTCCTTTTTCATTTCATCTCCTTCTTCTAAGAGTTGTGTATCCTGCAATATTTAATTTCCAATTTCAGTCGCTTTGCAATAACAACAATCAGATTGTTCCCAATTATTTTCATCTATGGTAATAATTATTGAAACTTGATGACCAAATATAGGAGCAAAATTAGGTCGAGACTGCTCTGCCATTACATCATGGCTGATTTATTATCTCACTCAACCGCTATTTTCCTGAATTCTCTCATTAACCTTACTAATCCAAAACCTATCAACCTCCACTTTAAATATACCCAATGACTTGTCCTCCACAGCTGTCTGTGGCAATGAATTCCTCTATTCATCACCCTATGGCTGAAGAAATTTCTCCTCATCTTTGCTCCAAAATGATGTCCCTCTTTTCTGAGCTGCACCCTCTGGTCCCCACTGCAAGAAACTTCCTCTCCACATCCACTCTATCTAGGACTTTCAATATTTGATAAGTTTCAATGCGATCCCCCTCATCCTTCTAAACTCTGAGTACAGACCCAGAGCCACCAAATGCTCCACCAACTCTTTCAATCCTGGAATCATTCTCGAGAACCTCCTCTGGACCACCTCCAATGCCAGAACCTCTTCTTAGATAAGGGTCCCAAAAGTGCTCACCATACTCCAAGTGTGGTCTGACCAATGCCTTATAAAGTCTCAGCATTACATCCTTGCATTTATATTCTATTCCATTTGAAATAAATGTTAACATTGCATTTGCTTTCCTTACCACTGACTGAACCTGCAAGTTAAATTTAGGGAATTTAGGATGCAGTCCCTCAAGTGTCTATGCACCTCTAATTTCTGAATTTTCTCTCCATTTACAAAATAGTCTACACTTTTTTTCAATCTATTGAAGTGTATGGTCACAAACTGTCCTACAAAATATTTCATCTGCCGCTTCTTCGCACATTCTCCTAATCTGCCTTAGGCCTTCTGCAGCTTCCCTGCTTCCTCATCACTACCTGTCTCTCCACCTATCTTCGTATCTTTTGAAAATTTAGCCTTAAAACCATCAATTCTGTCATCCAAAATATTGACATATAATGTGAAAAGAAGTGGTCCCAACACTAACATTTGCGGAACACAAACTTGCAGCCACCCAGAAAAGGACCCATTTATTCCCAGTCTTTGCCTCCCACCCATCAGCCAGTCTTCTATTCATGCTAGTATATTTCCTGTAATACGATGGGCTCTTATCTTGTTAACCAGCCTCATGTTAAAAGCCTTCTGAAACTCCAAGTAAACAACACCCATTGACTCTCCATTGACTCTCCTCTTTGTTATTTTCTCCAATAATTTCAGCTTATTTGTTAGGCAAGATTTCCCCTCAAGGAAACCATCCTTGACTTTGGCCTATTTTTTCACGTGCCTCTAATTACCCCAAAGCCTCATCCTAAGTCATGGACGCAAACATCATCCCACCAACTGAATTCAGACTAACTGGCCTATAATTTCTTTTGCATCCTACCCTTCTGAAAGAGAGGAGTGACATTTGTAACTTTCCAGTCCTCTGGAACCATTCCAGAATCTGGTGATTCTTGAAAGATTATTACTATTGCCTCCACAATCTTTTCAGCTACCTCTTTCACAACCCTTGTGTGCAATCCACCTGGTCCGGATGACTTATCTATCTTCAGACCCTTCAGCTTCCCCAGCACCTTCTCCTTAGTAATGGTAACTACACACACTTCTGCACCTTGACACTCTCGAATTTCTAGCACAGTGCTGGTGTCTTCCACAGCGAAATCTGAAGCAAAACCCCTATTAAGTGTATCATAAAGTAAAATCCTTATTGTGTGTACTGCTTTGATTTCCAGCATCTGCAAATTTTCTCTTGTTCCTTGTTAAGTTTGTCTGCTATTTCCTTGTCCTCCATTACTATCTCTCCAGTGTCATTTTCCAGATGTCCAATACCCATGCTCACCCCTCTTTTACTGGTCTCGGCCTGGAACGTCGACTGCGCCTCTTCCTATAGATGCTGCTTGGCCTGCTGCGTTCACCAGCAACTTTGATGTATGTTGCTTGAATTTCCAGCATCTGCAGAATTCCTGTTGTTTACATTTATATTTAATATTTTCCCTCCTTATGGCCGTATTACTTGCTTTCTGTTGATTTTTAAAAGCTTTCCAATCCTCTGATGTCCCACTAAAGTCATACCTGACAACCTGTAACTGCACTTCATGATCATCTACTGTATCTTACTCCATATACTGCATGCACTCAAATGCTGAATGCAACCAGTATATTCAATGTTATGAATTGTAACAAATTGTTATGAATGCTGAGAATATTCATATGAAAACTTCAGTGTTGCCTTCTCATTTCTTTCATATTACACTCTCTAAAATAATTATATTATTATGTATGGTTACACAGTGTGTATGTGACCAGACTCTTGTTATCAAGTTGAGGCCCAACACTAATCAGACGAACAACATCTTATATTCCTATCCATGACTGACTGAGGCGAACACACACACACACACGCGCGCGCACACACACACACACACACACACACACACACACACACACACACACACCCGCCCTTATATTCCATCTGGACAGTCCACAACCCAATGCTATCGTCATGGAGTTAAACCTCACCTCTGGTTTTTCCCATCCTGCTCCCTTCCAATCCTCCTCCAGTCCCCCTATTTTTGTCTCTTTCCCACACCCTCCTTCCAGCAGCCAATCACCCATTTTCATCCCCCTCCCGCTGCTGGTTCCATTCACCTGCTACCTCTCCCCTATCTCATTGGGCAAAAGATGGAAATGCTTGGAAGCATATACAAATAGGCCCAAGGACAGTTTCTATCCTACTTTTATCAGTTTCTCGAATGGGCCTCTCAAGTGCTGGTTACAAAGTCTTGATTTCTTTTTTTGATAAAATGATAAATACACCCAATGACTTGGCCTCCAAGCCCTCTGTGGCAACAAATTCCATAGAATCACTACTCTCTAGCTAAAAAAAAATACTCTTTATCTAAGTTCTAAAGGGAAATTCCTTATTAATCCAATATAAATATGAATTAATTTAATCCCCATACATTTCATCTGCCTGACCGTCCTCCTTTTGGTCCTGAATCCATCTGCCTTTCACTGCTCCCCTAAAGATTTCCACTATCTGAAGCACGTTCAATAACTCCAAAAGAATGAGGTTTGGTAAAATACTGAAAGGCTTTTATTCGCTGTACAATACGACCTCCACGGTAAGCGTCTGCTCCCGGACTGAGGGGGAGGGGCAAGGCAAAACACCTTTATACAAGGATTCTGTGGGAGGAGCCACAGGGGCAGTCAGCAGAGGGGCGTGTCCAGACAGTTAACCCAGTTACAACATATATATATGGTTTACCACACTATCCGCGTTATCAGATACGAGAACTGTTAGTGTTTGTGTCCCTGCAGCCTCTCTCCATCTTCACCCTCCCCTCCCCTCCCCACTCCTGGCTATAGTTTCTTCTTACTTTACCTGCTTCTATCTATTATACACCTGGCTCTGTGTCCCGACTCTACCCTCTCCTTTCCTTACTTGACTATCTTTCTTCATGACCCCCTCCTCCCAGTTCACCAATGGTCTGTCTCTCAGCACTCCCCCTTTTTGAGTTATAGTCATAGCACAGAAACAGACTCTTCGGCTCATTTGACCTGTGTCAACCTATTTTTCTGACTAGTCCCATCTTCATGCACCCAGACCATAGCCCTCCATACCCCTCTCATCCATGTGCCTATTCAAACTCCTTTTAAATGTTGCTGTTGAACCTGTATCTACCACTTACACAGGCAGCTCGCCCCACACTCACACCACCCTCTGAGTGAAGAAGTTTTCCCCTCAGATTTCCCTTTAATATTTCACCTTTCACCCTAAACCTATGACCTCTAATTCTCGTCTCACCCAACCTCAGGGGCAAAAGCCAGCATCTACTTACCCTATCGATAACCCTCGTAATTTTGTGCACCTCTATAAGGTCTCCTCTCATTCTGCTACACTCCAGGAAATAACATTCTAACCAATTCAATCTTTCCCTGTAACTCAAGTTCAGGCAAAATCCTTGTAAATTTTTTCTGCATTCTTTCAATATTATTGATATCTTTCCTGCAGCTAGGTGACCAGAACTGCACACAATACTCCAAATTCTGCCTTGCCCGTATCTTATACAGCTTCACTATAATATCCTAACTCCTGTACTCAGTGCCCAGATTTATGATGGTCAATGTGCCAAAAGCTCTCTTTATGACCCCAACTACCAGTAACACCACTTTCAAGAAATAGTGGACCAATATTCAGTATTATGGAGTGCTTTGTTGCCTATCTATCATCTCCCTGCCCCTGTTGCTATTTCGGCTCTTCCCTTCTCCATCTGCCTATCACCTCACCTGGACTGATCGATCAATTGCCATCTCTTGCTCCACTCCTTCCCATTATCTCTTGATTCTTGCCATCTCCTTTCAGAATTAGGGCTCTGACCCAAACCTTCACCTATCCACCTCCCTGCACGGATGCTGTCTGACCCACTGAGTTCTGCCAGCAGCTTGCTCGTTGCTTCTGGAGGATGTCACAAGAGTACATGGCTCTGCGGCCCCACGAGTCTCCCTCTGGATGTTCATACGCTGCAACCAAGTCAGGGATGGACATGATCAGAATGCCTTCAAGTCTGATGAGAAGCTGAAAGCAAGTTCCAACATTCAACGTTGCAATAAAGCTCGAGGTCCAAGCAGGAGAAATTTGCGTGGTTAATCTGCTTCAGGTGATTAGTCCTGAGCACAGTCACTGCAGCCACACTTCAGCCAATGTCGTTGTCCTGTTTCAGTACTCACTCCTCCAAGGAAATAGGAGCACTACTGAAATGTCTAATCTCTCTATGACATGAGCTCGGTCAGTTTAAATGTATTTATTTATTTATTTATTTAGCAATGCAGTGTGGAGTAGGCCCTTCTGGCCCCTCGAACCACACTGCCCCAGCAACTCCCGACAAACCTGATTAACCCTAACCTGATCATGGGACTATTTACAATAACCTATTAACCTTCCTGGTATGTTTTTGGAGTGTGGGAGGAAACTGGAGGACCCGGAGAAAACCCACGCATTCCATGGGGAGGACTTACAGAGACTCTTTACCGAATGACACGGACATTGAACTCTGAACTCCAGCATACCCCGCGCTGTATTAGCATCCTAACCACTACGCTACCATGTCACCCACTGGATCGGCTGCTTCCTGTTTCAGATGACATGGCTATGTAGAAAGTCCAATGATTGACATCTAGCTTATAGTTACAAAATAGCTGAACGTCTGCGGCTGAAGATTACAGATGGGAGATAGGATGCATTGCACGCCTCATTATTGTGCAGGATCTCCTACAGCGATAGCCTGAGGATGGTTGTTTAACTTAATCTGGAAATGTCTCCAAAAATATTTCTCTTTATTTTAAAAAGCCCACATGAAGCTGAATAATCAGGGATTTCTCAAGAGTGCAAAATACCTCCTGACAGTGGTTCATATAATTTCCTTATGACTAACAACTTTCTTTATGGGTGATAGGAAAATATCCACCTGGCCTCTTCAAACATATTGTATTGGTATTGTACTGTTTCCTTATTGAGGTTACTTACTAATGTATAATGCAAATATAGAATCTGAAGGATACAGCTGTGAAATTTGTGTCCTTCTGAATCCCAATTGCATTGTTCATTGTCAGTATTGACTAAAGTAGCACAAATTATCTGCTTAAAGTATTGTATCATGTCAAAGGATCACTGTAGATGATATCAGTGCTAGAAAGGACTAGATCAAGGCATTCAGGCTGAAGAAATATGTTGGTAACCACGAAACCCTGGGCTAATCCTGTTAAAACTGACCCCACTGGTGACTGAAGCACTGATAGTGGGACCTTGTTAAAGGTAGACGCAAAGTGAAGGTGGTCTTTTAGCAGGAGGGGTTTAAACATAGTACTTCAATTCTGCTGCTCCTAATACTTAGCACATTCTTGAATCTGTATTTTTAACATGTTACTATTGCCAAAAATTTTTTAAATTGTTTCAGACAGGCACATATTTGTGAATGCATGCATGTGGCGCCAGCACTCATAGTGAATGCAGGCTTTAATATTATTCAATGTCTCAAGTTTCTACTGAGATTACTCCATGAATTTGCTAATAGTGAAATTTATTAAAGTCTCAAAGCCACTTCAAATTATTACCAAAGTAAGGTGATTAGAATCAGTTCTATGGAACATACTGCTTAAAAATTTAATATTCAGACCATTATTTTAATTTACATTTATTTTGAATTTCAGGTTGCTTCCCTTTTTTTTATGACGTATTGTGTTAATTAAATCATTGTGAAAATCTGGTCTTTGAAATAGTGAATTGAATATTAACAAAATGTGAAGGAGAAATACTTTGATGTGGTATTCGACAATAAATGGCGAAGAATTACGCCTTTCAAAAGCACTTGCAAAGAAGGCTTTTGAATTCCTTCAGAAATAACAACAATGTGATTATGTTGAACACTTTTTTAGCAATAAAAAACTTGAGCGCTACTCATTGAAGCCTAAAGAAGTACATGGAGTCAGATGTGAAACAATTGCAAGTTTATTTGAAATAATAGATTTTGAAAAGCTTTTAAAAGAAGAAGATGGAAATAGAGTGGCAGTCATACTTAAGGAAGAAGTCCCAAGAGACTGAAGACATGGCCACTCTTTCCCTCTTGCGTTCATTCACAACAATATGTGCAGTATTTATTATACAACTATAACAATCCTTGGAGTCAGTGGCAGAGCCGTTTTAAAATGCAGGTTAAGAGTTAAATCCTTTAGTGGGTCTAGAGTCACTTGTTGTCCAGACTGTGTAAATATGGCTGATTTCCTTCTCTCAGGGACATGAGTGAACCAGATGGATTTTTAACCACAGCCCAGTAGCTTTAAGGTTTCCATTAGCAATTGGTTTTATAATTCTAGTTTTACTTTGTTACCCAAAGACAAATTCTCCTGCTGCCACACCTGGACTTGAGTTCGCAGTGCCAGATTAATAACACAGACTTGCGGATGATTGTCGAGTAAGCTCACCAGCAAGCTATTGAACCCAGTGTTACACAAAAAGAAAATCAGAAATGCTGTGGAGAAGTAAGTAGGTTTTTCATATTATTTCTCATAGTTTCTTATGACAAGAAACAAGTCCATTTTGCTCATTGACTTTATTCTACCTCTGAGAGCATTTCCATCAGTCCATTCACCTCACTCTTTTCCCCAGGGAAAGGGAAACAAAACCTATTGGGCATAGGTTCAGCGTGAAAGGGGAAAGATATAAAAGGGGACCTGAGGGGCAATTTCTTCATGCAGAGGATGGAAAAAATTGCCAGAGAAAGAAGTTGAGGTAGGTGCAATAATTACATCTTAAAGACACTTGGATAAGATAGGGACATTTCAGAGGGATATGCGCCAAACATAGGCAAATGAGACTAGTTTAGATGGGTAAATTGGTCAGCAGGGATGAGCTGGGCCAAAGGGGCTGTTTCTGTGCTGTTTTACTCTCTGACTCTGCGACTCAGTCACTCTCTCGCAGTGACAATGTACCTCCCCTGATCCACCTGCACCGTCAAGGATACTTTACTGTAATTGATTAGCCAATCAACCAGCATGTCCTCTGGAAGCTGGACTACAGGATGTGTGAGCAAACTCTACGCAGGCTATACCAGAAGTCAGCATCAAACCTGGGTTGCTGGGGCTATGCCAGAGCTAGGCTGGCTGTGCTGCCCCACGTCACCAGAGGGTGATCGCAGAACTGTCTAAGGTTACGGAGGAATAAAAACAGATCAAAAATAATGTGTAAAGGAGGGTTATGGCTTTCATGAGCCATGAAGTAGGCAGCAAAACTGGGGAATCTGAGGTTGGGATGACCAGTTCATTTAAAGGGGATGGATTGACCCCACCTGAGTATATCTTCTCTGATTCCTGGTGGAAATCATCCAGATCAATTATCTGGCTGGTGGCCATTTGGTGGCTTGACACTGCAGCAGGCAACCTGCAGAAAGTGGCTCTAGAGGCAATCTGATGGGCAGGACCTCTGGAAAATGATGGAGGAGGGGAAAGGGGCTTTAGAGGTGACTGCTGGGAAAGATAAATGCCTGGCTATAATTACTTTTCACTCTCTTTGGATGATGAAGAAACACTACTTCAACTTTTGAACTTAACCCCTCTGATCTCTCTTACACTTCCAACAGGTTTGGTTGCACAGTGTTATAAAGCATGCTATTAAAGTATAAAGGAGGACAGGCAGTGTTGCTGTCTCACAGCTCCAGTGACTTTTCTTCATTCCTGACTGCTGGTACTCTCTGTGCAAGGCTTGCATGTTCTCCCCGTGAGTGCCCGGACTTCCTTTTGGTTTTCCTGATGCCTTCCAATGTCTGAAAGGAAGGTTAATTGACTCCTGCAAATTATCCCAGGTGGTTAGGTGGCTAATAGCACAAATCAGGGTGGTGTTGATGGACATGTGTTAGGAAATAAGTCAGGGAATGGGACTTGTGGCATTTCACTGACAGCACAGATTGGATGGGTTGAATGGCCCCCTTCAATAATGTGAGAATAAAAACAAGTTAGTATGCTCCTGCTCAGCCTTCAGACTTAAATTAGAACCATAGAACCATAGAACATTACAGCACAGAAACAGGCCTTTTGGCCCTTCTTGGCTGTGCTGAACCATTTTTCTGCCTAGGCCCACTGACTTGCACCTGGACCTATATCCTTCCCTACACCTCTCATCTGTGTACCTGTCCAAGTTTTTCTTAAATGTTAAAAAAGAACCCGCATTTACCACCTCGTCTGGCAGCTCATTCCATACTCCCACCGCTCTCTGTGTGAAGAAGCCCCCCCCAATGTTCCCTTTAAACTTTTACCCCTTCACCCTTAACCCATGTCCTCTGGTTTTTTTCTCCCCTTGCCTCAGTGGAAAAAGCCTGCTTGCATTCACTCTATCTATACCCATCATAATTTTATATACCTCTATCAAATCTCCCCTCATTCTTCTACGCTCCAGGGAATAAAGTCCTAACCTATTCAACCTTTCTCTGTAACTCAAGTCCCGGCAACATCCTTGTAAACCTTCTCTGCATTGTTTCAACCTTATTAATATCCTTCCTGTAATTTGGTGACCAAAACTGCACACAATACTCCAAATTCAGCCTCACCAATGCCTTACACAACCTCACCATAACATTCCAACTCTTATACACAATACTTTGATTTATAAAGGCCAATGTACCAAAAGCTCTCTTTATGACCCTATCTACCTGTGACGCCACTTTTAGGGAATTTTGTATATGTATTCTCCGATCCCTCAGTTCTACTGCACTCCTCAGTGCCTTACCATTTACCTTGTATGTTCTACCTTGGTTTGTCCTTCCAAAGTGCAATACTCACACTTTTGCAGGCATTAGGGGAATGAATCTGCTAATCTAAAGAAGGTCTCTGCATCCTACTCTATTAGTATCAGATGTGTTGAGAGAATGCCTCATATTAACTGCCCACTCCAGCAAATGTACCAGGTCAGTGATCGTAAACATGAGAATCTTCAGATGCTGGAAACCCAAAGCAACGCATGCAAAGTGCTGGAGGAACTCGGCAGGTCAGGTAGCATTAATGGAAATGAATAGACAGTTGACGTTATGGGCTGAGGCCCTGCTTCAGGACTGATAAAAAGGTCAGTGATCAAGTCTGCCCTTATGATGCCTAGCTGACATCATTGACACGTGATCCAATTTCTGTTTGTTATTTCTATTGTTTAATAACCATAATAGGCTATGTAAAGTTAAATGAATAATAGTTCATTGTGTTGCAGCACCCATAGAACTGTACTATTCTCTCTGGAAACTGAGTACACATCCCTTCCAGCTGACTCACTGCAGATTATTTGGCAGTGCCAGTGTTTAGTGAACACAAAACCACGCCCAGCCCTTTGACAAGTCTCCTAATGACAGATTGTTTACCTTATGGCTACAGTGAAATTTGAAAGGAAAATCAATCAGTTGGCATCAGAATTCAGCTGTATCGTTGATAGATCGGCCCTGGAACTATCTTCATGTTTAGATGCAGAAAAAAGTTACATTGTAATTTAAAGCACTATTAGCCTTAACATTATTACACCACAGAAGTGTGCTCAGGTCATTAATCTTGTGGTCTGTGCCAGACCTTCAATCTTGTAACACGGGAAGAAAATGGTTATGCTGATTCCTGGTAGAGTTGGGCATCCAACAGCTCCATGGCACCAGATAGTGCTGAACCTGTCATTTGAATTGATTTTCAGCATGAGGAACGGTTCCCAAAATTCCAGGTCTGTATTCCAATTGACCATCTGGCCATTCAGCAACTTGGAATGGGCTAAAGATTACTAGTTGTGATGCGGCAGAGAAAACAGACCGTTTACAGCTGAAGAGATGGGTGGGCAGCACTACCTTCTTTGACATACCGAAGTCTATTGGAGAAATTATATCAAAGGATAGGGTGTACTGGGGACTTATGGTTACCCTCCAGTTAAAACTAGAAGGTGACCTTAAGAACAACAGAGTGGCCAAAACCTGGCTGTAAATATGAACCTTTTTTTTCCAACAGAAATCAAATTTAAATCTACTCCTTGCTTTTTTGCACAATTCTTGTAGGGTTTAGTAAGCACGGCATAAATGCTGATTTTGAACTTCCACATTTATTGGCAGGAACTAATGAGAGAGCAAGCATTCAGGTAATGCACACACCCTTCCCTTACCACCAGCTAAAATGATCCAATTTCTTGAAGGTAAAGTGGCAACGGAGTGTCAGTAAATAGATGCTGGCTGAGTTTTTCCTCAACTGTTAGTGAGCGTCACAGTTAGGCCAGTAGCAATAGACACTAAGATCCACCCATATGCTAATCTGAATTCTGAAAATACAGATACATGAGATAGACGGCAGAAGCTGGGTATCTGGATCAGCACACATACACACATACACACACACCCACAAAATGCTGAAGAAACTCTGTGGGCTAGGAAGCAAATGTGGCATTGATATTTCAGGCCAAGAGCCTTCTTCCTGTCTGGGAAGGAAGGGGGCAGAAGCAAGAATAAAAGGGTAGGGGGTAGGGGGGAAAGCTGGAGGGTGGAAGGGAGAATAATGTGAGAAGCTGGGGGTGATACTGGGAAAGCAAAGGACCAAAGAGAAAGGAATTTGATAAGAGAGTACCATGGAGCATAGGGAAGGAGGTGGGAAACCAGAGGGAGGAAGTACATTGTGAGGGCCGGGTAGGGAGAAGAGAAGAGGTAACAGGGCTACAGGGATAAGGCAAAGTGTGTTGGGGTGGGGGAAACAAGGCATGGACATCAGTTTTCCAACTTCTGGTAACCACCCTCCTCTGTTTCTCCCCCATCTTCTGTTCCTCTCTTCACATTGTGACACAACTAACAGAGTCACTGCTCCCCGGGGACAATCATCTCTTGAAAATTCATAATTTGTATTGACCTGCTAATCAACAACTCTCTGACCAAATGAAATGAGATGGACTTCTGTGAGAAAATGCACTTGAGAAGGGCAACAAAAGGAAGGGAATAGCCATTAAGTGTTTGGATATTGGAACATGCTGAAATGCCAAAGGATCTTCAATCTAATGTACATCCACAGATCTCAGTAAGAAGCGTAACAGTTCGGAAAAAAAAGGCAGCTAATAAGGAATAAGGGTCCCTTGTTTTCCTGACTGAGTCAGAGAATGTAAGAACAATAACTTAATAAACTGAAGCTGGGCCACAGCTGGAAGACTGCACACATTTCTGGTCACCACATTACAGGAAGGATATGATTGCACTAGAGAGAATATGAAGGAGACTAACAGGGATGTTGCCAGGATTGAAAATTTTCAGAAGCACTTGGATATTGACATAAATTGTTGTAATCTGCAAGGTTATGGATCAGGAGTTGTAAAGTGGGATTAGGCTGGATACCTGTCCTTTAGCCAGCAAGGTGAATGAGCTATATGTCTACCTTCCATGGCATAATTAACTGTTATTTCACAATTCTATAATATCTCCCATTTTCAGCCATTTGTAATTCATATATTTGGCAATTTCTCTTTGTATGCATGTAGGAAGATGGACGAGGTTTTGCAAAGTGAGTTCAGGGAGATAGGTGCTAAGTTAAAGGAGCTGTGATCTCAGGGTTGCCACCTGTGCCATGTGGTAGTGAGGCCAGAGATAGGAAGTATTGTAGGAAAGGCAGATGAGCTCAGGGCATTGATAACACATGGAATTACGATTTTGTAGCCATTAGTGAGACTTGTTTGCAGGAGGGGCAGGACTGGCAGCTCAATATTCCGGGGTTCCATTGTTTTAGACATGACGGAGCAGGAGGGAATAATGGGGGAGAGGTGGCATTACGGGTCAGAGAAAATGTCACAGCAGTGCTCAGTCAGAACAGACTGGAGAACTCATCGAGTGAGGCGTTATGGGTGGAACTGATGAATAAGAAAGGTTAATGGGGCTATATTACAGACCACCCTACAGATCATGGGATTTAGAGGAACAAATTTGTAGCGAGATTGTGGAATGTTGCAAGAAACATTACAAACAAGAGGAAATCGGCAGATGCTGGAAATCCAAAGGGTTTTGGCCCGAAATGTTGACTGTACTTTTTTCCTTAGATGCTGCCTGGCCTGCTGAGGTGCTCCAACATTTTGTGTGTGATGCAAGAAATATTAGGTTGTAATAGTAGGTGATTTTATCGTTCCATATATTGATTGGAACTCCCATAAAGGAAAATAACTAGATGGGATAGAGTTTGTCCAATGTGTTCAGGAAAGTTTCCTTAATCCATAATTTCCAGAGAAGCCCCAATGAGAAAGTGTGCAATACTTGATCTCCTATTAGGGAATGAGACAGGGCAGGTGACAGAAGCTTGTGTAGGGGACCACTTTGCATCTAGTGGTCATAATGCCATTAGTTTTAAAGTGAATATGGAATGAGATAAGTCTAGTCTGTGGGCTGGAGAAAGATCAAGTTTGATTGTATCAGAAAGGATCTGGTAAGTGTGGATTGGGAAGGGCTGTTTACTGGCAAAGGTGTACTTGGTAAATGGGAAGCTTTCAAAAATGACATTTTGAGAGTACAAAGTTTATATGTGCCTGTCAGAATAAAAGGTAAAGATAACAGGTTTAGGAAACCTTGCTTTTCAAGAGATATTGAGGCCCTTGTTAAGAGAAGAAAAAGGAGATGTATAGTAGGAATAGGCAGGTAAGAACAAATGATGTACTTGTAGAGTATGATAAATGCAAGAGAACACTTAAGAAAAACTCTAAAAATAAACCAGGAAATTATCGGCTGCTGAGCCTGATATAATGAGTGAGAAAGTTATTGGAAGGTATTGTAATGATAGACTGATTAGGGATATTCACAGGGCTGGACTTTAGGCAAGTCTAGGCTGGGCTGCAGCCCAGGGGCCAGTGCTGCAGAGGGGCCCAAAGTAGGAAGCTATCATGATGGCAGACAAAAAGAATACAAGAGTGGAGCACAGAAAAGAAAAGAGAAACAAGAAAAAGAGGACCGTGAGAAAGAAGCATTAAAAAAGACATTGAAATTGACAGAATTTTTAAACCTGTTCTCGATGATGCAGCAGTACCTTCGCTCTTCTCAGAGTCTGAGACCGGAGGACAAATGGAGACTTGTTCAACAGCTAGCGCTAACACCAGCATTAGCACAGGACCACCGTCCTTGCCACAGTCAGCAGCTAACGTTGAAGAGGCAGAGAGCATGACCTTGGGATTCCCAACCACAGAGGCCTCTGAACAACTAAGTCGAGTCGCCATTAATGTTAACGTTACCGCTGCTGAGGATCCTTACAGCACTGATCCTGCTCGCTGGGGAAAGGAAACATTAGATGATTCAGTCCGAGCATACTGGGTAAGGAAGGGTTGGAATCTTGCCAGAATAAGGATGTGGATATCAAAGCTTTGGAATGAGAATACAAACAGCAGAGACGTTTTTTTCTCCAAATTTCACTTCAAGCGCAAGCTCGTAAATGGTGAGTACATATCAAGGCAATGGCTCTTATATTCCCCTTCCACTGGCTGTTTGTTTTGTTTTGCATGCCGCATCTTCAGTGATGCTAACTGTTAGTCCATCTTCGAAACTGGCTTCAGTGACTGCAAACGTGCCGCTGAGCGCATACGAGAGCATGAAAATAGTGAACACCACAGGAAAACGATACTGACCTATGTTACACTAGCATCTGACAGCGGAAGAATAGATAGAGAACTGCAAAAATAGTTCGAGTCAGAGTGTGTCAACTGGACCAACGTATTGAGAAGAGTGTTGGTGGTTGTGAAGTTTTTGGTCGAGAGGGGACTGGCTATCCAAGGCTCCAGGGACATATTTGGCATGCCTGATAATGGCAACTACATAGGCGCAGATCCACAATGGGACAGGATGGGTTGAATCATCTTACTCTGATGTCACTTGAAAGTGATCTTGCTTGAAAACTGGATTTTAGTGATCTGATCAATGACTTTGCTGAGAAAAAATCCAGAAGAACTGGGCTTTAATTTTGAAAAACAAACATCTGACTTTGTAAATATCTAGGCTTGTGTATCAGTGCTGTTCCTGTTTTTGTGACAATAGGCTAATAGTTGACTGTTTACAAACTTAGTAAGTAATAAGTGGTCTTTACTCTGCAAGCCACACAGTACAGCGATAGGTTAGTATGAGCTAGATCTCATTTTTCACAAAGATTGTTGGAGTATTGTCAAGTTTCCTAGTTTGCCATAGGGCCATTCTCTTGGCCTTTTTGTCTCTCATTTACATTTTACTTTCTCAGAACACACGGTTGAGAAAAATATCTAGATAAAAATGCTTTGGCATTGTTTGAGGGATAAGGCCTATGGTATGTGCAGCAATAGCTAAATAAAGGTTTAAGATTGGGTACATCATACTTCATCTCCCTCATATCTTTACTAAGCCAACTAAGCCTAGGTTGATTTTTGAGTGCTTTAGATGCTGCCCTTCAAACTAAGAATCTGCATTACTTTCTGTCCTCCCTCTTAAGGCCTGTAAGCTTATAGCCTATGTATTGTACTAAACCAATGTCTTGGTCCACAGCTTTGATATTTAGACCAGTATGACCTTTGCTCTTGTTCTTGCCTTTTTTTGCTTGGCACAGCAGCATTTTACGGTGTCAGCAGGGGCCCATCAGGGCCTCCAGCCCAGGGGCCCCGGCCTCACTAAATCCAGCCCTGGATATTCAGCTTGGCTTTGTGCAGGGTAGGTCATGTTTAATCAATAATATAGATATTTTCCAGTAAGTTACTGGGAAAGTTGATGAAGGCAAGGCCGTGAATGCTGTCCACATGGACTTTAGCAAGGCATTTGACAAGGTTCCATATTGGAGGTTGGTCTAGAAGGATCAGTTGCCCGGCATTCAAGATGAGGTAGTAAATTGGATTAGATATTGGCTTTGTGAGTAAAGCCAGAGATTGGAGTAGATAGTTCCCTCTCTGACTGGAGGCCTGTGACTAGTGAAGTGCCACAGGGATTGGTGCTGGGTCCTGTCTTGTTTGTCATCTATATCAATGATCTGGATGATAATGTGGTTAAGTTGATCAGTAAATTTGCAGATGACATGAAGATTGGGGGTGTAGTGGACAGCGGGGCTATCAAAGCTTGCAGCAGGATCTGGACCAGCTGGAAAAGTGGGCTGAAAAATGGCAGATAGAATTTAATGCAGACAAGTGCAAGGTGTTGCACTTCAGTAGGACCAACCAGGATAGATCTTACACGATGAACGGTAGGGCAGTGAGGAGTGTGGTAGAACAAAGGAATCTGTGAATATCGATCCATAATTCTTTGAAAGTGGTGGCATAGGTAGATAGGGTCGTAAAGAAAGCTTTTAGTACATTGGCCTTCATGAATTGAAGAATTGTGTACAGGAGATGGGACGTTATGTTGAAGTGTGTAAGATGTTGGTGAGGCCTAATTTGGAGTATTGTGGGCAGTTTTGGTCATCTAGCTACAGGAAAAGTGTAAATAAGGTTGAAACAGTACAGAGAAAATTTACAAGGATGTTGCCAGGACTGGAAGATTTGAGTTACAAGGAAAGATTGAACAGGTTAGGACTTTATTTCTTGGAACATAGAAGGTTGAAGGGAGATTTGGTAGAAGTATACAGAATTAGGAGGGGTATAGATAGGGTAAATGCAAGCAGGCTTTCTCCACTGAGATTGGATGGACTACAACCAGAGGTCATGGTTTAAGGGTGAAAGATGAAATGTTTAAGGGGGAACAAGAGGGGAAACTTCTTCACTCAGAGGATTAGGAAAGTGTGGAATCAGCTGACAGCACAAGTGGTGCATATGAGTTCAATATCAACGTTTAAGAGAAGTTTGGATAGATATGTAGATGGGAGTGGTACGGACGTCTATGGTCCGGATGCAGATCAGTGGGAGGGTGCAGTTTAAGTGGTTTTGGCATGGACTGGAAGGGCCCATTTTTGTGTTGTTCTTTTCTATGACTATCTAATTATTCTTAATTGTGACTTCTTAATCATTAGAGGTAGAATTGAGAGCTTCACAGCAGTAAGATATTTCATGAAGTGTTTGATCATTGACAATTATCCTTTAACACACCAAACCAGGAACAAACACAGACTCTGGCAAAGATTGTATCTCTGTCTGCTAACAGAGCCAAGCATACAGTTAGAATTACACTAATGTCCCACAGTCATTAATTTTATGTTCCCGTCTAAGCAAATGAGAAGGGTACCTGATGAAAACCACTAGGTCATTTAAAAAAATGAATGGACAAATACTCTGTTGGCTGCCTTAACCACAAGCTGGGCAGATAAGTTATGTTTTTTTTTTGCCACAGTAACCTAGCAGGAAGGTTCCAGGTCTAGAAGAACACCAAAGCATTTTTGTTAGTTATTTGTATTCCTTGACAATAAATGACAAAAGTTTCCTTCTGGCCTCCTACAAGAAATATCTAGAACCCCCCCCCCCGCCCCACCAGCCAGCCCCGGATTCCTCATCAGTCCACCCCACCCAGAGACTAGGCTTGCTGAGAATATTCAATGAAAGAAATGGAAGCAGAAGTAAATCATGCGACTTTTTGTGTCTGCTCCACCCTGCAGTGAGATCATGGCTGATATTTGGTCTGCATTAATCATAAACCCTTTGATGCCTTTAATAACAAAAAATCTATCAATCCCTGTCATGAATCAAATCAATAATGTAGCCTGCATAGCCATTTGTGTAGGAAATTCTAACTGCTACTCCCCGAGTGAAGAAGTGATCCATAGTTTTAGTCACCTCTACCGGTAGACATTTCATCTCTGCATCTTCTCTGTCAAGCACCAAAATAATGTAATGTGTTTCAATAAGATCACCTTTAATTCTTTTTAACTCAAAAACCAAGTCTACTTAATCCCTTCTAATGGAACAAACATTTCCAGGAATCAATCCAGGACACAAGAGACTGCCAGTGCTAGAATCTGGTGCAAAAATCAAGCCGCAAGAGGAGCTCAGTGGGAAGGGAAATGGTCAACATTTTGGGTTGAGACCCTTCATCTAGACTAAGGAGTCTCAAACGAGAGGCCTTGACCCAGTCAAGCCTGTGCATCTTTTGCATCAATCCTTTGAATATTTGTTGCACTCCCCCAGTAACAAATATATCCTTGCTTAGGAAGAGACAATAGTCCACATGTGAATAATAAAAGTCAGCAGTTTCTCTATTCCTGATGTCAGGTTAACTGTTCTACTGTTTTATATTCTTTCTCTTCCTCCCTTCTTCAGTAGGGTTACATTCACAACCTTTTAATCCATGTATGGAATCTATGAAATTTTGGAAGCGGAAAACTAATGTGTATGCTACCTTCAGAGTCACCTTCTTCAAAACCTTCGGTTCAAATTTATCTTCCTCTAAATAAAAAAAAACTACTTTCAAATCCCCAATTAATACTTTTAGGAGCTATTTAACATACTTTTAAAAGGCAAGGTGGAGAAAATACAGTTCTGATGTGGACAAATGGGACTTGTGTTGATGGTAAAAAGGAAGGCACAGATATAATTGCCAAAGTGCCTGTATCTATGCTGTAGACCATCAGGTCCTGGAGACTTATCCAGTTTCAGTCCTATTCATTTCTCCAGTAGCTTTTTTTTCCTAGTACTAATATTTGTTTCAGCTCCTCATTCACTTCAGATTCATTATTTCCAGCAACTTTTCTCTGTCTTCTTCCCTAAAGGCTCCCATAAAATATTTGCTTAATTCCTCTGCCATTTCCTTGTTTCTAATCCTCAGGTTTACAGTTCTTTATGGTAATATTATGTGTTTTTATTTGCTCTAATACAATCCGTTACTTTCCTTATTGCTTATATGCCGTAAAGAGACACAATTACCATAAACTCTGTATTAGTTCTTTAAAAGTCAGCAATTATTAATTTACTGTGATAACATAGTTTCCTGTCAACTAGCGTTATGTTATGATTGATACCTTCATAGTTTGCCTTGTTTAGATTGAAGACCATATCTTTATATTGAACCAAATTACTTATATTCTTTATATAAAATTCTCTCATATTATGATTAATCTTCACTAAAGAGTTCTTAACTATCAGATTATTCATTAATTCATTTGTATTGATGTAAAATAACCTGTTCATTTTTCAGTTCTTCAACTAAAGAAATTTGGCTTGCCCCCTAAAACCCTCACTAATTTTTATAGATGCACCGTAGAAAGCATTCTCCTAGGGTGCATCACAAAGTGGTATGGAAGTTGTCCTGTCCAAGACTGGAAGAAGCTGCAGAAGATCGTGAACACGGCGCAGCACATCACACAAACCAATCTTCCGTCCTTGGACTCACTTTACACCGCATGCTGTTGGAGCAGTGCTGCCAGGATAATCAAGGACACGACCCACCCAGGCAACACACTTTTCGTCCCTCTTCCCTCCGGGAGAAGGCTCAGGAGCTTGAAGACTCATATGGCCAGATTTGTGAACAGCTTCTTTCCAACTGTGATAAGACTGCTGAACGGATCCTGACCCGGATCTGGGCCGTACCTTCCAAGTATCCAGACCTGCCTCTCGATTTTTTTGCACTACCTTACTTTCCATTTTTCTATTTTCTATTTATGATTTATAATTTAAATATTTAATATTTACCAATTTTTAATATTTTTAATATTTAATATTCGTAATCCAGGGAGCGGGAAGCGCAGAATCAAATATCGCTGTGATGATTGTACGTTCTAGTATCAATTGTTTGGCGACAATAAAGTATAAGTATAAAGTATCGCAAACAACAGGAATTCTGCAGATGCTAGAAATTCAAGCAACACACATCAAAGTTGCTGGTGAATGCAGCAGGCCAGGCAGCATCTCTAGGAAGAGGTACAGTCGACGTTTCAGGCTGAGACCCTTCGTCAGGACTAACTGAAGGAAGAGTTAGTAAGAAATTTGAAAGTGGGAGGGGGAGGGGGGAGATCCAAAATGATAGGAGAAGACAGGAGGGGGAGGGATGGAGCCAAGAGCTGGACAGGTGATTGGCAAAAGGGATATGAGAGGATCATGGGACAGGAGGTCCAGGAAGAAAGAGAAGGAGGGGGGAGGGAACCCAGAGGATGGGCAAGGGGTATAGTCAGAGGGACAGAGGGAGAAAAAGGAGAGTGAGAGAAAGAATGTGTGTATAAAAATAAATAACGGATGGGGTATGAGGGGGAGGTGGGGCATTAGCGGAAGCTGAAGAAGTTGATGTTCATGCCATTAGGTTGGAGGCTACCCAGACGGAATATAAGGTGTTGTTCCTCCAACCTGAGTGTGGCTTCATCTTTATAGTAGGGGAGGCCGTGGATAGACATGTCAGAATGGGAATGGGATGTGGAATTAAAATGTGTGGCCACTGGGAGATCCTGCTTTCTCTGGCGGACAGAGCATAGGTGTTCAGCAAAGCGGTCTCCCAGTCTGTGTCGGGTCTCGCCAGTATCTAGAAGGCCACATCGGGAGCACCGGACGCAGTATATCACCCCAGTCGACTCACAGGTGAAGTGTCGCCTCACCTGGAAGGACTGTTTGGGGCCCTGAATGGTGGTAAGGGAGGAAGTGTAAGGGCATATGTAGCACTTGTTCCGCTTACAAGGATAAGTGCCAGGAGGGAGATCAGTGGGGGGGGGGATGGAGGGAACGAATGGACAAGGGAGTCGCGTAGGGAGTGATCCCTGCGGAAAGCAGAGGGGGAGGGGAGGGAAAGATGTGCTTAATGGTGGGATCCCATTGGAGATGGCGGAAGTTACGGAGAATAATATGTTGGACCCGGACGCTGGTGGGGTGGTAGGTGAGGACCAGGGGAACCCTATTCCTAGTGGGGTGGAGGGAGAATGGAGTGAGAGCAGATATACGTGAAATGGGGGAGATGCGTTTGAGAGCAGAGTTGATAGTGGAGGAAGGGAAGCCCCTTTCTTTAAAAAAGGAGGACATCTCCCTCGTACTGGAATGAAAAGCCTCATCCTGAGAGCAGATGCGGCGGAGATGGAGGAATTGCGAGAAGTGGATGGCATTTTTGCAAGAGACAAGGTGAGAAGAGGAATAGTCCAGATAGCTGTGAGAGTCAGTAGGCTTATAGTAGACATCAGTGGATAAGCTGTCTCCAGAGACAGAGACAGAAAGATCTAGAAAGAGGAGGGAGGTTTCAGAAATGGACCAGGTAAACTTGAGGGCAGGGTGAAAGTTGGAGGCAAAATTAATAAAATCAACGAGCTCAGCATGCATGCAGGAAGCAGTGCCAATGCAGTCGTCGATGTAGCGAGGGAAAAGTGGGGGACAGATACCAGAATAGGCACGGAACATAGATTGTTCCACAAAGCCAACAAAAAGGCAGGCATAGCTAGGACCCATACGGGTGCCCATAGCTACACCTTTACTTTGGAGGAGGTGGAAGGAGCCAAAGGAGAAATTATTAAGCGTAAGGACCAATTCTGCTAGACGGAGCAGAGTGGTGGTAGAGGGGAACTGATTAGGTCTGGAATCCAAAAAGAAGCAGAGAGCTTTGAGACCTTTCTGATGGGGGATGGAAGTATATAAGGACTGGACATCCATGGTGAAAATAAAGCGGTGGTTAAAATCATCGAAAAGTTTAAGAGCATGAGAAGTGTCACGAACATAGGTAGGAAGGGATTGTACAAGGGGGGATAAAACCGTGTCGAGGTATGCAGAAACGAGTTTGGTGGGGCAGGAGCATGCTGAGACAATAGGTCTGCCAGGACAGGCAGGCTTGTGGATCTTGGGTAGGAGGTAGAAACGGGAAGTGCGAGGTGTGGGAACTATAAGGTTGGTAGCAGTGGATGGGAGATCCCCTGAGCGGATAAAGTATGCTGTTCTAGAAAACTATCATGCATATGCTCTATTTATTTATCATTCATAAGTTGACTTGAAATAAAAATTTGCTAATTTGGTTTGCCCTGTCTAGGTGTAGCTTGATATCTGCTAGGCGTGCCTCTATTTTCCTGACTTATGCTGCGCCCTATATCATCACTGGGATTTAGTGGCCTATGTACAACTCCCAACAATGCTTTCTTCTGTAGTTGTTTCTAGCTCTATCTGAGCTGATCCCACTTTGTGATTTTCTATGTTAATCCTCCACCTCTACTGTCTTTACTTCAGTTTTTTTCATCTTTTCCATTTTGCCAGTCGCTTTAAAGAGAGATATTCTGGAATACTTAATTTCCATCTTTGGATACTTTGCAACCTCATTTCTGTAAAGTTGATTAAATTGTATCCATTTGTTTCTATTTCTGCTTCTAATTCACTAACTCGGTATTAATGCTGTGTTAAGTTAGCTAATGAGTATTCAGTTTTGTCTTTTCATCCATTTACCCTTCCCCTTATTGTAACTGGAGGCATAATCCAGTTATCAATATTCTGTTTGCAGCCCTATTGCCTTGCCCCTTCTATTCACTTTATAAAACTGGCTCTCACCAGAATCCATCTTCCACCTCTACTATTTAATTTAATGCCTTATCTCTTCACAACGACACTGGTTCTAAACCAATTCAAGTGAAACCAGTCCCAATGTAACAGTTCCATCACTAATTGATTGCCAGAAACCATTCTTTTAGCAGGCAGTGGCCACCTGACATAACTTTCCCACTGGCGTTGGAGAAAATTGGAAGTTAGGCTTGAAAGGCCAATGCTGAATCAAATGTCTTTATATGCAGAAAAGTTAGCACTGTTTCACTTTCCTTGGATATTGATGCAGAGAGAAAGAATCCTTAGATTGGCCGTTCCTTGGTAGTGCTGCTGGAGTTAAACCAATGTATTGGAGAGATGTTGAATGTTTTCAAAAGCAGATGCTGGAGAAAGATTCCAAACACTTATTAAATGCAATGTGTAACAAAGAAATGCAAGGAATCAAGTAACATCTGGATGGCAGCGTGAAATGCATACTTTAGCCATATGATGAGAAAAAAAGAAAACTTAATTGCTCAAGTGAAGCCTTTGGCTGAATCTCAGAATGTGAAAGATAGAGGTCAGTTCATAGGCACCTGGCTGAGAATAGTGCACAGTAAAGGAGCCAGAAAATTTCCCCACTGGGAAGATGTTTAGAAGCAGGCTGAACAGTTGTGTTTGGAGCCAAATCTGATGGCACTGTGCAATGAAAAATGCCAAAAGAAGAGAGAAATACAGCTTGATTAACTGTTATTTCTACATATGGGATCTCTGTGACTTTTCCATCCAAATATGCCTGAAAAACAGACAGCACATACTTCATTTTTGCAGTGTGACTGGTTTAAAGTTGATTCCTGAGGTTATGCTTTCCTGATTGCAACCACACCTGCTATGACACCACCCACCCAGCCCCATTTCCTAGACGATTTTGGTTTGGACAAAGCATTTGGCCTATACTAGGCTGATTTATAATTAGTTCCTCTCTGCCTTGGGTGTGGCTGTAATTTGGAGTTATCGCCATCAGAAATCAAAGGCACAAATACACACGCCTTCACTCGGTAACTCAGAAAACATTTAAGACTGAAAAAAATGAATAAAATTCATGTAAGTGCAAATACGAAGAAAGCACAGCAGCACCTCTACTTTCTTTGGGGTTTGTGAAGATTTGGCATCACACTTAAAACTCTGACAAACTTCTATAGATGTGCAGTAGAGAGTATACTGACCAGCTGCATCACAGCCTAGTATGGAACCACCAATGCGCTTGAACTTAAAATCCTACAAGAAGTAGTGGATACGGCCCAGTCCATCACAGGTAAAGCCCTCCCAACCATTGAACACATCTACACAAAGCATTGTTGCAGGAAAGCAGCATCCATCATCAGGGATTCCCACCACCCAGGACATGCTGTCCTCTTGCTGCTGCCATCAGGAAGAAGGTACAGAAGCCTCACGACTCACACCACCAAGTTCAGGAACAGTTATTACTTCTCGACCATCAGACTCTTGAACCAAAAGGGATAACTTTATCTGCCCCTCACTGAAATGTTCCCACAGCCTATGTATTCACTTTCAAGGACTCTTCATTTCATGTTCTCGATTTTTATTGCCTATTTATTTATTCTTCTTATCATTATTTCTTTCCATTTGTATTTGCACAATTTGTTAGCTTTGCACATTAGTTGAACACTCAAGTTGGTGCTTTATTTCATTGATTCTATTATGGTTATTATTCTATTATAGATTTATTAAGTATGCCCACAAGGAAAAGAATCTCAGGTTTTTATATAGTGACATAACGTACTTTGATAATTAATTTACTCGGAACTTTTTGAACTTTGAACATAAATGAATGCCAGTGGAATTATTGACTAACTGTTAAACAAACTAATCTTTGTCATAAGTTCATCAACAATTCAGAAATGATCTGAGGAAAACCATATGTGAGAATAGTTTTAAGCTTACTACTTTCCTTCTGTGCAGAAGTAAAGTGGTAAGGTTATAGCTCTTTGGAAAGATGGAACAGGAATCATTTTTTTGTTTGATTAAGATTAAAGTCTGTCACGAGCCTTGTTGTTTGATTAAGATTAAAGCCTGTCACCATCAGGCTGGTGCTTATGCCAGTTTCTGTGGCATGAAGCGACTGACAGTACGAGACCCCCTCCCCCGGATAGGATGTCAGTCTATCGCGAGATCAACCCCCAGCATTTTTGCTGGTACCCATTCGCATTGTGTGGTTAAGCGCCTTGCTCCAGGACACACACACACACTGCCTTGGCCAAGGCTCGAATCCACAACCTTCAGATCGCTAGTCCAACATCTTAGCCACTTGGCCACGCGCTACTTTGAGAAAGAGTCTAAAGTCAAACAGTTATACAGCACTGAAACAGACCCTTCAGCCTGACTCATTGAACTATTCCCCTTTTCCTACATTTGGCCTATTTCCTTCTAAATATTTCCTATTGACGTACCTGTCTAAATGTCCTTTAAACTGGGTCTACAATTTCCTCTGCAATCTTGTTCCGTATACCCTCCCTTCTCTTTGTGGAAAGACAATGGTAACCTCTAACCTGATGGCATGAACATTGATTTCTTCTTCTGGCAATTTTTCTTTTCCCTCCCCCTTCTCTTTTCTTCTATGCCCCACTCTGGCCTCTAACCTCTTCTCTTCACCTGCCTGTCATAATCTGCCGGTGTCACACCTTCTTCATTTTCTCCCATGGTTCACTCTGCTCTCGTATCAGATTCCTTCTTCTCCAGTCCTTTATCTTGCCTACTCACCTGGCTTCACCAATCACCTTTGAGTTTGTCCTCCTTCCCCTCCACCCACCTTTTACTTCTGGCATCTTCCCCCCTTACTTTCCGGTCCTGAAGAAGGATCTTGGCCTGACACACCGACTGTTTATTCATTTGCATAGATGCTCGTGTCCTGTTGAGTTCTTCCTGCATTTTGTGTGTGTTGCTTTGGATTTCCAGCTTCTGCAGAATCTCTTGTGTGTACAATACAGCAAGAGTGCTCCCACCTACATCTCCTCGGTGCATTCTAGAGATTTTATAATGTAAAAGTATGCACAGGGCAGCGTTACAAGTGCTAGAGAATGGTTTCCCGACTTCAAAGACCTTGCTTAAACCAGCCGCACCTAATAGGGCTCCAAATTCCGACTTTTGCTTGGAATGGAGCATAACTGGGAAAATGATGAAAGCAGGTTTTTAAGAGAGGAGGAAAAGAAGTGGAGAGAAGCTCTCACAGCAGGTTGTCTGGAGCAGTAATGCATTAGATGTCTGTGTTGCCATAATTTTACTCTGAAATGGCATGAAAACAATGATGCTGAAACACTTCAAGTTGAAAACTTGCTGCTTGTTACTCAAGGGATAGGCAATGAATGCCTCGACTGCAAATGGATAAAATACAACACTTCATTGCCAACGACTGTGAAGATAAAAGTAGAGATTAACTTTTAGCATCTGGCTCCTTCCTGGATAGGGTTAGATATATTTGTTGAGGGAAGCATGCCAATGATTGAGTGACATGACTATTATTGGAGAATAGCTGGCAAAGTATGTAAGTTATGACATATTAGTCTAAGCATTGTGGCAGTACTACATTTGTGTGGGTTTGAGTGTTCATTGATGAAAGTTGTTTGGAGACAGAGTAAACAAACTGAGCAATGTCAAAGGCCAGTGGTGTCAGTGGTCAGATGTGGGCATTCAGGTCTCATTCACAAGCCTTGACCAATCATTACACTGCTAGCAACAGTACATACAGCAACTGGGTACCGATGTTTGGCTCCAGCCTCCATATCTACCACTCCAGCACCTGCACCCAACAATAGGCGCCTCTACTGTAAAAGGTGAAGGAGAGCTCTAAATGGTATTAAGCACACGTGATGTTACCCCATCCCCTGCTGTCCAGCCATTGGACAACATTTCTGGTACTTGCCCGACATAAAAGTAGACAGCAGAAAGTTCACCTACTCCATGCGGTTCAGCAAACAGGTAAGGGCTATTTACAATCCTCACATCTCCACCACATCCTCAAAGTTCACTGGATGAATAAGAAAACCAACATCAGTATCTTCTCCCAGGTGAACTTCCTCATCATTGAGGCTTTAGCAGAAGTCAATTAGCTGCATTAGGCTTGCTATGTCATTCACATTATTCCCAAGACAAGCATAATTTTCTGATCAGCTCATGCACCACTTATTCCATCTGTAGATTGTCAATGAGACCTCACAATGACCTCACCGGCCGCCTCAGAGCCCACAAAACCAGAGTGGGAGCAAATGGGCTGCAGTGGGTGGCATGGTAGCGCAGTGGTTATCATAACGCTTTACAGCATCGGCACCTGGGTTCAATTCCTTCCACTGTCTGTAAGGAGTTTGTACATTCTCCCTGTGACTGTGCAGGTTTCCACCAGGTGCTCAGCTCTCCTCCCAAATCCCAAAGGTGCACATGTTAGTAGCTTCGCTGGTCACATGGGTATAATTGGGTGGCACGGGGTCACTGGGCCAAGAGGTCCTGTTACAACGCTGTATCTACAAACCAAATAAAATAATCCTGAAAGATTTCTGTAGAGGATTAGGTATTAATAAATAAACTCCTGCTAACCCACTCTATGTCTAAGATCATGATTTCAGAAATCTTGCATGCATCAGTCCAAATGCCCAGACTTGATAATGTTAATGGAGACAACCAAGGCCTTGTTGATGCTCCCATTGACAACGGCAATTAAATTAAAAGGATTATACTATAAGAAAAAAGTGCACCCTCTCTGCATCCCTTAAATTTAAGAGATTGTGTTGAAATAACTAGGGATGCTTGTATTAATTAAAAGAATTTATAGAAACTATATCCCCCAGTGAGGAATTCTGGACAAAGAAGAAAATGATCATAAAATCAAAGCTGGGCATTTCAAGAAAGATGACAGAAGATATTTCTATGTTCAAAGAGTGCTGGAATTATCTCTTCAAAAAACTGCAGCAAGTAGAAGTGAACATTTAAATTCTATAAAAAAGATCATTGTTTTTAAAAGGACAGTAAAAGAAGATGAGTACAATGCTGTTACAGGCATGACTGAGTGAACAGGCTCAGGAGTCCACCTTTTGTATTTTCTTAAGTTCCTATGAAAGAAAACAAGATCTGATCAACCTACAAATAAATCTTGTTTTCCCTGCTTTCCTGCTGAGATTTATCCACATGAAACTATCCACAGCCGATTGAGAACTTTTGTTGCTTTTGCGTTTTACTCATTCATTCACTAGTGCACTTTGAGGTATGATGCATCAGCTTCCATCTGAAGTCATGTTGCAGCTGCTTTGAGATTTACTTTCACCTACACCAGAAAATACATCTTAATTCTGCACAGAAATCTGGCAAGAGGCATTCGCTGGAGCTTGGGAGGTGGCCTTTTCTTTCTTTGAAATAAGTTTGTGCATGTAAAATGCCATTAGCATTAGGAAGCTGTCAGGTTCATGGATTTATTAAGGATTGGATCTTCCTTTAGTATATCATGGGCTCATTAGAAGTGTTTGGATGAGAAAACTCTCTCAAGCTCATATGTTATACATTACACATCTGGGAATTACAATATGGTGGTGTCACTTAATGCCAGGAGTTACTTAATTTTTTCCAGGTCCATATGTTTGCATAGTCCTTCAGCACTGCTATGGAGACAGGTTTTCTGATATCAAAAGTTTCATTGTATCAACAGTTTCTTTCTCAAGAGCAACAACGGCTAAATTTCTTTTTAAAGGTTTATTTCTAAGAATTATCCAGCCAGCTAACCAGAGGCAAAGGAAGATACATGTAGCCTTCCATAACTGAAGAAATAAATCATATGCACACAAGAAGAAGTTGTTTTTTGGTTACTATGACTAGAATTTCCTCAGGGATTTGCCCACACTGCCGTCTTTACGTCAGACAGATATATGAGTGGAGGTTATGACAACTGATCAGAAGTCACTCTAAAACATTTCCCGATGATAAATAACATCAGAAGCAAAGTGGAAAGTTTTTCTCTGATGGCTATAAACCCCTTAGTGATCTAAATGAAGACATTTTTGATTTTGATAGTAATAGTGATTCTGTGCTAATCAACTGGCTGGAGTGTTTATCAATATCTTAACCACTCATTTTGAAGTCTGAGATACCTATCTGCTTCAAGTAGGCTTCAATTTTACCAGTGCCTAAGAAAAACGTGGTAACCTGCCTTAATGACTACCATCCAGTAGCCCTTACATTCACTGTGATAAGTATTTTGAGAGGTTTGTGAAGAAACATATTAAATCCTGCTTAAGAATTGACTTGGATCCTTTATAATTTGCCTACCAGTATAACAAGTCCACCACAGATGCAACTTCTTTGGCTCTTCACTCAACTGTGGAACATCTAGATAGCAAGGATGCATACGTCAGGATGCTCTTTATTAATTACAGCTCAGCATTCAATACTATCATCCCCTCAAAACTAATCAATAAGCTTCAAGACCTTGGCCTCAATACTTCCTTTTGCGACTGGATCCTTGATTTCCTAATTTGCAGACCCCAGTCAGCTTAGATTGGCAACAACATTTCCTCCACAATCTCCATCAGCACAGGTGCATCACAAGGCTGTGTGCTTAGCCTGTTGCTCTATCTGCTTTATACTTATGACTGTGTGCTAAGCACTGATCCAACACCATATTTAAGTTTGCTGACAATAGCACTGTCATTGGCTGAATCAAGGGTGGCGATGAATCTGCATATAGGAGGGAGGTAGAAAATATGGCCAAGTGGTACCAGAACAACAACCTCTCACTCAATTTCAGCAAGACCAAAGAGATGATTATTGAATTTAGGAGGAGAAAACAGGAGGTCCATGAACCAGTCCTCATCGGGAGATCAGAGGTGGAGAGGGTCAGCAACTTTAAATTCCTCGGTGTTATCATTACAGAAGATTTGTCCTGGCCCTAGCATATAAGTGTAATTATAATGAAAGCACAGCAGTGTCTCTTCTTCCTTAGAAGTTTGTAAAAATTTGGCATGATATCTAAACTTTGACAAACTTCTATTGATGTTTGTTGGGGAATCTATTGACTGGTTGCATCATGGCCTGGGATGGAAACACTGATGCCCTTGAATGGAAAATCCTACAAAGAGCAGTGGATACAGTGGATGCACCTACACAGTGCACATCTACATGGAACACTATTACAGGAAAGCAGCATCCATCATCAAGGACCACCACAACCTGGGCCATGCTCCCTTCTCATTGCTGAGCATCAGGACCCACACCACCAGGTTCAGGAGCAGTCATTACCCCTCAACCATCAGGCTCTTGAACCAGTGGGGATAACTTCACTCAACTTCACTCATCCCATTACTGAACTGTTTCCACAACCTATGGACTCACTTTCAAGGGATCTTCATCTCATGTTCTGAATATTTATTGCTTATTTATCAATTATTATTATTTCTTTTGTACTGTTTGTTATCGTTTGCACATTGGTTGTTTGTCCATCCTTTTGTGTGCTGTCACTAATTTATTATATTATGTTTCTTGGACTTACTGAGCACGCCTGCAAAAAAACAAGTCTCAGGGTTGTATATGGTGACATATATGTACTTTGATGATAAATTTACTTTGAACTTTGAAGAGATATTCTCACAATATTAATGAAGTCACAATACTTAACAACTAAATTGCTCCTTCAAGCTTTTTTTTAGATTGAAGTGTTACGTGGTCGGCAACAATGAATATAGAATTGAGTCAGGTTTTATAAACAAACTTAAACATTTATTAAACTCTGTTCAACAATAGTGAAAAGTAAACAAACGACTAACTTAACTGGAAGTTAACTGCTATTTGGCAATTTAACAAACAGCCAACTCTGGAATAGTTCTTAAAGTGGTAAATTTGAACACAGTCTTAAAGTGGTAAATTTGAAAGTCCAAGTGATTTATACAGTCAGTAAGGAGAGACTTCCCTGAAAACTGATTTCTTCGAAGATGTGACGTTACTGCTGATCCCAGTCGAGAGATGCCTTGTCCAAAGGACTCACGACGAAGGAATTAAAACGGCTTAACGGAACTGACCTTTTTGCTGAAGGGTGAACACTGCACAAACCTTCCTGATCTTGCAGGGTTTATCTCAGATGCAGGCCACTATTCCTGAACAAAGATTCAATAAGGTCAATCCTTCATAAAACCGCCGAACGGCACCAACTTTACTCAATCCTTCGGGTTCCCGTACTTTGGTAATGTCTTCACTCTCCAATACTAGACTGTAAAGGTAAAACAAAGGTGCAACAAACAAGAACTGGCAGCGATTGTCGAAACTGCTGGCACAATGTTTTTACCTTAAAATAGAAAGTAAAACTCCACTTTAAAACGAAACTGCATCATGAGACGAATACGCAGCAAAACTAACTGATGCACTAACTGACGAACTAACTGTGTGACAACAGAGGTTTCTCCTTATATACCTGTTGGAATATGCCATCACGTGACCTCACACTGGCAGGAAGATTACATCACCCCACCATCACAAGACAATTATATCATGCTCACAAGATACTCAATTACGTCATGGTCATAAGACAGTCACAAGATACCCACGAGGTATGTAACAGAAGCAATAGCAACATAGCCCATTAGTTGTCATGAGGAAATGAAGTCAACCACATTTTGTGGAACTGGAGTCATACTGACTGAGATTAGTTGTTGTTCCCTTGCCTGGAGGAGCTCTGATGAAACAAGTAAATTTATAGTAATATCCAACAGTTTTATTATTGGAAAGCTGTCTTCATTCTTGCCTCTGCTACTAGCTTTTCAAGCAAAATTCCTTCTCCTCTCACTAAACAGTCCCGCTAATAACAATGGCCATGTTGTTATTACCCATCTTTCTTACATAAGAATGTAAGAAATTCGGGGCAGGAGTGGGCTTTCATCCTATTAATTCTGTGTGCCTTTCAATGGAGATTGGAGCTGATCTACCTTTTCTTTTCCTCAATGCCAGTAAATGACTCTCAATTTAACAGCCCTTCAAAAATGTATCTACTTCCTCTTTATGTACCTCAACATCCCTCTGAGGTAGGGAATTCCAAAATTTCTCTATCTTCTCTGAAAAGTAGTTCTTGCTCACTTCAGTTTAACTTATGTGCCTTCGTAACTATTCTTCAACTGAAGGAAACTTCTTCACATCTACACTGTTATTCACCTTGGAGATCCTAATGAATTGCCCCTCATTTTTTCCAAACTCCAAAAGACATGTAGATTGTTCAGCCAAGTTACATACAAATGTGGAAATTGTGGAACTGTTATAATAACACAACAGGTTTCCTAAGCTTGTGTCCCAGTTAATCTTTACAATCAACATTACAATCAAATGTGATCATGTCAATATACACCATTCAGTGTTTTTAACAGGAATTCAGAATAAAGTCTGTAAGGGGTTTCTTCTTTTATGTTACTGCGAAGGCTAACAAAATGGCTTCTTTGTTATGTTATAATTAAAATTGGCTTTTTTGTAATAATAACTGCAATGTAAGGAGTTCGCTCTTTCTCTCTGCTTGTTTGGGTTATATTATTGATAAGAGAGAGAATGAACCAATTGGGATAGATGTTATTCTTTCTTGTGTGTCTGTAAGCTATTGTGTTTCGCAGGCTTTGGCACAGAAGGCGCGATGGGGACAGAGAGAGGAGATGCGATGCTGTGACCCTGGGTGGCGGGACTGACCCTGAGCGGGAGTCCGAGGCCCAGGGTCTTCGGCAAGGAGAGGAGACGGAGACAGACTCGTGTGGAGCGTCTGGTCAAGGGGGGTCGGATGGGATGGAAAGGTGGAAAGAAAACTCCGTTAATTGAGCTCCAACTGTTGCTCATGAAGTGGTTGAACCTTGATAAGTTTGGTGCCTTTTATTTTCCTTATATATTTTATCTCTATTAATTACATAGTTCCAGCAAGATCTATAAAGTGTAATCATTTAATCGCATATTGTGTATTGTCTGTTATTTGGTAGGGCGGGGTACATCACATAGCATCCACACAAACTTGATTACCCAGTTTGGCAGGGCCAAAGGCTGCTCCCCCTAGGGGAAAGCGAGTTGAGCGAGCCTGAGGCTTACCAGGGGGCTACAAATCTGGATGTGGGAATGTTGACTGTTTTTCCCCCTTACCCACAATTGAGTCAATTCCATTCTCTCGTTGTTTTTTTATTTGAAAACTGTTGAGGAACAACAAATTTCATGACATATATCAGTGAAATAACCCTGATTCTCATTCTGATTTTAACCTCAAGCTCTCTATTGGACAGAGAATAATATCACTCATAGCCCCAACAAATTCCTGTGAATGAGTACAGACAGGGGCCTCCCCACTGACTTCCATCCACGTGGCTGTGAATTTGACCAGAAAATATCTGTGTGGGGTAAAAACGTTCACCCTTATTTGTGAGCACAGGAACTCCTCACACAGAGTGGTGTATTTCTAGAATTCTCTACCTCAAAGAGTTTTGAATTCTAGATGAATTGCAGGCGCTTAAAAAGGAATTGGAGACTGTGTTCTGATAAATTTTGAGGTTAGTCTCTTACCCAAGCTTTTTCCTCACTTCCTGTTACTCCCTCATAGTGGCTGCCAAATTTTAACCACCAGACAAATAGGAAAGAATCAAATGTCTTGACCATGTTTTCCCTTTTGGTTTTGATTGAAAACAGAGGCGTTTTTGAATAATTTCATTTAGGCAGAATTAAACCACAGTTTTCTCCTTCCTAATCAATCTACTTCAACTCTATAATCCTGCCATTCTATTATCTGACCATCACAATTGTACAATAATGGCCTAGGATAATTTCCCTGAGTATTCAAATGATATTTTTTCCTGGGATGTTGATGGAGTCAGCAAATGATTAAAAGAATAGACTGGTTATCATTCTATGTGGAGCATGAGAATTTCAGGTCCATACCTACCTTTGCACTATTTTAATAGAATTGTGAGATAATGTTCCTGCTCTTTAAAACACTGATTAAACTACATTTGGAATATTGCGCTCAATTCTGGTCCCCTCATTTTAGAAAGGATATGGAAGCTTTATAGAGGGTGCAGAGGAGATTTACTAGGATGCTGCCTGGATAAGAGAAAAGTCTTATGCGGATAGGTTAGATAGATAGATAGATAGATAGATAGATAGATAGATAGAAACTTTATTGATCCCTAAGGAAATTAGAGTGTCATTACAAATGCACAGATACCAAAAATATTAAAAGAGAAGTAAGAAATAATAAAAAAAAAGTTACCTCAAACAGTTTAGCGGGGGGGGGGGGTGGGAGTCATCTCTTCCCCAACTATAGGTTGACTCATTGTAGAGCCTAATGGCCAAGGTTTGAGAATGACCTCATGTAGCGCTCTTTGGAGCAGTGGGCTAGGGATTTTCTCTTTGGAGTGAAGGAGGATGAGAAGTGTCTTGATGGAAATGTACAAGATGATAAAAGGCACAGCTACAATAATGGAGTATAAGTTCCAGGTTTTAGGAAGAATGTTTAGGCGATGTGTCAGAGGTAATTTGTTTTTGTGTGGAGGGTGTATGCAATGCCATGACAGAGATGGTGGTAGAGGCAGATACATTAAGGACACTTAAGAGAGTGTTAGATAGGCATGTGGATAACGGAACAATGGATGGCTCTATAGGAGGGAAAGGTTCAATTAATATTAGAGTAAGCGAAAAGGTCCACACAGGATTGTGGGCCAAAGATCCTGTACAGTTCTGCAGTGTCCTGTTACAGGTCCTGTATATTGTATGTTCTATGCTCGATGAGAGAAAAGCAGAGCAGATCATTCAGCTCCTTACGACTTCTCTCTCAGTCAATAGTCATGGCTGATTGTTTCACCTCAGCCCCACTTAGAGACAGCAGGTTAACTTGCTTTCAATTCCCATAACTTTGCATAAAATTGTCAGTAGGTGCTAGGGTAAAATGGAAGTTCTTGATTTTGACCCCAACTCCTTTGACTTTTACATCTACTGCACTTATTGCTTGTTTCCCCATTTAATATGTAGAAGTATGCAAAAGTGAAAAAGGCTAGATAGCCAATTGTACTAACCCTGACTCAAAGAGGAGCCATGTGACAATGTTTAACATGTTTGGAGAATCACAAATGTTGCAAAATTTTCAAAATAAATACAGAAATACTCTATTTAGAATATACCTTTGAAATTCAGTGAAGTTCGAGACTGTGTGCATTAACCTTTACAAATTGCTCAAAGGGGTTTATGTGAAGGAGATGACCCATAGATGCTGTAAAAAGGGAAATGAGAATGAGGCACTGGCTACTAGGATTGTATTTTCTTCTTTCCATTGGAAATGAGGAAACCAGATCTAAGGAAAGCGATATAAAAGTATGAATCAGGGTTATTAAGATATTAAGATGGCAGACTCGGTCAGTTTACCAGATTTTAGAATAAACGTGGAATTCTTCAAGTAAATTTGACACCATGTGACTCTGGTTCCTTCGTGTAGTCACTAACTCATAGGTTAGTCCAACTCATTCTAGTCTGAGGAACCAGCTGGTATGACGGACAATTCCAGAAGACAATCATATAAGCGAAGGTGAAATAACAGCTTCTTGAAGTGTCATCCATGTAGAAGGTAGGTTACATATATGTATCCTTTTTTATTCATTCACAGGATTTGATCATTGCTGGCATTTGTCATCCTTTTACCATTGAGCTACAGAGACAGGTAAGGCTCAAGTACATTGGTTGGTCTAGAATGGTTTACAGGACGGACTGGGTAATGATAACAGACTATCTTCTGAAAGGCAAGGCTAGGGCTGTACAATGATTCAGTAGTTTTATGCTTACTGTTATTGAGACTCGTGCTTTTTTCAGGAAAACATTTTTATTTCATTATTTGAATCCAAACTCTCGAGCTTATGCCAATGGTTCAATCCTTTGATTGTTCGTCAAGTAACTTAACCAATGCACCACAATGCCCCCATGCAGTCCATGATAAATCTACCTAGTAGTAACAGAAACTACTCTTATATTTACAGTATACATTGTAACATTCTCACACACACACACACATATATATATATATATATATATATATATATATATATATATACACACACATATAAATTAAAGATTTTAAAGATTTGTGAAAGAACAGATTTCTGATCTTTCACAAGCCAAGACAAATGAGCTAATGATTTCTAAAACTCTGTTTTATGATAAATTGGTGCATTTTGTTTCTTATTCTGTCTCTCTTAGTTGGACCAGATCCCTTTGAATATGTTTCAGCCATTGATTTTTTGCCTGACAATCTAAAGAACACAATTTGTGTGCTGGATTTCCTCCCTAATGACAACTCATCTAGATGAAACATGATCGTTGATTGATTGGGTGAATGCCCTACTCAGTTCCTGGATACGGCAAGGTTAGTGTGTTTAATTCCTTTGGATCTCACTAAGAAACCCTAGTGCCTTATGAGAACGCAGCACCAGAAGGGCCTCTCCTGCTTATTGACTTTCACACAGCGGAATGCAGACTCTCCACTGGAGATTTCCATTTTCCGTTTGGAACTTGGAACGCACTTCTCCACCTTGCACTGTAATCAGATTCAGGTTCTTTATTGTGACTTATCTGGCTGCTGAACTGTAAAGGTTTGTTTTTGGGCATGAGCTCAGTCTTCATAGCACACTTACAGAATAATCCGTATTGTTTGTAATAGGCGGCTCTCTCTTTTTAGCAGAGTCTTTTCCTTTGGCTGCTCCTGTGGTACTCTTCTGTTGTCTCCTTGGATACTGACTTACTAGTTTAACCTTGGTATTCAATACTATGTATTGTTTCACTTTCATGTCATGGCATTGTTTCATTACTTTCCAAGAGCACCCTGCAATTACAAAACATCTTCTTTTATATAATAATATTCAATCTCCAATAATGGACACACATCCTAATGAATTTCCCCACTTGTGCCTGACATAGGCACTTCTAAACTATAAGCCATAGAGCCAACAAAGAAATGACTTCTATTCCCAGACTGCTAAAGTGACTGTCTCTTTTGTAAGTCATTTGGGGGTGTATGGTAGTTACAAAAGTTCACTCTCCTAAACAACTTCATCTTTTCTAAGTGAAAATAGAATTCACTTGGGTTACGAGGGGTACCGAAGTGAATAGCAACACCAATAATAGAGCACACACATGAAGGTCTTTGGCACTCCTGGGTCAAATACAGGACTCTTAGAATCAGGATCAGGTATAACCGTTAAAACATCAAAAAAAGGTTTGTCAGTGGATTTTCATTCTCGATGATAGCTTTATACAAATAAAATGAAAGGGTGTAATGTCGTTAGATTAAGCTGTATAATGGAAGGTATTGATTAAGTCACATTGCTTCCAACTCCTTCATTCTTATTTCCATTGTAGCTATTTCTTGTTTTTATTTATATATCATAAGATAAAGTTGAGACGGAAGAGTTGGCTGTTTTCTTCCATCCACCACTAGCCTTGCCAGAATACACAGTTTAGTATGTTACTGTTCTCCCCACTGATTACCCGGTGGAGGAAAATCTTAAATGTGCTCTGGTAGTTAAACAAGCTGATTTGTTCCTAGATTCAATGCATTTCCAGTCAGAACAAAATCAATCTCCATCTTACAGAGCTTTGTTTTTATGAAATATGTGAAGAGTCATTGAATTTCTAAATTGGCAGAAAACACTGTTAATGAACTACATATCAAATCATAAAATGGTTCAGCGAGCACCTCTTGCATTGATATTCTGCAGTTTCCTTTACAGCGTATCTCACTTTCAATCATTACAGTTGTGCATGGCTTTGAACCACAACTTAATTACTGCCACCAGCTTAAGGATTAAGGAGAGGTTCAGAGGGATATGGGCAAATCACAGGCAAATGGAGCTAGCTCAGGCAGACAAATTGTTTGGGATAGATGGGTGGCCCAGAAGAGCTATTTCCATGCTGTGCTGTATAACTATGACTCCATGATTATTTTGGAGACAATTCATCTTGTATTCAGTAAATTGATTCTTGGGGTGAAAGAATTGTCCAATGGGTAACCATTGCTGGATTGACCTGATTGAAAGGGATAACTTAGAAGGATAAAAATTTGTCTAATTCAGATACATGAAAATTTGGATCCCAGGTGCTCCATATATAACACGTACTCAGCCCCATGGGGTGCAGTTTCTTCTGTTATCCTATTCTACATAAAACAAGGCTTTCATGGAAATTGGGTGGTAACTTGTGGCACGGAGTGAGTGCTGCATTGTCGGGGTCCTTAAGAAACTTCCATAAGTAGTCCATTGCTACTCTTTGAAATGGAGCCTATGGAATTCCCAAGGTGCATCATTCCCAAAATATTGACTTTGAGTTTGTTATGTATAGAATTTGAGTTGAAGATGAAACATGACTGTGACTAAGCACTGTCTCAATGCCACTTGTAAGTTTTTCCAATGACCCCATTGTTGCTGGATGAGTCAGCCTATGGAGTGGAATAGGACACCTGGTTGAGTGATGCCACAAGGGACCATGGTTCAGTATCAGTGAAACTAAAGAGGTAATTGTTGACCTTAGGAAGGGGAAGACAGGCAGCATGTGCCTGTCTGCATTGGGGAATTAACGATGATGAGGATCAGCAGCTTGAAATTCCAGGATGTTAAAGTATTGGATAACTTGTCTTGGGTCCAGCCTGTAGATGTAATCAGAAGGAAAAATCACAGCATCTTTACTTTCGTAGGAGATTAAGGAGGCTTGGCTTGTCACTGCACATTCAAGCAAACTTCTACAGACAGTATCCTAACTGGTTGTATCATAGTCTGGTGCAGAAATGTAAGAAGCTGCAGAGAGTACTGGACTCAACCCAACACATCCCTCTACACCATGAGTAGTATCTACAGGAGACACTGTCTTAGGAAGACAACATCCATCATCAAAACTCACCTCTATCCAACCATGCCATCATCTCGCAGCTACCATCTGGCAGTGGGTACAGAAGCCTGAAGTCCCACACCATTAGGTTATTAAACTAGTTGGCATAACCCCAATCCCTAAAACACTATGACTGCTTTGATCACTTCGCACTAAAATTAACAATTGAGTATAATTTATGTTTAATTTTTGTTTTATTGTGAATGCTGCTTATATGATGCTATGTGCCTGTGTTGCTGTTGCAAGTAAGCTTCTCAGTGGACTGGTGCTCACATGTATTTGTGTATATGACAATAAAATGAGCTCTGACTTTGACTTTGATGTTGGAAGAAGTTTGCGGAGGTTGCTGGGAATGAAGCTGCCCACGCTGAATAAATGATCCAAATTATTTGTTAGAATGTCAAATATTAGATTTAGAAAAACATACTTCTGATAGGTTTCAGATGTTTTTGAAAGGCAAACATTCAGTGTATTTATCTTTTGACAGTAGGCTAAAGCTGATGAAGTTTAGCTGGCTGTCGAGATTTTAGCAGATGCAATTTGATGAGGCTTGGTAATGGCATTGGTTTATTATTGTTACGTGTACCAAGAAACAGTGGAAAGCTAGTCTTGGATACTGTTCATACCGTTCAAATCATTGCACAGTGCACAGAGATGGAACAAGGTAAAAAAAATAACAATGCAGAATACAGTGTAACAGCTGCAGAGAAAGTGCAGTGCAGGTAAATAATAAAGTGCATATTTATAACTAGGTAGATGGTGAGGTCAAAGGACCATCTTATCATACAAGATGTTCATTTCAGAGTCAGATAACAGTGAGATAGAAGCTGTCCTTGAGCTTAGTGGAAGGTGTTATCAAACTTTTGTATATTCTGCTAGATGAGAGAGGGGAGACGAGAAAATATCTGGGCTGGGTGGGTTCTTTGATCATGCTGGTGGCTTTCTAATGGCAGTGAGAAGTACAGACAAAGTCCATAGAGGGGAGAGTGGTTTCCATAACGTGCAGAGCTGTATCCACAACTCTCTGCAGTCACCTTCTTGCAGCCACATGCAGAGCATTTGCCATACCAAGCCGTTATGCATCCAGATAAAATGCTTTCTATGGTGTATCAATAAAAATTGGTAAGGGTAGATCAGAACATGCCAAACCGTTTTAGACTCCTGAGGAAGCAGAGGTGTTGGCGAACTTTCTTGGCCATGAAATCATTGTGGTTGGACTAGAACAAGCTATCTGTTTTATCAGTCCTATTACTCCTAGGAACCCGATACTCTGAACCCTCTCAAACTCAACCCCATTGATGGAAACAAGAGCAAGAGCATTGCCCCCCCTTCCTGAAGTCAATGACCAGATCTTGTTGACATTGAGGGAAAGGTTGTCATGACACCATGTTGCTAAACTCTTTATCTCCTTCCTGTACTTCAATTCATTGCCATTTGAGATGCAACCCATTACAGTGGTATCATCTGCAAACATAGATGAAGTCAGAGCAGAATCTGGCCATGTAGTCATTAGTGTACAGTGAGTAGAGTAGGGGGCTCAGGTCCCTGTCTGTCCTTACTGATTGTGGTCTGTTGTTATGGAGGTCAAGGATCCATTTGCTTTGGGAGGCATTGACTCTCAAGGTCCAGAGTTCTGGTCACTTTGTACTTCACCTTCACAATGTGATCTAATTTAGTCGCAAACACTGGCAAGGCACAGGACCCTGGTGCAAGGAAACAAACCAATCCTCAGCCACTGGTCACATATTAGGATACAATATTTTCCAGAAAAAAAGGCAACTAATCTAAAGCATTGCTCAACAATTCCCATCTTCTACCCTTCATAATGTTGAGCTCACCTAAGATTCCCAAGCACATAAGCCCCACTGCCCTCTAATCACTTCCACACAGCCCCAACTTTCAATGTTTTTTATAAACACATTCTCGTCATCCCTCTGACTCCACCCTCTTACTCTCCAATTCACTACTTGGCTGCAGTGCCTTCTGCTGTTGAAGCCCATCTGTCTAGAATTACCTTCCTGAATCTTCTGGCTTCTCCATATCCGAGATTCATAGGGAAATCCACCACGGAAACAGGCTGTTTGGTCCACTGAATCTGTGCAAACTATCAATCATCCATTTACACATTTACACCCTGTTTCATACATCAAGTATCGGAGGAACTGGATGAAGGCTTCAAGGAGAATAAAACTGCTGAGATAGTAACGTAATGGGAGGTGTATGGAGGGATATGGTCCGTGTGCAGGTCAGTGGGACTAGGCAGAAAATGGTTCGGCAGAGCCAAGAAGGGCCAAAGGGCCTGTTTCTGTGCTGTAGTTTCTATGGTTCTATGGTTCTATGGTTCTATAAAGAGAAAGAGATGGGAATATGACTGAGTAGAGTGTTCAGGAAAAAAAAGAGCATGATCTCCTGCTACACCTATAAGGTTCACACAGCAGACCTAATCTTAGAACCTTTGCTCTTCTCTGCTTTTCTGTAGTCAGTTAACTTTTAATTCAAACAGCTGCTGCTTCCAGCAAATCCCAGCCTACTGTGAAGATCAGAGGTGGAGCTAACAAGTATTCCAGCTTCACATTAACACCATGTTCAATCTCCCATCCAAAGACACCAACAGGCAGTCCTGGATAAGATTGCAGGTTATACTCAACCTCTCATCCTCCAAGACCAACTTCGATCACCCCTAACATCTCATTGTTTGGCACCCCCTTTTTAATGTACAGCTATGAAACAGTTGCCTTTGCATTATAGGTGCTGTACGAACAGATGGTTATTGCTGTGGGCATATTAGCAGATCTCATTAAAAACCAGTAAAGCTCATCCTCTGAATTCTTTATGTTTAAATCTTTTCCAATTTTGCAATCAGCTTTAATGCGGGTAGAACTTAGTTTCCCTTAGCAACTGCAACATGTTATAACTGATGCTGTGGTGATGTGCAGCAATAATAGCCAAAGACAGCAAAACTACTCATTCTGTGAGGGAACAGCTGTGTCAGAAAACCGGATGTCTGACCTACACAATGTACTTGTAGGCCACCCAGTGTTTTAATGAGAGAGCAAAGACAATGCAGAGATGCCTTCATTTCGCGTTACTAAAAACAGTCAGGGGCTCAGTGCCATGTAAACAGATAAGCTCGGCCCCAGCACAAACCTCTTCGCCCTCTAACATGGGCACAGATGCAGGCTTCAGTTCTCATTGGCAGAATCTCCCTGCAGTTTCCTCCAAGTTTATTTGAGTTTTATTGCATGATCCTGCTTTCTTGTGTTCTTTTCCTCAGTTGGTGTACACCTTTGCCACTCCTGATCACTGCTGATCCTAATGTGAAAATGAGAGTGTCAAAGAAATCACTGGTTTGAGATATGTGGAGCGCACAAGAGCCAAAAAATGGAAAGAATTCATTATTTGCCTCAGGACTTACATCCTTCCTACCTAGGTAAACATTGTAAAGGAAATACCTACATATCTCCTTGCTGATGCTAGAGTTACACTTTCATAGTGTTATGCCATTGATGCACGAAGGCATGGAAACAATTTCTGAATCAGAGCCAGGTCCTACTGTGTAAATGAAAGTTTAATGTAACAGTGGATCCTTTAAAGCCGTCCTCGGAGGCATCTGCCACAACTGCCGTGCACGTATGATTGCTGTAATGTTAGTGAGAGCAGGAACAATGTCTTCATCACGCTTCCCGGGAGAAAGAAGGGTAGGGTACCCAGGGCAGAGCTTTTCCCAATTGGTGGGATTCCCTTGATTGCAAGGCACTGTACCATTACTGAGTGGATAGCAGTGTTTTTCATAGCAACTTCAGACTCTACATATTATATAGAATGACATAGAAATTACAAGATGGAAACATACCGTTCAATCCAACCAGTCAGAGTTGGCACTATTCCTTCGCTGTCAGAGTAATCTCAATGCCATATACTTGCCCTGTTTCCACATCCCACCATTCTTCCTTTGTCAGTTATTTAAATATGGACATAATTCTGCTTCAGTCACAGGCAGTAATGAAGCATTCCTCAACATTATAATCCTGTGAAAATGAAATATATACCCCTGCATTATTGTTCAGCTGATATCTGAATAAATAAATAAAACTTGTGGGTGTTGCTCAGGGAATCCAAAGTTAAAACCAGAAATGCTGCAATTACTCAGCAGGTCAGTCAGCACCTGAATGATAGAGTAAAAGAGACATGCAGCAAGGAAACAGGCCTTCAGCTCACGACATCCACACCAACCATCATTCATTAGTACTAATTAGTACATTCATTAGTACTAATCCCATTTTAATCATTCGCACTTCCTCATCAACCCCAGTGCCTGAGGTCAGAATTGAACCTGGGACCCCAAAGAGAAAGGCTCTTGCGTAACTTCACATCTGCTTCTTAACTAAATGCCTTCAAGAGGTGGTTCATCTGGTCTACAGTTCACTATCGATGTGTTTACTCTAATACAAAGTGCTCATCCTTCAGAAGGAGCAGGAGGAGAAGATGGTGGTGCGCCTGCGCGTGTGCAGCCCTCCGGTGAAAAATGATATTGTATCTGTTAAATAGGGGCCATGGACAATTCTGATTTGATGGAGAATGGACGTGAAAGCACAGAGGAACATCTGGAGAAATTTCTGAAACGGAAGGTTCAGTGATCTTTCGGAGGGTAGGCCTCAATATCCCCGGCCTTGCCTGCTTTTGGCGACCAAGAAGGAGGCCAAATCGTTCAGACAGAGATGGCGCTCAGTACTCGGTGTCAGAGAGCTGATCAGAGCTCAAAGTTTTCAGATGACTGAGAGTCGGATTGTGGTCGGCATGGCAGGGAGAGTTTATCTTCCTTCTCCCGTCTGCGTGAGATGAGGGACATTTGAGAGACTTTGAACTTTACTGTGCTCATGGACTTCTTCATCAAGTTATGGTATTGTTGCACTGTTGTAACTATATGTTATAATTATGTGGTTTTGTCAGTTTTTTCAGTCTTGGTCTGTCTTGTGTTTTGTGATATCACACCGGAGGAAATATTGTATCATTTCTTAATGCATGCATTACTAAATGGCAATAAAAGAGGACTACGTGTCTTCATAATCTAAAAATTCAACAGTACATAAAACATTGTTGATTTCAGATATGTCGAATATTATATGCAATAGCATTTTTAAGTAAAAAATTGCAAAATGAATGATTATCTTGTTTTTTAAAATGGTCCAGATTTATTTCATTCACTTTACATTGATTTTCAAAGCTTCCAAACAAATCATTGTGCTTTATAGAAGTTTGTAATAACTTTCTGAGCACTCTTCGATTATTCAGGAAATGTCAACATTTCTTTGTCTGTAAAATGAACCTGCAGTAGGTTTTCAGTTCTTCAATCTGGCTTGTATCTGCTTCATAGGCTATCCCTTCATTTCAGTGGCCAGCGCTTGGTCCATATAACCTCCTATAAGAGCTCTCCTTTAACTTTGGGGTTCCATGCAGCAGCAAGCCCCATGACACCTTAATGATTGTTAGCAGCGTTGGGAGGCTAAGCCCATTTAGACTCATATATGGTTACAAAGTGGTGATGGAATGCGGAGTAATATGAGGGTAAGCACAGTTAGATCAGTCTGACCCATCAAGTTGTTTAGGAGTTTCATTTGAAATGCACTTTCTGTTAAATAAAAGTAATGAAGGATTTGGTGATACAAATAATGCCTTAAACATGTGTTTTGATTCCAATTGCAATTATGATCTCTGAAAGAAAATCTGGCTTTTCAGGGTCTCCATTTCAAAACAATTATTCCACTCCCTCTACTCCCAGGTCTCTCCTCCTACAACCACACCATTCATTAGCCTGGACTTTGAGGCTGTAAAGATAACTTGATATCATCTTTGGATAGCTGTACCTATAACATGGGGTCGAAGGCATTTTCTGGGTGAGAATGTGCACATAGATATTGCTGAGTGATAGCGCTCTGCTCTTCCAAAGCTTTCTGAAAAATCATACTCAATTGCATTCCGTTCTATTTTTAATTCCTGTGTGCATACTGAAGACTGGAGAAACAGGTAATTTTGAGACTGCTTCCAAAAACGATGTCTGTTGCTGATCAGCTTCTGCTGTCTGGAATTGAGCAACGGCTTTTGCTTTGCAAGGGTCTCACTAAACTGGAATAAGCTCAGATCTCTCTAGTGGCCAAGATCCTGGTCTTGCTCCCCTCACACACGACACAGTAGTTGGCACCATGTTGGAGTCCAGATGAAGTGTAAATTGTGGGAAGGGGTTGGAGGGAAGACTGGAAAGGATGTTCCATGACAGTCCATCAGGCAGAGGCCCAGTTGGTTTTGCAATGTCACTGTGGCATCACCAGTGTTTGGAATAATGAAATGAGACCACTGACTAGGTGGCTCGTTCTATTCCGGCACCTACCGAACAAATATGCCTCACACAGTGACTAAATGCAGCGCTCCATCTGAGTTGCACTGGTGTGTCAGCTGAAGTTATGAAGTGTGGTTTGAAATGAGTCAGAGGCGAGAGCACTGATGTGACATTTCTACAGTACAAATCTAGATCACGATCATGTGTTGGAATACAAGCCTATGCACGGCACTGGGAAGAAAGTTGCTGGTATGTTACCTAGCTATGAAAATATGGGAGCTATGTGCTTGGCACACAATAAATCTTTTTCTTAATATGATGTGTAAAGGCTTGCTGGTAGCAAAGACATTTTGATTAACTCTACACCCACCACAGCTGAACACTATCTTTTCATCAGGTAAATTAATCTTCAGATTTTGGCAGTGGAATTACTGAATAATTTACACTCCATCAAATGGTAATTAGTTTAAAAACTGCTTCAATTCTGAAATAGACTTGAAGATCACAGAGAAAAAGGATAAAAAAGGTACACTGTAAATTTGAAATTTGGGAAAGAGAACGGAACATTTTACATTCGTTTAACTTTTAAAAATTGATTCGGGCTTCTGAACATCATTTGTTGCTTGCCAGCCAACACAGATCAGGTGATTTGAGTAAGCAAAATAACTAAGCATTCAGTTGCTAAGCATAGGTTCTAGCACCATCAGGAACTTGGTGTTCCTGGCTGGATGATTTTTCGTGGGAGGTGAGAGTGCCGTTGTGAGATGGGATCTTGGCTTTTGATTCTTTCTCTCAGTCACTAGAACTTACAAGGGCTGGGTGCAGGAAAGCTCCAACAATAAGGACCTTGTAGTCATGACTTCTCTTTCTCATGTCCTGAAGTTCACCTACCTTTAGTAGCCTTGTCTTCCGTGTCTTCTGTAGGACACTTCCATCTTTTTAAACTTCTCTTTTGTCTTTTTCTGCAACTCTACACTAACCCTGCAGGACACTGAAGGAATCTTTTGCGGTGTGAACCTCCTTAGCTGCATTCTTTGTGCACTAAATGACTTTCAACCTATTGATATGGTCTGTGAAGTTGCTGAAGGATTCACGGACATCCTGCCCTTCAGCAAGGGGACCAATCAGTGGCTCAGTTCTCTAAATATATTGGAATGCGGCTTCCTGCTTGAGGCTGTTTTCCCTACACTTAATTCTTTTCACTGAGTCAGATGCTATTTTGAGAGTAGAAATAGCCGAACTGCGATACTATAATCAACACAGTGCAGTAATTTTCATTGTGTCATGGGAGCACTGCAGGAGAGTTAATGATGCAATTAAGAATGATCGATAGTTAAACAGGAAGCAAGGTTTCCACGTATCTTCTAGATAGAAGACAAAGTGCACGGCTTCTGAGTCATGGCTGGCAAATTAACCTGAATGGTTTCAAAGGGTGATTTTATGGAAATAACTGTGCCTTCTTTATACTGTGCATTATTCACCAGAAGCTTCCCACAGCCAGAGAGGAAACGTGACATACCAAAGCAGAAAGTTTGACTTATTCATTAAGCCAGAGGTGTGGGTAATGAGACTACAAAACTAGAAGTGTAAATTCAAGTTCCCCCACTGTATTTGTGTAATTAGTTAATAGGTTTATTAGTATCAGTAATGGGGACCATAAAACTCTCAAAGTGTTATAATTGTTTAGTTGACCATTGCCCTCTAGGGAAAGAAATGAGTCATGTACCCGACTGTTCCATTCAAAATCCGGTTCTTAATTGCCCTCTGAAATAGCTTAGCAAGCAGGACACTGAGATGCTTTAAATTACTACAGGTGCTTAAAGAGGGTGTTCTTGCTGCCAACTCTTCAAGGACAATTTGGAATATTTTATATATACTGGCCTTGCCAGCAATGGTTAGATTCGCTGAACAAAAAGAACATTCTGACAGGCTGCATCACTGTCTGGCATGGAGGGGCTACTGCACAGGACCGAAAGAAGCTGCAGAAGGTTGTAAATCTAGTCAGCTCCATCTTGGGCACTAGTCTACAAAGTACCCAGGATATCTTTAGGGAGCAGTGTCTCAGAAAGGCGGCATCCATTATTAAAGACCCCCAGCACCCAGGGCATACTCCTTTCTCACTGCTACCATCGGGTAGGAGGAACAATTTCTTCCCCTCTGCCATCTGATTCCTAAAAGGACTTTGAAGCTTTGGACACTACCTCACTTTTTTTTAATATACAGTATTTCTGGTTTTGCATGTTTTTTAAATTTATTCAATATATGTAATTGATTCACTTGTTTATTTATTATTATTTTGTTTTATTTAACTTATTATTAGTTTTTTCTCCCTGCTAGATTATGTATTGCATTGAACTGCTGCTACTAAGTCAACAAATTTCACGTCACATGCCGGTGATGATAAACCTGATTCCGATTCTGATTATCCTGCATCCAAACTGATCCTGTTGTTGAAGTGCACCTAATTTTAAAATGGAATTAAACATAAACACAATACAAAATGAAAAAATGTGCACACAAAGCTTTCTTCCCCCTCCTTTTTCTGTGTGATGGAGCTGCCTCACAGCCCTAGTGACCTGAGTCAATCCTCTGATGCTGACCCTGTGCAGATTCTCCTATTACCTGCATGGATTTCCTCCCATATCCCAAAGATGTATGAGCCTGCAACTCGTTCCAAATGTGCTGATGAGTGGGAGGGGGAAGATGATGGGAATGTGGGGAGAATAATGTGAGTTTGGCCAAGACTAGTGTAAATGGGTAGCAGAGACTTGGTGGACAAACAGATTCGTTTCTGTGATGTATCTCTCAATGACTCAAAACTCTGTAACCTGTCAGTATAACCTGTTCATGGGGCACAACTCCATCGTGGCTTGTTATGTTAATCACTTACAGGGCAGGAAGGACGAAATAACAGAGGTGCACCAGATTCTACTATTAACTATTCATATACTTTCCCTATGTGAGTGGTGGAGGTTAGTTAAGAGGCAGTGATGTGGTACAAGCCAGTTGATGGCATGGAGGGCCAGAAAGCTAAGAACTGACTAACATTCCCCGCTGATGGATAGCACCGAAGCTTCTTATAAAGTCAAGGAAAGAATGAAGCTTTAATCACGCAGATCTATTTGTCTCAGCGAGTCACTGGACAAAATGGGGCTACAATAGAACGAGGTGGATTTTAAACAACATTGTTACTGAGTTGGCTGTGAATATTTTAGGATATTCTGGTATAAATAAATTTAACTCCGCTCCAGATTGTGATTAGTAAACTGGTGTTGTTTTTTTGGAGATAGTGCGGAAAAGGTCCTTTTGACCCAATGAGCCATGTCGCCTAGCAACCCACCTTTTTAACACGAGCCCAAAAACTGGACAATTTACAATGACTGATTAACAGCGCTGGAACTGAACTCTGAACACTGACGCCCCGAGGTGTAATAGGGTTATGCTAACTACGACGCTACTGTATTTTCTTGAAGAATTATCCCAGATCAGTTTTGTTTAATAAGTCACTTTCAGGATTCCTATATTGTTGCTCAGTTCCTCTGTAAAAGCTCTATCAGGTCCAAGAAATATGTTATTAATTTATGAAAATAGTAGTCCCCTGGCAGGCTTCAGAAATATCTTTCTACTGGCTGTTATTTAAAAATTTAAATCAGGGATAAAAAAAAAATCAGTAAACCAATATTATAATGTTTCTGCAAATGACTGATAATTTGTATAATATCGAATAATTATGAATAATATAAAAGGTAAACAAAAACAAAAATAAAACATTAAGATTTATTATTACCATTGATTCTCTCCATTAATAATACAATTCAAGCTGGATCATCTTGATATTGCTGTGTTCATAACTAGTCTTTCGCTCAGTAATCTGGGTCAGTACCTTTGTACATCTGTCCCAGTTGGTATGATATGAACGAAATGGTAATCATTATAGTGAACATAAAATTGGTCTCATGGGATACCAACAGCTAAGGAATATGAAATCAGGACCAAAACTGTTTTTTGTGTAGTTGCTGTGCACATAATAACCTGTTTCAACTTGACTTTGACATCTACTCTTAACTGAAACACACGTTTATTATTAAGTACAAGGTTGGCTTGCTTATTAAATGTGAAATCTTTGGAAGTAACATGAGGTTGTATAAAATTGTGACCAAGATCCACCAGCAGGAAAGAAAACTATTCCCTGATATTTTAAATACTTAAGAATGTTTCTGTTAGTGCATTTAGAACCGAAAGTATAGGCACCTGTAAAGGGTGGATGAGAAAATCATTATATTCTTAGTAATTCTGGGAGCATTGGTTAACTTTCCCCACCTGATTTTTGGACTGGTGGCTTCTTTAATGTCCTTAATAATGCTTTCGGTAGACTCTGCTGCAGTAAGGTTCAGCAAATTGGATCCGATCCCACTGTCAGCATTTGAGGCTGGTGTCCAATGAAGGGACTATCATGGTGCATTTCGTAACCTGACTATAAACAGATTGATGAAGGCTGCATGGCTTTCATTTGGGAATGTTCTCAGCATGTATCTGTAACATCCTGGACTGTGGCGCAGATGCTTGGCAATCAGATAAAGGAATGGTGGGTGGGGATTCAGCCTTGATCTGCAGCAGTAAATAAGTGCCTGACTATTGGCTGCCAGTTTGACGCACCTCTCTATCTTCAGATTCATGTGTGAACACTAATATCCGGAAGTGACCACTAGCACTAGTCAAAAGCCTTGCCGGTGAACACTGGTGAATTCTTCTCCTCCAACCCAACCCCATTCCATGTTGTGTGAGTGATCTGCAGATCTCCGTGTGGCTGTTTGTAATTCAGAGCTTCTATAATGCTTGTTGGCAAAGAGATTATTGATCTAAATAGAGTCTTCCCGTGGCTTTTTAACATTTCACGAGCAGTAATATTCTGTGTTCCCCAATTCCCTTGCAGTTTGTAGTGTCTGCTGAAAATGGAGAATTCAAGCTGAGTGAAAATTCAGCTTGTACAGTTAATAAGACCTAGTCCTTAAGCCAAAGCTCAAAGGCACTGGTAAGACCTCATTCGGAGTACTGTGTGCAGTTTTGGGCTCCATATTTACAAAGGGATGTGCTAATGTTGGAGAAGGTTCAGAGAAGACTCACTAGAATAATTCCGGGAATGAGAGGGTTAACAAATGAAGAACATCTGACCGCTCTTGGACTGTTCCCCATGGAGTTTAGAAGAATGAGGGGGACCTCATAGAAACATTTCGAAGGTTGAAAGGCATGGACAGAGTGGATGTGGCAAAGTTGTTTCCCATGGTGGGGGAGTCTAGTACAAGAGGGCATGACTTAAGGATTGAAGGGCGCACATTCAGAACAGAGATGCGAAGAAATTTTTTTAGCCAGAGGGTGGTGAACTGTGGATTTAGCCAGAGGGTGGTGAATCTGTGGAATTTGTTGCCATAGGTGGCAGTGGAGGCCAAGTAATTGAGTGTATTTAAGGCAGAGATTGATGGGTATCTGAGTAGCCAGGGCATCAAAGGTTATGGTGAGAAGGTGGGGGAGTGGGACTAAATGGGAGAATGGATCAGCTCATGACAAAATGGCGGAGCAGACTCGATGGGCCAAGTGGCCGACTTCTGCTCCTTTGTCTTATGGTCTTAAATATTTTGGCCATATCATGAGAGGACAGGATTTCTTGGAGACGACTCTCATGTTTGGTAAAACAGAAGGTAAAAGAAGAAGAGGATGACAGAGGCTATGATGGATAGAAAATATTGCTCCGACAATGTGTATCACCTTGGGGGATCTTAGAGAGGCAGTTTCCAACAAGAAGGCTTGGTGTGCAGGAGTCCATGAGGTCATGAAGAATCAGACTCGGTTTAACAACTGAACAACAAAACAACAGTCTTCAAGTATAAACAGCACTCATGAAATACTAGATGAGTATGTTTTCTAATCACACCTGAGGTGTTTGTCTGCTGGAGGTCATTGTCATACCATTAAATTTATCCAATAAAGATAAAACAAACCACACCAGCAGAATGCAGTTCAGGCTCGTACGTGAAAATCTGCTCCGATGCCTCTCCAAAAGAAAATGCCATTGCTAAAACTTGCCAGTTCCTGTCATCAGACCAGGTAACAACTCCAACACTCAGTCACAGTCTCACTGAAGGTGGCAGCAGCAGATATCTGCCAATCACTCAGGTGGTTCTGCATCTCTGCTTCACACAGATCTCCGTTGCCACGTCTGCTCAGACTGAATCATCAGATGATAGACAGATACAACCTGGACACAGGCTCTTCTGTGCAAGGGTGCACAACAAATATTATGCCCCATTTTACACTAATCCTGCTATAATCTGTTTTATGTTTCAGCACACCAGAACAGGCATATGTGTAAGGGAATCCTGCGTTTGTGAGGTTTGTCTGATGTGTGCTCTTCAGTCGTGACAAACCCTCCATACTGGATTGCAATGTGGAGCTGTACTGCGTGCATGCAAATTGAATTATGACCCTTAATGCTTCAAAATTTGAGACCAGCATTGATTTATTAATCCCATAAAGACTCAGAGCTGCATTATGTCAGAAGATAGAATACAAAAGAATAGAGCACAAGAATAGGCCCCTGCACACATTGGCTGTGCTAACCATGAAGACAATATAAACTTTCCATCTGCCTGTATAAGGTGTATATTCCTCTATTCCCTCCTTATTCATGTCTTCTAAATGCCTCTGCAATATTGATATTCTGTCTGCTTCTACCGCCTTCCCCAGCAGCATATTACGTTTAAAAAAATCTCAAGGATCTCCTTTAAACTTTCCCCTTCTCACCTACAACTATGCCTTTGAATATTTGACATTTCCACCCGAGACAAAAGATGCTGCCCAATCTATGCCTCTCCCAATTTGATATACTTCTCAGTCCAAGGGTGAGAGACATGTCAGATTCACTCTGAAACAAGGTGGAGTGCTTAGACCATTGTTCTACCCTCCCTACACTCATGACAGTGTGGCTAGGCACAACTTAACACCATCTATCAATCTGCTGATGATACAACTGTTGTTGGCAGAATCTCAGGTGGTGACAAGAAGACAAGCGGAAAAATTTGTTGTCTGGTTGACTGGTGCCACAACTACAACCTTGCAGTCAATGTCAGCAAGACCAAGGAACTGATTGTAGACTTCATGAAGGGGAAGTCAGGAGAATAATTTCCAATCCTCATTGAGGAGTGAGTGATGTCAACATCACAGAGGATCTATCCTAGGCCTACCATATTGATGCAATCATGATGAAGGCATGCCAATGACTATGCTTCTTTCAGAGTCTGAGGAGATTTGGTGTGTCATTGAAGAATCTAGCAAATTTCTACAGATGCACTATGGAGAGCATTCTGACTGGTTGCATCACTACCTGATATGGAGGCACCAAAGCACAGAAGTGTAAGAGGCTTCAGAAGTTTGTAGATGTTAGGGAGCATTCTGGAATTATGTGGATACAGCAGATACTAATTCAAACGAGACCCAGTCTTCAGTTCTTATTGTAAATTGCAAACTGTAAATTGAAGTTAAACTGGCCCACAGACTAAGAGATTTCATATGCACCAGTCAAGCATTAAAACAATGGGATTGTGTTAATTGGCTTGTATCAAACCAGGCACTATTGTGAGTTCAACTTGGCAGACCAAGCGGATGTTGTCACTTCACAAATCAAACATGGGCATAGGCATAGGTAATCTATGGCTTTTATGTACCGACCCATATTTGTGTACACAGAGAAAGGCCTGACACCATTAATTGGTGAAAACATACATTAATTCTATTATGAGATCTTCCCCCTTCCTTTTCAGTCTCGAAGAAGGGTCTTGGCCTGAAATGTTGACCGTTTATTCATGTCCATAGATGATGCCTGGCCGCTGAGTTCCTCCAGCACTTTGTGTATGTTGATTAATTTTAGGTGTCTGGCTCTCTGTAGTTAGAATTTTTTTGGAATACTTGCGTTAGTTAGTTTCTCTCAGCAAAGGCGCTTGAACCTGAAGAGATGTATAATCAATTACAATATGCTTCTACTGTAAACATGTACCTCAAAGGAACTATTTGTTGTCCCAAAATATTGAACACATTGTATCATTTGGAGTTGTATTGAATTACCTGCTGTGCCTTGACCTTAAGGTATGAAAATGTGATATACCTTTGCGTGTGTGAGCTTCCACTGAGAGTGCCTTCAGAATGATGCCTGCTTGTGATGAGTAAAGACTCTATATCACCAGCTTCAGTGTCTATCCAGTGACTTTGATCACAGCCGCAGCATTTTGATGCTTGTCTGGGATATGCTTGTGACCCACTGTGTGGCCTGCGATTTAAGCAGTCTAAGAGGATGAATATTTTTTAAGACTAGCACTCATTCTTAGATCTGGTTAGGTCAATGACCATGGGATCCTAGAGTATCAAGGGACATGGCGGAGAGCTGAACTGTTAAAAGTGATGTGTATGTGTTCCTGTGTTCTGTGTAGAGGACCAGCTATCAGATAGTGCAGGGTAGTTTGTCTAGACAAGGCCAACAGTTGCGAAAGGTAGATGGTTTGGGATGCCAGAAGGTGCGTGACAACAGATTATGTATAGTGTGGCTACTGAGAACACTTGAGTAGTGTGGGAGATAGCCTTCAGGATGCCAGAGGGAGCATGCACCGTATTTTCACACAGGGAATTCCTTGTGTGTGTCTCACCGTGTGTGGGAAAACCTGAGAATCAAAGTCTAATTTGGGCGATAGTGCAGAGGTGTTTAACTTTCTACATAAAGGGGATACAGCAACATCATGCGCTCAGTTACGAAGAGGGGAGAACTCACATCCCTTCCTCATTAGGGGCTTCATTTGGGAAGTGTTGCACCAGGGACCGAGATTAGGAAAAACTTCTTCACACAGAGAGTGGTGAATCTGTGGAATTCTCTGCCACAGGAAACAGTTGAGGCCAGTTCATTGGCTATATTTAAGAGGGAGTTAGATATGGCCCTTGTGGCTACGGGGGTCAGGGGGTATGGAGGGAAGGCTGGTACAGGGTTCTGAGTTGGATGATCAGCCATGATCATAATAAATGGTGGTGCGGGCTCGAAGGGCCGAATGGCCTACTCCTGCACCTATTTTCTATGTTTCTATGTTTCTAAACAGGAGAGGTTATACTCAGTACTGCCTGTCAAAATGGCACCTACAGAGACCAGGCAATGAGAAGCTCAGCACCCCAATGATAACAGCCAGCCACTCACTCACGCTCATCACCACCATCCACAAGCTCTTCACCCTATTCTCTCAGAACTGTTCTTGCACAGATTTGCATGTGGCAATGCGAAATGTTGGCACAAGTTAGAAGAAATGATCAAAATCCACTAGGTACACCCCAAAGACATAAACATATTGGTTAACGCTAAATGCCTGAGGAATACATGGGACGGTATGACCCCAGAGTGCAGGATGGAACATGGGCAACTAGTGTGAAAGCCAGCAATGAAGAAAGATACTGGAATTTTAAGAAAGAAGTGAGGTGGTGATTTGGAAGAGGAGAGAGTAACTGGGGAATGATGACGTCAATTGTTCGGAAGGCCGATAAGCCTGTCATGGATGATGTAGAGTGAGATACTGGGCCTACGAGGAATACTGAGGGCTGGACAATCCAGGGTGGGATGATCCAGTCTTCCTGAGAATGCTCAAGGAAAGGCTGAGCTCAGCCCACTAGAAAATTTTAGACTTGGGGATCCACTTCCACCACAACAGTTTCATGGGCCAGGGAAATAGATGGAAAGAGAGGGAAGGGGGATTGTAAAGTGGCTGTAGCTGCTGTGAAGATGCTTGGATCTTACTTTGTTTGCCACTAGCCAGGGCACGTAGCAAGCGAATGCTGTGTTAGACATAGAAGGACAGGGGAAATAATATGTGACAGCTATCGTCTTCTAGGCCATGGTTGGAGACAGCGTCCTAACAGGGGAAGGAGGCATGAGAGTCACCCACTGAGATAGGTGGAGATCACAACAGAACCTGTCTCCAACCCTGACAGCACCCTCTCTGACCAATCCAACTGTTGACCAGGTGTTAGATCTAGTAAAGCCATATCTTAGTAAAGGCATCTGTTAGTCTTGCGAGACCATGGATCTGCACCTAGAAAGTCTTCACTCTCCAGGGCGCAGGCCTGGGCAAGGTTGTATGGAAGACCAGCAATTGCCCATGTCTCCTCTCTCCAGGACACCAATGTTGTCCAAGGGAAGGGCATTAGGACCCATACAGCTTGGCACCAGTCTCATCGCAGAATAATGTGTGATTAGGTGCCTTGCTCAAGGACACAACATGTTCCCTCAGCTGGGGCTCGAACTCACGATCTTCAGGTAGCTAGTCCAATGCCTTAACCACTTGGCCACGTGCCCACACCATATCTTAGTGCAATTCTACAATATGAGGACAATTTGTTAATTGCCTCAGAGGACAAAGCTGGGTACTGTGTGAGTCAATAGTGAGAGTTTTTGAGGTATTGCAGCAACAGGGATTTAAGGCCCAGTTTGGAAAGCAAACTGTGCAAGGTAGAAAGGACATGACAGATGACAGAAGGATAGTAATCAGTTCCATGTGAGGGGAGTGAAGGAGGCAAAGGGATTGCTCAATTAATGATGCAACTTCATACCAGGATTTGAGGCAAAACTAGCCCCAATGCAGACTTCAGTCAAATGAGGGAAGCCCTCTCTGGAGGTAGTAAAGTGTGGGTCAGTAGAAGACTAAGCTTTCCTGGATATTAAGAAGGCTCTAGGTCCTGCACCAGCTTTAGGTTTACCAGTTGTGACTCACCCTTTTCACCTTTACTGCTGCAATGAGGGAGGGTATACAGTAGTAACCCAGGACCACAAGGCACAAAAATACCAGTAACATACTCTACAACAAAATAGACTCCTGTTGTAGCCGGTCTTCCCCAATGTGTCACAGCCTTGGTTGGTGCAGCTTGGGCTGTGCATGTTTGTAAGCCCATTGTAATGGTGGGGCAGCTCATATTGCACACTCCACTCACCAACGTAGAGCTCCTGAAGACTGGGAGGCCGAGGGCAGTCAGACAGTCGGACAACAGCTTGGGAGGCATTTCTCCTCCCCGAAACCAAATCAGAAACGATAGTGAGAGACAGTGGAGTGAACACTGCAAGTGCCATTCTAACAGAGGGTGAGACACACGAGTGTCAACTGGAAATAGAGCAGGAGGGAGGTACTGGTGTAAAGGAAACTCTTCTGGAAGGGGAAGTAGAGGAGATTTTCATAGATGGGTCCCAGAGGTATACAGATAGGAAGCCACAGACCGGATGGAGAGGAATTAGTCGCAGGAACACTGCATGGAGGATGCTCAGCTCAGGTGGCAGAACTAGTAGTTTTAATAGAAGCACTACACTACACTACAGCAGGGGGAGGAGAGTTATCATATCAAAGAGTCATCAAAGGTATGCTTTTGGGGTGGTGCATGATTTCCTGATGGCATGGGCACGCAGAGGGTTCGTAATCTCAGCAGGCACAAGTATTCAGCATGGCTGCTGACTAAAGGAACTCCTAGAAGCAGTGGCGTTGCCTGCAGAGGTAGCAGTGATCAAAGGCTCACCAGAGAGAGGAAAGCTGTTGGTTTTTTGGGGGGGGGGTCGATTTTCCGAGAAGCTGCAGCTTCTGATAATCTGCATTAAGGAGCTGGAGGTGGAACTGGATGAACTCTGGATCATTTGGGAGGCTGAGGGGGTGATAGATAGGACATGTAGAGAGGTAGTTACTCCCAAGGTGCAGGGCACTGAGATTTAGGTGACTGTCAGGAAGGGGAAAGGGGTTAAGGAGTCATTACAGAGCACACAAGTGGCCATCCCCCTCAACAGCAGGTATCACTTTGGTTATATTTGGCGGGGTGGGGGGGGTGGTGGTGGGTGGCGGGTTGACCTAACAGAGGAAAGTCACAGCGGTCGGGAGTCTGGCACTGAGTTTGGCTCTGTGACTCAGAAGGGAAGGGGGAGGGAGAAGAACCATGCTGTGTGATAGGGGATTCATTCATTAGGGGCACGGATGGGTAGTTCTATAGACGAGAACGAGATTCCCGGATGGTATGTTGCCTCTGGGGTGCTAGGGTCTGGGATATCTCAGATCGAGTCCTCGGCATTCTTAAGTGGGAGGGTGAACAGCCAGAATTCGTGGTCCTTGTAGGTACCAATGACACGGGTAGGATGAGTGACAAAGTTCTGCATAGGGAGTTCAGGGAGTTAAGTGCTAAATTAAAGGGCAGGACCTCTCGGGATTGCTGCCTATGCCACGTGCTAGTCAGGCCGGAACTAGGAAGATTATACAGTTTAAAATGTAGCTAAGGAGTTGGTGTCGGAAGGAGGGCATGAGATTTTTGGATCATTAGGCTCTCTTCCAGGGAAAGTGGGACCTGAGCAGACAGGACGGTTTGCATCTGAACTGGAGGGGGACTAATATCCTAGCAGGAAGGTTTGTTAATATTGCATAGTGGGGCTTAAACTAGAGTTGCAGAGGGATGGGAACCAGAGTGCCAGAATGGTTAGATGAGAGGTTGCTGAGACAGATGTTGATAAGACTTCAGACAAAGCCAGGAATCAAAAGGTTGAGCATGGTGCGACTAGTGTCCTGAGGTGCATATATTTCAATGCAAGAAGTATTTTAGGAAAGGCAGATGTAGAGCTGAAGACCAGGTAGCAGGTTTACAAACAGAGGCAATGTGTCGTGAAGAGAGGCTGTTGATAGGGCAAAATTGCAGTCAACAGGATGAGTTGCAACGTAAAAAGCAGACAAAATCGTAAAGGGTAAATACAGGACTGAAGATGTTATATTTGAACGTACACAGTATACGGAATAAAGATGATGGGCTTGTAACACAGTTGCAGCTTGACAGATTTGATGTCAGCATCTCTGAATTATGGCTGAAACAAGATTATAGCTGGGAGCTTAATACCCAAGGATACACTTTGTATTGAAAGGACAGGCAGGAAGGCAGAGGAGGTGGCATTGCTCTGTTGGTAAAAATGAAATCAAATCGTTAGAAAGTGGTGACATAGGGTCAGAAGGTATTGGATCATTGTGGATAGAGCTAAGGAACTGCAAGAGTGAAAAGACCCTAATGAGAGCTGTATGTAGACCTCCAAACAGCAGTAAGGATATGGTCTACAAATTGCAATGGGAGACAGAAAATGCATGTCAAAAGGGCAATGTTACAATAGTCATAGAGGATTTTAATATGCAGGTATATTGGGAAAATCAGGTTGCTGCTGGATTCCAGGAGGGGGGCTTGCCTACGAGACGGCTTTTTAGAGTAGCTTGTGATTGAGCCCACTAGAGGATCAGATATTCTGGACTGGGTACGGTGTAATGAACTGAAATTGAGCAAAGAGCTTAAGGTAAAAGAACTCTTAGGGGACAGTGATCATAATATGATTGAATTCACCCTGAAATTTGAGAAGGAGAAGCTAAAGTTTCTTCAGTAAGCACATGATGGGCCAAAGGGCCTTTTGTTGGATTGCATGAATCTATGCCAATTGTAATGTTGTAGCGGCTCAATGTTTTAATTCTCTGAATTCTCTCCTTGAGCCCTGATTAATCATACTTGTCATTTCTTTGCCAGCACAACCTGCCTGGCACTGAATCCAGAACAGAAAAAAGAACAATGGGAAAGGTGGAAGCAGACATACTTTGCAGAACAATTCTCATTTGGCAGACAAATCACGGGCAGATATATTGATTCAGGACATTGCAACTGGGCAGAGTTTGCTTGGAACTATTAACATGCCCCGTGGATGAAAAATTGTCACTTTACTGCACGTCTTCTCCTTTGTCTTTGAGCTTTGCTTTTCCAATTTCCGTTTTTGATTTACAGGTGAATGAGATCAAGAATTCAAGGAAAATAATCAATTCTTTTTTCTTTTCTCTTGGCAACTGTAAGATGTAATAAAATGCCCTCAGCAATATTGCTCCAGCTGATGATTTGTCGCTCATGCTCGATGAATGCATGAGTTTCAATGGGACAAAAGAATGTATTGTTCCACCTGTTACTGTCAGTACTTCTGCATTCCGGCAATGCTGCAGAACAGTTAATTATCACCACAGAGGCAAGGCAATATTTATATATTTAATACAGGGCCTGACCAAATATATGCTAGGACATTGTGGAAAACAAGGGAAGTAATTGCAAGAGCCCTGGAGATTATTCTATCCTCCCTAGACACATACGAGGTACAGAAGATGAAGAGTGGCTAATGTTGGATCTTTATTTAAGAAAAGTTACAGAGACAAGTCAGAGAACCTCAGGCTGGTGAGCCTAATGTCAGTGGAGGGAAAGCTACTGGAGGAGAATCTGAGAAACGGATTCTATCAGCATTTGGAAAAGCAAGGACTGATTAGGAACAGTTGGTGGAAAATTTTGTCTCAGAACTTCGAAGAGGTGACCAAGAAGCTTGATAAGGGCAGGGTGGTAGAGATTGACCACCTAGACTTCAGCAAGGCTTTTGACAAGTTCCTGCATCTCCAGGTGAGAACACATGGGTTCCAATGTAAACTAGCCAAATGAATACAAAATTAGCTTGTTGGGAGGAATACGAGTATGGTGGTGAAGGGCTGTATTTTAGATTGGAGGCCTGTAACCAGTTAAGTGCTACAGAGGTCAGTCTTGGGTCCTCCGTTGTTTGGCACATAGATTAACGATTTTGATTAGAATATAAGTTCAAAGTAAATTTATTACTGAAGTACATATATGTCATCATGTACAACCCTGACATATATTTTCTTATGGACAATCACAACAGATAGGAGGGAGATTGCCTCCTATGCTATTGGAGGCATGATTAGTAAGTTTGCCATTGACATCAAAACTTTAGTTGTCTAAAGTTACAACAAAAATTGAACGTTCAAAGCAAGTTTATCAAAATACATATTGTATATTTCACCATATATAACCCTGAAATTAGTTTCCTTGTGGGCATACTCAATAAGTACATAATACAATAATAAAGATGATAGAATTCATGGAAGACCGCACCAACTTGGGCATTCAACCAGTGTGCAAAAGACAACGAACTGTGGAAATACAAAAGGAAAGAAATAATAATAATAAACAAATAAGCAATAAATATCGAGAACAGGAGATGAAGATTCTTTGAAAGTGAGTCCATAATTTGTGGAAACAGTTCAGTGAAGGGGATGAGTGAAGTTGAGGGAAGTTATCCGCGCTGGTTCAAGTGCCTGATGGTTGAGGGGTAATAATTGTTTCTGAACCTGGTGGTGTGAGTCCTGAAGTTCCAGTACCACCTTCCTGATGGCAGCAACGAGAAGAGAGCATAGCCTGGACGGTGGGGGTCCTTGGTGATGTTTGCTGCTTTCCAGCGGCAGTGCTACACGTAGATGTGCTCAGTGGTGGGGAGGGTTTTACCTCTGATGGACTGGGCTGTGTCCACTGGGATTTTCCATTCGAGGACATTGGTGTTTCCATTGTCAGACTGTGATGCAAGCAATCTATATACTCTCCAACACACATCTATAGATGTTTGTTGAAGTTTTAGATGTCATGCTGAATCTTCACAAACTTCTTAAGGAAGTACAGGTGCTGCAGGGCTTTCTCATAATTGCACCTATGTGCTTGGCTTGGGACAGGTCCTCTGAAATGATAATATGAAGGAAATTAAATTTGCTGTCCCTCACTATCGCTGATGCCCTGATGAGCACGGGCTCATGGACCTTTAGTTTCCTCCTCCTTGATCTTGCTGACATTGAGGGAGAGGTTGTTACTGTGGCACCATTCAGCCAGATTTTCAATCTCCCTCCTAAATGCTGATTCATCACCACCTTTGATTCAGTCAACAACGGTTGTTTTAACAGCAAACTTAAATATGGCACTGTGGCTGTGCTTAGCCTCAACAGTCATGTGTAAAGTGAGTAGAGCAGGGGCTAAGCACGGTCTTGAGGTGTACCTCTGCTGATGCAGGATCTAGATCAAGTGGAAAAGTGGGTAAAGGAATGGCAAATGAGATTTTACTTGGTCAAGAATTAAGTGATTCATTTTGGGAAGTTAAACTTGGGCAAGACATACATAATGAATGACGGAGCCCTAGGTATATTGAAGGACAGCATGTCCTGAAGATAGAAGTTTCCTGAAGGTGGCATCAGGCATAAGGGATGATGAAGTATATGAAGACGTATTCTCCTTTGGCTCCTGCTACTTCCTTCAAACAAAAGGTGTAGCTATGGGTACTTGCATGGGTCCCAGCTGTGCCTGCCTTTTTGTCAGCTATGTGGAACAGTCTATGTTCCAAACCTACACTGGTATCACTCCCCACTTTTCCTACACTACATTGATGACTGCATTGGTGCTGTTTCTTGCATCCATGCCAAGCTAGTCAACTTCATCAACTTTGCTTCCAACATACCCCCTGCCCTCAAATTTATCTGGTCCACTCCCTCCCCTTTCTCAATCTCACTGCCTCTATCTGCTTATCTACTGATGGACTCTCATGGACTCTCATAGCTACCTGCACTATACCTCTTCCCAACCAGTTACTTGTAAAAAGGCCATGCCCTTCTCTCAATTCCTCCGTCTCTGCTCTATCTGCTCTCAGGATGATACATTTCATTCCAGAATGAAGGAGATGTCGCCTTTCTTCAAAGAAAGAGGCTTCCTTTTCTCCACCAACTACATCTCTTCCATTTCACGCATGTCTGCCCATCCTTCTGCCACTCCACCAGGGCTAGGATTCTTCTTGTCCTCACCCACCTCTCCACCAGCCTCCTCGCCCAGCACTTAATTTTAAGTAACTTCCAACATCTCCAACAAGATCCCACCAACAAACGCATCTTTCCCTCCCCTCCCCAACCCCCCACCCTCCACTTTCTGCTTTCCACAGGGATTGCTCCCGACTCATCTCCCTTGCCCATTCATCCCTCTCCACTGATCTCCCTCCTGGCACTTATCCTTGCAAGTGGAACATGTGCTACACCTGCCCCTACACCTCTTCCCTCACTACCATTCAGGGCCCCAAACAGTCCTTCCACATGAATCAACACTTCACCTGTGAGTCTGTTGGGGGTCATCTATTGAATCCCGATTCTTCCAGAGTGGCCTCTTGTATATCGGTGAGACCTGATGTAGATTGGGAGACCACTTCACCGAGCACCTATACTCTGCCCACCAGAAAAGGATGGATCTCACAGTGGCCACCTGTTTTAATTCCCATTCCCATTCTGATATGTCCATCCATGGCTTCTTCTACTGTCATGATGAGGTTGGAGGAACAGCACCTTATATTCCATCTGGGTAGCCTCAAACCTGATGGCATGAACATCGATTTCTCGAATTTCCAGTGAAGACCCCCACCCCATTCTCTATTCTCCAATTCCCATTTCCCTCTCTCACCTTATCTCCTTGCCTGCCCATCGCCTCCCTCTTGTGCTCCTTCCCCTTTTTCACCCATGGCCTCCTGTCCTCTCCCATTAGATTCCCCCTTCTCTAGCCCTGTATCTTTTTCACCAATCAACTTCTCAACTCTTTACTTCACCACTCCCCCCACCTTCCAGCTTCACCCATCACCTTGTGTTTCTCCCTCCCCTTCCTCCACCCTTTCGCTCTGACTCCTCATCTTCTTTTTTCTCCAGTTCTGCTGAAGAGTCTCGGCCTGAAACATCGACTGTACTCTTTTTCATTGATGCTGCCTGGCCTGCTGAGTTCCTCCAGCAATTTGTGTGTGTTACAGGTATATGGCACGGGTGTCTTCATTGCATAGAGCACAGAGTACAGGAGTTAGGACATCACATGACAATTTACAAGATATTTGTGAGACTGCACTTTGAATAACGTGCTATTCTGGTTGCTGAGTTATAAGAAGGATGTAATTACGCTTCAAAGATTACAGAAAATATTTACGGGAATGCTGCCAGGATTGGAAGGCTTAAGTTATTAAGGATAGAGTGGATAGGGCTGCGACTTTTTTCTCTGAAGGAGGTTTATCAAATCATGAGGGGCACAGATAAAGTGGATGATCAAACTTCTTGAAATAGGATCTAGTGCTTTTAGATTATTATATTATTAGATTATGAGGACACTCAGTCCTCGTTTATTGTCATTTAGAAATGCATGCATTAAAAAATGATACAAAGTTCCTCCAGAAAGATATCACAGAGACACAGGACAAACCAAGACTAAAACTGACAAAACCACATAATTATAACATATAGTTACAACAATGCAAAGCAATACCATAATTTGATAAAAAGCAGACCATGGGCACAGTAAAAAAAAAAGTCTCAAGTCCCGATAGCCCCATCATCTCACGCAGACGGTAGAAGGGAGAAACTCTCCCTGCCGTGACCTCCAAGTGCCGCAAACTTGCCGATGCATTGAAACATACTTCCTTTTCCATCAATATGGAGTTTAGAGATTTAAAATGAGAGGAGACAGATTTAAAGGGAATCCATGTGGCAAGTTCTTTTACATAGACTGTGGCAGGTATATGGAGAGAGCTGCCGGGAAAGTGGTAGAGGCAGGCACTATCACAAAGATGAAGGCACAAAAGAATGTAGGAGCTTGAATCTAGAGCAACAAACTATCAGCTAAGAAAACTGAATGGGTTTAGCAGCACTGGTGTGGAGAACAGAAGTGAGGACATTTTGGATCAAAATCCTGCCACAGGTTCTGATGCAGGTTTTGCCATTTCCTTTCACCCACAGATGCTGCTTGACTTGCTGAGTTCCTCCAGCAGGAAGTTTGTTGCTACAATGACAACAAAGTTGGACAAGCTCATGGATAGAAATTTAGAGAAAAATGGGTTAAATGCAGGAAAATGGAAGAAGCTCAGGAAGGTACCTGGGTCGGCATGGCAAGTTGGGATGAAAGACATGTTTCCATGTTGCATTACTCTATGACTCTAAAGATTTGAGAAGAACTGCCAATGAAACCCTGACAGGTCCCCATCCTCCACAGGAGCTGCCCATGACTGAGTAGATGTTCTAGAAAGCAATTCTTTTCTGCATTTTGTGTTATTTCTCCAGAGAGTTCATTGATCTCCTTACTATTGGTTTTATTTCCAACCAATTCCTCACAATCACTGAGTGTTGTTAGATGTTAGACACAAGTTATTTTTTTAGAGGCTTAGATGAGAATTTCCTCAGTTAGATGATCACCATGAATTCACAAACAGTCTTATGCAAATGTGTTAGTTGTAGGAAAGCAAAGGACGGCAGGTGTTCAATATCTGAACTGAAACAAAGAACGTTGGAAATATTCAAGAGGTCAGAAAGCATCTGTGGAGTTAATACATTCTATTATTTATGTGGGGAAAGAATTCAAAGTTCGGAGATGCAGCGGGACTTGGGAGTCCTCATACAGGATACCCTTAAAGTTAACCTCCAGGTTGAGTCAGTAGGGAAGAAGGCAAATGCAATGTTGGCGTTCATTTCTAGAGGAATAGAGTATAGGAGTAGGGATGTGATGTTGAGGCTCTATAAGGTGCTGGTGAGACCTCACTTGGAGTACTGTGGGCAGTTTTGGTGTCCTTATTTAAGAAAGGATATGCTGACATTGGAGAGGGTACAGAGAAGATTCACTAGAATGATTCCGGGAATGAGAGGGTTAACATATGAGGAATGTTTGTCTGCTCTTGGACTGTATTCCTTGGAGTTTAGAAGAATGAGGGGAGACCTCATAGAAACATTTCGAATGTTGAAAGGCATGGACAGAGTGGATGTGGCAAAGTTGTTTCCCATGATGGGGGAGTCTAGTACGAGAGGGCATGACTTAAGGATTGAAGGGCGCCCATTCAGAACAGAAATGCGAAGAAATTTTTTTAGTCAGAGGGTGGTGAATCTATGGAGTTTGTTGCCATGGGCAGCAGTGGAGGCCAAGTCATTGGGTGTATTTAAGGCAGAGATTAATAGGTATCTGAGTAGCCAGGGCATCAAAGGTTATGGTGAGAAGGTGGGGGAGTGGGACTAAATGGGAGAATGGATCAGCTCATGATGAAATGCTGGAGCAGACTCAATGGGCCGAATGGCTGACTTCTGCTCCTTTGTCTTATGGTCTTATGGTCTTATTCCAGTTGATGGCTTTTCATTAGGACTGAAAAGAGTTAGAAATTAAATATTTTACTTTGCAGAGGAGTGGGAGCAATGTTGAGAGCAAATGGAGTGGCTATGATAGGGTTGAAACCAAAAGAGACTTGGTGATGTGGATGAGAAAGGATGGTAAAAGTTTGGTCTCTGCAACTGGTGTATCAGCAGGACACGAGGATAGAAGGAACTGAATGGAAGCAGTGAGGAAACAAACAAAACACTGGGACTGGGAGAGAAAAACGAAACAGATGCTAGAAATTTGAGATTCAGACAGAGAATGGTAGAAATACTCAGCAGGCCAGACTGGACTTGAGGAGGGAGAAAGGTAGTTCTAATATTTCATCAGAACTAGCCATTTCTGGCACAAAATGAAAAGGCTGGTTATCTGAAACCATAGAATTCAATGTTATGTTCTACAGCCTGCAAGGTGCACAGTGGAAAGGTGAGATGCAGTTCGAGTTTTCATTGGGCTTTGTCAGGACATTGTGAAGTAATGGTATCTGTGCAGGTGGGAAATTATATATAAGTGAACTTAGACGGACAGTAAAAACTTAAAAGATCTGACAAAAGGTCACAATGTACCCAGCTGAAACAGTTAGCTGTAGTGATTGAGTAACAAAGGAATAAATGAACTCCTGATGGCTTTAATATCATTTTGCTTCATTTTGGTGGACATGTACAGCAGTTCCACTTACTTTGCTCCATCCCTTGACACTTTATATAATCATTTCAATTTGGAAAATGTCAGTTAATCTTGAATCCATGCCCTTTTCAGACTTTCAGAGATCATTAACAGCTTTGTGAAATATTGGTTTCACTCCTAATTGGCCCGATGTAGAATTAAGGCAAATAAAAATGAAGAGAAAATCACCATTTGATTTGTAGGTGCATCAAAAGTCAAGGGAATTGCATCCTAGCATCCAGTTAGATGCTGTTGAGGTGTAATTGCTTGTCAGGAGGGATGTCTTGGGTTCCTCTCTGGAGCTGGATGAGAGCACATAGGTGCAACCTAGTAACATAGAACATAGAATAGTACAGCACAGTACAGGCCCTTCGGCCCACAATGTTGTGCGGACCCTCAAACCCTGCCTCCCATATAAGCCCCCACCTTAAATTCCTCCATATACCTGTCTAGTAGTCTCTTAAACTTCACTAGTGTATCTGCCTCCACCACTGACTCAGGCAGTGCATTCCACGCACCAACCACTCTCTGAGTAAAAAACCTTCCTCTAATATCCCCCTTGAACTTCCCACCCCTTACCTTAAGGCCATGTCCTCTTGTATTGAGCAGTGGTGTCCTGGGGAAGAGGCGCTGGCTATCCACTCTATCTATTCCTCTTATTATCTTGTACACCTGTATCATGTCTCCTCTCATCCTCCTTCTCCCCAAAGAGTAAAGCCCTAGCTCCCTTAATCTCTGATCATAATGCATACTTTCTAAACCAGGCAACATCCTGGTAAATCTCCTCTGTACCCTTTCCAATGCTTCCACATCCTTCCTATAGTGAGGTGACCAGAACTGGACACAGTACTCCAAGTGTGGCCTAACCAGAGCTTTATAGAGCTGCATCATCACATTGCGATTCTTAAACTCTATCCCTCAACTTATGAAAGCTAACACCCCATAAGCTTTCTTAACTACCCTATCCACCTGTGAGACAACTTTCAGGGATCTGTGGACATGTACCCCGAGATCCCTCTGCTCCTCCACACTACCAAGTATCCTGCCATTTGCTTTGTACTCTGCCTTGGAGTTTGTCCTTCCAAAGTGTACCACCTCACACTTCTCTGGGTTGAACTCCATCTGCCACTTCTCAGCCCACTCCTGCATCCTATCAATGTCGCTCTACAATCTTCAACAATCCTCTACACTATCTACAACACCACCAACCTTTGGGTCGTCTGCAAACTTGCCAACTCACCCTTCTACCCCCACATCCAGATTGTTAATAAAAATCACGAAAAGTAGAGGTCCCAGAACAGATCCTTGTGGGACACCACTAGTCACAATCCTCTAATCTGAATGTACTCCCTCCACCACCCGCCTCTGTCTTCTGCAGGCAAGCCAATTCTGAATCCACCTGGCCAGACTTCCCTGGATCCCATGCCTTCTAACTTTCTGAATAAGCCTACCGTGTGGAACCTTGTCAAATGCCTTACTAAAATCCATATAGATCACATCCACTGCACTACCCTCATCTATATGCCTGGTCACCTCCTCAAAGAACTCTATCAGGCTTGTTAGACACGATCTGCCCTTCACAAAGCCATGCTGACTGTCCCTGATCAGACCATGATTCTCTAAATGCCTATAGATCCTATCTCTAAGAATCTTTTCCAACAGCTTTCCCACCACAGACGTAAGGCTCACTGGTCTATAATTACCCGGACTATCCCTACTACCTTTTTTGAACAAGGGGACAACATTCACCTCCCTGAAATCCTCCGGTACCATTCCCGTGGACAACGAGGACATAAAGATCCTAGCCAAAGGCTCAGCAATCTCTTCTCTCGCCTCGTGGAGCAGCTTGGGGAATATTCCGTCAGGCCCCGGGGACTTATCTGTCCTAATGTATTTTAACAACTCCAACACATCCTCTCCCTTAATATCAACATGCTCCAGAACAGCAACCTCACTCATATTGTCCTCACCATCATCAAGTTTCCTCTCATTGGTGAATACCGAAGAGAAGTATTCATTGAGGACCTCACTCACTTCCACAGCCTCCAAGCACATCTTCCCACCTTTATCTCTAATCGGTCCTACCTTCACTCCTGTCATCCTTTTTTTCTTCACATAATTGAAGAATGCCTTGGGGTTTTCCTTTACCCTACTCACCAAGGCCTTCTCATGACCCCTTCTTACTCTTCTCAGCCCCTTCTTAAGCTCCTTTCTTGCTTCCCTATATTCCTCAATAGACCCATCTGATCCTTGCTTCCTAAATCTCATGTATGCTGCCTTCTTCCTCCTGACTAGATTCTCCACCTCACTTGTCACCCATGGTTCCTTCACCCTACCGTTCTTTATCTTCCTCACCGGGACAAATTTATCCCTAACATCCCGCAAGAGATCTCTAAACATCGACCACATTGTCCATAGTACATTTCCCTGCAAAAACATCATCCCAATTCACACCCGCAAGTTCTAGCCTTATAGCCTCATAACTTGCCTTTCCCCAATTAAAAATTTTCCTGTCCTCTCTGATTCTATCCTTTTCCATGATAATGCTAAACCCTTGGAACTAATCAGGTGCCAATCAATATTAGGGAAGTTAAAGTCACTCATGATAACAATCCTGTTATTTTTGCACCTTTCCAAAATCTGCCTCCCAATCTGCTCCTCTGTATCTCTGCTGCTACCAGGGGGCCTATAGAATACCCCCAATAGAGTAACTGCTCCCTTCCTGTTCCTGACTTCCACCCATATTGACTCAAAAGAGGATCCTGCTACATTACCCACCCTATCTGTAGCTGTAATAGTATCCCTGACTAGGCTCCAGCCAACTGTTGTATCATTGAATTTTGCTTATCGGTAGTTGGATTTGACCAATTTTGCATTTTCTACCCTTTTGGTCCCTACTCTGAGGTAAGAGTTCACCAAGAGTGGTCAAGTGATTAAGTCACAGATCTGCACATGGTTGGCAACCTGTACAGAGGTGGGGAGCACTGACCATCCTAGTGTGACATTGGGCTAAGACACCATGAAAGGTTTCTTCCAATGAAGTATTCAATATGAGTGTTAGTCAGATATACACATCTCTATTTGTTCCTGGCTTTGTTATGTCCATATATACTCCGGGAAAAGAACCTGCTACTGGCTAAACTACGATATTCTCTCAATCTGCAGTCATGGGAATGCCAACACGAGCAGGAAGCGGAGAGGAATAATTGACTTGAAGGATGATTGGCATCCAACTAGAACCAGGAAGAAAAGTTGAAGAAGAGTTGTTAGGACATCTTTAAGTCTGAGTTACCTTAATGCTGTTACTCTGAGCAATGGTTCTCCCTTTTTCAATAAATTTACCATAAATGTTGGTTTCAGTGAAGTTCACAACAATAAGCTTAAACAGATCATCTGATCATTATTACTTTGATATAATGGGAGCTTGCTGTCAGTAAACTGTTTGCCATGTTTCCGCTGCCTTGGGAAAGCAGCCAACATAATCAAGGATGCCTTCCACTCTGATAATTCTCTCACGTACCACCAGGCTCAAGGATAGTTTACATCCTGCGGATATCAGACTCTTCAAGGGACCTGTCACACGGTAAAAGACGAACCTTTGGACACTTGATCTCCCAATCTATTTCTTTATGACCTACCTGCCTGGCAGCTGCAACACCACTGTATATTCTGCATTCTGTTTTCTCACTTTAATTATAAAAGTCATGATCTGTCTGAATGGCACACAAACCAGAAGCTTTTCACTGTATCTCAGTATGTGTGAGAATAACAGACCAATACTAACATACTAACTTATTGACAAAACATCAAGTATTCACTCACTGTGGGGTTTCCAAAGGGTGTGAGAAACGTAATGTAAATGCAACACTCGCTTTCTTATCACTGCTTTGTCCACGAGAATAACCATTGTCCTCTGGTAAACAAAGACATTTATGGAGCTAAAAACAACCTGCCAGAAGAGCACGGCACTTCAGGAAACATCTGTAGAGGGAAATGTACAGTCAACATTCCATGTTAGGACCCCATCATGTGAATTCCAGATGAAGAGACTCAACATAAAACATCGACTGACCATTTTCCTCCACAGATGTTGCCTGACCAAGTTAACTTCCTCTAGAAGTTTGTTTCTGCTCCAGATCCAGCATCTGCAGACTCTTGTGACTACAGACCACTACGGGTCTGACTAACACTCAACGTCAGGAAAGCCAGAGTACAGACATCTGAACAAAGTGTTTCCTGTTTGGAGTGGGGTGCTCCTGGACGTGCTCTCTTGAAAATGCGGAGTGGGCAGGGAGGATGTCCTGGCTTAAGGAAACCCTAATTAGGTTCTACTTACAACTACTACTATATTATTGCTCCAAAATTAAATGCATGATAATAGACGTGGAGCTGAATTTCAAACAGTGCATTTTCACTTTTTAAATACTTCTGGATTGAACTCCCTGGGAAAAAAAATATAAGCTGTGTCTCTCCCTTTATAATAACATAGAGTTGCATTCCAGTGACATTATGCTCAGGGCGGTGGACTCTGGACATTACTCTTCAGTCATGATGTCACCTGACTGGAACTTGGTGATTTAACTGTACAGGGAATTCAGTAAAACACGTGTTCTCAGTTTGCCACTGATGTAGAGATTTAAAGCACAAAATATTGAAACACATGGAAAACATCCATGACTTTAATGATGGTTCCCTTTATAATATTTGGATTTCATGTTATTTCAGATGAATTTTGATCTCCTTGAACTGATTAAAACCTTCCATGCAGAACAATAAAGGCTGCAGAGCTCAGCTGGTCTTCAGTGTACCTTGTTATGAAGAATTATTATGGTACAATTTTCTTGTGAATTATACTGCATGAATTTTTAAGAATATGAACCCATCACAATGCCAAGTAGGTCATTTCATATTAATAAGTTAGTTCCTTTTATCATTATTTTTTTCAATATTCCCCACCCTTCCTCTTTTCTCTGTGAGGATTCATTACAATGCTCAGTTTTACCAAATATCACACACAGAATTTTCTACACAAGGTTTTCAAGATTTAAACCCTTACAGTCAAATTAAGGTACACTTCATCCAGAGGAAATTAAAAAAGTCCATGCTAGTATGATGCAGGAATCCTCATTTAATGTCCAAAGTTCTGCTAATTTCTTTTTGTTTCTATAATTTAATTCATTGCTAATGTTGACATCTGAAGGAAAATACTGCTGCAATTTTCATTTTTGATTATGTGAGCTAAAGGGAAACAATCTCATTTAATAAATGATTAACACAAGATATTCTGCTGGTGATGGAAACCCAGAGTAACTCACACAAAATGCTGGAGATCCATGGCCCGAAATGTCGATTGTTAATTCCTCTCCGTTGAACCTGCCTGACCGGCTGAGTTCCTCCGGTATCTTGTGTATGCTACTCATGCAATAAATGGTTGCTTTTGCAAATATAATTATTTTATGGCAGCTAAGTGAGTCAGTATTACATATTATATTTAATATATATTAACTATTAATATTGTAGAAATGGTGTATCAGCATTGGTGTTTTGAACAGCAGTTTTCCTTTCAGTAACTGTAATACTTTTGCCATTTTGGTGAATGAACATTATGAAAGGCAGGGCCAAGGTTGCCAGTTTGATGCCAGCAATTTAAACTGTCATCCCCGTTGAGGAGTTCCTGTAAGCCAAGCTCTCAATGCACCTGAGGTAATTCAAATAATAGCAAAAAATTGCTGGAAGCAGTTGGCAGCAAAAGAAACAGAGTTAGGAGCTTTGGGTTTGAAGCTCTTTACTGGAGGTAACCTAATATAATTTGACTGAGGCAATATTATAGCAGTAACTGCTGAGTGGCAGAAAACAAAAGGGAAGTTTCACTGAAGAAAGATTGTTGTTCCTTTCTTTCCACCCGGACAAAGGTGCAACTGTATGTGAGGAACTGTGAGAACGCAGGGTTACTTAAAGAGCTTTGACAAAAACAACGGCTACTTGCATTGCTGGCTCTTGAATTACAGACAGTGGCAGACTGGATGTAAACCTGATGAATTTATCCAAAGTAAATGCCTGGAATATCACCCATGCAAGCTTGAGATTTGGCAAGTGGTGGCACCTCACTGATGTGGTGCTCTGCCTGGTACAATGTACCCATGTCAGGTATAGAGGAAACATGCCTATTTACGACTACAGGACAAATTGCCCTTATCCGATAAAGGACGACTGTATCTATGTAAGATGTAAAAGCCACACATATACAACGAGCACAGGACAAACAAATATGGCAGGTGACCAAGAGACTGCAAATAAATCTTACTTCTTGTGCTCTCCAGTCTCTTGTTTGTGATTCACCTCAATTCCTCCCATTCTTGTTCTCTGCCTTATATCCAACCTATGGTACACCCAGCACTCACTTTCAATTTCCTCCCCTACTGGTATGAGTGGTGTAGTCGAGATACATCTCTACCAAATGAGGCGCACAGTGCTCCTTCTCTCCACTAGCCTGTAGATCACCCTTGGTCAAGGTATAACTCCTAATCAGGGTCATATGAAGCCATGGGAACGGGTGGTGCACGGTCATATGAATAGTTTGTACATACCACAAGTCCCGGTGATGAGACCACTGATGCCGGGCAGACAATTTGTGAAGAGTATTGATAATGGTTGGGGTCACTCGAATTGTAAAGACACTGCCCAGAAGAAGGCAATGGGAAACTGCTTCTGTGGAAAACTTTGCCAAGAATAATCATGGTCACGGAAAGACCATGATCACCCACCTCATACAACACGGCACATAATGAACAGATGAAACCTTCCTGGTTTCTTTACCTACTACCTACACAATACATGTACCAGATTCCCTCTGCCATTTAGTTCCATCAGTCGTTCACCTCTCCTCTAATGGTTTCTACTATCACCATACCTTTGAACACTTGTAGCCTTTGTGTCACCACTTATCGCCCTCCAGCCTCTGACTTTCAACACTATGTGTCTCCCAACTCCATCTGCCTTCTCTATCAATCATAAGTCATTCTCATTCCACCTATCACCTACTAGCCCTTATCTCATTCCTCCCTTTCAACCCTTTAAATTGGCTCTCTTCCCTCTCCACTCTCAGTCCTGTTCAGGGTATTGACCCAAAATGTCAATGACTCCTTTTCTCTTATCAGTACTGTTTGATCCACTGATCTCCTCTAGTAGTTTGTTTTTTTATACCATGTTGGATATGGGCCAAGCATATCCATGCCAAATACAGTTTAAACATGCCTAAGCGAGTTACAGGAGAAATATGCTCATGTCAAATACACAATGAGTTAAAGTGCACCTCACAGCTTCATTTCAGTGTTGCATTCCCTAAGAAAACTTGAGTCATAGAAAGATATCACATGGAAACAGATCCTTTGGCCCCGAGTCAGTGCCGACCATTAAATGCTCATTTGCAGAAATGAGTATGGGCCCTAGCTTTGCCTGTGTTTTCGTTGGCTGCATGGGACAGGTTAATGTTCTGAGCCTTTCCTGGTATGCTCCCCAACGCTTCCTGCTCTGTAATGATGACTGTATTGGTGCTGCTTCATGTACCCATGGTGAGCTCATCAATTTCATCAGCTTCCACCCTGCCCTTAAATTCACTTGGTCCATTTCTGATACCTCTCTCTGCTTTCTCAATCTCTCTGTATCCATCTCAGGAGACAAACTATTATAAACTCACTAATTCCCATGGCTATCTTGACTATACACCTATGCAATTGTGGAATTGTTTTTGGAGGACTCTGTGGTTCATGTTCTATCTGTTTCTGGTTATGCTTTCTTGCTCTTTGAGTGATTTGTTTGAGGCACTTTGGCATGGAGCTAGCTCTGCTGCTGAGGCCTTCAGCCAACGATGCAGTGCTAAACTGTACTAACTCAGTGGTTGTTACTCCTGGAACGTTTCAGAGGCCCTGCAGTTTGATGTTTGATGTTCTGTGTGATATTAGCTCACTTTTTGATGTTTGCATGATTTGTTCTATTTTTTGCGCATTGGATGTTTGATGTGTTCGATGGTGTTTCTTTGTTTTGTGGAGGATGAAGCTCAGGATTTTATACTGTATAATAAATGAACTTTGAAACTTTAGTCCATGGCCTTCTCTTTGGCTACTCTCATGGTGGAGAAGCAACATCTCATATTCTGTCTGCTCCAATCTGGTGGCACGAACATTGATTTCTCCTTCCAGTCATTTTTTTTTGCCTTTCCCTTCCCTCTTCTTCTAATCCCCACTCTGACCTCTTCTCCTCACCTGCCTATCACCTCCTCTGGTGTCCCTCCTTCTTCCCTTTCCCCCATGGTCCACTCTCCTCTCCTACCAGATTCCTTCTTCACCAGGCTTTACATTTTCCACCAGCCTCCTAGCTAGTCCTCCTTCCCCTCGCCCCACCTTCCTTCCCAGTCCTGCTGAAGGGTCTCAGCCTGAAACATTCACCGTTTATTCACTTCCATAGATGTTGCCTGACCTGCTGAGTTCCTCCAGCATTTTGTGTGTGTTGCTTAGGATTTCAAACATCTGCAGAATCTCCTGTATTTATCATCTGCAAGAATCTCATTTTATTCTCACACATTCTTATCAACTCCGCCTCGATTCTACCACTCACCAACATCTTCTGGACAATTTTATGGTGGCAAATTAACCTACCAACTAGTACACCTTTGGGATATGGGAGAGAGGTTGAATACTTATGAGAAAACCAAATTGTTAGAAGGAGAATGTATACATCCTACAAAGACAGCACAAAGACAGGACCAGCCATGGGCTGCTACCATTGTAACGTAGTGGCACATTTGCCATTGCCTTACCCCCTGAGTGAAACTCTGTGAACAATTCTATTCAATAGACTGGTTATTGCTGAGAAATGCTGTCAACTCATGATAAAGTTACAAATTCTTTTTGGCTGTGAGCCCAAGTTTTTTTTTGATTAAACGGAAAATGCCTTAAAAAAACATTAGTTTCAGAAAACTTCCAACTGTCAGAAGGCAGAGAACAGAAGATTTCATCTCATCAGTTAGGTATGAATTCGAGTCACAGAAGGAAAAGGCTAACTTCCAAATAATGGTGTCAATCTGGGTCTTTATAGCATGACATCTATTGGCCCAGGTTTCTCTGTAGAACAGCAGCAGTCAGCTGATCTTAGTTTGAATTCTCAAAGTTCAATTGGAATTTTTCTGTGTGACCATTAACTAAAATTGTCACTGGTAGTGTTGTCATGTAGAATAACAAGGGGTATTTGGAACCTGATTGAACATGTGATGGGGATTTCTTTAATCAACCAGACACTTACTAAGACCAAAAGACATACGAGCAGAGTTAGCCTATTTGGCTCATCGAGTCTGCACCTCCATTCCATCATGGCTGATTTATGACCCCTCTCAACCCCATTCTCCTGCCTTCTCCTTGAAACATTTTATGTCCTGGCTAATCAAGAAACTATTAATCTCTAGATCATATATACCCATTACTTGGCGCGTGGCCAAGTGGTTAAGGCATTTGTCATGTGATTTGAAGGTCGCGAGTTTGAGCCTCAGCTGAGACAGCGTGTGTGTCCTTGAGCAAGGCACTTAACCACACATTGCTCTGTGATGACACCGGTGCCAAGCTGTATGGGTCCTAATGCCCTTCCCTTGGACAACATCGGTGGCACGGAGAGGGGAGACTTGCAGTATGGGCAACTGCTGGTCTTCCATACAACCTTGCCCAGCCTGCACCCTGGAAACTTCCAATGTGCAAATCCATGGTCTCATGAGACTAACGGATGCCTATGAATGTACCCAATGACTTGGCCTCCACAGCCATCTGCTGCAATTAATTACACAGACTGACCACCCTCCTCATCTCAGTTCTATATGGATATTCCTCTATTCTGCCCCTCTGATACTAGTGTCCCCCATTATAGGAAACATCTTCTCCATGTCCATTCTCTCTAGGCTTTTCACCATTCAATAGGTTCTAATGAGATTCTCTCTCATTTGTCTAAATTCCAACACAGTCCAGAACCATCAAATGTTCCTTGTACGTTAACCCTTTCGCTCCCAGAATCATTCTCATGAACCTCCTCTGTTCCATTTCTAATGCCAGCACATCTTTTCTTAGATGAGGGGCCCAAAACTGCTCACAATATTCCAAGTGCAGTCTGACCAATGCCTTATAAAGCTTCAACATTAAATCCTTGCTCTTATATTCTCGTCCTTTCAAAATGGATGCTGACGTTGCATTTGCCTTCCTTACTACCGACACAACCTGCAAATTAATCTTTAGGGAATCCTGCACAATGACTCCCAAATCAACCTGGCACCTCTGATATTTTAATTTTCTTCCCATTTAGAAAATATGCTATGCCTTTGTTCCTTCTGCCCAAGTGCATGACCACACACTTTCCTAAACTATTTTCCATCTGCCTCTTGCTTGTCCATTCTCCCAATCTCTCCAAGTCCTTCTCTAGAGTCCCTGCTTCATGGGCACTACCTGCCCCTCCTCCTACATTCGTTCATGCCATCAATTCCGTCATCCAAATCATTGGCAAGTAACGTGAGAAGAAGTGATCCTAACGCCGACCCCCTGCAGAACATCAATACTCATTGGCAGCCCGCCAGAAAATAAACTCACTCCCCCCCACTCATTGCCTCCTGCAAGTCAGCCAAATTTTCTATCCATGCTAGTATGTCCTTTGTATACCATGTATACCACGTACACCATCTTGTTAAGCAGCCTCACGTGCTGCATTTTGTCAAAGACCTTCTGAAAATCCAAGTAAACATCATCCACTGACTCCTTTGTCAATCCTGCCTGTTATTTCCTTCAACAATTCAAACAGGGTTGTCAGGCGACATTTCCCCTTCAAGAAACCATGCTGACTGGCCTATTTCATCATGTGCCTTCAATAATGGTGCCACCAACTGAAGCATTGTGGGAGAAGGAAGATCAGGATTTTGCAGCAGAGTATGCTGCAGACGGAGGTCTCTCTAGTCGAGTGATCATTCCCTCTCTCTCTTTCTCTCGGTGGTGGGGAAAGTTTGCTGCCAATTGTCAAATTGGAGAACCTTGGAATAAAAAGAAACATGGCAGACTGTAACCTGGTAACAGCGACTGATTGTTGGTTTTCCCTTTTGCTGTGAAATGGGTGACACGCCTCTGTCCCTTGTTAGTGAGAGAAAGTGAGCCTGTGGCATGTTGAACTGTCAGGAAAACAGTTCTTTTTGTTGACTGCAGATCGTGGTCTCCCTTTGGGAGCTTGCTGTTGCTTGGTGGGTAGTGGGTGCTGATGCTTTCTGGTGGGGCTAGGGGTAGGTTGATGTTTTGCTGTTGCTTGTGCAGGGGAGGGAGGAGAGAGGGCTTTGGGGTTCAAATGTTTTTCTGTCACTCATTCTTTTGGGATTCTTCTGCTTTTTTGTGGATGTCTGTGAAGAGTAAGAATTTCAGGTTGTACACTGTATATACTCTGATAATTACAGGAAAGACTGAGACTTTATAAAGCCCTGGTGAGGCCTCACTTGGAATATTTTGTGCAGTTTTGGATCCTTTATCTTCTAAAAGATGTGTTGAAACTGGAGAGGGTTCAAAGGAGACTGACAAAAACGATTCCAGAATTAAATATCTCCTCATATAAAGCACATTTGATGGCTTGGGCCTGTATTCACTGGAATTTGGAAGAATGAGGGGATGATCAAATTGCCACCTATCGAACGGTGAAAGGTCTTGATAGAGTGGATGTAGAAAGGATCTTTCCTATGGTGGGAAAGTCCATGACCAGAGGACACAGCCTCAAGTTAGAGGGGTGTCCCTTTAGAATGGAGATGAGGAGGAATTTCTTTAGCCAGAGAGTAGTGAATCTGTAGAATTCGCTGCCACAGGCAGCTGTGGAGGCCAGGTCTTTATGCATATTTAAGGCAGAGGTTGATAGATTCTTGATTGGTCAGGGCACGAGGGATACAGGGGAAGACAGGAGATTGGGGCTGAGAAGAAAATTAGTTCAGCCATGATGAAATGGCAGAGCAGACTCAATGGGCCCAATGACCTAATTCTGTTCCTATAACTTATGGTCTTATAATAAGTGGAACCATTTGAAGGTACCTCAAAACCTCAGCCTTAATAATGGACTCCAACATCTTTCCAACCAATTTTATAGAGCATTACAGAAGAATTTTATAGATGAAGTTACCAGGAAAATTGATGAAGGCAAGGCAGTGGATGTTGTCTACATAGTCTTTAGCAAGGCCTTTGACAAGGTCCTACATGGGAGGTTGGTCAAAAAGTTTCAGACGCTTGCTATTGAAGATGAGGTTGTAAATTGTATTGGACACAAGCTTCTTGAGGGAGGTAGTAGATGACTGAATCTCTGAGTGGAGGCCTGAAACTAGTGTGTGCTTCAGGTAACAGTGCTGTGTCCTTTGTAGTTTGTCATCTAAATCAATGATCTGGATGATAATGTGGTTAACTGGGTCAGCAAATTTGTGGATGATACTAATATTGGGGGTGTAGTGGACAACGAGGAAGACTACCAAAACTTGCAGTGGGATCTGGACCAGCTGGAAAAACGGTCTAAAAAATGGCAGATGGAGCTTAATGCAGACAAGTGTGAGGTGTTGCACTTTGGGAGGACTAACAAGCATAGTTCTTAGACAATGAATGGTGGGACACTGAGAAGTGTAGTACAATGAGGGATCTGGGAATTCAGTTCCATAATTCCTTGAAAGTGGCATCACAGGTATATAGGGTTGTTAAGAAAGATTTTAGAACATTGGCTTTCATAAATAAATGTATTGAGTTTAGGAGTTGAGATGTATTTTGAAACTGTATAACACATAGGTGATGTCTCATTTGGAATATTGTGCGCAGTTTTAGTCACCTATCTACAGGAAAGATGTAAATAAGATTGAAAGAGTTCAGAGAAAGTTTACAAGGATGTTGCTGGGACTTGAGGACCTGAGATATAGGAAAAGATTGAATAGGTTAGGAATTTATTCCCTAGAGCATAGAAGATTGAGGGGAGATTTGATAAAGGTACACAAAATTATGAGGGGTATAAATGGAGTAAATGAAAGCAGAATTTTTCCACTGAGATTGGGTGAAACTAGAACTAGAGGTCATGGGTTAAGGGTGAAAAGGAAAATGTTTAAGGGGAACATGAGGGGGAATTTCTTCTTTCAGATGGTGGTGAGAGTGCACAATGAGCTGCCAACAGAAGTGATGGATGCAATTTCGATTTCAGAATTTAAGAGAAATTTGGATAGCTACAGATAGGTCGAGGTACAGGTTGATGAGACTAGGCAGATTAATATTTTGGCAAGGGTAAGTTGAGCCAAAGGGCCTGTTTCTGTGTAGTAGTTCTATGTGTATGTCATGGTCTGGTCCGTGAAGTCTGCATTCCGGTTCACGGTCCGGTCCATCGACCCTTGCTCCAGGTTTTCCTGTCTACTCTGTTTCTGTTCCTGTTTGAGCACTAATCGAGGCGCTGATTCTCGTTGGGGCTGGCTGCATAAATACCTCCAGAGACCAGGGCGGGGGACTGGATTGTTCTTGTCCTTACTCCTCGTGTTCCTTCCCCTGCCTTCTGTTTCCTCGCCTGAAGCCTTGCCTTGTCTTGCCGGTAACTCTCGCCTCACCTGAAGTTCTCGTCTCGTCTTGCATTGCCTGAAGCCTTGCCTTGTCTTGCCGGTAACTCTCATCTCGTCTCACCTGAAGCCTTGTCTTGGAGCCACCCTGTACCTAGCTCCCTTCCTGTCCCTTGCCTCCGTTGGGTAAGCCGGGCCAGATTGCCATTACCCTGCGGTGGGTTCTGTCCCTTCCTGTCCCTTGCCTTCCGTCGGGTAAGTCAGGCCAGATTGCCATTACTCTGCGGTGGGTTCTGTCCCTTCCCGTCCCTTGCCTCTGTCGGGTGGAGTACCGCGCCCTGCCCAGGAGTAGCTTCAAGCCCCCAAGTCTCCTGTCTTGAGCCTCGCCTCAAGTCTGAAGACTCCAGCCTCGTCCTGCCTGCCAGCCAAGTCACGTCCTTGTCTAGTTCTGGGGTCCGAGCCAGAGGCAAGACCCAGGTTCTGGGTCCTTGTCCAGTCTCTGGCTCGGAGTCCAAGCCCTGGCTCCTAGCTCCCTTGTCCAGTCCTGTTCCCGGTTCCTGGTTTTCGTGTCCATGTCCTAGCCCTCACCCTCTATCCAAGTCCTGTCCCTAGTATTTCAGTGCCTGTGTCTTGCACTTGGGTCCATTCCCAGCCACCACTCTATGACAGTGTAGTGCTTCTGTGTTGTAGTTCTATGTGTAGTGTTTCTGTGTAGTAGTTCTATGTAGCCATTCAAGTTACGCTAACTGGCCTATAGTTTCCTTTTTTCTGCCTCCCTCTTTTCTTGAAATGTGGAGTGATATTTGCAATATTCCAGTCCTCCTGAACCATTCTAGAATCTAGTGATTCTTGAAAGATCATTACTAATACCTCCACAGTCTCTACAATTATCTCTTTCAGAACTTTGGTGTGTAGTCCAAATGGTCTAGGTGACTTATCTCCCTTCAGACCTTTCAGATTCCAAAGCAACTAGTCCTTAGTAATAGCAACTACCTTCCCACCCCGACACTCTCAAATTTCCAGCATACTGCTACTGTCTTCCACAGTGAAGACTGACACAAAATGCTTAAATCCTCTAATTTCCCACTAATTTTTCTAATTTTCACCTAATTTTTCACCTTTGCTTTTATGCTGTCCTTGACTTCCCTCATTAGCCACAGTTGTGTCATCCTCCTATTAGAATACTCTTTCATCTTTAGGATGTATCTGCCCTGAGCTTTCCGAACTTCTTCCAGAAACTCCAGCCATTGCTGTTCTGCCATTGTCCCTGCTAATATCCCCTTCCAATTACCTTTAGCCAATTCCTCACTCTTGCCTCTGTAATTCCCTTTATTCCACTGTAATACTGATATATATGACTTTAGCTCAAATTGCAGGGTGAATTCTATCATATGTTGATCACTGCCTCCTAAGGGTTCCTTTGCCTTAATCACCTGAATCAATTCTGGTTCATTCAACCACAGGATGCTCTAAAAGCCCATCTTGTTGGGATTCTACAAATTCCCTCTTTTGGGATTCAACACCAACCCAATTTTCCCAATCTATTTACATGTTGGAACCCCTCCATGACCATCATAACATTGTGCTATTTAGATACCTTTTCTATCTCCCATTATCATTTGTATTCCACATCCTTGCTACTCTTTGGAGGCCTGTATATAACTCCCAGTAGGGTCTTTTTGACTATAGTTTCTTAACTCTATGCATAATTCTATATCCTCCAATCATATAACCCCTCTTTCTAAGGATTTGTATTCATTTCTCACCAACGGAGCCACCCTCCCTCCCATCTGCCTGTTTGTTGTGCCAAAGCCTGACAACTCTAACACTATCCATGCACACAATGGCCAGTCCTACAATGGCCGCTCTGCTTACACCTTGATCTTTTTCATTGGCTTTTGCTGAGTACCTAAGAAATTGCTATGATTGCAGCCCACTGAAAAATCCTGAAAGGCCCTGAGCTCTTTTTTAAACCTGTGCCACCTCAGCCAATCAAGCGACTGTTCGTGAGGACTGCGGCCTGCCAAGAAGTCCCGAAAGGCCTCGAGCTCTTTTTAAACCTTGTGCCACCTCAGCCAATCAAGTGACAGTCAAGCTTGTGATGATTGCAGCTTGCCAAAAATATGACCTTTCCAAAGAATTTGGAATTAGAATTGTAAGCATATTGTTATTGTGACATGTACCAAGATACAGGGGAAAGCTTGCCTGGCATACTGTTTGACTGATCTAATCATTCCGCAGTGCATTGAGGTAGAACAAAGTAAAACAATAACAGACTGCAGAATAAAGTATAATAGCTACAGAGAAAGAGCAGAGCACGTAACAATAAGGTGAAAGACAATAACAAGGTAGACTACAAAATCAACAATCTATCTTATCATACTAGGGAGCCATTCAATAGTCTTATAACAGCAGGATAGAAGCTGTGCTTGAGCGTGGTGGTGCACATTTTCAGACCTTTGTATCCGATGGAAGAAGGGAGAGGAGAAAGTATCTGGGGTGGATAGAGTCTTTGATTATGCTGGCTACTTTATCGAGGCAGAGAGAAGAATAAACAAAATCCATGAAGGGGAAACTAGTTTCCATGATGTGCTGAGCTGAGTCCACAACTCTTTGTAGTTTCCTCTGGTCATGTGCAGAGCATTTACCATACCGAGCTGTGATACATCCAACTAGTATGCTTTCAATGGGTCACTGACAAAAATTGGTAAAGGTCAGTGAGAACAAGACAAATATCTTAAGCCTCCTGAAGGAACAGAGGCATTGGTGAGCATTCTTGGCTATGGCATCTAGGTGGTTGCACCAGGATGTCCTCTCCTATATGGCAAAGTTATTTCCCATGGCAGGGGAGTCTAAGACAAGAGTGCACGACTTCAGGATTGAAGGACGTCCATTTAGAACAGAGATGCAGAGAAATTACTTTAGTCAGAGGGTGGTAAACCTGTGGAATTTGTTACCACGAGAAGCTGTGGAGGCCAAGTCATTGGGTGCATTAAAGGCCGAGATAGATTGGTTCTTGATTAGCCAGGGCATCAAAGGGTATGGGGAGAAGGTAGGGGGAGTGAGGACGACTGGAAGAATTGGATCAGCCCATGATTGAATGGCGGAGCAGGCTCGATGGGCCGAATGACCCACCTGCTCCTATATCTTATGGTCCTAGGAACTCAAAGCTCTCAGCTCTCAACCTCGACACCATTGATGTAAACAGAAGCTTGTGCACCACACCCCTTCCTGAAGTCAATGATCAGCTCTTTTGTTTTGCTGACATTGAGGGAAAGGTTGTATCATGACACCATGTTACTAAGCTTTTTATCTCCTTCTTGTACTCCAACTCATTATTTGAGACATGACCCACTATGGTGGTATCATCTGCAAGCCTGTAGGTGGAGTTAGAGTTGATTCTGGCCCCATGGTCATGAGTGTACAGGGAGTAGATTTTGGGGGGTGAGGAAGCAGCCACGTGGAGCATAGTTTATGTTGAACTGAGCAGCTCAGAACCTGAAGGAGGATAGTGTATGTCTGACCAATGGAACTAATATCTTGACAAAGTACCTCAGCAACATTAAATCAGAATATAAGAAAGATTTTATGACTTTAATAAAGAAAACTTGCTATTCTTTCAGTGTGCAAAATTGTGAAATGCATGGTTGAGTGAGAGCAAGCAAGGCATGTATTTTGCATAATGTTTAATCATGTAAATGATTTCTTCTTCATTTCTTGCTCCCTGCTGACTTGCAGATTTACTAATGAATGTTCAGAACCTTGGTTGCGATACTGAGGGAAAAATTACTCTCTCCTAGTTCATATACATTATTTTGTCATTTGAAGGCAGCACCCATGAGGTTACTGAAAGGTAATTATAACTGTTCCTGTGAAGACCATTCTTAGCTCGCCTCCACTTTAGTAATGAAGCACCTCCTCCTGAAGGTGTTCCTGGTTCCTTTAAATCATGCCAGAGGTTTGGATTTCATAACTTGCCCTCAAAGTGGGGCACCAGGTTTGCCAATTATTGTTTTTTTGTTTCCCCCGCGAGCCCAGAGAGACATTTTGCCTTCACATTGGATTGGCCAATTCTGAAGTAAAATGAGAGGAGTGTCGGTGATTTCTCACATCTTTGGCCTGATCGTGGGGGAGGATTTGTGAGTAGTTGGTGTAAGTATAAGAGGAGACTGATGTAGGGGACTAGAAATGTCTCGCCTTTCCACCTTTAGTCAGACCATTACACTTTTTTTTAGCATTGTGGAAATATTCCAAGGCTGGATTATTAGGTTCACCGTCCTCTGTAACTCTCAGAATCACTGGGTTGTAGAGCACTTCAGTACAGAATCAGGCCCTTTGGCCCATCTAGTCCATGCCAAACTGTTACCCTGCCTAGTTCCATCCACCTGCACCTGGACCATAGCCCTCCACACTCCTCCTTTCCATGTACACGTCCGAATTTCTCTTAAATTTTGAAATTGAACCTGCATCCACCACTTCCACTAGTAGAGACACCTAAAGCACTTTCTGTTCCATGAAGGAATTCGATCTTCTTTTGCTGTTTACTCTCCGGTCCAGAGCTGCACATCATCATTTGCAAACTGGAGACAAACGAGACTGCTGGAATCGGGCACAATGAGCAGCCTGCCAGTGGAATACAGTGCTTTGAGAAACACCTGTAGGGGGAAGAGTAATTGTCAATCCAGCATTAGGATTTAGAGTGGAGAGGGTTTTTGGCCAATATAAAGAGGAGAGGGGGAGTGATGACACAGAGGTCAGTAGTGGATTGGCAGTATCTTTGCTACCAACTACAGTGTTTTTCACAGATGCTGCACACTGCAGCCTCTTTACAGTGAATGAATCTTTATGATGGTCGGTAGAGTGTCAGTCGTGCTGACTGCATGCCTGGCCTATTCTAATGAGCTGCAGGCACCAGTTTCAGCTGGCCTCTGTTCCCACATGATCAGGTGTGTGTAGTATAGCCTACCCTTTACATATGCATTTTGGACACAATGAAGCTTCCAGGGCAGGATATGTTATGCAGAACTTAAGGTCATAAAGCTTTACATTAAAGAGTGCACTTACCAATGCTCAATGTGAAGTCTATTATAACTGTATGGTTCAGGAAATAAACAGCTTGTGACATTTCCATTTGGCCACTTCATTCCTAGCTGAACTCTTCCCCCCACACTGATTTCCACCCCCTTATCCAATAATGCAGAGCATCTATTTATTTCATAAGCTTCTTAGGAACAAAGCAAAGGGAAGGCTCACGGCAAAGGAAAATACACGCCAAGCTTTTTTTTTGCTTATTATAAATGAATAAATCAATTTGCATTGATACCTTGACTGCAGCACATTGTCCCTGCTGATTTGGGTATTCATTAGGGAAGTAATAATTGATATCAAAAATGACTTAGGTTGAAAAGAATTGAGGAAAGGAATATGGGAGCACATGATATTAACATCCAGAGAATGAGCAATTGAAAGAACCATCTTAGATGCTGAAAGGAGGGTCACTTTGAAGGGAATGCAAATTGGAAGCCCAGCCTGCTGTGTTTACTTTTCTTGTAAGTATATTGTGTCAGGAAAATAATAAAACTTTTGTTTGAATTAGACCTGTCACAAGAGTGCAGTAAAAATCCTGCTCCATTCAATTCTGTGACTTGCCCTTAATTTAGACCAGTATTACCACTTTGAAATGAATGTTATTTGGTCTATAAGACAGATAGGTAGGAAAAAGACTCCATCAAATGTGAGACATATGTAACTATCTTTCAGTATCCCATCAACTAAATTTCTACCCTTTACATCTGGCATCATTCCAGAAGCTGGAAGTGCATCTACTTCCCACTGTTTGGAAGTTGACTTGAAACACCACATCCCATAAATCACAGTAAGTCCTAGTCAATCATAACACCAATATTTTTTCATGGGTATGTACTTGACTGATTAAATTGATTAACTTTAGTTTCAAGCTATTAAATTTGAATACGATAAAGGATGCTTTAGTATGCTTGCACAGAGATATCACAATGAATTATTTTCCTTTGTAGTCTGGTTATTCATTGCTTACAATGTAATTCTGGTCAGCAAATTTAATTGCCTCTTCTGGGATTGAAACACATGCAAGCAGATTAATTATTAATATCTCATATGGATCATTGTCTTCTGCAGAATGGTCAAATGTGAATTATCACTTTCAATGTGCTGCTTTGGACAACGGTAAATAAAATTTTAACTTAATAATATTTTGATTTATTAATTCAATTAATTACTAGCTTGAAAGGCAGGGCCATAATTTCTGGAATCTCCAGAGAGGGCAGTACTGTACATTGCAAAAACTGCATTATTTTAATCAGTGAAAAAATTGAATCCCATGATACTGAGTGTTCCTCATCCCCATCATCACAAGGCCATCAAAACTTAGCCTGTAAAGGTCACAACAATTATTCCCAATCACAATTGAATGGCAAAATTTCACTTTTGTGGACTCAGCCCGTGGGGTTAGAAATTTCACAGTATGATTTCAGTGTGCACTTGGTATAATATCTTCTTGGTAGGCAAATTTATGCCGTCTTTTCCATTAACTGCTGTCAAAGTCATAGGTTTTTTTTCTGCCCCTTTCTCTGATATGCCTGCCAGATCTCAAGGGAACATATTTAAATATGTTATAATGAGGGGCAGTGGTACCACAGCTCCATTCTAGTCCACTTGTTATAGCTGAATTAGACTAAGAATTAACATACAGCTGTTGCCAGGATTGGATGGAAGTCTTGGCTTGAATGTGAGTCTAAAGAATATGGAAATATAATGATTCCTGCAGCTGGGAACAATTTTTTTTGAGGCAGCTTTCTTTGTACGTCATACTTCTTCATAATCTGAGCCACATTTTGACAATATGAGGCTCCTACATAATTTTTTGCCAAGTTGGTTTGGCTCTCTCCATGGACATACCTTTTTGTGCCTAATTTCATGGAAGAGGAACAAGAGACCATTAATAAACAATTAAGGATGGATTTTGCTAGATATTGTTTCTTCATTGTAAAAACAAGTATCATATGTTAGATGGTAGTTGATTTAGTGAGATGTGTGGTTTCACCACAAAGATAATGCAGAGCTCCTTTTCCTACTGCATGAATTTCAAAGTTCAAAGTACAAAGTAAATTTATTACCCAAGTATATATCACCATTTACTACCCTGAGATTCATTTACTTGCAGGCATTCACTGCAGGAAAAAGAAATACAAGAGAATCCATGAAAAATTACAAAGGACTGACCAACTACCAACGTGCAGAAGAAGACAAACTCTGCAAATAAAAAAAACATGAATAGTAATAACAAGATTATCTGATCTAGAAAATTTACAAAGAAAAACAAGAACTGAAATGACAAATTTTCTAAAACACTGCAATGAGCTTAGATTAACACTACCTAGGACAGAAGGAGAAAGAAGAATAACAGACATAAAAAAAATTGCACAACAGTCAGATAAAACTTCTAAGATTGAATTTCCATCAACAAAAACAGGATTCAGCGCTCCACATGAGCATATGCAATTCTGATAAGGTGTACACACCACTAAACTTAAATGAAAGCACAACCCAGAAAAATGAAGAAAACAGAATTATACAGGACATTGAAAGTAAAATTTGACAGACCAAAGTGTTGGCACAGAATTACCAACACAGAGATAATGAACTTTTGGTCTAATATCTGGCCAAACACGCTGATGCACAATCAAGAAGAAGCTAGATTAAGCAGGGAAAAGAACACAATTGAAAATATGGAAACACCTGTTTTTACAATGGATATGCTAAAAGTGGTTATTAAAAGATACCCACAACTGGAAATGTACTGGCAGTGATACTATTCATAATTATTGATATAAAAATGACCTTTCGTTGTAGTCCCACCCAGCCTCAGTGAAAAAAGCCTGCTTGCATATTCCCTTTTTATACTCCTGATAATTTGGTATGCCTCTACCATATCTTCTCTCAATCCTCTACGCTCTGAGGAATACAGAACTAACTTATTCAATCTTATAGCTCATCCAGACCTGGCATCATCTTTGAAAAATTTCTCTGTACGCTTTCAAACTTATTTACATCTTATCTGTAGTTAGGTGACCAAAACCGCACCCAATACTCAAAAATTAGGCCTCACCAATGTCTTATACGAGTTCAACATAACTTCCCATCTCCTATACTCAATACATTGATTTATGAAGTCCAATGTGCAAAAAGCTTTCTTTACAACCCCATCTACCTGTGATGCCAATTTGAATGAATTATGGGCCTGTATTCCCAGATCTCTTTGTTCTATCAAATCCTCAATGCTCTACCGTTCATTGTGTAAGACCTATCGGGGTTGGTTCTACCAAAGTGCAAAACCTTGCACTTGTCTGCATTAATTTCCATCTGTCATTTTTCAGCCCATTTTTCCAGCTGATGCAGATCCCTCTACAAGACATAATAGTTTTCCTTGCTGTCCACTACACCCCCAATCTTGGTGTCATCCTCAAATTTGCTGATTCAGTTAACCACATTATCATCCAGATCACTGATATACATGACAAACCACTGATCCCTGCGACACATAAACACCAGTCACAGGCCTCCACTCAGAGAGACAACCATCTACTCCCACTCTCTGGCTTCTCCAATGTCTGATCCAATTTACTACTTCATTGCGAACACCAAGCAACTGAACCTTCTTGACTAACCTCCCATGTGGGACCTTGTCAAATGACTTGCATCTTACCTAAAGCAGAAATCACAAAAGACCCATCAAAATATCGTCTTGTTGCATGTTTACAAACTATATATAAAATTGTCACATTGTGCATTTCACAACTGATCACCACTCACTTAGATAACCACAACATACTTACAGAAGAGCAGAAAAGATGCTGTAAGGGTATAAGATGATGTAAAGAACAGAACTACAGATTCTGTAATTTTAAATCAAACCTGACCAAAAAGCAAAAATCTTTCGTGTTGTTATATTGACAACCCAAAAGCTACTGTGACACACCTATACATGGACAATTTGAAATTATATGCTCCTTCAGCAGTAAAGCTAAAACAATTGATTCAAATAGTAAAACTGTTTTCTAAAAATGTAAACATGAACATGAACATTAAACATAAAGAAAGGTGCAATAGAGCTACTAGAATATAAAACAGAGCAGCAGGATACAATACAGCTGACAGATGAATATGAAACATATCAGTATCTTCGATATCAAGAAGCTAAGAGAATAGATCATAGTGCAATGAGGGGAAAACTTTTGACAGAATTTACATCAAAGCTTAAGAAAATCTGTCAAACAGTGGTAAAAATATAACGAAGGCAATAAACACTTTCGCTATATCTATATTAACATATTCTTTTGGCTTAATATCTTGGTCCAAAACCAATGTGTAAAATTTACAAAGAAAAATAAGAACTGAAATGACAAAGTGTACATAGAAGACAATATGTACACTTAAACACTCATAGATTAACACTACCTCGGACAGAAGGAGTAAGAGGAATACCAGACGTAAAAAATTTACACGACAGTTAGATAAAACTTTTAAGACTATATTTTCTTCAGCAAAAACAGGGTTCAGCACTCAATGCAATTCTGATAAGTACACACCAATAAACTTAAATGTAAGCACAACTCAGAAAATTATCACTAGTGAAGAAAAAGTTTACCCATGGAAGAGCAAGGAAGACATCCCCATGATCTGAGCAGACTAGATGTTGACAAGGAAGTGTCAAACACCTGGTTCAGAGTTGGAGAGCTCTTCCTAGAAACAGAGAGGTTCTTTGTGGCAATACAGGATCAGGTGGTTAACAGAAAAGTCAAGTGGCAAACATCATTCACCAAAATCTTGCTTTAAAATACAAACTCATAAAAGACACCGTACCTTACTATTGATACAAGCCTGATCCAGTTTTAGAGTCTGAGTCCTACAAGTTGTATTATGACTGATCCATTATTACTGATAGGGCAATCCATAATAACCATCTGGATATAATATTACAGGATAAACAAGCAAGCAGGAACAACCTACTAAATTATTATAGCCATTCCAAACACACTTAGCATACAGAAATCAATAAGTAAAAACACCAGAAATATACTGAATTAAAAGCGGAAATTGAAACGATGGAATATAAACAAGGTATACATTGTCCCAATAGTAATATCTACACCTGGAATTGTCCCAAAGTCACTACATAACCGCAGTAAACAATTAGGCCTACACAGCAATATTTATGTAAAGCATCAGAAACCCACAATACTAAACACCATTTGAATAGTTTGAAATTGAGAAATGAGTGTGCTTGGCCATGCCCAAGCTCAGGTTTTACTAGTCTGAGCGGAGAAAAAATAGAAATATAATAATTATAAATACTGAGAACATAAATTGTTGAGTCCTTGAAAGTGAGGCCATAGGTCGTGTTCAGTGATCAGTTCATTGCTGAGGTGTGAAGTTATCCACACTGATTCAGGAGTCTATTAAAGGTAATTACTGTTTCTGAACCTGTTGGTATGGGACCTAAGGCTCCTATACCTCCTTCCCGTTGGCAGCAGTGAGAAAAGATCATGGCCTGGAAGGGTCCTTAATGATGAGTGCTGCTTTCTTGTGGTAATGCCCTTGTAGTGCTCAATGGCAAATATGTTAGTCAGGGTTTTTACTTCGAAGCAGGAGAGAAGTGTCTTATTTGTACAAGAGACACTTCAGGCCATGAGCGAATCTGCGTAGCACTGAAACTGAATCCACTCTGCACATCTCAACAACAGAACCTGGCTCTAACACAAAAACCAATTATTGGGCCTGGTACTCATTCCTTGCCTCAATGCAAATATAGAAGATTGTTGCTGCAATGAAGGACGAAGTAGGCCATGTAAGTTCCGAAGTTTACTGTAAAATTTTATCAAGGAAATATTATTGGGAAATAGTAAGCATATTTAATACACCATTGATATAGATCTTGTAAAATGATTATCTGGCTGAAAGCAGAAAGAGCTGCTTCGTATCTGAAGTCAGATGTAGTGTGCAACCAAATTTGGATTGATTATCAATTTATTAGCAGATTCACATCTGAAAAGCCACACAAATACAGCTTTTCACCTTGGCAGTAAAATTGATTTAATCATTCTATGATAGAAAAGGTAATCTGAGAATAAATCAATATTTCTCATTTTGGACTGGCATTACCAATTATGTAAATTAAATTAAATGGACTGGAAAACTTTTCATTTGTTCTTTTATCTTACTGGCAGACTTAACATAGCCACAGCTCAAATAAAACACAATAGAACACCTTATGTTATCATGGAGAGACTGTCTGAAAGACTTAGCTGCAGTCTGCGTTCCTTGATCATCTTTGATTTCTGCAGTTGTCCTCCACCTCCACACCTCAAGTGCTACGGAAGTAGTAAGTATTCCATGGCAATAGGAGCCATTTAGAGCACATTAGAGACAAACTTTGTTGGAGTCCAAATAGACATTCTGATCCTACATCTCATTCCTCAATTAACTTACTGAATACAACTACAATTTAAAGTTCTTACATTTCACTTTTACCTGTTTTTTAGAACTTTGAATCACCAGAAATAATCAATTTATATCAATAGTCTTGTGGAAGGATTGCAACAGGATCAGGACAGTCAGTTGCATGAGCCTTGTCTGTATCAGCTTAACTGGTGGTGGGTCTTCTATATCTCAGGTGAAAATAATCTATTGATCCCAATAACCTAATAGTAGCATTCTTTCAAATATCATTAGAGTCAGCTTTCTTAGCCTTTAAGAATGTTTGAAACACATGATATGTGTTCATGATATCTGATTTATCTACTGTTTAATTTAAAATTATGTTCCTTTTATTCCAGATTTTCCCCACAAAGGAAATCATTCTATTGTCACTGCCATCCCTTCATAGTTTAAATATTTTGAACAACGTGCATTAACCTTCTCTGTTCTAACAAAAAGAGCTACAACTTTTGAGTTTGTTTCCTTAAATCTGCATTTTACTACATTAGAATGCAATTAAATGAGGATGTAGCAGTCAGTGGAAAACCAAAGTTTATTGACTGTATGGCTTGCTCAGGCATTCTGAAATGCAGTCTAAATTCCCCCTTCCAGGACGTGCCCTTTTCCCATTGCTACCATCAAGGAGGAGGCACAGAAGCCTGAAGGCACACACTCAATAACTCAGGAACAGTGTTTACCCCTCTGCCATCCAGTTTCTGAATGGACATTGAACCCATGAACACTACCTCATTACTTTTTTTTATACTACTTCTTTAATTTAACTATTTATATATATAATTATACTTACTGTAATTCACATTTTTTCATATTATTTTGTATTGCACTGTGCCACAAAGACAAAAACTGTCACAATTTAGCTGACAATATTAAACCTGATTCTGATTCTGAATTTAACAAAAATATTACTTATCTGGAACTACATGCACACAGGTTAGTACAGGAGGATTTCTTCTGTAAAGACATTTGGTCAAACTAAAGGCCAATCACCATCATTGAAATCAGCTTCTTTATTTAATTACTTAACAAAACTTACATTCCCCAGTTTTTCTGATGGTATTTAAACTTGCCTCTGCATTATTAGTCCAGGTTTCTTGATTATTATTTGAGTAAAGTAATTTGAGACATCTGATTACAGACTATTCTACCTTGACTTCTCATCTTCTTGTTCTCCAGTCCCAATGAAGGGTCTTGGCCCAAAACATTGACATATACTTTTTTCCCATAGATGCTGCCGCCTGGCCTGAAGATTTCCTCCAGCATTTTGCTTGGATTTCCAGCATCAGCCGATTTTCTCTTGTCTACCATTCTACCATTCCCAGTGTGATCTGGAGTGAACTCCAGTAGTTTAGCACAGTCAAGACTTTGGTGGTATCAGACTGACAGAATTTCTGGTCGGGTGGATACTTTTCATATTGGTATCCCAAATGCTTTAACTTCATCTTTTGGGTGTTGCGCGGCAGTATCATAAATCTTCCAAGAAACTCAGTAAGGGGAAGGGGAGCATGGAAATGGGACCCCAGTGACTTCCAAGGATACCTGGGAAATTGGATCCCAATACATTTAAAGGATCCAGGAAATAAGGCCCTGCTGAGCAGGAAACAGGACCAGATGCGCTTTAAGGCGCTGATGGAAATAGGAACTCGGTGAGTTTACATGGAGCCCTTGATGCACCACTCGATAAACCCAGATGCCAAACTATTAGGCTTTTTGAATAATCAAATATCAAATAATTAGAGCTGTACCAATTTCAGACAACCCTCACCTTGAGATTTATTAATACTAACCTCACAATTGTTGTATTTCATTCCCATTGGCTGAAAGCAACGTATTTTGTTATCTGTGCTGTGGCTTTCAGAGTTATTGGTTCCAAGCTCATGCTTTCCCTAAATTTAGTTTTCATCTCTCACTCAGTATCTGAGTTAGATTTAGGTGACAATCGTGAAAAGGAGCACTGGATGAACAGATGATTATGAACAAAGTGTCTCAAATAAGATGACACTGGAGGAGCAGGACATGCCAGGCAAGGTTAAAACTGACATCCTTTCTCAGCTGAAGACACTGTGGCTTCATTTTTCATGGGTCTTCTCAATAAATTAATGTTGTTATCCAAGCAAAATTACCTTATGTAGTAATTCTGAGGCTGTCAAAGCACTTTACAAGATATGTGACTAATACATTAGAACTCACTAGAATCTCTCCAGTGGCAGAGGAATTCAATATTAAGCTATGGATCATTTGACTAAACATCAGAATTTTTATTTGTAAGAGCTTGTTGTGTACAAATCAACCATATAAGTCTTACATTGGAAATAAGCCATCAATTTTGAAGCACGTGGGACATCTCAAGGATATGAAAAGTTTTAAGGAGGACTCAGGTCCTGAAAAAGGGTCTTGGCCTGAAACGCCAACTGCTTGTTCATTTCCATAGGTGTTGCCTGACCTGCTGATTTCCTCTAGCATTTTGTGTGTGGTGCTTTCTCTTAAATCTGTTTATCTTTCATAAGTAATAATGCATAATCTCTAATTCAAGGCACTTAATTAACTTTGTTTCGGCACTAATCTTGCCCTTAATTCTATTGTTTGAAGCAAAGTATTGGATTTTTTGAAACATTTTAATGCAAAGTAAGTGACTTGATAATTAGGAGTAGATTATGAGATCATCTCTTCTCTCCAGATTACTGAGACGTAATTCTGTTAACCCATTTTAAAAACTCTTAACTCAATCCCTTCTGCATGTGAAATCTCATTTTTTTGTCACCATTTCAGCAAATGACTGTCAGTTTTTAAATATGGTGCTCAAAAAGTATTATTGTGAATGAGGTTGGGCCAGTGATCGTGCTTTTGTCTTTCCAAATCTGGATGGAATATGTCAGCAGGAAACCTTTTAACTCAGATATCAAAAGACATGAATTACCATCTGCTGCAGATTATACATGCACTGTGAATGAAGAGCTGATGAATTAAATGTCTCAATTGGGCATATTAGCTCAGGAAACTTTTTGGACAATATTCTGTGAGAGATTTTGACTTGAAATTGCTTGAATGAATTGTCAGCAGACATTTACAAAAGGAAGAATAGAAAGGGAAAAAAGAATAACATGCATGATAACTGCAGATCACTCAACATGCATTGTATATGGTGAAGGGATTTGGAATTTCTGCTGAAGTTTAGGGAAAGCAGCCACCATTGCGTGCCAGTAAGCTCCCAGAAACAGGTAACAACATAATTGTTCAAGTCATCTCCGTAAAGTGCTGTTTGAGGGATAAACACTGGTTAACCAGGAGGATATATAAATCATACTGCAATAACCCACATCTATCCTAGATTACTAATATGTGATCAAAAAAAGATGCAGAAGATTGCAAGTTCAGCCAGCTCCATCATGGGCATTGGCCTCCCCAGCATTGAGGATATCTTCAAAAGGAGATGCCTCGAGAAGGCGACATCCATCATGAAGGACCTCCATCATACAGGACTCGCTCTCTTCTCATTGCTACCATCAATGAGGAGGTACAGGAGCTTGAAGCCACACATTCATGACATTCTCCACTCGCCATCTGAATTCTTCATGGAGAATGAACCCATGTACACTCCCTCACTGCATTTTTTGCTCTTTTTTCACTGCTTATTTATATTTCAAATTTTAAAATACATTTCTTATTGTAATTTACAGTTTTTATTATGAATAACAATAGCAATTGAATAAATTATTGTACATTAATAAATTATAAATTATAACATATTTCAATAATAAATTACAATAAACTGTTGAATAAATATACAATAAATTATAAATTGTTATGAACTGCAGTTGCAACACAATAAATTTCATGACACATGATAGTGATATTAAACCTGATTCTGAGATGCCATCTGCAACAGTGGAACACTTCCTTGATATTAGACAGCGTGATGATGTGCTCAGATTCCTTGAGCAGTGTTTGAAACCCCACCATTCTGGCTTTCAGCCATTTGGACCTGTTGTTAACAGTTGATCGCTGGAATTAAGTTGGAAGTTACCTGTAGAACTGATCAAATTTATAAAATTGAACATGTCAGTAATATTAGAGATAAATACATGGCATCAATTTTGGAAACAAAAGGCTGTGTGAATCATTTTGATTTGTTTTTCTCAACATTTGGTATTCCTTGTATTTTTTTTGTGTGATTGGTAAAAGAGTCATGGAATCACAGAGATATAGGGCATAGAAACAGGCCCTGCGACCCACTGCATCCATGCTGACATTTTTACCTTGCTATATTCTTTCTGCCTGCTTTAAGTCCATATTCCTCTATGCTAAATGTCTGCCTAAATGACTCTCCCTCCTCTGGCATTAAGTTTCTATAATCATCTCCTTTCTGTGTCAAAAACATCTCACCCTCAAATACCCTTTAGAATCCTTTTCTCTTAGCTTAAGTCAATGCCCTCTTGTTTATGATCACTTCTAGCATAGAAACAAGATCCTGACTATCAGAAGTTTTCCATGCCTCTTGTTACCCCTCCCCCAGATTCCATCCTTCATTCCATAGAAAATGAACAAAGTTCAGAGTTAATTTATTACCAAAGTACATATATGTCACCATATATAACCCTGAAATTTGTTTTCTTGCGGGCATACTCAGTAGATCCAAGAACCATAACAGAATGAACGAAAACCGCACCCAGCAGTGTGGACAAACAACCAATGTGCAAAAGACAACAAACTGCACAAATACAAAACAGAAAAAATAATAAATAAATAAGCAATAAATGTCAAGAACATGAGATGACGAGTCCTTGAAAGTGAGTCCATAGGTTGTGGGAACAGTTCAGTGATGGGGCAAGTGAGGTTGAATGAAGGTATTCCCACTGATGACTTAGGGGTAATGACTGTTCATGCAGCTGGTCCTGTGAGTCCTGAGGCTCCTGTACCTTCTTCCTGGCAGCAGCGACAAGAGAGCATGACCTGGATGGTGGGGATCCCTGATGATGGATGTTGCTTTCCTGTGATAGTACTCCACGTCAATGTGCCCAGTGGAGAGGAGGGCTTTACCCATGATGGACTGGGCCGTATCCACTACTTTCTGCAGGATTTTCTGTTCAAGAGCATACCATACCATACCAAGCTGCAATACAACCAGTCAATATACTCTCTACCACACATTATAGATGTTTGTCAAAGTATTAGATGTCATGCCGAATCTTCACAAGCTTCTAAAGAAGTAGAGGCACTGCTGTACTTTCTTTGTAGTTGAACTTACGCTCTGGGCCCAGGACAAGTCCTCTGAAATTATACCACCAAGAATTTTAAATTGCTGACTCTCTCCACCTCTGATCCCTCGATGAGGACTGGCTCATGGACTGCTGGATTCCTCCTCCTGAAGTCAATAACAGCTCCTTGGTCTTGCTGATATTGAGAGGTTGTTGTTATGGCACCATTCAGCCAGATTTTCAATCTCTCTCTTTGATGTGTTTCATCACCAACCTCTCAAAACACTTCATCAGTGTGGATGTAAGTGGTGCTGGACAATAGTTACTGAGGCAGGTTACCAGATTCTACTTAGGCGCTGATATGATTGAGGCCTGCTTGAAGCAGCTGGGTACTTCAGAATGCTTAATATTGCAGCCAGTTGATCAGCATAGGTCTTTAGTACACTGCCAGGTATTCCCCCTGGGCTAGATACTTTCTGTGGTTTCATCCTCCTAAATGATGCTCTCGTGTTGATCTCAGAGACTGAAATTCAAGCCCTGCCACAGCTGTTGAGCATCTTTCATTGATTCAGGCTTACTCCTGAATTGTCACTTCACCCATGAGATGGCTTTCCAGAGATCATTTTACTTTGTTGCCAGAAATGAATGCTCTGATCTAGCCCTGAATAGATTGTGGATCGCCTGGTTCATTCAGGGATTTTTGTTCGGGAAGACTGTACGACTTTGTGGGGATACACTCATCTACGACTGCTTTTAGAAAGTCCATGACAAACATGGTGTGTTCGTTCAGATCCACTGATGAATCCTCGAACGCGGGCCAGGTCCACTGACTTGAAGTAATCTCATAGCCACTCCTCTACCTCTTGCGCCCACCTCTTCATTGTCCTTATCCTGGAGCCTTGATCTTCAGCCTCTACCAGTATGCAGGTAGCAGAAAGACAGTCAAGCAATCAAATTTCCTGAAATGGAACACTAGGCATTCCTTATCGTAATATAGTGTGTTGGGATCTCTGGGGCTACAAGTTGTAGGCTGATGGTAATTGGGCAGAGATTTATTCAACCAAGCCTGGTGGAAGTCTCCAGCTATGATTTGAAATGTGTTGAAGTGGTCTGCTTCTTGTTTAGTGATGGCAGCATGCAGTATCTCAAGTACCTGATTACAGTCAGCCGATTGTGGTATGGGAACTGTGGTCAGAATCACAGAGGAGAACTCTTTTGGTAAATAGAACAGTCAGTACTTGATCGTTAGGTGTTCCAGGTTGGGGGAGCACAATTACAAACAAACACCACATTGGAGCACCATGGAGAGTTTATCACGAAAAACAAAGCCTATCCAATCTCCTCCTGTAACTAAAGTCTTCAGATCCAGGCAATATCCTGGAAAATCTCCTTTGCCTTCTCTTCAGCACAACCAGAACTGCATACAATAGTCCAAGTTCAGTATAATCAGTATTTTGTAAATTTGAAAAATAGTGTACTCGAATTTTATGCAAATAAACTACTGAAAGAACTCAATGTGTTAAGCATCATCTGTGGGGGCAAACTATACCATCATTTCCAGGGAATTATGGGACTGAACCCAAGGACTCTCTCTCCATCAGTGTTCTTTAATACTCTAATATTGTATATGTCCTATCCCTATTTAACTTCCCCGGAATGCCTCACCTTGCTGTTGATGGGATTAAATTCCACCTGCCAATGCTCCATCCATCTTTCTATCCAATCTATACCGTATATCCTGGCATAACTTGAACAACATTCCTCTTGGTCCACAACAACACCAACTTTCATGTTATCGACAATCCTACTTATCATACCTCCTGCATTATTATCCATGTCATTAATATGTATCGCAAAATGTATGATTCCCAAAAGTCACATCACTGGTCACAGACCTCTATTCAGAAAAAAAATCCCACCATCACTACCCTATGCCTCGCTCTGACCAAGGCAATTTTGAAACCAACTAGCCATGTTGGTTGGAATCCCTTCTGGACCATCCTGTAGGATATAAATGACACAGATTTCCGGGTAGCGCAGAATTTCACAAAATCAAAGACAGCTCATAGTAAGTTAACACACCAGTTTATCGTGGATTTGCTTCTTATCTTTCACTGGCTGAAGAAGCATGATGGAAGTTTAGCAGTTGACACAGTAGTCAAGAGTGCATTCGGAAAAGTAGTGCAGGTGTGCAGTCAGAGCATATAAAAAATAGGGCTACTTCATACATTCTGAGTAGGATCTATCTATCCATGTGCCTACCAACATGTAAGTGTTAAATCTCATGTGGCAAAACCTGGTCTGCAGTCAACTTGGTTCCACTTGCCATTGGACCAAACCTTTCTTCATGTAGTCCAAGGCTGGTAACCAATGGCAACCTCATGTTAAAGAAAATCATGCATATGCAATTTATATGCACTCAAGTATAGTTTTGCGGCTATGTACTGATATGAGCTTTTTAAATGGAATGTATGTAGATCTTAAAGGTCTCTCTCCTATCTCCACCTAAGAAGATCTATATTATTAAATCCTGCTCCTCTCAAGTCAAAGGTTTCTTCTAAAATGTGGAATTCAACATATTTTTATTTTTAGCATACGTACTAAATAGTGATTTACAGATTATTCAATTTAATTATATCCCAATGTGTGCTCTTCTATTTCATTTCAAGCATTAATGCACAATTCTAGTTATAGAAAATAAACAAAAGTGACTGGAATCATGAAATGGGTCCACTTTAATTTAGGATAGTGGACTGCCAGTCCACGGCAACAAATGGACAAATACTGACTGAAGTGAATTGTTTTTCATATACAAAAACATTAAAATACAGGAATAATTAGATGAAAAGTCAACAAGTAGCTAGATACTCGTATGATAACATGAAAAAGGTGTTGATTTGATATTTTCATTTCCATTTTGGTCTGTTTTGGAATTTTATTTTCTATATCAATTGGTGTGCACACACTTCAATAGAATCATATATTGGTTGCATAATCCTTCCAACCTAGTAATGACAATTTTTAAGGTTGGAATTAGCTCATTTATACCAAAAGGCCACTTCAGAATTTACTTCCTCCCTTACACACATATTGTACAAAAATCTATGGCCTCAATGTTATTTTTAGCCAGGCTTTTTGAACTCTCTTATTGAAAATAATGAATTTCCAGAACTAGGTTCAAGAGATGCAGTATTTTCTCACAACCTGATAGAATACCAGTAAAAATACTTATTTCTACCTCTGTTACACTGATGGATTCTCGTCTTGCCTCAGCTAATGTAATGTTTAAATTTTTATCCATGCTATTGCTATTTCAAGACTTAACTATTTCATTTGCACTCCTGGATAGCTTTCCTTGTCTTATTCTTTGTACCCAAGGCCATTCAGGACACTGCAACATGCCCCCTATGCATCCAATTAATTCTCTCATCACCCAGTGTTCAACATCCTTCAATAGCTCCTGGTTAAATTCTCATCCTTGTTGAAAATCATTCCAGCACTTCTATAATCTCATCCAACTGTGCAACTGTATGCCTAGCATCCTGCAGTTCTAATTCTGGATCATCCCCAACCTTATCACACCACCACGGGTGGTTGTGTCTTCTGATGTTGAGGGTGTAGGAGCCAAAATTGTCCACTTAAATCTTTCTGACTTGCTATCTTTGGTGCTCCTTGGAATACATTAGGATTTTTAGTTCATGAAAGCTCTTAACTAATAGGAGGCTGTTGCTGAAGGTGCTGAGGTCAGGATTCATGGAATTCTAACCGGGCAGTTCATGGCTTTCATCCATGGGCTACAAACATCGGTCAATTGTTGGTGTGGCTGAAGATAGAGTTGGTCATGTTTTTAATTTAACTGCACATGCTCAGTTTGAGAAAGCCACCACAGATAGTGCAAACTTGAAGTTAATTAACAAGTATAATAAATTTGGAAATAATACTATAGCAAGGTCTTTGACTTACATATTACATTTTTGGTTATCAAATACAGTAATGGCAATTTTTTAGTAGCTCTTGAGGTTTATATCTTGAATGTTAAAACTATAAGAAGCATATTTTTTTATTTCCTCCAAAAATTTATGCTGATCTAACAGGGTGTTGAAAAAAATTGTGTACAGGCATTAACTTCATTTTTGGTAGCAACAATATTTTTGAAAAGTAACCCTAAATCCTTAAGGTATAGGAACAGAATTAGGCTATTCAAACCATCAGGGTTTCTAGGCCATTCAATCAATGCTGATTTTTTTTCACCCCCATTCTCCCACCAAGACCTATAACCCTTAACCCCCTTACCCACCGAGTATTTCTCAATTTCTGCTTTAATTATACCAATGACATGGCCTCCTTCACCCTCTGCGGCAATTAATTCTACAGATTCATCACCCTCTGGCTGAATCCATTTCTCCTCATCTCAATTTTGAAGGCACATTCCTTACTCTCTCACCTACTAAGGGCAACATCCTCTCCATCCAGATCTTTCATTATGCGGTAGGTTTCAATGAGATCTCCGCCCAGCCCTTCTGAACGCCAACATGGCAACAACCTTTCCCTCGGTGTCAGCAAAACGCGAGAGCTGGAAGCTGGGCAGTGCACAAGTTCATGCTTACATCAACAGTGCTGAGTTTGAGAGGGTTGAGAGTTTCAAGTTCCTAGGAGTGACCATCACCAATGGCCTGTGCTTGTCCAATCACATAGATGCCATGGCAAGTAAACTCACTATGCCACTACTTCCTCAGAAATTTGGCATGTCCCTTCTGACCCTCAACAATTTCTATTGATGTACCCTATCCAGATAAAAGGTGGCTTGGATTGGCAACTGCTCTGCTCATGACTGTAAGGAACTGCAGAGTTCTGTATATAGCTCAGCGTATTATGGAAACTAGTCTGCCCTCCATGGACTGTCTACACTTCTCACAGCCACAGTAAAGCAGATAACGTAATCAATGATCACAGCCATCCTGTCAGACCTTCACATCAGATAGTAGGTAGAAAAGCCTAAAAGCATGTACCACCAGGCTCAAAGACAGCTTCTATTCTGCTGTTATAAGAGTATTGGATATTCCCTGGTATGATAGTATGGACTCTTGACCGCACAATCTACCTTGATATGACCTTTCACCGTATTGTCTTCCGACACTGAATTTTCTTTCTAACACCTTATTCTGCAGTTTGTAATTATTTTAGCTTGTATTGTCTCAATGCACTGTTGTAATGAATTGATCCATATGATTGGCATACAATGCAAGTTTTCTATTATATGTCGGTACGTGAAAATAATAAACCAATTTACCACTGAAGCCCAGAGCTATCGAAAGCTCCTCATATGTTAAGCCTTTCATTCCTGGGATCATTCTTGATAACTTTTGCTGGATCCTAACTAGGACTAGCACTTCTTTTCTTAAATAAAGACCTCAAAATTACTCACAATATTCCAAAAGGCTCCAGACCAACACATTATACAGCCTCAGCAGTATATTCATGCTTCTGTATTCTAGTCCTCTCCAAATGAAAGCAAACATTGCATCCATCTACCCTATTACTGACTTAACCTGCAAGTTATCCTTCAGAGAGTCCTGAATTAGTTCTCCCAAGTCCGTTTGCATATCTGATTTCTGAATTCGTACCCCATTTAAAGAATAGTCTTACCTTTACCATTCCTACCAAAGTGCATAGACCCACACTTCCCTATGCTATATTCCATCTGCCACGTTTTTACCCATTCTCCTGGCCTAAGTCCTTCTGCAGATTCTCTATCTCACAAAACCACCAGTCCTAACACCTATCTTTGTATAGTAAAAAGGGATACTTTAAAACTTGTACATATTGTGCAGTAAAAGCTTATAATCCTTTTTAATCACTATGTGAGTAATACCCAATCTAAAACATTATATATTTTGCATTCTTAATTTACATTAGCTATGAATGTTTTGCACTGTATCATAAATGTTTGGTTTGGAATGTATTGACATGAAAATTAGAACCAAATAGATTTCCAGCATAAGGGAAACAGTTGAAATCCTAAACGAATACTCATTGCTCACCAGACTACCCAGTAAATATTAAAAATGAAACAGTTGACAGAAATTGGAAATTGCTAAGGGTGGAGTGCTCTGCAACATAAAAATGTAAACAACAACTTGACCTCATCAGATGCTGTGTCTGGGTCAGGTTACAGTGACAGATGTGATAGCAAGCTCATTTTTTTCTGTCCCTATAGGATTCTGCTGCCTTGGAAACGGGTCAGACAGCAGGCGCAGTAAAATGAACAACCCACTTCTTTCCACCTGCTCATATTGAAAACTGCACTGGCAGAGAAAGAATTATCTTTATTTTTCTAATAAATTCAGACTTAGAAAAAACGTATTCATTTGAAAGACAGAAACAGAATTGTATTAATAATTTCACCAGCACTGATCGCAAAAATACAAGAGAAATAACCTGCTTTGGAGTTCCTTCTAAACAGCATTACAATTTTGTTAATTCAGAGCACATCTACATGCATAAAGTTAGCCTCAAAGGATGGTAGTGAAGATTAGGGTGGTAGCATTGGGAATGTGGTGGTGATATCCTCATATCAGGTTTTCCACTCTTGGTATCAAGCTGTGGGAGACCATGGACACCTCACATTCCACCAGACGGGTCTACCAGACATCGCCATCCATAGAGACGTCCTTGAGTTGTGTTTCTAGTATCTGGATTATAGATTGAATTTGAAGGCTGAAGGAAAAATTATGTATAAATTTGCCATTTCTAATGCCGCATATGTACTGAACACTAGGAAGCATCACAGAAACATTCATATATATTCAGTCATACAAATGTCCTTGAATTATCCATTCAATTTACTCTTCTATAAAGCCTATGATGTTCTGTTTAAAGTGTGGTTAATCCTCACTTATAATATATCCCTAGGGTACACATGGTTCCTGTATTTCAAATAAACAAGCTAGTGGCTCTGAGAATACCCATGTGGCAGGAACAGAATAACATGATTATGCAATTTGGCTCTGCAGTAGATTCTGTACACTAGGAATGGGAGAAATCAGCACCCTTCTTCCCCGTAACTTCATTAAGAACACCCCCCAAGACCCCTGGTGGCCATATTGTGAAGCCACCAACTATTTTTTTGGTGGTTAGCTCAATCTAGATGTTAATTGTGAAGTTTTCTTTAAGGAATACACCTCCCTAAATTTTGCCACATCCTGGTGAATATCTGTAAAAATAAATAGTAACCTTCTAACAGAATGTGGATCAACCTGGTCCTTTCTTCAAAGAGTATTGCTGCAACACAAAAAATAAAACATTCTGAAAATAAAACATTGGCCCTATAATGCAAGTTTGGTGGGGATGGTGGTTGGTGCTTGAAATTTTAGGATATACTGGGGATGGATGAAATATTAAAACATCTCAAGTTAGATTTCAACCTCTAACCACAAAATACTCTGCAGATGCTGGGGTCAAAGCAACACTCACAACATGCTAGAGGAACTCAGCAGGTCGGGCAGCATCTGTGGAAAAGATCAGTCAACGTTTCGGGCTGGAACCCTGCGTCAGGACTGAAGAGGGAGGGGGCAGAGGCCCTATAAAGAAGGTGGGGGGAGGGTGGGAAGGAGAAGGCTGGTAGGTTCCAGGTGAAAAACCAGTAAGGGGAAAGATAAAGGGGTGGGCAACGGGAAGCAGGGAGGTGATAAGCAGGAAAGATGAAGAAGGAATAGGGGAAAACACAATGGGTAGTAGAAGGAGGTGGAACCATGAGGGAGGTGATAGGCAGCTGGGGGAGGGGGTAGAGTGAAATAGGGATGGGGAAGGGAGGGGGAGGGAATTACCAGAAGTTGGAGAAATCTATGTTCGTACCAAGGGGCTGGAGACTACCTAAACGGTATATGAGGTGTTGCTCCTCCAACCTGAGTTTAGCCCCATCATGGCAGTCAAGGAGGCCATGTATGGACATATCCGAATGGGAATGGGAAGCAGAGTTGAAGTGGGTATATCAACCTCTGTTAAAGCTCTCCACTAATAGAGACAGGCAAAGTGCCAGAAAAAAAATAGCAACTGACCTCCTAGTTAACCCTTGCCATCTAGATTTCCAAGATACACAGGTTCAGCAGTTACAGGGAGACAGGAATATTTTGGGAAGATATCTCTGTATAGTACATCATTTTGACCAGTAGTGACAGAAGTGCTTCCTCTCAGTTCTCCAAACTAACCATCGTACCTTAGCTCAGACCACTCTCTATTTCCATGTAGGTCACGCCTCCGGAGTAAGTGATTAGACAGCTACCCAATGAATTGTTCCCTTTGTATGCAGATAATGTCCTTCATAACATTGTGAACATTGTGAAACTTTTATGAGCTTTACAGCTTATAATGCACCTTTGAGACATTGTTAGGTAGGGAATGCAGCAGCCAAATTTTCAGTGGATGAAGTCTTATAAACATCATTGTGATGATAGCCATGTTTTCTAAAAACAATGTTAGCTATGGGACAAACTTGAAATTTTCCTCGTATGAACAAATATTGTCATGTCTAATTGAGGTCAAATAAGTTTTCTGTTTAAAATACTAGTTAAAAATATGCTGTCCGCAGTGTGTCTCAGAACAATGTTGAATTTGGTATTCAAGCCTAAATTTTGTATTCAAGTTTCTGTGTTAGGTCCTGAATCCAGAAAGTTTTGTTCAGAAGAAAGACTGTAACATAATGCACCATTCGACATCCACTTAGTTCACTAGTATTTTTAAAGCTGAAGGCAACTTTCTGTCGTACCATCCAAACAAATTCAATCAGGTACAGTGAGGGACTTCCAAGAATTTATTGAATGTTGTGTTTTCCAAATAAATTCACTATTTACTGTCATAATCTACCAGCTACTTTGCAAGATTTGCCTTTAAACAAGAACAATGTGGACTAAGACTAGGAAATCTACTGAAGGCACATTTTTTTCCTGCAGTTTATTTTGTTCATATTATATGGATGTAGAATACATTTGCAATGGTTTCCTTTTAATATATTCTTAATGCTTCTCTGCAATTGTTCATCAATTTATATCTTGAAGTGCAATGTTACAATAGTATCCTTGCAGAGTGTGATGATACTTTTCAATGCTTTGTTGTGTGGCCAACTCCTATTAACTTACTATTCAACTATATTACTCTGTCATTGATGTAATTTTTCTAAGTAAATTTTAAACTATTAAGTTTGAAATGATAGATTCAGATTCAACTCCATTGATAGCTTCTCAAGAAAACCAATATTCTTGATATAGAATGAGTACTTAGCATCTTTACACAACACAGAAAATTGTTTCTTTGTTACCTTAAACAATTCTATGTCAAAGAAATAATAGCAAACATTTGTGATAATAATGCATTTGATTGTAGTCTTGTTGCAACAATATTTCCATTTTTGCACTTACATACATACATTGTCTGAATATGAAAACTATAGGCAGAATGTATATGACAAGTTATGAGGATCAAAAGGTAACAGGGTGCATTTTACAATACAGTTTACTTTTTTCAAAACATACGCTATTCTTTAGTGTTGTGGAATATATATAAATTTATGTCTTTCTATCAGGTTAATGTCTTGCTCGAGTTTTTTCATTTTGGCTTCAAGATTTTGTTTATGGTGTTGCTTGGAAAGAGTATCTATCAATATTGAAAGACCTTGAAATTCACGATTTAGTTCCTCCCAGTTCTGCTTCAGTCCCTGAAAAATTACCATAAATAGAAAAGCAAACAAGTCAATATTGTGTTATCAGTCTAAAAGTATAACAGTAATATTTAAGCTACCTTGGTATGAAGTATGAACTTTCATTCAAAATTATATATTAAGCAACACACACAAAATGCTGGAGGAACTCAGTAGGCCAGGCAGCATCTATCGAAAAGAGTCCAGTCGGCGTTTCTGTCTGAGACCTAGGGTCCTGCTAAAAGGCCTCGGCCAGAAACGTCGATGGTACTCTTTTCCATAGATGCTGCCTGGCCTGCTGAGCTCCTCCAGCATTTTGTGTGTGTTGCTTGGATTCCAGCATCTGCAGATTTTTTCTTCTCTGTAAAACATTTATTTTCACTTAATGACACGATAAGAATGCCTTGATACTGAGGAGAGCCGATTGTGAAGTTAAAATTTTGCTAGTCAATTCAGAAATAAAAACTCTGCTACAATTAAAGGACTTCTAAAATTTGGAACAGCTATTTAGTAATCATTTAATAAGCAAAAAATTCTGAAAAAAGAAAGAAGTAATCTTACAACAGGAATTCTGCAGATGCTGGAAATTCAAGCAACACACATAAAAGTTGCTGGTGAACGCAGCAGGCCAGGCAGCATCTCTAGGAAGAGGTACAGTTGACATTTCAGGCCAAGACCCTTCTTACGTTGACTCTTCCAACCTGTTAGGATAAATGTATTGAACCACCAAAAGAAGTGAAATTCTCCCTTTTCCTTGTGCTGACTCATTACTGGAGAATCCAAAATTAATACAACTCTCGTCCTAACAAAATAACTGGAGCTTGTAGTCTAGGGTGTGAATTCAACACCAAAAACCAAAGAGAAGTATTTTCTTCATCTTTGTTTTCTAAACAGTTCAGATGGATTCAAAGTCCAATGTTGTCTTTCAATATGTGAAGACAGTGTAATGGATGCCCAAGTATGGCAGGAAAAGCCACTCATTTGCATTTCTCCTTGGGGCACTGAAAATGAGTGGCTCTTCCTGCCATACTATGGTTCTGATCTCTTCTAACTAGATGGCAACTACAATGTTTTCTGAGATGGACTTGTGGGAGGAGAAGATGGCGGCGCAACGCAGCTCGCAGCGGCCACTCCGGTGGTGATATCTGTTAGCTGTCAAGTAGGGTACCGTGCACAATCCTGATTTGATGGAGACAGACGTGAGAGCACAGAGGAACATCTGGTGAAACTTCTGAAATGCCTGCTTCGCTGCTGCTTCTACTGTGATATCCAGAATCTCCGGAGGGGAAGGCCCCGAGTCCTCGGCTTTGCTTGTTGCTCGGTGGCCGGGGCGGGGTCGAAGCGCTCGGTGTTCAGTGTCGGAGGTTCGAAGTTTTCGGACGGACTCAGGGTCCGTTGCAGTCGGGTGCTTCCAACGGTGCTGCATCGGCAAGTTTGTGGCGCTTGGATGTTTGTGGCAGGGAGAATTTCTCCCTTCTACCGTCTGCCTGAGATGATGAGGCTATTGGAACTTGAAACTTTTTTTCACCTTGCCCATGGTCTGCTCTTTATCAAATTACGGTATTGCTTTGCACTGTTGTAACTGAATGTTATAATGATCTGGTTTTGTCAGTTTTAGTCTTGGTTTGTCCTGTTTTTTTTTGTGATATCATTCTGGAGGAACATTGTATCATTTTTTAATGCATGCATTTCTAAATGACAATAATTGAAGACTGAGTGCCCTCATAATCTAATTTAATCTAAAAGGTATCTCCTTATAAATTCACACCAGTCCTCATAGGAGGAACAAGAGTTGCAGAGTAATATGCAGAAGAAGTGGATGGAAGAGAAAATCCAAATAAAAACTGTGTGGGTTATAGTGTCAACTGCAAAGCAGGTAGCTAACAATGAAATACCAACATAACAGGGAAATATACAGTGCAGTTCCTCAGGAGCCAGTGGTAAGGCTGCTACCTTTTGTAGTATGTGTTAATGAAATAGGCTTGAACCTGTAGGCACTATTCCAAAATTTGGCAATGATACAAAATGAAGAGGCGTAAGATTGTAATTGGATTTCAAGGAGATATAGGCAGGCTGGTGGAATAGGAATGAAGAGAACAGATGAAAATAAGTAGTGAGAAGCAGTACATTGATGACAGTATTGGTGTTGCTTCATGCACCCATGCTGAGTTTGTCAATTTGATCAACTTTGTCTCCAACTTCCACCCTGTCCTTAAATTCAATTGATCCATTTCCAATGCCTCTCTTTCCTTTCTCAATTTCTCTGGCTCCATCTCTGCAAACAAACTGTCTACCAATACCTTTTATAAACCTACTGTTTCCCACTGCTATCTTGACTATAGTTCTTTGTACTCGTTTCCTGTAAAAATGCCATTCACTTTTCTCATTTCCTTTGTCTGCACCACATCTGTTCCCAGGATGAGGCTTTCCTGTCCAGGACATCAGAGAAGTCATCCTCTTCAAAGAAAGGAATTTCCCTTCTTCCACCATTGACACTGCCCTCACCAGCATTTCCTCCATTTCCCAAACATCTGCACTGCCTTAACAGGGATAGAGTTCCTCTTGACCTCACCTACCACTCCATGAGCTTCTGCAACTTCTCTACAACTTCTGCCATTCCAAACACGTCCTTACCTGCCCCGTCATCTTTCCGCAGGGATTGCTCACTCCATGATTCCCTTGTCCATTTGACGATCTCCACTAATCTCTCTCCTGGCACTTATCACTGCAAGTGGCAGAAGTGCTACACCTGCTCATTCACCTCCTCCCTCGCCTTCATTCAGGCCCCAAACAGTTCTATCAGGTGAGGCAATACTTCACCTGCAAATCCTTTGGAGTCATCCTTTGTATCCAGTGCTCCCGACCTGACATAGATTGGGAGACCACTTTTATGAGCACCTCTGCTTCATCCACAAAAAGCAGGATTTCATGGCCATTTTAATTCCTATCCCCATTCTTATTTTGATACATCAGTCCATTGCTTCCTTATCTGACATGCTGAGGCCACTCTCAGGTTGCAGAAGCAAAATCTTATATTATGTCTAGGTAGCCTCCAACCTAATGGCATGGACATTGATCTCTCCAACTTCTGGTAACTTTTCCTCTTTCCTCTTCCCTCTTCTTCGATTACCCCACTCTGGTCTTTTACCTCTTCTCCTCCCGTTGCCACTCCTCCTTCCCTTTCTCCCATGTTCCACTCTCCTGCCTTATCAGATTCCTTCTTCTCCATCCCTTTCATGTCCCAGCTTCTTATGTTATCCCCCTCTCCCACCCACCTGGCTTCATCTAAGACCTTCTAGCTTGTCCTACTTCTCCTCCCCCCATCTTGTTCTGGCATCTCCCCCCTTCCTTTCTGGTCCTGACGAAGGGTCTCAGCCTGAAACATTGACTGTTTATTCAGTTCCATAGATGCTGTCTGACTTGCTAAGTTCCTCCAGCATTTTGTGTGTGTTGCTCTGGATTTCCAGCATCTGCAGAATCTCTTGTGTTTCGGAGAAACAGTTGGCAGGAAGAGTGAGAAGAGGTAATGCAGGTAATTGTGAAATTACAGTAGAGTGGGATCAGTTGGGCCATAGGAGAGCAACCAGACATCACAAATTATGGAGCAGAGAGAAGAGTGTCATTTTGAACTCATGAAAAAATGGCACCACTGAATTGCGGTGGGGAAAACTAAGACACTACAGAAGAGTGCAACAGGTCTGAGCTGTTATTGCTCTCTTACTTCCAACTCATACCAGTGGTCTGATCTATACTAAATAACTTAAATATATAATCACTCCATACCGTTAACACATCATTTCTCTCCTCTTCAGATAACATCTTCATTGAGCCTTGCCGAATACGCTCCTTTACATAAGCATCATATTCTTCTTGAGCTTTCTTCTCCTCTTCATTCCGCTTGATTATATAATCTGGTACTTTACCATAGCCCTATTAATTGAATAATTGAGATTTACATATGGAATATGAAGTACACACACTGTTTTATTGTTGAATTAATTAGTTTGAAGGTGACGCAAAAATTGGTGGAGTTGTGAATAGTGAAGAAAGATGAAAGGTAAAGATTAGCATTATTTGTCACAAGTGCATTGAAACATGACCAACACAATCCAAGAATGTGCTGAGGGCAGCCCACAGGTGCTGGCATGCTTTTGGTACCAACATAGCATGTCCACAGCCTACCAACACTAACTCTACATCTTTGGAATTTGGAAGGAAACTGAAGCACCCAGAGGAAACCCATGCAGTTGCAAGGAGAACATACCAACTCCTTATAGACAGTGTCAGGAAGTGAACCACATTCGCTTTGCTGTAAAACATTATGCTAATCATTATGCTACTATGCCGGTCAAGTCATCAAATGGTAGCTCATGATATAGATCAGGTGGAAAATGGCAGATGCATGTTAATCGAAGCAAATTAGAGGTGATGCATTTATTTTAGGGGGTCAAATGCAACAAGGAAGTATGTAGTAAATAGCAGGACCCTTTGGAGTATTGACGTGCAGAGGAATCTTGGAGTGCTAGTCCATTGCTCTTGGAAAGTGACAACACGAGGATAGGATGATAAAGCATGCTTGCCTTCATCAGCTAGGAAGCAGAGTATAGAAGCTGGGAAGTCAAGTTGCAGATGTATAAAACTATGGTTATGCACCTTTGGAGTATTGTGTGCTGTTCTGTTTGCCTCATTATAGTAAGGATATGGACGCTTTGGAGAGGGTGCACTGACTGTTCACCAGGATTTTGTTTAGATAAGAGTGTACGAGCTATGAGGAGAGATTGGACAAACTTGATCATTAAGGACCCGTAATATCTTGGACACACCCTCTCATTACTACTATCAAGGAGGAGGTACAGGGGCATGAAGATGCACATTCAACATTTTAGGAACAGTTTCTTCCATTCCACCATTAGATCAGATTTCTGAACTCACAAACACTTGAACACTACCTCACTATTTCCCTTTTGACTAATTAATTTATGTATGTATTTATTTATTTATTATAATTTACAGTAATCTTTATGTCTTGCAGCGTACTGTTTCCATGGAACAACACAATTCATGACATAAATCAGGGATAATAAACCTTATTCTGATTCTGAACTTGGATTGTTTTCTCTGGAGCATCAGAGGTGGCGGGGGGTGCACCCTGATAGAAGTATACAAAGTTTTGAAAGCATATTCATCTGCATCTGCACTAGGTGTGTCAAGCTCCAGCTCCTTAGGGACCACATTAGGGAACTGGAGATGCAGCTCGATGACCTTCGTCTGGTCAGGAAGAGTGAGGAGGTGATAGAGAGGAGCTATAGGCAGGTAGTCACTCCGGGACCACAGGAGACAGAGAAGTGGGTAACAGTCAGGAGAGGGAAGGGCAAGAAGCAGGTGCTAGAGAGTACCCCAGTGGCTGTCCCCCTTAACAATAAGTGTTCCTGCTTTAGTACTGTTGGGGGGGGGGGAACGGCCTACCTGGGGGAAGCAACAATGGCCGCACCTCTGGCACAGGGTCTGGCCCTGTGGCTCGGAAGGGTTGGGAAAGGAAGAGGATGGCAGCAGTGATAGGGAACTCTATAGTTAGGGGGTCAGATAGGCGATTCTGCGGATGCAGGAAAGAAACACGGATGGTAGTTTGCCTCCCAGGTGCCAGGGTCCGGGATGCTTCTGATCGCCTCCACGATATCTTGAGGTGGGAAGGAGAACAGCCAGACGTCGTGGTACATATTGGTACCAACAACATAGGTAGAAAAGGGAGGAGGTCCTGAAAACAGACTACAGGGAGCTAGGAAAGAAGTTGAGAAGCAGGACCTCAAAGAGTAGTAATCTCGGGATTACTGCCTGTACCACATGACAGTGAGTACAGGAATAGAATGAGGTGCGGGATAAATGCATGGCTGAGGGATTGGAGCAGGGGGCAGGGATTCAGATTTCTGGATCATTGGGACCTCTTCTGGGGCAGGTGTGACCTGTACAAAAAGGACGGGTTGCACTTGAATCTGAGGGGGAACCAATATCCCGGTGGGAAGGTTTGCTAAGGCTATTGGGGAGAGTTTAAACTAGAATTGCTGGGGGGTGGGAACCGAACTGAAGTGACGGAGGAAAGGGAGGTTGACTCACAAATAGAGAAAGCTTGGAGACAGTGCGAAAGGGAGGATAGGCAGGTGATAGAAAAGGGACGCGCTCAGACTAATGGTTTGAGATGTGTCTGTTTTAATGCGAGGAGTATTATGAATAAAGTGGATGAGCTTAGAGCGTGGATCAGCACTTGAAGCTATGATGTTGTGCCCATTACGGAGACTTGGATGGTGCAGGGGCAGGAATGGTTACTTCAAGTGCCAGGCTTTAGATGTTTCAGAAAGGACAGGGAGGGAGGCAAAAGAGGTGGGGGCATGGCACTGTTGATCAGAGATAGTGTCATGGCTGCAGAAAAGGAGGAAGTCATGGAGGGGTTGTCTCTGTGGGTGGAAGTTAGGAATAGGAAGGGGTCAATAACTCTGCTGGGTGTTTTTTTTTTTATATAGACCACCCAATAGTTACAGGGACATCGAGGAGCAGATACAGAGACAGGTTCTGGAAAGGAGTAATAATAACAGGGTTGTTGTGGTGGGAGATTTTAATTTCCAAAACATTGATTGGCATCTCCCTAGAGTGAGGGGTTTAGATGGGGTAGAGTTTGTTAGGTGTGTTCAGGAAGGTTTCTTTACACAATACGTAGATAAGCCTACAAGAGGAGAGGCTGTACTTGATCTGGTATTGGGAAATGAACCTGATCAGATGTCAGATCTCTCAGTAGGAGAGCATTTTGGAGATAGTGATCACAATTCTATCTCCTTTACCAGAGCATTGGAGAGGGATAGGAACAGATAAGTTAGGGAAATGTTTAATTGGAGTAAGGGGAAATGTGAGGCTATCAGGCAGGAAATTGGAAGCATAAATTGGAAACAGATGTTCTCAAGGAAACGTACGGAAGAAATGTGGCAAATGTTCAGGGGATATTTGCATGGGGTTCTGAGTACGTACATTTCAATGACACATGGAAAGGATGGTAGGGTACAAGATCCGTTGTGTGCAAAGGCCTTTGTAAATCTAGTCAATAAGAAAAGAAGAGCTTACGAAAGGTTAAAAAAACTAGGTAATGATAGGAACCTAGAAGAATACAAGGCTAGCAGGAAGGAGCTCCAGAATGAAATTAGGAGAGCCAGAAGGGGCCATGAGAAGGCCTTGGCAGACAGGATTAAGGAAAACCCCAAGGCATTCTACAAGTATGTGAAGAGCAAGAGGATAAAACATGAACGAATAGGACCAATCAAGTGTGACAGTGGAAAAGTGTGTATGGAAGCAGAGGAGATAGCAGAGGTACTTAATGAATACTTTGCGTCAGTATTCACTACGGAAAAGGATCTTGGCGATTATAGGGATGACTTGCAGTGGATTGAAAAGCTTGAGCATGTAGATATTAAGGAAGAGGGTGTGCTGGAGCTTTTGGAAAGCATCAAGTTGGATAAGTCACTGGGCCCGGACTGGATGTACCCCAGGCTACTCTAGGAAGCGAGGGAAGAGATTGATGAGCCTCTGGCAATGATCTTTGCATCATCAATGAGGACAAGAGTGGTTCCAGAGGATTGGAGGGTTGCGGATGTTGTTCCCTTGTTCAAGAAAGGGAGTAGGGATAGTCCAGATAATTATAGGCCAGTGAGTCTTACTTCCGTTGATGGACAAGATCCTGAGAAGCAGGATTTATGAACATTTGGAGAGGCATAATATGATTAGGAATAGTCAGCATGGCTTTGCCAAAGGCAGGTCGTGCCTTACGAGCCTGATTGAATTTTTTGAGGATGTGACCAAACACATTGATGAAGGTAGAGCCGTAGATGTAGTGTACATGGATTTTAGCAAGGCATTTGATAAGGTACCCCATGCAAGGCTTATTGAGAAAGTAAGGAGGCATGGGATCCAAAGGGACATTGCTTTCTGGATCCAAAACTGGCTTGCCCACAGAAGGCAAAGAGTGGTTGTACTGTATATGGGTCATATTCTGCATGGGGGCTGGTGACTAGTGGTGTGCCTCAGAGACCTGTTCTGGGAGCCCCACTCTTCGCGATTTTTATAAATGACCTGGATGTGGAAGTGGAGGGAAGGGTTAGTAAATTTGCTGATGACACAAAGGTTGGGGGTGTTGTGGGGAGTGTGGAAGGTTGTTAGAGATAACAACGGGACATTGATAGGATGCAAGACTGGGCTGAGAAGTGGCAGATGGAGCTTAACCCAGATAAGTGTGAGGTGGTTCATTCTGGTAGGTCAAATACGATGGCAGAATACAGCATTAATGGTAAGACTCTTGGCAATGTGGAGGATCAGGGGGATCTTGGGGTCCGAGTCCATAGGACACTTAAAGCTGCTATGCAGGTTGACTCTGTGGTTAAGAAGGCATACAGTGCATTGGCCTTCATCAATCGTGGGATTGAGTTTAAGAGCTGAGGTAATGTTGCAGCTACGTAGGACCCTGGTCAGACCCCACTTGGAGTACTGCGCTCAGTTCTGGTCGCCTCACTACGGGAAGGACGTGGAAACCATAGAAAGGGTGAAGAAGAGATTTACAAGGATGTTGCCTGGATTGGGGAGCATGCCTTATAAAAATAGGTTGAGTGAACTTGGCCTTTTCTCCTTGGAGTGATGGAGGATAAGAGGTGACCTGATAGAGGTGTATAAGATGATGAGAGGCATTGATCGTGTGGATAGTCAGAGGCTTTTCCGCAGGGCTGAAATGGCTAGCATGAGAGGGCATAGTTTTAGGGTGCTTGGAAGTAGGTACAGAGGAGATATCAGGGGTAGGTTTTTTAAGCAGAGAGTGATGAGTGCGTAGAATGGGCTGCTGGCGGCAGCGGTGGAGGTGGAAACGACAGGGTCTTTTAAAAGACTCCTGGATGACTACATGGAGCTTAGACAAATAGAGGGCAATGGATAAAGCCTAGGTAGTTCTAAGGTAGGGACATGTTCGGCACAGCTTTGTGAGCCGAAGGACTTGTACTGTGCTGTAGTTTTTTTATGTTTCTAGAATAAATAGTCAGAGTCTTTTACCTCGGTGAAAGTGTCAAATACTGGAGAGCATAGCTTTAAGTGAAAGTTGAAAGGAGATTTGCAAGGCATAATATTTTACACAAAGAGCGTATGGAATGCACCGCGAGTGGAGGTGTTCCAGTCTCTGCCACCCTTATTTACAAACATTAAGAAGTTCTAAGAGCTATACTGACGAAGAATAATTACTTGTTATACCGTATTGATGAACTACTGAAATGTGTTTAGGGAAATAAAATTAGACATCAATTCTTTACCCCAGGAACTAAAACATGACATTAAACAGGATAAAATTTCAAAGAATTTGATAAGTTCACATTGGTAAATCAATTTATTCACTTGATTTTTGTGCCTTTTAATGTCTACATCAAAAAAAATACATAGATGCTTGAGCCTCTCCTAAGTAGTTAAAATTAATTATGTTTCTTAGTGTTATGACTTAGTTTTCTGAAAGCAGAGCATGGATACTGAACAGATACATTTTCCAAAAATGCAGTTGCAGTAAGTCAAAGGACTTACTTATCATTCTGCATTCTGTTGTGTTAGTCCACCTATTTTACATTTTATGAAAAGGAATAAAATAATGCTAAATATTATTCAGGAAAAATCTGCATTACCTTCATTATGGATTGAAGAACGAGATTAAAAAATATCAGTCTTGTTTCATGGTCTATAAATTTCAGGAATATTTTAATCAGAGAGACATGGAGCACATTTTCCAATGTTAAGTGCACTTTGAAGTTGCAGCTCAAATAATTACTGTTAAAGGCAGTGACATGTGCAACATGACTATGTTAGCGTGGCTAAAGATGAAGATTTCCAGAAGCTATGGTGGTAGGGATTAGGGAAAGACTGTAAGGTTCTTAGGAATTGAGGGAAAAAAGGAGATTTTGATACTTATGGGGCAAGTCAATCCATTTGTGCTTGGAAGCATGGTTAAATCACATCCACACCAAGATGCTTCACAGAATATGAGAAAAATATACCATAGACAGTTAGTAAGTGAATCATTATTCAAATATCTATGCTCCAAGTATATTACAATTAAGTAATTTGAGTCCAGTCACAACTGTAATATAACTATTTCCTTCAGTAGTAGTATTATACAAACACATGAATTAGGAGCAGGACGAGGCCACTCAGCCCTCGGGTTTGCTCCACCATTTAATAAAGTCATAGCTAATCTGAAATGATCCATTTAGCTGCAGTAATATTTCATTCTCTTATTCATCAATTATCTATCTACCACTACTTTCAAGATATTCAAAGACTTTAGTTCCACTAGCCTTAGAAGAAGAATGTTCCAAAGGCTCATAACCTTAAAAAAAAGCCAAATCTCTGGTTTGAAACAGCAATCCTTTATTTTGAACACTGATTTACTCTCGAGCCCCAGATCTAGATTCTCCCTTCATGTAACATCTGAATACATATCCTGAGAAAATTCTGCACCACGTTAAGTGAATTAGTCAAGTGCCCTCTTACTTTTCTGAATTCTAATGGGTAAGAGGTTAGTCTTCCCAAAATTATTGTCAGAAATCAATTTACCTGTTCCAGATAATATTTATGTAAACTTTCTCTGTATTCCTTCATACATTAAAGTAATGTTGCATTAAAAAGCAGTGCTAATGAAGATATTAGGACACCCACTTCTTTGTAAAGGCACAAAACTCACCCAAGAATTATAGACCTGGCTTACTGTCTTATTTAATAGAAGCTGTTGTATATTTAATATTTCATTATGATTTGAGTAATATTGTAAATGTATTGTTTGATTAAGCATTCTTTGTTTACATAATTCATTATGGGTTATATGTAAAAGTACATTGATGGCATACATCATGTTTGCGTGCCTCAGTAAAGTAAGAACCAAGAAGACACATTATTCTCTGCCTCCATATTTTTTTTCGATTAGTTTTACGTTTTGGAGTTACAAAACATAATAAAGGCATCTTCATATAGCAATTCCTTGGTACTGCAGTGAAGTACTAGCATAGGTTATGTCTTCAGTTCTCAGCAATAAGAATTTGATTCACGATCTTCTTTTATAATTGTTGAAGTGCTATGAGAGAAGGTAATTTCAATAATTTCTAACATAAAATGTCACATATTTTTTTTCACTCACATTACATTTCCTACAATGTTTTGGACGGTAGGGAGGTTGTCTCATTTCCTGTTCTAGAAGAAATACAATAGATGCCCGCAGAGATCGAGGTCCTCCAAGAGGACCACAATCTTGCCATAGGGTGTGGAGGCTAGCGTGCCTCGATGTCCTGGAGAGCTATGTTAGCTGGGGTCAGGGCTTTATGCTTTAGTTCTTTGTAGGGTCACCCATGCCAAGCAGGTCAGGGTAGAGGACTGACTAAGAGTGGTCCATTAGTCCTCCAGGTTCAGGGGTTCAGCTCTGGTCTAACAACCCTGACTGGTAAAACAAAACTGTTAAGGAAACAGCGATATTGGATCCTTCTACATCTGTGTACGATGGTATTCCTGAGTCTCCACCTGGAACTCGCATGCCTGACAGTAGTGAAAACTGAGCGACTGACACAATGAAAGAAGCCCTGAACATTGCCGGTGATGAGGAACTTCATTGTCACCCTAATTACCAGCAGCATAATAGGCAGTAGGTAGGTCAGGTAAAGATCGAGGTAAAATGAAATAGTAAATTAATGTGTGTGTGTGTGTGTGTAATATATATATATATATGTAGTGGGTAGTGGCTCCATATGTCCCTACTGCAGGGCGTGACGACCCTGCCTTAAACGAGTCCCGGGCTCAGTCGGCTCCGGCTGACAGTACCTGGTATGGGCCCCTATCCAGGGTTACAGATCCCACTGCCTTGTGGGTATCTTCAGGAGAAGAGGCTAAGGAGTAAACCCTACACAAATCCGGAGTGGAGCCCCTAAGGCGGTTGGATGACGTATCATGTCACCTCCCGGTAGCTCCTGCAGCCAAGCTGATGCCAAATGTACTGCTTTGCGTTCCTTTGGACCACATCTGCGAGGCTGAGAGGGGGATCTTGATATCTGGGCAGCCCAGGATCTCCATATTCATTGCCCAGGTCTGCGCCCCGGACAGGCGCATCCATTGTCTAAGACAGACGGAGCCATTAATTAATTAATTATATGTTCTTTAGTTAAACATAGAATTATTTATAGCAGAGGTAGAATGGTTTGTGAGACAGAAGATCATCAAACTTGACATGAAAATGTTGCTATAGAGGTAAAAAATGTTGAGACAGAGAGGGAGGGGAGGAGGAGGGGAGAGAAGAGAGCTGAAAGATTAAAGATAGAAACAAAATGAAATTATTGTTATTTGGACACCCTTCATCAGTCATGTTATTCACAATTTAGAATGCACTCTCTTAAAATAAATAATCTTTGCCTGTCTGTCTCGCTGAGCATGAGACATCTGATGAGAGGTTTGACAGCTTCACATATTCCTGTTTCTGATTCACCAACTCCCTGTCATAAGACCTTACTTATTCAAGCACCAGCCTACACATCGTCACTTGGGAGGAGGTAAGGAGTGAGATCATAGACACAGACTTTCATATAAAATCTATCTTTTGCCATGAAAACAAGAAGGACTTCTTACAAGCTTTGCTGTTGTTGATTATGATGATGCAACTCTAAAACTCATATATTCAAGCTCCACATTATAAATGTTAAATCAATACTATCAAAATACTTAAATTGTAAGAATTATTTATTTAGAGATACAGCACGGAACAGCCGCTTCCTGCCTAAAGAGCCGCACCCACCAGAATCCCACCTATTTAACACTGGCCTAATCACAGGACAACTTACAATGACCAATTAATCTACTAAATGGTACATTTTTGAACTGTGGGAGGAAACCAGGGCATCTGGAGAAAACCCTCGTGGCTATGGAGAGAACATACAAACTCCTTACAGGCAGCACTGGAATTGAACTCCAGTTTTAGAACGCCTGGGCTGTTATAGCATTGCACTATCTGCTATGCTACTATGGCTCCCCAATTATATTAATGTAATATAATTATTTTAATATCCAAGATTGCAATAGTTTATCCTGACTTTACCTCAGGATGCACTGGGATTAACTTATGCATGGCTGTATAAATACATGCAAACTATCTTACTGGGTAGCAGATTAAATAAGGTGGTGAATAATTCAGCCTCTCATGCTATTTCAGTTCTATCCCCAAGGTATGTCATTTGGAAGCTATCCTCTTTCTCAGTTAATTACTTGATTTCTTTCAGACCCTCAATAAGTAATTTACAGTTGGAAACACAGAAGACTGCAAATGCTAGAATCTGGAGCAAAAAAAATTCTTGGAGGAACTGAAGAGGAACTGCTGGAGGAACTTGGACTTATATGATGTACTTGAGGTATTGAAAACTAGTTCCACTGAATTAACATCTGGGAACATATTTGTGATCCAAATAAAATAGAATTTCAGACTATGCTCTCTCTAATCTGTTAACTCCTCCAGAAAAATACCTTAAGCTCAGATGTTTTGTCCAGGTATAAAAGGGAACTGGGATCTAGTTGAGCAGTCACTTTGGAGCATACATTTTTGGGAATGGCTGTGTTTGAAATGTAAGTGCTGTGGTTGAGTATAAGCACCGAGAGTTTGGTTCAGGAAGCTTTGGGAGAGGAGGCTGAGTAGGTAGGAGCAGGTGTTGGAGATCAGGGTAACTACCAGTGTTTTTAATGACTTTGCTTGTAGGAAGTGCACCAAACTGCAGCTTCTCACTGACCTTCTGAAGGAACTGAAACTGCAGTTGGATATACTTATGTTAATCTGGAATGCTGAGGGCATCATAGTGAGGTCTTCAGACCTAAGGTACAGGTTACAGATAGTGACTTCCAGCAGAGGTAAGGGGAAGGGAGAGCACAGGACTCCCAGGGGCCATTCCTCTCAGCCGTAAGTCATTTGGATAATGCAGGAGGTATGATGATGGGTGGGAATGACAACAATGTACAGCAGCAGCCAGCAGGCCAGTGGCACTGTGGCTCACTGAAGCTCAGTATGGGAGGGTAAAAGCAGGCAGAGCAATAGTGATAAGAGAATCAATAGTTAGGTAACAGACAGGAAATTCTGCAGCTGCAAAAGAGATGCCAGGATGGCGTATTGCTTCGTTGGAGTCGAAGATGTCTCAAAGTAGCTGCAGAACATTCTCAAGGAGGAGGGTGAACAGTTAAAGATTGTGCACCTTAGCAACAAAGACTTATGTAGAAAGGGGGAAGTAAGCAATGAGTATATCATTGGTGAATTTTGAATCCTTCCTCCGTGTTGTTAATGCAGATTGTGAACAATTGTGAACCAAAAACTGATCCTTGTGGTATCCAGGTGTTACCTCATACCAGTCTGAAAAGGTCTCATTTATTTCTACTGTTTTCCTTGAGACAGACTGTTTTCAATTGATTCTAACACTCTTTCTCTGATAATCTGAGTTTTCAATTTAAGTATCAGATTTCTTCTAATAATTTTGTTATAAGGATCTTGAAGCATAAGGGTATCAGTTTGAAGAGCAGTAAAAATTACCACTTTATTCTGTAAGTACTCGTGCAAGTACAGAATCAGTATGAATCAAAATAATGAATTCCAAACCATTTCTGGATTTTCTTCTACATTGCATCTGGGAAATCTATTCAACAGGTGAAAATGTGGCTAGTGGCTTCTTTTGCAATGTCTTGGGGTGTCAGCATTTACCAAAGAGCAGGATCTAATGTAATGAAACAGGGGATGCCTATCAATGTGCTACTTTTATATAATCCCCACAAACAACACAAATTTTGACTTGCTTTTCTCTATTTGTTGACAGTGAGAGTGTCCAGCAATGGATCATGGTTTCTGTGCACTGCCACTGTCCAACCAAGGAATAAAGGTGAACTGCACCAACAAAATATGAATTCTCAGCTTGGCGAATAATCCCTACTGTTTTTGAAAAGCAGTATGAAAAGGCTTGGCTATCCACAGTTCTGTTGCAGGTTTCTTCTAATTAATTCTATTAATTCTAGTTAAAATATAAGAATGCAAGAAGGCAGACATTCCATGATCTAGGATCCCCTCTGCCATCCAATTTCTGAATGAACCCAATGTCACTATTTTTTTTATTCCTAGCTTTGCACGACTTTTTTAAATTTAACTATTTTATATATATATATATACACACACACACACACACTTACCGTAATTTCACTTTTTTTCTGTTATTGTGTACTGCATTGTACTGCTGCCGCAAAGGCAACACATGTCACAACATGTGTTTGCAATATTAAACCTGATTCTGAAAAATGAGCCAGAGATGATCATTGAAACTTGTTCCAGATTTCAGTGGGAGAACAGATGATCTGATCTTAGCTTTAACTCCACTTTACCTTCTGCATCCCATAACCCTCAACTCTAATACAGTCCAAAAACCTGCCAATATATTCTCTCATGATCTATCTTACTACATCACATATTTATTCCAACCTCTCATTCTTTTGAAGTCCAGCTCATAAAGGCCCGACCTGTTCAATCTTTCCTCATAAGAACCCCTTCATTCTATGTATTGATACAGTATAGAGCATTCTCGCTCATCCATCTTGAATGTAATGCTATCCCTCTGCAAATAAGGAGACCACAGTTTTACATAGTACTCCAGTTACATCCTCACCAAAGCCCTGCAGTGTTACACCTGGACTTCACTATTTAAAATCCATCCTCTTTATATCACATGCTTTTATTTCATTTTCTTGCTTAAGATCTTGATGTGCATTCCTGCTAACTTTCTGTTTCCTACAGGGAGATACCCTTTCATACCATTATAATTGCCTTTATTGAACTTTAAAGCACTACGTGCATGTCTTAATTTCTCAAATTCAAACTAAATGCAATTCTACAGTTAGCACCGTTTCAATATTCAGCTTTCTTGGGCATCATTATTTCGCAGGACCTCACTTGGAAGAACCATATCTCCTTCATTAACAAACAGGCTCAGCAGAGGATGTACTTCTTGTGATAGTTGGTAAAATTCCCCCTTCGCCAGAACATACTGGAGCAATTCTACAGAAAGCATCCTCACATTAGCCATTACTGTTTCGTTTGGTGCAGCATACTTTCGCAATATACGAAAACCACAGGGAGAGCAGGAAAAGTCACTGGATGCTCTGCAGTACTCGTATGTGTCTGGGGCAAAGAAGCGGGCAGGAAACACCATTGTGGACACTATCCACCCTGCAAACTACCTTTTCCAAAAATTCCCTACTGGAAAGTGCTAATTGGGCTGTTAAAACAAAAATTTAATGCCATCTCAGAAGTTTCTTCTTCCAGGCATTTAATCTGATCAATCATTTTAGTTAGCACCCCCCCCCCACTAACTTCAATCTATTACTTCTTTCACTGCAATGCACTGAAAACATTTTAAAATCACTTTTTATAATGTTGTTATGTACTTTTTATTCCATATCTGTACTTTAACCTCTAACTTATTTTTATATAATTCTTTATAATTGTTGAATGTTCTGTTTTGTTGCTTGTTGAACCAACACACCATAACAAATTCCTTATACAAGTACAGTATATGTATATGGTTAATGAAGTTAATCCCTGATCAAATGCCATTTGGAAATCTTGCTAGCTATATCATGAAGACCTAAATTTGTCAAATAAAAGTTTATTTTTACTAATAACATGCTGACTTTCAATGAAGGTCTTATGATTTTCTAAACGTACTTCCACTACTTCCTTAATAATGAATTGCAGCATTTTCTCTATGACAGAAATTAGATTAACTACCCACTGTCTCCTTTTTCCTGTTGGTCCTTTCTCAAATAGAGGTGATGCATTTTCTAAACTGTTGGCTTCCTGTGTAGTGGTAAGGAATATTTCCAGAATCAAGGGAATTTTGGAACATCATGACAGTGCATTCATTATCACTGCATCTACTTTATATAACAACCTTAGATGCAGGCTGTTATGCACACAGTAAATGTCAGCCATTAGTTTCGCTCATTCTTTTTCTCTGGCAATCTTGATAATTTAAAATCCTCTCCTCTTTTTACTCCAAAATTTTCTCATACTAACTAAATCCTGAAATGCTTTTACACATTTTTTCTACCATGAAGACATGAAATATTTCACTGAAGTCTTCACCATTTCCATTGCTCGGATTATAATTTCTTTAACTTATCCTCATTATTGTTTATTTTGCTACTCCATTTCTTTTTTCACGCTGGCAGAAACACTTATTGTCTGTTTTTAATATTTCATGGTAAGTTCTTCTCATGATATATCCTTTGTTGTTTTCTAAAACTTTCCCAATCTTCTGGCTTACCACTCAGAGTTATACTACACAAAATGGGCCTTAAGCCCTACAGGTCCATGTCAACCAAGATACCCATTTGCCCATATTTCAAGATTCAAGATTCAAGCACACTTATTATCATATATAGGCATCCGTTAGTCTCATGAGACCATGGATTTGCGCCTTGGAAGGTTTCCAGGGCGCAGGCCTGGGCAAGGTTGTATGGAAGACTGGCAATTGTCCATGCTGCAAGTCTCTCCTCTCCATGCCACCGATGTTGTCCAAGGGAATGGCACTAGGACCGATACAGCTTGGCACCGGTGTTGTCGCAGAGGAATGTGTGGTTAAGTGCCTTACCAAAGAATGTAAAAATTATACACCTTGAAGTTTGTTTGCTTACAGGCAGCCACAAAGCCTGAAGAAACCAATTTTAAAAAGGCAACCATAAAAAGAGAAAAAAACCACACATTATGCAAACAATAGAAGCAAAACACAGCATTCCAACTAGACTGAGTCCTTAGATATGCTCCCCGGACCAGCAGGACTAGGCCCAAGCTTACTCATATTAGCCATCCCAGTTCATCATATTTGCAGGGCAAAAACACCGCAAGCTCGCTGAGACGACAGCTGCTGGAAAGAGAAATGAACATTGCGGGAAAGTGATCCAAATCAGCCCTCGCCTTGCCTCCGGTCCTAGACATCCCACCCTGCAAAAACTCATTTCAGGGAGGTAGCACCCCCACCCCCCTCAACCCCATATCATCCCCCCGCCCCTCCACCGTCGACCTCCAAGGGTGTATGTAATACTTTGCTTAGAAATTTGGTCTAATCTGTAAACCAAGTTAGGTATATGCAGCAAATGTGACATTAAAATATGTACTTATATTATATTATATTATCATGTTTATTTTATTACAACTTTAAGCAAGTCTACAGGGAGTTTGGCCTCATCATGTAGGACACTAATTAATAGCTAGCTCCTTGGCAGCTAGCCAGCTAGTTTAAATCAGGGGTCCCCAACCTTTTTTGCACCGTGGACTGGTTTAATATTGACAATATTTTTGCGGACCAGCCAACCGGGGGGTGGGTGTTAAAACACGACCGGAATATAGGTGATAAGTCAACTATAAGTCACTTGTAAGTGGCCAACACACTCAATTTCATTTCTAAAGGGGATTATCTAATGAATTTAATATTAAACACACAGAGCATATTTTCCTCACATGAATGTAGTGATAAGTCAATTATAACAGTGGTCCCAAACCTTCGGGCTGCAAAGAATGCAGTAGTACAGCGGTAGCCAGAACGCACCCAGCACACCTTTAAGAAGAAAGCCGAAATAAACAAGCTAATTGATTAGGTGCCACCCGGCACGTAAATGTCGGCCCAGATCAGAGACGACGCAATCTGCAGTCGCCTTTGATCTGGGCCGACATTTACGTGCCGGGCGGCACCTAATTAATTAGCTTGTTTATTTCGGCTTTTTTCTTAAAGATGTGCTGGGTGCGTTCCAGCCACCGCTGTATTCTTCGCGGCCCAGAGGCTGGGGACCACTGAATTATAAGTCACTTATAAGTCAATAGCATCATAACATTTTAAGTAATGTTTGGATATTAAACACACAGCGCATATTTTCCTCGTATGAACATATAAAGTCATTGCAACACACCAATAGCGCTGTATCAGTGGGAGCCCTGGGCTTGTTTTCCTGCAACAACACGGTCCTATCGAGGGGTGATGGGAGACATCGATACTCGAAGGGGGTTCCTTATGTCCAGTCTATTCCGCAATGTAGTTTTCGTTGCATTAATTGCAGGAAACTGCTTCACAGAAATATGTTGGAAATGGAAGCAACGTTTGCAGTGCTTTCGTGGCCATCTCAGGATATTCAGCCTTGGCTTTGATCCAGAATGCCGGCAGAGATGTTATATCAAATATACTTTTCAGCCCACCGTCATTTGCAAGCTCGAGGAGTTGATCTTTTTCCCGCGCTGACATGGATGATTCACCGGAAACATTCACAAATGGGTCACGGACCCATTCCTTTGCACGTCTTGAGTAACTGATGACCTCGTGTGCATTAAGATTCAACAGTGCGTGACAGGGAATGAGGAAAGGTGCAGCTGATTCATATCGTTTCATATCACCAAATCATATTGTTTCCTTGCGGCCTGGTGGTTGGGGACCACTATTAGCACGAAGAGAGACCAATCAGGATTCTCGCTCTCCCTCTCAAAAAATAACTACTTCCGGGATATTGTATATAATTTCCTTGCATCAGGGAGCCACTATCGATATGCGGGAGACTCCCAGAACTTCCGGGAGAGGTGGGATGTCTGTGGTCCTGACAGGCAGGCTTTCCAGTATACCTGGGCCGGCGTTTAAATTGTCCAAGCACCGGGTGGTGCACCCCTCTATGACTAGGCCCTGGCGCAGTGACACACCCAGACCACACAGCCTGAAGCTAATCTTGATCTCACCAAATTGGCTCAGCACTTGCAGCTATCCAACCTTTCATCTGGGTTAGGTGGACGGGCATCGAAACGCTTTCACATCGACTCCTCTCCAAACCGTTCACTCCCACAGCGACAGTAATATGAATTCTGTCTGTGACCCTGTCTTGAACACGTTGCCCCTTTGGCCTTGCAATGCACTTGCATGGCCCATCCTACGAATCAGCTTCACTTCCACTTGCTTCTTCATCATTTGCGGTGATAGCTGACCCCAAATTACTTCAGAAAAGTGTTACTAATAATATTTTAGTTGTATTTCTTGCCTTCTGAACTACCAGTGAGCTGTCACACAACCTCAGTAGCAACATCTTAAACCAGAAGACATTATTTGACCTTTCCTATCCATGTACCCATCCTAGTACCTTTTAAATGTTGTTAGTGTACCTGTTCAATCACTTCCTCTAGCAGCTCTATTCCATATACTGACCATCTTGTGGGTGAAAGAGTTGTTCCTCAAATTCCTATTAAATCTTTCATTTTCCCTATTAAATCAATCATCTTTAGAGCAATATTTTAATTCCATTTAATACCATTCTTAACTTCCATGGTCAATCATTATTGGATCATCCTTCTCAGAGTCTTTAATAGTCAATAGAATACACCTTGGTTGAGAACGATAAAATATCTCCTCAAAAGACTGTTGCTACTTACCTATTGCCTTAAGATTTAATCTATTTTTTCCCAGTCCACTTTATCCAACTCTGCTTTCATACCATTATAATTATCTTTATTGAACTTCAAGGCACTACTTTCAGATCTAAATTTCTCACATTCAAACTGAATACTAAATTTTATATTGCCATGGTTACTCTTCCTCAGAAGAATCTTTACTGTGAGATTTTGAGTCATTAAACATGACCACACTTAAGATATTGTGTTTCCTCCTTGTTTACTTACACCACAGTTTCGTCGTAGCTGCAACATGATATCCTGCATTCTGCTTTTCTTTTCATTACCTCAATATATTTATGTATGGAATGATCTGTCATCATGGCAGGCAAACAAATGCTTTAATTTATCTTGGTACGTGTGGCAATAATAAACAGTACTTGGTTCCACAACATATTGTTCCAAGACATTGCCCTGAAAAATACAATGAACTTGCCATCGGCCATCTATCACTTTGATTTGTCTCATTTATGGGATTGTTATAATTACTCATGTATAAAGTATTACATTTCTTGAAAACTTAAATATTTATTTATACTCTGCCTTAGGCCAGTTTTGTTCGAGAGCATGCAGACTATTTCCACCAATTTGCTACCAGCTAAATTGAATCTATATCTTCATTTTGAGATGAGGGATCAACAAAAGGGGCAAGGTTGTAGGGAGAGCATGTGACTTAAATTATCTGAACTTGCAGGCCATCACTTGTACTCTAGTGCAGAGATCTAAAAAACATCTTCTTTTAATATGAACAGGAAAGTTACATATATTTAATAACTCTTACTTCAGTGGTTGATAAGTTGATGGAGAAGATCCTGAGAGGCAGGATTGATGAACATTTGGAGAGGCATAATATGATTAGAAATAGTCAGCATGGCTTTGCCAAAGGCAGGTCATGCCTTACAAGCCTGATTGAATTTTTTGAGGATGTGACTAAACACATTGATGAAGGTAGAGCAGCAGATGTAGTGTACAGTATATGGATTTCAGCAAGGCATTTGACAAGGTACCCCATGCAAGGCTTATTGAGAAAGTAAGGAGGCATGGGATCCAAAACTGGCTTGCCCACAGAAGGCAAAGAGAGGTTGTAGACGGGTCATATTTTGCATGGAGGTCTGTCACCAGTGGTGTGCCTCAGGGATCTGTTCTGGGACTCCTACTCTTCGTGATTTTTATAAATGACCAGGATGAGGAAGTGGAGAGATGGCTTAGTAGATCTGCTGATGTAACAAAGGTTGGAGGTGTTGTGGATAATGTGGAGGGCTGTCAGAGGTTACAGTGGGACATTGATAGGATGTAAAACTGGGCTGAGAAGTGGCAGGTGGAGTTCAACCCAGATAAGTGTGAGGTTGTTCATTCTGGTAGGTCAAATATGATGACAGAATATAGTATTAATGGTAAGACTCTTGGCAGTGTGGAGGATCAGAGGGATCTTGGGGTCCGAGTCCATACGATACTCAAAGCTGCTGACAGGTTGACTCTGTGTAATGTTACTCAAAGCATACGGTGCATTGACTTTCAGCATTCATAGGATTGAGTTTAGGAGCCGAGAGGTAATGTTACAGCTATATAGGACCCTGGTCAGACTTGGAGTACTGTGCTCAGTTCCGGTCGCCTCACTACAGGAAGGATGTGGAAACCATAGAAAGGGTGCAGAGGAGATGTACAAGGATGTTACCTGGATTGGTGAACATGCCTTATGAGAATAGGTTGAGTGAACTCGGCCTTTTCTGCTTGGAGTGACAGAGGATGAGAGGTGACCTGTATAAATAATGAGAGGCATTGATCGTGTGGATAGTCAGAGGCTTTTTCGCAGGGCTGAAATGGCTAGCATGAGAGGGCATAGTTTTAAGGTGCTTGGAAGTAGGTACAGAGGAGATGTCAGGGGTAAGTTTTTTTACGCAGAGAGTGATGAGTGCATGGAATGGGCTGCCAGTGACGGTGGTGGAAGTGGATTCGATAGGGACTTTTAAGGATCTCCTGGACAGGTACATGGAGCTCAGAAAAATAGAAGGCTATGGGTAACCCTAGGTAATTTCTAAGGTAAGGACATGTTCGGCACAGCTTTGTGGGACGAAGGGCCTGTATTGTGCTGTAGGTTTTCTATGTTTCTATGATTTTACTAAAAGTAATCTGTAATGTGATCTGTAAATGATCCACTGATTATCTGCCAAAACGTTATAAATGTTTTGTATAATATGTACTGGAAATTTCTAATTTAATCCCAAATAGATAAATTGAAATCTACCATTGGATAATTTTCTTCAACTATTTCTGGTTGTAGGATGTTGATTATGCAATTTTCTAAAATTGACTAAAGTATAGTGAAGAGCTACATTTTAGGTACCGTATGTGACAGATATAAGGATTAAAACATGGTTTTGGATGAATGGAATTTAAATAATTAGAAGAATTTTCTGTTAGCAAGTTAAAAAATGTGGTGCATGACACATGCATAAACATTCCTTTACATATGATAAAAGACTCAAAACATTGCTCTGAAAGCTTCAAAAGAAAAGAGCAAATATTCTCTTCAGTCCATAAACGCACTCATTAAATCAGCTTTCTACCTTTCTGTACAGGAGGGTTGGAAGAAGCCCTGATGGTTCCAATAAGTTTTTATTTCCTCTCCTGGTATCGACATAGATGGGCACAGGTTTCTTCGGCACTGACATCTTGACTTCAGCTACATTGGCTTCAATAAAATTTTTTTTGGTCTGGAGTCCCATAAGTGGCTTTTCAGATGGAATCGAGGTTTTTATTCCATCCACAGGGACTTTGTAAGGTTTTCCTGTGGAATTAAACATATTAAATTCTTGAGATACTTTTTAATAAAGAATTCCTTGTTACCGCATCACTCTATTGTGCAATCCAGAATGAAATAATGGGTTCTTCCTTCTACTTGCTAACTGAAACTGATACCCATGGAAAATATGCACAAATTCTATTCTCCTGTATCCCAAACAGGGGCAATGATATGTGCACCAAGCTTGCAATTATTCATCCTCTGAAATGAATGCACAGAAACCATTGATTTGGCATTCCTAATTTTTTGCAAGCTCTGCTCAATCAGTTCTTTGATAAATCAGGATTGTACCCAAACTTGTGTTAAAAAATACAAAGTTTACAAGATGAGTTGTTACCAGTCTTTCCTCTCACAACAGATGGGGCTCACTAGATCTCCCTCTCCTCCTGGAGAAAAGAAATGAGAAATTGCATTTGAAAGCTTGCACTATAAAAGCTATGTGCATTCTTCATGATGCAAAGAAGGCCAGAAAGAGATTTTGCTGATGAATGAAAATTCATGGCAGTTCTAGACAGGGCAAATAGTGAGAAGCTATTCACTATTAGCAGATAGCTGTAGGATTACGACACAGATTTATAGTGAAAGGTGAAAGATATAAGGGAATTGTGAGGAAAAATTTATTTTGTAAAGACTGATGTTGTTCTGGAACAACATCTAGCTCTAGCTAGGGGGGAAAACGCACTAAGCAAAATAATAGGGCTGAAGGCCAAGAAATACTCTGAACCTCATGGTCTGCAACCAAGGACCTTAATAATTGACTGTAAAACTGGCAGATGCATTGCTTGTAACATACCAAAGTCCTTTGGATTCTAGAGGGGTCCCAGAGGAATAGAAAATCACAAATGTAGCTGGAAACTGTAGGCCAGTAAGATCAATTGTGTGTAATTACTCAACGTCTTTTAATTTTAATTTAGTCTAACATGGTTTTGTATCTCATCAAAGACTCCCTGAAAGTCCAACCAACACTATAACATCTGGTTCATGCTATTCTATCCCACCAATTACAATCTCTAAATGTTCACACATTTGTCAAACATGACTTCCCATTTATAATTCCATGTTCATCCTGGCCAGACTTATTTATATTAACACTTATGAATTATGAATTCCAGGATTGTCCTTATCATTGATGTCAGGCTAATTGGTTAAGAGCTTTTCAACTCACTTCTTTCTTAACTACAAGAGTTACATTCACTGCTTTCCATTGTATGGAACTGTTCTAAAATTGTTACAATTTTGGATGGTGTCAGCCAGTACTCTGGCATATCCAGGGCCACCTTCTTTAAAACATCAGGCCCTTCATCGAATACAAGGCTCAGATGAAACTTAATTCTATGAGTGTCTCACAAATATTTGTTTATCTTCATGGAAGGCACACAAAACTTGTATAAATGATGCTCAAGTTTCAGAAAAGCACAGTTGAACTAATCTTCTATGTCAAAATGATTTAACCTTTCAAAAGAGAAACTGTGTAGAAGTATGTATTGAATGTCATATTGAAGCTAGTAAACCCTTTATTTCACTTGCTACATTTTAATATTACAAATTATAAAATGTTTTATTCTATTTTACAGACGCTTACTTTCTGGTAGCTTTTGTTCCTTGGAATGCTTCAACAGATGATGCTTTGGGCAAGGAGGCTCAACCTTAGGTAAACCCATTGTTTTGTGTGAAGACTTCTTACTATTCCATTCATCTTGTACCATTTTCCGTTGTTTTGAAAGATACCTCAAAAAAATAAAACTTGTAAAATACTTTTGAGTCAAGGCAGATGAACAAAGAAACTAGCTATTATTTTGGTATAAGAACTATTTACATATTTTCTAAAAGAGTTGCAGGTAGCTTTCCTATGTCCAATGTTCTTGAAATGATGAAGCTGCATGTCAGTGCAGAGAATGGAATTACTTCTGAGTATTTCATTTTCATAGCCCTCTTCATACGGCATCAGATGTCATAAAAGAGAAAGTTGCCCATTTTTAGCACCACATCCACCACTGACGCACCCTCGATGTGGTATCCCATCTGCAACATCCACATGAAATGTTGCTGCAGAAAAGCAGCATCCATCATCAAAGATCCTCACCACCCAGGACATGCTCTTTTCTCACTGCTGCCATCAGGTAGAAGGTACAAGAGCCTCAGGACTCACACCACCAAGTTCAAGAACAGTTACTACCCCTCAACCATCAGGCTTTTGAACAAAAGAGGATAACTACACTCATTCTACTGTTGGTGTTCCCACAACCAATGATGTCACTTTAAGGACTCTTTATCTTGTTCTTTCATACACTTGCATAGTTTGTTGTCCAATGATCCTGTTTAAAGAGATTGTTCTATAGATTTGCTAAGTTTGTCCGCAGACAAAGAATATCAGGTTTGTTTGTGGTGACGTGTATGTACTCTGATAATAAATTTTACTTTGAATGTTGAACTTTGAAGATGCATTGTAGACATTTTCAATATGAGCTTCCAAACTTTGTCATCTAGCATTCTGGAGAAAGGGCAGCAAAGGTGTGATATCACCATCCCCCTCCAAGACCATGACCAGTGGGGAGCCCAGTTCCCCTCCAAGTCATACTCCATCCTAACTTGGAAATTATTTCCAACTTGCAGCATTGTTGGATCAAAATCTTGCAAATTCTAACTTACCAACACTGCAGGACTGTCTTTATCATAAATCAGCTTTTCAAGGGGGCAGCTCAACACCAGCTTCTCATGGGCAGTTCAGAATGGATAATAATACAATTGATTCTGGTTAATTGGAACACATTGAGACCACTACATTTTGGCCCAAAAAGCTGAAACTTTGTGGAAATAGTTAAAAAAGGTATAAAAAAGGCAAACTGGGTCGGAAATTATGTATTTAAATGAAATAGCGAACAAATTGGAATACTACCAGTACTACAAAAATAACTATAAAACTGTGTATTAATTCCTAATAGTTATCGACAGAGAAATTCATCCAGTGTTTGATGGAGTGCTAGTAACACACACAAAATTTTGATGGAGTGTTCTTTTGACTGTAAATGAACAAAACCAGTGCAGAGACCTAGTGCAGATAATGGACTGACTACCTAAATGCTTTAAATGACTGCATCCTCCAAATCTTCACTTTCGTTGTAAAATTCAGGGTGATTGTTGATACCTTCAAATTCTTTGTAGTTCCTAACTTGCTGGAGAAGTGAAAGCATTTCATCTTTACTCCCAGCCATTTCCGACATCTCTGAGCCTGAATGCTTGAAATTGCAGTGAGCAAAACAGCTCTGAATTGTTTTATTGCTTATTTCTTGCCAACTATCAGTGACAAAAATCACTGCTTTTTGAATAGAAGCTCACGCAACTGGTGCTACTTAAAAACAGCAAAACAAGTGCATGCTACTGACGCTTGTTAGAAACTGTTTGGCAACAGTCTCCTGTCCAAATTAAGTGGCAATGTGTCTCAAACAAATGAAGGGAATCTTGGCTGTTTTATTGATTAGTTTTTGTTCTTTGAGAGTTGTCCCAAATAAGTGGCTGTCCCGATTAGCTGATAGCCCAATTAACCAGAATCCACTGCATTGGCCTTGTCACTAAAATGCATATTCCATTAAATTAAACAGGATTAGGTACTCGTTAGAAAATCTGAAAAAATTATGGAGCCATTTCCAAACTGTTCTGATACTTAGCTGCCGTCAATTCCAGTCTAAGAAATTTATGTACCAATTGTTCTGAGAAATCTTTTGTTTTTGAAGAACTGAAACATTGGGTCTTCTAAAAGAATTTGGTGCACAAAAGATAAATACCAGCCTGATCAAACTGTACCAACAAATTCTGGATCCATATTCCAGAAGCCATTTGCATACACCTATAGCTAGAGATGCACAATCCTCATCAGATGAAAAAGTAGTAATCTATAAAGGATTCAATATGCCACCAAAGCCGTGAAGGAATATGTCGAATGTTTCATCAACTTCACTGGTGCCATTAAGAAAAGTAACTGCTGAAATTGTTAGCACTTGCTCCAACATGCAAGTAATTTGCAGCAAAGCTAGGGCTGGAAAGTGCACTGGAGACTCTTTGACTATCACAAGGTTACAATAGTACCTACATTTAATTAGGTAGAGGTTTATGGTGAAATGGAGAAAGTTTAAAGGAGATGTGCAAGGTAGTTGAAGTTAGGGGAGGTGATTGAAGTAGATGCAATAGCAACATCAAAGAAACAGTTAAACAGACACTTGGACAGGTAAGGAACAGAGAAATGCAGACCATGTGCAGGCCGATTGAAATACTTTAATTTAGCATCATAGTCAGCACAGGCACGTAGGGCTAAAGAGTCTGCTCCTACTCATAATGGTTGAGACCTGAAGTCACAAGAGAATAAATATTCTTGGATCTTAGCAAGACCAAGCTGCTGGAGGAACTCAATGGTTCAGGCAGCATCTTTGGAAGCAAAGGTATAGTGAACAATTCAGGTCTAGACCCTGTATTAGGAGAAGGTACAGTATAAAGGGCAGACAGTTAGTGAAAAGATGTTCAGGAGCTGGGTGAGACAGGATTTGGTAAGTGATAGATGGATCCAGGCGGCATGGGGTTGATAAACAGATGGCGGGGCGGGGGGGGGGGGTCAGGTGAAAATAGCAACACAGGCTGGGAGATGATTTATGGTGCAAATGTGTAATACGGAGATGATTTAAAAGGAAGGTAATGGGGTACTGAGTTGATTTAGTATGTGGGTGACAAGCAGAAGGAACCAGGTGGGGGAAGGTAAAGGAATTGTTGAAGGCAGGTGGGGGAATGAAACAATATCTCATATTCTCCAATTTCAGGTACACTGCATCCTTTCTGTTGCTTCCTCTTCCTTTCTGGTCCTACAGCATATTTCCTTCTTTCCAAGCACTAGCCCCTCCTACACTCCATAGTCCCTAGTTAGTTAGAGCTTTATTGTCATTGCCGAGGACAACGAGATTACAGTGCTACTCCATTCCACGCAAAACAGCATACTGGCATTTCAATTACTGAAAGCACAATGACTAAATTTAAAATAACATCTGAGTTATTTAGACCGACATCCAAGTTGCAACTGAATTAAAAATAAGCAACTCTAAAATAATGCACGATAGCCCGGAGGGGGGGGGGGCTGTTTTTTTCAGGTCTGGATGTCCGTGCTGAGATGTTTCTGTATCTCCTGCCAGATGGTAGGAGATTGAACAGGTGATTACTGGGGTGGGATGAGTCCATCACAATTCTTTGCGAGCCCGCCATAGACATTGTGAGTTGCAGATGGCTTCCATATCTGGTGGTTATGTCCCAGTGATGTTCTGTGCAGTTTTGATCACTTGCTGAAGAACTTTTTGGTCAATCTTATTGCAGCTTGTGTACCATCATGGTATTTATTTATTTATTGAGGCACAGTGCAGAATAGGCCCTTCCGGTCCTTCAAGCTGCGCCACCCAGCAATCCTAGCCTAATCACAGGACAACTTACAATGAACAATTAACCTACTAACCCATAGGTCTTTGAAATGTGGGACCACCAGGAGGAAACCCACCAGTCATGGAGAGAACATACAAACTCCTTACAGATGGTGCTGGAATTATCTTTTTACAAAATCGTTGAGACTTCTTTGAACATAGAATAGAAATTCACAATTTTCTCCACCGTGTACTATCATCAAGTTGCATTCCAATCCAGTTTGACTGGACACGTTATAAGCACAACTTGGAGACTTTTGATATTAATCGCCTTCCCACCTTTTACCTCTACGATCACGCCCACCCTCCACTTCCCTCCAACTCTCTCATTCCCACCACCACCTCCTCACTTGGCACATCCTTCTGTCCGAGCCACCCAGTCTATGGATAACACTCACTTGAGCCGGTGACGGGGTGGCTCTTCGGCACGGGGCAGTAGGTTGTAGATGCACTCGCTCGAAGCTGCCTCGTCCATGCTGGTACGAGGTAACCTGTTTAGTGAGTGGACAGAGACCGAACGCGTTACCACAGAGACCGTCACTAACAACAAACCGCTTCCATGGAGCGTCACTTCCGTTCTGGAGACTCGATGTATGTGATTGGTTAACGCAAGTTCCCGGGCTCCTGGCGGAAGGTGACGCAGAGTTTGACAACCAGCAGAATGGGGAGAGGAGCAAAAGCATGTCGGAATAGCATAAATGAATAATAAAGGTAGGGTATTGGAGTCATAATGCGGAGCAATGAAGAATTAGAGACAGGATAATAAAACTACGCGTAACATGGAGAGTAGTAAACGGTGACAATGTGAGGTAATAGCGAGTGTAATATAGAAGAATAGGATCCAAGATTGTTTAATGTCATTGCCTGTACATAGTGTAAAGAAGAATGAAATAATTGTTACTCCGGATCCGATACAGCACAAAACCCCACAAAAGATAAAGAACATAATAATACCACTAATAAAACAATAAATATAAATACATAAGGCAGCTTATATACAGTACATAGATTGATTGTATGTCCAGAAAATGACGCTAGGCGGTACATAAGGTGAATGACAGGAAATTATAAAGTAGTGGCCCAGTTAGAGGGTGGAAGTGTTGATCAGTCTTAATTTTTGGGGAAAGTAACTGTTTTTGAGTCTCGTGGTCCTGGTGTGGATGTTGTCGCTTCCTCTCTTATGGGAGTGGAACAAACAGGGTGGGTGTTAACGATGGTACCGATCTGTCTACATGCCCTTGATGCCGAGTAAGCTGGTGTTGGTGATTCACTAGGCAATTTTAACTACCCATTGTAGAGCCTTCCTGCCCACAGCAGTGCAGTTTCTGAACCAAGCAGTGATGCAGCTTGGCTGGATGTTCTATTGTGCATCTGTAGGATGACATGAATATGAATGTGTAAGGCTGGCTCTCTTCAGCCTCCTCTCAAAGTGGAGGCATTAGTGAGCTTTCTTGGCTGTGTAAGATGTGTTCTGGAGACGTAGGTTGTGGGTGATGTGGGGCAATAGAGTTGAATGCCTCAGTGAGGTTCAGAAAGAGCACTCTGACATAAATGTCCTTGTTTCTTAGGTATGTTAGGGTCGGGTGCATGACAGGTGCTAAGGCATCTGTTGTGGAGCAGTTCTGTCGGTAAGTATATTAGTGAGTATCCAACGTGGCAGGAATGGAGTTTTTGATATGTGCCATTATCAGCTGTTCAGAGCACTTCACGATGACTGGTGTCAGTGCCACTCGGCGGTCGCCATTTAGCTCTGAAGGTGAAGAGTTCAGGGATGATGGTGGCTGATTTGAAGCATATGGGGACAGCAGCCTGGATGAGTGAAGTGTTGAAGGTGACAGTGAAGACCTCAGTGAGCTGATGTGTACACTCCCTGAGTACTCGGCCTGGGATGTTGTCTGGCCTGGATACTTTAAGGGGTTGTCTTGCTGCAGGGCCCTTCTCACATCTGCTGTTGTTACAGAGAGTGGCTGCTCATCTGGGAGAGAGTTAGCTATTGTGGCTGCAAGTGTGTTGCATGACTCAAAGTGTGCATAAGAGTTGTTTAGAGCATCAGGGAGGGAGGTGTCACTGCATAGTCAATGCTGTTATTCCTTGCATAGTCAGTAATGCCCTTGGCCCCAGCCACATATGCCAGGGTTTGTTATCAGACAGGTGTTCCTGAATTTTTTGTGCACAGGCGTCCTTTGCCCTCTTGATGCATAAGACGAGGTTTCTCCTGAATGCTCAGAGCAGGGACAATTGACAATCTTATATTACAGAGATCTATTACTTCATAATATAGTTATCTCCATACTTGTCCCCACTAATGCTGTAATATAAATATAATGGAGAGAGAGATCAGAATCAAGTTTTCTATGACTGGCATATGTTATTAAATTTTATTTTTATGTGGCAGCAGCAGACTGTAAATTGCAGTAAGTATATATATATATATATATATATATATACACACACACACATACACACACACACACACACACACACACATACATACACACACACACACACACACACACACACACATATATATACATATATATATATATAGTAATTAAATAAGTAGTGCAAAAAGAGAAAAGAGAAGTAGTGAGGTAATGTTCATGGGTTCAATGTCAATCTGATAACAGAGGGGAAGAAGCTGTTTCTGAATCGTTAAGTGTGTGCCTTCAGGCTCCTGTACCTCCTTTCTGATGGTAGCAATGAGAAGAGGGAATGTCTTGGGTGAGGGGGTCCTTAATGATGGATGCTGCCTTTTTGAGGCATCGTTCCTTGAAGATCTTCCAGATGCCTGGGAAGCAAGTGCCCATGATGGAGCTGACTGAGTTTACACCTTTCTGCAGCTTATTTCAATCCTGTGCAGTGCACATCCCCATTCCAGATGGTAATGCAGCCAGTTAGAATTCCCTCCATGGTACACCTGTAGAAATTTGCGAGTGTCTTTGGTGACATACCAAATCTCAAACTCCTAATGAAATATAGCTGCTGTTGTGCCCCCTTTGTAACCATATCAATGTGTTGGATAGATCCTCAGAGATGTTGGCACCCAGGAACTTAAAATTGCTCACCCTTTCCACTTCAAGTCCCTTGTTAAGGACTGGTGTGTGTTCCCTCATCTTACCCTTTCTGAAGTCCACAATCAATTCTTCGGACTTTCTGCATGGAGTGCAAGGTTGTTGTTGTGACACCACTTAACAGCTGATCTATCTCACTCCTGTACCCTTCTTATCACCATCTAAAATTCTGCCAACAATAGTTATGTCATCAGCAAATTTACATTTGAACTGTGCATCTTAGTGCAGTGGGCTAAGCATACATCCTTGAGGTGTGCCAATATTGATTATCAGGGGGTTGGAGATGTTATTTCTGAACCACACAGACTGTGGTTTTCAGGTGTGGAAGCTGAGGATTTAGTTGCAGAGGGAGTTACAGAGGTCCGGTCTTGGAGCTTTTTGATCAAAACTGTAGGAATAGTTGTGTTAAGCGCTGAGTTGTAGTCAACAAGCAGCAGCTTGATTCAAGTATTAGTATTGTAATAAAGTAAAGGCATCGGTTAGTCTTGCGAGACCATGGATCTGCACCTGGAAAGTCTTCGCTCTCCAGGGCACAGGCCTGGGCAAGTTTGTATGGAAGACCAGCAGTTGCCCATGCTGCAAGTCTCCCCTCGCCACAACACCAATGTTGTCCAAGGGAAGGGCATTAGGACCCATACAGCTTGGCACCAGTGTCGTCGCAGAGCAATGTGTGATTAAGTACCTTGCTCAAGGACACAACACGTTCCCTTGGCTGCGGCTCAAACTCACGACCTTCAGGTAGCTAGTCCAATGCTTTAACCACTTGGCCATGTGACCACAGTATTGTAATGGTGATCCAAGAACATGTGAAGAGCTAGTGAGATCGCATCTGCTGTAGACCCATTGTGGTGATAGGCAAATTACAGTGGGTCCAGGTTCTTGCTCACACAGGAGTTGATTCTAGCCATAACCAACAAATCAAAACACTTCATCGCCATAGATGCGAGTGCTACTGGATGATAGTCGTTAAGGCAGCTTACCCTGCTCTTCTTGGGCACTGGTATAATCATTGCCCTTTTGAAGCATGTGGGAACTTTCAACAATATCAATGAGAAATTGAAAATGTCTTTGAACATACCGCTAATTAGTTGGCACAGGTTTTCAGAGCCCTACCAGGTATACCATCAGGTCCTGTCGCCTTGCGAAGGTTCACCCTCTTGCAAGACATTCTGATGTTGGCCTCCAAAACAGAGGTCACAGGGTCACCAGACGCTGCAGGGATCCTCCTAACTGTAGTTCTATTCTCCGTCTCAAAGTGTGCATAAAAGGTGTTGAGCTTATCTAGGAGTGAAGTATCACTGTTTTGTGGGAAGTAATGGCCTGCAACCCCTGCCAGAGTTGATGTGCATCTGATTCTGCCTCAAACCTCGATTGGAATTGTTCATTTGCACTTGAGATAGCCCTCCATAAGTCATACCTGGCCTCCTTGTATAGTTCCTCACCACCAGACTTGTATACCATCGATCTAGCCCTCATCCTGACTCATCCACAGCTTTTGATTTGGGTACGTCCAGTTTATTCTCATAGGCATACACTTATCCACATCGGTTTTAATTAAGTCAGTGACAACTGTGGCACATTCATTCAGACGACAATGAATTCCTGAATACTGTCAGTGCACTGACCCAAAGCAGTCCTGTAAGCGCTTCTCTGCCTCTTCGTCCATTCCTACTTGGTCCTCTCTACAGGTGCTGCAGTCTTCAGTCCCTGTCTATCGCTCAGCGAGTAGAAGTACAGACTTTCCAAAGTGAAAGTGGGATGGTATGGTAAGCATTTTTGAAGATAGTATTACAGAGGTCTGGTGTGTTGGCTCCTCTGGTTCCCACAAATGATACATTTGGTGATAAGTATTTGAGACTTTTTCAAGCTGCTTGGTTAAAAATCCCTTATGTTGGGGAATGCACCAGCATGTGCTGCTTCATGCCTGTTGGTTACGTTGATCAGTTCATCTAGAGCCTGTTTGACATCGGCCCGAGATAGAATGTACACCACAACCAAGATGATGGCTGAAATTTCCTGTGGCAGATAAAATGAACAACACTTGATTGCCAGATGTTCCAGATGCTGAGTGAGCAGGACTAGGACAGAACTGCCATGTTTGTGCATCAAAAGGAGTTAATCATAAAGCATACTCCACCTTCTCTGCCTTTGAAAGACTCAGCAGTCCTATCTTGGTGGTTAATCATGAAGCCAGTGAGCTGTATCACTGCGTCTGGAATAGCGGAGGATAGCCAAGCCTTAGCAAAACATAAAACACAACAGTGTCTGATATCTCTCTGGTACATCAATCTTGCTCTGAAATCTGGATTTTAAATTCCAGAGATTGTATGTTTGCCAGCAGAATAGATGGCAGAGGAAGTCAGAACCCTCTTCTCTTTAAATGAACTTTTAATCAGAGCTGATGGAAATGTTCCATCGGAGGTTAATTATAAGCGGGCAATAGAGATGGTGAGATAATAGACTAGCAGAGAAAAGTGTGAGAGTAACAGAAAATGTTAAAACAACAGGGAATAAGACAGAGCAACAGACGATAACAGAGAGAGTACAGTGACAGTCCTAGGAGAGAGAGTACTTGAGATATAATAACAGGCAAAGTAATGACATAATGGAGGCTGAGTGCAGTAGAGGTAGAGAGAATGAGGTGGAATTATAGATAGCAATGAGACTGAAACAGATTATTAGAAAGCTCGACACAAATAAAAAGAGGGTTTATAATAGTGATTGAATGTAATGAGGACTTGAGAGGAGCAAACTTTAGAAGTAGTATATAATATGCTGATACAACTATTGACTTAATTTAGTGCTACATATTAGTTATGAAATTATTGGAAAGATAGTATTGTAAAAGTCTGAAAATTTGATATGTTTGTAAATCTTGACAGCTTGACATCATAGAACAGTACAACAAAAGAGAAGCTACTTTAGCCCATGATGTTTGTACTGACCATGATGCCAATCTAAGATAATCACATGGTCCATATCCTTCTATTTCCTGCTTACTCACGTGTTTGTCTAAATGCCTCTAAGTACCTTTTTATCTGCTTTTACCACCTCCCTTGCAGCACCTCTGCCTTGCAAATCTCATTTAAATTTTCCCTCCCTTTCCTTAAACATATTGCCCTCCAGCATTTAATATTTTCACTTTCGGGGTGAAAAAAACACTGAAAAATTACCCTTTCTGTCCCACTCATTAGTATACTAATCCTTGTTGTCTGCAGAACTGCATGATTGGCTATGTATCACTGGGAGCAGCCAGAGCAGGGTTTAGAAATATGGATAGGTTTGAGACCAGAAGCAGAGTCCAGAGTGAGGGTCAGACATACAGCTGGTGCCAGGCTTAGGAGTATGCATAGGTTTCAATGTTTTTGACAAGCTCAGTCTCACTACTTCTCTGTCCTCCCTTTAGACTTACCAGGGCTTATTTTTTCACTTTAAGCTCAAAAGGTCCATGGCAAAATGTATTATACCACCATGTACTCTGTTTAAAAAGTGAAATACAAATTATAAGTTAAAATAGACTGAAAATCCATTAGACTGGCCTCAAAATCCTGAGGCTGCCAAGTTATTGGAGTTTTATTGTAATTGGAATAGAGATCGGATAAAAATGAGGATTAGAAGAGATCAAAGAGAAAAAAGAAATAGTTGAAGAGAAATAATGGAACAAGAGAGAGATACATGGACAAAGGATTTGAAGTAGATCATAGCTAAGTTCGTCTCCTCCATTTTCAAGATTCAATTTTCAGCCTTTACCTTCTCTCACTACCTTTGTGACTCCTTATTTATTGGGAACATTTCTCAAAGAGCCATGTTCCTGCTTTTCTGCTTATGGTTTGCCCATCACTCAGGCTGACAATTTGTGAAGCCGGCACTTGGTTATAATGTTAAACTTGATTGATTTTCTTGTACTAAGATTAATCACAGGTTTGAGACCATTTTTGGAGCTGACAGTATACTTAATGTAGGGAGTTTATGGAGGACTTATGGAGGACAGCTATAGTGGACTTTTGTTGGGAATGCTCAGGAAGAGTGCAGAACAGGATTGGAATAAGGCTTGTGAAAAAGCCTTTTCAAAATTAAGACAGCTTGTTGACTTGTTCCCAGCACTTGCTTCAGGAATTATACAGCCAGTGCTAATGCAGGTGACTTTTAGAATGTACTAAATGATAGCTCTTGCTTCTCGGGTTCTGAGAGTTGTTGAGAAGGGGTAACACATACAAAATGTTGGAGGAACTCAGCAGGTCATAATGGAGATGAATAAACAGGCGACGTATCAGGCCAAGACTCTTCATCAGGAACGTGCTGCAGGGATGGTGGTAGATCTTGATTTTAACAGACACAGTGTTCCCGAGCTGCCGAGATCCTCTAGCATTTTGTGTGTGTTGACCAAGATTTCTAGCATCTGCAGAATCTCTTGTTTTGAGAAAGGGTATTCAGTTTATGGCAGATATTTATTAGCCACCATCTGAGCGAATAACCATTTTACAACACAATCTATTTTCCCTCCTTCCCTATCAACCTAGTTATTGCTGGGTAGTAGAATCGAGGACAGATGGTATTAGGTTGAAATGAATGGATAAGAGTACTTGGGCACCATGATGGACCTTTGTGTTGAAAGTGATGGAATTATTAGTAATGGTTCTGCTGAGCCAATATTAGCAACAGACATTGACTGTAACTGTTTCCAGACACACTCCAGGAAACTGATGTGGGGGATTAGATGAAGTCACATAGGTGTAGACATATTTGAACACCTAGACGAAGGATCCCAAAGTATAGAATGTAAAGCTAGCCTGATGGTAGCCTGATGGTTACCAAAGTAAATTAAAGCATTCCACATTAATCAGGGGAAATTGGCTCAACTGGGAGGTAGCCTGAGCCTGGTTGGTTATATACAGCCTACTGTGCAGGATTGTGAGGATGGTGCAGAAGATGAATTTAACCTTTTCTTTAGAAAATCTATTCGGGGAGGTGTATCAGAGCAGGAAAAGCAAACACACCTTTTGGGAAGAACAAGTATAGTTCAAGCGAAGAACGACTGACAGAGACATGTTTCTCTATCTTGTTGACAGTAATTACAGAGTTGTATTGCAACACATTACTCTGTTAATTCCAGTGTCGTCGTGGTCGTCGTGGCTATCCCTCGAGGTTGAGGATGATGGTCTTCATTCTGAAGAAGTGGCCCACAGAGCGAAGACGCCTGTGTGTGTATTTGTTTAATGTGTACTTGATGTTGCACTCAGTCGAAGCAAGCAACTGAGAAGAAGGGAGTGGAAGAAATCGGGTAGAAAAAGTCAGTTTTTTTTAAACACTGCTCGGGGAGAAGGGTCTGCACTGCGCAGGAGCGCGACGTAGTGCGCCAAGGTTTAAAAGCAGACCTCCATATACAGTGGCCATAGTTGTAGCGGCCATCATCGGAGTGGACTGAGTCAGAGTGGGACGGCTTTGGCTCAACAGGCTTCAGCGAGAACAGGCAGAGGCCAGGGTAGGTTCTGGTAAGTTTTTTGTTCAGATTGTTTAGTGCAGTGAGAATGCCAGGCAGGATGTTGGAATGCTCCTCTTGCAGGATGTGGGAAGTCAGAGAGCCCTCTGGTGTCCCTGACAACGGCACCTGCAAGAAGTGCATCCAGCTGCAGCTCCTGACAAACCGCATTAGGGAACTGGAGCAGGAGCTGGATGACCTGCGGATCATTCGGGAGAATGAGGAGAGTATAGATAGTAGCTACAGGGAGGTAGTTACACCAAAGGAGCAGAGGACAGGAAATTGGGTTACTGTCAGGCGAGGGAAGAGGAAAGGGCAGGCAGAGCAGGGTTCCCCTGTGGCCATTCCCCTCAACAACAAGTATACCGCATTGGATACTGTTGGGGGGGATGACCTACCTGGGACAAGCTGCAGTAGCCAGATCTCTGGCACTGGGTCTGGCTCTGCAGTGCAGAAGGGAGGGTGGAAAAAGAGGAGAGTGGTAGTGATAGGGGATTCGATAGTTAGAGGTGCAGATAGCAGGTTCTGTGGTCGTGACAGAGAATCCAGGATTGTTTGTTGCCTCCCGGGTGCCAGGGTCAAGGATGTCTCTGATCGCTTGCATGACATTCTGAAGAGGGAAGGTGACCAGCCAGATGTCGTGGTGCACATTGGTACCAATGACATAGCAAGGAAGAGTGAGGAGGTCCTGGAGAGTGAGTATAGAGAGGTTGGTAGGAAGTTGAAAAGCAGGACCTCAAGGGTGGTAATCTCAGGATTGCTACCTGTGCTAGGTGCCAGTGAGGGTAAGAATAGGATGCTTTGGAGGATGAACGAGTGGCTGAGGAACTGGTGTAGGGGGCAGGGTTTCAGATTTCAGGATCATTGGGACCTCTTCTGGGGCAGGTGGCACCTGTACAAGAGAGACGGGTTACACTTGAACTACAGGGGGACCAATATCCTTTCAGGGAGGTTTGTTAGTGCTGTTGGGGAGGCTTTAAACTAGATTTGCAGGGGGATGGGAACCAGAGTGCCAGAGCTGACAATGTGGCTGGGGTGAAAATAAATGATGTTAAAAGTTCAAGCAAATCCGCTGGTAGAAAGGTTGCGAGTTGTGGTAAAAATCTTCTGAGGTGTATATATTTCAATGCTCGGAGTATTGCGGGGAAGGCGGATGAGTTGAGGGCGTGGATTGACACGTGGAATTATGACATTATAGCAATTAGTGAAACTTGGCTACAGGAGGAGCAGGACTGGCAACTTAATATTCCAGGGTTCCGATGTTTCAGATGTGATCGAGGCAGAGGAATGAAAGGTGGGGGAGTAGCATTGCTTGTTAGGGAAAATATTACAGCAGTGCTCAGGCAGGACAGATTAGAGGGCTTGTCTACTGAGTCCCTATGGGTGGAGCTGAGAAACAAGAAAGGTATGGCCACATTAGTGGGATTGTATTACAGACCACCCAATAGTCAACGAGACTTGGAAGAGCAAATCTGCAGAGAGATAGCAGGCAACTGCAGGAAACATAAAGTTGTGGTGGTAGGGGATTTTAATTTTCCATACATTGATTGGGACTCCCATACTGTTAGGGGTCTAGATGGTTTAGAGTTTGTAAAATGTGCTCAGGAATGTTTTCTAAATCAATATATAGAGGGACCAACTAGAGGGGATGCAATATTGGATCTCCTGTTAGGAAACGAGTAAGGACAAGTGACGGAAGTCTGTATAGGGGAGCACTTTAGTTCCAGTGATCATAACACCATTAGTTTCAATTTGATCATGGACAAGGATAGATCTGGTCCTAGGGTTGAGGTTCTGAAATGGAAGAAGGCCAAATTTGAAGAAATGAGAAAGGATCTAAAAAGCGTGGATTGGGACAGGTTGTTCTCTGGCAAAGATGTGATTGGTAGGTGGGAAGCCTTCAAAGGAGAAATTTTGAGAGTGCAGAGTTTGTATGTTCCTGTCAGGATTAAAGGCAAATTGAATAGGAATAAGGAACCTTGGTTCTCAAGGGATATTGCAACTCTGATAAAGAAGAAGAAGGAGTTGTATGAAATGTATAGGAAACAGGGAGTAAATCAGGTGCTTGAGGAGTATAAGAAGTGCAAGAAAATACTTAAGAAAGTAATCAGGAGGGCTAAAAGAAGACATGAGGTTGCCTTGGCAGTCAAAGTGAAGGATAATCCAAAGAGTTTTTACAGGTATATTAAGAGCAAAAGGATTGTAAGGGATAAAATTGGTCCTCTTGAAGATCAGCGTGGTCAGCTATGTGCGGAATCAAAGGAAATGGGGGAGATCTTAAATAGGTTTTTTGCGTCTGTATTTACTAAGGAAATTGGCATGAAGTCTATGGAATTGAGGGAATCAAGTAGTGAGATCATGGAAACTGTACAGATTGAAAAGGAGGAGGTGCTTGCTATCTTGAGGAAAATTAAATTGGATAAATCCCCGGGACCTGACAGAGTGTTCCCTCGGACCTTGAAGGAGACAAGTGTTGAAATTGCGGGGGCCCTGGCAGAAATATTTAAAATGTCGCTGTCTACGGGTGAGGTGCCGGAGGATTGGAGAGTGGCTCATGTTGTTCCTTTGTTTAAAAAAGAATCGAAAAGAAATCCGGGAAATTATAGCCTGGTGAGTTTTACATCGGTAGTGGGTTAGTTATTGGAGGGAGTACTAAGAGACAGAATCTACAAGCATTTGGATAGACAGGGACTTATTAGGGAGAGTCAACATGGCTTTGTGCGTGGTAGGTCATGTTTGACCAATCTGTTGGAGTTTTTCGAGGAGGTTACCAGGAAAGTGGATGAAGTGAAGGCAGTGGATATTGTCTACATGGATTTCAGTAAGGCCTTTGACAAGGTCCCACATGGGAAGTTAGTTAGGAAAATTCAGTCGCTAGGTATACATGGAGAGGTGGTAAATTGGATTAGACATTGGCTCAATGGAAGAAGTCAAAGAGTGGTGGTAGAGAATTGCTTCTCAGAGTGGAGGCCTGTGTCTAGTGGTGTGCCACAGGGATCAGTGCTGAGTCCATTGTTATTTGTCATCTATATCAATGATCTGGATGATAATGTGGTAAATTGGATCAGTAAATTTGCTGATGATACAAAGATTGGAGGTGTAGTAGACAGTGAGGAAGGTTTTCAGAGCCTGCAGAGGGACTTGGACCAGCTGGAAAAATGGGCTGAAAAATGGCAGATGGAGTTTAACCCAGACAAGTGTGAGGTATTGCACGTTGGAAGGACAAACCAAGGTAGAACATACAGGGTTAATGGTAAGGCACTGAGGAGTGCAGTAGAACAGAGGGATCTGGGAATACAGATACAAAATTCCCTAAAAGTGGCGTCACAAGTAGATAGGGTCGTAAAGAGAGCTTTTGGTACATTGGCCTTTATTAATCAAAGTATTGAGTATAAGAGTTGGAGTGTTATGATGAGGTTGTATAAGGCATTGGTGAGGCCGAATCTGGAGTATTGTGTTCAGTTTTGGTCACCAAATTACAGGAAGGATATAAATAAGGTTGAAAGAGTGCAGAGAAGGTTTACAAGGATGTTGCTGGGACTTGAGAAACTCAGTTACAGAGAAAGGTTGAATAGGTTGGGACTTTATTCCCTGGAGCGTAGAAGAATGAGGGGAGATTTGATAGAGGTATATAAAATTATGATGGGTATAGATAGAGTGAATGCAAGCAGGCTTTTTCCACTGAGGCAAGGGGAGAAAAAAACCAGAGGACATGGGTTAAGGGTGAGGGGGGAAAAGTTTAAAGGGAACATTAGGAGGGGCTTCTTCTCACAGAGAGTGGTGGGAGTATGGAATGAGCTGCCAGATGAGGTGGTAAATGCGGGTTCTTTTTTAACATTTAAGAATAAATTGGACAGATACATGGATGGGAGGTGTATGGAGGGATATGGTCCGTGTGCAGGTCAGTGGGACTAGGCAGAAAATGGTTCGGCATAGCCAAGAAGGGCCAAAAGGCCTGTTTCTGTGCTGTAGTTTCTATGGTTTCTATGATTTCCAAGTCAAGTCAAGTCACTTTTTATTGTTATTTGACCATAACTGCTGGTACAGTACACAGTAAAGGCAAGACAATGTTTTTCAGGACCATGTTGCTACATGAAACAATACAAAAACTACACTGAACTACATAAAAAACAACACAAAACTACACTAGACTACAGACCTACCCAGGACTGCATAAAGTCCTGAAAACCGTGCAGGCATTACAATAAATAATAAACAAGACAATAGGCACAGTAGAGGGCAATAGATTGGTGTCAGTCCAGGCTCTGGGTATTGATGAGTCTGATGACTTGGGGGAAGAAACTGTTACATTGTCTGGCCATGAGAGCCTGAATGCTTCGGTGCCTTTTGCCAGATGGCAGGAGGGAGAAGAGTTTGTATGAGGGGTGCGTGGGGTACTTCATAATGCTGTTTGCTTTGCAGATGCAGTGTGTGGTGTAAATGTCTCTAATGGTGGGAAGAGAGACCCCGATGATCTTCTCAGCTGACCTCACTATCCGCTGCAGGGTCTTGCGATCCGAGATGGTGCAATTTCCGAACCAGGCAGTGATGCAGCTGCTCAGGATGCTCTCAGTACAACCTCTGTAGAATGTGGTGAGGATGGGGGGTGGGAGATGGACTTTTCTCAGCCTTCGCAGAAAGTAGAGACACTGCTGGGCTTTCTTTGCTATGGAGCTGGTGTTGAGGGACCAGGTAAGATTCTCCACCAGGTGAACACCAAGAAATTTGGTGTTCTTAACGATCTCTACGGAGGAGTTGTCGGTGTTCAGCAGAGAGTGGTCGTTCCATGTCCTCCTGAAGTCAACAACCATTTCTTTTGTTTTGTTCACATTCAGAGACAGGTTGCTGGCTCTGCACCAGTCCGTTAGCCGCTGCACCTCCTCTCTGTATGCTGACTCATCGTTCTTGCTGATGAGACTCACCACGGTCGTGTCATCAGCGAACTTGATGATATAGTTCGAGCTGTGTGTTGCAGCACAGTCATGGGTCAGCAGAGTGAACAGCAGTGGACTGAGCACACAGCCCTGGGGGGCCCCCGTGCTCAGAGTGATAGTGTTGGAGATGCTGCTTCCAATTGGGACTGACTGAGGTCTCCCAGTCAGGAAGTCTAGGATCCAGTTGCAGAGGGAGGTGTTCATGCCCAGTAGGCTCAGCTTTCCAATCAGTTTCTGAGGAATGATTCTGTTGAATGCTGAACTGAAGTCTATGAACAGCATTCGAACATACGTGTCTTTTTTGTCCAGGTGGGTTAGGGCCAGGTGGAGGGTGATGGCAATCCAAGAAGCACACAATACTTCACAAATCAACCAACTGATTCCAATGGCACGGAAACCACGACGATTGGAGCTGATGGATTTGTTGCAGCCTTCATCCGCCTTCACAGCCTTTGAGTTCGAAGTAACTTCGTCTGCCTGTTCCACCGTTGAGGTCTTGGTTGGATTGTTCTTTGTCAGGGATCTCACCCTCGACCGTACCGCCATGGCTCCATAGCTCCAGACAGCATTACTCTCGGGATCACAGGACCACACAAGCTTCTCCACCATGACAAGGTGACAATCCATGGAGAAGAATTCCAGTGTATTGGCTAACTGGATCCCATTGAGTCAAGAAGTTGTTTGCTCCACTCTGTAAGGATTGGAACATGGTTTCATTAGAATATAGAGACAATAGAGGCTTGAAGGATCATTACACCGAATAATTTGGCGGTGAGATTCAAGATTTACCAAAACCAACCAATAAATTAAACCAATCACAACAGCATTATTTTACTGAAGGGGATTAAGGAGGAGCTCTCTCAGATGGGGAGGGCTTATCATTAAGGGATGTTATGAAGAATAGTGAAATTCATCTGTGACTTGAAACTTTGTTATACATTCCGATTGTGGTGAATAGTTGGAATTGGTTTATTGTTGTCACATGGACTGCTCAGACAGATGAATTCATTGCACAGTACATTGAGGTAATACAAGGTTAAACAATAACAGTGCAGAATAAAGCGTATCAGCTACATAGAAAATACAGTGCAGGTAAAGAATAAGGTGCAAGATGATAATGAGGTGGATAGTGTGATCATGAGTCCATCTCATTGTGAAAGGGAATCATGCAGTAGTCTGAGAACAGAGGGGCAGGATCTCCTCGAGTCTGCTGGAGCATGCTTCAGGCTTTTGAATCCTCTGCCAATGGAGAGGCGAGCAGAGAGCATGACTGGACAGGTGGGGTCTTTGATTGTGCTAATTTCTTTACTGAGGCAGCAAGAAGTAAAGACAGAGTCCATAGGCAGGAAGCTGGTTTTTGTGCTGTGCTGAGCTGTGTTCATAATTCTCTGCAGTTTCTTGTGGTCACATGCAGCGCAGTTGCCTTTATGCTCCAGATTTTGACTATCCATATAACTGCTCTTGACAGCACTGTCATAAAACACATGTTCCTCATATTTGAATTTTGAACTAAAAAGCTTTCTATAAATCTTGACATACAGAAGCTGTGTACACATGACATGAGTTTAGCCTCATTTGACAGCAGAAAGTACTTGTTTTGTTTGTGCACAACTGCGTATATATTAAATAAAAGCACGCACGTGGAAGATGGCTTTAACTGGTGTATTAACATTGCAGCAAGAGAGAGAGAGAGAACAATGTGCACGTGCAGACAACAGTCTATATGTTGTGCTGGGGGTGGGGGGGGGGTCATTGCTCTAGAAGAAATAGATCCACACATTATACTTCCTCCCCCTTTAGATTATTGCAACATAAAGCTGTATATGTACATAACATTCAATTTCCTTTTCATAAACCCATATTCCAAATAAACATGCATTCACAAAAAACAGTCCATAACTAAGTTCACAGTTCTAAAGATTCAGTCTTTTGGGTGGTGCTCTGTTTCTTTCAGGTTAGCACCTCTTGACCTGTGGTGTGTCATTAGGTTTGGCAGGTGTCTTGTCAACGACAACTTTCTCATCTTGCCTCCAGGCCTGCGGAGTGGCATCAGGTTTGGTCAGTGTCTTGTCTAAGATAACGTTCTCAGTTTCCAGTGTCATGTTGCTGTCATGACATAATCACTGAGAGGTAAGTCTGATCACTGTACTGAGTCTATCTTGTTGGATGCAGTCGGCTCAGGTGTGTTCTTTGGTTGAGCATCCAGTAGCTGGTCTACGTGGTGTCTCCAAGTCTGATCTCCAGCATCCACTGTGTATATCAGTGGTCCAGTTCTTGTAGCTATCCTATTGGATGTCCATTTGTCATTTCTGTAATCATGCGCTAAGGTTTCCTGTCTAATATCGAAGCTCCTTGCTGCTTCACTTGGCAACTGGCTGAACTGTTTATTCTGCACTTCCCTCCATTGACCTGGTTTTAGGAGGTCTATGGGCGATCTCAGCTCGTGAACGGCACTGCAGCTGCTTGATTTGTTGTCTCATGAACAGAGTTCGAATACACAAAAAGGAAGTTGTCCACTTCGTGCTGTAGAGAAATGTCCTCCTTGTCCATTGCCTTATTGGACTTCTTGAAGGTTTGGACAAAGCTTTCAGCTAACCCATTCATTGCTGGGTGGTGAGAAGCTGACTTGCAATGTCTGATGCCATTTTTCTTCATGAACAGTCAGAATTTTTCTGATGTGAATTGTGGTCCGTTGTCACAATTTGTTTGGGTAAGCTGTTTCTGGTGAAGATAGTCTCCAGAGAGGAGGTGGTCTTTGCTGAGGTGGTTGACTTCATTGGTATAACCTCCAGCCAATTTGATAGGCATCCACAGCAATCAGAAACATGGAATCCATAAGTGGCCCAGCAAAGTCAATATGTATTTTTTGCCATGGTGATGATGGCCACTCCCATGGGTGTAACGGTGCCTGTGGGGATGCATTTTGAACTTTTTGGAATCCCAAACAGCTTTTTGACAATTTTTCAATATCTATTCCTGGCCAACGCACATAGCTCTGGGCAAGACTGTTCATCTTGACAGTGCCCAAATATCCTTCATGCAGATTTCCTAACACTCTGGTCAGGGCATGAAGGGATATGAGAAAAAGGCAGAAGATTGTGGCTGAGAGGAAAATTAGATCAGCCATGATGAAATGGTGGAGCAGACTCGATGGGCCAAATGGCCTTATTCTGCTTCTATATCTTATGGTCTTATGGAGAGGGGAACTAGTTACTCCATTAAAAAACGGTCAGCTAGTGTACCACTGAGACAGGAGTTGCGGTCAGGGAATGAACAGGTGATTCACGGGAGGTAAGTTCTCATGGGATCTGGAAACCTAAGGTTAACTCCCACCATAGCAGATGGGGATTGAAATTCAAGTAGCTGAATATACACTCAAACAAAAGGAATTCTGCAGATGCTGGAAATTCAAGCAACATACATCAAAGTTGCTGGTGAACGCAGCAGGCCAAGCAGCATCTATAGGAAGAGGCGCAGTCGACGTTTCAGGCCGAGACCCTTCGTCAGGACTAACTGAAGGAAGAGTGAGTAAGGGATTTGAAAGCTGGAGGGGGAGGGGGAGATGCAAAATGATAGGAGAAGACAGGAGGGGGAGGGATAGAGCCGAGAGCTGGACAGGTGATAGGCAAAAGGGGATACGAGAGGATCATGGGACAGGAGGTCCGGGAAGAAAGATGGGGGGGGGTGACCCAGAGGATGGGCAAGAGGTATATTCAGAGGGACAGAGGGAGAAAAAGGAGAGTGAGAGAAAGAATGTGTGCATAAAAATGAGTAACAGATGGGGTACGAGGGAGAGGTGGGGCCTAGCGGAAGTTAGAGAAGTCAATGTTCATGCCATCACGTTGGAGGCTACCCAGACGGAATATAAGGTGTTGTTCCTCCAACCTGAGTGTGGCTTCATCTTTACAGTAGAATATACACTCAGCTACTTATATACACCTCCAGTACTTAATAAAGTGGGCACTGAATGTAGATTTGTTGTCTTCTGCTGCTGTAACTGATTCACTTTAAGGTTTGACATGTTGTACATTCAGAGAAGCTCTTCTGCACACCACTGTTGTAATGCATGGTTATCTGAGTTAGTGTTGCCCTCCTTTCAGCTTGAAGCACTCTGACCATTTTCCTCTGACTTCTTTAAGTAGCAAGGCATTTTCACCCACCGAACCATCACTCTCTTGATTTTTTTTTTGTATTTTGCACCATTCTCTGTGAACTTAGACACTGTTGTGTGTGAAAACCCCAGATTAGCAGTTTCTGAGATAATCAAAGCACCCCATCTGGCACCTTCAAATATTCCTCAGTCAAATTCACTTGGATTCCATCTCTTTTCCAATCTGATATTTGGTCAGAACAACAATTAAGCCTCTTGACAATGTCTGCATGAGTTTATGCATTGAGTTGCGACCACATTATTGACTAACTAGATATATGCTTTTATGGGCAGGTGTACAGGTGTACCTAATAAAGTGGCCACTGAGTGTTTGTGTACCCTTGGGACCTAGCTTGTGCTGGTCCACAGAAATTGCTCCAATTGTCTTCCACTAAACAGGAGAGCTTTTCTCTTTAAGTATAGACACTCCCCGGGTCATGTAGGGGAGTGAGAACTGCCATTAAACCAAAGTTCTATTGGCTAAGATTGTGAACGTTGCAATGGTAGGTAAATTAGCTTCAGATCTTAATTTATGTTTTAGATTCTAGTTCGAATTAGTTGGTTTGTATAGTTATGTACTGCAGAACAAAACATGATAGACTATGAGAATTGCTGGATTACAGAATGCTAGACTAGAGTTCAGCCAGTAATGGTAATCAAGAGGTGACGAGATTGTTAAACCACATCTGGTTTAACAGTACTTTACACTAATTGTCATGGCTATAATTTGACTTTTGACTGACCACAGAGTGTTGATTACACTCTGTCTTTTTTCATTTTAATGGAAATTGGGGGTGGACAGTAGCTCTCTGCACATTCAATGAATGAATAATTTAAAGAAAACACATATTGTACTTTTGAAGAAAACAGCAGATGCTGGAAATCTGAGATAAAAAAAACCAGAAAATGCTGGAATATTTAACATGTCAGGCAGCATTTGTGGAGAGAAAGAAATGGACCTTTTGTCTAGGATGTAATATTCTCAAAATAAAAATCAAGCACTGTTGCATGGAACTTTCGTTTCAGTTTGCTATTTATCTATTATCGCTGTCCAAGTTATACTGCAGTTTATCATTTCCAATCCTCTCCAGTAAGGGTGGAAAACTAGTCATTAACTCAAAACTCTCACTCAGGAGCCGGTTGAGAGGCAAGACAAAATGAACGCAGCATTTTGTAGCCAATCAGAATATTAGTGCAGCATTAGCTCTGAGTATTTCTGACTTCATTATCACTCATTTATCTCAGTAATACGGTTGTAGATTTTGCAGATTTTTTTCGAAATTATGAAGTGCAGTGGTTCCTTAATATTGATGCCATTACACCATGGCAATTACAGTTACAGAAATAAAAATGTAAATAAACTTATTCACACTGCATGAAGTTGGGTCATGTATATTTATTGAGTATTTATGTGTACTTGAATGAAGTTTATAAATAAAAATGCAGTAAAATTCATTTCAGAGTTTGATGCTACAAAGCTGACATATGGTGTGGGGGTGGGTTTGGTTCTGGACGGCTGTGTGATTACCCATGCTACTGCGAAATCTTGGCTCTTAATTTTCATACAGTAAATCTGTTTTACCATGTTATTTATGCATTCACATTTCATGTAAGATTCAAATGGAATATAAGAAATGGATAACCACACTTTGGGCATTGAGGCTAAATTTTCTTACTGTTTTAAGTAGTGTGTGTGTGTGTGTGTGTGTGTGTGCATTTGAGTAAAAAAAGACTATATATTATTGCCAAAATGCACTATATTGTGTTTTCATTGCTGATAAGCTCTGTGATGAAGTTCATTTCTGTGTTCAAATACATAAAATTTTACTTTATCTTGAAAACTGGATTGTAATCTAAGATAATTTTGCCAAAGGCAGTAGAGTATATTAGGTAACCCAGTTAAACTGGTTTGTATCTTCCAAATCAACAATATAATTCTAACAAGGATAAAAATTCAGAAGTCAGAGGTACGAAAGGATTTGAGAGTCTTGTGCAGGATTCCTTAAAGGTTAACTTGTAGGTTGAGTTGATGTTAGCATTCACTTCAAGAGAACTAGAGTATAAAAGCAAGAAGGTAATACCGAGGCTTTATAATACATTGGTCAGACTGCACTTGGAGTATTGTGAGCAGTTTTGGGCATCTATGAAAGGAAGTACTGACATTGGAAGGGGTCCAGAGGAAATCCATGAAAATGATTCTGGGAATTAAAGTGTTAACGTATGAGGAGCATTTGGTGGCCCTGGGGCTGTACTCGCTAGAGCTTAGAAGCATGATGTTGGGGGGTGGGGCAGGTGTGAATCTCATTGGTCCCTATCAAATATGGAAAGCCTTAGACAGAGCGGATGTGGAGAGGATGTTTCCTATGGTGGGAGGGTCTAGGACCAGAAGGCACAGCCTCATAATAAATTGAGGTGAATCTGTGGAATTCATTGACAAAGACGACTGTGAAGGCCAAGTCATTTGATATTTTTAAAGCAAAGGTTGATAGGTTCTTGATTAGTAATGGCATCAAAGGTTATGGGGAGAAGGCAAGAGAATCAGCCATGATGGCTTGCTGGGCCAAATGGCCTAATTCTGCTACAAAAGTTTTCTGGTCTTATATGCCTGTTCGTGTAATGAGAATGGATGTTTTAAGTGTTAAAAATCAGCATTTTGTACTTGGCTAGTCCATAGTACAGGTAATTTACCCCATTTCTCACGGTGATACCCAACTTATTTATGGAGGCCAGGGCCTTTTGACATGCAGAATATAGGTGTGATGACTTAATTTAGTTCAAGTGCAAAGAAGTAGTGGCCAGGGGAAGGTCAAGAAATGGAGTTCATTTCTTTTCCATGGCCAATTCCAAAAACAAATAGGCCTGCCTTATTTCAGCTTGTTGCCTCCTTGTCTGGCAGAACATAATCTCCACTCTTGTCCCCATTTCTTGATCATTCTGCCCAATTCTACTTTCAGACGCTTTTCTCATTGGCTTCCTGCCTTGTGCATGACTATCACAAACCAGAGAAAATCTGCAGATGCTGGCAATCCAAGCAACAGATGCAAAATGCTGGAGGAACTCAACAGGCTAGGCAGCATCTATAGAAAAGAGTACTGTACAGTCGACGTACTGGCCCGAAACATTGTACTCTTTTCCGTAGGTGCTGCCTGGCCTACTGAGTTTCTCCAGCATTTTGTGTGTGTGTTGTGCATGACTATGTTGTCTTTGATGCGTGATCATTTCTGGTTACTTGAAAGTCTGATAAGAAATAGTGAGCCCAAAACTATCATTGACCCCAACTTTGCTGTTCATTGTGGGTGAAAATTTGAAACTAAATCCACTTCTGTTTTTCCTCGAAGTGTTTGCTTGCATTGCTATCTCAGACTACTCCCGGGTCATGTTGGTGACCTACTTCCAAGCTCTTATGAAGGCCAATAATTGATGGGCAGCCATCAGACAGATCCTCTGGAGTGTATCTGTGACTCAGGTGTTTCCTTCCTCCCGCAGAGATACCGTCTCTGGTCTCCATCTCACATCTCCAGCAATAAGAAAATATGGAGTGAGGCTTTAACTTGTATTCTGCCACACCGTCTCAGTTGTTAGAGCTCCTGTTTGTGACCTTAATCACCCCTGAAATTGTTACTCCACATGAAGTAACTAACATAATCAAAAGATTTGAGAGTATAGATTGTATAATAACAGGCAGCTGCTTTTCATATGCCAATTTCCGATGACTGCTATGATGTTGCAACTTGGAAAACCTATTAATCAGACTGGTTAGATGACAGAATGTCTATCAAGTTAAGATTAACTTAGCTGTTGATACTTATGTTCTCAATGCAGGGCCTCAGGACAAAAATCCTATTTTGTAATTTCATTACAATAATTTCATTATTATAGTTCCAAATTTGAAACGCCATTTAATAAAAATATAAAATGTAAGATTGTTAGCTAAACATTGTTGATGGACATGATCACTAAATACTTCGTACCTACGTCTAAGCTTTCAGTATTGAATGGTCCAATTTTTCCTCTGCAATTGAATTCATGTTCTTTCAGTGCTGTTGAAATAATGGATTAAAATGCCTTGGACATTTTCTGCCCTTGTTATACTTTCAACCAAATAATTAGTTATGATGTAGCTGATGTACTGATGATTTGCACAGAAGATGAGGCAGTGTTTCAGCTCCTTCAGTATTGCCATTTCTGTAGAATAAATAATGGTTTCTAATTCATCTTGAGATTTTTATCTTACTTTACAGCACTTTATTCAAATTCAAATCTCCAAATTTATCAGTAAAGATGTTTTTCCAGAAAGTCCTCAATTACATTCTGAAATGATGTGCAGTGAAGCAGAGGTGGGTGCAGCTGGCAGCAAAAACTGTGGGAGTGCAAACACAAATGTGTCAGTGCCTTACCTCAGTAGTATATATTGGCATGAATTATGTATGATAATAGCCATTTTGATGTAACATTGTGTCCTGGACAACCCACCTCAGTTATCTTCCTCTGCTGTAATACAGATGCCACATTTGTTCTGAAATACATGAGCATTGCTTTTAGACTGTGAACTTGGAAGTGCACACAAATTCCAAATAGAAACAAACCATACATTTTTATTCCCATTCTCTTTCATGCCTACATTAATTTTCTTATTGTTAATATGAGCAATTGGAATCTAATTCTCCACCTGGAAAATTCACAGATGTTTGATTTTGTCTTACAAGCCTGTTTCTATTGAGATCTAAACAGAAAATGTTGGAAACACTCAGCTGGTCAGGAGGCATTTGTGGAAAGTGAAACAGAGTTAATGTTTTAGGTCAGAGATCTATCCTCAGAACTGTTGATGGGTTCTGTCATTTTTTGTATCTATTTCAGATTTCTGGCATCTTCAATTTCTCTTTTTTACTTTCAACAGGAAGGGAAAACTAGCTATATTATTATTGTGATTTTCAGTGGGTCTGCTGTACCTGAATATCCCTCTTGGACATTTGTCTTTAACCCATGTCTTCAGCCTAATGACATGCAAGCCATGATCACAAGCCACAGAGCCAGTCCCGGTGCTGACTAGTATCGAGCAAGGTGAGGTCATTGCCCACTTTTTTTTACATTTTCTCAGCACAATGTTCCACCTCCGGCATGTTTCCACTAGACTGAAGTTAAATGTAAAGGGCATATGGGAAACTTGAACCACCAAGGTTCTTCCCACCTCAAGGCTTTGAGCTACAGTATACAGGTGACATTCATAAATGTGTTTATTTGTAGACCAAGCTCCAAGTCTTAAATGGCTCATTCAAAGAAAGGTACAAGAGTGTAGGCCTTACACTAAATATCTGTAAAACAAATATCTGTCTAACAATCTGTCTCCCTATGAACACCAAACCTACCTCCCTGAACAATATGGATCCATGAAACAAACCTGGGAAATTTGGACTGCTTCGCAAATCTCAGGGATCACATCTCAATGACATGTGCTAGTGATAGTGAACCTGATTCAGATTCTGACTTACTTTCTGTTCAGTGAACTGCTATAACTTTTGGCCACCTGAAGAAAATGCATCTTGAAGATAAAGATCTCAAACCCCATATATAGTTTATGGCCTCTCAGACTGCATCCATATCCATTCTTCTGTCTGCTTCTGAGAGACAGACTAACTGGAGAAGATACTTTGAAGCCCTGGGGGCAGACTACCAAAGATGACCACACAAAATCCTCCAACTTTATTGGTATGATGTGAACCAATGTCAGCATCCTCAACCTGGCCAATGCCTCTAGCGTAGAGAGTCCAAGTACTGTGCACTCAGTCAGCCGTGTCATTTGCATGCCCAATCCTAGAACCCTACCAGTGCTGAGTTTGTAATGATAAGGGATTACCAGGTGGACTGAAAATGGTGGGCAGATAATTTCAAAACATCCTTAGAAAATGCAATATTCCCACTATAATGGAAATTTCTAACCTGAGGCTTCCCAGAACGGAGAAAAAACAGTTATTTATATTGGGCTTCTGTGGGTTCCTCCTGTATGGATTCTAGGTTCTCATTCCTGATAAACTACCCACCTACTCACCTGTCCCATTTGTTACAGAGTCTGCAGATCCTATGCTGGGCTCTTCAGTCTTTATACTTTATACCTTATTGTCGCCAAACAATTGGTACTAGAACGTACAATCATCACAGCGATATTTGGTTCTGCGCTTTACACTCCCTGGATTACAAATATTAAATATTAAAGATATTAAAAATAGTTAAAATTAGTACATATTAAAAACTTAAATTATAAATTATAAATAGAAAATAGAAAAATGGGAAGTAAGGTAGTGCAAAAAAAAAACCGAGAGGCAGGTCCGGATATTTGGAGGGTACGACCCAGATCTGGGTCAGGATCCGTTCAGCAGTCTTATCACAGTTGGAAAGAAGCTGTTCCCAAATCTGGCCATACGAGCCATCAAGCTCCTGAACCTTCTCCTGGAGGGAAGAGGGACGTAAAGTGTGTTGGCTGGGTGGGTCGTGTCCTTGATTATCTTGGCAGCACTGCTCCAACAGCGTGTGGTGTAAAGTGAGTCCACGGACAGAAGATTGGTTTGTGTGATGTGCTGCGCCGTGTTCACGATCTTCTGCAGCTTCTTTCGCTCTTGGACAGGACAACTTCCATACTAGGTTGTGATGCACCCTAGAAGAATGCTTTCTATGGTGCATCTATAAAAATTAGTGAGGGTTTTAAGGGACAGGCCAAATTTCTTTAGTTTTCTCAGGAAGTAAAGGCGCTGGTGGGCCTTCTTGGCAGCGAACTCTGCTTGGTTGGACTAAGTCAGGTCATTTGTGATATTGACCCCGAGGAACTTAAAGCTTTTGACCTGTTCCACATGCGCACCACCGATGTAAATTGGGTCGTGTGGTCCGCTACTCCTTCTGAAGTCCACAACCAATTCCTTCGTCTTGCTGACATTGAGGGATAGGTTATTGTCTTCACACCATGCCGCCAGGTTCTTAATTTCCTCTCTGTACTCAAACAATCAGCTGACAATCCTTGGATCAGAGTGGAGGCAAGTCCAGGGAAAGAGGGTTCAGCCAGAAACCTGTTTATTACACACATCTGCTTCTTAGCAAAAATGTGTACGGTCAGCTGTTAGCTGTTAAAAAGGTGCAAGAAGGAAATAAATCAGTCTGAATCAAAGACAGAACTATATGTGCTCTTCTATCCAATTAGGAAATGTCAGTGAAATGATGAACAGTCTTCCCAGTCAAGGGGAGAAACAGTTTTAAGCATCCAGATTGCCAAGCATAGTGCGAAATTGCTGAGATAATTGGCACCAGCACCTGGAAACCTGGAATCAGTAAATTAATAAGAACAGGATGTGAGTACCACTCCTAATTCATCTCTGTCCTTTGAACAACACATCTCATGCATCACATCCTTCAACATCTAGAACAGTGACACACTTCTCATTCCTAATATTCCTTTTGCCGTTTACAATGGCCACCAGGAGCACAGCAGGTACCCTTTTCTCTCAACATCTTCCCTGCCTGATTCCATTTCCTTCTTCACACTGTCAACATCTGTAGATACATTAAGCAAGTCACATAAACTCATTCTTCCTTGCAGAAGACATTTACTTTCTCCTTCTTCCAAATAGGACAAAATAGCAGATTCACAACAAGAATATCATTGAATGCCCTACCATCCACCTTAAAGTGGAACCACTTTACTGGAAATCTGTGGCTACTCAGAACTTTTGGTAATCTGTGCCTTCACTGAACTTCACTGCCCAATCAGGCAGCTTAACAACACTGTGATGAATTGATGGTGTGACGGTAAAGGTGGTAGTTTTAAGCAACAGAATGGTATTAATCAGCTGGTGTTTTGGGCAGAGCATTGGCAGATAAACTTTAATTCTGGAAAGTGTGAGGTGATGCATTAAGGGAGTTGCATTAGTGTAAGATATACACAATAATGGTTTCATTAGCCAGGGCATAAAATATCAACACCAAGAGATCTTAAAAGAATTTTTATTGGCCACAGCGAGAGTATTGTGTGCAGTTCTGGTTGCCATATTATAGGAAAGATGTGAGGAGTTCAGAGGATGTTTACCAGGATGTTGGCAAAAAAAAACTGTAGGGCTTCTTTTTCATCATGGATGTTGTTTGACCTACTGAGTTCCAGCAGCAGACTGTTTCACCAGGATGTTAACTGAGATGGAATGTTTCAGTTATTAGTGGAGAATTTTATCAGATTTTGATGCAGCAGAGGAAGCTGTGGGAGGACTGATAAAGATACATAAAATTCTGAGAGATGAGGATAAGTTAGAAAAAAAATTCCCATGGAAGATGTCTAAAACCAGAGAGCATACATTGACAGTGATGAGTAAGAGATTTAGAGGGGGTCTAAGGTACAGTTTTTCATTCCTTCTTCAAAAAAGCACAAATTCATGAGACCTGGTTTCCTATGCACAAAGCCATGCTGATTATCCCTCATCAGTCCTTACCTTTTCAAATCCTGTTCCTTAGAACCCCTGCAGTTACATACCCACCACTCACATTAGACCTAGATCCCTGGATTGTCCATGCAGTCTTTTTTGAATAAAAGCACAATATTATCTATCCTTTGGTATCTCACCACAACCAAGAAAGATACAAGTATCTCTGCAAAAACTGAACATGGGATAATTGGACTAGTTCATGTAGACAACTTGGTCAACAGGGATGAGTTGGGCCAACAAGTGTTTGTTTTTGTGTGGTATAACTATGACTCAGTGAGTGGTTTGCAATCTGGAATGCACTGCCTGAGAAAGGTAGTAGAGGCAGTACCTTCACATCTGGACAAGCACTGAGTCACCAAGGATCAGCACAAAAGTGGTGAGTTCTGTAGAGGAGCTTCCATCAACTCCCATATTATTTCCAAATACCAGCACGGAAAATCCATCATCACCACCCTCAACACATCATCACCCCCAACTCTATCCAATATCGAAAGCAAGATGGAAGAGTATCTATGTAATTAAACAAGACACACAAAATGCTGGTGGAATGCAGCAGGCCAGGCAGCATCTATAGGAAGAAGTACAGTCGACGTTTTGGGTTGAGACCCTTCATCAGGACTAACGGAAAAAAGAGCTAGTAAGAGATTTGAAAGTGGAAGGGGGGTAGGGGGTTAGTAAGGCAATACGCGGAGAAAAAATGAGGTACGAAGGTAAACTAGCCAAGAATATAAAGGAGGATAGTAAAAGCTTCTTTAGGTAAGTGAAAAGGAAAAAACAGTTAAGACCAAAATTGGGCCCTTGAAGACAGAAACGGGTGAATTTATTATAGGGAACAAGGAAATGGCAGATGAGTTTAACAGGTACTTTGGATCTGTCTTCACTAAGGAAGACACAAGCAATCTCCCAGATAGAATAGTGGCCAAAGAACCTAGGGTAATGGATGAACTGAAGGAAATTTATACGAGGCAGGAAATGGTGTTGGATAGACTGTTGGGTCTGAAGGCTGATAAGTCCCCAGGACCTGATGGTCTGCATCCCAGGGTACTTAAGGAGGTGGCTTTAGAAATCGTGGACGCATTGGTAATCATTTTCCAATGTTCCATAGATTCAGGATCAGTTCCTGTGGATTGGCGGGTGGCTAATGTTGTCCCTCTCTTCAAGAAGCGAGGAAGAGAGAAAACAGGGAATTATAGACCGGTTAGCCTGATGTCGGTGGTGGGAAAGATGCTGGAGTCAATTATAAAAGATGAAATTACGACACATCTGGATAGCAGTAACAGGACTGGTCCGAGTCAGCGTGGGTTTACGAAGGGGAAATCGTGCTTGACTAATCTTCTGGAATTTTTTGAGGATGTAACTATGAAAATGGACAAGGGAGAGCCAGTGGATGTAGTGTACCTGGACTTTCAGAAAGCCTTTGATAAAGTCCCACATAGGAGATTAGTGGGCAAAATTAGGGCACATGGTATTGGGGGCAGAGTACTGACATGGATTGAAAATTAGCTGGCTGACAGAAAACAAAGAGTAGCGATTAACGGGTCCTTTTTGGAATGGCAGGCGGTAATCAGTGGGGTATCGCAGGGTTCAGTGCTGGGACTGCAGCTGTTTACAATATATATTAATGATTTAGATGAGGGAATTAAAAGTAATATTAGCAAATTTGCCGATGACACAAAGTTGGGCGGCAGTGTGAGATGTGAAGAGGATGTTATGAGAATGCAGGGTGACTTGGACAGGCTGGGTGAGTGGGCAGATGCATGGCAGATGCAGTTTAATGTGGATAAATGTGAGGTTATCCACTTTGGTGGTAAGAACAGGAAGGCAGATTATTATCTAAATGGAGTCAAGTTAGGAAAAGGGCAAGTACAACGAGATCTAGGTGTTCTTGTACATCAGTCACTGAAAGCAAGCATGCAGGTACAGCAGGCTGTGAAGAAAGCTAATGGCATGCTGGCCTTCATAACAAGGGGAATTGAGTATAAGAGCAAAGAGGTCCTTCTGCAGCTGTACAGGGCCCTGGTGAGACCACACCTGGAGTACTGTGTGCAGTTTTGGTCTCCAAATTTGAGGAAGGACATTCTTGCTATTGAGGGAGTGCAGCGTAGGTTCACAAGGTTAATTCCCGGGATGATGGGACTGTCATATGTGAAAAGATTGGAGCGACTGGGCTTGTATACTCTGGAATTTAGAAGGCTGAGAGGGGATCTTATTGAAACATATAAGATTATTAAGGGATTGGATATGCTGGAGGCAGGAAGCATGTTCCCGCTGATGGGTGAGTCCAGAACCAGAGGCCACAGTTTAAGAATCAGGGGTAGGCCATTTAGAATGGAGTTGAGGAAAAACTTTTTCACCCAGAGAATGGTGGATATATGGAATGCTCTGCCCCAGAAGGCAGTGGAGGCCAAGTGTCTGGATGCTTTCAAGAAAGAGATGGATAGAGCTCTTAAAAATAGCGGAATCAAAGGTTATGGGGATAAGGCAGGAACTAGATACTGATTGTGGATGATCAGCCATGATCACAGTAAATGGTGGTGCTGGCTCGAAGGGCCAAGTGGCCTACTCCTGCACCTATTGTCTATTGTCTAATGTGTTTTGGCATCATTTTAACCTAAGTCCTCCATTCATCCAAATGATCGTCAAGTACACTTGAAACTAGGTTTAAGGGAATCTCTCCTATGTCCAGGCATTTAGCATAGAGAACAATTTGTGGAGCTGTCAGGGGATTGAAGAGAAGGCCCTTTTATGCATGAAAATATTTCCCAGCAAATATAAACAGAAGCAAGAGGCTTCAGCCTCTCAGCTGCCAGGTATGTTTATTTTCATTTAGTTTAATTGTGAAGTGCTGATGTTTGTAGTGGCAGAAACTTGACAACAGCAGAAGTAAGGTATTTATAGTAGAAAACAAATTAATTCTGCTGTCATGTGGGATAGATTCTGTAATTTGACACCTGAGTGAAGCAGTGATTTGAAGCTGGGTTGGTAATTGACTAGAGCAGTTTGGCTGACCAACGTGCCAATCAGCCAATGTTTTGTTCCTACAGTTTCTAGATTTAGTATAAAGTTGTTTTAATACATCATTCTCAGTTTTATTAATGCGCATTTAGTTTATCTCATGTTATTGACAACTTTAATTGTACATTTTATTAATGTGTGCTCCTTGGCACTTCTGATTGCTTTGAAACATGTGGAATGCTTTGCACAGGAAGGGAGGAGCTGCTATTAAACTGGTTACACATGTGTAGTCAGCTCAGGGGATCGACACAGTGGAATTGTTCCATTGGCTCAGACTAGGAGAAAGGATATGTTGATCTCTGCCTTGAACTTAGAGAGACAGTCAGCAGGACTGGGATAGGAAGGTGTACAATCCTCTTAAGTTTTTAGGCAAGTAAGTCTCCATGGTAGACAGATTTGCTGGAATGTGCAAAAGAATGATAATTAGGATCTCCTGAAAAAAGCAGCCTTTTAGTTGTCATAAATAGATATTGCACATGTCTGCATTTGGGCTTTAAAAGAAAGTGCAGCCTCTTAACAATAAATGTTGTGGTGAATAGAGGATACAGTGTAGAATTTCCCTTTCTAGGCAAAATGGCTGGTGGCGCAGTGGCATCAGCGCCAGACTCCAGAGAGAAGGTTCCGGAGTTCAAACCCAGTCGGGTCACTCCTGGGCACGCTTTCCATCCATGCCGGGTTGAGTGTCGAGCTTGCAACTCGGCCTTGTAAAAAAAAACTGCGCTGTGAGAAGGCCATGGGGGACTACTCACAGAATATTTCCTCCAAGATAACCACTTGAAAAGTGGCCCCCGAGGCTCTGGCAGAGTATGGCACACACACAAAAAAGGCGAGATGAAGGGATGCACTTAAAATAATGAAGGATAATGTGCTGAGTAGCTTTCCAAATTGTTCAGGCTTTCTGATAAGCTAATTAATTTTAAATGAGTTTTTATTTAATTTCCTACTTTTTAAATGCTAGTTTATATCTTATCTCAGTATAATTAAACTTGGAGAACATTTTGCAGAAGCAAGGGAGATAGAGGCTTAGCGTTCGGCCTACCTCGGGTAATTATGCAAGGTGCTGGAGTAAGATTGTGTCTGTCATTTCTCTCAGATGGACTGAAAGGAACAGTACAAACAGTTTTGGCTTAGTCTGTCAATGAACAGCTCTAACTTTATGTTCCCAGGAATTAAGAAGGATAGGGTGCAACTCATTCAAAGATTTCAAGGTATGAAGTGGAAATAACAGTATTTATTTCAACTGGTTGATAAACTGATAATTAGGACATTGATATAAAGAGGAAGAGCTTGGTCTTTCAGGAATGTATGTAGGACATTCTTTACACTAAAATGTCATGGAAATTTGAGACTTTTTGTTATCATTAATTGATTCTGTCAATTATAAACTTTGTCCCGGAGTAATAATATTTTGAAAATCATTGATATTAAGGTACAGAGGCCAAAAGTGGCCATGTGGATACAAATAGAGTTCTGTCACAGACAAGCCATGATCTCACTGAATGTGAGAGCAGACCTGAATGCTTCTCCTGTTTGTATAATCTATGTTGGGGCACTGAACAGGGTTCAAAATATCACAAACTGCCAGATTTTCTGAACTTCATTTACAGTGAAATCAGATATCTCACCATATCTACATGAGGTACACAGGGAAGCTTTGTGGACTTAAACAGATAAAAGCTATTTCAACCTTCTGTTTATCATGTTCAGAAATGAAGATTTTCATTGATGAATACTCATGTTCAGTTCTTGCAACTCCTTGCATTACTCAAATTTACACTAAACCAAACTCTGATGGCGGTAAAATTCTCTCACTCAAGTGTCAGCAAATAATCATCTTCAACCAAAGCAGAGCTAACAACTCCTTCTTGATATTCAGTGGAATAACTATTGCCAGATCACCCACCATCAATGAGAAGGGATCCATTGAATAAGATTTGAAAGACTGGTCAAGTAAAAAAGATTAGGTTTCTTGCAACAAAAAGCTCACCCCATTTCCCAAACCTTTTTCAAAAATCCAAAAGCGGTGGGTCATGAGTGTCACATACATCAAAGTTGCTGGTGAACGCAGCAGGCCAAGCAGCATCTATAGGAAGAGGCGCAGTCGACGTTTCAGGCCGAGACCCTTCGTCAGGACTAACTGAAGGAAGAGTGAGTAAGGGATTTGAAAGCTGGAGGGGGAGGGGGAGATGCAAAATGATAGGAGAAGACAGGAGGGGGAGGGATAGAGCCGAGAGCTGGACAGGTGATAGGCAAAAGGGGATACGAGAGGATCATGGGACAGGAGGCCTAGGGAGAAAGACGGGGGGGGGGTGACCCAGAGGATGGGCAAGAGGTATATTCAGAGGGACAGAGGGAGAAAAAGGAGAGTGAGAGAAAGAATGTGTGCATAAAAAGGAGTAACAGCTGGGGTACGAGGGGGAGGTGGGGCCTAGCGGAAGTTAGAGAAGTCAATGTTCATGCCATCAGGTTGGAGGCTACCCAGACGGAATATAAGGTGTTGTTCCTCCAACCTGAGTGTGGCTTCATCTCTACAGTAGAGGAGGCCGTGGATAGACATGTCAGAATGGGAATGGGATGTGGAATTAAAATGTGTGGCCACTGGGAGATCCTGCTTTCTCTGGCGGACAGAGCGTAGATGTTCAGCAAAGCGGTCTCCCAGTCTGTGTCGGGTCTCACCAATATATAAAAGGCATGAGTGTGTTGGATTCCATCAACATTTCAAAAGTATTGCACTGACCAAGTCAAAATAGTCTGCTCGATCATCATCTAATTCTCCATCTTAAACATTTACTTGCTCTAGCATCAGAGAGCATTGTCTACATGACATTTTGCAGTGCATTACCAACGTTTCTTTGACAACTCCACTCGAGCTTGTGTTTTTTTCAGTTCAAAGTAAGTTTTCTTGTCAAAGTACATATATGTCACCTTATACAATCTTGAGAATCATTTTCTTGTGGGCATACTCAATAAATCTATAGAATAATAACTATAACAGAATCAGTGTGTTCAGACACTAGTGTGTTCAGCCAGAGTGCAGAAAACAACAAACTGTGCAAATACAAAAGAATAAATAATAATAATAAATAAGCAGTAAGTATCGAGGACATGAGATAAAGAGTCCTTGAAAGTGAGTCGATTGGTTGTGGGAACATTTCAATAATGGGGCAAGTGAGGTTCAGTGAAGTTGTTCCCTTTGGTTCAAGAGCTTGATTGTTGAGGGGTTCCTGAACCTGGTGGTGTGAGTCCTGAGTGTGCAGGTGTTTCAGAACTTTATTACTTTTCAATTTCCAAACAAAAAATACAGCATTCTTACATGAATGTGTATTGCTCTTTTTCATCACCATTGAGTCAAAGTTGTGAAATACCCCACATAATAGCTCTGTGAATACTTTCTCGCTGTGGTCTACACAAGTTTAGAAAGCCAATACCACCTTAAGTTAGGGATGTCCAATAAAAACAGAATTTCTAGTGACCTCCAAGCATACTACCTACACGTTTGTGAGGACTCAAAGAATCTACTCTCGTTCACCCACAGAAGGTTAAATCACACAGTTTTCTTAGCAGACTCATAAACAATTATTTTCCCAAAAGGATTTAATTTAATATTGGCAACAGGTTTGCACTTGGCTTTCTCTACATATTTCTTTTGTTCTACTCTAAAACATGCAAAACTAGACTTTTATTTGATTTCCTGAGGCAGAATGACATCTGCTTGTGATACTCTTGTCAAAACAGTTTTAATCATAAAAGTAGGTATTAACCGATTCTCATTTGACACTGCTCACTAACATGAAAGCCACTTAGGATAAACAGCTGTCTTTCTATTTTACAGGATTTCACTTCAGCCAGGGAGGAACATTTTCTATGGCTGCTCTGTGTCAGCAGCATTATAAATAAAGCAAAAGATTTTTCTTCCGCTTATTTCTGGTGAAATAACAAATCTGCTTTCATGAATTGTTTTCAGTTTTCCTAGAAATGGCAAATGCAAGGATGATTATTCTTGTATGATGTCTAACCTGTTTCCTGGTTAGAATAACATGAAAATTGGTGAGATTTGCAAACAGGCATGAACAATGTAAAAGGCCTATCCAATGTAGTCTTCCAGTGACTCATAAAACAATGGGAGACTTATTCAGATATTTAAATGGAATTATGCACTTGTGTAGAATCTGACTCATTCTTATGCATTAATACATTAGTTGTCCTTGCCATGGAATAATCATGTAGCACTCATAAAATATACAGTGCTAACCAAATATATATTGAGAAAACTAAGTCAATATTGTTCAACTGGCATGCTCACAACGTTCAGCAGAATAAGTCAAGCAGTAACAATGACAACACCAAACAAGACAACAGCAAAACAAGTTCTGTTCCCACCTTACACACACACACAAACACACACACACACACCCACACACACACACACACACACACACACACACACACACACACACACACACCCTTCAATCCAATCCCAGGAGGCCTGCCAGATCTTCCAGATCTTCCTTCCATTAGGAACTAGAACTATCCCTGTCGGTGGCTGAATCCCCTAAATGAGTTTACAGTGCCTGTCAGCTCTTTAGTGTTTCTGTGTATTGGGCATTTAATGGAAGTAGAGTTGTCATAGAATTAAACTCTTATTGAATGTCTCAACTCTCAACTAATCTTTTATTTTATCAAATCCCCTGGGACTGAAGATGACTTGCTTTTACTCTGATTATGTGGGCTCTTAGGAGCTGAGGAGGCTAATATGGAAATTGCAGAGTAATTAACTCTTGGGTTTGAAGAGGATTGATAGGTTGACTGGCAGGGGGCTAATGATGTTGTGTGCTCCTTCTGTTGCTTATACGGGACCGATATGCGTGTTTGGTACATGGCCTTGAGGTTCTCATTACCACCCTGAATGTCCCTTCCCCACTTCCAAGGAATTATGGATCTGTATTCCTTGACCCTCTGTTCTACCACCTCCTCAGGGCCTGTTCCCTGTGTAAACCTTACCCTGCTTTGTCCTAACAAAGTTTAACACACGTGTCTGCATTAAATTTCATCTGCCATTTTTCAGCCCATTTTTCCCACTGATCCTAATCCCACTGCAAGCTTTGATATCCTTCCTCACTGTCCACTATGCCCCCAGTCTTGATGTCATTTTCAAATTTGCTGACCTGTTTACGATATTATCATACAAGTTTTTTTGGGGTTATCCAATACCATTCAATGCTATTTTACTCTTTTTAACTAATCTTGAGCTGTATTTATTTACAGTATCTACTCTAGCCACTAACAATTCCAGTGAATTACTTCCCCAGACATGCTTCATATCTTTTCTCATATCTTTTGTGCAATTACTCCCCTATAATGCACACTAATCATGCACAACTCTAAGTACACTAAGTTAATTTTTAAATTATCATCAGATAACAACTCATAATGATTGCCAACTACAACTAAGCATCTTATTTGTATCAGATCTTAAAAAGTCAAAAATGTTCAGGAGGTGAGGCAGCATGCATAGAAAGTATAAATGAGTTAATGTTTAAATTGAGGACCCTCAAATGAAATTGTAAAGTAAATAGTTGCAGGGGGAAGATTTGCATTGTTAGAACAGAGGGAAAATCTGTAGCAAGGAGATGATCAACGTGCGGGTGACTCAATTGTTTTTGGTGTTGCTTTAAGAGAGGAAGATGAGCACTTGTTAATCATAGCAGATGAGGTCTGGAGGAGTGTAATTGGAGGGCGATGAGATTAGAGGAAAAGAAATGACTTGCTGGAACTGTGGGACTTAGAAAACTACAGTTGGCTGAAATTTGAGATGGAACAAATGCTGGAAATACACCAAAACTCCAGTAATCAAGCACACTCTGGATTCTTGTGGCAAAATCCATAGACTATTGATGTTATTCATTTTCATACCTGAACACATTATTATTTCACTTTTTTATATGCTACATATTAGTATTTTTTGTGAATTTTACAGCTTTGTAGAGTCTATGACTGACAATAATGGATGGTGTTGTGGATAGCGAGGAAGATATTCTGAAGCTGCAGATAGATATTGATCAGCTTGTAAATTGGCCAGATCAGTGACAGATGAAGTATAATTTTGGAGGGTAGGACATACACAATGAATGGACTTGTCCCAGTGAGTATTGAAGAACAGAGGGACCTTGGGTTTACATGTCACAAGTTGTTGAAATGGGCAGACAAGATGGTAAAGAATATATTTGAGATGCTAACCTGTTCTCCTCCCCTCTTCCCTTCTAAGCCACAGAACCAGACTCAGTGCCAGAGACTTAACTACTGTGGCTTTTTTCTGCTGACTTATCCCCACCCCCTCCCCCAGCAGAATCCTAAATTATATACTTGTTATTGATGGGAACAACTTCAGAAAAAGCCCTGCACTGACTCCCTATTACCTTTGTCCTGCCCTGGTAGTCATCCACTTACCTATATCCTGCAACTTAGGAGTAACCACCTCCTTATAAATCTTGTCAATCAACCCCACTGTCTCCCAAAGGACCCAAGTGGTCATCCAGCTCCAGTTCCCAAACACAGTCTGTAAGGAACTGCAGCTGGATGCATGTCTCAGAAGTGTAGTCATCAAGGACACTTGAATTCTCCCTAACTTCCCATATCAAAGGGGAGCAGACCATTGCTCTGGCTTCCATTCTATGGCGTCAGAGGGAAGGTTCTGACAGGCACCAATTTTTAAAATCTTCCACCTTTTGTGGTAAGTAATGGCTCTTGCTACCTGAAATTGAACCTTGGCTCACCAGCACCTCTACTTCTTCAGGAGGCTAAGTAAATTTGTCACGACTGCGTTAGTCCTCACCAATTGTTATTGATGCTGAATAAAAAGCATCCTATTTAATACAACATGGCTTGGTATAGCAACTACTCTGCCCAAGACTGCAAGAAACTTGCAGAGAGTGGTTGACACAGATCAGCACAGCCTCCCCTCCATGGAGACAGGAAAATCTGCAGATGCTGGAAATCACCTACCAACTTGTACTTCTTTTTCCCCTACCTCCAGCTTCTTGCTCTAACTTCTCATCTTCTTTTTCCCAGTCCTGATGAAGAGTTTTGGCCTGAAATCTATGGACAAGATACTACCAGGCCTGCTGAGATCCCCCAGCATTCTGTGTGTGTTGCTCCCCTCCATGGATTCTGTTTGTACTTTCTACTGCCTTGGTAAAGCAGACCACATAATCAAAGACCCACCCACTCAAGACATTTTCTCTTCTCCCTGCTCCCATCAGGCAGGAGATCCAAAAGATACTTTATACTTTATTGTCGCCAAACAATTGGTACTTGAACATACAATCATCACAGCGATATTTGATTCTGCACTTCCCACTCCCTGGATTACAAATATTAAATATTAAAAATAGTTAAAATTAGTAAATAATAAAAAATTAAATTATAAATCATAAATAGAAAATAGAAAAATGGGAAATAAGGTAGTGCAAAAAAACCGAGAGGCAGGTCCGGATATTTGGAGGGTATGGCCCAGATCCGGGTCAGGATTCGTTCAGCAGTCTTATCACAGTTGGAAAGAAGCTGTTCCCAAATCTGGCCGTACGAGTCTTCAAGCTCCTGAGCCTTCACCCGGAGGGAAGAGGGACGAAAAGTGTGTTGGCTGGGTGGGTCGTGTCCTTGATTATCCTGGCAGCACTGCTCCAACAGCGTGCGGTATAAAGTGAGTCCACAGACAGAAGATTGGTTTGTGTGATGTGCTGCGCCGTGTTCATGATCTTCTGCAGCTTCTTTCAGTCTTGGACAGGACAACTTCCATACCAGGTTGTGATGCACCCTAGAAGAATGCTTTCTACGGAGCATCTAAAAAAATTAGTGAGGGTTTTAGGGGACAGGCCAAATTTCGTTAGTTTTCTCAGGAAGTAAAGGCGCTGGTGGGCCTTCTTGGCAGTGAACTCTGCTTGGTTGGACCAAGTCAGATCATTTGTGATATTGACCCCGAGGAACTTAAAGCTTTTGACTTGTTCCACTTGCGCACCACCGATGTAAATTGGGTCGTGCGGTCCGCTACTCCTTCTGAAGTCAACAACCAATTCCTTTGTCTTGCTGACATTGAGGGATAGGCTATTGTCTTCACACCATGCCACCAGGTTCTTAATTTCCTCTCTGCACTCAAACTCATCATTACCCAAGATACGGCCTACAATTGTTGTGTCATCAGCAAACTTATATATTGAGTTTGATGGAAACTTAGCTACACAATTGTGGGTGTACAGTGAGTACAGCAGAGGGCTGAGTACACAGCCTTGTGAGGCACCGGTGCTCAGAGTGATTGTAGAGGAGAGCTTGTCCCCTATTTTTAGAGCCTGGGTCCTGTCTGTGAGGAAGTTGAAGATCCAGCTGCAGATCTGAGTGCTAAGGCCCAGGTTCTGGAGCTTAGGAATCAGTTTATTTGGAATGATGGTATTAAAGGCAGAGCTGTAGTCAATGAAAAGGAGCCTTATGTATGCGTCTTTATTCTCCAGGTGTTCTAAGGAGGAATGTAGGGCCAGAGAGATGGCACCTGCCATTGACCTGTTGCTCCGGTAGGCGAATTGCAAAGCGTTGAGGTTGTCCGGTAGTCTGTGGTTGACGTGTGCCATAACCAATCGCTCGAAGCACTTCATAGCAATAGATGTCAGAGCCACAGATCGATAGTCATTCAGGCATGCCACCTTGCTCTTCTTCGGCACTGGCTTTATCGTTGCCTTCTTAAAACACGAGGGGATCTTAGACTGAAGCAAGGAGCAGTTGAAGATATCAGCAAATACTCTAACTAGCTCGCTTCCACAGGCCCGGAGAACCCGTCCTGGGACGCCATCTGGGCCCGTCACCTTCCTTGGATTTATCTTCAGGAAGGCCCTTCTAACGTCCTCCTCGGTGACAATGAATCTCGATGCCACCAGGTCCGGTTCATCCGGAGGGAGCGGGACGCTCCTCTTCTGTTCGAATCTTGCGTAGAATACGTAGATTGAAAACATGTACCAATATGTTCAAGAACAGCTTTTGTCCCACTCTTGTAAAATTAGTCGATGGCTTCTTACTACGATAAGGTGGACTCTTGACTTCACAATTTAGGTCATTATGACTTTTCAACTTACTGCCTACCCGCCCTGTATTTTCTCTGTAACCACAACATTTCATTCTGTATTATTATTCTTTTACTTTGTACCTCCTCAATGCACTGTGATTTGATCTGTATAAATGGGATATACAAGACTAGATTTTCACTATACTCCAGGACGCGTGACAATGATAAACTAATTTACCAATTAATGTAACTCTTTATAATCTACAGACGTAATGTTACAAGTGGATAATGATTTCAGATGCCTACTACCTACTACCATAATGGGTTATTAGCTGATGCAGTTTCTCTGGCTCTCCACTCTACTCTGGGCCATCTGAACAACAGGAGAATATATGTCAGGTTGCTGTTAATTGATTACAACTCTGTGTTCAAACTTACCATTATCTCCAAAATATGAGCCTTTGTACCTCTCTCTGCAATCGGCTCATTGACTTCCTCACTCATTGAGGGTTGGTAACGTCTCCTTACTGACCATCAATCCAAGTACACGTGAATGCTGTGTACTTCCCCCTACTCTGCTGTCTATACACATGTCTGTGTGGTTAAGCACAACCTCAAGCCATATACAAATTCACTAATGATACCACTGTTGATGGATGATTCATGGGTGATGATGAACCAGTGTACAAGAGTGAGGTAGGACACCTGATTGGGTGCTGCCACAAACATCAAACTCCCGCTCAATGTTTGGAAAAGGAAGAAACAATTGTTGACTAGAAAAGTGAAAGAAGGTGAACTTATCAGTCTAAATTGGTAGATCGACAGTAAAGAAGTTCAGCAAATTCAGATTCCTGGGCATTATCGGATGACTTGTGGTGGACCGAGCACACCACAATCACAAGGAGAGCATGTCAGTGTCTTTAAAGGTTATGGAGGGTCAGTATGTTACTGAGCAGTCTAGAAGAACTTCGATAGGTGTGCTGTTGAAAACATCCTGACTGGTTGCATCATAGTATGGCACGACAACTTGTACAGGAATATAAAAAGCAGCAGAAAATAGTGGGCTTGCTTCAAAATATTCTTGACACATCCCTCCCCAGCAGCAGAAATACCTACGTGAAGTGCTGCCTCAGGAAGGCAATGGTTATCATCAAGGATCCTCACTATCCAGACCGTGCCATCTTCTTGTGGGAGATGCAGAAGTCTGAATTTCCACACTACGGGGTTCAAAACAACTACTTCCTTTCAGTCATTCAGGCCTTGAACCGATCTGAACATCTCCAATCAGTACCTCTGTATGGCAACACATTGACTACTTTGCAGTACCACGGTCTTCTTTGTTCTAATTGTGTTCTTTCTGGTGTAATTGTGTAATTTATGTTTAATTCTTTTTGAGAATGGTTTCTCTGATGCTATGTGCTTGTGATGCTGCCACAATGAAGCTTTCATCCCACCTGTGCATACACGTTTTATGCAAATTACAATCAACTTGTGTTTGACGTTGGCATCAGAACTACTCAGTTCTGACTCATACAGGAAAGGCTTGCTATCTGAAACTGTTTAGAGAGCTACAACATGCCTAGAAGGATGAAAAAGTGCTGTTCCTCAAAGTTATAAATTTATGCTGGGCTTCATTGTAATAAGTAATAAAATCTAATGAAAGAGAGATCTGAATGAGATTGGGGTGGAGAATTAAAATGACATTATTAGATATGATGAACACAATTACAATTTATACTTTAGCTATTTCTTAGGAATCTCACCTTTGTATTTCTGCTTTCCTACTGTCTCACACCCCCATTTCCCTCTGACTCCCTGTGGACTCTGCACTTTTTCTTCTACTATTCCTTTTGAAGTGATGAGGTCACCTTCTTTGACATTCCCGTTCTAAATTGTTTCAAGTGCTTGCAATTCTCCCACAGCTGTGTTCAACTTCATATATCACATTTTGGCTACATGATACTGGACTGACATCAGTACTGTGATCTCTCTCATAAAATCCTTGAAAACTTGAACCTATTCCACATTAAAACACATTTTTCTTAGAGTGTCCAACACAGTTTGCACTTGATTCAAGCCATGCAGTAACTCTCTAAACAAGACCTTTGGAGTTTCTGAGTGCTCCTTTAAGGCTTGGGCTGTCCTTTCTTCTGCAAAAGTATCAACTGAGTCACAAGTAATTTAAGTTACTTTGCTCCCCATGCCATGCCTATCGCTTTTCACCTTGTCTGTGGTTCTTGTAATATTGTAGCCATCGTGTTGAAACTCTAGGGAGAGACCGTCTCATTCTTGCCAAACTAATCACTGACTCATACTTTGAACTATTGAAGAATGCAAATTGTCCCATTGCTATGGAAATGCTAAATAGTTGTCCAAATGTTACTCTGGTCTCAGGCTGTTCATAACTATCTATTCTTTATTTTGGAATATCTCACCCTGCTCTGAGAAAATGTTATTTTTTCATTGAAGGCTTATTGCACTCTCTTGGTGACCTCAGCAGACAATTCAGTGATGGATACCCTCTGCCCTATTATCTTAGTGCTGTCATAATGCAATGTTTAATTCATTTGTTAATCCACAGCAAAGTAAGCATGTTGGCAACATTCGTTAGTGAATTCTAAACTACCAGCCAACAAAACATGACTTTTGAAGAGTCCTCCTAACCTCTTTATGCTATGGCAGGTCTATTTTTTGTTGATGTTGTTACCAACCCATTTCTGGGTAGCTTATATTTCCCGTTTCCACAGTATGGTTTCTCTACAGCTCTGTACAACTATACATTTTCTGATTTTAGCTCACAGCCACCATTGAAGAACTTATATTTAGTGTTTCTCCTTGTTCCTTAGTCCAAGCTTCATGTTCCTCTTCAGATGGAGTGTTGTCATATTTCATTTGTAATGGTACCAGTACATTACCACTTGTGTCTTGATGATCGCACCTGACCTTTTGGGAGTACTATCTATTTTCACTTTCCTAATTATGCTTTCTCTTTCTGTTTCGGCTTGTGGAATGGCAGTCATAGATATCTTGTTTTCCATGACAACTGTTTTGCAACTGCAGCCTGTGACTCTTGAAGGAGCTGATATTGGGCAGAGCCCATAATATCCTTGGCAATGTATCCCCTGCTTTTTGCATTAAAAGATTGCAATGTTCTCACTGTTAACTTCACATAAACCCCTGGCTTCTCATTGAACCAACTTGTACTCATCTGTGAAGAAAGTTATAGTGGCCTAATCATTTATTCCTTGCCTATACCTCAGAAATGTACCCTGGGCAAAATTACCTTACTACTTCACCACACTTGTGGCTGTTTTGATCAACAGATCCAGAATGTCTAACAGAGGAGATGGGGTGGGTTTGGGTTGTCTGGGTTCAACAGCATGGAAAATTGAAGGAAAGGTTAAAGGAAGGAGAGTGCAGGAGAGGTTATTAAGGTATATAAAATGAAAAAAACAGGACAGAGAGTTTAGGAAGGGCTAGGAGTCTAACTTCAGGCAACATGTGGGTGACTTTGTAAGGAGAGACAGTGAATACAAGGCACAAGGCTGAGGGTGTTGTAATTGAATGCACACAGCATGCATAGCAAGGTAAATAATTTTTACACTACAGATAAAAAATGACAGGTATGATGTTGTGGGTGATACGGAGATGTAGCTAAAAGAGGATCAAAGCTGGGAGCCAAACATCCAAGGATAGGTAGCTTTTTGATAAAATAGGCATGTGGGAAGAGGGGTGGGGAGTAGTGGCCCTGTTGGTAAATATGAAATTAACTCAATAGCAGGGAGCAATATAAGATCAGAAAATATGGAATATTTAGTAGGTAGAGTTGAGGAACTGCAAAGGTAGAAAGGCACAGATTGGATTTATGTAACACGCCTCCAAATAGTAGTCAGAATTTGGGCTAAAAATATATCAGGAGATAGAAAGGTAGTGTTACAGTGATCACGGAGAACTTCAATGTGTGGGTAGACTAGAGAAGAGGATGTTCTAGATTTGGTGTTGTGCAGTGATGTAGATTTGATCAGGGATCAAGGTAAAAGAACTTGCAGGAGGTAGTGAATATAATTCACTCTGCAGTTTGAGAGGGAGAGAAGCTGAAATCTGATAGAATTCAATAAAGTAATTACAGTGGTATGAGGGAGGAGCTGGCTAGAGTTGATTGGAAGGGGAACTGAACAGGGAAGATGGTTGGGCAGCAATGGCAGGAGTTTCTGGGAATAAATGGGGAGAAACAGCAGAATTTCACCCTAAGGAAGAAGATACACACTGAAGGGAGAATGAGGCAGCCATGGCTGACAAGGGAAGTCAGGGACAGCGTAAAAGCAAAAGACAAGGCATACAATATGGAAATGATTAGTGGGAATCCAGAAGATTGGAAAGGCCTTAAAAGCCAACAGAAAACAACCAAGAGCCCCAAGGGAGGAGAAGATGAAATGCAAGGGTAAGCTAGTCAATAATATAAAATAAGGTTGTAGAAGTATTTTTAGATACAGAATAAGTAAGAGGGGCAAGAGTGGATGTTGAACTGCTTGAAAATAATGCTAGAGAAGTGGTAATGGGTAACAGAGAAATGGCGGAGGAGTTAAATAAGTACATTGCATCAGTTTTCACAGGGGAGGACTCCAGTCATGTGTCAGAAATTCAAAAGAGTCAGGGGGCAGAGCTGAGTGTAGTGGCTATCACTAAGAACAAGGTGATGGAGAATCTGAAAGGCCTGCTGGACTACAGCCCAGATGTCTGAAAGAGGTGCCTGAAGAGATTGTCGAGTCAGGGAAGATAATAGAGGATTCAACAATTGCAAATGTGACAATACTGTTTTAGAATGGAAGGAGACAAAAAAAAACAGGTAACTAAAGGGAAGTTATCCTGATCTTGGTTGTTGATAAGACTTTAAGAGTCCATCATTAAGGATGTAATTTCAGAGTATTTGGAAGTATACAATAAAATAGGACAAAGTCAGCATGGTTTCATTAAGGAGAGACCTTGCCTGACAACCCTTTTAAAATTCTTTGAAGAGGTAAAAAGCAGGTTAGACAAAGGAGATATGGTGGATATTATTTACTTGGAAGGCCTTTGACAAGTAGCCACACAGGTTGCTAAACAAGATAGGAAACTATAGATTAGAGGCAAGGTGCAAGCAAGGATAGAAGATTGGCTGACTGGCTAAAGGCAGAGAGTGGGGATCAAGGGGTACTTTTCAGTATCAGTGATAATTAAATAAATAGTGCAAAAAGAGATCTGAAGGCACAGCCTCAGAACGTCCCTTTAAAACTGAGGTGAGAATGAATTCCTTCATCTAGTGGGTGGTGAATCTGAGGAACTTGTTGACGAAGAGGGCTGTGGAAGCCAAGTTACTGGGTGTACTTAAGGCAGAGGTTCTTGATTGGCAAGAGGGTTAAGGGTTACAAGGATAATGCAAGAGAATGAGGTTGAAACTGTTCTGCCATGATTAAACAGTGGAGCAGACTTGATAAGCTGAATGGCCTAATTATCCTATATCTTATGGTCTTGGGTTATAGAACCGTAGAGTCATAAAGATTGCAGCACAGTTGCAGGTACTTGCAATAGATTTATGTGAACTCTCATTTATAGGCTGCATCAAAACAATTCTGCATTGCCATATTGGAAAACGTCTGGAAATTGCACCTTCTTGACAATACTTGCTACTTGGCCATGCACCAACTCTTCTCTCTTGCTTTGGGTTGCATGTGTCAAAATGTAACTTCCTGAGATCTGTTAAAGCACAATCATTGAGTCAGTAATGTCGGTTTAAGATCTTTACAATGTCTTTGTGATAGATGAGAGGTAAGAATGGACTTACCAATATCAAATGTCTTTGAGCCTGTTACCTATAACTATAGCAACTTCTCTGAATGTAAATGCCTGCAACTCTGCACAAGACCCCATCACCCACCCTTCATCTCCCAACAACCTCAATGAGATTATTTACTTTCATGATCATTTTCACCTGTTCCACGCATACGTTAAATGGCCAAACTCTCTGAGTTTGCAAACATACCCACCACATTCCTCATCCACTGCGGGCATCAGAAACACAACAAGCTTTGCAAAAGCAGCAAAAGGAACTAAACTCCCCACCCCACCCCATCCCATCCCACACATCTCACTGGGCACCTCCTGTAGATCTGTGGAAAGTTCTGTATTTCCTACATTGGTCTCATCAGCCATTTCAGAACCCCAAAATAATAGTGGAAGCAAATCATGGTTGATCCCAATGCACTGCCTAAGAAAAAGACTTGGGAATCCAGTTCGCTGTCATCCTTGCACCTGAATACAGATCCGCTACTCCCTCAAGCAGCCATATTCTATAGGCTCTTTGATTTTGGTGAATACTGAGGCAAATGAGAAGCTATGAGAATTTTTTTTTTTAATTTTAGGCAGTCAACTTCCAAATAACAACAGTGACTGGTGGAACAGTTCATTTAGTAATCCTCATTTTTATACTATAGAGCTCACAAAATAATGCAAATGATATTAGCCATTGGGATAGGTGTAACTGGAAGATTTGCCAGGATGCTAAGCAGTAAATCAGCAGCCCAGGAATCTCCAGCATCAAGATTGACATCCACAGAACCCTGTTGTATCATTGCATGTTAAAGCTTTTATGAATACACTTGTGTTCATGCCACTGATCATAAAATATACATAATCCATCATCCAGTTTAAAGACAACACCTTTAATAAATTATTAAAAATTACATCTTGAAAAAATAAAAAATATTTTTTACAAAATTTACATTGCTGCACAAGGAGTTATCCTTGAGTTTCCAAAAGCAGAATACTGAAATCCATTTGAAAATAAATTTGAAATTATGTTTGAAAATGTTACGGTATTTCAATGGGCTAATACTTACTGCCACTTCAGGAACGATACTAAGAAAACAGACTCCAAATGTCACATTATTATTTTTTTTTTCTCAGCTCAGGCTGGTAAAACCTGAGGTACAGGCATAGTCAAGCACACTCACTTGTCAATTGCTAGGAACTTTCGGAATATCCTAGTGGTGTTTAGTATTGTGGCTTTCTGAAGAATTATTTAGATATTACTGTGTAGCTCTAATTGTTTAATGCTATTATGTGGTACTTTTGGGATGACACCGGTTATAGATATTATTATTATTATTTTATTTTTAATATAATAATAATAATCTGATTAGAAAGGCAGACTCTGTTATAGGAATCAAACCGGAGGCTGTGGTAGAAACAAGGACCTTACGGGAAATCCTGGCAATTCTGTACAATGTTCCTCATCCTCTGCATGCCACCTTGGCTGAACAGAGGAGTACTTTTAATAATAGACTATGACAAAGAGCACTATATGAGATTATTCTTACCCTCGGCCATCAGGCTCTATAATGAGTCAACCTGTTAGACTCTTTGAGGTAACTTATTTTTTATTTCTTACTTCTCTTCTAATATTTGTATATCTGTGCGCTTGAAATGCTACTGTGACAATGTAATTTCCTTTGGGATCAATAAAGTATCTATCTATTATTATTCTCTTTCGCTTTTCTAGGCATTCCAATTGATGACAAACATTGTACAAGTTCCAGTATAAATTTCTTTTGATACGAAAAGGGCAGTGTTGGGATGCAGAAACTCAACCAACATGGTTGAAACATGTACTTACTTATACAATAATTTAGATACCTGTACGGGTGTAAAATGATCTAGGAAGTAAAATTCTGTTCCCAAGATGCAAAACAAATCAAATGAATCATGAACTTTCAAAATTGGGCATAATCAAAAAAAATTCCTTTGCTTCTGGAGTTGCTGTTGACAATGTAAATAGTATTACAAGCGATTAGTGATTGCTGATGCAATCCAGATATGGAGTCTGGGAGGTAATTTCACTCCATTATTGATTGTTGTTCAAATGGAGTACAAATGAAAATAAGGACAAGTTCTTCTGAATGTAGATCAGTTTTTGAAGAGCAAGGTTGTTGAATCTATCTTAAATCATTATTCTGTGCCACTTAGATTACAATCAAAATCCACTTGCCAAGCAGTACAGACTGTTGGGTACCACTGAATGCCTTTCTAATTGTACTAAAGTCCCTGCTCTGTTGGCTTTTCTTATTTGAAGAGAGAAGCTGACCAGCAGAAATTGCAACTGCTCAACCCACCACATTCCCTGAATAATCTCCAAATAGTCTCTGAAACCGATGTGCAAGCAGCCTTCAGGAGGGTGAACCCATGAAAAGAATCCGGCCTGGATTGGGTACCTGGCCAAATACTAAAGCGCTGTGCTGATCAATTAGCTGGAGTATGTACTGAGATCCTTAAACTCCTATTTCATCAGTGCATTGTACTCACCTGCTTCGAGCAGGTTTCCAATATACCGGTGTCAAGAAGAGTGTGGTGACCTTCCTCAATGACTATTGCTCAGTAGTGCTTACATCCACAGTGATGAATTGTTTTAAGAGGTTCGTGATGAAACATATCAACTCCTGCCTGAAAAGTAACATAGATCCACTCCAATTTGCCTACTGCAGCAACAGGTCCACAGCAGATACCATCTCATTGGCTCTTCACTCAACCCTGAAACATCTGGACAGCAAAGATATATACATCAGGACGTTCTTTATCAACTACAGCTAAACATTCAATATTATCATCCTCTCAAAGCTAATCAATGAGCTCCAAGACCTTGTGCAATTGGATCCTGGGTTTCCTCATTTGCAGACCCTAATCAGTTCAGATTGGCAACATCTCCGCCTACAATCTCCATCGGCACAGGTGCACCACAAGGCTAGTTCCTGCTCTACTTGCTTTACATTTGTGACTGTGTGGCTAATCACTGCTTGAATGCCATATCCAAATCTCCTGGAAACACCACTGTCATAGGCTGAATCAAAGGTGGTGATGAATTAGCATATAGGAGGGAAATTGAAAATCTGGCTGAGTAGTGCCATAACAACGACCTCTTACTTAAGTCAGCAAGACCAAGGAGCTGATTACAGACTCCAGATGAAGGAAACTAGAGGTCCATGAACCAGTCCTCATCAGAGGATCAGAGGTGGGGAGGGTTAGCAATTTTAAATTCCTAGGTGTTATTATTTCAGAGGACCTGTCCTGGGCCCAGTATGTAAGTGCAATTATGAAGAAAGCACGGCAGCACCTCTACTTCCTTAGAAGTTTGAGGAGATTTGGCATGACATCACAGGTAAAGCCCTCCCCATCATTAAGCACATCTACACAGAGTGTTGTCGCATGAAAGCAGTATCCATTATCATCACTGCTGCCATCAGGAAGGAAGTATGGGAGCCTGAGGACTCACACCGCTAGGTTCAGGAACAGTTACTATCCCTCAACCATTATGCTCTTGAACCAGAGGGGATAATTTCATGCAACTTCTCTTGCCTCTCATTGAAATGCTCTCACAACCAATGGACTCACTTTCAAGGACCTTACATCTCATGATCTCCACTTTTATTGCTTATTTATTTATTATTATTATTTCTTCTTTTGTATTTGCACAGTTGTTAGTTTGTTGCCTCCTGCACTGATCACCCAAGTTGGATGGTCTTTCATTGATCCTGTTATGGTTATTATTCTATAGATTTATTGAGTATGCCCACAAGATTGTGGACTTTAGAAAGGGTAAGATGAAGGAACACACACCAGTCAGAAGTAGAGGGAGTGAGCAGTTTCTTGTTCCTTGGTGACAATATCTCTGAGGATCTAACCTCGACCCAACATATCGATACAGCTTCAAAGAAGGCATGACTGTGGCTATAGATCATTCAGAATTTGAAGAGATTTGTTATGTCACCAAAAACACTCACAATTTTCTACAGATGTACTGTGGAGAGCATTTTAATTGGTTTATCACCATCTGGTCTGGGGGTAGGGGGCAATTGTACAGGATTGAAATCAACTGTAGAGAGTTGTAAACTTAGTTAGCTCCCTCATGGGCACTAGCCTCCGTAGTATCCAAGACATCTTCAAATAGTGATGCCTTATAAAGGCAGCCTCCATCATTAAGGACCTTTATCACCCAGATTATGCCTTGTTCTCATTGCTACCATTAGGAAGGAGGTACAGAAGCCTGAAGGCAGACACTCAACAATTCAAGAACAGCTTCTTCCCCTCTGCCATCCAATTTCTGAATGGACAGTTTACTCTATAATAGGGATAGCATTGTACTGCTGCTGCAAAGACAACATATTTCACAACAAATACCGATGATATTCAACTTGATTCTGATTCAGAAAATGAATATCAGGGTTGTATATGGTGACATATATGTACTTTGATAATAAATTTACTTTGAACTTTGAACACAATGCATATCTTACCTACCATATATTACCTTGTTGTGCACATAATAGATGATCCAACCCGGACCCACAACACCTCCTCATTAGTCAAAAAGGCCCAACAGTGCCTACACTTTCTCAGGAGATTGAAGGGTGTAAGCCTCCCTTGTCCCCATTCGAACAACTTTGTTCAGGAACATGTTTGAGAGTGTCTCGTCTGGCTGCATCACTGTGTGATACAGAAGCTGCAAGGTATCAGAACACGAGACCCTAGAGATGATAGTAGATCCTGCTGAGAGGATCACTGGAACATTGGAGTCTCCCTCCCCGCTACTCGTGCCATTTAACAGGAACATTGTATACAAAGTGTATGAGGCATTATTATGGATCCCTAATCCCTATTCCACAACCTCTTTGACCCACTACCATCAGGCAGGGGGTACTGGAGCATCAGGATATGACTGCCAGACTGGGTAACAGCTTCTTCCCCCAGGCTGTGAGACTAATGAAATCACTTCCACCACGGAGATGTTGTCACTAGGACAGCAAGCTGTTTACCGTTACTATATTATTTACTATTTACCTGTCCTGTGAACTTCACAAGCATTTTGAATTATATGTTATTAACTTATTTGTGTAATTGTTTTGTTTTATGTGCTGCATGTGATATATGTATTGTGGGTGCAATGTTGTCTGAAGGAAAGTTGTTTCGTTTGGTTGTATATATGTACAGTCAGATGAGAATGAACTTGAACACTGATTTCATTGTGGATCAATTATTCATTTTGGATGGTTATGCAACTAATAATTGCAAATATGTGTGTTAGAGGTGGATGGGAGAGGTGGCATAGTTCCTGTTGCATTTCTAAATCAGGTCAAAAAAAGTACCATTGCCAATTCTACTTTAAAGATTGTGTGAATTTCATTTAACCCTCTTAGGAGGAAACTGGCAGTGTTAGAGCAGAACTCCATGCAAGCATGAGGACCACTGAAAGGGAGCATTACAATTGGAAAACAATTCAGAAAGATGCTGAGAGACTCACATGACATCTCAACGAAACAGCAACCTTTGCCAAAGCTGAAATGTCTAGAGGCTAAACCGTGACAGACAGGAACAAAGTAGAGTAGATGTCCAAGGGTCTGCAGATAAAATGAAAGATAGGTTCAGCACCTTACCCCTGTTTGAAGTGAAGATAATGCCTCATGAAGCTGGTAGGAGGGTGTCTTCTTTGACATTCCATTTTACCATCTCCATGGGTTAACACTGCAGTATGCCTGCCCGAAGTTATAGACACAGGTGAGACTGCTGCTCTTTGTTAATCGGCTCACTGTTGTATGATTTCTTCAAGTTTTCTCAAAGCAGATGGCAAAGCTACTAACTGGAACTTTTTGAAGATATTTACCCCTGTATGTGCCAGAGCTTCCATAAATGACTGGTAGCAACCTTGGTGAAATCATCCAGTCAGGAAATGCCTCTCTCCATCAGTCTGCCATGCTTTCCTTTATCCACTATCGAATAAAGCATGAAATAATGTAGAAAATGTCTGTTATGGTGATTTCTCACATTTCGAAATGCCATATTGCTATTGTCATTTTATCGCTTTCCAGAAAAGGGTTTTTGCATGTTTGGCTGAAGGAAAACTAAGGCAGCCAGACGTGTTTGATATACCTGTGTGAGTGCTCCCATCTTCCAGAAACTTCATCCAGGAGAACATGGTGCTTGGGACAAACTGAGCAATCATAAATAAAGAAGTATTATTGGCAAATTGTCACAAGAAAAGTATTAATTTGACATGTAAGAAATGTACATTCCTTAACACAAATATGTCTTTTCTATACTTTTCATGCTAAAATTCCTTGACAGTATTGGATTTCACATGAGCATAACAAAAGTCTTGCACATTTGAACATTACAGCAGCTTTTATTTAGGCGTGTCTTATTTCAACACTCTGACCCTTGCACCTGTGTACTAAGTGCAAACAAGTAGTAATAACAATATATATTGTGCCAATACTTTTTCTTTATCACAAGTTCAAAGTAAGGGCAAACAACAACCAAGGAATTTAAGTGGATTTCAGCAGAGGGCAATGTGATAGAACCAATAATAGAAAGAGAAACAGGCCTTTATCACTTGAAGCAAGTTACTAAAAAGAACTGATAAAGATTTGAAACCTATTTTGGAATCAATGGTGAACTCGTATTGCTGCCTGAAATGACAGTTTCTGCTGACACTGTAATACTCTGCTCATTATCATGCCTAGGATATATAACAAGCTAGTAACCCTTGTTATAAAATCAAATATTTTAGGAATGTCTCCCAATAAGTGTCACATTTATCAAAATCAGTCAGTTTTATAGAATCATGATTTATATTTGATAGTTTAATGAGATAGTAAAGTTTGGAGTTACCTACATATTTAATGTTATTGATATTTTACTTTGGTGATTTTGTGCTGCTTACTTTGAAGCTTATTAATCGTGACATTTTATTTATAACTGATAGCACTGGCAACTTAATGTCTCATATAATTACAGGTCTCTGGTTGTAGGTTTCTGTTTTGACATCTAATGGCTAATATTCAGTAAGCATGACAGGAACATGCAGTAATGGCTGGAGAAAATGTAAAACACATTTTGACCTTCCTTGGTGGATGTTGAATACTGGATTGCCACTTTCAGACATAGGTGATTCTGCTACTGAGCAAATCAGAGAGCACTTATGTTTGAAATTGTTTCCAAAAACAGATTTCCTGTCTTTTCCCTTCGATGTGGTTAATCTGCATTCCAGTGATTTATTACTGAATTTTGCACATTGTTCTACAGGATATTGCTTTTAAAAGTAAACAGCTTCCAGTCATCTGCTGCTGTGCATAAGCTTTGAAATAAATATTAATATAAGTGATGCTTATATGTTTAATATTTAACAATGATTTTGACAAAAAAATTGAGGAGGATAAAATTCAATCACTCCCCTGGCGACACCTAGAGTCGGAACATGGTATCACAAGATTTTAAAAAACAACATAATAATAACTATGTTTTTGAAAGTATCCTACTAGTTTCTGATGATAGCACACCTGTTATTTCTGGATAATATGCATAATTAAATGCCATGGCATTGAAACAATAGCCAGGGCAATGAGAGAGGATATCTCACTGGCAACTCAAATTTAATCAATGCTTATTCTTATAGGTAAATTGGTACTTCTAGTGTGAATATTGTTTTAGTCTTTGTTGTGCTTAAAAAATCATATCAAACAGTTGTCGGCCCTTACCAAAGAAAAGTGAAGAGAAGAAGTGCAGAGCAAAAATAAAAATAAATACTAGCTGTACAAAAAGGTCAACGAAAAGGTGATGGACGTGCTTAGCTCCTGAATCCTGGTTTAATCACTGTTAAAGCACCACTGGACGAGTTGTGTGACATTTCAGGCCATTTTATATTTTCCTATGAGGACTGCTGACATCAGAACATCCTTCAGCAGGGTGAAACCTTGCAAGACCTCAATCCTGATGGCATATCTGGTTGGGTGCTGGAAACCTGTGTTGACCAACTAGCTGGAGTGTTCAGAGACATCATCATCTCACTTCTGCAGGTTCCCATTTACTCCCAAATGGCATCATTGGTTTTGGTTTCCAAGATGACAAGTGTGACCTGCCTCAATGTCTACCATCTGATAGTGCTTACGACTATTAAAATGAAGTGCTTTGACAGGTTGAAGCACATCTGCTTCAGCAGGGACCTGGTCCTGGTTCGGTCTGTCTGTTGCTTACTGTAGGTCTACAGCAAATGCTACGTTGTTGGCTCTCCATTCTGTGCTGGACCACCTGGACAGCTGGAATACTCACACAGTGGCTACTTTATTAGGTACACTTGTACACCTGCTCTTTAAAGCAAATATCCATTCAGTCAATCATCTGGTAGCAACTCAACGCATAAAAACATGCAGACATTGTCAAGAGGTTCAGTTGTTGTTCAGACCAAGTATCAGAATGGGGAAAAAATGTAATCTAAATAACCTTGACTGTGGAATGATTGCTGGTGCATTCAGGGTGGTTTGAGTATCTCAGAAACTGCTAACTGCTGATCTTCTGGGATTTTCATGCACAACAGTCTCCAGAGATTACAGAGAGTGGTGCAAAAACCAAAAAAAGAACATTCAGTGAGTGGCAGTTCTGTGGGCAAAAATGCCTTGTCAGGGAGGCCAGAGGCAAATGGCCAGACTGATTCAAGCTGACAGGAAGGCAAAGTAACTCAAATAACCACGCGTTACAACAGTGGTGTGCTGAAGAGCATCTCTGAAGTTTGGAGTCAGAAGACCCATATCTGAATATTCAACAATAGCTGCATTCCCACAGCCATCAGCTTCTTGAACTGACCTGAAAATCTTTAATTCATCCCCAGACTGTATTTTCCTTGAAGCGCACTAATGTTGTTATGTTACTTTCTGTTTTTTATGTTAAGTTATACATAATTTATATTAATTTGAGTTAATGTGTGTTCATAGATGCTGCTTGGCCAGCATTTTGAGTGTGTTGTTCTATATTTTATTTTTGTCATGGTTGAAATGTTCTATACTGCTGCAAAAAGCTAACTTTCATGGCATTTATGCCCTGGGTGTGTATGCCAATAGCATTAAATTTGAACTTGAACTTAATAGTCTCTTCAGTAAATGCCACTATTCTTTTCTGCACCCCAAATCTGGCACCCCAAGAAAATATTGCTTCCTGTTCATAATATGCTCCTTTCCTTCTCAAGGATGAATGTTCCCTTCTTCCAGTCTCAAATACACATGCATGCTAACATGGTAACATTGATCAGAGTTCAGCCATTTTCTATATGCTGGATAATTAGGAAGGAGCAGTTTAAATTTGTCCACCACAATTGATAACCAGTTATTAATAGCAAAGGAGAAAGCTTGATATGGTTCTGGAAAATGGTGGTTCAAGTGATCCGCCATGTAATTGAGAATACTCTAGAGAAGTACATGCTGAAATCCATAGAATGAACAAAACTGTAGATCAAGTCTCTGGTAACAGTAGGAAATAATTCAATCTGAAACAGAAGGATCAAATTATTTTAACTGAGTAAAGGAAAGCAACAAATAACACCCAATTTTTATCACAACGAAGGAACTGTAAACTACTGAAGGAAATTAGTAATTTGTACAGACAATGACAATTGAAAATCTCATGTTTACATTTGCCGAATGGCCAAAATAGTTTCTAAGTTATGGTAATAAATTAAAGTGTTCATTGTTTGTTCTACATTGAAGAACTGTGATGTAAAAGATCAGTCTACCTTGAAAAAACATTGTTGTTTTAGAATAAAACATTTTTTATTAAAAAACAATTGATCTTGGTTAGGAATTTAATAGGGCTTAATGAATTAAATTAATAAAACTGATGAATGAGGAGACGATATTAAACACGGAAATGATGTTGCTCTCAAAAAAAATATTTTTGAAGACCCATAGCATTTAACATTGTAATATGATCCAGTCTGAATTACCAAATAATTGAGAAAAGCAATTGCATTAAAGTGACGTTGGATTATCTTCTGGCGTAATTTGCTCTTTGTAATCATGGTAAAGTGAATTTTGAATACAGCTGCATTTACAAAGATTGTAGTAATAATCTACCACAGGAGGGCTCTGTTGCAAGTAATAAGTCTTTCAACCAGATTAACAGCAATTTTGTTAAATTAAGCTGAAAGGAAAAAAAAATGTGGAGTCCTCATGTGTGGATGATGTTATTTATTTCTGTCATACTAGTATAGTCATACAGTCATACAGCAGTGAAACAGATTTCTTGATCCAACACGTCCATGCCATTTTTTGTGTTCTCACATATACCAAATCCCATTTTCCAGCATTTGGCTTATAGACTCCTGTGTCTTGACAATTTAAGTGCTGGTCTAGATATTTCTTGAACATTGTGAGTGATTTTACCTCCACAGCACCCTCAGGCTGTGTGTTCCAGATTCTAACCATCCTCAGTGGGGAAATAACCTTCCTCAGATCCCCTCCCAGTCCCTTACTGTTTACTTTCAACAATAACACCAACTTTCATATGGTCTGCAAGCTTTCAGTTACATTCCACATTAATTCCCAGATTTTGAACTGATTTGCTAACTTGCCCTGAATCATACTGTGTGGGCTGTACTGCTTTGGACTGATGTCCCATGTGTTTTGTTCAATTCATTCAAGGAATATGGGCTTCCCAAGCTGAGACAGTATTTAATTGTCCGTTGAGAATTAAGAATTCTTGAGAAGATAATGGTGAGCTGTTCTTTCTTCCTGACCTACTGATGTCCTTGTGGGTCTACCCCACAATGCTGTTAGACTTTCAGGATTTTAACTTAGCAATGGTAAAGGAACAGTAATAACAGTAACAGGAACAGTAAGTCAGCCTAGTGTGTTTCTTGAAAGGCAACTGCCAGGTTGTGGAGTTTCCACGTTGTTAATGTTTTTGCCCTTTTGGCTGGTAGGGGTCATGGGTCTATAATGTTCTGTCTATGGAGTATGGGTGTGTTGCTACAGGGCATCGTATAGATGCTTATGTGAGAGTGCTGTTCTTGGACTACAGTTCAACATTCAACACCATAATTCCACCCAGGCTTGACAAGAAGCTCAGAGACCTCAGCCTTCACCCTGCCTTGTGCAGCTGGATCCTGGACTTCCTGTCAGATCGCTGGCAGGTGGTAAGAGTGGGCTCCCTCACCTCTGCTTCTTTGACTCTCAACACAGATGCCCTCAAGGCTATGTCCTAACACCTCACCTTTACTCTCTGTACACCCATGACTGTGCCACCACCCACAGCTCCAATCTGCTAATTAGCTTGTCAGATGATACTACATTGATTGGCCTTATCTCAAATAATAACGAGGCAGCCTACAGAGAAGAGGTCATCACCCTGACACAGTGGTGTTAAGAAAACAACCTTTCCCTCAATGTCGCAAAAACAAAGGAGCTGGTTGTGGATTACAGGAGGAATGGAGACGGGCCAACCCCTATTGACATCAATGGATATGGGGTTGAGAGGGTGAACAGCATACACATCACCGAGGATCTCACGTGGTCTGTACATACCAGCTGTGTGGTGAAAAAGGCACGACAATGCTCCTTTCACCTCAGATGGTTGAAGAAGTTGGGCACCCTAAATCCTAAAGACTTTCTACAGGGGCACAATTGAAAGCATCCTGTCTGGTCGCATCACTGCCTTGTATGGGAACTGTACTTCCCTCAATCGCAGAACTCTGCAGAGAGTGGTGTAGACAGCCCAGCACATCTGTAGATGTGAACTTCCCACTATTTAGGACATTTACAGAGACAAGTGCATAAAAAGGGCCTGAAGGATCATTGGCGACCTGGGTCACCCCAACCACAAACTGTTCAAGGTGCTACAATCTCGGAAACGGTACCGCAGTATTAAAGCCAGGACCAATAGGCTCTGGAACAACTTCTTCCACCAGGCCATCAGACTGATTAATTCATGCTGATACCATTGTATTTCTATGTTATATTGAGTGTCCTGTTGTACAAACTATTTACTACTGTTTATTACAAATTACTATAAATTGCACATTGCACATTTAGACGGAGATGTAACGTAAAGATTTTTACTCATGTATATGAAAAATGTAAGAAATAAAGTCAATTCAATTCAATAAAAAGATGTTACAAACTGTGTTTTAATGGTCTAGTGAGTGAATTGTTGTGAATGAAGTGCTATATCCTGTAAGGTGTTGTGTTTCTTGAGTACTGTTGAAGCTGCGTTCATCCAGGCACATGGAGAGTATTCCCCCACGTTGCTGACTTGGACCTTGTAGTGGTGCACAGGATTTGGAGAATTAGTTGAATTACTCATCAGGAGATTCCTATCCTCTAACCTGTTTTTCTAGCCACATTGTACATAAAGCTACTTCAGTTTGTGTTCAATGGTAGCCCTTGGGATATTAGTAATGGGAGAATTCAGTAATGGTAATGCCATTGAATGTTCAAGGGTAATGGCTACTTTGTTGGATAACTTCATTGCCTGGCACTTGTGCAGCATGAATGTTACTTTCCTGCTAGCTGCCCAGTTCTGGATGTTGTCTAGGTCTTGCTGCTTTTTGTTGTGGACTTCTTCATTAACTGAGGAGCTGAATATGACACAACCATCAGCAAACTTACCAATTTCTTACCTTACATTTGACGGAAGGTCATTGATGAAGAAACTGAAGATAGCTGAGCACAGGACACTACCCTAAAGGACTCCTGTAATGGTGTCCTATGATGGAGTTCATTGACTACAGCCACTTTCCTTTGAGCTAGGTATGATTACAAAAAGCAGGGGGGTTTCCCCTGATTTCCATTGACTCCATTTTGCCAGGGCTCCTTGATGCCATACCTGATCAAGTGAGAAATTATGCTCACTTCAGCTCTGTAGATCATAAACACAACACACACAAAACACTGGAGAAACTCAGCACATCAGACAGCATACATGGAGGGGAATAAACAGCTGATGTTTCGGGCTGGGACCCTTCACCAGTACTCTGTGGTTTAGCTCATTTGTCCATGCTTGGACCAAGGTTGTAATGAGACCAGGAACTGAGTGACTTTGGCAGAACCCAAACGGAGCTTCTGTGAACAGATTGTTTCTGAACAAGTGCTGCTTGATAACTTGATTGATTATGCCTTCCCTCACTTTGCCGATGATTGGGAATAGACTGGTGGGGACAGTAAATAGCCAGGTTGTATCTGTACTGTTTCTTGTGGATAGGACATAACTGGGCAATTTTCCACGTATCTGGTAAATGCCTTTGTTGAGGCACAAGTGGAGATTCTGCAGATGGTGGAAATCTTGAGCAACACACACAAAACACCCTTGATAAAAATGCCTTCAGGCTGAGACCCTTGATGAATGGTATCAGCTCAGATTATTGACTGTTCATTTCCCTCCATTGATGCAGCATAACTTGCACAGCTTCCCCAGTATTTTATGTGTGTTGCTCTGGTGGCTTTACTGGATTAGCCTGACAACTTCTGGAAGATAAGTCTTCAGTACTTCTGCCAGAATGTTATCAGGGCCCATGGCCTTTGCTATGAGCCTTTTCTAGCCTTTTCTAATGCTGTGAGCTATTTCTTGATATCGTGTGGAGTGAATAAAATAGGCTGAAGACTGGCATCTATCATGCTTGAGATCACTGCAGGATTTTAAGGTGCACCATCTACTTAGCACTTCTGGCTGAAGAATCTTGCAAATGCATCAGCGTTCTCCTTAGCATCGATGTGCTAAGCTCCCCCATCATTGAGAATGGGGATATTTGTAGAGTCTCATCTGTCAGTGAGTTTTTTAATTGGGTGCTACTATTCACGACTGGATGCGGCCTTATTATGTCATTGCAGACCATATCAACTGTTCTCCCTCATAAATATTCTGCTACTTATTCTAAAAATTCAATTGTATTTGCTAGATAAGACTTTCTCCTAAGAAAATCGCACCGACTATTTTTGATTAATCCTGCCATTTCAAGCATAGATTAATCCTGGGCAAAACAGACAAAATGCAGGAGGAACTCAGCAGGTCAGGCAGCAACTACGATTGTTTACTCATTTCCATAGATGTGCTCTGACCTGCTAAGTTCCTCCAGCATTTTATGTGCTTTGCCTTGAATTTCCAGCATCTGCAGATTTTCTTGTGTGATAGATTAATCTCGTCCCTCTGCGGTTATTCCAGTAACTCTCTCCTGCTGATGTTAGACTCACTGGCTTGTAATTACCTGGAAAAGGTATGCTGACTACAAACATTCCTCCTGCTAGCTAGCAATGTATTAAAACAATGATTGAGCTAGGGCTTTACTCTTTGGAAAGAAGGAGGATGAGAGGAGACATGATAGAGCTGTACAAGATAATAAGAGGAATAGATAGAGTGGATAGCCAGTGCCTCTTCCCCAGGGCACCACTGCTCAATACAAGAGGACACGGCTTTAAGGTAAGGGGTGGGAAGTTCAAGGGGGATATTAGAGGAAGGTGTTTTACTCAGAGAGTGGTTGGTGCGTGGAATGCACTACCTGAGTCAGTGGTGGAGGCAGATACACTACTGAAGTTTAAGAGACTATTAGACAGGTATATGGAGGAATTTAAGGTGGGGGCTTATATGGGAGGCAGGGTTTGAGAGTCGGCACAACATTGTGGGCCAAAGGGCTTGTACTCTGTACTATTCTATGTTCTATGTTTTATCTTTTTTATTGATCAATTATTGTTATCCCCTCTTGTGCTAAACACACTGCTCAATGTGCCATCCAGATCCACAGGTTGCCAGATGAAGATTATCTTGTTTTATTTTTGCTGATATATTTAAGTCAGGATAGGGGACCAGGTGCTGAAAATATGAGATGATTGCAAAATCATAGAAACAAAACTTTGTGTCCATGCTGGACTATCAACACCTATTTACATTCATTTCACACTAATTCTATTTTATTCTCACTGTGTCTGATGCCCTTACTTAATCTACCACTTAGTTCTACACTGGGGCCAATTTAGAGTGGCTAACCAATTTGCCAACCTGCAGGTCTTTGGGACGTGGAAGGAAACTCAGCAGAAGCCCACCCAGACACAGAGAGAACTTGCAAACCCAGAGACAACACCAGATTGTATTCAGGTTACTGGAGCTGTGCCAATATACTGTCTCTCATCACTGAATAGACCAATCTGAAGGAATTGGAACTTTTTACTTGAAGATTAATAGACATTCCAAGCTATTTTAAAATTATTCATTCATGGGATTTTGGGATTGATGCCAATATCAACAACTATTACCAAAATCTATTTCGTCTTGTGATGGTGATCCTCGTGTACATTGGTAGAATTAGCTTAGACTCTTCATCAGGCTCTCTTAACCCATATTCTATATCTAAATTTCAGATCTGCCTTTTCAATATCAGGGACTGTATACACTTTAATTTCCCCAAATAAATAGAAGAAAGACATTACCTTGAATCCCTGCCCTAAACCCCATTCCCTAGCCAACAAGCCTTTTCCTTTTCCTGGTAACTGTCGGAATTAAAATCTGAAACTTTTCTGTTGTCTTTGACTTCGTGATGAGTTTCCCTGATTTTGGCCATAATATTCAAATGCGTTCCACTTTGGTTCTTTTTTGGGACGGCTTACAGGCAATGGGAGCAGTTTCCACTGGGGAATTTTGGAGGGGCTTGCTTGTGAAAGGATCCACTTAGCTCAGGGAAATAGTAGCAGGATGGAGATGTGTGGGAAGAAACTTGTAGTTCAGATGACGTGAACATAGGAAAGAGAGGAAAAAGGCAAAGCATGGATCTGGCATATGTTCAGGACAAATGGATCACAGATTTACTTTGGTACTAATGTGCAGATGGGGAATCATGGGTGTGAAGTCCCACAGGTTTTACATTTCCTGCTGAAAATTAGTTAGAAACTGAAGAACCAGTGGCCAATTCGAGAATGATTGTGATAACTTTATCACTCCATACTCTAAACTACCAGAGTGATCTACATTTTAAACCTTTGGCACTCGATTCATGTCGTATTCGATCACGATTTAGGAACATTATCTATTTGATGTGATTGAGATCAAACCACTCACAACTATTTCTGATTAATAATTTCCGCTTGCCATTTATGGGGGTGGCATGGTAGCATTATTGTTAGCGTAATGCTTTTTAGCACCAGCGATCTGGGTTTAATTCCTGCTGCTGTCTCTAAGTAATTTGTGCTTTTTAGGTGAGACCGTGTGGGTTTTCTTTAGCTGCCCCAGTTTCCTCCCACAGTCCAAAGATGTATATTTGGTCAGGGTTCGAAAGTTGTGGGCATGCTGTTGGCACCAGAAGCAAGGCAGCTCTTGTGGGCTGCTCCCAGACTGTGTTGGTCATTTATACAAACAATGCATTTCACTAGAAGTTTTGATGTACATGTGGCAAATAAAGCTAATCTTCTTTAGGTCTTTATTTTAATATCAGAATTCTAACTCTTATTGAACAAAATTACTAATTATTAGTTTCCCCTTCCATCCATCAAACATCTGGTTGTGTTTTACTACTGAGTTGCCATGGTGATCTGTCAAATCATAAACATCTGTAATTTGAGGAGCTTCCTCGCTGAAGAGAAGATACACAAGTAATTTTTGTAGTAACCTGTAAACATGGAGAATGGATTGTCCTGGGGAAAATAAATCACTGATAATATTTAAGCAAGTTTAGAGGGAGCTTATAATTAAGTTTACTCAAGTATTATATTTTTCTATGGTTTTATTTGGAATTGAAAGCATGTCAGTATTTTGATATGGTTCTCTGGATCTGCCTCTTTGTTGAAATGTATCATATATACATCCTGTTACTGAGACAGGATTATAATGTTCTCATCCACAACAGTACAAGAATGGTTATTTTTGGTTTCCTTTCATTTCTTATGCCTGTGAATAACTTCCACAACCTTACTGTTTATGAGATAGACAGCCTGCAGCAACTAGGCTGGATTTTGCAATTACTTATTAATCTGATATGGGGTAGAAAATTCCAAGATGACCATCTATAATTTAGGATGATATTTTTGTTCAAAACCTTAATGTTGCCATCAATAATGATGCATCATTTCAGAGGTATAAATTTTTGAGTTCTATTTTAATTGACAGATTTGATTTATCCAAGCTTGGAACAATGGGAATGTTGGGATTTACAACCAATGTTGACCATTTATTTTTGGTCTGCTGCTTCAGAAGCTGGATGCTATGAGACTTTATGAATTGCTGTCTTTTGCATAAAAGCTTTTCATCTGAAACCAGTATTCATTTTGTTGAGCTGTTTTGGTCCTTTATTAAATACTAATTAATACTTGTGTATTACCTTACATCACTTTAAAACAAAATTTTTAGTACAGCTATCAAAGAGAGAAGCATACAGGATTTTATTTTGAACACTTGATTCCTTGAATCAATGTTCCTTGAACATTGATCAAGGAAATTTTCCTGAATTATGTTTAGGAAAGTTTTCTTAATCAATATATCAAGGTCCCAGTTAGAGAGAGTACAACACTGGATCTCCTATTGGAGAACAAGATTGGGGAAGTGACAGAAATGTGCGTAGGAGAACACTATGGATCTATTGATCATAATTCCATTAGTTTCAAGATAATGATGGACAGGGAAAGGACTGATACTCTGACTGAGATTTTAAAGAGGCTGATTTTGATGGTACTAGAAAGGATCTGGCAGGTGTGGATTGGGATTAGTTGTTTTATAGCAAAGTGATGCTTGGTAAGTGTGAGATCGACAAAAGTGAAATGTTGAGAGTACGGAATTTGTATGTTCTTGTCAGAATAAAAAAGCAAGACTAACAGGTTTAGGGAGCCTTGGATATTGAGGACCTGGTTAAGAAGAAGAAGGGAGTGCATAGGAGGTATAGGCAGCAAGGAAAATGAGTATATGTAATGCAAGAGAACACTGAAGAGGGAAATCAGGAGGGCTAAAATAAGGCATGAGGTTGCTCTGCAGACAAGTTGATGGAAGATCCCAAGGGGATTTCAGGCCCTGATGGTGTACCTGAAAACACGTGCTAACCATCTGGTGAGAGTGTTCAAGGACGTCTTCAATCTCTCACTGCTGCAATCAGAGGTTCCCACTTGCTTCAAAAGATGTACTATGAACATGTGGTGGATGTTTAGGGATCTCTTGCAGGATGTTAGGGATAAATTTGTCCCGGTGAGGAAGATAAAGAATGGTAGGGTGAAGGAACCATGGGTGACAAGTGAAGTGGAAAATCTAGTCAGGTGGAAGAAGGCAGCATACAATGAGGTTTAGGAAGCAAGGATCATATGGGTCTATTGAGGAATATAGGGTAGCAAGAAAGGAGCTTAAGAAGGGGCTGAGGAGAGCAAGAAGGGAGCATGAGAAGGCCTTGACGAGTAGGGTAAAGGAAAACCCCAAGGCATTCCTCAATTATGTGAAGAACAAAAGGATGACAGGAGTGAAGGTAGGACTGGTTAGAGATAAAGGTGGGAAGATGTGCCTGGAGGCTGTGGAAGTGAGTGAGGTCCTCAATGAATACTTCTCTTCGGTATTCACCAATGAGAGGGAGCTTGATGACGGTGAGGACAATATGAATAAGGTTGATGTTCTGGGTCATGTTGATATTAAGGGAGAGGAGGTGTTGGAGTTGTTAAAATACATTAGGACGGGTAAGTCCCCGGGGCCTGACAGGATATTCCCCAGGCTGCTCCACGAGGTGAGGGAAGAGACTGCTGAGCCTCTGGCTAGGATCTTTATGTCCTCGTTGTCCACGGGAATGGTACCAGAGGATTGGAGGGAGGTGAATGTTGTCACCTTGTTCAAAAAAGGTAGTAGGGATAGTCCAAGTAATTATAGGCCAGTGTGCCTTACGTCTGTGGTGGGAAAACTGTTGGAAAAAATTCTTAGAGATAGGATCTATGGGCATTTAGAGAATCATAGTCTGATCAGGGACAGTCAGCATGACTTGGTGAAGGGCAGATCGTGTCTAACAAGCCTGATAGAGTTCTTTGAGGAGGTGACCAGGCATATAGATGAGAGTAGTGCAGTGGATGTGATCTATGTGGATTTTAGTAAGGCATTTGACAAGGTTCCACAAGGTAGGCTTATTCAGAAAGTCAGAAGGCATGGGATCCAGGGAAGTTTGGCCAGGTGGATTCAGAATTGGCTTGCCTACAGAAGGCAGAGGGTCATGGTGGAGGGAGTACATTCGGATTGGAGGGTTGTGGCTAGTGGTGTCCGACAAGGATCGGTTCTTTGACCTCTACTTTTCGTGATTTTTATTAACGACCTGGATGTGGGGCTAGAAGGGTGGGTTGGCAAGTTTGCAGATGACACAAAGGTTGGTGGTGTTGTAGATAGTGTAGAGGATTGTCAAAGATTGCAGAGAGGCATTGATAGGATGCAGAAGTGGGCTGAGAAGTGGCAGATGGAGTTCAACCCAGAGAAGTGTGAGGTGGTACACTTTGGAAGGACATACTCCGAGGCAGAGTACAAAGTAAATGGCAGGATACTTGGTAGTGTGGAGGAGCAGTAGGATCTGGGGGTACATGTCCACAAATCCCTGAAAGTTGCCTCACAGGTAGATTGGGTAGTTAAGAAAGCTTATGGGGTGTTAGCTTTCATAAGTCAAGGGATAGAGTTTAAGTGTCGCAAGGTAATGATGAAGCTCTATAAAACTCTGGTTAGGCCACACTTGGAGAACTGTGTCCAGTTCTGGTCGCCTCACTATAGGAAGGATGTGGAAGCATTGGAAAGGGTACAGAGAAGATTTACCAGGATGCTGCCTGGTTTAGAGAGTATGGATTATGATCAGCGATTAAGGGAGCTAGGGCTTTACCCTTCAGAGAGAAGGAGGATGAGAGGAGACATGACAGAGGTGTACAAGATATTAAGAGGAATAGATAGAGTGGATAGCCAGCACCTCTTCCCCAGGGCACCACTGCTCAATACAAGGAGACATGGCTTTAAGGTAAGGGGTGGGAAGTTCAAGGGGGATATTAGAGGAAGGTTTTTTACTCGGAGAGTGGTTGGTGTGTGGAATACACTGCCTGAGTCAGTGGTGGAGGCAGATACACTAGTGAAGTTTAAGAGACTACTGGACAGGTACATGGAGGAATTTAAGGTGGGGGGTTATATGGGAGGCAGGGTTTGAGAGTCGGCACAACATTGTGGGCCGAAGGGCCTATACTGTGCTGTACTATTCTATGTTCTATGGTTTAAAAGGTTGACAATTGTACCAGTGCCCAGGAGGAGCAGGGTGAGCTGCCTCACTGACTATCGCCCAGTGGCACTCACATCTACTGTGATGAAGTGCTTGGAGAGATTGGTAATGGCCAGAATCAACTCATGCCAAAGAAAGGACCTGGACCCACTGCAATTTGCCTATCATCGCAATAGGTCTACCGAGGATGCAGTCTCAATGGCTCTGCACTTGGGTCTGGATGACCGGGTCAGTAGCAATACCTATGTCAGGCTACAGTTTATTGATTACAGCTCAGCAGTCAACATAATCACACCCTTCGTTGTAATCAACAAGCTCCAAAACCTGGACCTCTGTACCTCCCCCTGCAACTGGATCCTTGGCTTTCTCACTAGGAGACCACAGTCAGAGTGGAATGGAAATAACACTTCCTTCTCACTGACAATCAACGCTGACGCCTCTTAAGGATGCATACTTAGCCCACTTCTCTACTCTCTTCACACACGACTGTGTGGCTAGGCATAGCTGAAATGCCACCTATAAATTTTCTGAAGACACAACTGCAAGCCAAGTAGGTACAATATGGAGAGCAAGCTATTGTCCATGTAGCAGACTCCCCCTCTCCACACAGCTGATGAGTAAAGAAGGACTGGCAGAGATCGATGCAGTTTGGCACTGGCGGCATTGCAGGAATTGCTGGTCTGCATTGAACTCAATGTAGGATTGTCCTAGGGACTCCAGCTCCAGATTTTTCCTCAGGGTTTACTCCTGAACCTTCCCCCATGAGTAGGTAGAGCCATGATGCAGTGGAGGTTTGAGATCAGGGGTTCCCTTCTCCAAAATGAGCTGCCAACCACAGCTGATGAGCTCCATCTGCCCAGCACATCTATTGCTGGCCAAATTTCAGATGATGACAAGGAGGTGTATGGGAGTGAGGAAGATCACCTAGTTGAGTGGTGTCGCAACACAAGTCTTGCACTCTTAATCAGTAAGACCAAAGAATTGAATGTGGACTTCAGAAAGGGGAAGCCGAGGGAACACACACCAGTCATCATTGAGGGATCAGCAGTGGAAAGGGTCTCAAGTTCCTGGGTCTTAACCTCTCTTTAGATTTACTCTGAACCCAATATATTGTTGCAATTACAAGAAAGGCATGACAGCAACGGACTGTCAGAATCAGAATCAGAATCAGGTTTATTGTCACTGGAACGTGTCCATAAGACCATAAGACCATAAGACAAAGGAGCAGAAGTCGGCCATCTGGCCCATCGAGTCTGCTCTGCCATTTTATCATGAGCTGATCCATTCTCTCATTTAGTCCCACTCCCCCACCTTCTCACCATAACCTTTGATGCCCTGGCTACTCAGATACCTATCAATCTCTGCCTTAAATACACCCAATGACTTGGCCTCCACTGCTCCCGTGGCAACAAATTCCATAGATTCACCACCCTCTGACTAAAAAAATTTCTTCGCATTTCTGTTCTGAATGGGTGCCCTTCAATCCTTAAGTCATGCCCTCTTGTACTAGACTCCCCCATCATGGGAAACAACTTTGCCACATCCACTCTGTCCATGCCTTTCAACATTCAAAATGTTTCTATGAGGTCTCCCATTCTTCTAAACTCCAAACTGTCTAAACTGTCATGAAATTTGTTAACTTAGCAGCAGCAGTTCAATGCAATACATAATATAGAAGAAGAAGAAAAAATAAATAAATAAATCAATCAATCAATCAATCAATCAATCAATTACAGTATACGCATATTTAATAGATTGAAAATAATGCAAAAAACTGAAATAATATGTATTAAAATAGTGTTCAAGGGTTCAATGTCCATTTAGGAATCGATGGCAGAGGGGAAGAAGCTGTTCCAGAATCACTGAGTGTGTGCTTTCAGGCTTCTGTACCTCCTACCTGATGGCAACAGTGAGAAAAGGGCATGCCCTGGGTGCTGGAGGTCCTTAGTAATGGACGCTGCCTTTCTGAGACACCGCTCTCTGAAGATGTCCTGGGTACTTTGTAGGCTAGTACCCAAGATGTAGCCAACTAAATTACAACCCTCTGCAGCTTCTTTTGGTCCTATGCAGTAGCCCCACCCCACCCCACCATACCAGACAGTGATGCAGCTGGTCAGAATGCTCTCCACAGTACATCTATAGAAGTTTCTGAGTGTATTTGTTGGCATACTAAATCTCTTCAAACTCCTAATGATGTATAGTCGCTGCGCTGTCTTCTTTATAACTACATTGATATGTTGGGACCAGGTTAGATCCTCAGAGATCTTGACACCCGTGAACTTGAAACTGCTCACTCTCTCCACTTCTGATCCCTCTATGGGGATTAGTATGTATTCCTTCATCTTACCTTTCCTGAGGGCCACAATCAGCTCTTTCGTCTTACTGATGTTGAGTGCCAGGTTGTTGCTATGATTGCACTTCACTAGTTAGCATATCTCACTCCTGTACGCCCTCTCGTCACCATCTGAGATTCTACCAACAATGGTTGTGTCATCAGCAAATTTATAGATGGTATTTGAGCTATGCCTAGCCACACAGTCATGGGTATATAGAGGGTAGAGCAGCAGGCTAAGCACACACCCCTGAGGTGCACCAGTGTTGATCATCAGCGAGGAGGAGATGTTAGATTGTGGACTTCCGGTGATGAAGTCGAGGATCCAATTGCAGGGGGAGGTACAGAGGCCCAGGTTCTATAATCTCACAATCAGGATTGTGGAAATGATGGTATTAAATGCTGAGCTATAGTCAATGAACAGCATCCTGACATAGGTGTTTGTGTTGTCCATGTGGTCTAAGGCCGTATGAAGAGCCATTGAGATTGCGTCTGCCATTGACCTATTGTGGTGACAGGCAGATTGCAATGGGTCCAAATCCTTGCTTTTTGATATTTTTGAGTTTTCCAGTGCCATCTTTGAACATTACTGTGGTGTCATCCAGTACCTTTCTTAATTTACTTTCAGTTGACTCTATTTCTATTGCAGAGGATGTGGCATGCAAATGGTGGATGACCCTCCAATCAAGTCTCAGCCACTCACAACCCCACAATGCTGGCCTTCTTTTTGTGACCATATACAAGCCCAATGTGGCTTGTTGGTTGTTGTATCTCACTGTTACAAATGTCATTCCCGAATGAATTATCTTTTCTCCAGTATAAATTCTTAGTTAGATTTTTGCAGGCTTCAGTTCAGTATCTTTGAAATGTGTTTCAAACTCATTTTGTGAAACCCCCGAGCCAGTGTCCAATTCCATTTACTTTTCCGTTCACTTCTGGTGTAAGCCATATTGCTTGTCTATTGTTAATTTTACAATATAAATCTCAAGTCTAGCCAGTCTTGTGTCACTAATCATTATCAGATTTTTGATCAACAGCATGCAGATTAGTGCTCTTTTTGAAACTGCCACTTGACTTTTTATTTTTATCTTTTCCCCGCACAGTGCATTTAATTTTGTCTGCTCAATACACTCTTTGTATATGTTCTACTTTGTTTGTGTCCTACTTTTCTGCAGGTTTTGTCTGGTGAATGTGAGATCCTGACACAATGGTAACACAATTTGTTTGGTCAGGTCAGTTTCTGTTTAGTTGTTTCAATTTTGTTCACGGTCACTTTCATTCCTGACTGCAACTCAATTGTGTCTCTGTCCATGGTTTCCAGAGATACAGTGACTTCAATTGCTCTTTTAAATGTGAGTTGTGCTTCACTTAGGAGCTGTTTTTGAATGCTGTCTTGTAAAATTCCACAAACTAAATGATCTCCTAGTGCATTATTATTCCCAACACCAAACTGACAATGCTCAGACAATCTCTTCAATTCAGCCACATAAGCTGAAATAAACTCTCCTTTCTTTTGATTTGGCTTATGAAACCTAAAGTGTTCTGCAGTTGTGAGCCCCTGTGAGCCTCTGTGGCCAGCCTTAGAGCTTTGGGCTCCTAGGTTTCTGGAGCACCTGTTTTTATTGTTAAACCCTTGTGCTTTCTCTTTAATCTTTTCAAGTTTATTTTGACTGGCATGCGTATTCCATGTTCTGTGATTATTTAAAACTGACTCCCGATTAGTGCTTACCACAGGATCCTTGTGTTGAGAATGATTTGCCTTGCTATGTTACTTGGTCACACCACCAATCTGCTGGAGTTCCTATGTACAACTTCTTGTTTCCGTCTTTACGTGGAAGTCTGTTGTTCCACCGCACCTTCGTTCAGTTGTTGCCAGCACATACCGTGACAGCAATCAACAATGACTTTGATTCTAAATGTTCCTGCATTATTTTCACAATATCAGCAAAGCTCATTTTAGCTGGTTTGGTTGGAGCAGTTAAACTTCTAAGCAAACTGTATGTCTTTCCACCCAATGCACTCAGCAAAACTGGCACTCACTTTTCACTGGCTATTTTATTTGCTTCAAAATACTGCTCAATTCACTCAGTATACAATATCCAGTTATCCCTTGTGCAATCAAACATGTCTATCTTTTTGATGTACCAGCCATTTCTGCTTTTTATTTTATTTGTGATTATTATCATCCAATACTCACTGTTTATGAACTTGTGAATTTAATTTGTTTTCTGCCTTTTTAACCTGACCCTCTCTCTCCTTTTCCAAAGAAACTACATGCTGCACTTTGTTTTAAAACTCAAACGATGTGCTCTGCTTCAACAGGTATGTAGTCATCTCGGGTTTGTTTTAAAACTACCTCCTTTCCACTCTTATGTTTTGTAATTCCAAAAATTAATTGAAAGAAAAACACAGGAGCCTGAAGATAACTCATGTACATTTACTTTTTCCTTTAGTGTGGCATGCACATATAATATGGTGGCATAGTGACATATGCCATTCATGTACTTTGAAGATACAACCCATAATGAGTTATGTAATCAACAAAGAGCACTTAATCAAATAATATATTTACAACAGTACTGAAATATTAAATATCCAACATGGACCCTCTGTTATAAGGAAATTACATTCCTACAAAATAGCCCATGTCATGATTTTTTTGTAATCATCTGTGTGTATATCAAGAAACACAAGTGAAAATATAGTAAACTGGATTTTTTTATTTCTTGTCTCCACATAAATTGTGAGATTGAAATTTTATTCCATCTCACAGTTACACTGTGTGGCTTGGGAGTTGGGTGAGTTGTTGTCCTTTGCACACTGTTAGTGCAGTCTTTCATTGATTCTATTATGGTTATTCGATTTATGTAAGAAAATCAATCTCAGGGTTGTATATGGTGACATACAAGTATTTTGATCATAAACTTACTTTGAAAAATTTCTGAAACCTGAATGGTTGTATCATTTGGAGCTCCCAGTATAGATGGACATAGAAATTAACATGAACATGGTAAGCCAAAGGGCCCATTTCTGTGCTACACAACTCAATGACTTTACAGACCGAATTGGCATTGATAGAATATACTTGGCACCGTTTTTTAGAAAATCATAATGATTTAGAGTTAAACAACATGGAAATAGGCTCTACAGTCCAACTGATCCACGCTGACCAAGATGTCCACTTGTAGATTAGATCAGATTCAACTTTATTATCATTGTGTGGTACAGATACAAAGCCAATGAAATTCAATTAGCATCTGACCAGGTGCAAAAGAATAGTATTATTTACAAAATAACTGTGAATAAAAAGTAAGTGCTACATCATACAAATATAAAAGTACTGAGACAGTCCAATATGGGTGCAATACTGCTTAGCGCTGTGATGTGAGGTTCAGCAGAGTCACAGCCTCAGGGAAGAAGCTCTTCCTGTGCCTGCTGGTGCGGGAGCAGAGCTCCTGTAGCACCTACCGGATGGGAGGAGAGTAAAAAGTCCATGGTTAGGGTGAGATGCATCCTTGATAATGCTTTTCGCCCTGCCCAGGCAGTGTTTATGGTAGATGTTCTCAATGGTGGGCAATTAGGTGCCGATAATCCGCTGGGCAGTTTTCACCACACGTTGGAGTGCTTTGTGGTCCAATACGGGACAATTGCCATACCACACTGAGATGCAGTTGGTGAGTATGCTCTCAATGGTACAGCGGTAAAAGTCCGTCAGTATCCTGGGACAGAGGTGGGCTTTCTTGATGCTCCGCAGGAAATAAAGGCGCTGTTGCGCCTTTTTGATCAGGATGGAGGAGTTCAGGGACCAGGTGAGATCATCGGAAATATGGACACCAAGGAATTTGAAGCTTGATGTACTAGTCCCATTTGCCTGTATTTGGCACATATCCCTTCAAACCTTATCCATGTTCAAATATAATTGTACCCACCCCACCACCAGCTCATTTCATATACCCACCATCCTCCGAGGAAAAACTTGCCCTTGGAACTCTTTTAAATCTTTCTCCCCTCACCTTAAATCTATCCTTCTAGTTTTAGACGATTCTGTCTATTTTCCTCAATTTTATGACAGATTCTTCAATGATAAAGACATCTTTCACACGGAGTGATCTTATTAAGATATTAGAAATTTAGGACCACATTCGGCACCTTTATCTTAATAAAGGCAATGCGCCACAGCTGGACAACCAAATAGGGAAAGTAGAGTTAAAGGATAGAAAATAATTGAGCAGTACAGACATTTGATGAGGTATCTGTCAGTTTTAAACAGAAGTATATGCCATCGAGCGATGGAAGCGTTATGTCTGAGAAGGTGAACGGACCATGGCGAATTAAGTAACTGAATGATGGTATTAAATGGAAAGAAAAGGCAAATAATGTTGTTGAAGATTAATGATCGGCGAGAGAGAGTGAACGAAGGGAATAAAAAACCCCAGCCGCCAGCCTGCGCCAACCAGGAAGTGTATCGCGAGTCAGGGCCGGCCGGCCAGCCGGCCTCGAGGAGCCGCTGTCTGTCTGAGGCTTCACGGTGTGGCCGGGCTGGCGCAGGACCCGGCGACAACTCCAGCGTGGAGCCCACCACCCAACCACGATCTGCTGCGAGGAGGATCCCCGCCTGGCAGTTCTGTTTTTCGCAGCTGTTTACTTAGTCCAGCTTCGAGTTTTACTTCCGCGGCCTCCCGGTTTCCCCAGGGACTCTCGAATTCATCGCTGGCTGTTAACTGGTAACTAGCTAGTGTTCAGCAAATAACCGCTGTGTGCTAACACATCACGCTAACTAATTGATAACTGTTGGCTGCCTTTTCAATAATTACTAACTGTGGCCTAACTAAAAGTTTGACGTTAGGTAACTGCTCCCACCACATTAGCTGTTAAGTGATTACATAATGTGCTGATATTAATTATGTACCTCCAGTTCATCAATAAACCACCTGCTAATTACCATTATTGTGCATAAATCAGTTAAGCCAATTCATTAACCTTTCATTAATTTAATACCTATAAGCTACTTACTGCTCCACATTTATTAATTGCTCAACAGTTAATAACTGTCTGCTAAATACATAATGGATAACAGGTACTATCAATAAATTAGCAAGTCTGCTAATCAACTCCACAATATGACTACTTGTGAAGCTGATTAATTAGAAAACTATTAACTAATCTGTTAACTACCTGCTGCTGGGAAATGACCTGCTGTTTTGGTAATTACCATCTCAAACTCAGTAGTTAGCTCCTTCCAGCAGATGATCTACTGCTCAGTAATTACTAAATATGATAGCAATTTGCTGTTGTCTGCTATCAACTCGGTTTCTACTGATCTACTTGTCAATAAGTACTAGCTATAATTAAGTAATTAGCTACATACTGGTTAGTAATTAATCATTACTTGCTAACTGACTACTACTGCCTCCTAATGGAGTCAATGACTTATGAGAATTTGGAAATGTTAGAAATTAAATGTGTTGTAAATTGTAAGGAAACAGGAAGGTGAGGGAAAATGGTGAGACTATCTGATGAGGTGCTTGTGTTCATCATGCTGCTGTCTCTCTTCCTAAGACCCCTTTTTTTCACCCACCTCTCTTATTTCTTTGCCTCTACTCATCCTACCTTTCCCTCATAAGGACAGCCTTTTCATTCTGTGGTATCCAATAATATTGGTGTTCTATTACAATTTACAGTGGGAGTGGAATCACAGTTGACTCAATTTTTTTTGTATAAAAGGACTAACTACATATTTTTAATCATAATGTGATTGTATCATGCCCTTAACATCTTTATGTTGTAACATTAATTTTTTAAGTTCTGTGTTAAACATTTTGAATGTTATGATTGTTAAATTATGTACATTAGTTTACAAATCATTACTGAATTTCTTGAGGGTTGTTAGCATTTTTAAGACATTGTAAGCTGTCTAGTACAAATCGGGTCAAAAAGGGGTGGCAGATTATGAGTCTTTGATCTTCATGCTGTTGAAATATGTTTTTTCATCTACTTTAATACTACCATGTTACCATGTTTCCATGTTCCTTCCAAGTTTCTGATTTTTCCATATCTGGTCCTTTTCCAGAAATCCTTCAAGATTTTAAATGGGTTTTTAAAAGTGTAGTGCAAAGAATTGGACATTTCTTCACTTGAGGCCTAATCCATGACTGAAAAGCAGGATCATTTCCTTATTTTCAGTCCCTTTTATTTTGCATCCCCAAGAATCACACATGCTATCTGTGGTCTGTCAAAGCCTAACTCCATTATGTAAGCCTGGGGGGTTTCTTTTAATTTATTTCTTTTAAAATTCTAATATTTAGCTTCTATTACCTCTCATTATTCCTGTCAGTCACATTGCTCTGTATTAAATTTCTCCTGTCATGTTTGCCAATTTCACCCGTCTGTTTCTGCCTTCCTGGAGCTTGCTGCTTGCTATCTTTACCTCCTCTTCCAGATGGTATATTATGGGAATTATTGTTTGGCTGAAGAAGGAGAATTTAAATGTTTTCCCCTTAGTGAATAGATGTTTGAATATATATTTAGAGAATTGTTTCTAGTGATGTTTGCACATTGACTATTATAATATCTACATAAATAACACTTGATTATCTAATCATGACTTTGGACCCAAATGTCACACAAGATTGTGAGGTTCAGATTGTTAGTCTGATTATGTGCAGTTAAGTACATTAAATCATTTTATAAGCTTACATGGGTAGTACTAAATTTCTGCTAATATTGTCCAGCCTCTTTAATTGAAAATGAATGTAAGTGGGTCTCTGTCTATTAAATGATATGGTATAGTGATTCCTGGGCTTGTATTTACCATTTTAAATTTATACATTAAGATTGTCAGTGAAATTTAGCTTTATTGCTCTTTTTATACATTTACCACTCTCTACTAATTTTATAATATGGCATTTGTATGAAAATGGAGAAAGTAATGAGACAAAGGCTATTAAGTCATAGAGTTGTACCGCACAAAAATGGGCTATTTGAACTGCTGCATCCATTTTGTTCCATTTGCCCAGCTACACTTGTTCCATTTGTCCACCTTAGTTATGTATCTTTTTATACCTAGCCTATTTTATTTCCTGTCTAAATATCTCTTAAATATAGTGATACTATCTGATTCATCTCTGGGAGCAAGTCATCTCTGGGAGGAAATTAAGAACCTGGTGGCACGGTGCGAAGACAGTAACCTATCCCTCAATGTCAGCAAGACGAAGGAATTGGTTGTTGACTTCAGAAGGAGTAGCGGACCGCACGACCCAATTTACATCGGTGGTGCGCAAGTGGAACAGGTCAAAAGCTTTAAGTTCCTCGGGGTCAATATCACAAATGACCTGACTTGGTCCAACCAAGCAGAGTCCACTGCCAAGAAGGCCCACCAGCGCCTTTACTTCCTGAGAAAACTAAAGAAATTTGGCCTGTCCCCTAAAACCCTCACTAATTTTTATAGATGCACCGTAGAAAGCATTCTTCTAGGGTGTATCACAACCTGGTATGGAAGTTGTCCTGTCCAAGACCGGAAGAAGCTGCAGAAAATCATGAACACGGTGTAGCACATCACACAAACCAATCTTCCGTCCTTGGACTCACTTTACACCGCACGCTGTTGGAGCAGTGCTGCCAAGATAATCAAGGACACGACCCACCCAGCCAACACACTTCTCGTCCCTCTTCACTCCGGGAGAAGGTTCAGGAGCTTGAAGACTCGTATGACCAGATTTGGGAACAGCTTCTTTCCAGCTGTGATAAGCCTGCTGAACGGATCCTAACCCGGATCTGGGTGTACCCTCTAAATATCCAAACCTGCCTCTCTGTTTTTTTGCACTCCCTTACTTCCCATTTTTCTATTTTCTACTTATGATTTATAATTTAAATTTTTAATATTTACTATCGATTGGTAATCCAGGGAGCGGGAAGCGCAGCATCAAATATCGCTGTGATGATTGTACGTTTTAGTATCAGTTGTTTGGCGACAATAAAGTAAAGCATAAAGTCTAAATATCAACCACTATTGAAATCTTAAAAAAATCTTCAAATCTCCTTAAAAATAAATAAGAAGCTTTATTTGTTCCATGTACATTGAAACACAGAGTGAACTGCATTATTTGTGTCAAATCAAATCACCAAGCATTGTACTAGGCATCCTTGGCCACTGTCACCACACTTCTGATGCCAACTGTGCATGGCCACAAGTCACTCATCTGAACCTGTAGAATGTGGAAGCATTCTGGGGAAGTCCATGCCATCACAGGGAGAACATACAAACTTCTTGCAGACGGTGGCAGGAATTGAACCCTGAAATGTGTAAGCTGGCACCATAAAGCAATGTACAGTACTAACTGCTACGCTACTGTGCCTTTAAAGCTTCTTCAGCTTGTCTTAAACCAATGCCTTGTTTCTGATGCTTCTACCATGGGGGGAATAATTCTATCTGCCCAATTCCTGCTTCTAATTTTATATGCATTTGTCAGGTCACCTCACAGCTTCCTTTAGTCCACTGAAAACAAACATAACCAATCCAGTCTATCCTTGCAACTGAAGTCCTCAATCCAGGCAATATGCTGGTGTATCTCCCCTGTACTCTCTCTAGTCCAAACATTCTTCATAGGTGACCAGAACTGCATACAGTACTCTGAGTATGGCCTAACAAGTAAGTCAGCATAATATTCTAACTTTAAAGCTTCTTCAGCTTGTCTTAAACCAATGCCTTGTTTCTGATGCTTCTACCATGGGGGGAAGTCCTTGAAACCCACATTAACATTCCTTAGCACTCTACCATTTGCTAAATATGCCCTTTCCGTATTCGACTTCCCAAAATGCATCACATTGCACTTGTCTGAGATTAAATTGAATCTGTCAACACTTTGCCTAGCTTTCTATCTGCTCTATATTCTGATGTATCTTTAGATAAACTTCCTCCATCATCCACAACACCACTAACTTTTGTATCAGCAGTATATTGGAAAAGACATGACTTTAGGGGGATGGGACTAGAATCGGAAAATAAACTGGAATAATTTACTGACATACAGAGATGTACAACAACAGCAAGAGCCATTCGAACAGTGATTAATGGAGTGTAGGAAAATGTATTAAACTAAAATGCAAGAACAGACCAGAAATAACTTAACAGGATTGAATGAGCAAGACAGATATGAAATTTAAGGAAAAAGCATGTACTTGGTATGTGGACAAAGGAACTATAAATTCCAATATAGAAGAATTCCAATGGGAGTATAAAGAAAAAATACAAGTCCATTTGTTATACAAGTCCATTTGCCACAGAATATAAAAAGAAATAAAATACTCTCAAGATACAAAAATAACAGTGAAATCAGAGCAAATAGAGCTTTATCATACTGGGCATGAGGTGAAAAGATAACAGAAGTCAATTCACTTTTCTCATCTTCAAGGTGCTGTTTGAAGCCAATGTTATCCCAAATCAGGCCAACTACTTGATGCATTCACAATTTTTAAGGTCATGTTTCCCTCCAACTTTGAAAGTAAGTTCTGTGAATAATGCAAGTTATGCACATATAATTCTTTCTTTCTAATGGTATGGCAAGAAATTGGCAAATAGCACTGTGCTACATTGTGCTACATTATTTTAGTAGCAGTTTTAAGAGTGCAAGAACTAAGAGGTCCACTTACAACTTACTGTCTTTAAAGAAAGTATTTTGGCATCTAATTATTTTGGATTGTGGTAACCATTGTGTGCTGAGAATTAATTCTCTGGCAAATCCAAGCACAGCTTTACTAACATAGTAATTATCTTTTAAAACTAATTCTCATTTCCAAATGAAATACTAATGAGATGTAAAAAGAAAAATCAATCTTATGTAAGATGGTCTTTGCATTTTATGCAGAAGGTTAATCTTTCAAATACACAACAAACTGCACTCAGATATAAAAAAGTGAACCAATTTTAAGAAGGCAGTATGAATTATTCATAATAATCATGGTTAATTAGCCTATCAAATGAGTCATTGGTTAATTTAATTCTAAAGTAGTTAAAAATATCTCTTATCCCCAGGATCATGTTAGAGGGATTTCCAGAAGTGATTGCCTGACAGCATTATTTGGGATTTGAAGTTCAAAGGTTCATTTATTATCAAAGCATGTATCCATATACAACTCTGAAATTCATCTTCTCCAGGTAGCCACGAAACCAAAAGAAAGAACATGAAAGTCATACAGAGAGAAACATCAAATCCACTTCTCCCCCTGCAGAAAAAAAATGGTAACATGATCAACCCCCAAAACCCCTCCCTTCATACAACCCCTCCCAAGAAAACAAGCCCTCTTCCACACACTAAAAAACTAACAGAACATTTACCGGAATGATTTGAGCAATTTGTAACTGCTGGCTCAAATCATTCCTGTAAATGTTAATATAATAGAGTTGAAAGATGCTATCAATTTTCATTTTGCAGTATTGAGGTCAACAGCAGGTGGTGTCGGAACCAGGATTGTTGGAAGTCTGGATGAGGCAAATCTGTGGTCTTCCCTTTCCTGATACATTTCTTGAATATAAACCCTGATGCTTTTGTTTTAATGAGTCACAGTAACCATATATTATAACCTTTTATTCAGCCCATGTTTCATGTTTTATTGAAATGCCAACTATAAGTTTGAAAATTAATTCTGTAACATTGAATAAAGTGCAATCTTTATGCTGTGAGGGTCAGAGGAAAGGTTTTGCAATTTTATACTGCCTTTTCATCTTTTTGTCAGAACACTGAAGTGCTTTAAGCCTTTGTCTAATTTCTAATGTCAGAACTGAATGTATATGGCAGTGCCTGATCATCAGCTGTGAGATAAGTGACCAGGTAATTTCGGCACGGACTAGAAGGACCAAAATGGCCTGTTTCCGTGCTGTAATTGTTGTAATATGGTAACCGGAGTTGACAGAAAGCTCGACATTAATCTCATCTATTTCCCACATGATATCTCTCCCCCCATCTCCTCCTGGATAAAGCAAGGATAAAATTTCCTATTCCTCGCTTTCTATCACACCAGCATCTAGTGTATATTCAACAGATCGCCCTCACAATTTCTGCCACCTTCAATGTGTCTCCAGCACCAGATACGTCTTCCCTATCCTTCCTATTTCAGCATTCCAAAGGAATGTTCCCTTTACAATTCCCTAGTTCAATCTTCTCTCATCACCAGTTACTTCTCTTCTGATGGCACTTTCTCAAGCAACTTCAAGTGGGTACAACACCTTTTCCTGTACCTCTTGCCTTTCCACCATTCGGATATCAAAACTAACGAGACCATGATTGCCTGCATTTCTTCCAAGCTAGTGTACTGTAATTGCTGCTGACAATATAGTCTCCTCTGCATTCGACAAAGAAAATAAAATTGTATGATCTCTTTTAATTCTGTGCCAGTATTACTGATAACCGAATGTAGAATTAGTCTGTGTTCAGTCCAGAGCTTCCTGATAACTCCCTTATTATTTTTCTATCCCATTCCCACACTGATTGGTCCACTTATGGCCTATACACTTTTAAGTGAGGACCAGTGTTAAATTAACTTACAGTATTTTAACTTTCATAGAAACATAGAAAATAGGTGCAGGAGTAGGTCATTTGGCCCTTCGAGCCTGCACCGCCATTCAGTATGATCATGGCTGATCATCCAACTCAGAACCCTGTACCAGCCTTCCCTCCATCCCCCCTGATCCCTTTAGCCACAAGGTCCATATCTAACTCCCTCTTAAATATAGCCAATGAACTGGCCTCAACTGTTTCCTGTGGCAGAGAATTCCACAGATTCACCACTCTCTGTGTGAAGAAGTTTTTCCTAATCTCGGTCCTAAAAGGCTTCCCCTTTATCCTCAAACTGTGACCCCTCGTTCTGGACTTCCCCAACATCGGGAACAATCTTCCTGCATCTAGCCTGTCCAATCCCTTGAGGATTTTATACGTTTCAATAAGATCCCCCCTCAATCTTCTAAATTCCAATGAGTATAAGCCTAGTTGATCCAGTCTTTCATCATATGAAAGTCCTGCCATCCCAGGAATCAATCTGTTGAACCTTTTTTGTATTCCCTCTATGGCAAGGATGTCTTTCCTCAGATTAGGGGACCAAAACTGTACACAATACTCCAAGTGTGGTCTCACCAAGGCCTTGTACAACTGCAGTAGTACCTCTCTGCTTCTGTACTCGAATCCTCTTGCTATGAATGCCAGCATACCATTGGCCTTTTTCACCACCTGCTGTACCTGCATGCCCACTTTCAATGACTGGTGTATAATGACACCCAGGTCTCGTTGCACCTCCCCTTTTCCTAATCGGCCACCATTAAGATAATAATCTGTTTTCCTGTTTTTGCCACCAAAGTGGATAACCTCACATTTATCCACATTAAATTGCATCTGCCATGAATTTGCCCACTCACCTAACCTATCCAAGTCACCCTGCATCCTCTTAGCATCCTCCTCACAGCTAACACTGCCGCCCAACTTCGTGTCATCTGCAAACTTGGAGATGCTGCATTTAATTCCCTCATCTAAGTCATTAATATATATGGTATACACCTGGGGTCCCAGCACTGAGCCTTGTGGTACCCCACTAGTCACTGTCTGCCATTCTGAAAAGGTCCCGTTTATTCCCACTCTTTGCTTCCTGTCTGCCAACTAATTCTCTATCCACATCAATACCTTACCCCCAATACCGTGTGCTTTAAGTTTGCACACTAATCTCCTGTGTGGGACCTTGTCAAAAGCCTTTTGAAAATCCAAATATACTGTATCCACTGGTTCTCCTCTATCCACTCTACTAGTTACATCCTCAAAAAATTCTGTGAGTGTCATCAGACATGATTTTCCTTTCACAAATCCATGCTGACTTTGTCCGATGATTTCACCGCTTTCCAAATGTGCTGTTAATCACATCTTTGATATCTGACTCTAGCATTTTCCCCACCACCGATGTTAGGCTAACCGGTCTATAGTTCCCTGGTTTCTCTCTCCCTCCTTTTTTAAAAAGTGGGGTTACATTAGCCACCCTCCAATCCTCAGGAACTAGTCCAGACTCTAAAGAGTTTTGAAAAATTATCACTAATGCATCCACTCTTTCTTGGGTTACTTCCTTAAGCACTCTGGGATGCAGACCATCTGGCCCTGGGGATTTATCTGCCTTTAATCCCTTCAATTTACCTAACACCACTTCCCTACTAACATGTATTTCCCTCAGTTCCTCCATCTCACTGGACCCTCTGTCCCCTACTATTTCCGGAAGATTATTTATGTCCTCCTTAGTGAAGACAGAACCAAAGTAGTTATTCAATTGGTCTGCCCTGTCCTTGCTCCTCATAATCAATTCACCTGTTTCTGTCTGCAGGGGACCTACATTTGTCTTAACCAATCTTTTTCTTTTCACATATCTATAAAAGCTTTTACAGTCTGTTTTTATGTTCCCTGCCAGTTTTCTCTCATAATCTTTTTTCCCTTTCCTAATTAAGCCCTTTGTCCTCCTCTGCTGGACTCTGAATTTCTCCCAGTCCTCAGGTGAGCCACTTTTTCTGGCTAATTTGTATGCTTCTTCTTTGGAATTGATACTATCCCTAATTTCCCTTGTCAGCCACGGGTGCACTACCTTCCTTGATTTATTCTTTTGCCAAACTGGGATGAACAATTGTTGTAGTTCATCCATGTGATCTTTAAATGCTTGCCATTGCATATCCACTGTCAACCCTTTAAGTGTCATTTGCCAGTCTATCCTAGCTAATTCACGTCTCATACCTTCAAAGTTACCCTTCTTTAAGTTCAGAACCTTTGTTTCTGAATTAACTATGTCACGCTCCATCTTAATGAAGAATTTCACCATATTATGGTCACTCTTACCCAACGGGCCTCTCATGACAAGATTGCTAATTAACCCTTCCTCATTGCTCAATACCCAGTCTAGAATAGCTTGCTCTCTAGTTGGTTCCTCGACATGTTGGTTCAAAAAACCATCCCGCATACATTCCAAGAAATCCTGTTCCTCAGCACCCTTACCAATTTGGTTCACCCAATCTATATGTAGATTGAAGTCACCCATTATAACTGCTGTTCCTTTATTGCATGCATTTCTAATTTCCTGTTTAATACCATCCCCAACCTCACTACTACTGTTAGGTGGCCTGTACACAACTCCCACCAGCGTTTTCTGCCCCTTAGTGTTATGCAGCTCTACCCATATCGATTCCACATCCTCCCGGCTAACGTCCTTTCTTTCTATTGCTTTAATCTCCTCTCTAACCAGCAATGCTACCCCACCTCCTTTTCTTTCATGTCTATGCCTCCTGAATATTGAATATCCCTGAATGTTGAGCTCCTATCCTTGCTCACCCTGGAGCCATGTCTCTGTGATTCCAACTATATCATATTCATTAATAACAATCTGCACTTTTAATTCATCCACCTTGTTACGAATGCTCCTTGCATTGACACACAAAGCCTTCAGGCTCGCTTTTACAACGCTCGTAGCCCTTATACAATTATGTTGAAAAGCGGCCCTTTTTAATTTTTGCCCTTGATTTGCCGGCCTGCCAGTTTCACTTTTCACCCTACTACTTTTTCCTTCTATCCTCATTTTACACCCCCTCTGTCTCTCTGCACTTGTTCCTATCCCTCTGTTGTGAACTAACCTCCTCTCTCCTAGTGTCTTTAATTTGATTCCCACCCCCCAACCATTCTAATTTAAAGTCACCTCAGTAGCCCTCGCTAATCTCCCTGCCAGGATATTGGTCCCCCTAGGATTCAAGTGTAACCCGTCCTTTTTGTACAGGTCACACCTGCGCCAAAAGAGGTCCTAATGATCCAAAAACTTGAATCCTTGGCCGCTGCTCCAATCCCTCAGCCACGCATTTATCCTCCACCTCATCGCATTCCTACTGTCACTGTCGCGTGGCACAGGCAGTAATCCCGAGATTACTACCTTTGCGGTCCTTTTTCTCAATTCCCCTCCTAACTCCCCATATTCTCCTTTCAGGACCTCTTCCCTTTTCCTACCTATGTCATTGGTACCTACATGTACCACGACCTCTGGCTGCTCACCCTCCCACTTCAGGATGTCTTGGACGCGATCAGAAATATCCTGGACCCTGGTACCAAGGAGGCAAACTACCATCTGGGTCTCTGGACTGCGTCCACAGAATCACCTATCGAGTCCCCTTTTACAACTGCCCTCCTCTTCCTTTCCCTACCCTTCTGAGCTACAGGGCTGGACTCTGTGCCGGAGGCACGGCCACTGTCGCTTCCCCCAGGTAAGCTGTCCCCCCCCCAACAGTGCTCAAACAGGAGTACCTATTGTCATCTGGGTATGTTATACCCTTGTGGACGACGTTAAATTCTATAACCTTGGGTGACTTTATTTTCTCTGTTTGGATCAGAGTTCTCTCATTCTGTTTTACATCATTGTTGGTAATGTTGGTTCAGATTTTCTTTCTCCACTAGCATCATCTGACCTTTTGGCATTATGTGCAGCTCTATATTATGCAGTTTTTATTTTTGTTTGCAGTTTCTCTTTCTAACTGAACCACATCTTTTATGTTTTTTTGTTTTTGTGTTCTCTCCCTAGCTGCCTTAAACAGCTGTCAACCAGATAACTTCCCCAACAGCATATCCCCATAACAACCCTGAACTTAAGCTACCAGAGAAATTCCTTTTATTCAATCCACTCCTTTCCCTGCTATCTCTGCAAGAGATTTCTCCTTCTTTCTCATGGAATTACACAATTACACCACATGGAAGCAGGCTGACCAGTGGATATCAGACATCCCACCCTGCAAAAACTCATTTCAGGGAGGAAGCACCATCAATTTGCAGGAGACTTCCGGGAGAGGTGGGATGTCTGCAATAGAGTAGCTCCTGAGCAGCTAGCCAGCCAGTTTAAATAACGTTAGCTATGCTAATGAACGAATGACACCTGTTAAACTCACCTCAACACGTCTTTTACAGTCTTAACCCACCATGGGCAATAGAAAGTCACTGTTGCAAACAGTGCAGTGAGCAACACTGTCATTATTTTGCCCCTATTAGGCAGGGGTACACTTTAGTCTGGTTTGATGTACGTTTTATATATTTTTTTGGAACACTCTGCCATGGCACACTGTCACTCGCTCTCTCTCTCTCTCTCTCGTGGTCGCTCACGCGCTCACAAGCGCTCTCACTTGCTTTCGTTTGCGCTCTCTCACTCGCTTTCTCTCGCGCTCGCTCTCTCACGCACTCTCGCTTGCTTTCTCTCGCTCGCTCTCTCTCGCTCTCTCTCGCTCTTTCTCGCGTGCGCATGCGCTCTCTCGCGGTCGCTTTCGCATTCTCTCGCTCACTTTCAAAAAAATTGATTTCCGTGATATTGTATATAATTTGCGGGCATCAGGGAGCCCCTATTCATATGCGAGAGACTCCTGGAACTTCCGGGAGAGGTGGGATGTCTGGGATACTCTTTCCCGTTAACTCCATCGTCCAGCATTTGGTCCATAGACTTCTAGACATCTAGACATATAAATGCTGTCAACGATGCAGTTTCAACTATTCTATCAAGCGGTGAATTCTAGGCACTTACCACTCACTGTGGGAAGAAGATCCCTGTAATTCCATCTGAATTTCTCCCCCCCACCCTTACCCTTAATCTTTGTGTATCTGCCTCTGATAGGTACATGGAAAAAGAAGGATAGAATTACCATATAATAGATTGATTCACATATGTCCAGGACTTAGAAGGGTCTTGGCCTGAAACATCAGCTCCATAGATGCTGCCTGACCTGCTGAGTTCCTTTGGCATTTTGTGTGTGTTTCTCCAGTATTTAGGTTGGATACTGTAAATGTGTTGGGAGAAAATTATTTTTTAGTTGGTTAGTTGGAAGTAGTGCATTATGTGCTGAAGCTTCAGGAAATAACTCTCATTAAAGTTGGCAACCATTATCAGGAACAATCTATGTTCCGTGCCTATTCTGGTATCTGTCCCCCACTTTTCCTTCGCTACATCGACGACTGCATTGGCGCTGCTTCCTGCACGCATGCAGAGCTCATTGACTTTATTAACTTTGCCTCCAACTTTCACCCTGCCCTCAAGTTTACCTGGTCCATTTCCGACACCTCCCTCCCCTTTCTAGATCTTTCTGTCTCTGTCTCTGGAGACAGCTTATCCACTGATGTCTACTATAAGCCTACTGACTCTCACAGCTATCTGGACTATTCCTCTTCTCACCCTGTCTCTTGCAAAAACGCCATCCCCTTTTTGCAATTCCTCCGTCTCCGCCGCATCTGCTCTCAGGATGAGGCTTTTCATTCTAGGACGAGGGAGATGTCTTCCTTTTCTAAAGAAAGGGACTTCCCTTCCTCCACTATCAACTCTGCTCTTAAACGCATCTCCCCCATTTCACGTACATCTGCTCTCACTCCATCCTCCCGCCACCCCACTAGGAATAGGGTTCCCCTGGTCCTCACCTACCACCCCACCAGCCTCCGGGTCCAACATATTATTCTCTGTAACTTCCGCCACCTCCAATGGGATCCCACCACTAAGCACATCTTTCCCTCCCCTCCTCTCTCTGCATTCCGCAGGGATCGCTCCCTACGCAACTCCCTTGTCCATTCTTCCCCCCCATCCCTCCCTACTGATCTTCCTCCTGGCACTTATCCGTGTAAGCGGAACAAGTGCTACACATGCCCTTACACTTCCTCCTTTACCACCATTCAGGGCCCCAAACAGTCCGTCCAGGTGAGGCAACACTTCACCTGTGAGTCGGCTGGGGTGATATACTGTGTCCGGTGCTCCCGATGTGGCCTTTTATATATTGGCGAGACCCGACGCAGACTGGGAGACTGCTTTGCTGAACATCTACGCTCTGTCCGTCAGAGAAAGCAGGATCTCCCAGTGGCCACACATTTTAATTCCACATCCCATTCCCATTCTGACATGTCTATCCACGGCCTCCTCTACTGTAAAGATGAAGCCACACTCAGGTTGGAGGAACAACACCTTATATTCCGTCTGGGTAGCCTCCAACCTGATGGCATGAACATCGACTTCTCTAACTTCCGCTAATGCCCCACCTCCCCCTCGTACCCCATCTGTTACTTATTTTTATACACACATTCTTTCTCTCACTCTCCTTTTTCTCCCTCTGTTCCTCTGAATATACCCCTTGCCCATCCTCTGGGTCCCCCCCCCCCACCTTGTCTTTCTTCCCAGACCTCCTGTCCCATGATCCTCTCGTATCCCTTTTGCCTATCACCTGTCCAGCTCTTGGCTCCATCCCTCCCCCTCCTGTCTTCTCCTATCATTTTGGATCTCCCCCTCCCCCTCCAACTTTCAAATCCCTTACTCACTCTTCCTTCAGTTAGTCCTGACGAAGGGTCTCAGCCTGAAACATTGACTGCACCTCTTCCTAGAGATGCTGCCTGGCCTGCTGCGTTCACCAGCAACTTTTATGTGTGTTGATTATCAGGAACAGGTGTTTTACAATCTGTATCATTCACTCCCAGAAAACTTGATTAATTTCCATATCCTCTATTTATTCTTTATATATTCTACCACAGTGCTTGCTCTTCTTGTTAGCTCATTTTTTAAAAAAACAGTCTCCAGTGAAAACAAAGGCACTTGCTGATTTTAAAAACTAAAAAAGCTTCCTGTAAATTTTCACTTCAAACTTTTGGTTGAATGCAACTAAATATTCACCGACTCTGGTAAAATACTTAACACACACACACACACACACACACACACACACACACACACACACACACACACACACATATATATATATATATATATGTATGTGTGTGTGTGTGTTTATTAGAATTTATATATATATATATATATTCTGGTGGATGTAGTTGTGATCTGATATAGCTGTGTCATTCCTCAGTTTCAGCCAACAAAATGATAGCAAACAAGTGATCCACCCTAAGTCAATTTGTTGAGAATTGTATAGTGCCCAGAAATTCAACTCCTTTTCTGGGAAATACCATGAGACAGTCTTCTGTTCTTGTAACAGTGCTGCAGAGGGCGTGTTTAATGAATCAGCTAGAACTTGGGATCACAGAAGAAGAACATGGTGCCGATGAACCATGGCAATGGGGGCTATGTGCAATATTTCTAAATATACCTCTTTTGAATTAATCTCACTGCAATTTGCAACATGTTATGGAAACTATGATGATTAAAGAAGAGGAAGTACTGGAGCTTTGAAGGAATATAAAAGTGGATAAGTCTCCGGGTCCTGAGAGGATATTCCCTAGGACCTTGAGGGGAGTTAGTGTGGAAATAGCAGGGGCTGTGACAGAAATATTTCAAATGTCATTAGAAACAGGGATGATGCCGGAGGATTGGCGTATTGCTCATGTTGTTCCATTGTTTAAAAAGGGTTCTAAGAGTAAACCTAGCAATTATTGGCCTGTGAGTTTGACGTCAGTGGTGGGTAAATTAATGGAAAGTATTCTTAGAGAAGGCATATATAATTATCTGGATAGACAGGGACTGATTAGGAACAGTCAACATGGATTTGTTAGTGGAAGGTCATGTTTGCCAAATTTTATTGAATTTTTTGAAGAGGTTACTAGGAAAGTTGACGAGGGTAAAGCAGTGGATGTTGTCTATATGGACTTCAGTAAGGCCTTTGACAAGGTCCCACCCGGAAGGTTGGTTCGGAAGGTTCAGTCTTTAGGTATTAATATTGAAGTAGTAAAATGGATTCAGCAGTGGCTGGATGGGAGACGCCAGAGAGTGGTGGTGGATAACTGTTTGTCAGATTGGAGGCCGGTGGCTAGTGGTGTGCCTCAGAGATCTGTACTGGGTCCAATGTTGTTTGTCATACACATTAATGATCTGGATGATGGGGTGGTAAATTGGATGAGTAAGTATGCAGATGATACTAAGATAGGTGCAGTTGTGGATAATGAAGTAGGTTTTCAAAGCTTGCAGAGAGATTTAGACCAGTGAGAAGAGTGGGCTGAAAGATGGCAGATGGAGTTTAATGCTGATAAATGTGAGGTGCTACATTTTGGTAGGATTAATCAAAATAGGACATACATGGTAAATGGTAGGGCATTGAAGAATGCAGTAGAACAGGGGGATCTAGGAATAATGGTGCATAATTCCCTGAAGGTGGAATCTCATGTGAATAGGGTGGTGAGGAAAGCTTTTGGTATGCTGGCCTTTATAAATCAGACAATTGAGTATAGGAGTTGGGATGTAATGTTGAAATTGTACAAGGCATTGGTGAGGCCAAATTTGGAATATTGTGTACAGTTTTGGTCACCGAATTATAGGAAAGATGTCAACAAAATAGAGAGAGTACAGAGAAGATTTACTAGAATGTTACCTAGGTTTCATCACCTGAGTTACAGAGAAAGGTTGAACAAGTTGGGTCTTTATTCTCTGGAACGTAGAAGGTTGAGGAGGGACTTGATAGAGGTATTTAAAATTATGAGGGGGATAGATAGAGTTGATGTGGATAGACTTTTTCCATTGAGAGTGAGAGGGATTCAAACAAGAGGACATGAGTTGAGAGTTAAAGGGCAAAAGTTTAGGGGTAACATGAGGGGGAACTTCTTTACTCAGAGAGTGGTAGCTGTGTGGAACGAGCTTCCAGCAGAAGTGGTTGAGGCAGGCTCGATATTGTCGTTTAAAGTTAAGTTGGATAGCTATATGGACAGGAAAGGAATGGCGGGTTAATGGCTGAGTGCAGGTCGGTGGGACTAGATGAGAGTAAGAGTTCGGCACGGACTAGAAGGGCTGAGATGGCCTGTTTCCATGCTTTGATGGTTATATATATATATGGTTATGTAATTGCCCTTTCACCAATGTACTTTTAAATTGACTTAATAATCTACAGATTTCACCATCTTATGAAGGACTCAGCAGACTTTATTTTGATGCAAGCAGGTGTGGCATCTTGAAGTGGAAGAAGGTTCACTGCCATGGCTGGAGGTGGGGATGGAGAGCTGCAAGCCAGGCTGAAACAGAGGGGGATGAGGCCTCCTCTGTACAGCATCTTGTTAGTAAATATACAGTCACTGGAGAACAAAGCTGAGGATTTGAGGGCACGATTGCCGTATTGGAGGGAAATGAAAGGTGTTGTGTTCTGTTTGACTGAGATATGGCTTACTCCCAGAATGCCAGATATGGTGATCAGACATGAAGGATTCTCATTTCACAGGATGGACCGAACTGCTGATTGGAAAAGGCAAAAGGTGGAAGTGTATGTTTCATGATAAACTCTCTGTGGTGCTCCGATGTGGCAGTTTTGTCTAACTCGTATTTCCGTGACCTTGAACACTTATTAGTCAAATACTGCCCATTCTATTTCTCTACAATCTTGACCATAGTTTACATACCATCAGTGGCCTACTATAATCAAGCGCTTGACATACTGCATGATGTCATCTCCAAACCAGACACAGACCATCACGACACATTTTAAATCAGAGTCATGGACTTTAGCCAGGCTTGTTTCAAGAAAATCCTGCCCAATTACCATCAGCATATAACCTTTAGCATCAGAGGTCCCAACACACTCGACTACTATTATATTAAAGTAAGGAAAGCCTACTGTTACATGCCCAGACCACATTTCTGTAAATCTTATCACTTAGCTGTCCTTCTCCTAGCTGCAATCAGGCAGAGGCTAAAGACGAAGGCTCTAGAGGTTATGACAACAAAGAGGTGGTTGCAGGAGGCAGAGGAACAGCTAACGGACTGCTTCAAGTTAGTGGACTGGATTGTGTTCAACCATTTACCTGGAGATCTGAATGAGTACACCGTGGTTGTAACGGACTTTGCTAAAAGAGTTGTAGACAAATGTGTTCCATCAAAATCGTTCATAGACTTCTCCAACCAGAAGCCCTGGATGAACCATGCTGAGAGCCAAGTCAAAGCATGCAAGTCCAGTAATCAAAAAAAGTTACAAGGGGTCCAGTACAATCTCCAGAAAGCCATCTCATGGGCAAAGAGGTAACTCTGGACTAAACGTGAAAACAACAAAAGATGCTCGACAGTTGTGGCAGGGCTTGAATATTATCACCTCTTATAAATTTAAATCAAGCGACACAGGTGACAATTGGGCTTCCCTACCAAATGAGCTCAATGCCTTCTATGCTCGTCTTGACTGTCAAAACCTGGAGGAACCATCACAAACTCCTGCAGCCCCCATGATCCTGTGATTTCAGTCTCTGAGGCCAACATGTGAACCCATGAAAAGCATCCAGCCCAGATTAGGTACTTGCTGGGTACCTGGCTAAGTACAAAAGACCTGTGCTGATCAACTGGGTGGTGCGTTCACTGTAACTTCTCACTTCAGCAGTCTGACGTACCCACCTGCTTTAAGCAGACTTCAGCTATACTGCTGCCTAAGAAGAATGAGGTAACCTGCCTCATTGACTATCCTTCAGTACCTCTTACATCTACAGTGATGAAGTGTTTTGAGAGGTTGGTGATAAGACATCTCAACTTCTGCTTGAGAAGCAACTTGGATCCCCTCCAATTTGTCTACTGGAGCAACAGGTCCACAGCAGATGCCATCTCATTGGCTCTTCATTCAACCCTAGAACAAGCAAAGATGAATACATCAGGATGCTGTTTATCAACTAGACAGTAAAGATGCATACATCAGGATGCTGTTTATCAACTAGAGCTTGGTATTCAATACCATTATCCCCTCAAAACTAATCATTAAGCTTCAAGACCTTGGCCTCAATACCCGTTCTGCAATTGGATTCATGATTTCCTCACTTGCAGACCCCAGTCAGTACGGATTTCAACAACATCTCCACGATCTCCATCAGCACAGGTGCACCACAATGCTGTGTGCTTAGCTCCCTGCTCTACTCAGTTTACAGTTATGGCTGTATGGCTAAGTACAACTCCGATGCCTATTCAAGTTTGCTGATGATACCACTGTTGTAGACAAATCAGAGATGGTAAGGAATTGGCATATAGGAGGGAGATTGAAGATCTGGCTGAGTGGTGCCACAGCAACGACCTCTTAGTCAATGTCAGTAAGACCAAGGAGCTGATTGTTGACTTCAGGAGGAGGAAACCAGAGGTCCATGAGCCAGTTCTCATCAGAGGATCAGAGGTGGAGAGGATCAGCAACTTTAAATTCTTCGGTGTTATCATTTAGGGGGACCTCTCCTGGGCCCAGCACGCAAGTGTAATTACAAAGAAAGAATGGCGGCACCTCTAAGAGTTTGCAAAGAATCAGCATGACATCTAAAACTTTGATAAACTTATATAGATGTGCACTGGAGAGTGTATTGACCGAGTGCATTACAGCTAGGTATGGAAACACGAATACCCTTGAACAAAAAATCCTACAAAAAGTCGTGGATACGGCTCAGTCCATCACAGGTAAAGCCCTCCCCACTATTGAGCACATCTACACCAAGCATAGTCGCAGGAAAGTGGCACCCATCATCAGTGACCCCCACCACACAGGTCATGCTCTCTTCTTGATGCTGCCATCAGGAAGAAGGTACTGGAGCCTCAGTACTTGCACTACCAGGTACAGGAACAGTTGTTACCCCTTAACCATCAGACTCTTAAACCAAAGGGGATAACTTCACTTGCCCTATCGATGAAATGTTCCCACAATTTATAGGCTCACTTTCAAGGACTCTTCATCTTATGTTCTACACAGTTATTGCTTGCTTTTGGTTATTTATTTATTTATTGATTTGATTTACTTACTTATCAATTTATCTATTCATTCATTCATTCAATCCTTCTTTCTGTATTTGCATGCTGGTTCAGTGCCCACATTGGTGCTTATTCTAATAGAATCTATTATTTTATTACAGATTTATTAAGTATGCTCACATGAAAATGAATCTCAGGTTTCTAGATGGTGACATATGTACTTTGATAAGTTTACTTAAAACTTTGGATAGTCAGCCTAGATTGTTACACCCAATTCCGTGGAGTAGTTTATGTTAGGTGAGTGACTGGACCATGACATTTCATTAAATTACTCTGTTCCTTTGATTTTAAAAAAATGAGTTTTATTTTGTAGTTATGAACATGCTTTAAAGGTGAACTTACCTCACCTCCCTATTGGTCAATATGGTAAAGAAATTCACGTTTGATTGTAAATGCCGAATGTCTGTGCATTTAGCTGTTTGTCACCTCCTGCACGTCCATTCCAGTGAAGTAATTTCAAACACTTGTGCAGAGATTGACAATAATTGGCAGCCAGTAGTCTCAAATTTGTTGTATGATTCATGCATCATTTAAAATCTGGTCTTGGATTTGGAAAGAATTGTGTGAGCACTGGAGATTCCATCCATATTCAGATTTATAAATTACATTATTGGTGGTGATGTGAAAGATTTTTAATATTAGCACGTCACTGCAAATACTTTCTGTGATGACGCGCTTTTTTTTCAAAAAGCTTGGTGGAACGTTTGGTCGAGTAAGTCCTTTGTTAGTACGTTTCTGTGATCTCCATGTTTTATGAGCTTAATTATATGTTTTCAATAGCTGGTTTTTATTTATAATACAGTTCTCTCAAAGAAATAGCTGTTGTTTTTTGTGGATAATATTGAGACAACATTGGTCTGGACTTTGTTGATTAATATTGATAGTTCTTGCATAACTATCAGGAATTGCTAAATTTAAGATGAAGTAACCAAGATTCATACAAGTATAGACAAATTGAGGAAGACAACAAAAATACTTTTCAATACTTGCAGCTTGTATTCAATACCTTGAATCCTCTAGATTCTACGTGAAGTCCAGAGGTTTGCTAAGGGTAACAGGCACTTAGAATACGAAGTGCCTTTTTGGTCCAGTATTAAGTTAGATTGATGCAAGAATATCAACCATATTGATTCTAATGCAGGTTGTTTGGCTGTGGGGAAGAAAGGAAAAGGGAAAGTATGTTTCTTTTTAAATCGGGTTTAATTTTTTTTAGATGTTTTTAATTGATTATATTTTAAAATAAATTTAATGATTATAAACCTCTAACAACAGCATTTCCTTTCCAGGCTTTTCGGAATTATTTGCAATGATACAGCTTTTGCTCTGTCTGCAAATTTTCAAAGCTGGATTCTTGCAAATTGTCAAGACTGCAATAGAATTTTGGAACACAGTCTTACAACCCATTGCTACCCCACTTCTGTCCCTTATTGGACAGAAGGTCATGATGTCTAAGCTGATTTCTACAGGTATACATTACCTGAATTTTAACAATTGTGGGATTATACAATTGAAATATCCAATTTATCTTAGTAAAAAAAACAAAATAGAAAATAAGGTGATGAATGTTTAAAATAGTACAAATTAGTCTGTGTTGTTAATTATTTTCTGTGTTTTTGAGGGTGTTTAATGATGTTTAATATTTTAAAACAATTTTTCTTTTCTTTTTTAGGTAATGTCCCCTTGGACAGAAGGTCATAATGTCTAGGCTGATTTCTACAGGTGCACGTTACCTGACACACAGACTTCTTTACATGAATGTGTATGACCCATCTTTAGTTTCAGTGAATACGAGGTGTGTTTTATCATATTTAAGGACACTCCCACGTTATAAACATCCTGTGTCATTGCTGTCCACACTGTGTTCATTGGTGGATGAAAAAAATATTGTTCTTCTGGGTGCTCCTGGTGCAAGGAAGACAAGAGTGGGGGTCATTCTTGGCCAGTTGACAGGCCTTCCTGTGATCGATATTGCTGAAGTACTTGAAAAAACCTGGCATATGAGTGTAAATCAGAAGCTTCAGCAGATTGGTGATGAATTATTTTTGCAAGAGGAGGGTGAAATTCTTAAGAGCTTATCAATAACTCGAAGCATTATTACTCTTACTGGGTCCAATCCAATGCATCCCCAGAGTATGTACCACATAAAAAAGAATGGAATCATTATTTATCTTGATGTACCTCTTGAAGATTTACTTGAAAGACTTGAAGGGATGAAGGTAGATCATATTGTTGGGCTGAGGCCTGGCATTCCGGTACAAGAATTTCTTCAGTGCAGACAACAATTTTACCACAAGTGGTATGACATACGGATTCTATGTCATTTTGGTGATACATCAGAAACTGTTGCTGAGAAAGTTCTTGATGCTTTGAAGAGACATCAAGGCTCGAGTGCATTTATTTCCACAAGAAGTATAGCTAAAACTCCTGAGTTAATGAAAGATCCCAGCACCTTCACTGATGTTCTTATTGAAGGCTTGGCTTTGGATGGCGGTCTCTATGTCCCTGCGGATTCTCTTCCAGAAATAACTGTTGGAGAGTGGCAAAGGCTGGTTGAGGCATCTTATGCTGAGCGGGCACAGGTCCTTCTGGAGAGGAGTGTGCACCCTGACGATGTGCCACCTGTCAAGCTGCGAAAGATGGTGAAAAGAGCTTATGGACAGAACTTTACATGTAACAGCATTGCACCAATCAGACATTTGACTGATAATCTGTTTCTTCTTGAATTATTCCATGGGCCTACAGCATCCTTCAAAGATTTTGCTTTGCAAATGATGCCACAGCTATTTGCTTATTGTATGCCTAGGACTTGCAGTTACCTGATTCTAATGGCTACATCTGGGGATACAGGGAGTGCTGTTCTGGATGGTATCAGTTGTCTCAGTGATAATGACAAGCAGAGAATATCAGTTCTTACATTTTTTCCCGAAGAGGGAATTAGTCTGATTCAGAAGGAACAGATGATTAGTTATGAAGGGGAAAATGTAAAGACAGTAGGTGTCAAGTCTAACTTTGAATTCTGTCAGACAACCATGAAACAGATACTCACAAATTCCAATTACACTGGCTTTCTGACAGTTGAATATGGGTCAGCTCTGAGCACTGCAAACTCAATAAACTGGGCTTGTCTGCTGCCACAGGTAATCTATCATGCCTCTGCCTATCTTGATCTAATCAAGCAAGGCATAATTGCTTTTGGAGATCCAGTTGATGTTTGCATTCCCACAGGGAATTTTAGCAACGTATTGGCAGCAGTATATGCAAAATGCATGGGGATTCCAATTCGAAAATTCATTTGTGCTTCAAATCAAAATAATGCTCTGACCAATTTCATAAAAACAGGCAAATATGATTTGAGATATAGAACTGTAACAACTTCCTTGTCTCCAGGATTAGATGTTCTCAGGCCCTCAAATTTTGAGAGATATTTACACCTTGTTGCACATGGCGACGGGCAGCTGATGAGGGAGTTGTTTTCGCAGTTGGATGAAAGGAACCACTTTCAGGTGCCAGATACTTTGCTGAGGAGAATTCAACATAACCTTGTGTCAGATTGGTGTTCAGAGGAAGAGTGCTTGGCTGCTATATACTCAGTGCATAAGTCTGCAGGATACATTTTGGACCCACACACGGCCGTAGCAAAAGTTGTAGCAGACCGTCAGCAAGACCGAAGCTGTCCAGTTATTATTTCGTCAACAGCTCATCCTTGTAAGTTCGCAGCTGGTGTGTTGCAGGCTTTGGGAGTTAAGGAAATTGGCCAGCATCCAATCGATCAGCTGCAGATGTTGAATTCCCTAAACTCATTGCCTTCTGTTCACAAAACTGTGCTGCAGAGAATTGGCAAGATTCATGTCCAGAATTGGCAAGATTCATGCCCAGCAGATCCAAATGTATTTATGGATACTATAGAAAACTTTATTCAACAAAAATTCATGAGAGTTATTTAAATTACTTGATTTTCACCTGTAAACTCTTGATTCATTATGATCGAAGTTTGAGGAATGAAAATCTCTTTATGTTTTAAGCTGAATTTGGAAGCATTGTATGTTCTCTCATGTTTGGATTGTCCTGGAGCACGTGTATTAACCGAATCCTGTTCCTTTATGCGGCCTTTAAGCTTCTGTCATCCACTGTATGAACATCTTTGTCATTAACAGATTATATAGGATAAATATTTCAGCAGTAAGAGAAGCATTGTATCTGCTACTGTGAAGCAAACAGAAGCTAGAGGTTATTGGAGGAGATCTCTTACCTAACATTGGCCACAACATAATCCAGTTTGAAGTACTTAAGGAAAATAAAGACCAGAACATATTGAAGGTAAAATGCTTAACTGTGGAGAAGCTAATTTCTTTTGAAGTTGATTAAGAAAAGGACCCTTTTCTCCTTGGAGTGATAGAGGATGAGAGGTGACCTGATAGAGGTGTACAAGATAATGAGAGGCATTGATCGTGTGGATAGTCAGAGGCTTTTCCCCAGGGCTGAAATGGCGAGCATGAGAGGGCATAGTTTTAAGGTGCTTGGAAGCAGGTACAGAGGAGATGTCAGGGATAAGTTTTTTTTACGCAGAGAGTGGTGAGTGTGTGGAATGAGCTGCTGGCAGCGGTGGTGGAGGCGGAAATGATAGAGTGTTTTAAGAGACTCCTCGATGGCTACATAGAGCTTAGAAAAATAGAGGACTATGAGTAAAGCCTAGGTAGTTCTAAGGTAGGAACATGTTCGGCACAGCTTTATGGGCCGAAGGGCCTGTATTGTGCTGTAGGTTTTCTATGTTTCTATGACCCACCAGTTAGATTGTGGAACTGTGCAATATTGAAACGATGAAGACACTCTTGGAATAGAGTGTTCATGTGGTAAGTAAACATATTTACCTGAATGATAAAGATACAACATCCAGTACTACTGCATCTGAATGACAAGGAAGTATAAAACAAGCAGGAAAAATGGTACTTATGACAAATATCAAGAGCAAGATTCATGTACTACCCAGGAAAACAATGGGAACTACAGAGATCTGAAAAAGTTATTGCTGGTTGTGAGAAATTAATAACATTAGTTTAAAGTGCAAAGCGTTTTATAAGTAATAATAAGACCTGTGGTCAGATCTTTGTGAAGGCAATACAAAATATTCATTTAACACTTGTTCCAGAAACTATGGCAGAAGTATCAATTGAGTCCTTTGCATGTAAGAGCAACCTCAAGTTTTGAAGGTTACACTAAAGGAGTAGAGGGAGTTTTTTCAACAGAACCTAGTAGAGAGAGGAGAAAAACCAAAAAAAAAATTAATGTGGTTGAGGAAAGAATAAATGCTGAAAATAGTAGAGGAATTGTTTGCAACTTTTCATTCCTCATTGGATGCAGAAGTAATGTTAAAGTGCTAATTGTTACCTAATATTGTACAACTACTCAAGGTAGGGAGAGAAGCTAGGAAACAGGTCAGTCAACCTGTAGGGATTATTTTACTCCTTATTTTATTTAGAATTTCAGGGCAGAACAGATCCTTCCACCCACTAGCCAACCTATTTAACACTAGTCTAATCACAGGACAATTTACAATGACCAGTTAACCTTACTAACTGGTATATCTTTGGACTGTGGGAGGAAACTGGAGCACCTGGAGGAAATACAGGTGGTCACAAGTAAAACTTACAAACTTCTTACAGACAGCACTGGATTGAACTTCGACCTCCGATTCCCTAAGCTGTTAACCGTGTCACACTTACTGTGGTGCCCCACAGTATTCTTCACTTGTCCATTGCATAATAGAGAGATACAGCACAGAAACAGGTTGCTTGGCCCATCATCTCTGTGCAATCATCAAGCTCTATTTTTATACTAATCCTGCTGATGTCCATATTGGTCTCTATATATTCCCATAAACTCCCCTCAAGCGACCACCACTTAACTATATACCAGCGGCAATTGGCTAATTAATCTATCAACCTGTATTTTTTTTCTGGGATTTATGAGGAGACTGGTGCACCCAGAAACAATCCATCTGGTCACAGGGAAAACAAGCAAACAGCATTGAAGGTCAGTATTGAACTTGAGTTGTGGAACTGTGAGGCAATTAACATGTTGAAGTTTAATCCTGAATTGCTGTATTTAACTAGCCTTAACCACCTGGGCGGTCACAGTTTCAAAAGAACAGGTCTGCTATTTGTAACTGTGATGAGAAAAGAGTGGTGAATCTTTGGGATTTTCTATCCAGGAGGACTCGTGTCGTGAGGGTATTCTTGACAGAGATGCTTCGACTTTTGGATATTAAGGAAATCTAAGGATATGGGAATAGTACAGGAAAATAGTGTCAATATAAAAGACCAGGCATAGTTTTACTGAATGGCAAAGCAAGTGCAGAGGGGGCCAAATTGTGTATTCCTTGTATTTCCTTGTTCTTATATTGGAGTTGTAATTTTATTTTCAAAGAAATAAATGGTGTTTATCAGTAAAATTTTCTTACTGTTCCATATAACATGCTTGCTTGTATACATGTATACATATTATCATTGGCTCCTGATAATCAGTTCCATTACTTAAACAAGATTGTCACATTTTAATTGTTAGTTTCTTAGTTTCCAAATTATTTTGAAGATGGTAATTTAGGGTGTCTGATCTTCTGGTGTCTTCAATGATCCTGATAAATCAGTATCACTCTGTCTATTTTATTCTAGAATGAGCAGAATTTCTCCCAAGCAAGCAGTGTATTAAACAGCTTTACTAGATATAAAAGCATATATCTAGTGTATGAAATCATACAATTGTGTAGTTCCAGGAAACTCTATTTATGAATGTTATTTGTAGGTTAATGATTAGAGAAATCCACTTGTGTCAGTTGTCTCTGTGGCAGGTGTTAAGGTTCCAGCTGGTTAATTCATAAAATTTACTATAATATCTGACACTCACAGTCAACATGCACATGGGAGACATTGTGTTGGAGTTGCCAAACATGGCTCCAAGTGATTAGTCCCTGGACTTTGCAATTTCCTACTAATTCCTGGCTTCACTTTTGAAGGTCAGCTAAAAAGCTGGCCATGACCAATCTCAGCCAACTCCTAAGACCAGTCTTGGCTTTATTGTAGGCATATTTTGTGTAATAGAGAGCAGGTCTCATGACAAAAGCTGTCCTTACCAGTACTGGCTAAAGGTGCGCATATTATTGAATTTGAGGCAAATGCATCTTTGTTGTTGTTCCTTTTCATACCCTGTAGCGCATCAAGTGGCAATCTTGCTATTTCTTTAGCATTTGTCTTTTTTTTTACGAGGCTGAGTTGCTTGCTCGACGCTCAACCCAGCACGGATGGAAAGTGTGCAAGGAGCTGGTTGTATTCAAACCCAGGACCACTCGCCTCGAAGTCCAGTGTGGATGCCACTGCACCACCGGCTGGCTAAAATACATCTTTGATGGCATTCAAAATGAGAGTCATTGTCATTCTGTAGACATAATAACAGGTTCTGCACAACTATCAGTTAACTACATAATTGAGTCCAAAGTGAGCCTATCATCTTTCCTGCTTGAATTTCTAATCCTCATCCTCAGTGGAAATACTGGATTATGGAATCACACAAAGCAAATTTACTTTGTGGAATGAGATTAAATTAAAGGAATTCCCATTTACTCTAACGTAGAACAAAAAAATGTGTCGAGTCAGTGCAAATATGCGTAAATATTTTCCATTTCTGAATTCTCAGTGGTGTTTAAAGAGTTTGTTCTACTTGCCATGTATTGAGCAAATCAATTTTGTTGTAAGAAAAGTAAATGTTGACTTATTGAGCAGATGTTGTGTCCCAGATTACAACTTTGATTGGATTTTTAATTATTTGATTTGTACTGATTGGAAAAACTGACTTGAAGACCATTAAAATTTAAAATCCTTTTTATTCTCTCATTTCTTCAGGAGTCAGAATGCTGGGGAGACTTTGTCTTTCTTTAAATTAAGCAATGAACAGCAAAAGTTGGCAAGGTGATCTGAGCAAAAGCTGTCAGCCCAAGTCAAAAGTTCTGGTAGATGGCACTGCTAGTACCAGTCTAAGTAAATGTTCTAGTCTTACATGTAAAGAACCTTTTGAATACCCAAAACACTTAGTGGTTTTTAAAGTTTTATGTTTTAGGCTATAGACTCTGTGAAGGGGAAGAGTTATCTTGTTGAATTCGGTGTGTGGAGAATGGCATAATTTGGATAAAAAAGTGAAAATGGATAGCAGATTGGTATTGTGCCACTTAAACTCACTTAGTTGAAGCCCGGAGTTATCATGAAATTTTGAGCGAAAGGCCCAACGACATAAAATGAACTTTCCTGAAGGCATTCAGTTGGCTTTTTTTCTCGATGAGCACTCTAACGATAATAGATGCAGCTTTTATGGAGCAATACAGGTGAGCCTGTGCACCCAATTCCAATGTATAACACAGTAACACACGCATACCATAAGGTATAGGAGCAAAATTAGGCTATTCGGCATATGGAGTGTTCTGCCATCTCAGTATGGCTGTTTCATTATCCCTGCCAACCATTCTCCTGATAACCTTTGACACCCTAACTTATCAAGAACTAATGAATGTCAGCTTCAAGTATACCCAATAACTTGGCCTCTACAGCTGTCTGCGGCAATGAATTCCACAGGTTCACCACCTCTGGCTAGAGAAATTCCACCTCATCTCTGTTCTAAATGGATCTGAGGCTGTGCCCTCTGGTCTTAGATTCACTCACTATAGGAAACATCCTCTCTGTTCAGTATTCAACAGTTTTCAATGAGATCACCCCTCATTCTTCTAAACTCTGGTGAATACAGGCCTAGAAGCATCAAACCCTCCTCATAGGTTAACCTTTTTCTTCCTAAGATCGTTCTTGTGGGCCGCCTCTGGACTCTCTCCAATGTCAGCACATATTTTCTTAGATAAGGGGCTCAAAACTGCACACAATACTTCAAATGTGGTCTGACCAATGCCCTGTAAACCCTTAGCATTACATCCTTGCTTTTATATTGTAACCCTCTGGATATGAATGCCAACACTGTATCTGCTTTCCTTGTCACCAATGCGGTCTGCAAGTTAACTTTTAGAGAATCCTTCAGAAAGACTCCCAAATCTCCTTGCATCTCTGATTTTTGAAATTTTGCCCCATTTAGAAAATAGACTACACCTTTATTCCTTCTAACAAAGTGCATGACCATTCACTTTCCTACACTATTTTCCATCTGTCACTTCTTTGCCTATACTCCCAATCTGCCTTAAGTCCTTCTGTGGACTTCCTGCTTCCTAGCACTACCTACACCTCCACTTAACCTCAGATCATCCACAAACTAGGCCACAAAGCCATCAATTCTGTCATCCATATCATTGACATATAACATGCAAAGAAATGGTCCTGACATTGACCCTTGCGGAATAACACTAGTTACATCAGCCAAGCAGAAAAAGTTCCCTTTATTCCCACTCTGCCTACTGCCCATCAACCAATCTTCTATCTATGCTAAAATCTTCCCTGCAATAGCATAGACCCTCATCTTGTTAAGCAGCTTCATGTGTGGCACCTTCTCCAAGGCCTTCTGAAAATCCAAGTGAACAACATCCACTGACTGTTCTTTGTCTATCTTGCCTGTTATGTCCTCAAAGAATTTCAACAGACTTGACAGGCAAGATTTCCCTTTCAGGAAACCATGCTGACTTTGATCTATTTTATCATGTACCTCCAAGTACCTCCAAACCTTATCCTTAAAAATGGAATCCAACATCTTCCCGACCACTGAAGTAGGGCTAACAGGCCTATTACTTCCTTTCTTCTGTCTCTCTCCCTTCTTAAAGAGTGGAGTGACATTTGCAATTTTCCAGTCCTCTGGAACTATTTCAGAATCTAGTGAATCTTGAACTATCCATACTACTGCCTCCACAATCTCTTCAGTTATCTCTTTTGGAACAATTGGCTGTAGTCCATCTGGTCCAGATGACTTGCCCTCCTTCGGACCTTACGGCTTCCCAGGCATCATTGTAGTAATAGCGACTACACCCACTTCTGCCAGCCTGACACTCAAATTTCTGGCATACTCCTAGTGTCTTCCAAAGTGAACACTAATGAAAAATACGTAAGTTCATCTGCCATTTCTTTGCTTCCATTACAAACTGAGGGTGATTAATATTCTCGCGGGCAGGTTTGTTAGAGCTGTTAGGGTTTAAACTAATTTGGCAGGAGGAATGGGAACAGGAGATAAGGGACTCTGGATAGGACGGATGATAAAAAAGCAAAGATAGCATGCTAACATTGTTACGAAGGGCAGGAAAATGATAGGACAAAATTGCAGCCCTGTAGGGTGAGTATCAGTGCATTCAGGATGCAGAATCAAAAAGGGTAGCAAATACAGTACTCAAAACTTTGTATCTCAATGGGCGGAATAGAAGAAATAAGGTAGATAATCTTTTTGCCCTTTTACAGATCATTAGGTATGATGTTGTGGCCATCACTGAATCGTGGCTGAAGGATGGCTATAGTTGGGAGCTGAATGTCCAAGATTACATGTTATATCAGAGGGATAGGAAGGTAGGCGGAGAGAGTGCCGTTGTTATGCTGGTAAAGATGGCATCAAATCATTAGAAAGATGTGACATAGCTTTAGAAGATGTTGAATCCTTGTAATTTGAGATAAGAAACTGCAAGGGAGAAAGGATCCTGATGACAGTTATGTACAGGCCTCCAAGCAGGAGCTGGGACGTGGACTACAGAATACAACAGGAAATGGAAAAGGTGTATCAAAAGGAAAATGTTATGATAGTATGGGAGATTTTAACATGCAGGTAGATTGGGAAAATCAGGTTGGTAATGGATCCCAAGAGAGTGAATTTGTTGAATGCCAATGAGATGGCTTTTCAGAGCAGCTTGTCATTGAGCCTACTAGAGGATCAGCTATACTGGACTGGGTGTCATGTAATGAACCGAAGGTGATTAGGGAGCTTAAAGTAAAAGAATCCTTAGGAGGGTGTGATCACAATATGACTGAGTTCAACTTGAAATTTGATAGGGAGAAAGTAAAGTCTGATGTAGCAGTATTTCAGTGGAGTAAAAGAAATGACAGTGGTATGAGAGAGGAGTTGGCCATAGTAAATTGGAAGGAGATGCTGGCAGGGCTGACAGCAGAGCAGCAACGGCTTGAGTTCCTGGGGAAAAAAAATGAGGAAAGTGCAGGATAGATGTATTCCAAAAACAAATACTCAAATAGCAAAATAATACAACTGTGGTTGCCAAGGGAAGTCAAAGCTAATGTAAAAGCAAAAATTAGTGGGACGAAAGAGGATTGGGAAGCTCTTAAAAACCTACAGAAGGCAACTAAAGGAATCATTAGAAGGGAAAAGATGAATGCAAGTTAGCTAACAATGTTGAATAGGAAAAGCTTTTCCAAGTATATAAAAAATAAAAGAGGGATGAGAGTGGGTATAGAGCCACTAGAAAATGAGGCTGAAGAAATAATAACAATGGTCAAGGAGATGGCAGACGAACTAATTGAGTATTTTGCATCAGTCTCCACTATGGAAGGCATTAGCAGTGTGTCAGGTATTGAAGAGTGTGAGGGAAGTGAGTGCAGTTACTATAACAAGGGAGAAGGTGCTTCAAAAGCTTAAAAACCTAAAAGATGCATAAATCACCCAGACCAGATGAACTGCACCCTAGGGTTCTGAAAGAGGTTGGAAAATGCATGGTCATGCACTTTGGTAGCAGAAATAGATGTGAAGACTGTTTTCCAAATAGGGAGAAAATCCAAAAATCTGAGATGCAAAGGGACTTGGGAGTCCTTGTACAGAACACCCTAAAGGTTAACTTGCAGGTTGAGTTGGTGGTGAGGATGGCAAATGCAATGTTAGCATTCATTTTAAGAGGCCTTGAATACAAGAGCAGGGATGTGATGCTGAGGCTTCATAAGGCACTGGTGAGGCCTCGCCTTGAATATTGTGAACAGTTTTGGGCTCCTTACCTAAGAAAAGATGTGCTCGCATCGAGAGGGTTCAGAGAGGTTCACAAGGATGATTCTGGGAATGAAAGGGTCATTGTATGAGGAACGTTTGATGGCTCTGTACCTGTACTCACTGGAATTTAGAAGGATGATGAGGGATCTTATTGAAACATTCTGAATGTTGAAAGGCCTAGACAAAGTAGATGTGAAAAGGATGTTCCCATGCTGGGGCAGTCTAGCACAAGAGGGCACGGCTTCAAGATAGAGGGGCATCCATTTTAAACAGAGATGTGGAGAAATTTCTTTAGCCAGAGGATGGTGAATTTGTGGAATTTGCTACCACAGGCAGCTGTGGAGGCCAGGTCACTGGGTGTATTGGAGCAGAGATTGATAGGTTATTGATTGGTCACAGCATCAAAGGTTATGGGGAGAAGGTCAGGGAGTGGGCTGAGGGGAGGGAAGAAAGATTAGGCATGAATGAAAGGCGAAGCAGACTCAGGCTAAATGGCCTAATTCTGCTCCTATGTCTTTTGGTATATATTCTTACTACCTCTCCAGTGTCATTTTCCAGTGGTCTGATATCCACTGTCACCTCTCTTTTGCTCTTTATGTATCTAATTTTGCTATATTATATGTTCTCTCTTTTGCTTTTATGGTGCCTATGACTTCTCTTGTTAGCCTTGGTTGTGCCATCCTCACTTTAGAATACGACTTCATTTTTGGGATGTATTTATTCTGTGCCTTCCAAATTGCTTTCAGAAACACCAGCAATTAATGTTTTGCCGTCATCTCTGCTAGTGTCCTCTTCCAATCAATTATGGCCAGATCCTGTCTCATGTCTCTGTAAATCTGTTTATTCCACTGTTATAATGATACATCTGACTTTAGCTTCTCTTTTTCAAACTGCAGAGTGAATTCTATCATATTATGATCACTGCTACCCGAGGATTCCTTTACCTTAAGCTTACTCATCAAATCTGTTTCATTACATAACGCCTGATCAAGAGTTGCCCTTCCCCTTGTGGTCTCAACCACAAGCTGCTCTAAAAAGCCATCTCATAGGCATTCTACAAATTCCCTCTCTTGGGATCCAGTGCCAACCTGATTTTCCCAATCTACCTGCAGATTGAAATCTGCCATGACTAACATAAGATTGCCCTTTTTACATGCCTTTTATATCTCCCATTGTAATGTATATCCCACATCCTGGCTACTGTTTCCAGCAAGGTCTTTTTACCCTTGCAGTTGGCAGTTTAATTCTTCTCACAAGGATTCTATATCTTCTGATCTCATGCCAACTCTTTCTAAGGATACAATTTCATTTTTTATCAACAGAGCCATCACCGCGCCCCCCCACCCCGCCCCACCAAGCTGCCTGTCCTATTGATACGATATGTATTGTTGGATGTTAAGTTCCGAATTATGATCTTTCAGCCATGGCTGAGAGATGTCCACACTGCCCACAACCAGCCAATCTCTAACTGCACTACAAGATCATCTACCTTATTTCATATATTGCGTGCATTCAATTATAGCACCTTCAGACCTGTATTAATCACCCTTTTCAATTTTGGCCCCCCGGTTATACTTTAACTAATCGTACTGATTACAGTTTTGCTCTATCCTCCCTCACCGTCTCACTACACACAACATCTATGGTACTTGCATACCAAATGCCCCGTCTTCCACCCTATCACTCTGTTCCCATTCCCCTGCCAAATTATGTTAAACCCCCACCCCCCCATCAGCTCTAGCAAACCTGCCTGCAAGAATATTGGTTCCCCTGAAGTTCAGGTGTAACAGGTCCTTTTTGTTCAGGTCATACCTTCTCCAGAAGAGATCCCAATAATCTCAGAAATCTGAAACCCTGTACCCTGCACCACTTCCATATCCATTCATTCATCCGTACTATTATCCTGTTCCTGCCCTAGCTAACACGTGTTACTAAGAGTAATCTTTCATGCCCACAGAATCTTCTGCCTGCTTCTCCATCTGTGGAATCCACTGTCACTACTGCTTTCCTCCCTTTTCCCTTCTCAGTTGCAAAGCCAGACTCAGTGCCAGAGGCCTTGTCTTGATGGCTTCCTATTGGTAGATTATTCCCCCAACAATATCTAAAGTACTATACTTATCAGTGAGGGGAGCAGACACAAGGCTACTTTACACTGGCAGCCTATTCCCTTTCCCTCTCCTGATAGTAACCCAGGTACCTGTCTCCTGAAAGTTATGAGTGATTACCTCCCTGTAGTTTCTAATACTTTTTTCTCCATGAGAGCCAAAGATCTTCCAGCTGCGGTCCCAATTCCCTTACATGGTCTCTAATGAGCTGCAGGTCGATGCATTTTGTGCTGATGATGTTATTAGGGAAAGTGGAGGTCTCCCAGAGTTCCCACATCTCACACAAAGAACATGGCATTAACTCTGGACCCATCCTTACAGCACTAGCTACAGCATGTATTAATAGACAAAGAAAGAGAAAAAAATAGAAATTTACTTCGAACCTGCTCCTGTTTTCCCCTAAGCCTGTTGAGTCAGTGATCAGTCTAACACTAGCCCACTCACACAATGCCTGCTTCCACAATGGCCGCTTCACTAAAGCCTTGCTTCTTTTTATTGGCCTTTGCCATGTGCCTCATATATCATCGGCAAGTTCTAAAATGTTCCGAACTCTTTTTAAACTTCACATTGTCTCAGCCAAACAAGTGATTGCTTGTGATGATTGCAGCCTGCCAAAAACGAATTTCACATTGGTTTGGAGACAGAGAATGAAAAGATAATGGATTCTTCAATGCAATATTAAAAGTTCTGTGAGTGGACAATTCCTCTTCCTGTCTGCTTCAAATTTCTTGGACTGAACATCACTAATAGCATATCTTGGTGTACGTGACATCCATGTAGATGCCACTGCCAAGACAGCTCACCTGTGCCCCTTACATGATACTTCTTTCCTGGCCGAAAACATCGACTGCTTACTCTTTTCCATGGATGGTGCCTGGCCTGCTGAGTTCCTCCAGCATTTTGTGTGTGTTACTTTGGATATACAGCACCTGCATGCTTCCTTGTGTTTTTATTCAAATTCTCCTTTTGGCTAATACTCTCTACTCCAGGCATCATCCCAGTAAACCTCTTCTGTACTCTCTCTGAAACTTTAATATCCTTCCTGCAAATTAGTAGCCAAAATTGCACAAAATACTCTAAGTATGACCTAATCAAAGTTTTAAACAGTTGCAACATTTTTGTCTAAGTCATTTATATACAGTATATCAGAGTCTACATGGCTTTTATACTCAACAGCCTGACTGATGAAGGCAAGCATGTGTTATGCATTCTTTCCACCCAATCTATTGTGTTGTTATTTTCAGGAACTTGGACTCCCAAGATCCCTCTGTACACCAATGCTTCTAAAAGGTTCTGCTGTACTCTTACCCCCTTTACCTCTAAATCTGCAACACTTCACACTTCAATTTCATCTGCCATTTCTGTCCATATCTGCAACTGATCTATATCAGAATCAGGTTTATTATCACCAGCACATGACATGAAGTTTGTTAACTTAGCAGCAGCAGTTCAATGAATACATAATCTAGCAGAGAGAGAGAAAAAAATAAAGCTTAATAAATAAACAAGTAAATCAATTACGTATATTGAATTGATTTTTTAAACAATGTGCAAAAACAGAAATACTGTATATTAAAAAAAGTGAGATAGTGTCCAAAGCTTCAATGTCCATTTAGGAATTGGATGGCAGAGGGGACAAAGCTATTCCTAAATCGCTGAATGTGTGCCTTCAGGCTTCTGTATCTCCTACCTGGTGGTAACAGTGAGAAAAGGGCATGCCCAGAGTTCTGGAGGTCCTTAATAATGGACGCTGCCTTTCTGAGACACCGCTCCCTAAAGATGTCCTGGGTACTTCGTAGGTTAGTGCCCAAGATGGAGCTGACTAGATTTACAACCTTATGCAGCTTCTTTCGGTCCTGTGCAGTAGCCCATCTATACCAGACAGTGATGCAGCCTGACAGAATGCTCTCTACGGTACAACTATAGAAGTTTTTGAGTGTATTTGTTGACATGCCAAATCTCTTCAAACTCCTAATTTTTAAAAAAGGAGGGAGAGAGAAACCGGGGAATTATAGACCAGTTAGCCTAACGTCGGTGGTGGGGAAATTGCTGGAGTCAGTTATCAAAGATGTGATAACAGCACATTTGGAAAGCGGTGAAATCATCGGACAAAGTCAGCATGGATTTGTGAAAGGAAAATCATGTCTGACGAATCTCATAGAATTTTTTGAGGATGTAACCAGTAGAGTGGATAGGGGAGAACCAGTGGATGTGGTATATTTGGATTTTCAAAAGGCTTTTGACAAGGTGCCACACAGGAGATTAGTGTGCAAACTTAAAGCACACGGTATTGGGGGTAAGGTATTGATGTGGATGGAGAATTGGTTAGCAGACAGGAAGCAAAGAGTGGGAATAAACGGGACCTTTTCAGAATGGTAGGCGGTGACTAGTGGGGTACCGCAAGGCTCAGTGCTGGGACCCCAGTTGTTTACAATATATACTAATGACTTGGATGAGGGAATTAAATGCAGCATCTCCAAGTTTGCGGATGACACGAAGCTGGGTGGCAGTGTTAGCTGTGAGGAGGATGCTAAGAGGATGCAGAGTGATTTGGATAGGTTGGGTGATTGGGCAAATTCATGGCAGATGCAATTTAATGTGGATAAATGTGAAGTTATCCACTTTGGTGGCAAAAATAGGAAAACAGATTATTATCTGAATGGTGGCTGATTAGGAAAAGGGGAGGTGCAACGGGACCTGGGTGTCATTATACACCAGTCATTGAAAGTGGGCATGCAGGTACAGCAGGCGGTGAAAAAGGCGAATGGTATGCTGGCATTTATAGCAAGAGGATTCGAGTACAGGAGCAGGGAGGTACTACTGCAGTTGTACAAGGCCTTGGTGAGACCACACCTGGAGTATTGTGTGCAGTTTTGGTCCCCTAATCTGAGGAAAGACATCCTTGCCATAGAGGGAGTACAAAGAAGGTTCACCAGATTGATTCCTGGGATGGCAAGACTTTCATATGAAGAAAGACTGGATGAACTGGGCTTGTACTCGTTGGAATTTAGAAGATTGAGGGGGGATCTGATTGAAACGTATAAAATCCTAAAGGGATTGGACAGGCTAGATGCAGGAAGATTGTTCCCGATGTTGGGGAAGTCCAGAACAAGGGGTCACAGTTTGAGGATAAAGGGGAAGCCTTTTAGGACCGAGATTAGGAAAAACTTCTTCACACAGAGAGTGGTGAATCTGTGGAATTCTCTGCCACAGGAAACAGTTGAAGCCAGTTCATTGGCTGTATTTAAGAGGGAGTTAGATATGGCCCTTGTGGCTACGGGGATCAGGGGGTATGGAGGGAAGGCTGGGGTGGGGTTCTGAGTTGGATGATCAGCCATGATCATAATAAATGGCGGTGCAGGCTTGAAGGGCCAAATGGCCTACTCCTGCACCTATTTTCTATGTTTCTATGTTTCTATGCTTCTAAAGTATAGGCATTGTCTTGCCTTCTTTATGACTACATCAATATGTTGTGACTAGGTTAGATCCTCAGAGATCTTGACACTGAGGAACTTAAAGCTGCTGACTCTCTCCACTCTGATCCCTCTATGAGGATTGGTATGTGCTCCTTCGTCCTACCCTTCCTGAAGTCCACAACCAGCTCTTTCACCTTACTGACGAAAAAGGATTCTGCTGTATCCCTCTATGTACACCTCCAGCAACTGTATGCTATTTGCAAAACTACTAGTCTGCCTGTCTGCATCTTCATCCCAGTCAGTTATATAAATTACAGGATAAAATAAATTTTATCCCATCACTGACCCCTACGCAACCCCACTGGTCACAGACCCCCATTCTTCATGGGAACAACATCTGCTATCTACTATCCTCAAAAATCATCGTCATCTCAAAAAAACTCAATCAAATTTATAAGACATAAACTCTCAAGAAGAAGGGAAGTCAAATGTTTAAAAACTAACCCTATTTCTATTTTCTGTCTGACTTACTGCGTATTTCCTGCATTGTCAATGTTGATTGTTCCCTAATTCTGAAGTCTATCATTCTTAAGATATTTAGTAATTATTGGAATAATTCTCAATGGTATAAATTTTGTGAATTAAGAAGGCAAGAATAAACAATTATTGAATCAAGTCATGATTCAAAACTTGAAAGTGTATTGGATTGTGATGTGCAGTAATCTATTATCTACAAGATGAAATGCACAGGCTGGTGCAATGGGACAGATGGGAGATGACATCTATTGTTGAGGAATGCACTTTGGTGTGACACGAATGCAAAAAAGCAATGTAAGCTAGATGGCACAAATCTAGAAACAAGAACAGGCACATCTGTGGGCATATCTGCATATTTCATTCTAAATGGCAAACTGAGAAAATGCTTAAAATACAGGATCCTGAATCTTAAAAGAGGGGCACTGAGTGCAAGATCAGTGAAGTCATGGTATCACTTCAACCACATATTGAGCATTGTATCCCATTCCAATTGCCACTGTTTCAGAAAGATGTAAAGGCTTTACAGAAAGTGCAGAAGAGATTTGCCACAGTGATTCATAGAATGAGGGACTTTAATTTTGTCTCTAGACCAGAGAAGCTGTTCCTTTTGGAATAAAGGAGGATGTAAGGAGATGTGATAAGTATTTAAACTCATGAAGTACACAGAGAGAAACTTGCTGTTGGTTAAAGGATCAAAAACCAAGTAAATATAGATAAAAGACGCCTGGCAATTGAACCATAAGTGACATGAGGGTTGAACATTTTTACGTTCTAAGTGCTCACGGTTTGGAATACAGTTCTTTGATAATACTGGAATCAGACTCAATTGCATCACTTGAAAGGGAGCTGGATGAATAGAATGGAAGACTTTGTGGGATTTTGACAAGCAGATAGGAGAGCAGGACAAGATGGAGCTGATTTAGATTTGACGAGGTTAATGACTTCCTTCCTGCTCTAACCATTCTGTAATCCACAGCTTGATATCCAGAGTGCCATCAAGGCCACCTGCTCTGATAAATTTAACAGCACTTGAAATGCAGCTTGGAGCAAGCTGACATATTGCTTGGTCTAATATCAATTTCTGCTCCTTTATTACTTCAGGCCCTCTGAATTGATGAGTTCTTTAATTTGTAAAAGATTTTTGCTGCAAAAAAACTGCTGGAGGAATGGGAGTTTGCTAGCCACTGATTTTCAGAAGTTTAGAACATGCTTAATTTAACTAAATTTTCACCTTTGCAATAAAGTTAAAGATTATATTACCAATTAAGCTCTTTTACATTCACAGTTAATCCTAGCTCAGCTAAAACACGTTTCTCATTAACAGGGTAATTTGGTGATTCGTTTTAATAATGTTTCTACTCCTACTGATGTGTTGTATATTTGGAAATATTATCCTGCGATACCATTTTAGATTACACTTGTGAGTGACATTAACCGCCTACTTAATACTGCATCTTTAAATAATTAGGTTGAAATACCTCAAAGGAATTCATACTCATTTGATAACTCATTATATAGTAACTGTCTACAGAATGAATACAGTTATATTATACAGTAATCTTGATGCCATGCTGAAGCTTTAGTAACCATTTGTAAATTATATTCTTTCCAAGTGGCTGTGGATGTGCTAGCTATATTGGTTACAGTGTAAACTGCAATTAGAATTACTCATCTAACACGATCATAAAGGATTTCTCGAACAGAACTTCAGTAAGAGCAAGTTTACTAAACGTGTAGTTGGAAATTAAATAATTATTTTTTTCTAACTACCACAACTTGAAATTCCACAGATCTGTGTTGCTAGTGTCAAGACAATGGGTTACTTGCAGAAAGAAATTGGCTTGAATACTGGGCATGTGGGGATGGAAAAGTATTTGAAGCAGATGTAGTCAGATCACCATTAGTTGTATGTTCAATTGAGTTGGATAGAGCACAATAGAAATTTGGAAGCCATTCGGCCCTCTAAACCTCTCCTATCCTTGCACTTACCTAGATGATGTTTAAATGTTGCTGATGTGTCCACCTCAACCATAATTTCCGAAAGTTCTTACCAAATGTGCACTACCCTTTCTTTGGAAAAGCTGCTTCTGATGTCCCTCGCCAGTCTCTCACCTCTGTTCATAAACACATGCACTCTTGCTTCTAGCACCCTCTCCCTGGGAAAAGGACAATGTGCTTTCACCCTGTTTATGACCGTCAATGTTAAAAGTAAGTTCAAAGCAAATTTTGTTACTTAAGTAAAGTACATATATGTTACCACATACAACCCTGAGATTCATTTTCTTGTGGGCATGCTCAACAAATCTATGGAACAGTTACTATAACAGGATCAGTTCAAGATCAACCAGACTACAGAAGACAGCAAACTGTGCAAATGCAAGTATAAATAAATAGCAATAAATAACAAGAACATGAGATAAAGAACCCTTGAAAGTGAGTTCATTGGTTGTGGGAACATTTCAATGATGGGGCAAGAAAAATCGAGTGTAGTTATCCCATTTTGGTCTCTGCCATGATTATTCTTAGCACTGATGCCTCACAAGACTTAATCCGCAGCACTTTGCTCTGCTCCCTTTACACACGTGACTAGATTCAATCCTAAATCCATCTACTAGTTTATAAATGACAGTACTATAGTAGGCTGAATCTCCAATAACAATGAAGGAGGAAGAATTAAAGAGCCTAGAAGCATGGTGTTATGATAATCCTGCCCTCCATGTCAGCAAAACAAAAGAGCTGGGCATTGACTTCAGGAAGGTTGAGGGGGGAGGGGGTGCAGAGTGCATACATTCTTGTTTGCATCAATGGTGCTGAGGATGAGGGGTGAAAGCTTCAAGTTCCGAGTTCCAACACCCATAGCCTACACAGTTCCGACCATGTAGATAGCACAGACAAGAAAGCCCAGCAGCACCTCAACTTCCTCAGGAGGCTAAAGAAATTTAGCATATCCCCTTTGATCCTCACTGATTTTTATTGATGTGTCATAGAAATCATCTTACCTGGATGCATCATGCTTAGAGTGGCATCTGCTCTGCTCAAGACCACAGGAAAGTGCAGAGCCGTAGGCACAGCTCAACACATCACAGAAACCAGCCCACTTGCATGAACTCTGTCTAAATTTCTCGCTGCTTTGGTAAAGTAATCAACACAATCAAAGACCTCACTCACCCTGGGCATTCTCTCTTCTCCATCCTCCCATTAGTTAGAAGATACAAAAGCTTGACCTGCCACAAGGCTCAAGGACAGCTTCTATCCCACTGTACTAAGAATATTGAATGGTCCTTCAGAATAATAAGATGGACTCTTGACCTTACAATCTACTTTGTTTTTGATCTTGCACCTTGTTGTCTGTCTGCACTGCATGTTCTCTGTAACCCTAACATTTGAGTCTGCATTCTGTTATTGCCTTGCCTTGTACTACCTCAGTGCAGTGCTGTAATGAAGTGATCTGTATGAATGGCATGCAAAGCAAGTTTGGTACTTGTGACGATATTAAACCAATTTAGCAATTACCCTTTCTCTTCAAATATTGTTAGATCCTGTTTCTCTGAGACCTCTCCAGCAATATGCCCACCACCAATGTCACACTCACCAATCTCTAGTTTCTTGGCTTGTTTTTGCTACCCCTTTTAAACTATGATACCATATTAGCCACTGTTCATACTTCTGGAACTTCTCCTTTGGTCAGAGATGAAGCAATAATATCCGAATATACCTTAGAGCAATTCAAAGTTGAGCTTTGTGCTTGCTCTCTCCATATTGCAGGCTTAGGGACAAAGGAAATTCATAGGCCAAATTTAAGAAATTTAATCAATAACTGCCCCTTCCAGAAAACATTCCCTCTTTTTAGGGATATACCTTTGAGCAGAACAAGCAAGCAGGTTGTGGGCATATCCTAATGTGGAGATGTGTAAATTCCTTTAGAGGAAAAGCAAGAGCAAACTTTTATACTGAAGGAATTATTCAACTTAAACATAAAATCTTTAATCATTTTACACATCAGTAATTGATCAATGTTACTCTTTGAATATAATATTGTACTTTAAACATTGATAGTTTCAAAGATCAGTTGAAATCCTTTGAAGGCTTTGAAATCCTTGTTTGTTTACAATGTGCTCCAGCGGTTTATTTCAATTTCTATTGTTAGAATGTCACACTAGGCCACACTAATGAGAAAGTGCCAGTTTGTTTCAATAAATAGCCCATAAAATATTAATTTTCATTGAATTATCTACTATAAATGAAGTTTTTACTTTTTAAGTAGCAGAAAAAAAGCTGAATTTATGGAGCAATAATGGCTAAGAGCTGACAATGTCCATTAATTTGGTGCTTGAAGATTCGGATAGATAAGAAGTAAAATTAAGAAAAACTCCCTGCCTAATAGTGTGGTACTATGCATCCTTTGACTGTAATATTTAAGGGAGACTAGGACATTATATTTCTTCATAATAAAAACCATGCAATCCAAGTTGAACCTCTATGTGTAAATGTGATCTTTGGGATTTGAATCATTGATTTATCTTGAAGAAAATTTGTATATTTCTTTCTCAGTTTCCATTCCATGTATTACCATTGAATAAATGCCTCAATTTCATTATTGCTCCCCCTTCTACATTTACCACACCACCTTAGCCCTCCCTACTTGCTTGAAAGCCTATTTCAGAGTGGTTATCGAATTATTACGATCCACCACAGGATGGTGCTGTTGGAACTTTGGAAGCTGTTACCCAGCCGTGCCAATCTGCCAGTTCAGAAGCAGTTGTAACTCTTTGGAGCTTGTCTACTTGAGCCAATAGGACTGAAAGTAAAGAAACTCGGTGACTATTGCCCAGCACTTGCACCGAAAATGATGAAGTGTTTTACAAGGCTGGTGTTGAAGCATGTCAGCTCCTGTCTGAGTGGTGATTTGGATCCATTCCAATTTGCCTACTGAAGCAGCAGGTCTACAGCAAATACCATCTCATTGGCAGTTCTCACAACCTTGAAACATCTGGGCAGCAAAGATGCAAACATCAGGAAACCCTTTATCGATTACAGCTCACTACTTAATACCATCAAACCCTCAAAACTAATAAGTAAACTCCAAGACTTCATACTCCTTGTGAAATTGGATCCTGGATTTTCTCACTTGCAGACCCCAGTTAGTTCAAATTGGCAGAAACATGTCCTCCACAATCTCCATCAGCACAGGAGCACCCCAGGTATGTGTGCTTAGCCCCCTGCTCTACTTGCTTTACACCTATGACTGTGTTGCTAAGTACAGCTCCAAAAACCATATACAGGTTCGCTGATGATGCCACTGTTGTGGGCTTTACCAACGGTGGAGATGAATTAGCATACAAGAGGGAGACTGAAAATTTGGCTGAGTATAATAACAACAACCTCTCACTCAATGTCAGTAAGAACAAGGAACTGATTGCAGACTTCAAGAGAGGGAAACCAGAGGTCCATGAGCCAGTACACTTCAGAGGTGGAGAGTGTCAGTAACTTTAAATTCTTGGGTGTAACTATCTCAAGGACCTATCCTGGACCCATCATATAAATATAATTGCAAAGAAAGTACAACAGCACCTCTATTTCCTCAGGAGTCTGCGAAGGTTCAGCATGTCATCAGAAACCTTGGCAACTTCTGTAGATGGGTGGTGGAAGGTGTGCTGACTGGCAGCTTTTTGTCTTGGTACGGGAACACCAATGCCTTTTGAGGAAAAAATCCTACAAAAAGTAGTGGGTTCGACCCAGTACCTCACAGGTAAAGCCCTCCCAAGGATTGAGCACATTTACACAAAATGTTGCTGTAGAAAAGCAGCATCCATCACCAAAGATCTTCACCGCCCAGGCCATGCTCTTTTCTCACTGCTGCCTTCAGATAGCAGGTACAAGTGTTTCAAGACTTACACCATCAGGTTTACTACCTTCAACTATCAGGCTCTTGAACAAAAGGGGATAACTACACTCATTCTGTTTCTGGTGTTCCCACAACCCATGATCTCACCTCAAAGACTTGTTATCTTGTTATTTCATACTTGTTATCTATTGCTATTCATTTCTATTTGCACTTGCAGAGTTTGTTGTTCATTGATCCTGTTTACAGTTACTGTTCTATATATTTGCTAAGTATTCCCGCAGGAAAAAGAGTCTCAGGGTTGTATGTGGTGACATCTATGTACTCTGATAATCAATTTTACTTTGAACTTTAAGAAAGGAGGTTTCTTTTGAGGGGTTGAGGAAAAGATTAGGAATGTGGCAAGTACCATGCAATGTCGACAAAAAGATTAAAATCAAATTAAAAGGAATTGGAGGACCTATATTAAGGCTGATTATCATTAACATCAGGAGAATGATGTGTGCTCTGCTTTGCACATACAGCTTCGGCAGAGCACCAGCAACTCAGAACCATTCTGGAGCTGTTTTGTGTATATCAGAGCTCGGTTAGGAGTATTTGCCACCTGTTTTCTATATATAGAAGCTGTGCTAAGTCCATTTTGAGGCATTCATACTGATATGATTAATACACTAATAAGCCAGGACCTGCCGTGAAGTCTCATCCACCTGTGATGACTGCCGCCATATGAATGAGTTATAGATTTACTTTTTCCACATCTGTTGATGTCACCTTGCTACCACATGCCATCCCATCATCCTAATCCAAGGTACTGCGGCTCGGCATGGTGTTATTATTGATGCAAGACTATCAGGTGGGTGGGGTTGGAGGGAGGAGGAGTGTCAAAGTAAGATGCATCGACAAATCATAAAGTTAGGATGCTGGAAGTCTTGAGCAACACAGCAAACCCGGCATAATCTATGGAGGAGAGTAAACAGTGGCTGTTTTGGGCTGAGACCATTCGTCAGTCTTTATTCCCCTCCATAAATGCCACCTGGCTTGCAGTACCTCCAGCATTTTCAGATGCTGGAAGTTCAGAGCAGCACACACAACATGCTGGAGGAACTCAGCAAGTCAGGCAGCATCTATGGAGCGGAATAAACAGCGGAAGTTTCGAGTCCTGATGAAGGGTCTCGGCCCAAAATATTGACTGCTGTTTATTTCTTTCCATAGACGCTGCCTGACCTGCTAGGTTCCTCCAGCATTTTGTGTGTGTTCTGCTAATTTATTTATTTATATACAGATCCTCTGAGAGAAAATATTATTCCTTAAATTTTTGGGGAGTGATTTGTGAATTCTATAGGAGCAAATTTTTAAAATCTGAATAGCAATGATACAGGGGTTGCCTAGACTAGTCTGAGTATGGAGAAGTAAGTACTGTAAACTTGTCCACAGGAGATATGAATGTATACCATAAATGAATGGTCTGTAGGTTTGAAACATAGAAAACCTACAGCACAATTTAGGCCCTTCGGCCCGCAAAGTTTTGCCGAACATGTCCTTACCTTAGAAATTACTAGGTTACCCATAGCTCTCTATTTTTCTAAGCTCCATATTTGGAACTTTCTAAGTATTTCCAGTCCCTGAGGCATTCTGATACCTAGTATATTGAAAGCATTTTAATGCAATTAGGATGCTACAAAATCTTGAAGAAGCAGTTGATTCCTTGTAGCAATAAGGGAGGATAAAGGGCTCTGACAGTAGTGCAACAATAGGAATGAAGATGTGTGGTTGGATTGTAGGTGGAAGGATGGCTGGTGGGCAGAAGAGCAGTTATCAAGGTGATGATTTCTGGAGTGGCTGTATTTAGGAGAAGCACTGGCACAATGTGTGCAGAGGGTATTTAGCAGTATTTCAGTTGGTATCTGGAGTACAGCAACACTAGAGTGGATGTCTGTAAGCAGCTCTTCAACAATGCATACTTGCATATTTATCTCTGTTTATATTTAAAATTTCCCCCTGTTTTGAACCAACTAACAGTTTACAAGATAGTTGCTTATAGGCTGGAAATTTGGAGGCAGCCTCTCTTATAGGAACAAACAAATCTGATGACAGTGGTTAAGTGATAATGGATGGGCTCAAAACTATCCTTCATGTTAAAGAAAATTTATCAAACTCCTGTTTGGTTGTTTTTTGATAATAATTAAAAATAGATAAATCCAAGATGTTACAGACGTCTTCAATGTTCAAAGTAAATGTATTATCTAAGTATATATATGCTCACTTGAGAAATCATTTTCTTACAGGCATTGAGAGGTAAAAAAGATATCCAGTAGAATAATACAAAAAGCTATACATAAATAGACAAGAATTGACAAACAACCAATGTGCAAAAGAAGACAAACTGTGCTAATAAAAATAACACTGATGCATGAATTATAAAGAGTCTTTGAAAGTGCTGAACAATCTACACTTCAATTCTACATGGTGGTGATTAAAGCTTCCATTCAAGTTAGTGGTTATAGGTTAATATATATGGGCACGTGGCCAAGAGGTTAAGGCATTGGACTAGTGATCTGAAGGTCGTGAGTACGAGCCCCAGCCGAGGCAGCGTGTTGTGTCCTTAACCACACATTGCTCTGTGACGACGTAGGTGCCAAGCTGTATAGGCTCTTGCCCGTTCCTTGGACAACATCGGTGTCGTGGAGAGGGGAGACTTGCAGCATGGGCAACTGCCGGTCTTCCATACAACCTTGCCCAGGCCTGCACCCTGGAGCGTGAAGACTTTCCAGGCACAGAGCCATGGTCTCGCAAGTCTAATGGATGCCTTTCATAGGTCAATAACTGTTACTGAACTTGGTGATGTGGGACCTAAGGCTTCGATACCCAAAGATAGTAACAAGAAGAAGGCATAGCCTAGGTGGTGGGGGTCTTTGATGGATGCTGATTTTTTTGTAGCAGCACTCTACGTAAATGTACGCAACGGTAGGGAGGGTTTTGCCTGTGATGGGCTGTGCTATATCCACCACTTTCTGCAGCTTTTTCTATTCCTGAACATTGATGTTTCCATTCCAGGGCATGATGCACCATGTTAGGATACTCTCCACTGTATATCTATAGAAGTTTGTCAATGCTTCTGGTGACATGCCAAAAACTTTTAAGAAAGTAGAGATGCTGTTGTACCTTCTTTGTGATGACGCTTTTGAGGTGGTCCCAGGGCAAATTTTTTCTCATTTGCTGATGCCAACATACTTGACTCAAAAATTAATAAAATCTTGCGAATCATGAGGAGAAAAGTAATTTTACTAGTTTTCATTATATTCCTTTTGCGTTCTGCAAGGAAGTATTTGAAACACTGTACCACAGGTGCAGCTGTAAACCGGTGAATGATCAGACAGGATCCTTCCTCCTTAGTAGGTCAACTGATGAATTCCATGTTGAGTAAAGTCAACTTCACATGTTCTTGACCAATATTCCTGAGGACCAACCTGTCATATACATTTTTTTTTTGCTTTTCAATGAGCATCACTGGGAAAGCTACTATCTGTTACCCATCCTCAACTTTTCTTGTGAAAGCAATGGTGATAAGTTTGTGATTTATTAGGCCCTTCAGAGAGCATTAAAGGTAAATCATAAATTCATCAGGCTATGTAAGGACAGCAGATTTCCTTCCCTTAGGAGAAGAGAACTTGCTTATTATGCACAGAAGGAGGCTATTTGGTCATTAAGTCTATGCTGGCTCCCAATAGAACAATTCCTACCCACGCTCCCACCCTCCACCCGGTGCTAATACCTTGTAGCCTTGCAACTTACCCTTTTTCAATGTCGACCTGCTGTCATCAGTTCTTTTTCACTTGTACCAGGAGGTAATTCATAAAAGCCAATTAACCTACCAGCATGGATCTAGGATGTGGGAAGAAGACAGAGCATCTGGCAGAAACTTGTATGGTCACTTGACAGAAAGTGCAACTGAGATCAGGATCAAAGTTGGGTGTTTGGAGCTGTGAGTCATTAGATATATTAGATTTACTAGATGTGGTTCTGTGACATTCTGATAATTTCAGGGTCATCATTTCTGATGAACAATCCTTGTGATATCCTTATAATTACAACGTCCCATCTTGAATAGGACTCATTTAATTCAAATCTGCTTCTTGTAAGTGAACTAATAATTAATTTATTCCAATATATCACCTGCCATATGATACACTGTAATTCTATTTATTAATCTTTGTGTGATACCTTATTGATGGTCTTCTGAAAACTTGCTCAATAACAGATTCTGGTATTTTTCTTACATTTATTCTTGGGCTAACAGATCTGTAGTTCCGTTTGTTCTCTTGCCCTCCTTTCTTAAACAGTAGGGTTAGACTTTTCCTATCTTACAGTTTGAGGGAGCCATTATAGAATCCATGGCATTTTGGAAAATAACAGCCAGTGCATCTATTTAACTCTGCCACCCCTTTCAAAACGATTTGAAGTACAGTAGGTCCCTAGGTCCTGGGGATTTATCAGCTTTCAGTATTTCTCTAGTACATCCTCTTAGCATCTTGACTGTAAAGCCCCATCAGAACCTCAGAGTTTCACTTCAGCAACCTTTCCTCTTGACACAATCCCTTTATCTTAGAAATCAACTTAATAAACCTTCGCGGAACTGCTTCTAGATGATCATTTGATGCACAACATGGAGTGGAAGCCAGTGAACAAGTTGAGAAAACAATTCATTAACACTACTGACTTTATTTTTTATCTTTGTTGCGGTTTTATAATGATTAAAGCTGTTCTCCTGTATCTTGTATAGTCACAAAGCTATTCTACGTGAAGCAGGCTATGCTCCTCTCCAAGTCTCGTGGCACACTGGGCAACCTTGCCATTTCTTTAGCATTTTTCTGGTTTTTTTTACAAGGCCGAGTTGCTAACACGATGCTCAACCTAGCACAGATGGAAAGTGTACAAGGAGCTGGCAGGATTTGAACCTGGGACCACTCACCTCAAAGTCCAGTGCAGATTCCTTTATGCCAACTATCTAACAGCTATTCATGCACTTATCCAAGGAGACGTAAGAGACTGTGGATACTGGAATCTGGAGAAACAAACTATTTGGTTGAGCAATTCCAGCAGATTGTTACAGTAACCCTACACTGGTCCCATTTTATTCTTGCTGCTTTTCCATTACTTCCCCCAGGTTCTATTCTTTACCTGCCTGAGTCTTTTGGAATGGGGAAGGAAACTGAATCACGTGGTCACAGGGATTATGTGGAAACTCCCAACAACAGTGACCAAGGTCAGAAATGAATTACCAGACCTGTGTGGAAGAAGCTCTATCTACCAGCTGTGCCATTGAGCAGACTTTACTGTCCCACAATCTTTAACTGCTGTCACGTGTTTGCACCATCTGTAGGAGGATAAACCGCAGACTAAATCTGCCTCAGAAATGACATTTACCATGGAGGACTGGGGACCTGTATAAACAGGAAAAAACAAATCAGTTTGGAAAAATTGTTAGTGAGATCTCCAGGGTCTGTATCGGGGGAATAATTAAGTGAATAATAAATTATGTAAAATAAAAATAGAGGGAAACATTGGTTTAAATCAGATTAAAATAACAGAGAAAAATCTTAAAAAACACATTTTAACACCTGTGAAAAAGAAATTCAACCTATGTAACATATTTTCAGTGCCTGAGAAGAGATACGTACTTGGATAATAAATTTTACTTTAAGCTTGACTTTGAGTAATTAAGACATATCAAGCTGTTAAAATGTCTCATGAATTTTGATGGCAGATCTCTTAGTGAAATATTATGAGCAATCAACAATTCTGGCATTGCTGGCAGCCATTCAATCTACCATGTGTTGTTGGCCTCAAAATGAACTCTTTATGTTCATTCCAATTCTTAGTTATCGGTCCATAGCCTTGAGGCTTTCTCACAGGCAGAGAATACCCATCATATTCTGGGTCATTCCTCCATCACTCCCATTCTCTATTTCCTACAAATGGGCTTACATCTATATTACAGTGACTGACCATTGCTATGGAAGTACAGTATGTCCTGTGTATCTAGCTCCTAGTGCATATGTGATTAAATCTTGCCTACGCCTCTTCTATTCTAAGCAAAATGACCCCTGCTTAGCTAACATCGCCTTTGTAAATTTCTTCTGCAGTTTCTCTGGTGCTAACACATCTTTGCTATTGTATGATCTGAACTAATTGTAGTACTTTAGCTGTGGCCTACCTTGTGCTTTGCATAGTTTTAGCATGACATCCCTGCTGCTTTATTCTGTGGCACTGATAATTATAACAAATGCCAATTTTTGTTTATGACATTATTTACCCACCTATAGACAAGCATTCTAAGATGCTTCTTTTCGTTTATACACCTTAGTATACTACCATCGATTGTGCATTCTGCTAACTTGTTTGCCTTTAACAAATTCATTAGCTCACACCTGAGATTCATTTTCTTGCAGACATTCACAATCAAGACAAAGAAACACGATAGAATCAATGAAAGACCTCACACAAGATAGACAAACAACCAATGTGCAAAAGACAACAAACCAGGCAAATACAAAACAAACATGATAATAATAAGAGTTCAAAATTGGAGCCCTCTTCCCAGAAACAAATGGGTTCCTTTTGACAATACAGGACCAAGTAGTTAGTTCAAAAAATATAAAAAATACATAATAAAAGACAACAAATTCAAGACAATAAATGCAGAAAATACCAATAGAAACTAGAAAAAAATCCAACACACTGCTGGATCCTGCAGCAGTTTAACTCAATCTGATTACTTAACAGACACAATTAAGTGGTAAATATCATTCACCAAAATCTTGCTTTAAAATACAAACTCATAAGACACCGTACCTTACTATAAGTACACACATAATCCAGTTTTAGAGTCAGAGTCCTACAAATTATATTATGACCGATCCGTTATTACAATAGGACAATCCATAATAACTGTTCTGATGTATAGTATTACAGGACAAGCAAGCAAGAACAACTTGCTTAATAGATGTAGCCATTCCAAACGCATATAATATACAGAAATCAGTGTGTGAAATATCACCTGAAATATGCTGAATTAAGAGGAAGTTGAGAGACTATGGAACATGAACATCGTATACATTGTTCCAATAGTAATATCTATGCAACTCTGGCTTCGGCTAGCAGCTTAATATAGGGGGCGATAACCCCCAGCCCGGCCAAACTTAAGAAATCTTGTTTGGGTGGATGTTGTGCGATGTGTCCCGTTATAAATCAGTACCCCGAAATAACAAACAGTCCACAATATGCGATTAAATGATTAAGCTTTATAGTTCTTACTTTGACTATATGGCTAGTAAAGAAATGAAAAAAAAAACAAAAGGGCCCAATCTTATTAAACAGTCTGTTGTGCAAAATTGGAGCTCACTGATAAGTCGATCGTTCACCATTGACTTCCTCTGATCGTCGCTGCCCTTCTGACCCTCGCTCCAAGTCCACCCCGTCCGGCGGTCTACCAAATCTCTCCATTCACATCTTCTCTCCTCACCTCTCCCCGGCAAAAGCCCGCAAAAAATCTCCTTCCAGATTCACAGGACAGAGCAACAAAATCCTGATTGGCTAACATGCATACCACAGTCCTGTTATCTCCAGCCATAACCCAAATATTGCTGCTACAGAGAAACCATTACCTCAGCAGTGAACATTACAGAGAAGCCATTTTATTAGCCTTAGCAGTGAAACATTACAGAGAAGCCATTACATTAGCGGTGAATCCTTACAGCATGTTACATCTACAACTGGAATTGTCCCCAAATCACTACACAATATCATTAAGCAATTAGGCATACACAGCAATATTCAGAAATCCGCAATACTAAACATCACTAGAATAGTCCGGAAGTTCCTAGTAATTTGAGAAATGATTGTGCTCGGCTATGCCCTTACCTCAGGTTTTACTATCTTGAGCTGAGTGTGAGATGAAAAGGCCTTGAAAGTGAATCCATAGGTTGTGGTAACAGTTCAGTGGTGGGGTGAGTGAAGCCTGATGGTTGAAGGGTAGTATCTCTTCCTGAACCTGATAGTGTGGGTCCTGAGGCTCCTGTCCTCTTTACTGACAGCAACAGAGAGAAGAGAGGACGGCCTGGATGATGGGGGTCCTTGATGATGGATTCTGCTTTCCTGCGACAATGCTCCATGCGGATGTTCTCTGTGGTGGGGAGTGTTTTACCTGTGATAGACTGGTCTGTATCCCCTACTTCTTGTAGGCTTTTCCATTTGAGGGCAACGGTACTTCCATACCAAGCCGTAATGCAAGCAGTCAATATATTCTCCACCACACGCCAATGAAAGTTTGTCAAAGTTTTAGGTAACACGCTGAATCTACGCAAATTTCTAAAAAAAAGTAGAGGGGCTTCCATGTTTTCTTTGTAATTGCACTTGCATGCTGGATGCAATACAGATCCACTGAAGTGATAACACTAAGGAATTTAAAGTTGTTGACCCTCACCAGCACTAATCCCTGATGACAACTGGCTCATTGACCTCTGGTTTCCACCTTTTGTAGTCAATAATCAGCTCTTAGGTCTTGCTGACATTGAGTGGGACATTGTCGTTGTGGTGCCATTCAACCAGATTTTCAATATCCCTCCCATATGCTGATTTATCACCACCTTTAATGTGTTCTAGTGGAGGAGGTGGCCATTTACACAATCCTTTCTGAGTTTTATATTTAACTGCATATGTGGGATTGCTAGAAATTGCTGCCTGACTTACTACTTTGACTTTGGCCCTACCAGGAACATGAACAGTTATTACACTACAACCATCAGGCTTCTGAACTGACATGGATACTTCATTACTCTGAACTGATACTGTGACCTACAGCTTCACTTTCAAAGACTCTTTACTACACATGTTCCCAGTATTATTTTTATTTACACAGTTTGCCTTTTGCACATTGGTTGTCAGTTTTTGTCTTGTGTATGGTTTGTCATAACATTCTATTTTTATCTTTTTTTTTGGTAAATGTCTGCAAGAAAATGAGTCTCAAGGTAGTATGCATAACATATATGTACTTTGATAATAAATTAACTTAGAATTTGAACTTCGAAGTTATGTTTGTCATAAAATCTGCCTTGCTATTTGTTACTGTCACATGCCTAGTGAGTTGTTTGCCTTTTCATTAACTCCTCGCTTTCTGTTTGAATTTGGGCTTTTAAGGGGTGGAGCTGGAATTCCACAATGTGACCTGATTTCCTGCATGATGTAAGTGACTGAGAACGATGGAGGGGAATTTTGCCGTCTCCCCACTGCCTCATGGTGCTCACTCCAGTACTCCCCATCTTTCAGTGTTCTTTAGTACTTCATTGTTGCCAGCTGGCTTAGTTAATTAGTGACCATAGTGAAAAATAATGGGAGAGCAATTGTCTTCTGCAAGCTTGGACCGGCGTCTGGTATGTGATATTGTAGCTCACCTCATCTGCCATATCTTTACATATATTTAAGTGTAGCTTTTCTGTTAAGGAGATGATCATGTAGGTGAAAGACATCATTACCCTTGTTAGTTGAAAGATTTAAAATCCTGCGAGGAAAAAAATAGGCACTACAGAGGTATCTTTGCAAAGAAAATCTTCGTTTACTATGAGAATTTAGAGGAATGAACAACAGCTGCTCCTTTTACTCCAAAACCACAGGGATGATCTCTGATGTTGCACAAACAGGTGCAGATGTCTGTGAGTTAACATGTTGAGATGCGCAGAACTCAAAGGTTATCTGACCCACCAGAGAGCCATTACTATAAAAATCAAATTGTATTACTGTTAAGAGATCTTTAGCACCTGTTATATGAGGGCTCTTTAGGTAGCAATGCACAAAATGAAACATGGCTTCATGATAGAGATGGATTTTATGGCACTAATGAACCTTGGAGAAATGGTTTGACATTAGTTTCTTCACTCACTCTTGACCTCACTCTCATAAGCTACATTTTTGGCTATTCTATTATATTCCATAAGGTTATTATCCTTAATATAAATTTAAAATATCCTTCAAACAGTAATCAAAACATATACTTTAAAGTAGTAATATGTATATTGTTGAAACTAACTTGCTGTGCAGCCTGTAAATTTCTACTGTGTTATTGGTGGAACTTCCATTTCTCGAAAAGGAAGATGAGTTTTTAAAGAAAAGCACATTGGCTTCATTTCACAAGGATTGCTAAAATGAAAGTGTATCATTCTGTGGTGGCCATGGTACAACCACATCCCATCCTAGTGAGATGTTTATCACAGCTAACTATAAAGGGGCAATGCCTACTACAGCAGAGTGTTTATTGGGTTCTGATTAGGACAGGGGTTGGCAATGGGTTAAATGCAGGGTTGTGCTTTGAGAGGAGTTCCCTCATTTCTCTCATTTATGTCACCATTATGGATATGAATCAACTGCACTTCACTGTTACCCTGTTGAACATTTTGATGGAGCACTGTAAATTCAAGGTTAAAGCTAATGGACAACCTGTTGAAGATTCCAGATGTGCTGCCATCCAGTCTGCCCTCCCATAGTCAAAGGCTTTGTGGATTAATTGTTCCTTGGAGTCAGTCAATTTCTTCGGATTCTATTCTTGTAGCAAGCATGAATAGGTTGTTTGGAGATCACAGTTTATTTATTGCTCCTCAGCGACTGTCCTTTTTAGTGAAGGCCTTGAAATAAAGTATCTATAGCCAGCTAGCTACATCCATCCTCTGATGCAGATACTCCACGTCTTTATGAGTTACCATAGTGCTGAGTCAGTTGTGTTGTCACAAAGAGAAAGATCAAATTCCCTCCTGAACCTTACAAGGTCTGAGTGTTTAACTGCACGGGAAGGAATATTTCTACACTGGTGGACCTTCCAAGTCCCATGCTTGATTTGATCCTCTGAATCATCAAACTGAAATCGTGTCATGTTGCAATATATAAATCTTACTGAAATGCTTGTAAAATTAGATTTTACAGAGTAATAAGAGTCCAGTGATACAATTGGGTATTCCAGTATGCCATTCCAATCCCTGCCCATCTGGGTTTGCATCATAACCAACACTTCTAAATTAATAGGATTAACTAGCTTTAGTCTTTAGAGTGGTGGGTGGAGATGTGTCTCTACCAGACGAGGTGTAAGGCACTTCTTCCCTCCGTCAGCCAGGTCAACCTTGGGCAAGGTATAGCACCTGCTTTGACCCCCAATCAGGATCATGTGAAGCCATGAGTGCAGGTAGTGGATGGTCGTATGAGCAGCTGGTACAAATCACAAAACCTGTTCGTACAAACCACTGATGTCAGGCAGACGATCTCTGAAGAGTATTGATAATGGCTGGAGTCACCCATCTTGTAAAGACACTGCACAGAAGAAGGCAATGGCAAACCATTTCTGTGGAAAAAATTTGCCAAGAACAATTGTGGTCATGGGACCATGATCGTCTACATCATACAGCACTGCACATAAAATTGACGAGTCTTCAGAATGGTGTGATAAAGAGCTAAGAGCGCTCGAGGGGAAGGAAGACTTTTACTCAAAGGGTGGTTGGATTTTGGAATGCACTGCCTATGGCTGATGAAGGCAGGTACTTTCAAAACATACAAGAAAAATTGAGAGAAACATTGGAATTGCAAGGCAAGAATGACTAAGGACCAAATGTTGGTAAGAGGGATTAGCATGGACAGATGTTTGATGGTCATCAATGACATAATATGCTTGTTTCTGTGTTGTATAATTCTATGACACCAAATTGCTAGAAAGGATGAACAAGGAATTATAAATTCCTAATAAACATTGGATATTGCATGTTGAATTTGTGAAAATATGTACGACTGACCTGATTTTTGATGGAGAATTATCAACAAATGAAGCCATTAATACAGGATACTTCAACCTATAGTAGGTCAAGGAAGCCAATTAAGGAACTTGATGAATTTGTAATTTCTATAACATGTATTATAAGCTAGTGAGTTTTATAAAATTACAAAAACCCAAGGTTCCCTTTGCTGTAAAGTGAACAACTAGGTTACATTAGTTTCTTATCATATACAGTACATCAGTGTGCAATGATTTTCCTGGCTCACACGAAGTTCACAATGTAAACAGCATACATGATAATAACTGCAGCAATAAATACAATGGATGCAAAAGAGTAGAATAGTGTAAAGATTATTGTGCAAAGAAAATGCTCAACTGACAATAGCAGATTAACCAAAAGTGTGTGTCTAACTTCTTAGGGGGACAAGTGGCGTACAGCCACACGAGATTGAGCGATAACAGGTAACTCCATTTGCGAAGAGGATATGAGAGAGGTGATTAGTTCCAAGTCTGAAAGAAGAGAAATTAAGAGGCTTCTTAAATCTGGACTTTCAAATTCATGTTTCTTCTTCCAGAATGTAGAGCAGAGAGAAAAGTGCTTCCAGGTTGATAGGCACCTTGATAATACTCTCATCCTTCCTGATGCTGGACTGAATGGAATGAAGTGACGTGCCTGTGATGGACTGAGACAATGCTTACCATTCCATCTAGGTTATTGATAGAAAATTAGTAGTTGTAAAGGAAAGATCTGATTGTGTGCTGGCAATGGAAACCCTCGTGCAGATACTTTCCTAGTGTGACTAAGACAAGAAATACTTTAATATGCGAGGCTCCGGACCAACTGTGGGGAAAGGTATTAACCTAAATTACTCTTCTTTGGGAAACATGGCAAAGATGAACCAAGTAGCTTCCTTCTCTGCCTTTAATTTGTCCTGATTCTAAGATTCTATAATATCCTTCTGATAGTAATCTTTATTCCCCCTTTCCAAAGGAAGAGGTTTATTCGGTGATGATTGCATCAATAACACAGTATTCCACAATTCACACGATTTGCAATCAATAGTTTCAAATTTTAACACATTCAGAAAGAGAGTCAGGTTCAATATTCCCGGCATATGTCATGAAATTTGCTGGCTTCGTGGCAGCAGTACAAGGCAATACATAATAATAGAGGGAAATACTGTAAATTACAGTAAGAATATATATGTTAAATAATTATCACAATAAGAGAATAAAAATTAATGAGGTAGTGTTCATGGGTTCAATGTCCATTCAGAAATTGGATGGCAGAGGGGAAGAAGCTGTTCCTGAATTGTTGAGTGTGTGCCTTCAGGCTTTTGTACTTCCTTCCTGATAGCAGCAATGAGAACAAGGCATGACCAGGGTGATTGGGGTCCTTAATGATGGATGCTGCCTTTTTGAGACTTTGCTGCTTGAAGATGTCCTGGATACTATGTAGTGTAGAGCCCATAATGCAGCTAAGTTTACAACTTTCTGCAGTTTATTTTAGTCCTGTGCAGTAGCCCACAACCCATCCCTCCCCCATACCAGATGGTGATGCAGCCAGTTAGAGTGCTCTCCATGGTACAAGATATTTGCAAGTGTCTTTGGTGACATATGAAATCTATGTCATCAGCAAGTATATAGATTGCATTTGAGCTGTGCCTAGCCACACAGTTATGGGTGGAGAGGGAGTAGAGCAGAGGGTTAAGCACGCATCCCTGATGTATGCTAGTTTCGATTGTCAGCAAGGTGGGGATGTTATTTCCAATCCGCACATATTGCAGTTTTCTGTTTAGAAGGTCAAGGATCTAGTTGCAGAGGGAGGTACGGAGGCCCAGGTTCTGGAGCTTGAGTCATCTCTATCCAGGACAAATCCAGCTCCTGTGGCGGACTCTGGTCTCAAAGTCCCCAGTGTATCTGTGGATTGCAGTAATTTTGGTGGCAATGTGGATTTCTTCAGGATTGTTTAATGTAATTTCCAGTACACAAGTGTAAAGGAGAACAACATAATTATTACTCCAGATCCAATGTAGCACAAAAAAAATCATAAGATACAGAACAGAATAATAAAAAAATCAATGAATATAAGTACATAAAATAGCTTGTATACATAGGTTGTACCTTCATAAAGTGACGTTAGGAACAGGAGTGCCTGTACAGATGGTGACTGACAGGAAATGATAAACTATTGGTGTTTGGGTTAGTGGGTAGAGGTGTTGATCAGACTTGCTATTTAGGGAACGTAACTGTTATTGAATCTGGTTGTCCTAGCATAGATGTTATGTTACCTGCCTTCAGATGGGAGTGGGACAAGCAGTCCATGAGCAGAGTGGGTAGGATCCTTCCTGATGTTTCTGGCCCTTTTCTGGCATCTTTCTGTATCTGGGTCCTTGATGACTGGTAGGCTGGTACTGGTGATATACTGGGCAATTTAGATTACCTGTAGTAGAACTTTCTGTCTGACGCAGTGCAGTTTCCATCCCAAGCAGTGCTGCAGCTAGTTGGGGTGCTCTCAACTGCACACCTGTAGAATGAAGTGAGTATAGATGTGCATAGTCCAACTCTCTTCACCCTCCTCAGAAAGCAGAGGAGTTAGTGAGCTTTCTTGATTATGTAGAATGTGTTCCGGGACCATGAGAGATTCTATGAGATGTGCACACCCAGCAGTTTGAAACTCCTTTGTACGTTTTGTTCTGATGCTTAACCAATGTGGGCAATTGAATGTTCAAAACTTGCTGAAGTGGGATGGCATATAAAGGAGCTGCATCTTGCAGATATGCAGAAGGCCAGGAGATTTTGAAAGACTAAATACAGATCATGATTTATCATTGAACACCGTTTAATGGTCAAGTAATGTTGCTTCACTGTTTGCCTTGTACAAACATCTTTGGCTTCAGTCATCTGCTATTTTAAAGAGCTTGCTGAATTTTCAATGAATTACCTTTACCGAAAATTAAGTCTAGTGACTAATAGCTAAATGATTACTCTTTTATTAGTGATGTGATAATTGTTAACACATGCATTATTACCTATCCCATAAAACAAACCATTTTAAAACACAGTCTCTTTTCTGGAGGCTGTGAATTATTGTTGATAACAATGCGTTAAAATGTCAACTTTATTTACTTTTTTTTTCTCTTGGCCTTCTTGTTTACTAATTTTGTAATCCTGTCTTCTTTCACTTCTCTTTCTGCACCTGTTAACTCTAATTTGTCACTCTTGTTTAACCTTGTCTTATTTCACGTTCCTCAAATTTTACTGGTTATAGAATTAGACTGTTGGCCGTTTAGGTCTTGGGCAACTTTTAGACCACAACTTCCTGGATATCATCAACTTGTACTTCTAAGGTAGGGGCTTCACTGAAAGGCATATGACCTAAAATGTCCAACTTTAATAGGATTCAGGCCATCTGCTCTATTTCCTGAATGATGGGAAAGGTACATTTGTGCATGAAAACGAAGGTAGGCGGAGTTACACTGCACCAGATTAAATTGGAAGAAGAGGCTCCAAAGTTCACTTACAATATGTAGATTTTGAGTAGTGGTATTTCTGAAATTATTAGGATTATAAAACATTTTAACATGTATTGAAAAAAATGAGCTGTAATGTAATGTTAATGGATGGATAAACAAGAAGGAGGAACATTAGACTGCTTTGCTCTTCCATTTTGTAACTGGCTTTCCTCTCCATTCCCCACAACCCACGATTCCGCTGTATGTATTCATTCTGCCCTTTTCAGCCTTGAATATCGAGCAATGTGGTACCTAAAGCTCTAAGGGGTAGAGATTTCTAATGGATTATAATTTTCAGAACCAAGAAGTTCCAGCTAATCATCATAAATAGTTGATTCTATATTTCCCCATGTGGTGATCTTCACAGAATCAAAAGAAGGTACTAATTAAATGTCAAAAAATTTTCACAGGCACCTGAATAACATAACTAATAATCATATTATAAGTATGAGCCAAATAGTGTTTTAAAAATTAAACTTTTGAGGAAGGCAGAAGACTGAGAATGTAAATGAGGTTTGTTCCATTGAGACATCTAACATATTAATATTTAAATTTAATTTGAAATTAATAGACATTGTTCAGTGTTATTGCTGCTGAAAATATTTGAAAACAATGAGATAAATGAATTAAAGCATATTTGATATTAACACTGCAGCTGAAAAGTTGTGATAAAAGCTTATCTTTTCTTTTTGAACATGATGTGAATTGAACTAAGAGTCATTAGATATGTGCTCCAAGGCTCACACGTTAAATGAATTTAGTCAACATCAATTTAGTCCTTTGTGAACAAGACTAAAACTACAGATGCTGATAGTTATTCAATAATGTAGTATAGATTGGCTCCTCAAAGACAAACCATGTAAAGCGTGGAAATACAAGACAGGTGGTTATGGACTGTTCTCTGATTGGACATACATTTTTGGATTGCTGTTGTTTTGGAAACAATACTGCTATTGTCAGATTTGATGTGAGAAACTTTAATTGGTTTAAAGTGTGCATTGATTCTTTTTCGCACTCATCATTTTGAAATTTAACAAGTAAAAAAGATAGCAAATCTGTCAAATTGGTATTGCTATTTTCTGTCAGGTTCCTCACATTGGGGATATTGAGTGACACCAGATCTGGAAATGTCTAGCTAAAAGGTAGCTGCATCTTAAACTGAAAAACATAGAGTGGAGTTGAAGGGAAACATTGAGAAATGGAGGGTCTGGACTATTAAGATCAATGGTGAGTCTTCTCACTCTGAACAATTTATTAGAGTATGAAGAAAACAGCAAAGTCAGTAAACTGCCAGAGGGAAGGTACTGAAGTGAAATTATATGATTGAACTGAGAAACAAAAAAATGATTATAGACAAAAAGATATGCCACCTGCAAACAAATTCAAATTTTCACCCCAATACTATTAAGTGTTAGGTTGTCTGTCCACACTCCCTGTTCAGATAACATGTTCTAGATTCCAATCACTCTCTAGGTAAAACAAATTCTCTTAAAATCCATTTTAAACCTCCTACCTGTTACCTTAAATTTATGTCTTCTGGTTTTAGATGTTTCTGTTACGAGAACATTTCCTCACTACCTGTCCTATTTATTCTCCTCATGATTTTGCATGTATCAATCAAGTTCCCTCCTCAGTTTTCTTGTTTAAGTAAAAGAAAGCAAGCCTATCTATTCATGGTTGAAGTGTGGCAAACCAGGTAACATCCTGGGTAATCTCCTCTGTACTTGCTCTAGGGCAATTATGTCCTTTACTGTGTGGCAACTAGAACTGTACACACAGGACTCCTGTTGTGGCTCCTAATGTTTTACTTAGTTGTACTGTAACTTCTTGCTCTCCCGGAAAATGAAAGCAATATTCCATATGTCATCTTAATCACTTTATCTACCTCTGCTGTTGCTCTCAGTAATCCATGAATATGTACACCAGGGTCTCTTTTCCCTTTAGTCATTCCTGGGGTTCTAGCACTCAATGGGTATATCTCAGTTTTAACAACCCTCTGAAAATATATCAACTCACATTTTTAAGGATTAAATTCCATTTGCCATTTCTTTGTTCATCCTCCTAACTCTTTAAAGTAATTCTACGACAGGGTGGAAAGTTGGAGAGATAAAACTTCCACATTATCCCTTTGGTTATTTAACATCTACTTTGACAGGCAAGCTTCCAGCTCCCAGTTAGCTTTGTATCAAAGCTTGACAGGTGAATGTGAGGGATAGATTTGGTTATACAGCAAGCAGGCGCAACCTGGTTGCTCAAGTTGGAGTGGAGGCCCAATGCAGGATGTGGGAGTCAAAGGTGATGGCTCTGGGCAGTGGTCCCAATCCAGGAAACTGAGTAAAAGTGCAATGATTGCATGCAGTCATGTTTAACTAAAATTACAAAAATATTAGAAATAGTGTATAAAAGCAATGCAATGCATCTTGGGCACAGGAGTGTCACGGCTCACAGAGCCAGAGACCCAGCTTTGACCCTGACCTCAGCTGTTGTCTGTGTGGAGTTTGTAAGTTCTCAATATGATGTGTGAGTTTTCTTGAGGTTCTCCAGTTTCTTCCAAAAAAATAACAGGTTGGACGATTAACTGGTCACTGTAAATTGCTTCTTGCTTTTACAAGTAGTGGTAAAATCTGGGGGGAAGAATACAAATGGGATTGGTGTAGGATTCGTGTAAATTTGATGGGCTGAACGGCCTGTTTCTGTATTGTATCTGTGAGCTTTCAGAAAGCTTTCATTGAGGTACCCCACATCAGAGATTTCTGACAACTGTCACAACCTTCAGATGAATCAAGAAGCAAAACAGACTGAAGGAAAAGGACACAAAAAAAAACAAAAACACAGAGCGTGGTGAGTGGCATTCCCTAAAATCTTTGGTGGAATTGCTGCTTCATCATAATTTGAACTGGGATCTTAGAGATTAGGCATTAAAGTCTATATAAAAAAAAAACAAATGTTGGCTAGGATTAATAATGTGGCAGGAGCTCATAAGCGATTGCAGAATGCTAGGTAGGTAAATTGATAAGATGAATAAAGAAACTGCTTATTCATCAGAATAAGAAACTAAATGAGATAAATAGGCAAGGAAGTCTGTGAACACATTGCAAAAATGCAAGCAGCAGCAACACTATAATGAGGCTACAAGGTTAAAAAAGGCTGAAAAGAGTGAAAACAAAATATTTCTAGAGTGGAATACAGTATCAGGGTGATGATATTAAATCCAAGAAGAATCTGGTTATCTTGTTTAAATGTCAGCTGGAGCACTAGGAGTAATTCTAGCACTCATACTTGAGAAGGTGCAGGAAATTACAATATGTGACTGGAAATTAGATATATTTTTAAAAAAAAAGTCAAGAAGCTGTTTTCCATAGAGAGAAAGAGACTGGGAAGTGGTGGGGGGAGTGGATGTGGAGGTGAAGGGTGGGGGTGGCAGGAGGGCTGACTTGCTTTATGTTTCCAGCACATTTAAAATAGGATTGGATGAATCTGGAGAAGTAGCTTGCTCACAGATTCATGTTCAGATGAAGGAATGCAATTGTAAATTATCCAGGAATAGATTAACTAAATAATTTAGGATGTATTTTTTTGTACAGTGGCAAGAATGTGACAGTCACTGTCACGTAGAGAGAAGGGGCAGAGGATGCCACTGGTACACTTAGGGAGCATTACAGAGTGGAACAGATGGCAGAGTGAGTGGAAGTGTGATGAGGATAGATGTTGAATAGCTTCTCTTTCTATTGTAGATTTTACTATGTATTTGGCAGAGGTAGCTAAATGCTTCATTAAATAAATTACTGAAAATCATTCAGCTTCTAGGAAATGGGCTAGTTGGAAAAAAATACAAGCTGACAGATTTCAAATGCTAATACTTTGTCCCAGGTGACATATTAAAATGACTTTTTAAAATTGCTTATTTACTCAGATGGATGTAGCTAGCTTTACTGCCTAAAAAGCCAGAACTCTGTTTCAGTGCTTGAGGTGAATGTTGCTCCTGTTTGTATCTCAACACATCTGCCGTATTTCAGCTAGTTTAGTTACCAGATATGTTCTGAGCATCTAATTGCACACAGTTACGCACATTGTGATGCCCAGTGAAAATAAATCATTGGTATTTGGTGTGCTCCAGATGTGAAGATGGGGCTATAAGAAACATGTTATCCAGGTCATAGTGAAGTTATTTAATAAGTTAATCACTGTATAAGTTAATCATGCAATTACATGAGCAGGGTTTAGAGTGATAGATTCAGTCTTGATTGTGAATGCTGGCATCCAAATGAAGATAACAAGTAGGAGGTCATATGAAGATGATTTAATTTTGTTGATCAGTAGAACAAGTATATGATAGCTTGGTTAGAGTATCAAATAAGCTTAAATTCCAGGACTGTCTATCATTCAGTGCGCCATCTTTAGTCAGATGAAATTTGTCAGCTTGTAGCACTATCTAACATTCTATACCCAAAGGCAATTACATCCTTATCAAACTGGCTCAGGTCAAGATAGCTTCCATATTGTGCATGAAATGATCAATGAGATATGTCCAGAAAGCCCAGCAACTGTTATAGGCTTACCCAAGTGAGCAGGCACTATGGGCAAAGGATCTAATGTTTGTGAAAATAAATGGAATGGCAACATTAGCTTGAAGGAGAAAAGACAATATTAAAGACAGAAGTGAGAAAAATTGCTTCCAGTAACAAACTGCTATGAAGTAAAGATCTGTTTGCCATAAACCACAAAAATTATGAAGATTTATAGAGGGAATGAAATTCTGGAAATTTAAAATAAAAACACAAATATTCCCAAAATGCCAACAGAATAGTCAGTATGGGCCAAAAATGAAAGAAAGCATCCAAAATCTGTAAATATTTTGTATTTGTATGCTGAGATACATCCCAGGAGGCGCTGGGACACACTATCGGTGATGTAACCTTGGGCCATTTGGTGTTTTGGGTTTTTCAACATCACACACCCTCCCCCAGGTGACAGTCACGTCTGATCAGGCCTAACAGCATTAGTCCATGAGTCACACCTCTTGATCCACAGCCATCTGGAGGCTCACTCAGCAGCCTCTGTGATGGTCCTGATTGTCTTTTTTTTGCAGCCCCGGAATGCCAAGGAGAGAGTAGGTTCTCACAGTGAGCAGCCAGCAAAACCCCTGCATCCCACCTCGATAGGCTCGGATCGTGCTTTCCACCCCTGTCTCTGGGACTGCTCCCCCAGCTTCTGGTACATGGCTTCTTAGGCTCCTCCATCCAGTCTTCCCAAGAAACTGTCAGTTCTACTATCATCGCCTGCTTTGAGGTTTCTGACAGAATGACCATGTCAGGCCTCAGGGATGATGATGTGATGAAATCAAGGAACTTTAATTGCCTGCTAAGGTCGACTTTCAGCTGCCAGTCAGACACTGTAGTGAACAAGCCTGCTGGTTATATGGGCTGAGGCTGCTTTGGTCTCCAGCTTTGACAAAGGCTAGGCAGTTGTATATACTAGATTTTCATTGAAAAACACTTGGCAGTTAAATTTGGAATAACTAGACCCAGATAGTCCTTGGGTTTGTGCCCTGAATCTTTATGTTCTCCTCTTCTGAGATGCAATATAAGATCAAAGTCTTTAACTGGTTTTTTTGTTTATTACCGTCTCCTCATTAGTGTTGAATTTTGCTTTGATAGTTATTTCCGTAACATTCCTTGGCCTGTTTTACTAAGTTACAAGTCCTATGTAACTATGTATTTCTGTTGATGTTGTTCAATTTTCTTGACATTGAATTATATGTACTGATTTTGTGAACTACATTACCTACACAGAGTTCTGCATGCCAAGGCAGTAAACAGTAAATGTGGATTTGGAAGCAGATGCTGCTATGTTTTCCATCAATTACATGAATTGGCTTAGTGAGTTTAATGAGGAAGATCACCAGCAGATACTTATATTTTCTTCTTGTGCTTCGCATTCAGGTCAATGCACTCTGCCAAAGAAAGGACCGGAAGGAAATGTGGTGCTAAGTGTCATCTTTATGTAAGCTATTTCTGCATACGTTAAGGAATGAATGAATAATTCATGAATATAATTATTGGTTACAGAATACACTGCATTCACATTTCTTGCTGTCAGTTGTTTAATTGCTGTTTTATTTTGGTGGCAATTTAAGTTGTAAAAAAACTAGTTCAATGTTCCTCTTTTACTGAAAATGGATAAAATGATTTATTACGTAGAACTGAATGATAACTAACTTATATGAGAAAGTTGTATTTTATTGTTGATAATTCCATTCATATTTATTAGAGGTAGCAAATGAAAACCGGCTTGTATTAATGTAGATGTAATAATGGTGCATCACATTTGTCAGGCAACTAACGTCCCACTTCATGAGTGGAAATGGTGGACTCATTATTCATCCATTTGTGGCCCTTGGCGGGAGGGAGGGGGTAGTAAAATTTGAAAATGGCATGACCCAATAGAGGTATTGTGCTCCAGTCAGACAGCACCTTAGAATAATATAAAGAAACAGACTATAATATTGCAACAGATTCTGACCACGTGGCATTGTAATCAGTGTAATCAACATGAAAACAGGTTGTCTGAAGATATCGAAATAATAGAATCAACACACACAAAAAGTGCTGGTGAACGCAGCAGGCCAGGCAGCACCAGGCCAGGAAGAGGTACAGTTGACGTATCGGGCCGAGACCCTTCGTCAGGACTAACTGAAAGAAGAGATAGTAAGAGATTTGAAAGTGGGAGGGGGGAGGAGAGATCCGAAATGATAAGAGAAGACAGGAGGGGAGGGATGGAGCTAAGAGCTGGAAAGTTGATTGGAAAAGGGATACCAGGCAGGAGAAGGGAGAGAATCATGGGATGGGAAGCCTGGGGAGAAAGAGAAGAGGGGAGGGGAGCCTGGAAGGGGAGGGGAGGGGAGGGGAAATAATAAAATAATCAAAAGCACTGCCAAGAAACGAAAAGTATCTGGTAGAATTTCATCTGGTCTGAGTAGCCCCAAGGGTAATTTGTGGGCATGTGTGAGAGAGAGTAAACTGATGTAGCACAGTGAAGTAAGAGACAAAACTTAATGGGATTGCCCTTTGGGAGCTAGCATGGCCCTAATGGGCCAAATTGCCTCTGTCTGTTTAAGTATAAGATGGGGCATGGCTTACGATCAGAGAGTGGCTAACACAGCAGTGGGCCCTTCAGCCAGCTATGTCTATGCTGATCATTTTGCCTACCTGCATGAATCCCATTTGCCTGCATTAGGACCTGATCCTTTTGTCTATGCCTGTTTACGTGTCTGTCTAACTGCCCCTTGAATGTATCTGTGACCCACTCTGTGTAAAACAAAAACTTGCCTCTCCTATTACCTTTAAAACTCTTCTCATCTTAAATCTGTGTCGTCTTGTTCTTGAAAGCCCAACCATGGGGAAGAAAGGTTTTGACTATCTCTCATATCTATATTTCACATAATCTTGTATATTACTATCATTTCATTTCTCTGCCTCCTTCATTCCAGAGAACACAAGCCCAAAAGAACTGACTGGGTGAAACTAAGGCCTTGACACTGGTCTGGGAAAGGACACTGATATTGGTTTGCATATCCTTCCAAAGAAGCTGGAGAGCATTGTGGAGGTTGCATTGGTGATATCTTTCCAGTGAGTTGAAATGCTTGCTGTAGATAGTCCAGGAATCACTGCTGCCCAGTAGACTATAATATTTGTGTTGGGTCTGAGATTATGATCTTCAAACAAAACTTTCAACATTTCATTGGCTCTGGTACACTGAAAGTGGTGGAAGTGGTTTTTGAGATATGAAAAGTGATCCATATTTTACAGCAGCTCATGGAAACTCAATAGTCGTGCTATATTAAGCAGGTGACATCTGCGTTGGTGTGCTATTAGAGGAAAGCTGAAGGCCATCAACTTGTTCATTCAATCCTTTTAGAGTATAGGCCTTGCATTCGACATTTGCAAGACAATAGGGCATCTATCAAATTAATTCTGGAGGAACTCAGCAGGTCAGGCAGCATTCCATTCTGGCTCCCCTTTTACCCTTCACTTCTCCTCACTTGCCCATTACCTTCCTATGGCTCCCCTGCTCCTACCCTTCCTTCCATGGTCCAATCTCTTCTATCAGATTCCTCCTCCTTCAGCCCTTTACCTTTTCCACCTATCAACTCCCAGCTTCTCACACCCCTTCTCCATCCACCCACCCACCTTCTCACATGGCTTCACCTATCACCTGCCAGCTTGTACTCTTGCCTCTCTCCCCATCTTATTATTCTGGCTTCTTTCCCCCTTCCTGTCCAGCCCTGATGAAGGGTCTCAGGCTGAAATGCCAACTGTTTATTCCCTCCAGAGATGCCCCCTAACTGCTGAGTTCCTTCAGTATTTTGTGCGTTGCTCTCAACTTCCAGCATCTACAGAACTCCTGTGTTTAGTCTATCTACCAATTTGCCCTCTGAAAATATGGCTCAGAGTGAAACTTTCCAAAACATGGTATGTCTACCATACTGATTATATATTTAAAAACGCAAACAACAGGAATTCTGCAGATGCTGGAAATTCAAGCAATATACACGAAGGGTCTCAGCCTGAAATGTCGACTGTACCTCTTCCTAGAGATGCTGCCTGGCCTGCTGCGTTCACCAGCAACTTTGATGTGTGTTGCCTGATTACATATTTGCCGTTTTTTTATACCAACATATTCATACATGGCAAAGACCTTGAAATGAACATTCTACTTTCACGTTTTCTGTTCTCTGAGCTACAATGTCTCCGCTTAAATACACCAATGAAATGAACTGAGAGATTCCCCAAAAAAGAGAGTATAATTCAATACAAACTATCAGTCATTACTTGTACTTAGATTAAGCAACAATTCGGACGGGCATAAACCATCATGTAGTTTCAGTATAAAATGAAGCTATATATCCACTGCTCGTGAAACCTTATCAAGCATGCAAGCTGTCGAAGGATCTGATTTAAAAAAAGAACAATTGCTCAAAGTTCAAAGTAAGCTTATTATCAAATTACATGTGTATATGTCACCATATACTACCCTGAGTTTAACAAGGAAATACAATAGAATCGATTAAAGACAACACACAGACAAATGACCAATGTGCAAAAGAAGACAATCTGCAAATATAATAGTGATTACATGAGTTGCTGAGTCCTTTAAGCGAGTCTGTAGTGCTGTAGTGAGTGATGTTATCCATGCTGGTACAGAGCCTGATGGTTGAAGGGTAATGACTTTTCCTGAACCTGGTGATGCGGGATTGAAGGATCCAGTACATGCTCCTTGATGGCAGCAATGAGAAGAGAGCATGGCCTGGATGGTGGGGGTCTTTGATGATGGTTGCTGCTTTCTTTTAAATGTTCATATATATGCTCAGTTGTGGGGAGAGGCTTTTCCTGAGATGGACTGGGTTATATGCACGTTTTTTTGTAGGCTTTTCTGCTCTTGGGCATTGGTGTATCCATACCAGGCCAGTGTACTCCCCACTGCATCTATAGTTTTCAAAGTTTTAGTTGACATGTTAAATCTTTGCAAACTTCTAAAAAAGTAGAGGCACTGCCATGCTTTCATTGTAATGGCAGTTACTTACTGGACCTAGGACAGACTCTCTGAAATGATAACACCAAGGAATTTAAAGTTACTGACACTCTCCTCCTCTCCTCTACTGATGAGTACTGGCTCATGTACCTCTGGTTTCCTCCTCCTGTAGTCAATAATCAGCTCTTTGGTCTTGCTGACATTGAGTGAGAAGTTGTTGTTGTGGCACCACTCAGCCACATTTTCAATCTCCTTCCTGTATGCTGATTCATCATTACAATTGATATGGCCAAGAACAGTGGTGTCATCAACAAACTTAAATATGGCATTGGAGCAGAACTTAATCTCTCGGTCATAAGTATAAAGCGAGTGGAGCAGGGGTCTTGTGGTATACCCATGCTGATGGTGATAGTGGAGGAGATGTTAGCTATCCGAACTGACTCGGGTCTGTAGGTGAGGAAATCAAGGATTCAGTTGCACAAGGAGGTAGACCTTGGTTAGTTTTGAGGGAATGATAGTAGTGAATGCTAAGCTGTAGTCAATGAAGAGCACCCTGATATATGTATCTTTGCTGTCTAGTACTTCCAGGGCTGAATGAAATGGCATCTGCTGTTGACCCCGTTATGACAGTAGGCAAATTAAAGCATACCAAGTCACTTCTTAGGCAGGAATTGATATCTTTTGTGACCATTCTCTCAAGGCACTACATCACAGTGGAAGTAAGTGCTTCTGGACCATATTCTTTGAGGCAGGTTACCATGCTCGTCTTGTTCAGAGTTCCTCTTGGGTTACCATATGACACAGAATGCCATTCCCTCCCTTATAATTTCTACATTCAAAAATAACAAACTAAGATGCATAGTTGCAATGCTGTATTTTTCCGTTGTCATCTCTGGGTTAGCATTCTGGAACTTAATATCATTGTTCACCACAAAGACTTCAAGGAAAGTGCCTCGATTAATTTTCTTAGGGAAACTGGAGGAACGTGTCAGCAGCACTCAGTCAAGAATAAATAATGGGAAACATTTCCATTGTGGTGTTATTTTAAAATGGAATCAACATAATTGGCAACATTACAACCATAAGGTTAACCATGGAAACAGAAGTAGGAGTAATCTCACACAGAAGCAGTAGAGTAGCAGTAATGTCCCGCACTATCACAATATCTTGCACAAGTAGCTGCAAGCAGTGTTTCAGAAGCCAATGTAGCCACAGCAACCTCAGTAAATGGCTCTCCTGACATTGATGCTCACTTGTCAGAAATTGTTATCAAGAAGAGAAGCGCACAAATCAGGTCTAAGAGTTCAACAGTCGATTCAACATTCATATAATGATGCAGCATCTTAGCTTTTATGACAGCATCTGCTCATACATTGGATTCAAGGATACAAATCATAGTAACTCAATTCAAATGGAAGATTTTGATTACAAACATCAGTTAACCATATAGGTTGAAACAATGAATTATCACGTGCTGAAGCACCAAACAGTGAACCATGGCAGTCTTTCTCTTGTTGGGGAAAGTGAGCCCTCTTCAGGTGGCAACATTAATGGAAGGTCTTGCACAGTGTAGTTGATGTCACCTGGACTAGCTAATAATGGGATACATCTTTTAATATCAATAGTCGTGTCTGGAGAATTGCTTTAACATGCTCGGTGTCTGCTCACTTTGGACTGCTATTCTATAAACACTACTTCATCTGGTCCCCACCTAGTAGGACACAAGGCACAGATTGTTGAAAGTGATCTTTGTTAATACCATTGGATTTTTTTCAAATGAGTTGGCGATTTCTGATCTTGTCTAGATTGTGAAATAAAGGATAAAATTACTGGCTATTGATTATCTTTTGTTCAAATCCAGTCTTTAGGTGTAGGGTACAAGAATGAAAATGATATACAATATTGATATCTGTAGGATTTGTATCACAACTTTCCTGTAGAATGTGCCCAAAGGCAATTTAGATTGGAAGATAATTAATAATAAAAGAGATAAAGAAAAAGACAGTAAGTCGTGAAGGTGGAGCTAAGGGACATAACTGGAAGTTTGGTCATTATGAAATGAATATCTTAAGTACTGTCACTCATCCATAATGAATGATTGGAAGGGCTGATAAATAACAATGGCTTGCTAGTCTATGCAGTCTTTGGGGGTGGGGAGCTTTTAAAGATGATTTATTGATATCAAGTTACACAGTAGCTTTTTTAAGCTACTTTGAGAAATGTTACATAGAATTCGAAAGAATCTATTCATTCTCTTATAACTATGCTTGGCATAACTGGGATTCATATTTCTACAGTTTTCCCTTTGAAGACACATCAGAATGAAGACCCAGAAGGTGGTTCAATGAACTAGAAGAGGTGCAGCAAATTAGGATTCTCACAGGAGAGGGAGTGTAAGAGATCATGGAGAGTACGGCTGACATTAATTATTTGTGTTTTATCACAAAATGTAGTCCTTGTCTGACTGTGTATAGAGCTTTTGTTAGTTTTTTTAGGTTCCTGAAATTTCAAGAGATAAATGTTCTGATGAAAGGTCAGTGACTTGAAATACTAAGGATTGTTCCTTTCCACTGAAGTTGCCCAACCAACTTGATGCTTTCTTTCTTACTTCAGAATTATGTGATCTGTAGTTGCCTGCAATATTTAATTTGTGAGGAACCTGATTTAAAACAATTCAGTCATGAGTTTTGACGTAGCACTAAAATTGTCTAGACTAAAGGAAAACTATGATTGTAACAATTTATATTTTGAAACATTATATTACAGATCTGGTTTGGATGAATATAAGATTATCAGAGCATACCTGTTGCACTTATTCATATGTAAGTACTTCTGGGAATCAAGAACAAAAAAAAGTAAGAAAAGTAAAATAATTTTATTTCGAAAAGATAATGAACAGTTATGTCAGTTTTTAAAAATGACTTTAGCTTGCTTTGAAACATTTATACTGAATGGCATGCAAGTATAACTCAAGATATTTTCTAGTGCATTGAAAACATACTTCTGGCATTTGTTCCCTGGCTCATTTCAAATTGTAAACAAAATATATATGGGATGCAAATTAGACACCCCTATTTTAATGTAATGGGTAATGAATTTAAGGAAGTTCTTTTTTTAATTTGGCCAGTTTACTGTTTAGGATTCAGGTGACAGCAAAAGGATAACCAAGTGCAGGGTCTAACCATCACTTTCCAATCCTCCTTGGGCATATGAATGCCAAAAGATTGGTGCACTGCTACTGTTGTATCCTTGTTTTAGAAAGAAACAATAAGTGGTGTAATTACAGACCAATTAATATAACTCAAGTGGTTGGAAAATTATTTATATCAATTAGAAAGGAGCAGATAAAGTGAAGGACTGCCAGCGTACATTTGTTAAGGGAAGAAAGTATCTCCCTGGTGGTTTGAACAGGTAATACGAAGGGTGGATATGGGCAATGAGGTTTACAAGGATTTCAATGTGACTTTTGACAAGGTCCTTCAAGGCTGGCTGTTCAAAGTAGAAAAGTCTAAGAAATCCACAGGAGAGTGACAAATTAGATCTAGGTTTTGTTTTGGCTTGAAGGGATAAATATTGCAGAAAAAAGACTAAGTTTTTTTTAATGTTAGAAATTGTTTGATTACTGATATGCCTTTTTATTCAGCTTCTCCATCTGCCATAGCTAAACCATGCCTTATGATTTCTTTGCTCAGATTTTAGGTCCTGCTTTCATACTAAAGACATCAATTTGTAATTTTTTGTATAATATTCTGATATAGCATCATGGCCACTGTTTCCTAAAGGCTCGTAATACATAGTCAACTTCAAATTACAAAACACTGGATCTAAAATAGTTTGTTTCCTTGCTGGCTTCTCATTGTATTGATTTGGAAAATCATCTTTCATACACTCTATACCTTCAGTCTCCACACTGTAATTGGTAATTTGATTTGCCCAGTCGACTGGTCGATTCAAGTCTGACCATTGTACTCTTCTTGTTATTTGTGCTGCTAATTTCCTGCTTCATTATATCCTTGGTGTTCCATGGATCCTGTGAAATGAGCAAATAAACTAAATTGGAAATAAATAAAATGTACTATTTGGGATGTTAATGAGCCTGCAAACTGACTAGATGAACTATGTCCTTGAATTTTGAGAGAGTTGGCTATAGAGAAGTACCATGCTTTGGCTAATAATCTTCCAAAATTCTACATACTGTGGAACAGGCTCTGCAGATTGAAATGTAACCCCAATATTAAGAGAGGAGTTTGGACAGAAATGGGAAACTACCAACCTATTTGGCTGACATCAATAGTGCAGGAGATATTGGAATCTGAAACAAAGGGTGTGATATCATGACACTTAAGAAATAGCAATGTGACTGAGCAGAGCTGATATGGATTTACGGAAGGGAAGTTAGATGTCGCTAGGAATGGAAAATGTTACACATGAAGAATGATTAGGCATGTCTTAGGTTATTTTCTTTGGAATAGAAGAAGGGGAGATTAGCTGAGCAGTATAAAATTACAAAGGGCCTTGGTGGGTCAAATAAAAAGAACTTACTATATTTCCCCTACTAGAGGCTTAAAAAAAATTAAAGGATACAGTTGGTGATGAAATCAACCACAAGCTGAGATAGAGAGTGCGTACTTCTGTGTCAGGAGCTCAAAGCTGTAAGAGTTCCACTCACCTTAATTTTTAGAACTTCAGGGTGGACCTGGTGCAGGGAGGGTTAGAGATTTTTTGCTTGGTGAAATCAGTTCCACCTGCCCCACACTTTGCTGTTAGGCTGATGGTAAGGAAGCCAGAACGAACAGCAACAGGGTGATCATGAAAGGTTTTATGAATTTTGGGCTGGGTTTAACCATGAGCTCACATTGTTCATTTTTGAGCCCTACTGTGTATTGTTTCAAGATATTTGATTGCAGAGCCTTGCAACCAAGTCCGTATTTGCCCTGTCCTGACGTCTGTACACAAAACTTCCAGCAGAAGGTTTTGCACTGCTATGAAATATAGGACCATTGGTTATTTTTCTTTCTTTCCTAATCTGGAATTACTGATCCCAGTTTTTGAGACATAATATAGGTTGGTTCTTTTACAGTTTGATATCTCTGAGACCAGGCCAGTTTGCATGGCTTAGTTACACACCAGGTATGCTCATTGCATTTCTGATTTTCTCGATCATATTACTGGAAGTAATAATAATTATTTTTAATTTTGATGCCTCATTAACAAGGTGCATTTTAATGCTGTAATTAAAGTTTAACATTTGGATTGCAATTAAAAAATTATGAGGGAGGGGGAAGGGGGAAGAAATTTCATTTAATTTCCAAACTGAATAGTCAACACTTACTTTGAGACATTAAGCCCCAGTCCTGCACAGCTCATACAGATGACACCTCATACATCCGTGCATTTTTCTTCTCAAGCCCCTTAATATTGTATGTGCTTTAATGAAATCAGATTTTGTTTCCCCGGGTTCAATAGAGTTCATTCATTTGTTATGTGCCATGGCTGATGTGGGTAATCATGGTATTTCCAAGACCATGATTGTTCTTGGCAGATTTTTCTACAGAAAAGTGGGTTGCCATTGCCTTCTGGGCAGTGTCTTTACAAAGCAGAGAACCCTAGCCGTTATTAATACTCCTCAGAGATTGTCTGTCTGGTGTCAGTGGTCACATAACTAGGACTTGTGATATGTATCAGCTGCCCCCATGGCTTCATGTAACCCTGACTGGGGGTCTAAGCAGGTGTTACACCTTGCCCATGGGTGATCTGCAGGCTAGTGGAGGGAAGGAGTGCCTTACACCTCCTTTGGTAGAGACATGCTGTATTTCCACCCTACAAATCGATAGAGTATAGGGATAGTATTCTCCCATGCATGTATCCTCAAGTAGAGAGACTAGAAGTTCATCGATATTCACAACAGGTCCCAAAATTATGCTAGAGGATTTGCCTCTATGGTATTAGATAGGAAAAGGTAAGTGCAAATTAAATTATTTGTTTTTATTTCATGTTTTTTTTAAATTATTTTTTAACATGTTTCAATTAATTTTATTTTCATTGATGCAAGTTTTAAATTATTTACAGCAATTTTAATACATTTTGATACAAATTAATAAAAAGCTTTCTTGACATTGACTGGAGTTGTGACTTTTCCTCACCTTTTCCCTATTTTCTGGGAATTCAGATTTAGTAGTTTGATAGATTTTTCTATATAACGACATTGTACTTACATCAACTGTACTGAAGGGTTTCGAGAGGATGGTGATATTGCAAATCACTTCAATTTCAGACGATGTGGATCCACTTCATTTTGCCTACTGCCCCAAAAGATTTACAGCAGATGCTGTTTTTCTGGCTCACCACTCTGCTCTGGACCACCTGGACAACAGGAACTCGTATGTCTGGTTGCTGTTCATTGATTACAGCTCGCTATTCAACCCTGTCATCCCATCAAACTCGTCATCAAGCTTCAAGACCAGGGCCCCTGCACCTCACTCTACTCCTGGATACTTGGTTTCCTCATCAGCAGACCTCAATCCCTGAGGATTGGTCACAACATCGCTTCCTTGCTGACCGTCATATGGGTACCCATTAAGGCTGTGTGCTTTGCCCCTTGCTCGACTGTACATACCACAAATAACAGTGTGGCTAAGCACAGCTCCAATGCCATCTTCAGATTCAACGATGACACTGTTGTGGGCAAGTCACAGGTGTTGATAGGTTAGTGAGATGGGACAGTTGGTTGAGTGGTGCTGCCACAGCAACCTCTTGCTCAGTGTCAGTAAAATTAAAGAATTGATTCCTGATTTCAAGAAGGGGTTGGAGAACAAATGACAGTGGAGAAAGACAGCAGTATCAAATTGCTAGGTGTGGACATATCAAATAACTGGTCTTGGGTCAAAGATTCATTTTATTATCAAAGCATGTATCCATATACAACTCGGAAATTCATCTTCTCCAGAGAGCCACAAAACAAAGAACATAAAAGTCATGCAGGGAGAAACAACAAACCCACCCCTCCACCCCGCACAAAAAGAACGGCATCCTAGTCATCAACTCCCAAAAGCCCCCCCTCCCTCGCACAAAACGGAACAGGAATATTGACTTCCAAAAACAACCCCTCCCTCACACAAAAAAACTAACAAACCAAAGAGAACATCAACCCCCAAACACTCTCCCTTGCACACCAAAACAGAAAAGATCAGTGATTTAAAAATACATAATATAAAAATCATAAGCCTGTAAAAATCCACAGTCCATAAATGCAATAGTCCAATACACAAACACAGAACCACGAAACCATCCTATGATATCACTGACATTCTTCGATAGAGAGGGACACCACACAAGGCAGAGAGGCCAGTGCACCTGCCACAGTGAGCCACACAGTGATAGGCCGCTCACAGATTCCTTCTCAGCAGTGATCAAAAGGAAGGCAGTCAGCGCTGAACTCTCACTTGTATTCCACATTTGCTTCTGTCTCAATCTTCCTTGACACATTATTTGCCAATTAATGGACACTTGAACTGGTGAAATGGCTCAAACATCCGCTCGCGCCTCGACTTGAAGTTTCTTCACCACGAGGCAACCCAAGTACGCGCTCGCTTCCTGGAATCTTCTCGGAGACTGTAAGTGCTGGATAACTCAATCAATATCCAAAATCACAGGCTCTAACAGTCCCAGAAACACACTTAAAGTGAAAAACAGATGTAAAAGAAGTAAAAAAGACCTTTTTGTGAGCTATCTGGAAGATGTCGACTGAGGGTGCATTGTATGTTGGTGCCATCTTGTTCTGAACATGGATGCAATCACTAGGAAATGTTTACACTGTTAGGGGTTTAAGGAGGTTCAGCTTGTCACCAAACACTAACAGACTTTTACAGATGTATTGTTTAAAAATATCCTGACTGAGTCTGGTACGGCAATTTGAATGTGTTGGAATGTCAATGGCTATAGATAGTAGCGAACTCTTCCCAATACGTCATGGGCATATCCTTCCCCACCATCCGTAGTAGCTGCAAGGGTAGCATTGGCTCAAGAAAGCAACATTCATCATGAAAGATTTTCACCACCTAAACCATGCCATTTTCACGCAGCTGCAGTCAGGCAGTAGGTACAGATGTTTGGAGTCCCACATCACCAGGATCAAGACCAGCTATTTTCCTTCAAACATCTAGTTTTTGAACCAATTGGCACAACCCTAATCAGTACATTAGTATGGCAACAACATGACCACTTAGAACTACAATGGACCTCTTCTTCTTTTGCGTTCTTTCTTGTAAAAGTTCTGTATAATTTATACTTTTTCTTTTGTATATTGTGTCTCTGATGGCATGTGACTGTGATGCTGCTACAAGTAATATTTTAGTTAGACCTGTAACAATAAACTCGACTTTGATTTTTTTTTAAAAAGGGGTTGCAATAAGAAAGCATCAGGGACCTCAACTACCCAGGACATGTTCTCTTTTCACAGCTGGCATCAGCAAGAAGATACAACAGCCTCAGGACTTTCAACACCAGGTTCAGAAAAAGCTATCACCACTTAATCATCAGGCTGTTGAACCAGCTTCACTCAACTTTATTTGCCCCTTCATTGAAATGTTCGCACAACTAATGGACTCACTTTCAAGAATTTATGTTCTCAATATTTATTGTTTCTTTCTTGTTATTATTATTGTTTATTCCTTGTTGTACTTGCATTGTTTGTTTACACACTGGTTGAACACCCAAGTTGGTGTGTGTTTCATTGATTCTGTTATGGTTACTATTCTATGGATTTATTGAGTATGCCCACAAGAAAATTAATCTCAGGGTCGTATATGGTGACATATATGTACTTTGACAATGAACGAACTTTGAGCTTTAATATCAGTGTAATGAAAGATGAAATCAATGTTGTTTTATATTTAATGGTTAACATTAATGATGCCACAGCTAGAGTATTATGTACAGTTTTGATCACTGCCATATAGGATGTATATGATTGCTTTGCAAAGGATGCAGAGGAGATTTGCAAAGATGCCAGAACTAAAGGCATTTATAATTGAAGAAAGGCTGTCTAATCTGCTGTCTTCAGTACAGTGGAGGCTGAGGAATGACGATTTCCCTTTTGCAGCAAGGTGGGTACCTAGGGGACATTGATGTAGAACCGACTGCCTGAAAGGGTAGTGGAGACAGACGCTCTCATCATATTTAAAGTGCTTGGCTGAACACTTGAAGAACTGTAATCTGTTGGGTACAGAATCAAGAGCTGGGAGTGAGGCTAGCCTGATATTAATTTTTCACCAACAATGAATGAAAGTTGAACATTAGGCTAATACATAGTAATACAGTACTGTAATTTCTATAGTTTATAATTGTGTTATGATTATTATAATTATTTCTGGTTTAAGGAATTTATACAGGGTTTGTTGCATTGACTGATAGTCAACTTTTAAAATACATTCCCAGTTGTCCTTAGACTTCCTTTGCCATTACAGGGCAGTTATGAAACATCCAGACTACTGTGGATCTGGAGTCATGTGTAGGCCAGATGGAAAATGGAAGCAAATGACATTTTCTAAACTTTTATGAAGTAGTTTCTTACGTGTCAAAAATTTTAATCGGCATACATGTCAAGCTTTCACTTTATTTTTAGCTATTAATACCAATGCTAACACATTGTTCCCCCTCCAAGTCATCATAATTAAAAGCATAATCAGTTCTGCAGATGCATTTGCATATTTTATTCTGCATTTTATTTCTTAGTTACAGCTCTAATTACTATCGTTAATATACTTTGTTTGTCTGAGACTCTGGCTGTGGACTGATTATGGAGATGTAACGTTAGTAGACCTTAAGGAAAAAGGAACCAGCTGTTCAGTGCTAAACATAAATTACTGTGGCTGCAGTCTTTGGGTCAAGTGAATGCTGGCAATTACATCTCCAGGTTTTGCTTTTGTTTTGTACATGTGCTGCAGAAGATGATGTATTTTTGCTTTCAAAACAACATTTGATCATAATTAGTTTTCTAAAAGAGTAACACATTCCGGTTATGGAAATAAATGATCAGAAACGGGTGTTCCAAAACAACATGCTACACAATTCAAATACTGGAAGAGCTCAGCCCATCAGGCAGCATCTTTGGAGGGAAGTAAACAGTCAATGTTTCAGGCTGAGACACTTCAGGACTAGAAAGAAGGGAGGCAGAAGCCAGAGTAAAAGGATAGGGGAGGTGGGGGGGGCACAGGAGGAGCAGGAGCTGCAGGTGATAGGTAAATCCAGATGGGGAGGTGAAGCAGGGAGATAGGGAACGGGTGGGGGAGAAAAGGGAATAATGTAAGGTGATAGGTGGGGAATGTAAATGGCTGTAGAAGGAGGTATCTGATTGGACAGGACAGTGGATCATGGGATAAAGGGAGCCATCAAGAGGAGGGTGAAGATGAGGATGGTGCGAAGGAACCTGAAACAGGAGTGACAGGGTTTGGGGTGGTTATACCAGCAAAAGAAATTGGAATCAGCAGAAGAACATCTAATAAGTTAGGGGTGTTTACAGTGGAGATGCTGCCAGTGTTGGTTGCGTTGCAATGGGTGCAGAAAGCCGGACAAGTCAAAGCATTGATATGCTCAGATTCATCCTCAGTTCTAGCAAGTTTAAGGTCTTTTCACACAAACAGTCGGCAAGATGTACTTTATGAAGTCCTTCAGTTAGTTGCAAGAATTGCAAATCAGGGAGGTCAGGTAAAATTTCTATGGGTTCCAGCACATGTAGGGGTGAAGGGGAATGAGAGGGTGGATGAGTTGGCAAAGAGGGCGTTAAAGGAAGAAAACATAGAAATGCACGTTAGTATCAGTAAAGTAGAGGTTAAGTGTGTAATCTGGGAAAAAATCAACCAAATGTGACAAGAAGGATGGGACAGGGAGGGGAAAGGGAGGCATTTACATCAAATACAAAAAAGTGTTGCAGGTATTAGGATTAGGTAGTGGAAACAGAAGAGAGGAAACTGTGTGGACTAGGTTAAGGCTGGGACACTGTGCATTAAACAAAACATTGAAAATGATAGGGAAACACCAGACAGGATTGTGTGAGGAATGTCAGGAAGAGGAGTCAGTAGAACATGTAGTTCTGAGTTGCAGCAAGTATGGGATACAGAGAGAGATGATGAGAATTAAACTAAGGGAATTGGGGGTGCAGGAATTCACATTAAAAGGTTGCTGGGCATGGGTGAGAGCACAGGTTAGGGTATTTTTAGCTTTCTTAAGGGCTACAGGGTTTTTTTATAGGATGTGATGGATGAACAGGAATAGGGTACTAGGATAGCCAAAGATGGGAGGATAAAGTATAGGTTAGGGTATGTGTATGTGTGATTGGGTGAAGGGATTTAGAATGTATGTCTATGGCACACTCCGGAGCAGAAGATGGCAGTAATGCACCATTAAGCTGGGTGCCAACCGCCGTAAAACAAGACACAGACAGACAGACAGGGTGAAGATGATAGGCAGGGGGAGGGAAAGAGAAGGAGTAACAGGGCCTCAGGAAAACAGAGTGGGGCTGGGAATGAAAAGAGTGGCCAGCATCTCTAGTCTCTCTTTTTCTGTGTTATGCTACTTTAGGTAAGTGCAGGTATATTTAACCACTGTCAACATTTAATTTGAACAATTCTGGATTAAAATGATCCCTTTTGGACCATGATTTACAGTAGACCCTTTAATTGTATCAGAATGTTATGTCATTCTACAATCATTTATAGTCATGCATTTATAATGTCACTATTATGCAATCTAAATCATTTTTAACATTGCACTTTTATTAAAATATTAGAGTTTTTTAATGGTTGCTCACCTGAATAAAATACCCCATGTACTGCAGATAAATAGCTAAATCTCACAACACTGTTGTGACATTATGTAAGGTTAACTTGAACTTGCCAGAAGAAGGGAACAGAAAAGCAAAAATTAGCAGCCTATTTCACAACTATCTTTTTATTGGCTTCATTACATTATACATTTGAACATTTTATCAGCATCTGCTTCTCCAGTAACAAAGAGCATGTGTCAGGTTGAATATAAGTCAGCTTTTTCCATCCTGGGTATTGCATTTTGAACTTTCAGAATGGGTGTGTGGGGATCAGGTCACAAGTTTAAAAAAATAAATACGGACTTGACCAAAACCAGCTATCCAGCTCAAACAACTACTCTCCCATCCCAAACTCATTATTACTGTTCTTCCAGCATTAATGGAGTAGAATCCAGATAAGACAGCAGAAAGAGAATTGATCACTGAAATTTTAAATGTATTGAATAAAAGTGCCTTGGAATTTTTACAGCACAAAAGGGGAGCCAGATATACTGATGGGGCAGTGCCATTAATGTGGTCTACATGGACTTCTGTGACATTCCAACATGGGAGACTTATCCAAAAGTTTAGACCCCAGAGGATCCAGGGCAGGTTGGCAAGTTGGATCCAAGCTAGAAGCAAGTTGATGGTAGAGGGTAGCTTTTGTAATTGGAAGCCTGTGACCAGTGGTGGACTGGTGCTGGGAACCTAACTGTTATACAGTAGAATTTAGACATGGAAGTGGAAGGTATGATTCGTATGTTTGCAGCTGATATGAACATCAGTGTTATTGATGGTGTGCGTAATAGTTATAGACTCGGGAATGATATGATCAGTTGGTAAGATGGGTAGAGCAAGGACAGATGGACTTTGGGATGACTAATAAGTATAGGACAATGAATAATTCAGGACCTGTGTGTATGTAGGAAGAGAGCAACCTTGGTTTGTCCAATTTTCTCTTGAAGGCCTGAGTAGAATCTCCACCACACCTACACTGCATTTCAGATTCCAGCCATATGCTCGGCTATAGAAATTTCTTTCTCGTACCACTCTTAATTTTCCTTTCCTTTCCTTTACTTCTGTGATCTCTGGTCCTTGAGGAAAAAATCACCCATTTCCCCTCTGGTCAGTCACTTCATTGTTTTATAGGCTTCTATCAGAACGTCCCTCAGAGCTTTTTTTCCAAACAAAACTGAGAGAACAGCTCGATTGTATCCATTTAAGAATTGTCCCATATTTCACAAAGCCTTCTGGTAAACATCCTCTCCAATTCCCCAGTATACTTCCCATAATGTGTTAGCCAGAATTGAACATAATACTCAAGATGAAGCCAGCTAATTATAATAATGACTTCCCTGATTTTACCCAATTTTATGATTAAAGCACATAATTTTGTCCTCATTAATAACCATTTCTCAACTGGTCCTGCCACTTTCAATAACTAGTCCATTTATGCCTGCCACCACTCCCCCCTCAACACCCAGCCCAGTTGCCTCTCTTACATCACCCCTGTGAACAGTCAGAGTTGTACAGCATGGAAGTGGGCCATTGTATTTGATTCCACCACTTGCTTTGGCAATACTTTTCTGAATATCAGCCACACTCTGTGCATTTTTAAAAAAACCTTCCTCTCAGATCGCTTTTAAAGCTCTTTTCTCTCACTTTAAATCTATTCCCTCATTTATATGAGATCATATCAGGGTTTTCTATACTTCTGTCAGTTCACTGTTCAGCCTCTCATTGCAAGAGAATCAAGCCCAGCCTCTTATCTATAATCAAAGTCATTTAATCTAGGCAATATCCTGGTCAATCTCCTTTGTACTCTATCCTTTTTTTGTTTCTCCTCATTCTTCCTCGAAATGTTTTACTCCTAGTTCTCTGCATTGAACATCATTTACCATGAATCCGCCCATTTCAGTGGCCTGTTCGGATGCTACTGCAACATATCACAATTCTCTTTGTCGTCTGCAACTTTGTAAATTATGGCCTGCACATCTAAATCTAGATCATCAACTGAAATTGGAAAAACAACGATCTTGGGAAATGCCACTATTCACTTTCCAACGAACTATCAGGATTTTCTGTTGCCTGTTACTTAACTTTATATCCTTGCTATCAATGGCTCTTTTATGCCATGTGCTTCAATTTTACTGATATGCCTGTTGGGCATTATCTTATCAAAAACATGTCTATGCCACACTGACTGCAATAACCTCATCAGCTCCATCTGTTGCCTCATTAAAAATTCAATCAAATTTGTTTAATAATATTTGGCCTTAATGTGTGTGTGTGTATAACATATAGCCTCAGTAATCCATTCTCCTCCAGGTGACAATAAATCTTGTGTGGGACCAATATTTCTAAAAGCTTTAACAATGCGAAGTTAAAACAGAGTTGCCTGTACTTGTTGGACTTATCCCTGCTGTATTTTTTTGAACAAAAGAGTAACATTTGTCACTCTCCAGTTCTCTGGCATCAGATCAGTCTTGTCTCTAAGGAGATTCCATAGTGGATATTGACCTAGTGTAGGTGTGTACAGCATGTGGAATAGAAATCAGAGGCTGCTCTCCAACTTTACTGTCACCAGGGCCTATTGTGGGTGAAGAAGAAACCTGTTTTCTCCACCTTCAGTACAGCCTGCACAGGTGCAACTTGTTGGTCTTGCTCAGAGGATGCCAGCATCTCAGCTGTCACAGCATGATTCGAAGCAGCCTCCCTCCGCCACACTGACCACATCACGTACAAGTAGTAGAAAGAGGAAAGAACAGCTAAATTGGAGAGTAGGGAATTTACTGAAATGGGAGCAGCACATAATCTGTCCACTGCCTTCTGAGGAGTGTGAGTGTATTCGCAGAAGGAGAATATGCCCAAGCACCTTGCAGAACTGATCTTTTAGACTTCATGGAGTGGTTAACTGAGCCTGGAGCCAGATGCTGGCAGGCAAGCAGAAATGAATCTGTACTGAGAAATAGTGAAGAATAGCACACTTGGTATCAAGGTTTGCATTGGAAGCCTTGGAGGAATTGGAACCAGAAACAGATTTAATATCAATAGCAAATGTCGTTCAATTTGTTGTCTTGGTGGCAGCAGTACAATGCAATATATAGCAGAGAGGAAAAGTCTGAATTACAGTAAGAATGTAGATGTTAAATTAAATAAGTAGTACAAAAATAGAAATTAAAAAATGTAGTGAGGTAGTGTTAATGGGTTCAATGTCCATTGAGAAGTTGGACGGCAGAGGGGATGAACATAAGAAGTTGGAGCAGGGTTGGAATATCCAGTCCATCAACCCTGCTCCAGCATTCAATAAGATCATGGCTCATCTGACCATGGACTCATCGCCAGCTACATGCCTTAACAACAAATAACCTCCACTGCTTCATCGGGCAGAGAATTCCACTGATTCACCACTCTTGTGGGGGGAGGGGGAAGCAGCTCCTCCTCATCTCCATCCTAAATTTAGTCCCCCAAAGCCTGAGGCTATGTCCCCTAGTTTTAGTCTCACCTACCAGTGGAAACAACTTTCCTGCCTATATCGTACCTATCCCTTTCATAATTTTATATGTTTCTATAAGATCTCCTCTCATCCTTCTGAATTCCAGCGAGTACATCCCAGGCGACTCAATCTATCCTCATAGTCTAACTCTCTCATCTCTGAAATCAACCCGGTGAACCTCCTCTGCACAGTCTCCAAAGCCAGTATATCCTTCCTCAAGTAAGAAGATCAAAACTGCATGCAGTACTCCAGATGCAGCCTCACCAGTACTGAGTACAGTTGCAGCATCACCTTGCTCTTAAATTCAAACCCTCTGGCAATGAAGGGCAACATTTCATTTGCATTCTTGATAGCCCGCTGCACCTACAAACTAACCTTTTGTAATTCATGCATAAACACTCCCAAGTCCTTCTGCACAGCAGCATGCTGCAATGTTTTACCATTTAAATAATAATCTGATCTTCCATTTTTCCTTCCTGAAGCTGTTCCTGAATCATTGAGTATGTGCCTTCAGTCCCCTGTCCCTCCTCCTTGATGGTAGCAATAAGAAGCTGGCCTATCCTGGGTGATAGTGGTCCTTAATGATCAGCGCTGCCTTTTTGAGGCACCACTCCTTGAAGGCGTCCTGGATACTATGGAGTCTAGTGCCTATGATGGAGCTGATTGTGTTTACAACTATCTGCAGATCATTTCGATCCTGTCCAGTAGACCCCCTGCTCCCCACCATACCAAACAGTGATGCAGCTAGTTAGAATGTATCTGTAGAAATTTGGTGACATACCAAATTTCCTCAAACTCCTAATGAAATATAGCCACTGCTGTGCCTTCTTTGTACCTGTGTCATTGGGACCAGGAAAGATCCTCAGAGATGTTGACGCCCAAGAACTTGAAATTGCTCACTCTTTCCACTTCTAAACCCTCTATGAGGACTGGTGTGTGTGTTCCTTCATTTTATCCTTTCTAAAGTCCACAGTCTGTTCTTTGGTCTCACTGATATTGAGTGCGAGGTTGTTGCTGCGACACGACTCAGCTGATCTACCTTGCTCCTGTACACCCTCCAATCACCATCTGAAATTCTGGCGACAGTAGTTGTGTTATCAGCAGATTTATAGATGGCATTTGAGCTGTGCCTAGCCACACAGTTATGGGAAGTGAAAGACAGAAGTAGTCCCTACAGGTATATAATCAAAAGGATAATTGTATGAAGTCCATGCCAGGATCAAGGACCTAAGTATAATGCTATGAGATATTTAATGAGCTCAATGATCAAGCAACTGTAAGTGGCTTACATTGACAATTCCTCTATTCTCACAGATGCTACTCGACCACTGAGTTCATCTAGTCATGCCATATTTCACCATGTGTAGTTCCATTCCGAGGTGTAGCATCATCCACCAAATGAAGATTTCCATCAAATGGGACCCACAGTTACTGCTCCTTTCATTCAAAACATCTCTGAACATTTGGCATCCAATGCACCTTCAACAGTTTGATCATTGCTACACACTTACTTTTCCATTGTAGGGCAACAAGCAAAAGGCAGGAAAATCGAGCAGCTGGAGGTAAACAGTGGAGACAAGTGTGCCTGAATATCAGAATCAGAAAGGGGTTTAATATCTCTGGCATGGGTCATGAAATGTGTTGTTTTGTCATAGTAGTACAGTGCATACATAATAACTATAAATTAAATTAAAAACATCATCATCATCATGTGCTGTGCCCAGTTTGAGCTTTGACTGCCATGGCCCACACACTCCTGTTTCGGGTCAAGTGGATCAATTTATTGGTATTCATTTCCAGTTCTCTGGCTGCTGTCTCCATCATCATTTGTCTTTCTCTTGTTTTCTTCCCTTCAATCTTTCTCATAATTACCGTGCATTCTAACTCCTCTTTCCCAATCACATGTCCAATGAAGTTATGTTTTTTCATGATCTCATACATTATTTCTCTTTTTGTGTTTGCTCTGTTCATGACATCCTCGTTAGATATTCATTTCATCCATGATATTCTTTGCACCCTCCTCAAAAACCACATCTCTGCTGCTTCAATTCATTTCCTCATGTTACTAGATATTGTCCAACATTTTGAGCCATATAACATAACTGGATAAATGTAACATTTCAGTACTCTGAGGCGGGTTGTCATGCCTAATTTAGTATAAGAGACATCTTGGGAATCAAAGTTGGCGGTGAAAGCATAATAATTTCAGATATGCAGATGACACTGTTAATTGCAAGTACGGAGGAAGAACTACAAAACTTAATTGATATAGTTGTTGAAGAAGGTGCAAAAATATGTCTATCTATCAATTGCAAAAAGACAGAATGTATGGTGATATCCAAAAATAAGGAGAATCCTATCTGCAGGCTGAGAATAAATGGGAAAGACATAAAACAAGTACAGAACTTTTGCTACTTAGGAAGCTGGGTAACATCAGATGGCAGGTGCGACATGGACATCAAAAGAAGAATAGGAATTGCAAAAGACACCTTTATGAGAGTGAAGAGTATAATGACCAACACGAAACTAGGCATGACAACCCGCCTTAGAGTACTGAAATTAAAAACATATATATTAAATAAGTAGTACGAGAAAAGAAAAAAATGGTGAGCAGTAGACGCGGATTCATTATTCATTCAGAAATCTGATGGCAGAGGGGGGAAAAGCTGTTCCTAAAACAGTGAGTGTGCTCCTGTACTTCCTCCTGGGTGATAGAAATGAGAAAAGGGCATGTCCTGGGTGAGAAGGGGCTCAATGATGAATGCAGCTTTTTTGAGGCATCACCTTTTGAAGACGTTCACGATGCAGGGGAGTCTAGTGCCTATGATGGGGAAACTGAGTTTGCACTTTCTGCACTTTTTCCGATCTCGTGTAGTCACCACTTTATACCAGACAGTGATGCAACTAATTGGAATGTTCTCCATGGCATACTGTAGAAATTTGCTGGAGTATTTTGTGACAGCAAGTCTCCTAAAATTCCTAACGAAACATAGCCACTGACATGCCTTCTTTGTAATTGTATCAATATGCTGGACCCAGGATAGATCCTCTGAGACATTGGCTCCCAGGAACCTAAAGCTGCTCATCCTTTCCATTGCTGATCCCTGGATGAAGATTGGTGTGCATTTCCCCAACATCCCTTTCCTGAGGTCCATGATCAATTTCTTGGTCTTACTGATGTTGAGTTGCGACACCACTCTACCAGCCGATCTAGCTCCTGTGCCCCTCCTTATCATCGTCTAAAATTTTACCAACAATAGTTGTGTTTTCAGTAACTTTACCGATAGAGTTCGAGCTGTGTCTAGCCACACAGTCATGGGTGCAGTGAGAGAGCAGTGGGGTAAACATGCTTGTTTGAATCAACCTCCTTGGGGAAATGATGTTTGTCAGTTGCTGAGGCTGCAGCCAATGACTGGGGAGAATCAATTTAAAGTCATGGTATCCTCTTTAATTCTCTTTCTTGCATCCCACTTCATCCTCATACTTTACTATGTAAGGCAGGCTGATCCGCAGATGATCAATCAGAGCAAGCAAATGGCAAAACAAGCTAACATATACCTCATTCTACATCTAACCATAGATTCCCACATGGAAAATACAGCCACAGATAACAAGGTATGGATCAGCGTTCAAACCTGTTTCCACCTGTCCTGAAAGTTAGCAAGTGTTCACACTAACAAGATAAATGCACCTTGTTATAGCTCATAAACTGTGCTATATACATAGTCATCACCTTTTGAAGTTCTTCAGAACTGTGATTTCACTTGATCAGTAATACAATGAGAGTAGGATTTGACAACTGTCTGCTGGACTTTTGGTAGGTGTGAGAAATGAAAGATCACACAAGTGATTGATTGTTTCATGACCTCAGGATGATATAGTGGGAAGCTAAACACATTCTGAAGTTAAAATTAGAATCAAGTAAAATGTGGATTCCTGTGATCTCAGGTAATTAGGGATTTAAGTATGACATCTATTTTAGATTTTATAGCATTTTAAAATTCATACAGCTGACAGGTATTTTAGATAGTTTAAAATCATTGTTCATTTTATTGGAAGGAATACTAAATCATGAAGGGGCATTTTATCTGCTGGATGGGTTTAATAAAATTAGTTTGTTTTGAATAGCCTGAGGATAGCTCCAATGATTACATGCAAGCTTTGTTTTCGTACAGTTTATCTCAAAGTAACCCCCTCAGGTCTGAGCATTGAAACAGATTGTTGTCAGAAAACTGACAGAAATATGTGAGACTTTGGATATACAGAGGATGATGCCAACAGTAAAATGTCAGTGCTGAGGAAGGTCAGAGTCTGAGAACGAACACTTCAGAATGCTTTCTGTCATCCCAAAGGCAACGGACTGACAGCCTGTTTGAAGAAAAAGGCTGGTTAACAGTTCTGCATTACATTTCTAAATTTGCTGAAATAGTGAGGGACACATTCCATTATGTTGTGCCCTCTCTGCCAACAGTAACAGCAAAACATGTGGATACATCATGTTTTGTCATACAAATGTCATATTCATGTATGCGCATATATCATGTGGGTGCCAAGGTAGTGCAACGCTAATACAGCCCAGGACTCCTGGAGTTTGGAGTTCAATTCCATGCCATTCTGTAAGGACTCTCCGTGTGTCCTCTCCATGGAATGCTTGAGTTTTCCCAGGTGCTGTAGACATACCGGGTAGGTTAACTGGTCATTGTAAAATTGTCCCATGATTAGGTCAGGGTTCATTGGGTTTGTCGGAGGTTGCTGGGGTTGTGTGGCTTGAAAGGCTGCAAGGGCCTATTCTGTGCTGTGTTGCTAAATAAATAAATAAAATCATGCAACATATCCACTGAGAATTGAATGTAAAATAACTTGTATATTGTCCTATAATTAGACAGGGACTGTCAACTGATATCATAATGCAAATTCAATGCACACTTCTCTCAGTGGTTTGTCTAATGTTTATTTGTACTCAAAATTAAATAGGGAAAGACTTCTGTGGCAGAGTATAAACGCAGATGATACAAAGAAGTAATATGGCAAATGTGAGATTATCTATTTTAGTGAAAAGAAAACTAATTTTTTGTTTAATGGTGAGATATATGAAAATGTTGATATTCAAAGTGCCCGGAATGTCCTTGCATATAAGCCAAAGAAAGCTAACATTTAGGTGCAACAGGCAATTAGAAAAGCATATGGTATGTTGACATTTTTGCTAGAGAGTATTTGAGTACCAGAGCACAATTATACAGTTTCTTGGCAAGGCCACACTTGTAGTATTATGTACGATTTGATAGCCTTGCTAAAAGAAGTGTATGCTTGTTCTGGAGGGAGTGCAGCAAAGATTTACCAGACTGATTCCAGTGATGGCATTGTGTGTCAAATGAGACGAGATTGAATAGGCTCTTTGGGGCACTTTGCGATTTTATAAGAATGAGAGACAGCCATGTTGCGCCATATAAAATTCTTCAATGTCTCAACATGGTAGTTAACTGGGAAAATGTTTCACTTGACCGAGGAGTCTAGAAGTCGTGATCATGTTCTCAAAATAATAGGTAGACCATTTAGGACTGAACTGAGGAGAAACTTATTTTATTCATGGCCAAGAATTTTGGAAATTCTCTGCTTTTGGATCTGTAGAGGCTCAGTTATTAATTGCATTCAGAACAGAATTTGACAGGCTTTTCGATGTCAGAGGATTAAAGGGATGTGAGAAATCAGGCACAAACTCTTTGAATAGTTGGGCAGGCTCAAAGGACCAAAGAGCCTCATCCTCCTCCTATGTTCACATTCTGTTGAAGGCAGTATTTATTTATCATTGCATTGCAATGATTGCTTGGATGATGGGCAGGATGGTGGTTCAGCTAGAAGAGCTACTGCCTCACAACTCCAGGGATCCAGATTCAATCCTGAGTTCCTTTGCACCATTATGTGGAGCTTGCACATTTTCCTGTGTGCTTCCTATATCTCAAACCCGTGTCACTGTAAATTGTTGCTTGTGTGTAGGTGAATGATTGAATTTGGGGGTGTTGATGGGAGTATGGTGAGAATAAAATAGGATGAGTGCAAATGGATGATTCATTGACCTTTTCCTGTGAAAGAGAACATACACATTTTGGCTTCCTTGTCCTCAGTCAGTTTTAATTAATAGTCATTCATGGGGAACATGACATAAGTAAAATAGAAAGGAAATGTTGACTTGCATCTCATTCTGTGCACAGGCTTAGCAAGCACTCTAGCTAAGGTTTAGAACCCTTGATTTCATTCATCAAAAATGAGAGCTTTACAGATTTTGTTTGATGCTCTGGAGATTGAGGAATGACAGAGCAAGCTATATCATTACAAATATATTATCAATCATCTGAATTTCATTATTCGTCATGTATCTGGGGGACTAAAGCACTTTGAAGGGCTGCTGTTTTCTAGCAACTTGCAATAAATTCACATTGACATGGCAGTCTTCATCATTTGTCACGTACTGAGTGATTGAATGCCCTCTCAATGCACGATGTTAAGAAGGTTGAGCTGGCTATAGCTCCCTGGACCTGGGAACAGCCAATGATATAGAAATGGGTAACATTAACTTCCAAAACAAAACAGAAAATGTTGGAAATAGTCACTCGTTAGCCTCAGTGTAGAAGGAAGTGAAATTAATATTTTGTGTCAATAATCCTTCGCTAGAACTGGAAAGGTGAGAAAACTAGTGTGTTGTAAGTAACAAAAAAGAACAAGGGGAATGTTTCTGATAGGGTGGAGATCACGGTCAGTTTCTCACATGATCAGTTCTGCTGAAGAATTAACCAACTATAAAATTAACTTTGTTTGTCTTTCTGAAGATGCTTTCTGACAGATTTCCTGCATCTGCATTTTTTAAAATTTTCATCTTGCAACAACTTTCATCATTGCCTTACTGGAAAATCAAAACAAAAATTGGCCAGCTTCCAATGGTCCAAAGAATCTATTTTGAATGCAATCAATGGGAAATGAATGTAGGAGGTATGATGAGTTACATTTACAGATGACATGATAATTGGTGTGTTGTCAATAATGAGGAGAGTTGGCTTTGACTACAGAATGAAATTGATAAGAGGATTGGTATTGATGAGCAGAATCTGAAAAGTGTGGGACTATGCATTTTGAGAAGCTAATGAGGCTAGGATATATACAGTAATGTATTTATTACGTACTGTGAAACAGGGACATTGGTGTACATGTTCAAGGATCTCTGGATCCTATGAAAGCAAGAAGGTTAAGAAGGCATATAGGATACCTACAGATATACAGAGGGTGCATATGTTCTAATGCCCACTGTACACAAAGACGTCTCTGACCCTGCTCCAATTAAAGGAAAAATTAAGACTTAAATTTTAGAATTGTTACTTCCCTTCTTATAAACCAATGAGGATAATCTTTTCTGCACTTCCTGTGTTATAAATGTATCCTTTAGTATGTAAGGGGACCAAAATTATACATAATACTCCTTCAGTTTCTTTAGCTTCTGAAAATTGTTCTATTTTTTGGAAGAAGTCATCTCTTCCAGTGTTGATCCCATCATGTTCCTTACACTGAGACAGCATTAAGACCTGTGAACTTTACTTTGCGAACCCATGTAAGGTGAAAGAAGAGGCATCAAGTCTGAATCAGCTGATTAGTTGAAGAGCCAATCAGAACCTCAATGGTAAGGTAGTTGTGAGATTGTGAATGTGGCATCGAGGCCCTGGTCTAGCCCTGCTGAATGATGATAGTTAACTGCACCTTGTGGGGAGAAGAAGTTAGGACCACCATCAGGAGCTGGAAAGCAAGGTTGCTGGTGGTAAGACAGAAGGACAGTTGAGACATTTAGGAGTTAGTGAGTTGAGGCTTAGGGATCTGGCTCATTTGAGGAGTGGGGTATGAGATCAGTACGCACAAATGCTGCTACACGAGGAGTTTCAAAGAGCAGAAGGTGATTCTCAGCCTGGAGAGAGAGTCCAGCAACAGAAACTCATTAGAAAAAATGAACATTGCATATTAAATAATATTTGTTCTTAATAAAGACAACCTTGGCATGATTTACCTTAGAACAATTTATTACTGATCTTCTCCTCGACCATGGGTGCATGCAGCCAGGTCTCCATCGTAGCTTCTATTTCTGGACGAATCCCTCACATTGCCCACTGGGAACCAAAGTTCTTGATTATGCACACGCATCTTCCCCCGAAAGAAAAAAAACGACAATACTATGTCCTCATAAACCTGAAAAAATACAATAATCTTCTCCAAAGATATCTACATTCCATAAGCAGAATTTTTTCTTTTTTAAAAATTTTCAACTGTTCAACATTTGAATTCAATTGTAATGAACAACTATAGTCCCTTATCCACTCATCAATTATCAATCAGTCTCAATTGCCCCTTTTGATCTGCTGTTTATTTCCACAAGTATATTTCTTGCATTTGCTGTGTTAATATTTGTGTCTTTCTGAGAGCTCTAGTCAACATGTTCAATTTTTTACATATGCTGGCCCTTTTGGTATATGGACAGGTTACACACTACAGCTATGGGTTTGAGTTTATGGTTGTAGATCCGTGTGGTTCCTTCTCATGAATGTCTCTTGCTCTTTCTGAACCAGGTAGGAATGTGGTGCTACCTCTTGCACATATCCCTGCATGGACCACAGGCCAGAATCGTGATCTCAGATTCACACTTTATCTCCAGGCTTCAGTACTGGTAGGCTTTTCGCAGTCTTCTCATGATATAATGTTTCATTTTCTTGCCCTATCATTTTAGCAAATTTGACCTTGTGTGCTCCTTCAGGTTTCATGCATTGGAAGATTACTGTGTATGTGTTGACCCATCAGCATTTGGGCGGGTGAAAGGTCATTCTGCAGTGCAGACTTCTGTAAATCATTAGACTTTTGTGGAAATCCTTCTGTCCATCTTGTGCTTTCTTCATGAGACCCTTCATTACCTTGACTGAACTCAGCTAGGCCAGTTGATTTTGGGTGATGTGGACTGGAAGGTACCTGTCAAAACTTCCCCAAGCATTGCCAAGGGACACAAATCCTCAGCTCAAAAATTGTGGACCATAATTTGATACTACTTCACTGCCTCGCAAGTATAGTTCTCAAGAAGGTGGTGACTGCTTTGCTGGATGTTGATTGCAGCGTTGCAACCTCTTGGTAATTGGTAAAGTAGTCTGTTACAACTGTAACACCCTGGTTAAGATTTTACTGCTAATGTGTAGGGTAGTTCATTTAATGGCTTTCTGTTGAAAGACAATATCTTTCACTTCTGACAGTTAACTTCTGCATGCACAGTAATCTTAAATACACACTGGACAGTCATTCTCAATTTATGACTATGAAGATGCGTAGTCCTCTTTTATTGTCACTTAGTAATGCATGCATTAAGAAATGATACATTATTTCCTCCGGTGTGATATCACAAAACACAGGACAAACCAAGACTGAAAAAACTGACAAAACCACATAATTATAACATATAGTTACAAACAGTGTAACAATACTATAATTTGATGAAGAAGTCCGTGAGCACAGTAAAGTTCAAAGTCTCTCAAATCTCCCACATCTCACGCAGACGGGAGAAGGAAGAAAAACTCTCCCTGCCATGCCGACCACAATCCGACTCTGAGTCATCCGAAAACTTCGAGCTCTGATCAGCTCTCCGACACTGAGTACTAAGCGCCATCTCTGTCAGAACGAGTCGACCTCCTTCTCGGTCGCCAAAAGCAGGCAAGGCCAGAGATTTTGAGGCCTACCCTCTGAAAGATTCCCGACTACACAGTAACGACAGCAGCAGATGGGCGTTTCAGAAATTTTTCCAGATGTTCCTCTGTGCTTTCACGTCCATTCGCCATCTAATCAGAATTGTCCACGGCCCCTATTTAACAGATACAACATCATTTTTCACCGGAGAGCTGCGCACGCGCAGGTGCGCTGCCATCTTCTCCTCCTGCCAAAGTTGCTGCCTGCATTGTAACTTTGAGTTCTTTCATTGTTTCATCTGACCCTACAGCTTTCCTAATCTACTCTGTTCTACCAGAGACTACTGGAAGGGAGGTTCAACCATGCCAACATAGGCCTGTATATCTGCATTAACCTCTTGGTCACTCTTTTCTTTCTTGTTGACTGCTCGAGACGGCACATCAGCAGCAAACATATATTTTCCCGGCGTGTAGATCATCTCCACATAAAAGTTCTACAGCTTATCAACAGCGCTGTATTCTCATGGGACAGTCACTCAGTGGTTTGGACATAATTGAGACCAGAGGTTTATGGTTTGCCTCCACCTCAAAAGCTTGTCCACAGATGTACTGATGGATCCTTTTGCATGCATACACGCTGGCGAGAAGCTCTTTCTCTGTCTGTGCATAGTTGGCTTCTGTACTTGTTAAAGCCCTTGATGCAAAGGCCACAGGTTGTCATGTGTCATCATGTTGCTACAGTAGTACTGCTCCAAGACCATACTGGGATGCATCAGCCGAGATCCTGGTACACCTTTCCAGATCATAAAACTTCAGCATGGGCTTTTCAGTTCTGACTCTTTTCAGCATCTCGAAACACTCTTCTTGCTCATGGGACCAAATGCACTCATTTCACTCCTCAAGGAGTGACCTAAGTGGTGCTGACACAGTTGACAATCAAAGGATGAAGGATGAACTTAGCCAGGTAAGTCACCATCCCCAAACATCATCTCACCTCCTCTTCGTTTTGGGGCCTCTGCATGTTTTCAATGTCTGACATCTTTTCTGAGTCAGGCTTCACTCCATCTTCAGATATGACATCTCCTACAAAGATCAGTGTCTCACATTTCTTTATTTAATTTCAAATTGACATTCTGTGTCATGTCAATCACTTGTCTCAGTTATGTATCATGTTTGTCCTTGGTGGATCCTCAGACGATGGTGTCATCCATCACAGTCTTGCCACCAGGTATGCCCTCAAAGATGTGGATGGTTTTATGGTAGATCTCTGGTATGGACAGAATTCCATAAGGTAGCTGAAGAAAGCAATATCTTCCCTGTAGGATGTTAAAAGTATTGTACACAGCCTCGAACTTGCTTCATCTGACAAGCTCAGATGATGCGTTGAGTTTGTTAATCCACTTGGAATCTGAAAACTGAGACATAATCACACCCGTGTTGACAATTTAAAATGCTCTCTCTTGATGGATTTACTGAGATCTCTTTTGTCTAGACATATCCGCAAGGCTACATTTTTCTTTTGCACAATGGCCAATGAGCTCACCCAGTCCGATGGTTCTTCAATTTTTTGTAAGACATTCATCTGTTCCATGAATGCTAGTTCTTGTTTAAGTTTGTCTCTGAGTGGAAACAGAACTATCCTGCATGCATGGACAACAAGAGTCACTGTCTCATCTGTATGGACTTTGTGTATACCAGGTATGCATTCGAGCCCCTCAAAGACATCTGCGTACTCTTCCATGAGCGTTGTATGGTCATCTTTAGTCTGTGAAACCACTTTGAAAACTCTTTTCACCAGGTTGAGCACTCACACCTGCACTATTGGCTGTACAATCTGTAGCTATGATTTTAGTTGCTGCCCCTTGTGATTGAAGGTCACTATACAGCCCTCTTTTACTGGAACGTTCCCACCATTGTAGCCTACCATTTTCAAATCAATGGGTATGTCTTGCTCTTTATTGTGAAAGTCCTTTTTATCATCCATTGATAACAGATTCACCTGGGCTCTGGTGTCAATCTTGAATGGAATTACTGTCTCATTCACGGTCACTGGAATAACCCATTCTGTTTTACCAGCACCAGCAATCCACAGAGAATCTGCAAAGACCCAGCAGTCTGTAGGGAATCCACAAAAAAATCTTCCATCTCCTCATCAACTGTGTGCACCTTTTACATGGTAGCCCCAGCTTTGCAACCCTTTGAAAAGTGATTCTTCTTCCCACAATTATTGCAGGCATTTCTGTAAGCAGGACACATTCTTTGGAATGTGACTGCCTCCACATTTGCTGTTTGAGCCTTCCTCTTTGCCTTCCTGTTGCATTAAGAAATGCCTTGTGTACCGATCCTCTGTTTTCACAACATGCACGGTTGTGTCTGCCCTGTGTAGCTCCTTAGCTTGTGTTCGTGTGATCTCTGCTGCCCTACACATATTCGCAGCCTTTTCCAGTTTCAAATATTTTTCAGTCAGCAGTTTTTCTCTGAGTCTGTTATCTGGAAATCCACAAACTATTCTGTTTCTAACTAGTGAGTTTCTCAAATCCCCAAATTCATGGGGCTTGCTCAGTTTCTAAAGCTCAGCTAAGTATTGGTTGAAGCTAAAACCTTGTTTTTTAGTCACAGGAAAAAAACTTGTATCTCTCAAACATGAAGTTTGTACTTGGGGCAAAATACTCTTTAATTTTTGCATTCAAAATAAAAGATATCTCATCAATTTGAAAGCTGTTATGGATGTCCAAAGCATCTTTGTCAATTACTTGCAGAAAAACAGACACTTTCATTTTTTTCATTGGACTCTTCTCTGCCATATATTGAATTGCTGTTTGAAGCATTTCCAGTTAGCAGTTATATTGCCGATAAACTGCATGGGTGCGAGAAGACTTAGCTTATCCATGATGGGAACTCTCGAGCTCTCACCTGAATCTCTCTTGGTGAATCTGGTGACTGCTGAACTTTGGAAACAATGTGTGTTCTCACCTTGCTGGCCACCTTCTCTCTGTCATAACTATTGTCTGACCTCACTTGCTGCTAGTACCTTTCGTACTCATGCAGTGTCTTTCTCAGTCACGCACTGTATTCATTTACTGTGTGTTCTGACACCATGTTATGTTTGTTCCTAATAAAGACAAACTTGGCATGGATTTATGTTAGAACATTTTATTACTGAACTGATCCTCAAACGTGTGCGTGCACAACCAGGTCACCATCATAACTTCTGGTTCCAGGTGAATCCCTCGTCTTGCCCACTGGGAACTGGAGTTCTTTATTATGCACACATAATAACACAATTGCCACACTGAAATTGTATCAGGTGTCCTAAGGTGTCTCATGGCTGGCAATATTGCACTTCAAAACAAATTGATTTAGGAAGCAAAGCATGGAAATTAACACCACTTGTAGCTTTACAAGTCAATTACCATTCTGACTGGAAAATATATCCTTGCTTGGTCAAATTCCTAGAATTCTTTACACTAACATGTGTTATGCATCAGCAGCAATAGATATGAAATTGAGTCAGGTTTTTATAAATAAACTACAAAATTTATTAACCTCTACTCAAAAACATAGAAAAGTAAACAAACGACTAACTTAAACAGAAGTTAACAGTATTATGCATGTATAGTTATCAAACAGTCAAACTTAAAGACAATTCTTAACAGATCTTACTCAAACACAGTCTTAAGGTGTTAGGTCAAAGAGTCCAAGGGATTTATGAAATAAATGAGAGGAGAGACTTCCCGAACCAGCGATGAAGAAAAGATGAAACTACTGACACCGATCCCAGCTGAGAAATGCTTTGTCTGAAGAAATCACGAAGAATAAGATTTCTCACAGTAACTGACCTTTCGCAATCACAACACCCGAGACCATACAGGGGTTAACCAAAAGTATGTGCCACAATACCTGTATGGACCATACCAAATGTCAGTCACATTCAAGGCACACAGAACACTGTTGATTTCTTGGGTTCATACGAAGCTGGCAACTTCTCCACTCCTGCTCTCTCTCTTTCCTCGACTACGTAACCACTGACTGTGACTCCCCAACAAAACAACTACGCTACAAACTGCGGTCTCTCCTTTTATACCGATTGGAACATGCCATCATGTGAACTCACATCATCCCACTATCACAACCATTACATCATACTAATATCACAAGACAATTACATCATGCCAGTATCACAAGACAAATTACATCATGCTCACAAGATACTCATGAGACAGGTAACTCATGGAACATTCACCAGAAGGGCACTTGTGAATCATGAAGGCAGCTTATCTTGGAGGCATACAAGGTTAGACAATAGATATTGACCATGGACCCATGCACAGGTATTGAAGAAGTGTTTTTAAAACATTCTTAGGATGTAGAACGTAGAACATAGAAAACATACAGCACAATACAGGCCCTTCGGCACCCAAAACTGTGCCGAACATGTTCCTACTTTAGAACTACCTAGATTTTACCCATAGCCCTCTGTTTTTCTAAGCTCCATGTACCCATCCAGGAGTCTCTTAAAAGACCCACCTTTTCCGCTTCCACCACTGCCGCCGGTAGCCCATTCCACGCACTCACCACTCTCTGCGTAAAAAAAACTTACCCCTGTCACCTCCTCTGTACCTATTTCCAAGCACCCTAAAACTATGCCCTCTCGTGCTAGTCATTTCAGCCCTGGGAAAAAGCCTCTGACTATCCATACGATCAATGCCTCTCATTATCTTGTACACCTCTATCAAGTCACCTCTCATCCTCCGTTGCTCCAAGGAGAAAAGGCTGAGTTCACTCAACCTATTCTCATAAGGCATGCTCCCCAATCCAGGCAACATCCTTGTAAATCTCCTCTGCACCCTTTCTATGGCTTCCACATCCTTCCTGTAGTGAGGCGACCAGAATTGAGCACAGTTCTCCAAGTGGGGTCTGACCAGGGTCCTATACAGCTTCAACTTTACCGCTCGGCTCTTAAACTCTATCCCACGATTGAAGAAGGCCAATGCACTGTATGCCTTCTTAACCACAGAGTCAACCTGCGTAGCAGCTTTGAGAGTCCTAGGGACTCAGACCCCAAGATCCCTCTGATCCTCCACACTGCCAAGAGTCTTACCATTAATATTATATTCTGCCATCATATTTGACCTACAACTTGTGTATAGCAAGTTGTTCATGGCTCTATGATCCTAAAGACTCTATCACAGAATGGGATGCATTACTTGCACAAGCCTTTGTAGTTTAATTAGCAGTTGACCATTGTCTTACTATTAACTATATTTTGAAGTTAGGTATAACATAAGGCATTTCCCCTTTGACTTCTAATTTTTTTGATAATTTCACTAGCGCTTCCTCGGTACAAACATCTCAGCTGTTGTCATTAGATAGTTGCAGCAGTGATCTTAAGTGCTCGCTAAGTTGTATCTTCTTTCCATAAAGTCTCTGTCGGGTCTTTCTTTTTTAAGAATGGCCTATATAATTATCCTTGTTTGAAATTTCTACAGATGTGTTAGCCTTGAAGAAATAAGTATGCTTCCCATGCTTTCAATGTTGTTCCGTGGAAGACATAGCTAATCAACAAGTTTGACATCAAGGCATTAATTGGTGCCTTATCTATTTAATCAATGCATGAGCAAATGAAGCATGTTTTATTAAAGCTTGAAAACCATATACTCAATATCTATCCCTACTGAGTGCAGTGCTATGTATAGTGGTTGATTTTCTAAACTAGATTCCAAAGCATGTCCAATTAATCGTTAAACAAAACTTTGAATTCTGCTGCAGGTAGAGAATTTACAGTTTATAAATTAAATAAAATCTGTAATTAAAATAGGCAGTCTCAGGAAAAACAGGATTGAAACAAAACCTAATTGAGATAGGGCAATGGATAAGTTAGTGGCCTAGGAAAAGTGCAGAGGTTCAAGATCAAATTGTCAGCAGCTATCAAAATTAATTTTCATTAATAATCTGCAATTATAATAAAAATGTAATTTATAACAATGACCACAAAGCTACCAGATTCTAGTTAACATAGAACATAGAACATAGCACAGTACAGGCCCTTTGGCCCACAATGTTGTGCCGACCCTCAAACCCTGCCTCCCATATAAGCCCCCACCTTAAGTTCCTCCATATACCTGTCTAGTGGTCTCTTAAACTTCACTAGTGTATCTGCCTCCACCACTGACTCAGGCAGTGCATTCCACGCACCAACCACTCTCTGAGTAAAAAACCTTCCTCTAATATCCCCCTTGAACTTCCCACCCCTTACCTTAAAGCCATGTCCTCTTGTATTGAGCAGTGGTGCCCTGGGGAAGAGGCACTGGCTATCCACTCTATCTATTCCTCTTATTATCTTGTACACCTCTATCATGTCTCCTCTCATCCTCCTTCTCTCCAAAGAGTAAAGCCCTAGCTCCCTTAATCTCTGATCATAATGCATACTTTCTAAACCAGGCAGCATCCTGGTAAATCTCCTCTGTACCCTTTCCAATGCTTCCACATCCCTCCTATAGTGAGGTGACCAGAACTGGACACAATACTCCAAGTGTGGCCTAACCAGAGTTTTATAGAGCTGCATCATTACATCGTGACTCTTAAACTCTATCCCTCGACTTATGAAAGCTAACACCCCATAAGCTTTCTTAACTACCCTATCCACCTGTGAGGCAACTTTCAGGGGTCTGTGGACATGTACCCCGAGATCCCTCTGCTCCTCCACATTACCAAGTATCCTGCCATTTACTTTGTACTCTGCCTTGGAGTTTGTCCTTCCAAAGTGTACCACCCCACACTTCTCCGGGTTGAACTCCATCTGCCACTTCTCAGCCCACTTCTGCATCCTATCAATGTCTCTCTGCAATCTTTGACAATCCTCTACACTATCTACAACACCACCAACCTTTGTGTCATCTTCAAACTTGCCAACCCACCCTTCTACCCCCACATCCAGGTCGTTAATAAAAATCAGGAAAAGTAGAGGTCCCAGAACAGATCCTTGTGGAACACCACTAGTCACAATCCTCCAATCTGAATGTACTCCCTCCACCACCACCCTCTGCCTTCCACAGGCAAGCCAATTCTGAATCCACCTGGCCAAACTTCCCTGGATCCCATGCCTTCTAACTTTCTGATAAGTCTACTGTGTGGAACCTTATCAAATGCCTTACTAAAATCCATATTGATCACATCCACTGCACTACCCTCATCTATATGCCTGCTCACCTCCTCAAAGATCTCTATCAGGCTTGTTAGACACGATCTGCCCTTCACAAAGCCATGCTGACTGTCCCTGATCAGACCATGATTCTCTAAATGCCTATAGATCCTATCTCTAAGAATCTTTTCCAACAGCTTTCCCACCACAGACGTAAGGCTCACTGGTCTATAATTACCCGGACTATCTCTACTACCTTTTTTGAACAAGGGAACAACATTCGCCTCCCTCCAATCCTCCGGTACCATTCCCGTGGACAACGAGGACATAAAGATCCTAGCCAGAGGCTCAGCAATCTCTTCTCTCGCCTCGTGGAGCAGCCTGGGGAATATTCCGTCAGGCCCCGGGGGCTTATCTGTCCTAATGTATTTTAACAACTCCAACACCTCCTCTCCCTTAATATCAGCATGCTCCAGAACATCAACCTCACTCATATTGTCCTCACCATCATCAAGTTCCCTCTCATTGGTGAATACCGAAGAGAAGTATTCATTGAGGACCTCGCTCACTTCCACAGCCTCCAGGCACATCTTCCCACCTTTATCTCTAATCGGTCCTACCTTCACTCCTGTCATCATTTCTTTCTTCACATAATTGAAGAATGCCTTGGGGTTTTCCTTTACCCTACTCGCCAAGGCCTTCTCATGCCCCCTTCTTGCTCTTCTCAGCCCCTTCTTAAGCTCCTTTCTTGCTTCCCTATATTCCTCAATAGACCCAGCTGATCCTTGCTTCCTAAACCTCATGTATGCTGCCTTCTTCCTCCTGACTAGATTTTCCACCTCACTTGTCACCCATGGTTCCTTCACCCTACCATTCGTTATCTTCCTCACCGGGACAAATTTATCCCTTACATCCCGCAAGAGATCTCTAAACATCGACCACATGTCCATAGTACATTTCCCTGCAAAAACATCATCCCAATTCACACCCGCAAGTTCTAGCCTTATAGCCTCATAATTTGCCTTTCCCCAATTAAAAATTTTCCTGTCCTCTTTGATTCTAACCTTTTCCATGATAATTATAAAGGCCAGGGAGCAGTGGTCACTGTCCCCCAGATGCTCACCCACTGAGAGATCTGTGACCTGACTCGGTTCATTACCTAGTACTAGATCTAGTATGGCATTCCCCCTGGTCGGCCTGTCCACATACTGTGACAGGAATCCATCCTGGACACACTTAACAAATTCTGCCCCATCTAAACCCTTGGAACTAATCAGGTACCAATCAATATTAGGGAAGTTAAAGTCACCCATGATAACAACCCTGTTATTTTTGCACCTTTCCAAAATCTGCCTCCCAATCTGCTCCTCCGTATCTCTGCTGCTACCAGGGGGCCTGTAGAATACCCCCAGTAGAGTAACTGCTCCCTTTCTGTTCCTGACTTCCACCCATATTGACTCAAAAGAGGATCTTGCTACATTACTCACCCTTTCTGTAGCTGTAATAGTATCCCTGACCAGTAATGCCACCCCTCCTCCCCTTTTTCCGCCCTCTCTATCCCTTTCAAAGCACTGAAATCCAAGAATATTGAGAATCCATTCCTGCCCTGGTGCCAGCCAAGTCTCTGTAATGGCACTACATCATAATTCCATGTATGTATTCAAGCTCTCAGTTCATCACCTTTGTTCCTGATGCTTCTTGCATTGAGGTACACACATTTCAGCCCTTCTACCTTACTGTCTTTACGCCATTTATTCTGCTTCTCTTTTCTCAAAGCCTCTCTGTATGTTAGATCTGGCTTTACTCCATGCACTTCTTTCACTGCTCTATCGCTCTGGGTCCCATCCCCCTCGCAAATTAGTTTAAACCCTCCCGAACTATGCTAGCAAACCTACCTGCAAGGATATTGCTCCCCCTCGAGTTCAGGTGCAACCCATCCAATCTGTACAGGTCCCACCTTCCCCAGAAGAGTTCCCAATGATCTAAAAATCTAAAACCCTGCTCCCTGCACCAACTCCTCAGCCAAGCATTCAACTGCGGTTGTGGTTGTGGTTCACTAATTCCTACAGGGAAAGAAATCTGTCATCCATAACTGGTCTGGCCTAGATGATTAACTCTGAAGCAAACAAAATAACCATCGGTCACATCAGGGCAATTAGAAATGGACAATTAAAACCGTTTTAACCGGTGATAGACAGATTACAAAGGTTCTTCAGGTCTTCATGAATGTGCGATGTTTATCTGGACTGGCATCTGTGACCGCAGGTCTGCTAAGTGGTTCTCTCTTCACTCATCTAAAATGGTCAGGTTAAGTTATACGGACAGTTAATGATGGAGAATTAATAATAATACTTACTCCTTTAGCTTTTCATAAATAAATGCTAATCATTAGGATAATTAACAACAACTCTAATTATTGTCAATGTGCAGGGGGTTGCACTGTAGATAAGTGGAGAAGACCAAAATAATTCCACAAAATGTGTATAACTTTATGCCATATGCATATGTTATAGGGTTATATGTTAATGAAGAAGATATTAGGTCTGCAGGCTGATAATAAGTATTTAAAACTTAAATTGGTGTACTGCTCACCATCTTCAACCGACATCATATAAATCCCCTAAGCAGTTCTGTCTTTTCACTGTCCCTCAATTGCCTTCAGATTTGTGTGGTGGGAGACGCAAGCCTTTTCCTTGTGTTTTTCCAAACACTTCTCAGAAATCAATATCTTTGTCTCGTCCAGAAAGAGATCGTGACCTGTCTAGTAAATGGATTCACTATAAGAGCTGATGATAGGCTTTATTTTGACAGAAGTGCAGACAAAGGAAAAAACTACCTGATTGTCCAGCAATGAAACAGAAACTTGGGGAGAGGGAATAAACTGTTGGGAAAACTTAGTGGACCAAGCAGCATCTGTGGAGACAAAGGGAATTGTTGACATTTCGTGTTGTGGACCCTGTGTCCATGCATCAGATGCATCGGATCCCAAGTTATGATTTGCTCCAGATTCCAACATCCACAATCTTGTGTCTCCAGAACCCTTGGAATTATTTTCTTCTTAAAACAAAATGGTATTCTCTTGGATCTGAACCAGTAAAGAGGCTCTCTCAAGCCCCAGTTTCAAATAATAGATGGGGCCAGGGCTCAATCATACAGTTTGTAGATTACAAGAACCTTACAGTCATGAAAACAATAATTTAATATTGAGGAGCATAAATGAAAATGGAAAAGTAACAGTTCAGTCTCCTGTTTCATTTTAAGCAGCTCTCTCAGGAGGAGTTACATCAACTCCTCCAGCAGCTATATTTCATTAGGAATTTGAGGAGATTGTGGGCTGCCTTAATGACTATCGCCCGGTACCACTCACATTGACAATGATGAAATGCTTTGTGAGATTGGTCATGACTAGACCAAACTCTGGCCTCAGCAAGGACCTGGACCTATTGCAATTTGTCTATCGCCACAATAGGTCAATGACAGACGCAATCTCAATGGCTCTCCATGTGGCTTTAGACCACCTGGATAACACAAACATCTATGTCAGGATGCTGTTCATCCACTATTGCTCAGCATTTAATACCATCATTCCCACAATCCTGATTGAGAATTTGCAGAACCTGGGCCTCTGTACCTTCCTTTGCAATTGGATCCTCAGCTTCCTAACGGGAAGACCATAATCTGTGCGGATTGGTGATAACATATCCTCCTCGTTGACGATCAACACTGGCGCACCTCAGGGGTGTGTGCATAGCCCACTGCTCTACTCTCTGTATACACATGACTGTGTGGCTAGGCATAGCTCAAATACCATCTATAAATTTGCTGACAATACAGCCATTGTTGTTAGAATTTCAGGTGGTGTTGAAAGGGAGTTCGGGAGTGAGATATACCAACTAGTGGAGTGGTGCTGCAGCAACAACCTGGCACTCAATGTCAGTAAGATGAAAGAATTGATTGTGGACTTCAGGAAGGGTAAGACGAAGGATCACATACCAATCCTCATAGAGGGATCAGAAGTGGAAAGAGTGAGCAGCTTCAAGTTCCTGGGTGTCAAGATTTCTGAGGATCTAACCTGGTCCCAACATATCAATGCAGTTATAAAGAAGGCAAGACAGTGGCTATACTTTATTAGGAGTTTGAAAAGTTTGAAGAGATACACTCAGAAACTTCTATAGTTGTACCGTGGAGAGCATTCTGACAGGCTGCATCACTGTCTGGTATGGAGGGGCTACTACACAGAACCGAAAGAAGCTGCAGAATTTTGTAAGTTTAGTCAGCTCCATCTTGGGTACTAGCCTGCAAAATGCCCAAGACATCTTTAGGGAGTGGTCTCTCAGAAAGGCAGCGTTCATTATTAATGGCCTCTAGAACCCAGGGCATGCCCTTTTCTCACTGTTACCATCAGGTAGGAGGTACTGAAGCCTGAAGGCACACACTCAGCAATTCAGGAACAGCTTCTTCCCCTCCACCATACGATTCCTAAATGGACATTGAATCTTTGGACACTAACTCACTTTTTTTTAATATGCAGTATTTCTGTTTTTGCACATTAAAAAAAATCTATTCGGTATACGTAATTGATTTACTTGTTTATTTATTATTATTTTATTTATTATAATTTTTTTTCTCTCTGCTAGATTATGTATTGCGTTGAACTGCTGCTGCTAAGTCAACAAATTTCACGTCACATACTTGTGATAATAAACCTGATCCTGATTCTGATTTGGTTTGCCACAGAGACTGGTAAATTTCTACAGATGTACTGTGGAGATCATTCTAATTGGTTGCATCACTGTCTGATATGGAAATCTCAATGCACAGGATCAGGGAAAGTTGCATAGGCTTGTAAACTTGGCTATCTCCATTACAGCCATCCAGGACATGCCCTCTTCCTGTTGCTACCATTAGGGGGAGGTGCTGGAGGCTGAAGATGCACATTCAGTGTTTTAGGAACAGCTTCCGCCCATCCGCCATCAGATTTCTGAATGGTCCATGAACCTATAAACATCACCTCAATATTTTGCAGTCTGCTTGCACTATTTATTCATTCTTATATAAATTCTTATTGCAATTTATAGTAATTGTTATAAATTACACTACTGCTGCTGTAAAATAACACATTTTCCAACCTACATCAATGATAATAAAACTAATTCTGATTCTGAAACAGTGTATATTTTTGTATGAAACACTTGTGAATCCCCCAATCAAATAATTGGTATAACATCCAATAATTTGTTATGGGTTTGAAGGATCTCCAATTTCAAACAAGCTCTGCTTTCTTTCTTACCACAAAAGATGACTGATCACGCATCAAAAAACAAAAACTATTTGAACATCCATGCAAATTTACTTTGCAATGGTTTGGATTTTCCGGACTCTGAAAAGAAGTCTTCAAGCTAAAGTGAATGTGAAGATGTTTCCTTTGTTGGGGGAGTCTAGGACCAGAGGGTACAGCTTCAAAATAGAGGGATATCCATTTGGAACAGAGTTTAGGAGGAATTCTTTTAGCCAGCGGGTGGTGAATCAGTGAAATTCATTGCCACAGGTGGCTGTGGAGGCCAAGTCACTGGGTGCATTTCAGGCAAAGGTTAATAAGTTCTTGATTAGCCAGGAGGGCATGAAAGGTTATGGGCAGAAGGCAGGAGAATGGGGTTGAGAGGGAAATGGATCAGCCATTTGGAAATAGAGGAGTAGATTCGATGGAATGAATGGCTGAATTCTTCTCCTATGTCTTATGGCCTTAAGGAGAGAAAAAGTGAAATGCGAAGGTAAGCTTGCCAGAAATATCAACGGATACCAAAAGATTTTTCCAGATATGTAAAGAGTAAAAGACAGGTGAGAGTGGATATTGGACCACTGGGGAATTACACTGGAGAGGCTGGAAATTACACTGGAAATTAATAAACATTTTGCATCTGTCTTCACTATGTAAGACACTAGCAGTATGCCAGTATGCCAGGAGGCAGAAATGGGAGTAATTGCAATTACTAAGGAGTAAGTGCTAGTGTAACTGAAAGGTGTGAAGTTAGATAAGTCACCTGGACCAGATGGTCTACACCCCGGGGTTCTAAAGGGATTGTGGAGGCATTAGTAATGATCTTTCAAGAATCACCAGTTTCTGAAATGGTTCCGGAGCACTTGAAAATTGCAAATGTAACACCATTCTTAGTGATGGGAGGGAAGCAGAGTAAGGAAATGATAGGCCAATGAGCCTGACTTCAGTGGTTGGGAAGATGTTGGAGTCCATTATTAAGGATGAGACTTTGCGGTACTTAGAGGCACACGATAAAACAGGCCAACGTCGGCATGGTTTCCTTAAGGGGAAATCTTGCCTGACAAATCTTTTGGAATTCTTTGAGGAAATAGCAGGCAGGATAGACAAAGCAGAGTCAGTGGCTGTTGTTTACTTGAATTTCCAGAAGCCCTTTAACAAGGTGCCGCACATGAAGCTGGAAAACAAGAGCCTATAGTGTTACAGCACAGATGCTACCATAGATAGAAGGTTGGCCGACTGGCAGGAGGCAAACAGTCGGAATAAAAGGGTCCTGTTCTGGTTGGCTCCTGGAGACAAGCGGTCTATTGCTTTAGGACCGCTTCATTTCAAGTTACATGTTAATGATTTGCTGATGGAACTGACGGCTTTGTGGCCAAGTTTGCAGATGATACAAAGACAGGTGGAAGGGGAAGCAGTATTGAGGAAGCAGGGACTCTGCAGTGGGACCTGGACAGCAAAGAATGTAGCAGATGAAATATAATGTAGGGAAGTATATGGTCATACACTTTGGTAGAAGGAATAAAGACATAGACTATTTTCTTAAAAAAAGTGGAAAATTCAAAAATTAGAGGTGCAAAGGGGCTTGAGTCCTTGTGTAGGATTCCCTGAAGGTTAACTTGTAGGTTGAGTCAATAGTAAGGAAAGCAAATATAATGTTAGCATTCATTTTGAGAGGACTAGAATATAAGAGCATAAGGATATGATGCTGAGGCTTTATAAGGTGTTACTAAGACCACACTTGGAGTATTGTGAGCAGTTTTGGGCCCTTATCTAAGAAAAGATGTGCTGGCATTGTAGTGGGTCCAGAGGAAGCTCATAAGAAATATTCCAGGAATGAAAGGGTTAATGTATGAGAAGCGTTTGATGGCTCTAGGCCTGTGCTTGCTGAAATTTAGAAGGATGCTGGGAGGTCTCATTGAAACCCATCTTACATTGAAAGGCTGAGACAGAATGGACAAGAGGGTGTTTCCTATAGTGGGTGAATCTTAAGACTAGAGGGTAGAGCCTCAGAATAGAGGAACATCCATTTAGAATAGAGATGAGAAGGAATTTCTTTAGCTAGAAAATGATGAATCTGTGGAATTCATTGCCATGGATGGTTGTGAAGGCCAAGTCATTGAGTATAGTTAAAGCAGAGGTTGATAGGTTCTTGGTTAGATAGGGTGTCAAAGGTTATGGGGGATGGCAGAAGATGGAGTTGAGAGAGTTAATAAATCAGTCACAGTGGCATGGCGGAGCAGGCTCAATGGGCCGAGTGCCCTAGTTCTGCTCCTTTGTCTTCTGGTCTTCCTGTCAGTCACCCACAGTATGTACAGACACGCCTGTGCTTAGCATCACTGTATGGACACACAATCTCTCTCTATATATATAAGCTATCTTAACTATTTATATTTACTGTGTTTTTATTATTATGTTTTTTTGTGCTGCATTGGATCCAGAGTAACAATTTCTTTTTTCTTTACAATTATGCACTGGAAAGGACTTAAAACACTCTTGAATAGTCAGTAAGTTACAGTCCTTATTGCCTTATTTAACTGTTGCTCATACATTCCATGCTGTTCATTGCATGGAAAACTAATGTGTTCAATATCTCTTGGGGGGGGAGGTTAGCTGGTATTACAGAAGATGATGAGGGGACAGCTAGTCTGCTGTGTTCTGTGTCACTGCTTCTCTGCAATTCATTGTCAGCACTGTTGCTGCTCTCCACTTCTGCAAGGTCATCAGAGATTAACATTATCACAGAAAAGGCAAAGTGGTGGTGGCTTTTGCTGGATTAGTTGTCCACTAAGGAAGAGAATAAGATCTTAATGAGACAGTAATTTTGAGGACGTTTGCCAAACAAAATTGATACAGTAACAGGGATGAAGATTTATAATGATTGTATCCTCCAGGAATGTGAAAGCTCTTTCCCTCGCAGTGTAAAGAAATACGTGGGAATGCAGGAATACCCAATGCAGCCCATGAACTGTGGAAACAAGCAGTGACTAGGGCTTTAGAATGTCAGGATTTGTGTTTAAAGGGGAGAGAATTCAAAGCACGTAAGTGAGCAGGGGATGGAACTAATTGCATCACTCTCTTAACGGGCTGACCCAGACCTAATGGGCTGAGTATTCATTTTTCATGTTGTGACATTTTCCTACCTAATTATTTATGTAGAGGCTGGGGAGAAAGCAGAGAATATAGTTACTGGAATGAATCCTGGAAATGCTGGCAATGCCGATTTCCTGTCAAATTTTCCTGTCTAAATGCTGCCCTTACTTGCAATGCCCAGATCCTGACAAAGAGATTTTGAAAGTAAGGTTGTCATGCCACTGCAGAGGATGTTGGTGAAACAATATCTACAGTACTGCATAATGTTTTCCACCCACTATGAAAGAATATTCTTGCTCTGGAGAGTATTGTGGGATGGTTCATTCAATTGTCTTCTGGAATCAAAGGACTATGAGGAAATATTTAAGGGGTTTATAAGAATGAGAGATTATCCAATTGAAATAAATAAGGTTTCAAAGGGGCTTTAGCAACTTAGATGTTGAGAGGATATTTTCCTCCTTGTGTAAGTATTGAATTAAATGCCATAAGTTTAGAGTAAAATGTCACCCGAGGAGGAGGAGTCCTCTATTCCCCAGAGTGCTGTGGAGATTTGATCACTGCATTTTAGGCCAAGAAAGATAGATTGTTGTTCTGTAGGTGACACAAGTGTTATCAGGGACAAGCAAGTAAGATGAGCTGAGGCCAAGAACAGATCATGTATGATCTAACTGAATATCAGAGCAACCTTGAGAGCAACAATTATTATATTCCTTTATTATCCTAGTCTCAATATTACATTCTGCATTCCAATTAATTTTAAGCTTCTGTAATCTTTGAACTAAGTGCCTCAACTCTTTTGATCAGAAATGATATCATATTTGAACAACTTGGACATTAGATTGAAAAGTTCACTCAGCGCCTCACTCCCATACTGGCCAAAATCCCAAAGGTACTTTGCCGACAATTGACCCAGCTCACACAGATATTCTAGCTCATCTGAACTCCATTATTTCTCAATATGGTGCAAAATTTGTCTTGAACATTGCATAGGAAGACTGAAGACAGTATTACTACCAATTACATAATCTTCTTATGTGACCCATGTAGCCAGTTGTTCACCTCTCTCATTTCTCTCACCTATGCCATAATGCCCAACATTATCCTCATTCCTAGTCTTTCCTACTTTTGTGTTGAGGTCACCTTGAATAGTGGTATTTTCTAAGTTTTTACGTTGTCTTAATACTGTTTCTAGTTCGTCATAAAATGGATTGATGCTTTCTTCACTGCTGTCTGCTGTTGGGGCATAAACTTGAACGATGTTAATGTCAAAAGGTTTTGCATGTAGTTTCACAAGTAACGTTCGATCTGATATTGTCCAATAGCCTTTTATTGATTTTGCATGTTCTTCATCTAATATAATTCCAACACTTTTTTCATGTATTTGTCCTCCTGAGTAATTGATGGTATATCCCTCTGAGCTTGTTTTACCAGTTCCTTTCCACCTCATCTCGCACATTCCCAAGATGTTGATTTTTAATCTTTCCATTTCCTATTTGATGTTGTCTGGTTTACCAGGTTGGTTAAGAGTTCTTACATTCCAGGTTGCTAGTCTGATCTTTTTTGCTTTTAATCTGCTGACAGTCGCTGGATAACAGTCGAGGTTCACCTGTGGCACATGAGATTCTCTACCGGATTAGGCTCCTTCGGTGAAGGCTCCATTCACATCTTTGAGCTGAGACCGTAGTTGATTTGAGTTCATGATTGTACAAGGGAGGAATACTGAAGTGGTTTCCCATTGCCTTCTTCAGTTGCAGTGTCCATACTGGATGGGTAACCCTGGCCATTGATCAGCAGATTCATCTGCCCAGGGTTTTTAGTTTTACAACCATAAATTCCAATTGTAGAATCTGCTTGTAAAACCATCCACCACCTGCAAACCATGGCTTCATATGACCCTGATTGGGAGGCTAAATATTTACTACACCTTGCCCAAGGGTGACCTGTAGGCTATCGAACGGAAGGAGCACCTTACATCTCCTTTTGCTGAGCAATTGCGCAGCACCGACACCATAATTTCTTGATCTTATCAGTCAGGAGCTGCAGTTGGCTGCGCTTCCTGTAGACATAGAGAAAGATAAAGTTGTGGAGGGGTGAATAATAGGTGGAGGTGTTGATCAGACTTACTACCCAGGGAAAGTAACTGCTTTTGTGTCAGTGGTCCAGACATGGATACTATGGAGTCTCCTCCATGAAGGAAGTGGAACTAACAATCTGTGGGCAAGGGTGGGTGGGATCCCTCACGATGATTCTGGCCTTTTTCCAGCACTTTTCTGTACATATGTCTTTGAAGGAGGGTAAGCTAGTGCCAGTGATGCCTTGGGCAGTTTTGACTCCCTGTTGTGGAGCCTTCCTGCCTGCCTCAGTGCAGGTTCATACCATGCAGCGATGTAGCTTGTTAGGATGCTCTCTACTGCTCACCTGTAGAATGATGTGAGAATATGGTAGATGTGCATAATCAAGGTCTCTTCAGCCTCCTCAGAAAGAAGAGGGTTTGATGAGCTTTTCTGTTTGTGTATGATGTGTTCCGGGATCATGAGAGGTTTTACAAGAAATGCACTCCCAGGAATTTGAAACTGCTGGCAGCTTCCACTGCTGTGATGTTGATGTTAAGAGGGTTGTGAGTGGTGCAAGTTCTTCTCGGCAAAGTTGATAACCATCTCTTCTGTCTTCTTAACATTGAGGAAGAGGTTATTTACCTAGCATCAGACATTGCGCTCTTCCACCTCCTCTCTGTAGGCCATCTCATCGCTGTTGGTGATGAGCCCCACAACGTTGTGTCATTGACGATGTGATTACTCGGGTGATTGGCCATGCGAGCAGAGTGTAAAGCCCTGGGGAACACCCATGTTGAAGGTGATGGGGAGAGTGGAGCAGTTGTGCGACCTTACTATCTGAGGTTTGTAAGTCCTCCCTTGTGATATTAGCTCACCTCGTCCCTTTACTGCTACAGCTCGACCTGCTGGGCATGTCCCAGTGCTCTGCTATTAACAATGCAGAACGCAGAGAAAGAAACATAATTACCTACTATTGTAACTGTCCCTTGACCTGGTTTCACTCTGCACAGGTAAACCCTTTTCTCATTTTCCTATCCTAACTCCATAATCCTATTATCCAAAAATCTATCCATGTTCAGTGACTAAGCTTCCACAAACTTTAGATAGAGAATTCCAAGGATTCTTCACCCACTGGGACACGAAACCTCCTCCTCTTGGTTGACCCTTTATCTTGAGACTCTGTGGAGTAAGAAGTATACTTCTAGATGTTTGTTCATTAGCCACTGTCTTGCAATTTGCTGCATGCTAGAGCAGCTGGTACATGATAAACACCCTCACACAAAATTCAAGTCACATACTCTTAGTTTTCTAGCAAGTTTCTCTTGGATTGATGTGATATGCCACACCCACTTGTTGTTGGAACACTGAAATCTTAACGCAATAGCATAATGGCAGCTTTCATGTATCTGATTGGAAGTTTGACACTCTTTCTCAGCATTTATCTAATAGAAAGGAAGGACATAAGCCGGGAAGATGTGGAATCGATATGGGTAGAGCTCCATAACACTAAGGGGCAGAAGACGCTGGTGGGAGTTGTGTACAGGCCACCTAACAGTAGTAGTGAGGTCGGAGATGGTATTAAACAGGAAATTAGAAATGTGTGCAATAAAGGAACAGCAGTTATAATGGGTGACTTCAATCTACATGTAGACTGGGTGAACCAAATTGGTAAAGGTGCTGAGGAAGAGGATTTCTTGGAATGTATGCGGGATGGTTTTTTGAATCAACATGTCGAGGAACCAACTAGAGAGCAGGCTATTCTGGACTGGGTTTTGAGCAATGAGGAAGGGTTAATTAGCGATCTTGTCGTGAGAGGCCCCTTGGGTAAGAGTGACCATAATATGGTGGAATTGTTCATTAATATGGAGAGTGACATAGTTAATTCAGAAACAAAGGTTCTGAACTTAAAGAGGGGTAACTTTGAAGGTATGAGACGTGAATTAGCTAAGATAGACTGGCAAATGACACTTAAAGGATTGACGGTGGATATGCAGTGGCAAGCATTTAAAGGTTGCATGGATGAACTACAACAATTGTTCATCCCAGTTTGGCAAAAGAATAAATCAAGGAAGGTAGTGCACCCGTGGCTGACAAGAGAAATTAGGGATAGTATCAATTCCAAAGAAGTAGCATACAAATTAGCCAGAGAAAGTGGCTCACCTGAGGACTGGGAGAAATTCAGAGTTCAGCAGAGGAGGACAAAGGGCTTAATTAGGAAGGGGAAAAAAGATTATGAGAGAAAACTGGCAGAGAACATAAAAACGGACTGTAAAAGCTTTTATAGATATGTAAAAAGGAAAAGACTGGTAAAGACAAATGTAGGTCCCCTGCAGACAGAAACAGGTGAATCGATTATGGGGAGCAAGGACATGGCAGACCAATTGAATAATTACTTTGGTTCTGTCTTCACTAAGGAGGACATAAATAATCTTCCAGAAATAGTAAGGGACAGAGGGTCCAGTGAGATGGAGGAACTGAGTGAAATACATGTTAGTAGGGAAGTGGTGTTAGGTAAATTGAAGGCAGATAAATCCCCAGGGTCAGATGGTCTGTATCCTAGAGTGCTTAAGGAAGTAGCCCAAGAAATAGTGGATGCATTAGTGATAATTTTTCAAAACTCGTTAGATTCTGGACTAGTTCCTGAGGATTGGAGGGTGGCTAATGTAACCCCACTTTTTAAAAAAGGAGGGAGAGAGAAACCGGGGAATTATAGACCGGTTAGCCTAACGTCGGTGGTGGGGATACTGCTGGAGTCAGTTATCAAGGATGTGATAACAGCACATTTGGAAAGCGGTGAAATGATCGGACAAAGTCAGCATGGATTTGTGAAAGGAAAATCATGTCTGACGAATCTCATAGAATTTTTTGAGGATGTAACTAGTAGAGTGGATAGGGGAGAACCAGTGGATGTGGTATATTTGGATTTTCAAAAGGCTTTTGACAAGGTGCCACACAGGAGATTAGTGTGGAAACTTAAAGCACATGGTATTGGGGGTAAGGTATTGGTGTGGGTGGAGAATTGGTTAGCAGACAGGAAGCAAAGAGTGGGAATAAACGGGACCTTTTCAGAATGGCAGGCGGTGACTAGTGGGGTACCGCAAGGCTCAGTGCTGGGACCCCAGTTGTTTACAATATATATTAATGACTTGGATGAGGGAATTAAATGCAGCATCTCCAAGTTTGCGGATGACACGAAGCTGGGTGGCAGTGTTAGCAGTGAGGAGGATGCTAAGAGGATGCAGGGTGACTTGGACAGGTTGGGTGAGTGGGCAAACTCATGGCAGATGCAATTTAATGTGGATAAATGTGAAGTTATCCACTTTGGTGGCAAAAATAGGAAAACAGATTATTATCTGAATGGTGGCCGATTAGGAAAAGGGGAGGTGCAACGAGACCTGGGTGTCATTATACACCAGTCATTGAAAGTGGGCATGCAGGTACAGCAGGCGGTGAAAAAGGCGAATGGTATGCTGGCATTTATAGCGAGAGGATTCGAGTACAGGAGCAGGGAGGTACTACTGCAGTTGTACAAGGCCTTGGTGAGACCACACCTGGAGTATTGTGTGCAGTTTTGGTCCCCTAATCTGAGGAAAGACATCTTTGCCATAGAGGGAGTACAAAGAAGGTTCACCAGATTGATTCCTGGGATGGCAGGACTTTCATATGAAGAAAGACTGGATGAACTGGGCTTGTACTCGTTGGAATTTAGAAGATTGAGGGGGGATCTGATTGAAACGTATAAGATCCTAAAGGGATTGGACAGGCTAGATGCAGGAAGATTGTTCCCGATGTTGGGGAAGTCCAGAACGAGGGGTCACAGTTTGAGGATAGAGGGGAAGCCTTTTAGGACTGAGATTAGGAAAAACTTCTTCCCACAGAGAGTGGTGAATCTGTGGAATTCTCTGCCACAGCAAACTGTTGAGGCCAGTTCATTGGCTATGTTTAAGAGGGAGTTAGATATGGCCCTTGTGGCTACGGGGGTCAGGGGGTATGGAGGGAAGGCTGGTGCGGGGTTCTGAGTTGGATGATCAGCCATGATCATAATAAATGGTGGTGCAGGCTCGAAGGGCCGAATGGCCTACTCCTGCACCTATTTTCTATGTTTCTATGTTTCTATGAAAGCTGGTTTTGTCTGTAGCAAATGTGCAACAGTGACAGTTTTGGTGTATTGCAGGAGAAACTGGGCCATGTTGTCTCAGGACCATCGTTATTGAACCCTTTCAAGGATGATTTGTTTTCCACAAGTTATTGTTCAATTCTAAGTTGTCTAGTTTGATCCATTGGGTCCCATCCCTACATCCCAACATAGTGTCTGTCTGTTTCAACACATGCACACTCATGTGCACGCACCTCTCCTCAATTCTTTTGCCCTCAGATCCAAGTGCTAACTCCCAGTCTCTCCAAACCCAATGCCGAATCCCAAATTTAATAACACAATTACCCTTCCCCTCCAAAACATGCACCCTCTCTAGCAACTTCACTAATATCAACCATACATTCAGTCCATTCCAGGTCACTAATCCAATGATTCCCTGCAACAGACCCTGATCTCCACTCACTATTTTCCCAGCACTTGCAAATCTTGAGGAAAGCTCCTTCTCCTGAACACTTGCTGTTCACATAAATCCAACTTTTGACCAATTGCAACCAACTTCTGGAGTCAGCCTTGGTCCTAGGTAATGTACTTTCCATGATGGAAATGTGTAATGCCATTTAATGTTACCTTGAATTTGAGGAGTCCTTGAAATGAGTGGCAATAGCCAGAATGAAATGGTTGGGGGGCACTTGAATTTTTAAGCTTTCAACCTGACGGGGATGCAGACCTGGCTGGCTGTGAGGATTCTGAGTATAAGAAACTTGGGAAAAGATCGAGAAACTGGAATTGTTTCCTTCCAAAATGTGACTTAACTAGTTTCTTTGCCATTGATCCAGGCAAATTGATCAATATACTGAAGGATTACAGGATTGAAATGAATAGATTAGATACCATTAAGGGATTTCTGCTGCAGACTTCCACAGAAAATATAACACTGAAGATTGGAAGTATGAGAAATGAATAGATGTAATTGATAAAAGGACAGGAATTCATAAATTGAGTAGATAGAAGTATTACTCTAAAAGGGTTTAGCATTCTTTTCTATTTTTGCAAAGATCTTCACATTCATTATATTTTAAATATATTTGTATGGGACAGAATTTGTTTGTTTGTCCCATAGCTGTAGTTTAAAAATTAAAAGGATTTTCAAATAGTTTCACAAAAGCACTAAGGCACAGAATATATACATCAGAAGAGGCAGTGACTTATTTGCAACCAGAACAATGCACCAACATACATGCTGCGTTTCCAAGTTCCTGCTGCAGACTGTATATTCTAGTCAGACTGATACAAAGAAGGCACACGACATGACTCTCCTGTCTAATCTGATCACAATATATTCACATACAAATATATGCAGCGTCCAATATGTCCATGTATATACATATACACAGCTGCTCTCCTTCATAAAAAACAAGTGCTTTTGTCCACGGCCATTTTACCTATTTAACAGTGCAGTTAGGGTAGCATAACAATTTGCTTATTTCAGATCATTCTAATAGGTTTCTCTTTTAAATGAGCAACTGTAAATATGAGCAACACACACAAAATGCTGGAGGAACTGAGCAGGCCAGGCAGCATCTATGGAAAAGACTACAGCTGATGTTTTGGACTGAAACCCTTTGTTAGGACTGGAGAAAAAAAGACGAGGACTCAGAGTAAGAAGGTGAGGAAGAAACACAAGGTGATAGCTGAAAGTGGGAGGGGGAGGGCTGAAGTAAAGAGCTGGGAAGTTGATTAATGAAGGAGATACTGGGGTGGAGAAGGGGGGAATCTGAGAGGACAAAAGGCCATAGAAGAAAGAAAATGGGGAGGAGCACCAGAGGGCAGTGATGGGCAGCAGGTAAAGAGATAAAGTGAGAGAGGGAAATGAAAATGGAGAATCGTGAAGGGGGGGGGGTCATTACTGGAAGTTCTAAATACAGTCTAGCAACCAGTTGTCAAAGTTTCCCCAGGTTGTTTACTAATTTTTGTATGATGGTGCAGGAGTTAAAATACTGGACCAGCAGCCAGAGTTCTGGACCATTGATCCTGGGATATAAGATAAAATCTCATCATGGTAGCTGGGGAATTTAACTTTCAAGTAATTAAATAAATTGGAATTTTATAAAAGCGTGTCTCTGTAACTGCAATTGTGAAATTACTGGTTTGTGAAAAAGCTTATGTGATTCATTCATTTCCTTCAGGGAAGGAAATTTACCATCTTTCCCCAGCTGGGTTACTTGTAATTCCAAAATCACTAGTGTGGTTAATTCTTAACTTTCTTATGAGTTTAACAATACATAAGGATTAGACAATAAACAATATCCATTTCTTGTGAAAGTGCTAAAAAAGTAAAGAGAAAAATAAACTTTAGGACTTGTTTTGAAATTAAGAAAGATCCAGCTGCTTTGTTAAAAATGTTTAGATTTGAAACTTCTAAAATTTATGCCAGATCCAACTCAAGCACTGTTTGGTTTTTGTTTCAAAATGTCTCTTGGTTCTATAAACTTCTGCTGTGGATCCTATCTCTCTCTTGTGCAAGCTCAACTTGCTGAATTTGCTAAAGATTCAAGTGCATTAAGTTTTCATGAAACTGCAATTGTTTTGATTAATGCTAGCGTTGTATTTGATTCAGCTCCCAGTATTCAAGACAAGAACCCAATTCTGGTTCAAAGTAGTGGTTCAACATTGTGTTTAATCATCTCCTCTTTAAAAGGTCTCCAGGTTTTGTACCTTATATCACATCATAAAGTTGTTCCATACTTCAGCAAGGAATTGGGTATGTGATGTCTTATGCTGAGGTTTGAATATCCCTACTTCTTTGGAGAGTTCCTCAAACTATTCTGACTGACTGTTCAAAGTCAGGAAACTTGACTTTTCTGTCAAGAGGAAGATGGAAGAACACACATCAGTCCTCAATGAGTGGTCAGCATGGAATTTGTGGGTCATTTAAGTTCCTGACTGTCAGAATCACAGTGGATCCATATTGGGCTTAACACATTTATGTAATCACAAAAAAGGCACAATAGGAGGGAGGAGAAGATGGCGGCGCGACGCAGCGCGCGCGGCCATTCCGAATGATACTGTATCTGTGAAGTAGGATGCCATGCACAATCCTGACTTGATAGAGACAGACGTGAAGAAGCACAGAGGAACATCTGGAGAAACTTCTGAAATGCCTGCTTCGCTGCCACTGCTACTGTGCGATCGAGAATCTCCGGAGGGAAAGCCCCAAATCCTCGGCCTTGCCTATTGCCTGTTGCTGGGACTGGGGTCGAAGTGCTCGGCAGAGATGGTGCTCGGTGCATTGCATTGGTGTCAGAGAGCTGGTCGGAGGCTCGGAGTTTTCGGACGGACTCGGAGTCGGACTGTGGTCAGATGCTTCTGGGATGCTGCATCGGCAAGTTTGCGGTGCTGGAGGTTTACTGTCTGCGTGAGCTGATGGGACTTTTGAGAGACTTTGAGACTTTACCGTGCCCATGATCTGTTCTTATCAAATTACGGTATTGCTTCGCACTGTTGTAACTATATGTTATAATTATGTGGTTTTTGTCAGTTTTTCAGTCTTGGTTTGTCATGTGTTTCTGTGATATCATTCTGGAAAAACATTGTATCAAGCTAGGGCTTTACTCTTTGGAGAGAAGGAGGATGAGCGGAGATATGATAGAGGTGTACAAGATGATAAGAGGAATAGATAGAGTGGATAGCCAGCGCCTCTTCCCCAGGGCACCACTGCTCAATACAAGAGGACATGGCTTTAAGGTAAGGGGTGGGAAGTTCAAGGGGGATATTAGCGGAAGGTTTTTTACTCAGAGAGTGGTTGGTGTGTGGAATGCACTGCCTGAGTCAGTGGTGGAGGCAGATACACTAGTGAAGTTTAAGAGACTACTAGACAGGTATATGGAGGAATCTAAGGTGGGGGCTTATATGGGAGGCAGGGTTTGAAGGTCGGCACAACATTGTGGGCCGAAGGGCCTGTATTGTGCTGTGCTATTCTATGTTCTATATTTCTTAATGCATGACAATACTAAATGACAATAAAAGACAATAAAAAAGCCCCGGTAAAGAAATGATTGGTGCCACACCTTGCACAAAGGAAAATAGATAGTCAGTCCCAGGACTTGGATGATAAACTTAATGCATGACAATACTAAATGACAATAAAAGAGGACTGCATGTCCTCATAATCTAATCTAACTCTCTTACAATTTTCTAAAGGTGTACAAAGGAGAGCATTCTCACTTGCTGCATCAAAGTCTGGCATGGAGACTCCAGTGCACTTGATCTTAAGAGGCTGCAGAGGACTGTGGACTGAACCAGCCCCATCATGGCCACAACCTTCCCTACCATTGAGGATATCTTCCAAGAGATGAAATTGAGGTGCCAAGCTGGCAAAGTTATAAAATAGGACTAATTGTGTGCAAAGGGAAAAGGTGTTCGAGTAAGGGACTTCAACCAACGTATCAGGGCAAAGGCATGCTGCCCTATCATATCTAGCCCTGTATTATGCAGGACAATTAAACAGCCACTGCAAGGAGAAAACCCGAACAACTTCCTATTCTCAATTATGGCAGAGCAAACATATGAATTCCAAAGACAAGATGAAAATATTTGCAATCATAGGGACACAAGGATGATCAACTTTGGCTTCACCACATGACAAAGCCACATTTTCAGTCAATGAAATTCAATCCATGAATGAATGACAGCAAAGAATAGAGTAAAGGCTATTTGATCCAAGCAACATCCCAGCTGTAGTACAGAGAGCATGCTGCACAACTAACTGCACCTTTAACCAAGTTGTTCTGCCCAAAGAAGTGCCAAATAGTACAGGTATATACATTCACAAAAGAACATATCTAAATTAAAATTTTAAATTACTGACCGATCAGACCACTTGTCCCTGGCTGCCAAAAGCAATTCTCAACCATAATCTTCTCACTGATGCTCAGTTTAGATCATGGCAGGAAGACTCAGCTCCTGACTTCACCACAACATTTTTATAAGACATGTAACAAAGAGCTGAATTTCAGAGCTGAAGTGAGATCAAGTACCATGGAGTTCAAAGCAGAATGTGAAGGAGCATGGCATTAAAAAGCCCCGGTAAAGAAATGATTGGTGCCACACTTTACACAAAGGAAAATAGATAGTCAGTCCCAGGACTTGGATGATAAACTTCCAATAACAATTAGTACTTTTAGAAGTGATATATGAATCTGTAAATTTGACCAATCCATTTTGCAATAACAATCAGTGCCAGTAAAATATTATTCTCATTCCCATTCCCATTCCCATTCCCTTTACTCTCTGAAAAAGTCCTGGACATGTCTATTATTTATTTTGCTGGTTTGTTCCCTGTCAATATCTTGGTAAAGCTTTCTAATCAATAGGAAGAAAAGACTTTTGGTCTTACTGCTTGGATTGGATTCTAAGCAGAGATCAGAGGGAAATGCATAAATTTCTCAGAATCCTTTGATATTTTCAGATGTATTACGGGTGTGCTGCAGACATATAATTCATATGTAGTACAGAATAGACTGAAGTGGTACATTGCCACCCAGAGACAAGCCCTTATCTGTGTCCCAGCAGCTTGTATTACAGTGATAAATATTGCAGCTTCTTATCCTCTTTGTCCTTGTGGTAGCAGCTTGCACTAATCAACTGGTTGACTGCTTTTAAATTTGATGAGGTGCCTGCTGGCCCTAACAACTGAACAACACCTTCTGTTTACAGGCAGTTTGATTCCTTTCTCGAGGTGAGTTTGATGGAGCCCAGCTTACTTCATTCCTGTTCAGCCATTTTGTTTAGAGATACAAAATGGTAACTTCACTATTGAGAGAGAAGGCTTGAAACTGTGGCTTGTGACAATGGTACTGGAATTATGCACCCAGCAATACCCTGATCATGTTATCTTCTAAATGACATTATAATTACTTTGAAGAAGTTAGCAACCATAGTAGAATATAGTAGAGTGATGTGTGTGAACTCATGTTTATGCATTTTTGAGCTTTTATTGTGGTTATTGGGTTGATGAACCCAGAATCCCTGGGTCTTATGCAGCACACGCAAAATGCTGGTGGAACTCAGCAGGTTAGGCAGCATCTTCATCAAGCAGACCTCCAACAAGCAGGTCTTCTCCCAAAGCATCACCTGCTTATTTCCTTCCATAGATGCTGCTTGACCTGTAGAGTTCCTCCAGCATTTTGTGAGTGTTGCTCAATATTTCCAGCATCTGCAGAATTTCTAGTGTCCTGGGTCTTGTAATTCTTAGAATATCCAAGAATATCTGGAATACTGAAATGTAGACAAGCAGGCCCCATATCCTCAGAGGCTACCTAGGCTTGTTTCACAATGACATGCACAGAAGAATGTCCGGTATCAATAGCAACCTTAATGTAGCCCAGTGCTTCTGTGAATGGCTTTCCAATGTCAAGGTGGCTTTACATCTATTTGCTTACTGTTAGTCATAAACCGTGGAGATCCTGGTGTTGGATGGAAAACTGAAGTACAGAATATCTCCAAATTTCAATTCTAAAGATAATGGAAGGAAATAGTGTAAAAGATAATAGGAGGAACTTACCTCCTTGCACGTGCTGTAGTGCTGAGAAAAATGTAGTGACCTCACCAGAGGCACCAGGAGCAGAATCTTAAATTATTCAATCACATCTTCATGCCTAAATTATTTACAGCTTCATAGTTCAAAGTAATCCCTCCTCAGCTTCTGTTCACTAACCTGTCAATCTTCCGCTTACTTTCTCTCCATCCAGCTGAACATAAGTCAAATTATAAAGTGGGATTGACAAAGTAGAATTATAGTATCATGCGGCATAGAAACAGCCAACTCAACCCTAACATATCTGTGCTGACCAATGGGCTCCCTTCCATATTAACACCTTTACGTATTTCAAAGTTCAAAGTACATTTATTATCATAATATGTAAAATATATATAACCTTGAGATTTGTCTTTTTGCAGGCAGCCACAAAACAAAGAAACCCAATAGAACCCACTTAGAAAAGACTGTCAAACCCCCAATGTACGAAAAAAGAACACATCGTGCAAACATATAAATAAATAAATAACACTGCAAACTAAGTTTCACAAAAGCAACTGGTTCATAGACTAAAATGTCAAAGCAATTCACCTTTACACCTCATAAGTGTTGCTAGCAACCCAGTTTCAGGTACTGCTCTCTGGATGAAGACAAATCCCATTTCAACCCTGTATCTCTTCTCCTTTACCCTAAACATATGTCACCAGAAAATCTCCTTTGTATCATCTTCAGCACAATCACAAGGAGTACTCCAGGAGGTCCAAGAAGTGGAGGAAGAAGACATCTCTTTTAATCTGAGCTGTCCATAAACAAATCATCACACCTTATTACCAAAATATGCAACCGCAATATCACATTGGACTATGGACACCATTTTAATTTCCTTTTGTTGCTTATAGTTACTGCACCTGCATTCAGCCAGTTTCCAAGATAACTTCAATATCTGATCATTTGTTTAATCACATGTGGTGTGTTTTCAACTTTGCCCGCTTCTTACTTATTTCTCATTGAGTTGAAAGGTAAAAGCCACAAGATGGCGTTGCATTGCAGGAATAAGGGGTAAGAAATGAGAAGGCACTGGAGACCTGCCTTTAGAACTGCTACCGTCTTTCTGATGAAGGTTATTCAAGTTTTTGCCACGGATTGAGTTCTCAGATTTAATCCCAGTGAAACTGATGGGTTGCCGATGTATTTCCAAATAAACATGGTGTGCAGATTAAACAAACCTGCAGGTAGTGGTGTTTCCATGGACCTGAAACCCTTGTTGTCTTGGCGCCAGAGGTCTTGTCTTTGGGCAGAGCTGTCAGAGTAAACTAAATAAGGTAACGTAGATGATTTTGGTGAATTCCACACACCTTAACCATCGTGCATAGAGTGGAGGAAACTGATGTTTAGGGAGGTGAGAAGTACATTGTACATAAATGTTATCAAATACTTTCCACCTGGTGTCTGAAGGTTATCCAGGTCTTGCTGAATATGAGTGCAGACTTTATTTGCTGAAGAATTGTGAATTAATTCAGCATTGACCAATCATTAATGCATACGTGTGAAAATCTGTATTCCTGATCTTGAGGTGAAAGCAAGGTCATTGGTAAAGCGCTTGAAAATAGCCACATTTATGATGTTGTTCCTACAGTGATGATCTAAGGTTGGAAAGTCAATCTCAAAACAACTGTATTTATCTTCCTTTGTGTGTGAGCCACCTCTATAATTCAACTGTTTACTCCATGTTTGAAATAAGACTGTGATGAAGTTAATGTCCTTGGAAACCCAAACTTAGCTTTGTTGAGCAGGTTATTGGAAAGTACATTCTACTTGAAGAGGAAGAGGGTTAGGTAGAGGATAGTGTTGTGATCCCCATCACTGGGCACAGACCCTGTCCGAATAGCTTCAATATATGTCAATGCTGTCTCCTCCAAGTGTGTAAGATAATGCATTCGTGCCTGCCTCCCTCTGGTTTACTGGTTAACTCTCACTGAATTGTTCCCACAACCTAGGGACTCATTTTCAATGACTTTTCATCTCATGTTCTTGATATTTATTGCAATTTTATTTATTTTTTACAATTATTATTTCTTTTTTCTCTTTCTTTTGATATTTGCACAGTTTATTGTTTTTTGCACATTGATTGTTTGTCTGTTCTGTTGGTGCAGTCTCTCATGGATTCTATTGTCTTGTATTTGCTGTGATTTCCTGCAAGAAAGTGAATCTCAGGGTCATACTTTGATAATAAATTTACCTTGAACTTTAAACTGTGAACATAAGAATATAAGACATAGGAGAAGAATTAGGCCATTTGGACCATCGAGACTGCTCCGCCATTCCATCATGGCTGATCCCAGATCCCACTCAATCCCATACACCTTCCTTCTCTCCATATCCTTTGATGCCCTGATTGATTAGGAAATGATCAACTTCTGCCTTAAATATACCCATGGACTTGGTCTGCACGGCAGTCTGTGGCAGAACATTCCACAGATTCACTACTCTCTGGTTAAAAAAAAATTCCTCCTTCCCTCTGTTCTAAAAGGTCGCCCTTCCATTCTGAGGCTGTGCCCTCTAGTTCTGGACGCCCTCACCATAGGAAACATCCTCTCCACATCCACCCTATCTCATCCTTCCAACATTCTGCAGGTTTCAATGAGATCCCTACGCAGTCTTCTAAAGTAGGGGTCCCCAGCCTTTTTCGCACTGCGGACCGGTTTCATATTGACAATATCCTTGCGGACCGGCTGACCGACGGGGGGGGGGGTGGGTGTTGGGTTGTCAAGGGACAAGAGTAGCAGTCAAATACGCTGGGCTTGCCCTGAGAAAGACTACAAAAACCATGAAGCCTTGCGCGGGCACCAGTGCGGATGCGTGTACGATTTTTTTCTACAAATCGTTTTTGGAGATTCTGTTCGGGGGGGAGGGGGTTAATCACGACCAGAATATAGATGATAATTAGCTAATACACTCAATTTTGTTTCTAAAAGGGATTATCTAACGAATTTAATATTAAACACACAGCGCATATTTTCCTCGCATGAATATAGTGATAAGTCAATTATCAGGGGAGGACGGGGAGCTTGAAATAAGTGTTGAACGAACTTCCAGTAGAAGTGGTAGAGGCAGGTTCGATATTATCATTTAAAGAAAAATTGGATAGGTATATAGACAGGAAAGGAATGGAGCGTTATGGGCTGAGTGCAGGTCGGTGGGACTAGGTGAGAGTAGCATTCAGCACGGACTAGAAGGGCAGAGATGGCCTGTTTCCGTGCTGTAATTATTATATAGTTATATAAGTCAATAGCATCATAACATTTTAAGTATCGTTTGGATATTAAACACGCAGCACATATTTTCCCTGTATGAACATATAAAATAATTGCAACACACCAATATCACTGAATCAGTGGGAGCCCCGGGCTTGTTTTCCTGCAACAAGACAGTCCTATCGAGGGGTGATGGGAGACAGCAATACTTGAAGGGGGTTCCTAATGTCCAGTCTATTCCACAATTTAGTTTTTGTTGCATTCATTGCAGAGATATATTAGAAATCGAAGCAATGTTTTCAGTGCTTCCGTGGCTATCTCAGGATATTTCGCTTTGACTTTGATCCAGAATGCCGGCAGAGATGTTATGTCAAACATACTTTTCAGCCCGCCGTCATTTGCAAGCTCGAGGAGTTGATCTTCTTCCCGTGCTGAAATGGATGACGCTCAGGTAATGACCTCGCATGCATAATGGCTCAACAGTGGCCGTGACAGGGAATGAGGAAAGGTGCAGCTGACTCTTATCACCAAATCATATCGTTTCCTTGGCCCAGTAGAGCATGCTCTGCGGCCTGGTACCGGTCCACGGCCCGGTGGTTGGGGACCGCTGTTCTAAATTGCAGTGAGTTGCCAAATGTCCCTCATACGTTAACCCCTTCATTCCTGGAATCATCCTCGTGAAACTCCTCTGGACGCTCTCCAATGACAAGACATCCTTTCTGAGATATGGAGCCCAAAACTGCTGACAATACTCCAAGTGCAGCCTGACTATTGTCTTATAAAGGCTCAGCATTACCTCCTTCCTTTTATATTCTATTCCCCTTGAAATAGATGCCAACATTGCATTTGCCTACTTTACCACAGACTCAACCTTTAAATTAACTTTCTGGGAGTCTTGCATGAGGACCCCTAAGTCCCTCTGCACCTCTGATGTTTGAACCTTCTCCTCATTTAGATAGCAGTGCGCACTATTGTTCCTTTTACCAAAATGTATTATACATTTCCCAACACTGTACTCCATCTGCCACTCTTTTGCCCATTCTTCCAATTTGTCTAAGTCCTGCTGCAATCGCATTGCTTCCTCAGCACTACCTACCCCTCCACCTATCTTCGTATCATTTGCAAACTTTGCCACAAAGCCATCAATTCCATTATCTAAATCACTGACAAACAAAGTGAAAACTAGCGGTCCCAATACTGACCCCTGAGGAAGACCACTAGTCACTGACAGCCAACCAGAAAAGACCCCTTTTATTTCCACTCGCTGCCTCCTGCCTGTCAGCCATTCTGCTATCCATGCTAGTAATGCCATAGGATTTTCTTGTTTAGCAGCCTCATGCGGCACCTTATCAAATGCCTTCTGAAAATCCAAGTAAAGGACATTCACTGCCTCTCCTTTGTCCACTCTGCTTGTTACTTCCTCGAAGAACTCTAACAGATTTGGCAGGTACGATTTCCCTTCATAGAAACTATGCTGACTATGACTTATTTTATTCTTTGTCTCCAAGTACCCTGAAACCTCATCCTTAACAATAGACTCCAACACTTTTCCAACCACTGAAGTTAGACTAACTGGCCTATAATTTCACACAAAATGCTGGTGGAATGCAGCAGACCAGGCAGCATCTATAGGAAGAGGTACAGTTGGCGTTTTGGGCTGAGACCAGTCCTGATGAAGGGTCTTGGCCTGAAATGTTGACTGTATCTCTTCCTATAGATGCTGCCTGGCCTGCTGCATTCCACCAGCATTTTGTGTGTGTTGCTTGAATTTCCAGCATCTGCAGATATATTGTGTTGGCCTATAGTTTCTTTTGTCTTTCTCCCTTCTTAAAGAGTGAAGTGACATTTGCAATCTTTCAGCCCTCTGGGACCATGCCAGAATCAAGTGATTCTTGACAGATCATGAGCAATGCATTCATTATCTCTTCAACAACCTCTCTCAGGACTCTGGGATGTAGTCCATCTGATCCAGGTGACTTATCCACCTCAAGACCTTTCAGCTTGCCTAACCCTTTTTCCTTTGTAATAGCAATGTCACTCACTCCTGCTCCCTGACACCCATGGATCTCCGGCACACTGCTAGTGTCTTCCACAATGAAGATAGGTGCAAAGTACCTATTAAGTTCATCTGCCATTTCTTTGTTCCCTCATAACTACCTCACCAGCATCATTTTCCAGTGGTCCAGTATCAACTCTCTCCTCCCTTTTACTCTTTATATAACTGAAAAAACTTTTGCTATCCTGCCTTATATTATTGGCTAGTTTGCTCTCATATTTCATGTTTTCCCTTCTTATAGCCTTTTTAGTTGCCTTTTGTTGGATTTTAAAAGCTTCAGAATCATCCAACTTCCCACTCACTTTTGTTACCTTACATGTCCTTTCTTGGCTTTTATGCAATCCTTAACTACCTTGTCAGCCACGATTGCCCACCCCCGCCATTTGAGAACAATTTCCTCTGTGGGACATATCTATCCTGCGCCTTGTGAACTACTCCCAGAGACTTCAGCCATCTCTGCTCAGCCATTGTCCCTGCCAGTATCCTCCTCCAATTCACCTGGCCATGACTAATCAAGATCCTCTCAACCTCCACTTTAAATGTACTCAATGATGTGGCATCCACAGTCATCTAATGGCAATGAATTCCACAGATTCACTACACTCTAGCTATAGAAATTCCTCCTTATCTCTGTTGTAAATGGGCATTCCTCTATTCTGAGGCTGTGCCCTCTGGTCCTAGACTCACCCAGCATGGGAAATCTTCTCTCCACATCCACTTTAACTTGGCCTTTCAATATTCAATAGGTTTCATTGAGATACCCCCTCATTCTACTAAAGTCCAGTGAATACAGGTCTAGTGCCTTTCATTCCTGGACTCATTCTTGTGAACCTCTTCTGGACCCTCTCCAATGCCAGCACATCTTTTCTTAGATAAATGGCCCAAATCTGCTTACAATACTCCAGGTGCAGTCTGACCAATGCCTTATGAAGCTCTTGTATTCTATGCCAGTCAAAACGAATGTTAACATTGTATTTGCCTGCTTTACCACCCACTCAACCTGCAAGTTAACCATTAGGGAATCCTGCACGAGTACTGTACATTGATGAGACCTGACATAGATTTGGGGACTGCTTTGTCAAGTACCTCGGCTCCATTTGAAAAAAGTAGAATTTCCCAGTGGCCAACTATTTCAGTCCCTGTCCCTATTCCCATTCCGTAATGTCGGTCCATGACCTCCTCTTCTGCCATGATGAGGCCACCAGGCCACTCAAGTTGGCAGAGCAGAACCTCGTATTCCATCTAGCTAGCCTGCAATCTGACGGCATCAATATCGAGTTCTCCAACTTCCAGTAACTTTTCATTATGCACCCCCTCCTCTCTTTTCATTTACCCCACTCTGGCCTTTTACCTTTTCTCACCTCCCCCAGTGCCCACACCCCACTTTTCTCCTATAATCCACTCTCCCCTCTTAGCAGATTCCTTATTGTCCAGCCCTCTTTGCCTATTTCACTTATCACCTCCCAGCTTCTTACTTCATCCTCCGTCTCCCAACCACTGTTTTCACCTATCACTTGTTATATTGTCCTCTTTCGACACCCCCTCCCCTAACTTCTTTTTCTGCCATTTCCCCCTTCCTTTGCAGTTCTAATGAAGGGTCTTCATCTGAGATGCTGACTGTTAACTCATTTCAATAAATGCTGCCTGACCCGCTGAGTTCCTCAAGCATTTTGTGTGTTTTGCCAAAGAGCCCAGGTCCCTTTGCAGCTCTGATTTTTGAATTTTCAGAAAATAGTTTACACCTTTATTCCTCCTACCAAAGTGCATGACCATAAATATCCCCACACTATATTCCATCTGGCACTTCTTTGCCTGTTCTCCTAATCTGGATAATCAAGGACACGACCCACCCAGCCAACATACTATTTGTCCCTCTTCCCTCCGGGAGAAGGCTCAGGAGCTTGAAGACTCGTACGGCCAGATTTGGGAACAGCTTCTTTCCAACTGTGATAAGACTGCTTAACGGATCCTGACCCGGATCTGGGCCGCACCCTCCAAATATCCGGACCGGCATCTCGGTTTTTTTTTGCACTACCTTACTTTCCATTTTTATATTTTCTATTTATGATTTATAATTTAAATTTTTAATATTTACTATTGATTTGTAATCCGAGGAGCGGGAAGCACAGAATCAAATATTGCTATGATGATTGCACGTTCTGGTATCAATTGTTTGGCGACAATGAAGTATAAACTATAAAGTGTAGGTATCTGTCCATGTCTTCCTTCAGACTCCATTTGCTCGACACTACCTGCCCCTCCACTCACCTTCGTGTCAACAGCAAACATGTCCACGAAGCCTTCAATTCCGTCATCCAAATCATTGATACAAACGTATATAATGTGAAATGGAGTGGTCCCAACACTGACTCCTGCAGAAAACCACTAGTCACTGTCAGCCTCCCAGAAAAGGCCCCATTTATTCCAAACACAAGAATATCTGCAGATGCTGGAAATCCAAAGCAACACACACAAAACGCTGGAGTAACTCAGCAGGCCAGGCAGCATCTGTGGAAAAAAGTACCCTTCATCAGGACTGGAAAGGAAGGGCTTCTGTAAATCCAAGTAAACAAGTTCTACTGACTCTCCTTTGTGTATCCTATAATTTCCTCAAAGAATTCAAATGGATTTGTCAGACAAGATTTTTCCTTAAGGAAACCATACTGTCTTTGGCCTATTTTATCCTGTGGATCCAAGAGGTGGTGTACCATCTCTTAACCTGATGCAGAAGAAGCTACTTGATCCAGGATGACACTCAGTTTTCCTGCAATTTATACTTTATACTTTATTGTTGCAAAACAATTGATACTAGAACGTAAAATCATCACAGCGATATTTTATTCTGCGCTTCCCGCTCCCTGGATTACAAATCAATAGTAAATATTAAAAATTTAAATTATAAGTCATAAATAGAACATATAAAAATGGAAAGTAAGGTAGTGCAAAAAACTGAGATGCAGGTCCGGATATTTGGAGGGTACGGCCCAGATCTGGGTCAGGATCCGTTCAGCAGTCTTATCACAGTTGGAAAGAAGCTGTTCCTAAATCTGGCCGTACGAGTCTTCAAGCTCCTGAGCCTTCTCCCGGAGGGAAGAGGGACAAAAAGTGTGTTGGCTGGGTGGGTCACACATGCCCATCAGCTCCCTTCGGCAGGTCAGGATTGATTACAGGTACCTGGAGCAATGAGGCAGCAGAACTAATTGTTGCAGCATTAGGCCATTTTGCAAAGTAGATGCAGCACACCACAGTGTTGTGCAGTGTGTTTGGATGATGTGGTTGCCATGTCTGAATAGCTTGGCTGTGATGCAGTCTCAAAGGTGAAGATTGCTATGACATTTGTTAGTGGGAATATACCAAGTGTTAAAGATCACTGTAAATGATGATAATGCGGTGTATTGAGTTTTGTAGGAAGATAATAATGTCATTGGATATGGAAGGCAAAGGTATATTCACAGACTTTGAAGATATGTGTCTGGCCATTCAGATTGTAGCATTTCATCCAGACCCTTCAGACGTCACTCCAGCCACATCAACCTCCTCACATTGTTACTGAGCATGGGTCTGGGGAGCACCCACTCCTCTCCCCTCCCTGCCCATCCTCTGTCAATTCTCTCTCCTCTTTTTCATATTCTGGAGAAAGCCAGGGTAATGCAGGAAAAACTGGTGTAGTGTTATAAATCACACCTTCTGCTGCATCATTCTGAGTCTTTTTAGTAACCACAGGTCACCAAGAAATGGTGTTCCAATTCCTTCTTACATTCACTGAGCACTCTCCTTTAAGCTAATCTTCCTGGGTTGAAATGACATAGACTAGTTCAACCGATGGCTGGCCATGAACATTATACATATTAGTTTTTCTGCTGGAATGACAAGGGACTTGGCAGTGTAATCTGTGCTGCTGAAATCATTATGAAGCGCAAGAGCCTAAATTTTGCCTGCTGTCTTCCTCAAGCTAAACAGGCTCTGGTTACATATTGTGTTTGATTTCTGGGGCTATTTAGTCCATTGTGAGAGTAAAATTTCCATGCAAAAATAGACATTTAGGAGGAAGAAAACAATAAATGCTAAATAACATACACTTATCAGTGATTGCAAAGCTGTAGTTCAAATGAAGGGCTAACGTGACATAATAAACCACAAGAGAAATATTTGAGAGGCTTAGAATTGCCACCTGAACCCTGAGATAAGATTATTGTTGAAATAACTCTAGGAAATCTGTCAATGGTTGCAGTCCAGCCTGTAAATGTTACTGGCTGTGTTTATTCAAATGCTGTGCCCTGATAATTTCATTTCAGATGTCAACTGACAATGGCATTCATGTTATGTGTGCATGAATTTCAGACAGGAAGATTAACACAAAATATGGACTCATTTGTGCTCATATGCCTGAAACTGTGCAAAATACTTGTTCAAGGGAAATGTTACATCTCATCTCGTATAATTTAAAAGCTAAGATATTTGAATCTTAAAGAAAAATGATGAAACAAATGAGTGGATAAGCCATGAGTTTTGAGCACCAACTGTGAGCTAAGAGAATGCCTTTAGTAAGCAAACCTCGTCTGCATCAGACAGCTTCAACTTCCATATTTTTTTATTCAGTCCTTTGATGGTTTTTTTTTCTCATTGATCCAACTGGCTTTGTTGAACCAGGAACAGTCCTACTAGAAACGCCATTAGTTGCTTTATGTTCTATTTTGCAAGAAATTAATTTATTTTGAAATAATCAGTAAACTTGTAATATTTGTTAATCATCACTGAGCACCAGCACTCCACAGGGCAGCGACATAACTGCATTGCTACATCCATTTCAAGCCGAATCATCCAGTTTGCTGATGATAAAACAGTGGTTGGCCTCATCAACAACGATGATGAGATGGCATTGAGAGAGGAGATAGAGTGGCTGGTAGAATGGTGTGAGCATAACAACTTGAGTCTCAATGTCGACAAGACTAAAGGGATGATATGTAGACTTTAGGAAGGAGCAGGCTGGCCATTTCTCACAAGGTACAAACTCCAAAGTAAATGTATTATCAAAGTACATATACGTCACCATATACAACCCTGAGAGTTGCTTTATTGTGGGCATACACTGTAAATCCAAGAAACACAATGGAATCGATCAAAGACCGCCCTGAACAGGACAGACAAACAACCAATGTGAAAAAGACAACAAACTGCAAATAAGAAAGGGAAAATAAATAAATAAATAATAAGTATCAAGAATATGAGATGAAGAGCCTTTGAAAGTGAGTCCACAGGTTGCAGGAGTAGTTCAGTGATGGGGCAAGTGAGCTTAAGTGATGGTTGAGGGGCAATAACTATTCCTGAACTGGTGGTGTGGGTCCTGAGGCTCCTGTACCACCTTCCTGATGGCAGCAGTGAGAAGAGAGCATGAACTGAGTCATGGGGGTCCCTGATGATGGATGCTGCTTTCTTGCGACAACGCTCTGTGTAGATGTGCTCAATGGTGGGGAGGACTTTTCCTGTGATGGACTGGGCCATGTCCACCAATTCTTGTAGGGTTTTCAATTCAAGGGAATTGGTGTTTTCATACCAGACCACGATGCAACTAGTCTCTTCTGTGGAGGGAGTTAGAAACACAAAGTTTCTGGGAGTGCACATAACAGATGATCTCACCTGGTTCTTCAACACCACCTCATTGGGCAAGAAAGAAATGCAGCATCTCCACATCATGAAGAGATTGAGGTGAGTGAGGCTCACTGCCCCCCTCAATTTTAACCATTTTTACAGGAGTACCATTGAGAGTGTCTTGACCAGCTGCATCATCATTATCTGGTGTGGGAATTGCAAGGCATCTGTCATCAAGTCCCAACAAAGGATTGCGAGGACTGGTGAGAGGATCATTGGAACATCTCTTCCACCCATTAGAAACATTTATCAGGAGCGCTGCATAGGACGAGAACTGTTAGGATAGGAATCAGCTCCTTCTCCCAGGCTGTAAGACTCTAGAGTCAGAAAGCGAGCAAGCAGCATCATTGTAGACCCATCACACCCTGGACATCACCTGTTCCAACTCCTTCCTTCTGGTAGGTGCTTTAGATCACTGTATGCCAGGACAAATAGGTACAAGAACAGTTTCTTTCTGTATGCCATCAGTCTTATGAACACTTCAATTTTAGTCTACAAACGTATTATAAACCAAGTCCACATGTATATACACAGGTATACCTCATTGTATATAGTTCACGATTATTTGCACTACTGTTTTGTTTGCTTTTTGATTCTGTACAGCGAGAGCTCAGGGAAACCTGCATCAAATTCCCTGTATGTGTCCACATACTTGGCGATAATAAAGGATTCTGATTCTTATTCTGATTCTGATTCTGATTCTGAAGACTACTGAACTCCCTGCCACCACGTATGAATGTCATCATATGGTCTCATCATGTATGAAGCACCAGGAGCATTATATTGTTTACTCTTTTAACTTGTATCGTATATGAACCTTATTATTTACTAATTTATTAGTGATAATTGTGCAATGATTACCCCTTAGTATTAATGATCACTTAGGCACAGATAGAATCTGCATTTACTGACAAGTGCTTTTATTGGTTTAGTTCACAAGCACGTGGATTTACAAACTAAATTACTCTGTGCATACCTACTAAGTTTCCCTAATCCTCTATGAACAATCAAAGAATAGAACAGGCAATACTTGGGAAAAAGTATATGCTGTCCAGGTATTCATCATGGTTCTGATGTGATTTTCATACATCTGATGTGGAGTGCCCCATATCCGTGATTGTTGGTCTCCAGAGAGTGGTTGCTGCCTGTGCTCCCAAAATCCTTTATTCCTATTCCTTGCCTTATCAGATCAATTCAGTGTTTCAGTTTCAGTGGCTCAAGGTCATCTGACTGGCATATGCCAGTTCTCATTGGATGGAGCCCAGGGCTACTAGCAGGCTTGTTTAATGGCCTTCACTTTTAACTTTGTGTCTTAGGTGACAGCTTTTGTTCTATTCAACTCTGACTGGTTCAAACCAGGCTGCCCGGATACTAGGCCAAGGTGATGAAATTACTTCTGCAAACCTGACATTTTACACAATGGACAGTTTCTTATCTGAAAATGGTTTCAGGTTTAGCATATTATTACCAGAAACTCCTTGTGTACGTGTTCAGTTCCTCTGAGTATGTTATCCTGGAACAAGAATCAGGTGCAGAGGGACTTAGGAGTCCTTGTGCAAGACTCCTAGCAGGCTAATTTTACAGGTTGAGTCTCTGGTAAAGGAAGGAAATGCAATGTCGGCATTTATTTCAAGGGGAATAGAATATAAAAGCAAGGAAGTAATGCTGAGCCTTTATAAGACACTAGTCAGGACACACTTGGAGGATTGTCAACAGTTTGGAATCCCATATCTCAGAAACGATGTGTTGTCATTGGAGAGAGTCCAGAGGAGGTTCATGAGCATGATGATGGGAATGAAGGGGTTAACATATGAGGATAATTTTCTGCTTTGGGCCTGTACTCACTGGAATTTAGAAGAATCCATGGGGGTCTCATTCAAACCTACCGAATGTTGAAAGGACTAGATAGGGTGGATGTTGTGAAAATGTTTCCTATGGTGGGGGTATCCAGGACTGAAGTCACAACCTCAAAATTGAGGGGCAACCTTTTAGAACAGAGGTAAGGAGGAATTTTTTTAGCCAGAGAGTAGTAAATCTGTAGAATTTACAGATGGAGAATTGCGATGGAGGCCAAGTCCGTGCGTATATTTAAAGTGGAAGTTTATTGTTTCCTGATCTGTCAGAGCATCACAGGATATGTCAAGAAGGCAGGTGTATGGGGTTGGGGTTGAGTTGGATCTGGGATCTGCCATGATGGAATGGCGGAGTAGACTTGATGGGCTGAATGGCCAAATTCTGCTCCTATATCTTATGGTCTTCACTAAACAGTTCACAAATTGGCAGATGCGAGAACAGTCTCACGAAGTGGCTGCCTTCATTTTTGTTCACTATTTGTAGTTCTTTCTGGCCAACAGTAATATTACTTTGTGTTATGTGTGTAAGTTGTATGTACTATGTTGTGCAACTTGCTCTGGAGGAACGCTGTTTCATTTGGCAGTATACATGTGTACAGTTGAATTATGATGAACTGAATTTGAACTTGAATAAACTCTTATCTTTCTATAAAAATTAGATAGAGTTCTACATTTAGACCATAAACTATTTTGAAGTGCAGTAAGTTTGTGTAGATTAAAGAAATGATTTATGTTGATAGCAAGATTCACTTACAGAAATGAAATGAATGACCTATTAATCTGGTTTTGTAGTTTCAGTGAAATGATAATTGTGACCAGACCATAAGAAAATGTTTTCCACTCTTTTTTGATGCATACTGTGCATTGGAATCATTATTTTCTAATGCTTTACATTTTCTAATAGTTCCCCAATCCAAGTGGCAAGTGAACACACAGCAGATTAAGAAGGCTTAGGTAATAATTGTAACTATGAGGATTTCTGCCACAAATGATAGGTTTTCAGCTCACTTTGCCTCTAACTAGTCCAAATCTAGGGTTCAATTAAATTGAGGGCATCCAGTTCAGAACAGAGATGATTTTTCAATGTCAAAGGTGCACTCTTTGAGGAGAACATTCATGTGAACCATGTGTGAGAGTTCAGATGAAGGTCAGCAATACCATGGCAGCAGCATTCGAAGTAGCGTAGGGATCACTTCTGAGTTCCTAATGACCATCTCTGTCTCAGCTGTGACTTAGTTGGTGGTGCACTCTCCTGTGAGTCAGAAAGGTGTGGGTTCACTTCCCACTCCAGAGAACTGAGCTCAAATATTCTGATTAGTGTTGTGTTTCAGTGTAAAGCCTGAAGAACAGACATTGTTAGCAGTTTTATCCTTCAGATGAAACCTTCAACTAAAGTGTCGCTCAGTTCCCTGGGCAAATCCTCTGGAATAACTGGGAAGCCATCCCCAGTTTCCTGGTAAATATTTATTTTCAATCTACATTGCTAAAGCAGGTCATTAGGAGATAGGGAAAGTAGATCTTGTGACAGTGAGAAACATATTTCTTTGTGTGATGTGCTATAATATATCCAGGACTGCTGTAGTATATTACTCACTAAAGTCATTTGCTTCTGTTATTCTAGGTTGACTACATCCATTTGTGAAGTAATGAACAATTCTCTGCTAATGTGTCCTTTAATTTCCTCACCTCTCATTGCTCAGAGGTAGCTTCTATTGTTGGGTTCTGTTTCCATACATTCTGGAAGACCTTTTGTTGCGTTAAGGCATTTGTCAGCTTGAAGCAGCTTGAAGACAGAGGCTCAGTGATCTTTCTGGTGTTTCTTTTCATTCCTGACGTACAGCCATTACTCAGTTCAGATTTCCCTAGAGAGCTGGTGGTGAGCCACCTTCTTGTACAGCTGCACTCTTTGTGATGAAGGTATCATATGGTGCCAATGCATGAAATTAAACTCGGCAACAATGGAAGAGCAGCAGTATATTTCCAAGTCAGGTTGGTGTATGATTTGGAGGGAATATGGCATGTACATTGTTCCCATGTACCTGAAGCCTTTGTCTCTCTTGATGATAGAAAGCACAGGCTTGGGAAATTCTGGCAGCAAAGCCTGGGTGAGTAATTGCAGTACATGTTGTTGATGGTGCACACTGTCTCCACTCCACATCAATGATGGAGAGAATGAATATTTTAGATGACAGATGGATGCTGTTCTAGTGGCTATATTTTTGAGCAGCTTAAGTGATGTTGGATCTGCACTTATCCGTACAAGTAGAGTAGAGTCATAGAAAAGTACAAAACAGAAACAGGCTCTCTAGCCCATCTATTTCGTGCCGTACCATTTAAGCCGTCTACTCCCATTGACCTGCACTGGGACCATATCCCTCCAAACCCCCACCATCCATGTACCTATCCAAACTTCTCTTGAACATTGAAATCAAGCTCATACACACCACTTGTGCTCATTCCACACTCTCTCAACCCCCTCAGTGAAGACCCTTCATGTTCCCCTTAAACTTTTCACCTTTCATCCTTAACCCATGACCTTGGGTTGTAGTCCCACCCAACCTTGGAAAAAGCCCTGCTTGCATTTACCCTATTTGTACCCCACATAATTTTGTATAACTCTATCAAATCTCCCCTCAAACTTCTATGTTCCAATGAATAAAATCCTCACTTATTCAATCTTTCTTTATAACTCAGAACCTCCAGTCTCAGCAACATCCTTGTACATTTTCTCTATACTCTTTCAACCTTATTTACATCTTTCCTGTGGGTCGTTGGCCGAAACTACACATAATACTGCAAATTAGGCCTTGCCAACATCTTATACAACTTCAAATATGTATACGAACTTCATTCATATGTCTTAATTAGTGTTCTGACATTGGAATATCAAGAAGTGAATCACTTGCCACTGGATTACCAGCCTTCTCTCCTAGTTATGTGGCTGCTTCAGTTGATATTGTCATCACCATGAGAGCTCAGATGGTCCAAGGCGGCCCTTGACACATTGATAGCTAAGGATTTGCTGATGGTCATACCACTGAATGTCCAGAGAAAGTGGCTGGACTCTGTCTTGTTGAAGATGGTTATGAATGCTATTTGATATTTATTGACCTATGCTTGCTTTATTTTAAATGAGTCCTTCAGCAGGTTAAAATGGGCAGCATAATTTTCTGAGCAGCTGCAGATAGAAAAAACATTGTAGTCACCAGTGAACATCCCCTTTTCTGGCCTAATGATAGATTGTCCTCATTGATGAAGATGGATGGGCATAGGACAATGTCCTGAAGAAGTCCTACAATGATGGACTGGATCTCCATTGAACTGTACAGAGATCAGAGATAAAGTCAATTCTTGTACGTTTCAGTGTTCCACATGAATATTTTCAGCACAGGTAAATCAAGAGTGAAGCCATGGCTAATTTCTTTTTGTAGCTCAAGAATGTTTCACAGCAATGCTACCCTTGCACTAGAGTCATAGAATACTGCTGCACAGAAACAGGCCATTCAACCCATCTAATTCATGCCAAGCTATTAATCTTCCTAGTCCCATCGACCTGCATCTGGATCGTAAACCTCCTATCTCTCCCATGACACAAAATGTCAGAACTTATGAATTGAGTAGACTAGGATATGTTAGCTGAAATCTTTAGTGCTAGATAGTTGGTAAATTATTTAATGGAGCAATGAAATAATTAGCCCAAAATTGTGGATGGGTATCATATCAAGTACAAAGAAAAAGATGTGTTGTTTTCCACTGAAACTAAAACTTTACGCTCATAATGTTTTAAAGAGCAGAGGATTAATTTTACGTTTTGTGTGTGGACGGGGGTTTGGGGTTTGATGATTGGGATGCCATTCATTTTTGTGCAGGGGGATTGGATTTGACGTTTCTCTCTGAATGACTTTCATGTTCTTTCTTTGTTTTGTGGCTTTCTGGAGAAGACAAATTTCAGAGTTGTATTTGAATACATGCCTTGATGATAAATGAACCTTTGAACCTCCTGACAGAAGATGGCTGATTCCTTCTTATGATTGTTCATTACCAGTAAATGTGATCAAAATTCAAAATATCATTTATTATCACAATACATACATGTCACCACATACAACCCTGAGATTCTCTATCAGCGGGCATACTTAGCAAATCTATAGAACGGTAACTGTAAACAGGATCTGTAAACTAAACAAACTGCATAAATGCAGATAATAAATAAATAGGAATAAGTAATGAGCATGAAAGATCAATATAATAGTCCTTAAATGAGTGTAGTTATCCCCTTTTGTTTAAGAGCTTGACAGTTGAGGGGTAGTAACTGTTCCTGAACCTGGTGGTGTGAGTCCTGAGGCTCATGTACCTTTTACCAGATGGCAATAGTGAGAAGAGAGCATGGCCTAGGTGGTGAGGATCTTTGATGATGGATGCTGTTTTTCTACGGCAATGTTTCATGTAGATATGCTCAATAGTTGGAAGGGTTTAACCGATGATGTACTGGACTGAATCCACTACTTTTTGTAGGATTTCTACTCAAAGGCATTGGTGTTCTCATACCAGAACATAATGCAGCCGGTCAGCACACTTTCCAGCACACATTTACAGAAGTTTGCCAAGGTTTTTGGTGACATGCTGCATCTCCGCAGACTCCTGAGGAGGTACCGACGTTGTTGTGCTTTCCTTGCAATTATATTTATATGATATTTTAATGTCCTATTAAAAAAGAAAGCATTTAGTTTTGGACATATATAGATTCATTAATTGGTCCATTATTAATAAATTGATCCATTAGTCAAATAACTGACTAATCCAGGGATCAAACACTGAGACAGGCAATTTCTGTAATGTTATGGTTGTCAGCTAGTAATTAATTTAGTAAAATATGTTGCTTCCCATCTGATTAAATAGTATAAAGGACAGATTTTCAGGCCAAACTTCTGCTAATGAGTTCAGTTCTCGTTTCACTTTCCACAGATTCTGCCTTGATCTGCTGAGGATTCCCAACATTGTTTCTACTGTTGTATCTGATTCATACTCTTGCCAGATGCCTGGGCATAGTGAACAATGCTTTCTGAGGTCATTCGAAAACTCACACTTCAGCCAGAAATTATTAGCAGTTTGACTACTTCAACACAGAAACCAAGGGATATCACTGAAAGACAAGTGACAATAAACTTGGAATAATTAAAAAGATTACAAAACAATCTTAATAGAGACCAGCTGGCCGGGTTGGAATTTGGACTTTATTGGCTTCTGTTTCTCTGAGATATTGATTAGAAAGTATCACAAAGCAAAAAAGCACAATGCTCACCAATTACATCCACCTCCACAAGTTTTTTTTTAAACATTGAAGGGAAAAGTTTTTGCATAAATACATGATAAGGATAAAGCAGCTGCTCATTCCAAAACTAATTTCTTGCTGTTTCAGGAACAGCGCACATGCCATTATAGCAGAGCAATAACCTACATGCATTAGTTTCCTGCTGATGGGAATGTCATTTTAATCTATTTCATCCGAGTTTATTTATTTCTCAGCTCTGTTCATTCCTAGTGACTCAGTGACACCAGGAGTGCTATGTGTTTTGAAGCTAAGCATAGATCAAATACAGCAGCAGCAACAACTAAATGAGACCTTTTTTTTGCAACTTTAATATCACTTTTAATTTCAGTTATACTTAAAGAACCTTTAACTGATTCAAGACTGTTGTTAATGTCAAGCCTATTGGCCAGCTAATTTTAGATTAGACTTTTTAAAAACTTTCTGCAACTTGACTATTTTTATGTGCTTACCTTGTCTAATGTTGACATGGAATTTATTGGCGATTTGAATTAAATGTGCTACATACAGTTCTCAAAAGGCACACACACATCCACACAGGTCTTGAAGTCAGTGGCAATTGAGGCATATTCATTCAGAAAATTATTATCTGAATATGGTCCACTCCATTAACTCAAAGCAGTCCTGTAAGCACTCCTCTGCCACCCTTGACCATACTTTCATGGTCCTCACCACTAGTGCTGCAATATCAGTCTCTTACCATATGCCAGGAGTAGAAGTGCAGCCAGGAGATTGGACTTGCCAAGGTGTGGGCATTGGCTGACTACTGAGTGCAGAAGGAAGAAGCCAGAGGTCCATGACTCAGTCCTCATTAGGGGATTGAAGGTGAAGAGGGTCAAGTACACTTATTATTATCAAAGAATATATAAATTACACACCTTGAGACTTATTTGCTTGCAGGGAGAGATGAAGCAAGGAACTCAAAGAACCCAATTAAAAAAAAACTATTAAAAATTCACATATCATGCAGACAATAGAAGCAAACCACAGCATTCCGAACCAGAATGAGTCCCTAGGTATGCTCCCCAGAGCAGCTGGACTAGGCCCAAGCCTACTCATATTAGCCATCTCAGTTCATCATATTAGCGAGGCAGAAATGCCACAAAACTCGCAGAAATGTCATATGCCAGAGAGGAGGATGAACATTACGGGAGAGCGAGTGAACTCAGTCCAACCCTTGCCTGCAGCCTTGCCACTCTGGCTTTCCAGTCTATTTGGGCTGGCATTTAAACTGTCCAAGCACCGAGTAGTGCCTTGCTCTAGGACATGGATCCCGGCGCAATGACACGCTTGGGCCACACAGCCTGAAGCTGTTCTCGATCTCACCAAATTGGCTTGGTACTTGGAGCGATCCAACCTCACAGTCAGGTTAGGAGGACGGGCATCGAAATGCTTTTACATCAACTCCTCTCCCAAAGCATTCACTCACACAGCAACAGCGATACCAACTCCATCTGCGACCCCATCTTGAATACAATACACCCGCACGACCCATCCTTTGAATCAGCTTTGCATCCGCTTGCTTCTTCATTGTTTGCGGTGATACTTCAGAAAAGTGTTATTAGTAATGTTTTTAGTTGTATTTCTTGCCGTTTGAACTACCAGAGAGTTACTGCACAACTTCAGTTGAGCCATCTTAAACTGGAAGTCAATGACCTTAAATTCCTTGGCAGTACATGAAGATTGATGGTGCATGGGATGTTGTCCTTGAGCCACGTTTCTGTAAGACCAAGCAGGCAGCAGTTCCTCATCTCATACTGGATCAACCACAGATGAAGGGAAATCAGCACCTTCTCCCCTGGGTGGCTGTAAAAAGGGATCCCATGCCACGAGGGTCTGGTTGTAGCAACAATCAAGACCATGCAGCCACCTTGACGTTGGTCTCTCCAATGAGCCAGTGATCCAACTTGTAGTATTTTATATTACCAATGTCCAACAGGGTTTTGCGATCACAGGAATATCATTTAAGACACACTTTTGCACAATTTGTTGGACCTGGAGAGGCCACTATGACCAAGCACTCTTCCATCTTACCAGAATCTTCATTCACCTCAACCCTGAACTGATTTCACAACCAGCGACTCACTTTCAAGGGCTCTACAATTCATGTTCTCAATATTTATTAATTATTTTTAATTAATTAATGCACAGATTATCTTCTTTTGCACATTGGCTGTCACCGTGTGTAATTTTTCATTGATTCTATTGTACTTCTTTGCTCTACTGTGAATGCCTGCAAGAAAATGAATCTCAGGGTAGTATATGGTGACTTTGATAATAAATTTACTTTGAAATATACTTTGAAATTTCTGACACATTAAGTGGTATAACAGTGGTCAAACGTTGTCTCCTCTGGTTCCACGGCTGGCATGTTGTTGGTAGTTGGTCAGGGACTTCTTTAAGATGGCCTGTTTGAAGTCCCCCACAATGATAGGAAGGCATCCGGGCATGCTGTCTCATGGTTAGTGATCAGCTCCTGCAATGACAGTCTGACATTGGCCAGGGGTGAAATGTACACCGCAAGTAAATGACGGTGGAAAACTCCCTCAGCAGATAGAATGGACAACACTTAACCACCAGGTGATCCAGGGACAGCAGGATGGAGAAAGAACCACCATGATGAGTTAATCATGAAGCAAGCACCATTGCCTCTGGTTTTGTCTCATGCTGCTGTATGGTCCATGTAGTGAAGGTAAAGCCCTAGGGTTGGAGCACTTGTGTGGAGTGCTGGGGTGAGCCATGTCTCTGTGAAGCAAAGTACACAGCAGGCCCGAATGTCCCGCTGGTACTGCAATCTTGCTCTGAGGTCTTTAGTTCCAACCTCAAGCACAAAAGCAATGTCCACATTAAATCAGATGAGCACTGTATGTGAACAGAATCATGATGCAATGGTATCCATACTATTTTGACTGCATCACCTACCAAAGGCATATCTGAGGGTGTGAATTAGTATCCTAGGTACAATAGGTGTCCACCATAGCTGTGAACCTTATTTTGCCACTGGAGCATTATGGTCCCATGTTGAGAGAGAGAAGGCAGAAAGCCAAACTCAGTCTTTCCTTCTTTATTCATCTATGCCATGTCTATTGATGTTGTATGCCTCTGTGCAACTGGATCCTTGATTCCCTCGCTTGCAGACCCCAGTAGGTTCGGATTGGCAACAGCATCTCCTCCACAATCACCATCAGCACAGATGCATCTCAAGGCCGTGTGCATAGCCCCCTGCTCTACTCGCTTTATATACTCAGTGCCACTTTACTAGGTGCAGGAGCGTACCTGATAAAAGTGGCCACAGGAGTGGAGCCCACTGTGGTCTTCTGCTGCTGTAGCCCATCCACTTCAAGATTCAACGCTATTGTAAAGTGTGGTTATTTGAGTTACCATTGACTTCCTGTCAGCTTGAATCAGTCTCGCCATTCTCCTCTGACCTCTCTCATTAAGAAGGCATTTTTTGCTCACGGAATGGCTGCTCATTGGATGTTTTTTTTTTGTTTTCGCACCATCCTCTGTAAACTCTAGAGACTGTTGTGCATCAAAATCGCAGATCAGCATTTTCTGAGATACTCAAAACACAACATCTTGCACCAACAATCATTCCACAGTTAAAGTCACTTAGATCTAATTTCTTCCCCATTCGGATGTCTGGTCTGAACAACAAATGAAACTTTTGACCATGTCCTCATGCCTTTATGCATTGGGTTGCTGCCACATGATTGGCTGATGAGATATTTGCATTAACAAGCAGGAGTATCTAATAAAGTGGCCACTGTGTGCACTTAGATCTGTATGGTTAAGTACAGCTCCAATGCCATTTTTAAGTTTGCTGCCAATACCTCTTTTGTTCAGTGAAACAAAGGTGGGGATTAATTAGCATAGAGAACGATGATTGAAAATCTGGTTAATCGAAAAGAACCTCTCACTCAACACCAGCAAAACCAAAGACCTGATTATTTTCTACAGAAGGAAGAAACCAGAGATCCAGGAGTCTGTCTTCATTAGGGGATTGGAGATGGAAAGGGCCAATAACTTGAAATTCATATCATGAAATTCATGTCCTGGATCAGCACAGACAGCAAGCATCATCACAACAACATACATCAAAGTTGCTGGTGAACGCAGCAGGCCAAGCAGCATCTGTAGGAAGAGGTGCAGTCGACGTTTCAGGCCTTATATTCCGTCTGGGTAGCCTCCAACCTGATGGCATGAACATCGACTTTTAGAACTTCCGCTAAGGCCCCACCTCCCCCTCGTACCCCATCTGTTACTCATTTTTATGCACACATTCTTTCTCTCACTCTCCTTTTCTCCCTCTGTCCCTCTGAATATACCTCTTGCCCATCCTCTGGGTCACCCCCCCCCTTGTCTTTCTTCCCGGACCTCCTGTCCCCTGATCCTCTCGTATCCCCATTTGCCTATCACCTGTCCAGCTCTCTGCTCTATCCCTCCCCCTCCTGTCTTCTCCTATCATTTTGGATCTCCCCCTCCCCCTCCCCCTCCAACTTTCAAATCCCTTACTCACTCTTCCTTCAGTTAGTCCTGACGAAGGGTCTCGGCCTGAAACGTCGACTGCACCTCTTCCTACAGATGCTGCTTGGCCTGCTGCGTTCACCAGCAACTTTGATGTATGTTGCTTGAATTTCCAGCATCTGCAGAATTCCTGTTGTAAGCATCATCACAATGAAAGCATGCCAACACGTCCACTGTCTTAAATATTTTCACAGATCTGGCATGTCAGGCAAAACTTCTATTGATACGCAGTGGGGAGTATCATGGCCTGGCATTGAAACACCAACGTATAGGAATGGAAAAGTGAAGGACACAGCCCAGTCCATCACAGGAAAAGCCCTCTCCACTGTCCTGCACATCTGTAAGGAGCCCGACCACAAGAAAGCATCCATCATCAAGAACCCTCGCTATCCTGGCTATGCTCTCTTCTTGCTGCTGCCATCAGGAAGGAGGTACAGGAGCCTCAGGTTCAGGGACAGTTATTACCTTCAAATATCAGACACCTGAACCAGCATGGATAATTTAACTCACTTCAACTCAGAGACTGCTGGAGGAGGTGAGTAATTTGCACAATACATTCCCAATTTCCATGTTTAACTATGCACGTGCACTTGCTGGAATTTGCTACCTGACTTACTCCTTTAACTTTGATACCACCAGGTTCAGGAACAGTTATTACCCTTCAGCTATTAGGTTGCTGAACCAGTGTGGATAACTTCACTCAGCTCAACCCTGAACTGATTCCAGAACCTATGCAACTCATTTTCTCACTATCATTTATTTATTTTCATTTGCATAATGTCTTCTTATTTATTATTTGTTTGTCAGTCTTTGTGTCATTTTTAATTGATTCTATTATATATTTTTTTCTGTTCTATTGTGAATGCCCACAAGAAAACAAATCTCAAGGTAATATATGTTCACAAATAAGACTTTGATAATAAATTTGCTTTGTAATTTGGTTGTTTAGTGTTCAAATCAAATCAAGCTGAATTATCATTCAACCTATACATAGATACAGCTGAACAAGACAACATTCAAAATAGCAAGAAAACATTCAAAAATAGCAACATAATTCAAAATAATGCTATAATTCATATTCACTGGAAAAAAAAACATATATATGGTCCAAGGCCCTGAGTGAAATGCCTAGCAATCGATGGTGCTGTCTCCCTGATGCACCACCAATAACTCCAAAAGACTGGAAGTAGAGTAAATACTGAAAGGCTTTTATTAGCAGTAAAATGTGACCTCCAGCATGCTGAGTGTCTGCCCCTGGACTGAGAGGAGGAGCCATGGCCCAATCGCATTTATTCATGAATCTGTGAGAGGAGCCACAGGGGCAGTCAGCAGAGGGGCGTGTCCAGATAGGTAACCCAGTTACAGCATATATATATGGTTTACCACATTCACCCCTCCTTTCTTTTAAAAGAGTCCCGCTGGGTGAACTGACAATATTTAAAACAATTATATTTACAGGTCAAGTCTATGAGGCGGTCGAGTCCGTCGCTGTAATCTACGTAGCATCGGTGGTGATTGTACCGGCGATGGTGGTTGTGCTGGCTCTGGCCTGACTTGAGGTGCCAGCACGTTAGGCATCGGTAATCCCTCGTGCGTGTGCGTCGCGCCCGGTATGGGAGTGTCATGTGGTGTCTGTGTAGGGCTTGGAGTGTGTGGTGTCTGGTGGGTACATATATCAGTGGATATGGGGTTAGTAGTCACCATGGAGTGTTCAGGGTAGGGGCCTGGTGCTCCTGCGGGCGCCAGGTTGCGGATGGAGATTGTGTCCTCCCGCCCATCAGGTAAAACCACATAGGCATACTGGGGTTCGCATGAAGTAAGTAAACCCTCTCGACCATCGGGGAGTATTTATTGCTCCTCGCATGTTTCCGGAGCAGCACTGGCCCCAGGGACATCAGCCAAGTTGGTAGGGTGGTCCCGGTGGTCGACTTTCTGGGAAAAGAAAAGAGCCACTCATGAGGGGTGGCATTAGTGGCCGTGCATAACAGGGAGCGGATGGAGTGGAGTGCCTTGGGAAGGACCTCCTGCCAGCGGGAGACCGGCAGTCCCTTTGACCTGAGGGCTAAGAGTGTGGCTTTCCACACCGTGGCATTCTCCTTCTCCACCTGTCCATTCCCCCGGGGATTATAGCTCATGGTCCTACTGGTTGCAATTCCCCTAGCCAGTAGGTATTGGCGCAGGTCATCACTCATAAACGAGGACCCTCTGTCACTGTGGATATAGCATGGGTATCCGAACAGAGTGAAGAGCTTGCGCAGGGCTTTTATAACTGACGTGGTAGTGGTGTCGGGGCAGGGGATGGTGAAGGGGAACCACGAGTACTCGTCGATAACGTTCAGAAAGTACACATTGCGGTCAGTGGAGGGAAGGTGGCCCTTTAAGTCAACACTCAGTTGCTCAAAGGGGCGGGTTGCCTTGATTAGTCATGCCTTTTCGGGTCGGTAGAAATGCGGTTTGCACTCTGCGCAGACTTGGCAGTCCCTGGCATTGTCCTGATCTCCTCAAGGGAGTAAGACAGGTTCCGGGCTTTCATGAAGTGGAAAAGCCGGGTGACTCCCGGGTGGCAAAGATCTACATGTATGGCGTATAGCCGGTCGATCTGTGTGCTGGCGCATGTTCCCCGGGATAGGGCATCGGAGGGCTCGTTGAGCTTCCCAGGCCTGTACATGATGTCATAGAGTTCAATTCTCCACCTCAGAATTTTATCATTTTTGATTTTGCCCCGCTGTTGGTTATTGAACATGAATGCGACTGAGCGCTGGTCAGTTAGCAGAGTGAACCTTTTGCTGGCGAGATAGTGCTTCCAGTGTCTAATAGCTTCCACAATGGCCTGGCCCTCTTTCTCCACCGCGGAGTGCCAAATTTCAGGGCCTTGAAGGGTACTGGAGAAGAACGCCACCGATCTTCCCGCCTGGTTGAGGGTAGCAGCCAGTGCAAAGTCGGAGGCGTCACTCTCTATTTGGAAGGGAATGGCCTCATCCACCGCATGCATTGCTGCTTTGGCAATGTCCCCTTCTTTGCGGCTGAAGGCTGAGAGGGGAAATGTGGTGGACTTGACCAGGGGGCGGGCCTTGTCTGTGTAGTTAGAGACCCATTGGGCGTAATATGAAAAGAAGCCCAGGCACTTTTTGAGGGCTCTGAGGGTGTTGGGAAGAGGGAGTTCCAACAGGGGGTACATACGGTCGGGGTCAGGGCCAATGACTCCATTCTCCACGACACACCCAAGGACAGCAAATCAGGTGGTTCCGAACACACACTTGTCCTTGTTATAGGTGAGATTGAAAGCTTTGGCCGCTTGGAGAAATTGTTGGAGGTTATTGTCATGATCCTGCTGGTCGTGACCGCAGATGGTGATGTTATCCAGATATGGGAACGTGGCCTTCAGTTGGCACTGGTCCACTATCTGGTCCATTTCCCTCTGGAAGACAGATGCACCATTTGTGACACCGAAGGGGACGCGCAGAAAGTGATAAAGCCTGCCATCCGCCTCGAAGGCTGTGTAAGGGCGGTTCTCCCGGCGGATGGGGAGCTGATGGTAAGCGGATTTTAGGTCTACGGTTGAGTACACCTTGTACTGTGCTATATGTTTGACCATATCCACGATGCGGGGTAGAGGGTCCGCATCGAGCTGCGTGAACCTATTGATGGACTGGCTATAGTCCACGACCATCCTATTCTTCTCCCCGTTCCGAACGACAACCACCTGCGCCCTCCAAGGACTTGTGCTTGCCTCAGTGACCCCCTCCCTGAGCAGCCGCTGCACCTCCGACTTAATGAAAGCTCTGTCCCCCGCGCTGAACCTCCTGCTTTTAGTTGCCACAGGTTTACAGTCGGGGGTCAGGTTGGTGAACAGCGGTGGGGGAGGGATCTTGAGGGTGGAGAGGCCGCAAGTGGTGTCGGTAGTGCGGATGTTAGCATGGTGTTGGGTGGGATGTGCAGGTCAATGTATGTGGATGGTCAGTAGCGGGGTATGTGACGTATTCCTACTAAACTGAGGATTTACAACAGTGATTGGTGGGAGGGGCCCATCATACTCCATTGTCACGCTTCTCAGGTGGCTCTGGAAGTCCAGCCCCAATAGCACAGGGACACACAGTTGAGGCAAGACCAGTAACGTAAAGTCTCGATATTCTGTGCCTTGCACCACTAGCGTCGCTACACAACCCCCCCAGATGTCTGTTGTATGTGACCCGGAAGCCATGGCGACCCTCTGACTTACCAGCCGTATCGTGAGTCCGCAATGCTGCACCGGGTCCGGGTGGATAAAACTGTCCGTGCTGCCTGTGTCAAACAGGCAGCTTGTCCTCTGGCCCTCCACCAGGATGTCCATCATTGACCTTGCGAGCTGGTGGGGAGCGCTTTGGTCGAGGGTCACGGAGGCCAGGGTTGAGTCGTTGTCTTGGTCCAGCGTGGTGGGGTGCCCTGTGAGCACCCGTTGGTCGTAGGTAGTGGGAGGTGGGGCCGACCAAGATGCCCACCCCCATGTCTCGCACATGGTGGTGGCGTGCAGGCAAGGTGGCAACCCCCATGCCTTGCATGCGGCGCTGCTTGATCCCTCTTGTGGTTTGGACTTACAGGCCTTGGCGAAGTGGCCCTTCTTTCCACAGCTGGAGCAGGTAGCTTGTTGGGCCGGGCAGCGTTTCCGGGGGTGCTTCTCGAGTCCGCAGAAGTAGCACTTGGCGGACTCGCGACTGGCAGCAGCCGAGGTCGATTCGCCGGCAGGTTGCAGGGTCTGCAGCGCCCACGAGGCTATTGGGGGATCACGTGCCTGGAGAGCCTGACAGTTGTGCAGAGCGGCCTCCAGCGTGTCAGCCAGCTCAATCGCTGAACGTAAGGTAAGATCAGAGCTTGTTCCAGCAGTCGCTGGCGCACATCCACTGACCTGGTCCCCATGATGAAGGCGCCTCTCACTAGGAGCTCTGCATGCTGTTCTTCCCTCAGCCCCTGGCAATCGCAGGTCTGCACGAGTGTCTGTAGTGCCCGGACAAACTCAGCACTTGATTCCCCAGGCCGCTGTTGCAGTTTCGCTAAGCGATGCCGCGCGTTGACGGTGTTTACTGGCCGCAGGTATTGTCCTTTGAGTGCGCTCATCATGCCGTCGTAGCTTGGCTGGTCTCTGATCATCTAGTAAACCCGTGGACTGACCCTGGAAAGGAGAACTCTGCACTTTGCTGTGGAGTGGGTCACTTCAATTGCCTCCAGGTATGATTTGAAGCAAGCCAACCAGAGTTCAAAAGCGTTTCCAGCTTCAGGTGTTTGCGGATCAAGGACTAACTTATCAGGTCTCTGCGCGCGTTCCATGCTTTAAAATTACTGCTAATAAAATTGATGCACCATCAATAACTCCAAAAGACTGCAAGTAGAGTAAATACTGAAAGGCCTTTATTAGCGGTAAAATGTGACCTCCATCATGCTGATTGTCTGCCCCTGGACTGAGAGGAGGAGCAGTGGCCCAATCGTCTTTAGTCAGGGGTCTGTGGGAGGAGCCACAGGGGCAGTCAGCAGAGGGGCGTGTCCAAACAGGTGACCCAGTTACAACGTGTGTATATATATGGTTTACCGCACTCCCGACACACGCAATCCAGCCAGTTGCTCTACAACTCAAACATGGGGGGCGGGCCCCAGCCGAGCTCGGATACCACCTGGTCCCTCACCTGGTCTGCAGCAACAGGTAATCGGGAAGCCTGAGGCCTAGTCCTCCCTACAGCTGAGGCTACACAGCTTCCATGTTGTCTGTCCCTCCACCACACAAGAGTTAAAGGCTTGCAGCAACTTACTGTCCAACAGTGTCTTGCGATCGCAAGTGAAATGTCTGAGAGAATCTCCCACCGTTTTTACTGTAACAGCTTTGTACTTCTGAGTAGCAGGCAGCAACACGATCTGCAGACAGGTTAGCTCCTCCAAACCTAAACCAGCTTCTCCAACATCCCGACGTGGTCCTCCGACACCTCGGTCAGCTCGTTGTCCACCATCTCAGCTGGCGCTATTGACACCTCGGCCAGCTCTCTCTGCAACATCCTGGTTGGCTCCGGCGCCAACTGCAGTCCAGTTCTCTGATCAATGAGCAGCACACTGATGGAGTAACATGGCAGTACCCAATGTTCTTGGAGTGAAATTGCCTCTGGCTCGTACAAAACAAATGAGAGAAAAGAAACCTGCAGCAGCTCTATTTAAAGGAGGCCAGGTTACCTGAATGATTATAGATTGGCCCCAGCAGCAATCAATAATACCACCACTTGTCTGACATATATGAATCCAATATGATGCTATTTCTTTAGTGTTCCATGCTCAAGGAGATCTGTTTTTTTTTCTGAGAATGATGTAATGGTCTTTTGGAGGTCACCTGATGTGATTTTCCCGCCGATGTGAGGTCACGTGATGACATGTGCCCCGTGACTATATAAGAGTCGACTCAGGTGACGCAGTGGGATTTTTGAGTTTGTAGATTTCCAGGTAGAACATGTTGCATTTGTTTTTGTGACGTAGTTTCATTTTTAAAACGGAAGGTGCATTCTCTTACAAGATACTGTATTATTGGACTGGAAATTTTTGCTAGATGTGTTGATTTACTCAATTCCAACATTCGAAGGGAGAGTGAAGAATTCATCGACGCGCAGGATCGAGAGGAGTCGGCATTGTTTGGCACTCCAAGTGGGGTCTGACCAGGGTCCTATAATAGATTAGATTATGAGGACACTCAGTCCTCGTTTATTGTCATTTAGAAATGCATGCATTAAAAAATGATCCAATATTCCTCCAGAATGATATCACAAGAAAAACAGGACAAACCAAGACTAAAACTGACAAAGCCACATAATTATAACATATAGTTACAACAGTGCAAAGCAATACCATAATTTGATAAACAGCAGACCGTGGGCACGGTAGAAAAAGTCTCAAAGTCCCAATCGACTCATCATCTAACACAGGTGGCAGAAGGGAGAAACTCTCCCTGCCACAAACCTCCAAGCGCCGACAACTTGCCAATGCATTGGAAGCACCCGACCGCAGCCGACTCTGCGTCCGTCCAAAAACTTCAAGCCTCCGACCAGCCCCTCCAATACAGCCTCTCTGAGCACCATCCTCTGCCAAGTGCTTCATCCCTGCCCCGGACGCCGAGCAACAAGCAAAGTCAAGGACTTGGGGCCTTCTCCTCCATAAATTCTGGACCACACAGTAGCAGCGGCAGCGAAGCAGGCATTTCAGAAGTTTCACCAGATGTTCCTCTGTGCTCTCACATCCGTCTCCATCAAATCAGGATTGTGCACGGCACCCTACTTGACAAATAACAGACATCACCACCGGAGTGGCTGCTGTGAGCTGCGTCGCACTACCATCATCTCCTCCCGTTTTATATAGCTGCAAAATTACCTCTCCGCTCTTAAACTCAATCCCACGAATGATGAAGGCCAATGCACTGTATGCCTTCTTATCCACAGAGTCAACCTGCGTAGCAGCTTTGAGTGTCCTATGGACTCGGACCCCAAGATCCCTCTGATTCTCCACACTGGCAAGATTCCTACTATATTCTGCCATCATATTGACCTACCAAAATTAACCACCTCACACTTATCTGGGTTGAACTCCATCTGCCACTTCTCAGCCCTGTTTTGCATCCTATCAATGTCCCATTGTAACCTCTAACAGCCCTCTACACTATCCACAACACCCCCAACTTTGGTGTCATCAGCAAATTTACTAACCCATCCCTCCACTTCCTTATCCAGGTCATTTATGAAAATCATAAAGAGTAAGGGTCCCTGGACAGATCCCTGAGGCACACCACTGGTCACCAGCCTCCATGCAGAATATGACCCGTCTACAACCACTCTTTGCCTTCTGTGGGCAAGCCAGTTCTGGATCCACAAAGCAATGTTCCCTTGGATCCCACACCTCCTTACTTTCTCAATAAGCCTAGCATGGGGTACCTTATCAAATGCCTTGCTAAAATCCATATACACTACATCTACTGCTCTTCCTTCATCAATGTGTTTAGTCACATCCTCAAAAAATTCAATCAGGCTCGGCAGGCATGACCTGCCTTTGACAAAGCCATGCTGACTATTCCTAATCATATTATGCCTCCCCAAATGTTCATAAAACCTGCCTCTCAGGATCTTTTTCATCAACTATCAACCACTGAAGTAAGACTCACTGGCCTATAATTTCCTACTATCCCTACTCCCTTTCTTGAATAAGGGAACAACATCCACAACCCTCCAATCCTCCGGAACCTCTCCCGTCCTGACTGATGATGCAAAGATCATTGCCAGAGGCTCAGCAATCTCCTCCCTCACTTCCCACAGTAGCCTGGGGTACATTCTATCCGGTCCCGGTGACTTATCCAACTTGATGCTTTCCAAAAGCTCCAGCACATCCTCTTTCTTAATATCTACATGCTCAAGCTTTTCAGTCCACTGCAGGTCATCCCTGCAATCACCAAGATCCTCTTCTGTAGTGAATACTGAAGCAAAGTATTCATTAAGTACCTCTGCTGTCTTCTCCGGTTCCATACACACTTTTCCACTGTCACACTTGATTGGTCCTATTCTGTCACGTCTTATCCTCTTGCTCTTCACATACTTGTAGAATGCCTTTGGGTTTTCCTTAATCCTATCCGCCACTGCCTTCTCATGGTCCGTTCTGGCTCTCCTAATTTCATTCTTAAGCTCCTTCCTGCTAGCCTTATAATCTTCTTGATTCCTATCATTACCTAGTTTATTGAACCTTTCGTAAGCTCTTCTTTTCTTCTTGACTAGATTTACAAAAGCCTTTGTACACTATGGATCTTGTACCCTACCATCCTTTCTATGTCTCATTAGAACGTACCTACTCACAACCCCACGCAAATATCCCCTGAACATTTGCTACATTTCTTCTGTACATTTCCCTGAGAACATCTGTTCCCAATTTATGCTTCTAAGTTCCTGCCTGATAGCCTCATATTTCCCCTTACTCCAGTTAAACATTCTCTAACTTGTCTGTTCCTATCCCTCTCCAATGCTATGGTAGAGGAGATAGAATTATGAATACTATCTCCAAAATGCAGTCCCACTGAGAGACCTGACACATGACCAGGTTCATTTCCCAATACCAGATCAAATACAGCCTCTCTTCTTGTAGGCTTATCTACATATTTTGTCAAGAAATCTTCCTGAACACACCTAACAAACTCCACCCCATCTAAACCCCTCACTCTAAGGAGATGCCAATCAATATTTGGGAAATTAAAATTTCCCACCACAACAACCCTGTTATTATTCTTGTATCCATTTCCTGACTGTGCTTTTCAATAACCTTTCCATGGAGTTGCTTGGAGTGTTCTTTTGTCTTCATGGTGTAGTTTTTGCCAGGACACCAACTCACCAGCAGTTGGACCTCCAGTTGTATTTTTACCACAATCAGTTGAAACACCTTGGATGCACACAGGTGATCTCTGTTTAACTAATTATTTGACTTCTAAAGCCAATTGTCTGTACCAGTAACATAAAAGTTGCTGGCGAATGCAGCAGGCCAGGCAGCATCTCTAGGAAGAGGTGCAGTCGACGTTTCAGGCCGAGACCTTCCGTGACGAAGTCCTGATGAAGGGTCTCGGCCTGAAACGTCGACTGCACCTCTTCCTAGAGATGCTGCCTGGCCTGCTGCGTTCACCAGCGACTTTTATGTGTGTTGCTTGAATTTCCAGCATTTGCAGAATTCCTGTTGTCTGTACCAGTGATGATTTGGTGTGTAAACAAGTTTACTACAACCTGTAAAAATATTTAACTAAATGTTATAAGTGGGCAGAAAATAAGCTATAGTCCTTTGAATATGTGGTCAGTTTTCATGATTTTGCTTAAGGAATAAATATTGGCTAAAGTATAGGTACTGGCAGTGTTACTCAGATTCCAACAAGTGATCATTTAGATTCATCTTAATTGGCAGGCAATGACATTTTATGCACATTTTACAAGAAGTATAAAGTGCTGGGAACTTGGAGTAGGTTATGAATCAACAATCTATAATTTCCCAACTCACTACTGTTACTGAGCCAATGTTGCATCCATTATGGTCTAACCTTCAATAAGAACGATGGACTGAGGATAACAGTGACATCATCACAAAGGAGGCCATACTGTCCTTGGTCCTGGTCCACCATTCAAGTACATTTTATCAGACTTGTAACTAATTCATTTTTCATATTTTTACCATTTATCCCTTTTCAAACAAAAGAAAATACAAGTTTCATTTTCAAAGATTTCCATCAACTGACATCTGTAGTGTTTCTGGGGAACGAACTCTAGATTTCCTTTGTCACTTTCTTCGGGAAGCTAGTGATGGCACCATCTATTACCGACTGCCAAACAAACTTGATCCCTCTGCATTTTGCCTAACTTCTGAAAAAGGTCCATGGTGGACACCATCTTGCTGACTCTCCACTCATCTCTGGAACATTTGTGCACCTACAACAGAATTATATTTATTTACTGTAGCTCTGCCTTAAAATTCAATCAAACTCATCTCCAAGCTCCTCGACCAGGGCTTGGCACATCCCTTTGCAAATGGATCTTTGACTCCCTGACCAGTAGATTGTAGTCAGTAAGGATGGGCAACAACTCTTCTAGCACAAATATCCTCAACACTGGTGCTCCACAAGGCTGTGTCCTCAGCCCCATACTGTGTGGCCAGATTCTGCTTTAACTCCATCCACGAGTTTACAGATGACACAATCATAGTGGGCTGAATCTCAAACAACAACTAGATAGAGTCCAGGAAGGAGATGAGAGCCTAGTAGCCTGGCGTCAAAATAATCTTTCTCTCAATATCAACAAAAGAGCTGGTTATGTACTCCAGGAGGTGGAGCGGAGTACACACCCTGACAAGAAAATCTTCAGAGACCAGAAATCTGAGCAACACACACAAAATGCCGAAGGAACTCAGCAAGCCAGGCAGGATCTGTGAAAAAGAGTAAGTCCTGATGAAGGGTCTCGGCCCAAAATATTGACTGTTCATTCATTTCCATAGATGCTGCCTAACCTGCTGAGTTCCTCCAGCATTTTGTGTATGTTGGAGTACACAACCTGTCTGTATCAGTGTCCTTGAGGTGGAGATGGTTGAGACCTTCAAGTTTATTTTTTTCCAATAGTTTTATTAAATTACATATAAGAATACAGAGTACAGGGAAAAATATATATCGATACATTATACTAAATCGCATATAAAGACTCCTTACTCTATATTCATGCAGGTTAATTAACCCATAACATTGAAATATAGTAATTTTATTATATTAAAAAAATCTAACCTGCTACCAAGACCGAAGCTGATTAGTAAAGAAAAAAGGGAAAAAAACTATTAGTCATCATATGTGCTTTAACAACAAATCAAAGGTTTGAAAATAATTCAGAAAAGGTCCTCACAATGTTTGAAAGTCTTGACTAGAATCAGAGATTGAACATTGAATCTTCTCTAAAGTTAAATATGGCATCACATTACGTAACCATTGAGTATGAATAGGAGGGGCCGCATCTTTCCATTTAAGCAAGAGTGTCCTTCTGGCCCATAAGAGAAATAAAAGCAAGTCAGATGACTCCAAAATAATATCCTTTCCTCCAACAATACCAAATAAAGCAGTCAAAGGATTAGGCTTAAAGTTTACTTTAAAAAGTATTGAGAAAGTTTGAAATACTTCTTTCCAATATTTTCCAAGACTTGGGTATGTCCAAAACATATGAATGAGTGAAGCTTCTCCATTATTCCATTTATCACAATACGGAGATATATCTAAATAAAACAAATATACCTTCAACTTATCCTTGGTCATGTGGGCCCTATGGACTGCTTTAAATTGTAGGAGAGCGTGGCGGGCACATAACGATGAAGTTTTAACCAATTTAAAAACTTGATTCCAAATTTCCCCAGAAATTGAAGTCTGTAAATCTTGTTCCCAAAGATTTTTAATTTTATCTAAAGGAACACTTCTCATTCCCAGCAGCATATTATAAATATTAGATATAGATCCATTATAAAAAGGTTTCAAATTAAAAAATACATCCAGTAGATTCTTATCAGGACTTTTAGGAAATGTACTTATTTGAGACTGTAAAAACTCTCTTACTTGTAGGTATCAAAAAAAAGAGTTTTGGGTAAACTATATTTAGTTGACAGTTGTTCAAACGAAAAGAGACTTTCCTCTACAAACAAGTCCTGAAAGCATTTAATACCTAATCTATCGCATTCATTAAAAGCCACATCAGTCATAGAGGGTTTAAAAAAAGAATTAGAAAAAATGGGACTCGAAAGAGAAACTTTCAATAAGCCAAATTATTTTTGGAATTGTATCAAAATTCTCATAGCGTGTTTAACTACCAGATTATCAGTTAACTTACCCAGAGACAAAGGGAGTGAGGATCCAAGAAGAGAAATAATAGAAAATTTATTAACCGTTAGCTTCTAAAGAAACCCACATTGGGCAGTCCTCACGATTTATGTAATATAACCAGAATGTAAGACTTCTTATATTAACTGCCCCATAATAAAATTTAAAGTTTGGTAAGGCTAATCCTCCATTCTTTTTATCTTTCTAAAGATGAATTTTATTTAATCTAGAACACTTATTCTTCCATATATAAGAAGATATAATAGAGTCAAGAGAATCAAAAAAAGATTTAGGAATAAAAATCAGCAATGCCTGAAAAAGATATATAAATTTAGGTAATATATTCATTTTGGTAGAGTTAATTCAACCAATCAGCGATAATGAGAGTGGCAACCAATTTAACAGTATCCTTTTTACGTGCTTCAATAGGGTAAGAAAATTTTCTTTAAATAGACACATAGTTTTTAATGATTGTTACACCTAAGTAGGTAAATTGGTTTCTTACGATTTTAAAAGGAAGGTTAGAATTTGTTGGTATCAAATTGTTCAAAGGGAAAAGTTCACTTTTATGTAGGTTTAATTTAAAACCTGAGAACTGGCTAAAACAGGAGAGTAAAGAAAGCACATGGGGTAATGAAGTCTCAATATTAGAAATTAATAGCAGCAGATCATCAGTGTACAGCGAGACTTTATGGATAGTGCCTCTCCTTAAGATACCGGTGATATCATTAGATTCTCAAAAGGCAATGGCTAAGGGTTCTAAGGCCAGATTGAAAAGCAAAGAGCTCAACAGACAGCCTTGTCTACTGCCACATTGAAGCTTAAATGGTTTGGAATTATGAGAATTAGTGATAACCCTAGTGGAAGGAGCTAAATAAAGTAATTTAATCCATTGAATGAAAACAGGTCCAAAATTGAATTTTTCTGAAGTTTTAAATAAATAATTCCATTCAACTCTGTCGAAAGCTTTCTCAGCATCTAGGGATACCACACATTCCGATATCATGTTAGGAGGAGAATAAATAACATTTAATAACTGACGAATATTAAAGTGAGAATATCGATTTTTGGTAAATCCTGTTTGGTTATCAGAAATGACAGATGGTAAAATATTTTCAATCCTATTGGCCAAAACTTTAGATAGGATCTTAGTATCAACATTAAGTAATGAAATTGGTCTATAAGAAGAGCATTCAGTTGGATCCTTATTCTTTTTAAGAATAAGCGAAATGGAAGCCTCATAAAAAGATTAGGGGAGTCTGCCCGAATTAAATGAATTCGAAAAAACTGAACATAAATGAGGTATAAGCAGTGAGGAAAAAGGTCTTGTAAAATTCTCCAGAAAATCCATCTGGACCTGGAGCTTTCCTCAAACGTAATGAGCACACAGCCTCAACAATTTCCTCAAAAGAAATAGGTTGTTCCAACAACTTCCTGTTGTCAGCGGAAATTGTAGGAATGCTTAGTTGATCCAAAAAAATGTTCATTACAATTGTTCATTAGAAGATTCAGAACTATAGAGCTTAGAGTAAAATTCTCTAGGAGTATCATTTATTTCTAAATAATCAGTTGTCCTATCACCATTAGCTTTGCATATTTCTTTGATCTGCTGTTTAGCTATAAAGGTTTTAATTTGATCAGCCAATAATTTACCCGTTTTATCTCCATGAATATAAAATTGACTTTTATCTTTTAGGAGTTGTGTCTCAATTTGATAAGTTAAAAGGACATCATATTTAGTTTTAGTTTCAACACGTCTTTTATATAAGGCTGGTTCTGGAGCCAAGACATACTCTTGGTCTAACTGTTTCAGCTGATTAGCTAAATCACTTCTCTCTTTATTGGCTTTTTTCTTAGTACTTGCAGTATAAGAAATAATTTGTCCTTTAATATACACCTGAAAGGCATCCTATCTGGTAAGACTAGAAGCCTCCTCTAACACATTCTCTTCAAAAAAAAAGTAATTTGTCTCTACATAAACTTTAAAAAACCTTTATCAGATAACAAAGTTAGATTAAATCGCCAAAATCTATTTGTTTGAAGAAGACCAGGGAGATTTAAAGATAGAAACACAGGAGCGTGATCTGAAACAGCAATCTCTTTATATTCACAGGATCGAACTGATGGAATCATTTGGCTATCAATAAAAAAAAATCAATCCTGGAATATGTATGATGGACATGAGAGAAAAATGAATATTCCTTGTCTACTGGATGAAAACAACACCAAGCATCAACAATACCACATTTCATTAAAAAAGATTTAATAAACATAGCTGATTTATTTGGCGTCATTGGTTTAGAAGATGAATGATCTAAAACAATTAAAGTCTCCACCCATCACCATTGAGTACAGACTTGGATCTGGCAGAAATGAAAAAGAATGCTCAAAGAAACCTGTGTCACATATATTCGGGAGCATACACATTAGCAAATACCATTAATTTGTTGTGTACTTTCCCAGATACTATAACAAAATGCCCATTAGTATCAGAAATTACTTTATGTTGAACAAAGGGAACTTTATTATCTATAAGGATTGAAGCATCTCTAGCTTTGGCCTGAAACAAGGAATGAAAATGAGATCCTCTCCATTGATTAAAAAGGCGTGAGTTGTCAAACTTGCATACATGGGTTTCTTGAAAGAAAAACAATTGGTACCTTAAGTTTTTTAAAATAGGCAAAAATCTTATTTCTTTTCACAGGGTGATTTAGCCCTTTCACGTTAAAACTAAGTAAATTAATACTTTGATCCATTTTAGAGCTATTTATAAGAAAAGTTAAAGTAGCAATCTGAAAAATGTATATTAAACCCAAATAATGAACCTTGAGATATATTAGCTAAGCAACAGAATTGACTATGTAAGGGGGTTTCGTCTCTTATGTTACTGCACAGGCTAATTAAAATGGCTTCTTTGTTATGTTATACTTGGGAATGCTTCTTTGTTATGTTAAACACTGAGAAAGTTTATTGCCCTATTAGCTTGTTTTGGGTTAGAGTGTGATAAGAAAATGTTACGAACCAATTGGGATAGTTGTTATGATTTTGGTGTATCTGGAAGATTTGTATGTGCGGGGTTTTGGAGGCAGAAGGTGGGAGAGAGAGACAGAGGATGGACCAGGTGCTGTGAGTCTGCTAACGGGGTTGGATCCCGAGGAAGGCGCTCAGCGAGGAGAGGAGATGGAGACGGACTCGTGTGGAGCGTCTGGTCGACCACCGTTGTTGGTCCCAGGTGGCCGGTCGAGGTGGTCCGAGGGGTCGCAGGGTGAAGAAGAAGGGTCCTGAGCTCCAACTGTTTGTGCACGAAGAGATTGAACTTTGATAAGTGTGGCACCTTTTATTTTCATTTTATATTTTATTCTCTATTAATTGTGTAGTTCCAGTAATATCTATAAACTGTAAATCATTTAATCGTATCCGGTGTATTGTCTGTTATTTGGACGGGGTGAGGTACATCACACAGCATCCACACAAACTGATTCCCCAGTTTGGCGGGGCCAAGGGCTGTTTCCCTAGACGACAGCGAGCCGAGTGACCCTGAGGCTGGCTGGGGGGCTACAACTAGATTTCCAAATCAGCTTCAAGAAAAAAGAACTCCCCACCCCCCCTCCCTCCTCCCAAAGAGAGAAACTCGGTCAAAGAACATTCGCTATCTACCTCCCCTAAACACATTCCCTCAGAAAGCCTGTTGGAACTGCTCCAAAGAATTCAAGGTTATTTACTGTTCCAACCAAGACTAAATAAAAGTACGATGACGCGACCTGCTGATCAATCCCCGCGGGATGCGTACACCAATATCAAAGAGCTGACAACAACACACTGCATTGATGGAAACCTGGGAAGATGCACTATTTACCGAGGAAGCATGGCAAAAGAGCTGGGCTGCTGGTCAGATTGAAGCTGAGGGGCTTCAGGGTCCCTATGCCCACCATCCTACTAGCTAATGTGCAAGCCATAGAGAACAAGGTGGATGATCTTAAAGGGAGACTCACCTACTGCAGGGAGATGCAGAACTGCTGTGTATTCTGTTTCACCCAGACCTGGATCTCCCCTGCCACCCCCGATTGTGCCATCCAACCGGAGAGATTTTCGATCCATCGGATGGACCACACGGCGTCTTCAGGCAAGATGAGCGGAGATGGTGTCTGCCTACTGATCAACACTGCGTGGTGCTCGGATGCCGTGTCACTGACAAGCTCCTGCAGCCCGGACCTGGAGCACTTGTCGATGAAGTGTCGTCCCTACTATCTGCCACGGGAATTCACCTCGGTCATACTGACAGCAGTCTACATCCCCTCCCAGGCGGACATGGAGTGTGCTCTGAACATACTGTATGCCAACATCAGTGAACTTGAGACCAGGTATCTGGAGGCTTTGCTCATTACAGCTGGGGACTTTAACCAGGCCAACCCCAGGCCAAAGTTATACCAACATGTCTCCTGCCCCACTTGAGGCCCGAATATACTTGACTACTGCTACACAGCAGTCAAGGATGCCTACCGTTCCGTCCCATGACCTCACTTCGGAAAATCGGACCATCAGGCTGTACTCCTCCTCCTGGCTTACAAACAGAAACTGAAGCGGGAGGTCACAGTGTCAAAAGTGGTGTCGCGTTGGATGGAGGAAACGGATGAGGTCCTCCGTGACTGCTTTGAATCGGTGGACTGGTTAGTATTCAAGGACTCGGCAGCTAACCTCAATGAGTATGCCTGAGCTGTCACAGACTTTATTTGGAAATGCACGGAGGACTGTGTGTCTCGCAAGACGATCCGGGTATTCCCCAACTGGAAACCTTGGATGAATTATGAGGTCAAGTCCCTTTTGAAGGCTAGAGCTGCGGCTTTTAGGTCCGGGGATACCAGTCGCTACACAGAATCCAGGCATAAACTCCGGAAAGCCATTAAGGGTGCCAAGGGGCAATATCGAGCCAAGTTGGAAGCCCAGGCTAACCAGAGGGATGCCAGTAGACTATGGCAGGGACTAAATGAGATCACTGGGCGCAAAGAAAAGGCTGGAAATATCAATAACTGTGGCGCTTCTCTTCCTGATGAACTTAACGTATTCTATGCAAGATTGGAACAGAAGAGGAGCGTCCCGCTCCCTCCGGATGAACCGGACCTGGTGGCATCAAAATTCATCGTCACCGAGGAGGACGTTAGAAGGGCCTTCTTGACGATAAGTCCAAGGAAGGCGACGGGCCCAGATGGCATCCAGGACGGGTTCTCTGGGCCTGTGCAAGCGAGCTAGCTGGAGTATTTGCTGACATCTTCAACTGCTCCTTGCTTCAGTCTAAGATCCCCTTGTGTTTTAAGAAGGCACCGATAATTCCAGTGCCGAGGAAGAGCAAGGTGGCATTCCTGAATGACTATCGACCTGTGGCTCTAACATCAATTGCTATGAAGTGCATCGAGCGATTGGTTATGGCACACATCAACCACAGTTTACCAGTCAACCTCGAGGCTTTGCAATTTGCCTACCGGAGCAACAGGTCAACGGCAAATGCCATCTCTCTGACCTTACATTCCTCCTTAGAACACCTGGAGAATAAAGACGCATATGTAAGGCTCCTTTTCATTGACTACAGCTCTGCCTTTAATACCATCATTCCAAATAAACTGATTCCTAAGCTCCAGGACCTGGGCCTAAGCACTCAGATCTACAGCTGGATCTTCAACTTCCTCACAGACAGGACCCAGGCTGTAAAAATAGGGGACAAGCTCTCCTCTACAATCACTCTGAGCACCAGTGCCCCACAAGGCTGTATACTTAGCCCCTTGCTGTACTCACTGTACACCCATTATTTTTTTAGCCAAGTTTCCATTGAACTCAATATATAAGTTTGCTGATGACATAACAATTGTAGGCCGTATCTCGGGTAATGATGAGTTTGAGTACAGAGAGGAAATTAAGAACCTGGTGGCATGGTGTGAAGACAATAACCTATCCCTCAATGTCAGCAAGTCGAAGGAATTGGTTGTTGACTTCAGAAGGAGTAGTGGACTGCACGACCCCATTTACATCAGTGGTGTGCAAGTGGAATAGGTCAAAAGCTTTAAGTTCCTCGGGGTCAATATCACAAATGAGTTGACTTGGTCCAACCAAGCAGAGTCCACTGCCAAGAAGGCCCACCAGTGCCTTTACTTCCTGAGAAAGCTAAAAAGCCTGTCCCCTTAAACCCTCACTAATTTGTATAGATGCACCGTAGAAAGCATTCTTCTACGGTGCATCACAACCTGGTATGGAAGTTGTCCTGTCCAAGACCGGAAGAAGCTGCAGAAGATCATGAACACAGCCCAGCACATCACACAAACCAATCTTCCGTTCTTGGACTCACTTCACACCTCACACCGTCAGAGCACTGCTACCAGGATAATCAAGGATGTGACCCAGCCAGCCAACACACTTTTCGTCCCTCTTCCCTCCGGGAGAAGGATCAGGAGCTTGACGACTCATACGGCCAATTTGGGAACAGCTTCTTTCCAACTGTGATAAGACTGCTGAACAGATCCTGACCTGGATCTGGGCCGTACCCTCCAAATATCCGGATCTATTGATTTGTACTCCACGGAGCACGAAGCGCAGAATCAAATATCGCTGTGATGATTGTACATTCCAGTATCAATTGTTTGGCGACAATAAAGTATAAAGTATAATATACAGTGAGAAACAAGCAACAGGTTTATCGAGCAGAAATAGCAATTATTCATACTGAAAAATATTAAACAGTCATTTTTTTAATATGTAGTATTTCAGTTTTTGCAAGATTTTTAATCTATTCAGTTTATGTATACAGTCATTTTTTTGAGTCTAAAAATTCTTGCGCCTGCTCCTTCGTATAAAGTCATTTAAATGATCCACCTTCCATTATAATTCTCAGTCGAGCTGGAGAGGGAAAAGAGGGTTTAAAATTTTGGCTGTATAGCTCCGCCATAACTTTTTTTAAACTTAACACGTTCTGCCACAACTTCTGATGAAAAATCTTCAACAATACGAATCTTTTGATCTTGGTAGTCAATCATACCTTTCCCGCGAGCAGTGTGAGGCAGACGATATTTTATTTGAAATTCATGGAAACATGTAATGACTGGTCTTGGTTTTGATTTTGAAGTCAATCCGTAGATAGGCGACCTGTGGGCACGATCAATCAAAGGCAGAGACTTTATAATATCAGGGAATAATTCCATCAAAAGGTTTGCCAAGAATTCTTTAGGATTATTTCCTAACATTTGTTCTTTAAGTCCCAAGATTCGTAACTTGTTCCTCCTACTTCTGTTTTCCAAATCAATAATCTTCTGTCTCATTATTTCGTTGGACTTGGATTGTTTTTCATACAGCTTTTGCAAATCATCCATTCTCTCGTCCAGTACAGTAATAACATCTTCATGTTCCTTTGTCTTCTTATTATGCTCGGTTAGAATTGCTTGAATATCTTCTAGTTTCGTACCTATTTGTTTAATTTCAGCACTGATTTCTTTTCTGAACTGTTGAAACTCCTCAGTAAGCTTTTGAATTGAGCCCGTAATAACTTCCAAAGCTGCTTTGGTAATCATAGTAATATAATAACCCATCTAACAGTAGTATTTCAAAAGGTTGGAGAGAAAAGTAAGTAAATTAGCAGCACCAGCAGAGAGCTGTTACTCCATCAGCGGCCAGCCAGCAAATCCCCCAAGTTTCTTAACACAAAATACTCTGCAGATGCTGGGGTCAAAGCAACACGCACAACACACCAGAGGAACTCAGCAGGTTGGGCAGCATCCGTGCAAACGAACAGTCAACGTTTCGGGCCGAGACCCTTCATCAAGACTGAAGAGGGAAGGGGCAGAGGCCCTATAAAGAAGGTGGGGCGAGGGTTGGAAGGAGAAGGCTGACAGGTTCCAGGTGAAAAACCAGTAAGGGGAAATATAGAGGGGTGGGGGAGGTAATAGGCAGGAAAGGTGAAGAAGGAATAGGGGAAAACACAATGGGTAGTAGAAGGAGGTGGAACCAAAAGGGAGGTGATAGGCAGCTGGGGGAGGGGGCAGTGTGAAACTGGGATGGGGGAAGGGAGGTGGAGCAAATTACCAGAAGTTGGAGAATTCAATGTTCATGCCCCGGGGCTGGAGACTACCCAAATGGTATATGAGGTGTTGCTCCTCCAACCTGAGTTTTCCCTCATCATGGCAGTAGAGGAGGCTGTGTATGGACATATCTGAATGGGAATGTGAAGCAGATTTGAAATGGGTGGCAACCGGGAGATCCTGTCTGTTGTGGCAGACGGAGTGGAGGTGCTCGACGAAGCCGCCCCCCAATCTGCGTCGGGTTTCAGCGATGTAGAGGAGGCTGCACCGGGAGCACCGGATGCAATAGATGACCCCAACAGACTCACAAGTGTTGCCTTACCTGGAAGGACTGTTTGGGGCCCTGAATGGTGGTGAGAGAGGAGGTGTAGGGACAGGTGTAGCACTTACACTTGCAGGGATAAGTGCCAGGTAGGAGTTCCGTGGGGAGGGACATGTGGACCAGGGAGTCGCGGAGGAAATGATCCCTGCAGAAAGCGGAGAGGGGTAGAGAGGGAAGGATGTGCTTAGTGGTGGGGTCCTGTTGAAGGTGACAAAAGTTGTGGAGGATAATGTGCTGGACCTGGAGGCTGGTGGGGTGGTAGGTGAGGACAAGGGGAACTCTGTCCCTGTTGTGGTGGCGGGAGGATGGGGTGAGGGCTGAAGTGCGGGAAATGGAGGAGATGCAGGTGAAGGCATCATTGATGACGGTAGAAGGGAAACCACGAATCTTAAAGAAAGAGAATATTTGAGATGTCCTGGAATGGAAAGCTTCATCCTGGGAGCAGATGCGGCGGAGGCAGAGGAATTGGGAGTAGGGAATAGCATTTTTAATTGTTAATGTTGACTGTTGATTTCCACGGATACTGCCCGACCTGCTGAGTTACCCCAAATTTCTAATTTTGCATTCCTGACTCTAAATTCCAGTATCCAAGGAAATAGTTCTTTAGTTAGCCAGTCCGTTTCTTTTACCAGTTGATACACTCAGTATCATTACACTTTAATCCAGGAAACTGAATTGAACATTATGCACGCAAACACGAGGAAATCTGCAGATGCTGGAATTTCAAGCAACACTCATAAAAGTTGCCGGTGAACACAGCAGGCCAGGCAGCATCTCTAGGAAGAGGTACAGTCGATATTTTGGGCCCAGACCCTTCATCAAGACTAACTGAAAGAAGAGCTAGTAAGAGATTTGAAAGTGGGAGGGAGAGGGGGATATCTGAAATGATAGGAGAATACAGGAGGGGGAGGGATGGAGCCAAGAGCTGGACAGCTGATTGGCAAAAGGATCTGAGAGGATCATGGGACAGGAGGCCCAGGGAGAAAGAAAAGGGGGAGGGGGGAAAAACCCAGAGGATGGGCAAGGGGTATAGTCAGAGGGACAGAGGGAGAAAAAGGAGAGAGAGAAAAAGAATGTGTGTACATAAATAAATAATATATAGGGTACGAGCGGGAGGTGGGGCATTAGCGGTGATGTTAAGAAGGCGTATGATGTGTTGGCATTCATCAACTGTGGGATTGAGTTCAAGAGCTGTGAAATAATGTTACAACTATATAAGACCTTGGTCAGACCCCACTTGGAGTACTGCGTTCAGTTCTGGTCACTTCACTAGAGGAAGGACTTGGATACTATAGAGAGAGTTCAGAGGAGATGTACAATGATGTTGCCTGGATTTGAGGGCATACCTTATGAGAATAAGACCATAAGACCATAAGATATATGAGCAGAAGTAGGCCATTCAGCCCATCGAGGCTGCTCCATTATTCAATCAGGGCTGATCCAATTCCTCCAGTCATCCCCACTCCCCTGCCTTCTCCCCATAGCCTTTGATGCCCTGGCTAATCAAGAAACTATCTATTTCTGCCTTAAATGCACCCAATGACTTGGCCTCCACAGCCACTCGTGGGAATAAATTCTACAGATTTACCACCCTCTGACTAAAGTAATCTCTCCGCATCTCTGTTCTAAATGGACGTCCTTCAATCCTGAAGTCATGAATAGGTTGAGTGAACTTGGCCTTTTCTACTTGGAGCGATGGGGGATGAGAGGTGTATAAGATGATGACAGGCATTGATCATATGGATAGCCAGAGGCTTTTTCCCAGGGCTGAAATGGCTATCATGAGGAGGCATAGTTTTAAGGTGCTTGGAAACAGGTACTTGAGGGGATTTCAGGGGTAAGCTTTTTATACAGAGAATGGTGGGTGTGTGGAATGCACTGCCAGTGGCGGTGGTGGAAACAGATACAATAGGGTCTTTTAAGAAACTCTTAGATAGGTACATAGAGCTTAGAAAATTAGAGGGCTATGTGCTAGGGAAATTCTAGGCAGTCTCTAGAGTAGGTTACATGGTTGGCACAACATTGTGGGCCAAAGAGCCTGTAATGTGCTGTAAATTTCAATATTCTATATTAATATTATGGTAACTGATATTTTGATGATTACTGTCATGTTTACAAGTATAATTTTCCAGTGACAACTTTCAGTGTTAGATAGTGAGTACATGAAGTTCTCATCCTGAAGCAGCACGAGTGATGGACCAACTTTTCCATCAGGGCAGGTTTTCTGGAGTAAACAGCCAACCTACTTGCCTTACATTGGTGGGTAAAAATCCTTTGGATTTTTGATCTAATTTATAATATACATACATATTTAACAAATAGCATTTGCAATACAGTCAAAGTAAATATGCATAGACCAGAGTGCAGGTAACCATTAAATATAGATTTCCATAATCTAAAACATAGAATTTTAAAACCTGTTTCTGAAAACCACTCAATATTAAAATTAGTGCTGGACAAATTAAATGCTCGCTCACTTACCTGACATGATTGACTTACCTACCCAACAGACAAAGTTCCGGGACTTCTAGCCAAGAGCAGGCATTGACCACTGAGCTATCTCACTTTAGTTTATCATAGCCAATTTATATCGTTAGTTAAATGAAATAACAATCAGGAGCAGAGTCTCATATTTTAATGTTTACTGAATGTCGTTCCTTTCGGAGCTCTTTCAAGATGAAGCGATTTTGATATTGACATTATCCAGAGAAAAGAACTTGCGTGAAACTTTTTCTAATGTACTTACCCAAAAATAATCATTCACATAATGTACACTGCAGGAAGTGACATGCTTGGCTACTTCTTTTTGGAGGCTCCAACTCAGGTACATTTGGTTCACAGACACTTTCCTCCTCACCATCTGCCATCATTGGAGAAAGCGAGCTGAGCTTAGCTGACAGTGAAGAAAAATGTGTTGCTTGGTAACCCACCGAAAAGACAGGAAAGTTTTATGCATTAATTTTCAGGATCTGAGTGTCATTGGCGAGGTCAGTATTTAATACCCACCCTTAAGTGCCCTTGATAAGGTGATGGTGAGCCCCTGTGAAGGTAAGCCAGTCAATAATATTAAAGAGGACATCAAAAGTTTCTTCAGATATATAAAGAGTAAAAGAGAGATGAGAATAGATATCGGACAGCTGGAAAATGGTGCAGGAGAGGTAGTAACGGGTGGGAGGAAATGCAGATGAACTGAATAAGTATTTTGCATCAGTCTGCACTGTGGAAGACACTAGCTGTTTGAGAGTATCAGGAGGAAGTGAGTGAAGTTGCCATTGCTAGAGAGAAGGTGCTTGGGAATCTGAAGGGTCTGAAGTAGATAAATCACCTTGACTGGATGGTTTACAGCCCAGGGTTCTGAATGAGATGGCTGAAGAGATTGTGGAGGCATTAGTAATGATCTTTCAAGAATTACTAGGTTCTGGCATGGTTCCGGAGGACTGGAAAATTGCAAATGTCACTCCCCTGTTCAAGAAGGAAAAGAAGAATAAGAAAGGAAATTTTAGGTATTGTGTTTGATATTGAGGGATAATGCAGAGCACGTACCATGAAGCCAGCATGCAGGATACTCAACTAAACCTTATCCATAACTCTACTTGTACCGTATGTGAAGTCTTCCCATGTGGGAGTGGCTAACTGAGTGGCACAGGAATAACACTGTTAACTACCACAATAAAAGGCCAGTTATTCTGACCTCCACCCAGCTGGTGGCGTAGTGGCATCAGCATTGGATATCCAGACGAAAGGTCCCGAGTTCAAATCCAGCTGGCTCCCCTGAACGCTTTGCATTCGTGCTGGGTTATGAAATTTAACTGGTTTGGAAATTCAACCGGCAGAAGGCAATGGCAAACCACTGACAGTTCCCCACTACGTCAGAGAGGTGTGGAGGGAACTTGCCCGCTAACCAGTGAAACTCTGGATGCAATGTACCTTTCCTTATTCTGACCTCAGTGGGTGGGAAGATATTGGAGTCGATTGTTAAAAATGTGGTTTTGGGGGGTACTTGGAGGCACATGATAAAATAACAGTAGTCAGCATAGTTTCTTTAAGAGAAAATATTGCCTTACAAATCTGTTGGAATTCTTTGAAAAAATAACAAGCAGGTTACACAAAGGAAAACTGACTGATGTTGTGTACTTGGATTTTCAGAAGACCTTTGACAAGGTGACACACATGAAGCTACTCAGCAGATTAAGAGCCCATGGAAAGATACTAGTGTGAATACAGCATTGGCTGATTGGCAGGAAGAAAAGAGTGGGAATAAAGGGAGCTTTTCTGGTTGGCTGCCAGTGACTAGTGATGTTTCACAGGCATCAGGTGTTCGGATCGATTCTTTTTACATTAAATGTCAGTGACTTGGATGATAGAATTGATGGCCAAGGTTGTGGAAGATATGAAGATAGGTGGAGGGGCAGGTAGTTTTGAGGAAGCAGGGAGGCTGAAGAAGGATTTAGATAGATTGGGAGACTGGGCAAAGAAGTGGCAGATGGAATAAAGTGGCAGAACATGGACATGTACTTTGGTGGAAGATATAAAAGAGTAGACATATTTTCTAAATGGAGAGAAAATCCAGAATCTGAGGTGCAAAGGGATTTGGGAGTCCTTGTGTAGGATTCCCTAAAGGTTAGTGTGCTGGTTGAGTCTGTGGTGAGGAAGGTAAATGCAATGTTAGCATTAATTTCAGGGTGACCAGAATATAAAAGCATGGATGCAATGTTGAGGCTTTATAAGCCATTGATGAGGCCCCACTTGGAGTCTTGTGAATACTTTTAGATACCTTAGATACCTTAGATACCTTATCTAAGAAAGGATGTACTGGCATTGGAGCTGGTTCAAAGGAGGTTCATGAAAATGATTCTGGGATTGAAAGGCTTGTCATATGATGGCTCTGGGCCTGTATTCACTGGAGTTCAGAAGAATGAGGGGGGCAATCAGTGTTAAAAGCACAGAGTCTAGCCTACAGTGGAGATGGGGTGGGGGGGGGGGGGGGTTGGTCTGCTGGCTGCCAAGAGGTGTGGCTTACAAAATGAAGTGACCACAAGCATTCTTGTTTGTGTCAGCGAAATGCAAGACAATGGGGTTTTGTCACTTCGCGCATCAAACATAGTCACTGGTATGATCAAGCAACAGCTGGGATACTATCTCCAGAAGCATTTAAACCATCTATGTGAATTATTTTGTCACAGCAAATGTATCTGAGAAGCATTACATGCAAATGTCAACCAGAAGGGAAATGGTATAAGTATTAGAAAGCATTGGAGACTTTTAGAAATGACAAGGAGAATGACAGAGAGTTGGGGTGACAGAAAGGAGAACAAAATGTGTTCCTCAGCTTTCAGTTTCTGTGATGGATAACTCGTTTTTCTACATCTCATTAGTGTATTCTTATAGTTCGTAAAAATTATATCTGTGTTTGGGAATCCTTTATAGCTTGTAAACTTTTTGTAATTTGGAAATCTTTTAAAAATCCGAAATCCTCTGTGAGTGTTAAATGTGTGTTAAGAATTCAAAGGTCCAAAACAAGTTTCAAAGGTTCACTTATTATCAAAGTATAAAAATCTGAAATTCCTCTTCTCCAGATACCCATGAAACCAAGAAAGAAAAGGCCGGCAGCATGATCATCAACCCCAAAATCCTTCCTCCCTGCACAAGAAAATGAACAAAAACAGAACGGGCATATCAACCCTCAAATCTCCCTTCTCCACACACAAATAAAAACAAGAAAGATCGAGCGAAAAACACAGAGCACAAAAAAAAGTCCACATCCAAATTGATGAAAACCTGGACAATATTCTCTCAAACAAGAGAAAATCTGCAGATGCTGGAAATCCGAGCAATACACACAAAATGCTGGAGGAACTCAGCAGGCCAGGCAGCATATATGGAAAAAGTACAATGGTTCTGTGGAATGCTTTGCCTCAGAAGGCCGGGGAGGCCAATTCTCTGGATTCTTTCAAGAAAGAGTTAGATAGAGCTCTTAAAGATAGCGGAGTCAAGGGATATGGGGAGAAGGCAGGAAAAGGGTACTGATTGTGGATGATCAGCCATGATCACAGTGAATGGCAGTTCTGGCCTGAAGGGCTGAATGGCCTACTCCTGCACCTATTGTCTATTGTCTAACATTTTGCGCCGAAACCCTTCAGCAGGATTGGAGAAAAAGTGCTGAGGAACAGATTTGAAAGGTGGGGGGATGGGAGAGAGAAACGCCAGGTGATAGGTGAAACTTCAAGGGGGAGGGATGAAGCAAAGAGCTAGGAAGTTGACGGATAAAATAGACAGAAGGCCATGGAAGAAAGAAAAAGGGGGGGGGTGGAGGAAGGAACACCAGAAGCAGGAAATAGGCAGATGGGTGGGCAAGGAGGTAACATAAGAGAGGGAAAAGGGGATGGGAAATGGTGATGATGGCGGGGTGAGAAGGCATTACCGGAAGTTCGAAAAATCGATGTTCATGCCATCAGGTTGGAGGCTACCCAAATGGAATATAAGGTGTTGTTCCTCCAACCTAAGTGTGGTCTTTTCATATTCTCCCTCACAGTAACAGGGGAATCTCATAAGCAATGAAAAGGCAAGTCACCCCTTTCCTTATCAGGATTGGTCTAAATGTAAATGTGTGTCATTAAACATAAAATAAACTATGTTTAAACTACTTTGTTAGCTGGAAGTATCTCCTCCATGGTTGGGAGTGGGTAAGCAGTGGATATTTGCAGGTTGACCTTGCCGAAGAAACGAGACAGAGGAGTAAGCTAGTCCTTAAAGAGTAGCTGGATACAGTATAACATCCCTAAATCTATATTGGATAGGGCTTAAAATCTTCTTTGTGGATAGTGATCCTAATACCATCACTGGAGTACCTGCAGGTAGTAGCATCTTTCTTTATGGTATAGGTCATAGACATTGGAAGAAATGTCAGAGTAGTCTGATGAGTAACTTCAGTGCATTTTGTAAATATTATTGCTGCAGCCATTCTGCATCAATGGTGGAAGGATGAATATTTTGGATGGTTGCTGAAGTATCGATCATGCAGTCTGTCTTATCCTATGTGGGACTGAGCTTCTTGAGAGTTACTCATCCGGAGGAGGGAGGAGTATTCAATCACGCTGCTGATTTGAGCTGTGCGAATGGCTAGGGCTTAAGAGTGTCATGGGATAGTGGGGAGTCTAGGACTAGAGGGCACAGCCTCAGAATAGAAGGACATCCCTTTAGAGCAGAGAGATAAAGTGGAATTTCTTTAGCCAGAGGACGGTGGATCTGTGGAATCCATGTCACGGATAGCTGTGGATGCCAAGGCATTGGGTATATTTAAAACGTAGCTTGATATGTTTTTGATTAGAAAAGCCATCAAAGTTTATGGGGAGAAGGCAGGAGAATGGGGTTGAGAGGATAATAAATCAGCATTGATGGAATGGTGAGCAGACTCGATGGGCAAAATTCTGCTTCTGCAAATATGTCTTATAGCCTTAGTGAGATGAGTTGCTCATTGTATTTTACTTGTCTTCTGACCTACGCTTGTGGACTTGGTGTCATGGTCCGGTCCATAAACTACTCATTTCAGTTAATTTCCCTTTCTCTGGATTCAATTCCTGCCACTGTCTTGTTTGTGCTTTCTCCCCATGGCTGCATGGGATTCCTCCAAGTGCTTTAGTTTGCTCCCACATTGCAAAGATGTACGGGTTAGTAGATTAATTGTTCACATGAGTGTCATTGGGCGGTGTGGACACATTGATCCAGAGGGCCCTGGTACCATGTTCTATCTCTAAACTAAATTAAAAAGAAATTTAAAAAGGCTTTATCCCTAAAATATAATGGCCAGAATGAGTATCAGAACAAAAACATGTAGACTCTATAAATCTGAAGTAAAAAACTGAAAAGCATTCAGCAGGACAGGCAGAGTCTGTGGAAAGGAAAACAGAATTAATGTTTCTGATCAAAGACCTTTCATTAGAATTGGGAAAGAGGAAAATAAAGCTAAGCTGCAAAGAAGGTGGAAGGATGTAATGTTAGGACAAAAGGAATACACTGGACACCAAATTTTTTCGAATGTGCTTCCTCAGAAATTTCTTTTGTTCATGATCGACTGCTTGAAGCTGAACACACCTATAATTACAGATTATTAGTATCACATAAGAATTTGGAGAAACAATAAATGAACTTTTATTGAATTTAATGTGTTTAATTATATAACGGGGCTGATGCTTTGCAACAGTACAACTAAGCTAAAAATGTTTTGTTGAGGATTTTCATTTGTACTCAGTATCTGAGGGTTCTCGAAAAAGTGTCAAACAATAGTCAGCCAGCATTGATGGATTCCAGTTGCCCTGATACCGTTTCTCCATGACCGCAATGTCCTAGTGAAAACTTACACCATGCTCATCAATGATAGTGCCAAGATTTGCAGGAGAGAAGTCTGAATGGGAATGCATAAAATGAATCTAGTGACATGTTGAACTTCATAGTTCTATATGCTTGAAGAATGTTGTCAACCAGCCGTTTGTAGTTTAATGCTCTGAAGTTGAATATCCTTAAATGCCTTCCATGCAATTTTCTCCGCTCCCACTAGAAATTCTTCAAATTGCCTGTCATTGATGACCTGTTTGATTTGTAGACCAACAAAAATGCCTTCCCAGTGGCCACCCAGTTTAATTCCACTTCCCATTCACATTTTGATATGTCAATCCGTGGCTTCTTCTCCTGTCGTGATAAGGCTGCACTCAGGTTGGAGGAGTGGGTAGCCTCCAAGCTGATGGCATGAACATTGATTTCTCAAACCTACGGCAATGCACCCTGCCCTTCACCATTCCTCATCCCCTTTTCCCTCTCTCACCTTATCTCCTTGCCTGCCCATCATTTCTCTCAGGTACACCTCCCCTTTTGTCTTTCTTCCACGGCCTTCTTTTCTCTCCTGTGGGCCTCCTCCTTCTCCAGCCCTGTATCTTTTTCACCAATCAACTTCCCAGCTCTTTCCTTCATCCCTCTCCCACCCAGTTTCACCTATCACCTTGTGTTTTATTATCCCCTCCCCCACCTTTTAAATCTACTCCTCATTTTCTTTTTCTCCAGTCCTGCCAAAGGGTCTCAGCCCGAAATGTTGACTCTACTTTTTTGCCACGGATGATGCCTCGCCTGCTGAGTTCCTCAAACATTTTGTGTGTGTTGCCTGGCATCAGTTATTCTGATTAAATTTTGAATTGAAATAACAAATAAATGCTATTTCAAAAAAATGTTGTGTGATAGGGAAATTTCATGGTGGTTTTCATGATCAGTGGCCCAAAATCCATAAGACGCACCCAAAAGTCTTCAGGAAGCAAAATTTTGGTTTTCCAGTGATATTGGTGAGTAGGTCAGTCCAGCTCAAATGGGTTGATGAGGCTGTTGGATGGTGATTATGCTTCTTAGCAAATCAATTTGTAGTAAGGAAGAGAGAAAAAAAAGCAGCCAAGTTCACACATAGATAACTAACAGCAGAAGTACTCAGCTTTGATAAGAAAAGGTGAGTTACCTAAAACTGCAGTGTTTGATATTATCTCCAGAAGGTTGCAGTGTGCCCTAACTGAAGCTGAGGTATTATTTCTCAAGTTTGCACTGAGGCTAATTATAATGGCTAGAGTTTATTTGTGAGTTGTTTGATGGCATTAGAACTGTCTTTCGTACATAAAAATAATGACACTCCAGTTTTACTCCCCTGAAGCTTTCTGGATGTACCATGGATCCATCCCTTGTACTGGTCATTGAAATATGAATGTCTTTTCTTTGTGTTATAGTTCCAACAGGTGACTGGATAATTTATTGTATTATTGGTTACTGGGCTAATTCTTTCAAACATGTATTTTTGATAGAAGGAAGGTACAAATGCACTGGAAAGACAACAAACTAAAGTTCGATTATTTTTGACATAAAGATGATGTTAGATTAAAGTACATGATCAGATGATGTGAGTGTGACACCATCATGTTGAAGTTAAGACGCATTTTATCTCTGTTTCCTATATAAAATAGCTCACGGAACCCTCTTTACATTACTGAATGAATTCTGAGCTGCAGAAATGCCATTGTTACAGAGCAGAAATTTCTTTGTGTATTGTGTCACATTCATAACAGGATAAGGTTATAGAAACTGAACTGTTATATTAATGAATGCTAACTAAAACTTCTGGTGCTCTTTAATAACCTTCTCACTGATGTTCAGTTGGGTTTGCCAAGACCACTTGGCTCCAACCTTCACTGGAGCTTCAACGTAAATGTTGACAGAAAGAAACAAATTCTAGCGCGGGAGTGAGAGTGACTGAGCTTACTGACAAGACAGAGTTTGACTAGTCTGATTTCCAGCTGTTTCAGAACAATTAAAAATTTTGAGTAATTTTGAAAAAGTCTTCAGTGGCAAGAATCATACGTTTAACAAAGGAAGTCAAAGGGCAATAGGCAAGACTCTTTGATTACTTTATCCCAATATTAGTTTGGAAGTCATGTTGTTTTCAGATTACTATACTTTTCTCAAGTTCAGTAGGAATTCCATGGGTAATGAGGTAATTGATGCCTATTTTCAGAAAGATTAAAGAATATTTAGGCTTGACCTGATAAGTTGTAAGTAAAACTTATGTCACACAAGTTCAAGGCAATAGCCATGTCCGAAAAAGGATTTTATAAACAACCTCCCTTCATATTCAACAGCATCAACATGGCCAGATCTTCAACCATCTGCTTTCTGGAGACCACTGCTGATCAGAAACTCAATTGGGCCATTTACATAAATGTGAGTCTACAATGTAATGTCAGAATTGCTCTTGAGAAGGTAGTGTTGAACTGATTATATGAATGCCATCAATCCCATGATGAAATTACTTCTGCAGTGGGGTTTTGTTGATTTTGATCCAGTGATAATGAAGAAAAGCTATTGTGTTGTCAAGTCTATGTAGTGTGTGTAACTTGGAGATAATATGTTGAAGATAACTTCCTACATACCAATTGTTCTTGCCTTTCTAGATGATTGCAACTACATGCTGGAGGCACACTCAAGGCAAATTTGGCAGGTAACTTTATTGAGCTTATTGATTGTTCTTGAAGCTGCAATCCTTTAGGCAAGAACACAGTCTTTCATCACATTGCTGTCTTATGCCATGTAGATGGTAGAAGGCTTTTGAATGTCACTGATTAAGTAAGTTCCTTCAAAATACTCAATTCTTGACACTAGTACCATCTTTTACAGCTGAGACTGCAGAGCATGGCATCGCTGAAGAAGACCATGAAGAGCTGCACAATTGAAGCAAAGGAATGAAAACAACACACACAAAATACTGGTGGAAGGGTCTTGGCCTGAAACGTCAACTGTGCTTCTTCCTATGGACGCTGCCTGGCCTGCTGCGTTCCACCAGCATTTTGTGTGTGTTGCTTGAATTTCTAGCATCTGCAGGTTTCGTTGTGTTTGAGCAAAGGAATGAATTTGGGATTGCTTCAAATTGCAGGACTGGACTATGTTCAAGGGTTCATCAGCAGACCTAAGTGAACATGTCAAAGTTGTCACTGACTTTATAAGGACATGCATGGTCTGACAAAACATTTCAAGTCTTACCCTGCCAAAACCCATTTTGAATCTCTGGAGATTCATAATCTTCTGTGGAGACTGCACCGAACACTATGTAGAACAGATGGAGAGAAAACTATCCACAAGACTACATGAACATCAGCTAGCCTCAGGAAGATACCATCTCCTGTCACTCATCTCAGTACATGGAGGCTAAGAAGGACATGAGTTTGTCTGGAAACCACTAAAATCCTGCCAGAAGCACTAAACAAGAAATTAAGAAAATTCTTAGAAGTTTGGTTCTCAATGGAAGACCCTATTAATAAGCATACTTAACTGGACGCAATTTATGAACCTATGCATCTGTGGGGTTGGGGCCAAGGGGTGAGCTGTAGACGGCTGAGGAACCAATGCTCACAACAATGGATAACCAGCGCTATGGGCCAGTGGAGATCACTCAGCTATCTGGTTGGCCAGGACCCAGCAGAGTCTAGTGACCAGCATGACATCCAACCAATAAGAAGAAAGAGTTGGACCAATATAAACATTAAGCACTCAGCAAAAACTACACTCAATTGGACACTAGTGTCAAAATATTTGCGACCTAATCTCCAGGGTTGGTGGACGACCCTACAAACAAGATTCATAATCTGCTGGATCTGTGGCGTTTGGGACCTAGAGCTATGTAAGAAGTCCGGGTATGACCTCTGGAGGGCCTTTGCAGACTAATCTGGATTCACAGGTGGATGCTCGACAGCTATGGCAGGACTTATACAATGTAACTAGATCAGGTAGCAGAAGTGGCAAGGAGCCATTACTCCCTGATGAGCTCAATTCCTTTGATGCACAGTTCGATATGACACACTCACAAATGCTCCACATCTCTGAATTACTCTGTAATCTCAGTCTCCGAGGGTGACATCATGGAATCCTTCAAGAGGGTGAATCCATGAAAGGTGTCTGGCCAAGTAGCATACCCGAGCGAGTATTAAAAGTCTGTGCAGAACAATTGGCTGGAGTACTTATAGACATATTCCACCTCTCACTTCTGTGGTCTGAATTTCCTATTTGCTTTAAAAGGCACTTATTGTACCGGTGCCTTGGAAGAGTGTGGTGACCTATCTCAGTGATTACTGTCCAGTAGTATTTACATCAAATGTAATTAAGTGCTTTGAGAGGTTGGTTATGGTACAAATCAACTTTTGCCTTAGAGGTAACTTGGACCCACCACAACAGGTCAACAGCAGATTCAATTTCTCTACCTTTCCACTCTGCACTGTACTATCTGAACAATAAGAACTCATATGTCAGGCCGCTATACATCAAATGCATCACAGTGTTCAACATAATCATACCATCCAATATCACTATCAAGCTACAAGACCAGGGCCTCTGTACTTCCTGTACAATTGGATACTCAACCTCCTCAGTGACGATTAGCAATAACCTCTCCCTGCTGACCAGTAACATGTGTGTACCTCAAGACTATGTGCTTAACTCCCTTCTCTACTGTCTATACACACATGATTGTGTACCTAAGCACAACTCAAATATCATCTTCAAATTTGCTGATGGTACCACTCTTGTTCGATGTATTTCAGGTAGTGATGAGTGAATGTACCAGAGAGAGATAGGACACCTTGTCCCAACTTATTGATGGAGCTATAAAGATGGCAAGGCAGTGGCTATATGTCATTAGGAGTTTGAAGAGATTTGGTTTGTCAACTAAAACATTCAGAAGCTTCCATAGTTGTTCCGTGGAGAGCATTCTGACAGGCTGCATCATTGCCTGGTTTGGCAGAGGGTGGAGGGCTACTGCACAAGACTGAAAGAAGCTACAGAAAGTTATAAAATTAGTCTGCTCCATCTTGGGTACTACCCTCCATAGCACTCAAGTCATCTTCAAGAAGCGGTGCCTCGGAAAAGTGATGTCCATTAAGGCCTCATCACTCAGGGCATGCCCTCTTCTCATTGTTACTGTGAGGAAGGAGGTACAGAAGCCTGAAGGCACACACTCAGCGATTCAGGAACAGCTTCTTCCCCTCTGCCATATAATTCCTAAATGGATATTGAACCCATGAACACTACTTCACTTTCTAAATATATATTATTTCTGTTTCATGCACTCTGTTTAATCTCTTCCATATACTTACTGTGATTGATTTGCTTATTTATTTATTCATTTTCCCTTTCTATATTATCATTATTGCATTGACCTGCTGCTGCTAAGTTAACAAATTTCACGACACATGCCGGTGACAATAAACCTGATTCTGATTGTAGTGTGGTGGTGCAGCAGCTTCCTACTCAACGTCAACTAAAAACTAGAGAGATGATTGTTGACTTAAGGAAGGGGAAAGAGTGCACCAGCCTACTTTGGAGGATTGGCAGTGGAAAGAATCAGCAGCGTTGTGACTGACAAAAACTGAGCCACACAGAATCTCTAACTGAAAAATATAAAAGTCCTTGTGGTGGCATCCATTAGTCTTGCGAGACCATGGATCTGCACCTGGAAAGTCTTGCTTCAGTCTGTGTTAGAGCAGCGTCTGTTGTGGCTGTAGAGTCCCACACGGGGGTGACAGTCTCTGCTGCGGCGACTGCACTTGAAGGCGCTGTCCTCCAGTGTTGTCTTGGTGCTGTTTTTCCGACGAGTGCGCTTTTCTTCAGCAGCAAGCCTCAGCTTCTCTTCTCCTCTTTTTAGACCTCTGCATAGTTCCAGCCTCCAGTGAGAGTGATCGCTTGCGATGTCCTCCCACCTCTCGACGTTCATTTTCAGTGACTTCATGTCTCTCTTGCAAACGTCTTTGAAACGAAGATGGGGCCGCCCTACTGCTCTCTTGCTGGAGGCTAGTTGCCCGTACAGCAGGTTTTTCGGGATCCTCCCGTCTGACATGCAGTGTACGTGGCCCAGCCAGTAGAGACGGCATTGTTGGAGCAGGGTGAAGAGGCTGGATATCTGGGCGCGGGCCAGGACCTCATTGTTGGTGACTCAGTCAGTCCACGTGATGTCCAGGATGCATCTCAGGCTGTGAAGGTGGAAAGCATTGAGACGCCGCTCTTGTCTGTAGTAGAGGCTCCAGGTCTTGCTGCCGCAAAGCAGTGTGCTGAGGACGCAGGCCCGTAGACTGCAACTTTGGTGTGCGTCGTCAGCTTTCTGTTCTCCCAGGCTCTCTTTGTCAGTCTGGCGAATGTTGAGGCTGCTCGTCCGATCTGTCTATTGATCTCAATAGACGGATCGGAAAAGTCCTTATTCACACAACAATCCAAGAGAATCCAAGAGAATCTCACTCTCCTGACATAATATTTAATATTTCTTCAATACAGAGATAACAATAATTAAGTACCGTTTCAATTACTATAATCACCTACTTAACTTTAATATTTGGAATATTTTCAGGTAAATTTACAGATTTACAACACCAATACATCCCAGCTCACAGAACTCCTATGAATATTCAGTAGAGGTGTCTGTTTCAAAAGCCAGACACTGAAAATTCATTCCTTTTATTATAGTATTGAGGGATCGCTCCATCAATAATCAATTAACCAAAAGGTTAAATGGCAAAACAGATCTGTCCTGAATTGTGCCTTGAGTGGTAGAGACACACTTTTAACAATGTGCTAATAGCTTCCCAGGAACATTCATCTATTGGCTTCCCCTGTGTAGTTTCAATGGGACAGAATCAGAATGATTGGTTTTGGTAGCTGCAAAGTATCAGTTGGAAGTTATATTCTGTACAGATTTTATCTCCTGTTTTAATTTTAGTTTATCCACAGTTATGCTAGTCATAATTTCACAACTCCAGAATGATTTCTAACAAGTAGCAGCGGAGAATAATGAATCTGCACAATTCATCACAGATACATCCCTCCTCACCATCTGTAGAATCTGTAGAAGGCACTGCCACAGGAAGCAACATCCATCATCAAAGATCCTCACCATCCAGGCAATGCCATCGGGCAGGAGCTATGGAAGTTCAAAAGTTCAAAGTAGATTTATCATCGAAGTATGTATACCATGTACAACCTTGAGATTCATCTTCTTGCATGCAGCTGTGAAACAAAGAAATACTATCCATGAAAACTCCCACCAAATAAAGATCATCAAAAATCCAATCTGCCAAAAAAAAACAAATTGTACAAAAAATAAGAAAATAAACAAATAACACAGAGAACATGAACCAGAGTCTTCAAAAATGAGGCAAGTGCAGCTTGAAAAGGTTCCTGCACCTCACACTTGATGGTAGTAGTGACGGGAGAGAGAGAGAGAGAGAGAGAGAGAGAGAGAGAGGTCAGATGCAGACAGTCAGGACAGGCTCAGGTGAGGGATCACAGCTGATACGCAGTAGTGTGCTGGACACCGGTTCAGCCTCTGCCCTTGGCCTTGAAACCTTAATTGTTTTAATCTGGCTCAGTGTTTAAATCGGCTGAACGTCGGTTCATTTTTTGCCCCTTCGAAAGGTTCAAAGGTTCATTTATTATCAAACTACACAACTCTGAAGGTCTTCATGTCTGGATAGACATGAAACCAAGAAAGAAAAGGAAGGCAGCACGATCATCAAACCTCAAATGTTCACTCCTTGCACAAAAATAAAAACAAACAAAAACAGAACAGGCATATCAACCCTCAAACCCCTCCTCCCACACAAAAAACCAAAACAGAACAGGGACATAAACCCCCAAACCTCTCCTCCCACACAAAAACACAAACAGAACAGAACAGGCATATCAACCCTCAAATCCCTCCTCCCCCACAAAAAACAAACAAAATGGAACAAGCATATCAACCTCCAAATCTCCCTCCCTACACAAAAAAAACAAGGAAGATTGAGCAAAAAACAGAGTATAAAAAACTATAAGACTGAAAAAAGGACCATAGTCCAAGTTCATATCCAAAATGCAGAAGACCTGGGTGACATTCTCCGAACACTACTACCCCCTTCTGTAGCAGAGCCAAAGACAGGAAGCTGGAGCTCACATTCCGCAAAGTCCTCTCAAAGACTGCTGAGCGCTGGAACACCCAAACAAGCTCAAACTTCCACATTTGCCTCAATATTTCAATCTCCCTCGTCGTTTTAATTGGCAAACAATAGTCGTTTTAATTGGTGAAATGGAGCCAAACATCAGCTCGCACCCCGTCCCGCAGCCTGCCTACCATGAAGTTTGTACATGCTACCTCTGCCGTCCAGAATCCTCTCAGAGACTGCAAATCCAGCCTAAAGTTTCAATCAGGCCTGAAGCTTAAATCTGGCCTCAAGTCCACGCTGGCAAAGGCTGTACCTTCATTCTCAAGAGTCGATTTCACTAAATCCTTCAAGATACCTCAAAAATGCCAGATCGTTCAGACGGTTCAAAAGCACAGCTCCCAAAGGGAAATTACAGGCTGTGAAATGCAGTGGTCATAGTCCAGAAAAAGTATGCTTAGTAGAATGATTAGTAGTTTTGTTAGCTGTCCGCAAAACATTGCTGTATATCGGCACCACCATCTTGCCATCAGCATCGTCTTGAGAAGACTGAAGATCCAGACAATCAGGTTCAAGAAGAGCTCTCCTCTTCAACCATTCGGCTCTTGAACCAACGGGCAAAACCCTAATCATTACCGAAGTATGGCAACACTATGACCACTTTGAACACTTTGCACCAAAATAGACTTTGTTTTCTTTATTCTAATTGTGTTCGTTCTTGTGAATGCTGCCTGTATGATGCTATGTGCCAGTGATGTTGCTGCATGCAATCTTCTCACTGCATCCGCACATATACATGTACTTGTATATCTGACAATAAACTCGACTTTGATTCTGAGTAACAATAGCATCCAAACAAGCTAAAGAGCCACTATTATTATTCCATGAAACTGCTTCTTTGGCTTTGATAATTTTATACATAATTTTTAAAATTCTAATCTAATCAGTGGGTTCAAGTGGCTAATGCAAAATTCATGTACTGCTTTGGTTAAAATCTGATGCTGTATGATTTAGCAGTGCTATTCAAAGAGATGTGATTTATTTAAATGAGACTGTTGTGTAATTTTAATGTATTAGCAGCAGAATAAGATGCTGCAAATACTCAGGCGGGATCTGTGGAGAGAAGACATAAGTCAACATTTCAAGTCAATAACTTTTCATCAGAACTGGATAAGTTATCCCTCCAGTGGTGCTGCTGACATGTTGAGGACTTACAGCTGTCATTGTATTTATTTCAGATCCCTCTTCATATTTTGGTATTTCAATGTACTACCTTATCGAAAAAAATGTTTCACACATTCACATTAAGCTCAATTTACACATTCAAAATCCTTTTGAAGTATTTCAACACAGATGATACAACCAAAACAATTAGATCATGTTGTTTGTGCATCCATTTGCATTTCTTAAAGAAATGCTTTATTACTACTGATAAGCTCTACTGGTTCTTTCTTCATGTTGTTGCAGAGAACGAGTGAAACCAAACGCGTGGCACTGGCACGGAGATAGACTTAGGATGCAGAGGAGGACGGAAGTGTGGCTGGAGCTGAACGGCAAACAGGAAAGTGAACGGAAAGGCAGGAGGCAGGCAAAACTTATCTTGAGATGGGGCGTTGCTGGAGCTGAACGGCAAGCAGGAGGATGAACAAAAAGGTAGGCGGCAGGCAATACTTATCTTGACATGGAGAGACAGAGTTACACAGGCAAACCTTGGTACTGAAGTAAAACTTAGAATACACAATGCTAAGTGGCTGGGAACGTGAATTACCACTCTGGCTGAAACAACGATCTGGCGATGAGTAGATACAAAGCTGGGGTTTTTATGCTGCAGGTTTAGATAAGAATCAGGTGCCACAATCAAGGAGCCCAGGAGAACACGGGGAAAAGGAAATTAGGAGAGTATGAGGAATTAACGGTCGGAACCATGACACATGTCTGGTTATTTATATCTCAGCTAAACGCAAGGACATATGGGGTGGGGAATAATTGGTGGTATTGGCTTAATGGCAGCATTCCTACCAATGAATCAGTGACAGAATCAAATTAAAACAGCTCTCTCAGATATGACAACAAGGTTGTAAATTATTTTTTGTAAATTATTCTTCAATGTCGGAAATAAACCATTTAAATGGATGGCAAACATCTATAACAAAATGAACTTGAATGAATGAGTTAGAAGGCACCTGAGGGGCAACTTCTTCACACAGATAGTTGTGTGTATATAGAAAGAATTTCTAGATAAGAAAAATAAAGGCTTTTAAAAAACATTGGAGAGGTATATGATAAAGAAGGTTTAGTGAGAGGCAGACAAATGTGGGCAAATGGGACCAGCATAGATGCATATCTTGGTTAACCTGAATAACTTGGGCTGTAAAGCTTGTTTCTATGTTGGATCACTCAATGACTCCGAAGAACAAGTTCTCCTGGATTCCTTATCAATACTTTTTCTATAAGTACATTTTAGGAAATGATTATCCAGTCATTTATAGTGAGATTGATAGTGAGATTGGATGGTATGATTATCTTGAATACAACACTATATTTACAGCAGCCTGACATATGAGTTCCATTTGTCCAGATGGCACAGTGAAGAGTGAAAAGCCGTTGACCTATTGTGGTGGTGGGCAAATTGAAGTGGATCCAAGGCAACTCTATGCCAACACCTCAGGAAGGGTCTCTACTCGTACGTTGACATTTTGTTCTTTTCCATAGATGCTGCCTGATCTGCTGAGTTCTTCCAACATCTTGAGTGCGTCACTCTGAATATGTCTGTTGACATTATTGCTGTCGAACATGGCATTCCAAAGGAATAAGTACCACTGAGCCCACCACATTTTACCTTCTTCTAACTAGACTCACCCTGAATTCCAGTTTCTAAAGTCCAGAAAAGGAGACAGAAGGAGTAATAGGCTACATTGTGTGAGATCCACTCAGCATCCAACATTAGCCCCATGGTCACACTAAACTTTCACAAAGCTCCTACAGAACTGTGGCCTTGGCTCATCATTGTCCCGTGTACTCTGGTGTTGAGCAGACCTCTGCATGTAGCCCCACTCTGGAGTGAAAGACCTGCTCTCACTGCATGTAAGTGGAACTATTTAACTAGAACTATTGCACAGACCAGTCACCTCTGAGAACAATGAAACTTCCACAGATCCTCACTCCCCGCATTCTCAATGCCAACTAGTTCTGTGCTCCAATTCTACTTGAAAGCTTGTATCTGACCATTTCCAAGTTTGCACCTTTCAGATAAATCTAATCTCTGTGAATTAACCAACACAGTCTGAGATTTATTCCCATTGCTTTCCCCTGGACATTCTGTAAAGCAGAATTGTCTCTGTGGAATTAAAGAGCACCCAGAATATCTCATAATATTTCAAATGAATTCTTAGCACAGTCTTGTATAATTCAGTATTTTAATTTTGTACTGAATAGATAATATTGAAATGGCTGAGCAGCAGTTCAATGGAAAACAGCAGTGAGGATAGAAGCATGGAAGGTGACTGTGGACCAATTATCACAAGTAAAGCCAAGGTACTTTTAAGAAGAATGTGAAGCCACATAGATCACAATGCAAGGGATGTGAGAACCAAAAGAATGAGAAAATCCTCAACCCTGCACCCACACCAGGGCTATGACATCATCAGAAGTGTGACAGAAAGACGTCTGTGCAGGAACTCACAACAAGACAGAAGGAGATCTGATCAATTTTCTGGGCACTAGATTCAAGGTACAGTGTATGGCCGTGGCTCTGTCAGCTGCATCCTAAAGCTTCTAATGTTAGTACAGAAATAGTTAATAAAGTTTACCGATAATTTCATGAATGCTTTTTCCCCGTTGCTAAATATTGTTTGAGCTGTTGTAGACCAACACAATCAAAATGCTGGAGGAACTCAGCAGGTCAAACTGCATCTACGGAAATGAATAAACAGTCGATGTTTCGAGCTGAGACCCTTCATCAGGACTGGAAAGGAAAGGAGATGATGTCAGCTTTAGAAGATGAGGGGGAAGGGAGAGGAGGACAAACTAGAGGGGTGATAGGTGAAGCTAGGTGGGTGCGGAGAGGATGAAGTAAGAAGCTGGGAAGTGATAAGTTGAAAATACAAAGAGTTGGAGAAGAAGGAATCTGACAGGAGAGGAGAGTGGATCATGGATGGCCAACAGGGGTAGTTAATAGGCAGGTCAGAAGAGGTAAGAGGCCAGAGTGGGGAAATGAAGAAGAGGAAAGGAGAGGGGAAAAATGACCAGAAGTTGGAGAAATTGAAGTTCATGGTTGGAGGCTACCTAGACAGAATGTGAAGTGTTGCTCCCCCAACCTGAGAATGGCCTCATCATTGCAGAAAAGGAGGCAAATGGACCAACGTTTTGGAACATAATTAGGGCTAGAAATTGAAATGGTTGGCTACCAGGAAATTCCACTTTCTGTGGATGGAGCTGAGGTGCTTGACAAAGTGGTCCCTGGATCTACATTGGGTTTCACCAGTGTAGAGGGAACCAAATCAGAAGCATTGAATACAGTAGATGACCCCAACAGATTACAGGTGAAGTGTTGCCTCACCTGGAAGGACTGCTTAGGATTCTGAATGGATGTGAGGGAGGAGGTGAATGGGCTGGTGTAGGACTTTATCGCTTGCAGGGATAAGTGCCAGGAGGGAGATCAGTGAGGAGGGATGAATGGTTAAGGGAATCAAGAAGAAAGTGATCCCTGCAGAAAGCGGAGAGTGGGGGGGTGGGTGGGGAAAGGAAAAGCTTTTGTAGACAGTATATAAGCTGGATCGGACTGCTGCCTCAACACCATCAGATCACTGGTTCAATCCTGACTCTGGGTGCTGTCTGCAAGGAATTTGCACATTCTCCATCTTGAAACATTCAAGTTTCAAGTCCCTCAGTATATGTATCACTGAAGATCTTGCCTGGACTGTACACACCAGCTGTGTGGCAAAATAAATGCACAACAGCATCTCTTCCACCTCAGGCGACTGAAGAAGTTTGGCATGAGCCCCCAGATACTCAAGGTCTTCTACAGGGGCACCATTGAGAGCATCTTGACAGGCTGTATCACTGCCTGGTACGGGAACTGCACCAACTTTGTTTGCTGGGCACTGCAGGGAGAGCTATGGACAGCCCAGTGCATGTGTGGATGTGAACATCCCTCTGTAGAGGACATTTACAACAGCAGGTGCAGAAAGAAGGACTGGAAGATCATCGGGGACACCCATCACTCCAACCATAAACTGTTTCAGTTGCTTGCATCTGGCAAACACCACGGCAGCATTAAAGCCAGTAGCAACAGGCTGTGGGGCAGCTTCTTTCTACAAGCCATTAGACTTATAAATTCACATGTCTGTACATTGCGACAGATTCATTATGCTAAGATTTTTACTCCTCATGTTGTGGGATGGATGTAAGATTTAAATAAATTCAAATTCAAGTTCTCCCTGTGAACTTTTAGGTTTCCCTTGGGTGCTCTGGCATCCTTGCACACCCTAAAGGTGTGTCAGTTGTAGGTTAATTGAACACTGTAGTTTGTAAATGAATGACAACATTGGGAGAGAGTGAATGAATGTGTGGAGGGAATTTAAAAAAAGGATTAACACACCATTAATGCAGGAACTTGCCTCATTCAGTAGGCTGAAGAACCTGACTCTGTGACTCTATGTCTTTACATTATGTCTTGATTCTGTTAACAATTTGAATGCTTCCATCATGTTGGCTATAGAACTGCCAATATCCAACTTGTATTTTCTCCTGACCTCTTTCCCCCCGAAATAAAAGAAGTTCATTTGTTATGCGCAGTGTCAGATGATGTGGGCGGTCATGGTCTTTCCATGACCATGATTATTCTTGGCAAATTGTTCTACCCTACCATTATCAATGCCCTTCAGAGATTGCCTGCCTGGTATCAGTGATCACATAACCAGGACATGTGATATGCACCAGCTGCTCATGTGACCATCCACCACCTGCTCCCATGGCTTCACGTGACCTTGACTGGGGGTTCTAAGAAGGTGCTATACCTTGCCCAAGAGTGACCTGCAGGCTAGCAAAAGGAAGGGACGCCTTCCACCTCCTTCGGTAGAGACATAGCTCCACCCTGCTACCCACACAAAGCAAGAGTGGAATTAAAACTGGGCTGGGATCATTCCCAATGTACAAAGTCCTTCTGACCAAACATAGCTTCTGTGCAATTTATTAAGCTAGTCAGTGAGTTACTGTTAAAGGGTGACAGCTTTAATACAATGTGGCACTCCTGTCACTTTGACTAGGACCTGTTTGATCTTAGCCCAACTGGAATCTACGTTCTTTGACAGGAAAACAGTCACTTTGCTGTTTCACACTACTCCAATTTGCAGCCATTTACTCTATTCAAGATATGAACAGAAGGCTATTAATAATCAGAGGAACTGACTAATTTAGATACAAATAACCTTTTCTCTGACAGGAGAGCAATTATACTGGATAAGGCAATTGACAATCACTACAGAAAAGGAAGATTTAAAGATAATACCCTTACCTCTGAGGCAAAAAGCTCTCAACTCTCCAGGTTTGGGAGTAGAGTCTGAACCAGTCCTTTAGTGAAGGGTCTGGGAATGCTGCTGTTAGGATAACCATATAACCATATAACAATTACAGCATGGAAACAGGCCATCTCGGCCCTTCTAGTCCATGCTGAACTCTTACTCTCACCTAGTCCCACCGACCTGCACTGGATGTGACCCAACAGCAAACTGTACAGTTAAAAACGACTTCTAACAACTTAGAAGAGTACTTTTCTTGACTGCTTTCTATTTTGTTACCTCCTGATGAATATGTTTGGTTCTTCGCAAATTTCTCTGATAAATACCTGTTTTCCTCACAATTGCTTTTCAGTGATTTGCGTCTTTTCTTGAGTTCAATTTAAAAAATGAATTGTTCTTGTCAATTGTCAATGGGACAATACACCACAAACCAAGCAACTCTGTCTTGAGTGGCCTGTTGCTATGAAATTCAGCAGCACATGAGACCCAAGGTGTTGTGCACTAAGCACAGGCCTTGCATGTTGAAGGAATTGGAAGATTAGTTGAAAGCGTGAAGATAGAAGGGAATTTTCGCAAACTTTAAACTGATGTGTCTTTCTGAAACTGCCAGATATTGTTTTTTATAGCTGATTAGTCTATGGAAAGTAACTGCTGAATTAGGACACATTATTGAAAATGTCTAGGTTACTTGTCATTTTCTTACTTGAGGACATAATTACTTCCATTAGCTACTTTTAATATAAATATTATATTGAATTTCAGGCACCGCAGATACCAAGATCAGCACACACTCCCTCTCAAATCAAGCGGGTAACTGCACTAACAAGAACGGAACTGGTCGAGGTGAAGCTCTTGCCCTCTGCCATATGGTTGTGAGTATCTGTTGCAACTAAGCAATTCCCATCAATCAGTTGTTAAAAATGTTAATAAATATTATTAGGAAATCAATTATTACAATTAATTTTTGAGTTTAGATGAATGAAATATTAAAATATTTAAACCAATTAAAAGATTTGTGCTGACTTAATTATATCAAAAAAACTTTCCCTCAGTTACCAGTTTCTCCCAGAACTTTGAAAGGGCCCATTGTACTTGCACGGTGGTTAGAGTTCAACAGAAGGTGGGCCTGCCCTGTAGCTCTTCAAGAGGAGTCCTGCAGTGCACCACCGATTGTTGGGGCTGATGCTCAGCTGAGTAGGACACGGCACTATAACCTCCTCTAAAGAATTCCTAAGAGGAAGCTCAATCACGATCAGATCATTCAGAAGAAGACCATTCAGCCCCAGAGCGCATGCCAATTCTCAGAGGAATCCCATTTCCCCGTGTATTTTCCTGTAGCCTATTCTATTACCAAACTCCTCCCCAATTAGTCCATCAGCCATCTCTGAGGGGTAACTTATAGCAAACAATTATCCCATCAACCAGCACGTAGGATGTATGAGGAAAGAGGAGAATCCAGTAGAAACCCATGTGGAGAGAGGAAAGCATCTCATCTCAATGCAAAGAGCAGTGGGGGCAGCATTATCTCACAGCAGGAGGTCCCCCAGTAAGAATGAAGACTCTATTCTGAATTTTGACAACTGGCAATTGTCACTATTACTCATTAACAGAAACATGTGGCTCATCATATCTGTATCAGTGAACAGAAGGAATCTTAACCTAATCCCATCTTCCAGCTGTAGGTCTATAACCCTACAGGTCACAAATCTTCTAGTACAATTCTAATAATCTGATAGAAGTTTTAATCAGAAATTCAGATGTGCAAGTATTCTAATAGAAACCGCTTTTGACCTCAAAAGATATGCTAAAGGATTCAGTGAAAGGGAGAACAATGTTTCATTCGGCGATGACTCATATTCCTGCTTTCTGTCTGCCTCTACATTTCCTTTCTATATAGGGGAGAGAATCTTTGAGAGATATAACACACATCTCGGAACATACATTTACAAAGCATTTAATAGAAGGTTATGTATACGAATGGCGGGAGAGCTGTTACAAGACATACTGAGTGACTAATTCAATGAATATAATTCAATTTTCCATGAAAGCTGGGTAGATCCATTTTTATTCATGGCTGCACTACGCAGCTGCTGAATCCGTACTAATGTACTTGCAGCTTTTATGAGTATGTTTGACTTCAATTAAATGTTCCTATAATCTGAGGAAGCCACCTGCAATTCAATTACTAGAGCCATTTTTGTAGCATATCCGCTACAAATGTGAAGTGATAACTCCAGGGAAAGAAAAATCCTATAGCCATGGATCTTATACATTATAGCCAAGGTTTCCACCAGTCACAAAGTTCAATACAACAGCTCACCAAACTGTACAAATAGAACGCCAGATGCCAGTCCAGTGAGCTCCTTTCTCCTGGATTAAACCAAACTTCCTGAGCTCCAAGGCAGCTGTATTGTGCATACAACAACCATTCCATCAAGTTTCTGTGTTACAGATGTTAGAAAAGATGCGAGAGTCATGAAGTGATTTATTTACAGGTATATGGAATATCTAACTTGCTCTTGTAGCCACAGAGTACTTAGCTTTCTGGTCAATGTTCTTCAGGTAAATTTTGACCCTGTAATGGAAATGTTGGCAATGATTGCGTGGGGAGTTGGGGGTGGGGGGCGTCATTTGGTGGTATTGAGGTGGGGGTGGTCTGTAGAGATAGGAGGTAATACAATGCTCTTTATGTATTCTGTAGGTTTTCATTAACCATACAAATGTTCAAAGTACATATACATCACCATATACTACCCTGAGATTCATTTTCTTGCAGGCATTCACAGTAAATATATGAAGAAACGCAAGAGAATCAATGAAAAACTGCACACAACAAAGGCAGACAAATACGTACGGTGCAAGGGATAACACACTGTGCAAATACAAAATGTAAATAAAACAAAATAATAATACTAAAAAAATAAATAAGCAATGAATATTCAGAACATAAGATGACGAGTCCTTGAAAATTGGTCCATAGTTTATGGGATCAATTCAGTGTTGGGGTGAGTGAAGTTGAGTAATTAAAAATGAAATGAATGGTGTAAAAAGAGAGCAAATTAGTGTAATAGTGTTCACGGGTCATTGACCCATTCAGAAATCTGATGGCTGAGAGGAAGAAGTTGTTTCTAAGACACCGAATATGTGTCCTCAGTCTCCTGTATCTCTTTCCTGATGGTAGCAATGAGAAGAAGGCATGTCCTGGATGGTGAGGGTCTTTAATAATGGAGGGTGCCTTCATGAGGCACCACATTTTGAAGATGTCCTGGATGACCGGGAGGGCTGTGCTGATGATGGAGCTGGATGAGTTTACGGCTTTCTGCAGCTTTTTTTGATTCTGTGCATTGGAGCCTCCATACCAGGTGATGATGCTTCTTTCCTGAGACAAAGCTCTGTGTACACAGTGAATGGTAGGCCACTGAGGAGTGTTATAGAACAAAGGGACTGGGAATACACGTCCATAATCCATTGGAAGTGGTGGGACAAGTATATAGGGTCATAAAGAAAGGTTTTGGCTCATTGGCCTTCATAAATAAAGAATTGTGTATAGGAGATGGGATGTTATGCTGAAGTTGTATAAGACATTGGTGAGGCCTAATTTGGAGTATCATGTGCAGTTTTACAGGAAAGATGTAAATAAGGTTGAAAGTGTACAGAAAAAAAATTACAAGGATGTTGCTGGGAATGGAGGACATGATTTATAAGGAAAGATTGAATAGGTTAGGACTTTATTCCTTGGAACGTAGAAGATTCAGGGGGATTTGATAGAAGTATGCAAAATTAAGAGGGGTATAGACAGGGTAAATGCAACCAGGCTTTTTCCACAGGGGTTGGATGGGAGTACAACTAGAGGTCATGGGCCCTCCAAATATCCTGACCTGCCTCTTGGTTTTTTTTTTGCACTACCTTACTTCCCATTTTTCTGTTTTCTATTTATGATTTATAATTTAAATTTTTAATGTTTACTAATTTTAACTATTTTTAATATTTTTAATATTTAATAGTTGTAATTCAGGGAGTGGGAAGCGCAGAATCAAATATCGCTGTGATGATTGTATGTTCTAGTACCAATTGTTTGGCGAAAGATAAAGTATAAAGTATAAAGTATAAGTATAAGGGTGAAAGGTGAAAATTTAAGGGGATAATGAGGGGAATTGTCTTCACTTTGAGAGGCGTGAGAGTGCAAAATGAGCTGCCAGCACAAGCGGTGCATGCAAGCTCGATTTTAACATCTAAGCGAAGTTTGTATAGGTACATGGGCAGAAGGGGTATGGAAGGCTATGAGTCCAGTGCAGGTTGATGGGAGTAAGCAACTTAAATGGTTTGGCACGGACTAGATGGGCCAAAGGGACTGTTTCTGTGTTGTGCTTTTCTATGACTTTATGTGCCTTTCCACAGTACATCTGTCGAAATTTGCAAGAGACTTTGCTGACCTACCAAATGTCCTCAAACTTCCAATGTGTATAGCCGCTGCAATGCCTTTTATATCTTCTGAGATGCAGATACCCAGGAACTTGAAGCAGCTCGCTCTTTCCACAGCTGACTGCTTGAGGAGACTGCTGTGTGTCCTTCTGATTTCTCCTTTCTGAAGTCCACAATCAGTTCTTTGTTAGTACATGGTTCTTTATTTATTTATTTTATCTATTATTTAGAGATACAGCACAGAACAGGTCCATATAACCCAACAAGCAGCACCACCCAGCAACCCAGCTCTTTAACCCTAGCCTAATCATGGGACAATTTATAATGACCAAATAACCTACTAACCAGTACTTCTTGGAATGTGGAAGGAAACCGAAACACCCAGAGGAAACCTGAGTAACCGGAGGAAATCCACTTGTTCACAGGGAGGAACATAGACGACATTGGAATTGAACTGCGAACTCTGATGCCCTGAGCTGTAATAGCGTTGCACTAACCACTACGTTACCATGGCAACCTAAACCAGACTATTGTTGCAACATCACTCAACCAGCTGATCCAGCTCACTCGTGTATGCCTCCTTGTCACCATCCACGATTCTGCTGACACCAGTTTTGTCATTGGCAAATTTATTGACGTTATTTCAGCTGTGCCTAGCCACACCGTCAGATGTGTCGAGAAAGTAGAGCAGAGAACTAAGTACGCATCCTTGACGTGCTCCTGTGATGACTGTCAGCAAGAAGGAGAACTTGCAAGATAAGGGAAAGAACACTTGACATTTAACAGCAGAGCTACAATTAACAAATATGAATAATACAGAAGTCCGAAAGGATAAAAACATAACCAAAAGTGAGGTAGTGATGGAAAATAAGCAGTATGCATTCTAGAAGTGAGCATCATTACTGATACAAAGAAAAACAGAGAGAAAAAATAACAACAGAAATCTAGTCTAAGAAATAACTAAATTCCAAATGGAATGCATTAAGGACAGAAACTGAGAATGCACAGTGTAGTTAATAATAAATGAATCTTTTCTCCAAGTATTCAAGGGGAAGAGTTGAGTAATATGTCCTTCACAATTGGTGATAGTCCAAGAAGAATTTAGAAGTTGGACATAATATAATACTCAGTTCCCAGACAGACAAAAAGGGCTCAAAGCAAATAAGCCACAAGAGATTGATCATTTTTATCCTCAGGCACCAAATAAGACAAAGTATGCATCTGTTGGTCATTATGAAGGAATCAATAAACATTGGAAAAGATGTGCTGGATAAGAATATAGAATGCAGTGATGTTTTCAAAAAAAATAAGCCAACATCTACTCAGGAGTCTCTGCAGCTAGTAGACTTGCATCAAAACTGAATAAAACAATACTTCAATATCAGAGTAAATCTGAGAATTATCAGTGTGACAATAACCTAATAAATATTCAAATTAACTACCATGCTTGCTCACAAAAAGTAACAGTGACTTTATTTGAAAAATGCTTTACCGGAAAAACATTTTGGGGAGATCCAAGGTTGTGAGAAGTGCAACATAAATGCAAGGCATTTCTTTCTTACAAATGTGCCTTCAATTTTGTTATTCATCCAGAGGTGGCAGAATTAAGCTAACCAGGGAACTATGATTTTAGGTTCTGTTAGAGGAGTCCCTGTGGTCCCACCAATGAAGTCTGCTTTCCTTCAGTTTAGTTTTGAAAAATTAACCTGTAGTGGTAGCTTGGCTTCTGAGACCTGATGCAGTGTTTGTGCAAGATATGACTCATTTTCTCAATTTTCTAGACCTGAATACAGAACTGAAGCATCATTTTTCTCCTACATCTCTACCAACTCTTCCTTTCCCTTGAAATCCTTCCAAACACAATGGGACATGTTCCGCCTGCACTCATACACTCAGTATCTGCTCCTGTTCTTAAACTTTCCTGGTATTTTATCAGGTCTTGGTTTGTTACGCACATCTACAAAAATAATGTGTCACCCTGTGGATTCTTCCTTTCATCCAACAATCTCCATTATTGTCCTCTGAACATGCAGTTAAAATTGTTTTATAAAAACTTCACACAGGTGCATATATGCACACACGTAAGCGCTCACACACACACCTACACACACACACACACACACACTTTTTGAAGGAATAACTTGAACAAGTTGATTGAAATCTGGAGAAATTGATGTAATTTAGATAATATGGAATCTTCCATTGAAATGGAGCACATCAGTTCTGATATTCACAGAGGAAGGGGACATATCTCCTAAGGGGTAAGATATATATCAAGAATGTCCAGGTAGCTTCACTTTTTTTTAATAATCCAGATCTTGATGTTGCATAGATACATTGAAACATTTAAAAGACATTTGGACAGACACATAGATAAGAAAAATTTTGAGGAATATCAGCCAAACACAAGCAAATGGCATAAACATAGATGGGCATCTAGGTCGGCAGGGATGAGATGGGCTGAAGGGGCTATTTTCATGTTGCATTACTCCATGACTCCACGTTTATACTCACTGATAGCTGCTTGACACATCAGAGAGAATATTCCCCTTTCTGTTTGCCATTGTGAATGATAATGACCTATTTATATGGTGATTCTCACTCATGTGAGAAGATGAAGATGAAAGTGAAAAACAATTAAAAAGGCAAGCAAAGAAATGACTCATTGGAATAACGTCACATCTTTGTGTTAATGGCAATTTTAAAATCTCTGCATTATCGAAGTATCAGACCACCTTCTTCTACATGTGCAAGATTTGTGTTGGCAACCACTGGTCAGCATAGCTTTATCAAGAACTGAGGTCCATGAAATGAATCTCATATCAAAATTCATATGACAAGCCTGTCATTCTGTTTCTTAGAAACCGTCTACTTTTCCCTGTAAATCATTTTGTGTCCTCCATATGTAATCATTTTCATAGTCCCATTCATTTAAATATTTACCACAATACTTTATGCCTATGTATAGCTGTATCTCCAGGAGCACTGAAAACCTTTCTTTCTGCACAGACTCCTTGCTTCACACCAACTACTCACCAACACCAAGCCTCAACCTTGAACTCCCAGCAGAAACCAATACCTTGTGAATATCTGATTCTGAAATTCTGGAAGGTGAAACACACAACATGTGTCAACATAAAGACCCCCATGCTGTTTCAGTGAAAGGCACTGTTAGCAAACCATGCCCAAGAAACATTTTCAGTACATCAAGCCTTATATCTTGACCCATGCCGAAACCAATTGAATTCAGTTATTGCCCATTGCCTTTAAATACACCAGTAGTTTTGGCTGTGCATATGCAACCGTTGCCGTTACACTAAACAAAATGAATACATGTGAATTAGTCATTGAGACCTTACCTGCCGTTTACTGAAATTTGATGTCTGTTTGAAACTGAAAGGAAGATAATGACTTTGATCAAAATGCAAGCAAATAAAGTTCACCAGGCTCTCTCCTAATTAATAATTGAGAATGCTTACATTACTTAAGTAATAAATAAATAACGTTCCTCTTGTTCTTACCTATCACCCAATCAGCCTCTGCATCCAACATATTATCCTTCACAACTTCTGCCATCTCCAAAAGGATCCTACCACTAAATATATCTTTACCTCCTCCCACCCCCCACTTTCCCTTCAAGCATCCTAAGCGCTTATCCTGCCCATTCACCTCCGCCCTTATGTCCATTCACGGCCCTAAAACCGTCCTTCCAGGTGAGGCAACACTTCACCTATGAATCTGATTGGGTTGTCTATTGTGTCAGGTCCTCCCGATGTGGTCTGCTTTACACTGGTGAGGTCCACTTTGTGAAGCACCTCTGCACCATCTGCCACAGGCAGCAAGTATTTTAATTCCGATTCACATTCCCATTCCAACGTGTCAGTCCATAGCCCCTTGTGTCAAGATGGGACCACCTTCAGTGTCTAGGAGCAACTCTTTATATTCTATCTGGGTAGCCTCCAACCTGAGGGTTTGAATATCAATTTTTCCTTCCTGTAAAGATGTTCCACCCGCACTTCCTCAATTTCCCACTCTAGCCTTTTACTTCTTCTCACCTGCCTATTACTTCTCTGGCTCCCCTCCTTCCATTTCTCCCATGGTCCAGTCTCCCCTCCTATTAGACTCCTTCCTCCCTAGCCGCTGACCTTTACCACACACCTGACTTCAGCAATCACCTTCCAGCCAGCCTCCTCCCCCCCCCCCCACCTTTTTATTCTGGTATCTTTCCCCTTCCTTCTCAGTCCTGAAGATGGGTCTCGACCCAAAACGTTGACTATCTATTCCATTCCATAGATGCTGCCTGACTTAGTGAGTTCCTCCAGCATTTTGTGTGTGTTGTTCTGGATTTCCAGCATCTGCAGGCTTTCTTGTGTTCATTATTTAAGTAACATCTGTTGTCCATGGTTTGATTTGTTTTGTTCCACTCTTGGCATCAAGAGCTAGACCAGCTTCTCTATCTCAGGCTCACACATCCAGAGCTGGAACTTCTCATTTTGTAAATCTACAGTGAAAGACTCCTTTCTGCTTTTAGGACTTCCTTCTCACATTCTCATTCTGTGTGCCACAGCGCGTCTTCCTCTCTTTCTCGCTATACCTTATATCTATTAAAAAATACTTCTTTAAACTTTTAATTAAACCTAGTTTTAGTAAGTAAAATAATAATTTCATAAAATCTAATAATCTTAGAATAGTAAAGTGCACAAGGAAGCATCATGTCTATGCCAGATAGCTCAACCTCATCATCTACCTCAAGAGTTCTTTCAATAGCTTGACATTTTTCTCTTCATCATGTATTTATTCATCTCTCTCTTGAAGATCATAATTGAACCTGTCTCCACCATATCTGCATGTGCTTCTTTAAAGCGTTTTTCCTTAAGTAATTCTTCTTAATTCTATTCCCCTTACTTTAATTTTCATATTCTAACAAAAAAATACAGCACATCTACAAAAACCACAACCATAACAAAATCTAATTAAATATCGAGCAGCAAAAGGGAGAAAAATATAAAGGCAAAAGTAAACATGCACAGCAGAGGTGCACTGCACCAAAAAACCTCAGTCCTCACCCTGTAAGAAAGTCCAATACAGGGCCCCATGTCCTTTCAAAGATGTCCCCTCTGTCTTCATTACATAGTTTCAGTCTCTCCAAATGTAAAGTATTTGCCAGTTCTCTCAGCCACAGATTGTATGTAGGCACAGAGTCCATTTTCCACATTTGCAGGATTAACTTCTTAGCAATCACCATGCCAAACAATACAGCATTTTCTTCATGCAGATTGGCTGAAGATAGGGAGTTTGTTGCTCCAAGGACGGCTATGAGTGGGTCTGGTTCCCACCGCTTCCCAAAGGCCTCAGAGAAACAGTGAAAAATACTTTTCCAGTATGCATAAAGCTTACGACATGACCAGAATGAATGTGACAAGTTACTGTTCACAGATTTACATCTATTACAAACTGGTGAAACATCAGGGTAGAAACTGTGCAACTTTTTTTTGGAATGATGAAGTCTATGTATTGCTTTAAACTGTATAGGTCTCTGTCTGACGTTGACCGAACAATCATGTATACTCTTTAAACATCCCAGACCTCCTCTGTCAGTTCTATACCCAATTCATGCCTGTTTAAGACCTGCAGTATTCACCCGAACTCCATTATGTAGGATCTGATAAAAATAGGATACCGCACTACAAGTAACAGGATCAAATTTATTTATTGCCTCCAGAGACTCATGTTTGTCTAAAACTTTGAAGTTGGGTATATATTTCCCCTTACTTTAATACCTGTGATATTTAGTCCTCAATCACTTCAACAAAGCCAACAGCCTTCCTTTTTACATTCTGTTAAGACTTCTCATTATTTATTTTCCTTCTTTCTTCTCTTTTCTAAATAAAACAGTCCCAGTCTTATCAATCTATTCCTATAACTGTAATCCTTCATCGTATGAACCACTCTTGTAAATGGACCTACTCTAATCCCCTCACATTTTTCCTATAATAAGGCAACTGGAATTGAACACTATCATGCTCAGATGTACTCCGATCAAAACCAGGCATTAAAACTGTCCATCTACACACACTGAAAGAAGATTCTTTTGGCTGCATGTGCAAAAATGTGGAGACAATATTGTTTGATATAAAAAGGAGCTTCTGTTCATTTATACTTCAATGATGGGCTCTGCTTCCTTAACTAAATATATTAATAAAACAGAAAGGGAAAGTGAGCTTTCCAAAGCTGTGTTGAAGGGTGGTCAAAAAGAAAATTATCCCTGAATTTACCTGCTTCCCCGTTGGCGACATGTCTTCTGCTGCCAAAATTCTTAGCTGTTAAGTCCATGGACAAGTGACCTATTTGTGACTTTGTCAATTGAGTGGCATTTATCTTTTCATTTGGGAAATGCAATGGAGAACCATGTTGTAAAAGGATAGAAAGTGTGAATCATCCTGTGTTATTTAGCTCTGAAGAACAATTACTCAGTGTGATTTCAATTAGATGTTTAAATTGTAGAATGAGTTCACTGGTTCCTACTGACTGAGACAAAACAAAATGTCGACAAGATGGTCTGAGTTAGTTTTAGTGGGAGTTTACTTTAGCATTCAAAATACAACGTACCCACCTGCTATAATTTAAGCCCTTGTCTGAAAGAGATAATTGGTAATTGGGAGCAGTTTGGAAAAGTCTAGCCGGCACCTCTTCTATCTGAATTTCTGCTGAGGTGGCCTCAACCAGATTCAGATTAAGTTAAAAACCAACTCCTGCCTGTGTGCTGGTTTCTAAGATTTACACTAGACCTCTTATTCTTTGTGTGTGATTTTATGTCTCCCATGAATTGTTAGATAGCTTGGTGGATATTATCTACATCCACATGTTGATTTCAATATTTAGGCGGAGCTTTCAATACTTTGCAATCTGCAATTCTCCACATTAGCAGATATCTGTATAGGGAGGGTGGGGTTTCTGCCAAAACTTACACTTTTTAAGATAATATTTTCCTCTTAAAGGAAAGGTATATATTGGATTTACATTACTCTTTTACTATCTTCTGAGAAATGCTGCAGTCAGGACCCTGGATATGGGCATAGTCCAGTGAGGTGCATGTAGGAAAAGTCAGGAACAGGAAGGATTTTCTCTCCAAGCTACGTGCCCATTGAAAATATTTTAACCAGAGTGGAGGAGGTAAAAGTTAAAGCAAGGTATTTCAAAAAGTCGCAAAAGAAGAGCACATGACATCCATAGCAGAATTCACCCAACTGAATTTCTTGCCCTACTTAGAGCAGCATCACAGAATGTGTCACTAAGCACTGTTACTTGCTGCAAGCACCTCTGCACCAAGACAATAATGAATCAGAAATGCCGGACAACAATGCCTGGTGTTGAAGCAGCATGGTAATCGTGCCATTTTCCTATTCCGTCTTCACGTCGGAGAGGTAACTGATATGTGTTTTACCACCACCCAGTGATACAGAGCCAGAGAGTGGTAGGCTTTGTCGATACTGAAGACTTGCCAAGGATGCAAAAGCCTTACGAGCTACAGCACATCACTTTGCTCACCGTGCTCTCCGCCACCAGTCTGACTGGTCTACAGGAAGCCATTGACATTCATATATTCTGCACTATCTTTCCCCAATATATCTTCAGATCAAACTGCATAGTTACATACTGGTTGTTGCATTGACAAGGCATGACCATTCCAGGCGTACTGTAGCTCATGACTACTGCCTCAAAGCTAGGCACCGAGGTGGACCTGGCTTATAATGAGCTTTGAGCTACCTCCGTGCATCTTGTGGGGCTGACCATGGTTATGCTTCTGGAAACTTTACGGAACACTGTGGATATTTGTGCTGAGCTGCCTGCTGCATAATTCTGCAGTCCAGGCTGAAGTGTTTTATATATATGGGTGCAGAAAGAGGAGCAGCACCACGAGTCGTACTCTAGCTGTCAAAATTGCCTGGAGAATTGCAGAAAAATACATGACCTGAGGAACCTTTCCACACCATCACTGACGTAGACTACTGACAATATTACTTCCAGTACATCCATCCATTATTGGAAAACTTTACGCTGCTTTCAGCAACTTTAAATTCCTGGCTGTTAATATATCAGATGGTCTGTCCTGGACACAGAAGGGATGAGATCACAAGGAAGGTATACCAGCATTAAGGGATTCTGGCATGTCCCTGAGCACTCTAATAAACTTCTGTAGAAGTTACCGTTTACTGTTGAAAGTATCCTGGCTTGTTGCATCATGTCTGGTACAGCAATTCTAATGCACAAGAACATATGAAGCTGCAGAAATTAGTGGACTCAAGCCCAGTACATCGGGGGTACATCCCTCTTCACCACTGAAGGTATTGAAATGAGGCATGAGGAAACTATTGAAAATGCATGGAGAGGCCGAGGTGAGGATGGTAAGGACCCAAGTGCTGGAGTACCCAGGTCTAGAATCAAGACAGAGGCAAGAATAGGGTTTTTGACCAGATGCTAGACGAGAACTTGATGAGACTAGACAAGAATTCAGACAAGATAAAAATCTTAAATGCAATTGCAGATTGAACCAAAGTTGGGCTGACAGCTGAGCACCAACCCTGAGTTCAGGTACTCTTTAAATATCCACATTTTGATGCCAAAACATGTCCACCAATTAGTGGAGTGGGCCTGAACCTTTAAAAGGAATGCTCCAGTTATCTATAGTCTGGAGAAAAGGAGTGTCTTAACCCCAGAGGCTGGCGTGGTCGCATGTGTACCATAACACTTTGCCTCAAATAAGCAGCATCTATCGTCAAAGCCCCACCATCTGAACCATGCCATCTTCCAGCAGCTGCCATTGGGCAGGGTATACAAAATCCTGAAGTCTCACACCACCAGCAGTTACTTCCCTTTCACCATTCAGCTCTTGATCCAACATGTATAACTGTAATTACTGTCTCAGTACAGTAACACTATGACCATTTTCACCACTTTACACTACAATGAACCTTGTTTATTTTTGGTTCTATTTGTGTACTTTCTTGTGCAAAACTTTCATAATTTACATTTCACTTCAATGCTATGTGCCTGTAATGTTGCTGAAAGTAACGTTTTCATTTCATCTATGCATGCAGACACTTGAGCGTATGACAATGAAGGTGACTTGATAATACTTTTAACTTAACTGGCTTAATTAGTGCTGATTTCACAGCACTCAATATGTAATTCCAACATCCTATCCAAAAAGTAAGTTGGTTTCAGAAACCTGCCTTGTGTTTAATAAAACTAAACTTATTTAATTAAAAATCACTCTTGTATATACACTTGGAGCCTGTTTTGTGTGCATGTTTAATTCTCCTAAAATTTCCCAGAAAATCTGCGCCTTTGTGAATGTCTAGCTGTTGTAATTTCATACTTTGAGCATTTTGCCTTTTAACAAAAAAAAAGCACATGAAATGTGAAATGAATCAATCTCTGGAATAACTAAATCAAAGAACGAAAACCTCAAACAAGCATCTTGCGAGGGACATAAAATGACTATTAATCCCCAGTGCCATTGAGTATGAACAAATATTCCTTTCAGCTTGATAGATATTTCTGCTGGATCTGGCAGCCATTCAACACATTGAACCTGAAAGGCTTGTGGTAATTAGACTCATGCTGTATACAGGAAAGAGAGGAAACAGTTTTGGAAGTTTTCTATTGACAACACCTTCTGTGGTGAGAATTCTCAACCAAAACTTACACAAATATTTGACCACATCCAAAGCTGTTAATATGATTCACTGACACTTTGAGGATTAATTTAGCAGGTTGACAAAAAGATATAGACCGATTATATTCGCAAACAACAGGAATTCTGCAGATGCTGGAAATTCAAGCAACACACATAAAAGTTACTGGTGAACGCAGCAGGCCAGGCAGCATCTCTAGGAAGAGGTGCAGTCGACGTTTCAGGCCGAGACCTGACGAAGGGTCTCGGCCTGAAACGTCGACTGCACCTCTTCCTAGAGATGCTGCCTGGCCTGCTGCGTTCACCAGCAACTTTTATGTGTGTGACATATTATATTGTAATTTTTCTTCTACAAAATGCTGAATATAAGATGTATTTTGTTCCATGCGAAAGTTAATGTTGTTACATAATTCTTAAAAAGCCTTGAATGTTGCAAAAGTTAATGTTGTTCCATAAACCTTAAAAAACCTTGAATGTTTGATTTGATAGTAATTCAACTGCAAATGATTTTTTAAATATTCCCGTGAGAATTAAATCCTGTGGTTTAGCAAGTTCGCCAGAAACAATTATTTCAGAACTTTGCTCTTTGTGTCACGTATCTATTCTAGAATGAGAATCAGAACCAGGTTTAATATTACTGGCATATGTCGTGACATTTGTTGTTTTGCAGCAGCAGTACAGTGCATTACATGATAAATATAGAGAAAAGAAGAATTGTAGTAAGTATATAAGATAGTTAAATTAAGATTAATAGTGCAAAACCGGAAATAATAAAATTAATTAGTTGATCAAGTTATTAACTTGGTATTAGATACCATTTTCCTTAAGCCCCATTGCTTCTGATCACATCCTTCCTCTGATTTTCTTCTGAAGATCCCATCACAACTTGGATTGTTACATCGGATGAGGCAGAGATCATGAAAACTCACATGTGAGGAGCTCTGAACCTTTCTTCGCTCAGTGACTGCAAAAGGTAAAGTACAATGTGCAGAGCAAGCACTTGCATCGGTCAGCCCCCGTTTAATTTTAATAGCCTCATTCTCAGCAGTGGTGCCCAAGTCTATTGGGCACAGCTGACATGTGCAGCTTGGTTTCTGAAGATTACAAGCAGCCCCTTGTTTTTCTCATGCTTTTGAGCAGGAAGGGGTGGAGCTGCTGAGGCTGAACGTTTGCTCCTCATGTCAACGTGCTCTTGCTGGTTGAGATACAGGGTCTTGACCCAAACCATTGGCATTTCCTTCCTCCCTACCCCCATCCACAGATTTTCTCAGCATGCTGTGTTCCCCCAACAGTGATTTATGCTCTCATGAAACTTGATTTCTGCAGGACAAAGTGATGGCATTTCCTTTGGAATTATAGCTTCACTGAAGTAGACCATATGCTTGCAAAATAACTTGCCAAATTTGGTAGTCACATTATTTTTGCACTGTCTGAACAAAACCTCCAGTACATCATTGAGTATTCGCTCACCATTCTTATTTCCTCCTTATTCTGTCCTTAGAAAACTAACCCTGGTTAACTCTGAGACAGTAACTCTTGCAAGCCAGAGAAAAGTATGAGCAAATTCACATGCTGAGATAAAAACTCTGCTCCACTTTATCTCTTCTCCCGCAACACGCACACAAAATGTTGGAAGATCTCAGCAAGTCAGGCAGCATCTGAGGAAGGAAATAAACAGTCAACATTTCAAGGTGAGACCCTTCATCAAGGCATCAAGTATATTGAGACTGAGGATTTAATATATATGGGGCAAAACCAACAAAAATATTAGTAAGAAACACAACTTGGAAATCTTGCGTCGTTATAAGTCTTCACAGTGAGGAATGGTCAATTAACTTTTTTGATCCCACAAATTGTACCTACAATTATGTACTTTCAAGAATGATTTTCTCCCCAGGATTTCCTCTAAGACTGATTTACATGTCATCAGGGAAAATCTCAAAAATGAATCAGCATAATTATTGCTTTGAACAGCTTCTTTGCCTTAAAATTTTCAAATGATGATAGTTTCTTTCAAATATTTAATATAATGACTTGCTGAAGTTTGGTCAAAACAGTAAAACCCACCAACAATTTTAAATTGCAGTGCCAAATTGCTAACAATGATCAGTATGACTTATAATCCATATTTGAAAAAGGCACTATTTTATTACTTTGATGAGTTGAATCTGTCAATTTCTTAGCGAACTACATGGAAAAAAAATTTTGTAAAGAGTCCTTTATGGCCTCGTGCCATATGGAATCTTGGAAGCTATCCTAAAGATCTGAAGATGAGTACATCTCCTGGGGGAATGAAAATGTTGCAAGAGGTTGTGGAAACTCAAGTTGCATGTAAAACAAATTATTCTTGAACTTCCACAGTCATTTGTTTTGCTGCACCTAATTAGCTGTCTTACATGCAAAATATCAGCAAAATCAGGCAAAATATTTTTACTAGCTTCATGCAATGTAAATACTTTACAATTAGAATGTAAAATGCTCTAAAATATTATCAGTTGGCCATAGAATTTTACGGGTTCTCTTTTTAAAATTGAAGATTATAATTACTTGGACATGATGTTTTCCATGATATTTATGAAAAGACGGGATTAATTTGAAACAAAGTAGCCTGTTACTGTGCTGTACTGTTCTATGTTCTAAACCAAGGACTTCAAATCGACAAGTATAATTAGTTGTCTAATGGACAACAATAGCACTGTGATAATGTTTAGAAGGTTGATGTGAATTTCACACTTCAGAAATGAACAGCTAACTAACTTGATGTGTGGAAAAGCAGATTTAATCATAGAATATTTGAAATATACCAAGGGAGGTAATGGAGACAGATGCTATAACAACATTTAAGTGGCATTTTGACAGGCTGCAGATGCTGGAAGTCTAGAGCATCTCACAAAGGAGCTGGAGAAACTCGATGGGTCAAATGCCATCCGTAGAGGGATATGGTTAATTGATTTTTTTGGGTGGAGACAAGTACTTAGATAGGAAAAGAGTAGAGGGATATGGGCCTACTGTGGATTAATGAGATAATAGTAGATAGGCATTATGGTTGGCAGGGATGAGGTGAACTGTAAGGCCCTTTTTGTGTTGTATGTTTCAATAATTCAATGATTCTTGAAATTCAGGTATTCAGAGCCCAACACGAGTAAAACGCAGACTAACTAGTGGCCTGTGATTAGTCACAAACTCAGAGCTGTTGCATATTGATACCAATAACAATGTAAACTGCCCCAAGTGATGACGCATGTTAGTTTACCTCAATGAATGACAAGATCTTTTTATGACAATTGCATCGACAACAAATGCGTTCATATTTACAAATATTGAAAGACCTTTGTCTGGGTTGCAGTGAACAGTGGTTTGTTGTGTCCCTCTCGAGACAAATCATTCACGTTTGGTCCTAACCTGATGATCAGCTCTCACCTGTGGCTCCAAGTAGCAGTTTGTATATGATGGCGGCTTTAACAGATCGGCTAAGCCATGTGAGAGTAGCGGTTTACTTCAAATGTCACTGAGATAGGGATATACCTATCCTAGCATGCAAAGTCATTTTTAGTGGACTGGGTGGATGAGATCACTAGCGTGATCTGCATCAGTTCTGCAGCACTCTGCGGAGAGTGAGGGGCAGGGTAAGGCACAGTCGACACTATGGCCATCCACTGCAACCAAGGAGGTCTCCAGTTGTGATGATCACTCGTGCCACTGGAATAGGGCTTCTGAGGTCAAGAGAGGGGAACTGCCCCAGTGCAATAGCTTTTCCACTTTCAAAACTTTCCCGCAAAGTTTCTATCATCATTGTCAAAATTGACGGACAACAAACAATGCGCAAAGCTGTAACTAGCAATTAATCAAGCAAATTTTGATTTGTGTGTTCCTGCTGTGACCTGCATCTAACGGGCTCCTGAATCAGCTGTGACTGGCTCGCTGGCTATGGACTTAACTCCATGAATTCCAGTTCTGACTGTTACTTGCTTACTTCTATTGTTTGCACGATTTGTTTTTTATTCTGCAAACTGGGTGTACGACTTTTTTTTTAAAGGGTTCCATTGAATTTCTTTGCTTTGTGGCTGCTTGTAAGGAGACAAATCTCAAGGTTATACATAGTATACGTACTTCGATAATAAATGTACATTGAACTTTGAACTGTCCATTCTCACTTCATTGAGGCTTTGTTTAGTTCATGCGGTGGACTGGGCAATGTACCAAATCAGACTAAATGGATGTAATAAACGACGGTAGGATGTGCAGCACAGTTAATCCCTGAACTTTGTTCAGATCTATGCTTGTTGTGAAAACTCAGCAAATTGATATAAACATGTTTGGTTCTCTGTATGCCATTGTTAATGATCAGTATGCTTTTCTCCAAGAAGAAAAGGCCGAATTCATTCAATCTATTCTCATAAGGCATGCTCCCCATACGGGCAACATCCTTGTAAATCCCCTCTGCACCTTTTCTATAGTTTCCACATCCTTCCTGTAGTGAGGTGACCAGAACTGAGCACAATACTCCAAGTGGGGTCTGACCCAGGGCCCTATGTAGCTGTAACATTACCTCTTGGCCCTTGAACTCAATCCTAGGTTGATGAAGGCCTTCTTAACCAGCGCAGCAGCTTTGAGTGTCCTATGGACTTGGACTGCAAGATCCCTCTGATCCTTCACACTGTCAAGAGTCTTAACTTTAATACTATATTCTGCCATCATATTTGACTTACCAAAATGAACCACTTCACACTTATCTGGGTTGAACTCCTTCTGCCACTTCTCAGCCCAGTTTTGTATCCTATCAATGTCCCATTATTACCTCTGACAGCACTTCACACTACCCACAACACCTCCAACCTTTGTGTCATCAGCAAATTTACTAACCCATCCCTCCACTTCCTCATCCAGGTCATTTATAAATATCACAAAGAGAAGGGGTTCCAGAACAGATCCCTGAGGTACACCACTGGTCACCAACCTCCATGCAGAATATGACCTGTCTACAAGCACTATTTGTTTTATGTGGGCAAGCCAATTCTGGACCACAAAGCAAGGTCCCCTTGGATCCCATGCCTCTTTACTTTCTCAATAAGCCTTGCATGGTGTTCCTCATTCAACACTTTGCTGAAATCCATGTACACTACATCTATGGCTCTACCTTCATTAATATGTCCTGTCACATCCTCAAAAAATTCAATCAGGCTCATAAGGCACGACCTACCTTTGACAAAGTCATGCTGACTGTTCCTAAACATATTATCCCTCTCCAAATGTTCATAAATCCTGCCTCTCAGGAGCTTTTCCATCAACTTACCAACCACTGAGGTAAGACTCACTAGTTTATAATTTCCTGTGCTATTTCTACTCCCTTTCTTGAATAAGGGAACAACATCTACAACCCTCCAATCCTCCAGAACCTCTCCCGTCCCAATTGATGCTGCAAAGATCATCGCCAGAGGCTCAGCAATCTCCTTCCTCGCCATCCACAGTTGCCTGGGGTACATCTTGCCCGGTCCCAGTGACTTATCCAACTTAATGCTTTCCAAGGGCTCCAGCCCATCCTCTTTCTTAATCTCTATATGTTCAAAAAAAAAACAAATCCTATAGAATATGAGTCCTTAGATAAAAAAAATTAAAAACTTATGTCAAAAAGCCAAAGAAGAATGGTTAAACCAGGAATGTGAGCAAATAGAAAGAATCCCTATTACTGATCCAAAAAGGTTACATCAACAAATCAAGAATATCACTGGTAAAAAGCTCTTCTGTTCTTCAGGTGGAAATTTGAAAGCAAAGGACGGTACCATTATCATGGAAAAAGATGAGATTATGAACAGATGGACTGAATATATTCAGGAATTGTTTGAAGACGATCAAGGCGAAAAACCAGAAATTAAGAAGAACATTGAAGGTCCAAGTATTTTAAAATCTGAAGTTTGTAATGCAATAAATAAGATGAAGGTAGGAAAGGCAGCAGGTCTTGATGAATTAGTAATAGAACAAATTACCCCCCTTGAAGATTATGGAATTGAAAAACTTTCTGATTTAATCAATGACATTTATGAGACTGGAATACAGTAATACCAGAAGAGATGAAAAAATCAGTATTTATCATTCTTCCTAAGAAACCTGGAGCAATAGAATGTAAATTACATAGGACCATAAGTTTAATAAGTCATATCACCAAGATACTTCTAAAAATTTTGATGACAAGAGCTAAAAGTAAGATACAAGCTGAAATAGGTAAAGAACAATGTGGTTTTGTGAAAGACAAAGGCACAAGAAATACAATATTGATGTTAAGGATACTATCAGAACGAGCTATTCAAGTGCAAAAAGATTTGTTTGTGTTTTTGTTTTATCGACTACACAAAAGCATTCGATAAAGTGAAGCACAATAAGTTATTTGAAATATTACAGAAAACTCTAGATCTAGATTCAGAAGACCTCCACCTAATCAGAAATCTGTACTGGGAACAAACTGCCATTGTAAGAATAGATGGAGAAGTGAGTCAGTTTACGAAAATCAAGAGAGGCATTAGACAAGGGTGTGTTTCCTCCCCTGGTTTATTTAATGTGTACAGTGAAGCAATATTACAAAAAATAAGAGACATCTTGGGAATCAAAGTTGGCGGTGAAAACATCAATAATTTCAGATATGCAGATGACACTGTATTAATTGGAAGTATGGAGGAAGAACTACAAAACTTAATTGATATAATTGTTGAAGAAAGTGCAAAAATGGGTCTGTCTATCAATTGCAAAAAGACAGGATGTATGGTGTTATCCAAAAAGAAGGAGAATCCTATCTGCAGGCTGAGAATAAATGGGGGAGACATAAAAGAAGTACAGAACTTTTGCTGCTTAGGAAGCTGGGTGACATCAGATGGCAGGTGCGACTTGGACATCGAAAGAAGAACAGGGATGGCAAAAGACACCTTTACGAGAATGAAGAGTATACTGACCAATACTAAACTAGGCATGACAACCTGCCTCAGAGTACTGAAATGTTACGCTTATCCAGTTATGTTATCTGGCTCAGAATGTTGGACAATATCTAGTAACATGAAGAAACGAATTTTAGCAGCAGAGATGTGGTTTTTGAGGAGGATGCAAAGAATATCATGGACGAAATGAATATCTAACGAGGATGTCATGAACAGAGCAAACACAGAAAGCGAAATAATGTATGAGATCATGAAAAGGCAACGTAACTTCATTGGACATGTGATTAGGAAAGAGGAGTTAGAATGCAACGTAATTATGGGAAAGATTGAAGGGAAGAAAGCAAGAGGAAGATAAAGACAAATGATGATGGAAACAGTAGTCAGAGAACTGGAAATGAATACCAATGAATTGACCCACTTGACCCAAAACAGGAGTGTGTGGGCCATGGCAGTCAAAGCTCAAACTAGGCATGACACCTGATGATGATGATGATATGCTCAAGGTTTTCAGTCCGCTGTAAATCATCTCTACAATCGCCAAGGTCCTTGCTCTTCACATACTTGTAGAATTCCTTGGTGTTTTCCTTAATCCTGCTCACCAAGGGTCTTCCTATTCCCCCTTCTGGCTCCCGTAATTTCATTCTTAAGCTCCCTCCTGTTAGTCTTATAATTTTCTAGAACTCTATCATAACTGAGTTTTTTTAACCTTTCATAAGTTTTTAATTTTTTCTTGACTAGATTTTCAACAGCCTTTGCACACTATGGTTCCTGTACCCTACCATCCTTTCCCTGTCTTATTAGAATGTACCCATGCAGAACGCCACACAAATATCCTCCAAGCGTTTGCCACATTTCTGCTGTACATTTCCCTGAGGACATCTGTTCCCAATTTATCCTTCCAAGTTCCTGCCTGGGTAACCTCATATTTCCCCCTACTCCAATTAAATGCTTTCCTAACTTGTCTGTTCCTATCCCTCTCTAATGCTATGGTAAAGGAGATAGAATTGTGATCACTATCTCCAAAATGCTCTCCCACTGAGAGACCTGACACCTGAGCAGGTTCATTTCCCAACACCAGATCAAGTACAGCCTCTCCTCTTGTAGGCTTATCTACCGTTTGTACATACTGTGTCAGGAAACCTTCCTGAACACACCAACAAACTTCACCCCATCTAAACCCCTCACTTTAGGGAGATGCCAATCAATATTGGGGAAATTAAAATCCCCTATCACGACAACCCTGTTGTTACTGAGATTCTGTCTCCCTATCTGCTCCCCAATGTCCCTGTTACTATTGGGTGGTCCATGAAAAACACCGAGTAAAGCTATTGACCCCTTTCTGCAGAGACTCAGTCGATGACTTCCTCCTTTTCTGCAGCTGTGACACTATCTCTGCTCAGCAGTGTCAATGCCCCCACCTCTTTTGCCTCCCTCCCTGTCTTTCTGAAACATCTAAAGCCTGGACCTCTAAGTAACCATTCCTGCTCCTGAGCCATCCAAGTCTCACAACATCATCGCGCCAAGTACTCATCTATGTTCTATGCTCATCTGCTTTGTTCATGATGCTTCTTGCATTAAAATAGACTCATCTCAAACCATCAGTCTGAGCACATTTCTTCTCTATCACCTGACTATCCTCCTTCTCACACTACCTATAAGCTTTCTCTATTTGTGAGTGAACTGCCCCTTCCTCAGTCTCTTTAGTTCAGTTCCCACCCCCGCAGCAATTCTAGTTTGAACTCTCCCCAACAGCCTTAGCAAACCTCCCCGCCAAGATATTGGTCCCCCTCAGATTCAAGTGCAACCCGTCCTTTTTGTACAGGTCACGCCTGCCCCTAAGGAGGTCCCAATGATCCAGAAATCTGAATCCCTGCCTCCTGCTCCAATCCCTCAGCCACACATTTATCCTCCACTTCACTCTATTCCTATACTCACTGTCACATGGTACAGGCAGTAATCCCGAGATTACTACCTTTGTGGTCCTGCTTCTCAATTTCCTTCCTAACTCCCTGTAGTCTGCTTTCAGAACCTCCTCCCTTTTCCTGCTTTTGTTATTGGTACCAATATGTACCACGACCTCTAGCTGTTCACCCTCCCACTTCAGGATATCATGGATGCAATCAGAAACATCCCTGACCCTGGCACCTGGGAGGTAAACTGTCATCCATGTTTCTTTCCTGCATCCACGGAATCGCCTGTCTGCCCCCCTAACTATAGAGTCCCCTATCACTGCTGCCATCCTCTTCCTTTCCCTACCCTTCCGACTCTGTGCCAGAGGTGAGGCCATTGTTGCTTCCCCCAGGTAGGTCCCCCTCTAATAGTACTCAAACAGGAGTACTTATTGTTAAGGGGGACAGCCATTGGGTTACTCTCTAGTATCTGACTCTTGCCTTTCCCTCTCCTGACTGTTACCCACTTATCTGTCTCCTGAAGCCCGGTGTGACTATCTGCCTATAGCTCCTCTCTATCACCTCCTCTGACTTTCCCTGACCGGATGAAGGTCATTGAGCTGTATCTCCAGTTCCCTAGCCCTGTCCCTAAACAGCTGCAGCTCGACGCACCTGGCACAGATGTGGCCGACCGGGAGGCTGGGAGTCACCCGCACTATGCCACATCTGACACCCAGTGCAGAACACTGGCCTCGCAGACATACTTCCTATTCCTATTCTTCACAAGTAACTTACCTCACCTCGACCCATTATCGTCGAAGTCCCGTTGAGCCAAAGCCCTCCGACTCTGATTCCCTCTATTCTGGAGCTCACTCTATAAAGCTATCTTCTTTTAAAATTCGTCCCACCGGCCTAACTTGTTGATGTCCACACACTTGTGCAGTCGTGCCTTGTTGTCTGAGGTCAGAGATACCTCAACCGATCGGTTTACTTCGAAATTGAGCCTCTAGTATCTCTAAAGTTTGCTGTTTGTTGAAGAAACATTTGGAGAACAAATGTCTTCTGCAAACTCAGTCTGATGATATTCAGCAATAATTCTAGTTTTGCAAACTGGACCCATTGATTTCATCACTTGTTGAAGTTAAATGTTTGACTGGTTGATGTTGGGCCATACATATGTAGTGCCCTGGTTCACATCTTTACTGTTACGCTGTAGGTATTTCATTTAGCAACTCTGTAAGAGCTGTTTGTTCTGCTTTCAGTCTGTTTGGGTTACTGTTGAAGATAAGGAATGATGTGGAATATGTGTCATCCAATTAGCAGGAGGTTTTTCTTGGTGAGGGACAATAAGATTGATCTTGGGATTTTGTTCGACTGGAGATGAAAAGGGAAGACGCTGGGGAGAACCGGTCGTAGCGTACGATCCGGTGGGAGGCCCGTTTGTTCGAGATGGATAGTGAGCAACGTTCGGAAGTTGGTGTGAGATTTCACGTTGAACGAGGACCCAGCGCGTGAGTGACAGAGACGTTCAACATGAGCTCCAACGTGTGCACATTTGACTGTTTAATTAGAATGAGCCTTTCTCTTTATTTCTTTTTTTTTTGACGTGTGCCTGTGTGCATGCGAGTCTGTGCATGTGCGTCTGCGTGTGCGTGCGTGCGCATCTGTGCTTGTGCGTCTGCGTGTCCGTGTGTTCGTCCATGATGATGGATTTTTCATGGCTTTTTCCATGAAGTTAATACTCATCTCTTTCTACCTTAGGCCATGAACTTATAAATCACCCCTGATGAGTTATTAACTTCAAACTTTCTGCATAATCATTCAAAGAGTTGAACTGCATGTGCATGTAACGAGAGCTGTATAACTCATCTCCTTCTACCTTAGGCCACAAACTTATCAATCACCCCTGCTGTGGGCACTTTCTGGAGGTCCAAGATCCGTATGCTTCACGACCACTGGACTAAGTGTGTAAATGTAGGAGGGGACTATGTTGAAAATAAATGTACTAGGTTTTCTAAAATTGACTCCTTCTACCTTAGGCTCATACATCATTGAATGAAGTTAACAATGTAAAGAACTGATAATATGTCGAAACTGGAAAAGTATCATTGCCAGGGCCTTGTCAGGACAAAAGTGTCCTGATGAAGAGTCTCGGCCCAAAACGTCGACTGTACCTCTTCCTAGAGATGCTGCCTGGCCTGCTGCGTTCACCAGCAAATTTGATGTGTGTTGCTTGAATTTCCAGCATCTGCAGAATTCCTTGTGTAAAGTATCATTCACCTTTGATCACCTTAAAAATATCGTTCCGATAACTTTTTTTGGATTTTAAATTCCTTTTCTGGGGAAAATATCCCCAGAACTGTGAAAGATGTAGCATCATTGTAAAATAATATTCCAGCATTGTCAAAGATTGTTAAAAGTTTGCTTACTTGTCACATTCACAAGTACAGCCATATCAACTAGTAAACTGATTTGTGAGTTATATGTGTTCGTGCATGGCTGAAAGCTATGGTGACTAACAAATACTGTACGTGCTCAGGATCTTCATGGTTGTTACTGATCTCTGCATTTACTTCAACACTTGTGCCTTGTTTCGATGAGTTCTGATACATTGGATTTGCTGAAAGGCAGATCTTTATAAAATGTCTGAGACTCTTACTTAATCCATTTTACCTTGGCAGAATATTCTGTTTTGCGGGAGTAATTGACACCACAGCAGTAACATTGCTTTGCTTATTTACGTTTGCCAGGAATTGTTTCCAGTGTCAGCTTTGAGTGCAAAGTACCTCCATGATGGTTATTTCTGCATTCTATTCACAACAGTTTCCTGTAGTCTTTCTGCATCAGCTGCTCACCTCTTGGAAAATGGCAACAATCTTGTTAACTCAAGCAGTTCAGAAGGTTTGAAATCCTCTTCAAGGGCTTTTTGTCACAGTTGCTTTGATATGTCTCCATCATTGACCTGAATTTTCAGCTGTTGCCCAAGACTAGAAAATTCACATTTTGCAACTCATTATTTCAGACGCACATAATAATCAACTTTCTTGCCTTGTGAAACAGAATACCATTGTGTAAAATAAGCTCTCAGTACTGTCTTTTCTCATATGTAGTTATTAGTTACAGATCGTTATGTTTCATAAATATCCTATAATTCATTGACATGATAGCTTGACAAGAGAGATTTTTCTTATGCCATTCATAAGAGGGAGATCACTCTGCTTGGCAGGTGAAACTTGTGGCTATGATAACAATCTCAGATTCTGGAACCTCCTCTGTGGTAATTGTAGGGGTTGACTCTGAGACTGCAGGAAGTGATTCTGATAATGGTAGCCAACTTTCTTCTCCAACAATTGTCTCTGCTGTCCTTAACTGATTGATTTGCCATCTCCGGATGGTATCAGATGCAATCTCCACTGTGTGGGAGTGTGGTCCAGTTCTGTCCTTAAGTTTTCCACGTACCCCACTTTTGATCATCTAGGTAGTCCCTTGCCAGGACTGCTTGACCAGGAGTGAAATGCTGAACCTCCATGTTTGAGGATCCTTCAATTTGTCTCTGCTGTTTGTCCTGCCTACTGCTTCTGAGATTGTGTTTGAGGAGATCCATGCGTGAGCACAGGAGATGACCCAGGAAGAGCATGGCCGTTGAGTTGCTGGTTGTGGAACGTGTTGCGTTATGATATGCAACAAAGAAATTGGTAAGCTTCTGGTTCAGAGTCAGTGTAGTGTGTTCTCCTGACATTGCTGACAGTGCGTACTTTAGGCTCTGGAGAAACCTTTCTGCCAAGCCACTTGTAGCTGGCTGGTACAGTGCTGATGTTAAATGTCTTATTCCATTCATTTTTGGGAATGACTGAAACTGTTCCCCCACAGACTGTGGTCCATTGTCACTGACTAAGTGTTCTGGAACACCAGTCCTTGCGAAGAGTCTTCTCAATACATTAACAGTGTGCGAGGCTCTAATAGAGGCTTTTTGGGAACTCTTTCGGCCACTGTGTAACTGCATCCACTACTACCAAGAAATTCGTGCCCATGAACGGTCAAGCAAGTTCCACACAAATCCTCTGCCATGGCAATAGAACATCGAACATAGAATAGTACAGCACAGTACAGGCCCTTCAGCCCACAATGTTGTGCTGACCCTCAAACCCTGCCTCCCATATAAGCCCCCACCTTAAATTCCTCCATAAACCTGTCTAGTAGTCTCTTAAACTTCACTAGTGTAATGCAGGACTTTCCCAGGGATGGTGAGGCTCTGCTCTTGGCGTCTTCTGGATATGTTAGTATTCCATACAGTTCATGCGAGATGCTTGATCTGCTTATCCATCCCAGGCTAGCAGACAAAGCCAATACTTTCATTTTAACCACGCCTAGATAACTAGAATGTAGCTCCTCCAACTACTTACTTCTCAGCTTGATGGTACAACAATTCTGAATCCCCACATAAGGCAACCTCCATCATCTTGGCTCTGGTAAAAATGGGGCAACTGAATTTTCGGCTGCACATTCCAGCTATTTTGGGTGGCTATGTAGACCTGAGACAGTGTGGGGTCTTTTCTGGTTTCCCTTTGGATCATCTCTGACATATTAGGGAGACTTTTGATTTGCATTAGGGAAAATATATCAAGAGGAATGTCCCCTTTTGTCAATTTTTACAGTATTTCCTTTTCCAAGGGTAAGTGGGATAATCCATCAGCACTTCCATGATTATTCACCCTCTTGAATTTAATCTTGTAATTGTGTCCTCCAAGAAACAGAGCCCATCTCTGCACCTGTGCTGCTGCTGTTAGTGGAGCACCCTTCTGTGGATTGAAAATGGACACTCGTGATTGATGATCAGTATCGAGAGTAAACGTTCTCCCATACAATCCTGATTGAAATGTTTTACACCATAAACCACCCTCAAGCCCTCTCTGTCAATCTGTGCGTAAGTTTTCCCTGTAGTGGTAACGGAATGTGATGCAAAGACTATGGGCCATTCACTTCCATCACTCGTAACATGTGACATGATTGCACCTATCCATAAGGCGACACATCACAGGCAAGCTTCACTGGGCGATGTGGATCATAATATGTGAGTACAGTGTCTGATGTCACCATTTCCTTTAACTTTTTGAAAGCCATCTCACACTGCTTTGTCCATTGCCGTTTCTTCCCTATCTGTAGTAATGAGTCCAAAGGGTGCAGCACAGTAGCCGGGTTTTGCAGGAATCTATTATAGTAGTTTATAAGCCCCAAAAAAGACTGAAACCAGGGCATGTCCTTTGGCCTTGGGGCATCCACCACTGCTGGAATTTTCCCAGCACACTTGGGTAAACCTTGCACGTCAATAATGTGACCATAGCAAGTGAGGCTTGGTTTAAAGAATTCACACTTGTCGTGTTGTGTTTTGAGTCATAATCTTCTAATGTTTTTAACACTGTCTTGAGGTTTTATAGATGTTCCTTGTTATCTTTACTGGTAACAGTGATGCCATCCAGTGAGTAGCTGGGCAGTCTTGCAGATCCTGGTCCATGGCTTTCTGCCAGAGTGCAGGTGCAGATTCTGCTCCAAAAATAAGCCTATTATAGCAATAAAGCTCTTCGTGAGTGTTTATGGTGGGAAACACTTGGGACTCTTCTTCCATCTCCATCTGCAAGTGGGCCTCAGCTAAGTCCACTTTGCTGAAGTGTTTTCCTCCAGAAAGGTTTCCTGGGCAGAAGATATTGATTTACTTTCAGTACTGGGTGGATGGTGACCTTAAAATCACCACAGATTCTGAGAGACCCATTCTTCTTGGCTACTGGGACCAGTGGCATTGCCCCCTACCTTGGAAAGAAGTCCTCAGCCCCTATGTGATCTAACTCACTGGCTACTTTATCACAATGGTATATGGAGCTAGAGGGGCTTTGCAAAACTTGGGTGCAGAATTTCTATTTAGCACTATTTTACTCTTGAGATGTTTAAATTTTCCAGTGTCATTCTTTAACACTGTTGTGATATCATCCAGATCTTTCTTGATTCACTTTCATATGGTTTCACTGGAGGGGATGTAGCATGCAAATTGTGGATGGATCTTCAATCAAGTTATAGTTGAATCAGCTAATCACATCCCCACAATGCTGGCCCTCCTATTTTTAGATTATGAAGACACATAGTCCTCTTTTATTGTCATTTAGTAATGCATGCATTAAGAAATGATACATTATTTCCTCCGGTGTGATATCACAAAACACAGGACAGACCAAGACTGAAAAAACTGACAAAACCACATAATTATAACGTATAGTTACAAACAGTGCAACAATACCATAACTTGATGAAGAAGTCCATGAGCACAGTAAGGTTCAAAGTTTCTCAAATGTCCCACATCTCATGCAGACGGGAGAAGGAAGAAAAACTCTCCCTGCCATGCCGAGCACAATCCGACTCTGAGTCGTCCAAAAACTATAAGCTCTGATCAGCTCTACGACACCGAGTACTGAGCGCCATCTCTGTGCGAACGATTCAACCTCCTTCTCGGTCGCCAAAAGCAGGCAAGGCTGGGGATTTTGAGACCTACCCTCCAAAAGATTCCTGACCACACAGTAACGACAGCAGCGAACAGGCGTTTCAGAAATTTCTCCAGATATTTCTCTGTGCTTTCATGTCCTTTCTCCATCAAATCAGAATTTTCCACGGCCCCTATTTAATAGATACGATATCATTTCTATCACATACAATCTTAATGTGGCTTGTTGTTTGTTGTATTTCACTGTTACAGGTGTCATTCTCACAGCTGTTAACTTTTCTCTGGTGCCAGCTCTTAGTTGGATATCAGGCTTCAGTTTAGTATCTTTGAAATGCCTCTCAGACTCATTTTGTGGAATGACTAAAACAGCTGAAGCAGTGTCTAATTCCTTTTAATTAATTTGCCATTCACTTCTGGTGTAAACCATATTGCTTTTTTATTGTTAATTTTCACACTATAAATCTCAAGGCTACACATTGCCGTATCACTCTCATCATTATCAGATTTTTCATCAACACTGTACAGATTAGTGCTCTTTGAAAGTGAAACTTGGCTTTTTATCTTTTCCTCTTCTTTGTGCAGTCCACTTTTTTTTGTCTGCCCGACATGCTCTTTGTATGTGTCCTTCTTTGTTGCATTTTCTCCAAGTTTTGGCCTTAAACCTGCAGTGGTCTGGTATATGTGAGCCCCTGCCACAACGGTAACATAATTTGTTCGGCCAAGTCATTTTCTGTTTAGTTCACATACACTTTCATTCCTGTGTGTCTCTCTGTGATTTCTATTGAAACAGCAATTTCAACTACTCTTTCAAATGTAAACCGTACTTCAGTTAGGAGCTTATTCTGATTTCTTTCTAGTAAGATTTCACAAACTAATTGACCTCTTAGTGTATCATTAAGCCCATTACCGAACTGACAATGCTCAATCACTTCAATTCAGCCATGTAAGCTGAAATAGACTTCCCTTCCTTTTGATTCCCCTCATGAAACCTAAAGCATTCTGCATTTCTATTGGTTTGGCTAGAACAGTCAAACTTCAATCCAAACTGTATGCTTTTACATCCAATACACCGAGCAAAGTTGGTACTTGTTTCTCATTGGCGATTTCATTTGCTTCAAAACACTGTTCAATTTGCTCAATATATAAAATCCAGTTATTTCTTGTGTAATCAAATGTATCTGTCTTTCTGATGTAGCCAGCTGTTTCTGCTCTTCCTTATGATTATTATCACCTGATACTCACTCTTCATGAACCCTGAATTTTTCCATTTTCTGCCTCTTTTGAACTCAACAATTTCTGCATATGTTGTGCTGTTCTTAACTCACCATCCCTCACTCTGCTTTTTTAAACTCGCTGTTCTGCGCTGCACTTCAAAAGGTGGGTAGCTATCTCCAATTAGTTTTAAAAGTACCTTCTTGTGAATGTTATGTTTTGTAACTTCAAAACATTAAACTAATTCAAAGGAAGACACGGAAGTCTGAAATTCTGGTGTAACTTCATGCTTGCTTTAAGAGAGGTGTGCACGTATCATGTGGTTGCATGATGATGTATGTGATTCATGCATTCATACATAAACCCATAATGATTTATTGAAATGAACAAGAATGCTTAATCAAATAACATTTTATAAGAGTACTGAAATATTACTGAATATTAAATTCACAACATTCACCTGAAAGAGAGAGCATCTCTTAAGAGTATTGATTGAGCAAGCTTAGGATTTTTTCTTTGGAGAGAAGGAGCATGAGAGATGACTTGATAGAGGTGTAGAAGATGATAAAAGACATAAATAGAGTGGATGGCCAGAAATTTCTTCCCACAGCAGAAATGGCTAATACAAGAGGATGCAAATTTAAGGTACTTGGAGGAAAGTATAGTGAGGATGTCAGAGGTAGGTTCTTTACACAGAGAGTGGAAGGTGCATGGAATGTCTGGCGACAGAGGCAGATAAATCAGGGACATTTAAGAAACTCTTAGATAGGCATATGGATGATAGAAAAATGGCGGCTATGCGGGGGAAGGGTTAAATGGATCTTGGAGTAGGTTAAAATGTTGGCACAACATTGTGGGACAATGGGCTTATACTGTGCTGTATTGCTCTATGCTCTATGTTCTGAAAGGGGATCTAGGGATGAAAGGGAAAAGAAAAAGAAAATTAATCAAAAATTCACTAAAAAAAATAACTAAACCCTACTTGGTGGATCAAAACCTTACAACAGAAACTCATTTTGGTTGGTATTCCCACAGACAGACAGACAGACACACAAACACACACACACACACAAAATAATAACTTTGATGACATTACATTTGCAGAGCTTTTATTGTTGTCACCACTGTAAGTGTAGTTGCTTAGATTTTGTCCCTGTGATTAAGTATACAAACTCACTGCTGAACATTGTGACAACTTCCTTTGTCACCATGGTGGAGATTCTGGGCAAGCACGGAGTACTGAAAAAGAAATATATCAATGCAGTACAACAACATTGTGATATGATAATGCTACAAGGGGAACAAATATCTTGGATCACTAGGATTGTTGTGACAGTGAACAAAGTCACCAGAGAGAAACTAAAACTGATGGATATCAAAGTCTTTATTCGGCCAAACAAGCAGGAATCGTACTGATGAAACTCTTGGCAGAACTCCTAAACTCAAAGCATATGACATTTTTATACCCTGAAGATCAATGGCAACACAAACAGTTTCAATGGTTACAATGACATCGCTTACTTCAATACTTTGCTTCATTTAAGTTACCTTTAATTTTCAAATGCCTAAATCTTCACTCAAACACTCAGACACTCCAGATTGAATGTTAACATTGTCCTAGCTGCATTCATGCATATGCAGGCATCTCAGGTGAATGGGTAAACAACCCCAGTCTGCAGCTCCAGGAAGACCATTGCTCTGAGATACCTTTTAATTTCAGTCTGCAATCCACATTCAAATCTGAAGTCTGATTGCTGTTGAAATTAATATTTGCTATATATTCCCTAGCTCCAGAATATGTCCGCAGAATCCCTCCTCTTGGCCCTCCTGGACAAAAAGAAATTTGTTCCAGGAAAGGCCCAATTTTAAGGACGATCTAAGCAAATTGGGCAACAAAAATGCCCTGTACTTCAGACTCCCTTCCCCAATTACCTATCTCTATCTCACCTCCAAGACTCTAAGCAGAGATTGTTCCAGAGATCTGACCAACTGTCTTTAAAATGCAGTTTTGTTATTTGTATACCTCTTGCCTTCTTCCCAACTGGTCGATTGTGGTTTAATCACAGTCTTTCACCCCTCCATTCTCTCATTGCTAAAACTCAACAGTGGCTATCAGTGGTTACCCTCTGTTCAGAGGCACCAGCAGGGTAACAGGCAACAGTTCATACTCCATGACATGACAAAAGATTGTCACAATGATCTGACAAACTAGTCTCTTAGACACTTTAATTGATGTAGGAGGGGTTGTGATAGTCTCTGTTTGAATGGCTGCAAAGACATCACCCTGCTGGCACCCCCTCCCGCACAGTCCAATTGATCACTGAAAGGGCCCAGCTCACTCCCCATTCAGACTGGGGTGACTGTCTTCAAACGCAATGTATAATTTCTTCAAAATTTCAAAGTAGCTGAAGGAAAGACATCAATTCCCCTGCATGAAAAGAAAAAGAAACAAGAACTTACAAACTCCAAACTCCCCTCACAGAAAAACTAACAGATCACTCAAACTCCCAGTGTGCCAATCAGCAACAAGAAAAGAATGCTTGAGAACATGAAAAGAAAATGCAGAACTGAGAAACACCATTATGAACTACATTCCAATCCACAAATCTCAGAACTTCTATAACACCTGCAAGAGCATCGGGACCCAGCAGCCCCTCTGAGGGAAGTGACTCAAACCAGCGGCCTCTCTGAGGGAAGCGACGTGAACCAACGGCCTCTCCAAGAACCACGCAATCTGCTCCACACTTGACTCAATGTTTCAATCTTCCTCGATGCTTTAATCGGCAAGAAATGGAGTTGGGCATGGCCACACGTCTCCTCGCTGAGCTTCTCCATGAGGTAGCTCATACAGGTTGACTCTGTGGTTAAGAAGGCGTACGGTATATTAGCCTTCATCAATTGTCGAATTGAATTCAGGAGCCGAGAGGTAATGTTGCAGCTGTATAGGATCCTGGTCAGACCCCACTTGGAGTACTGTGCTCAGTTCTGGTCGCCTCACTACAGGAAGGATGTGGAAGCCATAGAAAGGATGCAAGGGAGATTTACAAGGATGTTGCCTGGATTGGGGAGCATGCCTTATGAGAATAGGTTGAGTGAACTCAGCTTTTTCTCCTTGGAGCGACAGAGGATGAGAAGTGACCTGATAGAGGTGTATAAGATGATGAGAGACATTGATCGTGTGGATAGTCAGAGGCTTTTTCCCAGGGCTGAAATGGCTGCCATAAAAGGACACAGGTTTAAGGTGCTGGGGAGCAGGTACAGAGGAGATGTCAGGGATAAGTTTTTTACTCAGAGACTGGTGAATGCATGGAATGGGCTGCCAGCAATGGTGGTGGAGGCGGATACGATAGGGTCTTTTGAGTGACTTTTAGATAGGTACATGGAGCTTAGTAAATAGAGGGCTATAGGTAAGCCTAGTAATTTCTAAGGTAGGGACATGTTTGGTACAACACTGTGAGCCGAAGGGCCTGTATTGTGCTGTTGGTTTTCTATGTTTCTATACTTGCATTTCTTTCCTGGAGTTTTCTTGGGGATAGCAGAACGCTCGGTCACTCCATTGAAATACAGACTGTTAGTCCCAGGCTTCTACAGTTTCACAAAACAAAATTAAGGTGAAAAAAAAAGTAGAAGACATTAAAAAATTGAAATGATTGACTATCTGGAAGATGTTGCCCAAGGAATCGTTGTTCATTGGTGACATCTCTTTCTCAGTCTGCCATGCCATCGAAGTTGTGGAACCTGATGTCTTTGCTGTAACTCTGATCCCTTCCCGTCTATTTTCCCCAATGTCTTTCTATTTTGATCTATACAACTAATAGATCAGGAACCAGCCTTCATTTCAGAGTACAGTTACCATTATACCTGAATTCACTGTTCACACCTTGCTATCACACTCTCTCAGCAACTTCTGCATTTGCGTTTGTTATGGGTCTGCTTCCATCAGGTGTGGTCAGATTTGATTCAGCCAGTTGGTGGTCATTGCTTCGGGTTTTCTGCAAAGACACTGTTATGGGGCACACTTGATCTCTCGCTCTGTCTGACAAGAATGTGAATAATGCAGTTTAACCTGAGTCCAGTGTTTCCACTGGCTGCCTCACCAGGACAGTGCACCAGCACAGGCGACATTCGTCCAGAGCACCACTAGTGATCCTATCCACCTGGGAGTAAAACCTGTTCCATCAGCCAGCTCCCTGGCCATCACTTGCTTACCAGGCTGTGGGAGGACTCTTCTCTCCCTCTGGCTCTCTCTGACCCATAATATGTTGCTCCTTTTTTGTGCAATCCCTCAATGTGTTACCCTGGTTACAGTGGTCCTTCATATCTCCATGTAATCTTACTAAACTGGCATTTGTAGTTTCTTCCTGTACACTTATAATCTCTGTTGGTTCTTGTTTATCGCCTGTCCTGCTCGCACTGATGCCTGTCCCCTCGTTCTTGTTCCGTTCCTGACTGTCCCCTTTCAGGTGAGTCTTTACTTTAATCACTGCTACCTTCTCAGGCAGCTGTGCTACTTCTAACAGCTCCTGACTGTGCTTGGCCCTGACCCTTGGGACCCCTGTACATTATTCCCACACATTATCCTGTCATCCTTCCTTTCTTTGGGTTGCTGTCTCTCTGTGGGCCATTTTAGCTGCTCTGTGGGTCACACATGTTTGCTGTCCCTGTCTTGTCCATGTTTTTTCCCCTTTTCCAGAGGCTAATATTGAATTGACTTTATTTCTTACATCCTTCACATACATGAGGAGTAAAAATCTTTACACTACATCTCCATCTGAATGTGCAATGTGCAATTTATTGTAATTTGTAATAAATAGTATGTACAACAGGACAGTCAATATAGCATAGAAATACAAATGTATTAGTATGAATTAATTAGTCTCATGGCCTGGTGGAAGAAACTGTTCTGGAGCCTGTTGGTCCTGGGTTTTATGCTGCAGTACCATTTCCTGGATGGTAGCAGCTGGAACAGTTTATGGCTGGGGTGACTTCAGGCCCTTTTTACACACCTGTCTTTGTAAATTAGATTAGATTATGAGAACACTCAGTCCTCTTTTATTGTCATTTAGAAATGCAGACATGCATTAAGAAATGATACAATATTTCTCCGGAGTGATATCACAGAAATCAAGACAGACCAAAGACTAACACTGAGAGAACCACATAATTATAACATATAGTTACAGCAGTGCAAAGCAATACCATAAGTTGATGAAGAACAGACCATGGGCACGGTAAAAATAGTCTCAAAGTCCCCAAGTCGATCGACTCCCGAGTCCCCGATAGCGGCAGCAAAAGAGAGAAACTCCCTGCCATAAACCTCCAGGCACTGTCAACTTGCTAATGCCTTGGAAGCAGCTGACCACAGCCGACACTGAGTCCGTCGGTTCGTCCGTAAACTTCGAGCCTCCGACCAGCCCTCTGATACAGCCTCCCGAGCGCCATCCTCTGCCGAGCACCTTTGACCTAGCCCCAGCCGCTAAATCAAGCAAAGCCGAGGATTCGGGGCTTCTACTCCGGAGATTCCGGTTACCACACAGTAGCAGCGGCAGCGAAGCGGGCATTTCAGAAGTTTTCCAGATGTTCCTGTGTACTCTCACGCCCGTTTCCATCAAATCAGAATTGTGCACGGTCTCCTACTTGACAGATTACAGATATCAATCACCAGAGAGGCCGCGCGCGCTGCTGTTGTGCTGCCATCTTCTCCTCCTGAATAGTGGGAAGTTCACATCTACAGATGCACTGAGCTGTCTGCACCACTCTCTGCAGAGTCCTGCAATTGAGAGAGATACAGTTTCCATACCAGGCAGTGATGCAGCCAGTCAGGATGGTCACAATTTTGCCCCTGTAAAAAGTCCTTCGGATCTGGGGACTCATGCCAAACTTCTTCAATCATCTGAGGTAAAAGGGGTGCTGTTGTGCTTTTTTTCACAACATAGCCGGTTTGTACAGACCACATAAGATCCTCAGTGATGTTTATACCGAGGAACTTAAAGCTGTTCACCCTCTCAACTCCAGATGCATTGATGTTAATAGGGGTTAGCCTGTCTCTATTCCTCCTGTAGTCCACAAACAGCTGCTTTGCTTTGGCAACATTGAGAGAGAGATTGTTTTCTTGACACCACTGTGTCAGGGTGATGACTTCTTTTCTGTAGGCTGCCTCATTATTATTTGAGATAAGGCCAATCAATGTAGTATTGTTAACAAATTTAATTAGCATATTGGGGCTGTGGATGGCGATACAGTCATGGGTAGACAGCAAGTAAAGGAGGAGGTTAGGACACAGCCCTGAGGGGCAACTGTATTGAGGGTCAGAGGGGAAGAGGTGAGGGACCCCACTCTTACCACCTGCCGGCGATCTGACAGGAAGTCCAGGATCCAGCTGCACAAGGCAGGATGAAGGGTAAGGTCTCTGAGCTTCTTGGACCTGCCTCACTCAGTGTGTCTATCCCCAGGATAGTACCTTCATTGTTTGGGTGCACCCAAAAATCTACAGGAAGGGTAGGTCAGCTATTGATACTGACAATTCCACATTCACTAACATTTCACATTGCCAGCCTTCTAATAAACCCCTCATGTTCATCCGTGGATGACCACTGCTGGCAATAGAGGCTGCCATCAGCCGTTTATCTGACAGCTCTATAATCTGATCAGCAGTCAAATTGGAAAGAGAGGGCACTGGTTTGGATTCTGCCTGCTTTGCTGAGTGATTCTCTTACTTTCCTGTCTTTTGAGAACACTGCTTCCAATCATGACCCAAAAAGCTGCAGCTGTAACAAATCATTTCTTTACCCTTCCCCGTTGATTCAAGCAATTCCTTGCTCGACTCCCTGGTTGCTGGCACACAAAACAAGTCCTCTGTAATGTCACAGCAGCTACATCCACTGTAGCTTCTTTATGACTCCTCTTTTGCCTCCTTCGGTCTATCTCACATGCCCAGGAATAGGTCGTTGCCATCACTATCCCCAAATCTAAAATTTCCTGCTGGGCTGAGGTCAGGCTTTTCAGGAAGACTGGGTTATTCCTCCCTGGATTATCCAACCCGAAATACTCCTCATACGCTTGATATTTACGCTCTGCATAATCCACGTCAGGCTCATCAGCTGTCTGAACCACTGACATTATCAATCTCCAGTTGCTGCTTCACTTCCCCTTTAAAAAAACAATATCTCTCTTTATTGCTGTAGCTGCCCATGTACCATCTTGCACTGCTGGAGCCATGCTGTCCCCCATATTCCTCAGGTATTTTGTTTTTACCAATATATGTATATCTTTGAGGTGCATCTGCTGAACCTCAATGATTTCCTTGAGCTTGTACAAGAATTCTGAATTCCCGCTGGTGACTTTAAGTGAGGGCAGCTCTGACAAAATGCTCTGCTTCTCTCCGGGATGAAGGGCTTATGGGTGGTCACAAACAAGGTCAAGGGATGGCAGAGACTGTCAAGTTTCTCAATCTGACATAGCCTGACCTCAATAGGCGCCATCCTGATCTGGGTATTATCCCTCTCTCTCTCTCAAAAATCTCCACACTAAGCAAAATATAAATGATAGATAAAAATTAAACAGTACATACTTAAAAAACAACAGAGTATGGACTCTGCAATTGTATGTGTCGCTGAACTCATAATGCCTGTTGTATTCCTTTGCATTTAAAAACTGTTATACCAAGATTACAGATGTATTCTTAAAGGACACAAAGACATTCGCAAATGAGTCTGCTACTATACATTCTACTGAATGAGTATACACACATACTCTGGTGTCCCTAATGGTCAGAAACCACCTGTTGCAATTGGTGGCCCATCTCACCAAATTACACAACAATATCTAGTCTTTTGCATAAACACACATGCATGCACACACACCACACTACCTTTAGATTTACCAGTTCAGCTCTCTGCCGTGTTCATGATACGTCATGATCCCATGGTCAGCGATTTGAACAGATCCAACTGTGAGTGCTCCTCTTAAAGATACTCAAGCACTTACACTGCTTAGATCTCTGGCCACACAATGGGTCATCAACATATCCCAGATGAGCCCCCAAATGTTGTGACCAGGAGAGAAGTCACTAGAGAGAAACTAAAGTTGGTGGATATTGAAGTCTTTATTCAGTCAAACAAGCAGGAATCATACTGGAGATGCTCTTCGGAAAAAGAGGTCTCCTAAACTCAAAGTATATCTCATTTTTATACCCTTCAGATCAACTCAAATAGTTTACATGGTTACATCATTTACTTCAATGCTTTGGTTTCACAATGCTTAATTCTCTCTAGCTGCAGTCATGCATATGCAGACATCTCAGGTGAATGGGTTTTTTTCTGGTTTGCAATCAAACCCAGTCTGCAGCTTCAGGAAGACCATTGTTCTGAGCAGCGTTTTAAATTCAATCTGCAATCCACATTGAAACCTGAAGACTGGGTGCTCTTGAAATTAATATTTGCTATATACTCCAACTCCAGAATATGCCCTAATAGGGATCTCCTCTGGATCAGAGGTGACCTATGCAAAAAGGGACTGGTTGCATTTGAACTGGAGTGGGAAAATACCCTGTTGGGAAGCTTTGCTTGGGTTGGGATAGTTTAAATTAGTTTAGTAGAGGGGTGGGATTCAAAGTATCAAGGTGAGAAAGGTGAAGCAAATAATGAAGTAAAAGATACAAAGATCAGTGGTAGGACAAGCAAGGGCCAAAGAGGAAGAGAGGTAAGTATAATATAAGAAACTGTATTTATTTCAATATAAGATTCCCGGCAAATAATCAGAATCAGACAACACACATAAAAGTTGCCGGTGAACGCAGCAGGCCAGGCAGCATCTCTAGGAAGAGATACAGTCCTGACAAAGGGTCTTGGCCCGAAACGTCGACAGTACCTCTTCCTGGAGATGCTGCCTGGCCTGCTGCATTCACCAGCAACTTTTATGTGTGTTGCTTGAAATTCCAGCATCTGCAGATTTCCTCGTGTTTGCGAATCAGAATCAGAATCAGGTTTATTATCACCGGCACGTGTCATGAAATTTGTTAGCCTAGCAGCAGCAGTTCAATGCAATATAAAACATAGAAGAAGAAAAAAAATAATAATAATAAACAAATAAGTAAATAAGAAAATAGAGCAGATGAACTCTGGGCATGGATGGGTTTATGGGATTGTGATATTATAACTACCATAGAAATATGTTGAAGGATGGGTGAGACTGGCAGCTCAGATTTCTGGGGTACATATTCTATCAGTGTGATAGATATATAAGTAAGAAAAGAGGGGGAGATACAATATTGATTAGAAAAAACATCACAGAAGTACTTGGAGCAGATATTCCTGTGGTGAGGTAAAATAGGTTAAATTTAGAAAGTAATAGGAGTAATCACTTTGATGGGAGTTAGCTATAGGCCTGCAATATTCAGTAGCAGAGAGCAAATATGTATGGAGATCAATATAGGTGTAGAAATAATCAGGTTGTAATAGAGGGTGATTTACGTTCCCTAGATTTGACCTGGATTGCATAGTACTAAAAGTTTAGACGGAGCAGAATTTAAGTATGGCTATTAAAAATTACTCATCCAGAGAAGTTTTTAAAATTCAAATTAGTTATGGACTGGTACACAAGTTAAGGTCCTAAATTAGCGAAGAACTTACAAAGGTTGACTGGGGGAGTGTGTTTCCATGTAAAGGAATGTCCGGCAAGTGGGAGGTTTTTCAAAGTGAGATAAGGAGAATTCAGGCCCAACAGGTTCCTCTTAAAGCTGTTGAAGGAAGTGGAAGACATCTTTTATAATTCTTAAATGATATTTGGACAAGTACATTGATGAGGAAGATATGGGGCAAACACATGCAGATGGAACTAGCTCAGGAAGGTATCTTGGTCAGCATGGGTGAATTAGATAAAGGCCGTGTTTCCATGTTGTATAACTTTACAACTCTATTGCTCTAATTCTGTGCCCAAAGGAAGAGATTAAGAGAGTTAGAGAGGTTGCTTAAATTTTAAACTTTGTCATCATCTTTAAAAAAAATAGGGGATCATGGTGGAGGTATTTAGATTGCAGGACAACAAAGAAGTGAAGAGAATGTGAGGTGTACATTAAGGGAGCTTGTTGTAGCTAAAGGCATTCATTAGGATTTTAATATGGAGGAGACAGTGGAGAAAGGTGTCATGAAACCTTGAAGAGTTTTAGCGAAAAGACCAAACATTTTGTATTTGAGCCATTGGAAACTGAAAGCTAATATAAACTGATGAGAAGTGGATTGTGATTTTATGTTGCAGGATAATATTTCTAAACTAGATTTTATGAAAGATGATGCAAGGGAATATCTAAGTATTACCAAATGGAAAATTTGGTTTGTAAGTGAAATGATATGCCAATGTGTTTGAAGACAATTTTGGCATAAAAAATTATTAATAATAATTGTGAATTAGCACAACCTGACTGAATCACCTCTTTCTCTCTTATTAGGGAGAGAAAGAAGCTGTGGTATGTCGAATATAGGGTGAAACGCAAAGTCTTTGGGGTAACTGCAAGTCTGTGTCTTTGCTATTGCTTTGCTCACGCCTGGGTGCCTGGTGGCAGTGCCAATGCTTAGTTTTTTGCTGGTGGGGGGAGGGGGGAATTGTTACTTGCTGCCGCTTACACAGGGGAGGGAAGAGCTGGAGGGGACTTTGGGGTTCTAACATTTAACTGTCATTCATTCTTTGGGGCATTCCTCTGTTTTCGTGGATGGGTGTGAAGGAAAAGCATTTCAGGATGTATATTGTATACATTTCTCTTACATTTAATTGTACTTTGAACCTTTGAACCTAGCTTGAGATAAAATAAAATGGAAACCACCGACTAAATAATATTGAATCATGGAGTCCTCTTATGAAAACAGAAAATTCTGGAAGTGCTATTATATTTCCCATGATTGTTCAGCAATTATCTTACATGAAACCCCTTAGAATATACTTCCCTTCCACCTCTATTTTTTTTTATTTCTAGGCCTTTCTGTTACTAACCTTTTAATCTCTATTATAACTAATTGGGGTAGGAACTTTAAATTGGCAGGCTCCTATTGTGAATGCAAGATTGTTTTTCAATGCAGCATTCTGAATTGAGAGCTGAGAAATGAGAAACACTTATCTAATGTTAAAAAGTGTGCCAAGGGTGATGGAAAATTTAAATATGGGGGAATACGTTGAACACCTGTGATGAAGGTGCCTAGACTAGGATATGAAAGAGAGGAAGAGTGTAAAATGAATATTTCACATTTTGGCAAACCTAATTTTAAGGATGAGAAGATAGAAATTGAAACAAACCACAGAGGATAGAACATAACAAATAGAGTCACGTGCAAAGGGCTGAAAATGATGCGATCTGATAGGAGAAGACGGAGAAGCATGGAGCCTCTGTGAGACACTCTCTCACCACTCTTCCTCTTCAATTTTTGCTTTGATTCTATACTCTACCTGTCATGTCCATACTTGGATTAAAACTGTAAAATGTTTGGAAATTTTGATGTAAGCTGAACAAATTATTGGTGCCACATTATTAACCATTACTTGGCTGATGATTGAGAGTAAATTGGTCAGACAATGATGAGCAAGATTGGATTTTTATGAGCAGTTTTCCATCAGTATATGCCTTTGTTGAATCTGCAGACAAACAGTTCAGCTGAAAATATGGCTAATTGTGTGTTGCCTTCACTACTGCAGCTGGGATGCCCTTTGCTATATCCAGCGGGCTCAGCTGTTTCTTTCTATTGCAGGGAGTGAAGTGAATTGTCAGAAGATTGCTTTCTGAATGGTGGGGACCTCAGGAGCAAGGCAAACTATATTATAAAATTGGTACTTCTTGTCAATTATGATTGCAAATAATTCATTCTTGCCTTCGACAATAGATGACCATCACTGAAGCTGAGGATTTCCTTGGAGACTGCTCCTCCAATTAGCTGCTTAATTGTCCACAGTTTTTAAAATACATATAGCTGCTCCTCAGGGTTGATGTTTTGATTGTGGAATCTTTTCATTGGGATGAATCCTGCTTAGTTCAATCCACTGCCAGAATATGACACCCTACCTAATCCCATGGTGGCACTGAACTACTGTGGTATCTCTGGGCTCCTTTGTTCTGGAGCTGGAGATGGTGGAACTTGTTTCCTTGCACCCAATACCACTTGGTGGCCTTTGTCAACTGCCTGCTGTTCAAAGGAATTTTCTTTTTTTAAATGTTTCTGATGTACTGCCACATTTAACAACAATTCAAATGGATGCGATGCTGAGGCTTTATAAGGTTTTGGTCAGACCGCACTTGGAGTATTGTGAGTAGTCTTGGGCCTCTTATTCAAGAAAAGACATTCTGATTTTGGAAAGGATCAAGAGGAGGTGCACGAGAATGTTTCCAGGAATGAAAGGGTTAATATATGAAGAACATTTGATGGCTCTGAGCCTGTACTCACTGGAATTTAGAAGAATAGAGGGCAGGGGACCTCATTGAAACCTATCACATATTTAAAGGCCTAGACTGTGGATGTGGATGTGGAGAGGATATTTCCTATAGTGGGTGAATCTAGGACCGGGGACATGGCCTCAGAATAGAGGGACATCTATTCAGAACAGGTATAAGAAGGTATTTATTTAGCCAGAGGGTGGTGAATCTGTGGAATTCATTGCCACAGATGGCTGTGGCGGCCAAGTCATTACGTATATTTAAAACAAAGGTTGATAGATTCTCGGTTAGTCATGATGTCAAAGGTTATAGGGAGAAGGCAGGGGAATGGGTTTGAGAGAGATGATGGATCAACCATGATAGAATGGTGGAATGGACTTGATGAGCCAAATGGCCTAATTCTGCTCCCTAGTCTTATAATCCTCTTGTATAAAGCCTGATCTCTTTGGAAAAAATTCCTTTTAGAGTGATAAAGTCATACAGTTGTAGCACAACACAGAAATAGGCCCTTCAACCTACAGTAGCATGGCAACCTTTTTACCCCTTCTGCACTAATCCAATTTGCCCATGCTTCTATGTCTTATCTTTTCAAATGTCTCTCTAAATGTCTCTTAAATATTTTGATTCCAGTATATCTGATACATACCCCTTTGTGGAATCCCTTTCCGCAAAGTAATAACAGAATATTATGTTTGATATTAGGATAAGTTAATCTCTATATTTTTTAACTTGTTCATTCATTGAATGTGAATGTTGTTGGTAATGACAAAATTTATTATCATCCCAAATTGCTTCTTAATAGAAAAGGCAATTAAAAGTCAATCTTTTTATGGGTCTAGAGTGACATATAAGCCAAACAGGGTAACGAACAATAGTTTCCTTTCCCTGTGGAACATTTATGAATCAGATGGAATTTTCAACAAGATTAGCAAACTGGGGAGTTGGAGTGGAGGTAGAGGAACTAATTTACTACAGGCCTTCCAGGTTAGCATTGTAGGAATGAGACCATGTTGTCTCAGGGATGTACCACAACTTGTGTCCTCAAGACAATTTAACCCAAGCTCTCCCACAAAGGTTGAAAAAGAGCATTGCATGAAAAGTGACATGATCATATTCTGAATGTTACTGATGCACAAATCCCGTAATGATCACAAGGGTGACCATTGACAAGAAGTATGCAGTTGAATTTACCTAATTGGCATGGGTTGAGTTTGAATTAGTCACAATCATGTTTTCTCTGGATCAGATCAATTTTCAAATGCCAATATTGTGCAATCAAATTACAAGACCTATTTCTTTGGCCAATTTCTGATATGGTAAGCCAAGTAAAAGGAGGAAATAATAGTCTTTAGAAAGGAGTGAGCCTTGGCTTTTATTTTTACAATTGTAGTAGTTAAAGCAAATCCAATGTTTGCCTTTGCAGTGGTGCAGTAGCTAGAGCAGTTGTCTCATGCTCCAATCAGTCAAGTTTGATTCTCAACTCTGGTGCTGTTTGTGTGAAGTTTACAGATTCTCCCCGTGACCATGATGGCTCAACTCTGGTTCTGTTTGTGTGAAGTTTACAGATTCTCCCTGTGACCGTGATGGCTCGACCCTGGTGCTGTTTGTGTGAAGTTTACGGGTTCTCCCTGTGACCGTGATGGCTTCTGCCACTTGCTCCAGTTTCCTCCCACCTGACCTGCTGGTTGTACGGTTAATTGTCTGTGTGGGAATCCATGGGTGTAAATGGGTAAGTGTGAGACAATGAGACACAGGGAACGAGGTAAGGAAATTGGATTGGCTGGGATTCCTCTGAGAGCTGGCATGATCAACATAAAATACTACAGTAATAGAGCAGGCTCTTCGGCCCTTGATGTTTGTGCTGACCTTGATTCCAAATTAAGCTAATCCATTCTGCCTGCACATAATTTATACCCTTCCACTCTCTGCTTGTTCATGTGGCATTTATGGAACTGAATGGCCTCCTTTGCCATGAAATATTACCCCATGCAATTGATAACATTGTGAAGAACTTGTGCATTTATTGGGAAATCTGGAACTTTCTGCCCTTTCACAGGCTGTGCTACCTTGCAGCCTGCCTCTCCATAATTATATGATCTCAGTGATCTCAAACCTTTCTTGCAGTAAATTAATCTGAAAATTTTACACTTTGCTGCATGAAGTGTAAACTTACAAAGATGTAACAAATCGTTATTGCTGCTTACCAGCCACAGCACTCCTGGAAAGATTAATTTTACGTGTAATTCTCTTTGATTTTAACAATAGAAACAATATTAACTTGTTTATTTTTCCTTAAGACTTACTTATGATCTATCTTGTACTACAATCTTATCCTTATGTACCAATATTTCCTTCATGCTCTGTAAAACATGTAAAGTGTCTGTTAAAAATTGTGTTGATACCTGACGGAATTCTTCAATGTGATTGGCTGCTCAGCCAATCCAATTACATAATGATACTGGATTTCAAGGATTGTCTAGGACTGGAGCCTGACAGAAACTATTCTAGGAATAGGTAAATCTGTATTACAGGTCTGGCTCGATCCCTTTTGCCAGGATTTTGTCAAGATCACTGATGAGAAGCTCTACTCACCTGAAGGAAAATTTGACCCAATATCCTAACCCTGAATTAAATCTTGAAAAGAGTCAGTGGGATAATCATAATATTTTTGGTAAGAGTCACTTCCACCAATGGTTTTTTCAGTACTATATCCCTAATAGTCAAACTATATTAACATGTGTAACAGCGAGCCGAAACAACCAATGCCTATTGGTCAACAGACAACAAATCCCAGAATGACTTTCACTGGCAGTTGTTTCTAACAATGTCTTGAATGTTCTTAAGTAAACCATTTAAATAGTTGTGCTTTGAGAACACATGATGTTTTGTAACAGTGTAGTTTTACTGAATAAATGTTTATTTTGTGTTCTATCTCCTGGCTTTGGGTCTTATCAATAGTTATAGGTGAGCAAACACAACAAATTGGCAATGAGGTGCTGTTTTATATCAACATGGCAATTGCAGAAGAAGACTTACACGCAATCCTACAACAGCAATTTGAGGTCAATTTGAAGCTCAATCTGAGGCAGCCCAGCTGAAATTAATCAAACCCTTGACGAACACGTTATCAGTGGGTCCAAAAATATCGGTGTCGAACACTGGACAGAACTTTTGTGAGTCAGTTGTTACCAACTTCCAGCTCAATGCTGGTTAAGAGTTACATTTGAATCTTGGTGACAGATTACAAAGCTATCTTCTGGGTCAAATTCACCAGCACTAAAAAAGACTCGTGGAAGGCTTGCCAGAGATCAGGCTTGTCCATCCAGTCAATGCCAAGGGTACTTCAATGTGGCTGGACTGATAGGTAACACACACTACTGACTTGGTTACTGTTCAGCTTCACCATGCAGTGCAGTTCACTAACTTGCTGGAGGCTTCCACCCGACGCACTGCAGGCGGAATGATGAGTTGTTTTGACTGGTAGAGAAACTATACGTGAAACTATAGAACAAAACTGCAATAGTGCTGTGCAGTAGTGTATCAAGATAGCTTAGGCTGCTGCACCAAACTGCAACCAGAACACCATCTCTGTCCGGGTTCAAAACCAGTCTTCAGTCCAAAAACATTTGTAGCCTTGCCAATCACAGAGCAAGAGCTGGTTCACCTGCAGCAAGCTAGTGTGATCAAACCTGTCATCTACCCACATTGGGAAGCTCTAATCATCATTGTCAAGGAAGCCCGTTGTGCAGTGAAGTTGTGAGCAGACTTCCCAACTTGTCTCAGTGTGGCTCTGGAGACACACCACTACCCATTACTAGTAGCTGCAGATCTCTTCGCAAAACTGAACGGTGGTCGCTACTTTGCAAAGTTCGACTTAGCCGAAGCCTACCTCCAGATAGAAGTGGCAGAAAATTCACAGGAACTCTTCATGATTACAACACACAATTGTTGGTTTTCTTTTCTCCGACTGCCTTTTTGGGTAATTTAACTTTTCAACAGCTTATGGACACCATGCTGATAGGTATTGATAGTGTTGCCACTTACCTCGATGACATCGTCGTGATGGGCAGAGATCAGGCAGAACTATACGGCAGCCTGGACTATGTTTTGAACAAATTACAAAACTTTGGACTGAAATTTTGAGTAGAGAAAAGCAGCATCCTAATGTCTTCAATCAAGTATCGGATTCATCATACACGATCACAATCATTGCCCAGACCCCTAAAATATCGTTACTATTTGAAAGATACTTCCACCACCAGATGTCAGTAGCTTAAGATAATTTTTGGGATGATCAGTCATTATTCGGCATTTCTCTCAGCCACTCACTGGCTGAGGGAGCCTCTCAATACTATGCTCAACAAGGGTACCATGTGGAAACAGTCCGAACAATGGCAGGAAGTTTTCAATTAGTTGAAAAATATCCTGTCATCTGCCCTTTTCTTGACGCATTTCAGCACAGAGTTGCCATGGATGAACAGAGAAGTTTACCTCCTGCTTAAAGCCAGAGATTCACCCTTCAGGTCTGGAGACCGGGAGGCTTACAGCTCAGCCAGGGCCAACCTGAGGAGGGGAATCTCTCAGGCTAAACACATATACAAATGGAGAATCGAGGAGCATTTCAACTCCTCGGACCCCCAGCGCTTGTGGCATGGCATACAGGTCATTACAGACTCCAAACCACCTAGTACTGTGCCCCCTTTCAGCTCTGCTTCCCTCCCTGATGAGCTCAATTACTTCTACACTCGCTTTGACTGAGAGAACAAGGAGGTTACCCTCAAAGCGGATCTCCCACCTGGTGAACTGCCTCTCTCACTTTCCACCTCCGATGTTTGTGCCACCCTGAGCAGGGTGAATGTATGGAAGGCAGCTGGTCCAGGTGGAATACCTGGCCGTGAGCTCAGAGTCTGTGCAGAGCAGTTGGCCGGGATCTTCATGAACATTTTTAATCTGTCCCTGGCCCAGGCAGTTGTCCCCACAAGCTTCAAGATCGCCACCATCATACCAGTGCTGAAGCATTCTACTGCCACAGGCCTGAATGACTTCTGCCCAGTTGTAATCACCCCCATCATTGCAAAGTGCTTTGAGAGACTGGTTCTATCACATCTGAAATCCTGTCTGCCCACTACCCTGGACCCCCATCAATTTGCCTATCACACCAACAGGTCAACAGAGGACGCCATCTCCACAGCACTTCACTCTGCCCTGACCCACCTGGACAGCCCCAACTCTTATGTCAGAATGCTGTTCATTGACTTTAGTTCGGCATTCAATACTGTGATCCCCTCCAATTTGATCTCCAACCTTCGCCAGCTTGGTATCAGCTCATCCCTCTGCAATTAGACCTTGGACTTTCTGACTAACAGACCCCAATCAGTTAAGTTAGACAACCTCTCCTCCTCCGCTCTCACCCTGAACACCGGCGTGCCTCAAGGCTGTGTGCTGAGCCCTCTCCCTTTTCACCTATGACTGCGTTCCTGTACATGGTTCTAACTCCACAATCAAGTTCGCAGACGACACCACGGTGGTTGGCCTGATCAGAGGGGATGACGAGACGGCCTACAGGGACGAGGTCCAGCACCTGGCCGCGTGGTGTGCTGACAACAACTTAGCCCTTAACTCCCAGAAGACCAAGGAGATCATTGTGGACTTCAGGCTTGCTAGGAGCCACACTCACGTCCCCATCTACATCAACGGAGCTGTAGTGGAGTGTGTATCAAGCTTCAAATTCCTTGGTGTCCACATTTCCGAGGATCTCACCTGGTCCCTGAACTCCTCCATCCTGATCAGCGCCTTTATTTCCTGCAGAGCATCAAGAAAGCTCACCTCTGTCCCAGGATACTGACGGACTTTCACCGCTGTACCATTGAGAGCATACTCACCAACTGCATTTCAGTTGTCCTGTATCGGACGGCAAAGCACTCCAGCGTTCCGGCCCGAAACGTCGACTGATCTTTTCCACGGATGCTGCCCAACCTGCTGAGTTCCTCCAAAGCACTCCAGCTTGTGGTGAAAATTGCCCCCAGTGGATTATCCGCACCCAATTTCCCACCATTGAGAACATCTACCATAAACACTGCCTGGGCAGGGCGAAAGGCATTATCAAGAATGCATCTCACCTTAACCATGGACTTTTTACTCTCCTCCCTTCCGGTAGGTGCTACAGGAGCTCTGCTCCCGCACCAGCAGGCACAGAAAGCACTTCTTCCCTGAGTCTGTGACCCTGCTGAATCTCATATCACAGTGCTAAGCAGTATTGCACCCATATTGTACTATCTCAGTACTTTTATATTTGGCTGTAGCACTTACTTTTTATTCACAGTTATTTTATAAATAACACTATTCTTTGCATTTCTGGTTAGATGCTAGCTGCATTTCATTGGCTTTGTATCTGTACTCGGCACAATGACAATAAAGTTGAATCTAATCTAATCTAATTGTTATTGCGATGGATGTATCCAATTATGGGATATGTGCTGTCATATCCTATATCTTCCCTGATGGTTCCGAAAAAGCTCATGCATGAAGCCATCTCACTGATTGCAGAAGAAATCCTTGAAAATCAGAAAGTCATCTTTACTGTTTGGAAATTTACTGGTGGAAAACAAGATGCGTCGTGGTGGACTCTTCTCTTCCATACTGCTCACAAGCAGTATGTGAGCACTTGTGAGCACTGTTTTCTATCTTCAGGTCTAAGAAAGGCATCTCAGTGTATATAGCTAAACATCTACAAAAGTGGACAATGAGTTTATTAGCCTACGATTTTGAAATCATGTACACATCAGCTCAGGAACTTGATCAAGCAGATGCCCTCTCCAATCTTTTGAATCAGCAGGTCACAAGTCACAAGTGCGTGGAATGGGCTGCCGATGGCGGTGGTGGAAGCGGAAATGATAGGGTCTCTTAAGAGACTCCTGGATGGCTACATGGAGCTTAGAAAAATAGATGGCTATGGGTAAAGCCTAGGTAGTTCTAAGTTAGGGACATGTTCGGCACAGTTTTGTGGACCGAAGAGCCTGTATTGTGCTGTAAGTTTTCTATGTTTCTTACCCAGGTTTCCAGCTTCAGGGTCCTGTGACTCAGGTCTGCATAGCAATTGAGCACTGCAAGCAGGCTTATTGATAAAGTTTGTTTGATTCAACAAATTAGCACTCAAGTCAATAATGTAAATTTTAGAAGAACCCTGCTCCAAAAGCTGATCCCTGGCTGGTGTGTGCAAACACACAAGTAGAGTAACCCTATATAGAAAAAGTTGCCTTATACTTAACCTCTTGATGAAAGACATGGTACAGATGGCGAAAATTGAACTTACAGGTAACAAATGAAACAGATCTACAGAAAGGCAACGAGTTCAGTAATAAGAAGAGCATGTCTGTTGCAATCTGTACAGCTTTCTGTATCATATTTGCCCCTGGAAAAAGAGTGAAGGATAAAACACTTTGAGCAAGATCATTCAAGGATCCTTCCTTAGGTAACACACACAAAATGCTGGTGAACGCAGCAGGCCAGACAGCATCCATAGGAAGAAGCACAGTTGACGTTTCGGGCTGAGACCCTTCGTCAGGACTAACTGAAAGAAAAGATAGCAAGAGATTTGAAAGTGGGAGTGGGAGGGGGAGTTCCGAAGTGATAGGAGAAGACAGGAGGGGGAGGGATGGAGCTAAGAGCTGGGAAGTTGATTGGTAAAAGGGATACAAGGCTGGAGAAGGGAGAGGATCATGAGACGGGAAGCCTAGGGAGAAAGAAAAGGGGAGAGGAGTGCCTGAGGAAGATGGACAGCAGGCAAGGTGTTATTGTGAGAGGGACAGAGAGAGAAAAAAGAGAGAGAGGAAAAAAAGGAAAACATAATGAACAAACAAACAAATAAATAAATAAATACATAAGGGATGGGGTAAGAACGGGAGGAGGGGCATTAACGGAAGTTAGAGAAGTCAATGTTCATGCCATCAGGTTGGAGGCTAATCAAACGGAATATAAGGTGCTGTTCCTCAAACCTGAGTGTGGCTTCATCTTGACAGTAGAGGAGGCCATGGATAGACATATCAGAATGGGAATGGGACGTGGAATTAAAATGTGTGGCCACTGTGAGATCCTGCTTTCTCTGGCAGACAGAGCATAGGTGTTCAGCGAAATGGTCTCCCAGATTGTGTCGGGTCTCACCAATATATAGAAAGCTGCATCAGGAGCACCGGATGCAGTTTACCACACCAGCCGACTCACAGGTGAAGTGTCGCCTCACCTGGAAGGGCTGTCTAGGGCCCTGAATGGTGGTGAGGGAGGAAGTGTAAGGGCATATGTAGCACTTGTTCCACTTACAAGGTTAAGTGCCGGGAGGTAGATCGAAGGGATGGGGGGGGGGGATCGAATGGACAAGGGAGTCAAGTATGGAGCGATCCCATCGGAAAGCAGAAAGGGGGGGGGAGGGAAAGATGTGTTTGGTGGTAGGATCCCATTGGAGGCGGCAATCTCCTTCCTTTGGTGTTGAGTTTCATATTTTCAAGGAATCAAGTTTTTGAGTCTCAAGACTTTTTCTGGATCCAAGCATCTCGGCCTAAGCATTCAAGGTTCTCAAGGTTTTCCAAGTACTTCAAGGTTTTCAAGGACTTTCCTCAATATTTTCAAGGACTTTTCTCAGTGTTTCCAATGTTTTTTCAAAGTTCTTTCCATCCTGAGGACACCCAAGCCTCCTTCTCCGTGCCCCACTTGAGGTTCACTTGTCTCTCAGTCTCTCAGGGTTTCCAGGTCTCCTTGCCCCTTAAAGTCCCTCTTGAAGTTCCCCATGCCTCCTTCCCAAGTTCCCAGGTCTTTTGAGTTGCTCTTGGATCTCAATTTTTCAGGGGGGGTGGTCCAGTAATGTGTTCTTTGGGCCTATGCAGGGCACCAGAGGATTTAGAGCACCTATTATGTAATGACAGTTGTTAATATTTTAGAGTTCCTTGTGGTTTTCTCGAGCGACTTGCCTCCTGGTGCCTTCTGTTTGAGCTTGTTAAGTTTATTTTGATAGGCTTAGGGATTCCATGTTACTCGTATTACTTAAGCGAATGCCCAATTAGCGCTAATCATGGGGTCCTAGTTTTGAGAATGTTATTGCTTGTGACATCATTTGACTGAGCCACCAATGTTCTTTTGGAATTAATATGAATGAACTCTTGTCGCTGTCTCTACATGACAGCCTGCCTTTTGTCTGCATTTGGGTTCCCATATTGCCAGCGCACACCAGGATAGCACTGTGCTCACGGCTCTATGGCAGCAAATAATCCAAGTAGAGTCGAACCACCACTATGGCCTCAGGCTACTTGGCCTTGGAGTTGAGTACATATTGACTTTTCTGGCCAAATCAATGGGTGCACCTAAACTCACAGTAAATTAATTTAAAAAAATCAGAATTTGTGATTTTTCATTTGCTTGTCAGTTTAAAGTTCAAAACTCAAGTAGATTTATTCAAAGTACATACTGTATCTTATCATGTGCTACCTTGATATTCATTAACTTGCCAGCATTTACAGGGGAAAGAAATTTACAAAAAACCAAACGTAAACAGAGACTGACAAACAATCAATATGCAAAAGATTCAATCTGTGCAAATTAAAAGAATACTGAGAACATGAGTTGAAAACAATCCTTGAAAATGAGTCTGCAGATTGTAGAATCAGTTCAAAGTAGCAGTGTACTTAATTGCTGATGTTTTGTTATGTCTGTAAGATATTCATTTAATGAAGCTGATTAGTGATATAAGTCAAGCTGTAAAAGGAAATAACTGCAGGCTATTTCATTAATATAATACTTATTTTTACTCTGTATCCTTCAGCAGAATCACATGTCAGAACTTTTCTATTCACAATTATTATAAATAATTGCTATGCATTTCTTTCATTTGCTGCTTTTATTCAGAAATCTAATGTTTGAATTTTCTTTTTCTATGCATAAAACATTCTTGACAGAAATATTGGAAAGAGGATTGAAGCAGCATTAAAAGATGACAGCTGAAATTGTTAGACTTTATATGGATGCTCTTAGTACTTGGCCTTTGAAATCAATTCTTTCAGCAAACATAAACAACAATGCTCTTTACTTATTCAGGTTACCTGCCGACCTGTGGCTGGCAAGATCAGCATTTGTTGCCTATCCCTAAATGCCCTTGAGAAGATACTGGTGAGCCACCTTCTTGAGCTGCTGTACCCTTTCTTGTGAAGATATTTCCATATTACTGCTTCTAAATGGAAAGCATTCACATGGTCTCTAGGGTTTACCTTTAGAGCAAACTTACTCTTTATTACAAGCTGACATCAACAGGGGAGTTACTTGTTCTGGAACAAGTGCTGCCTGATCCACTTCTCATTATTCACATGCTATTCGTTATCTACTTGCCATCCACTATCTCTATCACTCCCGTGCTGCGTATGCATAAAGTGAGGTAAGCCTCCTGCAGCGTCAAGCTTCAGTGCCGATGTGCTGTGTGAGCTGGACACAGCTCATGGGGCAGACAATGCTGAATTTTCGCCTGTACCTTTCAAATACAATGGAATGTTTTCTCCTGGACTTGACGGAATTGCTGTTAGGCTGGTAACCAGGCATGTCTACTATTGCTTTTTGTCTATGGCTCTGGCTGATTTGAACCTGCTCCAGACTTTCCCTGCCTTGCACCAACCATGTAGTCATCACGCTTTATCTCTTTGCTCTGTAATCATTCCCCTGTTGCCTTCTACTGTTCTCCAGAGGCTGGAATTCATATTACCTAATAAAGTAAAGTAAAAACATCCGTTAGTCTTGCGAGACCATGGATCTGCACCTGGAAAGTCTTCACTCTCCAGGGTGCAGGCCTGGGCAAGGTTGTATGGAAGACCAGCAGTTGTCCATGCTGCAAGTCTCCCCTCTCCACGACACCAATGTTGTCCAAGGGAAGGGCATTAGGACTCATACAGCTTGGCACCAGTGTCATCACAGAGCAATGTGTGATTAAGTGCCTTGCTCAAGGACGCAACATGTTGCCTCGTCTGGGGCTCAAACTCATGACCTTCAGGTCGCTAGTCCAATGCCTTAACCACTTGGCCACATGCCCACACCCTAACATTCCCTAATACACTGCCCAATACATCATGGGCACATCCCTCCCCACCATTGGTAGTATCTACATGAGGTGTTGTCTCAGGAAGGCTTCATCAAACCTAACATTGACTGGGTTTACCTGGCTTGGTTTTGTCCTTCTTTATGCAAACAGGCTATCATTGGTGGTGCTGGAATTTACCACAGTTTTGGGTAGATGTCAACTTACCTGAGTCGGAGGAGGTTACTTATTTAATGGAGATGGCCACACCATCCTGCAATCCCCTGTTTAAGTCCCAGGACAATTTACAATGACCAATTAACCTACCAACCGGTACGTCTTTGTTCTGAGGAAACCGGAGCACCTGGAGGAAACCCACACAGCCACGGAGAGAACGTACAAACTCCTTACAGGCAGCGGTGGGAAATGAACCCGGGTCGCTGGTACTGTAAAGCATTGTGCTAACCACTACACTACCATGCCACCCTCTGTTTGAAGGATTAGTTTTGGAATGCAGATCTTCAGTATAGCCAGGATGTTTGTTAGCTTATAGGCTTGTGGTGTATTTGTTACTTGATAACATTTGAAGTGAATCAAATTGACAGCATGCTGACTTTTTCAATGGTGAAGGATCTCCTGCTGGTTGGTATGTCCAAGAAATAGAACTGAATGTGCGCAGGGACTCTGGTGGAGAATTCTGGCATGCTGGCTACACAGATGTAACACTGGCTACACAGATATAACTGAGTATAACTGTGTCAGGCTATTAATTGACTAAATTGGGTGACTGACTAATCTCCAAATCTAAACTTTATCCCAAGAGGTGTTTGAGGGCTTTACTGATCTGGGAATGACTTTGTGTTGTCATTAATAATGACCAGTTTAGTTCATATCTAAAGGCAACAATGCAGAAACCATGTTGCTGTTTGCAGGAAGACAAGTGAAAGCCACATTTCAGAGATCAGCAAGGAGATACCCTCCTTGACAAGTAAACAAAGTGTATTGAACTATAGAACAATGTGAAGTGTTGAAGAGGATTAGTAAGAATACCAAGACAACTACAAAATAATAATGATTAACACAAAGAATAATTCATCTTTGATGCTTTAATAACTGTATTCCACCTTGAAATTCCTTCATGCACAGTTGTGAAATTTAATGTGTTCGCCTATCAACATTTAACTAACGTTTTTTAGTTTGAACAAAGTTCAGCAGCTCCCTTTACCTTATAGATTCCATTAACAAACAACTACAAAATTTATGTCTCAATATTTTACAGTTTGTACAGCATGCATTCTTCCTTTATAAGCAGTATATACACACAGTGGCCACTTCATTAGGTACACCAGTACACATGTTTGTCAATGCAAATATCTAACGAGCCAATCATGTGGCAGCATCTCAATGCATAATAACATGCAGACATTTTCAAAAAGTTCAGTTGTTGTTTTGGACCAACCATCAGAATGGTGAAGAACTGTGACCTAAATGACCCCGACTGTGGAATGGATTGCTGATGCCATACAGTGTAGTCGAAGTATCTCAGAAACTGCTGATCTCCTGGAATTTTCACACACAATGGTCTCTTGAGTTTACAGAGAATGATGCAAGAAACTAAAAGCATCCAGTGAGTGGCAGTTCAGTGGACAAAAATGCCCTGTTAGAGGAGAATAGTTAGACTGGTTCAAGTTGACAAGAAGATGACAGTAACTCAAATAACTACATGACAACAGTGGTGTGCAGAAGAGCATTCTGAATGCATAAAATGTCGAATCTTGAAACGGATGGGCTACAGGAGTCTAAGACCACAACTATATACTCAGTGGACACTGTTAAGTGCAGGAGGTACCTAATAAAGTGACCAATGAGTGTGAGTGCCATTCAAGAAATTCAAGACAAAATCGGTGCACACAAGAGTGAGATATTCTAAAAGTGGACGACAAAAAAATTAAATGACACCTTTTCAATGAAAAATGAGGGTTAATACTTATGTCCTGGCAGCATGTTTCCATTAATCACCACTTCTGAAGCACATTATTTGACTAACATCATATTGCTATTTGAGGAAGTTTGCCAGGTGCAGCTGGCAGCCCTTTCCCCACATTACAGCCAGGGTGTAACATAAAAAAATGATTACTTATTTAATTGGTTCAGCACAACATTTAGGGCCGAAGATCCTGCTCCTGTGCTATACTGTTCTAAGTTCTATGTTCTAGAAAGTATCCTATTCTGATGCATCATAACTTGGTAGGACAACTGCTCTGCCCGAGGCCACAAGGAAATGGAATTGGAATTGGAATTAAAATTGGTTTATTATTGTCACATAAACCAACATACAGTGAAAAGCTTGTCCTGCATACTGTTCATACAGATCAAAATCGTTACATAGGGCATTGAGGTAGAACAAGATAAAACAGTAACAATGCAGAATAAAGTGTACCAGCTACAGAGAAAATACAATGCATGCAAATAAAGTGCAAGATCAAAACAAGGTATATAATGAGGTCAAGAGTCCAACTTGTTATACTAGGGTACTTCTTAATAGTCTTCCAACAGTGAGGTAGAAGTTGTCGTTGAGCCTGGCGATACATACCTTTGGGCTTTTATATCTTCTTCCTGAGGGAAGAGGGGAGAAGATTAGATGCTCAGGGTGGGTCGATTCTTTGGTAATGCTGGCAGCAAGAAGCATAGACAGGTTGTCCACAACTGCCTGCTTTTGATGATGTGCACCACTCTGTCCATAACTTCCTGTAGTTGCAGACACAGCTCAGCATGTCACCAAATCCAGCCTCCCTCCATGGACCCTGTCTCACAATCTACCTCATTATGACTTTGCACCTCACTTTCTGCCTTACTTTTTCCTGTAACTGTAATACTTTATTCTGCTTTCTGTTGTAGATTATTCTCTTGTAATACACAAATATACTGATGTGATGAAATGATCTGTATGGATGGCATGCAAAAGTCTTTCACTGTAACTTGGCATGCATAAGAATATTAGACTAATTTAACAAGACAATACTTCAAGAACTAGTTCAGCTCATTGGCTTCAAAGGCTTTCTAATGTCATGAACTCATGGAAAGCCTTAACATAACACAATTTGTTATTTTTTATTAAAAGTAATAATAATCACAGCTACTTGTTTTTCAGCATTTGAATTCACCAAAAACGATATTGCACTGATTTCTAAATGGACATTGAACTCATGGACATTACCTCATTTTTAAAAAATATCTACTTTTGCACTACTATTTTTAATTTAACTGTGCAATATACATATATACCTCCCATAATTCATTAATTTATGTTTATTTCATGTCTTGCATTGTACTGCTGCCGCTGTTAACAAATTCCACGTCATGTGCCAGTGATTTTAAACTTAATTCTGATTCTGAGTGATATTCACCTCAACTGTAGCAGCATATTTCATGCAAGGTAAAGATTTTCTACTTAAAATGTGTGCATAGGTCTGATTTCAAAAGAAATGAGTTGCCCTTTGTCGATTTGCTTTTGAACTTCACTTTTAGTCAGATAAATAGGACATTTGATCAATCAGCTTTTCCCTAAATGCTGTAGCCATCATATTTATCTTAATGCACTAAGTATTTACATAAACAACAAGTGCTTTTCTTTAAATCAATAACAGGATTTGCATTAAAATAAATCAAAACAGAATAGTAAAACAGCAGAGCAATTGTGGACTGTATTCTGCCTGGAGCCAATGGAAGTGGTGTCCCTCAGTCTGTACTGACCTGCTATGGAAATGGATGAACAGCCATGCAGGCTCAAAACACCATACCTGACAAGGAGGGCAAGGACGAATGGCATCAAATGGCACTCTCTCTGCCCACAGGAAGAATTGAAAGGCCTGAAACATGCTTTCAAAACCAGTGTAAGCAAATGGAATATTAGAGGAGAATGAGGAATTGTGGAAACTCATGTCAAGTCAATAGACAATTCTCAACAATCATTTCTCACTTTTGGCTTTGGTCATAACATTTTTGTGCCTTATTGTAATCAGAACCACTCACTTCAATGTTCCTCTTTGGTTGTACGACACAGTAAGCCTCTGGTTTATGTTTCTTTATCATATCACATTATATTAATAGCACATTTGCTGTTGACCCAATTAGTCTCTATTGGATAACCCATAGGATTGTATAATGTTATTGATTTAAAATAATATCTAACAAAAGATTTTTATAGAATTTCCATTAAAATCAGATCACTAAATCATAAAAAAAGTCAAAGGAAACACTAAATTATGAAAATAAAAATAGCTTTATAACTATTTAAATTCATTTTTCTTTAAGGGATTCTCATGACTCTTTAAGAGAAGGCCCTTAAAGAAGCGTCTTACAGAGAACAAAGCCATTTCTGAGTGGCACAGGGAAACTTGTTAATTTCTGTGGTGTTAAAAGTTAGCTGGCGAAACCTCATGAAAGTCATGCAATGGTATTTGTTTTACAGAAAGGACTTATAGGATCTTTTACGATTTATTTTAATGCATGATTATTTTGTTAAAAATTACAGTGAATCTTTTTCAATTTATTGTATTCACCGCACCAAAACTCAGGGCTGATCATAAAGACTAGGACTCCACATTATTGTAGATTGATATTAGAAATTCACAATTTCCCCATGAATCTCACTGAAGATTTTGGAGCTGAATTTAAAAGCTTATAATAGTACTGCTTGAAGTGATGTCAACAGCAGCTGGTTGTTGAGATGTCGTTAATCTTTTGAATACTTGTCAAGAATATTAGATCCAAATACTTGAGTATTTACATACATAAATGCTGCCTGCAGTTTACTCAGTTGTGCAAATCTCAGAATGAAAATCAATAGTGTAAGAATTGTGTCAACATACCTCTTTTAGTGTACACAGTGAAGAAAATTCTAAATAAATTGGCTATGTTTTCTAAAACATTTGACTTTGTAAATACAATGTATTATAATGTATATAATGTATATATATATATATATATAATTGTAGCATGATGGTTGCCAGTAGAAGGACAGTTGACTACTCAGCCCCTCAACATAATCTCCTCATTAAACTGAGTCAAAGCTGATAGCAAAACCTTCAATCCTACCTTCATTTACATAGCTTTGCTAATTTCCATTCAAATTTAACAGACATCCACAAGCATAAGAAAATCTTAAGATGCTGGAAATCCAAGCAACACAAGCAAAGTGCTGGAGGAACTCAACAGGCCAGGCAACATTAATGGAAAAGAGTAAATAGTCAGTGTTTTAGGCCTTGACCCTTCATCAGGACTGGAAAAAAGATGAGGAGTCAGAGTAAGAAAGTGGAGGGAGGGGAGGAAGAACCACAAGGAACTGGAGTGGGAGGGGGTGAAGTAAAGAGCTGGGAAGTTGATTGTGAAAGAGATACAGGGTTGGAGAAGGGGAAAGCTGATAGGAGAGGACAGAAGGAAGAAATAAAGGGGTAGGAGTGATGGGCTGGTAAGGAGATAAGGTGAGAGAGGAAAATGAAGTGGGGAATGGTGAAGGATAGGGGCATTACCAGAAGTTTGAGAAATTGAAGTTCATGCCATCAGGTTGGAGACTACTATGTCAGAATATAAAGTGTTACTCTTCCAATCCGAGTGTGGCCTCATCGCAACAGTAGAGGAGGCCATGTACTGACATCTCAAAATGGTGGCCACTGGGAGATCCCACTTTTATGCTGGACAGAGCATAGGTGCTCGATGAAGCACTTTTTCAATCTGTATTGGATCTCCCCAATATACAGGAGGCCATACCAGGAGCACCGGATAAAGTAAATGGTTTCGCCTCACCTGGAAGGACTTTTTGGGGCCCTGAGTGGTAGTGAGAGGGGAATTGTAGGGGCAAGTGTAGCACTTGTTCCGCTTGCAAGGATAAGTGCCAGGAGGGAGATCAGTGGGGAGGGACAACTGGATAAGGGAATTGCATGAGGAGCGATCCCTGCACAAAGCAGAAAATAGGGGGAGGGAAAGATATGCTTGGTGGTGTGATTCCACTGAAGATGGTGGAAGTTATGTGCTGGATGCAGAGGCTGGTGGGGTGGTAGGTGAAGACAAGAGGAACCCTATCGCTGGTGGCGTGGGAGGATAGGATGAGCACAGATGTGCGCAAAATAGAAGAGATGTAGTTGAGGGCAGCATTGATGGTGGAGGACATCTCCCTCGTTCTGGAATAAAATGCCTCATCCTGAGAGCAGATGTAGCAAAGACAGAGGAATTGAGAGAAGGGGATGGCGTTTTTACAAGTAACAGGGTGGGAAGAATTATAATGCAGGTAGCTGTGAGTCCTGCCAAAGGGTTTCGGCCCAAAATGTTGACTGTACTCTTCTCCTAGATGCTGCCTGGCCTGTTGAGTTCCTCCAGCATTTTGTGTGTGTTTCTCATATTTCCAGCATCTGCAGATTTTCTCTTGTTTGAGCTATGAGAGTCAGTGGGTTTATAACAGACATCAGTAGATAAGCTGTCTCCAAAGACAGTGAGATCGAGAAAGGGGAGGCAGATATCAGAAATGGACCAGGTAAATTTGAGAGCAGGGTGGAAGTTGGAGTCAAAGCTGATGAAGTTGACAAGCTCCTCATGGGTGCAGGAACCAGCACCAATGCAGTCGTTGATGTAGAATAGGAAAAGTTGGGGAGTGATACTAGTGGAGGCTTGGAACATAGACTGTTCCACATAGCCAACAAACAGGCAGGCATAGCTGGGATGCATGTGAGTGCCCATGGCTATACCTTTTGTTTGAAAGAAGCGGGAGGAGCCGAAGGAGAAATTATTAAGAGTGAAGACAAGTTCCACCAGATGGAGGAGAGTTGTGGTGGAGGAGAAATGGTTAGGTCTGGTGTCCTGAAAGAAACGGAGATCTTTGAGGCCTTCCTGGTGGGGAATGGAGGTGTACAGGGACTGGACATCCATAGTGAAAATAAGATGATCAGAGCCAGGGAACTTGAAATTATTAAAAAGATCAAGAGTGTGTGAAGTGTCATGGATGTAGGTAGGAAGAGACTGAACGAGGGGGAATAAAACTGAGTCAAGGTATGCAGATCTAAGTTCAACAGGGAAGGAACAAGCAGAAACAATGGGTCTCCCTGGACAGACAGGTTTGTGGATCTTGGGGAGGAGGTAGAAATGGGAAGTGCTGGGTGAGGGAACTATGAGGTTGGTGGCGGTGGATGGGAGATCCCCAGCATTAATAAGGTTGGTGATGGTGTGGGAGACAATGGCCTGGCGTTCCTTAGTGCAGTTCAGTTCGAGGAGTAAGTAAGAGGAGGTGGGGTGACGGTTTTTGCCTGGCCTCAGCAAGGTAGAGGTCAGTCCACCAGACTACTATGGCATCCCCTTTATCTGCATGGTAAGAGTGGAGAGCAGAGCATTCAGAAGGAGTGAGGTTGGAATTGGAGAGAGGAGTGGTGAGGTCAAGATGATTGATGTCCCATCAACAGTTAGCAGGCATCCATCAGTTCCATCAGCTTCAATTTCAATCCATGTTCTTTTGAGATGAATTTTATATTTCCACCAGCCTTTGTGTAAGTACAAGTACTCCCTTCTTTGATATTTAAATGGCCTATCTCTATTGTTCATTTATATCATCTTATTCTGGATTTTTCATTTGAGGTAATAGTTTCTCTGTATTCTTCCTGAATTTCATTTTTCTTATTTGATCAAATGTTTTATCTCTCAAACTTCTGAAATTAAAATAATGTAAAATATGTAATACTCCTTACAATTTAATCCTATAAATCCAGGTAGGACTTCCCAGAGTTTAAAATAGTACATCAAATGTGCGCTGACTTTATAATGGAAACAGAAATGCCTTCCTTTCAGAACCTACAGTCTTTAGAATGAAGACTGACTCTCATTCTATTTTTAATTACTTCTAATTATTTTATGCTCAGGCTTTAGTTTTTGGCAACTTGTATATCTGAATGCTTAAGCTATAAGAACATAAGACATTGGAGCAGGATTAGGCCATTCAGCCCATCGAGTCTGCTCTGCCATTCCATCATAGCTGATCCCAGATCCCACTCAACCCCATACACCTGTATCCATGCCATATTCTTTAATGCCCTGACTGATCAGGTAGCGATCAACTTCCGCCTTAAATATACCCATAGACTTGACCTCCACTGCAGTCTGTGGCAGAGCATTCTATAAATTTACTACTCTCTGGCTAAAAATATTCCTCCTTACCTCTGTGCCAAAAAGTCAGTCCTCAATTTTGAGGCTGCGCCCTCTAGTTCTGGATACCCCACTATAGGAAACATCCTAGCCACATCCACCCTATCTAGTCCTTTCAGCATCCAGTAGGTTTCAATGAGATCTCCACGCTTGCTTCCTCACAGCTTTTAGTCTCCATAATGACGAACACATTGCTTTTTATGGATTCAAAATGGTCTTTATAATTTTCTCACACATGGCACAATAGTGGCTATATTTCATTAGGAATTTGAATTTGGAGTATTGAGGAGATTTGGCATGTCACTAAAGACACTCTCAAATTTCTACAGATATACCGTGGAGAACATTCTAACTGGCTGAATCACCGTCTGGTATGCGGGTGGGGTGGTGGGGGGAGGTTGTCACTGCACAGGATCAAAAGAAGCTATAGAAAGTTGTGAACTCAGTTTGCTCCACCTTGAGCACGAGCCTCCTGAGCATCCAGGGCATCTTCAAGGAACAACATCTCAAAAAGGCAGCATCCATCATCAAGGACCCCCAGCACTAGGACATGCCCTCTTCTCATTGCTACCATCAAGGAGGAGGTACAGGAGCCTGAAGACACCCACTCAATAATTCAGGAACAGCTTCTTCCTCTCTGCCATCAGATTTCTCAATGAACATTGAACCTGTGAACATGACCTCACTACTTATTTCTCTTTCTGTACTATTTATTTAGTTTAACTTTAAATATATATTGTAATATATATGTAAATGTATATAAATGTATATATATTTACTGTAATTTAGTTTTTTATTATTATTTGTTGCAATGTACTGCTGGTGCATAACAATAAATTTCACGATAAGCCGGTGATATTAAACCTGGTTTTGATTCTGCTGTGCAACTACTGTGTCTACTGGCTTGTCATTTCATGTGTTTGCATAAATAATGCATTAATCCAAGTTAGTTGTAAATATTTTGTTACTTTGCACATTACCGTCAAAGCCTGTTTCCCTACTAACCAGTTTCAAGCCATGTTGCCTCTAAGTGCATGATGAGTTTAGTTAATTGGAATGCTTTAGAACGTCCAGTTAGAGAACAGTCACACATGTCCTTACACACATCTCCTGGTCCTCCAGATTACCACCCAGTATCAGGAATGAGGTAGCAAAGAAAAAGAGAGGGAAATGTGGTACAAAGAAAAACATTTGGTTAAAGAAATACCTATAACTATACATGAAAAAAATGTTGCCCAATTTTCAGTAACAGTATTGCACTGGATTTATTTTTGCTCTTTTCTGTTGTTAATATCTCTATTTTTATTAAGCAACATGCTCGCATGCACTCCAGCAATGAATACATAAGATGTAAGACCAAAAGACAAAGGGGCAGAATTAGGTCATTCAGCCCATCAAGTTTGCTCAGCCATTTGATCGTCACTGATTTATTACCCTCTCAACCCCATTCGCTGCTTCTCCCCATTACCTTTGATGCCCTCACTGACTAAATTAACTATCAAACTCCACCTTAAAAATACTGGTGCTTCCAAAAGAGAATATAGACAGGATGCAGAGTTGGGCAGAAAACTGGCAGATGGAGTTCAATCCGGATAAGTGAGAGGTGATGCATTTTAGAAGGACAAACCAGAAGGCTGAGTACAGGGTTAATGGTGGGTTACTTAAGAGTGTGGATGAACAGAGGGACCTTGGGGTTCAAATTCATACATCCCTCAAGGTCGCTGCACAGGTTGGTAGGATAGTTAAGAAGGCCAGTACCGGTTTCTGGGGGCATGAATAGCAAACACCAGAAGACATATGTACAAAGTCAAGGGAGGGAAGTTTAGGGGAGACATCAGGGGTAAGTTTTTTACACAGAGGGTTGTGGGCACCTGGAATGACTTGCCAGAGATGGTGGTGGAGGCTAAAACATTAGGGGTATTTAAGAGCCTCTTGGACAGGCACATGGATGAAAGAAATATAGAGGGTTACGGGGTAGTGGGGGTTTAGTACTTTTGTTTAGGAATATATGGGTCGGTACAACATTGAGGGCCGGAGGGCCTGTACTGTGCTGTAGTGTTCTAGTGTTCTAGAATACAAACAATATAATGATTGAAAGATGGTTCAGAGCTTTCTAGTTCATTATTTGGTACATGGTTAGGAAACAACCTTTTTTAGCTCAACGGCTCCCCCCGCCCAAACACCTCCATACTTGCCAACACAACTCTTAGGCGCAATATACTTTCCAGTGCCCCCATAGTGTAAAAACATGTCTACCACATGCTAACATGAGAAAAATTAATCTGCTTTAAATTATTATTCATCTTTAAACCAAGCTTACACAGTACCTGTGTGCTGTACAGCAGCTTCGATGTCAATGTGATCCTTGAGTTTGATCGTTTTTAGCAAGAGTTGAAATATCTGGTTCAAGTTGTGACAGCTAAAGCCTTAAGTGCCCACGTGTAACAATGTCCAAGTGGTTTCTGTTTTTTGTGAGAATGTGGTTCACTACACTGAAGCCTTGTTCGGCAAGGTAGGAGGATGGAAATGCATGAAGAGTAGTTTGACTGTTCTCCAAAGACCAGGAAACATTGTATGACAGTGTAGCCACAGATCTCAAAGGCTGATAGTTTTGAAAAAGCATTTTTGCTTCTTCATCATTCGAAATGTGAATTTTTTTTTTTGCAAGCACTCTTCCTGTTCTTCCACCTTGCAAAGAAATAGGTTAGTTACCAAATCCGGAATTTTCAGAACAATCAAATCCTTGTATCGATTTGGAAAATCCTTCTTTAGTGATTGCAGGTGTAAGCAGTACTTTTGCAAATCACTGTTTGTGAAAGAGAGTGCCATACTTTCCATGCAGGGAAATTGTGAGAACATTCTTCTCCCAATGTTTTGCTTATATATTTCCAATTTTACAATAAAAGTGGACACTGCACTTTTTGCCTGGATTATATTGAAATTCTCACCTGAAGTTCATATTTAGAATTTCATTTTGTCACACAGGTTGGCTCGGTATACCACATCACTACATAAAAGTTCAATTTTGTTTCCCAAGCTCCTGTTGACTTTGATCAAATCTTAGATCATAGTATCAAAAAGATCAAAGAAATATTTTAAGCAGCAGTCTTTTGACAGCCAACACACTTCAGTGTGAAGAAGCAAGCATTCAAACTCTTCATCATTATCTTGGCATAACTGGTGAAATATTCTAGTATTTAATTTTGTTGATTGCAGATATTACAAGAGTCATGCTTGAAAAAAGTCACTGGCTGAGGCTTTTGGCTGTGAGATGTTGACGATGAATTACACAATGGATTGCAAACGGACTTGGAATTTCTGTTTTCAGAAGTGCCACTAAAACAGCATGGCAACCTGCCATATATGGTTCTCCATCTGTTGCACAAGAAATCATGCACATAATCGAAATTTTTTTTATCCTCAATGTACATTTTCTCATCATAGGTTGATTTTCCATTGATATTTGTTTTTAACTTGTTACTAGAGAGAATCTCTTCATAAACTTTTCCATTTTTGATAAACTGTACATACGCCATTGTCTTGCACAATTTACTCATCCAGTTATATCCCAAATTCTGTTTTTTGTAGCTCTGTGCATGGTTGATACTCAATGTCTTCACTCATTTTGTCAATATGACAAGCTACAAGGTTATTACTCAGAGGAGTTGATTTTAAAATACTGATACCCATTTTGAGAACAGTCGTGAGCACTTCTGATATAGAAGGCGTTATTAATCTTTCACCAATTGTATGAGATTTTCCACACTTGGCTATCATTTTGGAAATGTTATAAGAAGCAATGAGACCACTATTAAGGTCATTTATAGCTTTAATGGCAAATGACTCGAATGTGCAACACTTTTCAAATGCTTCTTTCATCTTTTGGAACTGGGTAATACCATAAGTAGCCTTTTCACTGTGTCTTTTATGTAAGTGTTCCTGCAATTTTGATGGTTTCCTGGTTTCATTAGACAGTATAGTATTACAAATAGGACACATGGGGTGTCGTTGATCTGATGGGAACAGAATAAAGCCATACTCCAGGTATGTAACATTGTATTGATGCACTTTCTGTCATTTCTGTTTCTTAGGAAGGTTAGAATTCAAGGATTCACTGCCTTCATACTCATGGTTAATGCTGATCACTAGCCAAATGTAGGCAGTATATCTTATAATGAGAAATCATTTTTTACCACACTAAAATGGACTGATTTTCTTATTGAGCTAACAATGAAGCTAATGCTATTTGTAGGCAATATTATTATACTTAGTCTTATAATGAATGAAATGTATGAAAACAAAATGGTCTATGGTTTGTGAGAGGGCAGATTCTTCTGTATTCATTTCCACACTTACGCTTCATAGTCACAAGTTACAAGTCATAAGTCACAAGTTTTTTCTGACCAATTCTCTTAACTATGACAGCATGAATCTGGAAAGAATGATACAATTTTCTTTTAACAGTAATTATGGATAACAAAGATAGGCTTGATAAGTTCTAAGTGATGACACAACTTTGACACTATGAGGTCAAACTGATTGATCTTCACAAATGAGCTGCTTACCAAAACAAAAAGTGCACAAAGTTAAGTAAAATCCATTTCAATACCTCCTTCTTCCAATTGGATGGGTGAGCCAAATATGATTGATTTGAGGATCTTTCTTACCCTAAATTTAGCCACAAGTTCTGGCTGCACCTAGCAGAATCTTAGACCAAGCAACAACAGGTGATGCAAAGCTTTGGGGTGATCTAATGCAACCCTTTGCTTAACACTTCCAACAGCCTGAAAAGATGACCAAGATGACAACTACAACTGTAAGCTGCTGAATAGGGCTGTCCCACTGCCCGTTAGCTCTTTGTTCCACCTGCCACATCTCATATGTTTTCTTAAATGTTATTACATTCTTGGGGTCTGAATTCATAGGACACTCAAAGCTGCTGCGCAATTGTGGGATTGAGTTTAGGAGCCGAGAGGTAATGCTGCAGCTATATAGGACCCTGGTCAGACCCCACATGGAGTACTGGTCGCCTCACTACAGGAAGGATGTGGAAGCCAGAGAAAGGGTGCAGAGGAGATTTACAAGGATGTTGCCTGGATTAGAGAGCATGCCTTATGAGAATAGGTTAAGTGAACTCGGCCTTTTCTCCTTGGAGCAACGGAGGATGAGAGGTGACCTGATAGAGGTGCAAAAGATAATGAGAGGCATTGATCGTGTAGATAGTCAGAGGCTTTTTCCCAGGGCTGAAATGGCTAACACGAGAGGGCACAGTTTTAAGGTGCTTGGAAGCAGGTACAGAAAAGATGTCAGGGGTAAGCTTTTTTATGCAGAGAATGTTGAGCGCGTGGAATGGGCTGTTGGTGACAATGGTGGAGGCGGATGCAATAGGGCCTTTTAAAAGACTCCTGGATAGGTACATGGAGCTTAGAAAAATAGACGGCTATGGGTAACAATCCTAGGTAATTTCTAAGGTAAGGACATGTTCGGCACAGCTTTGTGGGCCGAATGACCTGTATTGTGCTGTAGATTTTCTATGTTTCTGTTTCTGTTCTGACATTTACTGTAGACATTACCTCTCTGTAAGCCAATAAACTGCCTTGTCCTCTGCACTGTACAGATCTTCAGTACCAAATCAGTTACAATCTTACACATAGGTCTTTACTTCTGCACATTAGGCATATCGGAAGGCTTGACATAGGAATTACGGATAGTTACGGACTGTTATTCATGTATCATTCAGCCATCAGCTCTGCAAAAATGTCAGCTGGCTGACTGCATCATTATTGCCATGATTTATACGTCAGGACGTTTTATCTGTGTCGTAGATACAAACTAAATTTGCCACAAAGAAGTTAAATGTTGTCACTTTTGTTACAAGTAACCTTTCAATAATGTATTAAGTATCTTTTACAACAATTCAAATATTATGATCACTGAAAACTAAATAAATTTAATATCTTCAGGTTTAAAGGCTCTTGGAAATTTAATAGTACTCCAGTTCAACTTAACTGCTGTTGTTTTATTTTCTGCCTTAATTCAATCTTTATTTTCCTTTCTGTATATGGAATTAACTGTATGTACAAGCCCTGTTCAGTTTTGGGCTCACAGCCCTATATTTTAGTGTACAGTTACTTGTCTGCTCACTCAAGTCCTTAGGTATCTATCTTCCTTCACTGTAACATTTTCAGTCCTCCTGTCAGCAACATGTACCCAAAGTACAAATCAGAAACCAGATTGTGAAAGAGTGACTCCAACGGTAGGCATATTAGTGTTGAGTAGCTCAATGGCAAATGCCATGATATGTTGCTACCAGATGTCCTGACCAAGGTAAGGCTGGGACAAGCAGACTGATGGCTATTTAGATTTCATAGATTTCCAAACTGCTGGTTTTGCTGCAGGCCTGGCAGATGATTTCCATACATATATCACTTTACTTTTTTTATTATTTGGAGATACGGTACAGTACAATAACAGCTCTTCCAGCCCATCGAGCCCATGCTGCCCAATTACACTCATGTGACCAATTCATCTACTAACCCATACATCTTTGGAATGTGAGAGGAAACCAGAACCCACCCAATCATGAGGAGAACGTACAGACAGTGGCAGGAATTGAACCCATGTCACCGGTTCTGTAGTAGCGTCTTGATAACTGCTGTGCTATTGTGCCTCCCACTTCCTAAGCTCCTGGAGGATAACTGAGAAGCTGATTTAACAAACTTCTTTACTAAACAAAATGAAATGCAGAAGCGAGTGTAAGAGAGAGAGCAAAAATTCCTGGGACTTTCTCCCATAATGCAGAGAAGAGCTGGCCACTTGCTACAATCCCTGAAGCTGTACAAACCTGATATCACATAAGCTGCAAACATTTAACTTCCAGGGAACCACTTTGCTTAAGCAATGCAGAAAGCATGCAATTACTTTGTAGCAGATAAACAGGTAAACAATTATACAATGACCTAAAGTAAATCAAAAAAACTCTCAAGCATCCAAAACCAAAACTCCTTCAAATGGAAAACAGGGAGCACTGCAGGTGCTGGAAATCTGAAAATGAAGAGAATTGACATTTCAGATCAATGCCCTTTTATCAGTATTTGCCTGAAATTAAACAACACGCTATACTGGATGCCTTAATTGTGCTTCATTTATTCATAAAACATAAAAAAAATTAGAAAAAGGAGCAGGAGTAGTCCACTTGGCCCCTTAAGCCTGGCCCACTCTTTGATAAGATGATGGATAATCTGATCTTTGTTTCAACTCCAGTTTCCTGTTGGGAGACATAACCTTCGATTTTCTCTAAATGTTCAATATCTATTTTAGCCTTAAGGATGCTGTTAGGAATATTTTTGAAAATATATTTGTGGGTAGGCAGTATGAATGCAAGTTATAAAATTCAGTGTTCTGGAGTACGATGACTTTACATTAATCTATATATTTAGGCTTATAAATGTCTTGAGAGAGACTGGCACTTACTTGTCCATTTCTAATTGACTTTGAGCAGGTGGAGGTGGCTCTTCTTGAATTGCTACAGTTCTTGGTGATATACGTACTTCAGAATGTGATTAGATAAGAAGATTCAAAATATTGAGAAAATAGTGGTAATATACATATTTTGTGATCAGCCTAATTGGAGACTTGGAGGGAATCTGGTTCCTAATGTGCCTTTTGTCCTTGACTTTCTAGGCATTACAGTTTGTGCATTTTTATCATGCTATCACAAAATGCTCAGTCCACCTTGTGTCTTTACAGAGAGTGAACCCTCACAAGGCAGAAGGTCCCGATAGAGTACCTGGTAAGGCTCTGAAAACCTGTGCCAACCAGCTGGCGGGAGTATTCAAGGACATTTTCAACCTCTCACTGCCATGGGCGAAAAATCCCATTTGCTTCAAAAAGGCAACAATTATACCAGTGCCTATGAAGAATAATGTGATCTGCCTTAATGACTATCACCCGGTAGCACTCACATTGACAGTGATGAAATGCTTTGAGAGGTTGGTCATGACTAGACTGAATTCCTGCCTCAGCAAGGACCTGGACCCATCGCAATTTGCCTATCATCACAACAGGTCATCAGAAGATGCAATCTCAATGGCTCTCCATGTGGCTTTAGACTACCTGGATAACACAGACACCTATGTCAAGATGCTGTTCATTGACTATAGCTCAGCATTTAATACCATCATTCCCACAATCCTGATTGATGAGTTGCAGAACCTGGGGCTCTGTAGCTCCTTCTGCACTTGGATCCTCGACTTCCTAACTGGAAGATCACAATCCGTGCTGATTGGTGATAACATCTCCCCCTTGTTGGCGATCAACACTGGTGCACCTCAGGGGTATATGCTTAGCCCACTGCTCTACTCTATATATACACATGACTGTGTGTCTAGGCATAGCTCAAGTACCATCTATAAATTTGCTGATGATACAACCATTGTTGGTAGAATCTCAGATGGTGATGAGAGGGCGAACAGGAGTGAGATATGCCAACTAATGGAGTGATGCCAAAGCAACAACCTCGCACTCAACATCAGTAAGACAAAAGAGTTGATTGTGGACTTCAGGAAGGTAGGACGAAGGAAGACATACCAATTGTCATAGAGGGATCAGAAGTGGAGAAAGTGAGCAGCTTCAAGTTCCTGAGTGTCAAGATCTCTGAGGATCTAACCTGGTCCCAACATATCAATGTAGATATAAAGAAGGCAAGGCAGCAGTTATACTTCATCAGGAGTTTGAACAGATTTGGCATGTCAACAAATACACTCAAACACTTCTATAGATGTACTGTGGAGAGCATTCTGACAGGCTGCATCACTGTCTGGTATGGGGGAGGGGCTACTGCACAGGACTGAAAGTGTCATAGTCCAGTCCGTGAAATCCACATTCCAGTTCATGGTCCGGTCCATGCTCCTTGTTCCAGGTTTTCTGGTTTTCCCCAGTTTCTGTTGAGGCAGCTGATTCTTGTTTGGGCTGGCTTCATAAATAACTTCAGGATTGAGCCTCTGGCTGCTGGATTGTTTCTGTTCAAGCCCCTTGTCTGTATCCCTTCCCTTGAACTGCCTGGCCTGGCCTGGCCTGTAACCCTTGCCTGCAACACTGTCAAGTTTGATCACTGGAGAAAGATAAGGAACTGTCTATTGTTGCTTTGAACTGTCTCTGTGTCCACGACTTTGCTACATAGGTCTGACTGTTTGCCGCTACCTAGTGTTGGGAACTGTCTTTGTGTCCTCGCCTTTGCTAGGTAGGTCTGGCCACCTGCCGCTGCCTTGAGTTGGGAACCATCTTGTCGTATTCTGCATTCTGTGTATGAGTCATGGCCTTATGTCCTGTAGCCAAGGAGGGGTACCAGCTCTGTGTTCTGTGTATGAGTCCTGGCCCTACGTCCTGTTTCCAAGATGGGGTCCCGGCTCTGTGTTCCATGTTCCTGTCTCTCCCTTGACCAAGGTTCTGCATTCCTGTCTCTCCCTCAACCAAGTCAAGGTCTTGGAGTCTCGTCCAGTCCTAGCCACGATCCAAGAACCTTGTCCTGTCCAAGCCATGGCTTTGTGGTCTCGTCTTGTCCGTGTGTCTTGCCCAGCCCAGGAGTACCTTGCCCACACTGGTGCTGGGGTTCCCTTGTCCTGTCCAGTCCTGTTGACCGCCCCCCCACCCCCCCCCGTCCTGTCCTTACCTAGTTCTGGAGTCCGAGCCAGAGTCAGTCCCAGGTTCTGGGTCCTTGCCCAGTCTCTGGCTCGGAGTCCATACCCAAGCCTCGAAGTACCCTAACCTCGAAGAACCCAAGCCTCGTTATGTCTCGTCTAGTTCCGGGGTCTGAGCCCGAGTCAAGACCCAGGTTCTGGGTCCTTGTCCAGTCTCTGGCTTGGAGTCCATGCCCAGGCTTCTAGTTCCAAGTTCCATGTCCTGGTTCTACTATCCTAGTCAAGTCCCAGCCCAGGCCCTGTATCCTTGTCTCATCCAGGGCCTGTGTCATGTGCTGCGTCCTTTCTTCCCCTCTCCCCTTGCTTCCTTGTCACGCCAAGTACTGTTCCTTGTACTTCAGAGTCTGTGTCTTGCATTTGCGTCCACTCCCAAGCGTCCCCCATTATGACAGAAAGAAGGTGCAGAGGGTTGTAAATTTAGTCAGCTTCATCTTGGGTACTAGCCTACAAAGTACCCAGGATATCTTCAAGGAGCAGTGCCTCAGAAAGGCAGCATCCATTATTAAGGACCTCCAGCACCCAGGGCATGCCCTTTTCTCACTGCTACCATCAGGTAGGAGGTTCAGAAGTCTGAAGGCACACACTCAGCAATTCAGGAACAATGTCTTCCCCTCTGCCCTCCGATTCCTAAATGGACATTGAACCCTTGGACACTACCTCACTTTTTAAAAATATATGGTATTTCTGCTTTTGCATGATTTTTAATCTATTCAATATATGTATACAGTATAAAGTATACTGAATAAGATTTATTTGTTTTTTTATTTATTATTTTATTGTTTTCTTCTATAGTATGTATTACATTGAACTGCTGCAGCTAAGTTAACAAATTTTATGTTACATGTGTCACAATGGGGGATGCTGGGAAATGGACCCAAATGCAAGACACAGACACTGAAGTACTAGGAACAGGACAAGGATGCAGGACCTGGGCTAGGACATGAACAAGAAGCAGGGAAATCGGACAAGGAACTATGAACTAGGAGCCTGGGCTTGAACCCCGAGCCAGAGACTGGACAAGGACCCAGAACCTGGGACTTGGCTCGGGCCCCAGAACCAGGCAAGGACATGACATGACTGCAGGACTGGATGCTGGGGTCTGGAGGCTTGAGGCTTGGAGACAAGCTTGGGGTCTTGAGGATTGAGGCTTGGAGACAGGCTTGGGGTCTTGAGGCTTGGGTCTAGGGTACTTCGAGGCTTTGGTATGGACTCCAAGCCAGAGACTGGGCAAGGACCCAGAACCTGGGACTTGACTTGGGCTCAGACTCCAGAACTAAGTGAGGACAAGATGAGGCTACAGGACTGGACGAGAGCCTTCAGGAGCACAGAGCCTTGGACTAGAAGAGACAGGAGCACGGGACACAGAGCTGGGACCCCTCCTTGGGAACAGGACATAGGGCTGGGACTCATACACATAACGCTGAATATGAAGATACGGATCCCAACACAAGGTGGCAGCAAATGGCTGGACTCACCTAGCAAAGGCGAGGACACAGAGACAGTTTCCAACTCTAGGTGGTGGCAAACGGCTGGACCTACCTAGCAAAGGCGTGGACACAGAGACAATTCCACACAACAAAAGACAGTTCCTTATCTTGACCGAACAATGCTCCGGTCTTGCTCTGGCAGTAGAACTTCAGTGATACAGGCGGGGTATCCAGGCAGAGAGTCAGGTGAGGTATCTAGGCAGAAAGTCAGACAACAGGGGGAAAGACAAAGAGGGGAACAGACAGTTCTGCAGGGAATCCCTGGTTTGCAGAGCTATTTATGTCTCAGCCCTAAAATGAGAATCATGTGCCTACAGCAGAAACTGGGGAAGACCAGAAACCCTGGAATAAGGAGCTATGGACTGGACCGTGAACCGGAATACAGACTTCATGGACCGGACCATGACAACATGCCGGTGATGATAAACCTGATTCTGATTCTGGTTGCTACTACCTAATGCATATTCCTCAGTGCTGAATTGCCAATGAATAATGATAACTGATTCTTCAGAGATGGTATCAGGATTCTTGATTATCATTGCAACTTCACAGACTGCCACCACTCTCTTGAATTACACATTGCCGATTAAAGAAAAACTTCAGCTCATGAGGAGATGAATTACTACCGTGGGGTGCTACAGTAGTGTAGTGGTCAGCACAACACTATTCCAGCTCAGGATGGTGGAGTTCAGAGTTCAATTCTGGTGCTGTCTTTAAGGAGTTTGTACATTCTCCCCATGACCATGTTGGTTTCCTCTTGATGTTCTGCTTTTCTGCCATGGTCCCAAGACATACCGGTTGGTAGGTTAGTTGGTCATTGTAAATTGTTGTGTGATTAGGTTAGGGTTAAATAGGTGGGTTGCTGGATATTATCGCTCACTGGGCCCGAAGGATCTGTTCTGTGCAGTATCTCTAAATAAATAAATAAATATAAAGTTCACTTCAGTAAAACTAATTGCTGACATTCTTTTTTTGCCATTGTATTTACACAGCTACTCCAATTAAGTTGATGATGGCCTCACCTCCACCACTGGGAAATTTGATTAAGATAAACTGTTGAATATCAATACTTAATTATATGATCAAATACTTTAAATTTATCTACATCTCACTTCAGAAACGGATATATTTATGGTCTGAGTCCAGTATTGTATCAGATGTCATAATGTGTTCCCCAAAAGTTCTTTTTGCCTGCAGTGTCTGAAGAGCACCAACTAACCTCAAGACACAAGGGACTACAGATGTTGGGTCCTGAAAGGAAAGAATGAAATATGCTTTTGCAGGAACTTGGCAGGTCAGGCAATATCTGTGGAGTGAAAGGGATATTCAGTGTTTAGGGTTAAGAGACTATATTTGGACTGCATCTTGACCTGAAATGCCAACCATTTCTTTCCCTCCATAGATGCTGCCTGCCCCAGCGAGTTCCTCCTGCTGCTTATTTCTGACCTGTGACAACAGTGGTCAATCTCTCCCAGCAACCACTTTAATCAGCATGCTGATTCGTTTCAAGATTTCAAACTGCAGAAATTATGTGACCATTTTCTTCCTTTTCATGAAATGAATGCCATATGAACATTTATCATATGCCAGAATCTAAAACCGACTAACTTGACTGAGCATGTGTCTAAAGGTAAATAATTGTCCTATGATTTTACAGCTCACATTGCCTGGACTAAAAAAAATACAGTAAAATCCCAAGAGGCTTTCAGTAAATAATCACAGATAGGCAGATAAAAGGTCGAATGTTGGCTATCTTGCAGTGAATGGCTTTCCCCCCAAAATCTTTGTATGGCCTACAGCGCAACATTCAGGATTGTGATTGAATACTCTCCTCTTGCTTGTATTAATGCAGACTCAAGAACTTTCTAGAACCTCGACACCGTCAGTAACAAAGCAACTTGCTTGAATAGTATTTCTTCAGTCCCGCCTAAACGCTCCTTCTCTTCATCACCAGCGCACAGTGCCTGTTAACAAATACTCGGCAGGTACTTGCCTAGTCTATACTGATATCACACCCCACACTCACATCCTCTTCCTTAAGGGGATGGTGGGGTAGAACAAAGACAACGGATTAATCGGAACACCGCTATCTTCTGGTTCCCCTCTCAGTCGTACAACCTTGACTCTGAATGCCTGTCAATTTAAAAACTCCCTCTCAAATACGTGAGTACCTTTATCAGAAGGGTTACGGTCTTCTCTTTCCCGAGGACATATAGGAATGGGCAATAAAATGGGACGGGCGATCCCTAAAAAAAAGATGAAAGCGAGCGGATAAGGGTATATTTTAGCTAAAGCATTTATCAAGTGGAAAAACAAGTCATTATGATTGAACGCTCTCACTGAGGAAGTGAAGTTGCTTTCCTGAACTGACCCAACGAATTTGAATGACCTCTCATGGCCGCTATTTTTCATTCCTCTGCGCATCTTTGCTTCTTGATAAACAGAGCCTGAAATGTTGTCGCAATGTTTGCAATGGGGAAACTTACCATAACGGATCTCGAATTCACCAATGAATTGCGCTCAGAGCGCTGTCCTTTCAGCACCCCAGAGTACATCCAACACCGCAGCACGAATAAGTTGCCTCTCATCAGCAGTTATATTTAACTTGGTGCTTTAAATTATTCACAGTGATAACATGCTGGCTGTAGGTCTCAAACACTACATGTTCTGTGTAATTTTAGAAGAGTTTTATTTGTTATAAGTATTGCATAAAAGATTACATCAACACAGATCACACCGCACTGGAGACGCAACAGTGCCTGAGTGAGAGGCTAAACTCAATGCTCAAGGAGCCTGCAATCCCTGTTTCGCTCCCCTGCCTTGTTACTACTGCACATGACATGCCCGCTCCTCCCTCTGTTGGCGGAGGCTGGCGGCAGCCATTCACCCCGCTGATTGACGGGAGCCTCTGATTGACGATGAGTCACACCAGTCAGCGGAGGGAGAGCTCCGAGGACGCGGAGCGAACAACCAATCGGAATGGAGCAGGGTGGTGGCGGAGAAGGGGGCGGGTGTTGGCGGAGCTGTGAGTGAATTTGTGGCTGTTGCTTGGTCGTGGCGCCTGGCATAGAGGGGAGGGGAGAGAGAGAGAGGGAACGAGCGAGCAAGCGAGAGAGAGAGAGAGAGAGAACGAGCGAGAGAGCGCGCGGGTGGAGTTGTCTTGTCGCGGAAAAAAAAGTGTGGAATTAATGCCGCGTCCCAGCGTTAACTCGCGGCCACCCCTCCTGAAGAGACACTCATCCCAAGCCGCTGTCACACACCCTGCTGCAAAGTGTTCTCCACTACTGACTCTCCGGGAGACGATGGGGCGAAAAAAAGTCTCCAGGACGGAAGCCACTTTCGCCCCGAGGCATTTCTTGGCTCTGAGATCTTTAGAAGCTAAAGAAGAGCTGTAAAAAAAAGCCAGGAATGCAATCGTTTGGGAAGGAGACGTAAGCGGCTAACTATAGCATCAGTGAGACATAGCGGGTGACCTGCGCCGAGCGGGCTGTCGACCGCGTATTTATAGACCGGGCCAATGTTGACATACCCATGCTGAGGGATGCGTTCATTTTGAACGACTTATTAATATATTGATGCATCTTGGTGCCCTGTTCTAGGTTCTTCTTGCCGACATACACTGACTTTAACGGGAGCGACTTGGCCGGCGAGATGGCTGGTTTTATGCTCTCTTTCCTCCTCCAGATCCAGATAGGATTCGTTTTGGGATCCAGCCACGGGCTGGGAGGGCGCTCAGAGCAACAGAGAGAGAAAGTGGGGAAGTACGAGAAGCAGCCCATTTACAACAGGCACATCAATACCCAGGAGCCCCAGAAGCCATCGAATGCGATGAAGTCTTTCGAAATCGGCGGCGGCGGCAGCGGCAGTACACATCAACAACATGACAGTCTGCCCACTGCTGTCTGGGCTTTCCTTCATACCGGCGATCCTGCCAAGCTTGGTTATGCTAACTGTACCAAGAGGTACCAATTGTCAAATTTGAAAGCTGTCTCAGATGCCCTGAACATACACCCGTCACTCCACAGTGCTATGGACACAATGGTCCACGCCACCAATTTCTTAAACATGATCTTGCAAACCAACAGGGTACGCGAGATGACTATCAAGGAAGACATTGAATGGTACCATGCCCTGGTCAGAAGCATTCTGGAGGGCGACCCCAAAGTCTATCGGGCCGTAGTGACTTTCGATGTCCAGCCGTTCACTTCCCCTCCTCAAGTGTTTCTGCAGGCCACCAGGATCGACAATCAGATCTTGCTTCAAGATCTCTCTGGCAGCGCCCGACACCTGGCGAACCGCAGCGCCGAGACCGAGTGGTTCAATCTGCTGAAGCACCTGCGTACACCTGCGTCTTCCCTGCACCGGAGGTTGCTGAGGGGCGAAATGAGGTCCTCGCATCCCCCCATACGCATGAAAAGCATGAGGTACCTGGTTGATAAAACTCATATCAAGTGGTCGGCACCGTACCTGGAGTGTGAACATGGCAAGTACAACCCGCTGTGGCTGCTCACGCTCTCCACCTCCTTTTACGGACTTAAGACGGATTTTCAGCCTGAGTTCAGGTGAGCTGCGGTAACAAGTGTTGCGTAGTTTTGCAGAAACACCCCCAAATCCGCTAAAGTCGTGCTAATATCGATTAGGTGTAAGACAGATTTTCACCATGCAGGATGCATTTTTTCCCCCCGATTGAACGTGTCACTGGTGACACTGCTTCATTTTTTTTTATTCCGGGAGAGGACATTCGTGGTCAGAGAAAATAATTTCTGTGACTAAACAAAGCGATGTGTAAAAGTGTCCTGCCATGAACTCCCTTAGTAGGGACACTCAAAACATAATGGGACCTATTTCAGGGCAGAATCAGTAGTTAGGACACCTCGTACTCGTGAAGGCATCGGTCTCGGGGATAATCTGGCTAAATAAGCGAAAATTACAGTCTATCTCTTGAGGACAGGTTTAAGGGAAGCGTCGTGATCGCGGAGATCGCGGATGCTCCTTTAGTTTGTTTCCCTTTTTTTTATATCTTTCATCCCGTAGAAAGTGCGAAGCGCGAAGCTGATTGAGTTCGAGGTGTGTATCTGGGAAACCTGGATTTCCCAGCAGAGTGACTTCTTTTTATTCTATCTTCCGCATTATTTATCAAATATCGAATTTGCATTCCTTGCTGGTTTGTTTACTATTCTGCATTTTACAGATATGAATGGGCTCTGTGAGATGACGTAAACCATGAGCTGCCGATTTCTATTCTATCTCTGACCACTATCAATGGAGTAATCACATGTCCTTAAAGGCAGCCGGGCTGCAACCGGAGCAGGCAGCCTGTGCCAATGTGTGATTTCTTACTAAATGCGTCTTCGGTTTAGCACTCGGCTGCCTCCGGTTTATTGTCGAGATGAAGTTTTCGTGTTTTCCCACACAGCCGCTTGACGTCAGTGTGATTAAACTGTATTTCCCCCAGTAATATACCCTGATCAGCCTCAACACTCAATGATTCATCTCCACGCTTAATCAGCAGAGAGCGTAGGGGTCCAAAAAGGAAAACACGAATCATTCAAAAATTATCTTTAAAATACTTTGATTGCATTTTTGAAATCTGTATAGATTACCTATCTCCCGTTTTATCTCATGAAATCCTTAAATGATTATGTAATGTGCGTCGATAGAACCAAGAGTGATGATAGCGTGCACAAAGCGGTTGGCCAGGTTCATCCATGAAATTCCCTCAGAAATATGTTCGGGCGAAAGCAGATGCAACGGAGTTTGTTTTAAATGTTCTCGCTAGGTCACGGACCGGGAACATTAAATTTTGTTAATCCAGCCATTGAGATTTGTACAATTCAGGAATGTTTTAAAGTGTAACTGGTGACATATTACATTGGGATTTGAAGCCGCTTCCCGTGTGGAATATACGGCCAAAGACTCGTTTTAGTAAATAGCGAGACTGTTGTAAATGAGATAAGTAAAATGCTAATGAAATCAGGGTGAGGGAATTAAGGAGCTTCTGTAAATCGCGGTGAATATCGTAACTTTAAAACCGACAGTGAAGCAGTAGGTAGCGTTTTTATGTTGTTCCTGGAGTGATAATTCATACTTTGCAAATTGCAGTCAGTTCGTAGAGCAGGATTCAACCGGGAAGTGATCTGTTAACTCGTTTGAACATATCAAACTATTCATTGACATTGATATGGGCTCCACCAGCGCAATTTGGAAAACAAAGTACTACCGGTGCTGGATATCTGAAAACATCAGGACAGATTCTGTCCGACTTGCCTAAAACTTCAGCATTTTCTGTCTTTACTATAACCTTGCATCCATTCGTCATGGAGTCACAGAGACGGGCAGCATAGCAATAGGCCCTTCGGCCCATCGTGCGCATGCCAACAATGTGCTTATCTGCATTCATTCCACTTACTGGGAGAGGTCTGTCGCTTTCCATGGCTTGGCAATTGTCTGGATGCTTTTTAAATGTTGTGACAGTACCTGCCTCCACCTCTTCAGGCAGTCCATTCCAGATCCTCTTCAAATCTCCTATCTTCATTTTAAAGCGATATCCACTTGAATTGGGTTCCAACGCCACGGAAAAGAATTTTTACTGAATGCCCTATCTTCCCCTCTCATAATTTTATACGGGAGATTTCATATCCCTCCATCAGGATCACTCTTTGGTCTCCTCCGCCCCAGGTAAACAAACCTTGTCTCTCCTTACAACTGAGAAGCTCCAGTCCAGGGAACTTCCCAGCACACCTTCTGTTCAGTCCCTGATATTCTTTCCTTAATCACCTGTGTTCCAAGGAGTAAATTATATCCCCAGAAGAATGGCAGATTTATCTTCATGACAAATCTGAGGAAAACTAATGCAAAGGTAAAATATTGTAGATTCTGGAAATGAAAATAAATATCACTGGAAATATTTAACAGCTCAGATAACATCTCCAGTGAGAGGAAAACAATAGTACTGTTGTAGGCTGAAGATCTTTCTTACATAGAGTACTAGTACATAGAATCAGGCCCTTAGGTCTGTCCAAGCCATGCAGAAATATTATTCTGCCTAGTCTCTTCGAATACACCTGAAGCTTAGCCCTCTAAACCCCTCCCACCCATGTACTTCTGTTAAATGTTGCATTTGAACGTGCTTCCAGCATTTCCTCTGGCAGCTCATTCCACATTTGCACCACCATCTGAGTGAAGAAGCTCCTCTTCAGATTCCTTTTCAATATTTCATTTTCACCCTTAATTCTAATCTATAATTCTAATCTTACCCAACCTCAGTGGAAAAAGCCTGCTTGCATTTACCCCTCATAATTTTGTATACCCCTATTGAATCTCCCCTCATTCTCCTATGATCCAGGGAATTCAGTCCTAACATATACAGCCTTCTCCTATATCTAAGGTTATCAAGTCCCGGCACCATTCTTTTAAATTGTCTTTGAACTCTTACAATCTGACCAGATCTGCAAACAATTTTCCAATTTTGAGCTCACCAATGTCTTGTTCTACTTCAGCACAACATTGTAAGTCCTGTGCACGGTATTTTGATTTATAAAGGTCAATGAGCCAAAAGTTTTCTTTACAACCCTATCTATGGGTTTCTAAGCCCTCCAGTCTAGCCTGTATGAGCACTACTGTGACATTTTCCCTGATGAGTAATCCTATTACTCACTTTAATATCTCCCCTTCTCTCATGTCTAAAACAATGGAACCACAGAGCACTAAGCGGCCTGCCCTGCCACACTTGCAAACAAATTCCACTAATAGCTACACTTTCATAATTCCTTGTGCTGAGTGGTGCTCTAAGATCATCTGCCTTACCTGCAATATTCCTTGCATTGAAATTGATGCAACTCAGAAAATCAGTCGACAAGGTTCCTGTCCTTTTACATAGGCTTAACATCCTTTTCTCACAACTACTCCACCAGCTCCCCGGCACTCTGGTTCCTCCTGCAACTCTAGTTTAAACTCCGCGGAGCAGCACTAGCAAAACTTTCCATGAGGATATTGGCACCCTTCATATCAGATGCAAGCCATCTCATTTGTAAAGATCCCACCTTCTCTGGAAGAAAGCACAAAGATTCAAAACTCTGAAGCCCTCCCTCCTGCACTATTTCCTTAGCCACATGTTAACAGGTAGTATCTTCCCATTTCTAGCCTCATTAGCAGGCAGCATGGGTAGTTATCTTGAGATCACCACTTGGCTGCCCTTAGCATTTGACTCCCTGAGCTCACTTTGCAGGAGATCATCACCCTTCCTGCCTACGTCATTGGTACTCACATGGATAATGACCTCTGGTTGCTCACCCTTCCTCTTAAGAATGCTATGATTTGATCCATGATGTTCTTGAGTCTGGTACACGGGAGGCAACATACCATCTGGGAATCTCATTCTTGTCCACAGAAACTCTTGTCCGTTCCCATAACTACTGAATTCCCTATCAGTATTGCTGACCTCTCCTTTCCCCGTCCCTTCTGAGCCACAGAGCCAGGCTCAGTGACAGACTACTGACTGCTGTAGCTTTCCTCTACTAGGTCATAATGCTAACAGTATCCAAAGCAGTATACTTGTTATTGTGTCCAGCACCTTAGATGTAACTGCTTCCCTGTATCTCCTGTCAATCAATTCCTCAGCCTCCTGAAATGATTTGGCATTCACCCAGTTCCAGCTCCAATTACCGAATGTGGTGTGAAAAAAGCTGCAGCTGGATGCACCTTGCAACTGTAGCCATCAGGGATACGGGAGATCTCCCTGTCTTCCACATTCTACAAGAGGAGCACTTCACTGTCCTAACAGTTATTCCTAGTGCTCTAACTATGCAAGAGAAAGAAAGAAAACATACCAGAAGCATATCTTAGGGTCCGCCTCTTCTTGCTGAAGCCTCTTGAACTAAAGCCTCAGCTCCCATCCCAACACTGGCCCACTCACACAATACTTGCTTCTTTTAAACTTCACTTCCTTTTATTGGACTAATAACACAAACGATCTCAAGCTCCACAAGAAGTCCCAGCAGGTCCACTTGCTTTTTAAATCTGGTGCTGAACTCCTCCAGAAGCAGCTGTTGTCATGCTATCCAACTCGGCTACAGCATCTTGTACAATAAGTTTTACAATTAAAAGGAATGGGAGAGGAGGTAAATCAATAAAGAATAAAGGGGGGTGGTCCATGCTAGTGTATGGAGCAGAAAATATTAAATGAAAAAAGGGAAAATGTTACAAGAATGCAATGACAATGCATATGGAGCAAGTAAAAGAACAAAAAGAGCAGACACTATTCCCAATTACACTCTTCTTAACTCATATTCTCCTTCTACATTCCATCGTTACAAACCCCTTTGGCCTTGCACCAACCACCCTCGTATATCTCCTGCCTGCCAACAACATATCACAGGTTATTTCCTGTTATCATTAACTCAAGAGATTCTGCAGATGTGGAAATCTTCAGCAACTCACACAAAATGCTGAAGGAACTCAGTAGGCCAGGCAGCATCAATGTATGGGAATAAGCAGACAGTGTTTTGGGCGAACACTCTTCAACAGGATTGGAAAGGAAGGGAGCAAAAATCAGAATAAGAATGTGAGGGGAAGGGAGGGAGTACACCTAGAAGGAGGTAGGTGAGACCAGATGGGAAGTGGAGATCCCATCTAAATAGCTTCCTACCTGATGGCAGGAACAACAATATCTCTAACTTACAGTAATTACTTCCCTCTCCCCCTTCTTTCTTTTTCCATTCCCTATTCTGGTTACCCCCTCACCCCTCTCTTATCACATGCCCATCACCTCTCTCTGGTTCCTCTTCTCCTTCCCATTCTTCTGTGGTCCACTGTCCTCTCCTACTCGATACTGCCTGTCTTGCTGTGTTCCTCCAACATTTTGTGTGTATTATCTCCTTTTATCTTTTTGTGCCTCCCCTTCCCTCAATTTTAAAACAAGTATTTTCCCCCAATTCTGATTTTTAAAAAAGAGATCAACCTGCATCTCTCATATCTTTGCATAATTACAGTTGTAACACTTAGTACTTTGGGCTACTTGCATACAAGGGCAATTCCTGATATTGCTCTTACTGTGCACAGCCTTCAGAGGGCAATTGCAACTGACTGAGGAGTTTACATTCCAGATCTATGACTCAGTTTCTTTTGCAAACAAGCTTGTTAACCAGTGCATAACTGATGCACACAAGGTAAATTATACTAGCTTTCTGTATGTTGAATTCAGTATATAGAGAGTATGTTCCATCAGCATCAATGATATAAATCAGCTTATAATAAAATGTCGTAAAAGTAGTGATGTTTATGCAGGTTCCTATGACATATGGAAATGGCAGAGTAATAACAATTCTAATGTCTCAAGCATCTTTCCATGAAATTTCCATTATCTTGGCAATACTAAGAGACTACTTATACCTGTTAATGCAAAAAGCTGTTTTTCATCCCTTTGTAATTATTTATATTGTACAGCACACAATAAGTTTGTACTACAGCAATGCACACAAAATGCTGGAGGAACTTAGCACATCAGGCAGCATCTACGGAGAGGAATAAACAGGCGATGCTTCTCGTGATGACACTTTACCAGGATTGAAAGGAAGTTGGGGGAGGGGAGAAACCATAATAAGAAATGGGGGAAGGGGTGGGATATGAATTGGCATGCGATAGATGCGTCTAGGTGAGAGGGAAGGTAGGTGGGTGGGGGACGAGGGATGATGTGAGAATCTGGGAGCAGATAGGTGAAATAGGAAAAGAGCTGAAAAAGAAGGAATCTGATAGGAGAGGACAGTTGACCAAGGAATAAAGGGAAGAAAGTGGGGAACCAGAGGGAAGTGATGGGTAGGTCATTTGGGCCAGGAAGGAGAGGAGAAGGGGTGTGAGGGTAACCAGAATGGGGGAAGAAAAGTGGGTGGGGTGGGGGGGAAGGGTACAGAGGAGAGTGAATACCAGAAGTTAGAGAAGTCGATGTTCATGCCATTGGGTTGTAGATTACCCAGACAGAGTGTGATGTATAGTTCCTCCAACCTGCATTTGACTTCATTGTAGTAATAGAGGAAGCCATGGACAGACATGTTGGGGAATAAGAAATCAAAATGCAATCGCTGGTGACCAGGAGATCGGGTGGTGGACAGAGCTTAAGGACTCAATGAATCTGTCCCCCAATCTGCATTGAGTCTCACTGAATCAGAGGAGGCTGCACTTGGAGCACAAGATGACCCTGACAGACTTGCAGGTGAAATGCTGTTACAGGCCCTGAATGGTAGTGAGGGAGGAGGTGTAGAGGCTAGTGTAGCACTTGTCATGGCTGCATGGTGTTATGAGAGGGATCTGTGGGAAGGGATGACTGAACAAAAGAATTTATCCCCTTCCGTAGATGCTACATGACCTGTTGAGTTCCTCCAGCATTTTGAGTGTGTTGCTCAAGATTGCCAGCACCTGCAGAATCTCTTGTGTCACAAGTTCATAATATATGCATATTATAGCATGATTATATCATTTGAACAATCTGTTATTAATAATAACCTTTGAACAAGTTTCAGCTTTTTCATAAGAGCCTTGTTTCTGCCCTGAGTGGTGTACTCTGAGCATTTGCATTGCATTTTACTTTCAGAAATGCATCAAAGTTATCATAAACACAAGAGATTCTGGAAATCTTGAGCAACATACATAAAATATTGGAGAAACTGCAATGCACACAAAATGCTGGAGGAACTCAGCAGGCTAGGCAGCATCTATGGAAAAGAGTACAATTGACGTTTCGGGCCGAGAACCTTCGGCAGGACTGGAGAGGAAAAGCTGAGGAGTAGATTTAAGAGGTGGGGGAGGGGAGAGAGAAAACCACAAGGTTATAGTGAAACCTGAAAGGAGAGGGATGAAGTAAGTAAAGAGCTGGGAAGTTGATTGGTGAAAGTGAAAAAAGGGGGGAGAAGGTGGAGTCTGATAGAAGAAGACAGAAGGGCATGGAAGAAAGGAAAGCGTGGAGAAGCACCAGAGGGAGGTGAATGGCAGGCAAGGAGACAAGGTGAAAGAGGGAAGAGAGGATGGGGAATGGTGAGGAGGGGGGCAAGTTCGAGAGATCAATGTTCATGCCATCAGGTTGAAGACACGATGGAATATAAGGTGTTGTTCCTCCAATCTAAATGCGGCCTCATCACGACAGTGGAGGAGGCCATGGATAGACATATCAGAATGGGAATGGAATGTGGAATTAAAATGGATGGTGACTGGGAGATTGTGCTTTTTCTGGCAGATGGAGTGTAGGTGCTCGGCGAAGTGGCCTCCCAATCCATGTTGGGTCCCACCAATATACAGGAGGCCACACTGGGAGCACTGGACACAGGATACAATTCCAATAGACTCACAGGTAAAGTGTCGTCTCACCTGGAAAGACTGGGGACCTGAATGGTAATGAGGGAGGAGGTGTAGGGGCAGGGGTAGCATTTGTTTCACTTACAAGGATAAGTGCCAGGAGAGAGATCAGTGGGGTGGGACGAATGGACAAGGGAGTTGTGTAGGGAGCGATCCCTGTGGAAAGCAGAAAGTGGGGAGAGAAGGAAAAGATGTGCTCGGTGGTGGGATGTAGTTGGAGATGGCCTTCCATGGCCTTTTGTCTCCTTCTCCAGCCCTGTATCTCTTTCAATAATCAACTTCCCAACTCTTTACTTCATCCCTCCCCCTTCATGTTTCACCTTGTGTTTTTCTCCCCTCCCCAACCTTTTAAGTCTACTCCTCAGCTTTTTTTCTCTAGTCCTGCCCATGGGTCTCGGTCCGAAACGTCGACTGTACTCTTTTCCATAGATGCTGTCTGGCCTGCTGAGTTCCTCCAGCATTTTGTGTGTGTTGTTTGGATTTACAACATCTGCAGATTTTCTCTTGATTGTGATAGGAACTCTGCAAGTCAGGCAGCATCCATGGAGGGGAAGATACAGTCAACATTTTCGGCTGAGACCCTTCACCGGGACTGAAAAGGAGGGGGCAGAGGTCAAAATAAAAAGGTGGAGGGAGGGAAAGGAGTACAAGCTGGCACGTGATAGGTGAAACCAGGTGAGGAAGAAGGTTAGTAGGTGCTGGATGGTGGTTGAAGAGTTCTATTTATTCAAGAATATATGCTTAGTTTCTTTTGCAAAATTGTTTCAAGAAAAATCTTGGACATACTTAAAGATCCTTTATTCCACTAACTTAATTATGTGTTTGTATATTTTTGTGTTTTTGTGATTATAATTTAGTTCTCTCTACCTACTGTATATGTATTTGCTTTGTGCTCTACACACATGAAAACAGAGGAAACCTAGAGAGAAAAGATATTTGCTTGTTAATTTAAATTTAATACAACTATATGTCAAAATTTGAAAGTAACTAATTATTTCTTAGTGTTACGTTGGTGCTTGAGATGTTTGCTCCCCTTTAATACAGTGGTGAGATTCCAGTTAATAAAACATTAGAGAAGGAAGAGAGAGTTAGAAAGAGATAGAGACAAGATGGGAGTGTCACGAAGGTTACTGGAGTTGTGGATAGTGTGGCGGGTTGACGTAGGTTGCAAAGGTACATTGATAGGAAGCAGAGCTGGTCTGAAAGGTTTGTGAAGATTTGTCATGTCATCTAAAACTTTGACAAACTTCTCTGTGAGGTGGAACGCACATTGACTGGTTGCATCACGGTCTGGTATGAGACACCAATGCCCTTGCGCAGAAAAGTCTACAAAAATTAGTGGACACAGCCCTGTCCATCAGAGGTAAAGCCCTCCCCACCATTGAGCGCACGAAACACTGTCACAGGATAGCAGCATCCGTCATCAAGTCCCCCATCATCCACGCCATGCTCTTCTCACTGTAGCCATCAGGAAGAAAGTACAAGAGACTCAGTACCAGCATCATCAGTTTCAAGAACAGTTATTACCCCTCAACCATCAGGCTCTTGAACCAGAGGGGATAACTGTGGACTCACTTTCAAGGACACGACATCTCATGATTGCAATATTCATTGCTTATTTAATATTATTACTATTATTGTTCAGTAATGTGGTTTCCTGGAGGTTTACATAGATATTGCTTCATAGGCCTAATTGTTTAATGCTATTGGGTAGTGACTTCTGGTTGATACCAGTTGTAGATATTGGTATTGGAACAATGTATACCCTGTTCATGTTCCAAAGTCCTTCAATTTCCTCCTTTAGTTCAGCATGTTTCTGGTGTTTTTCACCTATTGGTTTCTGTGTGTTAAGTGTCTTTGGAATGGTTATATTAATTAAGTAAGTTGTTCTTGCTTGTTTCTCCTGTAATATTATATCCAGACAGTTATTGTGAATTGTCCTATCGGTAATAATAGATTGGTCATAATACAATTTGTAGGACTCTGACTCCAAAACTGGATCAGATTTGTATTTATAGTAAGGTATGGTGTCTTTTATGAGTTTGACATTTAAAGCAAGATTTTGGTGAATGATGTTTGCCACTTGATTGTGCCTGTGTAAGTAATCAGATTGAGTTAAACTGCTGCAGGATCCTGTAATGTGATGGATTGTGTTTGACTTCCTGTGGCATTTTCTGCATTTACGCTCTTGAATTTGTTGGTCTTTTATTGTGTACTTTTTGATATCTTTTGTGTTAACTACCTAGTCCTGTATTGCCATAAGAAACCTCACTGTTTCTGGAAAGAGGCCTCCAACTCTGAGCCAGGCATTTGATGCTACCTTGTCAATATCTAGTCTGCTTAATTCGTGGGAATGTCTTCCATAGAGTCATGCTCTTACATTGGATAACTTTTTCTTCTATGCTGATCATTTCTTCATTTTTCTGGGTTATGATTTTATTTATATTTAGTGGTGTCTACTTCTTATCAGAATTGCATATGCTTGTATGGAGTGCTGGATCCTGTTTTCATTGATGACTGTATATCATTTGAAGTTTTATCTGACTTGCGTAATTTTTTTATGCCTGCTCTTCTGTCCTAGATAGTGTTAATTTAAGTGTGTTCAAGTTTACATAGAGTTTTCTAAAATTTGTCATTTCAGTTCTTAGTTTTCTTTGTAAATTTTCCAGATTGGTTTCAGAACAAGCTATGATGCCAAAAGAATAAGTTATTATGTGTATAGCAAAAGTGCCTTTGTTACATTTTTACTATTGAGCTCCATTTGGTAGATTTTCTTCTCTTCTGTAAGTACTTTGTTGTTATCTAAATGAGTGGTGATTAGTTGCAAGATGTTACAATGTTATATATAATTTGTAAACAAGTAATAGGATAATATTTGGATGGGTCATTTGCGATTTCTTTAGGTAAGAAATATGTTTTATCTTCCATCAAAAATTCAAGCATTTCCTCAGGATTTTTAAGAAAATTGTTGATATGTATCAATAGGTATGGATAAAGACAAGTAATTTTTTAATATCATGAATTATGAATATTAACACTTTTCCAGTTGTGGGTATTTTTTAGCACTGCTATTAGCATATCTGTTGTTTGCATTTCTTCAATTATATGAATGCATTCTCTTCCCCACCCCCACAATCCAGCTTGCTTCTTGATTGTGTGTCACCCTGTTTGGCTAGGTATTAGACCAAAAGTTCATTAAAATTGTGTTTGTTGGTAATTCTGTGCTAGGGTTTGTGACATTTTGGTGCATGGAATTTCAATGTCCTGTGTAAACTTTTTTCATTGTTTCTGAACTGATAATTCCTTTTTCTTCATCTGGTGCGTTTCATGTATCTATTTAGTCTGGCTTTGTGTGCACCAAGCTTTTGTTTTAATGTATCTATAAATTCTACAATGCATTTGTCAGGTTGAGTATATTTTTATGGACATTTGATTTCCTTAGCTTTTCTCTTAAATTTTTAGCTCAGGTTATCCGTTTTATACTCCATTAGGTGAGCTATTTCTGCTCTTAAGGTTTCATTTTGTTTTGTTAATCTCTTCTGTTATGTTAGCATTCTCATTTAATTACTCAGTTTTGGGTTTCTATTAATGAGTAACTCTATTTTGGAACCATTGCACTGCACTGCTGTTAATGATGTGCATATGTTATTGTATGTAATTCTTCAAATATTCCAAGTTTTCCTAAATATTGTGGAAATATAGTATTGTTGATGTAGTAACAATTTTTTTTTGTAAATTTAATGACGTTTTTTGTTATGTAGGGCCTTTTTGTTGGGTCACTGACATTATATTCTGTTAGTGTGGTGTTAAATGTTAGGGTGATTTTGTCTGTAAGTTCAGCTTTGTCCTCAACATTCTGCAGAGGCTGTACATCTGTGTTGTTGCTGTTACTATCAGATTGTGGAGAAGTTGTTGAAGTAATTCTATTTTCATCAGCACTTTGGGGGTTTTGCATCTTCGTTAGTTTCTTGTATAGCATTGTTGTAGTCTTTAGGTTGGTTTCTTTCTGGCTTTTGTGCAACCTCACATTTTATTTGATTTATCATGTTATAGGGATAAAGTTTCTTTTATTATTGCTCTATATTAATCTGCAATTTGTTGTGCATTTACTTGAATGAAGGGATATCGTGCAGTAAAATGTTGATGGAGTTTGTCCCTGTATACTGTCATGTCAATCTCAAGCTCCATTGCTTGTAATATGCATGCATTGTGAATATATATTATATTATTATTATTATTATTATTTCTTCTTTATCTCTGTCCTTCTGTACTTGTAGTTTGTTGGTTATTTTTGCACATTGGTTGTTATCTGTCCTGTTGGGTGCGAACATGTAGGAGGGAAGTGTTAGCTTGATCCTCGAGTAGGTTAAAAAGTCAGCACAACACCGTGGGCTGAAAACTTGTACTGTGTTGTAATGTTCTATGTTCTGTGTCTTTTCTCATTCTAATGATATGCTTACAAAGAAGTAAATATGCATGTATTGCTAGCCAGTTTTACTTTCCTCAAGTAATTACTAAACTGATTTGTCACTGATATCTCTATGCACTATCAATAATTTGCACTACAGTTTTTTAAGTTACACTACTCTGAGATATACCCCCAAACCTCCATCTCTGAGCAGGACGAGGATAGTAGATGAATGCAATCACTGTCATCTGCAGATTCCTCTCCAAGTACACTTGGCCTGGAATTATATTGCCATTCCTTCATTGTCACTAGATCCAAATCCTAGAATTACTGCTCCAAAGCTAGAAAAACCATAGAACCATAGAAAAACTACAGCACAGAAACAGGCCTTTTGGCCCTTCTTGGCTGTGCCAAACTATTTTCTGCCCAGTCCCACTGACCTGCACGTGGACCATATCCCTCCATACACCTCCCATCCATGTATCTGTCCATTTTATTCTTAAATGTTAAAAAAGAACCCACATTTACCACCTCGTCTGGCAGCTCATTCCACACTCGCACCACTCTCTGTGAGAAGAATCTGCCCCTAATGTTCCCTTTAAACTTTTCCCCCCTCACCCTCAACCCATGCCCTCGGTTTTTTTTCTCCCCTTGCCTCAGTGGAAAAAGCCTGCTTGCATTCACTCTATCTATACCCATCATAATTTTATATACCTCTATCAAATCTCCCCTCATTCTTCTACCCTCCAGGGAATAAAGTCCTAACCTATTCAACCTTTCTCTGTAACTGAGTTTCTCAAGTCCCAGCAACATCCTTGTAAACCTTCTCTGCACTCTTTCAACCTTATTAATATCCTTCCTGTAACTTGGTGACCGAAACTGAAAACAGTACTCCAGATTCGGCCTCACCAATGCCTTATACAACCTCATCATAACATTCCAGCTCTTATATTCAATACTTTGATTAATAAAGGCCAATGTACCAAAAGCTCTCTTTACGACCCTATCTACCTGTGACGCCACTCTTGGGGAATTTTGTATCTGTATTCCCAGATCCCTCTGTTCTACTGCACTCCTAATTGCCTTACCGTTTACCCTGTATTGAGGGCATATTTTCAGAAGGATTGTGCTGATCCCAGTAGGCAGCCTACAATCACTTTTCCAACAAAACTTACGTCCTAAAAATGAATAACTATAACTGGAAAGCAAAAAAGATGGACTCAAGGCACCATTTCAACAAGGGATCTGAAGATAGTACAAAAAAACCCCACTCTTTTGAGTTCTAAAGCAGTTAGCACCTTCTAAATGTATGCCATCTTCACCTTAGAGGTGGATATAACGTTCAAAGTTATCACAGTAAAATATCACTTTGCTGCATAGTTACATTCCAAACAAAATGGTGAATCACAGTGTTCTAATGCTCTCTAAATTTAGAAGTACAGGACTAATTGTTCCTCGCTGATATCTCTTGGGGATTTTATGTTATTGGAATTTGTGATGGTCAAAGGATAAATCATGTTGAAACATGAACTTCTGATCATCTGTACACTGCTAGCATACATATCTTCTCAACAAGATGATACATTTTCTAGCTCTCAAGTGAATTGGTAATGAGGAGGTTTCCATTATCCAATCAGAACGCTCCTTTCATCTATTGGACTGCAACTAAGTGGGTGTTATGATTCACCCAGTTATGCACACATTTCCTGAAGCATATAGAATTTTTTTTTGTTTATAATATAGTTTTACAGGAGAATATGTGGTAATAGATAATTTCCTGCCAGCATCCTTACTACCGTTCAAGATTTAGTTGCTCACTCAGCATACAAAATAGTAACTGAGCATCAGGTATATTAGTTACGAGCATAATTCTGTTATTCAATACTTTTTAACATTAGAACTATGATTTTTTTTTGACTTTTTAGTGACAAATATCCATTAAGTCTTTGATAACATTGGAATAAATTAACTGGTTTAAGTTGACATTTGTCAAAAGCTAAAGGAAATAATACTGTTACAACGCAGTTAACTATGGTAAGCTGGAATTAATGATTGCTTCTTGTCTCCATGTTTATTGGCCAGTAAATGGTTATCTAAAACAGAGCATCAGAATCAGAATCGGATTTATTATCACCAACATGTGTCATGAAATTTGTTAAGTAGTGGAAAATGATATGTTCAAACAAAACATGGTTTTACTTATTTTTAGAGAATCTGTTTTACATTTTGAACTGCTAATAACTTATGCATAATGTAGTTCCTCAATATAACTCAGCACTGTAAGGCAGAATACTGAAGGTGCTGGGAAATAGAAGATGCAGGAAATAGAAAACATATGGATCTTAGTCTGATTACTGTCTCTCCACAAATGCTTCCCTCTCATTACTTAACTTTCTCTGACCACATTATCTTATTTAGAAAATGCTGGTGGTACTCGAATAACATTATTTTCCTGGATAAATATTCTTTATGGAATATTGTGTTGCATTCTTCTACATAGTGATAAGATATGTTCAGTATAGCCTGAGGACGATGATCTTGGGAAACAAAGAATTTTCCTTATTTCCTTTAATGAAGGTGTAACTTACATTTCAAAATTGTCTCTAGAATTTTCTTCTATTGTCACCAAGAGCTTACATGAGTACAACATGATTTGAATGCCTTAACCTTCAGGTGCTGAATTAGAAATGCTCTAGGATATATTCAACCATTTATGATCTTCCTCTAAATATCCTAGCATAATTCTATCGGTTGATTTTGTCCTATTAGCCCAGCCAACTATGTTGTTGGGGAAGAAACAGTATATTTACTACAAAGAGTGAGTTGTGAGTCCAAATTTGCCATTCTATCTATAGTCCACACTTTATCCATCCAATTATTTTAAGGAACTTGAATTCTTCAGAAGTGATTCAAGCAATCAACACTGGTATATTTTCACTCTGCAAATGTCTCCGTACATTACATTGATCAGTAGATGTTTAGATTGTACTATCAATACTTTGCACCAACAGAAATCTGTACTTCTTCTGATCAGTTGTTTGTACAAATTATAAAATGTACAGACATCCCTTGTAGATAATATTGGTTAAAGTGCTTTTGCATTTTAACCTTACATGTATAAAATTTATTGTTCAATGTGCTTGGCTAAATTTATTCAATGAATACCTATTGGCTTCTGCTCAAACATATGGTGACATTTTTATTTTTATAATCGCAGCTCAAACTTAAAAAAACACAATATTATGTTTTGTATGGAATATTTTGTTACTGCATCTCTGTTGGAAATATATTTCACTGTTGGGTGTGTGATATTCTTTGCACTTTTGACAATAATACAGAAATTGTCAAGGCTCCACTAATAGTTTAAGTGGCAGGTTCAGCATAGATAATGTGGTCTTCCACAATAGCAGTACAACTTATCAAATTGGTGGTTAGCTTTGATCTGGCTTGTCAACAGTTCGATTGCTCATTTTCTCCTTCATGTCTCATGAGCAATAAAACATCAGATTTTATTCCAACACCCTCTCCAAACAGTCAGTCATCTTAATGACTGATAGATGCTTCAGTAACAGATAATTCACTGCTTCCATGTGTCATTGCTTCAGCACTGTCACTTTTTACCTCATTAGCCACATCTTGATGATTCTTAATTTTATAATGACATTCTTTTCCCTTACAGCATCTATATCCATGGATCTTCTTAACAAATCCCATGTAAGCTACCATTTCAGGGTCACCTTTAACTACCATTGGATAATCTCAATGGACAGGTGAATCCCTGCTTGTTTTCAAACTTCACATAAGAAATCCAACTTGCTGGCAGCTACATTTTGTAGATGCATCAGATTTGTCATCCAAAGACTTGATCAGCATGGAATGCTAGACATTTGCCATTTTTATAACAAGAGAAATAGACAGGCATTTTAACAATATCCACTGGTTGGAAACTGCTGCAATTTAGACACAACAATACAGATGGTTTATTATTTCTTGCTAGTGATTTAAGAGGTTGGTTTCATGACAGTGCTGGTGAGCATTATGGAAGCATGTAGGCCCCTGTGCACTGTACAAACATTCTGTGTTGTTGATTTCTTTTTTTCCCCCACCTTTCTATTTCCAAATTCTTTCTTCTGGTTATTGCAGAGGATGGTGAATCTTTGGAATTTCCTCTCTAGGAAGGTTGTGGAGGCTCAATCAGGAATTGGGGGATTAGGTGAAAATGAGAGTGATGAGGTTAGGGGCAGATCAGCCATGTTCATATTGAATAGCAGAGTGGCTTGAGGGGCTGAGTGGCCTACTGCTGCTCCCACTTTAGGGTGGCATAGCAGAGTAGTGGTACGAGCATCACTCTACAGCACTAGGCCCAGTAATTACTGATCAGGGATCAATTCCCATCTCTGTCTGTAGGGAGTTCATAGATGCTCCCCGAGATTGCATGGGTTACATCTGGGTGTCCTGATTTCTTCCCACATTCCAAAGCTGTGCGAGTTAGGGTTGCTGAGTTGTAGGCATGATGTGTTGGCACTGCAGGCATGATGACACTTGCCCAACACAATCCTCACTCACTTGATTTGATGCAAATAACACATTTTGCTCTATATTTCAATGTTCAATGTACGTGTGATTCATAAAGCTAATCCTTTTCTATCATTGTTCTTATCAAACAAAATGATTTGATCCATCAAACCTGTCCTTCTTCTATCAAGCCCCTGTCTTCTCAGGCCCATTATAATTAAACAGTCAAATGTGCACAGATTGGAGCTCAACCCTTCCAAAAGTCACATTCACCGATCCTCAGTAGACTTCTGTACCTTGCTCCACCGAATCACGGACCCCACTGGGTATCTCCCGCCAAACAAAGACACACACTCATACCGCTGTCAGGCACACAAAAAAAAAACGCTCCCCTGGTTGGATGGCTCACATTCGGAAGCATCCGTTATCTCTAAACATAACCTAAACACTGCTTCTACAGAAAGACCATTATGTTAGCAGTGAAACCTTTATTAGGGCATTACATCTACTTATGCAGTAGAAAACATTTTTGAACCATTAAAAATTCACAGCATTTTCAAGTGATAAATTTTTGGTGGGTGGATCTAATAAGATATACTAATTTTAACTTTATGTATTATTATAACACTTATTATTGTTATTGTATTATTAAAGAATACAACTTTTTATACCATATCTAAAATGGGCATTAACTACGAATGCTTTGAAAATCATTATCATTCTTTTGTTGACTATGTTGCTGCTAATTTATTGCAGTGTTCATGATGTTTGCTCCAGCTCTCTGGTGGAAATCTGGCAAGGAACTGTTGGCAGTAAATGTAAATGCAAATGCCTATACTTTCTTCCGAAAAATAGAAAGCACTTAAACCCCATAAACAGCATTATGCATTAAAGGAAACAGAATAAAAATAATTCTGATTGGAAACAGTTCTTAAGTTTGTGAAGATAGATTGATGTTGTTATAAAGAAAATAACTGTTTGTTTTAGGATCTATTCTGTTGAACCATAAGGTAGATTAGAATGGAAAATCAGAATCAGGATTATTTTTGGATGGTGCAGGATCATTTCTGTCCGAAGTGGCTGCTAGAACTGACAGTGGGACTTGAGGAAAAGGAAGGAGAGAAGCAGATCGGGGCAAGGAAGGTCACAGCATCCCCTATACCAGAATATCTCACTTCCAGTTCATTGAGGAACTGTGTATTTGGTGGCTGTACTTCATCAACAAAGGTATGATAAAGTTATACCAGCTGTTGTAGAACTTTAGTCCAGTACCAGGGACGTATTTTGTTACTGTGGCTCTGTAGATATCCTTGCCCTTAAACATCTAGAATTTAAAGTCAATGTGCACTGCATGAGATGGAATTATCAGCACAGTTAACATATTCCATCAAATGTATAGCATGCATGTGTTCTTCATTATGGTGGCAGTCCACCAGGCTATTCTAGGCTAGCCAGCTCACCCCTAATGCAGGAAATATTAACCCAGTTACTGATCCTTCTGTAACTTGGTACAGTCAACTTACATATTGATTCTCTTCAGTTTTACCACCAAAGTGCACCATTTCCAATTTGTCTGTATTTAATTTGTGTTTGTGATTTTTTGCCAATATACCATTCTATCTTCTGAGGTTTTCTTTCCTATTTACATATTTTTGTGTTTTGTGTCATTGGCAGTCTTTGAAATTAGAAACCACAGAAAAACTACAGCACAGAAACAGGCCTTTTGGCCCTTCTTGGCTGTGCCGAACCATTTTCTGCCTAGTCCCACTGACCTGCACATGGACCATATCCCTCCATACACCTCCCATCCATGTATCTGTCCAATTTATTCTTAAATGTTAAAAAAGAACCCACATATACCACCTTGTCTGGTAGCTCATTCCACACTCCCACCACTCTCTGTGTGAAGAAGCCCCCCCTAATGTTCCTTTTAAATTTTTCCCCACTCACCCTTAACCCATGTCCTCGGGTTTTCTTCTCCCCTTGCCTCAGTGGAAAAAGCCTGCTTGCATTCACTCTATCTATACCCATCATAATTTTATATACCTCTATCAAATCTCCCCTCATTCTTATATGCTCTAGGGAATAAAGTCCTAACCTATTCAACCTTTCTCTGTAACTGAGTTTCTCAAGTCCCGGCAACATCCTTGTAAACCTTCTCTGCACTCTTTCAACCTTATTAATATCCTTCCTGTAATTTGGTGACCAAAGCTGAACCCAGTACTCCAGATTCAGCCTCACCAATGCCTTATGCAACCTCATCATAACATTCCAGCTCTTATACTCAATACTTAGATTAATAAAGGCCAATGTACCAAAAGCTCTCTTTACGACCCTATCTACCTGTGACGCCACTTTTAGGGAATTTTGTATCTGTATTCCCAGATCCCTCTGTTCCACTGCACTCCTCAGTGCCTTACCATTTACCCTGTATGATCCACCTTGGTTTGTCCTTCCAACGTGCAATACCTCACACTTGTCTGTATTAAATTCCATCTGCCATTTTTCAGCCCATTTTTCCAGCTGGTCCAAATCCATCTGCAAGCTTTGAAAACCTTCCTCACTGTCTACTACACCTCCAATCTTTGTATCATCAGCAAATTTGCTGATCCAATTATCATCCAGATCATTGATATAGATGACAAATAACAATGGACTCAGCACTGATCCCAGTGGCACACCACTAGTCACAGGCCTCCGCTCTGAGAAGCAATCCTCTACTACCACTCTTTGGCTTCTTCCATTAAGCCAATGTCTAATCCAATTTACCACCTCTCCATGTATACCTAGCGACCGAATTTTCCTAACTAACCTCCCGTGTGGGAGCTTGTCAAAGGCCTTACTGAAGTCCATGTAGGCAACATCCACTGCCTTCCCTTCGTCCACTTTCCTGCTAATCTCCTCGAGAAACTCCAATAGATTGGTCAAACATGACCTACCACGCACAAAGCCATGCTGACTCTCCCTAATAGTCCCTGTCTATCCAAATGCTTGTAGATTCTGTCTCTTTGTACTCCTTCCAATAACTTACCCACTACTGACGTCAAACTTACCGGCCTATAATCTCCCAGATTACTTTTCGATCCTTTTTTAAACAAAGGAACAACATGGGCCATTCTCCAATCCTCCGGCACCTCACCTGTAGACACCGACATTTTAAATATATCTGCCAGGGCTCCTGCAATTTCAACAGTAGTCTCCTTCAAGGTCCGAGGGAATACCCTGTCAGGTCCTGGGGATTTATCCACTTTAATTTGCCTCAAGATAGCAAGCACCTCCTCCTTTTCAATCTGTACATTTTCCATCATCTCACTACTTGTTTCCCTTAATTCCATAGACTGCATGCCAGTTTCCTTCGTAAATACAGATGCAAAAATCCCATTTAAGATCTCCCCCATTTCTTTTGGTTCTGCACACAGCTGACCACTCTGATCTTCAAGAGGACCAATTTTATCCCTTACAATCCTTTTACTCTTAATATACCTGTAAAAGCTCTTTGGATTATCCTTCACCTTGACTGCCAAGGCAACCTCATGTCTTCTTTTAGCCCTCCTGATTTCCTTCTTAAGTATTTTCTTGCACTTTTTATGCTCCTCAAGCACCTTATTTACTCCCTGTTTCCTATACATGTCATACAACTCTCTCTTCTTCTTTATCAGAGTTGCAATATCCCTTGAGAACCAAGGTTCCTTATTCCTATTCACTTTGCCTTTAACCCTGACAGGAATATACAAGCTCTGCACTCTCAAAATTTTTCCTTTGAAGGCTTCCCACTTACCGATCACATCCTTGCCAGAGAACAACCTGTCCCAATCCATGCTTTTAGATCCTTTCTCATTTCTTCAAATTTGGCCTCCTTCCAGTTCAGAACCTCAACCCTAGGACCAGATCTATCTTTATCCATGATCAAGTTGAAACTAATGGTGTTATGATCACTGGAACCAAAATGTTCCCCTACACATACTTCTGTCACTTGCCTTAACTCGTTTCCTAATAAGAGACTTAATATTGCATCCTCTCTAGTTGGTACCTCTATATATTGATTTAGAAAACTTTCCTGAACACATTTTACAAACTCTAACCCATCTAGACCCCTAACAGTATGGGAGTCCCAATCAATAGATGGAAAATTAAAATCCCCTACCACCACAACTTTATGTTTCCTGCAGTTGCCTGCTATCTCTCTGCAGATTTGCTCCTCCAATTCTCGCTGACTATTGGGTGGTCTATAATACAACCCCACTAATGTGACCATACCTTTCCTGCTTCTCAGCTCCACCCATAAGGACACAGTAGACAAGCCCTCTAATCTGTCCTGCCTGAGCACTGCTGTAATATTTTCCCTAACAAGCAATGCTACTCCCCCACCTTTCATTCCTCTGCCTCGATCACATCTGAAACATTGGAACCCTGGAATATTAAGCTGCCAGTCCTGCCCCTCCTGTAGCCAAGTTTCACTAATTGCTATAACGTCATAATTCCTCGTGTCAATCCATGCCTTCAACTCGTCTGCCTTCCCCGCAATACTCCTAGCATTGAAATATATACACCTCAGAAGATTTTTACCACCACTCACAACCTTTCTATTTGTGGCTTTGCTTGAACTTTTAACATCATTTATTTTCACCCCAGCCCCACTGTCAGCTCTGGCACTCTGGTTCCCATCCCCCTGCAAATCTAGTTTAAAGCCTCCCCAATAGCACTAACAAAGCTCCCTGAAAGGATATTGGTCCCCTTGTAGTTCAAGTGTAACCTGTCTCTCTTGTACAGGTCCCACCTGCCCCAGAAGAGGTCCCAATGATCCTGAAATCTGAAACCCTGCCCCCTACACCAGTTCCTCAGCCACTTGTTCATCCTCCAGAGCATCCTATTCTTACCCTCACTAGCACCTAGCACATGTAGCAATCCTGAGATTACTACCCTTGAGGTCCTGCTTTTCAACTTCCTACCAAGCTCTCTATACTCACTCTCCAGGACCTCCTCACTCTTCCTTGCTATGTCATTGGTACCGATGTGCATCACGACATCTGGCTGATCACCCTCCCACTTCAGAATGTCATGCAAGCAATCAGAGACATCCTTGACCCTGGCACCCGGGAAGTAACAATCCATCCTGGATACACAAAATAATCTGTAGATGCTGGGATCAAAGCAACACTCACAACACGCTGGAGGAACTCAGCAGGTCAGGCAGCATCAGTGGAAATGATGAGTCGACATTTCAGGACTGAAGAGGGAAGGGGAAGAGGCCCTATAAAGAAGGTGGGGGAGGGTTGGAAGGAGAAGGCTGGTAGGTTCAGTTGAAAAAACAGTAATTTGAAAGACAAAGTGGTGGAGGAGGGGAAGCAGGGATGTGATAGGCAGGAAAACAATGGGTAGTAGAAGGAGGCAGAACATTGAGGGAGGTGATAGGCAGCTGGGGGAGGAGGCAGAGTGAAATAGGGATAGAAGAAGAGAGGGAGAGGGAATTACAGGAAGTTGGAGAATTCTATGTTCATACCAAGGGGCTGGAGACTACCTAGACGGTATATGAGGTGTTGCTTCTCCAACCTGAGTTTGGCCTCATTATGGCAGTAGAGGAGGCCATGTATGGACATATCCGAATGGGAATGTGAGGCAGAGTTGAAGTGGGTGGCTACCGGGAGATCCTGTCTGTTGTGGCAGACGGAGCGGAGGTGCTCGACGAAGCAGTCCCCCAATCTGCTCAGGTTTCACCGATGTAGAGGAGACCGCACCGGGAGCACCAGATACAATAGATGACCCTGACAGACTCACAAGTGAAGTGTTGCTTCACCTGGAAGGACTGTTTGTGGCCCTGAATGGTGGCAAGAGAGGAGGTGTAGGGACAGGTGTAGCACTCACGCTTACAAGGAGAAGTGCCGGGTGGGAGATCCGTGGAGATCCAGGGAGTTACAGTGGGACCGATCCCTGCAGAAAGTGGAGAGGGAAAGATATGCTTAGTGGTGGAGTCCTGTTGAAGGTGGCGGAAGTTGCAGAGGATAATGTGCTGGATCCGGAGGCTAGTGGGGTGGTAGGTGAGGACACGGGGAACTCTGTCCCTGTTGTGGTGGCGGGAGGTTGGGGTGAGGGCCGAAGTGTGGGAAATGGAGGAGATGCGGGTGAGGGCATCATTGATGACGGTAGAAGGGAAACCACGAATCTTAAAGAAAGAGGACATTTGAGATGTCCTGGAATGGAAAGCCTCATCCTGGGAGCAGATGCTGTGGAGACGGAGGAACTGGAAATAGGGAATGGCATTTCTGCATGTGGCGGGGTGGGAAGAGGTATAGTCGAGGTAGTTATGAGAGTCATTGGGCTTGTAGAAGATGTCAGTGGACAGTCTGTCTCCAGAGATGGAGACCGAGACATCAAGAAAGGGGAGAGAAGTGTCCGAGATAGACCAAGTGAATTTGAGGGCTGGGTGGAAGTTTGAAGTAAAGTCGATGAAATTGACGAGGTCAGCATGGGTGCAGGAAGCAGCACCAATGTAGTCGTCAATGTAGCGAAGGAAAATTTGGGGAGCAGTACCAGAATAGTTTTGGAGCATGGACTGTTCCACATAAACCATCCTGGATTCTCTGTCACGACCACAGAACCTCCTATCTGTACCTTGAGCTTGTTATGAATTTGAAAGCACTTCAAAATTCAGGCCAAAGTTGCTGGTGATGATATAATTCCTGGGAAACACCACTGAATATTTCTAGTCTAAAAAACAAACATTTCACCAGTTTTATTTTCTTGTATCTTGGCAAATAATAAATCCATGTTGAGAACAATCCTTTCATGCAGTATTTACCAATCCTGCTAACAAGTTGAATACAAATGTCTTTTGAAAATCTATATTGTGCTTGCTGCAACTTTCTTCCAACAGGAAGTATTTCTACTCATTCAATATTCATGCGAAGCACTTTCCTGGCAGATGTCATGATGTATTTATTCAGGACAGTCTTTAGGTCACATGACATCAGTGAGGTATCTTTGACTGCAGTCTTGCTTTGTGGTTCTACAAGTATAAATTAAAATTCTAGTCATATTTCTCACTCAGAGCAGTGACTGAACACACCAGTGGCTTCCTGAAATTCAGCAATCCAACCCTGAGAAAGTCTTAACATTTACTAACATTTGCTGGAGAATTTCTTCAAGCCACGTGGGGGGGAGGAACATGAAAGAGTTGGGGCAGGAATAACACTGGGATGCTGAGGAAGAACAAAGGTAACGAGGCCAACTCACCTGCAGAGTTATGTTCAAGCAGATTATAGATCTGTAAGCAATGCCTCACAGCCCCTGCCACTGTTTAATAGAATAGGCAAATTATAGCATAGTGGAGTCAAATGGTATTAAATTCACAATGAAAAATAACTCAGTTGAATAAAACCCTGTGATTTATTCTCATTAAAATCAGTTAAAAATTGTGAAGATTACTTGGCCCTCTGAACTTCATCTCTTCTCCCCCCAGTGGTCTATTCACGTGAACTGGGCTTTCTTTTATACATCCCTGTCCATTGGTTTGCCCTGTGGATTCTATCACTACTATTGAAGTAAATGATATCAGTAAAATTGGATCCATCTCCTAATATCTTTATCCAATCAAATCTTTTACATCAGTGCGGACAATGTGTTAATTGGCTGATGAGGTAAGGAGATAGGGCCAATATTATGCTACATTTCATTTGACCATGACCAAATAGGGTTTTGGGTTTTTTTTTAATGTTCTTAGGAACTCAGAATGCTCCTCAGTCATTCACATGCCCAACACCAGACTGTAAACAGATACCCTTTTTCAATTTCATTGGTAGGAGGTAATTACCGGGCAGACAGAAAATTAGATTTATGGATGTCCTCAGAGCTTTCTTGAAGAAGTGCAATATTTTTACTGATGTCTGAGAACCTTAAAGTGGAGTGGGAGCATGCAAGTTAACTTTGAAAGGTTCAGGTATATGTTGTTCACAAAAGCCTTCATTAGTGCTGGAGTTAGGGCATTACCTCATAAACCTCTCACCTACCCGTCCTGCCAATCATCTCCTGCCTGATTTGCATTTTATATTTAATGTGTGGATCAAACTTGTGTTTAATTGCACACTGAGCTAACCTGTTGTTGATTTGGATGGTAAAGAGGCACAGCGAGCAGTACTACATTTCACAGTTTTAATGACCTAGCTTCAATCCTGTGTGGAGATCTCAGTTGGCTCCGTGACACTATAGACATCCCCTATGATTCTGTTTTCTTTGGACTTCCCAGAGACAATTATTGAGATAAAGGACTGCTGTAAAGCTTTCCCAAGTGTGGTTGGGGGATAAGATCAGGGGAAGTGATGGGAAAATGAGAAAGAATAAGTTACTGGGGAATAAATGGGAGCAGATTGACTGGATTTCTCTGAGAGCCAGTACAGACCTCATTAGGCTATCCTTCTCCTTTGTGAGAAAATATGAATATGAAAAGTACAGCAATTTTGTTCAAAATTATAATGCCTTGATGCAGCTTTGGCCACTGATCTAAATGTTCAGTCATCTGTACCCCCTGCAGCTACACCTGCAACAAGTTCATTATACCACTAGACTTAGTATTTCCACCTTCAAAATTCTAAGTAAATTTATTATCAAAGTACATATATGTTACCATACACAACCCTGAGATTCATTTTCTTGCTGTCATACTCAATAAATCTATGATAGAATCAATGTTCAACTTGGTTATTCAACTTACGTGCAAAAGACAACAGAAGTATTGTACATAGTCCACAGAATGCCGCTGTGATGCACTAGCATCATCTTGTATATTAAGGCCATTGTTCGAATACAAGAATGGATATTTCTATTACCTTATGAGGCCAGCAAAAGCAAATACCACCATGTTCTGCAAGATGTAATTAAGCTATAATCATAATGCCATTCTGTTAAAAATAGACACATTTTGTAGCATCAATTAGAATGCCACTACTTGAGATTTGGTATTAATAGTAACTTGTTGATATAATTTGTTCAATATATTCATTGAAAAGGAATTCATTATCGGCACGGAGGTGATTAACTTCAAGTGTAAGGCTTTGCCTAACAGGAAATGTTTATGGTGACATTCTGGGTGCAAGAACGAATTGAGCAGAGCTGGCCAACGTACCTGAATATCCAAGGGTGGGCAAAATTTGAGAGGAAAGACATTTCTAAATGTTCATACTCTGCCTAATGTCTGTTCCAAAATTCACTTTAATTTGCGCCTTGAAATGAAGCATGTATCATTGGAAATGCATTTTGCTTTGATGTTTTTATTTTCCTCTTTTTTTTAAACTTACAACCATTATGCTATTGAAATTGACTGCACATTTTATTTGGAAAGAGGCCAAAATTTATGCATTCATGGTGAAGCCCTTCAAGGTAAAAAGTAGTAATGATTGACGAGGTTTGAAGGGTTGCTGATGAATTGAAGGGAATGTAGTTAAAGGTACAACAATTCTAATGTTGCGCATGGAGGTTATGATCACAGTCACAAATGAAGGTGTCTAATGAATGTTTTGCATTTTCATCATAGAGTGGGTAAGTAGTGTTGGCTAATGAGCCCTTGTACTAATAAGGTCATTCTTATGAAGAAGAACCAACGGGTGCAAGCACTGGATAACCCTTAAGTTAATTGAAAATGAGTCTGACGATGAGCCATCAATTTCAACATGAATGGAGTAATTCCAGAAGAAATTACATCGCAATGAAAGCAACTTTGGTGAAAGCCATATGACAGCTACCTGCTGTAATGGAAAGTGTGAGGCACAGCCAAGGACTATGGAGGAGTTGCAGATAATGATATATGATTCATAAAATATTAAGAAGCAATGTGTGACATCAACATGCTGAACATTTTGGAGGTGTTGCATAATTTGGAGATTAATAGCAACTTACATAATTTTGTAAAGGGTAAATTCAAAAGCAAAAAAGGAGTAACTTGGACTAGTGAATTGGATCATTTAGATTTCCCAGCAGGCTGGTTCAGCTCCACCTCTGCAGCACAAGTGGAGGTCTGGAAACCTGGCAGGGTACCTCATTCACTGAATCCCACTCACTTAGTGCAAAGCATGAACTTTCAGCATACTTTATAGGCTAGCTTATAGTGCTCCTACACAAATGTACTAGAGCTTAATTTAAAAATGGAAATCAATATTAATGCCACAATAAAGAGCACAGGCCCAATAAAACTTTCTTTCTCCTTGGGAAATGTATTATGTAGTATGCACTCAGCTTGCACAGGGTAGGATTCTGCAGATGGATTGCTGGATGTAGCTAATGGCTGCCCCTAAATTTCCATGTGAAGTCCAAGTAGACATAGAAATGGAATGGAAAATTAACTCCATCTATTGAGAGTATTTATAGATCATCCTTCTCAAATATTCAGCATGTCACTTAAAACTTTGACAAACTTATATATATGCACAGTTGAGAGTATCCTGATGGTATCATTACCTCTAATGGAAACACCAAAGCTCTGGAATGGAACAGTCTATAAAAAGTGATGGATTCAGCCCAGGCAAAACCTTCCCCACCACTGAGCACATTTACAAGAAGTGCTACCTCAGTAATTTGCTTGGTGTTATCATGTTAGTGGACTTGTCCTGGCCCTGGCACGTAAATGCAATTATGAAGAAAGCACCACAGTGCCTCTACTACATTAGAAGTTTGTGAGGATTCAGCACGACATTTAAAGCTATGACAAATGCCTACCAAAGTTCAAGTTCAAAGTTCAAAGCAAATTTATTATCAAATTACATACAGGATATGCCTTCATATACAACCCTGAGATTCAATTTCTTGTGAGCATACTCAGTAAATCCAATAAACATAAGAGAACCAATGAAAAATCTCACCAACAGGATGAACAACCTCTTTTCTAAAGACAACAAGGTGTGCAAATAAAAAGGAAAGAAGAAAAATAAATAATAATAATAAATAAATAAGCAATAGATGTTGAGAGCATGAGATGAAGAGTCCTTTAAAATGAGTGCATATGTTGTGAGAACAGTTTCATGATGGGGCAAGTGAAATTGAGTGAAATAATCCTCTCTAGTTCAGGAGCCTGATGGTTGAGGGGTAATAGCTGTTCCTGAATCTGGTGGTGTGAATCCTAAGGCTTCTGTACCTTCTTCCTGATGGCAGCAGTGGAAAGAGCGCATGACCTTGGTGTTGGGGATCCCTGATGATCCCTGCTTTCCTGTGACAAAATCATCCATGTAGATATGCTCAATGGTGGGGAGGGCTTTACCCGTGATGGACTGGGTACTATCCACTGTATTTTGTAGGATTTTCCATTCGGGGCCATTAGTATTTCTAAACCAGCCTGTGATGCAGATAGTTAATATACTCGCCACTACACATCTGTAGGTTTGTCAAAGCTTTAGGTATCATGCCAAATCTTTGCAAACCTCTAAGGAAGTAAAGACACTGCCGTGCTTTGATCATAATTGCACTTACATGTTGGGCCCAGGACAGGTCCACTAAGGAACTTAAATTTGCTGATTCTCTCCACCTCTGATCCCACGATTAGGACTGACTCACAGACCTCCAGTTTCCTCCTTCTGAAGTCAATAATCAGCTCCTTGGTTTTGCAAACATTGTTTTTGTGGCAGCATGCAGCCAGATTTTAAATCTCCCTCCTATAAGCTGATTCATTACCACCTGTGGTTTGGCCACTGACAGTAGTGTCATCAGAAAACTCGAACATGTCATGGGAGTTGTGCTTAGCCACACAGTCATAAGTGTAAAGTGGGTAGAGTTGAGGACTAAGCATACACAAACTTTTTGTGGACCTGTGCTGATGAAGATCATGAAGGAGATGTTTTGGCCAATCCAAACTGATTGGGGTCTGCAAGAGTGGAAATTGAGGATCCAATTGCACAAGTTTGTATCGAGACCGAGGTCTTAAAAATTATTGTTTAGTTTTGAGGGGACGATAATACTGGATGCCAAGCGGTAGTCGATAATGAGCATCCTGATGTATGCATCTTTGCTGTCCAGTCGTTCCAGGGTTGAGTGAAGAGCTAATAAAATGGCATCTGCTGTTGACCTGTTGTGATGGTAGGCAAATTGAAGTGGATCCAAGTTGCTTCTCAGGCAGGAGTCGTTGTATTTCATCAACAAACTTGCAAAGCACTTCACCACTGTGGATGTAAGTGCTGCTGGATGATAATCATTGAGGCAGATTACCACGTTCTTCTTCAACACCAATATAATTGAAGCTTGCTTGAAGCAGGGGGGTACCTCAGACTGCCAAAGTGAGAGTTTAAGGATCTCAGTGAGCACTCCAGTCAATTGGACAGCACAGGTCTTTAATACTTAGCCAGGTACCCCATCTGGGCTGGATACTTTTCCATGAGCTCACCTTCCTGAAGGATGCTGTCATATTAGCCTCAGAGACTGAAATCACAAGGTCATCAGTGGCTATGGGAGTTCTTGATATTTCCTCCATGCTTTGAGAATCAAAGTGAATTTAGAAGGTTTTGAGCATGTCTGGAAGTGAAGCCCTGTTGTCATCTAGGTGACTTGATTTCACAGATATTGTGCACTCTTTCACCACCATCCAAGCAAAGTTGGTGCTTATTGGTGAGATCTGATGACAAGATATTCTGCCAGATGGTTTGGACCACCTGTTCAAGAAACAAACCCAACCATATCCAGAGTGTTCCTGTGTTGTGGTATCTATAGGATATTCTGTCCTGTACCCAGGCAATGGTATCCTTGACCAGCACAAGGCTCCCTGAGATTTTCCTGCCTGGAGTATAGTACAGGTTTGGTTTGGGTAGATCACGTGTCTCAGAGCAGACTTGGTCATGGTTTGTAATGGCTTTGGACAGCATCTTATCGTCCACATTCAGTAGTGAAATGGGTCTCTAACTCCATCTCCCCCTTTCAGCTTGTTGATGAGGGTGATGATGCCTTCATCATAGAGGCTAACATGCCACCAACCAGAAAAATAGTGTTATACACTTCCAACATATCTGAGCCCATCTCAGTGCCACAGAGTCAAGCACAAGTCTGCCAGTGAGCATCACTTCTGGCAGTTTTATTCGTTCTAGTGGAATGGGTGGAGCCAGTCAGCTTTTCCAGGTTTAGTGGCCGATGCAGAGTTGGCTAGGTATTAGAAGACATTTACACATTGTGCAGTGCTCTTCACACTGAACACGGTTAAAGATGCCAGTTTAACCTCCAAAGTTACTGGAATTCAGGTTTTGCAAATACTGTCCATTGTCAATCAGCCTGAACCTTCATGCCCATGGCCCTGATGAACTGCCTCACTGATTTTGGAATGTCCCCTTGGGGTGGCGATGCTGGGGGAGATCATGCTGTGTTTCTGTTCTGCCTCCTGCCACTTAACGCTCTGCACCCTTCATTCTGGGTTGTGTCGGACACTGTGTTGCTCCTGGTCTCCTGGAGCTGGGTGCATTGGAAACTGTGTTACTCTGATGGCTGATGGCTTCTGTGCTACTCCCAGTCTCCCAGGGCAGAGGGGTGACAGACTGAATATTCCCCTCATCCATATTTGCTCCCCCTCCTCTCTGTCTCATCTATTTTGGTACTTCCTCTACTGGCATCATCAGTTCTCTATATTTACTTCAGCTTCTTACAAGCAGAGGTTGCTGGCAACTGCCTGTTGTGTGGTCCCTTCCTTCCCATTAGTTTTACTCTCAGAAGTCCATTGTCTCTTGTATGTGATATTCTGAGATTGTTCCTTTTCACCACTTGCTTTCCTCATTATCCCTCTGCTATCCCCTCTTCCATAGACTACTCAATGTGAGAGGCCTGGGGGCTTGGAATGTCAAGGCAAATGACCATTCCTAGCAGCACACACAAGATGCTGAGGGAACTCAGAAGACCAGTCAGCATTTAGGAAAAGCGTACAGTCGACATTTCAGGCTGCTGTCCTTCGGCGGGACTCTTTGCAAAACGGCTGGGGTTCTCCTGCATATACAGTGCACCCACAGACCTTTCTCATGGCAAACATTGGGGGTGAGTGGATGATTGCCCAACTTGCATCCATTCTTAGCTTTATCTTCACCTGCTGCTCGAGGTCCAGATTCCAAATAAGTCCACAATGTCCACACAGCATCCTGTTCCCTCAATGACAGTGTTCCGAATCCCCTGACCTCCTCCCGAGGTGCTTGTCGCTGCAGCCATCCTCATGGAACTGTTTGGTTATAGCGGGTTTAGTTGCTGGAAAGAAATGTTAGATTAGTTTCTCACCCCTATGTCAGTAGGTTAAGCTCTCTTCAGGCAGACACTTGATCGCAAAGAGTCAAAAATTGTCTTCCTTCTCCTTCATTGATGAATTTGGTTTATAGATCAGCTTCCATGATTCCTGTCATGGCTGAGTGGCAGCAGTGATTGCTAACTTTCCCCTGCTAGGTAAGCAGTAAGATGAGGGCATGGAAGCATACTTAGTCAGAGGTTCTTAGCCAGATTGATAAAGCCCTGGAAATTGTACACTGCTTCCCAAAACATGCAAATATACATCCTTCATGTATGCTTCTGCAGTGGCCATGTCAAAGTGGTGCAGAGCTGGCACCAATACAAAATCTTCCAAATCCACTGATAGGATATGCAAACAAATCCACAGAGCATCTAATTACACTCAGGTGGCTCCAAGGGACAGACTATGTTTTTATTTGCTTGGCACCAGACCTTTGAAACTTTTATCCACGCTTTATCATGCCTAGAGAATATTAGGTGGACAGAAGAAATAATTCAGAGATAGTCTCAAAGACTCCTACAAAAAGTGTAATAATCCTGTTGACTCTGGGGAATTCCTTGCCCATGGCAGCTCAAAATGCAGGAGGAACAATCAATATGACATTGCAGTGGAAGCATAAGCAGTTGAAGCAGAGTATCACCCCCCGCCTCCCAAACTATGTGCCCCTCCTGTCACAAACTCAGCACTTCTCACATTGGCTTCATCAGCCACTCCAAACCTCAGAATTAGAATGCAAACAAGGCATTGACAATCTCAAGGGACCATTTAAGAGCAAACTTAGTACTCAGTGGTCACTTTATTAGGTACACCTGCTTGTTATTGCAAACATCTAATCAGCCAATTATGTGGCACCCATTCAATGCATAAAAGCATGATCAAGATGTTCAGTTGTTGTTCAGACCAAACATCAAAATGAGGAAGAAATGTGATCTAAGTGACTTTGACCATAGAATTATTGTTGGTGCTAGGTGGGGTGGTTTGAGTATCTCAGAAATTGCTGAACTTCTTGGATTTTCACACACAAGTCTCTGGAGTTTACAGAGAATGGTGCAAAAAGCATCTCGTGAACAGCGGATCTATTGGTGAAAATGCCTTGTTAATGAGAGTGGCCAGAGGAAAATGGCCTGACTGGTTCAAGCTGAGAGGAAGGCAACAGCAACTCAAATAGCCATGCATTACAACACTGCTGTGCAGAGGAACATCTCTGAATGCACAACATATTGAACCTTGAAGTGGATGGGTTACAGAAGCAGAAAACCACATGAGGTTCCACTCCTGTCAGCTAAGAAAAGGAAACTAAGGCACAGGCTCACCAAAACTAAACAGTTGAAGTCTGGGAAGAACATTTCCCGTTCTGATGAATCTTGATTTCGGCTGCAACATAGGTCAGAATTTGGAATAAACAAAATGAATCCATGGATCCTTCCTGCTTTACATCAACCATTCAGACCAGTGGTAGTGGTGTAACGATGTGGAGAATGTAGTCTTGGCACATATTAGGCCACATAATATCAACTGAGCGTTGTTTAAATGTCACAAACTACCTGAATATTGTTGCTGACCAAGTGCATCCCTTAGAGTCACTGTCTACCCGTCTTCTAATGGTTACTTCTAGCAGGATAATGTGCCATGTCACAAAGCACCCATCGTCTCTAGCTGGTTTCATGAACGTGACAATGAGTTCAGTGTATTCCAATGGCCTCCAAAGTCATCAGATCACAATCAAATAGAACACCTTTGGGATGTAGTAGAGCAGGAGATTCTCAACAGGAATATGCAGCTGACAAACCTGCAGCAACTGCGTGATGCTATCATGTCAAGGTGAACCAGAATCTCTAAAGAATGTTTCCAACATCTTATTGAATCAATGCCACAAAAAATTCAGGCTGTTCTGAGGGCAAAGTGGTGTCCTACTCAGTACTAGAAAGGTGCACCTAATACAGTGGCCACTGAGGTATATGCTTAGGAGAGTATTATGCCAATTAAAAGCTAGTATTCTCAGAAAAATTGCAGGGCCTTTTTGAGATCCATGTATCGCTGAAGTTTGTTAAGGATCTCACATGTTGGTGTGGAGGCTTCATCAAACTTTTGAAATGAGTAATGGTAGTTCATTTCTTTTCATATACATAAAATATTTTCAAAGCCTAGCATGTGTGACAACTGAAATGTATTGGGAGTTTCAGATTTCTGGCCCATTGGGATATCTTTTGGGGAAGATACCTGTACAAAAAGGACAGGTTACACCTGAACCTGGGTGGGACCAATATCCTTGTAGGCAGGTTTGTTAGAGTTGCTGTGAAGGTGTTAAACTAAGTTGGCAGGGGGATGAGAACCGGAGTGGGGGCAATTTGGAAGGTACAGGATAGATTCATGCCAAAGACGAAGAAGTATTCTAAAGGGAGGATAAGACAACTGTGGCTGACAACGGAAATCAAAGACAGCATAAATGCAAAGAGAGGGCATATAATGTTGTAAGAAAAATAGCGAGAAGTTGAGGATTGAGAAGCATTTTAAAAATGAAGAAAAGGCAACAAAAAAAGAGGGAAGACATGAAATATGAAGGTAAGCTAGCCAAAAATATCAAAGAGGATTTCAGATATAAAAAGAGTGAAATAAATGAGAAGGGTCTGCTAGGTAATGACCCTGGAGAAGTAATAAGAGGGACAAAGAAATGGCGGCCAAACATTGTGGACTTAGTCTTCACTGTGGAAGGTTCCAGCAATATGCCAGAAATTCAAGAGTGTCACGGGGCAGAAGTGAGTGTAGTTGCTATTACTAAGGAGAAGGTGCTTGGGAAGCTGAAAGATCTAAAGGTAGATAAGGCATCTGGACCAGATGGACTACACCGCAGGGTTTTATAAGGGGTGGCTTAAGAGATTGTGAGGCATTATTAATGATCTTTCAACAATCGCTAGATTCTGGAATGGTTCTGGAGAACTGGAAAATTGGAAATGCCACTCCACTGTTTAAAGAAGTAGGAAGACAGAAGAATGAAAATACTAGGCCAGTTAGCCTAACTTCAGTGATTGCAAAGATGTTGGAGTCCATTATTGAGGATGAAGTTTTGGGGTATTTGAAGATGAATGATAAAGTAGGCCAAAATCAGCATGGTTTCCTTAAGGGTAAATCTTGACTGACAAATCTGTTGAATTCTTTGAAGAAACAACAGGCAGGATGGTCAAGGAGAGTCAATGGAAGCTGTTTACTTGGTTTTTCAGACGACCTTTGACAAGATGACATACATGAGGTTGCTTTACAAGAGCCCATAGCACTCATCATCATCATCATCAGGTGCCGTGCCCAGTTTGAACTTTGACTGCCATGGCCCACACACTCCTGTTTCGGGTCAAGTAGATCAATTCATTGGTATTCATTTCCAGTTCTCTGGTTGCTGTCTCCATCATCATTTGTCTTTGTCTTCCACTTGCTTTCTTCCCTTCAATCTTTCCTGTAATTACCGTGCATTCTAACTCCTTTTCCTAATCACATGTCCAATGAAATTACGTTGCCTTTTCATGATCTCATACATTATTTCTCTGTTTGTGTTTGCTCTGTTCATGACATCCTCGTTAGATATTCGTTTCATCCATGATATTCTTTCCATCCTCCTCAAAAACCACATCTCTGCTGCTTCAATTCATTTCCTCATATTACTAGATATTGTCCAACATTCTGAGCCATATAACATAACTGGATAAACGTAACATTTCAGTACTCTAAGGCGGGTTGTCATGCCTAGTTTAGAATTGGTCAGTATACTCTTCATTCTCGTAAAGGTGTCTTTTGCCATCCCCATTCTTCTTTTGATGTCCATGTCACACCTGCCATCTGATGTCACCCAGCTTCCTAAGTAGCAAAAATTCTGTACTTGTTTTATGTCTTCCCCATTTATTCTCAGCCTGCAGATAGGATTCTCCTTCTTTTTGGATATCACCATACATTCTGTCTTTTTGCAATTAACACAGTGTCATCTGCATATCTGAAATTATTGATGTTTTCACTGCCAAATTTGATTCCCAAGATGTCTCTTATTTTTTGTAATATTGTTTCACTGTACTCATTAAATAAACCAGGGGAGAAAACACACCCTTGTCTAACATCTCCCTTGTTTTTCGTAAACTGACTCACTACTCCATCTATTTTTATAGCGGCAGTTTGTTCCCAGTACAGATTTCTGATTAGAGGGAGGTCTTTCAAATCTAGATCTAGAGTTTTCTGTAATATTTCAAATAACTTACTGTGCTTCACTTTACAAATGCTTCTATGTATTCGATAAAACAAACAAATCTTTTTGCACTTGAATAGCTCATTCTGATAGTATCCTTAACATCAATATTGCATTTCTTGTACCTTTGTCTTTCACAAAACCACATTGTTCTTTACCTATTTCAGCTTGTATCTTACTTTTAGCTCTTGTCATCAAAATTCTTAGAAGTATCTTGGTGATATGACTTACTAAACTTATGGAGTAGGAATTCTTATGGATGAAAACATGGCAAAAAGTGTTTTAGGACATTGGGCAATATCAGAAAGAGTGCTCCTTGTTAGATTCAGAGGACAACCATTTGATTTAGCAGTTATACAGGTATATGCACCAACAACAGATGGAGCAAATGAGGATATAGATAAATTCTATGAAAAGTTTGAACAAGCAAAGAATTGATGCAAATCTCAAGATATTGTTATTGTCTTGGGAGATCTAAATGCTAAAATAGAACAAGGTGCTGGTGGAAATACCATAGGAAAATTTGGACTAGGGGAAAGAAATGAAAGAGGTGAGAAATGGGTAGAATGGTGCAAGAGGAATAATCAGGTCATTATGAATACCTACTTTAAAAACCATCCAAGATGCCCATAACACTACAGGAAAGATTCTAGCATGGAGAGAAGATTGGCCGACTGGCAGGAGACAGAGTCTGAGTAAAGGTGGCCTATTATGGTTGAATTCTGGTGATTAGTGGTGTTCTGAGGGGGTCGGTATTGAGACTGCTCCTTTTCACGTTATATGTCACCAATTTGGATGACGGAATTGATGACTTTGTGATCAAGTTAACAGATGATACAAAGATAAGGCGGAGGGACACATGGTGTTGAGGATGCAGTGAGTCCTGCAGAAGGACTCAGATCAGGGAAACGGGCAAAGAAGCGGCAGATGGAATATAGTGTAGAGATGTGTAGGATCATGCACTTTGGTAGAAGGAATAAAGGCATAGACTATTCTCTAAATAGGGGAAAAAAAATCAAAAATCAGAGCTGCGAAGGGTCTTGGGAGTCATTGTGCAGGATTCCCCAAAGGTTAACTTGCAGATTGGGTCGGCAGTAGGGAAGGTAAATGCAATGCTAGCATTCATTTCTAGAGAACTAGAATATAAAAGCAAGAATATGATGCTGAAGCTTTATGAAGCATTCATCAGACCACATTTGGAGTATTGTGAGCAGTTTGGACCCCTTATCTAAGAAAAGATGTGCTGGCGTTGGACAGGGACAAGAGGAGGTTCATGATAATGATTCCAGGAATGAAAGGGTTAACACATGAGGAGCATTTGATGGCCTTAGACCTGAACTCGCTGGAGTTCAGAAAAATGCGGGGGAATCACATTGAAACCTATTGAATATTGAAAGGCCTAGATAGAGCGAATGAGGAGAGAATGTTTTCTAAAGTGGGTAAGACGAGGAGCAGAGGGCACAGCTTCAGAATAGAGGGATGTCCATTTAGAACAGAGTTGAGAAAGACTTTTTTTTTTAGCCAGATGGTGGTGAATCTGTGGATTTCCGTGCTGTGGATGGCTTTGGAGGCTAAGTCATTGAGTATATTTAAAGCGGAGGTTAATACATTCTTTGCTAGTTAAGGCATCAAAGGTTACATGGAGGAGGCAGGAGAGTGGGGTTAGAGAGATAATAAATCAGCCATGATGGAATGGCAGAGCAGACTCAATGGGCTGAATAGCTAATTCTGCTCCGATGTCTTATTATAAAACTATATTAATACTTTAAGTTCAGGAATAAGTGTCAATTTTTGATAAAATTATACTATATTATTGACCACTCTTCTCTGTCTAATTATTATGTATTATCCAAGAAGAGATAATGTGTTAATTGGACACAAAATGCTGATGGAATGCAGCAGGCCAGGCAGTATCTATAGGAAGAGGTACAGTCGACGTTTCAGGCTGAGACCCTTCGTCAGGACTAACTGAAAGAAGAAATAGTAAGAGATTTGAAAGTGGGAGGGGGAGGGGGAGATCCAAAATGATAGGAGAAGACAGGAGGGGGAGGGATGGAGCTAAGAGCTGGTAAGTTGATTGACAAAAGGGATACAAGGCTGGAGAAGGGAGAGGATCATGGGACGGGAGGCCTAGGGAAAAAGAAAGGGGGAGGGGAGCGCAGAGGAAGATGGAGAGAAAGCAAGGAGTGATAGTGGGAGGACAGAGGGGGAAAAAAAGGAAAAAATAAAAAATAATAAGTAAATAATGGATGGGGTAAGAAGGGGAGGAGGGGCATTAACGAAAGTTAGAGAAGTCAGTGTTCATGCCATCAGGTTGGAGGCTACCAGGACAGAATATAAGGTGTTGTTCCTCCAACCTGAGTGTGGCTTCTTCTTGACAGTAGAGGAGGCTGTGGATTGACATATCAGAATGGGAATGGGACGTGGAATTAAAATGTGTGGCCACTGGGAGATCCTGTTTTCTCTGCTTGACAGAGCATAGGTGTTCAGCAAAATGATCTCCCCCTTTCTTTATCCCTAGGCCTTCCGTCCCATGATCCTCTCGCTTCTCCAGCTTTGTATCCTTTTTGCCAATCAACTTTTCAGCTCTTAGCTCCATCCCTCCCCGCCTGTCTTCTCCTATCATTTCGGATCTCCCCCTCCCCCTCCCCCTCCCACTTTAAAATCTCTTACTATCTCTGCTTTCAGTTAGTCCTGATGAAAGGTCTCAGCCCGAAACACCTCTTCCTATAGATGCTGCCTGGCCTGCTGCATTCTGCCAGCATTTTGTGTGTGTTGCTTGAATTTCCAGCATCTGCAGATTTCCTCGTGTATGTGTTAATTGGAGATAGTTTGTGATTGATGGGGATATGCATTTCATAGTAAGCACTGTGGAGCAATTTTTGGCCTTACACAATCCACCTAATGGCATACAATTTCTCAGATAGATGCACTTGATGACCAAATGCAATAGATCTGGCAAAGATCAAGGTATTTTAATGATGTTCATTTAGAGTTAATGCAAGATTGTGTACATTTGGGAAGTTCATGCAAATTATGCAGACTGAATGTCACTAAATCTGATCCCACCATCATTTGTAGTTATATTAAACATATGTCATAAAAGTTATTTCAGTTAATTGAGCCATCGGTTAATCAGGGGAGCAGCTATTTACTTTGGACAACACTTAAAGAACAAAAACTAAATCAAGAAAATGGATTCCCTCCGTTTATTTGGAAGATTATGCTACTTAATTGGGACAGGAGACTGTTGCCAATTTCCAACGAGTGTCAGTTGTGTGCACTACAATGTGCTTAGAGCGATCAATTTTTAAATATGTTTCTGTTCAAAAAGCAGTGATTTTTGTCACTGGTATTTGGCGAGAAGTCAGCAGCAAGACAACTCCGAGCTGTTTTGCTCACTGCAGTTTCAGGCATTCAGGTTTGGACTTCCCTTCAATGGCTGGGAGTGAAATTGAAATAGAAACATAGAAAACCTACAGTACAATACAGGCCCTTCAGCCCAGAAAGCTGTGCCGAACATGTCCTTACCTTAGAAATTACTGAGCGTTACCCATAGCCCTATATTTTTCAAAGTTCCATGTACCTATCCAGGAATCTCTTAAAAGACCCTATCGTATCCGCCTCCACCACCATTGCCGGCAGCCCATTCTTCTCACTCACCACTCTCTGCATAAAAAAAACATACCCCTGACATCTCCTCTGTACCTATTTCCAAGCACCTTAAAATTGTGCCCTCTTGTGCTAGCCATTTCAGCCCTGGGAAAAAGTCTCTGACTATCCACACGATCAATGCCTCTCATCATCTTATACACCTCTATCAGGTCACCTCTCATCCTCCGTCGCTACAAGGAAAAAAGGGTGCGTTCACTCAACCTATTCTCATAAGGCATGCTCCCCAATCCAGGCAACATCCTTATTGATTTCCTCTGCTCCCTTTCTATGGCTTCCACTTCCTTCCTGTAGTGAGGCAACCAGAACTGAGCACAGTACTCCAAGTGGGGTCTGAACAGGGTCCTATATAGCTGCATCATTACTTCTCGGCTCCTAAACTCAATCCCACGATGGATGAAGGCCAATGCACCGTATGCCTTCTTAACATTAGAGTCAACCTGCGCAGCAGCTTTGAGTGTCTTACAGACTCGGACTCCAAGATCCCTCTGATCCTCCACATTGCCAAGAGTCTTACCATTAATGCTATATTCTACCATCATATTTGACCTAACAAAAAGTGCCAATTCACACTTACCTGGGTTGAACTCCATCTGCCACTTCTCAGCCCAGTTTTGAATCCTATCAATGTCCAACTGTAACCTCTGACAGCCCTCCACACTATCCACAAGACCTCCAACCTTTGTGTCATTAGCAAACTTACTAACCCATCCCTCCACTTCCTCATCCAGGTCATTTATAAAAACCACAAAGAGTAGGGGTCCCAGAACAGATCCCTGAGGCACACCACTGGTGACCGACCTCCATGCAGAATATGACCTGTCTACAACCACTCTTTGCCTTCTGTGGGCAAGCCAGTTCTGGATCCACAAAGCAATGTCCCCTTGGATCCCATGCTTCCTTACTTTCTCAATAAGCCTTGCATGGGGTTCCTAATCAAATGCCTTGCTGAAATCCATATACACCACATCTACTGCTCTACCTTTATCAATGTGTTTAGTTGCATCCTCAAAAAATTCACCCAGGCTTGTAAGGCATGAACTGCCTTTGACAAAGCCATGCTGACTATTACTAATCATGTTATATCTCTCCAAATGTTCATAAATCCTGCCTCTCAGGATCTTCTCCATCAACTCACCATCAACTGAGGTAAGACTCACTGGCCTATAATTTCCTGGGCTATCCCTACTCCCTTTCATGAACAAGGGAACAACATCTGCAACCCTCCAATCCTCCGAAACCTCTCCCGTCCCCATTGATGATGCAAAGATCATTGCCAGAGGCTCAGCAATCTCCACCCTTGCCTCCCACAGTAGCCTGGTGTACATCTCATCCGGTCCCGGTGACTTATTCAACTTGATGCTTTCCAAAAGCTCCAGCACATCCTCTTCCTTAATATCTACATTCTCAAGCTTTTCAGTCCACTGTAGGATATCCCTACAATTGCCAAGATCCTTTTCCATAGTGAATACTGAAGCAAAGTATTCGTTAAGTACCTCTGCTATCTCCTCCAGTTCCATACACATTTTTCCACTGTCACACTTGATTGGTCCTATTCTCTCACGTCTTATCCTCTTGCTCTTCACATACTTGTAGAATGCCTTGGGGTTTTCCTTAATCCTGTCCGCCAAGGCCTTCTCATGGCCCCTTCTAGCTCTCCTAATTTCATTCTTAAGCTCCTTCCTGCTAGCCTTATAATCTTATAGATCTCTATAATTACCTAGTTTTTTGAACCTTTCATAAGCTTATCTTTTCTTCCTGACTAGATGTATAACAGCCTTTGTACACCACAGTTCCTGTACCCTACCATCCTTTCCCTGTCTGATTTGAATATACCTATGCAGACCACCACGCAAGTATCCCTCAAACATTTGCCACATTTCTTCCGTACATCTTCCTGGGAACATCCTGCCTGTTAGCCTCATATTTCCCCTTACTCCAATTAAATGCTTTCCTAACTTGTCTGTTTCTATCCCTCTCCAATGCTAAGGTAAATGAGACAGAATTGTGATCACTATCTGCAGAATGCTCTCCCACTGAGAGATCTGACATCTGACCAGGTTCATTTCCCAATACCAGATCAAGTCCAGCCTCTCCTTTTGTAGGCTTATCTACATATTATGTCAAGAAACTTTCCTGAACACTCCTAACAAACTCCACCCCATCTAAATCTTTGCTCTAGGGAGTTGCCAATAGATATTTGGGAAATTACAATCTCCCACCACAAGAACCCTGTTATTATTACACCTTTCCAGAATCTGTCTCCCTATTTGCTCCTCGATGTCCCTGTTACTATTGGTGATCTATAACAAACACCCAGTAGAGTTATTGACCGCTTCCTGCTCCTAACTCCAACCCACAGAGACTCCGCAGACAACCCCTCCATGACTTCCTCCTTTTCTGCAGTCGTGACACAATCTCTGATCAACAGTGTCATGTCCCCACCTCTTTTGACTCCTTTCCTGTCCTTTCCGAAACATCAAAAGCCTGACACTTGAAGTAACCATCCCTGCCCCTGAGCCATCCATGTCTCTGCAATAACCACAACATCAAGTACTGATCCATGTTCTAAGCTCATCCGCTTAGTTCATAATACTCCTTGCATTATAATAGACACATCTCAAACCATCGGTCTGAGACCGTTCCTTCTATCACCTGCCTATCCTCCCTCCCGCACTGTCTCCAAGCTTTCTCTATTTCTGAGCCAACTGCCTCTTCCTCCATCTCTCACCCCCCAGCAATTCTTGCTTAAACTCTCCCCAATAGCCTTTGCAAACCTCCCCACCAGGATATTGGTTCCCCTGGTATTCAAGTACAACCTGTCCTTTTTGTACAGGTCATACCTGCTCCAAAAGAGATGCCAGTGATCCAGAAATCTGAATCCTTGCCCCCTGCTCCAATCTCTCATCCATGCATTTATCCTCTACCTCACTCTATTGCTATACTCACTGTCACGTGGCACAGGCAGTAATTCCAAGATTAATACCTTTGTGGTCCTGCTTCTCAACTTCCTTCCTAAATACTGTAATCTGTTTTCAGGACCTCCTCCCTTTTCCTACCTATGTCATTGGTACCAATATGTACCACGATCGCTGGTTGTTCTCCTTCCCACTTCAGGATATGTTGGACACTATCAGAAACGTCCCGGATCCTGGCACCTGGGAGGCAAACTACCATCTGTGTTTCTTTCCTGCGTCAGTAAGTTAGGAATTGTGATGACATTTGAAAGTATTGACAATCATCTTGAATGTTACAAATGAAAATGAAGATTTAGAGGATGCAATTGTCTAGCATTTTTAGAAGGCAGTCTATTAGCTGCACTTGCAGTCTGTGCTGATTTTCTTCATTTAGTCAATCAAAAAACATGGCAGATGAATTCCTCTGTCAATAACCTTTCTACCTCTTTATGCCTTTTAACTATTTCCATGAAACTTCAGCTAAGTGGGGCGTGCTTAATGATCCAAAATGTATTGGTCCCCATGCCTCTCAAAATTAACTGTAATCCACTGTCTTTGATATATTTTCAAGATTACATAATTTGAATAAATGTTTAGTTTAGTTTGCTTTTTTAGGCACTTGGATAATGGATTATGCCTTTATAAATAAGAGAAACAATTAACAATATTAATCATAGCTATTTAAAAAGTGGTATTCTGTTCCAGCTTTAGTTGTTATATGAGACAAAGGCGTTGTCATAGCTATGCAACATAAGAATAGGTCCAACTGATCTTTGCCAACCACTTACTTATTGAGCTAATCCCATTTGCCTGGCGCATGTCCCTCCAAACCTTTGCTATTTGTGCACCTTCCTATAAATTTTATAATGGTCATCACTTCTACCACTTCCTCTGGCAGCACGTTCCAAATACTCTCCACTCTGCGTGAAAAAGGTTACTCCTCCATTCCCCATTAAACTTTGGCAAAAAGAGTGTGACCACCTGCCTTATCCATTCCCCTCAATTTTCTAATGTCACCCTCCAACACTCCAGGGGAAACAACCTCAACATAGAACTCAAGATGTCCAGCCCTTCTGAATATTTTCTGTATCTTCCCTAGCTTAGTGATATCCTTCCTATAGCTTGGTGACCAGAACTGCATGCAGTTCTCCATGTGCGGTCCCAGCCAAATCCTTTTCAGCTGTATCCAACGTCCCAATCTTGTACTCAATGCCTTATCTGATTAAAGCATGTATCCTCTTGCACCCTGCCTACCTGTGTAGTCACTTTCAAGAAACAATATACTTGTATCCTTCTGATTCTCTGTTCTACAGCACTCTGCAGGCCCTGCTATTTACAGTATTATTTCTGCCATGGTTTAACTTCACAGAATGCATCACTTTGCACTTGTTTGATTTAAATTCCATCTGCCATTCCTTAGTCTAATTTCCCAGATTATGTAAATTCTACTGTAAACTTAATTAGCCGCCTTCTCCACCCATTGTATGACCAATGTTGGTGCCATCTGCAGATTTACTAATCATGACATACACATTCACATCCAGATCATTAAATGAGATGACCAAACAACAGGATGAACTACGTTATTCCGCCAGTCACAGGCCTTCGATCTGAAAGCAACTGTGCACTACCACCATCTTCTTCCTACCACCAAGCTTATTTTGTATTCACTTGGTTTTCTCATCCCGTATCTCCTGTGATCCAACCTTCTCGACTAGCCTGCTGTGTGGGACCTTTTCAACAGACTACAGCATCTCACACCTTGCCTTTGTCAATTCTCTTGGTCACCTCTTCAAAAAAAATCAATGAAGTTTGTGAGACATGATTTTTTCCTACACAGAAAAATATGCTATCAGACTTTACTTTTCCAAATGCAGTTATTTCCTGACTCTCAGATTCTAATCCCCCAACATAACTGATATTAAATTTAGCAGACTTTAGTTCTCTACATTTTCCGTTCAGTCCTTTTTAAATAAAAGCACATTTGCCACCCGATAATTTTTGGTACCTCACTTCTGGCTAAGGAAGATACCAAACCCTCTGCCAGGGCCCCAGTAGTTTCTTCCTTGTCCTTCCACAATATCTTAGGATAAACTCAGTAAGGCCAAAAGGATTTATCCACTTTTATGTGCTTTAAGTCCACCAGCATCTCCTCTGTTGTTATGTATGTATGTTTTGAGACATCACTATTCTTTTCAAATAGCAAGCAGGGTGGATAAAGGAGAGGCAGTTGATGTCATTTATTTGGATTTTCAGAAGGCATTTGATAATATGTCACTCATGAGGCTGCTTAACAACGGGATTACAAGAAAGATAATAGCATGGATATGGGAATGGCTGACAGGCAGGAGGCAACGAGTGGGAATAAAGTGGCTGAGAGACTGGTGCAGGGAGCAGGGCTTCAGATTCTTGGATCATTGGGATCTCTTCTGGGGGAAATATGACCTGTTCAAAAAGGACAGTTTACACCTGAACCCAAAGGGGACCAATATCCTGGCAGGAAGGTTTAGTAGAGCAGTTAAAGAGGGTTTAAACTAATTTGGCAGGGGGATGGGAACCAAAATGATGGAGTGGAGGAGGGGAAAAAGAGAACTAAATCTAAGATAGTGAGCAGAAAAGAAGTCATGATCGGTGGTTGGGAAGTTGTTGGAGTTGATTGTCAAGGATGAGGTTACGGAGTACCTGGAGGCATATGACAAGATTGGCAGAACTCAGCATGGTTTCCTTAAAGGAAAATCCTGCCTGACAAACTTATTGCTATTTTTTGAGGAAATTACCAGTAGGCTAGACAAGAGAGATGCAGTGGATGTTGTGTATTTGGATTTTCAGAAGGCCTTTGACAAGGTGCCACACATGAGGCTAGTTAACAAGATAAGAGCCCATGGAATGACGGGAAAGTTACATACGTGGATAGGGTGTTGGCTGATTGGCAGGAAACAGAGAGTGGGAATAAAGGGGTCCCATTCTGGTTGGCTGCCGGTTACCAGTGGTGTTCCACAGGGGTCCATGTTAGGGCCGCTTCTTTTTACATTGTACATCAACGATTTGGATTATGGAATAGATGGCTTTGTGGCTGAGTTTGCTGATGATACAGAGATAGGTGGAGGGGCCAGTAGTGCCGAGGAAACAGAGTCTGCAGAAAGACTGGGATAGATTGGAAGAATGGGCAAAGAAGTGGCAAATGAAATACAATGTTGGAAAGTGTATGGTTATGCACTTTGGTAGAAGAAATAAAAGGACAGACTATTATTTAAATGGGGAGAAAATTCAAAGTTCTGAGATGCAACGGGACTTGGGAGTGCTCGTGCAGGATCCCCTTAAGGTTAACCTCCAGGTTGAGTCGGTGGTGAAGAAGGTGAATGCAATGTTGGCATTCATTTCTAGAGGAATAGGATATAGGAGCAGTGGTGTGATGTTGAGGCTCCATAAAGCACTGGTGAGACCTCACTTGGAGTACCGTGTGCAGTTTTGGGCTCCTTATTTAAGAAAGGATATGCTGACATTGGAGAGGGTTCAGAGAAGATTCACTAGAATGGTTCCGGGAATAAGAGGGTTAACATATGAGGAACGTTTGACTGCTCTTGGACTGTATTCCTTGGAGTTTCAAAGAGTGAGGAGAGACCTCATAGAAACATTTTGAATGTTGAAAGGCATGGACAGAGTGGATGTGGCAAAGTTGTTTCCCATGGTGGGGGAGTCTAGTACAAGAGGGCATAACTTAAGGATTGAAAGGCACCCATTCAGAACAGAGATGCAAAAAATTTTTTTGACCAGAGAGTGGTATATCTGTGGAATCTGTTGCCATGGGTGGCAGTGGAGGTCAAGTCATTGGGCGTATTTAAAGCAGAGATTGATAGGTCTCTGAGTAGCCAGGGCATCAAAGGTTATGGTGAGAATGCAGGGGAGTGGGACTAAATGGGAGACTGGATCAGCTCATGATAAAATGGCGGAGCAGACTCAATGGGCTGAATGGCTGACTTCTGCTCCTTTGTCTTATGGTCTTATAGTCTTATGGTCTTTTCTGGTTGGCTGTCAGTGATTAGTTATGTTCCTCAGGGGTCAGTATTGGGACGGCTGCTTTTCACATTGTTTGACAATGATTTAGATAATGGAATTGATGGCTTTGTGGCAAAATTTTCAGATGATACAAAGATAAGTGGAGAGGTTGGTAGTGCTGGGGAAGCAATGTGATTACAGAAGGACTAGTCAGATTGGAAGAATGGGCAAAAAAGTGGCAGACAGAAGACAGTGTTGGGAAATGTATGATAATGCATTTTGGTAAAAAGAACAAAAGTGTAGACTATTGTCTAAATGTGGAGAAAATTCAAACATCAGAGGTACAAAGGGAGTCCTTGCACAAGACTTCCAGAAGGTTAATTTACAAGTTGAGTCTGTGGTAAAGATAGCAAATGTAATGTTGGTATTCATTTCAGGAGGAAATACAGAATTAGAATACAGAAACAAGGAGATAGTGCTAAGGCTTTATAAAACACTAGTCAGGCAGCACTTGGAGTATTGTCAACAGTTCTGTGACCCATATCTCAGAAAGGATGTGTTGTCCTTGGAAAAAGTTCATAGGAGGTTCACAAGGATGACTCTGGGAATAAAAGGGTTAACATATGAGGGGCATTTGGCAGCTTTGGGCCTGTACTCACTGGAATTTATAAGAATGTGGGAGGGATATCATTGAAACCTACTGAATTTTGAAAGGACTGGATGTGGAGAGGATGTTTCTTCTGGTGGGAATGTCCAGAACTAGAGGGCACAGCCTCAGAATTGAGTGAAACCCTTTAGAATAGAGTTATGGAGGATTTTTTGTTTTTAGCCAGAGAGCAGTGAATCTGAGGAATGCTCTGCCACAAACAAGTATAGAAGTCAAGTCTGTGGGTATATTAAGGCGAAAATTGATTCCTGATTGGTCAGGGCATCAAAGGTTACGGTGAGAAGGCAGGTATATGGGGTTGAGTGGGATCGTGATCAGCCATGATGGAATGGCAGAGTGTACTCGATGGGCTGAATGGACTAAGTCAGCCTCTATCTCTTATGGCCTTATGGTTGTTCCCTGAACTCTCTAGCTTCAATGACCTTCTCCACATTAATCCAGATGAGGTGTATTAATTTAAGATCTCCCTTAGCTCTACACATGGATGACCACACTGATTTTTAAGGGGACCTATTTTCTCGCTGGTTACACATTTGTTCTTAATGCACTTCTGTTGGGATTTTCCTGTATCTTATCTGCTAAAATAATATCCTTCCTTTGCCCTCCCCACTTCTCTCTTAAATGTTCTCCCTTCTCCTCTGGGATCACTGGCATATACCTCTTTTTTTTCCTGACCAGAACCTGAATATCCTATAATAGGTTGCATTAACTAAATATATTTTCATAGTTTAATAGAATGAATCTGCACTTTAATTTTCAACTAACAGTAAATGATTTGTATATCTGGTTGACATAATGGCCAGCCTCACAGAATTAAAAACTTTTATTGTCATTTTAGTTTTATTAGTGTTATTGTAATAAATATTGTAATAGTGAAATCATAAGGTATTATGGTAACCTAGGTTTTTTTGACAGCTGAAAATTGTTGATGCTTATGTTTCTCTATGTCAACCAGATGGCTTCATGAACAGTATATCACCACAGCAATTCCGGTCTCACACTGTTTGAAATATTCCCTTTTGTCCTATCAGGCTGTCCCTCATCATCACTGCAATTTAAAACAGACTTGTTTTCTCGCTTTTCCAGTTTTAATGAAGTACTTAACAAGAAACATTGACTCTGTTTCGCTTTGCACAGATGCTATCTGACCTGCTGAGTATTATCAGCATTTTCTATTTTTATTTCATGTTAATTGAACACTTCAGCATTTAAAAAGTATATTTCTGAAGTGTAACAAATTATGAATAAAAAACAAACTCTTCAAAGTTGCTTTGTCATTGATTCGAAGAATGAAGGGAGATCTCATTGAAACCCATCGAATATTGAAAGGCCAAGACAAAATGGGTGTAGCGTGCATGTTTCCTATACAGGGGAGTTTAGGACCAGATGGCACAGCCTCAGAATACAAAGACGTCCCTTTAGAACAGAGATGAGGAGGAATTTCTTCAGCCAGAGGGTAGTAAATCTGTGGAATTTATTCCTACAGATAACTGGGGAGGCCAAGTCTTTGCGTATACTTAAAGCCAACGTAGATAGTTTCTTGATTAGTAAGGGCATCAGAGGTTACAGGGAAAAGGCAAGAGAATGGGGTTGAGAAGGAAAATAAAAGAGCCATAATAGAATGGCAGAGCAGACTGGATGGGCTGAATGGCCTGATTCTGGTCTTACGACATTATCAGCGTATGTGATTTAAAGTTACTTGCTTTGTTCATTTTCCTACTTAATCCCAAAATCAAAAACTTTAATCTCAAACTCGAATATGCTAAAGTCACCAGATGGTAGAATTCAAAAGTTTTTGAGTGAAAAGACTTGTCTGTATCCCTATCGCCATTCATATCCCTACTCTTATCCTTACCCCATCCTCTCCCAATCCCTTTCCTATTTCTATTTTCTTTCCTATCTTTATTTCCTTCAATTTGGAGACTCAGCAATGTTTCTACTTCCTCAGGAGGCAAAAGGAATCTGTCATATCTCCATCAACTCTTGCCAATTTTTATCAATGCACCACAGAAGGTATCCTATATGGTTGTGTAACAACTTGGTATAGCAACTGCTCTGCAAGTGACTGCAAGAAGCTGTAGAGAGCTGTGGACACAGCTCTGTACATAATGGAAACCAGCCTTCCTTCAGTGGACTCTGTTCATTCTTCTTGCTGCTTCGGTAAACAGTCAATATAATCAATGACTGCACCAACCCCAGATAGTTTTCTTCTCCCCACTCCCTCATCAGGCAGAAGATACGAAAGCCTGAAAGCATATACTGTAACACCAGGCTCAAGGACAACTTCTATCTCACTGTTAAAAGACTATTGAATGGTCACTTGTGGATGGACTCTTAAGTTTACAATCCACATCATTATGATCCTGCACCCTTATTGTTTACTTGCACTGCACTTTCTCTATAGCTGGTACACTTTATTCTGCAATCTCTAACTTTACCTCGTTTTGCTTCAATGCACCGTGTAATGTTTTGGTCTGTATGCAAGACAAGCTTTTCAATGTATCTCAGTACATGTGACAATAATGAACCAATTTCAAATTCCAATTCACTACCTTTATCTCTGTCCCAATCCCTAAATGACTAATCTCTCGATGTAAGATTATGCTTCCTGTCTCTAACTCCTTTGTCACAGGAACAAATTCTCAACATCTAATCTTTCAATCGTTTTCAGATGCTTGAATGTCTCATTCCATAAAGATCCAATAAATAAAGGACAATCTTGCACAGCATTTACTCAGAAAATACCACTCTTGTCCCTGAAGTCAAGCTATTGAATTTATGCTTTCTCGAAAAGAAATAAGTCATTTCCTAGGTACTTAGGGTGTGGTACATACATTATCTTACAGCAGGAATTTTTTTATCTTGTTCTCCAAACTTATTTGTGCGAAGGCTAATAGACAGTCTCCTTCCTAACCACTTGTCAAAGCTACATGCAATTGTTGAGATAGGTTTTCACCATTTTAAACACAATTTGAATTTTTCTTCATTTTCTGACCCAAATGATTAAACACCCACATAAAACTCGATTTGCTGTGTTTTAGCCCAGTCACTTCAGTTGTTCGTGTCCCTTTGCAAACTCTGCACTCTCTTCACAGCTTATTTTCTCAATCTTATAATGTTCCAGGTCTTAGAAAATAGCACATCTTCTAACCTGTTATGGGCAACACTGGAGGAGACTTGCCGTACTAAATAAAAATGGTACATCTGTCCTCCGTTTCCTGATCCTCACACTTCCTCCATCTGTTACGCTTCCGATCTTACATTAAATTTTCCGGCTAAACGTAAAATTATACACACATTAAGCAACAAAGGGCACTGATTAGACTGCACCTTATCAAGAAGAGGATAAAAATCTTGGCAGAATATTTGCAGCATATTAATTGAGTATAACAGTTACAGTTAAGCCAACAAAGTCAAGTGTGCCAATATCTTGAATAGCATTTAAACTTTGAATGAACTTACCCAGCCTGCTAGACCCACAAACCAAATGAAATTAAACTTTCTTCTGACAGAATTAGTGTGACTTCTTGCCATTGGATTCATCTACTGAACGCTGTTTACATTTCTTGTCAATAGTTTTATAGCCTGTGATTGGGATCTTAGCACTTTCTGAATATTATTGCTTGGAGAACCAAGATGAAGGGGGATCTCAAAGTGATTAAAAAATCTTTACTCAAGTTGTGGAGCTGAGGCTTTCCATTTTTACTTGAACAATTAATGATCCTTCTCTCTCCTTTCTTCCTGATATTACATTTCCAATGTTGCTTGTTCAGTTGCTTCTAGTGTCCAATATGGCCAGAGTGATTATTTTTGTTCAGTAACAAGCTGTTGATGTCACTTGTAAAACCAGCATTTATTGACCATCCATAAATGGCATGCTAAATCGTTTCAGAGGACAATTGGGACTCAACCACATTGCTGTAGGTTCAGTTCTGGTCACCTCACTACGGAAGGATAGAGAGAGTGCAGAGGAGATTTACAAGGACATTGCCTGGATTGGAGAGTGTACCTTATGAGAATAGGTTGAGTATACTTGGCCTTTTCTCCTTGGAGTGACGGAGGATGAGAGGTGACCTGATAGAACTGTATGAGATGATGAGAGGCATTGATCATATGGATAACCAGAACCTTTTTCTCAGGGATGAAATGGCTATCACGAGAGGGCATAGTTTTAAGGTGCTTGGAAATAGGTACCGAGGGGATATCAGGAGTAAGTTTTCCACACAGAGAGTGGTGGATGTGTGGAATGCACTGCCAGCAGCAGTGGTGAAAGTGGATACAATAGGGTCTTTTAGTAGCCTCTTAGATAGTTACATGGAGCTTAGAAAAATAGAGGGCTATGTGCTTGGGAAATTCTAGCAGTTTCTACAGTAGGTTACATGGTTGGCACAACATTGTGGGCCGAAGGCCCTGTAATATGCTGTAAGTTTCTATGTTCTATGTAAGTCTAAAGTTAGGGACAGGCTTTTGTAACCAAAATTAAGTTGCTGGACATTTAACTTCGTGTTCTGATTTTCAGCAATATTTGTGGCTTTATTTAATCTGACAAACCAGTGAAGTATCAAGGAAACAATGAAAAAAAAATAGGAACCTTCAGATACTGGAAATGTGAAATTAAAACAGAAAATGTTAGAAATGCTCCACAGGTCAGGAAGCATATGTGAAGAGAAGAATAGAATTTATATATGTGGTCAACAACATTTTATGTGAAGCTAGAATGCACTAAATGGTGATGGACCAGAATTGTTGACATATTTTCTCTTTTGTGGTCTCTGGCCTGCTAAGTATTTCCAGGATTTTATTGCAGTATTGAGGAAAGACTGCACTGCACAGAGCAGGACAAGGATTCAATTTATCATTTCCAATGTAAGGTGTTTCTTTAGGATCAAAAATATTTTTCATGTCCGGAGTTCACTTATATTTTAATGCGTTTAGAATTTGCTGATGTATTTGTTGTTAAGTACCAAAAGTTCATAGCTTTCATAGAAAACATAGAAAATAGGTGCAGGAGTAGGCCATTTGGCCCTTTGAGCCTGCACCACCATTCAGTATGATCATGGCTGATCTTCCAACTCAGAACCCTGCACCAGCCTTCCCTCTATACCCCCTGACCCCTTTAGCCACAAGGGCCATATCTAACTTCCTCTTAAATATAGCCAATGAACTGGCCTCAACTGTTTCCTGTGGCAGAGAATTCCACAGATTCACCACTCTTCACCATACTTCATGTAATTAAAATAATATCAAGGCAATCTGCAGGGCACAGATGTACAATAATATATTATAGAGAATACAGAGGAGGTATTTGCTGTCTTAAGGCAAATGAGGATGGATAAATCCCCAGAGCCTGATGAAGTATTCCCTCAGACCCTGGCTCGGATGGTTGTTCAGAAATTACAGGGGCCCAAGCAGAGATATTTAAAACATCTTTAGCCATGAGTGAGGAGCCAGATGATTGGAGGATAACCAATGTTGTTCCACTGTTTAAGAAAGGCTTGAAGAATAAGACAAGAAATTATAGGCCAGTGAGTCTGACATCAGTATTAGGAAAGGTACTGGAAGGCATTCTAAGCAACTTGATATGTAAGTATTTGGATAATTGAATTGAATTGACTTTATTTCTTATATCCTTCATATGCATGAGTAAAAATCTTTACGTTATGTTTCCATCTAAATGTGCAATATAGTAATTTATAATAATTTATAATAAATAGAACAGTCAATGTAACATAGAAATACACTCAAATCAGTGTGAGTTAATCAGTCTGATGGCCTGGTGGAAGAAACTGCCCCGGAGCCTGTTGGTCCTGGTTTTTATACTGCAGTACCATTTCCTGGATGGTAACAGCTGGAATAGATCATGGTTGGGATGGCTTGGGTCCCCAATGATCCTACAGGCCCTTTTTTTCATACCTGTCTTTGTAAATGTCCTGAATTATGGGAAGTTCACCACTACAGATGTGCTGGGCTGTCTGCACCACTCTCTGCAGAGTTCTGCGATTAAGGGAGGTACAACTCCCATACCAGCAGTGATGCAGCCAGTCAGGATGCTCTCAATTGTGCACCTGTAAAAAGTTCTTATGATTTGGGGGCCCATACCAAACTTCCTCAACTGTCTGAGGTGAAAAAGGCGCTGTTGTGCCTTTTTCACCACACAGCTGGTGTGTACAGATCACGTGAGGTCCTCGGTGACATGAATGCCGAGGTACTTAAAGCTGTTTACCCTCTCAACCCCAGATCCATTGATGTCAATAGGGGTTAGACCATCTCCATTCCTCCTGTAATCCACAACCAGCTCCTCTGTTTTTGCGACATTGAGAGAGAGGTTGTTTTCTTGACACCACTGTGTCAGAGAGATGACTTCTTCCCTGTAGGCCACCTTGTTATTGTTTGAGATTAGGCCAATCAAAGTAGTGTCACCGGCAAATTTAATTAGCAGATTAGAGTTGTGGTTGGCGAAACAGTTATGGGTATACAGGGAGTAAAGGAAGGGACTCAGTACCCTGGGACTGGGACTGATTGGAGGTAGTCAACATGGCTTTATGTCTAACCAATCTTATAGAGTTTTTTGAGGAAGTTGCTTGAAACATTGATGAAGGCAAGGCAGTAGATGTTGTCTACATAGACTTTAGTAAGGCATTTGACAAGGTACCACAAGGAAGGTTGGTCAAGAAGATTCAGTCACTTGGCATTCAAGATGAGTTAGTAAATTTGACTAGACATCATCTTTGAGGGTGAAGCCAGAGAGCCATTGTAGATGGTTGCTTCTCTGACTGGGGGCCTGTGACTAGTGGAGTGCTGCAGGAATCTGTGCTGGATCCATTGTTGCTTGTCATCTATATCAATGGTCTGCATGATAATGTGGTTAACTGGATCAGCAAATTTGTGGATGACATCAAGATTGGGGTGTTGTGAACACAAAGGAAGACTATGAAGCTTGCAGCATGATCTAGACCAACTGGAAAAATGGGCTGGTGGAATTTAATGCAAACAAGTGTTGGATTAGGAGGACCAACCAAGGTAGGTCTTACATGGTGAACGTAGGGCACTGAGGAGTGCAGTAGAACAGAGGAATCAAAGAATACATGTCCATAATTCATTGAAGGTGGTATCACAGGTAGATAGGGTTGTAAAGAAAGCTTTTGGCACATTGGCCTTCATAAATCAATGTACTGTGTACAGGTGCTGGATGTTGTGTAGAAATTGTTCAAGATATTGGTGAGGCCTAATTTGAAGTATTTTGATCACCTACCTATAGGAAAGATGTAAATAAAATTGAAAGAGTACAGAAAAAATTTATGAGGATGTTGCCAAGATTTGATGACATGAGTGATAGGGAAAGGTTGAACAGATTAGGACTTTATTCCTTAGAACATAGAAGACTACAGGGAGATTTTAAAGAGGAGTATACATAGGCTAAATGTAAGCAGATATTTTCCACTGAGTTGTGATGAATTAGTGGTCATTGGTCAAGGTAAAAGGTAAAATGTTTAAGGGGAACATGAGAGGGAACTTCTTCACTCAGAGGGTGGTGACAGTGTGAAATGAAATGCCAGCGCAAGTAATGGATGTGGAATCGATTTCAATATTTAATAAAAATTTGGATAGGTACATGGATGGAAGGGATATGGTCCACGTGCAGGTCAATGGGATGAGGCAGATTAATGGATCAGCACATACTAGATGGGCTGAAGGGACTGCTGTGCTGTAGTGTTCTATGTCTCTGTAATCTTTGATGAAGCTGGGCAGAGTTGACAGCAAATTTCTGATTTCTTATTTTGTTGAATTTGTAGCCATCAATTGTTACTGCTCAATTTACTACTTAATTTGAGGCAGCAATGATGGTTTCACTGTTATTCTTGCTGCAAAATGTATTTACAGTTAATGTGCCCCATTGTAATGCCTTCCATGGAAAAGATGTTCAGATACTTAGTGTTTCTATATAAATGCAACTTAGTCTTTTCTTAATATCTTATGATTAATTATTTATATTGGTAGTTATATCTGTCAATAATTGCAGATTTGTTTGGCATCATATATGGGAAATGCATTTGGTTTTAGAATTTAGATTTGTTTGCTGTGAAATCATATAACTTTATGTCTATAGTTGTTCAGGTGTTCCCAACCTGGGGTCTACAGACCCCTCGTTTAATGGTAAGGGTCCCTGGCATAAGAAAGGTTGGGAACCCTGCCTTCAGCTCATCATGTCATAATAGAATGCTTCATTTATCTAAATTCCAACTTTTTAAAAAAATATAGTCAAGTTAGTGCTTCCATTAAAAGAGCAGGGGAAGACATTTCCTATGAATAAATCAGACATTCTGCACACTGGAATCTCACAAATTAATTTTCAGAACCTTGGTATAATTCTGACAAATGGATTACGGATTAATTGCAGTTCTGATTGTAATTTATGTGTAAGAGCAGAAACCTAAATTGTTGCCGTAAGTCTGCAGCTTTATGGATTAAGTGAATGCAATCAGTTGCCTTAAATGAATGTTCCTTAGAACAATACATTAGCAGCTGCATAATGTCTATCTACCAGCCAAAACAGGGCCAAATAAATAAAAACATGGTTCCACAGTAAACAGTCCTTCTCAGAACCTGCTCAAGATTGAGGGAGTACATGAGTCGCTCTGCAATACCATTTTTATCATGGAAGAAGGCTGGTTTGACACCTCACACCTGATTTGTGCTTGCAAACTCCATTCAAAAAGATGTAACATTTAGTTGTGGATCTTATGTTTTGTGTATCATATCTTAGGCATGCTAAGTTAATATAATAAATTTCACAGGAATGATCAAGTTGTAGAAGAACTTTACTACTTTGCAGTTGTTTGTTTGTTGGTGAAGTCACAACAAAGAATTGCACTGTTTCTTCAGTTAAGGCCTAGCTCCCAGAAATCTGGGGCTCTGAAAATTAGTGGCTCTTCTAGCAGTATGTTTAAAATAAATTAAAATACAGTGGTGATTAAATTGGAAATCACCACATTAATGTTTTGTGCATTGTGAGATATAATTTTATGATTTCCAGACAATAATAGAACTGTTATGAAATGAGCTCATCAACTAAGATTTAGAGGTGCATGTTTATATCAACTCATATATGGAGAAAAAAACGGAGGATCAAAAATTTGTAAGTTTATACATCTCATTTTGTTTCGTTATTGCTTCCACCAAAGTGCAATGATGATAAGGAGGCATTCTTTGAGAACCTGGACTCCCTTGTGAAACCAGGCAAGATCAAGATTTCAGTGCCAGAACTGGCTGTGACTGAGAGCTGGGAAGGGGTCATGAACCTGGAGAGACAAACAGCAACAGTCTGCTACTATTGACCATGTTTGCTGAGGACAACCTCACCATCAACAACACACTCTTTAGACTATCCATCATATTAAGGACCATATTTTATGTCCAAGCAGCTCTCGGGGATTATGCCATTATTTGGAGGTGGGATATCTGATGTAGGATACTGTAGAATCAGGTTCATTCTCCTGCAGTATGTGATGTGAAATTTGTTTTGCAGCAGCAGTACAGGGTAAAGACATAAAATTACTATAAATCGCAAAACACATAAATAGAGCAAAGCAAAGGAATAATGAGGTAGTGCTCATGGGTTCAAAAACATTCAGAAATCTGATGGTGAAGGGGAAGAAGCTATTCTTGAATCACTGAGTATGGGTCTTCAGGCTCCTGTACCACCACAGTGATGGCAGTAATGAGAAGAGGACATACCCTGATCATGTGGATGTTTAATGATGGGTATTCTTGGGACATCACCTCTTGAAATTGTCCTTGATGATGCGGTGGATGTGGTTGCGATGGTATCTGTTGAATCTACAGCCTGTTATGATCCTGTGCATTGGAGCTTCCATTCCAGACCAGTCAGAATGCTCTCCACCATGCAGCTATAGAAATTTGTAGGAGTCTTTGGTGACATACAAAATTTACTCAAACCCTTAATGATTTGAGCTTCTGGCATGCCTTCTTTGCGATTGCATCAATGTGTTAGACAGCACAGATCATCTGAGCTGTTGACACCCAGGAACTGAAAGCTGCTTACTTTTTCCACCACTGACCTTCCAGTGGAAGAGGGGTGGATGTGGGACGGAGTATCGGACAGATCACAGGATAGCTAGATCTTTGTCAACCACCACGTTGTCCCAATTCGGCAAAGGAAACCAAATCTTATCTGAACTGCATTTAATACTGTGAAGCTGAAGTGCTGAGATGTGAGGGAGAAGTACTAGTTCCACCATAACACCATGTTGGCTGCTCATTGACTACTGACTGGAGATCCAAATGAAAAGAGGAACCATTTCAAGCTGATGGTTACTGTGTCCTTGGAGTTCACCAGGATTGTTCAGAGAAGAACAATATTGGACAATCCTCTGGAAAGAAAAGCACAATTTCTTTTTAGGATGGGAGCATGACATTACTCTGCATCAAGGAAGGGATCACTTCGAACACTTGCAAAGCAAAGGTGAAAGACAACTTTGCAAAATATAGGACAGTTAATGAGTTGAAAAGCGGGATGAGATCCAACACTGTGCTGACTCAACCAATTCAAGCAGTCATTCACTTAGTTAAGAACTATTTATGGAGTCCTTTCGACCAAAGCCCAGCATTATTGCATTCCTCTCCTCTCATGGCACCAGCATGCTCAAAGACAACGGTAGCATCATTGAGTGCTGAGGGAAGAATTTCTCCAGCCCTCTACTCCCGACCCTACAGTCCTGCAATCCCGGATATGACTGATGCTTGACCTCAATGATCTTGACTTACATTGGATGAGGTCAAGGAAAGTACAGACGCATGGGATCCAAGCACAAGTGGGGAGCCAGTATGATTGCATCTACCGTAGAACTATTTTGGTCATAGGCAAGCAGTGGGCCCAGGTCCTTGTTTAGGCAGGAATTGATCCTGGCCATGACCAAATTCTCAGAGCACTTCAGGTGATCAAGTAAGCTCATTCTGCTCTCCTTGGGCGCTGCTGTGACAGTCACCCTACTCAAGTAGATCGGAATCTTCAATTACAGCAGTGAGAGACTAACTATGTCCTTGAGCACTCACACCACTTGGTTGCTACAGGTTTTCAATGCCCCACAAGATACACCATCAGGGTGTGATGACTTGCAAGGGTTCATAATCTTGAAAGATGTTCTGATGTTCAATGTTTAAAGTAAATTTATTATCAAAGTACATACAGGTCACCATATACTGTATAACCAAGAGATTCTTTTTCTCGTGGGCATACTCAATAAATCCAATAACCATAATAGAGTGAAAGAAAGGTGCAATAAAACTAGTAGAATACAATACAGAGCGGCAGGATTCAATACAACAAATGGATGAAAATAAAACATATACTGTAAATATCTGGAATATCGACAAGGAAAGAAAATAGGTCATAGTGTGATAAAGGAAAAAACTTTTGGAAAATTTACAAAGAAAATTAAGAATTGAAATGGCAAGTTTCAGAATACATTTTGTACACATGAATGCACTTACATTAACACTGCCTAAGACAGAAGGGGGAAGGGGAATAACAGACTGTAAAAATCTACACAACAGTCAGATAAAACTTCTAAGGATATATTTTCATCAAATCTGAAAAAGATACAGCCAATATTCAAAGCAGCCCACCAACACCACAGGCTGTGACTGCTGCAGGTGTTTCCCAAGGGAATAGTCCACATACAATTGAGACCACTCGAGCAGTTAAGAGAAGAAAGACATGCATGAAATGGTCAATAGGAATAAACACATTCATAATGTGTGCATATTATCGAGTGAAGGAACTTGAGAATAACAGGACAGTATATGGGGACAAACTTCATCAACAGTTTATAGCATAATATCCCTTCATGGAAGTAAATGCACAATGAATAGCAGATCAACATAGAGTGATAATGAAAAAATAACTTTATCCCTATAGACATGTTAAACCAAATAAAACATGAAGTTGCATAAGAGCCAGAAAGAAACCAACCTAAAGACCATAACAATGCTATACAAGAAACTAATAAGGATGCAAAACCCCCAAAGCGCTGATGAAAATGGAATTACTTCAACAACTACTCTATAACCTGACAGTATTAGCAACAACTCAGATGTAGAGCCTCCACAGAATTCTGGTGCCAAAGCTGAGCTTACAGACAAAATTATTCTAACATTTAACATCACAGTAACAGAATACATAAGCAACCACCCAACAAAAAGACCCTACATTCCAAAACAGAATATGTCATTCACACTGAAACAGTTGTATTTCTAGGCTATATTAACTGTTCTGTTGTATAACTTACTGTACATAATATTTATTACAAATTACTATAATTTGCACATTGCCTATTCAGACAGGGACGTAACGTGAAGATTTTTGCTTCTCAAGTATGTGAAGGATGTAAGAAATAAATTCAATTCAATTCATAAAAATTTGCAAAAATTGTTAATCCTCTCAACAATATTATCACAGTATTTAGGAAAACTTGAAACAATTGAAGAACTACACTTAATAACATACTGCATGACATTAACAGCAGTGCAATACAGTTCCAGAATACAGGCCCTCATTAATAGAACCCCAAAACTGAGGAATGAAACGAGAACACCAAAATGGCAGAAGGAGATTAACAAACAAAACTGAAACCATAAGATCAGAGATAGCCCACCTGTGGTGGTTTGTCCATCATCGTCGAAGATGACCTTGACACCATTAGTCACTTTAAGACTGGATGTGGTGTGTCTGAAGATGACTGGTCAGGCCAATTTGGGCACGGAATGTCCTGGCACATGTTGGGCAGACGTGTTGGTACTGCAGTTGTTGCGCTGGTGGCTCTGGACTTGCGCAGCTCGCGCTTATGTTGTGCTTCAGCAATGCGCCTTGCTTCGTAAGCTTGACAGCCCTTGTGGATGAGGCCGCGCCAGGTAGGGCAGTTTTGTGCCAGCATTTCCCAAGGGGTCGTGTCTATGTCAAATGACTTCAGGGAGGCCTTTAGTCTGTCTTTGTAATGTTTCTTCTGCCCTCCATGTGAGTGTCTTCCAGCAGAGAGTTCCCCAAAAAGGAGCTGCTTGGGTATGCGCTCGTCCGGCATGCGGATGACATGACCTGCCCACCGGGTCTGTGCTCTCATCAGCAGTGTGTGGACTGATGGTAAACTTGCTCTAGAGAGAGCTTCAGTGTCTGATACTTTATCTTGCCATCTGATGCCTAATATTCTGCGAAGACAAGTCATGTGGAAATGGTTGAGCTGACCTGCATGCCTTTGATACACAGTCCACGTTTCACAGACATAGAGGAGGATAGTGAGTACCATGGCTCTGTCGACCTTCTGTTTTGTTGCTGAACTGATTCCTTGACATTCCCATACAGTGGAGTGCAGTCAACCGAAAGCAGAACTTGCCTTTGCTATTCTGCAGTTAACTTCTGTATCAATGGTCACTGCTCGGGAAAGGGTGCTGCCAAGGTAAGTAAACTAACCCACTGCCTGTAGTTTCTGTCCTTTGACTGTGATTTTGGGTTCTGTGTACGGTGTATGAGGGGCAGGCTGGTGCACGACTTCGGTCTTTTTGATGTTGATGGTAAGTCCAAAGTTGTCACAAGCCGTGGAGAATTTGTCCATATTGACTTGCATCTCTGGCTCTGAGCCAGCATACAGGGCGCAGTCATCGGTAAAGAGGAAGTCTCTCAGAACAGTCTCCTTCACTTTGGTAACAGCTTAAAGTCTCCTCAGGTTGAAGAGCTTCCCATCCACTCTGTACTTGAGGCTGATACCAATATCACTGTCCTGGAAGGCATTATTCAGCATGGCAGTAAACATCATGCTAAGCAGTGTGTGTGCGAGCACACAACCCTGTATGGCGCCATTGGTGACTGGGAACGACTCAGAGGATTCTCCGTCGTCTAGCACTCTGGCCATCATGGAACTGGTGTACCATCTGAATGAATTTGGTGGGGCAGCCGAACTTTGACATGATGCTCCACAGGCCTTGTGGGCAGACAGTGTCGAAGGCTTTCGTGAGGTCAACAAAAGTTGTGTAGAGTTTGCGATTCTGCTCCTGACACTTGCCCTGAAGTTGGCGCGTGGCAAAAAGCATGTCAATAGTCCCACGACCTTTGCAAAAGCCCCACTGTGACTCTGGCAGCAGGCCCAGCTCCAGATGAGTGACCAGACGATCTAGCAGGACTCTTGCAAGGGTTTTTCCTGTGATGGAGTGCAGTGAGATTCCTCGGTGGTTGTCGCATACTTGTCGATTGCCCTTCCTCTTGTAGAGGTGTACGATGGATGCATCTTTAAGTTCCTGGGGAATGGATTCTTGCTTCCAAAAAGACTGAAGCAATTCGGTGTGCTTCTCTATAAGTACAGGACCACCGGCTTTGTAGATCTTTGTAGCCCACCTAATGTACGGTCTGTAAATAAGTAATAGCACGATATTTTGATGTGTGTTGCCTCAGTTTAATCAGTAATGGTTGCTGCTGTTCTTTGGTTATTGATAGGGTGATTGCAGTGCACCAATGCTTTATCAGATGTTGTAGCAATTTCACAAGTATTGGGCGACTCACTAAACCTACTATGGTTCTGTCTGGGCTCAAACCCACTCTTCACTGAATTAGACAAAAATAGGGTATCAAATGAGAAACAACCAAACAAATTAAACCTTGATACACCTTCTATACATGGACAATTTGAAATTATACATTCCTTCATCAGTAAAGCTAAAGCAATTAATTCAAATGGTAGAACTATTTTCAAAAGATATGAACATGAACTTTGGACTAGATAAGTGCAGAACATAAGTGTGGTCAGCTGTGCTGCTCCAAAGTATGCTATATGAGGCCATTCTTACCCTTGGCTATCAGTATTTGGGATACCAACAAGCAAAGAAAGTTGATCATTCTGCGATTAATGGAAAACGTTCAACAGAATTTACTTCAAGGCTGAAGAAAATTTGCTAAACAGAGCTCAGTAGGAAAACTATAACAAAGGCAATAAAGAAGATCAGAATGGCAATCTGTGTGGAGCTGAAAAAGATGGGAAGGTCTCAAATGGATTTTTTGCAGCTGTATTTACTTGGTAGATGGACACAGAGTCTATGGAATTGAGGCAAGGCACAGCAAGGCCTTTTACCTTATACAGGTTACAGAGGAGGAGGTGTTTGCTGTCTTGAGGCAAATCAATGTAGATAATTCCCCAGGGCCTGACAAAGTGCTCGGACTCTGAGGTTAGTTTGACATTAGTAATAGAAAATTATTGGAAATAATTCTAAGAGACCAGATGTAAGAGTATTTGGATAGACAGGAATTGATTCAGGATAGTCAACATGTCTTTGTGTATGATAGATTGTGTCTAACCAATCTTATAGAGTTTTTCAAGCATGTTACCAGAAAAGTTGATGAAGGCAAGGTAGTGGATGTTGTCTACGTGGACTGGCACAAGGCATTAATTCCTGCTGAGAAAGAGCCTAGATGTGCATAAATCCTTTACCATTGCAACAGGTCTATAGTGGACACAATCTCAATGGCTCTTCACTATGCTTTGAAGCACCTGGATGACCACAAGACATGCGTCTGGCTACAGTTTATCAATTACAACTCAGCGTTCAACACCATCATTCCCAGAGTACTAATAAAACTTCAGATCTGGGCCTTTGTACCTTCTTCTGCAATTGGATCGACAACTTTCTTATTGAGAGACCATAATGAGTGCAAGTCGGTAATAAAATCTCCTCCTACCTGACCCAGTGCACATCAAGGCTGCTCTCCTCTCTCCTGACTCTGTGTGGCTAAGCACAGCTTAAATGCCATCTACAAGTTCACTGATGACTCTATTGATGGAAAAAATAATTGAGGAGGCTTACGGGAATGAGATAGATCAGCTGGCTGAGTGGTGTTGCAACACAACTTCACACTGAATGTGGACTTCAGGAAAGGGGAGTCAGGAAAATATATACCAGTCCTCATCGAGGGGAAAAGTCGAAAGTGCGATCAGTTTCAGATTCTTGGGTGCCAACATTTCAGAGGGTCTATCCGAGGTCTATTGAATCCATTCAGTAGCGAAGAAAGTACACCAGTGGCTTCACTCCATTTGGTTTTCGAGATTTGATATGTCACCAAAGTCTTTTACTAATTTCTATAGATGGAGAACGTTCTAACTGGTTGCAGCACTCTCTGGTATAAAGACTCCAATGCCCAGGAATATCCCATATGCACAGGAGCACAAGAGGCTGCCGAGGGTTGTTGTCTCAGCCAGCTCCATTACAGGCACAGGCCTCCCACCTTCAAGGGCATCTTCTAGAAGGTGGCATCCCTCACCATCCAGGACATTCCCTCTTCTGGTTACTAGCACCAGGGAGGAGGTACAGGAGCCTAAAGACCCACACACGATGATTGAGCTTCTTCCCATCTGCCATCAGATTTCTGAACAGTCCATGAATGCACAAACACTACCTTTTCCTTTTCTCTTTTTGCACTATTTATTTATTTTTGTAATTTGTTGATTTTTGTGTCTTTCCGCTGTACTGCTGCCACAAAACAACGCATTTCATGCCATAAACGCAAACACGAGGAAATCTGCAGATGCTGGAAATTCAAGAAACACACACAATGCAGCAGGCCAGGCACCATCTATAGGAAGAGGTACAGTCGACATTTCGGGCTGAGGCCCATTGTCAGGACTAACTGAAAAAAGAGATAGTCAGAGATTTGAAAGTGGGAGGGGGAGGGGGAGGGGGAGGGGAAGATCCAAAATGATAGAAGAAGACAGGAGGGAGAGGGATGAAGCTAACAGCTGGAAAATTGATTGGCAAAAGGGATACAAGGCTGGAGAAGGGAGAGGATCATGGGATGGGAGGCCTGGGGAGAAAGAAAGGGGGAGGGGAGCACCAGAGGAAGGTGGAGAGCAGGCAAGGAGTTATTTTGAGAGGAACAGAGAGAGGAATAAATAAATAAATAAGGGTTGGGGTGGGGAGGAGGGGCATTAACGGAAGTTAGAGAAATCAACCTTAACTTATTATAACCTAACCTTACAATAAAACCCGCTGATAAGCGGGGCGCTGCTGTAGTCTGGCGTACTGACCTCTACCTTGCCGAGGCACAGCGACAACTTGCTGATACCTCCTCTTCTTTACCCCTTGATCATGACCCCACTAAGGAGCACCAGGCCATTGTCTCCCACACCATCAACAACCTTATCAGCTCTGAGGATCTCCCATCCACTTTCGTCAACCTTATATTTCCCACACCCCGCACTTTCCATTTCTACCTCCAACCCAAGATCCACAAACCTGCCTGTCCAGGTAGACCCATTGTCTCAGCTTGCTCCTGCCCCACTGAACTCATTTTTGCATACCTCGACACTGTTTTATCCCTCGTTCAATCCTTTCCCACCTATGTTCGTGACACCTCTCACGCTCTGAATTTTTTCAATGATTTTAAGTTCCCCGGTCTCCACTGCCTTACTTTTACCATGGATGTCCAGTCCCTATATACCTCCATCCCCCAACAGGAAAGTCTCAAAGCTCTCCACTTCTTTTTGGATTCCAGACCTCACCAGTTCCCCTCTGCCACCACTCTCCTCCATCTAGTGGAATTAGTCCTTACTCCTAATAATTTCTCCTTTGGCTCATCCCACTTCCTCCAAACTAAAGGTGTCGCTATGGGCACCCGTATGGGTCCTAGCTATGCCGCCTTTTTGTTGGCTTTGTGGAACAGTCCATGTTCCAAGCTTATATTGGTATCCATCCCCCACTTTTCCTTCGCTACATCGACGACTGCATTGGCGCTGCTTCCTGCACGCATGCTGAGCTTGTTGACTTCATTAACTTCACCTCCATCTTTCACCCTGCCCTCAAATTTACCTGGTCCATTTCCGACACCTCCCTCCCCTTTCTTTTCTTTCTGTCTCTATCTCTGGAGACAGCTTATCTACTGATGTCTACCATAAGCCTACGGACTCTCACAGCTACCTGGACTATGCTTCTTCTCACCCTGTCTCTTGCAAAAATGCCATCCCCTTCTCGCAGTTCCTCCGTCTCCGCCGCATCTGCTCTCAGGATGAGGCTTTTCATTCTAGGACGAGGGAGATGTCCTTTTTTAAAGAAAGGGGCTTCCCTTCCTCCACCATCATCTCTGCTCTCAAACACATCTCTCCCATTTCACACACATCTGCTCTCACCCCATCCCCCTGGCACCCCATTAGGGATAGGGTTCCCCTTGTCCTCACCTACCACCCCACCAGCCTCCGGGTCCAACATATAATTCTTCATAACTTCTGCCACCTTCAACGGGATCCCACCACCAAGCACATCTTTTTTTCCCCTCCTCTTTCTGCTTTCCGCAGGGATCGCTCCCTACGCGAATCCCTTGTCCATTCGTCCCCCCATCCCTTCCCAATGATCTCCCTCCTGGCACTTATCCTTGTAAGCGGAACAAGTGCTACACCTGCCCTTACACTTCCTCCCTCACCACCATTCAGGGCCCCAGACAGTCCTTCCAGGAGAGGCAACACTTCACCTGTGAGTCAGCTGGTATGACATACTGCGACCGATGCTCCCGATGAGGCCTTCTATATATTAGCGAGACCCGACGCAAATGGGAGACCATTTCGCTGAACACCTACACTCTGTCCGCCAGAGAAAGCAGGATCTCCCAGTGGCCACACATGTTAATTCCACGTCCCATTCCCATTCTGATATGTCTGTCCACGACCTCCTCTACTGTCAAGATGAAGCCACACTTATATTCCGTCTGGGTAGTCTCCAACCTGATGGCATAAACATTGATTTCTCTAACTTCCGTTAATGCCCCTCCTCCTGTTCTTACCCTGTCCCTTATTTATTTATTTATTTATTTATTTATTTATTCCTTTTTTCTATTTCTGTCCCTTTCACAATGACTCCTTGCCTCTCTCCATTTTCCTCTGGTGCTCCGCTCCCACTTTCAAATCTTTTACTATCTCTTCTTTTGGTTAGTCCTGGCGAAGGGTCTCGGCCCGAAAAGTTGACTGTATTTCTTCCTAGAGATGCTGCCTGGCCTGCTGCGTTCACCAGCATTTTGTTTGTGTTGCTTGAATTTCATGCCATATGTTGGTGATAATAACTCTGATTCTGATTCTAATTGTTGTGTTTACTTATTGAGATAAAGCATGGAATAGGCCCTCCGGCCCTTTGAGCTGAGGTACCCGGCAATCACCCAATTTAATAGCTTATTCAGGGTCGACAATTTTACAGTGACTGATTAACCTACTAACTGGTACTGTATATCTTTGGGCTATGTGAGGAAATTAGAGCACCCAGAGGAACCCCACATGGTTGCAGGGAGAAGGTGCAAAGTCCTTACAAGTAATAGTGGGAATTGAACCCGGGTTGATGGTACAGTAAAGCATTGCGCTAACCACTCCACTACTGCGCTTTTGGTTTGTCAGACAAGGAAGCTAGATCCAAGTAGAACACTGAATCCTCTAGTGAGCCTTCATCTGGTTAGTCAGGTATGGCCATTTGCTTTGGTATTGGTCTTAATAGGTGAGCAACTGGAGTCAAAGTAGCCCTCTGCCCAATTGTCTTCCCAGCTTTCTCATTACTGTCTCTTCTCATTACTACCATCAGGGAGGAGGTACAGGAGCCTGAAGACACAGTTTTTTTGGATAGCTTCTTCCCTCTGCCATCAGAACCCATGAATACTACCTCTTTTACACTACTGACATATTCCTCTTTTACACTATTTATTTTCATTTTTATTGTAACTTCAAGTATTTTTTAATGTCTTGCATTGTACTGCTGCCTCAAAGCTACTAATTTTACAACATATGTCCGTGACAATAAACCTGATTCTGAGGTTCAATCTTTCCTCATAGATAACATTTTGCACTCTCAGCAACATTCCTGTGAGTCTCCTCTGCAACCACGTTGGTACAATCACATATTGTGTAGTCTGAACCATAAACAGTACTCGTGTGGCAGCCAAACTCATGTCTACCATTCCAGCAAAATGATGCTGATCTAATAGTCGATGCTTAGAAGAGCAAAATTAATTTTACTGTTATACAGATACATGTATGTACATGTGCAATGAAAAACTTGCAACAGCATACCGGCACATAGAATCATATAAGCAGCATTCACAAGAAAAAATATACAGTATACTAACCATAAATTAGGCACATTTATTTTACAAGAAAGAACACAATTAAAACTAAAAAGACCAAAGCAATACACACAAAATGCCGGAGGAACTTGGCAGTCCAGGCAGCAACTATGGAAAAAAAGTACAGTCGACATCTTGGGCCGAGACCTGAAATGTCGGCTGTACTTTTTTCCACAGATGCTGCCCGGCCTTCTGAGTTCCTCCAGTATTCTGTGTGTGTTGCTTGGATTTCTAGCATCCGCAGATTTTCTCTTGTTTCTGGCTCTCTGCAGCTTCTTATGTTCCTGCACCCTCAAATTGCCATACCAAAGCCTGATGTAACCAGTCAGGATACTTTCAACAGTATGGTGACAAGACAAACCTTCTTAAACTCTCAATACTGCCCATCACACAATGCAGACTGACACATGTTCATCCTCTTTTCCTTTCTGAAGTCAACAATCAGCTCGTCAGTTTTGCTGATGTTGAATGAGAAGTTGTTTTTGATGTACCATTCAAGCAGGTATCCTAGTTTCCTCCAGTAAACTGACACATTGGCACTTGTGATTCATCCAACAACAGTGATATTGTTAGCAGATCTGAAGACAACATTGGAGCTGTACTTAGCCACACAATCATGTGCGCCCAGAGAAGAGAGCAGGGGGCTGAGCACGCAGTTTTGGTTGGCACCTGTGTTCATGATCAGCGAGGAAGAATAGTTATTATCAAATCTCACTAATTTGTGATCTGCCAATGAGGAAGATGAGTTTCCAGTTGCAGAGGTACACAGACCATCGCAATAGCAATTATTTTAAACTAATACTTGTTTACACAATGAAGGAACATCAACAGTTCTCCTGTCATCTGGCATAATTTGTTTAGTTAGGACTGGAAAACACGTGTCAGGAACTCCACACTTTCCATCCTTACTGCTTTGTGACCAACTGGAACATTTTTCATCTGGGTCAGGAGTCTGAGTCAGGTTCAAAGATGCTACACCTCCCTAACTGCTTTCAACATACTGCATTCTTCTTTCACCTGTTTGTTGGCATCTCCCACTTCTTTGTGAAGACAGTGATAGAGTGTACATTTGGTGAATTTGTGGAATTTGTTGCCACGTGCAGTTGTGGAGATCAGGTTGTTGGATGTATTTAAGGCAGAGATTGATCGGTTCTTGATTGGACATGGCATCAAAGGTTACGGGGAGATGCCCGAGAAGTGGGTTTGAGGAGGAGAAAAAAAAGGATCAGCCATGATTGAATGGCGGAGCAGATCAAATGGCCTAATTCTGCTCCTATGTCTTATGGTCTAAACTTTACATACATTGAAAATCTCACCCACATCCTCCACCAGGTAACGTTAGCCAATTAACCTAATACCAACATGTCTTTGTAATATGGGAAGCAACCAGAGTAACCAGGAGCACCCAGTCATGTAGCTACAGGGAGATCATGCAATCCCTGCACAGAGAGCCCTAAAAGTCAGTGTTGGAACCAGACCATAAGACCCATAGGGGTCCCATTGCCCCACTGTGCTGTTCCTGCCCTTTGACTCTTAATGTAGCCTTTACATTGTCTTAGATACTGGTAAGTAAAATCTAAGAAATGCTGTTATTATTATCAAGCCCTTTCTTTGCTCTCCTGACTTCATTCTTTTCAGTGCTTTTCTCTTCAGTTCTTTCTGTTCTCTTCTCTGCAATACTCTGCAGTATTGAACTCTTTCTATCTGGCATTTGCCTTATCTTATTGTCAATGCAGTTTGTCATCCAAGGAGCTCGCAGTTTGGAAGTTTCAACCTTTTGTACATTGAATCCCTTTTATCTCCCTATTTACTGCCCCCCCACAACTCTGATATTGATATGTCTCACTGGTAGTTGAATTTATCACTCATTCTAAAATTGGGTGTCAGTGAAACATTGGAAACCATGAGGGATTCACTGAAAACATCCAGCCAAAGTCTATGTTCTATTTTCCCTCACAATAAGAAGAGGCTTGCATTCCTGCAAGTATTTCATGTGGAATAAATAATCCACGTGTCCATTGAAGAGAGTATGGATTATTGTCTATCACCTCATGATCCTTGATTAATCAGACTCTGAGCAGGTGAATGTTAGACAAATTCATGCTAATCCTGAAATGTAGCAGCACAATGAGGTGCTGTGTTTTTCAGGCCCTAGATCTAAAAACTAAGGTTACCCGAATCTCATCAGTAGCCACAGTATATCGAAGACCTTGTGTTTGGATGTAATCAGAAGCTGAGATCCAAAGTATTTTTGGCTTATTCATTCGACCTTCCCTGCAGCACCACACTGCCCTGTGGCAATACACCCCCAGATTGACTACTTATGGACCACTTCTCATAGCCTGGGAGCCACCTCTCAGCAAAGGCAGACATTGATGGTGATATTCAATGCATCAGCAGAGCCTTTAATCAGGTAAGAAGAAGGATCAAGATCTTAGATCTGGGCAAGCTCAGTGATCCACATTCTTCTATATGTTCCTGAATCCACATCCTTATACAGGTCAATATATAGCAGACATATTAAAGCATTAGAAAGGCACCATCTATGTCCTCTGAAATCAATAGCAAGGTAAGTTAAATATCCACTTCCACAACAGCATCCCTCAGCATTGGGACACTTCTTACATTCCTACTTCACTGGACAAGCTAAGTCATTTGGTCAACAGTGTGCCTCCAAATGCCCAAAACCCCTTCTTTAATAATGGATTCTAACATCTTGCCAACCACTGAAGTCAGGCTAACTGGTCTATAATTTTGTCTTCTTCCCTTCTTAATGAGTGGAGTGATATTTGCAATTTTATATTCCTTCAGAACCATTCCAAAATCCAGCAATTCTTGAAAGATCACTATTAACGCATCCACACTCTCTTCAGCTACCTCTTTCCCCAGAGCCCTGAGGTGCAGTCCATCTGATCTAGGTGACCTATCTATCTTCAGACCTTTCAAATTGTCAAGCACTTTCTCCTTGGTGATAGCGACCACACTCAGTTATGCCCCTTGACATTTTCAAATTTCTGGCATTCTGCTGGTGTGTTCGACAGTGAAGAGGGACACAAATTGCTTATTGAGTTTGTCCACTATATCTTTGTTCCCCCGTATCACTTTTCCATCTTCATTTTCCAGTGGTCTGATGTCCACTCTTACGTCCCTTTTACTCTTGGAGATGAGTTTGCTTTGAACCATAGTATTATATAGTTGGAATTGTTTGTAGTTAAACATTTTATAATTAAAATTGCAACACCCCACAGAAATCTGGTAATCATTGGCCTTTCAAAATAACGAAGTAGCATTGAGAATGGTATTGAGAGCCATGAATCCATCTATTTGGAAGACACAGAAGCCCTGTGTAAATGGTGGACAAAGTATACCAACTGATAAGCTAGCCACCCCATCTGGCATTTTTGCCCTGAATGTGGCAGAACACACTGATCCCACTTTAGCCTCATCAGTCATCTCAGAATCTACAGAGCTAGAGTGGAATCTTGCCTCCCTCAATTTCATGGAACTGGCTGAGCATGCTGGATTATTCCGGCATTTTCCATTTTTATTTCGGGCTTCCAGCATCTGCAGTTTATTGATTTTCTTTTCTCTTTGAAAACTGGCTTGAAAACTGTAACACACATCAAAGTTGCTGGTGAACGCAGCAGGCCAGGCAGCATCTCTAGGAAGAGGTACAGTCGACATTTCAGACCGAGACCCTTCGTTAGTCCTGACGAAGGGTCTCGGCCTGAAACGTCGACTGTACCTCTTCCTAGAGATGCTGCCTGGCCTGATGCGTTCACCAGCAACTTTGATGCGTGTTGCTGGAATTTCCAGCATCTGCAGAATTCCTGTTGTTTGCATTTTGAAAACTGTAACAACTACAGAAATTGAACATTTTGGGCTTTACATTTCAATCTGCCATTATCTCAAAACAAGACTTTAGGAGAATATTTGGCCTGAGTTGTTGGCAATAAGCTTCTGTAGGACCCTCCTATTTCTCAAACATTTATCTGTGAAGGTTCTTCCAGTTGATTTGTTAGCACAGGGGATGAAAATAACTTATTCCTCTGGTGAAATGCATGTTCAGAATGAGTGGTAGCAATATGCACAGGTGCTGTGGGTCAAAGATAACTGAATCTCATAATACTACCTTCAAATAGCACATCAGAGCCAAGGCCTGAGAAAGTATCATTTATCTGATTGCTTGCAGGAACTTTACTGGTAGTGGGAACTTATAACAAAAATTTCATGATTGGAATTTCTCTGCTGTTCCTGTGCAGCTTTGTGAGATGTCTTGAAACATTTGTCTGTTGACAGTAATGCAGTATTCCATTTCATTTTGCATGTGAGCGTACTGCTGTTGAAGGGATCGGTGCCTCTGGCACGGTAACATTTGATCGCCACTGAGAGTATTTGGCTGGTATGCAGTGGGTAGCAACTAGGATCACATTGGTATATAATTGGTCACAATGGTGTTGAGATTACTGGTATGAGAATCCCTGGGCAATAAAATTGAGAGATTCCTTTTCAAAATAAGGTGCGCCCACCCACCCCCAACAGTCAACCATAACTTACATGCTGAGGGAGAAGAAGCCCTTCTGAATAAAGAGGTTTGTGTTCTGAAGAGGAGAATGCAGCATTGCATGAGTACAGCCTGTCACAGCTCAACTTTGGGAAATCAGCAAATCCTGACAAAACCCACAGATATTCACTCAGCCTCACCTCCTTCGTTAAAGGGAAATCAAAGAAAGTCTTTCTTCCTGGCTTGACTCCCGATTTCAGGAAGTGAGGAGAAAATGATGTACATGACATGCAGCAGATTGGTTGAGGCCAACTGGATCAAACTGGAAGCTAGGAAACTGCTTGTGACAGTGCTTTTGACATTATGGAGAGGACAATGCAAGCATGAGGGCATGGTTAGAGATCTTCTCTCATTTCTGACGAAGGCAGACATGCCGCCTCTCCTGGAAGTTCCGGGAGTCTCCCACATATTGATAGTGGCTCCCTGACGCCTGGAAATTATATACAATATCCCGGAAATAGATTATTTTGAGAGGGAGAGCGAGCATTCTGATTGGTCTCTCTTCGTGCTAAGAGTGGTCCCCATCCACCAGGCCGCAAGGAAACGATATGATTTGGCGATATGAAACATATGAGTCAGCTGCACCTTTCCTCATTCCCTGTCACACACTGTTGAATTTTAACGCACGTGAGGCCATCAGTGACCCAAGACGTGCAAAGCAATGGGTCCGTGATCCATTTGTGAATGTCCCCAGTGAATCATCCATGTCAGCGTGGGAAAAAGATCAACTCCTCGAGCTTGCAAATGACGGTGGGCTGAAAAGTATGTTTGACATAACATCTCTGCTGGCATTCTGGATCAAAGTCAAAGCTGAATATCCTGAGATAGCCACGAGAGCACTGAAAACGTTCCTTCCATTTCCAACATATTTCTGCGAAGCGGAGTTTTCTGCAATGAATGCAACGAAAACTAAATTGCGGAACAGACTGGACATAAGGAACCCCCTTCGAGTATCGCTGTCTCCCATCACCCCTCGATAGGACCGTCTTGTTGCAGGGAAACAAGCCCAGGGCTCCCACGGATTCAGCGATATTGGTGTGTTGCAGTGATTTTATATGTTCATACGAGGAAAATATGCACTGTGTGTTTAATATCCAAACATTACTTAAAATGTTATGATGCTACTGACTTATAAGTGACTTATAATTCAGTGGTCCCTAACCTCCAGGCCGCGAAGAATACAGCGGTACAGTGGTGGCCAGAACGCACCCAGCACATCTTTAAGAAAAAAGCTGAAATAGCTAATTAATTAGGTGCTGTCCAGCACGTAAATGTTGGCCCAGATCAGAGGCGATTGCCGATTGTGTCGTCTCTGACCTGGGCCGACATTTACATGCCGGGCGGCACCTAATTAATTTGCTTGTTTATTTTGGCTTTTTTCTTAAAGATGTACTGGGTGTGTTCTGGCCACCACTGTACCGCTGCATTCTTTGCAGCCCGGAGGTTTGGGACCACTGTTATAATTGACTTACCACTATATTCATGCAAGGAAAATATGCGCTGTGTGTTTAATATTAAATTCGTTAAATAATCCCCTTTAGAAACAAAATTGGGTGTATTAGCCACCTACAAGTTGACTTATAGTTGACTTATCACCTATATTACAGTTGTGTCTAACACCCCCCTCCCCCTCCCCCCCGGGTCGGCCGGTCTGCAAGAATATTGTCAATATTAAACCGGTCCGCAGTGCAAAGAAGGTTGGGGATCCCTGATTTAAACTAGCTGGCTAGCTGCCAAGGAGCTACGCTATTGATGTTGTACATGATGAGGCCAAACTCCCTGTAGACTTGCTTAAAGTTGTAATAGAAAAAACATGATAACATAATATAAGTACATATTTAATGTCACATATGCTGCACACACCCAACTTGGCTTACAGATCAGAGAAATTCACTAAACAAAGTATTATGTACACCTTTGGAGGTCGAAGGGTGGGGGGGAATATGGGGTTGTGGAGAGGCGGGGTGCTACCTCCCTGAAATGAGTTTCTGCAGGGTGGGATGTCTGCAAAGGCCTTTGCCAGCCTCAGCCTGAGGAAATATTGCTGCCATGGGGAACACCAAGGTAAGAGCGGTGTCTTCCCAGGGAGACTGGGGGCAGAGTATTCCAAAGTGTGCATTCCCTTGCCTTTTTCTCTGTGTTCTGAACCTAGCTTCTGATGTCTGTTATGCCAGGCCCAAAACTCCCAATTATAAAACACTGTCCGCAGGAACACCAAGGATGTATCACTGTGGTAGTTTTCAAGTGGTGAAGTGACAGTGGAGCTTGATGTAAAACTCTGTGGTCTATGAGATCAGCTTTTAAAGTGAGCATTCAACCTCCAGGGCTTTTTTAATGACACTGTGCAAGATCAAAATGCATGGTGAAAATTGAGTTGGACTGTGACTACTCAGCTACCGCTGTCTTTTGGAATAAGGCCACCTTCTCTTGACAACACTGTTAAATATCATTCAATGAAGGCTGATGTCAGCTTGTGATTGTGCATCAAGCTATATAATCAGATCAAACTCAATGCTTGACTGGAAGAGCCAAGTCAAGTTTCCAACATGATACCATGTGACCAGAAAGTGGACGCAGTTGTGCTCATTTTGGTGAAAATCTATTTTAATTTCCTTTATGTTGACAAAAGCAGAACTAGATGATTGAATTGTTGCATCTCAGCTATCCACCTCAAGAAGTTTGTACAGTTTCTTAGGCCTAAAGGTTGTTTCTTGACTTCTTGGTAAACTTAATAATGGCTAATGTTGCCAGATTCCTGCCCAGTTAGTATTTTGCTTGATTAAACAACTGCTGATTCAGCCTGACCTAAAATTACTCTTTCTGAAACTATGTCAGATACTTAAGGTGAAGATGCAAACAACAGTATTTATCCATGAAGGACCTAATATTTATTTTGCTTGTTGGTGGTTGCTTAGAGCTGGTAATCGGTGGTGCTTCAAGTCCTTACTTTTTTAAAAATCTGAGTCTTTTTTCCTCAATTTCATTTTGGGCATTTGCTCAACATGTGCTAAACTGTTTGAATGCAGGATCAGAATCAATAAATTGCTGGAAAGTTGCCTGTGCTGAAACACTTAGAAAGATCCAACAGTTCAAAAAGAGCTGAAAAGGCAAGGGACATGAAACATGAGATATTCAAATAGAATTTTTAAAGGAAATGAAGGAGGAAGATGTGTGCCTGAAGTGAAGATTCACAGATCAAATGTTAGCATTGAAGTTGCTTTATACTGATTCAGATTCTAAGAAGACATACTATAGAAACAGGTGCCTAAACTACCTGCCATTTGTAGCTACTGCTGCAAGAATATGTGCAATCACCCGAACCCCAGGCAATCATTTTATCTCCAGCTTCTCTTAGGATAATATAACCATCAAACAACAAGAAAAAGTTGTTAATTAGAAAAGGACACAATATCTTTGCTTTCTCTTTGCTGAAGCAATCCAAACCAATTCCACCATCCCTAATGGTTATTCACTTGACTTCCAACATCAATCACTCTACTGCAGTTCTGAAAGGTTTTCATATGTGTATATTCAGCTGGAAGTTGTAAGGATTCATGATCTAGTTTGCGATTGAATGAGGAATACAACATAGGATATTTATTGAAAAAAATTTGGGAGATCTACAAGGTCTTAATGTGAACTACAATAAAAAATACTTCATATTGCTCACAGCTACAGCTGGGAAAAAGTGTATCCTACAAAACTGGAAATCTGAATTTCCTTCCTCACTCAGGCACCGGTTAAGTGACTTAACATCCTGTAGTAAACCTGAAAAGATCTTGTATAGTGTGAGGAGGAAACCAGCAACATATGAAAAAATATGGGGCTCCTTTTTGGCCTTATTACCATCATTACAGCTCCTCAGTTACTGAATTAGTATGGATACCCGACTTCCCATGCTTCTACTATCTGCTTAGTATAGTAATATATACTTCATTAATACACATTAGGACCTTGTACCTAACTTGATTGTATTTTATTTTTACTATTTTTCAATTGTGAACAAGGAAGAAATTTTTACCATACCAGGGTTGTGGGTGGGGAGGGGGTGGTGGGAGGGAGTATTTTGTCTGTTTTTTGTTTTTTTCTCTTATGTGTATCTATTTATAAAATACATCAATAAAAATACCTATAATAGAAAAGTTCAAATGAGGTAGGAGTGAGTTTTCCTAGCAGAGAACTGGCTGTTTGCAAAAGACCAAAGATTTGAAATAAGAACTCCCTGAATGCAAATAGGTTGAACTTGCAATATGGTCTAAATCAGGAAGGAGAGTGAAAATGAAGTGCCCAACTTGGAAATGCTGGGATGAATTGCACAGTCTAAGAAAGTGGCAGATATAGTTTAGTGTGAAATACTGCATCTAAGAAGGGAAGAGGAAACTCTCATACCCCCGGAGTAGCAATTAAATGGTATGAGAAATTATGGCCTGGATCTTGCTGGTTTTGCAGCTGTTCCGACCACTTGGCAGTTCTCATTGTAAGTACTGGGATGTTTTTGGACTCTCATCAATACTGTCTTCCTTTTCCCAGCCGCACTCTGCTGTCAATCTCTGGAATCTATCATTGAGCATAAATTTGCTGGGGTGTCCCGCATTTAGGGAGTCCCTAACTGAATCTAGGACCACATTTGATCTTCTGCAGGATTGAAGTCCCCATTTGAATGAGAATGGTAGAGGCTTGGAGTAAGAAAAGGGAAAATAAAATACTATTTCATGAATTACTTGTGCTTTATTCATAGACCCGTATCCCTCTGAACCTTTCCTAGCCAGGTACCTGTCCAAGTGTATTTTTTATCTTCTCTCAGGCCACTCCTCAGGCTCTGAAAACAATCCAAGTTTGTCCACTCTCCCCTTATAGCTAATAGTCTCTAATCCAGAAAATATCATGATGAATCTCTTCTGCACCCTCTCCAAATCTACCGCACGTAATACTCTGAATATGTCCTAACCAAATTTTTATACTGCAATATGATTTCCCTGCTTTCATACTTAACATCCTACCCTTGAAGGCAAGCAATTCTGAATCCAATCTACCAAGTTATGGGCCTTAATCATTTAGATCAGCCTAACATGAAGGGCCTTGTCGTACTCTTTACTGAAGTTCATGTGCACAACATCCACTGCCCTATCCTCGCCACATCATTACCATTTCCTCAACAATTCAAGCAGTTTCAATGAACATAATCTGTCTGGCCCAAGGCCACAGTTGCAAGGCTCTTGTCTTTTAATGATTCAACACTTCATATGTTCCTTGGAGAACAGGAGGGAAATTGAAATGGCAGAAGATATAATCACTCCTTTACTTCCAGAGTGAAATAAAATAATTCCACACTTTGCAATCTCTCATTCTTGACAAACAGAAAAGTTTCTGCAGAATCTGGAAATCCAAAGCAACATACACAAAATGTTGGAGGAGCTCAGCAGGTCAGAGAGCATCTATGGACTTTTGGACCAAGGCATCGATCAAAAACATACCATCCCTAATGTGAAGCGTGGTGGTGGCACCATTGTGCTGTGGCGATGCTTCACTGCAGTAGGCCCTGGAAGGCTTGAGAAGGTAGATGATAAAAAGGATGCAGCAAAATACAGGGAAATCCTGGAGGAAAACCTGATGCAGTTAGCAAGAGAACTGTGACTTGGGAGAAGATTTGTTTTCCAGCAAGACAATGACCCCAAGCATAAAGCCAAAGCTGCACAGGAATGGCTTAAAAACAGGTCGATAATCTTGTTGCAATATCACAGATGGCCAGGTATGATGTTGTGGCCATCACTGAATCGTGGTTGTAGTTGGGAGCTGAATGTAAAAGGTTACACATTATATGGGAAGGATAGGAAGGTAGGCAAAGGGGGTGCTGTGGCTCTACTGGTAAAGTATGGCATCAAATCAGTAGAAAGATATGACATAGGATCGGAAGGTGTTGAATCTTTGCGGGTTGAGTTAAGAAATTGCAAGGGTAAAAGGACATTGGTGGCCTCCCAACAGTGACTGGGAGGTGGACCACAGGTTACATACTACAGGAAATAGAAAAGTTGAGTCAAAAAGTTAATGTTATGGAGATTTTAACATGCAGGTCGATTGGGAAAATCAGGTTGGTAATGGATCTCAAGAGAGTGAGTTTGTTCAATGCCTAAGAGATAGCTTTTTAGAGCAGTTTATCTTTGAGCCTACTAGGGGATCAGCTATACTGAATTGGGTGTTATGTTATGAACTGGAGGTGATTAGGGAGTTTAAGATAAAAGAACCCATAGGAAGCAGTGATCACAATATGATTGTGTTCAACTTGAAATTTGACAGGGAGAAAGTAAAGTCAGTATTTCAATGGAATAAGGGAAATTACAGTGGTATGAGAGAGGAGTTGGCCAAAGTAAATTGGAAGGAGCTGCTGGCAGGGATGTCAGCAGAGCAGCAAAGGTGTGCGTTTCTGAGAAAAAAGAAGGTGGTGCAGGACATGTGTATTCCAAAAATGAAGAAATACTCAAATGGTAAAATAGTATATCCGTGGCTGACAAGGGAAGTCAAAGCTGTTGTAAAATCAAAAGAAAGGGCATACAACAAAGCAAAAATTAGTGGGAAGATAGAGGATTGGGAGGTTTTTAAAAACCTACAGAGAGCAACTAAAACAATTATTAGAAGGGAAAAGATGAAATATGAAAGCAAGCTAACAAATAATATCAAAAGTGGATAGTAAAAGCATTTTCAAGTATGTAAAAAATAAAAGAGAAATGAGAGTGGATATAGGACCGCTAGAAAATGAGGCAGGAGAAATAATAACAGGGAACAAGGAGATGGCTGATGAACTAAATGAGTATTTTGCATTAGTCTTCACTGTGGAAGACACTAGCAGCGTGCCTGATGTTGTAGGGTGTGAAGGAAGAGAAGTGGGTGCAGTTATTGTTACAAGAGAGAAGGTGCTCAAAAAGTTGAAAGACCTGAAGGTACATAAGTCACCCAGACCAGAGGAACTGCACCCTAGAGTTCTGAAAGAGGTAGCATTAGAGATTGTGGTGGCATTAGAAATGATTTTTCAAAAATCATTGGAGTCTGGCACAGTGCCAGAGGACTGGAAAAGTGCAAAATGTTACTCTACTCTTTAAGAAAGGAGGAAGGCAGCAGAAAGGAAATTATAGACCAGTTACCCTGACCTCAATGGCTGGGAAGATTAAGAGTCAATTGTTAAGGATGAGGTGATGGAGTACTTGGTGACACAGGACAAGATAGTACAATGTCAGTATGTACAATGTCAGGAAAAATCCTGCCTGATGAATAGTTGGAGGAGATGCAAGTAGAAGAGATAAAGGGGATGCAGTGGATGTTGTATATTTGGACTTTCAGATGGCCTTTGACAAAGTACTACACATGAGGCTGCTTACCAAGTTAAGAACCCATGGTATTACAGGAACGTTATTGATATGGTTAGAGCATTGGCTGATTGGTAGGAGGCAGCGAGTGGGAATGAAAGGCTCATTTTCTGGTTGGCTGCCAGTGACTAATGGTGTTCTGCAGTGGTCGGTGTTGGGATCACTTCTTTTTATGCTGTATATAAATGATTTAGATGATGGAATAGATAGCTTTGTTGCCAAGTTTGCAGATGATATGAAGGTTGGTGGAGGGGCAGCTAGTGTTGAGGAAAGAAGTAGAATACAGAAGGACTTAGACAGATTAGGAGAATGGGTAAGAAAGAGGCAAATGAAATACAATGTTGGAAACTACATGGTCATGCACTTTGTTAGTAAAAATAAATGTGCGGACTATTTTTTAAATGGGGAGAGAATCCAGGAATCTGCGATGCAGAGGGACTTGGGAGTCCTTGTGCAGAACACCCTGAAGATTAACTTGCAGGTTGAGTTGGTGGTGAGGAAGGCAAATGCCATGTTAGCATTTATTTCAAGAGGTCTAGAATACAAGAGCAAAGCTGTGATGCTGAGGCTTTAATAAACATTGGTGAGGCTTCACCTTGAGTACTGTGAACAGTTTTGGGCCCCTCATCTTAGTAACGATGTGCCGACATTGGAGAGGGTACAGAGGAGGTTCACAAAGATGATTCCAGGAATGAACGGGTTATCATCAGTGGTGCAGTGCTAGCCGGATTGCGTCCTGCACGGGATTGAGTCCCACACATCTTTAAGAAAAAAGCCAAAATAAACATGCCAATTAATTAGGTGCCGCCCAGGGTGATTTGAGTATCTCAGAAACTGCTGATCTCAACAGACTCTGGATTTTACGAAGAATGGTGCCAAAAAAAAAAAATCCAGCGAGTGGCTGTTCTGTGAGCGAAAACATCTTGTTAAATCCACTTGCTGGATTTTTTTTGTTTTTGGCATCGTTCTTGTAAACTCCAGAGTCTGTTGTGCGTAAAAATCCCAGGAGAACAGCAGTTTCTGAGATACTCAAATCTCCCTGGGTGGCACCTAATTAATTAGCTTGTCTATTTCAGCTTTTTTGTTAAAGATGTGCGGGACGCAATCTCGTGTGCTCTGGCTAGCATTGCACCACTGGTTATCGTACAAAGAACGTTTGGTGGCTCTGGGTCTGTACTCGCTGGAGTTCAGAAGGATGAGGGAGAATCTCATTGAAACCTTTCAAATGTTGAAAGGCCTAGACAGAGTAGATGTGGAAAGGATGTTTCCCATGGTGGGAGAGTCTAGGACAAGAGGGCACAGCCTCAGAATAGAGGGGCGCCCTTTCAAAACAGAGATGCGGAGAAATTTCTTTAGCCAAAGGGTGGTGAATTTGTGGAATTTGTTGCCACGTGCAGCTGTGGAGGCCAGGTTGTTGGGTGTATTTAAGGCAGAGATTGATAGGTGCTTGATTGGACATGGCATCAAAGTTACAGGGAGAACGCCAGGAACTGGGGTTGAGGAGGAGAAAGAAAAAAAGGATTAGCCATGATTGAATGGCGGAGCAGATTCGATGGGCCAGATGGCCTAATTCTGCTCCTATGTCTTATGATCTAAAAACAACAAAGTTAATGTCCTGGAGTGACCAAGTCAGAGTCCAGACCTCAATCCAATTGAGAATTTGTGGCTGGACTTGAAAAGGGCTGTTCATTGACGATCCCCATGCAATCTGACAGAGTTTGAGCAATTTTGTAAAGAAGAATGCAGTGTCCAGATGTGCAAAGCTCATAGAGACTTATCCACACAGACTCAAGGCTGTAACTGCTGCCAAAGGTGCATCTACTAAATACTGACTTGAAGAGGTGAATACTTATAAAATCAATTATTTTATGTTTTATATTTGTTATCAATTTAGATCAGTTTGTAGATATATGTCATCACTGACACAAAAGAGTTTTTTTTCTGTTGATCAGTGTCAAAAGAGCCAGGTTAACTCCACTATGATTCAGTGTTGTAAAACAATAAAACATGAAAACTTCCAAGGGGGGTGAATACATTTTAGAGGCACTGCATATAGCTAGGGTGCCTAAGACCTTTGCCCAGTACTTTATTTGTCAACATGGACTAGAGAATGAGGTTGTAAATCTGGTTGGAGCAAAAGACTTTGTGAAAGGCAAGGGTGGAGTGGGACAGGTGGCAAAGAAGTCACGTCAGGGATCGGGGGCATAGCCCAGGTGCAGACACACCCAGCCCTGAGACACCAGGCAAGGTCACTTCATTGCACACAATTGGTTTATTGATAATTACAGAAGGTCTCTCTGGTGCTCTGGTGCTTCCAGCTCTCTCCCCTCTCCCTTCCCCTTTTCCCAACTATGATTCTCCTCTCCCTACCCCCTTCCCACTCTCAGTCCATAAAAGAGACCAATAACAGAGTCAGGTTAATCATCACTCACATGTCGTGAAATTTGTTTTTTCTGTGCAGCAACAGTACAGTGGAATATGTAAAATTCCTATAGTACTGTGGAAAGGTCATGGACACCCTAGCTATATATATGAGCCTAAGACTTCTGCATAGCACTGTATGTAGTATTTCCAAGTGTTCTGTATGACTTGCAGAGATTTGGTGTCATCTTCTGAGATTTGTGCATTTTCCTTCAGGCTATAGTTTTCCGGGCAGGTTAGACACTGCAATTAGTTTCAGTGAGCCATGCATCAATAAAACCAGATTCCCCACCTCTATCCTTGTTTTCTTGCCCAGAGCTATTTACTTCATATTCTCCTATAAAACAACTGGATTTCTGGCTCAAGGCGTTTTTTCTTTGTTTATGGGTTAGGCCAATAGTAAAGTTATAAATCATATTTCTTTTGCTTTCTCCCTGCATTACTCCTTACTGACACTGTTTATGAGTTTTCTGTTTTGTTTTCAGAACGGTTATAAAGGTGACTTTGAACTTAGTGGAGTGACTATCGAGTGGACAGTGTGAAGAATGATATTTTATGGTGAAGTATGTGGAAAGTTATTATATAATACGATAGGAAGGCAACAGCAGTACAGACACGGGGTTCATCTGGAACTCTTTTCTTGTATGAGTGGTGGTAGTCAGAGCTTTCGCAAGGGAAATGCTTGGGAACATCAGAGTGAATCACCTTCAGGAATATAGGAAATAGCCAGGAAAAAAGGATAGATAGGATTATACTTCACCGAACTTTAATGAGCTTGATGGGTTTGATCTATAATTATATGATTCTGTTGATGAAAGTCTTCACAGTAGTTCAGCAATTGGTTTCTAAACAGATATTGTGTAACTCTATTTGAACTTGGGGATAGGATTGTCACAGATGGATGTGGAGACCAAGTTATTGAGTATGTTTAAAGTAGAGAATACAGGTACTTGATTAGTAAAAGGCATGAAAAGGTTACAAGGAGAATGGGGTGGAGCAGACTTGATGGGGCAAATGGTCTTTTTCTGCTCATATGTCTTTATGGTCTTTTGGTCTTATGAGGTTCTAATTAACTACAGCTAGAACTGGAGTTTAACGTAATTTGAAGGTTGCCGTAAATATTAATCTGCTTGACAATGAACAGCGTGCTATCCTAGATATTCTGTTCAAGCCAGAAAGCTATTCAGCAATGGCTCCACTATTGCTAGGAATAACAGGATGATAAATCGTCCATATACCTGAGGTTTAATGTGGTGCTGTGACAATGATGGAACTATGTCAACTGAGATATCTCATCACTTGAACTATCCTAAGAGCTATTTGTCAGACCCTGTTGGCTATTGCCACTATGAGATGTCTCCGAATCTGCAAAATAAGAATCTTTTACAACTTTTCTCCTTTTTAGTTGTATTCACCTTTCTATTATTGTCAGTTATTAAATGCTACACATAAAACTTGCTTGAAGAAGGACTTATTCTTAGCCATCTGCTGAAGGGTGCAATCAAAGTTTGTGGTTGGCAAGCAACTTCCCTAAATATATTTTGCCTCAAAATATTTAAGAAACTTGATTCTCAGCAGATGAAACTCCTAATATATCTTGACATTGTTGGTGTATTGGCATAAGCTTAGTACATTAGGAAAGATTCTAATTAGAATTGGCTATTTTGAAGGTAACGTGAGTGTAGAGGCAACATGCTAGAGTCATGGAGGCACACGACACTACCCAGATGATATCCACTTTGTCAACACAGTTGGTGCTCAGGCCTGTGGAAGTGAGATTCCCCCTTAAAATAGAGCAGCATGATCTCTAAAAGCAAGCATCATACAGTAGCAGTGGGAAGTAGGGAGGACAACAAGTATAAATCCTAATCCTTATGCTGCGAGTGCTGTTGAACAGCTTCAGAAAAGCTGATGCTGCTTCAAAGAAGAAGATAGCCGCAAAAACACAGTGCAGGCGAACAAAAACTCATTTTAAAGGCATTTGGCCAAGACCAACAGGTTAAAATGACAGAATAGGAAATATTTCTTTTTATAGCATGATATTTTAAGGTTTTATGTGATATTTTGACCTTCAGTTCAGATTAATTTTCTGATACGGTATCACGGTGGCCCCTTGTGTGACACAAGTAGTGTAAAGTTGGAAGCAGAAGAATAAGCAGCAATCCATAGAGCTGCCTCACATTTGTCAAAATGTCACAATGACTAAAGCTAGGGAGTCATCACTGAAGAGCTGATATAATCTAAGCAAATGCTGCCGTGAGGTTTATTATAGCAAGATCCCCGAAAACATTGAGATGAAATACTCTAAAATCGGCTCTAGTGATGTGGAGTGAGGAATAAACACTGGTGTAGAACCTGCACTTTTGGGGATAGTATTCTGGGACCTTTCACACTTATATAAGAACAGGGTTAGGAAGCTGAATATTCAACACACAGATGGAACTTAGTTTAAAGTCTCATCCAGCAGATTATACCACCTAACTTTCTGACGACTTTGTCAACTAAACATGAAATTATCTTGAACTAATTTGCTGTCCAGCCCAATATTCTATCAGTTATTTCCAAGTTAGGAACTTGGAAATTCCGTAGAAAAACTAAGAAATTGGAGGGATACATCAAAAACTTGATAAAGAGAGTGCTAAGGGAGAGTTCTGGAGGACCAGAGGGAAAGCTTGAAAGCTCCTGAAGGAAAACATAAAGGCTTCAAGGAGAAAGCACGGGAACCCCACAGAGAAAGCATGGGGACCCCACAGAGAAAGCACAGGGACCCCACAGAGAAAGCACAGGGACCCCACAGAGAAAGCACGGGGTGCCGACAGAGAAAGCACGGGGTGCCGACAGAGAAAGCACCGGGACCCCACAGAGAAAGCACGGGGTGCCGACAGAGAAAGCACTGGGACCCCACAGAGAAAGCACGGGGTGCCGACAGAGAAAGCACCGGGACCCCACAGAGGAAGCACGGGGTGCCGACAGAGGAAGCATGGGGTGCCAACAGAGAAAGCACCGAGACCCCACAGAGGAAGCACGGGGTGCCGACAGAGAAAGCACCGGGAGCCCACAGAGGAAGCACGGGGTGCCGACAGAGAAAGCACCGGGAGCCCACAGAGGAAGCACGGGGTGCCGACAGAGAAAGCACCGGGACCTCACAGACAAAGCACGGGGTGCCGACAGAGAAAGCACCGGGACCCCACAGACAAAGCACGGGGTGCCAACAGAGAAAGCACCGGGACCCCACAGAGGAAGCACGGGGTGCCGACAGAGAAAGCACGGGGTGCCAACAGAGAAAACACCGAGACCCCACAGAGGAAGCACGGGGTGCCGACAGAGAAAGCACCAGGACCCCACAGAGGAAGCACGGGGTGCCGACAGAGAAAGCACCGGGACCCCACAGACAAAGCACGGGGTGCTGACAGAGAAAGCACCGGGACCCCACAGAGGAAGCACGGGGTGCCAACAGAGAAAGCACCGGGACCCCACAGACAAAGCACGGGGTGCTGACAGAGAAAGCACCGGGACCCCACAGAGGAAGCACGGGGTGCCGACAGAGAAAGCACGGGGTGCCAACAGAGAAAGCACCGGGACCCCACAGACAAAGCACGGGGTGCTGACAGAGAAAGCACCGGGACCCCACAGACAAAGCACGGGGTGCTGACAGAGAAAGCACCGGGACCCCACAGAGGAAGCACGGGGTGCCAACAGAGAAAGCACCGGGACCCCACAGAGGAAGCACGGGGTGCCGACAGAGAAAGCACCGGGATCCCACAGAGGAAGCACGGGGTGCCGACAGAGAAAGCTAGACCTGCCACATACGAAAAGCCTGAATTCATGAGAGAAAACTCATGGACTCCAAATAAAAAACTCAGTGAGCCAAGAAAAGAATCTTCCAATGAAGAAAGAAAGCCACATGCTTCCAGACAGAAGCCCCAGTGACGTCAGGAGAAACCTGAGAAAGACTAAGGGGTTGACATTCCTCAGAAAAATGAGTCAGGAATCCAGAATGTTGGCTCAGAATGGCCTGAAGTGGAAGCTTGGAGTCTTCAGAGAGAATGACCAGAAGCTCCAGTGAAAAACCTCAGAGACTACAGATGGAAAGATGAATGACTTCAGTGAGGAAATACAGAGACTCAAACCAGAAAGTTTAGAGACTGCAGAAGAGAAGATCAGAGACCCTGTGGGAAAATATAGTCAACAGGGACAAACAACAGTTTCTCCAGAGGGAAAGCTTACAGACTCTAGTGAGGAAGTCCAGCTTCTTAAGAAAGAAGGTTAAGGTGCTCCAAAGGGCTATCTTAGTGTCTGTAAAGAGAGCATTCGGTAGAAAAGCTCAACCTCCAGGGTGAAATCCAAGAGTGTTCAGAATGAAAATTTAGTATCGAGAGCAAAACGTTAAGAAACTCTACAGAGAAAGCAGATTCTCCACGGAGGAAGCCCCAATTCTCCAAGGGGAAACTGAGACAACATATCAACTCCAGTGGGAATGCTCAGAGTTTCCACAAAGATAGGCTTTAGCGAGGAAACTCAGAGTCTCAGGAAGGCTCAGATTCCAGAGATAAAGCTCTGTGAATCCTTGGAATAAGCTACAAGAATATAGAAATAGATCTTAAAGATGACAACATTCAGAGATTGCAGAAACAAGCTCGATAAGTCCCTAAACATAGCACACAGTCTCCAGAGATTTGAAATTAAGAGGCGGTTTAGGCAGAGGTGTGAAAATGCCCAGGAGCTCCAGAGAGAAGCTCATACAGTTCAGGTAGACAGCTCAGAGAGACCATAAAACATAGAAGCAGAATTAGGCCATTCAGCCCATTGAGTCTGCTCCACCATTTCATCATAGCTGATCCCAGTTCTCACTCAACCCCATACACCTACCTTCTCACCGTATCCTTTGATGCCCTGACCGATCAGGAAATGATCAACTTCCACCTTAAATATAAGCATGGATTTGGCCTCCACCACAGTCTGTGACAGAGCATTTCACAGATTTGCTACTCTCTGGCTAAAAATATTCCTCCTTACCTGCGTTCTAAAGGGTTGCCCCTCAATTCTGAGGCTGTGCCCTCTAGTTCTGGATATCCCCACCATAGGACACATCCTCTCCATATCCATCCTTTCTAGTCCTTTCAACATTCGATAGGTTTCAATGAGAACTCCCCTCATTCTTTTAAATTCCAGTGAATACAGTCTCAAAGCTGCAAAATGCTCCTCATATGTTAACCCCTTCAGTCCCAGAATCATCCTCGTGAACCTCCTCTCGACTCTCTCCAATGACAACACAGCTTTTCTGAGATATGGAGCCAAAAGCTGTTAACAATACTCCAAGTGTGGCCTGACTAATATCTTATAAAGCCTCAGCATGATCTCCTTGCTTTTATATTCTATTCCCCTTGAAATAAATGCCAATATTGAATTTGCCTTCTTTACCACAGACTCATCCTGTAAATTAACCTTTTGAGAATCTTGCACGAGGATTCCTAAAGTCTCCCTGCACCACTCCACCTATCTTCTCTCAGGACTCTAGGATGTAGTCCATCTGGCCCAGGTGACTTATCCACCTTAAGACCTTTGAGTTTGCCAAGCACTTTTTCCTTTGTAATAGCAATGACACATATTCCTGCCCCTGACACTCACGGACCTCTGGCACACTGCTAGTGTCTTCCACAGTGAAATCAGGTGCAAGGTACCCATTAAGTTCATTTGCTATTTCTTTGTGCCTCATTACTACCTCACCAGCATTATCTTCCAGTGGTCTAATATCAACTCTCACCTCCATTTTACTCTTTATATAACAGAAAAAACTTACAGTATCCTGCTTTATATTATTGGCTAGTCTGCCCTCATATTTCATCTTTTCCCTTCTTATAGCTTTTTGAATTGCCTGTTGTTGGATTTTAAAAGCTTCACAACCATCCAACTTCCCACTCACTTTTGCTACCTTAGTTGCCCTTTCCTTAGCTCTAATGCAGTCCTTAACTTCCTTTATCAGCTACAGTTCCCTGCCATTTGAGAACTTCTTCCTCTGTGGGACATATCTATCCTGTGCCTTGTGAATTATTCCCAGAAACTTCAGCCATCTCTGCTCTGCCATCGTCCCCACCAGTAACCTTCTCCAATCCACCTGGGCAAGCTTCCCTCTCATGCCTCTGTAATTTTCTTTATTCCATTGCAATACAGATTTGTGTGAGTTATGGTTCTTTCTCTCAAATGGCAGTATTAATTGAATCATACTATGATCACTGCCTCCTAAGGGCTCCTTCACACTAAGCTCCCTAATAAGATCTGGGTTATTACACAACACCCAATCTAAGATAGCCTTTTCCTGAGTCGGCTCAAGCACAAGAGGCCTCCAGAAATATCAGAGATTTCCAAACTAAGCTAAGAAGGTCCGGAGAGCAAGATCTGACTGTCCATAGAGCAAGTGTCTGCAGAAGAAAAATCAGGATCTCCACAGGTAAGCGGAAGAATGGCCACTGGGAAAGCACATAGTCTCAGCACAGAGTGAAAGATCAGACATTTTTTGAGGGCATTCTCAGGGAGGTCAGAAAGAAAGCTGAGGGACTCCAGAGGAAATGCTCAGAGTTTCCAAGGACAAAGTTCAGAGAGTCCAAAGAGAAAATTTGTGGAAGAAAGCTATGATTAAGGAGGTTCAGTGAAAGGGGTAGAAATGCTGAGAGACTCCCAAGAGAAAGCTCAGTGCTGAGCAAGTACAGACTGTCTAAAGAGAATTCTAGTGGAGTCCAGACAACTCTGGAGAAAACTCAAATGGTCTTATGGGAAAGTTCAAAAACTTTCAAAGAAAAGTTCATGATCTGTCAAGGAAGTGCTCCGAATACCCAAAGACAAAGGTTGTCTCCAACGAGAGAGCACAGCAAATACAGGGAGAGTGATCAAGGAGAACAGGAAGAAAACAATAACCAATCTAGCATTTTACCAATTCAGATATTTTAGTAATATCAAGAGGAAAGGGTGGGTAGAATGTGGGGGAAAAAGAGGGATGGAGGGGCAGGTGGGGGTTGGGCTGGCTTGTGTGAAAGGATGTGATGGTGACAAGATTTAGTGTGAGCTTATGAAATCAAGGTGACAAGTTTTAATGAATTGATATAAATTTGAGCACTTTGGAGAGGCAAGTTAAACATTCATGTTGTGCATACTTTTTAATCATGTACACCGAAGCATTATTATAATTATTAGGACAGGCATATGCTGCAGATTAATCCCATCTCTGCACAAACTGTCTTGTTACTTCATGCAGTCTGAGCTGGGCATGCTCAGGTATAAGAATTTTGTTTACTTAAGCAACAAACTATGGAATATCATCTCAGGGGTAAAATGGTTTGTCAGCTTTTCAGGTTAGAAGGCTGCATTCTGCTGTGTTCCTTCAGCAGATTGTTGCTTCACACTCCGGCATCTGCAGTCTCTTGTGTCTTCTGTGTTACCTACGTGCTTCAAGTGTATCACAACTGAGAACATACATATTTGAAAACGCAAACAACAGGAATTCTGCAGATGCTGGAAGTTCAAGCAACACACATCAAAGTTGCTGGTGAATGCAACAGGCCAGGCAGCATCTCTAGGAAGAGGTACAGTCGACGTTTCAGGCTGAGACCCTTCGTCAGGACTAACTGAAGGAAGAGTTAGTAAGAGATTTGAAAGTTGGAGGGGGAGGGGGAGATCCAAAATGATAGGAGAAGACAGGAGGGGGAGGGATGGAGCCAAGAGCTGGACAGGTGATAGGCAAAAGGGGATACGAGAGGATCATGGGACAGGAGGTCCAGGGAGAAAGACAAGGGGGGGGGACCCAGAGGATGGGCAGGGGGTATAGTCAGAGGGATAGAGGGAGAAAAAGGAGAGTGAGAGAAAGAATGTGTGTATAAAAATAAATAACAGATGGGGTACGAGGGGGAGGTGGGGCATTAGCGGAAGTTAGAGAAGTTGATGTTCATGCCATCAGGTTGGAGGCTACCCAGACGGAATATAAGGTGTTGTTCCTCCAACCTGAGTGTGGCTTCATCTTTACAGTAGAGGAGGCCATGGATAGACATGTCAGAATGGGAATGGGATGTGGAATTAAAATGTGTGGCCACTGGGAGATCCTGCTTTCTCTGGCGGACTGAGCGTAGGTGTTCAGCAAAGCGGTCTCCCAGTCTGCATCGGGTGTCACCAATATATAGAAGGCCACATCAGGAGCACCGGACACAGTATATCACCATACACACATCCTTTCTCTCACTCTCCTTTTTCTCCCTCTGTCCCTCTGAATATACCCCTTGCCCATCCTCTGGGTTCCCCCCCCCCCCGTCTTTCTTCCTGGACCTCCTGTCCCATGATCCTCTCATATCCCCTTTGCCAATCACCTGTCCAGCTCTTGGCTCCATCCCTCCCCCCTCCTGTCTTCTCCTATCATTTTGGATCTCCCCCTCCCCCTCCCACCTTCAAATTTCTTACTAACTCTTCCTTCAGTTAGTCCTGACGAAGGGTCTCGGCCTGAAACGTCGACTGTACCTCTTCCTAGAGATGCTGCCTGGCCTGCTGCGTTCACCAGCAACTTTGATGTGTGTTACATACATATTTCAACGTAGTTCCAAATCTGTGGGATGTTTCACTTCTCCAAGAGAGCTGTTCATGTATGTCCTCATGCTCTCAATAATTATCTTCACAGTGAACTCAGCAGTGTTGGTATACAGCCATGAAGATGAAATGAAACCTTCCAATAATCACCGATTTTACATCAAAACAGACTTTAATATTAGAACCAGATTTAATATCACTGACCTGTGTCATGAAATTTCTTGTTTTATAGCAGCATTACAGTGAAATACATAAAAATGCTATATATTACAATAAAATATATAAAAATAAATTAAATAGTGTAAAAACAGAACAAGAATAATGAAAGTGGTGTTCATGAGTTGGTTCATTGTCTGTTCTGAAATCTGGTAGCGGAGAGGTGGAAGCTGTTCCTAAAATGTTGAGTGTGTCTCCCTGATGACAGTAACAAGGAGACAGTACGTCCTCGGTGATGAAGGCTCCTAATAATGGATGAGGCCTTTCTGAGGCCTCACCTTTAGAAGGTGTCTTTGATGCTAGGAAGGGTAGTGCCCATGATGGAGCTAGCTGAGCGTGCAGCCTTCTGGAGATTTTCCGATCCTGTGCAGTGGCAGTTAGAATGCCCTCCACAGTACACCTGCAAGAGTCTCTGGTGACATACTAAATCTCTTCAAACTCCAAAGGAAACATAATCGCCATCAATAATAGTAACCAGGGTTATGTCTGTCAACTTGATTAGGCCTGTTATTAGAACAGCCAGCGGCTTATATGACAATAAAATGCCCATCATAAAGAGGAACATTCAGCATAAGGGTACTCATCCAATCTAGAAAAACTGAATGCCTTTCAATATCATCTAAGGTGCTGTCGTATTCTCATTGCATATTAAATGCTGCACAAGACTTCAGCTGCATGGGGAGGGGGATAGAACTGATGTTTGTGTTTGCCAGTAACATCAAGGAAATTACTGTAGAATAAAGAGGATGAGTAAGTCTCAAGTGGATTAATAGAGTTATTGAGTTATTGAGCTTTTTATTTTATCATATAGGAGCACTAATACAATAGTCATTTTGCATTAGTATTCATCACTGCCATACAGAAAAGCAGTAGACTCACCTTCCACAGTGGCAGTATCTCATTACATGGTCTCTCACACATACATAAAAGCACAACATTTTTTTAATATTCAGAATGGAAGTAAGTTAGGTCTACGATTCTCGAGCAGATCTACTGGGCAAATCACAGTCATTTATCACACTGTCTGATCTTCATTTCTAAATATTATTTCTGCACTAAAATCATTACATTTGTATGCCTGTGGGCACTTCATTGATAATGTCAGGTTGGATCTTTATATATCTCACCTGGAATCCCCCTTAGGTCATTCTGAAATATTTTACTTCTTGTTCATCAAGAAATCTTGCTACCTTGACAAGCATTTGTTAGAATATTTGCTGTTCATCTTGGATCTGATGTAGTACATTCAGATCAACACTTTTAATGTCATTAAGATGGTGTTAATGTCATCTTGTTTATTAGTATGGCAACATAATGTATTATTCTCAAAAGAGATGTTCCATGTGTTAAATTTTGTTTAAATATTGATGCTAGAAATCCACAATAAAAATAGAAAATACTGTACATGCTTGTGAGGTCAGGCAGCATTTCTGGAGAGAGAATCTGAGTTTCCGGTTGAAGACCCTTTGTCAGAACCGATAAAGAGAGAAAACAGGTTAGTTTTAAGTTGCACAGGGATTGGGGAGGGATGAATAGGACAAAGGGAATATCTCTGACAGCATAAGGCCAGGGGGACCACAGGGACAGGCTCTTCACAAAATAGTCCAGTTGAGTGACATTAGGGAGAATGAAAGGAAAAAAAAGAAAGCAAGTCCCTCGCTGTTTGCCAGGCAAACATCGGTGGACTGACAATACTTGGAGGCATGATTGCTGTTCTTTCCCTATCTAGGACTTTACTGAAATTGCATTTGGTTCATTTTATGTCTCCTAGTCCTTTATCAGTTCACATACAAACATGCACATTAGAAGCAAGAATATGTTACAAGACCCCTCACGCTTGCTCATTTGTTTGATAAGGTCGTGGTTGATCTAATTACAATTTACTGTGAACTCCTAACTCACACAGTCACCTTTCACCCTTTGCTTATCAAGAATCCATCCACCTCTGTCTTAAAAATATTCAAAGCCCTTGCTTCGACTCCTTTTTGAGATAGACAGATCCAAAAAAACTATGACACACTGAAGATAAAACTCTGTCTTATAAGAGCAACCAACTATCTTTAATTCTAGATTCATCCTGCCAAGGCCCCTTGAGATCTTACAATAGTCATGTCACAATCTGTTAAAGTCCAGTGGATACAAGTCTAGCCTGTCTAACTGCTACTTATAAGATAACTCCTTTTTCAAGATTAGTCTTGTAAATATTCTCTGAACTGCATTAACTTTCCTTAAATTTGGAGACCTTCATACAATACTCCAGATTGGTCTGACCATCCTAGCATCCTATTTACTCTCACTTGGGAGCATTAAATAACCTTGAGTCAGTGCACCAGAGCCACTCAGGAGCCCTGCATAAGAAACAGAAAATGTACCTCACAAACTAAACACCCTTCCGTTCCATTAGGCTTCCACTCCATCAGTGGCGGAGTCTGCAGTTTCCACAATAACCTCATGATTCATTCTGGACACAAAATCAGAATAAAAACTATTTATCTTCAGTCCCAAAGGATTTCAAAGAAGGAGATATAATGGAGAAAAACCTTCTTAATTTTCTTTTCATTTCCCAGAAAAAATCTCTAATATCAGAATCAGAATCAGGTTTATTATCACTGGCATTTGATGTGAAATTTGTTAATTTAGCAGCAGCAGTTCAATGCAATACATAGCCTAGCAGAAAGAGAGAAAAATAAATAAAATAAAACATCATCATAAATAAACAAGTAAATCAATTACGTATACTGAATAGATTTAAAAGACTGTGCAAAAACAGAAATACTGTATATTAAAAAAGTGAGGAAGTATCCAAAGCTTCAATGTCCATTTACGAATCGGATAGCAGAGGAGAAGAAGCTGTTCCTGAATTGCTGAGTGTGTGCCTTCAATCTTCTGTATCTCTTACCTGATGGTAACAGTGAGAAAAGGGCATGCCCTGGGTGCTGGAGGTCCTTAATAATGGACACTGCCTCTGAGACTTCACTCCCTAAAGATGTCTTGGGTACTTTGTAGGCTAGTACCCAAGATGGACCTAACTAGATTTACAACCCTCTGCAGCTTCTTTCAATCCTGTACAGTAGCCCCTCCATACCAGACAGTGATGCAGCCTGTCAGAATGCTCTCCATAGTACAACTATAGAAGTTTTTGAGTGTATTTGTTGACATGTCAAATCTCTTCAAACTCCTAATAAAGTATAGCTGCTGTCTTACCTTCTTTATAACTACATCGATATGTTGGGACCAGGTCAGATCCTCAGAGATCTTGACACCGAGGAACTTGAAGCTGTTCGATCTCTTCACTTCTGATCCCTCTATAAGCATTGATATATGTTCCTTCATCTTATCCTTCCTGAGTCCACAATCAGCTCTTTTATCTTACTGATGTTGAGTGCCAGGTTGTTGCTGTGGCACCACTCCACTAGTTGGCATATCTCACTCCTGTACGCCCTCTCGTCACCACCTGAGATTCTACCAACAATGGTTGTATCATCAGCAAATTTATGGATGGTATTTGAGCTATGCCTAGCCACACAGTCATGGGTATCTAGAGAGTAGAGCAGTGGGCTAAGCACACACCCCTGAGGTGCGCCAGTGTTGATTGTCAGCGAGGAGGATATGCTATCACCATTCCACACAGACTGTGGTCTTCCGGTTAGGAAGTCAAGGATCCAATTGCAGAGGGATGTACACAGGCCCAGGTTCTGTTAGTTTCTCTAATTATTTACTGTATCTAAATAAAATTATTTTGCAAATAATGCACAATGATACCAGATTCCTCTATACTTCAGAGCTCAGCAATTGCTCGTTATCTAGATAACATGATATTTTTCCTATTAAAATGGACAAGTTACATTTTCTCACCCTATATGCCAATTGTCATTTCTTTTCACACTTTCATAGACTTCCTATGAAGATTCCTTATGTCCTCTTCACACCTTGATTTCCTCTCTATCCTTTTTGCCATCTGTAAGTTTAGCATCCATACCTCTGGTGCCTTCATCTAAGTCATTTATATAAACTGGAACCCCACTCATTACCTCTTGCCAACCTGAAAATTATACACTTCCGTCCTGATGAAGGATCTTGGCCCGAAACTTTGACTGTTTAAACTTTTCCATAGATGCTGTCCAGCCTGCTGAGTTCCTCCAGCATTTTGTGTGTGTTGCTTGGATTTCCAGTGTCTGCAGATTTTCTCTTGTTTGTGATATACTCATGCCTACGCTGTTTCTTTTTAACTATGTAATTTTCTCTCCAGTTCAAAACTCCAATAACAGCTTCTAACTTACTAAGCTATGACGTTTTATTTAGCACAATAACCCTTAATATGGTATCTTTTTAAGCCTTCTGGAAATTAAAGTGTAGAGACCAATTCTCTACACCCACCAATTCCTTATTATCCACAGCAAATCTACCAATTCATGTAGCATATCCACTACATGCACCAGTTCTTCAAAGAACTGCTGCCAGCTGGTCAAGTATAATTTCCCTTCCATGAAACTCCATTGTCTTTGTCTTATTACCTTGAACTTTGTCCAAGTGTTGTATATACCATGACATCTTCAAATAACAGCTTCTAAAACTTTCCCAATAACAGATGCTGACCTAATTGACTCCTAGTTTCTTACGTTCTGTCCCCAACCCTTTTTGTATGAAGGTGTAACACTTACTATATTCTAATCTAATGAATACTTTCCTGAACCTTGAGAATTTTGGAAAGCTAAAACCAATGCATCAACTGTCTCATTAGCCACTTCTTTTAATATTTCAGGATGAACTCTGTTAGGATCCAAAGACTTGTCAACCTGCAGTTCTTCCAAATTACTCAGTACCACTGCCTGGATGCTTGTAATTTTCTGATGTCCTTCCCACTTTTTTCAATTCTATAATGTCTGATATTATTTACCTGTTTATTTATCCTAGGTTTTCTGTTATAAATTTCCTGCACTTATTCACTTTCAATGAATATTCACTTTGTTAGATTTTGTTTTACACATCTTCTAAGATTCTTACCATTGGTTCTTATATTTCTTGCTGACTTTACCTCATACTCTTTTTTTTCCTTCACAATAAAGCATTTAGCTCTTCTTGGCTTTTTTGGAGTCTGTCTTCTGAACTTTGTGCAATTATATGTGTTTACTTTAAGCTTGATACTTTATATTCTAAAAGATCCTCTTAAATGCCTACCATCATATCTATGACATGAGAAATTCTGCAGATGCTGTAAATCTAAAGATCCTGGGGTATTTTGTCTTCTTCTTCCTTATTAATCTTTTTATTGATTTAGAAAGAGCATATATACAAACAAGAGGAGAATTATCTCAAATATATATATCAATAACAATACAAACAGAAAGTGAAATAGACATTATCAAAATCATATATAGTATTAAGCAAATACATAATATATAATAAAAAGACAACTAATTCTGTTCTTATCAATTCATAGAGAGAGAAAAAAAAACATTAAATTTTTAAAATGAGAAGAAATAAAATCCCACTACACTATAAGAAAAAAGGAAAAAAAAAGGGGGACTGGGCAGTCCATTCTGAGGATACGACTTTCTGATCAAATCTACACCTTCAAAAAAAACTGGAAGAGTAATAAATCAAATCAAGTGAAAATAATGAATAAAAGGTCACCAGATTTGCTCAAATTTAAAGGATGTATCAAATGTCCGACTTCTTATTTTCTCTAAACAGGACATAATGGAGGAAAGCCAAAAAAAGACAGTAGAATCCTTCCACTTCAACAAAATGGCTGTCCCAGCCAATAAAGTTGAAAAGGCTATCATACGTTGAGCAGAAACAGGAATATTTCCTGCTTCCAATGGGATAATCCCAAAGATTGCCGTAAGTAAATTAGGTCGTAGGTCCAGATCCAAGACTTTTGATAGCGTTTTAAAAACATCTCTCCAAAAATTATCTAGCTTTATACAAGACCAAAGCATATGAGTTAAAGTGGCCACCTCAATATTACATCTGTCACAAATAGGATTAATGTTGGAAAAAATACGTGCTAGTTTATCCTTTGACATATGGGCCCAATGCATTAACTTGAACTGTATCAAGGAATGACGGGCACAAATAGATGAGTTATTAACCAAATGGAAAATTTTACTCCATTGATTATCTGAAAATGACTCTTGAAATTCCAATTCCCAAGCACGTTTAATTTTATCGTTAGATATCATGCGTAAATTCAATAACTGTTTATAAATTATAGCTATCAATCCCTCTTGAAGTGGTTTAAGCTGAAAGAGAGCATCTGTCATATTAAGTGGAAAAGCAGAAGGGTAATTTGGCAGCAAACCACGTAAGAAATTCCTAATTTGTAAATATCTAAAAAAGTGTACGTTGGATAAATCATATTTATCCACTAACTGAGAAAAAGACATTAAACAATCCCTAAAAACAAATCTGAAAAAGTTGTTATTGCCTTGGTTTTCCAAGTTAAAAAGGCCTTATCCAAAATTGATGGTTTAAAAAAATAATTGAGGTGGATATTACTAGAAAGAACAAAATTATTTAACTCAAAAAATCTACGAAACTGAAACCAAATTCATAATGTATGTTTAATAATTGGATTAAAATCTTGTCTACTAATCTTAAAAAACAAAAAGGCAGGAGGAGCTCCCAGTAAGGCGAAAGATAACCCCTTCACTGAGTTTTCCTCCAAATCCAACCATGAAGGACATTCATGTATGTCTGAATAATGAATCCAAAAAGTAATGTATTGAATATTAATTGCCCAATAATACATTCTAAGATTTGGTAAAGCCATACCACTGTCCTTTTTAAATTTCTGCAATAAGTGTTTACCTGATCTAGGATTTTTATTATTCCAAATATAAAATAAGATTATAGCGTCCATTCTGTTAAGAAAACGTTTTAGGAACAAAGGAAGGAACTGCCTGAAATATATATAAGAATTTCGGTAGAACTATCATTTTAATAACATTAATTCGACCTACTAATTATAATGTCAACATGTTGGTCCATGTCTTTCTCTTGTGCCGTGATGAGGCCACCTCAGGGTGGAGGAGCAACACCTCATACTCTGTCCAACCTGATGGCATGAAGATCAATTTCTACTTCTGGTAAAAAAAAATCCCTCCCCCTCCCCTCTTCTTCTATTCCCCAGTCTGGACTCTTACCTTTTCTCACCTGCCTATCACCTCACCCTAATGCCCCTCCTTTTTTCCTTTTTTTCTATGGTCAACTCCCTTCTCCTATCAGATTCCTCCCTCTCCAGCCCTTTACCTTTCCTACACACTTGGCTTCACCAATCACCTTCTAGCTATCCTCCATCCCCTCCCTCACCTTTTTTATTCTGGTGTCTTCTCCCTTCCATTCCTGTCCAAAAGAAGGGTCTCAGCCCAAAATGTTGATTGTTTATTCCTTTCCATAGACGCTGCCTCACCTGCTGAGTTCCTCCAGTATTTTGTGTGTGTGTGTTTCGCTGTATCTATAAACTTTATTTGTCAATTTACTTGAGTTAGATCTGCTTTTGTGTCTTATAATTGGCTTTATTTAAATTTAAATACTGGATTCAGAGCCATGCTTCTCTCCCTCAAACTAAATGTAAAGCTCTATCATATTACGATTGTTGCTACCTAGGGATGTCTTCATAATGAGGGCATTAATTAATCCTGTCTAATTGCACAATACCAGGTCTGGCAAACCTTGCTCTCTGGTTGACTCCAGAATGTTTTGCTCTCAGAAACTACTGTGACAATACACTATGAACTCCTATTCAGGCTGTCTCTTGTCTGTTTGATTTTTCCAGTCTATATGTGTATTTCTATCTCCTGTGATTATCACCATTTGTGTAACTCTTAGGCTCACCCAGCTCACGTTCATCTAGGGAATCAGCCGTTGGCCACGCCAAACTGGGTAATCACGTTTGTGTGGATGCTGTGTAATGTACCCCCAGTTACAAACCCACAACGCAAAATATCAGACAGTACACCATATGCAATTAAATTATAGACTTTATGAATCTTAATCTGAATAGGGTTAGTAATGAAAATAAACAAAATAAAAGAAGGGCCTAAGTCAAAGTCAAAGTCAAAATGGAGCTCGCTCAGTAGTCATTCTTCCACCATCAGTCTCCTTCGAACGTCACCGACCTTCGGACCCTCAGATCTCAGTCCACTCCATCTGGTGGTCTCCCAGCACTCTCCACATGCATCTTCTCTTTTCATCTCTCCTCGACAAAAGACCGCAAAAAACCCGACTCCCAGACACACAAGAAAGAACAACATTTCTCCCATTGGATAGCCACTGAATTCCAAAGTCCCATTATCTCTAGTCATAACCCAAACATTGCTGCTACAGAGAAACCATTACCTTATCAGTGGAACATTACATAGAAGCCATTACATTAGCCTTAGCAGTGAAACCTTACAGTGTGTTACATATGTTTATAACAAGTTTACATTATTTCTTTCACTATACTCTAAACTGTTAAATGGTCAATATGAGGAGACATGTATACCGTTCCCATAAGTGAATTCTTGTGTTGATTTCTTCATCCAAACTGCATCTCTATCCTTGCTTCCTGAACCCAGGTCATCTCTCCCTTTACTGGACCAAATCCATCATTAATTAACATACACACTCCTTCATCTTTTCTTAAATATCTGTCCTTTCTAATTTTCACATGCAGCTCATTATTCAGGACCTAATCTATGTAATCCTTCAGCCATTTCTCTATAATGGATATCATATTAGATTGTATCTGATTTTGCACTCAGTTCATTTGCTTTGTTTTGAATGTCACACGCACAGAAGTGCGAACAATTTAGATTTGTTGTTTCTTTTTTTTTGCAACCTCTAGCCTTATCTACATGATATACTCTTAAATTTCGACACTCCACTCCCCTTTCTGTCATGGCTTAGTAATCACTTGTCAGATCAATACCTTCCTAGCCTTGTTTTTATCTTTGCTTTACCACATCTCTGCAACTTTAAGCCCCTGTCTTCATTATTTAGATTGAAATCTTTTCTCCTTTCTTATTTATGCAGCCCGATTCAGATGTGGACTTCCACAATATTACTGTTTCTACTTTTCTCACTACTGTTGTCAGTGCTCCATGAACAAAATCCACTTCTTCCAATTTAGATCAACAGCCTATAATCTACAAGTGCTACTTGAATCCTAAATAACTCTCAGTGTCTCCACCTGATTAACACAAGGCGTTATATTAACTTGTGGCTTCTCTTCTAAGTACATGTTTAAGCATCACCAATGTATATAAGAAAAAATGTTCAATAGGCTCTGGGTAAATTTAAGACCATCATGAAATGTAATGTTGCAAAGCCATGTCTGAAGATACTGTGTGCATATGTAGTGTATTTTCTCAAAAAGCAAAGTCCCTTTTGCAAATATTGGCCCACAGCCTAGAGAAATATTTGACACTTTGCAATTATCCTTTCAAAAGGAATATCAGTGAAATCCACATCCCGGACTTCTGGATCAAAAGATGAAACATCTTGTTCCTGCACAGTTGATTTAGAAATTATAACACAAAGGCAAGTAGCTTGGCTCAACCAATCCTCGTTGTAATTTTCCTCTGTTTAAGAAAGAATCCCATTTCTATTTGTCCATCTGCTTCCTTTATCTACCTACTTTAACTTCTCCCATTTAACTCAGCAAAGTCTGTTTTGTCATCACCTGCAGTATCTGAGCATCAATCTGATACTCTCCGTACCACTGAATGAAGATTTTTAAAAATTTCTGTACAGGATATGAACAACGCTGGAGAGGTCAGTATGTCATGTTATCCAACTGAATGGCGTGCTAGGCCCTTTCAGAGAACAGAACAGTCTGTCTCTACTCTCATACTCAAAACTTATTCTTAGTTTTCTTAGCCAAATAAAACTTCACATTTAAATTATTGCTATTTGAAAGCTGTGAGTACTGACATTGTTCTTGGCAAGATCTGAAAGTTCATTTCATTGGGGACAAATGCAGATGCTGCATCAGAATCATAGAAATGTAGAAAAGGAAACTTTCAGTCCATTGGGTCTACACTGAACAAAAAAAGCGATTTTATATTCATCCCTCTTTCTCAGTTTTAGCGCATAGCCTTTCATTTGTGGTGTATCTAGATAACTTTTAGTTGTTGAAGTCCCTGGTCTGCAATATCTAATCATTCAAAAATACAAATCCAATTGTCTATCTTTTTTTCACATAATATACAGTTTTAGGCATTAGCTGTGCTTCCTTCCCAACTTAAGGCTTAATTTTCAAATGGTTATATTATCATCTCAGTTAATTTTTTTTTGATAAGTAAACACATTTAGAGATCTCTTTTCCATACACTTAAGTGGTTCCAGTTTACATAATTTTAAGACTGTAAGATATAGAAGCAGAATTAGACCATTCAGCTGATGTATTATTCTCTCAACCCCATTCTCCTGCCTTCTCCCCATAACCTTTGATGCCTTGACTAGTCAAGAAACCATCAACCTACTCTTTAAATATACTTAATGACTTGGCCTGCACAACCACTTGCAGCAATTTAGTCACAGATTCACTACTCGCTGGCTAAAGAAATTCCTCCTCATTTCAGTTTTAAATGGGTGTTCCTTTAGGCTGAATGTGTGCCCTTTGGTCCTAGACTCACCTATTACAGGAAACTTCCTCCTGACATCCACTCTATCAAGACCTTTCAATATTTAATAGGTTTCAATGAGACCCCTCCTCCCCATTCTTCTAAACTCCAGAAAGTACTGGCCCAAAGCCATCAAATGCTCTTACTACATTAACCATTTCATCCCTGGAATCATTCTCGTGACTCTACTCTGGACCCTCTTCAATGCCAGCTTATCTTTTCTTAGATGAGGTGCCCAAAGCTGCTAATAATGCTCCTAGTGTAATTTGACCAATATGTTATAAAAACCTTAGCTTTATATCCTTGCTTTTGTATTCTATACCTCTGAAAATCAATGCCAACATTGCATTTGCCCTCCTTACCACCAACTCAACCTGCATGTTAATCTTCAGTGAATCCTACACATGCACTCCTAAGTCCCCTTGCAATTCTGATTTTTGAATTTTCTCCTCATTTTGAAAATAGACTGCACCCTATTTCTTCTACCAAAGTGCATGACCATACACTTCGCTGCACTCTATTCCATGTGCTGCCCCTTTGCCCATTCTCCCAATTTGTCTAACTTCTTCAGCAGACTCCCTGCTTCCTCAACATTAGATATCCGTTAGCCTATATTTGTATCATCTGCAAACTTGGCCACAAAGCCATCAATTCCGTCATCCAAATCATTGACATATAACATAAAAAAGCGGCCCCAACACTGTCCCCTGCAGAACACCACTAATCACCGCGAGCCAACCAGAAAGGGCCCCCTGTATTCCTACTCTTTGCCTCCCACCAATCAATCAATCTTCTGTCCTTGCTAGTATCTTTCCTGTAATATCATGGGTGCTTATCTTGTTAAGTAGCCTCATGTGCGACGCCTTGTCAGAGGCCTTCTGAAAATCCAAGTAAACAACATCCACTAGCTCTCCGTTGTCTATCCTGCTTGGTACTTCCTCAAAGAATTCCAACAGATTTTTCAGGCAATATTTACCCTTAAGGAAACCATGCTGAATTTGGCCGATTTTATCATGTGCCCTGAAACATCTTCCTTAATAATGGACTCCAATATCTTCACAAGTTAAACTGCCCTACAATTTCCTTTCTTCTGCCTCCCTCCCTTCTTAAAGACCAGAGTCACATTTGAAATTTTCCTGTCATCTGGAACCAGACAAGAATCTAGTGATTCTTGAAATATTTCATCATCTTCTGGTACTAAATGAGAAGTTAAAATGAACAGCACACATTTTTCTTTAAACAAACTCAATGTCCTTATGGTGATTGATTATATCACTTATGCTTTATGGGAAGCAAAAAGTCAAGAATATAATTATTTAAAGTTAATATGTTTCTGTGATATTATTTCACTCCATACTTCTTCTCTTTCCAAGAACTGCCTCCATTTATATGTTGAATATCTATCATTTTGTCAGCTCTTGCTTCCTGAAACTGGCCAGAAAGATACCTCAGTACAAATCTAACAAACCACCATCAAAGATATCTCTTTTTATAATTTCAACTCTCAGTTTAGAGTCGTAGAGTCACAGAACACTCAAAGGCAGGCCTTTCAGCCCATCTATTCTGTACTGAACTATATTTTCCCTAGTTTCCTTCATTACAGTTTATTTTATTCCTGTCTTGCAAACATCTTTCATTCTTGTCAGGTAAGTAAGATATTATTTTGCAAGAGCAATGCTATGTTTGTTGATTGTTGCTACTTCCTCCGCAACCACCATTCCTATCTTGTTATAAACTGTTCTCTCTGCAGCGGAGAATCTGACACTTGAAATAATGTCTATGATCTGCTTTACAGGCTTTCGCAAGAAGTTATTTCTCCAATCCACTATTACTTTCTAAGTGTTACAGTTCCACTTGACTTTCCCTTGTGACATTTTAACTCTTACCTTGCTAATCCTTCAATTATGGCATGAGTTATTATAAATAATTAATCTGGATTATTTTTCTCAAATTGTTCTACACTTTTTCTTTAACAGCGTATTGAGCACAGCACTCGTAAGTGTTCAGTACAATTAAAATTTCTGAAATATGGACTACCTCTGATATCCTCTTCAGGATGATGCTTTGCATGACTGTGTGATGAGGACTGTATGATAGGAAGTTTCACCATGTTTTTTACAGTAGATAAACATGACAATGACATATTGATGGATATCTAGTTCTTGATTTCTATCTCTTACTGACATAGAGTCATTGAGTTGCACAGCATGGAATCAGGACCTTTGACCCGACTGGCCCATGCTGACTGAAATTAACCCTGTATTTGGCCCCTATCCATCTGTTAGCGCAATCACTTTGCAGTGCCAGTGATCACAGGTCGGGGGTCGATTTCTACTGCTGTCTGTATGTTCTCCCCATGACTGTGTGGGCTTCAAATGGGTGCTCTAGTTTCCTCCCAGATTCCAAAGATGTACAGTTAGAGTCAGGTTTAGTAAGTTGTGGGCATGTTATATTGGCACCAGAGGCGTGGTGATGCTTGCAGGCTGCTCTCAGCATAAACCTCACCGATCTGATTTGACAAAAGTGACATATTTCACTATATGTTTCAATACACACACAACATGTAAAGATAATCTTTAAAGATTTTTATGTTTAATCCTTTCCTAACCATATACAGTATGTACCTGTCCAAATACTTTTTAAATGCTGTTAACGTATCTTCGTCTAACAGCTTATTCCCAGACCCAGCACCTTCTTACGAAAAACATGCCCCAGAGATCGCCTTTAAGTAATTCCCCTCTCACATTAAACTTACATTCTTCATACTTTAGACTCCCTCACTCTTGGAAAATGACTGTGACAACCTACTTATCTATGCCCCTCATAATTCTATATGATCCACTGAGAACAAATGAGGCCTTTCTTCCCTTTTCTTGTAATTGAAACCCCTCATTTCAGGCAACATCCCAGTGAATCCTTCCTACACTCTTTCTGCACTACCACATCCTTACTGTGCTACCTGACCAGAACTGCACACAATATTGTGGGTGTGGCATAACTAATGACTCATACATTAATACCTCCTTCACTCCCCTATCCACTTGTGTTATCATTTTCAGGAAGCTAGGAATTTGCACCATAGCTGTCTCTGTACATCAATGCTGCTAAGTTCCCTGTAATCTACTCTACATGTCCGGCCAGTATTAGAAGACTCGAACCGCATTACCTCATGCTTGTTTGGATTAAATTCCAACTGCCACTGCTCCAGCCAACGTTCCAGTTGACCTATGTCCCTCAGTATTCTTTCACAACCTCCTTCACTATCTGCTGCTTCATAAATGTTTGTGTGATCACCAGCCTTATCTGCCAGATCACAGACGGTCTCATCCAAGTCATGAGTTGTATGCATATGACAAGTAATAAAGGCTTCAGCACTGGTCCCTGTGGTGAGATGATGGCGAGCAGGACACAGAGGTCACTCTGGGTCCAATCAAAGGAGTAGTTGCTCATCTGGAATGCCTTGTTACCATCACAAGTCACTGCTGGATACTAAGGACAAGATGTACTGCAGGACTATCCTATCAGTGAGTTGGTCAATAGTGAGACTTACTGGGACGTATTGTCTACCATTGTTCTGTTGTCACTTGGGCTTGTGTACTGTTGGTCAGTGCACAGTCCATAAAAAGGTGTGATTGATTGTCCGACATGTTTTTATTGTTATTGCGAGATCCTGTTAGACACCTGCAGCGTAAAACATTGCAGGTCCGGTTCACTGGTTCATTGGTGAGACTGACGGCGGGGGAGCTGGTTTGCCTTGGTTGTGGCAAAGGACTAGGCCTCGTCTGTTCTGGGTTGGGGACTGGCCCCTCCATTGTTGCTCCCCTTCAGTGTTTGCTCAGTGCTGCCCTCTGGTGCTCGCACACTGCTGCCCTCCGTTGTTCACTTGATGCTGGTCTCCAGTGTTTGCTCAGTGGAGTAACAAACTGGACACCCAAGGACTAAGATTATTATTTTTCTGAGTGACTGTATTTTTCTGATAGCATAACCATATGTGCTATTTGTGCCATGTGCTAAATGCAGTGTGCTGTGTTTTGTTGGTGATGTGTTTCCACCTTGGCCCCAGGGGATCACTGTTTCATTTGGCTATATTCATATATGGTTGAATGATCATTAAACTTGAACTTGAACTTGTACACCATTGGTTACAAGCTACTAGTTAAAAAAAACAAACCTGCACCACTACCATCTGCCTCCTATAATGATCCTAAGTTTGGAATCAGTTTGCCAAAACAGCTCGGACCCCATGTGCTCTAATCTTCTAGACTAGCCTACAGTGCAAGACTTTGTCCATAGACTTGATGAAATCCATGAAGACCATGTTTACCACCCAACCTTCATCAATTCATCGAGAAACTCAGTCAAGTTTGTAAGGTAGGATTTCCCATGTACATTACAAAACCATATTAATTCCTCTTTGTTAGTCCCAGTCTTTCCAAGTGATTATAAATCCCATTGCTCAGATTTTTTTTCCTTTAGTTTCCCTACTGCTGGCGTAAGTTTACTGCCAGTATCGTCTTTTATTTTCAATATACACTTTGAGCCATGATATGCTACCAGTGTAAAGTGGAGGCTGGCGAACTGTTCCAAATCACTAGAGAGACAGTGAAACAGGTAATATGGAAGCCTTTGTTTACTACAACAAGTAGGCATTCTCATGGAGACATTCTTGGTAGAGGGTCACAAACCCAAAAGTACATCAAATATTAATACCTTTCAGATCAAAGGTTACAGCTGGTGGATTCAATACAATTTCAGTAGTTACAATGACATCGTTTACTTCATTTTATTTTGGTTGACAGTGATTCCTTTGAATTACATATCCACAGTGGGAGATACGTCTGAATATTCAAATACCTTTGCCCCAAAGTAATTCCCACAAACATTCTAAAAGCTTCTGAAGGTTGTCAGGGTTATTGCTGAGTACACAAAAAAAAACTATTGATTGCCTATACCTATGACTTTGTTTGATATGCTAAGTGGCAACATCAATCTGCTCTACCAGCTTGTACACAAGTCGCAATGGTGCAAATAACTTAGCCCATGTTGCCTGGTTTGATGCAGGCCAATTAACACAACCCCATTGTCTTAGTATTCAATTTATGCATATGCAAACACCTCATGGTCACCATTTTACAAACCATATCACTCAGTCTGTTGGATTTTAACCTCAATTTACTGCTTGAATATATAAAAATCTGAAGCCTGGTTTTTGCTTAAATTAAATATCTGCTATATTCACATTAACTCTAGAATACTCACTAACCGGATCTGTGCTGTACTTATTGTCGATAACACTTCAGAATCATACTACCTGTACCTTTAACTCTTTGGGATTTTAACAGTGGAATTGCCTTCTTACACTGCTCTGCCTACCATCAGATGGTACCATCTGATACCATCATTGTATCAGATTTTACTTACACTATTAATGCAACGTCTTTAGATGTTTATCACATAAAAGATACTATATAATTCCAGGGTAAGGTTTTATTGTTTCTTAATTGTTCAGTCATTGATTTGGACATATTAATTTTGACATACAGTGGATTCTGGTTAATTAGGATACATGGTTACCAGTACATTTCGGCCCAATTAAGTGGCTACCCCAATTAGCAGAAAGTTCATGGAAATAATTAAAAAGGTAAAAGAAGACAAACTACCATTTAACTGAGTTAAGAAATTATGTACTTAAATCAAATACAGAACAAATTAGAACACTACCAAAACTATACACTACTATAAAACTGTGTATTTGTTCCTAATAGTTATTGACAGAGGAATTAATCTAGCGCAGCAGTCCCCAACCACTGGGCCGCAGAGCATGCGCTACCGGGCCACAAGGAAATGATATGATTTGGCGATAGGAGTCAGCTGCACATTTCCTCATTCTCTGTCACGCCTTGTTGAGCTTGAACACACGCGAGGTCATTACCCGCGCGTCATCCATGTCAGCGCGGGAAGGAGATCAGCTTCTCGAGCTTGCAAATGACGGTGGGCTGAAAAGTATGTTTGACATAACATCTCTGCCAGCATTCTGGATCAAAGTCAAGGCTCAATATCCTGAGATAGCCACAAAAGCACTGAAAACGTTGCTTCCATTTCCAACATATCTCTGCGAGAATGCAACGAAAACTAAATTGCAGAATAGACTGGACATAAGGAACCCCCTTTGAGTATCGCTGTCTCCATCACCCCTCGATAGGACTGTCTCGTTGCAGGAAAACAAGCCCAGAGCTCCCACTGATTCAGCGATATTGGTGTGTTGCAATTATTTTATATGTTCGTACGGGGAAAATATATGCTGTGTGTTTAACATCCAAACATTACTTAAAATGTTGTGATGCTATCAACTGATAAGTGACTTATATAACTATATAACAAATACAGCATGGAAACAGGCCATCTCTGCCCTTCTAGACCATGCCGAACGCTACTCTCACCTAGTCCCACCGACCTGCACTCAGCTTATGACCCTCCATTCCTTTCCTGTCCATATACCTATCCAATTTTTCTTTAAATGATAATATCGAACCTGCTTCTACCACTTCTACTGGAAGTTCGTTCAACACTTACTTCAAGCTCCCCTGTCCTCCCCTGATAATTGACTTATCACTATATTCATACGAGGAAAATATGCGCTGTGTGTTTAATATTAAATTCGTTAGATAAACCCTTTCAGAAACGAAATTGAGTGTATTAGCCACTTGTCACCTATATTCCGGTTGTGATTAACACCCCCCCCACCCCCCGCCCGAACAGAATCGCCAAAAACGATATGTTGAGAAAAAAATCGGCAGGTACACGCATCCGCACTGGTGCTCGTGCAAGGCTTCATGGTCATTGTAGTCTTTCCCAGGGTAAACACAACGTATTTGACTGCTACTCTTGTTCGTTGGCAACACTACCCCACCCCACCCCCAACCCCGGTCGGCCGGTCCGCCGGTCCGCAAGAATATTGTCAATATTAAACTGGTTCGCAGTGTAAATAAGGTTGGGGACCCCTGATCTAGCGTACGCTGCTATGTTCTTTTGAATGACTGTAAGTGAACAAATCTGTACAGACACCTAGTGCAAATAATGGACAGCATTCAAGCAATGCTTTCAACAATTGCATCCTCCAAATCTTTATTTTCATTGTTACATTCAGGATGATTATTGACACTTTGAAGTTTTTCATAGTCCCTAAGTTGGTGAAGTAGTGAAATGGGGTCTAAGCTGTTTTCACTCCTAGCCATTTCTAGCAGTTCTGAATTGCATAACTGCTTATTTCTTGCCAACTATCAGTGACAAAAATCACTTCTTTTAGAACACAAACACACATGCAAGTGACACTATTTAAAAAATGTTTTCTCTACGCACAGTGTAGTGTCTAACGGCCACATGGCATGTGAGTGACTAACACTAGTTATAAATGGTTCAGCAGCAGTCTCCTGTCCAAATTAAGGTGGTATAGTGTCCCAAATAAACAAAAGGAATTCTGGCTATCTTCATTTGTTTTCTTGATTTGTTTTTGTTCTTTAAATGTTGTACCAAATAAGCAGCTGCCCTGATTAACCAGTGGCTTAATTAACTAGAATACTTTGTATTATTCATTGCCCAATTTCCGTATTATTTTATTTTTTGTCTTACATTTTCTTCAACCTTCACAATTTTAGTTCTGATTGAACTGACTGCTTTTTATTATGTTACATCAGTCAGGAATGCCACATTTCAGAGAGAATTATTCATGGGGTAAAAATGAGTAGGTGACAAATAGATATCTCTGTTTGAATCACCAATCACATCTTGAGTTAACTGTAAATGAGTGTGGCTCAGCTCAGCGGTGTAACAGTTAGCGTAACAGTTTACAGCACCAGTGATCAGAAGATTGAGGCTCAATTCCTGCCACCGTCTGTCAGGAGTTTCTGCGTTCTCTCCGTGACTGCATGGGTTTCCTCTGGGTGTTCTGCTTCCCACATTCCAAACAGATGTACAGGTTAGGGTTAGTAAGTTGTATGTTGGTGATAGAGCATGGCAATACTTGTGGCCAGCCCCCAGTACATCACAAACAATGATGCAAGTGACATTTCACTGTATGTTTCGATGCTTTGATGCACATTTGACAAATAAAACCTAAACTTTGACTGAATAGCATTTTTATTTGGTGATTGAATAACGAAGCATAATATGTGAATGCTAAAAAAAAACCTCACTTCTTTTTTTTTGACTGTTATATATCACTAGGGCAAGTTGGCACATAGAAACCAAAATTATTCTGATAATAGGAACTTGAGGGTGATGGTGGATTTTTTTTTGTGACTGGAATCATAGGTGGAATTTTATCGTGATAAAAATGAGGTGATGCACTTTGTGTGGACTAATAAGCTAGGATACGCTCAATAAATAGTGGGGGTATTGAGGAATAGAGGGGAAACAAAAAATACTGCAGATGCTGGAAAACAGAAAATGCTGGAAATATTCCGTAGATCAGGCTCCATCTGCGGGAGGAGAAACAGTGCCAAGGATTCTGGTCAGAGACCCTTTCTCAGAATAATCCTGGTGTACAAGCCAAGGATCTCTTGTGTTAGAACACAGGTAGATAAGAGAGTTAAGAAGTCATGCAGGCTAATTGCTTTTATTAGATTGAGGGTGTAGGATGAAAGCACATCTGCTTGTTTCTCAAGCATCACCTTCTAGACTCTGTCTCTCTCTTCACCACCCCCTCTCCACACTTGAATCTATCTACCTCCTTTTTCCTTCTCATTCCTTCTCTTCCTCAATCACTTACCAGCTGCTGTCTCCTAATTCCAATGCTCTGCTTCCCCACCTTGTTCCATCTGCCCATCATGCCATTCCTCATCTGGTTCCAAAGTGGTAGGCAATAGTTGGAACTAGTCTAAAATGTATACACTTGTACATATGACAATAAACTCAACTTTTCCCTTTTGAATTCATCCTGCTTATTTCCTTACTCTGCATATCTCCCATCTACACTCTTAAATGGTCTTCACCTAAATTGTTGACCACCGTCTGCCTCCACAGATGCTGCCTAATCCACTGAGTTCTTCCAACAGTCCTGAAGATGGGTCTTGACCCAAAACCTTGACTGTTTACTCTTTTCCATAGATGCTGCCTGGCCTGCTGATTTCCTCCAGCATTTTGTGTGTGTTGCTCTTCCAACAGTTTGTTATTTGACATTCTAACCCATTTCACAAGGTTCTTCTTTCCACTAGGAAGTAATTCAAAGCACTTCTTGTGTTAGAGGCCTCGTACTAGAGATCTGCTAAAATGTAAAACTAAAAATTGACCTGATTACTTAGAATTTTTTTCCAAACCTACACTATTAGGTTAACAGTCTCAAACATGCTACAGGTCCTCCCCAGTTAATGGCAAGGTTTTGTATCCAAACAGTTTGCAAGTAGGAACTGCAGCTGTGAACTGAGTTCCAACACAGCTGAAGTTGCTTGCAGCCCCACAGTAATCGATCAATCTGTCCCACTAGTCTCCCAAATGTTTGTTCATACGTACAGCCTGTATATAAGTTGTGAATTCATAAGCTGGGGAGGACCTGTACTCACACATGGTAATAGTAGGTAAATTATCATGATCTTGATAAATGAATGAGTTACGCTGGCATGGCATAGTATATACTGGTCCAAACATGAATATTTTTTCAAAAAGAACTGCTAGCCAAATCCAACAAAAATAGCTAGGCCCTGAGAGGATGGGATTGGTCAGCCATTCTTGGCCTCATAAATATCTTAACCACCCAATGTGTCCATTCTGCTTTCAGAAGCAAGCAATTTGCTGATTTGTTACATGCAGAAAGTCTTCACTGCCTTCAAATTACATATGAAACCAACCACACTGGTTTCTGTCTGCGGTACAATTGAATTCAAATTAACTCCTCACCTAACCTCAGAAAACAACCTTCATGAAACATATCTACCGATGTCAGACATCCCACCCTGCAAAAACTCATTTCAGCGAGGTAGCACCACCATTTCAGGGAGGTAGCACCCCTGCCCCCCGCAACCCCATATCCCACCCCCCCACTCCGGTCGACCTCTAAGGGTGTATGTAATACTTGGTTTAGTGATTTTGTCTAATCTGTAAACCAAGTTGAGTATATGCAGAAAATATGACATTAAAATATATATTTTATTATATTATCATGTTTATTTTGTTACAACTTTAAGCAAGTCTACAGGGAGTTTGGCCTCATAACTCGGACATCAATAGAGTAGCTCCTTAGCAGCTAGCCAGTTAGTTTAAATAACGTTAGCTATGCTAATGAATGAATGACACCTGTTAAACTCACCTCAACATGTCTTTTACATTTTAACCCACCATGGGCAATAGAAAATTCACTGTTGCAAACAGTGCAGCGAGCAACATTGTCATTATTTTTGAGGTCAATTGCAAAGACCGCCCACAGAGAAAACTGATAGGTCTACTTAGCAGGGGTCCCCAACCTTTTCTGCACCACTGACCGGTTTAATATTGACAATATTCTTGTGGACTGGCTGACCAGTGGGAGGGTGGGGGGGGGGATGTGTTAATCACAACCGGAATATAGGTGATAAGTCAACTATAAGTTGCTTATAAGTGGCTAATACACTCAATTTTGTTTCTAAAAGGGTTTATCTAACGAATTTAATATTAAACACACAGCGCATATTTTCTTCCTATGAACATATAAAATCATTGCAACACGCCAATATCGCTGAATCAGTGGGAGCCCTGGGCTTGTTTTCCTGCAACAAGACGGTGCCATCGAGGGGTGATGGGAGACAGCGATACTCGAACGGGGTTCCTTACGTCCAGTCTACTCCGCAGTTTAGTTTTTGTTGCATTCATTGCAGAAAACCCCGCTTCGCAGAGATATGTTGGAAATGGAAGCAACGTTTTCAGTGCTTTCGTGGCTATCTCAGTATATTAAGCCTTGACTTTGATCCAGAATGCCAGCAAAGATGTTATGCCAAACATACTTTTCAGCCCGCCGTCATTTGCAAGCTCGAGGAGTTGATCTTCCCGTGCTGACATGGATGACATGTGTGCAATGAGCTCGCGTGCGTTCAAGTTCAACAGTGGGCATGACAGGGAATGAGGAAAGGTGCAGCTGACTCACATCGCCAAATCATATCGTTTCCTCGCGTCCCGGTGGTTGGGGATCACTCTTAGCACGAAGAGAAACCAATCAGGATGCTCCCTCCCCCTCTCCCTCTCAATAAAATTGATTTCCGGGATATTGTATATAATTTCCGGACGTCAGGGAGCCATTATCAATATGCGGGAGACTCCCCAAACTTCTGGGAGAGGTGGGATGTCTGCGATGTAATGATTAAGAATATATCAGTGCACCTTTACAGGAATTTGATATTCATTCTGAACTGTAATGGCTGAGTAGTGCTATAACTCGATACAATCTGAGAGCATCAAAAGCTAGTGAAACAGCAGTTTAAGCATCAATTGTGATTATATTTGTAGCTGGGCTCTATTATCCTTGAAGACTCACCCTGTGTACATGGGATGTGAACAGTCCCTGCAGAAGCTGTGACATTAGTCGCAGTCTAATTTTCACACCAGCCCTGATGCAGGCATCTACAGCAACTAGAGTGAATTCTCACTCCCTTCCCGGCAGATTGTTACTATGGCAATACTCCCTTTTTAACTTCTGTCAGCAGCTTCACTGTTCAGTCATACAGCCACCTTGCCTCAGCATGTAGCAACAGCTTTTTGACAGCCAGTACATTTTAGTGAAGATTATAGAATTTTCAAAAATAATTTCAGCTTTTTTGTTTCTTGTGGAGTCCTACTAATCAATCATTCTGTACACCATTCCTAAGTGACTAAGAATCTTAAAGGTGGCCAGCCAGGGTATGCTATTTAACATGGACAGGATTGAAGGTGATTGTTTGATACTCCCATGCACTCCCAACTAAATAAAAAAAGAAATTAAAATACTACGCTGATAAACAATCTGAAAACTGGGAATGTAAATCAGAATGGGGAAGAAATGTGACCTAAGTGACTTTGACCGTGGAATGATCATTGGTACCAGATGGAGTGGTTTGATTATCTGCTGATCTCCTGGGATTTCAATGCATAACTGTCTCTGGAGTTTCCGGAGAATGGTGCAAAACAAGAAGAAATTTAGTGGGCAAAAATGGCTTGTAAATCAGAGAGATCGGAGGAGAATGGCCAGACTGGTTCAAGTTGACAAGCAGGCAACAGTAATTCAACTAACCAAGTACTATAACAGTGGTGTGCAGAAGGGTATCTCTGAATACACAACACATTAAACATTGAAGTGGATGGACGACAGCAGCAAAAGACAATGAGCGAACACCCAGGGGCCACTTTATTAGGTACAGGTGGTAGCAAATAAAGTGGCCACTGAGCGTATGTCATGAAATTTGCTGTTTTGTGTCAGTACTTCAGTGCAAGACATAAAATTACTTTAATTTGCAGTAAAATAAATAAACAGTGAAAAGAGGAACAACAAGGCAGTACTCATGGGTTCATGGACCATTTGGAAATATGCTAGCAGAAGGGGAGAATCTGTTCCTAAAATGTTGAGTGTAGGTCTTCAGACTCCTGTGCCTCCTTCCCAATGGTAGAAATGAAAAGAGGGCATGTCTTGGGTGTTTAAGGTGCTTAATGATGGATGCCACCTTCTTGAGGCATCACCTTTTCAAGATGTCCACAGTGCTTTTGGGGGAGGGAGTTTTGTGCCTGAGGTGGATCTGGTTGAGGCTACAACCCTTTACGGTCCTTTTCGATCCTGTACATTGGAGCCTCCATACCGGCTGTCAGAATGCTCACCACTGTGTATCTCTCAAAATTTGCTAGGGTCATTGGTGACTGCCAGATATCCCTAATGAACTACAGCCACCTGCATGCCTTCTTTGTGATTGGATCAATATGTTGACCCTAGGACAGATCCTCTGAGCTGTTGATTCCTGGGAACCTGAAGCTGTTTATCATTTTCACTGTTGACCTTCCTCAAAGAGGATGAGTGCATGATCTCCCAAATTCCTATTCCTGAAGTCCACAATCAATACTTTGGTCTTGCTGTCATTGAGTTTGAGGTTTTTGTTGCGAAACCATTCAAACAACTGATTGTCTCACTGCCATCTGAGATTCTGCCAACAACATTGGCATCATCGGTGAATTTGTAGATGGCACTTGAACTGTGTCTAGCCACACAGACATGAGCATATAAAGAGTAGAGCATGTGTTAAACATGCATCCTTGAGTTGTGCCTACGTTAAATTGTTAGCTAGGAGGAGATGCTATGAACACATGGACAGTGGTTTCTCAATGAGGAAGTCAAGAATCCAGTACAGAGGCCCTAGTTTTGAAGCTTGTTGATTAGTACTGACGGGATGAAGGTGTTAAACACCAAGCTGTAATTGATAAACAGCAGCCTGACGTGTATATAAAAGTCTTGTTAGGCTGCTTCGGGACTATTGCATTCAATTCTGGTTGCCCCATTGTGGGAAGAGTCTGGAGGCTTTGGAGAGGGTGCAGGATGCTGCTTGGATTAGAGGGCATGAGTTGTGAGGAGAGTTGGAAATATTTGGTTTGTTTAATTCTGGAAGGGTAGAGGCTGAGGGAAGATTTGATAGAAGTTCATAAGAATATGAGAGGCATAGAAGATATCTTTTCCCTGAGTCGAAATGTCTAATACTAGGAGTGCATACAATTAAGGTGACGGGTGCAAATTCTATGGAGTGTTTAAGCGAATATAATTTACTCTGAGAGAAGTGGGTGCCTGGAATATACTTCCAGGGATGGTAGTGGAGGTACAAATGATAGAGGCATTTTAGAGATCCGTAGATAGGTACATGAGTATGCAGAGAATTGGGGGTTATGGACTTTTATAGGCAGAAGGGATGAGTTTAATAAGGCTTTTAATTATGTTTAGTTAATTCAAAACAACATCGAAGTCCAAAGACTTTCTCCTGTGCTTTACTGTCCTATGTACATGATCTGCACACGATCCATAAAACTCCATTCCCTAATCAATACCCTACCATTCCCTTCATAACTCTGCATTTTCATGTACCTGTCTAAAAGCCTCTTGAATGTAATTATTGTATCTGCTTCCACTACCACCCCTGGCCTTGTGGTCCAGGCACTTAAAACCCTTTCTGTAGAAACATCTCGCTGTGCACATACCCGTTAAATCTCCCCCCAACAGAAGGGATTGCAAAAAGGAAGGAAAGTTCTGCTACTGTTTAAGAAGAACATAAAGGCAGTAGTTACAGAGGTATTGTCCAAGGAGGCAAACATGTAGGATTTAGGTATAAGAAGGGTGATCACTTAGTACAGGCCTCCTTATAGTTGGCAGGAATTAGAGAAAAAAATACATAACTAAGCCACAGAAATGTGAAAGGGCAATAGGATAGAATACTGGGGTATCTTTCCAGTAACATCATAGGATTTTATCTTGTTAAACAGACTCATGCATGCCACGTTAACAAATGCCTTCTGAAAATCCAAGTAAATGACATTCACTGCCTCTCCTTTGTCTACCCTGCTTGTTACTTCCTTGAAGAACTCTAACAGATTGAGAAGCAAGATTTCCCTTTACAGAAACAATGCTGACTTTGACCTCAAAGTACCCCGAAACCTAATCCTTAATAATAGACTCCAAAACTTACCTGAACACTAAGGTTCGGCTAACTGGCTTATAATTTTCCTTTTTTTTTTGCCTTCCATCCTTCTTGTCTCTTCAGCAACCTTTCTCAGGACTCTGGGATGTAATTCATCTGCTGCAGGTGACTCACAAACTTTAAGACCTTTGAGTTTGCCTCGCACTTTTTCCTTTGTAATAACAATGGCATTCACTCCTGTTCCCTGACACTCACTGACCTCTGGCATATTGCTGAGTCTTAAACAGTGAAGACAGATGCAAAGTACTCATTAGGTTCATCTGCTATTTCTTTGTCCCATGCTACTACCTCAGCAGTATCATTTTCCAGTGGCCCAATATCAACTCTCACCTCCTTTTTACTCTTTATATAACTAAAAAAACTTTTCGTATTCTGCTTTATATTATTGACCAGTTTGCCCTCATATTTCATCCGTCCCCTTCTTATAGCTGTATTTTTAGTTGCCCTTTGTTGGATTTTAAAAGGATCCCAGTCATCCAACTTCCCGCTCATTTTTGCTACCTATGTGTCCTTTCCTTGACTATTATGCAGTCCTTAACTTCCCTTGTCAGTCACAGTTGCCTATTTACACCTCGTGAACTATTCCCAGAAACTTCAGCCACCTCTGCTTTGCCATCATCCCCACCAGTATCCTCCTCCACTCCACCTAAGCAAGCTCCTCTCTCAGGCCTCTGTAATGGCCTTTATTCCTTTGTGATACTGATAATGTGACTTAAGCTTCTCCTTCTCAAATTGCAGTATGAATTCAATCATATTATGATCACTGACTCCTCAGGGTTCCTTTACATTAAGCTCCCTAATATGATCTGGGTTATTACACAACACTCAATCTAAGATAGTCTTTCCCCTAGTTGGGGAGTTCGTTCACCTTATTCAGAATCAGAATCAGATTTATTACCACTGGCATGTGTCGCGAAATATGTTAATGTAGCAGCAGCAGTTCAATGCAATGCATAATACAGAAGAGAAATAAACAAATAAATAACAGTATATGTGTATTGAATAGATTTAAAATCGTGCAAAAACAGAAATACTATATATATTAAAAAAGTGAGGTTATCAGATGGCAGAGGGGAAGAAGCTGTTCCTGAATCACTGAGTGTGTGCCTTCAGGCTTCTGTACCTCCTACCTGATGATAACAATGAGAAAAGGGCTTGCCCTGAGTGCTGGGGGTCCTTAATATTATATATAAATATAAAGGCATCCGTTAGTCTTGTGAGACCGTGAATCTGCGCCTGGAAAGTCTTCACTCTCCAGGGCACGGGCCTGAGCAAGGTTGTATGGAAGACCAGCAGTTGCCCATGCTGCAAGTCTCCCCTCTCCACAACACCAATGTTGTCCAAGGGAAGGACATTAGGACCCATACAGCTTGGCACCAGTGTCGTCGCAGAGCAATGTGTGATTAAGTGCCTTGCTCAAGGACACAACACATTCCCTCAGCTGGGGCTCAAACTCACGACCTTCAGGTCGCTAGTCCAATGCCTTAACCACTTGGCCACATGCCCACACTGCTTAATATTGGACGCTGCCTTTCTGAGACACTGTTCCCTGAAGAAATCCTGGGTATTTTGTAGGCTAGTACCAAAATGGAGCTGACTAAATTTACAACCCTCTGCAGCTTTTTTCGGTCCTGTGCAGTAACCACTCCATACTGTCAGAATGCTGTCCACTGTACTTCTATAGAAGTTTTTGAGTGATTTTGTTGACATACCAAATCTCTTCAAACCTCTTATAAAGTATAGTCGCTGTTTTGCACATTTAAATACAACAACTTCAGTCCTGAATTCTTTACCGTTTTGAATTTAGCCTCTCTGGTACAATTTAACTCTTTGCTCTGTTTGCATTTGTACCCAATCATTGGCTTGTCCTTCCTTACTTCCATGTTGCACCCATCATCTGCTTGGAACACCACTAGACTAGTCACCAGCAGTCAGCTAGAAAAGGTGCCTTTTATTCACACTCTGCCTCCCGCCAATCAGTCACTGCCTTATCCATACCAGAATCTTTCCTATAATACCATGGACATGTATGACACCTTGTTAAAGGCCTTCTGAAAATCCAAATACACAATGTCAAACAATTCTCCTTTGTCTATCCCGCTTGTTGTTTCTTCAAAGAATTCCAACAGATTTTCTCTTGAGGAAACCATGCTGACTATAACACGAGGAAATCTGCAGATGCTGGAAATTCAAGCAACACACATCAAAGTTGCTGCTGAACGCAGCAGGCCAGGCACCATCCCTAGGAAGAGGCACAGTCGACGTTTCGGGCCGAGACCCTTCGTCAGGACTAACTGAAAGAAGAGCTAGTAAGAGATTTGAAAGTGGGAGAGGGAGGCGGAGATCCGAAATGATAGGAGAAGACAGGAGGGGGAGGGATGGAGCCAAGAGCTGGACAGTTGATTGGCAAAAGGGATATGAGAGGATCATGGGACAGGAGGCCTAGGGAGAAAGAAAAGGGGGGGAACCCAGAGGATGGGCAAGGGGTATAGTGAGAGGGACAGAGGGAGAAAAAGGAGAGAGGGAAAAAGAATGTGTGTATATAGATAAATAACAGATGGGGTACAAGGGGGAGGTGGGGCATTAGCGGAAGTTTGAGAAGTCAATGTTCATACCCTGTCTTCTTTCAGTTAGTCCTGATGAAGGGTCTCGGCCCGAAACGTTGACTGTGCCTCTTGCTAGGCCTGCTGTGTTCACCAGCAACTTTGACATGTCGCCTGTAGCCTATTTTGTCATCTATTTTGCCAAGAATCCTGAGATCTCATCAATAATTATCAACTCCTACATCTTCCCAACCACTGAGATCAGACTAACTGGCCTATAGTTTCCTTTCTTCTGCCTCTCTCCCTTCTTAAAGAGTGGAGTGACATTTACAATTTTCCAGTCTTCCAGAACCATTCCAGAATCTAGTGAATCTTGAAAGATCATTACTAATGCCTCTTCAGCCACCACTTTCAGAACTCTGGGTTGTACACCATCTGGTCCAGGTGACTTACCTCCATTCAGACCATTGAATCCTTGGACACTTCCTCACTATTTTAAAATACTGTATAGTATTTCTGTTTCCTGCACAATTTTCAATCTATTCAATATATGTATACTGTAATTGATTTAGTTATTTATTTTTATTATTATTATTTTATTTTGTGTTTTTTCTTCTATATTATATTATGTATTGCATTGTACTGCTCCTGCTAAGTTAAGAAATTTCATGCCACATGCCAGTGATAATAAACCTGATTCTGATTTCAGTTTCGCAAGAACCTTCTCTCTCCTTATGTTAACTTCACACACTTCATACCTGTAAATTCCACCATACTGCTAGTGTCTTCCATAGTGAAGATTGATGCAAAATACTTACTAATTTCGCCTGCCTTTTCATTGTCCCCCATTACTACCTCTCCAGCATTGTTTTCCAGAGGTCCAATATCCACTCTTGCATCCCTTTAACACTTTATGCATCTAAAGAAACTTTGGTATCTCTGAAATATTATTGGCTAGATTACTTAATTGTTATTATTTGTTGAATGCCTACAAAATGTGTGGCCGAACAATTGGAGCAGGGAATAGGGATTCAGATTTCTGGATAATTGGGACCTTTTCTGGGGCAGGTGTGACCTGTAAAGAAGGGACGGGTTGCACTTGAATCCAAGGGAGACCAATATTCTTGCAGGCAGTTTTACAAGAGCTATTGGGAGTGGTTTAAACTAATATGGCAGAGGTTGATAGATTCTTGATTGGTCAGAGCTTGAAGGATACGGGGAGAAGGCAGGAGATTTGGACTGAGAGGAAAACTGCATCATCCATGAATAAATAGCGGAGCTGACTTGATGGGCCAAATGGCCTTATTCTGCTACTATATCTTACATACGTATGTCCTCAATGCGGGTAGGCTGTTGCCAGTGATGTGTTGGGAAGTTTTACCAGTGATATGTTGGGAAGTTTTACCTTCCCATTATAGAGGCCTCCTATCAACTGTACTGCAGTTTCCACACTACACGGTGATGTAGCATGTTAGAAAGCTCTCCATGGAAGGTCATGAGTATAGATGTGCATACTCCACCTTGCTTTAGAAAGTAGAGGCAATGATGAACTTTTCTGTGTGTAGGATGTGTTTTAGGACCATGAGAGTTTGAGTGAGATGTATACTCCCAGGAGTTGGAAACCGCTTACAGTTTCCATCGCTCTGCTGCCAATGTGAAGAGGGCTGTGAGTGGAGCAAATTCTCCTGAAGTTGGTAGGCATCACCTTTGTCTTCTTGACATCGGGAGAAGGTTAATTGCCGAGCACCAGGCTTCGAGCTTCTTCCACCTCCTCTCTGTACCCATCTTAATTGTTGTTGGTGATGAGCCACACATCAAGGAGAAGGAGATGGAAGACTTGATTAAGGTTTTTGAGAAAGTAACTAAGAGTGAATGCAGGGCAGTAGATGTTCTCTGTGCTGTATTGACTTTGGTAAGGCACTTAACAGTGTCTCACTTCATCTGCTAGCCCAGAATGTTAAGGAACATGGGATTCAATATGAGCTCACCAGATGGATCCAAAATTGACTTTGTGATAGAAAGCAGAGTGTAGAAGCAAATGCTTTTCTGATTGGAAGTCTGACCAATAAATCGTGAAGCATGAATGATATGACATGAATCAATGCTAGTGCTCTTGATGTTGTGATATAAATGATAAATTCAGGCTTGGATGTGGATGTAGGAGATATGATCAGCAATGTTCCCTCTAAGGTAGGTGTGTGTATGTGTGTGTGTGTGTGCGTGCGCGCACACATCCTTTGCTACTAGTACACAAAGGATTTTAAACTATGCACAAAAGCTTGTCACCCTCTACCTCATGGGCATCTTAAGTATATTTCACGATTGTACACAAACTCATTTCCTTTCCAGTTTCTGATGCAGATGGTGCTGACAATGTGGAGTTTGCAATGATTTGTCTGCAGATTTTAGAACTGGCTTATTTATACTGTTTTTATTGAAGAAATTATAGATTCGCTATGTCAAATTCCAAAGAATCAAAGGGCATGAAGCACAAAAGAACTACTGGTTCATTTAAAGTGGAATGGCTTAATGACCATTTCAAACAACTTTGATACCATGTGAAAAGATTGATATTATTACATGCTGTCCAGTAATAATGAGAAATAAGACTCATTGATGGGTGTTATTTTATTTCTTTAAACAATGAGCAACATTGGTAGTTACACACGTAGAAGTTGCTGGTGAACGCAGCAGGCCAGGCAGCATCTCTAGGAAGAGGTACAGTCGATGTTTTGGGCTGAGACCCTTCATCTCGGCCTGAAACGTTGACTGTATCTCTTCCTAGAGATGCTGCCTGGCCCGCTGCCTTCACCAGCAACTTTTACGTGTGTTGCTTGAAATTCCAGCATCTGCAGATTTCCTCATGTTAACATTGGTAGTTGGTAGTTTATTATTCTTAGAATAGTTTCAGGTTTACTTCTACTTAGAAGTTCAGTGCGCACATGTTGTGGGCAAAAAATTGCACAGCACAAGATTTTTGCGCACACTGGTCATTACAAATTCGAGGGAACTTTGATGACCTGTAAGTGTTTGGATACACAAAAGTTAATGGTGTGAATACTGAGAAAAATCAAGGATATAGATCCAATGAAATATTGGCCAGACCATTGGCAGATGAAATTTAATCTCAACATGTGTGAGGTTATGCATTTTGGGAGGTCAAGTAGCGTAGGACATATGCAGTTAAATAATAGGGCACCAAGGAATGCTGATGAATTGAAAGGTGTCCAGGTCTAAAGCTTTCTGAAAGTGACAGCACAAGTAGATAGGGTGCAAATGGCATATTTTCTTTCATAGTTTCTGGTATAGAACATAAAAGATGGGATATTATGTTGTAATTTTACAGAACAGTGATATGACTGAACTTAAGAGTATTGTGTGCAGTTCTGGTTGCCACATTAAAGGAAGGATATAGTTGTGTGTTGGGAATTTGTCAAGATATTGAATTGTCTGAAAAATTTTAACTAGAGGAGAAATTGGACAGGCTGGTCTTGTTGTCCTTGGAGTAAAGGAGGCTGAGGCAATATTTTTTCCTATGCGAGGAATAACAAATACAAAAGGATATAGGTTTAAGAAGGATTTTTCAATCCATCTCTACTCCTCATGGCATGTAAAACTGTCCCAACACCGAGTGCCAGTCTTTGCTCATCTTGCTATCATTTACCTACTCTCTTTCCTGACACTGTATCTCTCAACGTGGCCAGAATGTTCCACGTAATTTTGAGTAAGCTGTGGAGACATCTCTTCGCCTTCCATATGTTGTGGAGTGTTGCTTGGCAAGTCTACATGTCTGAATCCCAGTAATATACAAATTGCTATTAACTGGTTCAATTCTGAATAGGAACAATTTAGAAGAACTGTTGAATCTCCTTCCTTTAGCAGAAAAAAAATCAAACTGGAGATTAAAACGTTAAAGGCATTTTCCTTATTTTCCCTTCCTTTTGATCATACTTCTTTCCACACTTGGTCTAATTCTTATTCATGGCCCTTCTCTACCAGTCATTTGTATCATTCTCAGGTCTTAAATCTCATTGGCACCAGGGTTGCACAATTGACCTTGATGTTCACCTGGGTTTCAGATGTCCAAATACCCTTGACAGGCTGTTGTCAATTCAGACTCTTAACATGTTATACCGTGAATGTGAAGGATGCAGGGAAAGAATTAATAGTATTTGTCCACTCTTGCAAGATTCAGCCTATTGTTATCTAATATAAACTGATAATAATAAATTGCAGCTTTTCACAGAATAGAGAAAACTTTGTGACATTGATTATTGTTTTTTTTAGGTAAGATTGAGTGATACTGTGTTTGTCTCTGAGTATATAAATTTATTTGACAGAAATATGGAATTATTATTCTGAAATGCTTTAGGATAGCCTCAGCCATGATTCAGTGAATACCAGATGAACTGACTGCTTTGAAAGGTAGTCAGTCAATAGTGTGACAGCTGAATTTACTGAAGCATGTAATGTGCTACGTTGTTCAAATATATTATTTTTTTAAATCCTTATAATCTTATTTCAAGTGAATTTTAGGATGGATTTGTGAACTATTAAATATGTTGGTTTACCCTGTGTGCTGATGATTTATAGGCACTTTGAAGTCTTTTAACATTTGAGGGGCACTTCTCCTTCCATGTACCTCATCTCCTATGCAAACTGTGCGTAGACTAGAAGGACTAATATGAACATTGGGGATTGCATTTATTCCACTACTTAAATTAGCTCAATACAAAGTTGCCATGGAGGAATACATTTTATTTTTTATGAAACATTTAAACCCTTATAGTATTTAAAAAAACATTGAATATTTGTTATTTATACTAATTCCTATCCGTTTGTATTGAAGATGATGTAGAAATTGTGTCATGTAAATAGATGTAAAAAACTAAGTAATTGAGAGCTGAAATGATTTTTGATAAACCTGTGAAAGAGGAAGGTAAAGGGAAGAATTGCATTTATTTCTTGGGTGGTGATCTCTTCTGATATCTAGTATCGGTAATGATGGCTGACTTACTGAGTGGTGCTTAGAATTGTGATTGTTTCTGCACATTTTTCCCTCTGATGAACAAAGGCAGGGATGCTTGCTCAGAAAACCTCTCACCTTGTGCAAACACAGGGAAGGATATTTTCTTACTGGCAAAGCACATTTATAAAGACATATTCTGTAAAACTGTAGTAGACATAAACTAAAATGCAAGCATCATCAATATAACTACAGCATAGAGAACTGGGGGAAGTGAAACTAGACAAATGGAATCAGGACCTTTATGAACATGAATTGTCTGTATTTATGATCTCCTGGTGTAGACAAGGAAAATATGTATAAAGGAAAAAAACAGGCTGCAAGGCCACAATCCAGGAAAACAAATAGAAAAAATAACCAGGAGCTGTTTAATGTTCCTATCAGAATCTGGAAATTAAATTATTATTAACAATATAATTTTAATTGCTAATACATCACAAAATTAAGATCTGTAAAGTATTTTATACTTTTAAAATCAATGCCTATACTTTATCTTAGAGCTTACATCAGATAGGTGAAAAAACTCATAGTGACATTGAATGTGAAGTTATCTGATAAGGGTTTGACAGGTACAGATTCAATTAACCAATCAGTCTGCACTCTGGAAGATAAAAAACGGCCCTGGGTGAATTTCAAGGAGTTGGGTGCAAACATCAGCAGTGATTGTCATCTGAATAGCACAATAGGGTTATTGCAGTCAGTCTCATATGATCTACTGTATATGCTGATGTTCATATGACAAATATAAAGACAAGTTTGACTATTTCTCACTATTATTGGTCCATTTGGAGGTGTTGAGTTAGTCCAGACTGGTGAGTATATCAAGTTTATTAAACAGGTTAAATACATTAGACCAAGTTGGTTTTCAAGCACAGGAAGAATTGTTAAGAAATTGAGATTTTTAGGACAACTTTAGGAGACTGAATTGGATTCACAGCACAACTGTACGAAATGACTAATAAAATAAGATTACTTAAAGTTAATTACAGAGAACATGGCACACTAAATATTGAAGAGTTGACCTATTTAAGTGGAGTACCCTCATATTCTATTGCTTGGAAATGAAATGAGTTCAGCAATATATTCACTGCATAATGAGAATGATTTTAATTGTAGCCTCTCAGAATAAATGGTCTGTAACATCTGAAAATTATAGTATACTTGAGCATGGAACAAATAGTAAAGTACTCAGATATCTTACCTTAATTGTACTGATATCTGATCTTTGTCATGGTGAAACTCTAAATTGATGTTCGGATTCCCTCTCTTGTTTGGACAAGAGGTCACTTTCACCATGACAATAAAGTTACCGAGATTCATGCCGACCAATGTGCCTACCTGGGAAATGTTTTGTTGAGCTGCAATATGACACACAAACTCTTGTACTCAATGTCAGGAAATGTAGAGGAGGCCTCATCCAAAAGCAGAGTGATGCAGATGATTTAACAGTGAACAGCAACTTTAACAATAGATCACAAAATAAACTATGAATGACCACAGAACAAGAGAGCCCAGAAACTAAATACAACATTCAACAAGGCAAACTTTAGGCAGGGAGAATGAATACTAGAAGCAAATGTTTGAGACTGGCTGGTCAATAATTGAACATGGACTGTGGATGAGTAGTGGGGTTAAATAGGCTGCAGGTGATGAGTCTGGACCAAGCGGCAGGTGAATCCTATTAACTAAGTGGAGATTGGGAGATGCCTGCCCGTGCAGGCCTGACACAACCCTCCACACCCACACTCAGTCAACCCCTAATGGACCAGAATGACCTGGATAGGTCCTGTGGAGCTCCTTGATGATCAATGGATCTAAGGTGTAACTGGACAGCACTTAACGCCTCTCCCCCAGGCTGTACCCTTCCCAGTCAATCAGGTACTGCTCACCCCATTGACGGTGACATGAATCCGTCAAACGTTGAACTATGTACACTGGACCACGCTCCACCATCCTAGTTTCCTGAGGTGCTGGCTCAGGTAGATTAAAAGGTCCATAGACAATGTCTAGGTGGTCCATAGTTTCTGTTTAGTCCACAGTAGCCAATGCAGGGAGGAAGATCCCTATCTTTCTATCTGACAAAGAAGAATCCTGCACCAGCTGGGGACTGGGATTGGCGAAATGAAGCCATACTGTAGCACTTCGGCTTGGGTCTCAGGAAGAGAGAGGGAGAACAGAAGGACTCAGAGAGGGGTAATTCCCAGGAGGAGGTTGATCACACCGTCAAGTAGTCTGTGAGGTGGCAGGGCCCTAGCTTCCCTTTTACTAAAGGCAATGCTAAGTCATGAAATTCCCATGAAGTTTGGAAGTCAAGGGTGTCCTCCATCTCCATAGATTTATGTGGTGAACTCAACTGATGTTGCAGACAGTTGGTCTGGCAGGTGGGTCTCCAACTCAGCAGTGAACCGGATAACCAGGTGAAGTGAGGGCCATGAGTGGAGAACCAGGAGTAACCCAGGACGAGATGAGTGTGGGTGAGTCTATCAGGAAGAATTGGATGAACTTGCGATGCTCTCTGACGCTTATGTGCACAGGCCATGAGCACACTCTGACTAGCCCAGACCCCAAGGTCGTGATGTTGAAGAGGTGAGATAGTTTCGGTAGGATGGAGGAGCACTGAGATGGCCTATGGTTCTGGAACCAGGAGGAGATCTGGCCATATAGAAGCCCTTCATCTCACCCTGTAGTGCCATTTCCTGGCCATATTCGGTGTTTGATGCATAAGTGGTTGGCTCCACAGTAGATGCACAAGTTGTTTCTCCACCAACACTCACACTCTTGGGGGTTAACAGAGTTCTCCTTATGGCCTGGGTTCTGGAGGCATTGGTGAAGGGGATTCTGCAGCCTGAACTGGTTCTGGAAATGGAATCAACACATTTGGGCATGAGGATCCAGAGTTCAGAGGGAGGAGGTGGACTGCCATAGAGCTGATGCACTGAAGGTGGAGGAGAGTGGCAAGTTGGTAGCCAAAGGTTTCCTGCTGCTTCTGATCGTGCAGTCATGTCAACAGATGACTTCCTTTAGGTGAGCATACTCTGCTGGATCAATCAAAGGCTCACTCATCCTGTTAGGAAATGTAGGGGAGGCTTGACCCAAAAGCAGAGCAGCGGAGGCAATTCAACTTTGAATGATAACTAATAATAGACTATAAAATAACAAGCCTCAAGGGAGCACAAAACAAGAGCAGGAAAGCCAAAAGACAACAGTCAACAAGATAAACTTTAGGCAGGGAGATTGAGAGCAAGAAGCAATTTGTTGAGGCCAGCTGGTTCAATGAGTGAACAAAGTCTGTGGATGAGAACTGGGGTTAAATAGGCTGCAGGTGGTGAGTGTGGAATGAGTGGCAAGTAAATATTATTAACTGGGTGGAGACTGGTGGTTCCTGTGTGTACAGGTCAGACACTCAATGCCCTTTCTGATGAAGACAAACATGCACAGGCCTTCTGGAGATATTGTGGAGGTAGACAGATGAATAAAAGGAAGGAGATGGAGTGAGGAGGAATGTGAGAGGGTAAAAGTGAGCTAGCTGTTGGAGGGTGATAAGCAGGAACAGAGACGTTATAAGTACTGGGATCTGATGAGTGCAGAAAGTGATCATGGCAACATTTAGAAGAGGAGTAAAAGCAGATGCAAGCAGGGCCAATTGGAGAAGCGGAGGGGGGAGGGGGTGGAGAGGAGCAGGGGCAGAAATGTGTGGGTGGTAGGCAGCTAGAAGGGGAAGGGAAGGGTGACAGAAATGAGTGATGTATATTTGTGATGCTATTGTGTGCATATATGTTTGTATATATATGTGTGTGTGTGTGTGTGTGTGTGTGTGAATGGGGAAGAAAAGAAGACTAAAGGAAGATCAGAAGAAAAAAAAGTGAGTGGGGTGGGGAGGTACAGGGAACTGAAGTTGAGGCTTATCTGTCATTTAGGTTACCCCTAAACTGCAAATCACTGACTGTCTTTCCGAATACAGACAGATCCTCTCACTTGGATTCCCCTCTATGAACATTCTCACCACTGCAGTTGGGTCCATCAGCCTACAGTTCCCTTGCTTGTCTTGGCAGCTTTTCTTACATAATCACACAATATTTATCCATCCTGTAGTCTTCTAATTCCTCACCCTTGGCTAAGGAAGATACATATATCTTTGCTAGGGTCCCAACTCTTCCCTTGCTTCCTACGGTGCCTGAGAATATGTTTGATCAGGCTCTGGGGATTTATCCACCTTTTGCACCTCAAGACCACCAATGTCCCCTCTTGCGTAATATTTGTCTGTTTCAGGACATCACTGTTCTCTTCCCTGAATTCTCTTGTTTCTGTGACCTTCTCCATGGTAAATGCAGAGAAGCAGTATTTTTGATTTACTGGTTGATGGACCACCTGCCACTCATGGGGCAATGTTGAGCAGTCTGAGAGTGGTCTGTAATATAACCGTCAATATTATTTTTAAAAATGGCCCAAACCAATCCTTGCATTTATTTTTGAAGGTGTTAGTTTGCTGTGGACACCTGAATGAACCAATTTCTTATCATGTGACATTGCAGTGCATCGTATACCCTAGAAATGCATGAGAACATACAATACGTATTTAACGTCATCTTAATTTCTTGGTCTATATCAGTCATCCATCTATAATATTAGCTTATGTTCTTATTTTCCTTACTTTTCACTCATGAGGATTTGAGGACATAACAAACCTGACCTATGAACTTCTCCTGCTCTGCATTTCACACCTTCCATATTCTTCTGTCCAGGTTTTAATCATTGTTCTTACTCTCTAACTATTCCCAGATTCATTGACCAGATAATCCCATTTACAGTTTATCCCCATCTCACCCTGCACCTTTCTAAACTTCTTTTATCCTTTTTGTTTTAGTTCTGAGAAGTGGTCTTTGTTCAAAATTCAAAGCAAATTTATTACCATGGTACATTAATGCTACCATACATTAAGTTTAGTTTCTTTATAGAAAAAGAAGAAATACAATAGAATTTACAAAAAAAAACGATACATCCTGTCCAATGGTAGTAATGCAAAGAGGGATTGTGGGGGTCTTTGATAATGGATGCTGCTTTCTTATTGCAGTGCTCCATGTCAATGCACTCAATGGTGGGGAGGGCTTTGCCTGTGATGGACTGGGCTTTACCCTTCACTTTCTGTGCTCTTTTCTATTCCTGGGCATTAGCGTTTCCATGCTGGGCCATGATGCAACCAGTTGGAATCGTTTCCAATGTGCATGTATAGAAACTCAAAATATCTGGTGACATGCTGAATCTATGCAAACTTATAAGAAAGTAGATGTTTTGTTGTGCTTCTTTATGATTACACATGCTGGTTCCAGGACAGATTGTCTGATAAGTTATCTTTAGTTGGAAACTTTGACTCTCTTTCTTTTCACTCAGATGTTGTCCGAACTAAAAGTATTTCTAATATTTTCAGTTTTTGTTTTTGTCTTAATTGGTTAGTTGTTAAATAATCAGCAAATCTAATGCTTGTATTTTTCTTCCAGGGGTGTGGTTAGAGTTGACATTAATCTACAGAATGTGGACATTGACCAGTGTTCAACTGAAGGATGGTTTGGAGGGACACACAAGTGCAGACTAAACAGCACGAAGGTAAAGCCAAACACACTCATTGAAATGTGACATGGTTTGTCAGCCGGTGTGCAGGAGCTATTTGCATATATATGGAAAGTTTTAAATATGTACTGACTATGTTTACACGTCAAATGTGCTTTCATTGTTATTGTCCAATTAAAACCCTGTTAATGGTTCTGTCTTTTCAAGATTTTTTTGCTGATGCTCAACAGTAATATAACACCAAAATAATATTCATTTGTGGCTATACTGATAATTATTAGAACATAATAATATTAATGTCTGATGTTGTTGCACTGAAAGGCTGGTTCCAGCAGAAGAGTTTTTGGAACTAGCATTATATTATGAAGGGCTTCACTGGAGGTTACGGGAAAAGTGGATGGTGACAAAGGGATTTCAGGTCTTACCCTGAGTGGAACTGCAGCAGATATACATAACTTACCTTGGAATGTGGCATCTGTTTATATGAATTACCGTGGTCTGACATGCATGATTTAATGCAAATCTTTGAATTCCAAATATGCAAGAGCTGATTCCAAAATAGTTTATCACTTAAATGTAAATTAAAACAGAAATTAAATCTAACTTTTGTGAGAAATGATGTCTGAAACTGAATGCAAAAAAAAACAAATTTGAGGGAGGGATGATGAAAGACAGATTTACAGCTTTTTGCAACGCACGTCAAAGTTGCTGGTGAACGCAGCAGGCCAGGCAGCATCTCTAGGAAGAGGTACAGTCGACGTTTCAGGCCGAGACCCTTCGTCAGGACTAACTGAAGGAAGAGCTAGTAAGAGATTTGAAAGTGGGAGGGGGAGGAGGTTTTGGATCTCACCCTCCCCCTCCCACTTTCAAATCTCTTACTAGCTCTTCCTTCATTTAGTCCTGACGAAGGGTCTCAGCCCGAAACGTCGACTGTACCTCTTCCTATAGATGCTGCCTGGCCTGCTGCGTTCACCAGCAACTTTTTATGTGTGTTGCTTGAATTTCCAGCATCTGCAGAATTCCTCGTGTTTACTGCTTCTTGCTCTTTTCTTAGATTGTATACATGCTTTTTGCCTTCTGTAAAACCAGGACTGCTCTCCCTTCCTTATGGAATCAGAAAATAATTGTTGATTTTCATTAGTTATAATTTCTTGAAAGCAAATGGTGGACATAAACAGTTTTTTTTTCCAGCTAACTTTATGCTTGCCTGTATGCAAGGAAGAAACTTACCTTTTGACAACGCAAACACGAGGAAATCTGCAGATGTTGGAATTTCAAGCAACACACATAAAAAGTTGCTGCCTGGCCTGCTGTGTTCACCAGCAACTTTTTATGTGGGTTACCTATTGACAAGCAACTTTCATACCTACATTTGGACATAATTATACACATAAAAATAGAAAATACAGGAAATATTCAACTCATTAGGCAGCATTTTTAGAGAAAGAAACAGTTATTTATTTAGCCCGTTAGCCTTTACAGTTACTCTAATCCAAAGATACTGACTTCTTCTACTTTCAAAGGATATGAAAATCATAGGTAACATAATGACTTATTATCCATCTTTAACAGCCTCTGAATTAAAAAAAAGTGTTTGAGAGTCAACCTCCCAGGTGAGTCTAAAGTCACCAAGAGGCCAAATTGAGTAAGAATGACAGATTTCTTTCCTTTAAAGACATCAGTGGATCATATAGTTTTTTATGGAAAGCAGATCATTTCATGGATCTATATAGACTGACTTTATTGTTAAGTTTCAGATTTTAAAAATTACTTCTGCTTTAATTCTATAGTTTCCTTGGTAGATTTCGAACTTGCTGACATGATTTGACACAGGTGATGCATTTCACTGTACATTTCGCTGTTTCGATACACATATGACAAATGAAACTGATCTTTCCAATCTTCCTGTCTAAAACTCACGCCCTGGATCAACAGAGTAGAATTTTGACTAGTAGTCTAATAAGGAACCCACTACACATGACCCAACCTGAAGATTATTTCTGTTTAAATTATCAGGACCTAAAGATCTTTTCTTTTTGATGCACAACAGATGATTGTTCATTTAGCATCAAAAATATACAATTGCTTTCTAAAGCATCACAACATAAACTTACGTAGGCTTTTTTACCAATTTGCAAATGACGTGTTAATGACACATTGGGAAAACTTTCAGCGATTACATATATATTCGTTTGCTTCAGATTTATACTGGAGTCCAAACGAGGACAATGCAAGGACATCTCAGATCTGATTAACTGCTGTTATAGATTGAGAAGGAGATTCAGTAAAACAACATAGAAAATGTGTATTTCCTGTCTTACAAAGAAATGCAAGACACTCTTTTTAGATTGATTTAAAACTCATGGTAAGAGTGATCTGCTAAAGACATGAGACAGCAGCTGGAACCGACTTGACAGAATGAAATTTTTCTTTTACTCTAGGTTTCCTTATGTTATGATTAATACACAAAATATGAATTCAGACAGATAAAATGGCATACTTTAAGTATTGAACTGAGGGAAATAAATGGTTTGATACTAAAGGTGAAGCTTGTTTCAGTTTCGGTTTGTTTTCAGGACTGCCGCTGGGCTCCAAACTCCACTTCCCCGCAACAACCACTCCCCAACCCTGGGTCTCTCAGGCTCTCCCATCACCTCTTGGGTTTTCAGACCCTCCATCTTCCTCTCACCCTACCTTCCCTGTACAAATCAGCCCTCCCTTCCACCTCTAATGCCATCAACTCTCCTCTCCCCTCTCATCTCAGCTGCACTTAGCCGTTCCCTCTGATTTTCCTCTATCTGAGACGAAACGTTCCTCAGCAAGGGCTTTACGTTGTCCGCCTTTGCCCGCAGTCCAGTAAGTTCCACCCCTGCCACAACGCCGAACTCTTCTTCCATTGCCTCCAAGCCCACTTCTTTGTCAAGGATTCTTCATCCCACACCGAAGATCCCTTCCATCCTCTCCAACTGACCTCCTCTTCTTGGACATCCTGCTCTGGATCTTGTCATCTCTAATTGCCAACAAGATGTCAATCGGCTTGGCTTCAGCTCTCCTGTCTCCTATTCGAACCTTACCCCAGTGGAATGCACTGCCCTCCACCCTATCTACATCAAACTTAACCTTACCATCAAACCTCTAGGTAAAGGAGGTGCTGTTATAGTGTGGCGGGCTAACCTCTACCTTGATAAGGCTAGACAGCAACTGTCAGATACGGCCGCTTACTTATCCCTTGAAAAGGCACTCATCTGACACCCTCACTAACCTCATGACTCTGGAGAAATCCCATCCACTACCACCAAATTCATAGATCCCTCCTGCTCGTTTCTACCTCCTACCCAGGATCCACAAACCTGACTGTCCAGATAGGCCCATTGTTTCTGCCTGCTCCTGTCCCACTGAATCTGTTTCTGCATACTCCAACTCCATTTCTATCCGCCTTGGTTCAGTCCCTTCCCACCTACAGTGCAACACTTCTCACGCTCAATCTCCTCAACAACTTTCAATTCCCTGGCCTTAACTCCCCCATTTTCACCATGGATGTCCAGTCTCTATGTACTTCTATCCTCTATCAGGAAGGCCTTAAAGCTCTCTGTTTTTTTGTCAACAATTCCTAGCCAGTTCCCCTTCACCACCAGCCTCCTCCATCTGGCAACAATGGACCTCATCATCAACAATTTCTCCTTCGGCTCTTCCCAATTTCTCCTTACTCAAGAGGAGCCATGGGCACCTGCATAGGCTCCAGCTATGCCTGCCTTTTTGTTAGCTACGTCAATGTTCCAAGCTTTTCACAGTGATGTTCCCCAACTCTTCCTGCACCATATTGACCAGCATTGGGGCTGCTAGCATGCTGTGCTTGTCAATTTTTCCTCCAGCTTCCACCCTGCCTTTAAATTCACTCGTGCAATTCTGATACACCTCTTTCTCCTTTCTCGATCTCCCTGTCTACATTTCTGAAGACAAACTGTTGACTGACATTTTTTATACACCTTCCAGTTCCCACAGATGTCTTGACAATATCGCTTCCCACTGTGTTTCCTGAAAAAATGCTATTCCCTTTTTTTAGTTCCTTCATCTCCAGGACATCAAAGATGTCCTCCCCCTTCAAAGAATAAGGTTTCCCTTCCTCCACCATTGATGCTACCCTTATCTATATCTCCTCCATTTCCTGGATGTCTGTGCTCACACTATCTTCCCACTGCCTTAACGGAGAGAGTTCCTCTCATCCTCATCTTCCACCCCATGAGCCTCTGTATCCAACTCATCATTTTCTGTAATTTTCATCATCATCAATCAGTTTCTACCACCAAATACAACTTTACCTCAAACCTATTCTTCATTTTCTGCAGGGTTCACTCCCTCCATGATTACCTTATCCATTTGTCCCACGCCACTGATCTCCCTGCTGGCACATATCTCTGTAAACAACAAAAATGCTGACCATTCACCTCCTTCCCTACCTCCATTCAGGGCCCAAATAGTCCTTCCGGGTAAGACAACACTTCACCTGCAAATCTGTCAGGTTTGGCTATTGTATCCGGTGCTCCGAATGCGGCCTCCTCTATATTGGTGAGACTCATTGTAAATTGGGGTCACTTTGTCAAGCACCTTCGCTTCATCTGCCAAAGGCAGAATTTCACATTGGCCGACCATTTAAAATCCTATCCCTATTCCCGTTCTGACGTATCAGTCTTTGGCCTTCTCTTTTGCTACAGTGAGGCCTCTCTCGGGATGGAGGAGGTACACCATATAGTCTCTCTAGGAGGCCTCCAACCTCTTGGCATGAACATTGATTTCTACTTCCGTTAATTACATTCTCTATTCTGGCCTCTTACCTCTAGGTAGTCCTCCTTACCTTCCCCCACCATTTTATTTGGGTATCTTCCCCCTTCTTTTCCAGTCCTGAAGAAGAGTCTTGGCCTGAAACATTCATTTCCATAAATGCTGCCCAACCTGTTGAGTTCCTCCAGCATTTTGTGTGTGTTAGTATTAACAGAAAGAACACTCTTCAAGACTGACATAAAAATGTTTTCTTTCACTGCAACAAATCTCTCTACTGGCAATAAGATGTTAACCATGCTTTTTGTTTTAAGAGTACAGCTTTTGAAATGCCGTATTCTGCTTAAACTATCAAACACCCATGTTTGATTGGAAACATCTAATTGACCAGATTACTTAGCTAAGTAAGATTACTAAAAGCATAGGGAGAGTGTCAACTTTGCATGTATTATTTATTGTCATTTTCAATTTACAGAAACATTTTGATAATCTGCTACCTGGTTATTTAGAAATCTTAATGGTGCAGTATTGACTCATCAAATGATATTTTCTCACTCTCCATTTAAGAACTCACTGAGACCCCATTTCCTGTACTCCCTTTAAAGTCTATAGGTCCCCATTCTCTGTCTGTTTAAACTCACTGTGATTTGATTCCCCAGATTTCCTTGAGACTTACTAGACTCACCAGAGAACTTATTATACCGCCATGAATTATAAATGTCACGATATTAATAGTGAATAAGTTCCAATAGTGCAGAAAATTTGTTAGTATTGCACCACTAAAATCCTCAGTAGTTGATAATTGAAATTTTACTGTAACAGCAAAAAATGAAAATTGTGGTATTTTCCTAATATTTTCCTTAGCCAGATCTATCTGATTTCGAGAAAGTTAATCGATGAATAAAAACTGTGAACCAAGAAAAAAATAGAAAATGAAAAGTGCCCATGTATATATATTTTTATGTATAATACACTGAGGACAATGCCCCTCTTTATTGACTAATTTAATTTGTAACCTATTCCCCATGAATCTGTTTATGTATGTTAATTCACTGAACCAATATAATTCAAAGGTTTGGCCCTTGGCCGTTGCAATTTGAACAAAGTGTACACTGCCTTGAGTTCATTGTCACTGTCTGAGCTGTTTCTTTTCCTGAGAGGCTAACCATTTATTTAGATATTCAATAACTATGCAGTGTTTTCTGCCAACTGAACACAATTAATTTTCATTTTGTGGAAGGGAAAATTGATCGTCATTAAATATCTGCGACCTTCCTGTGCTATTACCAATTGCCAAATGATCTTTAAAACCAAGACAGGACCTTCTGGTTGGGTAGTCACTTGTGCTCATGACTTTGTTGACTGAATTGAATGGATGGCTGAGGAAAATAATAAGATAGTAATTTGGACTTATTTATGGCAATATTTTGGTTGTAATCTATCAAGCAATCAAGACTCAATATTGCTAAAATTTCAATCCACCATGTGGGTTATTGATGTTTTATAATGCATTTTGTCAAGAGCTTGTCCACTTGTGAAAAAGTACGCTATTTAGAATGAGTAGGACTAAATGTGCTGTTTTTAGAGGTAATAAATTCTGGATAAACTTGAGGATATTCAATATCTTTCAGAAAATGTTTAGTCATTAACTCTTCCTGTGATGTAACATGGGATTGACACTTTGGTAGTTATGTTACCAGACTAATAACTCTGGACAACAAAGTTTTTTGAAAGATTTGCTTTCTCAGAATTTTTTTCTTTATGATAGATTGCTTGAAGCTGAACACAGATATGATTTCAGACTACTTGTATCAGAAGAAACAAGAAATTAACTTTTATTGAATATAACGTGTTTAGTTGCATAACAGTGCCAATACTTTGCAATAGTTCAACTAGTTAAAAATGTTTTAGCTGTTGATTTTCATTTGTACTCTGTGTCTGAGGCTTCTCGCTTAAAGGTCCAATGGTAATTAGTCTGCGTTGATGTACTCCAGTGGCCCTGATACCGTTTCTTCATGACTGCAATGTCCTGGTAAAACACTTCACCAAGCTCGTCACTGATAGCACCAAGGTTTGCAGGGAAGAAGTCAAAATGGGAATGCAGAAAATGAATCTTTATTGACATGTTGCATTTCATGGTTTCAGCTTACATCATGGGCAACATTTTAATTGACGAATTATGAATTGAAATAACAAATATGGCGATTGTTTAAATGGTACGTGCTAGGGAAATTTCATGGTGATTTTAATGATCAGCAGCCTGAAATCTATAAAATACACCTAAAAGTATTGAGCAAACAAAATCTTTATTGTCCAGTGTAATCCAGAGCATCTGCCAGAGGCAGTATCAATAGGTGTGGGGAGGGCAACTATCACTGTTTTGGGTCAAAACCCTGCATGAGGACTGAGAGTGCAAAGGTAAGATAGCCATTATAAAAGGCAGAGTGGAAATGGCCAGCAGCTCTTTGGTAAAGGATGACAAGCAGTGGAGGGAAGGGTGCAAGTGAAAACAGTTGCTGAATTGGAGAAGTGGGAACATAAAGGCTGCAGGTGCTTAAATCAGAAACGTAAAGGAGGTAATAATGGGAGGGGGGAATCCAATGGGTAAAAGGGGTAGTAGATGGGTGGAAACAAAAAAGGGTGTGGGATGAAAAAGGGTGATAGAGTCAGAGCTGGAGGGGTTGTAGAAATAGGGAGAAAAATGGACGGACTTGAGGTGAATTGGAAGGGAGGACGGTTTGTGGGAGGGCATACAGAAATTAAGGGTTCCCTGAAATTGGGAGAAAAATCATTGTTTATAGCATTTGCTTATAGTCTACCCTGGATGAATATGAGATATTGCTCCTCTAGTTTGTATTGGACCTAACCGTGGTGGAGAAGGTCAGTGGAAGAATGGGAAAAGGAGTTGAAATGGCAAGCAACTGGGAATTTGGGAAGGTCATTGCAAGCTAAATGCTATGCAGGTTGCTCTCCTAGTTTGCCTTTGGTATCATCAATGTAAAAGGGGCCAATTTCTGATGTTATTATATCAATATTACTTGCACGTTGCAAGTGAAAACAGAATGCTTCTGACAAAGCCAAGTGCTTTCACAGCTAATAGATCACAGAAATTAGAAAGCACAGCCAACTGAAGATTACTTGGTTAATAATGTACATGCTAATCGAAAATTGATTTTAGGTTAATACTACTCCTTGGTCCTTGGTCCTTAGCCCTTAGCCTGCAGGATAAGGTCCTTCCAGTGCTTATTCAGACACATGTTGAATGTGATGAGGATTTTTTCCACCATCATTTCAGATGTAGGGATTACCTAGGTTACAAATGACCTGGGGTTACGAATAACATGAACTTTTTAAATAACTTCAAGACAGCAGTAATAATAATAATTTGTTTTGTGGTATTCATTAATGACTGGACACAAAATACACTTGATTCTTGCCATAGAGGGAGTACAAAGGTTCACCAGATTGATTCCTGGGATGGCAGGACTTTCATATGATGAAAGATTGGATCGACTAGGCTTATACTTGTTGGAATTTAGAAGATTGAGGGGGGATCTTACTGAAACGTATAAAATCCTAAAGGGATTGGACAGGCTAGATGCAGGAAGATTGTTCCCGATGTTGGGGAAGTCCAGAACGAGGGGTCACGGTTTGAGGATAAAGGGGAAGCCTTTTAGGACCGAGATTAGGAAAAACTTCTTCACACAGAGAGTGGTGAATCTGTGGAATTCTCTGCCACAGGAAACAGTTGAGGCCAGTTCATTTGCTATATTTAAGAGGGAGTTAGATATGGCCCTTGTGGCTAAAGGGATCAGGGGGTATGGAGGGAAGGCTGGTACAGGGTTCTGAGTTGGATGATCAGCCATGATCATAATAAATGGCGGTGCAGGCTCGAAGGGCCGAATGGCCTACTCCTGCACCTATTTTCTATGTTTCTATTGGTCAGGGTGAATATCCAATGAAATGGAATTATAGCAAGTGCATACTGAGTGGTATGTTATGGGTTACTAAAGAAAATGGACAGTTTATGGACAGTTCTCAGGATTGGGACTCTTACACAACATGGGAACTACCTATAGTGAATCCCCTACGCTCATTACACATCGAGAGAGACCTCTACACTCACTACTCATTGAGGAGACCTCTACATCCACTACTCATTGAGTGAGACCTCTACACTCACTACATATCGAGTGAGAGCTCTACAATCGCTACTTATCAAGTGAGACCTCTACACCCACTACATATCGAGTGCGATCTCTCCATTCACTACACATCCAGTGAGCCCCTTACACTCACTACACATCGAATGAGACCTCTACACTCAACACTCATTGAGCACCCTACATTTACTACTCATCAAGTGAGACGTCTACATTCACCACTCATTGAGTGAGACCTCTACAGTCACTACACATTGAGTGAGATCTCTCCACTCACTACTCAAGTGAGCCCTCTACACTCACTACCCATTGAGTGAGACGTCTACATTCACTACTCATTGAGTGAGACCTCTACACTCACTACACATCGAGTGAGTCCCCCACATTCACTATTCATTGAGTGAGACCTCTACATTCACTACACATCGGGTGAGCCCCTGCACTCACCACTCATCGAGTGAGACCTCTACACTCACCACTCATTGAGTGAGCACCCTACACTCACTAAACATCAAGTGAGAGCTCTACAATCGCTACTTATCAAGTGAGGCCTCTACACTCACTGCTCATCGATTGAGCCCCCTACACTCACTACCCACTGAAGATCAAGGAATTCAAGATACCAATATTAGACCTGTACTGGATGCGCTGCTGCTTCTGAAGCATCTGACCATTACAATCAGGATGTTATCAAAGTTCAGAGCTCCTGCTGTTGCTCATCAACTCACATGTCTCTTGGTGCTACACAGAGTGAATCAAAGAGACTGAAGGTGGACTTCACTGATATTTGGGGCTGAGGAGAAAACTGAAAGGGTTTATTCAAAGTAAAATTTATTATCAGAGTACATAAATGTCGCCACATACAATCCTTAGATTCTTTTTCTTTGGGCCTACTTAGCAAATCTATAGAATAGTGACTGTAAATTGTAAGCATCAGGAACTGTTAACTGTAAACAAATTGAGCAAACACAGATAGAAATAAATAGTAATAAATAACGAACATGAAATAACAATATAACAGAGTCCTGAAATGAATGTAGTTTTCCCCTTTTGTTCAAGAGCCTGATGGTTGAAAGGTGGTAACTGTTCTTGAACCTAGTGATGCAAGTCCTGAGGTACCTGTACCTTCTATATGCTGGCAGCAATAAGAAAAGACCATGGGCTGAGTGGTGAGGATCTTTGATGATTGATACTGCCTTTCTAAGGCAGTGGTTCATGTGGATGTGCTCAATGGTTTGGAGGGCTTTGCCGGCAATGTACTGGGCCAAATTCAATACCTTTTGTAGGATTTTCCACTCAAAGGCATTGGTGTTCCCATAGCAGGCCGTAATGCAGCCAGTCAGCACACTTTCCACCACACATCTATAGAAGTTTGCCAAGGTTTTTGATGACATGCCGACCTCCACAGACTCCTGAGGAAGTAGAGGTGCTGTCGTGCTTTCTTCATAATAATATTTACATGATGGGTCCAGGACAGGTCCTCTGAGATAGTGTCATCCAGGAATTTAAAGTTACTGACCGTCTCCACCTCTGATCCTCCAATGATTTCTGACCCATGGACCTCTGGTTTCTCTCTCCTGAAGTCTACAATGAGTTCCTTGGTCTTATTGACATAGAGTGAGAGGTTGTTGCTCTTACACAACTCTGCTAAGTTTTCAATCACCCTCCTGTATGCTGATTTATCAAAAAATCACTCAGTAATCTGGCAGAAGATGACCTCAACTGCTTCAGTCTTGTCTTTTATACGTAAATGGTGGGCTCTGCCTCCACCCATTAGCCTTTTACAGGTGCATATGGATCATTTCATCACATCAGTATATGGAGGTAATGCAAGCAAAAAGCAACAATAGAATGCAAAATACAGTGTTACAGTTATAGAAAAAATGAAGTGCATGTAGACAGTAATTCATTGTGAGTTCGATGGTGAAGTGAAGAGTATATCTTGTTGCACCAGAGGAGTTTTCAGTGGTCTCGTAATAGTGGGTTAGAACACATCCCTGAGTCTAGTGATACAGACTTTTGTGCTTTTGTATATTCTGCACAACAGGATGGGGAAGATGAGAGAATGTTCAGGGTGGGAGGGGTCTTTGATTACAGAGGTGGTAAGTCCATGGAGGGATGCTAGCTTGGTTGTATAGAATACAGTATACAGCCTGGTCTCCATGTTGCAAAAGAGAATGCAGATTTAAAATGTTGCCAGAATTGAAGAATAATGGTCATGAGGAGAGACTGTTGAGGTTGATGGGGTTTTTTTTGGAACAAAGGAAACTGAGCAGATATTTCAATGAGATGGTCAAAATGATGATTTTTTACCCAACCTTGAATTCCTTGATCTTCAAAATACATCTATCTCCACTGTAAATAAATGCAGTAATCAAGTTCCATCACCCTTTGGAAAAGAGAATTCACATGATATACTTGCTTGGTGTTCAATTTGGGCTATTCCAGGCTTACATTTTTCCAAGTATCATCCGAATTTTGCTGCAAACACAGCTGGTAGTTTTGATTTCCAGAGGTAGTTGTTGGATGCTGTTTATCTAGAATTTCCTCAGGTTAGCCCCAATCATCTTTGCCTGAATAGTCAATTATCATGATTCTTACATAAACTATTGTGTAAGGATGTTAGTAATGACAGCACTAGATTTGGTTCTATTTGCAATTATTCACAAAACAGAGCAGTCCTTGAGTGCCTGAAATAAGACCTGGATGCCCTTCAGTGGCGAATATTTGTGCCATACAAGTGCCAGGGAATGACAATTTCCCGGCAAGGATTCTGGCAGCCTCCCACTGACATTCAACAACATTAACAATTGTCTAGATAAGTGTAGCAACACTCGATGGGTTCTAAAATTAAGAAGAAACAAAGAATGCTGGAAATACACAGCAGGTGAGGCTGTGGCTGTGGGATCAGGAAAGGAGCAGTTTCATCAGAACCATTTGGATAAAGCATCTTCACCTGAGATGTTAACTCTGATTTTCTTCCCACAAATGTGGCCTGACCTGCTGATTGTTTCCAGGATTTCTGTTTTACTTCTGGTTTCCAGTATTAGTATTATTTGTAATCTTCACTCGAGGAACTCAATGCATTGCACAATAAAATTGACTTGAATTGAATTGATTTTATTTCTTACATCCTTTACATACATGAGGAGTAAAAATCTTTACGTTTCTGTCTAAATATGCAATGTGCAATTTATAGTAATTTATAATAAATAATATGTACAACAGGACAGTCAATATAGCATAGAATACAATTGTGTCAGTGTGAATTAATCAGTCTGATGGCCTGGTGGAAGAAGCTGTCCTGGAGCTTGTTGGTCCTAACTTTTATGCTGCGGTACCATTTCCCAGATGGTAGCAGGTGCAACAGTTTGTGTTTGGAACAATCCATTCCATGGGCTTCTCAAGTCAAATCAAATGTCCTGATACTAGAGTATTTTATAATGAGCTGAAGAAATTGTGCTTCAGTATTTTGGTCTTAAATGATGGTTACAAGGTTGCTAATTAAAAATTGTTACCCTCTTTCACCTCTGTGGAGGAAAAAATATTTTCTGTTTTTATTTATTTCAGGTTTCCACTTCTTGCAGATTTTTGATGTTTCCATTTTAAATCTGATCACTAATTGGCAAATGAGGACAAAAGTAACTAGCAAGCCCTCTTGACACTGCCAGTGTATGTCCAACTTGTTTGCCTATTTTGGCTTCCAGACCTGCTGTCCACCAGGTTCGGATATGGCCCAAGTGTGGAGTGTGAGACACTGAAGCAGGTTAATAGTTCACAGACTATAATGCGAACTGTGTTAACGAAGGAAAGAAAATAATAAACACTAGTCCAAACAGGGCCACTAACTAAAACTCTCAAAATGGAAAAACGAAGCCTATGCTGCAGCTGAAACGAACAACTAAATATAAAATGAATACCGACAGTCCAATTTCTCAGGCAAGGCCGAATGCAAACAGGCAGCGAAGTGTTGCTGTGCTGTGTCCAAGTCTTGACAAGCACTACAACGACAAGTATGGAGTTAAATACTATCACAGTGAAATAATAATTAGCTGACACGTGCATATTCACAAGCTCAATTGCCTTATCTACTGTGCTGCTGAGTCCGTAGATGTGACACCTGCAGTACCCTTCTTGGTGAACTGCCAATCAGATGGCAATAAGCAATGGACACACATGCCATATGGTTCTCGATAGGGTTTCAGATACTAGTCAAAGTAGGAATGTACCTGTGAAGTTAATTTGAATTTGCTGCTTTCTGTCTGGAATTGAATCTCAGTTTTATCTCAGATTTTTAGATGTCTATGTAGAGGAGCTACTGAGTGGAGGCCAGGTCAGAAAAGACCTCTCATCTTCATAGCTCAAATACAACCTGAGGTTCTCCCATTTAGAAGGAGGTTGCCGATATGATGTCTAAGAGTGAATACAGCTCTTGATTTCTGCTGTTATCACCTCAATCAGACTCTCAATATTCCCATACACTTCATCACATCATTTAACATTCAATGCCAAGATCGCATTGCACACTCTCACTCCAAACAAACTGAATTCCACGGCAGTTTTCTTTGAACCACACACCAGCTGTGTGCTGCAATTGGTAATTAGTTTATTATTAACACATGTACCAGATATAGTGAAAAATTTTACCTTTTAAGAGCCTCTATATTTTTCTGAAAGTTTTCTCATTTCCTACCTCCTAGCTCTTGATCTGTAGCCCTGAAGGTCATTGCACTGTGTGTGCTTAGGCAGGTGGACTTTAAACGTACAGAGGTTTTCTGATCTTCCACCTTGGGTTGGATGAGGTCCAAGTCCATCCAACCATTCACACCAATAACCTCCAAAACTCCATTTGGTGCTGAACCACTATTTCATAAAGATTCATCTTAGCTTCTCTTATTCTCTATGGAGAAATGCTAAGATTCCCAGCTGGCTTTAACCTCTCTCTTTACATGTCTTGCTACTTAGAGTCATACAATCGTAGAAAACTACAGCACGGAAACAGCTATTCGGCCTACCTAGTCCGTGTCTAACCATTTAAACTGCCTAGTCCCATTGACCTGTACCTGAATCATAGACCTCATACCGTTCCCAGCCATGTACCTATTTAACTTCACTTGAACATTGAAATCCAGTTTACATCTACCACTTGTGCTGGCAGCTCTTTCCACGCTCTCACAACTCTCCAAGTGAAGAAGTTTCTCATCATGTTCCCCTTAAGCATTTCACCTTTCACCCTTAGCCCATGACCTCTAGTTGTGCTCTCATTCAATCTCAGTAGAAACATACCTGATTGCATTTGCCCTGTCTATACCCCTCATAATTTTGTATATCACTAACAAATCCCCCTCAGTCTTTTATGTTCTAGGGAATAAGGTTCTAATCTATTCACTCGTTCCTTATAACTCAGATCCTCCAGCCCAGCAACATTCTTATACATTTTCTCTGTACTCTTTTAATCTTATTTACATTGTTCCTGTAGGTAGTTGATGAAAACTGTATCCAATACTCCAAATTAGGCCTCACCAATAACTTATACAACTTCAACATAACATCCAAATCCCTGTACTCAATACATTGATCTATGAAGGTCAGTGAGCCAAAAGTTTTCTTTACGACCCTATCTACTTTTGAAGCACTTTCAATGAACTATGGACCTGTATTCACAAATCTCTTTGTTCTACCGCACTCCTTACTGTGCAAGGCCTACCCTGGTTGGTCATCCCAAAGTGCAACATCTCACACACATCTGCATAAAATTCTATCTGCCAGTTGCAGCCTATTTTTCAAGCTGGTCTAGATCCCGCTGCAAGCTCTGATAGCCTTCCTTGCTGCCCAATACACACCAGTCTTGCCATCATCCACAAATTTGCTGATCCAGTTAACCACCTTACCATCCAGTTAATTGATACAGATGACAAACAATAATGGACCCAACACTGATCCCTGCAGCACTCCACTAGTTACAGGCCTCCACTCAGAGAGGCAAACATCTACTACCACTATTGAGCTTCTCCTGCAAAGCCAATGTTCAATTCAATCTACTACCTCATCCTGAATGCCAAGTGATTGAACATTCTTGATCAAACTCCCATGCGAAACCTTTTCAAATGCCTTACAGAAGTCCATGTAGACAACATCCACTGCCTTGCCTTTATCAACTTTCCTGGTAACTTCTTTGAACAAAAATCTATAAGATTGTTTAGACACAACCTGTCATGCACAAAGTCATGCTGACTATTCCTAAGCAGTGTATGTTTTATCCAAATATTCATATATCCATTCCCTTAGAGTACCTTCCAATAACTTGCCCACTATTGATGTCAGGCTCAGCGGCCTATGACTTCTTGATAAATTTTTGAGCCTTTCTTAAACATCGGAACAACATAAGCTATCCTCCAATACTCTGGTCCCTCACCTGCCACTAAGGAGGATTTAAATATCTCTGCTAGGACCCCTGCAATTTCTGCCCTTGCCTCCTAAAGAGTCCAAGGGAACACCTTGTCAGGCCCTGGGGCTTTATCCATCCTCATTTGCCTCAAGACAGTAAAAACCTCCTCTTCTGTAATCTGTAAAGACCCATCAATTTGATGCCATTTTGCCTTGTTTCTGTGTCTTTCATTCCAGTAAATACAGATGCAAAAAATCCATCTAAGAATTTCTCCTTCTCTTTCAACTCCATGCATAGATTACCATTCTGATATTCCTAAGGACCAATTTTGTCCTTTGCAATCCTTTTGCTCTTAACATATCTGTAGAAGCCTTAAGGCTTCTCCTGCACCATATCTTCCAGAGCAAACTCAAGCCTTCTTTTAGCCCTCCTTATTTCTTTCTTGCATTTCTCATACTCCTCTAGTACCTCTTTTGTTCTTACCTGCCTATACTTTTTATGGACCTTGTTTTCTTAAACAGGGCCCCAATATCTCTTGAAAGACCTTTTATTCTGTTAGGCACATACAAGCTTTGTCCTTTCAAAATTTCACTTTTTAAAGCCTCCCACTTATCAAGTACACCCTTGCCAGGAAACGGCCTGTCCCAATCCACATGCCAGATCCTTTCTGATACCATCAAAGTTGGCTTTTCTCCAACCTGAGCATGAGACCTATTCTTGTTACTCATGGTATTATAATCATTAGATGCAAAATGTTCGCCCACATAGGAGATCAAGTATTGCATACTCTCTGATTGGGACTTCTACGTATTGATCAAGGAAACTTTCCTGAACACAGTTGACATACTCTTTCCCATCCTGCCCTTTTACAGTATGGGAATCCCAGTCAATATGTGGAAAGTTAAAATCATCTACTTTTTCAATCTTTTGTCTTTTGCAACAGTCTGCGATCTCTCAACAAATTTGTTTCTCTAAATTCTGCAGACTGTTAGGTGGTCTATAATATACCCCCAGTAACGTGGTCATAGCTCTCTTATTCCTCATTTCCATCCATAAAGTCTCACCAGACCAGGTCTCCAGTCTGTCGTGACTGAGCACTGCTGTGATATTTTCCTAACTAGTAATTCCACCCAACCCCCTTCAATCCCTTTCATTCTTTTATGTCTAAAACAACAAAACCCCAGAATACTGAACTGCCAGTCTTACCCCTCCTGCAAGCAACTCACTAATGCCTACACTATCATAATTCCATGTATTGATTCATGCCCTGAGCTCATCTGCCTTTCCCACAATACTTCTTGCACTGAAATATATGAAACTCAAAACATTTGTCCCACCAACCTCAATCTTTTGATTCTCGACTTTGTCTGTGGTCTTGATAACATCTGTCTCCACAACCTCTTCATTACCTGTTCTGGGACATTGGTTCCCCTCCCTTTGCAACTCTAATCTAAAGCCTCCCCCCACCCCTGTGCAGTACTAACAAATCTTCTTGCAAGGATATTAGTTCCCCTCCAGTTTAGCTACAAACCATTTCTATGTACAGGCCCCACCTTCCCTGCAAGAGAGCCCAATCCAAAAATCCAAAACTCTGAAGCCCTCGCTCCTACACCAACACCTTAGCCACATATCAAACTGCATATTGGTACCTATATGGACCATGACCTATGGCTGCTCACCATCCCACTTAAGAATGCTGAAGACTTGATTGGAGTTGTCCTAGACCTTGGCATCCAGGGGGCAACATACCAACTGAGAATCTTGTTCTTATCCAAAGAATCTCCTTTCTGTTTCCCGAACTAATGAATCCCCATCACCATAGCTCACCTCTTCTCCCCCTTCCCTCCTGAGGTGCAGAGACCCGACCACTGTAGCTTTCCTCTACTGGATCATCCTCTCAACAGTACTATATATGTTGTTGAGGGGGATGGCCACTGGCTGTTTAACCCCTTTCACCCTTCTGACTGTCACCCAGTGTACTGCACCTCTCTATATGTTCTGTCTATCACCCCCTCAACCTCCCAAATGACCCAGAGTTCATTCACTTCCAGCTCCAGCCCCTTAACATGGAGTATTAGAAGCTGCAGCTTCTTGCAGGTGAAGCCTCCAGGGACACTAAAGAGCTCACTGCCTTTCCACATCCTGAAAGTGGATCATCCCACTATCCTGCCTGTCATCACTACTGTTCCGTGCAATTAAAAAGAAGAAAACAGTAAACAAACTGAAAAACAGGCATTTCCCCTTCCAACACTCAAGCCCCTCCTTGCTAAAGCCTCAAATCCCAACTCTAACATTGCCCACTACAACAATGGCTGCTCTGCTTGCCCCTGCCTTATTTTTATTTGTCTTTGCAAATGAATCCCCATCTCTGATTGGCCAATGTTTGAGCATCCTTCCTGATTGGTTAGTCCTCATCCAATCAGGTTTCCACTGTCCCACCTTTTTCATAGTCAAATTCTAATACTTCCTTAGAGTGAGACCTTTGTCTTTGTTAAGATTCTTTCCCTCTAGTTTTATTTCAATGGCTTCCTTCAACAGGCATCCCAAAAGCCATTGGCACGGCACAGTAGTTTTGTGCCGTCAAAATCAATCCCATGGCCATTGCGAATGCAGTGTTCTGCTACCACCGATTTCTCAGAGTAACCCAAACAGATACACCTCCTGTACTCTGTGATGTGGGTTTCCACTGTGTGTCCTCTCTGGCTGATATATGCTGCTCTGCATTCACAGGGAATCTTGTAAACACCAGCCGACCTGACTCCCAGATCATCTTTGACACACATGACCTGTGATTTGAGCTTCCTTGCGGGTTTGTGGATGGTAATAATCTGTATTTCTTCAGGATCATGGTGATCCTTCCAGAAACCATGGAAATATAGGGAAGACAGATGATGGCAATGGATTCCTCCTCATTTTTAGGTTTCTTGGTTTTTCCATCAACCCTTTTAAGGGTCTGATTGATTTCTTTCACGTTGTAGCCATTATGAAGGAATTCTGTGTGTAATGGTCTAACTTCTTCATGGAGACTCTCTGGATCCGAAACAGTTTTCATACGGTTAATCAAATTAGCAAGAGTCGCTTTACATTGGGAGGCTTGATGGTGGTGGTTATTGTTGAGATATAAATCCATGTGGATGAGTTTCTGATAGACACCATGCCTGAGGCTACTATTCGGTTTCCATTGTATTAGAATGTCCAGGAATGGGAGGCAACCATTCTTCTCCATCTCTGTCATAAATTGAATCTTGGATGTATACTGTTCACATGGTCGTGGAACTGTTGGAGTGCCTGCAGTTCATGAGGCCACCCTATGAAGGAACATCGATGTATCTGAAGAAACGTTTGGGATGTAAAGTTGATGAACTCAGCACCCTCTCCTCAAAGTTCTCCATGTAGAAATTAGCAATAGCCGGTAACAAGGGTGATCCTGTGGCCACTCTCTCCGGTTGTTCATAGTAGTTCCCTTTGGAGAGGGAGCATATTGCTGTAAGTGTATGTTAAAAAATGGTCAGTGCTACCCTTATCAAACCTTGACCACAGGAGCTAGTTGTCTTTAATGGAAACTCTCATGAACAGGGAAACTGATCATTATGTCTTCTGGTGTGAGCTGGATATTTGTTGTCGTTTTTATAAAGTCGGTCAAATTTGTGATGTGATGCTCACAAAATGTACCACCTCGCATTTCTCAGCATTAATTTTAACCTTACTCCTCTCTGTCTGTTCCAGCCTTCTTGTAATCCTCACAGTTCACAGCATCTCCAATGGAAGCAGTCATTAATATATTTTATGAGAAACAGTGGTGATGTCACTATATAACTTCCTTATTCACTTCCCATCAGGGGACAAATGCATATCTTGCACAGCTGGGAATTACTCTGTGTGTTTTATGACATTATTCCAACATGTTAAGTCACCTCAACACTGTTGTAAAAGTTTCATGAGAACAAGATTAAAATATGATGTATGCAGGACATCATTCCCTGCTTTCTTCAGATAGCACCGTGCTGGAACTGGCATTGTCGGTATCAGCAAAGCATTGCCCATTGACATTTTGCAAGTTTTTCTGATTATTACAATGTCATTCAGCAAGTTGTCCCATCACCTACAAGTGGGTGCCCTTTTAAGTACCTGTTCATTGGCTATGGAGATTTTGTTGGAGGTTGGACCTGTGCAGAAACCGAATCCTCATAAACATCATCAACCAAAAAAAGGTCTTACAATTTATCTGTCAGCAACTTTGCTGGCAAAAATGCTGAACTGCCTGTGCTGTGAGATATCCTGGGGTCAGGAAGGTGACTCTCATAGCAAAGCCAGCATGGCACATCCTTTCTCATCCTCTGACCTCAAAATGAACCATTCTTCTGTTTATTAGGAGGGCATCCAGCTAGTTTTCCTGTTTCTTCCATAACTCATTTAGCAGCAAACCTTACTGTGATCTTACATAATCTGCAAAATGATTACACTTTTTGCAGAAAATTGATGGAATTGAAAGTACAACTTCAAGTCAGGTTTCTCATGGTTTGTAATTTCTGAGGATATCCCGGTGGACTTCTATAAATTCCAATATTTATTAAATGTATTTAATTAATCGACTATCTATCCCGCACTTTCCGAGTTGCTCTCAGAAAGTCCAACACTATTCTAATGTCCTTAATACTAATACTTCTGACTTTATCTTCTCCCTCTCAGTCTGCTGGATGAATTCTATCATATTATGATCACTGCCTCCTAAGGCTTCCTTTACCTTAAGCTGTCTAATCAAATCTGGTTCACTTACATAACACCCAAACAAGAATTGCCTTTTCCCTCGTGAGATCAACCACAAGCTGCTCTAAAATTCCATCTTGTAGGCATTCTACGAATTCCCTCTCTTGGAATCCAGTACCAACCAGATTTTACCAATCTACCTGCATATTGAAATCCCCCACGACTATTGTAACATTTCCTTTTTTTGCATACCTTCTATTTTTCCTGTTGAAATTTATATCCCACATCTTGGTTACTAGTTAGAGGCCTATACTTAGCTCCCTAGCAATTCCTTAACTCTATCTACAAGGATTCTTCTTTTTCTAATCCTATTTTATCTCTTACTAAGGATTTTATTTCACTTTTTATCAATATAGCCACCCCAACCCTCTGCCCACTTGCCTGACCTTTCAGTACAATGTGTATCCTTGGATGTTAAGCTTCCAACTATGATCTTTTCTCAGCAAGAACTAAGTGATGCCCATAAAGTTGTACTTGCCAGTTATCATACCTACAAGATCATGTACCTTATTCAGTATATTGTGTGCATTCATATAACACCTTCAGTCCTGATAACATTAGAAGATTTGCCTTGGGACCAGCATGTAAGTGCCATTTAAAAGTAGGCACAAGAGAACCTCTACTTTCTTAGAAGTTTGTGCAGGTTCTTCATGTCCTCTAAACCCTTGACAACCTACTGTAGATAAGCAGTGGAGAATATCCTAACTGGTTGCATCATTGTCTAGCAGGGAAACACCAATGCCCAGGAATGGAAAAGGCTACAGAAATGATGGATACAGCACAGTCCATCAAGGAACTGCTCTTCCCACCATTACGCACATCTACAAGGAGTACTGCCACAAGAAAGCAGCATCTATTGTCAAGGATCCCCACCATCCAGGTCATGCACTCTTCTTGTTGCTACCATCAAGAAGCAAATACAGGAGCCTTAGGTCCCATGCCATCGGACTCAGGAATAGTTATTACCCTTCAGCTATTAGGCTCCTGAACCAACATGGATAACACCACTCACCCGAACACTAAATTAATTTTATAATCTGTTTACTTGCGTTCAAGGATTCTACAACTCATGGTCTCAGTCTTATTTATTTATTGTATTTGCGCATTTTGTCTTATTTTACATATTGGTTATTTGTCAGTCTTAGTTTATGTGTAGTTTTTTAATTGATGCTATTGTATTTTTTTGTTCAATGAATGGCTGCATGAAAATGAAGCCCAGGTAGAAGATAGTGAAATATACATTCTTTGATAATACACTGACTTTGAACTTCGAAGTTTTTGTTTTGAACTTATTTTAAAAACGTGGCAAACGATTAAAAGAACAAGAGAACTTGCACCTTTTCTCTTCACAGGATTACCCAAATTATGTTACAACAAATCAAATGCTTTGACATGTACTGTTACTTCTGTCATGTGGGAACATATATAGACAAATGCACCTTAAGGTGGAATAGAAAAGATTTACTCGCCGAATAGATTCAGGAATGACGGATTATTAAGGATATTAATAATATTAGACTGGAGAAGCTGAGGTTGTTCCACTTAGAGAAAGTTTTCTGCACTTCTCATGGGAGCTGTTTTCACTAATTTCATTTGAACGCAGACAAGTAGAAAGAGACATGCATATGCAGTAGCTTCACTACTGGTGAGGGGAGTCCAGGACCACTTGGTGGGGGGAGTCTAGGACCAGAGGGCACACCCTCAAAATAGAGAGACATCCATTTAGAATGAGGATGAGAAGGAATTTCTTTAGGATGGTAAATCTGTGGAATTTAATGCCAAAGGTGCTGTGGAGGACAGGTCACTGGGTGCATCTAAGGCAGGGGATGATAGGTTCTTGATTAGCCAGGGTGTGAAAGGTTATGGAGAGGAGAATGAGGTTGAGAGGGAAATAGATCAGCCATAATGAAATGGTGGAGCAGACTCAATGGGCCGAATAGCCCAATTCTGCTCCTATGTCTTATTGTCTTATGGTCTTATGGTTCCCAAACAGCACTAGCATCAGGTGTGCCCATCTGGTGATGGAAGAGGCTTATCAGAAACCACATTCAATATATAGGGTTCACTAGTTAAAAATCATTCAGATTGATCTGATAGCACAAGGCACAGTGAACCTGCTGGGCTAAGGGGCCATGGTCCAGGTTTCTCTGTTGATGATCAGCCATATTTCCTAGTCTGAAGAACAGTGTGTGTTATGGATACTTGAATCACTGGTGATTAACAGCCCATTCCGCGGAGTTCAGAAACTTCCAGTGAGTACTCACAACACGCTGGAGGAACTCAGCAGGTCAGGCAGCATCCGTGGAAAAGAACAGTCAATGTTTTGGGCTGGCACCCTTCGTCAGGACTGAAGAGGGAGGGGGCGGGGGCCCTATAAAGATTCCAGCCCCTTGGTATGAACACTAAATTCTCCAACTTCTGGTAATTCCCTCCCCCTCCCTTCCTCCATTCCAGTTTCACTCTGACCCCTCCCCCAGCTGCCTATCACCTCCCTCATGGTTCCGCCTCCTTCTACTACCCACTGTGCTTTCCCCTATTCCTTCTTCAGCTTTCCTGCCTATCCCCTCCCCCACCCCTTTATCTTTCCCCTTACTGGTTTTTCACCTGGAACCTACCAGCCTTCTCCTTCCCACCCTCCCCCCACCTTCTTTATAGGACTCTGCCCCCTCCCTCTTCAGTCCTGATGAAGGGTCTCGGCCCGAAACGTTGACTGATCGTTTCCATGGATGCTGCCTGACCTGCTGAGTTCCTCCAGCATGTTGTGAGTGTTGCTTTGACCCCAGCATATGCAGATTATTTTGTGTGTCCAGTGAGTACTGACTTTTCTTGAACCCAGTGCATCATGAATCATACATGCTTCTAACTGTCTAGCGGCATTCATGTAAAGAAAAAAATGCAAGATGAAGAGGTGACAGTCACAACACGTTTGTCCTGGCAAAGGCATGGACAGAGTGGATGTGGCAAAGTTGTTTCCCATGATGGGGGAGTCAAGCACGAGAGGGCATGACTTCAGGATTGAAAGGCGCCCTTTCAGAACAGAAATGCGAAGAAATTTTTTTAGTCAGAGGGTGGTGAATCTATGGAATTTGTTGCAACGGACAGCAGTGGAGGCCAAGTCATTGGGTGTATTTAAGGCAGAGATTGATAGGTATCTGAGTTGCCAGGGCATCAAAGGTTATGGTGAGAAGGCGGGGCAGTGGGACTAAATAGGATAAAATGGATCAGCTCATGATAAAATGGTGGAGCAGACGCGATGGGCCAAATGGCCTACTTCTGCTCCTTTGTCTTATGGTCTTATGGTCCTACAAAACTTTGCCATCCCTCTGGTATTTTACTGTCCCAGAAGAGTGAGGAAAATGCTTACGCTCTTGACTTGTGTAAACCTTCTGCAATCACATGATAGCCAAAGTGCATAGAGCAATATGATTAATGGAGGATTCTGCAAAATAGCAAATGCAATCCTTCTCATTAGGAAAGGAAGAAGCAAAAGAATAGGAAACTGTGGCCAATTTATCATGTTATCAGAAGAAGGGAAATGTCAGAATCCATATAAAAGCAGGGTATCTGGTATCTGGCTTTAATTGAAAGAAGATTTTGTTTGATAGGTTAGAGTTTTTTTTTTGAGTTTGTAGCTTGTAGGGTTGTTAAAGAAGAACTTTCTGTTCCCCAAGATTTGGATTTTCAGAAGACATTGGAAACCATGGATGAGGCACGGGTGGTAATGAGTCAACTTACTGAAGTGAGATAGGACACAGTTGAGTGGTGCTGCAACAACTTCTTGCTCAACATCAGCAAAACTAAAGAGTTGACTGTAAACTTCATGAAGGAGAAAGAGGGTGAACATACACCAGTCTACATTTGAGGAATGGTAGTGCAGGGAGTCAGCAGCATTAAATTCCTTGGATTTGACATATCAGATGACTTGTCTACAGCCCAGCACATAAATACAATAATGAGGAAGGCATGCCAGTGTCTTTAATTTTTTAGGAGTTTAAGGAGGTTTGGCTTGTCACAGCACAGTCTAGCAAACTTTGAGATGTATTGTTGAATCTAACCTGACTGTTTGCATCATGGTCTAGTACAGCAGTCTGAATGTGCATGAATATAAGAAGCTGCAGAGAGTTGCAGACTCTGCCCAACAGAGCACAGTTACATCCCTCCCATCATTGGTAATATCTACAGGAGGCACTGGCTCAAGAAGACACATCTGTCATCAAAGATCCCCACCTTCCAGCCCATTACATCTTCTTGCAACTACTATTGGGCAGGAGGTACAGAAGCCTGGAGTCCCACGCTACTAGGTTCAAGAATAGCTACTTCCCTTCAACTTTTCAGTCCTTTGGATATAAGGCACCTTTGGCTTGTTCTTTACTGCATTTCCAGACTTCTACCTTCTTTTGGGAAGTTATATATGAAAAGCTGAAAAATTACTGAAAATGACGCAGGATTTTATGATCATTTAGCACCAAAATGGACATATTTTGGACAAATGGGCATTTAATTGTGTATAATTGATGTTTAATTTATGTTTATCTTGCGAATACTGTTTCTATGATGTAATGTGGCTGCCTTGCTGCTGCAAGTAAGATTTTCAGTGCACTTGTGACACACATACTTGTGCATATGACAGTAAACTCAACTTTGACAGATTAGTGCTGGAGATTTGATAGATAATAGATTTTATAATTTGATATTATAATAGATTTGATTGATTAATCGATTGAGGCATTGGGTAGATCTGCTCTTGCAAGTTCTCATTCTTGTGTAACCACCAAAGTAATTATCTTATAAAACATTATTAATGAGTGTAAAATGACATTCACATTACAAATGAACCAGTACCCATTGCCACAGTCATCACACCTTTATCTATCCAGTGGCATTACCACCACTCAGTCCACACCATCAGCATTCAGGAGGTGTTCGTGAATCAGAATTTCAGCTGAGCCAGCCTATCAAACTGAAAGATTCTGGATATCCTGTGGAAAATGACTCACCTCTTGACTCCACAAAGTCTTTCCACCAACTACATGGGCACAAATCAGGAGTGTGATGAAATACTCTCCATTGAATTGAAAGAGTGCAGCTCCAGTAACTCTGGTGAACTTCAACACCATCAATGCAATAAAAAGCAGCCTGCTCGATCCGATGAGGCTCATGCTCTCGTCCATCAGCCGAACCCCCCCACACTGCTGCACAGTGATGGCAGTGTGCATCTTGGCAGTGGGCAGCATGGTAGCCTAGTGGCTAGCACCACGCTTTACAGTACACAGGTGACCTGGGTTCAATTCCTGCTGCCGCCTGTAAGGAGTTTGTACGTTCCCCCCATGACCACATGCCTTCCTTCTGGGTGCTCCGATTTCCTCCCATAGTCCAAAGATGTACCAGTTGGTAGGTTAATTTGTCATTGTAAATTGTCCCACAATTAGGATTAAATTGGGGGCTTGCAGGGTGGCACGGCTCCAAGAGTGGGCAGGGCCTATTCCGACTCAATCAACCTTCTTCAAATGCTCTGTAATTTCTCACCATAGCTACTCCAAAATATTCTGTCAAATCTAGCACCTCAAGCACCAAGAAGAGAGAAGGATTCAGTCACATGGAGTTCCAACAGTTCACATTCTAATACACTACTCTAACTAGGAAATATAGTGCCTTTCCTTCAATGTTGATAAAACTCCTTCCCTAAAAGCATTTTTGGTATATTACATGTACAACAGAAGGATGTGGCATTTCAAGAAGACTGCTTGCCACCACCTTCTTAAGAACATAAAGAAATAGGCAATACATTTTTATCTTGCCAACTATCCCTAAATGGACAAAATCTGTTTTCCAGGATCCCAGAATCACCGTTACCTTGGTTGCTGGCTGTGTGAAGTTTACATGTCTGTTTCCTGTGACCATATAGGCTTTCCCAAGGGGGATATTAGAGGAAGGTTTTTTACTCAGAGTGGTTGGTGTGTGGAATGCACTTCCTGAGTCAGTGGTGGAGGCAGATACACTAGTGAAGTTTAAGAGACTACTAGACAGGTATATGGAGGAATTTAATGTGGGGGGTTATATGGGGGGCAGGGTTTGAGGGTCAGCACAACATTGTGGGCCGAAGGACCTGTACTGTGCTGTACTATTCTATGTTCTATGTTCTTATCTGTTCTTGTTTTATCTCCTATGTCAATGACATACTGGATATATTAATAAATTATTCCCAGTATAGGTGACTGGCAAGAGAATTAGGGCTTGAAAGGGGTGAACGGGTGGGAGGAGGGGGGTAGTGGCTGGTGAGAAGATGATATTGATGTGAGGGGGGAATTGGTAATAGTGTGCATTTATAGGGAGTTACTACTGGGTAACAGGACTTTTAAAGTTGATTCTTCAAACCTTTTGCCACAGGGTATTGAAATCCAAAAACCAAAGTAAGTTTATAATCAAGCTACATACAGTATATCTATTGTTTTGTAACTTCAGAACATTAAACTAATTCAAAGGAAGATGGGAGTCCAAAATGTGAGTCTAACTTTGGGTTTACTTTAAGCAAGGCATACATGTATCACATATTAGCATGGCGAATGCAATTCAGGTATATTATATATAACCCATAATTAATTAATTAATTAAACTAACAAGAATGCTTAATTAATCAATATATACATATGATTACTCAAATACCATTGTAATATTAAATAGGCAACAGTATAGGTCACCATATACTACCATGGAAATAGGTTTCGTGTAGTCATCAGCAAACAATGTTACAGAATCGTTCAGTTTGAAAGCAAGCTCTTTGTCCTATCAGCTCTATGCTGACTATCAAACACTCACTTATACTTAACTTACACTCATCCTATTTCTTTTCTCTCCTCATTTCTATCAACTGCTCCCAAATTTTCCATTCCACAACATACTGGGAGCAATTAGCATACCATTTGATACAACTTCAAATTGTTGGGTCCACCGTGTCTCATGAATAACTAGAACAACAGGAATTCTGCAGATGCTGGAAATTCAAGCAACACACATCAAAGTTGCTGGTGAACGCAGCAGGCAAGGCAGCATATGTAGGAAGAGGTGCAGTTGACGTTTCAGGCCGAGACCCTTCGTCAGGACTAACACTACTAGAATTGGTTTCATTTTGAATGTTTGTACTGCCACGTTACATAATGTCTTTCACAAGGACAAGGATAAAAGAAAAATGGAGGGCTATATGGGTGGGAACGGTTAGCTTGATCTAGGATAGGTTAAAAGGTTGGCACAACATCATAGGCCGAAGGGCCTGAACTGTGCTGTCCTGATCTGTGTTTTAAGTTTTATGTTTAAGTATTAAGTCACATCTAAGTTAGTTTTGACTGTGTTATGTGAAAAACGTTACTGGAGGGACACTAAAATGTTTTATTCAACAAGTTCTTGGAGGGAGAGGCCTCCCAACTCAATATTTCATGACATTTTTATGTGCTAAAGATCAAAGATAACAGCAGAACAATTCTGTGGTTTCAATGTATCTACAATGCTTCCTTTGAATTACATATAGTTTTCACACACTTCCTTTGCACCCACAATCCAGACACCCAAAATAATGTCAAACAGCATTGGCTGGTTTGCAGTCTTCTCCAGTGCATAGTTCCAGGAAAACTATGGCTCAGGGCTGTATTTTAAATTCAATCAACAATTCCTGTTTGTGTCTGAAGACTGGTTGCTGGAGAAGTAAATATTTGATATATTCTCCTAGTCCAGAATATGCCCTAACAACTGCAGCAAAGTATTTGAGGGTGCAAGCAAGGTACTGTCATCAGTATTGGCCATATATAGAATTAGACTACAGAACATAGAACTGTGGCCCTTGGATGTGTAATAGGGTGACGCTGTCTGATTATAAATGCAGAGATCAGTTTACAGATCCCTATCCACTGTGCCACGATAACATTTTCAGTCTGTGGTGTGCTGTCGCAAAAGAAAGTGCTGGAAAAAGGTCAGTAGGTCAGGCAGCCTCTGTGAGGGCAGAAGGAAAATCAGTGTTTCAGGCCAAGACTTGGCTTCATGGCTAAAGTAGAGAGGAGAGATTGCCAGTAAGAAGAAGAAAGGGAGAGCAGGGAGGCAGGACTTGGCAAAAAACCAACCGTTCCTCAGATTGGTCTGTGCTGAATAGTATCCAGCTGACTTTTTTCAAGGACTTTATAAATATTACAGCCAATGCCATGCCTGTCTAAAATTCTACTCTAGATCGCACCCCCCCACACTGTCTAATTTTAATTCTAGAATATTTGTGGATAATATGGGAAAGAGACATATTTGCTTCTCCAGAGACTCTCTATATCTGAATAACATATTTTAAAGGATAATTACATGTCTTCGTGTTTGGCAGTTTATTATAGGAGCATTTCATTTATGTGCAGTGAACTGGACTTTTATCTGCTGAAACGTTAAACAGACTGTATGACGTTTACTTGACCAGATGTTTAAATCCAGTCCAGTTTTTAGAAAGGGGCCCATTACATATTTCAGATGACTCCATAAGGACCGCAATAAAAAAAAACAGAACATTTTGGAAGCACTCTTATTCTCATCAAGATCCTAGACCCAAAACATTAATGCCCACAGACACTGCCTGAAATGCTGAGTGTTTTGAGCATTTTCTGTTTTTATTTCAGTTTTCTAATATCTCCTGCTTTCTAGCAATTGTATGTGTTTTTTTAAATTCTTTGTACTGGTCCCTGATTTGCTTGTGAACAATTGACCTGCCCACAGTTTTCCATTTAGTGCAGGTGCTGAAGGTGCTGATCTGCACTCAGTGATCACCTGTACACCTGCACATTATTGCAAATATCTAATCACCCAATCATGTGGCAGCAACTCAATGCATAAAAGCATGCAGGCATGGTCAAGAGGCTCAGTTGTTCAGACCAAACATCAGAATGGGGAAGAAATGTAATCTAAGTGACTTTAACTGTAGTATGATTGTTGGTGCCTGACAAAGTGGTTTGAGTGTCCCAGAACCTACTGATCTCTTGGGATTTTTCATGCACAACAGTCTCTAGAATTTACAGAGAATTGTGCGAGTAACAAGCAAAAATCTAGTGAATGGCAGTTCTGTGGGCTAAAACATCTTGTTAATGGGAGAGGTCAGACGAGAATGGCCAGGCTGGTTCAAGCTGACAGGAAGGCGACAGTAGCTCAAATAACTACACATTACAGTGTAATTAATATGATGCTGCTTAAATTGCAATTCCTTCTCAAAGGCAAATATGCTGGATCACTACAGAGTATTTTATGAAGCACTGCAGAACTCTAATTGAGATGTCGTTTCCATTTTAATTAGTTTTCATTGAAGTGTGTGGATGGAGTTTCGATTCTTAGCATTTTAAAACAGCATGTGTTTACATTTTATTTTTTTGGGTGGCATGCTGTTATAACACCAGTGATGTGAATTGTGTGTTCTCTTTGTGGCTTTGTGGGCCATCTCCAGGTGCTCTGGTTTCCTCCCACATTTCCAAGACATTCGGGTTAGTAGGTTAATTGGTCACATGACTATAATTGGGCAGTGCAGGGTCGTTGGGCTGAAAAGGCCTATACCATGCTGTTTCTCTAAATAAAACATTTCTTTGACTGTTGGGTCATAGAAAGTGCCAGCTCCTTGTTCCTCAGATGTTAGGTGCCCCTTGTCCCTTGCACATTCACATGTGACATCTAACATCTGGCTCAGCTGTTTCTGTGCTCAGTTGGTGTGCGCACACTTGCATTGTTCTGGGGTTGTCAAATATTGTTTGGGAGTGGAAGCCTAATGATGTGGTAGTAGACTGGGTATCATGAAGCCAGATAATAAGAACTTAAACTGTCTTATCTTTGAGGTAGAAATTGGTAAATCAATTTGGTGTGTTGGTGCGATTTGTTTTTCTACAGGGGGGTGGGGTTGACATTTATGTTCCCTTGACGTGATTTTGTTTCCATGGAGGGCCACTGATGATTGGGTTGTCGGTCTTTCTTGTTGCCATTTGGCACAATTTGTTAGTTTTTTTGTTCAAGGGGTTGGGGTTTGATGTTCTGCCATTTAGCGTGATTTGTTTTTTTGCTTTGGGGGGAGGTTGATGTTGCTGTGTGCACGATTTGTTTTTTTTTGGTGAGTGGGGGGTGTTGATGTTTTTCTTTGAACTGACTTCCATGGTTTTCTTTGTTTCATGGCAAACTGGAGAAGACGAATCTTAGAGTTTGTATACAGCATACATACTTTGATAATAAATTAACCTTTGAACCTTTGGAACCTTTGAGAACCTTAGAGGTGGGATTTTGAGATCATGGGTGATTGATAGAGTTAATGGTCTTACTTGCCGGGTGTCGTCAGAACCCATGTCATTCTTATACAATCACTTGCTTTCCAGAGTATGTTTGTAACTGTTGTCACTCCTATTGCATATAACAAAGGTGCACAATATCTACTTAAGGACCTCACTGATTCATGAATGAGTGATACTGTGATGGAGACACTGATATTGACAAACGTAAAAAAAATTACTTTAAATACTTAATCTGATGTATATAAGGACAGAAGTTGTGCCAGTGGATTCCCTTATCATTGCTAAAGTCAGATTTTAACCTGCTGCAACTTGCTGTTTTAGCATGCATGTAGAGCCCATAGAGGGACAGAGGCTGCCAGCCGGAACGACATTGATTAAGAACAAGGATCAGTTTCAGGACACCGTAAATCCTCTAGACTCAGGGGAAGAGTGTAGTGAACTGCTAATTATGGGTGCTAGCCGTGCCTCAAACCAAGGTTTTCCCTTCTATTCAACCCATAGATCATTGTACTTGTATAGTCTAAGAATGAAATAATAGTTTTTATCTATAGAGTCATAGAGAAGTACCGCACAGAAACAGGCCCTTTGGCTCAACTAGTCCATGCTCAACCATTTAAACCACCTAGTTCTGTGGACCTGCACCCGGACCATAGCCCTCCATACCCCTACCATTTATGTACCTATCCAAACTTCTTTCAAACATTGAAATTGAGCTTGCATGCACCACTTGTGATGGCAGCTTGTTCCACACTTCCATGACCGTCTGAGTGAAGACATTCCCCCTCTGGTTTCCCTTAAGCTTTTCACCTTTCACCCTTAACCCATGACATTCCAACCTTAGTGGAAAAAAGCCTGCTTGCGCTTACCCTATCTATGACCCTCATAATTTTGTATACCTCTATCAAATGTCCTCTTAATCTTCTTTGCTCCAAAGAATAAAGCCCTAATCTATTCAATCTTTCCTTACAATTCAGGTCCTCCAGACCTGGTAACATCCCTGTAATTTTTCTCTGTACTCTTTCAACCTTGTTTACATCTTTGCTGTAGGTAGGTGACCAAAACTGCACACAATACTCCAAATTAGGCCTCACCAACATCTTATACAATTTCAACATAACATCCCAACTCCTGTACTCAATACTATGATTAATGAAGGCCAAGGCACCGAAAGATTTCTTAACAACCCTATTTAACTCTGATGCCACTTTCAATGAACTATGAACTTGTATTCCCAGATCATTTTGTTCTAACACACTCCTCAATGCTCTGTAAGACCTACCCTGGTTGGTCCTACTGAAGTGCAACACCTCACACTTGATAGCATTATGTTCCACCTACCATTTTTCAGCCTATTTTTCCAGCTGGTCCAGATCCCATTACAAGCCATGATAGCCATCCTCGTTGTCCACTACACCCCCAATCTTGGTCTCTTACTGATTCAGTTAACCACATTATCATCCAGATTGTTGACATAGATAACAAATAACACACTCCCAGCAGCGATATTTGTGGCACTCCACTAGTCGCAGGCCTCCAGTCAGAGAGGCAACCATTTACTACCACTCTCTCATTTCTTCCACAAAGCCAATGCCTAATCCAATGTAGTACCTCATCTTGAATGTAGAGCGACTGAACCTTTTTAACCAGCCTCCCATGCAGAACCTTGTAAAATACCCTACTAAAATCCAGGTAGACAACATCCGCTGCCATGCCTTCATCAACTTTCCTGATACCTTCCTCAAAAAATTTTATAAGATTTGTTAGACATGACCTACCATGCAGAAAGCCATGCTGACTATCCTTAATCAGTTCATGTCTATCCAAATTCTAATATATCCAGTCCCTCAGAATACCTTCCAATAACTTTCCCACTGCTGATGTCAGACACCTCAGCCTATAATTTCCTGGTTTATTGTTAGAGCCTATCTTGAATAGCAGAACAGCACTTGCTGAATTCCAATCCCCTGGTACTTCACCTGTCGCTAAGGATGATTTAAATATCTCTGCTGGGGACCCACCATTTTCTGCACTTGCCTTCTGCAGGGTCCAAGGGGACACCTTATAAGGCCCTGTGGATTTATCCACCCTGATTTACCTCAGGACAGCAAGCACCTCCTGTGTATTCTGTGTTGGTCCATGAAGTTGATACTGCTCTGCCTCACTTCTATAGACTCTGTGTCCATCTCCTGTGTAAATGCAAATGCAAAAAATATATATTTAAGATCTCTTCCATCTCTTTTGGCTCCACACATTGATTACCATTCTGTTCTTCCAGAGGACTAATTTTGTCCCTTGCAATCCTTTTGCTCTTAACATACCTGTAGAATCCTTCACCTTGTCTGCTCGGGCACCCTCATGTCTTCTTTTAGCCCTCCTGATTTCTTTCTTGCACGTCTTATACTCCATAAGCACCCCATTTGTTCCTACCTGTCTATACCGGCTATGCACCTACATTTTTTTTCTGAACCTGGACCTCAGTATCTCTTGAGGACCAATGTTCCTTACACCTGTAATTTTTTACCTTTTATTTTGACAGGCACATACAAGCTTTGTACTCTCAAAATGTCACTTTTGAAGACCTCCCACTTACCAACTACAATTTTGCCAGAAAACAGCCTGCCCCAATCCACACTTGCCAGATCCTTTCCGATACCATCAAAATTGGCCTTTCTCCAATTTAGAATCTCAACCCACAGACCAGATTATTTTAAGTCTAATTGCATTGTGATCACTAGATGCAAAGTGTTCCCATACTCAAGCTTCTGTCACCTGCCATGTTTGATTCCCTAATGATTAACCTCTCAACTAAAAAGAGTGTTCTATACATTCAGACACTCAAACTCAAATAGCTTTATTGTGCAACCCTTTGCCAGTTTAAATTAGGCTGTTAGACTGATGGCAAAGAGGTAAAAGTGAGAAACTGTCAGGACTTCTTTTATCCCAGAGAAATGTAATCATTAATCCTTATTGATCAGTTGTAGTAGATAATGGGATAAAACTGTATGTGTCTCCTCAATGATAGATGTATGTTAGCAGGAGGTACAAGGAACATTCAAAATGAAAATAATGCACACAAAGAAAGAAAGAAATCCTATTCATTTTGTATACTAATGCTATCATAGGAAACTTATACAGGATCACAAAACTCTCAATACAATACACTGCACATATAATGGGAAACCTCCCATCTGTTGGATTATGGAGAGACTAATATGCAACTATGAAGTCTTTCAGTTATTGTATTTGCTATCTATTATATTTCTATTACGTTTTTGCGATATAATTCTCCAATACCTGATGTTAGCTATCTGGAGAACATGGAAAAGTGGAGAAATGCTTCAGTCCTTATGGAAGAATTAGGAAAGTTCTTGGCCATGAGCTCCATTATAAGATTGATAATACTGCTGAACTTCTTCATCCACAACTGTCCATTTTGGTCATATTTAACTGCTGTAATGCAGTAATCCAAGAACTGAACCCTGTATAGCCCTCTTAGAGTATTCAATTGTATGATATGTCTGATAATGCAATCAATGCCTGCTTAGCAAATTGACATGAAATTGAGAAGGATAAATCATAGTTTTTTATGGTAAGGACTGAAGAGTTATGAAAGAGCAAAAAATCATGTGATCTGATACACAAATCAATAAAACCTTGTAGTCAGTTGGGACAAGAGTGTAAAATCAGGCCACTTCTTCCTTCAAATGTCAGCAATATGTAAGTGAGAAATTTGTAGTCATTTTATCCGAAGGTCAACTTCAAGCTCTTTGCTGCTGTTCAGGAAATTCTGCAGACTGAACTGCAATTCAAACTCGTCCATTTGTTCTGGTAGTGGCAATTGTGCTCTAATTAACCCTAGGCTTACTTTGTAGTCCTATCAGGGCAGCATAGATTTAATGTATTTTTTTCTTTTCTTACCATTAGATTTTATACAGAATGGCATCTAATTTCCCTATCAATTTGAGTAGAACAGTAAAAGATTTATAGTAAATAGTATCATGTGGGTTATGCTTGGAGGAATGTGGTAATAAAATACAATGAGGTACAAATTGAACTATCAGAATTATTTTGTTTGTTACATCAAATACTGGTGAAAGATTGTATTAATTAATATCCCTTGAGTAAGGGAACTTGATTTGACTTTCTATCAGATATTTGGATCCTATATATGTTAAGTCTGACTACCTCAGTCTAATTCCTTACAAACATATGCCAATATCAGGTAATTAGTTATAACCTGCATAAACTTGCAATTTTGCATAGACTGCAGTGACCACTGGTGCAAGTTAAGACAAATTCACACAGTGGTAACAGCAGAGGCTTAGATTAAATTGAAATTTCAACAGAATACAGTGACTTTCGGGTTTGCCAAGATTAAATTGATTAATTAATAAAAGGAGCCAGAGAAATAATACGTTTGGATTCCACCTTTTTGACACCATTTCCAGGGTATTGTATTGGCTAATGTTTGTATTTGTGTGAATTTTGCTGTTGAGTTGGAAAGTTGTAGGCTCACATCTGACTCCAGGGATTTGAAATTTAAAATTGATACAAATATTGTACCACCATTCTGAAGAATTGTTGCATTGTCCAATGCTATCTTGCATTGGAATTTTATATTGGGGTCTTAATCCATTTCCTCAGTTGAATAAAAAAAAGGCGATGGCATTATTTTAAAAAGAGAAAATGAATTACTCACAGTGGCCTGGCCTCTATTTACACCTCAATAAGACCATAAGATGTAGCAGCAGGCTCATTCCAATCAGGCCATTGAGTGTGCTCCACCATTTCATCTTGGTTGATTTATTACCCCTTTCAACCCCATTCTCCTGCCTTCTCTCCATAACCTTTGATGCCCAAGCTAATCAAGAACCTATCAATTTCCATTTTAAATATACTCAATGACTTGTCCTCCAAGCTGTCCTTGGCAGTGTATTCCAGAGATTCACCACCATCTGGCTAAATAAATTCCTGCTCTCTTTTCAAAACGTATCATTTCTTAGTGCATGCATTACTAAATGACAATAAAAGAGGACATCTAAAAAAAATGGATGTTCCTCCATTCTGAGGATGTGCCCTCTGGTCCTAGACACACATTACAGGAAATTCTCTCCACATCCACTCTGACTAGGCTTTCCAATATTTGATAGGTTTCAATGAGATTCCACCTTTATTTTACTAAACTCCAGCAAGTACAGGCCCAGTGCCATCAAATGCTCCCCGTATGTTAACCCTTTCATTTCTGGAATCAATCTTGTGAACCTGCTGTAGACACCCTCCAATACTAGCACGTCTTTTCTTTGATAAAAGGCCCAAAACTGATGGCAATACTCGAAATGCTGTCTGAAAAATGTCTTATTAATCCTCAGCATTATATCATGGCTCTTTTATTCTAATCTCTTGAAATGAATGCTAACATTACATTTGCCTACCTTACCACTGACTCAACTTGCAAATTACCCCTTAGGGATTCCTACTCAAGGACTCCAAGGCCCATTGCACCTCTGGTTGTTGAATTTTCTCCCCATTTAACAAATAGTCTGTGCCTTTATTCCTTCCAGCAAAGCGCATGACCATACACATCACTGCACCATATTCCATCTGCCACTTCACTACACTATCCCCATTCTCCCAGTCTGTCTAATCCTTCTGCAGACTCCCTGCTTGCTCAATGCTGCCTCCACCTTTCTTTGTGTTGTCTGCAAACTGAGTCTCAAAGCAATCAATTCCATCATCCAAGTCGTTGACATATAATGTGAAAAGAGCAGCCCCATTACAGAACACCACTAGTCATTGGCAGCCAGACAGAAAAGAGTACTTCCACTCTTTCTCTCCTGCTAGTCAACCTATCTACTATCCATGCCAGTATCATTCCTGTAGTACCATGAGCTCTATCTTTTTAAGCAGAAACACATACAAAATGCTGGAGGAAGTCAACAGGTCAGGTAGCATCTATGGAAAAGAGTGAACAGCTGAAGTTTCAGGCCAAAACCCTACATCAGGACTGAAGAAAAAAGATGAGAAGTCAGAAGGTGGGCAGAGAGGAGGAAAGGTAGTAGGTGATAGGTGAAACTGAGAGAGTGGGAAGAATGAAGTAAAGAGCTGGGAAATCAATTAGTGAAAGAGATAAAGGGCTGGAGAAGGGGAATCTGATAGAAGAGGACAGAAGGCCATGGAAAAAAGGGAAGGAGTGGAGCACCAGAGGGAGGTGATGTGAGGTAAGGAGATAATGTGGGAGAGGGAAATGGGAAATGGGGAATGGTGAAAGGGGGGGGGGGGCATTACCAGAAGTTCCAGAAATTAATGTTCATGCCATCAGGTTGGAGGTTACTTAGACAGAATATAAAGTGTTCTCCTCCAACCTGAGTTTGGACTCATTGCAGCAGTAGAGGAGACCATGGACTGATGTGTCAGAATGGGAATGGGAAGTAGAATGAAAACGGGTGGCCACTGGGACATCCTGCGCTTTCTGGTGGATGGATTATAGAGGCTCAGCAAACTGCTCTAATCTATGTCAGGTCTTACCAAGATACAGGAGGCCACACTGGGATACAGTAGATGACCGCAACAGACCCGGAGGTAAAGTGTCACCCTACCCTGTATGGTAGTGAGGGAGGAGGTGTAGCACTTGTTCGACTTGCAAGGATAAGTGCCGGGAGGGAGATCAGTGGGGAGGGAAAAATAACCAAGGGAGTTGCATAGGGAGCGATGAGCGATCCCTGCGGAAGCAGAAATTGGGGGGAGGGGAAGATGTGCTTGGTGGTGGGATCTGATTAGAGATGGCGGAAGTCACAGAGAATTGTGTGCTGGACGTGAAGGCTGGTGGGGTGGTAGGTGAGGACAAGAGGAACCCTACCCCTGGTGGGGTGGTGGGCTGATGGGCAGAGGGCAGGCGTACTCAAAACGGAAGAGGTGCAGGTAAGGGCACATTTGATAGTGGAGGAAGGGAAGTCCCTTTCTTTGAAAAAGGAGGATGTTTCCACCATCAATGCATTCTAATAATTCTCCCTCTTGGAATGCAACACCAACCTGATTTATCAAATCTAGCTGCATATTGAAACCTCCATGACTATTGTAGCATTGCCCTTTTTTCACGCCTTTTCTTTCTCCAGTTGTAAGTTATACCCCACATCCTGGCTACTGTTCTAAATCCTGTATGTAACTCCCTTCAGGGTCTTTTTACATTTACAGTTTCTTAATTCCACCCACAAGGATTCTACATCTTCTAATCTTATGTCACCTTCTCTCAGGATTTTATTTCATTCTGTATCAGCATAGTCACCATGACCCCCTCTGCCTACCTGCCTGAACTTTCAATACAATGTGCATCCGTTGACATTGAGCTCCCAACTTCTTTCAGCCATAACTCAGTGATGCCAACAAAGTCATTCTTGCTGAGCTCTAACTTCACAACAAGATCATCTACATTTTTCTGTATACTCTGTGCATTCAAATTTAACATGTTCAGCCCTGTATTCAACACTCTTTTGTATTTGCCCCAATATTGCACTTCAAAACATCCCACTGACTGCAATTTTTCCCTGTCATCTGCCAATCCTTCCTCACAGTCTTGCAACAAACTCATTTACTTATCTACGAACTGCCCCATCCTAAGCCCTATTACTCTGGTTTCCATCCCCCTGCCGAATTAGTTTAAACCCTCCCCCAGAGCACTAGCAAACCTGCCCTTAAGGATATTGGTCCCCTTCGGGTTCAGGTGTAACCCGTAATTTTGTTCAGGTCATACCATATCCAGAAGAGATCACAATGACCTAGAAATCTGAAACCCTGTTCTTCAGCCACTCATTCATCTGTACTGTCATCCTATTTCTGACCTGACTAGCACATGGCACTGGGAGAAATCCAGACAAGCATTACTAAAAACAGATTAACTAGTCATTATTATCATATTGCTTGTGTTGAGCTTGTTGTGTAGAAATTAACTGACACAGTGGAACAGTGACTACACTTTAAATGGTGTGAATTAACTGCTGCAGAAACCCAGCAGTCAAGACAGCACCTGTGAAAGGAAATGGATAGATAAGTGTGTTGGATTGCAGCTCTTCATTGGACACTTTAGCTGATGTTTCAAAGGCATAGTGGCTCAATGAGATATTCTAAAAAGTAGAAAATGTGCTCTGTAATTTTGCCTCTGACCAATCATGTAGGGTGAATGATGGTGGCAAGACGCGGAAGTGTGAGAGGGACGATTGTATCCAGTGAAGTCCTACTTGTGACTGTCATCTGGATGAATATGAAATGAAATCACCCTCACAATGTCTACATGAGTTCTTATTTGCCCAATCGACCAGTGGCTGGTGTCAGGGAAAGGTTGAACTCAGCAGTGTATTTGCCCTCAAGGTAGATGAATGCAGGGGTTTCCACCAGATAACTAATGGATGTGCTGCAATTGACACTGTATGATAAGAAGAATAGAATATAAAAGCAACAATGAAAGTGCTGCTCCTATTCTTACGGTCTTATGTACTTATGCTATAATATTTGTCCTTGAGTAGAGCTATAAATTTCATTTGATTCAGCAGTGGAGATCAGCATCAGGTGTAACCCTGGATCTGAATCTCCATGTGACAAACTAAAACTAAGCCTTGCCATTTATATTCTGAATAAATATTTACCGTAAGCAAAACTATTTCCTTTGAACAGTGGAACTGTGACGTGTAAAAATGTTATATTTGAAGGCAAGTTAAACGTAGCTTAGCACCCAACGATTTTTCATAGAATCAGCCATGATGGAACGGTGGAATAGAGTCGATGGGATGAATGATCTAATTCTTCTCCTATATCTTATGATCTTGTGGAAGTACATTGAAGAATAATATTGCACTGAAAATGTAGACAGATGTTGCAACATTAAAGAATTATTTATGTTTGAGGAATGGAAGCATTTGGCCTTGCACATAACATTGAACAAAATATGAATTCCCTCTGCCTAGCAGTTTGTTCAAATTGATGAATGTTTTCTCAGATGTGATGCAATCAGTTTTTTGTCTCAGCTGCTTTGTTAGCCTATTGGTTTAAGCAGGTGCTGTTAAAACCATGGTTACAGATTTCTGGAGTTCCCTATCAGCCAAGGTCAAAAAGTGAAAATAAAATCTTATTTAGTGCACCACAAGTGGTGAATGTTTACTTAATAAATGGTTATCAGAGTCCAGTAATTCCAAATGTCAAATTTCATAATTTGCTTCATTTAGTGAACAAGATTGTGGTGGTCAATGGCACTGTCGTCAAGGTAACATAAACCTCTTTGAAAATATCTCACAATTTTGGTATACCTAGTGCTCAAAGAAAGTATGCTTGAAAGCTCATTAATGTGAAATAAATGAGTTGATTCACACATGTAGCTTTTAAAATATTCCGTTTGCTTCATTATCATGACACACACGTGCCTTCTGCCCTTGAGTGCTTTGATATTAACTAAATAGACATTCTGGGTAGGCTTAATGAGAATTGAGAACTTCTAAACCCTTTGGGACAGATAAACTATCGTCAAGGCATTGAAAGAGAAAAGAAAAGAAAAAATTTAATGTCATAATGCTCTAGTCATAGCAGACAATGGACACCCGTACACTGTATGTGCATCACTAGCACCTGCCTAAAACACCCATCTGGACTCTATTCCACCCTCCACATCCTCACCAATAATCTGCCTGCTTTGTTTCCTCATTTATTATTGAATTTTTACCGTATTTACTTATTATTTATTTAGTGATACAGCGTTGGGTAGGCCCTTGTGGACCTTCACGCCACCACCCCAGCAACTCCACAACACTAACCTAATGACGGGATAATTTACAATGACCAGTTAACCTACCCAGTGCATCTTTAGACGGTGGGAGGAAACCGGAGCACCCAGGGAAAACCCCCGCATTCCACGGGGAAGACATACAAAGAACAGCGTTGGAATTGAACTCTGAACTCCAAAATGCCGCAAGCTGTATCTGCATTGTTCAAACCACTACACTACAACCGCACCCACCTTACACCTTAAGAACACCTTAGTGATCTTGCTCTTCACTTTTTACTTCCCACGGTTTTATAATTTGGAATATATCTCCATTCCTTATTCTACTTTCTCTAAGGTATAACCTCACATTCCCCTGTGATAAATCAGATGTCCCAAAATATTTTCCTGGGCGGTGAAGTACTTCTGAGTTGTAGTCACACTCATAATGAAGTGAAACTGGGAAGCAATGGTCCACGTAGGAAGTCGTGTAAACTGTAATGAAATAAATCTGCTCCAGTGAGCTCTTAGAGGAATCAGTGCCCTGGGCATGTGAAGACAAGAAGAATGGCCTTCTCTTTCCAATCTCATATATATGGAAGGGGCCAGTTTATCTAAAAGAACATTTGACAGTGCAAAGCGCCCTTCACAGTGCATTGCATTGCTTACAGTGGTTCTCTGGGCGAAGTTTCATCTTGTGACCTTTTATTCCACATCAGGCAAACAAGAGCAGTAGTTTTACATTCATTTATGTGTAAAGAAAACGGAAATATCAGTCAGTCACAGTAACTACGAAACTACTGAACCAATGCACTAATTACCTTCAGGCAAAGAATTCTGTCCTCCTTCCCCAGCAGCCTTCATGTGACTTCAGACCTGCGAATGCCCTTGAATGTTAATGCTTCATCAATTCAAGAGCAATAAGGATTGGACAAAAAATGTTGGCATTGCTACTAATGGTTGCATCCCGTAAATGAATAAATATTTTTTAATCCATGCTGCAGGGTTTACGTTAATGCCACGTGTATTAATCTTATCTTCAATACACAATGTTATGTTTCTCCTGAAAATCAAAATGCACATCTGCTATATTTGATTTATTAATGCACTACACTTTTTCCTAGAGTTATCAATTATCTTTGTGAGGCATGACTTGCCTTTTAGAAATTCATACACATCTGCCTAAACGAGTACCAATTTTATCCTGATTTGCGTCTTTCTGAGATTCACCCATTCTAATTTTTAACCCGTGGATGCATTTCCCCATTTTCTTCTTTTGAACAGATATGGGATGGAATCTCAAGAATACTTGAAAGATCATGTACAATGCCTCTGATTTCTCCCTTCATTGTACAATTCAATGAACAAGAGCTTTCAGGTTTGAGTTCTGAATGTATTTATTATCACAGTAGTTTATCTTTAGGCAACCTACCTAATCACCTTTCCTCATCTTTATCTACATTCTCATCCCTCTTACTTTGCTCTCCTATGGAGAAGATAAGATCCTTCATATTTTATAATACAGTCTCCTTTCTGATCACTCAGTACCGTTAACAGCAGTTAGCACTTTCTTTTGGGAGGAAGGGATATTCTCTTACTTGTCCATCATTCTCCCATTGTCTGAAGAGCCGAGGGAGACGCTGCTTAGGACCAGCTACTGTTCTACTCAGACTTGGGGTTTAATCGCTGTGTCAATGTTTGGCTCAGCTAGCAACACTTTTGCCACCGAGTCCATCAGATTCCGGATAAAAGTCCCATACCAGCCCTTTAGAATTCAGAACTAAAGCACTGGGTCACATCAGCACAATGAAATTCAAACATCATTTCAAATTATTGAAGGAAGTTTGGACACATTTCATCATGTCTGTACTCTGCAAGTGCTGATTTATTAATATTTTCTTCATCCCAACAGGCCATGATGCCAGGCACAGATTCAGTGTCATCTCTCATCATTACTTCTGAGTATCACATTTCCATTCCAATTGGCACACTGAGACTGGCACTGCCATGAGAAGGTGCTTCCACTGAGTTCATCGAGGCCGCTCACTTCCACATCACAGCATATTATTCAAATGTAACTAAGTGAACGTGTAAAGTTTAAAAATAATCTGAGCTTCGTATATTTGTTTAATTGCAGATTCATCTACTACTTAAGTTAGTCACACAAAAACAAATTAGTCTGTGTGCATTATTAGCCTACCTGGAGGAATATGTAGTGTGACATCAGAATGCATACATAGAAGTACACGAAAATGACAACATGAACGCAGATACGGTACCTGCAAAAGACTTCGACACATACAGTATACAGCTTTGTCAACATGCAGTGGAGAGCGAGTTTGTAAATATGGATGGAGCAAAGCATGTTGGGAATGGTGACGGTGGAGCACTGCTGGAGGGGTGAGGAACAGATGGCAGGGATGGAGTGTCAGGAGCAAGGGTGTAGTGTGAGTGCAGACACATCCATCCCTGAGGCACTAGGCAAGGTCATTTCATTCCAAAAAAATTGGTTTATAGATCATTACAGAATGTCTCTCTGGTGCTTCCCACTCCTTTCCCCTTTTCCCAACCATAATCCCCCTCTCCCTGCTCCCTTCCCATTTTCAGTCCACAATAGAGACCCATATCAAAATCAGTTTCATCATCACTCAGATACAGTATGTCATGACATTTGTCCTTTTTGCAGTACAGTACAATGCATAAAATTACTAGAGTACTGTGCAAAAGTCTTGTGATAGATATGTACCTGAGACTTTTGCACAGTACTGTAATTCGACCTTAAATGATGTTTTTCTGCAGAAAACTAACTTTAACCACATTAAACATAAACAACAGGAATTCTGCAGATGCTGGAAATTCAAGCAACATACATCAAAGTTGCTGGTGAAGGCAGCAGGCCAAGCAGCATCTATAGGAAGAGGTGCAGTCGACGTTTCAGGCCGAGACCCTTCGTCAGGACTAACTGAAGGAAGAGTGAGTAAGGGATTTGAAAGCTGGAGGGGGAGGGGGAGATTCAAAATGATAGGAGAAGACAGGAGGGGGAGGGATAGAGCCGAGAGCTGGACAGGTGATAGGCAAAAGGGGATACGAGAGGATCATGGGACAGGAGGCCTAGGGAGAAAGACGGGGGGGGGTGACCCAGAGGATGGGCAAGAGGTATATTCAGAGGGACAGAGGGAGAAAAAGGAGAGTGAGAGAAAGAATGTGTGCATAAAAAGGAGTAACAGCTGGGGTACGAGGGGGAGGTGGGGCCTAGCGGAAGTTAGAGAAGTCAATGTTCATGCCATCAGGTTGGAGGCTACCCAGACGGAATATAAGGTGTTGTTCCTCCAACCTGAGTGTGGCTTCATCTTTACAGTAGAGGAGGCCGTGGATAGACATGTCAGAATGGGAATTGGATGTGGAATTAAAATGTGTGGCCACTGGGAGATCCTGTTTCTCTGGTGGACAGAGCGTAGATGTTCAGCAAAGCGGTCTCCCAGTCTGCGTCGGGTCTCACCAATATATAAAAGGCCACATCGGGAGCACCGGACGCAGTATATCACCCCAGTCGACTCACAGGTGAAGTGATGCCTCACCTGGAAGGACTGTTTGGGGCCCTGAATGGTGGTAAGGGAGGAAGTGTAAGGGCATGTGTAGCACTTGTTCCGCTTACACGGATAAGTGCCAGGAGGGAGATCAGTGGGGAGGGATGGGGGGGACGAATGGACAAGGGAGTTGTGTAGGGAGCGATTCCTGCGGAATGCAGAGAGAGGGGGGGAGGGAAAGATGTGCTTAGTGGTGTGATCCCGTTGGAGGTGGCGGAAGTTACGGAGAATAATATGTTGGACCTGGAGGCTGGTGGGGTGGTAGGTGAGGACCAGGGGAACCCTATTCCTAGTGGGGTGGTGGGAGGATGGAGTGAGAGCAGATGTACGTGAAATGGAGGAGATGCGTTTAAGAGCAGAGTTGATAGTGGAGGAAGGGAAGCCCCTTTCTTTAAAAAATGAAGACATCTCCCTCGTCCTAGAATGAAAAGCCTCATCCTGAGAGCAGATGCGGCGGAGACGGAGGAATTGCGAGAAGGGGATGGCGTTTTTGCAAGAGACAGGGTGAGAAGAGGAATAGTCCAGATAGCTGTGAGAGTCAGTAGGCTTATAGTAGATATCAGTGGATAAGCTGTCTCCAGAGACAGAGACAGAAAGATCTAGAAAGGGGAGGGAGGTGTCGGAAATAGACCAGGTAAACTTGAGGGCAGGGTGAAAGTTGGAGGCAAAGTTAATAAAGTCAATGAGTTCTGCATGCGTGCAGGAAGCAGCGCCAATGCAGTCGTCGATATAGCGAAGGAGAAGTGGGGGACAGATACCAGAATAGGCACGGAACATAGATTGTTCCACAAAGCCAACAAAAAGGCAGGCATAGCTAGGACCCATACGGGTGCCCATAGCTACACCTTTAGTTTGGAGGAAATGGGAGGAGCAAAAGGAGAAATTATTAAGAGTAAGGACTAATTCCGCTAGACGGAGCAGAGTGGTGGTAGAGGGGAACTGATTAGGTCTGGAATCCAAAAAGAAGCGTAGAGCTTTGAGACCTTCCTGATGGGGGATGGAAGTATATAAGGACTGGACATCCATGGTGAAGATAAAGCGGTGGGGGCCAGGGAACTTAAAATCATCGAAAAGTTTAAGAGCGTGAGAAGTGTCACGAACATAGGTCGGAAGGGATTGAACAAGGGGTGATAAAACAGTGTCGAGGTATGCAGAAACGAGTTCTGTGGGGCAGGAGCAAGCTGAGACAATAGGTCGGCCAGGACAGGCAGGTTTGTGGATCTTGGGTAGGAGGTAGAAACGGGAAGTGCGGGGTGTGGGAACTATAAGGTTGGTAGCAGTGGATGGGAGATCCCCTGAGCGGATAAAGTCGTTGATAGTGTGGGAGACAATGGCCTGGTGCTCCTTGGTGGGGTCACGATCGAGGGGTAAATAAGAGGAGGTATCCGCGAGTTGTCGCTGTGCCTCGGCAAGGTAGAGGTCAGTACGCCAGGCTCCCTACACAACTCCCTTGTCCATTCGTCCCCCCCATCCCTCCCCACTGATCTCCCTCCTGGCACTTATCCGTGTAAGCGGAACAAGTGCTACACATGCCCTTACACTTCCTCCCTTACCACCATTCAGGGCCCCAAACAGTCCTTCCAGGTGAGGCATCACTTCACCTGTGAGTCGACTGGGGTGATATACTGCGTCCGGTGCTCCCGATGTGGCCTTTTATATATTGGTGAGACCCGACGCAGACTGGGAGACCGCTTTGCTGAACATCTACGCTCTGTCCGCCAGAGAAAGCAGGATCTCCCAGTGGCCACACATTTTAATTCCACATCCCATTCCCATTCTGACATGTCTATCCACGGCCTCCTCTACTGTAAAGATGAAGCCACACTCAGGTTGGAGGAACAACACCTTATATTCCGTCTGGGTAGCCTCCAGCCTGATGGCATGAACATTGACTTCTCTAACTTCCGCTAGGCCCCACCTCCCCCTCGTACCCCAGCTGTTACTCCTTTTTATGCACACATTCTTTCTCTCACTCTCCTTTTTCTCCCTCTGTCCCTCTGAATATACCTCTTGCCCATCCTCTGGGTCACCCCCCCCCCCGTCTTTCTCCCTAGGCCTCCTGTCCCATGATCCTCTCGTATCCCCTTTTGCCTATCACCTGTCCAGCTCTCGGCTCCATCCCTCCCCCTCCTGTCTTCTCCTATCATTTTGCATCTCCCCCTCCCCCTCCAGCTTTCAAATCCCTTACTCACTCTTCCTTCAGTTAGTCCTGACGAAGGGTCTCGGCCTGAAACGTTGACTGCACCTCTTCCTATAGATGCTGCTTTAACCACATTAACCTGCCCTGAACCTTGTCTAATCAAAGGAACTATAATAATGCTACTCCTCAAGATCACGTGCCTATGCAGAGGCTTCTGGGACAAAAAAAAAAGATAAGGTCCTTTGTTTGATGTGCTGTGAAGTCAGTGGAGGAGAAAATTGGCCTTTTAAAACAGACTGAATTTCTAAGAACATATTTCAAGAATTGTTGAAGGAAAAGTTGAGAACGATAAAACAAATTGTCTTGGCAGGTGGTAGCTCCTCTAGGTTTGCTTTAAGTTGGCTTCCAACTAATTAAACTGATCTACAGCATTTATGGCATTTATCAAGTTTGATCTGCATGCCCTCTGGAGGTATGGATACATGAAGTGATGTAGATATATGGAAAATGTATTTACCAGTTTAGTCGGAATAGGGCCACTGTACATTTATGACTAATGCAATTGTTTCTCACAATCAATGGGACAGATGTTTAGATGGTATTTAGAAGTTACTGAGTGTGACTCACCTGTTCATTGCATCCTTGACTGGTAGCGCTCACAAAACTACATTTCTCCAGGGAGAGAAAACATTGTGACAGGCCATTGTTGTAGCATTGTAGCATCTGCAGAAATGATACAACATATATAGAAAGCATCCTTTGAAAGGATTATAATTACTACATATGTTAAACAGAACTGCCATGTTTCACAAAAGCACAATGTGTGTCAAGCTGTCCTTTAAAGGCAATAGAACTGATTTGTTTTCCATAAATGAGATTTAAAGGCATGACACATTGACGAGTCATGAAATTTGCCTGTAATCCGCAGATCAGACAATTCCAGTTTAAGTAGGGGTTTGCATTCTTGCAGAATAGTTTCAGTAGCAGAAGATTTCTTAGTGACAAGAGGGCGGTTTTTCATTTCAGGATGCTTTGACAACAAAGTGGCTAGATAATTTACGAAGATATTTTAACTTACTATCTTTGATCCAACTGGTTGAAATGCTTATAGCTTTACTTAAACAAAAAAAACATTTATTTTTGGGCTAGAGCTTGCAGTCAATGCCACTTGAAGTCAGTCCATGCTTCCTCTACCAGCAGCGGGTTCATCCTGGTGGTCTGGAGCCTCTCACATTGCAGTTGAATGGCTTGAATGGTGGCTTGGTTTACAAAGGTGTGAATAAAAGTCCTCTCTGCGGAGAGCATGTAAAGGTTTCAATAGTTGGTTTTGCGGGCTGCAAAAGCTATAAGAGTGTTTGAAATAATAATATCAAGCAGTTTGTTATGTCAGGGCATTTCGAGGTAAAGGAGGACATAGTATTGAGTCCTTTAAAGAGCATTAAGGTGGCTAAGACCCCAGGGCCTGATAAGTTAAAACCCAGGTTACTGAGAGAGGCACGAGAAGAGAAGCTTGCTGGGAACTTGACCAGTATCTTCGGATCCTCTCTAGCTACAGGTGAGGCCCCAGAGGACTGGTGTGTAGCAAATGTTGTTCCATTATCCATGAAGGGAACCACAGACAATCCTGGAAAGTATAGACCAGTGAGGCTTACATCAGTGGTAGTGAAGGTACTAGAGAGAATTACCAGGGTTAGGATTTATGAGCAATTGAAAAACCATGTTCTAATTAGGTGGAGACAACACAGCTTTGTGTGGGGCAAGTTGTGTCTTACTAACCTTATTGAGCTTTTTGACAAGGTGATGAGGGTGACTGGTGGAAGAAGAGCTGTGGATATTGTCTGCATGGATTTTACTAAGGCGTTTGACAAAGTCTTTCCTCAGAGATTCATCCAGAAGACTAAGATGCATGGGATCAAAAGTGAATTGGCTGATTGGATTCAGAAGTGGCTTGCCTATAGAAAAAAGGGGGCATTGGCCAAAGAAACTTATTCTAGCTGGAAGCCTGTGCTTAATGGATTTCTGCAAGGTTCTATACCAGGACCTCTGCTGTTCGTGATGTATATAAATCACTTGGATGAAAACGTAGATGTGTGGGTTAGTACGTTTGCAGATGATACGAAGATTGGTGTTGTTGTGGATAGTACAGAAAATTGACAAAGAATACAGCGGATATAGATCAATTGCAGATATGGGCAGAGAAATGGCAGATGGAGTTTAATGTGGCCAAATGTAAAGTTTTGCACCTCGATAGGTCAAATGTAAAGAGACAGTACACTGTTCAGGACAAGATCCTTAACAGTGTTCTGTCACAATGGCGGGGCATTGGGAGCAAGAGTGGACCCAAATGCAAGACACATCTTGTGAGGTTACTTAGATGTAGTTTATTGTTCGATACCAGGAGAGCAAGGCAGGAGCAGGAGTAGCGAACTGGACAAGGACTCAGGATTACGACTAGGCTGGGACTAGGGGTCTGGGCTAGGACTCGGAATTGGATCCCAGAACTAGAGGAGACATGAAGAGGCTAGGGTATGGACTCCGAGCCAGAAACTGGGCAAGGACCCAGTACCTGGGTCTTTCCTCTGGCTCGGACTCCAGAACCAGGCAAGGACATGACATGGGCTAGGGAGAGGAGGAAGATGGGAACACAGCCTCGGTCTCGGGAGAGCAAGTACATGTAACTATGGACACATACACAGAACACAAAGCTGGGACCCCTCCTTGGGTACAGGACATAGGGCCAGGACTCACACATAGAACGGACAGCCGGGACCCCTCCTTGGGTACAGGACATAGGGCCGGGACTCATGACCCTCCGCGGGGCAATGGCAAGATGACCTGACTTACCCCACGGAGGCGAGGACAAGACAAGACAAACACCAAAGAACAACACAGTTCCTATCTAGCTCCAGTGATGGAACTAGACCGCGGTGCAGGCGAGGGCTACAGACGAGGGCTAGAGGCGAGAGGGGCAGAGAAGGGATTCAGACAGGGGGCTAGGACAGGAATCACAGACCGCCAGGGCCAGGACTTGACTAGGAACTTGGATGCTGCCAGGGCCAGGACTTGACTTGGTACTCTGATGCCGCCAGGGCCAGGACTTGGACTTGGACTTGGTACTTGGATGCCACCAGAGCCAGGACTTGGACCTGGTACTCGGATGCCGCTGGAGCCAGGACTTGGACGAGGTACTTGGATGCCGCTGGAGCCAGGATGTGGTACTTGGAACCTCCAGGTAGTGGCGAGCTCTAGACTTGGCTCAGGAACAGTAGACAGTGGCTCCTGATTCTCTCCGGCGGGTTAACTGATGGACCCACCTTGATGAGGAAACTTTGCGGGCTCGCTTCGGCAAAGTAACTGGACAGGGTTGCTCCGGTGAGGCAGGGTGAATTACCGGCACTCGCTCCGGCAGAAACTAGACTTGCTCCGGCCGGATGACATCGGCACACCGTACCTTTGATGACTTTGCAGACGCTCCCGCGCCGAATGGCTGAAAGCCGGAGACTATAAACTACCGGTTCAGCCGAGCGTTAATTGCCTCTAATCACCAAAGCCGAGGGACACAGGAAAACAGGGAATCAACGGTCCGGATCGTAACATAAACAAGGTAAATTTAAAGGGACCCCGATCCGGACCATGACATGTTTATGAATAAAGAGAAATCTACATTACTATTACTATTACTTTGGGATGTTATCATCTCTAAGTTACTACACAACAGCATTAGGCAATTTGGAATTCACAGCAATATTTATGCAAATCTTCAGAAAACCACCAGAGTAGACTGAAAGTTCCGAACAATTGAGAAATGAATGTGTTTGGCTATGCCTGTAACTGAGGTTTTATCAGAGTGAGCTGAGAAAAAAAACAATAATAATACTAATAATAAACTTATTTATAGAGCACTATTATACAGATGATGTGGTTCAAAGTGCTTGACAATAGGATATTGTACAAATATGAAAATAAATTACAGAAGGATGTTAGTTAAAAGCAAGGTTCAATAAGTAGGTTTTGAGCTGGTGTTTAAAAGTGCAACTGAATCTGCATCCCTTATTGTTTTAGGTTTTAAATTCCACAGCTTAGGAGTGTGGTTCAATGAAGCTGACCTGACAATTTTCTTTTGAGGCAGATTGTTTTGTATTTAAGAGACTGGGAGAAGGAGACCTGAGAGCTCAAGCAGGATTATAAAAGGAAAGCCGTTCTGTGAAAGCACTCTGGTCCCAGACCATCATGATAACTTTAAAAACAAGTCTGATAACTTTAAAATCAATTCTAAAAGATACAGGAAGCTAATGCAGAGTAGCTAGGGTGAAGTGATGTGCTCTCTCATCCTGGTTTTGGTTAAAAACATTAAATGACTGTCAAATCATTAAAAAACAATAAGCACAATTGAAAATTTAGAAAATGAAATTATCTTATTTTGTTTTTTTTTCCCTGTGAATTTACAAACCTGGCAGAAATCAGTGGGGTGACAAATGTTCGCAGAGTTCTAAACTGACTGAGATTTTCAGAGATTAAGCTCCTTGAGTCTATGCCCCAGCATGAATCTCAGCAAGATCAATTTCTACACTGGAGTCCTACAATGGGGTATATTAAACCATACCCTACCAACTATTTACTTAAACACTATATATGGAATACCTGGCTTGTTGGAATTTACCAGAAAAATGTGGATCTTTGAACTAGTTAGATTTTTTTTGATATTATTTGGGAGAGGATTGGGAAGCTATCAAGAGCTTAGTTTGCAAAGCAAAGCAAAACTGCAAATGCTGGAGATCAGAAATAAAATAGAAAATCCTCAAAATATTCAGAAGATTAGGCAACATTTGTGTAGAGAGAAAAGCAGAAGTAAAGAATCAGGTGAAAAGCATGAAAAGAAATGTTAACTATATCCCTCCTTCCACAAATGCTAACTGACCTGATGAGTAACTTCAGTAATTTCTGTTTTAATATTGGCTGCTAATCAAGTTAAAATATGTTTCGTAAAACAATGTATCCGCATACATGTCCTAAGTTTTGAAGTCACTGATATTAACAAGCAAACTGTAATCTACTTGTCTGAAATTCCTCTTTGTCATTTGATCCTTGCAAACTTAAAGGTCAGTAGAATTTTTTATAAGCATGCTATGCGCCCACTTGACACAATCTTTGCAAGCTTTCGCAACTTTAAGTATTCAGCTGTTGGTCAGTAGTGTTGCAGAGCTTCACATTCTGACTCCAAAGTTCTTAAGGCAATAATCTAAATAAAATCAGTTTTCATCACTTGCTAATACTGAATCTCAGGTTATAACTACTCCAGAAGTAAAAACACTTTTTCCCAGACTTTTTACATTTTCTTCTCAAAATTTTAAACATCCCTCATAGTTAGACAGTGAAAATGGCTTCCTTTCCTCTATTCAGCATCTTCCTTTTAAGCTTGTTACTGTACTCTTGCATTACTGGAAACATTCCAGTTGACCTTTCCTGCCCTCTCTGTAAGGGCTGGAGTATGGGGACCAGAATTGGAAATTATATTCCTACTGTTGATTACCAATATTTTGCAGTTGTTGCCTCTTTTCATGAACTCCTGGATCCCAAATGCTGTACTAACCATTCTGTCAACAACTCCAGCAACTTTCAGTAAATTATGCATGGGTACACCCAGTCCCTCTATGGTTATAAATCTCTTAGACCATTGCTATTTAAATGTTGTTGTCGCCTTTCTTGTCTTCTTATTTCATCAATGAATGTACCTTTTCATACTTTTCTGTATCAAGTTCCTTCTGCTGATTGTTAAGGTGTTTTCTGCTCAGTCTTGATGAAGAGTCTGAAAGCTGAAGCAATAACTCTAGTTCTCTTTGGTAACCACCTGGCCTGCTGAGAGTTTCCAAATGTTTCCTATTTTTACTTCAGATTTCCTGGTTATCTGCATCTTGCTTTCACAACCATGGATTTGGCACCACAGCAGATACGGCAATTACACTTGGAAATATGCATGTGTCAGCTAATTATTTCATTGTGATAGTAATTAACTCCATTCATTCCATTATAGTACTTGTCAAGACTTGGAGACAGCAACGCTTCGCTGCCTGTTTTGCATTCTGCCTTGGCTGAGAAATTGGACTGTCGAGTCAACTGACTCTGAAGACTAGTGATATTCATTTTATTCTTTTATTCTGTTCTTTTCAGCTGCAGTGTAGGCTTCATTTTCCATTTGAGAGTTTTAGTTAAAGGCCCTGTTTGGCCTAGCGTTTATTGTTTTCTTTTCCCTTTAACTCTGTTTGCATTGAAGTCTGCTTCAGTGTTTCTCACTCCGCACTCGAGCCATACTGGCTGACGCTTGCAGTCTGCTCCTTGTTTGTCAGACAAAATTTTCCCTAACACATCCATGTCAGCTCTCCCCTTGTTGCTTATTGCCTTTATCTCTGCAATAACTGTTTCTGTTAATTGCCTGGCGTTGAGTTGCCCGAAGTCCTTGCACCCTTCCTTGAACTAAGGTATTACATTACCCATTTTCTAGTCCTTTGGCTCTTCCCTTTTATTTCCTGTTTCCTTATGATATAAACCAAGGCTAGTTAGCATGTGGATTCTATGCTGGGTCTCAAAAACATTTCTCTGCAATCTGTCCTCTCTCACTTGTCCACCAACACCCACGCTCTCTCCAATTCTCCTGCTACCCACACACTCAGTGAAATTTAAAGTAGGCAGCTAACCTACATATATACCTTTGTATGGAAGGAGACTGGAGAACCCAGAAGAAATCCAAATGGTCAAGGGAGAATGTACAAACTCCCCACATACATCTCCCGAGAACAGGCTGGGAAACTGTGCCGCCCTTCCAGGAAGGATTGGAGATTATGGAAACTTTTTTTTCACCCTTCTTCCTCAGCATCCCATCATGTTCCGGTGATTTGTTAGTTTTAAGCATGGCCAGCACTTCTTCACCTCATCCATTATCGATCCCATCCTCTCAGCTGCTGAGTTCATTTTAGCATCCTCTTCCTTGGTAATGAAAATACAGAGCACTACCTTAGAAAGTCTTGACAGCTCACCCTCCATGTCCCAGTAGCATCTTTATTACCCACTTCTGGTTACAGAAGACCTTTTATGTCAAGCGCCACTTACTTCCCACAATCTCTCTTTTCTTCTTTTAGTTTCCTTTTCGTTTCCCCATGTTGAGCTACGACTTTCTGTCTGAATCTCACCTAAAGTGGCAAAACCGAAACCAAATAAAACTGCTGCTGCTAGCGGCCTTGTGTATTTGCTCGTCACTTTTACCACACCCCCATTCATGTGACTAGTCACCATAATAAATGCGCAAAAGAGAATAGAATGCTGATGGAGAACAGGTGTGTGGCTCCTACATTAATTTCATGGACACGGCCAAATGTTGGTGTTCTTTTGGTATACCCATTGAAAACCTTTGCTGACAGAATGCAGCGGCAAAACCAGCCCACAATAATTGCCGGTGCTGACGACCCTACCGATCTGTTATACTCGCATGGCACACCCTAACTCCAGTAAAATTTGCCCCAAAAGTTGACCATATGTATTCAATATTTTTAATTAGCAATGAGTAATGAAATTTAAGCATATCCAGGTGTAAACTAAAAATGATTAAGTGGTCAGCAAAAGATACGACATCCGGCCATCCCCAGCTACTGCAAACTACAATGAATAAAGCATGAATACGTGACTTATTCCCTTCACTTTTACCACGCCCCATTCATATGACTAGTTACCAGAATAAACATGCAACACAGAATGCAAATCAGATTGAGAACAGTTACATGGTTCCTACATCACCAATGTTGTGACTGATGCTGTCTTTCTCAGTGTGTACTAGTTGGCAAAAATAGACCAGAAGACATAGGAACAGAATTAGGCCAACCAGCCCATCAAGTCAGCTCTGCCATTCAATCATTGCTGATCCTTTTTTCTCTCCTCCTCAACCCCAGTTCCCAGCCTTCTCCCTGTAACCTTTGATGCCACATTCAATCAAGAACCTATCAATCTTTGCCTTAGCTGCATGTGGTAACAAATTCCACAAATTCACCACCCTTTGGCTAAAGAATATTCTCTGCATCTCTGTTTTAAATGGGTACTCTTCTATTTTGAGGCTGTACCCTCTTCTCCTAGACTCTCCCATCATGGAAAACATCGTTACCACATCTACTCTGTCTATGCCTTTCAACATGCAAATAGTTTCAATGGGATCCCCCCTCATCCTTCTGAATTCCAGCGAGCACAGACCCAGAGCCATCAAACGTTCCTCGTATGATAACCCTTTCATTCCTGGAATCATCCTTGTGAACCTGCTCAGGACCGTCATCAATGCCAGCACATCTTTCTTTAGATAAGGAGCCCAAAACTGTTCACAATACTCAAGATGAGGCCTCACCAGTGCCTTATAAAGCCTCAGCATCACATCCTTTCCCTCCATCAATCTTTGCGTTATCTGCAAACTTGGCAACAAAGCTATCTATTCCATCATCTAACTCATTGATATACAGCATAAAAAGAAGTGGTCCCAAGACCAGCTGTGAAACACCACTAGTCACCGGCAGCCAACCAGAAAATGAGCCTTTTATTCCCACTCGCTGCCTCCTACCAATCAGCCAATGCTTTAACCATGTTAGTAACATTCCTGTAATACCATGGGCTCTTAACTTGGGGTAAGCAGCCTCATGTGTGGCATCTTGTAAAAGGCGTTCTGAAAGTCCAAATATACAACATCCACTGCTTCCCCTTTATCTACCCGACTTGTATTCTCCTCAAAGAGTTCCAACCGATTCGTCAGGCGGGATTTTCCCTGAAGGAAACCATGCTGACTTTGTACTATCTTGTCCTGTGTCACCAAGTACTCCATCACCTCATCCTTAACAATTGATTATAACATCTTCCCAACCACTGAGGTCAGGCCAACTAGTCTATAATTTCCGTTCTGCCTTCCTCCTTTTTTAAAGAGTGGAGTAATGTTTGCAATTTTGCAGTCCTCTGGCACCATGCCAGAGTCCAATGATTTTTGAAAGATCATTTCTAATGCCACCACAATCTCTAATGCTACCTTTTTCAGAATCCTAGGGTGCAGTTCATCTGGTCCAGGTGACTTATGCACCTTTAGGTCTTTCAGCTTTTTGAGTGCCCTCTTTCTTGTAACAGTAACTTGCTCTACTTCTCTTCCTTCACACACTACAACACCAAGCATATTGCTAGTGTCTTCCACAGTGAAGACTGATGCAAAATACTCATTTAGTTCATCCGCCATCTCCTTGTCCCCCATTATTATTTTTCCTGCTTCATTTTCTAGCGGTCCTATATCCACTCTCATTTCTCTTTTATTTTTAACATGCCTGAAAAAAAATTTATATGTTTCTATGTTTTTACCCACTTTGATATTATTTGTTAGCTTGCTTTCATAGTTCATCTTTTCCTTTATAATGATTTTTTTAAATTGCTCTCTATAGGTTTTTAATAACTTCCCAATCCTCTATCTTCCCACAAGTTTTTGTTTTGTTGTACGCCCTTTCTTTTGCTTTTACATAGCTTTGACTTCCCTTGTCAGATACCACCAATCTCCCAGACAGTAATTCCTTTCATTATACAAAGTGGTGTTCTGTCCTGTGACATACATAAGAGTGCATTGCCTACAATGTACTAGCTTTGACTTTTCCTCACCATCTCTTCTTACTGGCCTCACACTTTAATTAAATCTGTCTGCGCAGAGAGCTCCCATCGGTTTTGGTTGCCTTTTGATCCAAATTAATTAATGCTACTTAAATGAGAAAGGTTTGCAGAATGTAAAAAAAAAGACCTGAGCATGTAATTATTGCCCTTAGTCCAGTTAATTTTAGCAGCAAATAGCACAGGAAGAGAGTGTGTTCTGGGTGCCTGCAGACCCTCAGTAGTCTGCTCAAGTGCACGTGTCTCTGCTCTGGAGCTTCAGATGTGATCACGTGTCTGGGCATTAAGTAAACCTAAATAATGAATGAGGCACAGGAGACTAGGGTCTTGATCATGGCAGGTGTAGCATTCCCTCAATTTTCATTTTCTATTGCACTGGAAGTTTAAAATCTTGGGAGTATGGTAGATTTTGTAATTGGTCTATCCAAGAGGCTGGAACAGGCATTCAAATTCCAGCAAAGTGGCAAGAAAATTAAAATTTGGTGAATAAATTAAACCAGGAAATTGGACCACGGAACAACAGGGATATCATAAAGACAAGTTAACTTCACATCTACAAATCAGGGATGAAAATCTGCCATCCTTATCATAGAATCATAGAATGATGGAGCAGAGACACAAATCATCAATTAGCACTTGGGCCAATCCTACACTTATACCATGTTTATTCTCCCCACATTGTCACCAACTCTCTCTGGATTTTACTACGTAAGGAACATACAGTATATTGCGGCCAATTAAACTATCAAACTGCACGACATTGGGACATGGGAGGAAGTTGGTGCGTCCAGAGGAGACCATAGGGAGGACGTGCAAACACCAGGCAGACACCTCCCAAGGGCTGTATTGAACTCAGGACTTTGGCACTTCAAGCTCAGGCCATTCTTCCACCCTAGGTCTGAACCCTAAGGCTCCAAGTCCATTGAGTTATTCTTGGTTGGGCCACAACTGGAATATAGCATCCAATTCTGATAACTGTATATCAGAAAAAAACAGAAGGGCTCAGAGAGTGTGTAAAATTGATTTACTAGAATGCTTTCAGCTTTGCATGGCCTCTGCTCTAAAGTGAGGTGGTTTTCCTTGGAGCAAGGAAAGTTGAGAGATATATAGCTGCACAAGATGATGAGATAGGGTAAGTAGAGGGAATCTGTACTCTTTGTAAATGTTTCCAAGCCAGAAGACATAAATTCAAAGTGATATTCAAATGATAGAAAGTGAGCTAGAAATAACTTTTACACAGACAGAGCAACACACCCAAAATGCTGGAGAAACTCAGCAGGTCAGGCAGCATCTATGGAAATGAATAAAGAGTCAAAGTTTTGGGCTGAGACCATTGATCGGGGCAGGAAAGGAAGGGGGAAGGCAGCAGGATAAAAAGGTGGGGGGAGGGGAAAGAGGACAAAGAGTCAGAGGGCAGCAGAGATCACAGAGGGGAAGCAGAGAGAGGGGGTCTCACTGAACTCCCATTCGAGGAGGAGATTTCTTCAGGGTAGGCATACCGCAAAGCAACATCACAGTGAAGCAGCGAATCATAAACACGAGATTTTACAGCTGCTGGAAATCCAGAGCACCTCACACAAAATGTTGGAGGAACTCAGCTGCTCAGGCAGTATCTATGGAAGTGAATAAACAATTGACGTTTTGGGCCGAGACCCTCCTTCTGGACTGGAGAGAATGCGTGAAGACACCAGAATAAAAAGGAGGGGGAAGGGAAAGGAGGACAAGCTAGACGAAGAGTTAGAGGGCAGCAGAAATTACAGAGAGGGGGCAGTGACAAAGGGTCTCTCTGAACTCCCATCGAACAGAAGATATAAACTTCTTATAAACGCAAGAGATTCTGCACTCTGATTTGGGAGTGACTGTCTGTAAGGGCGGTGCAGACTGCTGATAGAGGCTTTCTAAAGCGAACTTGACAAGTATTTGAAAATAAATAATTTACAGGCCCTGGGGAAAGAGCTGGGAAATGCAGTTGACAAGCTCTCAGTTTATCCTTTCCTCATATACTGAATGGCTCAGTCTGTCTTTGTGTGTGTGTGTGTGTGTGTGTGTGTGTGTGTGTGTGTGTGTGTGTAGAAAGAGCAAGACATCTTTTGTACATGAAGATCTAGCTGCCACTCCTATGAACGTTTATTTTCTTGATCATTTTGTGAGCAGGCAGTTGAACAATGTTTGGGTTCATTTCTAACTCTCAAACTCTCAGTGAGTTTTTTGTAAAGAAGCTGCTGATTCAACTAGTTTCTTGCCCATCCACAGCAGCATGAAACAGTGGTAACCGTAACCAGCAGGCTCATTGTGATGATACCAATGCTGCCTATTCATGTATGTGAGATGTGCCTTTGTCAAAGATATGAACTGCTGATCATAATAATATCTCAGAGTGGAGCTAAAGAAAAATTTGAAAAGTGTCCCACACCATTAATAAGAAATGATTTAAATTTAAAGACATAATTATGAATCTAGCCAGGTTAATGGGTTGTAAATGATAATAAAATTATAGACTGAAAATGCTTAAATTCATCTTGCATAAAATGCAGAATAAGTATGTTACAATAAAAAGCAAAGAGATGTATTGACAAGATAGTGTTTATGGATAAGTAATATTAGGACAAATATGATTTCTTGGAATAAAACATTGTTAAATATTCATAATCACAGACACCACCCACCAAGTTATTCTCTTCCTTCTCTCATCAGGAGGAGATACAAAGGCCTGAAAGACACATACCACCAGGCTCAAGGACAGCTTCTATCCCAGTGTTATCAGACTCTTAAATGGACCTCTTGTACATTAAGATGGACTCTTGGCCTCACAATATACCTCATTATGATCCTGCACTTCATCGTTTACCTGCATTGCACTTTTTTGATAGCCCTTACACTTTATTCTGCTTTGTTATTGTTTTACATTATTGTCACCCAATGCACTGTGTAATAATTTGATCCATTTAAACAGTATATAAGGCAACATTTCATTGATTCTTGGTACATGGGATGATAACAAACCAACACCTATCAATAGGGGAATAAATTACAGGAACGTATTCATAAGAGGAAATGGAAGGCCTGCAATAAGAAAAGCTGGTAAGTCCAGGCAGGCATCAATAGGAATAATGGTCCATATAAATATGAGAAGCAGCCTACATTTTTGCAGTATATTTAGTGTCAAAGGAGGCACAGGAGAATGACCAAATGAGATTTAGAACTGAATGACGCAGGTAGAGTTTAGGGCAGGACACTAAATGCCTGGTCAAAGAAATGGGCCTTTGGGATTTGGCTTAAACAGAGAAACTTGGGGAGAGAGCTTTCAAAATGAAATGCTGGAAGTTTTACAAAATCAGAATCAGGTTTATGAGCACTGCCTGATATGATGTGAAACTTCTTGTTTCTATTGTTGTACTGTGGCAGCAGTATAGTGCATGGATATAAAATGATTACAGAATAAATTACAAAGGAGGTAAGTGGTGCAAAAAATGGAATAATGAGGTAGTGTTTCTGGGTTCATGTACCATTCAGAAATCTGATGACAATGGGAGAAGAAGCTGTTTCCGAATTGTTGAGTGTGGATGTTCAGACTCCTGAACCTCCTGCCTGATGTAGGAAAAAGAAGAGGGGGACGATGAGGGTCATTGATGATAGATGCTGTTTTCTCGAGCCACTGCCAGTTGAAGATGTCCTTAATGGTTGGAAGGGTTGTGCTTGTGATGAAGCTGATTGAGTCTACAACTACTAAATCCTCTAGTTACCTTGTGCATTGGAGCCTCCACGTCAGGCTGTGATGCAAACAGTCAGAATGCACTCCACCATACATCTATAGAGGTATGCAAGAGTCTTTGGTGACATAGGAAATCTCAAATTCTTAATGAAGTAGAACCACTGGAGAGCCTTCTTCGTGATTGCGTCAGATTCTGGGAGATGTGATCACCCAGGGAATTTCAGCCCAAAGGAACAGAAACATGGGCTTAAGTAGCAGTAAAAGGATTTCTTAGGACAGGAATGGAAAAGCAATATCTAAATGAACAACCGTAGAGCTACGAGTAAGAATGTAAGGAGATGGTAGCATAGAAAATAAAAGGATTCTACTTCAGGAAGAAGCACCAGAGAAATTGCAGAGCCCATTGAAGATAAAGGTGGCTTATAAAATTCATTGAGACCTTGAAGAAAAAGCCATAAGGTTCCAATTGTAGCTTTTTTTTTGCAGAAAACAAAACAAATTGAAATGTTTGGAGCTAGACGAGGGACTACATATGCATTATCAATTTCTCAAACATTCTTTAATCAAAAATGCACTGGATTACTGTGGTGTGTCAAATACAGTACAGATTGCAAGAGCCAACATTCTGTGTTGCCTATCCTCCTGCTGAAAATGAGATAAAAATTCCTTTGCCCTTCTGCCTGTTCCTCATTGATCCCTTTGCCTGAAGGTTGTCTAAGAGTAATTTCTTTAGGTATGCATAATGCAAAGTTTGAGGAAAAATGAATGGGGAACATTAGGGAACAATAACAACAACTTCATGTAAGTAACCGTGTTTAGCCTACATATGCAATGGGCGCCATGTTCCAGTCCACTTATGGAAGCAATAAAAAATGTCTGGGCAAAATAAAGGTGAAGACTAAGAAAGTGAGATCTTCATCATTTTTCCTATGTGTTTTGTCTAGGAAATAAATTGCTCTGATGAAAACCAGACTATTTGTGATAGCTAGTGAGTAAATTGACAGAGAACTAAATCAATTTGACCTTGTCCTCATCAATGTCCCTGTGGAAGGTGAATCAGTCAATGACAGCATTGGCAGAAGTAGCCACTGCACAAGTTATGAAAGACAAGTATTCCATTTCCACACTAACTGCACTTTTCCTGCACAACAATCATTCTAGACTCAGTAGTCACTTCATTAGGCACACCTGTACAGCTGCTCATTAACATAACCATCTAATCAGCCAATCATGTGGCATCAACTCAATGCAGAAAAGCATTCAGACATAGTAAAAAGGTTCAGTTGCTGTGGAGACCAAACTTCATAATGGGGGAAGACTTGTGATATAAATGACTTTGATCATGGAATGCTTATTGGTGCCAGTGTGGGTGATTTGTGTATCTCAGAAACTGCTGATATGGGATTTTCACGCTCAACAGTCTCTAGTGTTTACATAGAATAGTGCAAAAAACAAAAAAAAAATCCAGTGAGTGGCAGTTCTGTGGGTGAAAATGCCTTTTTAATGAAAGAGGTCAGAGGAGAATGGCCAGACTGGTTCAAGCTGACAGGAAGGAGACAGTAATTCAAATAACCACATGTTACAACACTGGTGTGTGGAGGAGCATCTCTGTATGCATGACACGTTGAACCCTGAAGTGGATGGGCTACAGCAGCAGAAGACCACAAACATACACTCAGTGGCTACATTATTAGGTACAGGAGGTACCTAATAAAGTGGCCACTGAGAGTACATAGGATAGACAGGACAGCTAAAAACCAGATATGATCATCAGTAGAAAGGTACATCATCACAATCTGTAAACTCACAGCCCAAACTCCGTTCACTCTACCATTTCTGCTGAAGGAAGGAACTGAACCTCGTTCAGTGAAGCATACTGAAGAGTTTGGCTGAGCTAGTACGAGGTTTAAAAAGAGCTTGAGGCCTTTCAGGACTTTTCAGAGGGCTGCAATCATAACAATATCTGAGGCATCTGGCAAAGTCCAATAAAAAGAAACTAGGTTTAAGCACAGCAGCCATAATAGGAACGGCTTGTCTTGGGCGAGAACACGCGGAAGCTCCAAGTTTTTAGTAAGTTTTTTTCTCTTTCCCTCTTTCCTTATCTATTAGTACAAAGCTATGTAGTGAGAATGGTTCCAGGGTTAGTGGCATGTTCTTTGTGTGAAATGTGGGAACTTGGGAAGATATCCAGTCTCCCCGATAACTACATCTGCATGAAGTGAATTGTGCTGCAGCTCCTTGGGGATGGTGTTAAGGAACTGGATCTGTGGCTCGAATGACCTTTAGCCCATATGAGGCAGTAATAGAGAAGAGCTACAGGGAGGTGATCACTCCTATGCTGTAGGAGGCAGGTAGCTGAGTGACTGTCAGGAGATGGAAAGGCAGTATATGGTTGGATACCGTTGGTGTGGGGGTGACCTACCTGGGCAATGTGCTGTGACTGGGTCTCTGGCACTGAGTCTGGCTCTGTGGCTCAGAATGGAAGTGGAGAGAAGAGGAGTGCAGTAGTAATAGGGGATTTGATAGTTAGAGGGGCAGACAGGAAATTCTGTTGACATGAAAAAGACATGCTGATGGTATGTTGTCTCCCAGGTGCCAGGATCAAGGACGGCTCAGATCGGGTCGGCAGCATTCTAAAGTGGGGATGCAGGGGTTGAGTATGTGGAAGTTGTGGTACTTATTGGTACCAAAGACCTAGGTAGGAAACAGAGGATGCCCTAAAGAGACATTATAGGGTATTAGGTAGAAAGCTGAATAGTAGGACCTCCAGGGTGGTAATCTCTGGATTGCTACCTGTGCCGCATGCCAGTGAAGGTAAGAATACAACGATTTGGCAGATGAATGCATGGGTGAGGAATTAGTGCAGGGGCAGGGTTTCAGATGGAGGAATTTAAGGTGGGGGCTTATATGGGAGGCAAGGTTTGAGGGTCGGCACAACATTGTGGGCCAAAGGGCCTGTACTGTGCTGTACTATTCTATGTATGTATGTTCTATATTAAATCATTGGGATCTCTTCAGGGGTAGGTATGAACTGTACAAAAAAGATTGGTTATACCTGAACTTGAAGGAGACCGATATCCTTCTTGGCAGCTTTAAACTAATTTGGCAGGGGATTGTGAAGGGAGTGATAGGTCTGAGGTTGGGGCAGTTGGTGTACAAATAGATCGGAAGTGAGGAAGTGTAGTGAGACTGAGGAAGGACATTCAGATGACAGGACAAAAGTGCAGTCAGTGGGATAAGCTGAAGGGTATAATGGAGGCAGAATTGAAAGAGGTAATGAACAGAGGACTAAAGGTGTTATATTTGAATGCATGCAGTATACAGAATAAGGTAGATGATCTTGTAGCACAGTTAGAGATTTGCAGGTAGGACATTGTGGGCATCACTGAGTCGTGGTTGAAAGAAGATTATAGTTTAGAGCTTAACATACAATGATACGCATTCTATCAAAAGGACAGTCAGGTAGACAGAGGGGCGTGGAGTAACTCTGTTGGTAAAAAATTAAAACAAGTCCTTAGAAAGAGATGACATACTGTAGGATTGAAAGATGTTGTATCCTTGTGGGTAGACTTAAGAAACTGCACAGGTAAAAAGACCCTGATGGGATTTACATACTGGCCTCTGAACAATAGCCAGGATATGAAATACAAACTACAACGGAGATAGAAAAGTCATGTAAAAAAAGCAACAGTATGATAGTCATGGATGATTTCAATATACAGAAAGAAAAGAGAAATATGTTTGGTGCTGGATCACAAGAAAGACTTTGTAAAACACCTATGAGATGCCTTTTGTAATTGAGTCCAGTATGGGAAAGGCAATTCTGCATTGCATGTTCTGCAATGAACCAGATTTGATTAAGGAGCTTAAGGTAATGGAGTCCTTAGGAGGCAGTGATTATGATATGATAGAATTCAATCTGCAGTTTCAGAGGAAGAGACTAAAGCAGATGTATCAGTACTACAGGTAACTACAAAAGGTATGGGAGAGGAGTTGACCAAAGTTGGTTGGAAGGAGACACTAGCATCGATGATGGCAGAACACAATGGCTGGAATTTCTGGGAGCAATTCAGAAGGTGAAGGTTAGATACATCCTAAAGATGAAGAAGTATTCTAAAGGGAGGTCGATGAGGGAAGTCACAAACAGCATAAAAGCAGAAAAGAGGACGTAGAATATTGAATATTGAAAGGCCTAGATAAAGTGGATGTGGAGATGATGTTTCCTATAGTGGAGAAGTCTAGAACCAGAAGGCGCAGCTTCAGAATAGTGGGATATCTATTTAGAACAGAGATGAGGATGAATTTCTGTAGCCGGTGTGTGTGTGTGAATCTGTGGAATTCATTGCCACAGATGACTGTGGAGGCCAAATTGGGGGTTGATAGGTTCTTGATTAACCAGGGCTTCAAGGTTACAGGGAGAAGACAGGAGAATGGGGTCGAGAGGGATAATAATTCATTCACAATGGAATGGCAGAGCAGACTTGATGGGCCAAATGGCCTAATTCTGTTCCAATGTCTTCTAGTCTTATGGTCTTATGCATGTTGAGGGCAGCTCCAAGTATATCTAAAAATAAGGTGCTAATCTGGAGGAGCTGCAATTACAGGCATGTTAAATAGCAAACAAAGAGCAGTAAGCAATGGATCTAATCAAAACTCTGCAGTCCTAGATTTGGTTGTGACTTTCAGTGGGCAATTAACCAGCTAATTCAAGGAGAAATCTCAAGCATCGTTCTCATCAGCAACCCCAGTGCCCGGAATATGAATGTTAAGGACAAGGCTGAAGAATTCACAAATCATGTTTACTTCCTCCTGAGATTCCTATCTGCACAGAAACCAGTCTTCAGCCAATTTGTTTCACACTCTGTAATAGCAAGATATTATTGGGAATATTGGATATAACAAAGATTGGGAACAGAAAATATCTGAACTGTGGTACAAAAAGACTTGCACTCAGGAATTAGCTCCAGACATTTTTGCAGCCTTAAGACAGAGCTGCATTCCAGAAGTGAATTGAGAGTCTCTGCTCTTAACTCTGTTAATGTTAAAGGGGCAAAAGTCTCTGGTAAAACTAAAGCCACTGGGTATCTAATGGAAAATACACCAAAGGGAAGATACCTTTTGAAGAAAAGTAGCTGTGGTACTGGAGGTCAATCATCCCAGTACCAGGACAAGACCACAAGGGTTCCATCAGCAATGTCGTAGGCCTAATCATCTTTATTAATGCCCTTCATTCCAGCATAATGTCAATAGAGGGGAGCTCCACTGATAATTGCTCTACATTGAATTCCTTCGCAGCAAATGAAGCAGTTCCATCAATGACGGGCAAAACCTCAACAATGTTCGGGCATTGGCTGATACATAACAAGTAAAAGGATCTGGCAATGACAATCTGCAACCATTGTCATGACCGTGTCTAAGTCATTTTTGAGGGTGATGGAGGTGGGGATGGTTGGGATAGTGCAAGGGACCAAAAGCTCAGATGGACCAGCCACATAAAATTTTGGCTAGAAGAGCAGTTGAGAAATTAATTATTCTGCAACAATTCATTCAATCTCCTGATACTTCAAAGAAAAAGCATGCTGCTTGTTTGCTTCTCCATCTATAATCCTGAATCTTTATTCTGTCTGCCAATAGTGCATAGTGGCTGCAATGTGTGTTATCTTAAAAATACAATGTGGTGTTCCATCTATGTCTCTCCAATGACACCCCTCAAACCCTGGATCTCTATCGCCAAGCATGTAAAATCTTCAAGAGTATGGAAGCATCACTACCTGCAAATTTGCCTACAAGTCACACAATACTCTGATAATAGGGTACCGTATCTCGGCAATCCTTCATCATTACTTGATCTAAATCCTGGTCCAACAGGTGTGTGGGAGTACCTCTGTTTGCAGAAATAGAGGTAAAGGGTCAAGAAAGTGCCACTGTGTGGCCTGGGACAAACAGGGAAGGCCAACAATGTTGAAAGATGAATAGAGAACCACATGAGAGTTGTAGAATTAATGATACACAATGAGGCTGGTAAGTACGAAGGACAAAGCATGAACTAACCAACATTAGTCAGCCTGAATTTGTTCAGTTTATGAGGAATTTTGAAGAAAACTCAAGCGTAAACCAGAGGGATACAATGCATGCTGAAATGAATGTGAGCCCTTTATTAATATAGAATATTAGACCTGTGCTGAAAATAAAGTTAGTTATTATTAAAAGCAATGTGCAAATGCGTAATTAGAATAAAGATTGCAACCAGCTGAAAACATATTCAAACTGTAAATGTTTGTGCTTCATAATGACAGGGGTATACCAGGATTCTGTGTTGAAACATGATGAATGATTTCAAGAGAACATGGATTGGTTAGTTACAGATAATTTCAAAGTACTGTAAAGGCATAGGAAGTCGTGAGAGCAAAAAAAAGATGATAGATCTTCATGTGGACATTTTGAATCGTATTAAGGAACAGAAGATCCAGGAATGTCCATCTTAAAAAATTAGAAGATTATTAAAAATGAAATAAAAATGTAATTGGTTGGTGGTAAATATGGAAGTGACTTGGAATCTGCAGAAGCTATTAGTTTGATCATACTGTATATGAGATATTATGTAGTTACTGGTACCGAGACTATGTTATGATACAATAGTAGGATTTGAGTGGTGGAAGTAAGCAGCATAAAAGTACGATGGGGCAGGGTAGTTCCAGCTGAAGACTCAACTTCAGTACAAATCAAATGAACCCAATAACTAAGAGCTACATTCATAGGTACTATATTCTATTACAATTTGGGGAATAAGATTGAGCTGCAAAGTTATTGAGAAGATAACACAACAATAATAACAATTAGAATTATATTTGGTGTATTACACTGACATGCAAAAAAAGGAAAATTTAGAAATGAAGTTAATAAGTAAAATTCCTAATACTAGTACCAGCATGTCTTACATATTTAATATTAGCAGTTTCTGGGCCCAGACTACAGAATCGTGCCTTCCTGTTTATTCCAAAGAAGTGGAAATGAGAAATCATTATCATACATTTTCAAGAAATAGGTATTAATGGAAGAACTATTTATATTAAGCATTGAAGCAGAAATTATGAAGAATTTCGGGCAAAATGCTTTTACTTTGATTGTGGGTGAGGACAACAAAAAACTGCCAAAGATCAAAGTCTGATGAACATTGGGGAGAAGGTGTCTAATGTTGGACAGTAATTGGAAGTAAATGCAAGTTAAAATATCTGTGATCCCACACAGCTGGTACATGGTTGCTCTCCTACAAAACAGGATTAAAGACACCCACTAAGATGTATTATTGGTGCCTGACTTGTTTTAACTAATTATGCCCTTCCTTTGGGGATCCAAATGAGATGCACCTAGCAACAAAGATACCTTGAAATGTAAGAGATGCCGTGTGAGTGATGTGGATGACAGAATTGATAACTTTGTGGCTGTGTTTGTGAACAATACAAAGACGTGGAGGGGCAAGGTGTGCTGAGGAAGCAAGGAGTCTGCAGAAGATTAAGAGAATGGAAAAAGAAGAGACAGATGGAATATAGGGTAAGGAAATGTATGCTCATACATTTTGGTAGAAGAAATAAATGCATAGACTACTTTCTAAATTTGGAGCGAATTTAAAAATCGGAGATGCAAAGGGACTGGGAGTCCTAGTGCAGGATTCCCTAAAGTTTAACTTGAAGGTTGAGTTGGTGGTAATGAAGGCAAATGCAAAGTTGGCGTTCATTTTAAGAGGACTAGAATATAAAAGCAAGGATGTAATGAGGTCTCTGTTGGTCAGAGTTGAACATTGTTATTGTGTCTTAGCTATCTAGATACGCAAACCTGGGCAGTACAATATGGAGAGCATGCTGTTGCCCATGTAGCAAGCTCCCCCTCTCCACGTAGCTGATGAACCCAAAGGACCGGCAGAGACCTATACTGTTTGGCACCAGCTACGTTGCTGGAGTTGCCAGACAGCATTGAATTCAACGTAGAACTGCCGTTGAGACTGCAGCTCTGGATTTTACCCTCAGGATTCACTCCCAAAGCTTTCTCCTAGATGAGCTGCCATCCGTGGCTGACAAGCCTTATCTGCCCGAAACGTCTGGTTTTAAGGTGCCAGTAACCCACACTTGCCCCTTCTCCTGTTGTAGAAACTTTTCCACTGGGCTTAGTAGCTAAGCTGCACGTGGAGGCCAGGAGCTGAAGTTGGTTGTCGGAGGCTATTTGAGGCGCACGCATTAGGAGCATTTAATAGGTAGTGGGAGCTTGTTCCTATTACTACCCCCCAGCTATAACATTCTTAAGGATGAAATGCTAAGTCTTTATAAGGCATTTATCAGCTACGTTTGGAGTATTGCGAGCAGTATTCGGCTGCATAACTAAGAAAGGATGTGCTGACATTTGGAGAGGGTCCAGAGGAGGTTCATGAGAATGATCCCAGCATTGAAAGGGTTAACATATAAGGAGTGCTTGTTGGGTCTCGGCCTATGCTCACTGGAGTTTAGAAGATTGAGAGGGTTTCCATTGAAACCTATTGAATATAGAAAGGCCTAGATGTGGGGTAATCTAGGTCCAGGACACAGCCTCAGAACAGAGGGACATCCATTTAGAACAGAGATGAGGAAAGATTTCTTTAGAGGTCAATATGTGGAATTACTTGCCTCAGATGGCTGTGCAGTACATTGGGTATATTTAAGACAGAGTTTAAGTTGTTTTTGATTAATTAGGGCTTCAAAATTTATGAGGAGAAAACTGGAGAATGGGGTTGAGTGAGATAATAAATCAGAATTGATGGAATGGTAGAGCAGACTCAATGGGCCAAGTGGCCTAATTCTGCTCCCATTTCTTTTGGTCTGATGGTTTATAAGTGGATGTGAAGAGGATATATCCAGTTGTAGAAGTCCAGGACCGGAAGGCACGGTCTCAGCATAGAAGAACTTTCCTTTACCACAGAGATGAGGAGGAATTTCTTTTACTTGAGGGTGGTGAGTATTTGGAATTCATTGCCATAATGGATGTGGAGGCCAAGTCATTGGGAATATATAAAGCAGAGGTTGATAGGTTCTTGATGAGTAAAATGCCAAAGGTTATGGGGAGAAGGTAGGTGAATGGGGTTGGGAGGGAAATTAAATCAGTCATGTTCCAATTATGGAGCAGATTTGATGGGTAAAATGGCCTAATTCTGCTTCTTTGTCCTCTGTCTTATGGTCTAATAGATGACTTTATTTAACATGTAATTCCTATTAGAATTTGTGGGTTTTTTTTTCAGTTCTGGGAAGTCACGGCAACTCCTAGGGTATAAATAAGGAGAATATGTTAATCCTGAGGCAGTTGGAAAACTCCCATGAGAGGAGGCGTTTTGAAATCTCAGAGAATGAATCAGTCAGTACTAATCAGTTTGATGCTCCTTAAAAAGATGAGAATCGCTGTATCTATTTAAAAGTTATTTATAATTATGATCTCAATTCCCGGAGATGAATTCTATTGTGTTTCTTTCCACTTGAGGAGTCAGTTGAAAACATTTTCTTCTTGTCAGGCAGCCCCAGCCACAGGGCTAAAAAATATAATTGTGCTTGCCCATTCGTTGTGAAGATGTGAAAACTGGAACCAGTTACTAAAGATTTGGCTGAGCAGATTTATTTGAAGGGTACTTATGGAAGTAAGGCTGATGTGAATATTTGCAACAGGAATTCTAGAGTGTTTTGTCATGTAAGTTTCTAAGTAGATTGATATAGGTGTAGAATGCAAATACATGAATATTTTATGTTAATTATGTATTACTGTTGAAATAAACTCACTTGAGGTTTTATGCTTATAATCCTCCATTGTGGTCCCCTTTATTTTTATTCCCTTACTATTATCTGCACACCTTCAGCTACTGAGGTCCTTGATTCCTGAGTTCCTTTTCTAAGTCGGTCCATTTCTCTTTCTGAATTTCAGATATTCTTGTAAACTCACCTTTCTGAAAAAAAAATGCTTTGCTGTTTGCTCTGTTTGTGCAACTTAGTATGAAATGTGGATCCACAATGCTGCTCAGAATATTTTACTGGTTAAAAAGTTCTTCCGCAAATGGAGATTTTAATTGTTTGTTGCGATGCTTTGTGGCTTTTAAAAGTTGCAATAGCATTATCAATACATTCACATAAGCAGAATACCTGAAGATTAGTGAGAATTTAACATATTTTCAGAAGTATGAAATAGGGTCAGTTGAAAATATCAGACCAAAAATATTATTGAGTAAAAAGTATATAAAAGATCCAAGTAGCTGCAATGTGGTGCAGCATATTATTCAGACATGAAGTGGTCACAGTAGATATCAGATTAGCAGTATACCTTTTCCCTGAAGTGTCCTATGCTTTTCTTCCCCAGACCACACCTGAAGGATTAGTTTAGCTCAAGCACATGTTCAGTTAGAAATGGGCCTTTTTAATTGATTCACAAGATATGTAAATTTTTAGCATCATTTGGCATTTTTATGGCCCATCGTTAATTGCTCCAACACCAAGGAGGCAGTTCAGAGTCAACCAGATCATTCAAGCATTCATTTATTATCAAAGTATACAATTCTGAAATGCTTCTTGTCAAGGTAGTGAAGGTAGTAATCTCGGGATTACTGCCTGTGCCACCTAACAGTGAGAGTAGGAATGCAATGAGGTGGAGGATAAATGCGTGGCTGAGGCATTGGAGCAGGGGGCAGGGATTCAAGTTTTTGGATCATTGGGACCTCTTTTGGCGCAGGTGTGACCTGTACAAAAAGGACGGGTTACACTTGAATCCTAGGGGGACCAATATCCTGGCGGGGAGATTTGCGAGGGCTACTGAGGTGACTTTAAACTAGAATGGTTGGGGGGTGGGAATCAAATTAAAGAGACTAGGAGAGAGGAGGTTTATTTCACAACAGGGGGATGGGAACCAGTGCAGAGAGACAGAGGGGTGTAAAATGAGGGTAGAAGCAAAAAGTAGTAAGGTGAAAAGTAAAAGTGGCAGGCCGGCAAATCCAGGGCAAAAATCAAAAAGGGCCACTTTTCAACATAATTTCATAAGGGCTAAGAGTGTTGTAAAAGCAAGCCTGAAGGCTTTGTGTGTCAATGCAAGGAGCATTCCTAACAAGGTGGATGAATTAAAAGTGCAGATTGTTATTAATGAATATGATATAGTTGGGATCACAGAGACATGGCTCCAGGGTGACCAAGGATGGGAGCTCAACATTCAGGGATATTCAATATTCAGGAGGGATAGACATGAAAGAAAAGGAGGTGGTGTAGCATTGCTGGTTAGAGAGGAGATTAACGCAATAGAAAGGAAGGACATTAGCCAGGAGGATGTGGAATGGATATGGGTAGAGCTGCATAACACTAAGGGGCAGAAAATGCTGGTGGGAGTTGTGTACAGGCCACCCAACAGTAGTAGTGAGGTTGGGGATGGTATAAAACAGGAAATTAGAAATGTGTGCAATAAAGGAACAGCAGTTATAATGGGTGACTTCAATCTACATATAGATTCGGTGAACCAAAGTGGTAAGGGTGCTGAGGAAGAAGATTTCTTGGAATGTATGCGGGATGGTTTTTTGAACCAACATGTTAAGGAACCAACTAGAGAGCAGGCTATTCTAGACTGGGTATTGAGCAATGAGGAAGGGTTAATTAGCAATCTTGTCGTGAGAGGCCCCTTGGGTAAGAGTGACCATAATATGGTGGAGTTCTTCATTAAGATGGAGAGTGACATAGTTAATTCAGAAACAAAGGTTCTGAACTTAAAGAAGGGTAACTTTGAAGGTATGAGACATGAATTAGCTAAGATAGACTGGCAAATGACACTTAAAGGGTTGACGGTGAATATACAATGGCAAGCATTTAAAGATCACATGGATGAACTACAACAATTGTTCATCCCAGTTTGGCAAAAGAATAAATCAAGGAAGGTAGTGCACCGGTGGCTGCCAAGGGAAATTAGGGATAGTATCAATTCCAAAGAAGAAACATACAAATTAGCCAGAGAAGGTGGCTCACCTGAGGACTGGGAGAAATTCAGAGTCCAGCAGAGGAGGACAAAGGGCTTAATTAGGAAGGGGAAAAAAGATTATGAGAGAAAACTGGCAGGGAACATAAAAACTGACTGTAAAAGCTTTTATAGATATGTAAAAAGAAAAAGATTGGTTAAGACAAATGTAGGTCCCCTGCAGACAGAAACAGGTGAATTGATTATGGGAAGCAAGGACATAGCAGACCAATTGAATAACTACTTTGGTTCTGTCTTCACTAAGGAGGACATAAATAATCTTCCGGAAATAGGGAAGTGGGGAAGTGGTGTTAGGTAAATTGAAGGGATTAAAGGCAGATAAATCCCCAGGGCCAGCTGGTCTGCATCCCAGAGTGCTTAAGGAAGTAGCCCAAGAAATAGTGGATGCATTAGTGATAATTTTTCAAAACTCTTCAGATTCTGGACTAGTTCCTGAGGATTGGAGGGTGGCTAATGTAACCCCACTTTTTAAAAAAGGAGGGAGTGAGAAACCGGGGAATTATAGACCGGTTAGCCTAACATCGGTGGTGGGGGAAATGCTAGAGTCAGTTATCAAAGATGTGATAACAGCACATTTGGAAAACGGTGAAATCATCGGACAAAGTCAGCATGGATTTGTGAAAGGAAAATCATGTCTGACAAATCTCATAGAATTTTTGGAGGAGGTAACTGGTAGAATGGATAGGGGAAAACCAGTGGATGTGGTGTATTTGGATTTTCAAAAGGCTTTTGACAAGGTCCCACACAGGAGATTAGTGTGCAAGCTTAAAGCACACAGTATCGGGGTAAGGTATTGATGTGGATAGAGAATTGGTTGGCAGACAGGAAGCAAAGAGTGGGAATAAACGGGACCTTTTCAGAATGGCAGGCAGTGACTAGTGGGGTACCGCAAGGCTCAGTGCTGGGACCCCAGTTATTTATTAATGACTTAGATGAGGGAATTAAATGCAGCATCTCCAAGTCTGCAGATGACACGAAGCTGGGCGGCAGTGTTAGCTGTGAGGAGGATGCTAAGAGGATGCAGGGTGACTTGGATAGATTAGGTGAGTGGGCAAATTCATCGCAGATGCAATTTAATGTGGATAAATGTGAGGTTATCCACTTTGGTGGCAAAAACAGGAAAACAGATTATTATCTGAATGGTGGCCGATTAGGAAAAGGGGAGGTGCAACGAGACCTGGGTGTCATTATACACCAGTCATTGAAAGTGGGCATGCAGGTACAGCAGGCGGTGAAAAAGGCGAATGGTATGCTGGCATTCATAGCAAGAGGATTCGAGTACAGGAGCAGAGAGGTACTACTGTAGTTGTACAAGGCCTTGGTGAGACCACACCTGGAGTATTGTGTGCAGTTTTGGTCCCCTAATCTGAGAAAAGATATCCTTGCCATAGAGGGAGTACAAAGAAGGTTCACCAGATTGATTCCTGGGATGGCAGGACTTTCATATGATGAAAGACTGGATCAACTAGGCTTATACTCATTGGAATTTAGAAGATTGAGGGGGGATCTTATTGAAACGTATAAAATCCTAAAGGGATTGGACAGGCTAGATGCAGGAAGATTGTTCCTGATGTTGGGGAAGCCTTTTAGGACCAAGATTAGGAAAAACTTCATGCAGAGAGTGGTGAATCTGTGGAATTCTCTGTCACAGGAAACAGTTGAGGCCAGTTCATTGGCTATATTTAAGAGGGAGTTAGATATGGCCCTTGTGGCTATAGGGATCAGTGGGTATGGAGAGAAGGCTGGTACAGGGTTCTAAGTTGGATGATCAGCCATGATCATACTGAATGACGGTGCAGGCTTGAAGGGCCGAATGGCCTACTCCTGCACCTATTTTCTATGTTTCTATGTTTCTATGTTAAGGTTGCCATGAAACCAAGAAAGAAAAGAGAAGAACGGCAGCATGATCATCAATCCCCAATTCACTTCTTCCGGCATGAAAAATAAATAAAATCAAATAAAGACATCAACCCCCCTAAAATCCCCCTCCCCTGCACACAAAAACAGAGAAATATCAGGCAAAAAGCAAAATATAAAAAAACTATAAGACTGATAAAAAGTCTATAGTCCAAGTCCATATCCGAAACACCGAAAACCTGGGTAACATTCTCTGGGCCCAGTGGCAGGCCTTTCCCTCTCTGTAGCAGAATGATCCCATCAGCAGTCAAAAGGTAGTCCACTCTCCCCGTAGCAGAGTGCTTCCACCAGTGAGCAAAAGGCAGAAGTTGGGACTACAGTCACATATAGGCCGGAACAGGTAGTAATCCTAGATTGTTTTCTCTGAGGAACGCATTTGACCCAGACGGCTTTTTAAACCAATGGAGTTATTTCATGGTTGCCATTGCTAAAGCTAGTTTTTATTTAAGTTTCTGATTTACTTCTGTCATGATGGGATGTATATGCATGTCCTTCAGTCAGTGGTCAAGAATTCTAGCCAGTTAGCCAGTAATTTAGCAACAAATCCATTGTACTTAATGCTGTCAGGTCCCATCCTTTCCATGTTGCTATGCCAAAAAGCACAGCAAAGACTTAAAAATAAAATAACATTGAAGTTTTTTCTAAACTAGGCTTTGTTGACATGAGACAAGTTGGCTGCACAATTACCCAAACTTATTTCAGAATAAATAGATCTGCTAATCCAAAAGGAACAACAACTGTTGTGATGCAAAAGCTGACTAAATAATAACAGATGTAACCAAAATAATAAGAGATAGTACACAGTTGATACAGAACTGCTTGCAAGGGTACTGAGTGACGCTCTCGAAATTGGAACTCAGGTGTAAACATGATGTATGTTGCTTAATATTATTTACCTGCCTATCTTTTGATAAATTGGATGTCATTCAGTATTTCATCGCAGGAATCCCTGATGACATGCACAGAATTTTCTCTGCAATGAGAAAGAGGAAATCAGAATGAATTAACTTGCCTGATAGCTGCAGCGTAATAATAATGGTCAACCCATTTCATTCTTTTCATTTATCAACCTTTAAAGGTCAGCAATCTGGGATAGCATTTGTTCAGGGCAATTGGAACCATAGCCACATTATTTTCACATTCCTCTGAAAAGCAACCCCCCCCCCGCAAAAAAGCAATTTTCAATTAATTTTCCCCTGTCTTCACTATGATTCTGCAGTAACAATGAGTGATAGAATCTCTTCTACGAACTTCTGTGTCATTCTGATGAGATTTATTATTTCAGCTAAGATTTAATATTCTATACAAGTTTAATCTAAATTTATCATATCTTGCCTTCAAACTTTTGGATTACTATAGAATTACAGACTCGCACAGCCGCAGGATGCTTACAGTAGATAGGCTTGTTCAGTTTTTAGCAGCTCTGTATAAGAACTACATCTGTATAAGGTGCACCCAGCTGCAGTTCTTTATAAACCATGTTAAGGAACTGGAGCTGTAGCTGGATAACTTTCAGTTCATACAGGATATTGAGGAGATGCTAAATGGAAGCTACAGGGAGGTAGTCACCCCTAGGTTGTCTGAGGTGGAGAGCTGGTTGACTGTCATAAGATGGAAAGGGAATAGGCAGCCAGTGCAGGGTACCACTGTGGCCATAACTATCAATAATATGTATACTGCTCTGGGTGCTGCTGGGGGGAATGACGTACCAAGGAAAGCCACAATGACATAGTCTCTGGCACTGAGTCTGGCTCCGTGTCTTGGAAGGGAAGGAGGAGAAGAGGTGTGCTGTTGTGAAAGGGGATTCTATAGTTATTGAATTGAATCAACTTTATTACTTACATCCTTCATCTACATGAGTAGTAAAAATCTTTACGTTACGTCTCTGTCTAAATATGCAATGTGCAATTAGAGTAATTTTTAATAAATATTATGTACAACAGGATAGTCAGTATAACATAGAAATACAGTTGCATCAGCATGAATTAATCAGTCTGATGGCCTGGTGGAAGAAGCTGTCCCGGAGCCCATTGGTCCTGGCTCTTATGTTGCGGTACCTCTTCCAGGAAGGTAGCAGCTGGAACAGTTTCTGGTTGGGATGACTTTGGTCTCCAGTGATCCTTTGGGCCATTTCTACACACCTGTCTTATGAAATGGCCTGAATAGTGGGAAGTTCCATCTACAGATGCGCTGGGCTGTCCGCAGCACTCTCTGCAGAGCCCTGTGATTGAGGGAAGTACAGTTTCCATACCAGGCAGTGGTGCAGCCAGTCAGGATGCTCTCATTTGGGCCCCTGTAGAAAGTTGCTAGAATCTGGGGAGCCATACCAAACTTCTTCAACCGCCTGAGGTGAAAGAGGCACTGTCGTGCCTTTATCACCACACAGCCAGTATATACAGACCACATGAGATCCTCGGTGATTTTTATGCCAAGGCACTTAAAGCTGTTCACCCTCTCAGCCCCAGATCCTTTGATGTCTATAGGGGTTAGCCTGTCTCCATTCCTCCGGTAGTCCATAACCAGCTCCTTTGTTTTTACCACATCGAGGGAGAGGTTGTTTGCTTGACACCACTGTGTCAGGGTGATGACTTCCTCTCTGTAGGCTACCTTATTATTATTTGAGATTTGGCCAATCAGTGCAATGTTGTCTGCAAATTTAATTAGCAGCTTGGAGCTGTGGGTGGCTACACAGTCATGGGTATACAGAGAGTAAAGGAGGGGGCTTAGTACACAGCCCTGAGAGGCACCTGTGTTGAGGGTCAGAGGAGCAGACAGGAGATTCTGTGGAAGTGAAAGAGACACCTGGATGGTATCACAAACTTGAGAAAATCTGCAGATGCTGGAAATCCAAAGCCACACGCACACAAAATGCTGGAGGATAACACAACAATTGTAGGCCGTATCTCGGGTAATGATGAGTTTGAGTACAGAGGGGAAATTAAGAATCTGGTGGCATGGTGTGAAGACAATAACCTATCCCTCAACATCAGCAAGACGAAGGAATTGGTTGTTGACTTCAGAAGGAGTGGCGGACCGCATGACCCAATTTACATCGGTTGTACACAAGTGGCATAGGTCAAAAGCTTTAAGTTCCTCGGGTCAATATCACAAATGACCTAACTTGGTCCAACCAAGCAGAGTCCACCGCCAAGAAGGCCCACCACGCCTTTACTTCCTGAGAAAGCTAAAGAGCACTGTGAGAGTCATGTTTTTTGACTTCTCCAGTGCGTTCAACACCACCCGCCCTGCTCTGCTGGGGGAGAAGCTGACAGCGATGTAGGTGGATGCTTCCGTGGTATCATGGATTTTTGATTACCTGACTGGCAGATCACAGTACGTGTGCTTACAACACTGTGTGTCCGACAGAGTGATCAGCAGCACTGGGGCTCCACAGGGGACTGTCTTGTCTCCCTTTCTCTTCACCATTTACACCTTGGACTTCAACTACTGCACAGGGTCTTGTCATCTTCAGAAGTTTTCTGATGACTCTGCCATAGTTGGATGCATCAGCAAGGGAGATGAGGTTGAGTACAGGTCTACGGTAGGAAACTTTGTCACATGGTGTGAGCAGAATTATTTACAGCTTTATGTGAAAAAGACTAAGGAACTGGTGGTAGACCCGAGGAGAGCTAAGATACCGGTGACTCCTGTTTCCATCCAGGGGGTCAGTGTGGACAAGGTGGAGGGTTACAAATACCTGGGAATACAAATTGACAATAAACTGGACTGGTCTAAGAACACTGAGGTTGTCTAAAAGAAGGGTCAGAGCCGTCTCTATTTCCTGAGGAGACTGAGGTCCTTTAACATCTGCCGGACGATGCTGAGGATGTTCTACAAGTCTGTGGTGGCCAGTGCTATCATGTTTGCTGTTGTGTGCTGGGGCAGCAGGCTGAGGGTAGCAGATACCAACAGAATCAACAAACTCCTCCGTAAGGCCAGTGATGTTGTAGGGATGGAACGGGACTCTCTCACGGTGGTGTCTGAAAAGAGGATGCTGTCTAAGTTGCATGCCATCTTGGTCAATGTCTCCCATCCACTACATAATGTACTGGGTGGGCACAGGAGTACATTCAGCCAGAGACTCATTCCTCTGAGATGCAGCATGGAGCGTCATAGGAAGTCATTCCTGCCTGTGGCCATCAAACTTTACAACTCCTCCCTTGGAGGGTCAGACACCCTGAGCCAATAGGCTGGTCCTGGATTTATTTCATAATTTACTGGCATAATTTACATATTACTATTTAACTATTTATGGTTCTATTACTGTTTATTATTTATGGTGCAAGTGTAATGAAAACCAATTTCCCCCGGGATCAATAAAGTATGACTATGACTATGACCAAAAACTAAAGAAATTTGGCCTTTCCCTAAAACCCTCACTAATTTTTATAGATGCACCATAGAAAGCATTCTTCTCGGGTGCATCACAACCTGGTATGGAAGTTGTCCTGTCCAAGACCGAAAGAAGCTGCAGAAGATGGTGAACACGGCGCAGCACATCACACAAACCAATCTTCTGTCTGTGGACTCACTTTACACCGCACGCTGTCGGTGCAGTGCTGCCAGGATAACCAAGGACATGACCCACCCCGCCAACACACTTTTCGTCCCTCTCCCCTCCGGGAGAAGGCTCAGGAGCTTGAAGACTCGTACGGCCAGATTTGGGAACAGCTTCTTTCCATCTATGATAAGACTGCTGAACGGATCCCGACCCGGATCTGGGCCGCACCTTCCAAATATCCGGACCTGCCTCTCGGGTTTTTTTGCACTATCTTACTTCCCATTTTTCTATTTTCTACTTATGATTTATAATTTAAACTTTAAAATTTTTAATATTTACTATCGATTTGTAATCCAGGGAGCGGGAAGCGCTGAATCAAATATCGCTGTGATGATTGTACGTTCTAGTATCAATTGTTTGGCGACAATAAAGTATAAGGTATAAAGGAGTTCAGCAGGCGAGAATTGAAGAAGGGTCTCGACCCAAAATGTTAACTGTTTACTCTTTTCCTAGATGCTGCTTGGCCTGCTGAGTTTCTCCAGCATTTTGTGTGTGTCACATGGATGGTACCTGCTTCCAGGGTCAGGGAAGTCTCATATCAGGTCCATAGCATTCTGAAGGTGGAGGGTGAACAGCCGGAAGTCATCGTACGTATTGATACCAAAGGGATGAAGTTCTGGCGGAGAGATTACAGGGCGTTAGTTTGAAAGCTGAAAAGCAGGACCTCAAGGGTAGTAATCTCTGGATTCCTGCCTGTCCCACATGCCAGTGAGGGTAGGAATAGGATGATTTGGCAGATGTATGCATGGCTGAGGAATTAGTGTAAGAGGCGTGTTTTCAGATTTCTGGATCATCAGGATCTTTTTTGGGGAAAGTATGACCTGTACAAAAAGGACAGTTTACACCAGAGCTTGAGGGGAACTAAAAGCCTCACAGACAGGTTTGCTAGAGCTGTTGGAGTGGGTTTAACTAATTTGGCAGGGAGAATAGAACTGGAATGTTAGAGCAGTGTGTAATGAGACTGCGAAACAGATGATAGGGCAAAGTTGCAGTCAGTGGGATAGGTTGAAATGTGTCTTCAAACTAATTAGTAGGTTCAGCAGTTCAACAGTTTGGAAAAGTGAGTTTAAAGTAAAAGGGAAGGAGAGTTCAGAAGTGATTAAATGAGTCTCCAGATTAAATAAAAAGACAATAAGTCTAAAAAGGGTGTAGCATTGGGGCAAATTTGAAAAGGATGATAAAGAAAAAGGACTGGAAATGTTATATTTGAATGCACGCAGTATACAGCATAAGGTAGATGATCTTTCAGTGCATTTAGATATTGGCAGGTATGACGTTGGTATCGCTAAATCATGGCTGAAAGAAGATCACAGTTGGGAGCTTAACATCCAAGGATATACATTTTATCAAAAAGGACCAAGGAGGTAGGGTGGCTCTGTTGGTAAAAAAACGAAATCAAATCCTTAGGAAAACATTAACAGAGAATCAGTGAATGTAGAATCCTCATGGGTAGAGTTAAGAAAGGGTAAAATACCCTAATGGGAGTTACATACAATCCTCCATACACTAGCCAGAATATACAGTACAAATTACAATGGGAGATAGAAAAGACATGTAAAAAGGGCAGGGTTATGATAGTCACAGGGAATTTCACTATGTGGGTAGATTAGGCACAGCAGGTTCATGCTGGATCCCAAAAGAAAATATTTGTAGAATGCCTATGAGATGGCTTTTTGGAGCAGCTTGTGTTTGAGACCAGTAAGGAAGAGGCAATTCTGGATTGAGTATTGTGTAATGAAACTGATTTGATTCAGGAGCTTAAGGTAAAGGAATCTTTCAGACCCAGTAATCATATTTTAGAATTCACCCTGCAGTTCGAGAAGGAGAAGGTAAAGTCAAATATATTAGTATTACGTTGGAGTAAAGAGAATTGTAGAGGCATGAGAGAGGAGCTGACCAAAGTAGATTGCAAGGGGCACTAGTATTTATGATGGTAAAACAGTAATGGCTGGAGCTTCATTGGGAATCTGAAAGGCACAGGATAGATACATCCCAAATACAAGGAAGTATTCTTAAGGGTGAATGAGGCAACCGTGGCTGACATTGGAAGTCAAAGACAGCATAAAAGGAAAAGAGAAGGCATATAATACAGCAAAAAACTATGGAAAGCTAAATGATTGGGAAGCTTTTAGGAACTAACAGAAGGCAACTAAAATGCAATAAGCGGAGATGTGGGTAAGCTATCCAATAATTAAAAGAGAATACTAAAAGTTTTTTTTCAAATATATAAAGAGTAAAAGAGAGGCAAGAGTGGATATCAGACCGCTTAACAATGACGCTGGATAGGTGGCAATGGTGGGGGTGGGGGTGGGGGTGGAACAAAGAAATGGCTGATGAGCTCAGTAAGTATTTTGCGGAAGACACCAGCACTATGTCAGATCTTCGAGAGTATCAGGGGCAGAAGTGAGTGTAGTTGCAATTACTATGGAGAAGGTGCTTGGGAAGCTGAAAGGTAGATAAGTCACCCAGAATGGATGGACTCCACCTCAGGGTGTGAAAGAGATAGCTGAGGCATCATGGAGATATTGGTAGTGATCTTTCAAGAATCATTTGAATTTAGAAAATTGCAAATGTCACTCTTTAGGACGGGAGTGAGGAAAGAGAGAGGAAATTATAGGCCAGTTAGCTTGCTTTCAGTGGTTGGGAAGATGTTGGAGTCCAATATTAAGGATGATGTTTTGGTATAATTGGAGGCACGTGCCAAAATAAGGCAAAGTTTGCATGGGAAATCTTGCGTAGCAAATCAGTTGGAATTCTTTGAGGAAATTGAAATTCTAACAGAGATACAAGAGATACTGCCGATGCTGGAAATCTTGAGCAACACACTTAAAATGTTGGGGGGGGGGGGTCCTAATAAAAGTTCTTGGCCCAAAGCATCGGCTTTTTATTTCCCTCGATAGTTGCTGCTTGACCTGCTGACTTCCTCCTATGTTTTGTGTATGTTGCTCGGCATCTGTGTGCTCTTGTATCTCTGTTCCACCCTTCATATTTTAAATACCTATATTAAATCATTTTGCAATTTTCTGTGCTGCATGGAATATGGCTTCAGCTTGTCACATAATGAAAGTTCCTAATCACTGCTATCACTTTAAGGACTCTTTACCTTGTTATTTCATGTTTTCATTATTTATTGCTATTTATTTATATTTGCATTTATACAGTTTGTTGTCTTCAGGATGACCTTTCATTGACCCTGTCATAATTACTTTTCTATAGATTTGTTGAGGATGCTCACAGTAAAATGATCTCAGGGTTGCATCTGGTGACATATCTGTACTCTGATAATAAAATTTACTTGGAACTTCAAACATTGAACTTTTGAAATTTCTTTTGCATATATTCCAAAATCTTCTAGTCTTTCCAAGAATCTAACACGCAGAACTGGACACAATATTCCAGCAGTGGCCAAATGCACATATTGTTTTGTTCCAAGGCCCAGGATCCTATTGGCATTTTTTGCCACCAAATCAACCTTTCTTGTTGTGTTTAATGAACAGTGTACAATTACCACAGATTTCTCTGTTCTTGTACCTCTCTTAAAATTATAGCCTGTATTTCCTTCTTCTCACTCTTCCTATCAGATGGTAGTACCTCCTCTCTCTCTCAGCAACAAATTTCATTTGCTGTCTATCGGCCCATTCTCCCAGCTCACCTATATTTCCTTGAATTCTATTATTATCCTCAGTAAATTTTTCTATGCTTCCAAATTTTGTATTATCTGCAAATTTGGAGATAATCTCCTACAAAACAAGTTTCAGAACATTAATATATTCCAATTCCCAGGGAACTCTAGTATACACTTTCATCTTAAGGTAAAAAAAATTCTAGATGACCTTTTGTATTGACAAGTTCTTGTAGACCCTCTTATTCCATGGCCTTTTGTCTTAATGACAGGTTCATTATGTAGTATCTTGTCAAGTGACTTTTGGAAGTCAATATATACAATATTAATCTCATTATCCTCATTGACCCTCATAGTTTACCTTTAGTAAATACATTCTGACTTTTGTTCATCAATCCACATGTGTCCATATGACTGATGATTTTGTTCTTGATTATTGTTTATTAAATTTTTCCCACTACTGAGGTTAAACTGCTCAGTCTGTAGTTTCTGGGTTTATTCCTACACCTATTATTGAACAAGGTGCAATACTTGCAAGTTTGGTGAATTGATTTATTATTGTTGCATGCATTGTTATTCAGTGAAAATCTTTGTTTTGCATGCTATTCATACAGGTCATTTAATCACATTAGTACATTATGGTAATATAAATGAAAACAATAATAGACTGTAGAATAAATTGTGCCAGTTACAGAGAAAGTGCAGACGACAAGGTGCAAGACTATAACAAGGTAGATTGTGAGGTCAATTGTCAATCTTATTAAGCTAAGGGACTATTCAATTGTCTTATAACAGCAGGATAGAAACTGTCTACATCACTGTTTGACAGTTAGCTGTATAGCTGTTTGACAGATTATTTGTAAATGAAAATAAACTTTATTCATTGTAAAAAAAAAGATGTTTACAAGAATGAACTGTACACTGCTTTTCATTCTTACATTCGTAGTCAATGTTCTCAGTATTGTTCCATTACATTCCTTAGAACTAGGAGGACTGTTGCCAATCATGTGGCCTGGAAGATTATGTCCTAGACCCCTGCAATTTCCTCTCTACTGTCTGGCAATAGACATGGTTGCATCCCATCTGGACCAGATGACTTATCCACTTTAAGTTCAGCTAGCCTTTCCAGTATATTGCGATCAATTGTTACCTCATCCAGACTCTCAAAGACATATTCCAATAGCAGGACTTCAGTAACGTTTTCTTTTGTACTGAAGAGTGATGTAAAATACTCATTTAGTACATCAGTGATGTCCACCGCCTCCAAGAATAAATTTCCTTTTTGATCTCTGATTGGATCCATTGTTCCTCAGACAGCATTTTCCTTTCCATGTGATCATGGGTTATCTTTGAATTCCCTTTGATTTTGTTGGCAGTCTTTTCACAAGCTCTCTCTCTCTCTCTCTCTCTCTGCCTCTCTTATTTCCATTTAACTTTCTCCCTGACTTTTATATATAATTGGCCGTCACCAGGCACCCAATTTCACACTAGTCTAACTTAAGCCATTTTATTACTATCAAGCACTCACCACTGCCCTCCCACCACCAAATTCTGCCATTCACCTACATACTAGTGGCAATATACCATGTGCTTCTAGAATAAGGGAGGAAGCTGGAGCACCCAGGTAAAACACGTGCATTCATGGAGAGAATACACAAATTAAACACAGAGTGCACTGGAGATCGGGAGCAACCCAGATCACTGGAACTGTGTGGTTGCAGCTCTACTAACTGCTTTGCTCTTATAGAATATATTACTGGCCGCACAGTGTTCCTCACTGACCAATCTGCCTGCACATGGTCTCCATTACTTAATTCACTCCATGTCCATTGTGTCTGTCTAAATATCTCTTAAGCTCTCCTACCATAGATGCTGCTACCATCCCAGTGGCTATGCATCTGAGGCACCTACCACTCTTCATGTTAAAAACCTGACCATGCATCTCCTTTCAACCCCCTACCTCTTACCTTAAAGCTATGCTTTAGTATTTGACTTATCTACCCTGGGGAAAGGGTTCTGACTATCTTCCCTATCCATATTTCTCATAATCTTATTAACTTCCCTCAGGTTCCACCAACTTCTGGCGGGGTAAAAAGAAAACAATTCAATTTTGTCCAGCTACTCCATATGGCTAATACTCTCTAACCCAGGCAATGTCTTGATGAACCTCTTCGGCACAAATGTCTAATAAAGTAGAATAATGAAGGAACTTCAGTAATAACATTAAAAACAGAAAACTCTGGGAATTCTCAGCTGGCCGAATCTCATCTTTTCAAGGAGAAACAGAGTTAACATTTAAGGTCATTTTAGATTTCCAGCATTTGCAAGTTTTTTTTAAATTTTCTGTGGAAGAACTTTATTTGTATTTGGTTATTACTAATGCAAAAGCAGTAGTGATTTGCCCAGAAAAGACAAGGCATTGTGAGAGCTATCCAACATGTGCAGAGTCTGCCAAACTATAGCTCACAGCTACTGAGAGCACTGGCTCATGAGACCATTGCAGCATAATTTCACAGGCTTCTGCAGGAAAGGTGTGGATAACATTCTAGTCAGCAAGTCATTCAAACTATGATGCACAATCAAATAATTTAGATCATTCTTCAAGAGTAAAAGAGCTCAGAGAAATTAGCATGACTGAAGAAACATGCTGGAGAAATTAATGAGGCACGTAGGCAATGAATCACAAGGATCTGATCACTTCCATCCTAAAATTTTGACAGAGATGAATATGGAGGTAATGTTTATGAACACAACCCAGTATCCTTGACATTGGTACTAGGGAAAGCGTTGGAATTTATTATAATGAATGGTAGTAAGACTGAGCAGTTATCTTGAATTGATGAAAAGGTAATCATGTGACAATAATGATGTAGTTTTCTGGCGTTGTTATTGTTGTTTTCATTATTGAGGGATAGTGCAGAGCACACCAGGATGCCAGCAAGCAGGATATTCAGCTGAACTTTATCGATAACTCAGCTTGTACTGTATGTGAACTCGTCACTTGTGAGAGTGGCTATGTGAATGGCATAGGAATAACACTAGTAACTACTGTACCACTGTATCTCCCCTTCTTAAAAAAAAATGAAAAACTAGGTACGTGCTTCTTGTCCATAGAACTGCTTAGGAATTATAGTCACTGAAATTGAGCGATTCAGTTCACTTTACCCATACCTCATAACTCATGCTCCTTACATAAATAAAAAAGGAACTGCCAACATTATAACTGTCTTTCGCTTTTTAATGGTCTCTCTCCCTTCGTTTTCCTCCTTTTTTTTCACCAATTCTTTTTTTAAAGAACAGTCTCATTTTGTGAAATGTTTTCAACATTAGAACTCTCTTTTAAAAATTCTTAATCTAATGGAGGTCAGGGTAGACCGCCTGAATACGCCAGCAAAGTGAAAGGATTATTATTTTTAGTCACTTGCCCTAAGCTATTAGACTATCAAGTATATCTCTGTGGTAGGACAGATAAATGATCCAATCTGGTACAGGTTCCTGGAAGTATTGGAAAGGATAGAGATTCTTGAACAGATTTGTCCACCTCAATTAAGTGGTCCCCTTCATAAGGATCAGACCACGCTATTTCTTCTTCATTACATTTAGTGGACTTTGAAGGTGCACGAGCACGTACCTGTATCGCCTGATTTCACCTTGTGGTGTCTGATCACAGATGATTGTGGAGCATGCTTCCGGACAATTGTTCCTTTGTGAGTTGGTCTGAAACGCAAACAGCTTCACCATTCCTGAGCGGCGACCAAGATTTCGCTCTGTGTCTGAGGTCATGCATGTCTTCGTTTTCTCATGCTGTGTTGTCTCAAAATTTCTCACTTGGTCTAAGTCCGGTAAGTGAGGTTGGAGAAGGGAAGGAAGAACGGGCAGGCTTGTTCTCGGTCTCTGGCCTGTCTCCAGCACTGATGGACTGTAGCCATTCGCAAGAAGTGTGGAGCAATAAGCTTTCAGTGTTTTGTAGGGGTCTTTTGCCTTCAGTAGCAGACTCTTAACAGTTTGCTCTGCTCTTTCCACTTCTCCATTTGCCTGTGAGTACTCTGGACTGCTTGTCTGGTGTTTGGACTCATAGTCCCTAGCAAAGGCTTTGAATTCTGAGCAGGTGAATTGTGGACCATTGTCTGACTCATGGTATTCCATGGTGAGCAAATACAGCTTTCCGGTGCTATATAATTGGCTGAGGATGTAGCAGATATCTTGGACTCCTCAATATTCCATGAGTAGTAATCCACAGTGAGAATGTATTTGTCTCTTTTCAGCTTGAAAGTGTCTGTGCCTGAAATTTTCCATGGGATGATGGGGAATTCTGTGGCACAGAGAAGTTCAGCATGATTTTTGAGCAGTTTTCTGCATGCTTCACACTGCTTTACATAATCTTCCAGCTGTGAACTCAGACCAGACTACCACATGGATCGTCTCACTCTTAGGTGACATTTTTCAATGTCTTAATGTCATTGGTTTATTTGACTGATGATTTTGGCATGCAAAGAAGCAGGAAAGACGAGTCTAGAGCCCTTTACCAGCAAACCATCAAGGATGATGAGTGTCTATCTTTCAAGCCAATAAGGTTTGAGATTGTGAACTCCTTTTGGAACAGCTGGCAAATTCACAGTATCAAATGAACATGCTGCGGATTTTGTCCTTTTTCAACTCAGCATGGATTTCATCTGGTTGCAGGAAAGTTTTCAAGTATCTGAGCTAAGTAGATGTTGATATCTTCAATGAGGGCAGAGTCAGCTTCCATCCTCTCACTTCTGCATGGCATCTCGACAGAGTTTCTGGCGTTATGAAAGGTTTGCCGGGGACACGGTCAATGTCATAACAGTATCGCATAAGCCTCATTCTGAATCTTTGCAGATCTGGACTTAAGTCATCCAAGTGTTTCGAGCTGAGGAGGCTGACAAGTGGCTTGTGGTCTGTTTCAAGTAGGAGCTTAGTGCCTAACAAGTTGCAGTTGAAGTCTTCACAAGCCCACACGAGGGCAAGTGTCTCCTTTTCTATTTGGGTATATCACTGTTCAGTAGGAGTCAGTACTGTTGATGCATATGTCAATGTCACTGCTTTCCATACACCACTGCAGTGCTTCATGAGTACTCTCCCGAGGCCAAAGGTAAAGGCACCTGCTGAGACCTTGGTTGCTTTGTTCAGATCAAAGAACGCCAATTTCGGTAGCTCTGCTTTAAGTGATGAGAATGATATCTCCTGTTGTGTATCCCAGGTCAAAACGTAGAGAGGAGGTCAAGTATTGGCTTTGTTTTCGCGGCAAAATCTGGAATGAACTTTCCCAGCTGGTTTACCATGCCAAGGAAACTGCAGATCTCTGATCCATTCATTGGTTTTGCCATGCTCTGAACTCCCGCCAGATTGTCTGAATGTGGTCGTGCTCCCTCTGAGGACAGTTGGTGGCCAAAGACTTTACCTCCAATTTTGCAAATTCACATTTCTTTTTGTTCAGGGTGAATCCAGCCTGTTTCAATTTCTCCAAGGCAGCTTCCACTCTTTTGTCATATTCCTCACTTGAGTTTCCAAGGATGAATATATTATCCATCTGCAGATTACTCCTTCTAGTCCTTCAAAATTTGGTTTACCCTCATCCAAAGAGTTCAGGGGCCGATGAGAGGCCAAAAGGGAATCTCTTAATGGAATAGTGTCCATATGGTGTGATAAAGGCTGTGAGCTTCTGTAACTCTGGAGCTAAACAGATCTGCCAGAGTCCTGAGTTTAGTTTGCTGAAGAACTTTGCTCCACCCAGCATACCCAATGTGTACTCAACAGAGGACAGTATTGGCTTCTCCCACCTCAATGCATTTTTCAATTTTGTTAGATCAGCACAGATCCTCTCTGTGCCATCTGGCTTGGGATCAGGAGCAATGCCCTCACACCAGTCAGAAGGTCCATTCACGCTAGTCTTGATGTCAAGCACCTCCATTCTCTCAAGTTCAGCTTTGGCTTTGTGCTTCAACGACCTTGCTATGGTCAGAAACGAGGGTGTCACTCCTGGTCTCAGTTGGATAAGGTATTCTTCTTTCAGTACCCTCAGGCCTGTGAACAACTCCAGGTACTCCTCCTGCCTCTGAACATTGCTTAGCAAATCCAACTTTGCAATGAGGTTCAGCTTCTTGATGGCATGTCATCCCAGTAGTGGTGAGAAGAGATTCTGAACATAGAGATCCTCTTTTAACTGTTCCTCATTTTTTACAGATGGAAGAAAGAGTAAGTGACAGTAAAAATGTTAGAAACCCAGAGTTCCCCCCCACTCCTCCCATGCACAAGCAGCAGCAAAACATCACCACTCCCCCATGGAGGGAGCAAAAAAAAAATCAGCACCCTCCAGTCACCAAGCAAGCAATAGCAAAGCAATCAAGAAAGACCATGATCTGCAGTACAACAAAATCATTCACCTGACAATTTGACATATGACAGGCTCTCCTTCTCCCTAATAAAAGGGCAGGGAGGTGTAACATAGGGAGGGGGGAGACAAACAAGACAAAAAAAAACACTGATTTATAGTGTTAAAGTCTGCTGTGTCACTTTTCTCCCCACTGAGTTCTCTGACCTGAGAATCAGTAACTCTCCACCATTAACGAGAGAAAGAGAGAGAGAGAGAGAGAGAGAGAGAGAGAGAGAGAGAGAGAGAGAGAGAGAGAGAGAGAGAGAGAGAGAGAGAGAGAGAGAGAGAGAGAGAGAGAGAGAGAGAGAGAGAGAGAGAGAGAGAGAACGATCCAAGTGCAGAGCCTTTCAACACCTGATCTGCTGTTCCTAATATTCCATTGTCTCCCCCGACACCTCAGTCTGCGGCACTGATTTAGAATTAGCTCGTCCCAGGGCTGCAAAGGCTCGGAAACCCTAAAGGTGCACTTGTCTTCCAGGTATATTGAAAAATGGCTGGCTGGTGAGCTCTGAGACTGGAAACCAACATCGTAAAGAACTGAAATTTGAGTGTAGCGCTAGTCAGGTTCCTTGACTGAACCCCATCCACCTTGAAAAGGAAAAAGAGAGACATTAAAGGTGGAAATTAAGCTGTTCTGCAGATGATCTCAAAAAAGTCACTGTCCAGTGCTATCATAGTGCCGCCCTCAGCTTCCCTGGTCCCATGAGTACTTTCGTTGTTGGGTATAGCATGATGCCCGTTTTCTACACCAGTTTTGTGAACAGATATTCAGGGAAGTCTGTGACATCTGACCCAGTGTCCATTGTGAGTGTCACTGCCTCACCCTATAACTGAACCGTAGTCCACCAGCCTTGTCTATTTGAATCTGGAGTCCCAAAGAAAGCTCTCTCTTCATCTGAATCATGACCTTCTTTGACCTCCTGAAGAACTGTTTTTGAGTGACACTGGCTTTTATAATAGTCAACTCTATTGCACTGGTGGCATTTCACTTCTTTTGCTGGACAGAGCTCTTTGACTTGGAATGGAGACTTGTCACATCTCTTGTAGTTGGACATTTTACCTGCTCTTTGTCTCGCTTGTCTGTTTTGTTTGAGCTGAGCTCTACTGTCACCTCTTTCTGTAGTCTTGCTGACTGCACCTTGATTATACCCTTCTTTTGTACAGCTTCTAGCTTTACCTCAACATCATTTTTGTGCCCGAGATCTATTTGCTGCAGATGAAATTTTCACTCTGCCTGACCATAGTAATAGCTTTCTCTAGTGTGAGATTTGCCTGCAACTGAAGTCTCCCTGACAATTTGATGTCTAGTAGCCAGACAACAATCCCGTCTCTAATGAGCTCATCTTTTAGATTTCCATATGCACGGTTGTGTGACAGGACATACAATGCTATGATGAAGTCATTTGCACTTTCATCTGGCTCCTGTTTTCTAGAGTTGAAATTTGCTCTCTCATATATCATATTTAGCTTTTCTGTGAAATATTCTTTGAATTGGTCCTGCTCATTTTTGTACTCCTTTTTCTTAGCATTTGTCAGTCCTAATTCACCCATGATGTCATCTGCTTTGTGACCCATGCAGAATATCAGTGTGCTTGCTTGATGTTCTTCTGAAGCCTAAGTGAGATTGCTTACAACCCTAATCTCTTAAAGTGTCCGAAGCATCTCTCAAAGTCCCTTGATTTAGAGAAATCAAATGTCTCGGGGTTTTTATTAGGTAAGTAGTTGATACTGCAGATATTTGCTCCATTTTCATGTTTGTTGGTCTGTTTATTATTTTATTTATTTGGAATACAAAACTCTTCTTTTCTCTCCTTGAGAGTTTGACTAACTTCTCTGACTTCTCTGCTGTGTCAGTGTCCCTGAGCACTTCCCCAGGCTAGTACCCCACAGTTTGTTAAAAATGTATCCACTTTTGGGTGTAGCTTAGCAACCCTGGCCCTTTCTCAGCTCATGCCTCATGGTGCATACAGTTAGCAAACTATCAAAGGCAGTTTATGTTGATAAGTCTCTGGATATTTTTCATGGATATATGCAAACAAGAACAGTCTTACTGTAAGTTCTTTCTTGCTGGGGATCTCACTTGGTCTGTAGCACCAAGTCATGATTAACCACTTCTGACACCATTTAGTGTTTGTTAGTGAAGGATAATGCAGAGCACATTAGGACACCAACATACAGGGTACTCAACTGAACTTTATTGGCAACTCTGCTTGTATGTGAACTCCTGTGAGTGGGACAGGAACACCACTATTAACTACGACTACAATAACAAGCAGAATAAATAAGGTCAAATCGGTTGATATGTACTTAGACTTATAGAAGGTTTTTGATAAGTTACCATCCAAGAGACAAATCAAGGAAGTATCCTGGGGAGCTGAGAATAGTGTGAGGCTGCATGTTATCTGGCCTGGCTATTTATAATCTAAATCATTGATTTAAATGAGTGACTTTAAGTGTAATGCACAAGAGTTTGCTAATATTGCAAAACGTGTAGGTTGTGTGGACTGTGGGGATGATACAAAATGGACCAGCTAATTAAATGACAAATGACAATGCAAATATTATAAGATGTAGAAAAATGTGAAGGCGTTCACATTAACAAAAAGTAGAAAGGAGAAATATTTTTAAATGGTGAGACATTGAAAGTTATTAATGTTCAGAGGTGTCCGGCTGTTCTTGTACCTGGGACTCTGAAAGTTAACATGCAGATACAGCCAGTAATGAGGAAAACAAAGAGGATTTCACTGCATGACTAGTAACGTTTTACTCCAGTTATATAAGACCCTGTTGAGAGAGCATCTAAATATTGTAATCATATTAAGTTTCCCTACCTAAGGTAGGATATTCTTGCATGAGAGGAATGCAGCTCATCAGATTGTTTCCTGCAATGGCCGGTTTGTCATATGGGGAGAGATTAAACAGATTGATGTTGAGGCCTCAGCTGTACCTGAGCTGTTTAAAGTAGTACTGAGTTAAAAGATCAGTCAAGATTTTATTCTATAGCAAAGCAGGTGAGAAGAACTAGTTTGCCTAATCCTGAAGTACTAACTTGTATTCTTATGCTCTTAGAGGACCATGTGATCCTTCTAAGGAAATTCAGTTGGATAATTGTCAATAATTTCAGTGACTTCAATCTGAACAGTTTGTAAAACAAAATGAGATCAAACATCACTTCTCATCTCATTATCATTCAGCCTCAGAGGAACAGGGAGATCAGTACATAAAATGAAAGAGTCACTAAAGTAATGACTTAGGCACCGTAAATCAGACTTACTATGAATCACTGACTTACAGATATGCTTCTGAACTGCAGATCAATGCCTTACAACACAGCAAAATGCATTACTGCAGAGATGCTGAAACACAGGGGAGTCAGGATATTAGTCTGTTTCATCCAAATACAGAAGAGACGGTGGAGGAAAATATTTGAAACAACATAAACGTGGTATAAAGGGAAGTGGTTCAGATTCCATGGTAAGTTATTTTTGTGCTGACACCGACAGGGAGGAGTGGAAATAAGAAAACTGTACACCAGAGATATCATGGAGATTACAGCTCTCTGTAAGGTGTGTGTACTTCTACCACTATGCTGTGGAGTGCATTCTGACTGGTTGCATCACACTGGCATGGAATCTCCAATACACAGCAGTGCAAGAGGCTACAGAGTGGTGGACTCATTCAGCTCCATCACGGGTACAGTTCTTCCTACCACTGAGGACAGCTACAAAAGCAACGTAGATTAGACATTAAATTCGATTAGACATTAGCTTTGTGGGAGGAGCCAGAAAGGGGTAGTAGAGGGTTGCCCCTCTGACTGGAGGCTTGTGACTAGTTGCATGCTGCAGGGAATGGTGGCAGGTCCTTCTTTGTTTGTCATCTATATCAGTGACCTGGATGATAACATAGTTAACTGGATCATCAAATTTGTGGATGACTCCAAGATTGGTGGTTTTGTGGAAGCTGAGGAAGGCTATCATGGCTTGCAGAGGGATCTGCATCAGCTGGAGAAATGGCTGAAGAATGGCGGATGGAATTTAATGCAAACAAGTGCAAGGTTTTGCTCTTCGGTGGGACCAAGCAGGGTAGGTCTTACATTGTGAATGGTAGGGCACTGGGGAGTGTGGTTGAACAAAGGGATCAGGGAATACAGGTCCATAATCTGTTGAAAGTGGCATCACAGGTAGATAGGGTGATAAAGAAAGCTTTTGACACATTGGCCTTCGTAAATCAAGGTATTTGAGTACATGAAATGGGATGTTACGTTGAAGCTGTAAGAGACATTTGTGCGGCCTAATTTGGAGTATTGTGTGCAGTTTTGGTTACCTACCTACAGGAAAGATTTAAACAAGGTTGAAAGAGTACAGAGAAAATTTACAAGGATGTTGCCAGGTCTGGAGGACTTGAGTTATTAGGAAACATTAAATTGGTTAGGACTGTATACTTTAGAACGTAGAAGATGGAGGGGAGATTTGATAGAGGTATACAAAATTATGAAGGGTATAGATAGGGTAAATGTAAGCAGGATTTTTCCACTGAGGTTGGATGTTACTACAACTAGAGGTCATGGTAAGGGTGAAAGGTGAGAAGTTTAAAGGGAACATAAGTGGAACATCTTCACTCAGAGGGTCATGATAGTGTGAAATGTGCTGCCAGCACAAGTGGGCATGCAAGCTCGGTTTTCAATGTTTAAGAGTAGTTTGGATAGATACGTGGAGGTAGGGGTATGGAGGGCTGTGATCCCAGTGCAGGTCGATGGGAGTAGGTAGTTTAAATGGTTTTGGCATGGACTAGATGGGCCGTAGGCCTTTTTCTGTGCTGTACTTCTCTATGACTCCTTGTCTCAAAAGGGCAGAATGCATCATCAGGATCTCCCACCTTCCAGGCCAAGCCCTCTTCTTGTTCTCATCAAACAGGAAGTACAGGCGCATGAAACAGAACTTGAACATGAAAGTTTCAGAAAAATTCACATTGACTACTTGATCTCAGCCCACAATACTCAAGGGAATATCGAGAAAGATTATGATTGAATATACAGTATTCTTGGAATGTATATTTCACCTCTAGCACATAATGGCTTAATCAATATCAACCCAAATTCAATTGTTCTACTCCAATACCATCAGAACCAGAATCAGAGTCAACAAATTTCACGATGTATGCCGATGATATTATATCTGATTCTGATTCAATGTCAACCTGAATTCAATCATTCTGTCCTGAAATCATCTGTATGGATTTTCTGTGTTATCCCCATGATCAGCTGGGCTTCCTCCAAGCCTTGCAGTTCCCTCCCGCATCCCAAATTTGGGATTGGTAGATTAATTTGATTCTGTAAATTGCCTCTAGTTTGTAGGGGAGTGATAGAATCTGATGGGAGTTGCCAGGAGTGTGGGGAGAATTAAAAAAAAAGGACAGCGTTTTCCTGTTCAGACCAACTTGTTGAGCCATAACAAGCAGGAATGAAGATTAAATACTGGCATGGTCAGTATCATCCATATCCTCTGAACAAGCCCCTGTCAAAATTAAGAGACTGAGGAGTTGTATCCTCCTTCCCAAAGTAGTGGAAGCTGTAATTCATGGAACAAAACACATTGAACTATCACAAGTGATAGTAGGAAGCAATGAGCTGCTGACAATTTAATACTCATAGCTGATGACACGATAGTTTTTCTTTAGCAGGGAAGGTGATGACTAGACTAACATTAGGTGATCAAGCGTTTGGATTGCTCGATGTGAATTTAACATTGAAGGGCTATAATTTGTCTCTTGTCAAAGCTGAAGTTGCTAAATTTACTCCACTGGTATTTACAGTGCAAAATTTAACTAATAATACACTTTGAAAGATTATAGTTGAATGGCAAGAAATATCTTAGCACATTGTTGAACTTTAATGTGAATCTTGCACTGATAAGTCTAATTTTTTTCTCCAGTGTTATCACCTTTTATGCAACCCACTCTACTTTCAAGTGTCTATGCCGGGAGAAATGTAGCATTAACATATTTCCCATCCACTAATTAAGTTCTCCTTATGTTTTATAGAGGGAATACTGGAGCAATTAAGTATCTCCTTCCCATACAGTTTTGCCATGCCTTGACTGCCTCAGGAGCTCACAGAAGAATCTGCTACAATGCCATCTCCTAATGTTTGAACTGCTTCATCAGCTGTGTTGAGGGATAGAGAAACCAAAACCAATACAATCATGGGAAGTCTCCCAGATGAACTCCTTTGGATATAATGTAGACTGTCAAAATCAATGACCAGTAATCATTAATTAAAGAAACATGAACTAGTTATTGAGCCATTGTTGAATACCAAATGAATATCACCTTATTGATTTAGAGCATCAATTAAATTTAAGTTGTAGGTTTGTAGTACAGAAGTTAGATTTATAGTGTTAAATACAGATTCATCTTTGTCTCTGGATAATTATAACTCCCCAAATCATGGGAGCTACATCTCAGCTAAGATGATGCAATTCTCTATGTCTTGAATGGGCCCACATAGCCCTTGGTTTATGATGAAAAAGACTAAGTGAAGAAGACATGTTGGTTCATGGCCCCCTCTTGTGCCAAGATGAGGCCACGCTCAGGGTGGAGAAGCAATACCTTATATTCTATCTGGGTAGCCGCCAACCTGATGGCATGAATATCGATTTTTCCTTCCAGTTAAAAAAAAATCCCCTCCCCCTCCCCTCTTCTATTTCCCACTCTGGCTTTTTACCTCTTCTCACCTGCCTACCATTTCTCCATGGGTCCCATCCTCCTTCCCTTTCTCCTATGATCCACTCTCCTCTCTATCAGATTCCTTCTTCTTCAGCACCTCACCTATCACCTTCTAACTGGCCTTCTTCTCCTGCCTCCACCTTTTTATTTTGGCATCTTCCCCTTCCTTTTCAGTCCTGAAGAAGTGTCTCAGTCGAAAACATCAGCTGTTTATTCATTTTCATAGATGCCACCTGACCTGCTGTGTTCCTCCAGCATTGTGTATGGGTTGCAAGTGAAGATAAAGACTTCAGATCTGGAACATATCTAAAGGCTAAGGCATCAGTATTCCTGCCTTCTACATACATCAGAGACCTGATCTGCCTACCACAGGCATCTCAGGGTGAAAAATATTACCAGTCCAAGTCCTTTGGAAGGATGAAAGAACCAGTGTCAGGATCTTCTCTTAGAGCAATATTCCCATCACTGAGGCTTTAAACACATTCAGCCAGTTACGTTCTTGTTTCCTAAAACAGATATTTCATCCAAATTCTGTTGTGGGAAGAGATTACCAGGCAAAAAAAAAAGAAACAAATTGAATAATGTGCTCAATACTTTCATACGTCTTTAAAATGGAATATAATTCCTGGCTCTTACCAAGTCAACAAGTGAAGAAGAATATGGTATTGCATTGTTAACCTTGAAGCAATGTGTCATGAGCACACAGAAGACATGCAGAAGTGATGGAAGGAGTGGACCATCTCTGTGACCTGCCTGCTCCTTCAGGTATCTCTGCACCATCTACAGATGAGTCTCATCTTGTTTATCATCACCAGGTGCACAAAACTGGAACTAATCCTCAATCCTTCAAAGAAGTTGTTAGCAAACACTTTCTGTCTAACTTACCCAAAACCCGTTTGGTTTGAAACACTGCATTATTTGATCATATTATTAGTTTTTGTCGAAGATTTTCTTTGTTAAAGCATTAATAGGGATGATTTCTGAACACATGTGAGGTGACTAATGCACAGCATAGTGTAAGTATGATTGCATGCATGGTGTAAGATTGACAATTACCTCAGGGTTCAATTGCATCTTTACCAAAAGGAAGCATTGGTAAAGACTTGAAATGATCAATTAATTTTCACTTAAGAATAAACTTGTTCAGAAAGAATTTGGCTGATACAAAACAATTAACATATATGAACAATATACACAGATTATTCCAGAGAAAATCTGTGTGGAATTGTTCTCCATGCATTGAAACTCATTACAAATGGTAGGATATTTAGATACCTTCCTCCTTCTACTTTGCAAAAAATGACATCGTGGACTTGGTCTCCTGAGTATTAGATTGGTAAACTGGTAAATAGGTTCATTAAAGTACAGTGATACACATAGTTTTGCAGACTATCCATGCATATCATTTCATCACATCAGTACTTTGAGGTAGTAAAAGGGAAGAACATAACAGGATGCAGAGTAAAATGTAACAGTTGCAGGGAAAGTGAAGTGCAGGAAGACAATGGGGGGGGCATGAGGTAGATTGTGTCAAGAATATTTAACTGCACAGAAATAAGCTGGTGCAAATTAAACTCAATCTCTTCTCATTATACCTAACTCTTACTTCTCCATTCCCTGCACATTCATGTATCTCTCCAAAAGTTTCTTAAACGTCACTACTCTGTCTGCTTCCACCACTATCTGTAGCAACCCGTACCAAGCACCTACAACTCTCTGAGATTCTTGTTTGATATTTTTTAAATGGTAAATCTTACATTGTAAGATTTATTCCTGCCATTTTAGCATCCCTCATTTTTTCATGTACCTGATTTCTTGAATAAAACCTTCTTCTCGGTCATTCTTCGGCTTCTTTATCAATCCTCAAGTTTTCCATCATCAAGGATCCTCACCACCCAAGGGAATGCCCTCTTCTCATTGTTACCATCAGTAGGAGGTACAGAAGCCTGAAGGCACACACTCAGCGATTCAGGAACAGCTTCTCTTTCTCGGCCATCTGACTTCTAAATGGACATTGAACCCATGAACACTATTTCACTACTTTTTTAGAATTATCTGTTTTTGCACTATATATCCTAATTTAACTGTTTATATATATATAGGTATACACTTATATACTTACTGTCATTCAGTTTTATTTCCAGACTTATAGTCATAGTTTATTGATCCGGGGGGAAATTAGTTTTCGTTACAGTTGCTCCATAAATAATAAATAGTAATAGAACCATAAATAGTTAAATGGTAATATGTAAATTATGCCAGTAAATTATGAAATAAGTCCAGGACCAGCCTATTGGCTCAGGGTGTCTGACCCTCCAAGGGAGGAGTTGTAAAGTTTGATGGCCACAGGCAGGAATGACTTCCTATGACGCTCTGTGTTGCATCTCGGAGGAATGAGTCTCTGGCTGAATGTACTCCTGTGCCCAACCAGTACATTATGTAGTGGATGGGAGACATTGACCAAGATGGAATGCAACTTAGACAGCATCCTCTTTTCAGACACCACCGTCAGTGAGTCCAGTTCCATCCCCACAACATCACTGGCCTTACGAATGAGTTTGTTGATTCTGTTGGTGTCTGCTACCCTCAGCCTGCTGCCATGTATTGTGTGTTGTTTTGTACTGCTGCCACAGAGTTAACAAATATCACAACATATGCCGATGATATTAAACCTGATTCTGATTCTGATTTTGGTTTCATGGGTTAAGACAATATTCTGCTTATATTATACACAGAGTCCCAGATACTTTGCTGTCTTCTCTCAGCTGTTATCAGCTTGAACATATATCAACATTTGAACGTAAGGATATTGGAAAATAAACAAATGAGTTCTGTCATTTTTAGCTATTGAATTTGGCAGAGTAGATGAAAACTATTTAGGTATCAACACTTCTACGTCTGTTTATTGTAAGTCAGTAGTTGTGAAGATGTAATACAATTGTGAGTTACAGGAAAATAAATACATTAAAGATAAAATAAGTCAATGAAATGTTTGTGGGAGAATGCTAAGGATGACATCCATCTATTGCTCAGTTAGCAACACTTGCAAGGCCGAATTTCTTATAGAAATATACATTAAGCTACCTATATAAAGGATTGAGACTCATAGGTAAGTTTCAAAAATGTTTATAAAGTGTGTCATGTTTATTAGGAGAATTAATCCAGAAAGTAGTGAAAGCAACTTGTAATTTGTGACTAACATAGGAGTCAGATAAATATTGTAAAATATGGATATGAATTTCTCAGTGGAGTTGACTGCATGAAGACTCTGAATGGAGTATAATTTATATTTGAGGTTATCATTCTCGTGTGACATGCGGTGCTGTGATTTCCCAATTTTATTCATGACTTCATTGAAAATATGATTAGGAAATACTGTACAGAAAGTTAGGGGATTAAAGGTGAGGATATGGTGAAATAAATCACTAGTTTTGAACTGAAATCATACATCTTGACACTGTGTAGTATTGGATTCTACTCATCACATCTCTCCTGAGAACCTACATTACCTTCCTACCACCAAATTATCTACATCTCTCTTTCTACTGCTGCTGGTAAAATACCTCGTAGAGTCAGGCAAGTATCAGTGTCATTTCCAGTAAAGCCCAGAACACAAGTATGGACACCTGCAATTGGATGTATTAAATCCCACAGCCCTAAATCCCATCAGAGCTAAAAGGAGAGCTTTGGTATTATTTAGTATTTAATTCTCATTTACAGATGCCCTGAAGGAAAATATTGCATCCTGAATCTTGTGAGAGCAGCTGAATCTTTAATCATTATAACAAGAATATTACCTGCTGTGTCCCCAGATTCATATAAATCTCCTGTCAATCTGCCTTATTATACTCCGCCATACTAATGTTTTACAAACGTTCCAGTTGTTTAACATTGAAAGCCACCTTTGATTGTTAAAGATAAAAAGATCACCACAAAAAGCGGAACCAAAGGAGCAACGCCTCCTTAATTACCTCCTATAAAGCATAAACATCTCCACTCCCTTCCTCCCCTATGTAAGCCCAACTATATAGTATTGTTCAATCGAGAGAAAGCAATAACCATGTTCTACGATTTTATAGCTTTGATTAGTCCTACAATCCCTTTGTTAAAAACAGTAAGATAATGATAGATTGCTCTGAGAAGAAAGTGCAATTTTAATTTTTAACTATGAATGTGATTGTGTGAATGGTTTGTTAATTGGGAGAGAAGCTGGTGTTCTTATTTATTTTCTTTAAAAAAGAATAGAATGTTTTCCAAAGCAGTTAATGCTTCACCAGTAGCATTCTTTATAATTGGTCTCTCACTCACTGGAGATGGTTTCCCCACTAAATGGTACATGTTGGCTGTTCAACTGGCACAGTGCCAATATTTAGGTTTGAAGTTTTCTAGAATATTTGTGTTTTGATTTACTACTTGCCTTACCCAATTGAGTAAGATTCCAACCCAGTACCAGTGGAAAACGAGCATGGCATAGCATAAGATGCAGATGTGGGCTGTTGAAAAACTCCATTTACTCTTTGCTTCAGTGATCATTACTGATAAGTGTGGCAATCAGGAAGCCCAAATGAAAATCAGGTTATCTACTGGGTCACTGCGATTGATGCAGAAGATATCAAGTGGTGGATTGTCAGAAGGAATTTGAAAGGGAGCAGCATGGTGCTGCACAAGACACTTGTAGATGGAGCATATTTTTATTGGGGATTGGTGATCAGTGGTGCTCTACAGAGCTAGGACTAGGTTCTAGGTTCTAGGACCCAGGCTTTTTATGATTTTTGCAAATGACTAATGAGAAAGTGGAAAGGTGGGTTGGTAAGTTTGCAGATGCTGCAAGCCCCATTGGGATATTGGAGGAGCCGGTTTGGGTACAGAGAGGCTGACCTGGCTGCAGACCATGTTGCTGTCTGCTACTTGGAAGCATCGAAGTTGGTGCAGTGTAACTATGAGAGATTATCTCAGGCATTTCACTTGCGATCGCAAGACTCTGTTGGACAGTAATAATGTAAGTTGCCACAGGCCTGTTACCTTTGTCTGGTGGAGGGCAGATGACATGGGAGCTGTGTAGCTACAGTTGTAGGCAGGACTAGACTTCAAACCTTGGGCTTACCTGCTGATGCAGACCAGATGACAGATGCAGAAGTGGTTAGGGAGTGCTGTCCCAGCCTGGTCCATCAGTGCTGCCCTCCCATGTTCAGGCAGTGGAATGACAGGCTGGATTGTGTGCGTCTGTACACTGCCAGGAGACTCTACCATCGATTGCTGGACATTGTTGTTCAGGGTCTTGGACGAGAGTCAAGTTTTTTTTTTCGAGTGAATATGCTTCTTTGCTTGCTTTTTGGAATTATGTTACTTGCTATTTTTGAACGTTTGCTTGCTATTTTGAATGCTTTCTACCTTGGCCCCAGAGGAATGCTGTCCTGTTCAGCTGTATCTATGTGTCGTTTGAATGGTAATTAAACTTGATTTGATTTGATTTGATTTGAAAGGTTGGTGGGGTTGTGGATAGTGCAGAAGGTTGTGGTAGATTACACCGGGATACTGATGTGATTAAAACTGGGCTGCGAAGTGGCAGATGGAGTTCAATCTGGAAAAATGTGAAGGGGATTATGTTGAAAGGTGGAATGTGAAAGTGTATTACAGGGTTAATGGCAGGATTCTTGGTAGTGTGGAGGAACAGAGAGATCTTAGGCTGCACTTCCATAAATCCCTCAAAGTTGCTGCACATGTTGATACATTTTTTAAGAAGGTAAATAGTGTGCTGGGTTTCATTTGTTGTGGATTGAGTTCAAGAGGTGCAAAATAATGTTACAACTAGTCAGGCCACACTTAGAGTTTCGTGTTCAATTCTGGTCGCCTTATTATAGGATGGATATGGAAGCTTCAGAGAGGGTGCAGAGGAGATTTACCAGGATGCTGTCTGGTTTAGAGAACATGCATTATGATCAGAGATTAAGGGAGCTAGGGCTTTTATCATTAGAGTGAAGGTGGATAACAGGTGACTTGATAGAGATATACAAGATGATAAGAGAAATAGACTAGGTGGACAGGCAGAGACTTGTTTGCAGGGTGGAAATGGCTAATGCAAAGGGCACGATTGTAAGGTGATTGGAGGAAAGTTTGGTAAAAATGTCAGAAGTATGTTTTCTCACAGAAGGTGGTGGATGTGTGAGTCAGGGGTGGTGATGGAGGCAGGCACATTAGAAGAATTTAAGTGACTCTTAGATAGGCACATGGATGATAGAAAAGTGGAGAGCCAAGTAGGAGGGAATGGTTTGATTGATCTTAGATTAGGTTAAAAGGTCAGTAGAACATTGTGATATGAAGGGCCTGTACTGTGCTGCAGTGTTCTCTGTCCTATGTTCTATGATAAACTTAAAAAATAAATAGCCCTTGGAGTAAAAAGGATGATGTGATTATGAATCCAGGATTAACTTATGGACATGAGGCAAATAGTTTTTCAACCTGGTCAGTGGGGTATTGGATTTAAAAACGCAAACACGAGGAAATCTGCAGATGCTGGAAATTCAAACAACACAAATCAAAGTTGCTGGTGAACGCAGCAGGCCAGGCAGCATCTCTAGGAAGAGGTACTGTCGACGTTTCAGGCCGAGACCCTTCGTCAGGACTAACTGAAGGAAGAGCTAGTAAGAGATTTGAAAGTGGGAGGGGAGGGGGAGATCCAAAATGATAGGAGAAGACAGGAAGGGGAGGGATGGAGCCAAGAGCTGGACAGGTGATTGGCAAAGGGGATATGAGAGGATCATGGGACAGGAGGCCCAGGGAGAAGGAAAAGGGAGGGGGGGAACCCAGAGGATGGGCAAGGGGTATAGTCAGTGGGACAGAGGGAGAAAAAGGAGAATGAGAGAAAGAATGTGTGTATAAAAATAAATAACGGATGGGGTACGAGGGGGAGGTGGGGCATTAGCGGAAGTTAGAGAAGTCAATGTTCATGCCATCAGGTTGGAGGCTACCCAGATGGAATATAAGGTGTTGTTCCTCCAACCCGAGTGTGGCATCATCTTTGCAGTAGAGGAGGCCATGGATAGACATGTCAGAATAGGAATGGGATGTGGAATTAAAATGTGTGGCCACTGGGAGATCCTGCTTTCTCTGGCAGACAGAGCGTAGGTGTTCAGCAAAACGGTCTCCCAGTCTGTGTTCCCCCCATCCCTCCCCACTGATCTCCCTCCTGGCACTTATCCTTGTAAGCGGAACAAGTGCTACACATGCCTTTACACTTCCTCCCTTACCACCATTCAGGGCCCCAGACAGTCCTTCCAGGTGAGGCAACACTTCACCTGTGAGTTGGCTGGGGTGATATACTGCATCCAGTGCTCCCGATGTGGCCTTCTGTATATTGGCGAGACCCGATGCAGACTAGGAGATCATTTCGCTGAACACCTATGCTCTGTCCGCCAGAGAAAGCAGGATCTCCCAGTGGCCACACATTTTAATTCCACGTCCCATTCCCATTCTGATATGTCTATCCACGGCCTCCTCTACTGTAAAGATGAAGCCACACCCAGGTTGGAGGAACAACACCTTATATTCCATCTGAGTAGCCTCCAACCTGATGGCATGAACATTGACTTCTCTAGCTTCCGCTAATGCCCCACCTCCTCCTCGTACCCCATCCGTTATTTATTTATATACACACATTCTTTCTCTCTCTCTCTCCTTTTTCTCCCTCTGTCCCTCTGACTATACCCCTTGCCCGTCTTCTGAGTTTTTCCCCCCTCCCCCTTTTTCTTCTCCCTGGGCCTCCTGTCCCATGATCCTCTCATATCCCCTTTGCCAATCACCTGTCCAGCTCTTGGCTCCATCCCTCCCCCTCCTGTCTTCTCCTATCATTTTGGATCTCCCCCTCCCCCTCCCACTTTCAAATCTCTTACTAGCTCTTCCTTCAGTTAGTCCTGATGAAGAGTCTCGGCCTGAAAAGTCGACTGTACCTCTTCCTAGAGATGCTGCCTGGCCTGCTGCATTCACCAGCAACTTTGATGTGTGTTGCAGTGGGGTATTGGGAACAGTTTAGGGAAGATTGTACAGTTTAGAGAAGATTAAAGTAGATTGCATTATAGCACAGTACAGGCCCTTCGGCCCACAATGTTGTGCCGACCCTCAAACCCTGCCTCCCATGTAAGCCCCCACCTTAAATTCCTCCATATATCTGTCTAGTAGTCTCTTAAACTTCACTAGTGTATCTGCCTCCACCACTGACTCAGGCAGTGCATTCCACGCACAAACCACTCTCTGAGTAAAAAACTTCCCTCTAATATCCCCTTGAACTTCCCACCCCTTACCTTAGAGCCATGTCCTCTTGTATCGAGCAGTGGTGCCCTGGGGAAGAGGCGCTAGCTATCCACTCTATCTATTCCTCTTATTACCTTGTACACCTCTATCATGTCTCCTCTCATCCTTCTTCTCTCCAAAGAGTAAAGCCCTAGCTCCCTTAATCTCTGATCATAATGCATACTCTCTAAACCAGGCAGCATCCTGGTAAATCTCCTCTGCACCCTTTCCAATGCTTCCACATCCTTCCTATAGTGAGGCGACCAGAACTGGACACAGTACTCCAAGTGTGGCCTAACCAGAGTTTTATAGAGATGCATCATTACATCGCGACTCTTAAACTCTGTCCCTCGACTTATGAAAGCTAACACTCCATAAGCTTTCTTAACTACCCTATCCACCTGTGAGGCAACTTTAAGGGATCTGTGGACATGTACCCCCAGATCTCTCTGGTCCTCCACACTACCAAGTATCCTGCCATTTAGTTTGTACTCTACCTTGGAGTTTGTCCTTCCAAAGTGTACCACCTCACACTTCTCCGGGTTGAACTCCATCTGTCACTTCTCAGCCCACTTCTGCATCCTGTCAATGTCTCTCTGCAATCTTCGACAATCCTCTACACTATCTACAACACCACCAACCTTTGTGTCATCTGCAAACTTGCCGACCCACCCTTCTACCCCCACATCCAGTCGTTAATAAAAATCACGAAAAGTAGAAGTCCCAGAACAGATCCTTGTGGGACACCACTAGTCATAATCCTCCAATCTGAATGTACTCCCTTCACCACGACCCTCTGCCTTCTGCAGGCAAGCCAATTCTGAATCCACCTGGCCAAACTTCCCTGGATCCCATGCCTTCTGACTTTCTGAATAAGCCTACTGTGTGGAACCTTGTCAAATGCCTTACTAAAATCCATATAGATCACATCCACTGCACTACCCTCATCTATATGCCTGGTCACCTCTTCAAAGAACTCTATCAGGCTTGTTCGATATGATCTGCCCTTCATAAAGCCATGCTGACTGTCCCTGATCAGACCATGATTCTCTAAATGCCCATAGATCCTATCTCTAAGAATCTTTTCCAACAGCTTTCCCACCACAGACGTAAGGCTCACTGGTCTATAATTACCTGGACTATCCCTACTACCTTTTTTGAACAAGGGGACAAGATTCGCCTCCCTCCAATCCTCTGGTAGCATTCCCGTGGACTACGAGGACATAAGGGTCCTAGCGAGAGGCTCAGCAATCTCTTCCCTCGCCTCGTGGAGCAGCCTGGAGAATATTCCGTCAGGCCCCGGGGACTTATCTGTCCTAATGTATTTTAACATCTCCAACACCTCCTCTCCCTTAATATCAACATGCTCCAGAACATCAACCTCACTCATATTGTCCTCTGTACCTGAATCATGACAGGGGAAGACCCATTTCATTGCAGAGAGCCTTGCTAATACTGTGTGGAGCTAGAGATGAGGATTTGGTGGTGGGGGGGCGGTGTGGTTAGGTGTGGAGTGATATAATAAGATATTTTTTAAATATCGGTAGGGTGCAATCTTGAAATTTTTAGTCAAGAATATTCAGATGGGAAGTGGGATAAAAAATGTTTAGCAATATTGGTGAAGGAAACAGAGTTATGGGAAGGAATGAAATCATAAAATAAGCAATAAATGAGGTCATGTGGGAGCTGTGGAACAATAAAGGAGCATTCACATTGCTATGAGTTTACCGTAGGCTCTCAAATAGTCAGAAAAAGCTAGGAGAGCGAATGTCTAGAGAGGTGCCCGACAAGGATAAAAATAACAAAGAATGGCAGTTGAGGATTTCAACCACCCCGATAGTTAACTGGGACAGAAGTAAATGGCATACAAAGTGTAGGATGTATAAAGTGTGTTTAGGAGGATTTAAAAAAAATTAGCATGTAGCAAGCTAAACAGAAGGGTTGATGCTAATATATATAATTTTTTTAGTGAATGTACTTGGTGGGTGGACGGGTGACAGTGGCAGAGAATGTTGGAAACAGTGATCATAATCCAGTTAAATTGAACAGTTATTGAAAGCACAGAGGTAAACCAGGTTTAAATGCTTAAAGCTAGGCTAAAGCTAATTTTACTAGGCTGCAACAGACTTGAAATTTTTGCTTTAATCTTTTGTTAAAACTTAATGCAAGCGTAGTATCAGCTTTCAAAGTGTACCTGCATCAAAATTGGTCATAACAATATTTCAAGACTAGTTCAGGCTGAGCCTTGTTAATTTCCAGAATACCTTTGGATTTTGGCCTACTCTGGCTCTCTTTTACATTCATTTCCTCATAGAGACTAAATGTTATGCCCACAACTCAAGAATGATGAAGGTGTTCTCAACAAGAAAGTAGAATATAGAATATTTAATATGATTAACATAGGCAGCCAGGACATATTAAGCATCTCTAATTGTGGTGAGGTGTGATAAAATATTCTTCTGGTTCTTAACGGAAATAAAGAAGAAAATAACACACCACCTAACTATCCTTCCACAATACTCTGGCTACAGACATGATGCAGGTAGAAAGGGAAACAGCATTCTTCAATTAAATAACTGATTGATCTGAATAACTACAGGTCAATGAGCTTAGCTAATCACATTATTCAGTAAGAGACGAGTTTGGATTTTATCTTAACTATTTCTTGGACACAATTTGCATTTGACCTCCTTTTCTACAGTTTAATCTTGGACAGTCAGCATGGATTTCAATCATTCAATAGTCCAATAGTTCCATTTAATATCAGAGAGATGTATGCAATTATACATCCTCAAATCCTTGTTCTTCACAGACACCCATGAAACCAGAAGAGAGCTCCATAGAGTGAGTGACAGTTAAAAATTTAGAACCCCAAAGACCCCCCTCCCTCCTCCCACTCAGCAGCAAAGCAACGACCCACTCCCACTCCCATCCACATCCACACAAAAAGCATCAGCATCCTCCAGCCACCAAACATGCAATAGGAAAGCCCCCTGTAAGCCCCCAATTTGTTGATTTTGTTGACTAAATTCTGTGCTTTAATGATTCAGTGTTCAATGATTTAATGTTCCTGATTATGCAACAATTTTGTCTTTTTTCATATTTATGTAGAACTTCTTTGGGGGAAAATCTTGCACCTTTTTTTTACTATGCCTTCTTGAGAATCCTAGTTTGAGTGGATGCCACCCTCTTGCTTCAAATGCATTAATAGGTGCTTGGTTGAGGCAAGTATCAGAGGCAAATGCACCTAATCCTATTTTGACCTACTCTCCATATAAAATAATTGAGTCTTAGACCCATAGAGAATGGAAACAGACCCTTAGGCCTGACTACACCATGCCAACCGAGATGCCCATTTAAGCTAGTCCTGTTTGACTGCACTTGCCCATATCCTGCTAAATCAATTATCCACATACCACTGTCTTTTAAATGTTGTCATTGTACCTACAGCAAACATTTCCCCTGGCAGCTTGTTCCCTCTGAGGTGCCTACTAAATCTTTCTTATTAAACCCTTGGTTTTTGTAGTGTATTTAATATTTGAGTAATATGGTAAGTATATTTGTTTACATAATTCAATAAGTAAGAAGTATGTGAATGGCATACATCATTACGCCACTAAGATTTATGTGAACGTCTCACTAAAAAACAGAAAAGAAAAACTAAGCAGACCAGTGTCCCAGCTCCAGTGTTCGATTCTTTCGATTAATTTTGGTTCCCTTTCTTTGGAAGAATGACTATGTGCATTCATCCACTCTATGCCCTTCATGATTTCTGTCTTCTATACTCCAAAGAATAGAGTCTTAGCCTGTTCAATCATCTCCCTATAACTCAGGCCCTGGAGTTCTTGCAACATTTTTACAAATCTTAGCCCATCCAGCTTTCCTAAAATAGGGTAACTAAAACTGTAGACGATATTCCAAGTGCAACTCACCAATGTCAGAACCAGAATCAGAATCAGGTTTATTATCACTGCCATGTGTTGTGAAACTGGTGCAAATGTACCATAATGACCCAGCTCTTATACTTAACGCCCTCATTGGTGAAGGCCAGTGTGCTAAACATGTTCTTCACAACCCTGTCTACTTCTGATGCTATTTTGAGGGAACTATGTACTTGTACTCCTTGGTCTCTCTGTTCTCCACCAGTCTCCATGGTCTTATCATTCACTGTGAAAGTCCAATGCTGGTTTGATGTATCAAAATGCACCACATCACGCTCACTTCGCTTGAACTCCATTTCCTATTCCTCAGCTCCATTTGCCATACCCAGCAGATCAGGATCCCACTGTCTTCATTGCCAATGATACCATTTATTTTAGTGTCTCTGCATACTTACTAACAATGCCTTGTACACTCTCACTTGAGCTCATGTATCTTAGAAATGAAAATTTTGGGCCCTTTATCTTAGAAAGGATGTGCTGAAACTAGAGAGGGTTCAAAGGAGGTTCATGAAAATGATTCCAGCATTGAATGGCTGGTCATATGAAGAACATTTGATGGCTCTGGGCTTGTATTCACTGGAATTCAGAACCTTGATAGAGTAGATGTGGAGAGGATGCTTCCTATGGTGAGAGAGTCTAAGACCAGATGACACAGCTTTAGAATAGAGAGCCATCCTTTTTGAATGGAGATGAGGAAGAATTTCTTTAGCCATAAAATGGAGAATCTGTGGAATTCTTTAGCACAGGCAGCTGTGGAGGCCATGTCTTTATGTGTATTTAAAGCTGGGGTTGATAGATTCTTGATTGGTCAAAACATGAAGCAATATGGGGAGAAGGCAAGAGATTGGAGCTGAGAGGAAAATTGGATCAGCCATGTTGAAATGGTAGAGCAGACTTGAAGGGCCAAATAGCCTACTTCTGTTCCTATATCTTATGGTCTTATTGTTTATATAAATGACAAGCAATAATAGGCTCAGCACCGACCCCTCAAAAACATTCAAAAGTTTTCTGCTCATTACTAAAGCCACCCAATTTGTGATCCAAATGTTTGTTTTCACATTCTTCTTTATTGAATTGAATTGAATTTATTACTTACATCCTTCATGTACATGAAGAGTAAAAATCTTTACATTACGTCTCTGTTCAAATGTGCAATGTGCAATTATAGTAATTTATGATAAATATTATGTAAACCGGATAGTCAATATAACATAGGAATACAGTTATGTCAGCATGAATTAAGCAGTCTGATGACCTTGTTGAAGAAGCTGTCCCGGAGCCTGTTGGTCTTGGCTTTTATGCCCCAGTACCGTTTCTCAGGTGGTAGCAGCTGGAACAGTTTGTGATTGGGATGACTTGGGGTCTCCAATGATCCTTTGGGCCATTTTTACACACCTGTCTTTGTAAATGTTCTGAATAATGGGAAGTTCACGTCTACAGATGGGCTGGGCTTATTGTCATTACTAAATGCAATAGCAGTTGTTATTTTAGTTATATTGGAGTTTTTTAGCTGTATCAAGCTTCAAATTCCTTGATGTCCACATTTCTGAGGATCTCACCTGGTCCCTGAACTCCTCCATCCTGATCAAAAAGGCGCAACAGCGCCTTTATTTCCTGTGGAGCATCAAGAAAGCTCACCTCTGTCCCAGGATACTGACGGACTTTTACCGCTGTACCATTGAGAGCATACTCACCAACTGCATCTCAGTGTGGTATGGCAATTGTCCCATATCAGACTGCAAAGCACTCCAGCGTGTGGTGAAAACTGCCCAGCAGATTATTGGCACCCAATTGCCCACCATTGAGAACATCTACCATAAACACTGCCTGGGCAGGGCGAAAAGCATTATCAGGGATGCATCTCACCCTAACCATGGACTTTTTACTCTCCTCCCATGTGGTAGGCGCTACAGGAACCTCCGGTCCCGCACCAGCAGGCACAGGAAGAGCCTCTTCCTTGAGGCTGTGACCCTGCTGAACCTTTCATCACAGCGCTAAGCAGTATTGCATCCATATTGTACTGTCTCAGTACTTTTATAATTGTGTGCTGTAGCACTTTTTTTGTTCGCAGTTATTTTGTATTAACACTATTCTTTTGCATTTCTGGTCAGATGCTAAATGCATTTCATCGGCTTTGTATCTGTACTCGGCACAATGACAATCAAGTTGAATCTTTATCTTTAGAGTGGGTGCATGAGGCAGGACCATATGGAATCGGGTAATGGGATACCAGATAAGCCATCAGTACTAAAAACATTCTAATGTGTTCCCCATACAATTGTTCCTCAATTTCTTCTGGAAATATGCTCAATGTCAGAATCTTTGGAATGTTTGGAGTTCTGGCTAAAATGAGAGTTCACTGCCTTCATGCAGTTAGGTTGAGGTGGGAAGACAGTCTTGATATACCCAAGACAGACAATGAATCATGCACACTTTTATAGTGGAGTGTTTAAGTATGACCTGGCAAGCTGCAAACAAGATATATGAAACTGCTTTTGACCTGCGGCTCTATGTTTCATCAACTGCACTTTCCATCTTTTGCCATGCAGTTTCTTCTCTAATTCCTACTTGTACACGTGAGGCATTTCTAGAGTCTTCTAACAAAGGAGTTAATGCTTCACCCAACACCATTGTATTGCACCATTAACTAAATCATTTCAAGCCCAAGAAAGTTTTCAATTGATTATTTTACATCAGAAATACTTGCAAAGTTAAATTGCATAAAAGTCGCAATTGTGCCCAATATTAAAAATAAAATCAGAGGAGAATTAGATGGTAACCATCTGCTTTATTTGATATTCTTCTGCCATGCACTCACATAGGATATAAGTATTGCAGTGTATGTCTTAGCTTAGAAATTCTGCTGCACCTTTTGAATCTTGCCTTTTTATTTGTTTTGTGTCCTTTGACAGTGAGACAACAGTAGCTGGTTGCTCCCTTTTAATTTTTATATATTTGTATATTGGTTTTCTACGCTTTAGGGAGGTACAACTTAGTCAAAAGATTAATTCTGTCAAATGGAGCTCATGCACTGTTGGTGACCACTGGCCTCACTCCGAATGTCCCTTGTAAACAAATGTCTTTCTCCTCTTATTTTCACCCCCTCTTCTGCTGTTCCATTTCCGACACCTCCCTTCCCTTTCTAGATCTCACTGTTTCTATCTTCGGAGACAGCTTATCCGCCGATGTCTATTACAAACCCACGGACTCTCACAGCTACCTGGACTATACCTTGTTCCACGCTACTACTTCTGAAAATGACATCCCCTTTCCTCAATTTCTCTGTCTCTGCTGCATCTGCTATCAGGGTGAGGCTTTTCATTCTAGAATAAAGAAGATGTCCTCCTTTTACAAAGAAAGGGGCTTCCCTTCTTCCACCATCAACGCTGCCCTCAACCACATTTCTTCCATTTCACACATGTCTGCTCTTACCCCATCTTTCCACCACCCTTCCAGGGATAGGGTTCCTCTTGTCCATACCTACCACCCCACCAGCCTCTGCGTCCAGCACAAAATTCTCAGAAACCTCTGCCACTTCCAATGGGATCCCACCACCAAGCACATCTCCCCCCCACCCCACTTTCCGCTTTCTGCAAGGATCGCTCCCTACGCAACTCACTTGTCCATTCATCACGCCCCACTGATCTCCCTCCTGGCCCTTATACTTGCAAGTGGAACAAGTGCTACACCTGCCCCTTCACCTCCTCCCTCACTACCATCCAGGGCCCTAAACAGTCCTTCCAGGTGAGGCAACACTTCACCTGTGAGTCTGCTCCCGGAGACCACTACGCCGAACATCTACGTTTTAATTTTAATTCCACTTTAATTGTACTTCCCATTTCCATTCTGATATGTCCATCCATGTCCTCCTGCACTGTCATGATGAGGCCACACTTAAGTGAACAACACTTTATATTCTGTTTGGGTAGTCTCCAACCTGATGGAATTAATCTTGATTTCTCAAGCTTCCAGTAATTCTCCCCAAACCCCCACCCCTCCCTCTCCATTTCCCATCTTCTTTTTCCTCTCTCACCTGATCTCCTTGCCGCCCATCGCCTCCCTCTGGTGCACCTCCCCCCTTTTTCTTTCTTCCATGGCCTTCTGTCTCTTTCACCAATCAACTTCCCAGCTCTTCACTTTATCCCTTCCCCTCCAGATTTCACCTATCACTTTGTGCTTCTCTTTCCTGTCGCCCACCTTTAAAATCTGCTCCTCAGCTTTCTTTCTCCTGTCCTGCCGAAGGCTTTCAGCCCAAAACGTCAACTCTATTTTTTGTCCATAGTTGCTGCCTGTCCTGCTAAGTTCCTCCAGCATGTTGTGTGTGCTGAAAATCTGCTGACTTTGGAAACCAAAGAAATATGCACAAAGTGCTAGAGAAACTCAGCAAGCCATTCAGCATCTGTGGAAAAGAGTAAGCAGTGAATGTTTTAGGCTGAGACCTCTCATCAGGACCTTTCATCATGAAACTTGAGCTATTTTTATAATGGAGGGGAGTGGGCAGGTAGCAGAGCAATGTCTTCCTTCAGGTAGGATAAGCAAGGAACCAGATCATAGATGAAGAGGGTTCACATAAATTGGAGCTCTTGAATGATGTGGATTCAGTCCTGACCATGGGTTCTGTCTGTGTGGAATTTCAAATTTGCTTTGTGGCCTGTGTGTTTGCTCTCAGTTCTCTGGATTCCTCCCACATCTCAGAGTATGTGCATTAGTAGGTCAATTGGCCACTGTAAATTAGCCCTGGCATTTAGGTGAGTGTTAGAATCTGGAGGCTGTTGATGATTATGTGGGAACAATAACAATGGATTATGGTAAGGCTAATGCAAGTGGTTGCTTGGCAGTCACTATGGACTCAGTGGGTTAACGGGCCTGTTTCTCTACTCTACCTTTCTATTCAGAATGAAATATAAGTCATTGAAAATGTTCCCAAGTTTTCTGTGTGACTTCTGAATGTTATAGAGAAACTTTGGCAGTCATGGAGTAACAGAGCACAGAATCAGCCCTTTGGCCCAACTTGTCCATGCCAACCCAGAGGCCCCCTCAACTAGTTACAATTGCTTGTGTTTGAACAACAAATTTCCTATCAGCTTAACTATCTAAATGTTTTTTACGTGTTGTCTTTGTACTTGCTTTCTCTGGCAGCTCCTTCCATACAAGCATCACACTACATGTGAAAGTTGCCCCTCTGGTCTCTATTAAATCTTACCCCCCTCAACTTAATCCTATGCCCTATAGTTTTTGATTTCATTTCCTTGGGGAAAACCTCCATGATTTTAAACATTACACCTCTATAAATTTATACCTTAGGCTCCACATTCTTAGCCTGCCCATCATCTGCCTATATCACATGCCCTTGAATCCTGGCAACATACTCATAAACCTTCTCTGCACTCTTTCCAGCTCAAAAAGGAACTTTGCCAGTTTGCTGCAAATGACTAGTAGTGTTCCACAGGGGTCAGTGTTGGATATGCTATTTTTCACATTGCTTGTTAGTCAAAGTTCAAAGTACATTTTCTATCAAAATACGCATACGGTATATAACCTTGCAAGCAGTCATAAAACAAAGAAAACACCACAGAACATGCTTAAAGAAAGAACGCACACAACAAGACCATCAAGCATACGAAAAAAGAGCATATCATGCAAATAACAAAAAGTGAACAAATAATGCACAGAACATTAAGCATTGAACTGCAGAATCCCCAAAAGTGAGTCGGAGGCCGTGAGCCACGGAGCGATTGAAGCTGGTCCAGGAGACAATGGCCACAGCCACCAAATCGGTCTGTTCAGTGCTCTGTTGATGGGTGCAGACCACAGGCACCTCAGTCAAATCACAAAAATAGTAAAGCATGTTCAGCGCTGAGGACATTAAATATCAAATAACAGCTGAAAGTGAGTCCACATCCACAAGCCATAGTGACGATGAAACCTTGCAGCACAGGACCCAAGACTCCTGCGCCTGCCGCCAGCAGATGTGAAAGGGAGACTGATCAAATACAGGCAGGCGGCACTGAACACCCACTCGTTTCTCACTCTCATCTTCATGGATGAAAGTGATGACTTTGTGTCCAAGATTGCAGGTGATGCAAAGATAGGTGGAGGGGCAGGTATGGTTGAGGCTTCAAGTAGTTTATCAAGCAGTCTGCAGAAGGACTTTGGCATATCAGAAGAATAGGCAAAGAAGTAGCAGATGGAACGCAGTGTAGTGAAGTGTGTGGTCATGCACTTTGATAGAAACAATAAAGGCATAGACTATTTTATAAATGGAGAAAATTCAGAAATTAGCTGTGTAAGGGTACTTGGGAGTCATTGTGCAGGATTCCCTAAAGGTTAACTTGCAGGTTGAGTCAGTAATAAGGAAAATAAATGCGTTCATTTTGAGATGATTAGAATATGAAAGCAAGGATGGTGAATCTGTGGAAGATGGTGCAGCCATTGGGTATCTTTAAAGCAAAGGCTCTTGATTAATAAGAGCATCTAAAGTTATGGGGTGGAGGCAGGATAATAGGGTTGCGAGGAATAAAAACTCAGCCATGATCAAATGGCAGAGCAGACTCGATGATACTGTGGCCGTTACAGAGACTTAGCTGAGAGAGGGACAGGAATGGGTGCTCAATGCCCCAGATTTATGATACTTTAGAAAAGATAGTTAGTACAGTAAAAGAGGAGGAGGAGGAATTGCACTACTAATCAGGGACAATATGACAGTTGCAGTCAGAGGAGAGATAATGGAAGGCTTGTTCACTGAGTCCATGTGGGTAGAACTCAAATATAGAAAGGGTGCAATCACTCTGGGGTTGTACTACAGACCCCCAGTAGCCACCAGGACATTGAGGAGCAGATGTGCAGGCAAATTAAGGAAAAGTGTAAAAACAATAGGGTTGTTGTCATGGGGTAGTTCAACTTTCCTAATATAAACTGGGACCTTCTGAGTGCAAATGGTTTAGATGGAGCAGAATTTGTTAGGTACATCCAGAAGGGTTTCTTAAATCAATATGTAGAAAGCCCAACAAGAAGGGACACAGCACTGGATCTGGTGTTGCGTACTGGGCCTAGCCAAACGACCGACCTTTCAGTGTGTGAACAGTTAAGGAACAGAGACCACAACTCCTTAAGTTTTATGATAGTTATAGATAAGGTTAAGTATGGATCTTGCAGGAGAGTATTAAACTAGAGGAGGGCAAATTACAAGAGTATTAGGCAGAAACTAGGGAGAGTTAATTGGGAAGCTGTTTTTGGCAAGTCCACATCTGACACCAGTTGCTGAGGGAAAGGGCCACAGGGGATCCTGCGCTGACTGCACATTCCCTTACCTCCTCCTGGTGGTCTACTGTCTGAAACCTACACTCTGGGTATGACCGCTCAGTAAAAGTTTCATCTATGAGGTTTTCAGCATCCCAGGTGGACCTTAATACATTCAGTTCCAGCTCCAGTTCTTTGACCTTGTCAGTCGGGAGCTGACATTGAGTGCACCTCTTGTAGATGTAGTCATCAGAGAGACTGTTAGCTACCTTAACCATCTTACCTACGCTTACCTGTGCCTTCTTTGTGAAAACTTTGAGTTTCACCTAGTTTTCACCTAGGTTGTTTCCTCAGCCGCTTCTTGCTGAGCTTTTTATACCTCTGGCTTCAACTTCTCAAGTCCGAGTTCTGCAATCAAAACAAAGGATAACAAGTGACTCAACACCCTTGGCCTGTTCTTGCTGAAGTCTGTTGAGCCAAAGTTTGACTACTCTGACATTGGCCTACTCACACAATGGCAATTCTGCTTACACGTCCCTTTTTTATTGGCTCAAATAGAATTTGCTCCTGACGAGACTTGTTCTTTTCAAATGGCTCCCACGCTGTTACTTCTTGTGCCCTATCTCCAAATGCCATTCCCACTGACAAGCAGAGTGATTACAATTTTAAAACTAGTCAAAACATGAACACCGGTACAAATAGTGTCCACTGCCATGTTCAAATACTCAAATTCTGACTCTAGTGCTCTTGTACTGAGAAAGACTGTAAGAGTAAAATTTACTCAAAAATTCTCTGAGTTTAGGGACCATTTCCATGCCTCACAATATTTTTAGAAGCCAGAGTTAGGCAGGTGGGTGTAGTTGACCTGAGTGAATTCTCCATTGCAAAGGAGTGATTTGTAAGTAAATTCATTTCAGATTGAACTGATGAGGTCTCTTATTCAATGCATTTGAATTCAGAGCATCTGTCAACTGTAAATTCAGATGAACAGCCTACATGTAGATTTTTACATTTATTTCTGGGGGTAGGGTTGTCAAGTTCATGCTGCCTCCTGATTTTACAATAAAGCCAATTAGTTTGAGTAGCGATGTGAGACCTACAGCTACATGGCTATGAAAGATATAGATTTCCAGACGGTACTGCTAAATATTCATTGTAGATCACCAGGTTGAGAGCTATTGATGCACGTTACTTCATTCTGCAACAAAATACTCTTAATAACACTTAGAGAAAGACTCCTTGTATTAATGGGCCAGATATAGCTGTCAAAATAATAGTGAGGCTAATGGTTCTTGTTGTTATTTATGTATGAATAGTGCAGTAACTTCAGGCAAGGACCAGACACATGATTAATTGTGTGTGCTATCAATAAATTTTGCAAAATGCATCTTGCTGTATGGCACACCATGGAAATGCATAGAAAAGCAGGAAGTTTCTGTGTTTTTAGAGTGGCTACAATTCAATGAAGCAAAGACTGTTAACATTGCCTCTAGAAATGTTAACACCTATTTAATGGCACAGTAAACACTAATGGCAGCCAATTAATCTCTGATACAGCAGATTGATTAATGGAAGTGTAGAATCTGATTGCAACATATTTGTAGTTTCTAACAATGCTGAATATTGTAAAAGAGCATACTTTTACCTTTAAATATTATTGTCTTTCTCACTTAATCCTATTATATGTTCCCCACTCCCCATATCTCATCGAGTTATACAGACGTAGAACACTGCAACACATAACAGGCCCTTTGGCCCATCTAGTCCATGCCAATCTATTTGTCTGCCTAGTCCCATGAACCTGCATACCCCTCCCATCCATGTACCTATCCAAATTTCTCATAAATGTTGACATTGAACTCACATCCATCACTCCTGTTGGCAGCTTGTTCCTCATTCTCAACAGCCCTCTGAGTGAAGAATTTCCCTCTCATGTTCTCCTTAAATATTTCACCTTTCAACCTTAACCCATGACCTGTATTTCTCATCTCACCCAACCTCAAAGAAAATGCCTGCTAGCATTTGCCTTATCTATTCCCCTCAAAATTTTGTATACCTCTATGAAATCTCCCCTCAACCTTCTATGTTCTAGGGTATAAAGTCATAATCTATTCAACCTCTCCCTACAACTCAGGTTCTCAAATCCAGGTAGCATCCTTCTGTACATTATTTCAATCTTATTGACATCTCTCCTCTAGGTAGGTGACCAAAACTGCACATAATACTCCAAATTAGGCCTCATCAAAACATTATACAAATGAAACATAACATCGCAACCTCTGTATGCAAAACTTCAATTTATGAAGGCAAATGTGTCTAAAGCTTTTTTTAACAACCCTACTTACCTGTAACACCGCTTTCAAGGAATTATGGATCTGTATTCCCAGATCTCTCTGTTTTATCTCTCAGTGCCCTACTCATCATGCAAATCCTCCCCAGGCTGGTTCTCCCAAAGTGCACATCCCACACTTGCCTGCTTTAAATTCCATTTGCCATTTTTCATCCTATTTTTCCAGCTGGGCCAGATTCTACTGCTAGCTTGGACAGTCATCCTTGCTGTTCACTACACCAGCTCCCCCCCAATCTGGGTGTCATCCACAAATTTGCTGATCTGGTTTTCCACATTATTATCCAGATCATTGCTGTAGATGACAAACAAAAACAGATCCAGCACCAATCCCCGTGGCACTCCACTAGTCCAGTCAGAAAGGCAGCCACTCCCAGATTTCTCCCATGTAGCCAATGTCTAATCCAATTTACGACCTCATCCTTAATGCAAAGTGACCGAAATTTCTTGAGCAACCTTCCACATGGGACCTTGTCAAATGCCTTGCTAAAGTCCATGTGCACAATATCCACTGCCTTGCCTTCATTAACTTTACGAAAAACGTATTTGAAAACCTTTACAATATTTGTTAGACACGACATACCAAGCACAAAATCATGTTGACTATCCTTAATCAGTCCCTGTCTATCCTAATTCATATATGTTTGGTCCCTTAAAATATCTTCTAATAACTTACCAACTACTGATGTTAGCCTCACTGGCCTATAATTTCCTGGTTTATACTCAAAACCTTTCTTAAACAACGGAACAACATTAGCTACACTCCAATCTTCTGTCAACTCACCTGTGACTAAGGATGTTTTAAATGTGTGGGTTTTGCCTAAGTGCTACCCAAGCACCAGGTAGCTTAATTGGTCATTGTAAATTGTCCCGTCATTAGGTTAGGGTAAAATCATGATTGTGAGGTTGTTGGGGCAGCCTGGCTCAAAGTGCCAGAAGGGCCTGTGCCACGCTGTATTGCTAAATAAATCAATAACGAATGAATGAATATCCCATAAGGTCCAAGGGAACACCTTTTTGGGCTTTGGGGATTTATCCACCCTAATGTTCCTCAAGACAGTAAAAATCTCCTCCTCTGTAATTTGCAAACAGACCTCACTGCTGCTCTGTCTCATTTCTATAGACTCTGTGTTCGTCTCCTGAGTAAATACAGATGCAAAAAGTCTATTTAAGATCTTCACCCATCTCTTTTGTTTCTATGCATAGATGCCACTCTGATATGTCAGAGGACCAACTTTCCATTTGCTTTTCATATATCTGTCAAAACCATTAGGATTCTCCTTCACCTTGTCTGCTAGAGCAACCTCATGCTTTCTTTTAGCCCTCCTGATTTCCTTTTTAATTGTTCTCTTTTAATTTTTATACTCCTCAAGTACCTCATTTGCTTTTTCCTGCCTATAGCTGTTATGCACCTCATTCTTTTTCTTAATGAGGGCCTCAATATTTCTCAAAAACCTAAACCTGTTATCCTAGCCTTTTATTCTGACAGGAACATATATACTCTGTGCTCTCAAAATTTCACTTTTGAAGGCCTCTCACTTACCAAGTACACCTTTGCCAGAAAACAATGTGTCCCAAGCCACACTTACCAGATCCTTTCTGGTACCATCAAAATTGTTTTTCTCCAATTGAGAATCTCAGTCTGAGGAGCAAACCTATCCTTTTTGAACTAATGGCTTTTTGATCACTCGATGCAAAGTGTTTCAATTGTGTATTTGATATTTCAGTAATATTTGTGTAATTGTGTGTATATATTGGTTCATTAAGCATTCAATACCCAAGATTGCTATTGATCTGTTGAAGCACAATGAGGTGTTTGAACTTTAAAAAAAAAAAGGCATCGAGGAATGGGGAAACAGAGCAGCAGATGTTCTTCAGAAGGGAAGACACAATAGAATTTTTTAAAGTATGGCAGAAAATGGAACAATTCACAGGTTCATAAAGAATGAGTAGCAGGTGATAATAATCATTAAAACAAGCAGAAAAAGCGGGGTACATTGGAAAATTTGATGTGTTTGATTACACATAAGATAACTGGGATATGTATACTGAGCTAACTCAACAATATTTTTAAGCAAATGAAATAGCCAATGAAAAACAAATATGAATTTTGTTGAGTTGATTGGGCTTAAAGACATACAGTTTTCTTCAATGTTTAACTGCTCCAATTAGATCAACAGAAATTAGATATGCTGATATTGTCAAAATAATGCAGGAACATTTAGAACCAAAGCCATTGTTGATTGCAGAATACTTTAAATTACATAAGTGCAATCAAAAATAAAAGAAGTCCATTTCAGAGTATGTGGCTGAATTGAAGAGATTGTCTGAGCATTATCAGTTTGGTAATGTGCTTTATAATACACTAAACAATCACTTAATTTATGAAATCTTTAAAGTAAGTATTGAAAACTGCTGCTAACTGAAACATAAGTTCAAAAGAGCAGTTGAAATTGCTGTTTCAATGGAAACTGCAGAGGGAGGTATAATTGAGTTGCAGTCAGGAATGAAAGTTAGTATGAATAAAATTGAAGTGTCTAAACAGTAGCAAGCCTGCTGAAACAAGTTGTGCTGCTGTTGTTGCAGGGCTCACTTACACCAAACAAATGCAGGTTTAAAGGTGAAACTTGCAGAAATGCAACAAAGTACGTTGGGCAGACATAAACAAATGGACTGCACAGAGTAGAGAAAAAGATAAAATGTCAAATTGCTGTTTCAAAAAGAGCACTAGTCTGCATGCTGTTTATGAAAAATCATGATGAGAGTGATCTTGCCGATTAAAGCGCTGAGGAAGACTGAAAACATCGAGATGGGTAAGGAGGGCAAGCAAGCGTTCAGTGCTGTCCACAAGACTCTCACTCGCTGCTGATAGATAAGATGGCTGCATGTGGCGGTCTATCACTTGTTGCTCCTGAGTGATAGTCCTTACATTAGAGTGATCTCTCTCACCCTCTATGCTGTTGGCAGATGTGCCATAGCAAGATTTAATTGATGTGCATTGTAGATTTAGACTCTCAGGTTTATGATGTGTTCTAGTCTTGGTTGCTCTTTTTGTTACTACTTTTGGTGATTTTTGAATCAGGGTAGCCTACAGATAATGGACTCAGCTGAACTGAAGTGAACTGTACTGAAATAAGCCTTTTGATTTTGCGTTTTTATATTCTGTGTCTTCACTGTTTTTTGTTGCCATTTTGTGTGATTTTTTTGCATAAGGAGGGGGCTTGATATTAGATGCTTTCCTTTGAGTGTGTTGGTTGCATAGTTCTTTGTTTTGTGACTGTCTGGGGAAGACAAATTTTAGGGTTATATATTGCATACATACTTTGATAATAAATGCACTTTGAATTTTGACCTTTGAACTGAAAATGAATTGACGAAAGTACTAGATGATGACACAACTCTCCCCATCCCAGACATCATGAACCATTGACCAACAGGGGAGAAACAGGTGTTGGGGCCAATATCTGTGTCTCTGGTTGAAAAACATACTGGATCACGGAAGGGCCATGCTGCTCAGTGGAATCATGATCATGACAAAAGGAGTGGTCTGACTACAACAGTTCTTTTAGACAATATATCTGAGAAAACTTCTGATATGTTAATCAGGCAGTTACTTGCAAAATGTGGTTTGCTTTTAAGATGGAAGGGAGCTTAAGGAGCTTCAGTAAAGTTGCAAGCATTTGGCTTTTGTGAGTATAAAGAACCAGAATCTATTCTGGTGCATTAAGGTTATTACATGTACTTCACGTGGAGACAAAATGCTGCCTGTAAAAATAGATGTGAAAACCAAAGCCCAGCTGTATGAATGGAAGGCCATAAAGAAAGGAGTTAATGGAGAGGCAACATACAGTATAAGCAGAATTAAGCCATTCCATCATGACTGATTTATTATCCCTCTCAACCCCATTCTCCTGCCTTCTCCCCATACCATTTGAACAAGATAGGAAATGACAGAAACCTATGGTAATGACAGAAAACAGATGCTTAGCACTCCAACTTTTATGCAGTGGTGATGTGCAGTATTTATTTGTAAGAAAATAAAATGTTAATGGAAATCATGGACTTGTTAGGAAGACTGTGAAGCACACAATTACTATTGCAAGTCCTCTGTGTTTTAAAGCATTAATTTGTAAAGGATCCCAGAACAGGTTTAGGGCTGTCCAATGACCATCAGGGGACACTTAATCAAAGGCAAACTTTCACAGTCTCTCTGGAACTTACTTCAACAAGACTCAAGGGGGATCCTTTGGTGTGAGTCGTAGACCAGCTCTGGAAACCAGTTGTGGATAGATATAGGTCCCCAGTGACTAAATATGTACTATTCTTTGGGTCTTGCACATCATCACATCTGCATTGTGGCATCCAACCTCTTTAACCCAACAACGTGCTGTCTTATTTGACCTAACATTCTCCACCCTCCCAACATGTGACCAAATTTTGTTCTCATATTAATAATTCAAAACTTCGCATTTAGTCAGGGTATGGTGTATGTTCTATTGTACTAGATGTAATGTGACATATTTAGTGGGCAATGCAATGATTTTCCCATGCGGTAAAAAGGTTGCTGTTGATTTGACGCATTCTTTTTGAACCTTCCAGGCTGAGTGAACTGACTAGTAAGCACTTGCTTGCAATAAAAGGCTGTTCATTGTCATTATTCCAGTAAAGTGCTATTTATCAGTTCTTGGTGACACGGTGTCTTTGGTTGAGACAATGGTGTTCCTGGAGTGGGTTCCAGATATTAGATTTTACATGATTCCAAGCTTCATGTGGGAAATCAAATGTCTCCATAACATCCTTAGCAATTTTTGGACAGTTTTCTTATCAACCTAATTCTTGCGGCTCTTTGGCTCATTTGACCTCCTTTTCACTTATCCCTTCCTGACCCAACCGATTAACTGGTGTTAATGTTGCTGAGGATCTACCCTGGGCCCAACATTATTGATGCAATTACAAAGAAGGCACAACAGCAGTTATATTTCACTAGGAGTTTGAGAATCTGCGCCATGTAAGGCATGAAAATGCCCGACGCAGGCCTCTCATGGGCTGAGTCAACATTCCCTGTCTCCCCTTGAGGAGACTTGGTATGTCACCAAAGACACTCGCAAATTTCTACAGATATACTGTGGAGAGCATTTTAACTGGTTGCTTCACTGTCTGGTATGGAGAGACAACTGCACAGAGTTGGAAAAGCTGCAGGGGTTACAAACTCACCAGCTCTATCATCTAGCCCCCCCAGCATTGAGGACATCTTCAAGTGGCAATGCCTCAAAAGGGCAGCACCTATCATCCAGGACTCCCATTACCCAGGACATGCTCTCTTCTCAATGCTACCATCAACGAGAAGGTACAAGAGCCTGAAGACTCTCAATGTTTCAAGAACAACTTCTACTCCTCCATCATCTAATTTCTTAATGGACAATGATTTGTTCGCTTTTTGCACGATTTATTTAGTTTAATTTATATGCATTTTTCTTATTGTAATTTATAGTTTTTTAATATAATTATGTATTGCAGTGTACTGCTCCAAAACAACAAACTTCACTACAAATGCCAATGATGTTAAACTTGATTCAGGTTCTGAACTTCCTACATGTAGCACAAGTAGGCATCAGCCTGTTGCTCAATTGGAACCATCTCTCTTTTAACTTGGAGCTAACAGAGTGGTCTTTTTGCCCACACGTGCTAATCCTCACTAGTACCTTTCTTCCTCTCAGCTGCCCGCTTGTTGTCATTCTGCACTATGATTCTGTACTGTGCTATCTGTCCGCACCTTAGCTTAACTTTCTGGAGTCTTGTATTATATAATCGCACAGCACAAAAACAGGCCCTAAAGTCCACCATGACCCCATCAATCATCAAGAAACTATGCACATTGAACAAAGAATAGTAAAACACAGGAAGTGATCCTGTGGCCCACAATGTTCTGCAGAGCAATTAAATTAATAATCAGATGTCCGACTAAACTAATCCCTTCTGCCAACATAATGTCCATATCTTTACATTTGTGTGCATTGATGTGCCTGTTCAAGGGCCTCTTATATTTGCATCCAATACCAACCCAAGCAGCAAATTCCAGGCACACACCACTCTGTAAAAAGCTTGTCCTACACATCTCCTTTGAACTTACACTCTCACATCAACATGTGTAGCCACTTTTAGGGAAGATGTATACTAATCTTATTTGCCAGCTTTTGGTCCACAGTCATCTGTGCATTTGCATTCCAAGCGCTCGACTAGAATTCAAGTGCATGCCTAGACTTTCTGTGCTCTGATAGATTTCAGGTGCATCAATATTGCATTTCATCTGTCAGTTAGGGTAATGCAGTTTGGCATGGACATTTATTTTGGAAGAAAATGAATTAAATGCTGTGACCTTTGAGGTTGCTAGTGATTTTGAGGCCTGCACAGGATTAATTTTTAAGCACACTTAATTTTGTTGGACGGAAGATTGTGAGTAATTCAAGTGTTTGGCTGTATGATGAAGGTTGAGTATGAAGGACAATGCAGCAACAGTGAGTTGGCTGATTAAGATTGGATTAAGACTGACCTCCATTTTTTTCTCTCTTTACCTTTAGAACAGATGGAAACTAAATTGTCATTTTTGCAGGAAGTGTTCACCCTTTTATTTGTCATTTACTGGTTTATGGAGGATGGACATCACTGGCAAGTCACCATGGAATGAATAGAGTCAGAGAGTCAGAGAGTAATAGAGCATGAAAACAGACCTTTCAACCCATCTTGTCCATGCCAACTATGGACCTTACCCATGCTATCCATTTGTCTATATCCCTCTAAGTCCCTCCTAACCAAGTAGTTTTCACAATGTCTTTAATGGTCAACCACATTTCTGTGTTTGGATTCAGACAGAAGTTAAACTGTGTGAGAATGGCATACTTCCCTTTCTGGTCTACTATAGTGAGCCAGATGGAACTTTACAATAGTTAGGTAGTTTCAAGGTCCCATTATTGATAGCAGCTTCTTTATGAAGTCTTGAGGAAGGGTCTTGGCCTGAAACATCGACTGTTTGTTCATTTCCATGGATGCTGCCTGATCTACTGAGTTCCTCCAGCATTTTGAGTGTGTAGCTTCTTTATTTTGTTTTGCATTTCTTTAATTGCTGCAAATTTATTTTCCCAATTGCCATAATCAGATTCAAACACATTTTCAGATCAATAGACCAAGTCTTGACTGATTTACCCTCTGAGTTTCTATGTGTTTCACTGTAGCCCACTGATAGAAACTGGCGTTTCCCTCTGCCTACTGTCACATGGATTACTGCTGGCAGACCAGAATGGATTTTTTGGTAAATGAATAAAAAACAAAATTCCTTATTTTGTGATGATAAATGTTTGCCTGAATTTAAGTGATTCCGGTAATTTAATGTAACAGCTGGCAGAGCAAACAGCCCTCTTTCTCTTTGGCCCTCCTTACAGCAAGCTGAATCCTGTAAGGACTTGCAAACGCCTCACTAGGCAGCACTCCAATAATTCAATGAGGCATGATTTCCCGTGACTGAGTAAGATATTTAATTCTTACTTCCATATTTGTGCCAGAGATAAGGTAAAATATTGCCATAAGCATTAGACCTTGCAGCTTCTGCTTTCTTCTAACACTGATTTCATGGCACTTCTGCTATGAACTGAACTCTCTTTCACTCTCCTGCCTGGCATCTGTGGCAGCTGTTAGACACCAGTTTGAATGTTAAAATATCATAATTCTGAAAAGTGTCCCAGGTGATTAAACACATTTTCAATTATGGTGGTGGGGTATATTTTAATGCAAGAAAATTGCACATTCATTAAAGAGTAAATTTTAGGGAATAAAAACTTTAAAATGTCCTAACTGCCTGTTGTTGAAGCAGGCTAAACCTATGCAACTGTGACTGGCAATTACTGTATGTCAGTACTTATGAAACCTTAGAGTAAAATTCAGAATGTGGATAATCAAAACTACAGGAAATCAGACATCTCTCTCTCTCTCTCTCTCCCTCGCTCTCTCTCCCTCTCTCCCTCTCTCCCCCTCTCCCTCTCCCTCTCCCTCTCCCTCTCCCTCTCCCTCTCCCTCTCCCTCTCAATCTCACTCTCACTCTAACTCTCTCTCACTCTCTGTCCCTAATCTCACAATGTGCACTGGGATACCAGACTTTTGGGCCGTTCCTGGAGCAGTAGTGCACACTCTTTCATGCTGTAGAGTTGTTAATATAGATACATTTTTATACTCTTCTTGCAGAATTGCTGGAGATCTTGAGGGGAGGTTCCTTCGGTAATTTCCTAAAGCCACAATAGAACAGCTAACTGAATTGAGAGTCGCTTCAAATTCAGTCCAAGGATGCTATGAATACGTCATCAATTCAGCCTTTTCCTTTCTCGATTTTATCTACCACAAACCTTCCTATCAATTTCTGAGTGCAGAAGCCCTGTTGGTTGAAAGCAAACGTTCTGACAATGAATGTGTCTCTGAGTTTATAGTGCATCAGGATGGCTAGAGCTCACAGTGTGAAAATGAGAAGAGGTACAGAGTCAGGGGGAGGATGACTATAAAATCAATGGGAATGATTGAACTGTCAGATTATCATGTTAATCAGCACAAGGAACAAAACTACTCTCTGAACTGGGTTTAAATCATAATAAACTATCACTACTATGTGATGTGTTTAGTCTTACCAACCAGGGATGGATTCTAGGTTGTTAGGTAGTTTCAGTTCTGAAGATTTTTTGTAATATTTCTCTACATCATTTTCTAAAGAGTAACAATATTTGCCATTTAATTATCAAACTTGTGTTTTCTGTACTCAGGATTGTACACCTGTAGAAAATGCTTCAGGCTGTGAAACTGCTGAAAGTATCCACCAGACATGATGGTAATGGGGACAGAACAAACAAGGCACCCAGAGTGTTTAACAACTGAGGGTTTGAGTTGTTAATTCTGCCTGCATTCACTATATTTGTCAAGGTTATAAGGAGCTCCTAAGCATTTGTCACTAATACTTCATGAAGGTCGAGTTGCTGTGCTGTAATCTTGATTAGTGGATATTAGATTAGTGAGGTTGTCCCAGAGATCTGCATGTGCCCACAGATCCAGTCCTACTGCTGGCTTCTGCTTTTACTTCCTCTCCATGTAATCTCTCAAGTAAAATGAGGTTTTCACTTTCTGTTCAGAAAAATAATATTAAACTGAATTTCTGCAGAGCTTTGGGATGGTATGAAGAAGGGAAGGGGTGAAGGGAATGGAGAAAAGAATGAAAATAGAATGAGAAAATTCCAATTGACAGGTTATCTTGATAGACACTCCAAATCATCAGAGATTAAACAAGAGTAATTGACAATTAGCCCATTCTGTATATGTCACATGGCGAAATCTAAACACTCAGAATATGCTGTTAACATAATGCTGATTTCAATGGCAAACATACTTTGTAAGGTGTAAGTCATTCAGTAGCTCCTGCTGAGGAAGATGAACCTGATGATGTTGATTGCCCCAGGTTGTTAGATGATTGACCTGACTCTGCCAGTAGAGTTGAGGTTTACTTGCTCACCCTCAACCTCCACAGGAGCTTAAGACATTGCCACATTGATACCTCATTAAATCCATTGCAGAATATTGGGGCAGGTAACTAATAACACACGTACCTTCATACAGAGGAATTTATTACCCCATAATGCCAGGGAACCTGCCCAGTTCACGAAAAGAGAGTACCAGTTAAGTCTCATTTCTCCGGGTCATGCTGGTATCACTGTTTGGTACGGAGGGGCCACTGCACAGGAATAGAAAAATCTGCAGAGAGACGCAAACTCAGCCAGCTCCATTAGCTAGCCTCCCCAGCATTAAAGGCACCTTCAAAAGGCCGGAAAAAAAGACATTCATTATTAAGGGCTTCCTGTCTTTTTAATTCTACCATCTGAGAGGAGGTACAGGAGCCTGAGGATACACACTCAACATTTTAGGAACAGCTTTTCTCCCCCCACCATCAGATTTATGAACAATCAACCCATGAACACTATTTTTCACTACTTATTCATTTAGTATTCTATATATATTTCTTATTGTAATTTCTAGTATTTTTATATTGCATTGCACTGCTGCTGCAAAACAACAAATTACATGACATATGTCAGTGATATTTAGCCTGATTCTGATTTTAATTTTTATGTTGATACATCTTTAAAATTTTCTTCCCTGTCTTAGTCCAATCTTTCTTTCTTTCAGTTTAAAGTATTTGTTTTTATTGTGTATTACACTTGCTTTCTATCATTGCTTTGATTCTTTCTCAATCTTTGAGGTATCACAAATCAAGGAAATGGATAATAGATCCTTCAAAGTCCTTGCTGTGGTTTTATTGCATTTTCAGCACCTCACAAGACAAAACATTTTTGAGCTGAATGGTGATGGAAATATTTTAATCAACAGAGTGAGGGTAATTCACCTGCAAAATGGACTCTTGGTCCATTACTCAGGAGGGGATGCACAACGATCAACATGCAACAGAGATACAAAGAACTTTACAGCAGAGAAGCAGACCATTTTGCCCAACTTGGGTCTGTGGTACAGTTTATTCACTGTGCGGGATTCCTGCCATGTTACACCATCTAATCGTCATTATTTACTATTTCATTTGTTCTCATGTAATTATCCATATTTCCCTTAAATATATTTGCAATGTTCACATTAAATGTTCCGTGTAGTGCGGCATTCCTTTATCTAAAATCTTTCTGCATAACCTGAGTTTCTCTTGAACTTTTATGGGAATTTTTGATAACATTTTGGGGTAATTTGAATTTCTTGTGCTGCTAATAGGGCCCACAGCTAGCACTGTTAACTGAGCTTATGCAAAATAATCAGAGTATTTTAGATACAAATAAGTTATATGCCAAAATAATAGCTTTTCATGCGTTTTTTGGATTTAGGATTTTATACTGTTTTAGGAATTTATACTGCTTCAGGATAGGTGTCTGGGTCCAATGACACCTATTAACTTAGACCTGCCATTCTCTCATTCTCAGATACGGCCTTCGATCTTGAATCCATACTTGTTCAAATTGGGTTCACTCTCTTTGATCCAAAAGCATCAGTGAGCATATTCTGTGATCTCTTACATACCAGATATTCAGATTTTGTTTGAAAGACTAGTTGCCATTTTTGCCGAAAACCCCATTTTCAGGTGTATTCACAACTCTACCTCAAGTTGCCAAACTTAAATCCAACAAACGACATTCCCTAATGTTACGGAAAAAGGCAATCTTTTTTCTTTATGCTGTCCAATTGCTCTGATTCATGGTAGCTTGGTTAAGTGGTTAATTATTGTCATGTGTGCCAAGGTAGAGTGAAAAAATAGTTTTGCATGCCAGCCATACAGATCAGTTCATTACAATAATGTACTGCAGAAGGACAAGGAAAAAAAATAATAATTGAATGCAGACTACATGCTACAGTTACAGGGCAAGTACAGTTCAGTCAGACAATAAGGTACAAGATTGTGAAGGCAAGAGTCCATCTTATCGTACTAGTGGCTGTTCAATTGTCTAATTAAACTAGGGACCATTTAATAGTCTTATAATAATGGGATGGAAGCTGTCCTTGAGCCTGGTGGTGATCTTCTGTTCAAAGGGAGGAAGAGAAGAAAGAATGTCCATGGTGGGTGGGGATTTATTGGGCATGATGAGGTAGTAATGGATGGCAAAGAAATGCCAGATGAGCTTAAAATGTATTTTGGGTCAATCTTCACTGTGGGAGACACCGGCAGTATGCCAGCTATTCAAGAGTGTCAGTGGGCAGAAGTGAATGTGGTTGCTATTACCAAGGAGAAGGTGTTTGGAAGCGGAAAGGTCTGAGGTCAACTGGACTACACCCCAGGTTTCTGAAAGAGGTGGCTGAAGAGATTGTGGAGGCACTTTTAATGATCTTTCAAGGATCACAAGATCCTGGAATGGTCCAGAAGATTGGAAAATTGTCAATGTTACTCTACTCTTTAAAAGGGAGTGAGACAGAAGAAAGGAAATTATAGGCCAGTTAGCATGGCTTCAGTGGTTGTGAAGAGTCCATTATTAAGGATGAGTTTTTGGGGTACTTGGAGGCATATGATAAATTGGCTAGATTCAGCGTTATTTCTTAATGGGAAAATCCTACCTGACAAACCTGTTGGAATTCTTTAAAGAAATAACAGGCAGGATAGACAAAGAAGAGTCAGTGGATATTGTTTACTTGGATTTTCAGAAGACTTTTGACAATGTGCCCCACATGAGGCTGCTTGACAAAATCAGAGCCCATGGTATTACAGGGAAGATGCCAACATGGACAGAAGATTGGCTGACTGGCAGCAGACGAAGGATGGGAATAAAGGAGGCCGTTTCTGGGGGCCAGTGATGTTCTGTAGCGATCGGTGTTAGGACCGCTTCTTTTCGTGTTATATCTCAATGATTTAGTTGAAGAAATTGATGGCTTTGTGGCGAAGTTTGTGGATGAAATGAAAATAGGTGGAGGGGTAGATAGTGTTGAGGAGCAAAGAGGAGCAAAGAGCGAAGTGTTGAGGAGCAAAGGGCTTTATAAGGTATTGGCCAACTGGACTTGGAGGATTGTGAGCAGTTTTGGCCCCTTATCTTAAAAAAAAAGTGTGCTAACTTCGGAGAGGGTGCAGAGAAGGTTCATTAGAATGATTCAGGGAATTAAAGCATTATTGTATGAGGAGCATTTGATGGCTCTTGGCCAGTCCTTGCTGGAGTTTAGAAGAATGAGGCTGGATCTCATTGAAACCTATCAAATATTGAAAGGTCGAGATTGATTGGATGTGGAGAAAATGTTTCCTACAGTGGGGGAGTCTAAAACCAGAGGGCACAGCTTCAAAATAAAAGGACGTGCATTTAGAACAGAGATGAGGTATAATTTTTGTAGCTAGATAGTGGTCAATTTGTGGAATTCATTGCTACAGATGGGTATTTTGGCCAAGTCATTGGGTAGAGGGAGTGTTGAGTTTACTTGGTTGTGATATATACATGGTTGGACAGGACAACCTGCTAGTGATGTTCACTCTTAGGAATATGCTTGTGCTCAGCATCACTGATACGAACAGGAGTGTGCGCTCTGTCCCTCTTCCTGAACTCAAAGAGCAGATCTTTTGTTTTGCTGACATTGAGGTGACCATTTCTGTTGTTTTACTTATTTGCATTTGTAATTAAGTAAGTGATTTAATCTAGAATATGGAACTGTACAGTACAGAGGGACAAAGACAAAGTGGATGGCCTCAGTCTTTTTCCCAGGATGGAAGAGTCTAAAACATGAGGACATAGGTTTAAGCTGAAAAGGAAAAGATTGAAAGTGGATTTGCAGTGCAAGCTTTTCACACGGGGGTGGTGGGTAATTGGAACAAAACTTTAAAGAAGAGGTAAGTACATTACAACGCTTAGAAGACATGAGTGCAGATCTATGGTTCGAATGGTTTAGAGTGATATTGGTCAAATGGTGATAGGCATCTGGTCAGCATGGTGATTTTGGCCAAAGGGGCTTTCTCCATGCTGTATAACTCAATATATCTCTGAATCTATGATCTATATTCTGTTGTATACTTTGACAGCCATCTTCACTATCCACATTTTGCCAATTTAGTGTCATCTATAAGCTTACAAATGAGTCCACATACATGTACTTTACAGTCATTGTAGCACTGATCCCTATGGAACACCACTGGTCACAGAATAGCATCCCTTCATCAATACCTTCTGTCTTGTATTGTCAAGCCAAATTTGTTTGCAACCCACCAAGTCTAATGTGTCTTTTTATTGAAAATTAACTTCAAGTATAATCTAACCAACTTTTGATTGCCTTTTGGGTAAAGTGTCTCAACCACACCAAAACACAGAAACATTAACCCAAGGATGAAATGCTGATGATTTATAGGGCATTGCTGAATTCTCCCATAAGACCATAAGACAAAGGAGCAGAAGTCGACCATTCGGCCCATCGAGTATGCTCCACTATTTTATCATGAGCTGATCCATTCTCCCATTTAGTCCCACTCCCCCACCTTCTCACAATAACCTTTGATGCCCTGGCTACTCAGAGACCTATCAATCTCTACCTTAAATACACCCAAAGACTTGACCTCCACTGCCGCCTGTGGCAACAAATTCCACAGATTCACCACCCTCTGGCTAAAAAAATTTCTTTGCATTTTCGTTCTGAATGGGCGCCCTTCAATCCTTAAGTCGTGCCCTCTCGTACTAGACTCCCCCATCATGGGAAACAACTTTGCCACATCCACTCTGTCCATGCCTTTCAACATTCGAAATGTTTCTATGAGGTCCCCCCTCATTCTTCTAAACTCCAAGGAGTACAGTCCAAGAGCGGTCAAACGTTCCTTGTATGTTAGCCCTCTCATTCCCGGAATCATTCTAGTGAATCTTCTCTGTACCCTCCCCAATGTCAGCGCATCCTTTCTTAAATAAGGAGCCCAAAACTGCCCACAGTACTCCAAGTGAGGTCTTACCAGTGCCTTATAGAGCCTGAACATCACATCCCTGCTCCTATACTCTATTCCTCTAGAAATGAATGCCAACATTGCATTCGCCTTCTTCACTACTGACTCAACCTGGCGGTTAACTTTAAGGGTATCCTGTACGAGGACTCCCAAGTCCCGTTGCATCTCAGAACTTTGAATTCTCTCCCCATTTAAATAATAGTCTGCCCGTTTATTTCTACTACCAAAGTGCATAACCATACACTTTCCAACGTTGTATTTCATTTGCCACTTCTCTGCCCATTCTCCCAATCTCTCCAATTCTCTCTGCAGACTCTCTGTTTCCTCAGCACTACCAGCCCCTCCACCTATGTTTGTATCATCAACAAACTTAGCCACAAAGCCAACTATTCCATAATCCAAATCGTTGATGTACAATGTAGAAAGAAGCGGCCCCAACACGGACCCCTGTGGAACACCACTGGTAACCGGCAGCCAACCAGATTGGGATCCCTTTATTCCCACTCTCTGTTTCCTGCCAATCAGCCAACGCTCTATCCACGTATGTAACTGTCCCGTAATTCCATGGGCTCTTATCTTGTTTAGCAGCCTCATGTGCGGCATCTTCTCAAAGGCCTTCTGAAAATCCAAATACACAATATACATTGCATCTCTCTTGTCTAGCCTACTTGTAATTTCCTCGAAAAATTGCAATAGGTTTGTCAGGCAGGATTTTCCTTTAAGGAAACCATGCTGAGTTCTGCCTGTCTTGTCATATGCCTCCAGGTACTCCGTAACCTCATCCTTGACAATCGATTCCAACAACTTCCCAACCACCGATGTCAAGCTAACAGGTCTATAATTTCCTTTTTGCTTCCCTGCCCCCTTCGTAAATAGCGGAGCGACATTTGCAATCTTCCAGTCCTCCGGAACCATGCCAGAATCTATCGACTTTTGAAAGATCATTGCTAATGTCTCCGCAATCTCCACAGCTACTTCCTTCAGAAGACGAGGGTGCATTCCATCTGGTCACCCTTGAGTGTCCGGTATACTGCTGATGTCTTCCTCAATGAAGATTGATGCAAAATACTCATTCAGTTTCTCTGCCATCTCCTTATCTACCATTACAATTTCTCCAGCACCATTTTCCATCAGTCCTATATCTACTCTCACCTGTCTTTTACTCTTTATATACTTGAAAAAGCTTTTAGTATCCTCTTTGATATTGTTTGCAAGCTTCCTTTCATAGTTCATCTTTTCCCTCTTAATGACCTTCTTAGTTTCCTTTTGTAAGCTTTTAAAAACTTCCCAATCCTCTGTCTTCCGACTAATTTTTGCTTCCTTGTATGCCCTCTCCTTTGCTTTAACGTTGGCTTTGACTTCTCTTGTCAGCCACAGTTGCATCCTTTTCCCATTCAAAAATTTCTTCTTTTTTGGAAGCAGTTTTGTGAGCAGTTTTGGGCCCCTTATTTAAAAAATGAGGTGCTGACATTGGAGAGGGTTCAGAGGAAGTTTACAAGAATAATTCTGGAAATGAAAAGCTTATCGTATGGGGAGTGATTGATGGCTCTGGGCCTTTACTCATTGGAACTTAGAAGAATGAGGGGGGATTTCATTGAAAACTATTGAATGTTGAAGAGCCTAGATAAAGTGGATGTGGAAAGGATATTTCCTATGTTGATGGAATCTAGGACCAGAGGGCGCAGCCTCAGAATAGAGCGACGTCATTTAGAAGAGAGGTGAAGAGGAATTTCTTTAGCTAGGGGGTGGTGAATATGTGGAATTCGTTGCTACAGGTGTTGGGCACGTGGCCAAGTAGTTAAGGCGTTGGTCTAGAGATCTGAAGGTTGCTAGTTCAAGCCTCAGCTGAGGCAGTGTGTTTTGTCCTTGAGCAAGGCACTTAACCACACATTGTTCTGCGACGACACCGGTGCCAAGCTGTATCGGCCCTAGTGCCCTTCCCTCGGACAACATCGGTGGCGTGGAGAGGGGAGACTTGCAGCATGGGCAACTGCTGGTCTTCCATACAACCTTATCCCGGCCTACGCCCTGGAAACCTTCCAAGGCGCAAACCCATGGTCTCATGAGACTAACGGATGCCTATAGGTGGCTATAGAGGCCAAGTCATTGGGTGTATTTAAGGTGGAGGTTGACAGGTTCTTGATTAGTCAAGGTGTGAAAGATTACACGGAAAAGGTAGGAGAATGAGTTTGAGAAAGAAATAGATTAACCATGATGAAATAGCAGACTAGACTCGATGAGCTGAATGGCTTAATTCTGTTCCTATGGCTTATGGTCTTATGGTCTTAATGGCACAGATCTTGATTTTTTTTCCAGCTTCTCTACATCTGCCTTCTCAAATTACAACATCATTTTCAAAACTATTATTAAGTCACACTCACTCTGTCATATATGCATTGAAAACTTCCTGCCTGCATATGGAAACTATTATTACCATTTTTCTTAACAACTAATTTCATTACTTAGCCTAATAGGTTAGATTTACCACAGTACATAATTATCTATTTAAATGTTTATTTTGCTTTTATATCATCTCAATGTGTACTTAAGAATGTATAAATAATTGTAGTTTTATACATATAAAAAAATGGAAAAGGTTATATGTGTGAAAAAAAGTACATGATAATTGTGAACTCCTTATCCAAATAAAAATAAAATTAAAAAAAAAAGAAAACTTCCTGCCTGCATGTTGATTGGAGGGCAGTGTAAGGATCCATCATTTAAAGGCAATGAATTTCAAAGCCCTTTGGAACACTTTCTCTTTGCTTCCCTGATGTAGTATACCTGGGCCAAAGAGAAAGAGTGTTCCAAAGGGCTTTGAAATTCATTGTCTTTAAATGACCTGCCTATATATTTATATAGCCAGGAATGTGTGAGTTTTTTCTGGGTCCTCCAGTTTCCTTACACAATCCAAAGATGTACCAAATAGGTGAATTGGTCATTGCAAATTGTCCTGTGATTTAGATGGGGTTAAATTGGGGTTGCTGGGTGATGCAGCTTGAAGTGCCACGCTACAGCTCTAAATAAGTAAATAACTCACACCACGTGGTGAATACCTCCTGGTTTTAACCTTTCACCTGATAGAACTTCCCTAGTTTTCTCTGAGGTCCTGCCTTGAAGCTTTTTACACTAATCTTAAAGAGGCAAGGCTACCATTAATGTGGCTATATCTAACAGTGATGCAGATAGTAAATCTGCTGCCCCTCATCTCCAATGACCTGGGTTCAATCTGACCTCCAGTGCTGCCTGTGTGGAATTTGCACATTCTCCCTGTGACTGCTTGGTTTCCCATTGGAGGCTCCATTTTCCCTCAACGTCCTGAAGATGTGTAGGTTAGTAGGTCAACTGGCCACTCTAAATTGTCCCCAGTATGTAGGCGAGTGGTAGAGTTTTGGGGAGCTGATAAACAGGTAAGAAGAATGAATGTGAAAAAAAGATGTAGGATTAGTAATAATCAGTGCATGATGGCTGGTGCAGTCTCTGTAGAGCCAACGATCTTGCTGTGCTGTACCATTCTGTGACTAAGGGAAAAATACAAGCTGAATTACAACTGCAAAATTAAATTATTTATTATTTGCACTAATTACTTTCAAAATACTTAGTAAGGAATAATTACAGTAATTTACACCAGAATTATGTTGTGCTGGGACCACTAAGATGGACTGAAATGTGGCTGAGCCATGACCTTCAAACCATTGACCCAGATATTACACACTACTGGAGTGTGGCATCCAGTGGTGTAAGGTGTTAGTTGAACTTATGCTTTTAATAACCAGTGCTACCTTTCTCTAACCAATTTTAATTTTCACTTTCATTCAATTTCCTGAAGCCCACAGGGACGTTGATGAGGCACCATTCTCGCAAAGCTCATACTGGAGCTGCACAAATAATCCAGCAATTTGTAACTAAGGCTGTAGCTTCCTTACTATAAATTGATAAATAATATCATGCAGGCATTAAACATACTGTTACCTTCCCAGCAAACTGAAGGCCATCGAAATCGGTGTAGCATTGCTGCAAGTCTCTGGAGTTTGCTCCATTTCAACCACTGACCTTTCCAAATTAATAGAATAATTGACCTCCAGTCAACATGTAGGGAGGAAATGTTCAAAAAGGTATAATTAGTCTGCTGATTTTATAATGTATTGCCTGATAGAACTGTCCACTGCTGAGAAAATTGCAATTTATGACCATCATTTGGAGGTTAAGCATAATTAGAGTTAAATATCAGTTTGTGATCGGAAAAAATTAAAACACTTAAAAAAACAAGCACTTCAACTCAGTAATATCACCAGTGTGTATTTTGCAGCAAATGATTTTAAAATTGTTTTATCCATCTAGTATTGAGACTTCTTGCATAACTTAAATAGCATTACCACTTCATTTAGTCATGAAATAAATTTGTAAGTGATTTACTCGTGTTTGTGATTTATTCTGATATTATAAATATGATATGTTTTTCGATGCATAGTGGGCTTTTCTGTTATAAGACCATAAGACATAGGAGCAGAATTAGGCCATTCAGTCCATTGAATCTTTTCTGCCATTCCATCATTGCTGATCCCGGATCCCACTCAACTCCATGCACCTGCCTTCTCGCCACATCCGTTGATGCCCTGACCTATCAGGAAATGATGAACTTCCCACCTTAAATGTATGCACAGACTTGGCCTCCACCACAGTCTGTGTCAGAGCATTCCACAGACTTACTGATCTCTGGCTAAAAAAATTCCTCCTTACCCCTTTTCTGAAAGCTCTCCCCTCATTGTTGAGGTTGTGCCCTCAAGTTCAGGATGCCCCCACCAGGGACACTAGAATTGTGTTTTCAAAGTGAAGCTGGAAACGAGGTCGAAAAGCTTGTCAGGTAACTCCTAACGACCACTCCACAGGCAGCATTAAACAGAAGCTGGGAGGTAGACTTCCCCTTCAAATTGCATGCTGGTAGTAATGAAGCCAATGGAAAGTCTAAACCAATTCCATATTTAAATCTGTAAAGGTCTCCTCTGGGGTTCAGTACTGCAGTAAGCAATGTATATTGTTGATCTGTTCATTTTGCATTGCTGTAAACTAGTTGATCACATGGGGAACTAGTTCTAAAAGCTTTGTCCCTCTCTCCACAGATGCAGCCTGAGCCCTTGAATATTAGATTATATTAGATTAATATTAGAATATTTGAATATTTGCAATGTTTTAATGTTTTTTGACTTCCCCTTTCTATGAACATAATGATGCCTTTGATAATTATGTTGTCTTTCGTGAGCCATTGACTCTAGATTTACCATTGGCAGATTGAACAAAGATTTACCGAAGCAATATACACAAAATGCTGGAGGAACTCAGCAGGTCAGGCTGCATCTATGGAGAACAATAAACAGTCAATGTTTCAGGCCGGGACCTTTCTTCAGGATTCACCTGAAGAAGATTTATCAAACTGCTTTTGCAGAGCATGCCCCTTGACATGTTGTTGGGATAGTTTTATAAAAGGTGACAATGGTGAAGGTATACTCATATGTATGTTAGGAATGTTTGGCACTGGCAGGCAGATGGCTGAGATTTGAATTAGTACCTGTATATTCAAAGTACATTTATTATCAAAGTATGTATACCATATACAACCGGTCTGTAAAATCAGCTAAACATCAGTTTGTTTTTCACTCTTGGGCTTGGGCCTGCCTATTCAATCTACCCCAAAGTTTCAATTTTGCCCCAAGTCTATCCAGTAATGGCTGCTGTGGCTGTACCTGCATTCTTGAGAGTCCTTCAAAAATGCCAGGTGTGCTGGCTCTATAACCTTATAACAAAATTAGTTTGACCTTTTCTTCTGGAGGTAGCAACATTAATAATTAATTAATAGGCATCCGTTAGTCTTGTGAGACCATGGATTTGAGCCTTGGAAGGTTTCCAGGGTGCAGGCCTGGGCAAGGTTGTATGGAAGACCGGCAGTTGCCCATGCTGCAAGTCTCCCCTCTCCATGCTACCCATGTTGTCCAAGGGATAGGCATTAGGGCCCATACTGCTTGGCACCGGTGTCATCGCAGAGCAATGTGTGGTAAAGTGCCTTGCTCAAGGACACAACTGCCTCGGCCAAGGCTCGAACTGGCGACCTTCAGATTACTAGACGAACGCCTTAACCACTTGGCCATGCGCCAACACCGGTAGTAACAATTATGTTTTATAACTCTGAGACAGAAAACTGATCAAAAGAAAAACATGGAGGCAGGAGAAACATGTCTTAGCTTTACTTTACTTTTAGTGAGGCATGATGTGATGTATCCTATTCACGCACATTTACATATAACTCACAATGCATTATGTAAACAATAATCAATGCTTAACCAAACAATATATTTACAATATTACTCAAGTGTCACTGAAATATTAAATACTCAACATTAATGTGATAGTGCAAATGGAACACTTCATGATTTTGGGACCCTATTGTGCTAAAACTCTCAGCTGGAAACCCTGAAATTATGAGCCTTTCTGATTCTCCTTTGCTGCCCCATGGTGATACTTATTGGAAAAGAACATCATGTGAGTAAGAGGTGCATTTCTTTCATTGAAGGTGACTCCAGATATTCCATGCTGTTGAAATCTGGTGGTGTAAACTTATCCTGAAGCAATTGCCCTCCAGAGCTCGCGCCATCCCTAGTGGCGGCCAAAATGAGTTCATAGAATGATTTGGTGTTTTCTGATTCACTGATTCCAGAAGTTCCTTCTTTGCATAACTTAAGTGTCCTGGGAAATGACATAGCAAAGTAGGAAATGTGAAGGTGAGATCTTGAAGCACTTTACAGTGAAAGGGCCTGGAGTTGAAAAATACCTTGACTTATCTCAGCCACCTGCGTGAGGCCATTGTTTTCTTTTGCTGAGCTGTGCGCCAGTTCTCAGAAAGTTGGATGTCACACTGACAATTTCAAAGGCCTCTAGGCTGTACTGCTTGCATGAAAGTCTAGGGTGAAAAGCTTACTTAAAGTTTACCACATTAATTGTGTTCAGCATTGATGTAGTGCTAATATTTATTATAGTTTTAAACTGTTAAACAAAGTATATATTTCTTTATTAAAAGTGATTGTAGATTTGAGTAACTTCGCAGTTCCTTAAGATTTAACACACATTAATTTACATAGTAAAATAAATAGAGCTGGAAACAGATTTATTTGCCCATAACAAACAAGAGAAAATCTGCAGATGCTGGAAATCCAAGCAACTCACACAGAATGCTGGGTGAAATCAGTGGGCCAGGCAGCATCTATGGAAAAGAGTCAACAGTCCATGTTTCAGGCCCAAACTCGTCATCTGGGCTTCATCGACCCAAAACGTCGACTGTTTACTATTTTCTTTAGATGTTGCTTGGCCTGCTGAGTTCACCCAGCATTCTGTCTGTGTTATTTGCCCATGATCCTTCTTTACTAAATAATGTTACAAATAGTTTTAGTCCTATTATTTGGTTGCTGTTGGGCACGTCGGTAGATGGCTTGAAATCATTACCTCTATAAAGACTGACTCATGACCTTGAGAACAGTTATAACAACAAATCAGCGCAGAATTCCAAAAGAATAATGTGTGAAGGACAAATGCTAAATATCAAATGCTGTGTCCTTTTGGAGATTTTGGAAGGAGACCTAAATGCATCAATTAAGACCAAAAAGCAAAATTACTTTTGACATGGTAAATATTGTTCTTATGCTTGCTGTACAACTACACCATCAGTAGTATGATTTCACTTTTAGATCACTTACACATTTATTCAAAGTATACAAAGTACATTTATTATCAAAGAATGTATATACAACCTTGAGATTTGTTTGCTCACAGGCAGTCGCAAAGCAGGGAACCCAAAAGAACCCAATGAAAAAGAAAAACCATATTTAGTTCACAATTAGGGAGTTCAGCTGATGATGGAGAACCACCTGCCAGAAAATGGCAGCTAATTTTCTCATAGTGAGCCCTTACAAGCAACAGTATAACACTGCCAGGTCATTTGACTGAGTGATACTGACTGGGGCAAAATATTGGGCAGAGCCTGGGTAAGTTCACGATTGCTTTTCAAAATAGTGTCTGGGATCTTTCATATTTACACAAGACATCTTGTGTTCCTCTATGAAGATGAAAGATGGCATCTCTGGCAGTGCAACACTGCTTCAGAGTCAGACCGGGTACTAGCCTGGATTTCTTTTTCTCACATCTCTGCAGTAGAAATTCAGCACACAGTATTCTGACTTTGTTTCCAATTGTTCCCAAGTTATCAGGCTGATAGAGTTTCAGTAGGTACCATGGCCACAAAAAGTTAATATACTTTTCCAGTGAAAAAAAAAATCAAAATCAGTCAAAGTAAACCACTTGAGAGAAAACAAATGAACCTCTCTTGAGCTGGGATCCAAAATAACACATGCATTTGAACTTGGGTTAATCAATAAGCAGTTTACAACATTTACTTATGACAGAGTAGGAGGTCATTTTGTCCCAGTGAATCTGAGCTGCTCCCACTAACTCTCCCATAATTCTACCATTCATTGACCTACAGAAAATTTTTAGAATTTTCCATTTTAAAAAAAAATAATATTCTTAAGTACAAATAGTAGTAAAATAACAGATTGCTTTATCATGGAATTGAATGGGTAGTTAAATTCTTCTTATAACTTGCTTTCCATCCATGATTGATCAAACTCTGAATGCCTCTGGTTGAAAGACTGGCAGGACTGGCAACTCAATATCCTGGGATATAAAGTTTTCAGGTGAGACAGAGGGTGGCATCGCACAGTTAGTCAACTGGCACAACCTATATCTAGGAGACATTGGAGTGTGCATAGCGAGAGATAAATTTCAAAAGAAGTAAGCGGGGCAGTTGGGACATTCTGCGCACCATACCTCACCAGGAAACACTTTGGAGTGTGCATAATTAGGCACTTGGCAAGGTCCAATAAAAAGAAGTTCGGCTTAAGCAGAGCAGTAATTATGGGAGCGGCCATTGTGTGCGTGCACCAGTGTTAGAGTGGGGAATTCAGGCTTTGGCTCATCAAGGCTTTCTCATTGCACAGTTAGAGCAGTGGGGATGTCAGGAAGGATAGTAGAATGCTTCTCTTGTGGGATGTGGATAGGTGGGAGACCTCAGTGTCCCTGATGACTACATATGCAAGAAGTGTATCCAGCTGCAGTTTCTTACAAACTGTTTTAAGGAATTGGAACTGGAGCCGGATGAGCTCCAGATCATTCAGGAGGCTGAGGAGTTGATTAACAGGACATCCAAAGATGTAGTAACACTCAAGGTACAGGACACAGATAACTGAGTGACAACCAGGAGGTTTCAATGGGATATGCAGTCAGTGCAGACCACTAGTGTGGCCATTTCCCTCAACAACTTTGGATATTGTTGTTGGGGTGGGATGACCTAGTCGAGGAAAGACACGATGGTTAGGTCTCTGCCTCTGAGCCTAGCTCATAAGGCAATGGGGGAGAAGTGGCAAGTTATAATGACAGAAGATTCACTGGGGCTTAGGGCATGAACTAGCATGTAGAATTATGACATTGTAACCATTAGTGAGACTTGGTTGCAGGAGATGCAGAATTGGCAGTTCCATGTTCCGGGGTTCTGTTGTTTTAGATGTGACTGAACGGGAGGGATTAAAGGGGAAGCAGTGGCGTTACTCGACAGGGAAAATGTCACAAGCAGTGCTCAGACAGGACAGACTGGAGAGCTCATCTACTGAGGCTATAGGGGTAGCACTGAGGAATAGGAAGGCTATGACCAGGTTAATGGGATTATTTTATAGACCACCCAACAGTCAGAGGGATATAGAGAAGCAAATTTGTAGAGAGATCACAGACCTTATCAAGAAGCATAAGGTTGTGAAAGTAGGTGATTCTAGCTTTCCACATATTGACTGGAACCATACTGTAAAAGAGCTGGATGGGAAAGTATGTTAAATGTGTTCCGGAGAGTTTCCTTGATGAGTACATAGAAGACCCAACTAGAGAGAGTGTGATACTTGATGTCCTATTAGGGAATGAGACAGGGAGTGACAGGCGTTTGTGTAGGGGAACAATTTGAATCTAATGGTCATAATGACATTATTTTCAATATGATTATGGAGAAGGATATGTCTGGTCCTCAGGTTGAGATTGTAAATTGGAGAAAGGCCAATTTGGATGGTATCAGAAAGGATTTGGCAAATGTAGATTTTGGTACAGTTTTTTTCAGGAAAAGGTGTGTTTGGTAAGTGGGAAGCCTTCAAATGTCAAAAGTGGACATGGATTCTATGGAAGTGAGAAAAAACAGCAGTGAAGTTATGGGCCGTATACACATTCCAGATGAGGATGTGTTTGCTGTCATAAGGCAAATTACAGTGAATAAATCATCAAGGCCTGACAAGGTGTTCCCTTGGACCTTGAGGGAGGCTACTTCAGAAATTGGAGGGGTCCTAGTAGAGATATTTAAATCATCCTTAGCAACAGGAAAGGTGTCAGAGGATTGGAGCATAGATAATGGTATGTTATTTGAGAAAGGACCCAAGAATAAGCCAGGACATTATCTGCTGGTGAACCTGACATCAGTCATGGGTAAATTATTGGAAGGTATTCTAAGGAACTGGATATATAAGTATTTGGATAGACATAATTTTAAGGTATCCGTTAGTTTCGCGAGACCATGGATCTGCGCCTGGAAAGTCTTCATACTCCAGGGCGCAGGCCTGGGCAAGGTTGTATGGAAGACCAGCAGTTGCCCATGCTGCAAGTCTCCCCTCTCCATGCCACTGATGTTGTCCAAGGGAAGGGCATTAGGACCCATACAGCTTGGCACCAGTGTCATCGCAGAGCAATGTGTGATTAGGTGCCTTGCTCAAAGACACAACACGTTGCCTCGGCTGGGGCTCAAACTCACGACCTTCAGATCGCTAGTCGAATGCCTTAACCACTTGGCCACGTGGATAGACAGAGATATTAGGAATAGTAGGTCACATATAACTAATTTTATATTTGAGGAAGTTACCAAGAAAATTGATTAAGGCAAGGCAATAAATGCTGTTTGCATGGACTTTAGCAAGACCCTTGACAAGGACCTGCATGGGAGGTTGGTCTAGAAAGTTCAGCCATTGGGCATTCAGGATGAGGATTAGACATTGGCTTTGTGGGAGAAGCCAGGGAGTAGTAGACATGGTGTTCCAAAGGATTCAGTGCTGGGTGCACTGTTACTTGTCATCTTTAACATTGATCTGGATGATAATTTAATAAACTTGATCAGCAAGTTTGTGGATGACACCAAGTTTTGAAATGTAGTGGACAGTGAGGAAGGCTATTTGAGCTTACAGTTGGATGTGAACCAGCTGGAAAAATGAGCTGAAAAATGGCTGATGGATTTTAATACAGAGAAGTGTGAGCTGTGAGGTGTTACACTTTGGAGAACAAACCACAGCAGGACTTACACAGTTAGTGTAGGGCACTGAGGTGTGCGGTAGAACAGAGAGAATATAGATTCATAATTCCTTGAATTTGTAAAGAGATCTTTTGACACAGTGGCCTTCATATATCAAAGTATTGAGTACAGGAGTTGGGATGTTATGATAAAATTGTATAAAGGTTGGTGAGGGCCAATTTGGAGTAATATGAGCAGTTCTGGTCACCTGCCTCCAGGAAAGCTATCAATAAAATTGAAAAAGTGGAGTGAAAATTTACAAGGATGTTGCCAGAACTTGAGGACCTAAGTTTTAGAGAAAGTTGAGTAAGTTAGAACTTTATTCCCAGTGCGTAGGAGAATCAGGGGGAGATTTGATTGAGGCATACAAAATTATGAGGGGTATAGATAAGGTAAATGTAAGCAGGCTTTTTCCATTGAAATTGTGTGGGACTAGAACAAGAGGTCATGAAGTAAGGGAGAAAGGTGAATTGTTTAAGGGGGACATGATGGAAAAATTCTTCAGTCAGAGGATGGTGAAAGTGTGGGAGGAGCTGGGAACAGAAGTGGTTGACTCAGGTTTGATTTCAATATTTAAGAGGAATTTTGATATGCACATGGAAGGAAGGCCTAAGGATGGTTATGGTCTGGGTGCAAGTCGATGGAATTAGGCAGATTAATAGCTCAGCATTGTCTAGATGGGCCAAAGGACCTATTTCTGTGCTATAGTGCTGTATGACTCTCTATAACTCTAGTCACTACAGTTTAGCAACACTATGACTACTTTGACCACCGGGCACAAAAATTGACCTCTTTTATTCCATTCTTATTGTGATTGCTTGTAAAAAATTGTGTATAATATATGATCAATTTATGTTTTTCTCATGGATGGTTGTAATATCATGTTATGTTCCTGTTATGCTGAAGCAAGTAGGTTTTCACTGCACTTGGGCATATATATATATATATTTGTGCATTTGGCAATAAACTTAACTTTGAATTTGACTTTAAAAATATGTTACTTTAATGACGGGAGCGGGTTCCTCAAACAAGGTCAAATGGGTGGAGATTAGGAACAAAAACAACAATGTCACTTTGTATTACAGACTTTCCAAATATCAACAAGAGTAAATAGTAGAGACATGTAATAAAAATACTAGGGATTTCAATATGGTGAATATTAACAGGGTGGCCTTAGCTTTAAAGCCTTAGACTGGGGTGGAATTTTTAAGGTATGACCAGGAAACCTTTATGAAACAGTGTATGTTTATGAAATACCAATGAGGAAAAGAGTATTTCTGGAAATTAACTTGGAGAATGGAGCTGGAAAAATTGGCAGAAGTAGTTATAGTAAAAGACTGGGATAGACAGGGAATAATGGTCTAAAATTGGGGCAACATCTACTTTCAACACGCACAAAATGCTGGAGGATCTGCATAATGCAAAGCAATCAAAGGAGAAATATCGAGAGTTTAGTGCCAATATGTTCCTGTATGGGTGAAAGCCAAGGTTAATAAGTATATGGAACTCTGCTTATGAAGGGATAGTGAAGGCTGGATAAATAAAGCAAATGAAACATATAGAGGACCAATAATGGGGGATGCCTGTCAAGAGTATAAAAAGTGTAAGGAGACACCTTCCAAAGGAATTAAGTAGACAAAGAGGGATCAGAAAATATCACCAGTAGACAGGATCAAGGTAAAACTGGAAGTGGTTTATGTATATATTATTGGCAAAATAATAACCAAGGAAACAGTAGGACCCAAAATGGACAACCGATACAATATGTGTATGGAACCAAAAGGTTTAAAATAGGTTGTAGATAACAATTTAAAAATATATAAATATCTGGAACATTTAGCCTAGAAATCCTCTCAAACTATCTTGTTTTAATTTTCTTTAGACAATAAGTTCACTCTTGGTTTTCCAAAGAGGTCCCTTTGATATTGGCATGTCAAGGGCTTCAACTTGACTGGGCAACATAGATTACACTTATCCTAAGCTCAGTGGCTCAGTTCCATTTTAAATTGGAGCAGTATAGCTAAAACACAGCCTTAAAGAGAGGTGACACATTGCTACATCAAGGTTTTATTGAGATAAAAAAGAAAGTAGAGAAACGGAGGTGCAGCGAGGTAGCTGTGTTACTGTTTGGTAGCAGCCTGTGTTTAAAGGAGTACTTTGATGGAAGGTAACACTGTCCCCAAATCCTTTCTCTTCTTCAAGTCTGGTGATAATCTATGTGACAAGCACAGATTAGTAAGTACCACATATTCAGAGGAAATCTGCTCATTCATCTTCTACATAGACAAATTGTGTGATAGAACAAATCCATTGGGGTTCCTTTGTATCATATGTAACGCTCAGTTATACTGGCTCGTATATGTCTAGGGGAAATCCCACCCGGCACCTACCTCTACGCTTCCCACAGAGTTGGTTGCCACCCGAATCAATCCCAAACATCAATCATCAGCCAGCACACCCAGTACGTTTTACCAAGTACACGTTATAGATATTACTAATTCTATGACATTAATATAAATTCGATACAGAAAAGGAAGTAATGAAAAAAAGGCGCCAAGACTTATCAAAGTCCAAGTTCTTTGTGCGCAACCGTTGGAGCTCAATCAATTCCTGACGACCACCCGAATCCTGTCGACTCACGGCTTGGGACCACCCGAAGTGATCGACTGGAGCCTTTCCGCACGTCTGCCGTCCTCCCCGTCTCTCTTCTGACTCCCCGCCAAAACCCCGTCCCCAGTCATATGAGACAGCATTATCATCCTAAAGAAAACGATACATGAACACTCATTGGCTAATAGCACCCTGCTATCTGTATTAACCCAAGCAACTGTCTAGCTAGAGACTTTCTCAGCATTTAACATAACAAAGAAGCATTCCCCAGTATAACATAACAAAGAAGCCATTTTAAATTTAACATACAAAAAAAAGAAAGACCCCGTACACATACATGTAAATAAAATGGTTAATGGGTAAAATTAGGTTTGCAAATGCTAAGCATCTGTAAAGGTTTAGCTGACTACCTGTGCTTGCCATCACACATTCAATACCAATTACTTTGCCCAATTGAGATGTGCCGAACACAGTATGTGCTTTAGCAGATACTCTACAAGCTACATTTTATTGGGCTCCTTTGAGCAGGTGCTTTACCTTATTTACCCTATTTACATACTTTACTCAGGTCATTAGCTTTAGTCTACTTTGCCCTCAGTTCCCTGTTTTACTTTCCTTGAGTTTTCCTCTCCTTTCCTCTTCCACACTGGTGGCTTTGTGTCAGTTCTGTACCATTTTGATACACTTTTCAAACTCAATCCGTTTTCTCTTTTACAATCTTCAGTTTGAACATAGTCCAATACATGTTCCTAATCATTTCTTAGAAGTCCATGTAACCCAGGTCAATTAAACCCAAAGATGAAATGTTAGAAAGCTCCACCTATGAAGGGATGAAAATGAAGTTTACTGAATTTTTTTGTTAAAAAGAGAACTTGGGGAATAAAAAGCTATATGAGAACAAGGCGTAGCTGACACTGGTGTGGACAAGCAACAGAGAACACAGTAAACTATTAGAAACTAAAGATATAAACTGTTAAAAGTGGAATTAGTAGTGAGTATATATGGCATGTGGCCAAGTGGTTAGGGCGTTGGGCTGATGATCTGAAGGTTGTGGGTTCGAGTCTCGGCCAAGGTAGCGTTTTTTGTCTTTGAGCAAAGCACTTAACCACACAATGCTCCAGTTCACCCAGCTGAAAATGGGTACTGGCAAATGCTGGGGGTTAACCTCGTGATAGACTGGCATCCTATCTGGGGGTGGGGGTTGTCTCGTACTCAGTTGCTTCATGCCACAGAAACCGGCATAAGCACCGGCCTGATGGGCCACACGGGACAGACTTTAACTTTAATATATGGAACATAGAATAGTACAGCACAGTACAGTATATCTACTCTACTCTACTTGAAAACCTCAGGGCGATGATAGTGATAAAAGATTTATTGAAGCTACAGTTATAACAAGCACCAGCTGTAACGAGACAATATCGACAGAGTCGAGTGTCCAAGATCTCTACCGTGTAAATGGGTTCTGTTAGATTATACCAAGGGAGTTGGTCAGATTTTTTTTGTATAAGCTTTGTGAATCAACTTTCCGTGGATGACCCACTATTTCATCTAACAAACCAAGAAACAGGATGGCAAGCCTCCCAAGATCGAAGAAATAGCATGGGAATGGAATGTTTCATACATAGAGAATTTAATAAGGTTGGATTTAAATGTTTCTTTTTTATTCAAAGGATCTCAATTTGATTTTCTGGAAGAAATTGTTATTTTGCCTAGAATTTGCTAAGTTACTAAATGAGATTTACTTTTGTTAAAAGTTATGATATTGGGAATCTTTAGATGTACTGACCTGAACTGAAACTGAAGTTAACCATAATACTTAAGAATAGAAATTAAATCAGTTTCCTAACTAACTAGGGATAAATTAAAGGGCAAATGTTAGCCTGTAAACCTCTAAATAGGGAATAACACAAACTAATTAGTTAGAGAAATTAGATTAATAAAGGTTATTTGAATGAATCTCATTGATTTTAACTAAAAATGTATTTGGTTTTCATTTGATATCTGAGATTTGGAACCTAAGTCAGAATGGTGGAATTTTGAATTGTTCTTGTTCATGTAAATATTTTGTATATGTTTCTATTTTTATAAACAAACTTATCTCTAGAAATGTGTGTTTTCTATTCACAGCCTCCTTCCTGATGGCCTACTAGCTCCTAGTGTAGTACTCTGTCATTTGATTTTCTCATAAGGTGTGCGGCAAACAGTCACACAAAATAAGACAAGCACATTACATTTGCATAGATCAGCATATCACCAAGAATCTTGCCAGATTTCCATAGGTGCACAGTGGAGAGTATCCTAGCTGGTTATATCACTGCCCAGTATGGAAATACCAATGCCCAGTAATGGAAAATGCTACAGAAGGTGGTGGATACAGCCCAGTCCATCACAGGCAAAGTTCTCCCCACTATTGAGTACATTTACTTGGACTACTGACACAAGAAAGAAGGTAGCATCCTTCATCAAGGACCCCACCATTCATCCCGTGACTTCTTCTCATTATTACAACTGGGGAGGAGGTACAGGAGCCTTAGAATCCACACCAGCTGGTCCAGGAACAGTTATTATCTGAAATCACCAGGCTCCTGAACTGGCTTGGATAACTTCAATCACCATTGCTCTACAACCTGCAGACTCACTTTCAAGGACACTTTACAACTCATGTTCTCATTCCTGTTTTTATTTGCACAGTTTTTGCTAGTCTTTGCTTATTTTCTCATAAAATTCTGTAAATGCTTGCCAGAATGTGAATCTCAAGGTAGTATATAGTCAGACACACACACACACACACACACACACACACACACACATTGAATCTACATATATCGGATATTGAAAGCCCTCGATAGAGTGGATGTGGAGAAGATTTTCAAATAGTGGGATAGTCTAGAATCAGAAGGCGTACTCTCAGAAAGCAACAATGTCACTTTAGAACAGAGATGAGGAGGAACTTCTTTAGCCAGATGGTAGTGAATCTGTGGACCCCATTGCCACAGATGGCTGTGGAGGCTAAGTCATCGGGTATATTTGAAACAAAGGTTCCCGATTAGTAGGTGTGTTAAGGTTACAGGGTGAAGGCAGGAGACTGGGGTTGAGAAGGAAAATAAATCAGCCATGATCAAATAGTGGACCCGACTTGGTGGCCTAAGTGACCTTATTCTGGTCCTATATTTTATGTTCTTATGCACTTTTGGACTTCTCAGTTTCTCTTTGATAATCCCAGCAGAAATAAAACCACTTACCTCTGTCTCTTTAACTGATTTAAGGTTCTTGCTTCGACATTTCTTTGACCTCATAAACTTGTTTTCTAAGCTCTCATATTCAGGTGAAGGAGCTCATCTACATAAGAAACATGTGCTCTTTCGTATAGACTCTGCATCTTCTTAGTTTATTTGCACTAGGTGAAGATCATGGAACAGAGGGCTAATTATTGACCTGGAAATTTGCCGAGCAACAGGAGGCAGAGAGTCAGGATAACAGACAGTTATTCTAATTTGTAGAATGGGATTAATGGTGTTCCACAGAGACTTGTATTGGGAACTTAATTATTTATTGCTTTTATTGATGACTTGGTTGAGGCAATGGAGAGAAACATTCCAGTTTGCAATGTTGCAAAGGCAGGTGGCATTTTAAGTTGTGCAGACAGAAGCAGAAAATAACAGTTTTTAATGGATCCGAGGAGCTCATAAAAATGTAACAAATGGATTTCTTTACGAGCGTTATGTGAGATCATCATCCACTTCGTATCTTCAGTGAATAGACAAAGTACGTTCTAGATCAGACATAATTGAGATCCAACAATACTTAGCAGATCTCTGAATCAATTAACTATATCAGACAAGTACAAAGAAATCTAAATGTAATGCTGGTCATTTTTAGCCAGAGAGCTGGATTATAAGAAACTATTTTGAACTATATAAAGTCCAGTTTATAACACACCCGGTGTACAGCAGTTCTGACTGGACACATTAAAGATAATATATTGGCCTTGTAGGATAACAAAGATTTAATGAGAGGATACCAGAACCTCAGGAATTGTGAGAAGAAGATGCACAAATGGAAATTATAGTCCAAGGAATTTAGAAGGTTGAAGTGTGATTTGTTGGAAGTTTTCAGCTTGTTGGGAAAAGCTGATTATTTTGTTCTGTCTAAAGAGTGTAGGTGTTGTTTAAAGCCAAAACTTTCAGAAGTGAATGTGGGAAATATTCCATAATGCACAGGATGGTAAAGATGTGAGAATCTCTTGTGCAAACTGCAATTGATACAAGTTAATTGTTAACTTTAAATCTGTGATTGATAAATTCTTATTAACCAAGAAGGGGGCTGCAGAGAGTTCTGGACTTAACCAGCTCCATCATGGCACAAACCTTCCCATCATCAAGGACACTTCCAAAAAACTGTGATCTCAGGAAAGTGGCACCCATTATTCAGGACCATCACCATCAAGGACATGCAGTTTTCTCAGTATTACCATCAGAGAGGAGGTACAGGAGCCTAAAACCCCATAATCGATGTTTAGGAACAGCTTTTTCCCCTTTGCCAAGAGATTTCTGAACAGCCCATGAGCTATTCCACTTTGCAGCTATTTATTTATATATATTTTAAAATTGTAACTTACAGTAATTTTTTTTATTTCTTATGCTGTACTGCTGCCACAAAACAACAAATATCACAATGTAGGTCAGTAATAATAAACCTAATTCTGATTCTGATTCTGCGTAATAAGGTAGGAAGAGGAAAGGTGGTAAATGGAATAAGGATCACTGATTATCCATGGTGTCATTGAATGGAGATGGCTTGATAGGCTAAATTTTCTTCACCTACTCTTGTGGTTTTGTTTTTCTGTGAGGGAGCGGGTTATGGATGTGCCAGAATCATAAATTTGAAGCAAGCTAGCATGGGATGCAACTGCTGCATATTATTTTACTTTGGTCGGCTGTGCTCTGCCTGGCTTTCAATCTTGCTTTGATTCTAAATGCTTTTGCTAATGAAAGCTAAATTGTTCCAATCAGTTAAGGCCAGCAGCAACATTTTTTTTGTTCCGGTAAAAACAATCACATTTGAAGGATGAGAGTAAAGTCAGAATAGTGGATTGAGATGCACAATTGCCACTGGCAGAATTAACCTTGTGGTCCAGCTTGTGGCAAGCTTACGCTAAACCCAGCAGGATTTTTTATATTGATAAAGGACACCTTTTTCAATAAGTGCGCAAACACTGCAATTTCATTACTCTAACTTTAAAGTCATACCAAAATGAGATAGTGGCACTCAAACTATAGCATCTGTTTTGTTAATATCTTAATTCTCTTGTCCTTCTATGTTGAACAGAGTGCTATTGTTTGTTGCCAATTTGAATGATGTGGCTTTGCATCTACTAGGATAGGAGTAGTTTCAAAATGCAGCTTTGATAATGCTGATGAAAATAGAGCTGAACCGACTGGATTTCAAGAAGCACACATAAAAGTTGCTGGTGAACGCAGCAGGCCAGGCAGCATCTCTAGGAAGAGGTACAGTCGACGTTTCCGTCCGAGACCCTTCGCCAGGACTAACTGAAAGAAGAGCTAGTAAGAGATTTGAAACCCCTTTCGAATCTCTTACTAGCTCTTCTTTCAGTTAGTCCTGACGAAGGGTCTCGCCCTGAAACGTTGACTGTGCCTCTTCCAATAGCTGCTGCCTGGCCTGCTGCGTTCACCAGCAACTTTTATGTGTGTTGCTTGAAATTCCAGCATCTGCAGATTTCCTCGTGTTTGCAAATTTCAAGAAGAATTGAATTGAAAAGGAATTCAGCCTGGGTCAACTCCATGCTAATCAATGAATAGGTGTTTCAGAGAGGATAGTCTTGACACATCAGTCTGATGAAAATCCAGTAGTTGGTTCACCTCAAGAAGTTGAATTCCCTTTGCAACAGGCTTTCAACATGGTAAAGAGAAAAGGTACAACTTGTGAAGATCTAGAGTGGGTGCAGAAAAGATTTACTTAAACAAGATGTGAGCTGTAGACTGCAAGATTAGAATGGAAAAGCTTGGCTTATTTTCTTTGGAACAGGGAAAATATAGTGGAGATATGTTAGAGGTGTATAGTTAGGCAGAGTAAATGGAAAGATTGTTATTGTGTATTTAATATTTAAGTAATTTTTGAGTAATATTGTAAATATATTGTTTGATTAAGCATTCTTTGTTTGTTCACATAATGTATTTTGGGTTACATGTAAAAGTATGTGAATAGCATACTGTATGTCATAACATTACCACGTCATAAGAAAGAAGTAGTCAAGTTATCCCCAGCTCTGTGTTTTTCTTTCAATTAATTTTATGTTTTGGAGTTACAAAACATAACACTGGTGATGAGTAAGTTTTGAAATGAACCTGAAGCGATTACCTACCTGTTAGAGCGAGATGGTCGAGTTAAAAAAAGGCAAAAAATTGACAAAATTCATGAGTTCATAAACAGTGAGTACTAAGTGATAATAATACTACATTTTTAAAAATGTAGAAATGGCTGGCTAAATCAGAAAGATAGGCACGATCGATTGCACAACAGATAACTGGATATTGTCTCTAAATTAGTTGAGCAGCATTTTGAAGCAAATTACATAGCCACTGCAAAGCAAGTGCCAGGCTTGCTGAGTGTAATAAGTGGAAAGGCACACAGTATACCTTGAAGTTCAACTGTCCCAACCAAAACAGCCAAATGTGCTTTGCTGATATTGTGAATGTCATGGAGGAACATTTCAAACTGAAAAAACCATTGTTGATTGCAGTACGCTTTAGATTTCATAAGCATGATCCAAAAGAAGGGGAGTCCATTTCAACTTACATGGCTGAATTGAAGAGATTGTCTGAGCATTGTCAGACCAGTGATGGACTTAATGATGCACTGAGAGATCATTTGGTTTGCGGAATCTTACAAGATTGCATTTAAAAACAGCTCCTAACTGAAGCATAACTCACATTGAAAAGAGCAGTTGAAATCGCTGTATCAATGGAAACTGCAGCCAGAGACAAAATTGAATTGCAGTCATAAATGAAAGTGGGCATGAACAAAATTACAACGTCTAAACAGAAACCTTCCTGGCTGAACAAATTCTGTTGCCATTGTTGCAGGGGCTCACATACACCAGACCACTGCAGGTTTAAAGTCAAAACCTGCAGAAAATGCAACAAGGCTGGACATTTTCAAAGAGCATATTGGGCAGACAAAACTAAGTGGACAGCACAGGGAAGAAAAAAGGATAAAAACTCAAATGTAGTTTCAAAAAGAGCACTAATCTGCATGCTAATGATTAAAAAGTCTGATAATGACGAGAGTGACGCAGGACTGATTAGTCTTGAGATTTACTATGTGAAAACTAACAATAAACAAGCAGTATAGCTTACACCAGAAGTGAATGGAAAATTAATTAAAATGAAATTGGACACTGGCTCAGTTGTTCCAGGCATTCCAAAAATATATTTGAACTACATTTCAAAGGTACTGAACTGAAGTCTACAGATATCCAAATAAGAACTTATATTGGAGAAAAGATAACTCCTGTGGGAATGAAATTTGTTAAGTGAAATATAACAACCAATAAGCTACATACACTGGGTGTGTACATGGTAAAAACAGGAGGGCCAGCGTTGTGGGGCTGTATTTGACCGAGACAACTATGACTTCATTGGAGATCCATCCACCATTTGCATGTCATACCCTCTGCAATAGAGTCAAATGAAAGTGAATTAAGAAAGATACTGGATGATGGCACAATATTGTTCAGGGATGGCATTGGAAAACTCAAACATATCAAGGGTAAAATAGTGTCAAGTGAAAATGCCACACCCAAGTTTTACAAAGGCCCTCTGGTTTCTCACACCATCTGTGATCAAGTAGCTAGTGGGCTAGATTGCATGAAGACAGAAGAAATTCTTTCCAAGGTGGAATAGAGACTGTGGACATTGCCACTGGTCCCAGTAGCCAAGAAGAATGGGTCTGTCTGATCTGTGGTGATTTTAAGGTTGCCATCATCCCAGAACTGAAAGTAGATCAACACCCTCTCCCAGGATAGAGAATTTCTTTGCAGAACTTTCTAAAGGGAAACACTTCAGAGAAGTGGACTGAGTCCTACCTACAGATGGAGATGAAAGAAGCATTTGAACTGCTTCTCACCATAAACAGTCACAAAGAGCTTTATCGCTATAATAGGTTTATTTTTGGACTAGTATCTGCACCTGCACTCTGGCAGAAAGCTATGGACCAGGTTCTGCAAGGCTGCCCAGGTACTCAGTGTTACCTGGATGATATCATTGTTACTGCTAAGGATGGCAAGGAATATTTCTAAAATCTGAAGACAGTCTTAAAAAGATTAGAAGATTATGGGCTTAGCGCATGATGCAACAAGTATGAATTCTTTCAACCAAGCATCACTTACTGTGGTCACACCATTGATGATGTGCTGAGAAAATACACGCAGTGGTGGATGCCTTAAGGCCAAAGGATGTGTCATAATCTCAGTCCTTTTTAGGATTTGTCAAATACTATAACAGGCTCCTGCCAAACCTGTTTACTGTGCTCCAGTCCTGAACTCATTACTACAGATTAGGAAGAAATGGCAATGAACAAAGTAGTGAGAGGTGACTTCCTTTAAGTCAAAGGAATTGGTGACATCAGACACCGTACTCACACATTATGATCCACATCAGCCTGAGAAGCCTCTCCTTTTGGTATAAGGTGCAGTCATGTCACAGGTTATGAGTGATATATGTAAGTGAATGCCCCATAGCCTTTGCATCATGTTCTCTTACAGATGCAGAGAAAAATTACATATAGATTGACAGAGAGGCCTTAAGTCTGGTTTGGGGTGTAAGACATTTCAACCAGCGCTTGTATGGGACAGAGTTTTCCCTCATTGTTGATCATCAACCACTTGTGTCCATTTTCAATCCACAGAAGGGTGTTCCACGAACAACAGCAGCGCAAGTGCAGAGATGGGCTTTGTTTCTTGGAGGACACAATTACAAGAACAAATTCAAGAGGACAACTAATCATGGAAAGGCTAATGAATTGTCCCGTTTACCCTTGGAAGAGGAAATACCTGAAATATGTATAATAGAGGACGTATTCTCTCTAATGCAAATCTGAAGTCTCCCTATTACAGCAGAGATAATTCAAAAGGAAACCAGAAAAGACCCCATATTGCTTCAGGTCTACATGTGTAGCAGAAATTCTAGTTCCCCCATTTGTATCAGCATCAGGATGAACTTGCCCTTGACGAGGTTGCTTTATGTGGGGATTGAGAGTTATTGTACCATCCAAGCTGAGAACTAAAGTGTTGGAGGAGCTACACGCCAGTCATCAGATGAAACATCAGCTCAAAGCTTTATCTGGTGGCCTAAGCTAGATCTACAGATCGAGGAGCTCACCATGCGCTGATTGGGATGCCAATGCATCCAGAAGATGCCAAGAACAGCATTCCTCCATCCCCGGGAATAGCCTGCATTGCCCTGGCAGAGGATTCATGTGGATTTTGCCACACCATTCATGGGCACAAATGTCTTGGTAGTAATAGATGCAGCTACAAAGTGGCCAGAAGTGTTCCAAATAGCCTCCACTACAGCTCTGCACACTGTTGATTTGTTGAAAAGCCTCTTGCACTACTTATTTAATTAAAACATTTTAATATATGAATATTTCTTCTTGTAATTTACAGTTACTTATTAATTATCCATTGTACTGTATTGCTTTCACAAAACAAAAAAATTCACAATATATGCCAGTGTTCTTAAATCTGATTCTGATTCTGAGACCTGCAGTCAATGTATCAGAATCAAATGAGGGCTTTCAAAAGGGTGTTGGATAACATTTGAAGGAAAATAATTCATAGAGCTACAGATTGGACAATAAGAGTCAGAATCAGGTTTAATATCACAGACAAATGGAGCGAAATTTGTTGATTTGCAACAGCACTTTATTGCAATACATGATAATTTTTAAAAAATTATAAATTATAATAAGAAATATATTTTAAAAATAATATAAATAAGTTGTGCAAAAAAAGAGAGCAAAGAAAGAAAAATATATTCAGGTAGCGTACATAGGTTCATTGTAGATTCAAAATTCTGATGGTGGAGGAGGAGAATCAGTTCCTGAAACATTGAATGTGTGTCTTCAGGCTTCTGCACCTCCTCTTTGATTGAAGTGGAAGAGAGCATGTTCTGGGTGATGAGCTTCCTTAATGATGGATGCAGCCATTTAGAGGTATTACCATTTTGAAGATGTTTTCTTTGTTAGGGAGGCTAGTGCCTATGATGGAGCTGGCTGAGTTCACAACTTTCTGCAGTTTTTCCGATCCTGTGCCGTGGCCCTTCCATACCTGATGGTGACGTAACAAGTTAGAATACTCTCCACAGTACTTCTGTAGAAATTTACCAATGTCTTTGGTATCATAACAAGTCTCCTAAAATTCAGAAATAACTACAACTGCGGTCATACCTTCTTTGTAATTGTATCAATATAATTGGGCCCAGGATAGATCTTCAGAGATGTTGACACTTAGGAGCTTGAAACTGCTCACCTTTTCCCTGGCTGATTCCTTGATGAGGACTGGTGTGTATTCACTTCCTGAAATCCACAATCAATTCCTTGGTCTTACTGACGATGAGCACAATGTTGTTGTTGTGATACCACTCAACCAGATGGACTATCTCACTCTTCTATGCCTCCTCCTCACCAACAATAGTTGTGTGATTGGCAGATTTATAGTGCTATTTGAGCTATGCCTAGTCACACAGTCATGGGTGCAGAGAGAGTAAAGCAGTGGGCGGAACACGCATCCTGAGTTACACCAGTGTTGACTGTCAGCAAGTTGGAGATGCACTGACTATGGTCTCCCGATGAAGAAGTCAGGGATCCAGTTGCAGAAGGAGCTATAGACGTCCATGTTTTGGACTCAGTGATCTGAATGGCCTTATTCTTTGGGTGACTGGGTCTGGAACAATCAGGGTAAATTGAGGGGATTTAGCTTCCATGTTAGTGAGCAGTAGAATCAAGCAATCACCGATAATATGAAGAGCAGGTAACTAAACTGTGCAGGACTCTGTATGTCAATTTGATCTTATCAGATGATTGCAATCATCTATTTTATATTTCCTGATATGATTAGTGACATGTATCCTGCAAAATATTGCATTTACTCACATATAAGTTTCATGTAAAATTTGCTAGTTCTTCAGCTTAGAATTGAATTCATCTTACTAGAGTGCTTTTCTGTCCATTTTGAAAAGGAAAGAATACTCAAAGAAGTGTTCAATATTTAAAATGAGCGCTCTTATTAGATTGGCCCCAGGGGTATGTTATCCTTTAACTAGATATTAGGTTGTAAGGCATTTTCCAGATTGTAGGTAGTTCATCATTGGGTGTGATTAGTGTTACTGAACCTGAGAGGAAATCTATTGTAGACCTATAAAGCACTGACTTGAAGCTTTATCTTTCTTTGTCTGCATGCATAAATTCCCATGGGCAATGTGCAGATTGGAGTCTGCCTGATCAGGATATTTACATGCCATCCTATCTCCAACCGGAGCGGGCAGCAATTTCACCCCAGATACATAACACTGTTCGGTAAACTGATTTCTTGCAAATAATCTGGAAGGCATCCACACATTATAAATCAATTCATCTGCTGATGTGTGATCCTAATATTATTCATGTGAGATCTTTTTGCCAACTAGTCAGCAAGAACCAGGCCTAGTCATGTGGATAAAGAGAGAAGAGTTTGATATGTGAAAGTAGAGCGCATCATGGAGTGTAAGATCAACTGAGGGAAAAATACTTTAAAATATTAATGTGCAATTCTGCAACGTGGATCACGACCAAAGAAGTAAAAATGGGTATTACTAAGAATAACATTGAAATAAACTTACAAGAAAACCTGAGGAAAAAAACATGTTCAAAGTAAAATTTATTATCAGAGTACACATATGTCATCACATACAACCCTGAGATTCTTTTTCTGAATACATGAAAGAATATAAGAAAAAATAAAATAAGTTTAAATATAAGTTGGCCAAAGGTGTGCTGGTGACAATATTCAGTGACAAAATATCAGCTGTTTCAAACAAAATAATAAACCTTCTATCAATTGAAATGCGTTGAAGGAATGGTTAGAGAGGAAGCTAAACCTTTGACGCAGTATTGCTGGTATTTGAAGGGAAACAGCTGGATTAATTTGGAGTGGCTGAGTGAAGTCTCTGAAATTCACAAACACTCATTTGATTATGCTTGAGACCTGTTAAAATATGGAGGAATATGAGGCTAAATTGTATTTACTTTAATATAAGGTGTCTGATAAGTAAGGCAGATATCCATACAACACATGGTATACAATATTGTAATCACTAAGACAAGACTAAAAGAACAACAGGGTTGGTAACTGGACATCCAAGGATATAGAATCTTCCAGTGTTGGAAGGGTTTGAGGAGATGTAAAATGTAATATTAAATATGGTGTTTATTATACTGGAAAGAATGAGGATATTTGAACTCTTCAAATGTGATCATATGTGTGGAGAGTAACAAATCTTTAGATTATAGGCCTCCCTACAGAAAGCAGGAGATAGAGGATGAGAGATATTGGTGAGTTGGTAAGATGAGTAGGGCAATGGCAGATGGAATTTAATCTGGATAAGTGTGAGATGATATAGTTTGTGAAGACTAGAAAGAATATGGCTTGAGCAATAAATTATAAGGCCTCAGGGAATTTTAGAAACAGCAAAATTCTGAGGGTATCAGCATGTCTAGATAAGGTGTGCCAATATCTACACATAGGTGCTTCATTAGCTGGGTCACTGAATATAAGGGCAGGGAGATTATGGTGTAAACTTCCTAAAACATTGGTGAGGATGCAGCCAGGGTATTGTATGCCTCACGCTGTAGGAAGACAGGATTACACTGTATAGGATGCAGAGATTTAGCAGGACATTTCCTGATTTGGAGTCATAGAATCACAGAATTGTACTACTCTGAAATGGGCTCTTTAGCCCACCATATCCATGCTGACCTTTTTATGTATTTATACTAATCCCAGTTTCCCACCTGAGAGCTATGTCATTTTATGCCATGCCTAATTGCCTGTCTAAATGCTTCTTAAACATAGTAATCGTTTCTGATTTCACCACTTCCTTTGGTATCAATCTACCTTTGAGTAAATAAAAACTCCCCCCACAGATACACTTTTAAAGGACATTCACATGCTAAGAAGAAATTATTAACATTGAAACTAGCTTAATTAATTAATAAATTTTTAAAAAAACACTCCACTTTCTCAAGGCAGCCAAAGTCTCCCATTTATTTTAATGGGAATGTTGTGCTTGCAATAAGCTCAGTAGGCAAGCTTCACTCTGCTGAGAGCTGAGTTGCCTGCAGTGTTTGCCTTGTTCTGTTGGACACCAGTGAGAAATCTATTGGCACAATGCAGTAGTAAGTAGCTGTCCGGGTGGCAGGGCAGAATTGTTGGACTTGCACTGGAAGATGCAAAATACGATGGTGTAGGACTGGAAACTGTGGGCTGTTATGTAAATTGATTGGTTTATTGCCAAGCCGGTTTATTATTATGGCCACATGTACTGAGGTATTGAAAAAAATCTTTGTTTTGTATGGTAACCTTACAGGTTATTTCATTAAAACAGTGTATCAAGGCAGTACAAAGCAAAATACCAACAAATTCAGATTTGGATTCAGATTCATTTTATTTATCACCTGCACATTGAAACATGCAGTGAAATGCATTGTTTACATTAAGAACCAGCACAAGCAATTTAGGGATATGCTGACGGCAGCTCGCAAGTGTCACCACACATTCCAGATTAAGCTAAATCTGAAGGTGTTCTATAAATTATTAAGGATATAAAGAATAATCCAAGGAAAGGTAGGGCTCAGAGGGGTAATCTTTGTGTGGAGCTACAAGATATAGCTGAGATCGTAAACAGATGCTTCTCATCAGTATTCACAAAGGAACCAGACTTTTCGCTGGAGAATTCAGTGAAGGAGTAGGTGAAAGCTTAGTACAAGTCTCCATAGATAGAGAGGAGGTGCTTAATGCCTTAGCAGGCTTAAAGGTGGATAAGTCCCCAGGATCAGATGGGACTTATCCCAGGTTACTGCAGGAGGCGAGGGGAGAGTTTGATGGCAAGCTGAGTGAGATTTGTTGGACACATGCGAGACAACAGATGACTGAAGGATAACAAATGTGGTTCCCCTGTTTAAGAAAGGCTGAAAGGAAAATCTGGGTAACTACAGAGCTGTGACTCTAACATTTGGGTGAAATGGGCTGCAGGAAGGCAGGTATACTTTAATCCAGGCAAATGTGAGGTGTTGCACTTTTGGAACACTAATAGGGATAGGACATATCTCATGAATGGTAGTGTCTTAAAGAGTATTAAGGACCAGAAACATTGTGGGATGGGTGGTAGGGATCCTCAACAATGCTATGGGCCCTTTGTCTGTAATGTTCCCAGTAAATGCCACAAATAGTGGGGCGGAGGACCCCTATGACCCTCTCAGAGGATTATACTGTCATCTGTAAGGTCTTGTGGTCCGCTGCCTTACGGCTTTCGTACCACACAGTGATGCAGCCAGACATGATGGTGCTCATTGTTAGAAAGGGGATGGGGAGCCTTGCACAAGTCAGTCTCCTCAGAAAGTGTGGATGGTGCTGTTTCTTCTTCACTAGTGAGAAAGTGTTGTGGGTCCAGGTTAGATTCTGTGTATACTTTGTGCTCTTCACTCTTTCCATGACAAAGCCATTGATGTGCAATGGAGAGTGGTCGACCTGTGCCTCGCTGAAGTCCACAGTCATCTGTTTTGTCTTGTCCATGTTGAGACTCAGGCTGTTGTTCTCGCACGATTTCACAAGCCTCTCTATCTACTCTCTATATGCTGACTCAACATTGTTGCTAATGAGCCCAAACGCTAGTATCATCAGTGAACCTGGTATTGTGGTTTGAGTTGAATCTGGCAGTGCAGTTGTGAGTCATCATTAGACTAAGAACACAAAGCTGGGGATACTGGATGCTGTCCTCATTAGTCATGGCTTTGAGAACAGAGATAGGGAGAAGTTCAGTGTTTTCACCCTGTAGCAGAAAAGGTTAAGAGTGGACAATGAAGGTATATAAAATTGTGAGGGGTATGGTTAGGGTGGACTGCAGAAAACTTTTCTTCCTATCAGAGGTAGGTAAAATTAGAGAACATAGGTTTAGGGCTAATTAGAAGAGAGTCACATGGACTATAAGAGGAAATTTCTTTGCCCAGAGGGAGGTAAGTACCTGCAATGCACTCCCTTAGAGAATGGTTGAAACTGGTTTGCTGAGAGCACATAAGAAGTATCCAGGTGTACACCGGGCTGCTGAGTTCCTCCAGCATTTGTGTGCATTGCTTGGATTTCCAGCATCTCCAGATTTTCTCTTGTTTGAGAAATGTGATCTAAGTGTCTTTGATTGCTGGTGCCAGATGGGGTGGTTTGAGCATCTGGGAATTCCCGGGGATTTTCACACATAACAAGATGGTGTGAAAAGCAAGAAAACATCCAGTCAGTGGCAATTCTGTGGGCAAAAATGCCATGTTAATAAGAAAGGTCAGGGGTGAATGGCCAGATTGGTTCAACCTGACAGGAAGGCGACAATAACCAAAATCACCGTGTGTTCCAATATTGGTGGGCAGAGGAGCATATCTGAATGCACAATACATCGAACCTTGAAGAGGATGGGCTACAGCAGCAGAAGACCATGAACATACATGTACAGGAGGTAGCTAAAAAAGTGGCAACTGAGTGTAATGTCACACCACTCTTTAAGAAAAGAGGAAGGCAGCAGAAAGGAAATTATAGACCAGTTAGTCTGACCTCAGTGGTTGGGAAGATGTACAGAGGAGATGTTAGGGGTAAGTTTTTTACACAGAGAGTGGTGAGTGCGTGGAATGGGCTGCTGGTAGCGGTGGTGGAGGCAGAAACGATCGGGGCTTTTAAGAGACTCCTGGACGGCTACATGGAGCTTAGAAAAATAAAAGGCTATGGGTAAAGATAGGGACGTGTTCAGCACAGCTTTGTGGGCCGAAGGGCCTGTATTGTGCTGTATGTTTTCTATGTTTCTATGTTGGAGTCAATTGTTAAGGATGAGGTTATGGAGTAACTGGAGACACAGGACAAGATAAGACAAAGTCAATATGGTTTCCTTCAGGGAAATTCTTGCCTGACAAACATGCTGGAGTTCTTTGAGGAGATTACATGTAAGATAGATAAAGGGGATGCAGTGGATGTTCTATATTTGGACTTTCAGAAGGCCTTTGACAAGGTGCCACTCAAGAGGCTGCTTACCGAGTTAAGAGCCCATGGTGTTACAGGAAAGTTACTGGCATGGTTAGAGCACTGGCTATTTTGTAGGAGACAGCGAGTAGGAATAAAAGGATCCTTTTTCAGGTTGGCTGTCAGTGACTAGTGGTGTTCTGCAGGGGTCAATGTTGGGACTACTTCTTTTTATACTGTATATCAATGATTTAGACAAAGATATAGATGGCTTTGTTGCCAAGGTTGCAGATGATACAAAGATTGGTGGAGGGGCAGGTAGTATTCAGGAAACAATTAGGCTGCAGAAGGACTTAAACAGATTAGGAGAATGGGCAAGAGATTGGCAAATGAAATACCATGTGGAAAATGCATGGTCATGCACTTTGGAAGAAGAAATAAATGTGCAGACTATTTTTTAAATGGGGAGAAAATCCAAAAATCTGAGATGCAAAGGGACTTGGCAGAACACCCTAAAGGTTAACTTGCAGGTAGAGTCAGTGGTGAGGATCGCAAATGCAAGACTAGCATTCATTTCAAGAGGTCTAGAATACAAAGGCAGGGATGTGATGCTAAGTCTTTTTCAGGCACTGGTGAGGCCTCACCTTGAGTATTGTGAACGGTTTTGGGCTCCTCTTTTAAGAAAAGATGTACTGGCATTGGAGAAGGTTCAGAGGAGGTTCATAAGGATGATTCCAGCAATGAAAGGGTTATCATAAGAGGAACGTTTGATGGCTCTGGGTCTGTACTCGCTGGAACTTAGAAGGATGAAGGGCCGTTGAAAGCTTTTGAATGTTGAAAGGCCGAGAGGAAGTAAATGTGGAGAGGACGTTTCCCGTGGTGGGAGAGTCTGGGACAATAGGACACAGACTCAGGATAGAGGGGCCTCTATTTAAAACAGAGATGTGGATGTGGAGAAATTTCTTTAGCCAGAGAATGGTGAATTTGTGGAACTTGTGGAATAGTTTTGAAATCTATTGAGGCTTTGTAAGTTGAAAAAGAAGAGAATACAAGAATCAAGATAGATTTCAGAGGTACTGGTGATGAGCTGCAAGTTGAGATGCTGAAGGGAACCAAGTAGTGAAGTAGTATTGATACTACAGTGCTGATAAGGTAAGTGAAGAATAGTGTTTGTCAGACCAGCAGAGCAACTAAATTTAAAATAGTTGAAAATAAACAACAAATTGTCATTAAGGAGACTTTCCTTACAAATGAAAGACTATTTTTGGAAGGTGAGAGGTACAATAATCATAGATTTCAGGGAAAACTAAGATGTAATTGGATATTGAATTGGTTGAGTTGAAGCACTAGAGACCATTTGAGCAAATACCTTTATTCGTTCTTGAGTCATGAATGACTCAAGTTAAAATTCTCTTAAAGTTCTGTTTCATTATCAAGCATAGAGACATTAGAAAGAGGAACCAGAATAGGTAGTGATTGATATGGCTGATCTACTATCATGGCGCCATTTTCCTGCATTAATGGCATATTCATTGATTCCCTTTATATCCAGCATTTCAGGACACATGAGATTGAAAGATTCAGAGATTAAAAGTACATTTATTATCAACGTATCAACTTGTACAGTGCCATAAATTGCCATGTGGAAAAGGTCCCAGAAGCCTAATAACCTGGGACCATTGCATATGCTAATTATAGCTGGAGGCAGGAAGGAATGTCCACCATCTATTATCCAAACGTGCTAATCTTGCCACCTCTATTCTCATCCCAGTCATTAATATATATGACAGACAAAAGTAGTCCCAGCATCATTCACTTTGGTACTGCACTCAAAAATCACCTTTCTACCACTAACACCTACCTCTTAGTTTTGAATCAACTTGCCTCGGCCCTGTCTGCATTAAACTTCTAAACCAGCCTATCATGTATGAATTTGTCAAATGCTTACTACAATCCATATATGTTATGTCAGTGGTCCCCAGCCTCCGGGCCGCAGACCAATACCGGCCCGCGAAGAATGCAGCGGTGCAGCGGTAGACGGAACGCACCCAGCACATCTTTAAGAAAAAAGCCGAAATAAACAAGCTAATTAAATAGGTGCCACCCAGCATGTAAATGTCGGCACAGATCAGAGGCGATTGCCGATTGCGTCGCCTCTGATTTGGGCCGACGTTTACGTGCTGGGCGGCACCTAATTAATTAGCTTGTTTATTTCGGCTTTTTTCTTAAAGATGTGCTGGGTGCATTCAAGCTACTGCTGCACCGCTGCATTCTTCGCGGCCCGGAATTTGGGGACCACTGGGTTATGTGCTCCACCCTGCCTCCTTCGACCTTCTTCCTCAAAAAGTTCAATCAAATCAGTGAAACAAGCTCTCCCCACACACAGTGCTATACTGACGATCCCTGATCAGCCTCTGTCATTTTAAATACACATAAATCCTATCCCTTATGATTTCCCCCAGTATATACCCTACTACTGAGCTCACTAGCTGTTGGATTTCTGCTTTATTCCTGCTGCCTTTTTTAAAATAAGAGAACAACATTAACTGTCCTCCAATCTTCTGGCAAAGATATTTCATCATTCTTTTTGGCCCTCCCAATTTCTTTCTTAGGTTCTTTCTTACATGAATTATATTCTTCAAAAGACTTCCTTATTTCCAGTTGCTCATACCTGCATATGCTTCCTGATAAAATCTTTAATATCCTTTGTCATCCAGGATTTAATAAACTCGCCATCTTTGCCTTTCATGCTTAATAGAATTTGCTGGCCCTGAAATTTTACTGTCTCTCTTTTCAAAGCTTATTGGTTAAACTGCAGGCATCTTCTCCCAATCTACTTCTGCCAGATTCTCTCTTATGCTATTGGAATCAGCACTCTTCATTTTAAGCCTAAACTTGAGGAACAACCTGTAGCTTTATACAATTATCTTAAAATGTATAAAATGATGGCCACTGTTCCAAAAATGGCCCCCCACCAACAATACCACCAATCCAATTTTGTTTCTTAAGATATATGAAATACTGTACATCTCTTCTATGAAAATATACATTGACTCAAAGAACACTCTTGGAAGTATTTAACAAATTCCACCTCATTTAAGATACTTGCACTATGATAATCCAATATTTAGAAAGTTAACATGCCCCCACTATAATCCTACATCGTTCTTTCTGCGACTTGTTTACATATCCGTTTCTCTAATTCCTGCCCTGAGGCCTATACTGTAAGCTAAACAATGTGCTCATCGCTCATTCACTTTTCCACAATTGTAGTGATCGCTACCTGGGCTGTAAGACGACCTGTGCTCTAAGCTTATCTGCCAGCGCTCCCATGCTCCCTACCCTGCCTCTGTCTGCTCTGCCCACTGGATTTGCTTGGTTTATCTCCTACGTACATCTAACCAGAAGACCACAATCTGTGCAGATTGGAAATAACATCCCACCTTGCTGATGATCAATAATGGTGTACCTCAGGGATCTGTGTTTAGCCCACACTAAACTCTCCTCCCTCTACACCCATGACTGTGTGGCTAGGTGTAGCTCAAGTGCCACTTATAAGTTTGCTGATGGTACAACTATTGTTGGCAGAATTGCAGGTGGTGACGTGAGGGCGTTCAGGAGTGAGATATAGCAGCTAATTGAATGGTGTCATAGCAACAACCTTGCACTCAACATTAGTAAGACCAAAGAGCTGATTGTAGACTTCAGAAAGGGTAAGATGAGGTAACACGAACCAATCCACAGAGGACTGAAGTAAGCTGCAGCTCCACAATGGGTACGAAGTTTTGTAGTATCCAAGACATCTTCAAGGAGCGGTGCCTCAGAAAGGTGGTGGCCATTATTAAGGACCCCCACCACCCAGGACATGCCTTCTTCCTATTGTTACCATCAGAAAAAAGGTACAGAAGCCTGATGGCAGACACTCAGCGATTCAGTATCAGCTTCTTCCCCTCTGCTCTCTGATTTCCAAATGGACATTGATCTCATGAACACTAACTCACCACTTTTTTTCAAATTTCTGTTTTTGCACTACTTTTTGCACAAATTTCGTGACACGTCCTGGTGATATTCTGATTCATCTTCCACCTTGCTGCACTAGTGTGCTGTCCATTCCCTGCCAGATCCTCCCAAGTAGTATGAACAAACTTCCCTGCAAGGATCTACCCTTCTTGTAAAGATGCCATCTATCACAGAAGCAATTCCAGCGATCTATGTACCTAAAGCCCTCCCTCATGCACCAGACCTTCGGACATGCTTTCATCTGCCCTGTCCTCCTATATCTCTTTTTCTAGTACATTTTTACTCCCTCACATTGTGGTATGGATTTAAGATTTAAATAAGTTCTTAAAATTCTACATTTGCCAGAAGAAACCCATTGATTATTTAGATTTACAAAATTTAAGTTGGATAACATTGTGATATTAAACATTTAGAACTGCAAGGCGTTCCCATTTTGCAATGAGCAACAATTTGCATTAAAGTTATATACTGTGAGTAGAGATCTGTTGAAAACCAGAGAAGTTCAAAAGATCTCCAATCTACTTCCTGTCAAGTTTGGTTTATAATGAATAGGAGAAATCCATTAGTGTTTTTCTATGTGATTTGTATTTGCATACCCTACTTTGATTTTCTGTCTCTCTCTTGTTTATCGTCTTTCTCTCTCACTCACACACACACACAGACTGTGTCTCTCCATCTGTTTTGTTCCACTCCCTGTACTATCCTCAGCTCCAAATAGTGAATCCCTGGCCACTGGTGGAGGATACTAAAGTTGGGTCAAAGTTGGCTTTGGTGTGGTGGTACATAGTGCAGGAGTTCAGATAGATACTAAGAAGGGAGGAGGCAAGGGGAAGGGGTGGGATACAAAGGGTGGTATTGCGATGCATGCACTACTATCCCAGCTACTCTTTCCAACTAATCTGTGAACTAATAGGAACCTGACATAAATGTCGATGTTGTAAGTAACCAAAATGTAAATTGACAGCTAGATATCACATTAAGTAATGACAACCAGCATTGATGAAAATACCAGGAGGCACAAGGTACAGGAAGTGTATTGTTTGTGAAAAATGTAATCATGGTGACATGGTGAAGACAACTACACTGATTAAATTCCATTGAAAAGGGTAATATCTGGCTGAGACCACTTGTAAAGTTGCAAATAAGTCAATAAAAAGATTGAAGATGCGAGAAAAGCTGAGCAGGTTAGCCAGTATCTATAGCAAGAGAAACAGTTAGTATTTCCGATCGAAGACACTCCTTTCAATCTTCATTCTGATTCTTCCTTCCTCTTTCTGGATTCTCAGCTTCCAGTTCAGGATATTAGTTAGTGATAAGCTTTGATTGCAAGCACATGGGCTCCCACAGCTGCCTTGTCTATATTTCCACCTATTCTGCCTCCTTTTCTATGGATCCTGTGCCATTTTCCCCATTCTTCTATCTCTGTGTCTCTGCTCCAAGAATAAAACTTTCACTGAGATGTCTTGGAGATTTCTTCCTTCCCCCGTGGTTTCCTCTCTGCCTTGCTCAGCAGAGCCTTTGGCCATATCTCCCATTTCCCATGCCTCGCTCTCACCTTCTCTCCTCTTTTACAGCAAAAGGAGAGAGTTTCCCTTGTGTTCACTTTCAATTCTCAATTCATCTCTTGAAGTTACAGCATCTTCAATGAGACTTGACATTCTCCCCTCCACTTTCATCTGGACACTCTGGACTATCCTTCCATCTCCATCCGTGACTCCCCTTCTCATGGCACTTCCCCAGGCAACTTCAGGAAATGCATCGTCTGTCCTTTCACCTCTTTTGCCCCACCATGCATGATCCAAGCGGTCCTATCAGATGTAGAATTGACACACTTGCACTTCTTCCAATCTACTGTGCTGCACTTGGTGATCAAAATGTAGTCTCTGTGACAAGGAGAAAGCAAAGACAGATAGAGTTATGGATTATAGAGTCATGCAGTATATAAATCCAATGCACACAGACTGGGTGACTGCTTTGAGAAGCAGGCACGCAGTCTGTGTGTACACCTTTCTAGCCCATTTTCTTATTCTGCATTCTGCTCCTCCCTTTCCAATCCTGATAAAGGGTCACAGCCTGAAACATTGACTGGTAATTTACCTCCATTGATGCTGTCGGATTTGCTGAGTTCCTCCAGCATTTTGTGTACTTGTTGCTCAAGATATCCAGAATCTGGAGAATCTCATGTGTTTGTGGCCCAGATCTTCCTGTCACTTCCATTTTTCCACGCCACTTCCACTCTGACCGATATACTGTATGTTGGATCTCTGACACTGTCCTAGCAATGCCTAATAAAGGAGCCATAACTCTGGGAACTTTACAACCTTCTGGACTGAAATCTGCAACTTTGGGTAATTTATTCAGATAACTGATAACTAACATCAAACTCTATGCTTATTTTTAATCTAATTATCAGAACATGAGATCAGGAGAAACCCAAGTAGGAGCAGGTCATTTGTACCTTCTTTGGTAGAATTACAATAAGATAATTGCTGATCTATTACCTTAGTGCAATTTTCCTGCTCTATCTCCATATTTCTCGGTTTCCTAATTTTCAAAAACTTGTTCGATCTAAAGTATACTTAGCAGTTGGTTCCTTTACAGTCCTCATGGCTAGAGATTCACAGACAGCAGGCTGTCATTATGTAGTGAGATCAAAACCAATTCATTTTAAGTTTTATTTCTGTGATTCCTTTCTCATGCCTTCACTCACGCTGCAGGGTCTTAAGTCCACGCAGTTCATATTATTGGTTGTCCACAAAAAAAAAAATTGCCATATAGTGTTAAGTTACCAATTCAAGCTATTTGGTAACACCAAGCAAAGAAATGAATCAATTCAATGGAAACTCTAAGGAGCAGAAATGTCAACTTAATATTCCAGGCTATAGAATCCTCTCAGTTCAGCATTCCAGGGTATAGAACCTTCATGTATGATGAGGGTATTTGGTAACATTTGGTACATTATTTGTATGGTAGGCACAGTATTGAGTAAGTCTGGCAATATGCAATTTTAATTGAATCTTTTAATTGAAAACGATATTAAGACATGGGATAGGAGCAGAATTAGGCCATTTTGCCTATGAAGTCTGCTCTGCCATTCCATCAAGATTGATTTATTATCTTGCTCTACTCCGTTCTCCTGCCTTCCCCCATAACCTTTGATATCTTGACTAATCATGAACCTATCAACCTCTGCTTTAGATATACCTAATGAGTGAGCATCCACCGTTGTCTGTGGCAATCAAATTCGCAGATTTACCTCCCACTGACTACAGAAATTTCTCTTCATCTGTGCTCTAAAGGGGCGTCCTTCTATACTGAGTCCGTGCTCTGTGGTCCTAGATTCCTCCACTATAGGAAACATCCTCTCTATGTCCATTCCGTCTAGGCTTTTCAATATTCAATAGGTTTTTATGAGATCCCCCCACCCCCCCATTCTTCTAAACTCCAAGGAGTACATGCCAAGAGCCATCAAACAGTCCTCATATGTTAATCCTTTCATTCCTGGAATCATTCTCTTGAACCTCCCCTGGACCCTTTAGAATGCCAGCACATCCTTGCTTAGACAAGGGACCCAAAAGTGCTCACAAGTACTCTAAGTGTGGTCTGCCCAATATTAAATTGAATGTTTCTGGTCTATATCTATATTACTGTACAAATTAAATAAACTTGAAAGCATAACTCAATAAAAAGGATAAAAACTAAAAATCATTTGTTGCTATGAATGTCATAAAAATCACTTTTCAAATTGTATAATTGTGAGTAGAAGCAGCAATAAGGATAGAAAATAGCAATCAAACAAGGAATGAGAGAAAAGTTAGACAATAAATTACATCAAAGTGCTAGATTTCAGTAGAGAGGTGGAGGAGGATGACAGGATGTTGCTTGTTAGATTTAGTGGAACAGATGGAAAGAACAGAAATAAGAGGTGGAAGGGAGATATCATAATTAAATGAATCAAAAATATTCAAAATGCTTAAGAACATATGCCTGGAAACCAGTGCAATGTGCCCGGACACAATGGCTGTTTCAGATTTAGCCCACCAGGTAACACTTCAGCTGAAAAAATGTAGCTAAAAACAAGTGCGTGTGTGTGTATACAGGGTGGGGGGCGGGGGTGGTGGTTGTGTTTGGAGCGAATGAGTGTGTTGGTGGGTGGTCTAAACAAGAACGTAAATAATTTCCTTGCCTTGCAGGCTTCCTAGTTAACCCTGGGATAACAAGGCTCCAGTTCCCTGCAGTGCTCCTGAAAGAACATTGCATGAGGAATGTCGATACTCCAAGTATCCCTATTATGAAAGTCTCATTGGGTTTCCAAGAAGGATTGATGACAGGGAAACCTTGGGCAAACTTTCTGATTGAGGTGAAATGGTTGCTACTGTGTTTCATACCAGAAAAAAAGATTCAAATTTCATTTGGGAAATGTTGAACTAATATCATTACACAGATGACCTTCCAAGGGAAGTGTTATCATGTGAAATTGCTGCTCATAATTTGCAGTGAAAACTAGACATTTTTGAATTATTAGTCCCTCCTGATTGGTATATGGCCAACGTGCTTTGCCCACCATCATTTCCTTAGCCTTTTATATCACCTTGAGTTTCATCAGTCCGCTCAAAACTCCCCTGCAACCTCTATGTTTTTTGTCCCTAGTTAAGCATTCAATGATTAAATGATTTTATTCAAAGAATGCATAATTCTTTTCAAGGTATGTGATGCAAACTTAATCAGTGACAATTACAAACCAATTGTCTTAATCTCAAAAATATTAAGTGATTGATTATTTGCAAAATGAAACATGGCACAAAAATATGGAGTTTACCTTCAATATGGCCAACTGGACACTTTCAATTTGAGCAGTATATGCCTTATCAGGTTCCTTTCTTTATTAAATAAGTTTTTTTTTTAAATAAAGAGCTTATTCTAAAACATTGTATCCAAAAAAATCTAATTTTTAAATTAGCAATTAGAGAGCATATTCTATTTTTTGATTAAATATTGGAAACCTGGGTTGTAATGTGTATTTGTAAATATTGGTGGGTAGGATGCTGTTACTTCACACTTTTGAACTTGTTATCTGTTTTGTTGTGGAGGTTGTTGATACCTTGCTCAGGTGTTGGTATATTTGTAATAAATTTGCAAACTGTGAATTTGGGCTCATGAATATTGATGATTTTGCAGTAGTCTTCAACATATATTTCTTTCAACTAAACTTGACTTTGTAACTGACAGTGAGCAACATAAGAATTTTAGGAACTCGAGGAGCCATTTGGTCCCTTGAGCTTTCTCCAACATTGAACAAAGATCGGACAATCATTAATGTGATTTTTTTTTACCACTTCCCCATTTCCCTTAATTGCATTAATATTCTAAAAATATATGAACTTAGTTTTGAGAGTCAAAGACAGAATAGTTAATTATTTAGGAAAGGGGGAAATAATACAGTCAACATCATTCTATGCAAGGTAAATTTTGTTTGACAAATTTGCTCAAGTTATTTGAGGATGTAACAAATAGCGTTGATTCAGGAAAACCTGTAAATATTTTTCACAAGAGATGCAAAAGAATGTGCAAATGGTGAAAATCTTGAGCAAAACATATAAATGCTGGAAGAACAGAACAGGTCAGGCAACATCAATGGAAAGAAATAAACAGCCTATTCCCTCCATAGATGCTGCCTGACTTGCTGAGTTTCTCTAGCTTTTTGTGAATGTTGGTGTTACCACAAGATCACGATGCAGGGTCTTCACACAAAAAAGTCGACCGTCCCTCTACCCCCCCAAGACGCTGCCTGAACTGCTAATTTTCTCCAGCAGTTTGCCTTTTGCAGCTTCCAAGTATGTGAGGCCCTTCGTTGGTTGGGGTTGACCATGGATGTTGCATCCAAGCTGTCTGTTTATGCAAGTCGGTATGATATGGAGGGCAAGCTGTTGCCCATGCAGCAGGCTTCCCCTCTCCACACAGCTGATGAATCCAAAGGTAGAGACCTGTACAGTTTGACACCAGCGGCATCGCAGGAGTTGCCAGTCAGCTTTGAACTCAGCATAAGACTGCATTAGGTGTGTTGCTTGAATTTCCAGCATCTGCAGTTTTCCTCGTGTTTGCGTTCTTAAATCCGTCAGGCTCAGTAGCTCAGTAGCTCAGCCATATGTCAAGGCCAGGGGCTGGATTTGGTTTTCAGAAGCTAGTTGAGATGCATGCTATTGGAGGTAATTAATAGGTAATGGGAGCTTATCCGCATTAACCTCCCCCAGCCCCCAACCTGAAGGAGCCTCTATGTGTAGTGCATTTAGGTTTTCAAAAGGCATTTGAAAAGGTACCACGTAAGAGGCTGGTGTATAAATTAAAAGCCCATGGTATTGGAGAAGTATATTAGCATGGAATAAAAACCGGTTGCCTCAGAGAAAACAGAGTTGAAGTAAATGGGTACTTTTTGGATTCAACTAAACATTGAATTCAGAAAACATAGATTTGCTAAATACCTTCATCCTTGAAATTTTTGGGAATTTGCAGCAAATTTGCATTTTTCTAACAGATCCCATGAAGAATCCAGATGTCTAAGTATTGTGGAAATTCATAAGCTGGAGAAACAACACATTTTTGACCGGCATACATTTAAGGATTGTAAACCTGGTGACATTTTCCCATAAGTTTTGACAAAATTCTGCTTCCCCAGAGGAGGAACTAGGCTGTGTCCACAATTTTCTACAATTCCTTGTGGTCTTGGCCCATCTGAATAGGTTGCTTTCAATTGTGCATCTGTATAAAAATGGTGATGGTCAATAGGGAATGCTAAATTTCCTTAGCCTCCTGAGGAAGTAGAAGCACATGTGCTCTTTTTGGCCATAGCATCTACATGGTTGGACCAGGACAATGTTGGATTCAACTGCATAAATTAATTGTAATTTTCTTTGCAGTTTAACAATAAATTATCTGCTTGCATTTTAAGTAACTGTTATATATATTACAGTTTAATATGCCTCTAGTTGTTATAATTCTGGAAGCTTTTTAGCTTCTATGTTCAGAATAAGTATTTTCTAATTGGATTATTCTTATCTATGGAATTTTTCATATCTTCATGGTATAAAAGTAGTTGATTTGTGCCAGGTACCATTTTTCTTTCTTTACCTTCACTTCTTCAAGTAATAAACTTCTGTCCCTGTTTGCTTCAACTTCCCTTTGTTATATAAATTCTGAATAAAACAATTCCATTTAAACCTTGGATTTAAATACCAGAATCCAGCAAGTTATTAGTGGTACTTCCACTTAGCAACTTGAAGCTCTCAACTATCTCCACCTCATCTCAATTAATACACGTAGGAATGTTTGCTCTACTGTGCTCCCTGAAGTCATTGACCATCTCTTTTGTTTTGCTGACAATTGAGAGAAATGTTGTTGTCTTGACTCCATGCCACTGGGCTCTTTATCTCCTTCATGTACTCCATCTTATTGTTATTTGAGATCCAGCCCACTACGCTGGTGTTATCTGCAAACTTATTGATGGAATTAAAGAGAATGTAGCCACACGGTTTTGTGTACATAGGGAGTAGAGATTTGAGGATGCGATGCCTATCAACAGAATGATCTATGACTTTGATAGTTGAACACAGGACAAAATAGCCATGTGCCTGCTTGCCACACGATCTTGCTTGTACCTGGTCTGACAAGCTATGCAAGCAGTGGTAGTCCAAGTCAGTTGTCCTGGCCAGTTTGAAATTATCTTAGAACTGATTAATGCTTTCAAGCAAGTTGTGCCATCTTCTGAAGAAAATGCAAAACCATGGCCCCAAATACCCTTTCAGATGAACAAAAAAGTAACCAAAGCACATTATGAAAAGGGACAATGATGTTTCACTGAGTGTCCTGGGAAATGCTTATCTCTCAAATGTCATTACTATATAGATTATCTGGTCATTATTCTACTGCATTTAATATCTCATCTGAAGATCACCACCTTCAGCAGTGGAACTGAACCCAAAATATTCAGCCTCAGAGTCAAGAGATCTACTCAATAAATTGACATTGCTGACTAGGAAATGCAGGATAGGCTCTGAACCTATGGTGATGGTGCAATTTTACCTGATTAAAGTATATAAAATTATGAAAGGTCATGCAAGTCGGCAGGATGGTGAAGAAAGTGTTTAGCATGCTGGCCTTCATCAGTCCGATCATCAAGTTTAGAAGTAGGGACATTTTGTTGAAGTTATATAAGTCACTGTTGAAACCATGCTTGGAGTATCATATAGATAGATAGATAGATAGATAGATATACTTTATTGATCCTGAGGGAAATTGGGTTTCGTTACAGCCGCACCAACCAAGAATAGAGCATAAATATAACAATACAAAAACCAGAAACAATCAAACAACAAAATGCAAACTATGCCAGATGGAAAAAAGTCCAGGACCAGTCTATTGGCTCAGGGTGTCTGACCCTCCACGGGAGGAGCTGCAAGTTCGATGGCCACAGGCAAGAACGACCTCCCGTGCTGCCCAGTGTTGAATCTCGGTGGAATGTGGCCGAAGTCCAACAGTAAAAAGTTCAATATCCGGTCTACAAACACGTTCCTCAATCGTAATATGACCCGGATTGCACCATCTGTTGTTAACCAGAACAGTAAGCACCCAACTCCTTTACACTTACCGTTCTCCGTGCACTTCCGGTCAGCCCAAACGGTCCGGAAGCTGTCCAGGGAGAAGTTTTGATCGTGTATGTCCTTGTGCAGCCCCGTTCCAGTGAAACATGTCACACTGCACTCCCGAAATGTTCTCTGACACCTGGCTAGCGTCGTGAACTCGTCCATTTTATTACCCACCGAACTCCTCTTCTCCATAAGTCTCTGTTGTCTCGACCCGGTCCTCTTTCCTCAACTTTGTGATCCTCCTCTGCATCCTCTGTGTGTTTTCCTCCAGATTTCAGCAGGGGTGTCCGCTGCTCTCCTCAGTAAACCGGCCGGCATTAGCGCAATCAGCTGGTCCCTGGAATACACAATGCTACCATGCTTCTGTCCCGCGTGTCGGGATGTAAACATTTCCAGTGCTAAAAACCCAAATAAAACTCTCTCCACCAGCATGTTAGGGAGGGTGCAGCTTCGACGTGTTACCGTGAAAAAAAAATACAAAAAATAACGTAAGTTAAAAAGTAAGAAGGAAAAAGTAAGAATCCGATCGGAACAGCTGTAACAGACTGCATGCACGACCAGCGCATGCACACTTTAGTCACTCTGTTATAGGAATCAGAATCAGAATCAGTTTTAATATCACCGGCATATGTCGTGAAATTTGTTGTTATACGGCAGCAGTACATTGCAATACACAATAGTAATAACTGTGAATTATAGTAAGTATATAAATATATTAAATAGTTAAATAAGTAGTGCAAAAAAAGTAGTGGGGTAGTGTTCATGGGTTCAATGTCCATTCAGAAATCTGATGAGAGGGGAAGAAGCTGTTCCTGAATCATTGAGTGTGTGTCTTCAGGCTACTGTTCCTCCTCCCTGTTGGTGGCAATGAGAAGAGGGCATGTCCTGGGGGATCCTTAATGAAGGATGCCACCTTTTTGAGGCATCGCACCCTGAAGGTATCCTGGATTATATGGAGGCTAGTGCCCATGATGGAGCTGACTGAGTTCACAGCTTTTCACAGCTTCTTTCAATCATGTGCAGTAGTTTCTCCCCCATTCCAAACAGTGATGCAGCCACTTAGGATGCCCTCCATAATAAATCTGTAGAAATTTGTGAGTGTCTTTGGTGACCTACCAAATATCCTCAAACTTCTAATGAAATGTAGCCACCATCATGCCTTCTTTGTAATCGCATCAATATGTTGGGCCCAGGATAGATTTTCAGAGATATTAACATCCAGGAACTTGAAATTGCTCTATCGCTCTCCCCACTTTTGATCTCTCCCTGAGAACTGGTGTGTGTTTCCTTGTTTTACCCTTTCTAAAGTCCACAATCAGTTCTTTAGTATTACCAATGTTCAACTAGCTGATATATCTCTCTTCCATATGCCCTCTTGTCTGAATTTCTGTCAACAACAGTTGTGTTGTCAGCAAGCTTATAGATGGCATTTAAGCTACAACTTAGCCACACAGACATGGGTGTAAAGAGAGTAGAGCAGTGGGCTAAGCACACATCCTTGAGGTGCACCAGTGTTAATTGCCAATGAGGTGGAGATGTTATTTCTGATCCTTGCAGACTGTGGTCTTTTGGTGAGGAAGTCCAGGATCCATTTGTAGAGGGTGGTACAAAGATCCAGTTTTTGGAACTTTTCAATCAGAACTGTGGCAATGATTGTGTTCCACGCAATAAACAGCATCCTGACATATGTGTTAGTATTCTTCAGGTGATCCGAGGCTGATCAGGTGATGAGGAGCCAATAAGATCACATCCAGCATAGACCTATTGTAGTGATAGGCAATTTGCAGTGGGCCAGGTTGTTACTGAGATGAGAGTTGATTCTAGCCATAACCGACCTCTCAAAGCACTTCATCACCGTAGATTGTGAGCGCTACTGAACAGAAGTCATTAAGGCAGCTCACCCTGCTCTTCTGGGACACTGATATGAGTGTTGCCCTTTTGAAATCCAAAGGGCAAAATAGTAAGTACTCAAATGCTAAATCACAAATCCCCCATAAAGGAAAATTTCTATTGGTATCAGTCTACCAAGCTTTTACTTAATAGGTTTGACTTCATTTCTTTACTGTTAAAAACATTTTGGGCTCCAGATGACATCACTTACCTGTTTCGATCAGCATCCTTGGCCACTCAAACAGAAATTACAGTGTCAGCAAGTGAGATTCCCTGGGACCGTTGTAATTGTACATCTGTGCTATTTCCATTGGTTTAAATTTGTAGAAATTTCCTCTTCTCCTCAGGTGATACAACCTGGTTAGTAATGGGATAAGAAGGCTCGAGACAATGAATTATATCTTTCTCTACTAAACCCTTCGGTATATTGAATGATGTTGCACTTCCTGGGGAATGTTCTTGTGCTTCCTTCCCATCTGCTCCTCCAGCAAAGAGATGTCATTTCTGTCAGAGGCATTTTCAGGTGTAGAGTTAAATTAAATGTGTTTCCTGGCAAACACAAACGTGTTGTTAGATGTTACTAATTACATTTAAAGTAATACCAACAACCTAGATCAGAAAATTTGGGGGATGAAGCTAACCCAGCCTTGTTTAAATTAAAATTCACTTCACTGGATGCTGACCCCTTTTAAACCCAGAAGACTCTATTTCTCAAACAGCTAATCTGCTGGTATTTTGTCTGCAGGTTGCTGTTTCCCAAGAGACCTTGTCATTACTTTGAAGGTTAGAAATCAATAAAAGCTCTGGCTAATCTCTGTGCCACATTACTGAGCACCAATATATGTGTGAGTATATATGATACTAGCCTAGTATCTGTTGGTTATCATTGGGACAATGTGGTAGTGTGACGCTGTTACAACACCAGAAACCCGGGTTCATTCCGCTGCTAACTGTGGGGAATTTCTATGTTCACCCCGTGACTGAGTGGGTTTTCTCTGGGTACTCCAGTTTATTCCCATATTCCAAAGAAGTACGGGTTAGTAAGTCACTAACTGTAATGGGTGTAAATGATTGACATGGTCTCGTTGGGTGGAAAGGCCCTGTTACCCTGCCCTATCTCTAAAATAAAAAAGAATCATCATCAAATTGATGTGTGTCTGTTCCACTGCCCACTGTCCGCTGGTATCACGAAGGCTGCCACCCCACACTTTCAGCTTCAATCTGAATGCTGGTGCTCTCTGTGTGAAGTTGGGAAGTTCTTCTCCTGAATGCGCCAGTTACCTCCCACATCCCAAAGACTTGGTATAGTCTTCCCCATTCCTTTCAAGTCCTGATGAAGTGCCTCGGCTCCAAACATCGGCTGTTTATTGCCCTCTATAGATGCTACCTGACCTGTTGAGTTCTCTAGCATTTTTTGTATATTACTCTGGATTTCCAGCATCTGTTGAATCTGTTGTGTGTATCACTTGTTCAAAGACAGAAGTTCAAAGGTTCATTTTATTATCAAAGTGTGTCTGCAGAATACAACTCTGAGATTTATCTTCTCCAGATAGCCATGAAATACAGAAAAACCGTGAAAGTTGTTGAAAGAAAATACAACAACCCCACCCCCCAGCACGATAAAGAAAAAGAAACAAAACTTACAAGCCCTCCCTCCCACTTTACCCCCACACACAAAAACTAACAGATCACCCACCTGGACACCGTAGATAAAACATCAAACCCCTAACCCCAAACCCCTCCCATGCAAAAAAAAAGCAACAATAACATCGAACCTCTAACCTCTCTCACACACAGAATCTAATAGATTTCTAACACAGAAAATTACCAACAAGAATATCAGACATCAAAACTTCAACCCCTCTCCTGTCCAAAAAAGTAGCATAATACATATCCGCTAATCGGCAACAAGAAAGAAAACACAGAAGAAAACATTTGTTACTGGTGTTTGTTGATCATCATTTCTGACGATGATGTAACTTGTGGGGGATGAGTATTATAGGGCATGGGGGCAGTTCCACTCTCCTGGCCTCAAAAATCTTTGGTCCAAGTGTATGAAAAATCGTCACAACTGGAGACTTCCTCGGCTGTAGTGGATAGCCATGATGCCGTCTGTGCCTTGCCATGCCCTTCGCTCTCCACCACCACCTTCTTGGCCGTTGAATCTTGTAGTTGATCTCATCTGCCCAGTCTGCTGGAACTGGTTCCGTATGCTGGGGTATCTCACCAGAGTTGGAGGTTCCCAGCTACCCCCACCTAGTTTAGCCTGCCTGTCGAAGCAGAGTACCGAGATACGGCCACAGTTGCATCCAAACAATTATTTGGAGCCACAGGTGAGAGCTGGGTGGCAGGTGGGGACCAAAGGTAGACAAGCTGACCCGGGTGGAGCATAACAAGCCTACCACCAGAGGTGCTACCCTTCCCTGGACACCCCAAACAGCCCACTTGTTATTGGTATTGGCTTATTATTATCACATGTACCAAAATCACTTTTGTTTGCATGACATTGAGGTCGTAAAAAAGTTAGAGTTACAGAGATCTACAATGTGGGTAAGCAAATGAAGTGTAAAAGCCACAAAGTGATATATGTGAAATCAAGAATTCATCTTATAGTGTATGAGAGATCTTGTCTAGAGATTGATAGCATGGGATAGAACTGCCCCTAAGCCTGGTGGCATGTGCTCTCAAACTTTTGTATCTTCTTTCTAACAGGGGAAGGGAGAGAATGACCAGGGTGGGAATGGTCCGTGATTATGTGTAAAATAACTCTGCAATTCTTTGTCATCTTGGGCAGAGCAGCTTCATGCTAAGCTATGATGCATCCAGGTAGGATACTCCCTATGATGCACCTGTAAAAATCAGTAAAAATCATCAGGGATTTGTCAAATTCCCTTAGTCTTCTGAGGAGGTAGAAGCATCAATATGTTTTCATTGCCATAGTGTTAACTTGGCCAGGTGTAGGTAATTGTTGGCAATATTCACACCAGGAACTTCCATCCCTCTGCACCTCAGCACTTTGCAGCTTGGTATCTCTGCTGGAAATGGAAACAATCTCAGAGGATATTAAAATCATGGGGAAGTTGATTGGAAAGTGGGAGAATAAATTAGGATTAATGTAGGATTAAGGTAACTAGGTGGAATTCCCTTTCTAATATTCTGCATTCTCTATATCTCTCTCTTCCTTTAAACACACCTAAAGACCTTTCTCTCTAACCAATATTTGGTTACTTGTCATTATGTCTCCTTGGCCTTTGTGTCCCCCCTTGATTCATCTCCTTTGTATCCTTTGGAATGTTAAATGGAAGATATTATTTTGAACCAGGGACAGAAAGCGTGATGATTCTTGATCTAATCCAGAAGCTCAAAGATGTGCTTCCCCAGATAATTCCATTTAAGATTGCTTCAGGAATTACGGATGGCCATTCATGCAGCAAGTAAAACAAATGGTAGGTTAAATTTTAAAATCCTTTATGATGAAAGCTTACATTAAGTTTTGTTATTTTATCCGATAACTAATGTGATGCAGTTAACATTCTACTTGTTGTCTCATAATTGAAACTGCATGGAAAGGTGTTGTATTTCTTGAACTCTCGAGATATTGTTTGATGGTAGGCTGCTTTGCCATTAACTCTAAATCCTAATCTCCCTTTGCCAAGCACAGCTGTAAATATTCGATTTCTCTGGTGCTTGGTATGCCTGTGACATTGTGATAAACTCTTCAAGATAAAAGCCATCAGTCTGTGAGACTCCTGCAGCTTTACTGACAACCAGTCAGTCAGGAAATGAATGTGCCACAGTAAATAAATGACAATGCTTCCCATTGATATGATGTCGAACTACAAGCCAAGTTCAATTTGTGTGAGTTTGGCTGGCATAGTAACGGTACAGTTTACAGACTTAGCAGAGCAGTTGTTGTACCAAGCTGTGAGATATCCCGATAGGATGCTTACTATGATGTATCACTAAATACTGTTGAGTGTCAGTGAGGAAGTACTGAATTTATTTAGCCTTTTGATGAAGTAGAGATGCTGCTGTGCTTTTGTGTCCATTGTGTCTATGTGGTTAGACGAGCACAAGCTATTGCTGATATTTACATCTCGTAACTTGAATCTCTCAACCATCTCTTCCTCAGCACCATTGATACAGATAAGATCATTTGCTCTGTTCCGCTTCCTGAACCAGTTCTTTTGTTTTACTGAATTGATGGAAAGGTTGCTGTCAAGCCACTGGACTCTCTATCTCCTTCCTGTTTGAGACCCATACCACTATGGTGGTGTCATCTAGTCTTGATCATCAACCACTTCTTTCCTCAGATTGCCAAAACCTGTGCTGGTGCACTTCAAGGCCATGGTGAATCTTATTGTCAACATCTGCCTTTGTTGCAAGAAAGGTCCTGAGATACAGTATGTGTATGAAGCAACATTTTTTTTCCTGAATTATGCCTAATAAAATCCCAAAAATTATCTTGGTAAATGTTTTCATAATTTTGAGACACACATTGTATGCAAGTATTTTTGGGCAAATGTTTACTGAGCCATAATGCATTATGTATTAAAGACAAAAGTATTAATTCAGTCATTCATGTAAACAGAGAATTAAACTCTTTTCCATTTTACATTCTTATGTGCTAGAACAAGTAGATTAATGTTTTATTTCACAAAATATGTAGTCATTTGAATTTGCAATCAACTAGTCTTCAGAATATCACTACAGGAGTTCCTCAAGCCCAAGCATCCTAAGGAGCTTCTTCATAAACTCAGAAGAAGGGATGTTCTTTGATGATTGCACAAGGCCAATTCCACTTGTAACTTAACAGAAAGTGACAATGCATGCATGCATCAAGTCCCAGCATTCAAGCACGAGCTGATAACTGACACATTACATTCACATGACACAGGTGGTAGGTAGTGCCCGCCTGCGACCGAGCAGTATCTGATTACTTATTTTTGATAGCTAATGGCATTATGATTGCCAAGTTCCACAAAATAAGCATCTTAGGAGTCACTATTGACTGAAAATTTTATTTCCGTGCTAAAAATAAATTGGCACATAATAATAAAGTAATATTTGATCAATTATTTAATCCCTCCTGATCGAAAAGCTAAACCATCACCTTCTGTTCCAGAGTAACCAATACTGCAAAAGTGTTGTACAAGAATGATTAAATGTTAATTGTATAATTTGTTATGTTTGAGCGGAAGGCAATCTTATGGTATCCAGATGGTCAAATAAGCAGTGGGTAAGTGACAGATGGAAAGGGACTGCAAAAGCAAATTCCTCAAGTCATCATATTAAGAGCAAGAGGGAAGCTATCTAGGGAAAGAGTAAGTCTGTTCAAGGACAAAGAAATGAATTTGTGTATGGGCGAAGAGGAAGTAGGTGAGTTCTTCAACAAGCATTTGACATCAGTGTTCACTGAAAAAGACCCAAGTGGTGGTGAGTTCAGTGAGGAGCATGTTGATATCTGCAGACATGCTGATATTCAGAAGCAGGAGGTGTGGGGAATCTTGAGAAAACATAAAGGTAGATAATTCCCCAAGGGATCTATCCCAAGATATTAAAAGGGACAAGGGAGGAGATTGATGGGGCCTTCGCAGGGATTTTTGTTTCAACTTTAACCATTGCGAAGTACCAGAAAATTGACAGGAAGTATGTGAACACTTTGGAGATGGTACAGTCCGGTTCACCATGATGTTGTCTGGATTGGAGAATATTAGGAGAGGTTTGATAAACCTCTCCACAGTTTTCACTGGAGCATCTGAGAGTACCTGGTGACTGGTGACCTCATAGAGGCAGATAAAATTATAAGAAGCAGAGATGGAAATGTCAAATAGTGTAAGGTATAGCTTGAAGGTGAGGGAGGGGGTATTTAAAAGAGACTTGCTAGCCATCTTTTTACATTTTTTTAAAAATTTATAGGAATTTAGAAAATACTGTCAGGGGACATCATAGAATCAGGTATGATAACATTTAAGAGGCATTTAGACACACGAACTGGAGGAAACAGATGGATAGGGTCCATGTGCTGTTTGGCCAAGATATGGTGGGCTGGACGGCTTGTTCCTCCACTGTACTGTTCTGTGTTAAATGTTCTATATTCCATTGTGTTTATTTTTGGCATTAATAGAAATGCTTTATCATGAATTAATGAATTTCATGATCCTGGTTAATCCTGGGATATATGACATATTTGGAATTGTTTTATTAATTTGGTTATGAATGACAAAATATTTAGATTGATAATTAAACTACCTCATATTCATTTCCTAGTGGAATATAAAGTATGCTAGTTGACACTGTAACAAGGGAAAAAAATTACTCTGTGGGCAGCGTTGCTGACTTACACTTTTTCTAGTTCTTTTTTTCCCCTCTCAGGAAAAAAAAGGACCAAAGTATTGCAAATTTGTACTTTTCTCTTGTGGCATGTAGGAAACCCATACATTATCCATTGTGTAATCAAGAGGAACTACTGCAAATTGCTGCTGCATGTGTAATAATGCTTCTCATCATGGGCAGGCTGGGTGAAGTCTCGCTCACCGTTTGAAGACTAATTTAGGATAATTGTCTTGTTTATTAAAGAAGCTATGATGGATTTTAGCAGTGGTGATTTTCAGATAATCAGTGGTTACTGTTTGAAAGATAAAGATCAGCTTTATTTGTCACATGTACATTGAAACATACAGTGAAATGCTATACAACCGTTCTGTATCTGTTAAGAGTTTTATACTCTTTACAGAAGCTGCCTTTCTTGCTGAATATTTCTAGCATATTTTGTTTCTGATTTCATTTCTAACTATTATAATCTTTGACAATTTATAGGTTGTTACAACTTTGACCATCTATGAACATTTGAGGCATAACTTAAAATTAATTGCAATGCCTAATACGTACTAAGTGTTGACATAATTGATAAAACCTTCTAGATTTCCTTAAACTGAAACCAGCTGTATGTGGTAACATTGAACAAAACACTCTGATGTTGGATTTCTGGTGGTGCAGTGTGAATTGGTAGCAACTTTCCAATTCAGAGGTAGGGAGATTTACCCAGGGTCCATGCACAAGCAACATCTGAAACACAGGATTTATGGCAAATATAATGTGAAACTTAAAGAATTTGACCTTCCTTGAATTGCAAAGTTTGTGTGTCTGTGGAGAAATAACTCTTGTAGGTGTCCCTTCTTCCTCTCAAGATGTTTTTTTATTTATGGATGGTATAAATGAAAGTTATTATGATCCTTCAAACAAAATTCTGGCAGCTAATTAGGTCAAAGGATAACCGTAGTTTCACTGTCTAATTTTAACATCTTTAAGCTGTCATTTATCCCCGTCATCAAAACAGATTAGTTGTTCAGTTTTCCTGGTATTGTATGGTGCCTTACTGTCTATCAGAGTAATAACAGTCATTATGTTTGAAAAATAATTTCAGCTCCTGTAAAACATTTTGAAATTTTGAAGATGTGATATGTTGTGTATTATATTCATTGCTCAAAGCACAATGTGAAATATAATTATACAGGACAATGACTAGCTCAGAAAGAGTTGGAATGAAAATTATAATTTTAATCATAATGCCATAGAATTGTGGAGTTGTATAGTGCAGAAATAAGCTATTTGGTTGACCATGTCCATGTCAAGCTTTATTCCCATCTACACTAATCCAATTTGCTTGCATTAGGACTGTATTCTTATATGCCTTACCATCTTAAATATCTAAGTACCTCTTAAAAATATTAATTGTACCTGATTACACCAGCTCTCAATGTCAGCCACTCTCTGTATAGAAAAGAAATGTGCCCCTTAAATCTCGGATAAATCTCTCTCTCATTTTAAACCTATGCAATTCTTAATGCCCCTACCATGAGAAAAAGATTCTGCCTATCTACACCATGTTTGTCTTTCATAATTGTTTGTAATTTTATCAGCTCACTCTTTTATTTACTCTATCCTTGGGAAAACAAACCCAGCCTGTCCAGTATCTCCCCATAATTAAAGTCCTCCAATCCAGGTATATCCTGGTGAATCCCCACTGCTCTCTCTGCAGTGCAATCACATCCCTTTTTATAGTGTGGTGGCTAGATAACTCCCTATGTGCAACCAAACCAGTGTCTTATGTATTCTGTGCCTGAACCTAGGAAGGTGAGAATGACAAATGCCTTCTCCACCACCCAATCAATCTGCATTTCCACATTCAGAGACAAGGTACTTGGACCCTTTGGTATTTCTGTTTATGAAATTTCTTTAGTGCCCTACACTTACTCCTACCCCTATTGAACTGACCAAATTCACCAATTCACGCTTGTCAGGACTAAATTTCATCAATGCTCTGCCCAACTTTCCTACCTATATATATCATGCTCCAGCTTTAGACAGGCTTCCGCAATACCTTAAGCATTAACAATTTTTATGTTATCCACAAATTGACAAATCCAGCCAAACACATTCACATCTGAGTTGCTGACATACCATATATCACAAACAGCAGAAGTCCTCTACAGAAGTGATCCCTGCCGTACATCACAAGTCATAGACTTCCAATGAGAAAAATATCCTTTCATCACTATCCTCTGCCCTCTTTCTCTGTACATGTAATATATATTTTTTAATTTGCTGAAGAGTACTTACTGAAGCAACAGATGTTTTTGATTTTCCATCCTCAATTTTAATTCCCTCTATTTGCCAGAAACCATTTTGGTTGGAGAGCAAGTAAGTGGTTGAGAAAGGAACTGGACCTTGTAAATCAATCGAGGAAACATTCCAGCACTCTCATTTAATCGCTTAACAGCCCAGGAGTAAATTTCAAAACTAATATTTTATCTTTTAGATATTAAAGTTATTAAAACCTGGCTTTTTATAGAGCCAATAGACAGCTAACCTGGCATACTCAGGACTTTGATACCAGTAAATTTCCTGCACCCAAAGTTCAAAGTACATTTATTGTCAAAGTGTGTATCCAATAAACAACCTTGAGATTCGTCTCCTTACAGACAAACACAAAATGAAGACACATATTGAAAATGATTAAAAGCGAAGACCATCAAACACCCACTGTACAGAAAAAAAATAACAAATCCTGCAAACAAGAAAAGCAAGCAAATAACATTCAGAGCTGAATTTCAGAAAGGTGGGTCTACAGTCATGAAGCCCGTCATCACTGCCACCAGTCCAGTTACAGGCCACAGCCTCAGTTCAGCGCAGGAACCAGTAAACTTCATGAGCAGTGAGCTGAACACTGGCCTGTCCTTGTCCTCCAGCCGCAACAGCCAGATGTGTCCAATCTGGCCTGGCGCTTATATCGGCCAAACCTTGGGTTGTTCCTCGCTCTTGGACCTGGGCTCTGCTGCTTTGATATGCTCTAGGGCCTGGGCCCCGCTGGCTTAATTTGGCCCATACCTGACCTTTCCAATGAGGCATTAGTAGTGATCTTTCAAGATTCACTAGATTCCTGAATGGTTCCAAAGGACTGGAAAAATGCAAGTGTCACTCCCCTCTTAAGAGGGAAGGGAGGCAGAAGAAAGTAAATTAAAAGCCAATTAGCCTAACTTCAGTAGTTGAGATGATTTTGGACTCCATTATTAAGGTTGAGGTTTCAGGGTACTTGGAGGTACACGATTTCCTTCGGGGAAATCTGGTCTGTCACATTTGTTGGAAATCTTTCAGGAATTAATAGATAAGATGGAGAATGGAGGGTCTGTGGACATTGTTTACTTTGATTTTCAGAAAGTCTTTGACAAGGCGCTGCACTTAAGACTGCTTCAAAGTTCAAAATAAATTTATTATCAAAGTACATATATGTCACAATATCCAACCCTGAGATTCACTTTCTTGCAGGCAATTACAGTAAATAAAAAAAAAATCACTGAAAGACCGCCCCCAATAGTACGGACAAACAACCAAAGTGCAAAAAACAATCAACTGTCTTAACAAGATAAGAGCCCATGGTATTACATGAAAAGTACTGGATAGAAGATTGGCTGACTGCCGGAGGCAAAGGGTAGGAATAAAACGCTACCTCATTCGGAACCCTCTGGTGTAGTTCATCTAGTCCAGATGTCTTATCTATCTTCGGACCTTTCTGTTTTCCAAGCACTTTCTCCTTGGTAGTAACAACTACACTCACTCCTGCCCTGTGACACTTCTGAATTTCTGGCAAACTGCTAATGCTTTCCACAGTGGTGTGTTTGATCTCTCTTGTCAGCCCTGGTGTGCCATCCTTTCTTTAGGATACTTCTTCATCTTTGGGATGCATCTATCCTGTGTCTTCCCAATTACTCCCAGGAACACCAGCCATTGCTGTCCTGTCATCCTCCCGACTGGTGTTCCCTTAGTCAGCTCCTCTGTCACATCTCTGTAATTTCCTTTACTCCACTATAATACGGATACATCTGACTTTAGTTTCTCCCTCTGAAACTGCAGGGTGAACTATATCATATTATGATCACGGTCTCCAAAGGGCTTCTTTATCAAATCTGGTTCATTATACAACACCGAGTTCAGAATTGCCAGTCCTTTTGTCAGCTCAAATACAAGCTGCTTTAAAGAGCGATCTAAGAGTTTCTTCTCTTGGGGTTCAGAATCAACCTGATTTTCCCTATCTATCTGAATATTGAAATCCCTCTTGACTAGCATAACACTGCCCCCTTTACGTGCCTTTTCTATCTCCCAATGTAATTTGTATTCCACATCCTGGCTACTGTTCAGAAGTCAGTAAATGACCCTCATCGGGGTATTTTTACTCTTGTAGTTTCTTAATCAGGGCCTTTTTACCCCCGTAGAAACAAGGGTTCTACATCTTTGATTTGGTTTCATTTTTCATCAACAGAGCCGCCCCATCCCCTTTGCCTTTCTGCCTATCTTTTTGATACAATGTGTATCCTTGGATGTTAAGCCCCCAACTATGATCTTCTTTCAGCCATGATTCAGTGATGCTCACATCATACCTGCCAGACTCTAACTGTGCAACAAGATCATCCACATTTTTCCATGTGCTGCGTGCATTCAAGTATAACATCTTCTGTCCTGTGTTCATCACCCTTTTTGATGTTGTTACACTTCAACACATCCCGCTGACTGCAATTGTGCCACATCTTCTGCCTGTCCTTCATCACAGTCTCACGACATACTACATCTTGTATACCAAATGCCCCATTCTCAGCTCTATCACTTTGGTTCCTTTCCCCCTGCCAAATTAGTTTAAACCTTCCCCAATGACTTTTTGCAAACCTCGCTCAAAGATATTGGTCCCCTTCAATTTCAGGTGGAATCCATACATGATGCTCCAAATTACTGTACAGTTGTCAGAATCAGAATCAGGTTTATTATCAATGGCATGTGATGTGAAATTTGTTAACTTAATTTGTCCTGCTGCCCTAAAGCCAAGCCTAATCTACTTGGCCTTCCATCCTGATTCAAGTTGATGATTTTTCATCAGGACAGTAATTCTGTGTTGATTGACTAATTAAAGACACATTGCCACATTCTTCAGAAAAGTCAACCTTCAAAGCAGCAAATTTTGTATTTAACTGTGATTGTGTGAATACCAGAATATGCACTCATTTTACAACTGAGAATTTGATTCTGATATCTTCTGACTGGATAACTTCCTTTAAGGTTTTGCAGAAAACAGTAGAAAACAAAAGCCTGATTAAGTTCAGGGTCCTGAGTGAATTCTTCTAAGCTATTGAGAATCAATGTGGCTCTTTATGTTCAATGTCTTCTCTTGAGAGACTGTGCACAACAAATGAATGCAAGAGGGATGTTAAGAAAGAAGCTCTACTGTTCATACTTCTCAGGAGATGTGTTCCTGTATGGTCCAGCCAGAGACTTTAAATACCTTGAGTTTACTGAATGCTGCACAACTGGACCATCAAAAAGCAGAAGATTCTGCAAATGCTGGAAATCCAGAGCAACACACTCAAACTTTTGGAGGAATTCGACAGATCAGGCAGCATCAATGGAAGTGAATAAATAGTTGACATTTTGGGCTGAGACCCTTCATCGGGACTGGAAAGGAAGGGGGAAGATGCCAGAATAAGATGGAGGATTAGCAAAAGGTGATAGGTAAGTAGGTGGGGATGGGAAGTGAAGAAAAAAGTTGGGAAGTGTTGGGTGGAAAACGATAAAGGGCTGGAGAAGAAGGAGTCTGTTAGAAGAGGAGACTAGACCATAGGGAAAAAGGAATGAGGAGGGGCACCTGGGGGAGGTGATAGGCAAATGAAAATAAGAGGTAAGAGGCCAAAGTGGGAAATTAAAGAAGAGGGAAGAGGGAGAGGAAAAAAAAATTACCAGAAGTTAGAGAAGTATTTAGAGAAGTCAACTTTCATGCCTTCAGGTTGGAGTTATCTAGACAAAATATTGCTCTTCCAACCTGAGAGTGGCCTCATTGTGGCAGAAGAGAAAGCGATGGACTGACATTTTGGAATGGGGCCATTATCTCCTGCACCTACAATGTTGTCATTTCGGGAGATCTCCCAACCACTACCACCAACCTCTTAGTTCCCTTACCCCACACTACTCTTTTCTACCTCCTACCAAAGATTTACAAACCTGTCTGTCTGGGTAGGCCCTTTGTTTCTGACCGTTTCTGCCCCATTGAACTCATGACTGTGTAGCTCAACTCCACTTAAATCCCCCTGGTTCTGTCCCTTCCCTCCTATATCCACGACACTTCACATGCCCTTGATATCCTCAACTACTTTCAATTCCTTGGCCCTCACCTACCACCCCATGAGCCCCCACATCCAACACATTATTCTCGGCACCTTCAACAGAACCCTACCACCAGACACATCTTCGCCTCCTCCCCACCCTCTGCTTTCCACATGGATTGCTCACTCCATGATTCCTTTGTCCATGCATTCCTCCTCACTAATCTCCCTCCTGCCATTCATCCCTGCAAACAGCAGAAGTGCTACACCAGCCCATTCACCTCCATTTAGGGCCCCAAACAGTCCATCCAGGTTAGGCAACACTTCACCTGCAAATATATTGGGGTTGTCTACTGTTTCCAGTGCTCCATTAGCAGAAAATGGAATTTCCCATTTCAATTCCAATTCCTATTGGCATTCTGACATGTCAGTCCAAGGCCTCCTCTCCTGCTATGATGAGGCCACTCTCAGGATGGAAGAACAACACTTCATATTCTGCCCAGGTAGCCTCCAACCAGATGGCATGAACATCAATTTCTCCAACTTTCAGTAATTTTCTTCCCCTCCTCCTTCCCTCTTCTCCAAATTCCCAGTCTGGCCTCTTACCTCTTCTTCTCACTTGACTATCAACCTCCTCCTCGTGTCACTCTTCCTTCCCATTTCCTATGGTCCACGCTCCTCTGCTGTCTGATTCCTTCTTTACCAGCCCTTTACCTTTTCCACAGATTGCCTCCCAGTTTCTTACTTCAGCCCCCTTCCCTGACTCACCTGGTTTCACCTATTACTCAGCTTGTCCTGCTTCCCCTTCCCTCACATTCCTATCTGACATCTTCCCCCTTTCTCCCAGCCCTGATGAAAGGTCTCAGTCCAGAATGTCGACCGTCTTTTCATTTCCACTGATGCTGCCTAACCTGCTGAGTTTCTCCAGCAATTTGCGTGTGTTGCTCTGGGCCACCTAAAGGCAGTTTTAAATGTGTGATGAATCAAAAGAAATGCAAGAGAAAGCATTATACATCTTTTCTCTACGTCAGCTTGTTGTAGACCCAGAAAGATTGAGGAACAGGTAATCATTGTTTGTGTGAAGATGAAGAAAAATGTTGAGTCAGTTGGTTGCCTGTTTAATATTGTTGTTAATTTTTTTTGTTAAAGTGAAGGAAAATTCAGGGATTTGCATTAGGGTGAACATTCACAAATATCTCTTTTATACCATCACATATCAAATTTGAAATTTACATTGGTAAGTCATGGGCTGGTGCCCTCCTGTAAAGGTGAATGCTGCAGGTGCACTGGCGAGAACGTATTGGGTGTTTCCTTTAGCTTGAAGATTTCAGTGGTAAAATGACAGGGATGGATAATTTGGATTTAATCAGATTATTTTAATCTGAGAATTAGGACTGAGAACTTCATTGGAATATAACTTCGCTGAACTTGTGGACTAGACTTAATTTTGAGTTAATTCATGTTAATTTACTGATTTCTTTCAAAAAAAGATGTCATTTAACTGGCAGGAATTGAGATTAAGCTTGTAAGAATAGGAATAGTTATTTGTAGTTTATATAAATAAATTTGATGCAAATAGATCTTGATCATAGATTTGTGGATGACATGAAATTGAGAGCTATTGTTGGTAGGTCCGAAGGTTACAAGGTCATTTTGATCAGTTGGGAAGTGGGCCAATGAAGAGCGAATGGAACTCAATACAGATGAACATGAGGCAATGTACTGTATTTCGGAAAGTTACATCAGAGTAGGACTTTACTATAAATGGTAGGACACTAGGGAGTGTAATGGAACAGAGGGATTTAGGAGTATGTGTGTATAGTTTACTAAATCAGAGTCACAGGTAGAATGCATGTTGAAACAGGTATTTAGCATACTGGCCTTCATCAAGAAGGGCATTAAGTAAAGGATACGGGATATTATGTTGTAGCTGTGTAAGTTATTGTTGATCCTGCACTTGGAATATCTTCTACCATTTAGTTTACCCTAATACAGTAAAGATGAGGTGAAACTGGAAAGAGTGCTGAAACAATTTATGTTGCCAACACATAGGGCCCTGAGTTATGGGGAGAGTTTGGCCAGGTTAAGACTTTATTCCATGGAATGCAGGATAATGAGTTGTGACCATATAGAAACCTTTTAAATGATAAGAGGCATAGATATGGTGGACGGTACCAGACTTTTCCCCAGAGTAGGGGCGTCCTAAACTATGAAGAATAGATTGAGTGAAAGATGTTACTGAGTGGCAACTTTTCATGCCTAGAGTAGTGAATGTATGGAACAAACTGCCAACGGAGTGTTTCAAGCAGATACAATAGTATAATATTTAAGAAGCACTTGGATAGGTACATGGAGAGGTGGGGCTTATAGGGATATTGGCCAAATATTGGACAATTTCACAGCTGGGTGGACACCGTTGTCAGCCTGGATACTTTCACAAAGTGTCTCTATTCATGCTGTATCAGAAACATAGAAACATAGAAAACCTACAGCACAATATAGGCCCTTTGGCCCACAATGCTGTGCCGAAAATGTACTTACTTTAGAAATTACCTAGGATTACCCATAGGCCTCTATTTTTCTAAGCTCCATGTACCTATAAAGGAGTCTCTTAAAAGATCTGTTGCTGGCAACCCATTCCACGCACTCACCACTCCCTGCGTAAATATTTAACCCCGACATCTTCTCTGTACATACTTCTAAGCACCTTAAAACTGTGCCCTCTCATGTTAGCCATTTCAGCTCTGGGAAAAAGCCTCTGACTATCCACACGATCAATGCCTCATATCATCTTATACACCTCTATCAAGTCACCTCTCATCCTCTGCCATCCCAAGGAGAAAAGGCCGAGTTCACTCAACCTATTCTCATAAGGCATGATCCCCAAGCCAGGCAACACCCTTGTAAGTCTCTTCTGCACCCTTTCTATGGTTTCCACATCCTTCCTGTAGTGAGGTGACCAGAACTGAGCACAGTACTCCAAGTGGGGTCTGACCAGGGTCCTATATAGCTGTAACATTACCTCTCGGCTCTTAAACTCAATTCCACGATTGATGAAGGCCAATGCACCATATGCCTTCTTAACCACAGTCAACCTGCGCAGTAGCTTTGAGTGCCCTATGGACTTGGAGCCCAAGGTCCCTCTGATCCTCCACACTGCCAAGAATCTTACCATTAATACTCATAAATCCTGCCTCTCAAGATGTTTTAAATCAACTTACCAACCACTGAAGTAAGACTCACTGATCTAAAATTTCCTGGGCTATCTCTACTTCCTTTCTTGAATAAGCGAACAACATCTGCAACCCTCCAATCCTCCGGAACCTCTCCTGTCCCCATTGATGATGCAAAGATCATTGCCGGAGGCTCAGCAATCTCCTCCCTCGCCTCCCACAGTAGCCTGGGGTACATCTCGTTCGGTCCCAGAGATTTATCCAACTTGATGCTTTCCAAAAGTTCGAGCACATTCTCTTTCTTAATTTCTATATGCTCAAGCTTTTTGCTCTTTGACTCTAGGACACTGTGAATAGGTATAGTTAATTAAATAATTAATGGACTGTATTGCACTGTTCTAAAATATGACAATTCAAAGTACAAAGTAAATTTATTATCAAAGTAAGGTTCCAGTGGTAAGGAGAATAAAGAGGTGGTCGTGGGAGGCAGAGGAATGTCTACAGGATTGCTTAGAGTCAATAGACTGACCTGTGTTCAAGGACTCAAAGGAGCAAAATGAATACACCAGTGGTTGTCACAGACTTCATAAACACAATTATAGACAAATGTGTTGCCACAAACTCATTCAGAGTCTTCCTCAACCAGAAGCCCTGGATGAACCATGAGAACCACAATCTGCTGAGTGCTAGATTAGTCCCATTCAGGTCTTGTGGCCAAGTAAGATACAAGTAGTCCAGGTACAATCTCCGGAAAGCCATCTTATGTGCAAATTGGCAATTCCAGACCAAACTTGAATCACTGAAGGATGCTCGACAGCTGTGGCAGGGCCTGAATGCTATGTATTACCTCTTACAAAATGAAACCAAGTGAATCAGGTGACAACAAGGCGTCACTCCCAGATGAGTACAATGCCTACTATACTCACTTTGACCATCAGAACATGGAAGAAACTTAACAAAGTCCTACAGCTTCTGATGAGCCTGTGATTTCATTCTCTGAGGGTGATGTGAGAGCTGATGTCAGGAGGGTGAATCCACAGAAAGCATCCGGCCTAGATGAGGTCCCTGACTGAGTACTAAAAGCCTATGCTAATCAACTGGCTGGAGTGTTCACTGAGATCTTTAACTTCTCACTTCGGCAGTCTGAGGTAGCCATCTACTTGAAGCAGGTTTCAATTAAACCGGTACCTAAGAGGAATGTGGTAACCTGCCTCGATGACTACCATCCCATAGCATTTACATCCATGGTAATGAAGGGTTTTGAGAGTTTGGTGATGAAATATATCAACTCCTGCCTGAGAAGCAACTTGGATCCACTCCAATTTGCTTACTGTCACAACAGATCCACAGTGGATGGGTCTTCACTCATCCTTGGAACATCTGGATAGCAAAGACGCATACATCAGGATACTCCTTATCGACTACAGCTCAGTATTCAATACTACCATACCCTCAAAATTAATCACTAAGCTTCAAGACCTTGGCCCCAATACCTCCTTGTGCAATTAGATTCTCAGTTTCTTCACTTGCAGACCCTGGTCAGTTCAGATTGGCAACAACTGCTCCTCCACATTCTCCATCATCATAGCTGCACCACAAGGCTACTTCATGTGCTTAGTCCCCTGCTCTACTCTCTTTATACTTAAGACTGTGAGGCTAAACACAGCCCCAGTGCCATATTTATGCAACTGACAACACCAATGTCATTGGTCGAATCAAAGGTGATGACAAATCAGTTTATAGGAGAGAGATCTAAAATTTGGTTGAGTGGTGCCACAACAACCTCTCACTCATTTTCAGCAAGACCAAGGAACTGATTAATGACTTCAGGAGGAAGAAACCAGACATCCATCAGCCAGTCCTCATTGCTGGATCAGAGGTGGAGAGGATTAGCATCCATCATTTCAGAAGACCTGTCCTGCACCCAGCACAGAAGTGCCATTGTGAAGAAAGCACAACAGCACTTCTACTTCCTTAGAAGTTTGCAAAGATTCAGCATGAGATCTAAAACTTTGACTAACTTCTATGTATGGATAGTGGAGAGTCTATTGTCTGGTTTCATCATGGCCTGGTATGGAAGCACCAATGCCCTTGAACGGAAAATCCTACAAAAAGTGTTGGCTATGAATCTGTCTACCATGAGTGAAGCCTTTCCCACTACTGAGCATATCTACACAGAGTACTGTTGCAGGAAATCAGCATCCTTGATTAACAACCTCCCTCACCCAGGCCATGCTTTCTTCTCTAAAATTTTAGTTGCTATGCCAAAACTTAACAAACTTCTAAGGGAGTTTTGGCACTACCGTGCATTCTTCGTAGTGACATTTATGTGCTGGGCCCAGTAGAGATCCTCTGAAAGTTTAACACCAATGAATTTGAAGTTGCTGATACTTTGCCATCAAGAAGAAAGTACAAGAGCTTCAGGACCCACACCAGCAAGTTCAGGATCATTATTCCCCTCAACCATCAGGCTCTTGAAACAGAGATGATAACTTCACTCAACTTCACTTGCCCCATCACTGAACTGTTCCCACAACCTGTGGACTCATTTTCAAGGTCTCTTCCTCTCATGTTTTCAATATTTATTGCTCATTTTTTTTTCCGTTTGTATTTGCACAGTCTGTTGTCCTTTGCACACTGGCTGTTGTCCATCTTGTTGGGTGCGGTCTTCCATTGATTCTATCATGTTTCTTGGATTTACTGTGTATGCCCACAAGAAAATGAAACTCTGCATCGTATATGGCAACTTATGTCTACTTTGATAATAAATTTAATTTGAACTATGAAGTACATATATGTCAACATGTACTAACCTGAGATTCATTTTCGTGCTGGCATTTCAAGTCAAGTCAAGTCACTTTTTATTGTCATTTCGACCATAACTGCTGGTACAGTACATAATAAAATGAGACAATGGTTTTTACTCCTGCCTGAGAAGCAACTTGGATCCACTTTAATTTGCTTACCGTCACAACAGGTCCACAGCGGATACACGGTGCTACATGAAACAATACAAAAACTACACTGAACTACGTAAAAAAGCAAAAATGATGAAACTATATACAGGGAGGAGGTCAAACACCTAGAGAACTGGTGCAGGGATAACAACTTGATGCTTAGTGTCACCAAAACCAAGGAGATGATCGTCGATTTCAGACGGTCTCAGCCTGAGTACACACCCCTCAGCATCAGCGGCTCCACAGTGGAGAGAGTGGAAAACATCAAGTTCCTTGGGGTGCAGATCTCGGACAATCTCACCTGGTCCAGGAACACCACTGGGATTATGAAACGGGCCCAGCAGAGATTGCACTTTCTGAGGAAGCTTAAACAAGTATCACTCCCCACTAACATCTTAACTACATTCTACAGAGGCGTGGCTGAGAGTGTGCTGACCTTTTGCATCACAACCTGGTACTCCAGCTGCAGTGCTGTCAACAAAAAAGCCTTGCAGAGGGTGGTTAGGGGAGCAGAAAAGGTTATTGGGGTCTTCCTACCTTCTGTCCAAGACCTCTTTCAGAGTCGATGCTTCCAGAAGACACGGTACATCATTAAAGACCCCTCACACCCTCACACCCTCTCCATGAACTATTTGTTCTTCTGCCATCAGGCAAACGTTACAGGAGCATCAAAACAAAAACCACAAGGCTATTAAACAGCTTCCTCCCACAAGCAACACACATCAAAGTTGCTGGTGAATGCAGCAGGCCAGGCAGCATCTCTAGGAAGAGGTACAGTCGACGTTTCAGGCCGAGACCCTTTGTCAGTCCTGACGAAGGGTCTCATTCTGAAACGTCGTCTGTACCTCTTCCTAGAGATGCTGCCTGGCCTGCTGCGTTCACCAGCAACTTTGATGTGTGTTGCTTGAATCTCCAGCATCTGCAGAATTCCTGTTGTTTGCATTTAGCTTCCTCCCACAGGCAGTCAGACTGCTAAATAGCTGCTCCACCTGACTCTGCTTTGGACAATTTTAACTTGCACTGGACACTTATAACTGATTTTAACTGACATGTGGCTGTTGCGTTTTACTATTCATTGTTATGTTTATTATTTAGTGTTGCGTTTGTTATGTTATGATTGCACTGCTCCTGAGAAACGCTGTCTCATTCTGCCCTACAGAGCTGATGTATGGTTAGAATGACAATAAAGTTTTTTGAATCTTGAATCTTGAATGTAAAAACACAAAAACTACACTGGACTACAGACCTACCTAGGACTGCATAATGTGCACAAAACACTGCAGGCATTACAATAAATAATAAACAAGACAATAGGCACAGTAGAGGGCAGTAGGTTGGTGTCAGTCCGGGCTCTGGGTATTGAGGAGTTTGATGGCTTGGGGGAAAAAACTGTTACATTGTCTGGTCGTGAGAGCCAGAATGCTTTGGTGCCTTTTGCCAGATGGCAGGAGGGAGAAGAGCTTGTATGAGGGGTGCGTGGAGTCCTTCGTAATGCTGTTAGCTTTGCGGATGCAGCGTGTGGTGTAAATGTCTGTAATGGCGGGAAGAGAGACCCCGATGATCTTCTCAGCTGACCTCACTATCCGCTGCAGGGTCTTGCGATCCGAAATGGTGCAATTTCCAAATCAGGCAGTGATGCAGCTGCTCGGGATGCTCTCAATACAACCTCTGTAGAATGTGGTGAGGATGGGGGGTGGGAGATGGACTTTTCTCGGCCTTCGCAGAAAGTAGAGACGCTGCTGGGCTTTCTTTGCTATGGAGCTAGTGTTGAGGGACCAGGTGAGATCCTCTGCCAGGTGAACATGAAGAAATTTGGTGCTCTTAACGATCTCTACGGAGGAGTCGTCAATGTTCAGTGGAGAATGGTCGCTCCATGTCCTCCTGAAGTCAACAACCATCTCTTTTGTTTTGTTCACATTCAGAGACAGGTTGTTGGCTCTGCACCAGTCGGATAGCCGCTGCACCTCCTCTCTGTATGCTGACTCATCGTTCTTGCTGATGAGACCCACCATGGTCGTGTTATCAACGAACTTGATTATGTGGTTCGAGCTGTGTGTTGCAGCACAGTCATGGGTCAGCAGGGTGAACAGCAGTGGACTGAGCACACAGCCCTGGGGGGCCCCCATGCTCAATGTGATGGTGTTGGAGATGCTGCTTCCAATCCGGACTGACTGAGGTCTCCCAGTCAGGAAGTCTAGGATCCAGTTGCAGAGGGAGGTGTTCAGGCCCAGTAGGCTCAGCTTTCCAATCAGTTTCTGAGGAATGATTGTGTTGAATGCTGAACTGAAGTCTATGAACAGCATTCGAACGTACGTGTCTTTTTTGTCCAAGTGGGTTACAGCCAGGTGGAGGGTGATGGCAATTTACAGTAGAACAAAGAAATGCAATTGAAGCAATGAAAAACTGTGCAAATACTGTGCAAGAAAAAGCAAGTACTAAATAAATACACAAATAAAGAAAGAGAACACGAGTTGCAGAGTCCTTGAAAGGGACCCCATACATTGAGGAATAGGTTCAGAATTGGGGTGAGTGAAGCCAGATAGTTGAAGGGGAATAAGCGTTCCTGTACCTGGAGTTGGGAATTTGTATTTTATATATAGAGATACAGTTTGAAACAGGCCCTTCCAGCCCAACGAGCCACACTGCAACCCACCTATTTAACCCTAGTCTAATCACAGGCCAATTTACAATGACTAATTAACCTACTAGACGTTACATTTTGGACCAGTTGAAGGAAACCAACGCACACATGGGAAGGACGTATGAATTCTTGTAGATAGTTTTGGAAATGAACTCGGAACCCCAAAGCTACAAGTTGTAATAGCAACGTGCTAACCACTACGCTACTGTGGCGCCACACATTACAGGAATAATTTTAAGGGGTGTATAATGAATCTATACAGAGTTTTCTTTTCTCTATCCTCACTCATTGTCTGTTCACATCTTCAGACAACTGTGCTGTGATGAGCAAGCCTCTCTCAGCTAGCACCACATTTGCTCTCTCCACCACTCACCTTCTCTGCAACCTGAAACACGTCAGATTGCTGAACTTGTCCTAGTTCTAATGAAAGGTTATTAACCTGCATCCTTATATCTGTTTCTCTCCTCACAGTTGCCATGTACCTAGATGTCTATTTCTAGCATTGTCTGTTTTTATTTCAGATTTCCAGTATCCGTTGATTTTTTTGAAGTTTGTCTGCTACATTGAATAAAATTCAATCCATGTGAACCATTCAAGAATAAGATCAAAGGATATTAAGTACTTATCACTCTTGAATAAAATAACGGCAAGCCCAGTTTAAAACCGTAGCATTTTTAAGCTAGCGTGGAGGTGGGCTATTTCACAATAATCAAGGAACAACGATTAGAATTGGAAGATCTGTCATGACCAGTTATGTCTGCATTGCATATAAACTATAAATAGCAACCTTCAATGGCTAATCTTTTCCAGAATTACTCAACTATCTCTTCAGCTTTTATTAGCTCAAAAGGCAGTTTTGGACTCAGGCCAGCACAGGATGGTCTATAGGGCTTGACACTTCATTAATATTCCCTGACTCTGACTTTGCCTGATGGATTTTAGTCCTCTGCAAGTTAGCATTACAGAGTGGTTTCTGGTAAGATAAATAATGGCAACAGGAATAGTGGTGTTAGCAACTCCACAATTAAGGTAAGAATTAAAGCTAGGCATGTGGGAGGCACAGAGTCACAAAGGACTTCTACAAATGATAAATACTCCATTGTCTGGGAATCCTTTGTTCAAGATCCCTGTTGAAACCAGTGTTTGCTTATAACAATATACTGGGAAACCCTTACTGAGGGCCACAGTTAAAATACTGTACTCATTTTGATAGTGACATTGAAGTACAATACCAGTTTTTAAATAGGCCTCCATTTCAGTGCATTGGACATGCTGCTCAAAATTTTCTTTCATTCTCTCAAACGCCCTAAAACTTAGTTCCCACTTAAATTGTGCTGATGGGGGAGATTGACAATAGGCTGCCTTTAAAGAGGGTGAGCCCTCACAAGGCGACAAACCCCCGATGGTGTTCCTGGTAAGATTTTGAAAACTTGTGCCAACCAACTGGTGGGAGTGTTCAAGGACATTTTCAACCTCACTACTATGATCAGAATTTCCACCTGCTTCAAAAAGGCAGCAATTATACCAATGCCTAAGAACAGTAGTGTGAACTGCCCTAATGGTGATAAAATGTTTTGAGAGGTTGCACATGACTAGACTGAACTTCTGCCTCAGCAAGGACCTGGACCCACTGCAATTTGCCTAATTTCCACAATAGGTCAATGGCAGACGCAATCTCAATGGTTCTTCACACGGCCTTAGACCACCTGGACAATACAAACACCTATGTCAGGATGCTGTTCATCAACTATAGCTCAGCATTTGTCATCATTATTCCCACAGTCCTGATTGATAAGCTACAGAACCTGGGCCTCTGAACCTCCCTCTGCAATTGGATCCTTGACTTCTTAACCAGAAGACCACAATCTGTGTAGACTGGTGATAACATATCCTCCTCATTGACAATCAACACTGGGGCACCTCAGGGGTGTGTGCTTAGCCCACTGCTCTACTCTCTATAAACACATGACTGTGTGGCTAGGCATAGCTCAAATACCATCTATAGATTTGCTGACGATACAACTATTGTTGGTAGAATCTCAGATGGTGACGAGAGGGCGTATCGGAGCGAGATATGCCAACTAGTGGAGTGATGCCACAGCATCAACTTTACACTCAACGTCAGTAAGAAAAAAGGCTGATTGTGGACTTCAGGAAGGGTAAGACAAGGAAACACAAACCAATTCTTATAGAGGGATCAGAAGTGGATGCAGTGAGCATTTTCAAGTTCCTGGGTGTCAAGATCTCCGAGGATTAAAACTGGTCACAACACATTGGTGCAGATATAAAGAAGGCAAGACAGTGGCTATATTTTATTAGGAGTTTGAATTAAAACACTCAAAAACTCCTGTAGATGTACCATGGAGAGCATTTAGACAGGTTACATCTCTAAGTGGTATAGTGGGGGGTGGGGGGGGATGTTACTGCACAGGTCTGAAAGAAGCTACAGAATGTTATAAAATCAATCAGCTCCATATTGAGCAGCAGGCTCAGTAGTATCCAAGACATTGTTAAGGAGCAGTGCCTCAGAAAGGTAGCGTCCATTATTAAGGACCCCAGCACCCAGGGCATGTCCTTTTCTCACTGTTATCATCAAGTAGAAGGTACAGAAGCCTGAAGGCACACACTCACTGAATCAGGAACAGCTTCTTCCCCTCTGCCATCCAATTTCTAAATGGTCATTGAACCCATGAACACTACCTCACTTTTTAAAATATTTATTATTTCTGTTTTTGCACTATTTTTAATCTATTCAATAAACATATATATACTTAGTGTAATCGATTTATTTATTCATTTATTATGTATTGCATTGAACTGCTGCTGCTAAGGTAACAAATCTTACAACACCTGCCCGTGATAATAAACCTGATTCTGATTCTGAATGTTTTCCCTTGTGATTTTTTATAATCAAAGGTGTACTCCAAATGGAATCATGAATACTAAAGCTAAATAGATCAAAGGTTGAAACATATTTGCCCAGAAATTGGATTTCACTTTCCTAAGGTAGGAGGAACATACGTTGCACAAATCTCCAATGGCTAGTCATATCCTCTGAAGAAGACCCACGGAATTGGACAGAGTTACATAATGAACAGCACTTTAGTATTTTACACCAAGTATCGGGCATAATGTTTGAGCTCATTAGCTGTGTGAATAGATCATTACCACCACATCATCTCTGGGTGTGTTCCAGGCCTTAAGGGTTCTCTGCATGGCATCTACAAACCAGCATAGAATCACACAGCATAGAAACATGCCCTTTGCCCCACCTGGTCCATGCTGACCAAAGTGTCTACCCAAGCTAATCTCATTTTCCTGTATTTAACCCATACACCTCTAAACCTTTCTGATCCATGTACCTGCCCAAATGTCAAGGAATATTATTATTGTACCTATCTCAGCCACTTCTTCTGGCAGTTCATTCCATATACTGATGATATTGTAAGCTGAAAAAGTTGCGCCATGTTACCCTTTATAACCTCTGCTCTCTCACTTTAACCCTATGGCTTCTACTTGATTTCTCAGTCCCAGGATAAAGACTGTGAGCATACACCTTATTTATGCCCCTAATGATTTTAAACACCTCTATAAGTTCACCCCTCAGTCTCCTATAAACCAAGAAATAAAGTCTTAGCCTGCCATCCACTCCTTATCAGAGAAATCCCTCAAGCCCTGTGCGTGTAAATTGTTTATGCAATCTTTCCAGCTTAATGACATACTTTCTATTGCAGGGTGATTAAAACTGAGCACAATATTCCATATGGAACCTCAACAATGCCTTGTACAGCAGCAAAAATATATCCCAACTTCTTCTATGTTTGCTGCTCTGATAAATGTAGACCACCTTGTCCAAAACCATCCAGGTTACCTGTGACACCACTTACAGGGAATTAAGCATTTGTACTCTTATGTCCATCTGTTCAGTGACACTCCGCCTGGTCTTACAGTTTACTTTGAAAGACCTACCCTGGTTTCATTTCCCAAACTGCAACACCTCACTCCTGGAGTAAATTCAGTTTGGCATTCCTCAGCCCACTTACCCAGCTCATGAAGATCTCACTCGAAATCCTGATAATTTTCACTATTGAAAATATCGCATGGTAGCGTAGCAGTTAATGTGACGGCTCGGAGTGTCGGGGTTAGGAGTTCAATCCAGGCACCTTCTGTGAGGAGTCTCTCTATGTCCTCCCTGAGGAATGTGTGGGTTTCCTCTGGGTCCTCCAGTTTCCTCCCACAGTCCAAAGATATACCTGGTAGGTTAATCAGTCATTATAAATTGTCCTGTGGTTAGGTTAGCATTAAATCGGGGTAGTCGGGAGGTTGTTTCATGGTGTGGCTTGAAGGGCCGGAAGGGCTTATTCTGCACTGTATCTCTAAATAAATAGATAAAATATCAGTACTGTCAGACTTACTAACAATACTTTGTACATTGTCATTCAAATCATTGACACAGATTACAAACATCAATAGGCTAGCCTGAAACACACCACTTGTCATGGGCCTCTAGCCTGAAAGGCAGCCTTTCGCCATCACCTGTTGTTCCCTAGCATTAAGTCCTTTATATTCAGTTAACTAGCTTTCCTTGGATTCCTTGCAATGTGACCTACCATGGGGAACCTTACTAAAGGCCTTACTGAAGTCCTTATAGACTACACCATACCATGAGCAGTCTCAATTATGAGGCACAGGATGTTTGTCGCTCAAATGATAATAACAAGCAAATGAGCCCCATCTTTTCTCAAAATCAAATAAAGGTTCAAAGGTTCGACTTCTAATTTTCTCCAAACTAAGACATAGTATCACTTGAGAGAACTATTGTGACAAAGTGGGAGCTTCCACTTCAACAAAATGGCCCTCCTAGCTATCAATGTAACAAATGCAATAACTTGTTGGTCAGACACAGAAATACCATGAATATTTTGAGGAATTATTCCAAAAAGCACAGTTAATTTGTTAGGTTGTAGATTAATTTTAAGTGCTTTAGATATTGTTGAAAAAAAAACCGACTTCCAGAACTATTATCATATCATCATTTCATTTATCATTTAAGCTAATTATTATCATTTGAGCTAATTGATATAATTTTTCCATGATCAAATTGTAAATTTTTTAGTATATTTTCTTTTCTTGCTGGCGGTTTGATGTTTATTTTTAGAAGCTTTTTGTATGACGCATGGCTCTGGGGTTGTACACCTAATGGGTTCTTCTTTTTCTCACTTTTCTGCTTAGTAGGATTTTTTTGTTATCACAAAATTTTTTTTTCAATCTTTAAGATAATGTCTTTTTTGAGACATTGTAAGTGTTGTTACTTCAATGTACTCATGTTATTTTTTCTGTATAATACAACAATAATAAGATTGGAAAAGAAAGGATGATTATTGCGTGGAGGTCTGAAGCGAATTGTATAAAAGACCCTGAACAAAGATGATTAATAAGGCTGGTAGATGTTGTGCATATCAATGGTGTATTGCAGACCCCTTATTTGATGTCTCCATTCCAATCTTTATGAAGTGTGCTCCTGTTTTTTTTTAGCACTGGTTGGGAAGGGTTGTCACCTGCACAGAAATGCTTCAGTTTATATACAGGAAGTGTGTGTTGCACGCTCTGTGACATTATTGGGTGTGTGACTGACACTGACCAAGCACCAGTGGCACCATGTTCAGCGACATGTGGAACAACCCAGGCAATTTTCAACATGATTGAAATGTCACCCAGAAATGACTTTTAGTGCAGTTTAACCTGAATAAAATAAATTTCATGCATATGAGCCTGTGAGTGGATCTAATTTCTCAGCCATTGACTGCTTACTCAATCAGTCCAGTGTCAAGCCCCTACTATGATGCCACTCGGGGTGGGGTGTGTGTGTAAAGTTTACAAAATTCTACTCTACACTAAGGCGTGTGTGTAATGCATGAATTAATCACTGCTGACGGCATACAAGATGATAAAGTGTTTCTTCAGGGTAATTTATAGTGAAAGTGAAGCTGATATTTTTTGACACATGATTTAATACTCCAGTATCTCTTTAACCTAGTCCAGTTTGTCAACTAATTAAGGGAGTACTTTGTCTAACCACTGAGGGCGGGTCGAGACTGCTCCTTTCATAATTAGTAATTTGCCCAACATATTGATCAGAGTTTGAGATGGTCTTGTTAAGTTCCTAATTAAGATTTTTATTTTGCTGGAAGATTCCCACATGTATAAAGATGCAATGATTTAAATCCAAGGTGATATCTGTCCTTGCGCTGTTGTGTGGTTTTGTGAAATGAACAGGATGTAATAAACAACACATATAAAAATTGCTGGTGAATGCAGCAGGCCAGGCAGCATCTGTAGGAAGACGTACAGTCGACGTTTCGGGCCAAGACCCTTTGTCAGGACTAACTGAAAGAAGAGCTAGTAAGAGATTTGAAAGTGGGAGAGGGAGGGGGAGATCTAAAATGATAGGAGAAGACAGGAGGGGGAGGAATAAAGCTAAGAGCAAAAAGAATATGAGAGGATCATGGGATGGGAGGCCAAGGGAGAAAGAAAGGGGGAAGGAGGATCCCAGAGGATGGGCAAGGAGTATAGTGAGAGGGACAGAGGGAGAAAAAGAGAGAGAGAAAAATAAATAAATAAATAAATAATGGATGGGGTATGAAGGGGAGGTGAGGCATTAACAGAAGTTAGAGAAGTCAATGTTCATGCCATCAGGTTGGAGGCCACCCAGACGGAATATAAGGTGTTGTTCCTCCAACCTGAGTGTGGCTTCATCTTGACAGTAGAGGAGGCCGTGGATAGACATATCAGAATGGGAAAGGGATGTGGAATTAAAATATGTGGCCACTGGGAGATCCTGCTTTCTCTGGCGGACAGAGCGTAGGTGTCCAGCAAAACAGTCTCCCAGTCTGCATCGGGTCTCGCCAATATATAGAAGGCCGCATCGGAAGCACCGGACGCAGTATGTCACCCCAGTCGACTCACTTTTCTCTCTCTCTTTTCCTCCCTCTGTCCCTCTCACTATACTCCTTCCCCCATCCTCTGGGATTCCTCCCTCCCCCTTCCTTTCTCCAGTTCCATGATCCTCTCATATGCCTTTTGCCAATCAACTTTCCAGCTCTTAGCTTCATCCCCCCCGCCGCATCTTCTCCTATCATTTCAGATCTCCCCCTCCCCCTCCCACTTTCAAATCTCTCACTGTCTCTTCTTTCAGTTAGTCCTGACGAAGGGTTTTGGCCCAAAACGTCGACTGTACCTCTTTCTATAGATGCTGCCTGGCCTGCTGCGTTCACCAGCAATTTTTATGTGAGTTGCTTGAAACTCCAGCATCTGCAGATTTCCTCATGTTTATGAGGATGTAACAAAAGTAGTTTTGTTTTTAAGGACAATGGCATTCAGCAACATCTGCTTGTAGTTCTGAGCTATCTGTCTGCATTTGTTCCATGTTGAACATGGGGTAACTCTCAGCAGCTTGAGTCAGTTGTAGATATATTACCTCTTAGTTCCAAGAGTTATCCAAGAGCTCCTTGAGTCAAAGGGGTGCTCGTGGGGAAGGAGGATGGATGGTTGTGGCATTTTGCACTGGCCTATCGTGAAGAAGAGTACAGAGGGTGATGGGTATATGGAATGAGCTGCCAGAGGAAATGGTAGAGGGTCTGAGGAGGGGAAAAAAGGATCAGCCATGATTGAATGGTGGAGCAGACTCAACAGGCCAAATGTCTTATGGTCTATTTACAATGTTTAAAAGGCAATTAGACAAGTGCATGGATGGAAAAGGAAAGGTTTAGAGGGATATGGGCTGTATGGGATTCTGACTGAGGTATTCAAAGTCATGAATAGTAGATGAACTGTACAGAGGAAAGCTGTTTCCTTTGGCAGAATGGCCAAGTGTCAGAGGACAGATGATGAAAGTGACTAGCGATCAAGCCAAAAGGTGACGTGAAAAAATATTTTGTTCTACATGCTGCATAATTTGGGTCAGAATTGCTTTCCAGGCAAATGAAGCCAGATCTAGACTTAGCATTCTGAAAATGACTGGATACAGAAGGGGAAAAATGCATGGCTAAGGGAGAGGATAGGGGAATAGAACAAGCTGAATAGTTCTCATATAGGATTAACACAGAAACAGACTGGAATGACCTTCTGTGCTGATGCCTTTCTGTAATTCTGGGTGCATCTCCTTCCTGTTATAAACCACAGCTGATTTGTGAGATGCAAAAGACCAAGCAATGTTGGGGCATTCAATGAAGCTATTAATCTTGCAGATCTAAGACACCTCTATCCTGATTAGAAGGGAAGGTTTTCTGCTTCTCACTGCTTACTAGAAGACCCAGTACTTGTTTGATGTTAGTGTGGGCAGCTAAACTTACTAGTTTAGTCAATATCGCTGCTTGCAGCATTTAAAAGAAGCCTAGACATTGAAATAATCCTGGGCTCATCCCAATCAAACAGAAATCATTGGGCTTCAGCTCAAGTGGATATACAGTAATTTGCATTTGCTGATACAAGGCTTATTAAAGGTGGCAGCAGAGACAGATGAGGTGGAGAGGACACAAATAGGAAATTTGTTATCCACCTTGCATTGTTTATTGATCAGCTGCATTCGTTGTTCAGCAGTAACATCACACAGGACTCAGTACTCCGTGGACTGTTCGCTAGGACACATGTTGAGACAAACATTGATTGCTGCTGGAGGATCAACTTGGAGAAGCCATGTTTTAATCTGCCCAAACTTATTGATCTACCAGTATAAGGTATCTGCAAGTAAATATTGCTGACTGGCACTTAACAAGCTGCAGAAGTACATGCCAAAGGATGCTCTTTAGCTCTACAGTCTGAGGTTCGCCTATCATCTGAAGCCTCTCAAAGCTTCACCGATGTTTTTTAAAGGTCAAACAAGAGTGGCATTAATGTCTTGTAAAGGCATGTAGTGTCTCTTGTAAGAGAATGGTACATAGAACACAGAGGAAGTCATCTTTCAATTGTATTTATCATTCATATTATGATTGAAGTATATTTTTGGAAAACAATGTTGGTTGGAATCCATCTGACTTGAAGGACAATGGGTGATGATTATCATCATCATCATAAGCCTAGGTGGAAGGTATGGAGATCCTGAGATGCCCAGTCATCAAGATCCACCTCTCGGCATCACCAGTATAGTCCAAAAGAAAGGTTATGAAGCAATATGTTTGATACCAGCAGCTGCCGGAAGGATATCCAAAGACCTCCAGCCAACTGAGGAGCTCCACTCCAGATTTGCTGACTGGATTTACTCATGTAGCCTTCATCTCTCCTGAGACTGCCCATAAGACAGTGGGACTACAGTGGCATGCGTAAGTTTGGGCACCCCTGGTCAAAATTTCTGTTGCTGTGAATAGCTAAGCAAGTAAAAGATGAACTGATTTCCAAAAGGCATAAAGTTAACGATGACACATTTCTTTAATATTTTAAGCAAGAAAACTTTTTTTATTTCCATCTTTTACAGTTCAAAATAACAAAAAAGGAAAAGGGCCTGATGCAAAAGTTTGGGCACCCTGCATGGCAATACTTAGTAACACCCCCTTTGGCAAGTATCACAGCTTGTAAGTGCTTTCTGTAGCCAGCTAAGAGTCTTTCAATTCTTGTTTGGTGGATTTCTGCCCATTCTTCCTTGCAAAAGTTCTGTGAGATTCGTGGGCCATCTTGTTCTTTTGAGGTCTATCCACAGATTCTCGATGATATTTAGGTCAGGGGGCTGTGAGGGCCATGGCAAAACCTGCAGCCTGCGCCTCAGGTAGTCCATTGTGGATTTTGAGGTGTGTTTAGGTTCCTGTTGTAGAAGCCATCCTCTTTTCATCTTCGGCTTTTTTACAGACGGTGTGATGTTTGCTTCCAGAATTTGTTGGTATTTAATTGAATTCATTCTTCCCTCTACCAGTAAATATTCCCCATGCCACTGGCTGCAACACAAGCCCAAAGCATGATTGATCCACCCCCGTGCTTAACAGTTGGAGAGGGGTTCTTTTTATGAAATTTTGCACCCTTTTTTCTCCAAACATACCTTTGCTCACTGTGGCCAAGAAGTTCTATTTTAACTTAATCAATCCTCAGGACTTGTTTCCAAAATGCATCAGGCTTGTTTAGGTGTTCCTTTGAACCTTTTGAATAGAACTTTTTGGCCACCACATGCATTTCTCATTCTGCATGCTGACTTTGCTGGGGATATGGTTTCAAGAACATTTACATTCTTCTGACCACAGAATCAAGTAATTTTCACTCATATGTAAGCTTTAGACTGTTTACTTGAACATACATGGCATGGCAGTCAGATCAGTTCTGTCCTTTCCCTATGTGAAGTGCACATTCTTTCAGGGATGGCTCTTTTCAGGGTCCGGCGAACTAATCAAGGCAGCACACCCACCATTCTTTCCAAAGGCTGGTTTTAAAAAAAACAACCAACAAGATAATAAATAAATAGGCACTAGAAATAATGGCATTAAGCATTTCAAGAAATTAGTGAAGGTATGAAATGAAATAGTACATACTCTCAAATTGGAATATGGTCTGCCTGTACCTTAGACAGCTTCAACACCTAGCTTATCTCCCTGTCTATAGGTAGCCAGTTCTGTCTGGGTTTCCTTGAAAACTCACTCTAACTTTAAACACAAGTGATTCTGCAGGTGCTGGAAGTACAGAGTAACACAAACAAAATTCTGGAGGAACTCATCAGGAAAGGCAGCATCTACGGAAAGGAATAAAGAGTCTATATTTCAGGCCTGATGAAGGCCCACAGCCCCAAATATCGCCTCTTTATTCCTCTCCGCAGATGCTTTCTGACCTGCTGACTTCCCCCAGCATTTCATGTGGGTTACTCTCTCCAACTTTGAATATTATTTACTCTTTAATTCTGGATCATTTTTATTGGAACCCATGCTGGTGACTACTCAAAATGTGGAACTATCTTTGTCTACAGCCACTGGCAGGTTTTTCCCCTTCCTTGTTCCTTTCCCTTTCCTATGTAGTTTTAAAATGACACTGGTAAGAAATACATCATCACAACACTCACTTTGATTGTCCTATCCCTCTCCTATTTGCTTCCAGGTAGCCGCAAATTACCAAATCTAAGAATATTTGGTGTCCAACCACTAGCACAACAAAAATATTTTCATGTGGAATGCATCTGACTTTGTCAACTTTCTGATAAATTCATCTTCTAGTGTTCACACTTGCAAACATGTGTTAAGGATAAACCTAGCAAAGACATCTTCTGATCACTCTGCTCACTACTGCAGTCACAAAGCAAGTGTCTAGAAGAAAAGATTGTATAAACAAATACTTTCAGGTTACCATTCTAGCTCACAGTTTGTTTAAAAAGTTCAGCATTAACATGGAATAGTGAATAGGAATAAGGAACCTTGGTTCTCAAGGGATATTGCAACTCTGATAAAGAAGAAGAGGGAGTTGTATGACATGTATAGGAAGCAGGGAGTAAATAAGGTGCTTGGGGAGTATAAGAAGTGCAAGAAAATACTTAAGAAAGAAATCAGGAGGGCTAAAAGAAGACATGAGGTTGCCTTGGCAGTTGAAGTGAAGGATAATCCAAAGAGCTTTTACAGGTATATTAAGAGCAAAAGGATTGTAAGGGATAAAATTGGTCCTCTTGAAGATCAGAGTGGTCGGCTATGTGCGGAACCAAAGGAAATGGGGGAGATCTTAAATAGGTTTTTTTGCGTCTGTATTTACCAAGGAAACTGGTATGAAGTCTATGGAATTAAGGGAAACAAGTTGTGAGATCATGAAAACTGTACAGATCGAAAAGGAGGAGGTTCTTGCTGTCTTGAGGAAAATTAAAGTGGATAAATCCCCGGGACCTGACAGTGTGTTCCCTCGGACCTTGAAGGAGACTAGTGTTGAAATTGCAGGGGACCTGGCAGAAATATTTAAAATGTCGCTGTCTACAGGTGAGGTGCTGGAGGATTGGAGAGTGGCTCATGTTATTCCATTGTTTAAAAAAGGATCGAAAAGTAATCCGGGAAATTATAGGCCAGTAAGTTTAACGTCGGTAGTAGGTAAGTTATTGGAGGGAGTACTAAGAGACAGAATCTACAAGCATTTGGATAGGCAGGGACTTATTAGGGAAAGTCAACATGGCTTTGTGTGTGGTACGTCATGTTTGACCAATCTATTGGAGTTTTTCGAGGAGGTTACCAGGAAAGTGGATGAAGGGAAGGCAGTGGATATTGTCTACGTGGACTTCAGTAAGGCCTTTGACAAGGTCCTGCATGGGAGGTTAGTTAGGAAAATTCAGTCGCTAGGTATACATGGAGAGGTGATAAATTGGATTAGACATTGGCTCAATGGAAGAAGCCAAAGAGTGGTAGTAGAGAATTGCTTCTCTGAGTGGAGGCCTGTGACTAGTGGTGTGCCACAAGGATCAGTGCTGGGTCCATTGTTATTTGTCATCTATATCAATGATCTGGATGATAATGTGGTAAATTGGATCAGCAAATTTGCTGATGATACAAAGATTGGAGGTGTAGTAGACAGTGAGGAAGCTTTTCAGAGCCTGCAGAGGGACTTGGACCAGCTGGAAAAATGGGCTGAAAAATGGCAGATGGAGTTTAATACTGACAAGTGTGAGGTATTGCATGTTGGAAGGACAAACCAAGGTAGAACATACAGGGTTAATGGTAAGGCACTGAGGAGTGCAGTGGAACAGAGGGATCTGGGAATACAGATACAAAATTCCCTAAAAGTGTCGTCACAGGTAGATAGGGTCATAAAGAGAGCTTTTGGTACATTGGCCTATATTAATCAAAGTATTGAGTATAAGAGCTGAAGTGTTATGATGAGGTTGTATAAGGCATTGGTGAGGCCGAATCTGGAGTATTGTGTTCAGTTTTGGTCACCAAATTACAGGAAGGATATAATTAAGGTTGAAAGAGTGCAGAGAAGGTTTACAAGGATGTTGCCGGGACTTGAGAAACTCAGTTACAGAGAAAGGTTGAATAGGTTAGGACTTTATTCCCTGGAGCATAGAAGAATGAGGGGAGATTTGATAGAGGTATATAAAATTATGATGGGTATTGATAGAGTGAATGCAAGTAGGCTTTTTCCACTGAGGCAAGGGGAGAAAAAAACCAGAGGACATGGGTTAAGGGTGAGGGGGGAAAAGTTTAAAGGGAACATTGGGGGGGCTTCTTCACACAGAGAGTGGTGGGAGTATGGAATGAGCTGCCAGACGAGGTGGTAAATGCGGGTTCTTTTTTAACATTTAAGAATAAATTGGACAGATACATGGATGGGAGGTGTATGGAGGGATATGTCTGTGTGCAGGTCGGTGGGGCTAGGCAGAAAATGGTTCGGCATAGCCAAGAAGGGCCAAAAGGCCTGTTTCTGTGCTGTAGTTTCTATGGTTCTATGGTTCTATAGTTCTATGGGATCCTCCACAGTACCTTGAAATATGAATCTTGATCCATTTTGGTTTTAGACAACTTATGCATTCTTGCTGAAGGATTAAGTAAAGTTCAAAGTAAATTTGTTATCAAAATACATATTGTCACCATATACAACCCTGAGATTCTTCTTGAGCATAGTGCTGGTGCTAGCTCTGATGTAGTCTAGCTTACTAAACAAAGAATAATGATATAGTATCTGAAATAGATGGCTTAGGGCCACACTATAGTCATCATTTGCCCAATAGGGTGCATTTATTAATTAAACAAATACAAAACAACAGATATTTATTTATTTAATGAGTAGCATTGCTTGTACTATTTTATCCTTGGCTGTATGGTCTTGCATGAAGGAGGCTGAATGGGTTTTACCAGGACAATATATCTGTTGACTCAATTAATCATTCAGAGAGAAAGCCAGCCTTGTGTTTGAAATGCAAGTAGATCAAACTTCTATTTATTCAGTTAAGATACAGGTTACTCAAATTTAGTTTATACCTTGTATTTGTTAGATGTAGAGATGTGTAACTGGTTATTTTTCACTGCAGGAGCTGAATCTATCAATACATAATTCTGCATATTCTGCTACAAGGAATTGTTTGCTTTAGTGAAAATGTAATCTGATGTGTTATTGATGAGTAGTTGATTGTCTGGAAGATTATTTGCAGAAATGAATGGGGAAATGTATATTTCTTTTGCCTTAGGAGATGTTTATTCATTTTTAATGAATTTGTAATTCTTTTTTAATGTTTGCCATTTGTATTGGCTACCTGCCAACAACTAGTGAAAATAAAACTAATTCTACAACAATGAACTTTTAGCTTCCTTGAAATAGGCGTTTAGGTTCTTAATGAAGCAAAAGGGGGAATGGGCAGAATAAAATGCGCCTGAGCAGACTGCCATTTTCTTTCAGTTTTCTTGAGGTTCAAGCACACAGGATTTAATCTTTGAGAATAAAACAAATCAAATAAAGCTGGAGGTTCTTCAAAGAGACAGTGTGACAGGATGATTTTGTGGAACACATGTATCACTATAATCTCCATCCATTTCATTGACCTCTGTTCAAAGGAGAACAAATATTGGTATAGACAATCCTCCAACAAAATTGGCTTTCTGCTGAAAAATATCACAAGATTCTCTGAAGACCTGGTGAATCAATGCTGGCACAATCAGTATTCTCCATGTTAGTTTACTCAAAGCACAAAAGATAAATATAAAATTTCAGATCCATGTTGGTGTGAACTTTTATAGAAATTCATGAATATATTGAATTAAATGCTAAGTACTGAACATGTTTTTCAAGTAATTGGCAGAATTTGTGCATGTTGTATCAGTGAAATTTGGGAAGTATTATGTTGTGTTGTTCTGTTAAAAAGGAAAGGGGCAATGTTACAAAATAACAATGGGTGCTGTGATATTGTAATAACTTTAAATGAAAGGCAAAGGTACAGCTGGATCTCTACCCAAGTAACAAGAAAATCTCAAAATATATGTCACATAAATAGCAGCCTTTCAAAATGTTTTGTTGCATCAGCAAACACAGAAGCTAAAATGTTTATCCAACAGTGTGGAGTAGCACAATGCCCCTCTGTGCTTCCACAGTAATTACTAATTACTGACTGCATAGTTAGGAAATTATATCTTCTTAATTTGTTAAATTAATTCCACTTAAAGGATACATGAAAATAGATGCAGAGGAGGTGGAGTATACTTCATGATTAACTCATCGAGGTGCAAAATGGATGCCACTTCGCTGAATTTCCACCTGGCCTTGGACCACCTGGACAATAACAATACCTACATCAGGCTGCTGTTGACTGATACCAGCTCAGCGCTCAACACCATCATACTCTCAGTACTAATCAACATGTGGATCCTTGACTTCCTCATTGGGAGACAGCAGTCAGTGCAGATCAGAAATAACATCTCCCTCTTGCTGACAGTCAACACTGGCCTATCTGAATGATGTGTGCTCAGCCCTCTGCTCTACTCTCACTACACACACAATTATATGGCTTGGCAAGCTCAAACATCTCTACCAGGGGTGATTGATAAGTCTGTGGCCTAAGGTAGAAGGAGTCAATTTTAGAAAACCTGGCACATTTATTTTTCAACATAGTCCCCACCTACATTTACACACCTAGTCCAGCGGTTGTGGAGCATACGGATCCCTTCTTTGTAGAAGTCGGCGTCTTGGACCTCCAGAAAGTGGTCCACAGCAGGGGTGATTGATACGTTTGTGGCCTAGGATAGAATGAGATGAGTTATTAACTTCAAACTTTCTGCATAATCACTCAAAGAGTTGAACTGCACGTGCATGTAACGAAAGCTGTATAACTCATCTGCTTCTACCTTAACTATTTGCTAAATATTCCCAGCCCTATCTACTTGAACACACACTGCCAATTCTCTATCCAAATTTCCATCAAATCTATATCCCTCTGAGGCCTCAAACAAATGTCCTCACTATCTACAAAATGACTACCACAAAATGAGGACCAAGGCTGGGAAATGAATATTCAAGGTATATGTCCTATCGAAAGGACAGACAGGTGGGCAGAGGGTGTGGAGTGGCTCTGTTGGTGAGGAATGATACTCAGTCCCCTGCGAGGGGTGACATAGAATCAGGAGATGTAGAGTCAGTATGGATATAACTGAGAAATTGTAAGGGCAAAACGACCCTAATGGGAGTTACCTACAGGCCCCCAAACAGTAGCCTGGATATAGGGTGCAAGTTGAATTAAGAGTTAAAATTGGCATGAGCAAAGGTAATGCTACAGTTGTTATGGGGGATTTTAACATGCAGGTAGACTGGGAAAATCAGGTTGGTACTGGACCCCAAGAAAGGGAGTTTGTGGAGTGTCTTGGAGATGGATTCTTAGAGCAGCTTGTACTGGAACCTACCAGAGAGAAGGCAATTCTGGATTTAGTGTTGTATAATAAACCAGATTTGATAAGGGAACTGGAAGTAAAGGAGCCATTAGGAGGTAGTGACCATAATATGACAAATTTTAAACTACAATTTGAGAGAGAGAAGGGAAAATCGGAAGTGCAGTTGAACAAAGGGGACTATGGAGCCATGAGGGAGGAGCTGGCCAAAATTGACTGGAAAGATACCCTAGCAGGGATGACAGTGGAACAACAATGGCAGGTATTTCTGGGAATAATACAGAAGGTGCAGGATCAGTACAGTCCAAGGAGGAAGAAAGATTCTAAGGGGAGTAAGTGGCCGACAAGGGAAGTCAAGGATGGTATAAAAATAAAAGAGAAGAAATATAACATAGCAAAGATGAGAGGGAAGCCAGAGGATTGGGAAACTTTTAAAGAGCAACAGAGGATAACTAAGAAGGCAATACGGAGAGAAAAGATGAGATACGAAGGCAAGGTAGCCAAGGGTATAAAGGAGGATAGTAAAATCTTCTTTAGGTATGTGAAGAGGAAAAAATTAGTTAAGACCAAAATTGGGCCCTTGAAGACAGAAGCGGTTGAATTTATTATGGGGAACAAGGAAATTGCAGACAAGTTGAACAGGTACTTTGGATCTGTCTTCACTAGGGAAGACACAAACAATCCCCCAGATGTAATAGTGGCCGGAGGACCTAGGGTAATGGAGGAACTGAAGGAGATTCACATTAGGCAGAAAATGGTGTTGGATAGACTGATGGGACTGAAGGCTGATAAATCCCCAGGGCCTGATGGTCTGCATCCCAGGGTACTTAAAGAGCTGGCTCTAGAAATCGTGGATGCATTGGTAATTATTTTCCAATGTTCTATAGATTCAGGATCAGTTCCTGTGGATTGGAGGGTAGCTAATGTTATCTCACTTTTTAAGAAAGGAGGGAGAGAGAAAACAGGGAATTATAGACCAGTTAGCCTGACATCAGTAGTGGGGAAGATGCTGGAGTCAATAATAAAGGATGAAATAGCAGCATATTTGGATAGCAATAACAGGATCAGTCCGAGTCAGCATGGATTTATGAAGGGGAAATCATGCTTGACTAATCTTCTGGAATTTTTTGAGGATGTAACTATCAAAGTGGACAAGGGAAAGTCAGTGGATGTAGTGTACCTGGACTTTCAGAAAGCCTTTGATAAGGTCCCACATAGGAGATTAGTGGGCAAAATTAGAGCACATGGTATTGGGGGTAGGGTACTGACATGGATCGTAAATTGGTTGGCAGACAGGAAACAAAGAGTAGGGATTACTGGGTCCCTTTCAGAATGGCAGGCGGTGACTAGTGGGGTACCGCAAGGCTTGATGCTGGGACTACAGCTATTTACAATATACATTAATGATTTAGATGAAGGGATTAAAAGTAACATTAGCAAATTTGCAGATGACACAAAACTGGGTGGCAGTGTGAAATGTGCAGAGGATGTTGAGATAATGCAGGATGACTTGGACAGGTTGGGTGAGTGGGCAGATGCATGGCAGATGCAGTTTAATGTGGATAAATGTGAGGTTATCCACTTTGGTGGCAAGAACAGGAAGGCAGATTACTATTTGAATGGTGTCAAATTAGGAAAAGGGGAAGTACAACGAGATTTTGGTGTCCTTGTTCATCAGTCACTGAAAGTAAGCATGCAGGTACAGCAGGCAGTGAAGAAAGCTAATGGTATGTTGGCCTTCAAAACAAAGAGAGTTGAGTATAGGAGCAAAGAGGTCCTTCTGTAGTTGTACAGGGCCCTTGTGAGACCACACCTGGAGTATTGTGTACAGTTTTGGTCTTCAAATTTGAGGAACGACATTCTTACTACTGAGGGAGTGCAGCGGAGGTTCACGAGGTTAATTCCCGGGATGGCGGGACTGTCATATGTTGAAAGATTGGAGCGACTGGGCTTGTATACACTGGAGTTTAGAAGGATGAGAGGGGATCTGATTGAAACATATAAGATTATTAAGGGATTGGACATGCTAGAGGCAGGAAACATGTTCCCAATGTTGGGGGAGTCCAAAACCAGAGGCCACAATTTGAGAATAAGGGTTAGGGCATTTAGAACGGAGTTGAGGAAAAACTTTTTCACACAGGGAGTGGTGACTCTGTGGAATGCTCTGCCTCAGAAGGCAGTGGAGACCAATACTCTGGATGCTTTCAAGGACGAGTTAGATAATGCTCTTAATGATAGCGGAGTCAAGAGATATGGGGAGAAGGCAGGAACGGGGTACTGATTGTGGATGATCAGCCATGATCACAGTGAATGGTGGTGCTGACTCGAAGGACTGAATGGCCTACTCCTGCACCTATTGTTTATCGTCTATTGTCTATTGACTAACTTTTATGCATTTGAAAACTTAGGATTCATATCTCCTACATTCATAACCAAGTCATTCATATACAGTACATCACTAATCCCTGCAGTACACCACTATTTGCAGACTTTCAATCAGAAAAAAAAAACACCTATCCACCACTGCCTTCCATCAGCTAATTTTGGATCCAATTAGCCAGCTTACTATGTGACCAAATCTTTTGCAAAAGCATACCATGCAGAACCTAGCCAAATGCCTTACTGAAGTCAATACAGTAGTGATAATTTTTAACACCCTGCATTCATCAGTCTTCCAAGTTACCTCCTCAAAAACTTCATTTAGATTCGGTTGACAGGACTTCCCCTGCACAAAGCCATACTGGCTTTCCTAATCAGACCCTGCCTTTCAAATGTATACAATTTTATCCCTTAGAAGTTTCACCAAGAACTTTCCTCCCACTCGTAACACATGTGCAGAGCAAGAACAACAACGGGGTAGTATGATTAAACTTTTTTATTGTATCATGCTAGTAATGGTACATGCTGGGTGTGGGAGTGACGAACCAGGCCCATCGAGATGAAAATCCATGCACAATTAAAAGCCCGTGTGGAAAGAGAGAACCCTTCATACACAGGGTACCTAATCGACTCTATCAATCAGCTGCAATCTATTCAGTACATTTCACTACTGACACAAGACTCACTGGTCTGCAGTTACCTGGCTTATCCCTTCTGCCATGTTTAAAAAAGGAACAGTGCCAAACAAATAATTAAAGCTCACTCATGATTTTCTTCTAAATACAGGTGAAACATCAGGATCTGACTTCCATTTCTTCAAATCAGGTGGATGGTAAGAGGGCATCTCTTCCAGCCACCTGTTAACAGCCACAAAGGCTCAGACAGTTTTTATGTCCAGGCCTCATTGAAATGCTGGACATAAGCCATCAGTTCTAATTGGGCTACTTTGTGATGGAGATAAGGGAAAAAGGAATTTGATATTTTTGTCACCTCTTAACATCAGTCTCCAACCTTTAAATAGGAGGTGGAATGTTTACTAGTGGTGAGGATAAAGCAATCTGATGTCAGTGGCATATATCAGTTTGAACTTTGATGCAGTCCCTCAGCACTAGCCATTAGTCTTAGCTAATCAGCACTCCATCAAACACAGTTTGATGCAGCTTAGCGTCCCTGATGCCATGTATATTCATATGACTATTAGCCTGACTTCAGTAGTTGCAAAGTTGTTACAGACCATTATTAAGGATAAGGTTTTGGTTTTCTTAGATATGATAAAATAGACTGAAGTCAGCATCGTTTTCTTAAAGGGAAATCTTCAAAATTCAAAGAAAATTTATTAACAAACTACATATTTTTCACTATTTGACTCTGAAATACATTTTCTTGCTGGCATTCACAGTAAATACAAAGAAGCACAATGAGAAATTGAACACAAAGGCAAACAATGTGCAGAAGACAATGAACTATGCAAATGCAAAAGAGAAAAACAAAGTTAATAAATAAATAAATAAACAATAAATATTGAGAAAATGAGTTGCAGGGCCCTTGAAAGTGGGTCCCTAGGTTATGGAATCAGTTCAGAGTTAGGGTGAATGAAGCTACTCATGCTGGTTCAGGAGCATGAAGGTTGAGGAGTCATACAGTTTCTGAACCTGGTGGTATGGGACCTGAAGCTCCTGTCCCTTCTTCCTGATGGCAGCAGTGAGAAGAGAGATTGCTCATAAGAATCTTGGGGGGAGAGGGTTAGGCCCAAGTGGCTAAAATAGTTAGATATGGTGGTAATGAAGGAAAATGATGCTCTTGCCTCCATAGCTTAGAGCATAAAATAAACCTTACAGCTTTAGAGAACGCTGGTTAAACAGCTCTTGAAATACAACGTGCTGCTCTGGGTGCCACACTATAGGAAGGCTGTGGGTGCACTGGAGAGAGTGCAGAGTAGATTCATAAGGATGTAGCTTGGAGGATTTTAATTATGAGGTGAAATTGGATAAAACATAGAACAGTACAACATAAGAACAGGCCCTATGGTCCATGATTGTTATTCCATCCACGATGCCAAATTAAACAAGATCTATCTGCCTGCATAATATCTAAACCCCTCCATTCTCTGCCTGCCTGAATTGCTCCTGCACACCACTATGGTGTGGATTGTGTGGCTTCCACCCCACTACTCCTGGCACACACAAGAGAAAATATGCAGGCTCTGGAAATCCAAGCAACACACACAAAATGCTGGAGGATCTCAGCAGGCCAGACAGCACTGATGGAAAAGAGTACAGTCTATGTGTCAGGCCGAGACCCTTCATCAGTCCTCCAGTTCCCCAGGCATGATAAAGGTTCTCAGCCCGAAAAGTCGACGGTGCTCTTTTCCATAGGTGCTGTCTGGCCTACTGAGTTCCTCCAGCATTTTGTGTGTGTTACTATTCCTGGAAGCAGGTTGCAGGCACTAACCACTCTGTGTCTTATATTAAAAAAAACACTCCACACATCACCCTTGAACATTCCCACTTTTACTTTAAAGTTCCCTATATCTAGTACTTGACATTTCTATCCCAGAGGGAACAAAACTATGACTATCTACCATGTCTATGCCTCTTGTAATCTATAAACCTCTACCAGATCTCCACATGGATCAGCAGTGGGACCTTTGCTCTTTCTTACGTATGTGAATGATTGCTATGTGAATTGAATTGGATTGACTTTATTTCTTACATCCTTCACATACATAAGGAGTAAAATTCTTTACATTATGTAGGTAGGACATGTGATCAGGAAGTTTGCAGATGACATGAGGATTGGCGGATTTGTGGATCGTGCAGAAGGTAGTATGAGGTTTTAGGTTGATTGAAATGGGCCCAGAAATAGCAAATGGAGTTCAATCAAAATGAGGTTTTGGGAGTACTAATAAGGCTAGTTCAAATACCATTAATGATAAAGTCTTAGGGAGCATTGGTGAATTGAAAAGACCTAGAGTACAAGACCAGAGATCTGTAAAGGTCACAGTGCAAGTAGGCAACATGGTTAATGGTGCAGATGGTGTACTGGACTTCATAAATCAAGCTATTGAATGCAGAAACAGAGAAGCTATGTTCCAACTTCATAAAAGTTTGGTTAGGTCTCATCTGGAGTACTGTATACGGTATACATTTACCGTATAGCAAGATGTAAAAGTGTTAAGAGTGGTGCACAACAGATTCACAAGATCACTGCCTGGGACAAAACCCTTCAGTTATGAGGAGAAATTGGAGAAGCTATCACTCAATCATTGGAGGTGAAGGGACATGACTGAGATATATAGAACTCACAGGGGTATGAACAGGGTAGGTTGCAGGAAATTTTCCTCATCTCAGAGACAGACAGAGCAAAGGGATGCAGATTTAGGATAAAGGGGATTCACACAGAGGGTGGTGCATATATGGAATGAGCTGCAGAAATTGGCAGAGGCAGATACAATAACAATCTTAAAATATTTGAAGTATGTGGATTGGAGAGTTTTAGAGAGATATTGGCCAACTGCAGGCAAATGGGGGTAGTTTGGTGGGAACCACGGTTGGCATAGAGGAATTGGATCAAAAGGTCAGTTTCCATGCCTTATAATACAGAGAGGATATGAAGTGGATCTTTATTGCCCAGGTAAGTACCAGGTAAGTAATGAACGTCGAGAGGTGGGAGGACATCGCAAGCGATCGCTCTCACTGGAGGCTGGAACTATGCAGAGTTCTAAAAAGAGGAGAAGAGAAGCTGAGGCTTGCTGCTGAATAAAAGCGCACTCGTCGGAAAAAACAGCACCAAGACAACACTGAAGGACAGTGCCTTCAAGTGCAGTCGCTGCAGCCGAGACTGTCACCCCATGTGGGACTCTACAGTCACAACAGACGCTGCTGTAACACAGACTGAAGCAAGACTTTCCAGGCGCAGATCCATGGTCTCGCAAGACTAACGGATGCCACCACCACAAGTACTTGGAATGGCTGTCCAAGAGGTGGTCAAAGTGAGGGTCGTGAACACATTTAAGAAGTCTCTAGACAAGCACTAGAATCACTTAGACATAGGAGGGTATGGGCCAAGTGCTGGGAGATGGGCATAGTGTTGATAGATGCATGGATATGGTAGGCCATGCAGGGAATAGTGCTGATTGATGCATGGATATGGTGAGCCATGTAGTCTGTTCCAAAGCTGAAAGCTTCAATCTCATTATGACTTCAAGAAACTAAACATTCACATTGCCTCCTGGAAAGCTCTGGCCAATGCTTGCTCCAAGTGAAGAAGGAACTTGGGGATGGTATTACGAATTCCTTAGGAGCACACAGAGGTCCAGTGTTAAGTGACAGAGAGAAACCTCTTGTAAAAATATTAATAATAATAATTTCTGAGATTCCAACCTCGCATGCCTGCTCCACATGTGGAATGAGCTGCAGTTCCCACTCTGGCCTCATCAGGTCCTTGAGACCACATTAAACTGAAGTGGAAATAAATTGCTCTTGATACTGAGGAAATACCTTAGAGGAAGAAGATAAAGAAAAAATTAAGTTTATTGCCAGGGTTTAAAATGTAAGTCACTATTAAATTGTGATTCTGCAGAACTTGCAGATTCCGCAATATTAGATTTCTACTGCAATTATTTGAACTGGGCCACCACTGCCAGGTTGAGAATTGGTCCTCACTGGAGAATGATGGTTCTTGGCAGAGAAGAGACAGCAGCTGGTTCTCAACGGAAACCACATATCAACAAAGTAGAATGAGTTTATGTATCAGATGTGTTCATTTGATTTAAGCATTCCACCATGCCCCCCAAAACAAATATATCTCCAGATCTTTTTTTAAAGTAACACTGTAAAGAGCTCAATGTTATTTTATTTTTGTCAAATCAAGTTTCTGAAATTCATTCTGAGATGTAGGTATGGGCTTATTTATGCACACTTTTTTTAAATGACAAGACTCCACACTTGCATGTATCCATTCACATATATTGTTGGCACACATATGCAGTGTTCATGGACCACATACTTTATTTAAAATTACCTTTATATTTTTCATTAAAAATATAATCAGAACTGTTCCAAATTGTGTAATGCATTTAAATTATTTAACAATCCTTTTAATTGTATCTTTATTTTTAGCAAAATGTCACAGCATTTTATTCTATCACAGATTGCAGTTTGTGGAAGCATTAAATAGATTTGTTAGCCATTGTTTTAATTAAAGACGTATTGTTTCCACAGCTTAATTAGAATGAGCAAGTGAAGTAATAGTAAAAATAAAACCATCAGATTGTCATTAAAAACCAATCTGTTTCACTCATGTCCTTCAGGGAAGGAAGTCTGACATCTTTATCCAGACTGGTCTATAGAACATAAAACAGAGCAATCCAGCCTAGTACAGGCCCTCTGTTGCACAACGCTGTGCCAATCTTTTAATCTACTCTATGATCAATTTATCCCTGTCCTCCCATGTATCCCTCTATTTTTTCTTTCATCTATGTACTTATCTAAGAGTCTCTTAAATGTCCTTCTACCACCAACCCAGACAGTGCATTCCACAAATCCACTACTCTGTATGCAAAAAACAATCTATCTCTGATACCTACCCCTCCCTATATTTCCCTACAATCATCTTAAAATTATGCACCCTCATGTTAGCCATTTCTGCCCTGGGGAAAAAGTCTCTGACTATTCATGCTAACCATGCCTCCTATCATCTTACGTATCTCTTTCATGTTCTCCTCTCATCCTCCTTGCTCCAAACAGAAAAAATGTAGCTTGCTCATCTATCCTCATAAGACACACCCTCTTATCCAGACAGTATCCTGGTAAATCTCCTCTGCACCTTCTCTAAAGCTTCCTTATACTTCCTATAATGAAGCGAATAAAACTGTACAAGTACTCCTAGTATGGTCTAGTCAGAGTTTTATAGAGCTGCAATATTTTCTCATGGCTCTTGAACTCAGCCCCCCAATTAATGAAGGCCATAAACATCATACGTCTCTTAATCACCCTATCAACATGTACTTTATTTAAACTAATGTTATTTTCAAAACGTTTTTGCATCGTTTCCAGGCTGGCATGGTAGCAAAGTGGTTAGCACAATAGTTTACAGTACCAGCGACCCAGGTTCAATTCCCGCTGCTGCCTGTAAGGAGTTTATGCATTCTCTCTGTGACCTCGTGGGTTTCCTCCGGGTGCTCTAGTTTCTTCCCACATTCCAAAGACCTACCAATTGGTAGGTTAATTGGTCATTGTAAATTGTCCCATGATTAGGCTAAAATAAATTGGGGGATTGCTGAGCAACATGACTCGAAGGGCTGGAAGGCCTACTCCATGCTGTATGATAATAAGTAAATAATAAGAGAAAACATCTCCACTCTGTTATGGTAACCACATTGATTGAAGATTTACCTCATTAATTGCAAGCTTGTATCTTCATTCTTTTTTCCTTTGTCTCATTTCAATTTGCCTTGAAGTTCAACAGCTCACGAACTGGTGCTCAATTTCTATTGGTTGGGCTGTTTTATTTGCTGAGAATCAACTTTCCACCCACTTTTAAATTAGATAACCTGTTGTCTTTTAACATAGTCCAGTGCATTTGACCTGAATGTTCCTGAAAATGTGGTTTAAAAGAAAGCAAAGATGGTAAAACTCCATTAGTTGGCACACTATGGAGTTTAATAATGCTGGGCCAACAGGTTTTCTGGACTTTCAGACATTATTTTATTAATACTCTAACACACTTTTAATTCACTTTATTTTTCAAATAAACTTGCACAGTCACATTTCAGTGAACCCATTGTCCAAAGGTACTGTGGAAAACAAACTAGTTGAGTTTCCAGGGAGAGTGGGACTTTGGGAACTGGCAAGGAAGTGAGGGAGTGGGAGCATCAGTGTGTGGACAGGTGGAGCAGGAGTCATACCCGTGTGAGTGGATGGGCAGTGCAGGAAAGAGGGGCCTGGTAAGTGGAGTGTGTTTGTTTTCCCTGCTGTGGTGAAGCCTGAGGGGTGACCTGATCTATACAGTAAAATTGTGAGAGATTAGTTAGGATAGATAGCCATGGCCACCATAGAAATAAGACTTTTACCAAGACAAGAAGGTATTGGTTTAGAGTGAAGGGTAGGAGGTTTAAAGGGAATCTGGGGGATAGGGAATTTGTTAGAGAATGGTTGAAATATGGAGCACACTTCCTGTAGGTGGTGGCAACAGGTCAGAATCATCCAGATAACCTGCATTGGGGACGTGTAAAAAGGCTGTGAACCTAAGACTGGTGAGTAGAAATAATGTGAATAGGTACACGAAGCAGCATGGGTGTGGTGCCTGGAGGGTCTGTCTCTGTGCTGTACAACCCTGTGACTCGTGGACGGGAACATGAAAAGCAGGGGCTCAAAAATGGAAGGAGTGTGGAGCAGGGGCCAAGGTGATTAGACAGGGAATGGGGGAAAGAGGCTCTGGTGAGTGGATGGGGGTATGGAAAGCCATAACCTGATGAACCACTTGTCAAGCCATCAGAATTTCTGAATCAGATCAGAGTTTTACTGCATTTTCCCATCCTCCATTTGCAAGGGAACAGAAACAGGAATTGCTGGAGCAATTCAGCAGGCCAGTCTGCATCTTTAACCTGACAATTTCCACAGCTGCTGCTTGAACTAGCATTGCTAGCATTTTGTGCTTGTATATGAAATTTACAGGATCTGCAGTTTTTTTTATTTTCTTCATACAGCAATTTGATTTTGTGCTCAATTCTTTCAATGTTTGTTTTCTACTTGTCTTAAGGTCCTGACTGCATTGGTGATTGTCAGCTGTGAAAATGTGTGCATAAGTCTGCTTGCATGTCTTAAAATAGGAAAATTAAAACTATTGAGCATTTTTTTGGAAAGTATGAAATTTAAAAAAATAATTCCTCTAACAATTTTGTTCTTTATCCAAATAATATACATGTTCACCCATACAGACACTGGTGATATTAATATTTTTATGTGAAATACTGTGAAATTTTGTTGTGCCACCAAAATACAAAATTTCACCATTGATGGTCCCAGGCTCGGCAGTGAAAGGAGGAGGGCTGGGCATGGGGCTAGCAACCCAGTGTTATACAAATGCCAACAGAAGCTCTGGGGACCTCATCCTTGGAAGAGGAAGAATCTTTGCTTGGAAGTGAAAGACTGGCCTAGCAGAGAGGACTCTGGTGAGCTGCTGTTGGCAGCCTATGGGCTTAAGCAGGAGAAAGCAAGACCAAAATGCAATCAAGTGAAAGTTCAATTGCCCACCTGCCTTCCAAACTATCTGTGTCAAACCTGTCCAATTCCTTTCACCCAGAGCATTTCTTCTGGGAAGAGTGTGATGTGTACAAAACAGATGATTTAAGGGGAACCAAAGTCCTTGAAGGCAGGTTTTCTGGAGCTGTTGAGGAGGGTTTAAACTAATTTGGCAGGGAGACAGGAACTGGAGTGAAAGGGCAAAGGATGGGACAGTTAGTATACAAGTAGATGCAGTGTGTAATGAGACTGAGTGGTAAAACAGGCAGATGGTAGAGCAAAATTGCAGTCAGTTGGTTGAGTTGAAGTGTATCAAGGGAGCAAAATTGAAAAGGGTGATGAATACAGGTCAGAAGGTGTTATATTTGAATGCATTTACAGTATACAGAATAAGGCAGGTAGAGATTGGCAGGTATGATGTTGTGGGCATCGCTGAGTGTAGCTGAAAGAAGATCGTAGTTGAGAGCTTAACATCCAAGGATGCTCATTGTATCAAAGAGGCAGGCAGGAAGGCAGAGGGGGTGGTGTGATTCTGTTGGTAAAAAAAAATGAAATCAAATCCTTAGAAAGAGGTATCATAGGGATCAGAATAATTAGAATCTTTGTGTGTAGAGTTAAGAAACTGCAAACATAAAAAGATTGTGATATTATATACAGACCTCTGAACATTAGCCATATGATGTTGGATATAAATTATAGGAGATAGAAAAGGCATGTAAAAAAAGGCAATGTTACGATAGTCATGCTGGATTTCAATATGCAGAAAGATTGGGAAAAGCTGGTTGGTACTGGATTCCAAGAGGGAATTTGTAGAATGCCTACAAGATGGCTTTTTAGAACAGCTTGTGGCTGAATCCACCAGGGGAATGAATATTCTGGATTGGGTGTTATGTAATGACCCAGATTTGATCAGGAAGCTTAAGGTAAAGGAACCCTTAGGAGAGAATGAGCATAATATGATAGAATTCACCCAACAGTTTGAGAGGGAGAAGATGTATTAATATTACAGTGAAGTAAATGGAATTACAGTGGTATGGGAAAAGCATGAATGATGAAAGAACAGCAAGAGCTGGAGTTCCTGGGAGCAAATTGGAAGGTGCAGGACAGATACATCCTGAAGTATTCTAAAGATAGGATGAGGCAGTAGAAACTTAGAGGGAAGTTATTGAATTGAGAAGCTTTTAAAAACCAACAGAAGACAACTAAAAAAGCCATAGGGAGAGAAAAGATGAAATATGCAGGTAAGCTAGCAGATAATATAAAAGAAGATACCAGAAGTTTTTCAGCTATATAAAAAATAATAGAGGTGGTAGCAGATATATGATCGCCAGAATATGACACAAGAGATGTAGTAGTGGGGGACAAAGAAATGGAGGATGAAGTTTATAAACTATTTGGGTCAGTCTTCACTGTGAAAGCCACCAGCAGTATGCCAGAAACTCGAGAGTGTCAGGAGGCAGAAATGAGTGTTGCAGCTATTACTAAGGAAATGGTGCTTTGGAAGCTGAAGGTCTGAAGATCAATAAGTCGTCTGGACCACATAGACTGCACCTCAGTTCTAAAAGAGGTAGTTAGAGAGATTGTGTTGTGAGGCATCAGTAATAATCTTTCAAGAATTACCAGGTTCGGGAATGGTTACAGAGGATTAGAAAATTGCAAATGTAACTTTACTCCTTAAAAAGGGAGGGAGGCAGAAGAAAGGAAATTATAGGCCAGTTAGTTTGACTTTAGTGGTTGGGAAGATTAAGGATGAGGTTTCGGGGTACTTGGAGCACTTGATAATATAGGCCACAGTCAACATGGTTTCCTTATGGAGAAATCGTGCCAACAAATCTGTGGGAATTTTTTGAGGAAATAACAGGCAGGATAGACAAATGAGAGTTGGTGAATGTTGTGCACTTGGATTTTCAAAAAGTCTTTGACATGGTGCCGCACATGAGGCTGCTAAAGAAGATAAGAGCCCGTGGTATCACAGGAAAGATACTAGCATGGATAGAAAATTGGCTAACTGACAGAAGGCAAAGAGTGGGAATGAAGGGTGCCTTTTCTGGATAATTGTGGGTGACTCATGGTATTCCACGGAGACTGGTATTTGAATGGTTTCTTTTCCCTTTACACGTCAGTGATTTGGATGACAGAATTGATGGCTTTGTGGCCAAGTTTGTGGATGATACGAAGACATTTGGAGGTGCAGGTAGTGTTGAGGAAGCAGGGAAATGCAGAAGGACTTAGACAGATTGGGAGAATGGGAAACAAAGTGGCAAATGGAATATAGTGCAGAGAAGTGAATAGTCATGCACTTTGGTAGAAGGAATAAAGGTAGGAATATTTCCTAAACAGGAAGAATATTCAAAATTCAGAGGTGCAAAGGGACTTGGGAGCCTTTGTGTAGGAATCCACCAAAGTTAACCTGCAGGTTGGTAGGGAAGGCAAATGCAATGTTAGCATTCATTTTGAGAGGACTAGAATATAAGAGCAAGGATGTGATTCTGAAGCTTTATAAAGTATTGGTCAGACCATGCCTGGAGTATTGTGAGCAATTTTGGGGCTCCTTATCTAAGAAAAGATGTACTGGCTTTGGAGGGGGTCCAGAGGAGATACAGAAGAATGATTTTGAGAGTGATAGCGTTAATGTATAAGGAGCATTTGATGGTGCTGAGCCTATACTTGCTGAAGTTAAGAAGAATTAGGGGGGATCTCATTGGAACATATCGACTACTGAAAGGCTTAGATGGAGTGGATGTGGAGACGATGTTCCCTTTAGTGGTTGAGTCTAAAACCAAAGGGCACAGCCTCAGAATAGAGGGACAACTATTTAGAACAGAGATGAGAAGGAATTTCTTTAGCCAGAGAGTGAATAATCTGTGGAATTTATTGCCACAGAAGGCTGTGGAGGCCAAGTTATTGAGTATATTTAAAGTGGAGGGTTATTGATTAATCGTTGCATCAAAGGTTAGAGGGAGAAGGGCAGGATAGTGGGAATGAGAGGGATAATAAATAAATCATGCTGGAATGGCAAAGCAGACTCAGTGGGTCGAATAGCCTAATTCTGCTCCAATGTCTCATGGTATTATGGAGCTGATTATTGACAAAAGGAGGAAGAAGCCAAAAGTTCAAGAACAAATCTGAAATTCATCTTCTCCAGATAGCCACAAAACGATGAAAGTCGATCAGAGAGAAACATCAAAACCACAAAATGAACAGCAACACAATCATCAACCCCCAAAACCTCTCACTTCGCACAAAGTGGAAAAAACAAACCTGCCCCACACAAACAAAACTAACATGAACACAACAAAACATCAGCCCGCCTCAATGTCTCAATTTTCCTCACTGCTTTAACCAGCGATTAATAGATGCTTTATTCAGTGAAATGGAGTCGAACATCAGCTGGTGCCCTATTTCAAAGTTTCTTTGCATCAGGCCATCCAAGTATACACTCGCTTCCCAGAATCTTCTTGGAGCCAGCAAAGTGCTGGATCACTCTATTGATCTCCAAACTGTAAATTGCAGGCTCACAGTTCCAGAAACACATTTAAGGAGGATAAACGGACGTAAATGAAAACTTTAAAAAGCAACTTTCCACGATCCTAATGGTGTTATTGACTCATTTCTGCTGGCTGAACTCTGAGTGTAGTCCAGCCATGAGCTCATGGAGATTACAATGTAGCATGAGCACATCTTCAGCATTTAATGGGCAGCAGCTTGCTGCGTTATGTGTGATAGGATTCGGTTCCTGATAAGTGCCTTAGTTTTAATGTGCCTGATGCAGTTTTGCATGGATGAGCCTCCACATGAATGTATTGTGGTTACATCTGGGCTTTGTATTGATATTTGCATAATGCAGGATTTGAAAGGGCTGATCCTGCATGTTTCAGTAGGTCTGTTTTTGGCACTGATAAACAACTCAGGTAAATCCTCTTTAAATCATCTGCCTTTCTCTTGAATGCCCCCCACCATGGAACCTCTCAAGGTTTCATCACATTCCTCCACCCACCAGTCTGATACCCCAGACTCACCCACTTACCAGCTCCCACTCACTCCAACAATTCACACTGTGAACCAGCAATCCTCACCTAACTATCAATTATCCAGACTGTTGACCCAACCAACACCTATACCAACTCCACACAGATTATCTTGACCATTGGCCAGCGTTGTCTAATAACTGACCACTTTCTCCACTATGATCCTTGGCATTTAATCTTTGCCTGACACTCTACCAAGTCTCATCCTCAAACTATTAACGTGCAACTTGTTTCCAAAGTCTCTTCTGATCTTTGACCATCCCCTAACCTCACACCCTGGGGAGGTTAAATCTTTTGTCCAGGAGACACCAGAGCTTGTCCTGATTTCCTTTGTGTATGTTGTAATGGCAAAGCACACAATGAAAAGTCTTTTCCCTAATGTAAGCCTTATTTACTGACTCATACATGGCTGAAATTCCTTTTGAAAGCTCTCAGACAAAATGTCCCTTGGCTCTCCATGATACTAGCTCCCACTGTTATCAGAAAGCAGCTGATGTAGCAATGACTGATGCTACAACATACTATCCCAATCATTGGATAATTTGTCCTCCACCATAACCATTATGTACCCACTCCTGTCTGTAGCACCATAACGTCAACCACGTGTACTCTGTCAGACTGCCGTTGCCTTGTGCCTGTCATTTAATGGAATCATAAGAATTCCACTGAACCTCTGCTGAGTTTTGGTGTTGTGAAATGTTTCCAAACACATTTTCATTTCCATCAGTTAATGCTATGATATCTTTCAGTCCCCTTATTCTTCAGCGTGGACATAGATCATTAGCTAACGTAATGCTTCAAAGACTGTCTACTTTTGACCCAAATCTATCATTTGTTTTTCGAATCTTCCTCAAATTGCCTTAATGATGCTTTCTGTCTATGACAACATGAGCAATTCTCTTGTTACTTACTTTCCTTCATTGGTCTCTTGTAGTGAACATTTTGTTTTGAATGACTGGTTTTACAAAATCAGATTTATTTAGCGTAAATGTGGTTGTATTTGACTTTATTTATTTGATTCTGGAGGCTTCTTTTGTGAAAAAAAGACAGCTGAATACTTGCTTTTACCTATCAAGAAGTTCACAACTCTGTGTCTTGTTGGACCTTTTTTTGATTTCTACTGGTGTCTAGTTGAGATCATAGGAGCCAGATTAGTATTTATGTTGGTCTCCAGCGGGCTGCCCAGTCAGTACCAAAACCAATGGCTGTGAAATTGAGATCCACTAGGATCTGAACAGAAATGGAGGCACTCAAACTTTGCATCCTTGTTGCTGCTGGAGAGAACTGTGTTCAAGATTCAAGATCCATTTAGTATCAAAGAATGTATAAATTATACAACCTCGAGATTTGCTTGTTCAGCAAGAATCCTGAAGGACCAAATTAAAGAAAAAAAAATGAAAGACCAACACTTGATGCACAAGAGAAAGAAAGAGAATAAAAATCATGTAAAGAATTGAAGCAAACGACAGCCTTCTGAACCAAAATTGAGACCTCAGATCTGTACCCAGAGTAGCATGGAGTAGGCCCAGAGCCTCACTTATCAGTTCATCATATAAATGGGCATGGAGCACAGCAGCTGGGGCAGTCTTCATGGCCTCAGCACAATGGAGATGGCCATCACAGTGAACGAGCAAAACCGACTCTTGTTCTGACTGACACCCTGTCTTTTCAGTCACCCTGGGCCAGTGTTTAAATGAACCCAACAACTGAACAGCAAAAGGCTCCAACGACCTGGAGAGAGGAGTGAAGCAAAATCAGCTCTCGCTTCCAGTCTGGGCCAACATTTAAATTGTTGAAACAGCATTTCATACCTCACACTAGGACCCAGGCACTGCAGCTGCAAAAGGCCCTGGGACTAGACCATGCTGCCCTGCAACTGGCTCTGCACCTAGATTTCACTGCTCAGTGAATCACTCCAGGCCCACATTTTCACCCAGCGACTCGATCCAGACCTAGAATCTGTCGCCCACCCCGAAGCTGCTCTCAAGCTCTTCAGATTAAGCTCAACCTACCCAGTGTGATCCAACCTCGCATGCAGGCCAGTTGAATGAGCATTGTATCTTCTCCTCCTGGACCATGACTTCTCTTTTCGGTGCCCAGAGCGATCCAACCATGTTCCCAGATATATGGGCATCTGAACCCCATCCACAAGGATTCTGCAACACACCATTTCAGCTTATCCCCTGAACTTGCCTCACAATTGCTCGCCCCTTCACTGTTTGCCACAATAATTTAACACAATTTACCACACAGAAAGTATTTTGAGTGGTGTTTTTAGTTGGGTTCCTTATCTTTTTAACTACTAGAAACTGTCGCACACATTTGGCTGCACCATCTTAACTGGAAACTGAGAATTTGTCTCCCTCTTGACGATTATCAGCAGTGAACAACTTACTCTGTAATGCACTAAAGCCAGGGAGAGATCATATTTCAGAGCCTGACAGTGTTTTACAGCTCTCTTAACTCCTCTACAAATCTTGTGAGCAACAAAATTGACAGTGGTCCTTGAACTGTTTCAGAGAAATTAGGTTAAAAATTTAATTGGTATTACTGGAGAATATCCATTTTAGATATTTGATGTGTTGAAGGAGGAAAACTGTATCAAATACCTGTTTCAATAGTTGTCAGCAATGTAAATTTAGTACCAATGTTAATACAAACATGGTGTTATTGCCAGCTGACTGGTTTTATTCCCAGTAAATGGGTTCAGTTTATTAAAAATGTAATGATTCATGGGATTTGAGCACCAATTTAAATCGAGGAATCAGTCAGCCCTTGTTGGAGTGTCTCAGGTCCTCTGTTAGCCAAATTACATTTTTTTTTCCCTGTAGGATGTTAGTAAACCAAATGGGTTTTAAATAAATGTTGAAAATCAAAAACTGCAGATGCTGGAATTCTGAAGTTAAAAACAGAGAATTCTGGATGTGTCGATAGACAAGACAGCATCTGTGTGAAGAGAAACATATCAGGATGAAGAGTTTTGGACCAGAAATGTTAAAATATTTCTCTTTCCATTGGGCTGTTTGACTTGTTGGGTTCATTCCAGCATTTGATGTGTTAGTTCGTGTTACTATTTTTCAGACTTCTTGCATCTGTGGCTCTTTTATTTTGATCTTTATTATGCTGATAATCCCTAATCATACTCAGCTTCTTCAGTTACTCTCTTTGTTTTCCCTTTCAGTGTATTTCACCTAAAGGCCGAGGTTTCATGCTGGGGGCTTATGACTGTCCTTGTCGATCCGGATTCTATCGTCCCAGCGGTGTTTCACAGAAAAGCTTTCATGGTAAGTGCCCCTTGACTAAAGAAATTGGCCTGATAAATAATGCATGATTTTTTTTTCCACTTTTTCCAGGGGCATGCACATAACTCCCAAAGTCCTTTTGGTCTGAGTTTATGTAATAATTTAGAAGTGATATCCCTTCTACCATGTTACCTGTAATTCATACTAAGGTCAGGTAATGTCTTTGAGATCTTTGTTTTGTATAACCAACTAATATAAACTCTTCTACATCAAGTTAAGTTATGGATTCTATGCCATTTTGAAAGTGAATCATAATAAGGTTATCATTATGTTTATAATAATAGTCTATCCCTTAGAGAAGTTAATAGAATATTATTTTCCAAGTAAATTTAGTTAAAAGATGAAGGAGAAGATTGCACTCTGAGAGATGCTCCATTCTATTACATTCCAACCCATAAAGTTATTATAGATATCTTAAAGATGTCTTGGATTCAAAGCTGCACTATCTCTGCATGTATGACAACCCAATCGAAATTATTTTGACAACCTGTGGCAATGAAATCTTTTAAACCAAAATAAGTTTTAAAAATCATTAAAAACAAATTACACAATGCTTATGTTGTGGAATCTGGTTTAACAGTTCATATCACATCTTTCTCACTTATGATTTCTTTAGCACGGGTTCCCATTCCATCAAAATTTTGTGAAATCAGAATATGATTTCCTCGCTTAACTGACCCTGCCTTCAGTTTTCTGCATGCGCAGCTTATTGGGCCATTACACAGGACCATTTAATCCCTTGCTATATATTGAGGAATTGTTGGTATTGATGAAATTAATGGTAGTGCTTTGCTGAGAGAATTATTGTTTCAGACAGGAGCTGGAATTAAAGTTGGCAGTGTGAAAGCACTATCAGACCTGAGCACCAAAGATCTCTGCTATATCCTCAGGTTAATGGCTGGGATCATTGTGATTATGCTAGTGGGATCTGTAAGCACGTAACCTTGGAATTTGTGAGGACTGAGAGCAAAACGCAAAAGGATAATCAAGTTCAAGTTTATTGTCATTTGACTATACAAAAAGTTTGTCTGGATCACGGTATACACACAATACATATATCACACACAGCACATAAAACAAAATATTACCACAAATAAATTAAAAAATTACAATTCAAATTGTATATGAAGTGTGCAGTGCAGGTAAATGGTAAACAGCTCACTGTGCCAATGATGATACCTCAGTGGTGGCAGTGGTATTTGTTAGTCACAGCCTGAAGGCAGTCCTAGTCTTGCTGCTCCCTAATGGTAGTAGGTCAATGAGATTGTGGGCTGGGTGATAGGGATGCCCAACTATGCTTCAGGTAAATGTCACATAGGGGGGAGGAGGGAGACCCCAGTGATCCTCTTGGTGGATTTTAGTATCTTCTGGTTTTCCGTACCATACAATGATGCATCCAGACAGATTGTCCTCGATGGTGCTCCTGCAGACAGTTGTTAGGATGGGGGTGGTAGAATCCTGCATGCCTCAGAAGGTGTTGATGCAGTTGTATCTCCTTACTCAATGAGAAGGTGTGGGTCCTGATTAGATTGTCCATTATGGGCACACCAAGGAACTTTGTGCTCTTCACTGTCTCCATAGCAAATCCATTGATGTGCAATGGAGTGTGGTCAACCTGCGCCTTCCTAAAGGCCACAATTACCTTTTTTGTTTTGTCCATGTTGAGGCTCAGATTGTTGTTCTCACACCATTCGACAAGCCTCTCTGTCTCCTCTCTGTATGCCAACTCATCATTGTTGTTGATGAGGCCGAACACTGTAGTATCATCAGTGAATTTGATGATGCGGTTTGAGTTGGATCCAGCAATGGAGTTGTGAGTCAACAGTGTGAACAGCAGCTGGCTGAGCACACAGCCCTTGGGGGCACCAGTGCTCAGTGTAAGGGAGCTCGAGATGTTGCTGCCAACTCAAACTAATTGGTGCCTTTCCATCAAGAAGTCCAAGATCCAGTTACAGAGAGGGGTGTTAAGGACCCACCAGTTAAAGAGAGGGCTGTTGTCCCAGCGAGGACAGTTCACCCACCAGACTCTGAGGGATGATCGTGTTGAACATGAGCTGTAATTGATGAGTGACATCCTGGCATACGAGGCATAATTTTCTCAGTGGGACAGGACAGAGTGCAGGTCTGAGGCTATGGCATCATTAGTGGACGGGTTTGAGTGGTAGCAAAATTGGAAAGGGTTCAATATAGCTGGAAGGTGCAACTTTATATGATCCATTACCAGTGGATCAGTGTCAAGCGGCATGTTTCGTATTGAAGTCACACTCTCTGAGACCTCCAATATCTTATCCCTTTTAATTGTAATGTCCTCTAGAATTTCACTACCTCAAATGAAGCAATCCCTTTCTCTTCAGTGAATAAAGCTGACAAACATTCGGTAAATACGTTGTCAAGCTTCAAGCACAGATTGCTTCTTTAGTCCTGAAAAATCTCAGTCTTTCCATGGCTACCCTCTAGATCTCAATATGCTTATAAGATGCCTTGGGATCTTCCTTAATCATATTTAACTGTGATACTTCATGGCCCCTCTTTGCTCTTCTAATTTCTTTAATAACTCTCTATCCACACATAACCACAGAGTTTCTATTCCCCTGAAGGATCTCTCCCTTTTTTCAGTGGTGTATACTTTTATCATAACCAAATCCGTAATATCCCTTGAAATCCAGTGTTCCCTGGACTTGCTGTCGTTAACCTTCACCCTTATAGGGATATATTGGCCTTGGCCTCTCACTACTTCCCTTTTAATAGATGGCCATTTCACGAAAATGTCTTTATCTGCTCCTGTTCTGGATTTGGTAGTCAGCATGAAACAGTGGGCTAAAGGACCTGTGACATTCAAAATAAGTCTGTACATTCTAATACTTATAAAGCACAGAACTTGGTTCTGTGGCCCAACTTGTCTATGCAGACCTAGGTTCTACCTGAGCTGGTTCCATTTGCCTTCATTTCACCCACATCCCTCTAAACCAAAGGTTCCCAACCTGGGGTCTCAATTAATGTTAGGGGCCAATGGCATAATAAAATTGGGAACTCCTGCTCTAATCCTTTCCTATCCATGTACCTGTTCAGGTGTGTCTTAGATATTTTAACCATACCCACCTCTACCTCTGTCTCTGGTAGCTCATTCCACATACCCACCCCCTGATTGTGGAAAAGCTTATCCTCAGATCGTTTAAATCTTTCCTCTTTGATCTTAATCCTATGCCCTCCAGTTTTTGATTTGTCTACCCTGGAGAAAAGACGGTAACCATCCACCTTATCTTTGCCTGCAGCTCTGTATATGATTTTATGTACCTCTGTAAGATCACCTTCAGCCTCCCATATTCCAGTGAAAATGACTCCTTTTTTATCCATTCTTCTTATAATCCAAGCTGTCTAGTCCCAGCAACGTCCTTGTGAATCTTTTCTGCACAAATTTCAGCCTAGTGACATCCTTCTTATAGCTAGATGGCCAGAACTGTACACAATACTCACAAGTGTGGTCTCACCAATGCCTCGCACAGCTGCAGCATGATGTCCAGCACTTGTACTCAGTGCCCTGACCAGTGAAGGCAAGTGTGCCAAACACCAGCTTTTCCACCCTGTCTACATTTGCCACTTTCAGGGAACCGTGTATTTGTATCGCTGGGTATCTCTGTTCTACAGCACTCTCTGGGGGTCCTACCATTTACTATGCCCAGCTCTGGTTTAAATTCCCAGAAAGCAACACTTTGCACATTGGAGTTAAATTCTATCTGTCATTCCTTGGCCTACTTTTCCAGTTGATCCAGATCATTTTGTTATATTTTCATAAGGAAATACTGAAAGGTAGAAAATCTCATATTTTCTCACCATATTTAATGTTTCAGAACACCTCTAAAGTGTTGATCCATTTTGCATTATAGAGAACTGCACAATAAGCAGCAGACAGACAACACTATTTTGCATCTAACTCATGTGTCTGTTTTGAGTTAAAATGTCTTTCTTGGAACTAATTACAGCTGAATTGACAGAACTTGTCAAAATAATGCCCAAACTCACAGGATAGAAAGAAAATAAAGAAATCACTAGTAGCCTGATTTTTTTTTCATAATCCATATGCAAAAGCAATTTGTATGTAAAGTAAAATACAGAAACTGATCATTAGAGTATCTGGAATTCAGTGGAAGCAGTAAAATTACCTTGTGGATGTATAAACAAAAACCTGTGTGAAAACAAGCCAGCTCTATCGAGCTTCAGTAACTCCTCATAGCTAACTACATGTGGCATGGCTGAAAATTACATTCTGATAAAGGAGAGCACTGAATTGAAAAAAAAAATTGGAAGGAAATGAATGTTTACCATGTATTAGAGAATGACAAACAAGGACGAGGGATCCCACTGGTTGTTGCGGTAGTAAGACAACAAAACAATTTGCATATGTGACCATCAGAAAGGACCTAACAGCATGTGTAGAATGTCTTTGTCCCAGAGCATTCAACATCCTTCAAAACTTCCAGCTGGGGGTGTGGAAGCTGTCCAGTTAAAATACACAGTGCCTACAAATGATGGTAAGAGAACAGTACAGCAAAGGAACAGGCCTTCCAGCTCAGGGTGTTGTGCCAAACTAATTAGAATAGTTATTAAATATCCATCTAAACTAATCTTTTTGCCAACACAATGTCCTTAACCCTCTGTTCTCTAGACATTTCTGTGCCTGTCTGAGAGCTCCTTTCTGAAGACTGAAAAGCTTGAGCATGTAGATATTAAGAAAGAGGATGTGCTGGAGCTCTTGGAAAGCATAAAGTTGGGTAAGTTGCCAGGACCGAATGAGATGTACTGTAGAAGGCGAGGGAAGAGACTGCTGAGCCTCTGGCGATGATCTTTGCATCATCAGTGGGGACGGGAGAGATTCCGGAGGATTGGAGGGTTGCAGATGTTGTTCCCTTATTCAAGAAAATGAGTAGAGATAGCCCAGGAAGTTATAGATCAGTGAGTCTTACTTCAGTGGTTGGTAAGTTGATGGAGCAGATCCTGAGAGGCAGGATTTATGAACATTTGGAGAGGTATACTATGATTAGGAATAGTCAGCATGGCTTTGTCAAGGGCAGGTTGTGCCTTACGAGCTTGATTGAATTTTTTGAGGGTATGACTAAACACATTGATGAAGGAAGAACAATAGATGTAGTATATATGGATTTCAGCAAGGCATTTGATAGGGTACCCCATGCAAGGCTTATTGAGAAAGTAAAGAGGCATGGGATCCAAGAGGACATTGCTTTGTGGATCAAGAACTGGCTTATCCACAGAAGGCAAAGAGTGGTTTTACACAGTTCATATTCTGCATGGGGGTCGGTGACCAGTGGAGTGCCTCAGGGATCTGTTCTGGGATCTTTACTCTTCATGATTTTTATAAATGACCTGGATAAGGAAGTGGAGGGATGAGTTAGTAAGTTTGCTGATGACACAAAGGTTGGAGGTGTTGTGGGTAGTATGGAGGGCTGTCAGAGGTTACAGCAGGACATTGATAGGATGCAAAACTGGGCTGAGAAGTGGCAGATGGAGTTCAACCCAGATAAGTGTGAGGTGTTTCATTTTGGTAGGTCAAATATGATGGCAGAATATAGTATTAATGGCAAGACTCTTGGCGGTGTGGAGGATCAGAGGGATCTTAGAGTCTGAGTCTATACGACACTCAAAGCAGCTGTGCAGGTTGACGCTGAGGTTAAGAAGGCATACGGTGCATTGGCCTTCATCAATTGTGGAATTGAATTTAGGAGCCAAGAGGTAATGTTGCAGCTATATAGGACCCTGGTCAACCCCACTTGGAGTACTGTGCTCAGTTCTGGTCGCCTCACTACAGGAAGGATGTGGAAGCCATAGAAAGGGTGCATAGGAGATTTACAAGGATGTTGCCTGGATTGGGGAGCATGCCTTTGTTACGTACCCCGTAACTGGGTTGCCAAACCAGCAGAAATGGATCACTCAGTTGGAGTCTGGAGTACTAGAACTAAGAAAGTTTTATTAAAGAAACAAGCAACACAGTAATCGAAAGGATAATAAATGCAACAGTTCAGCGATGATAAACACACATGTGCACAGAATTAAGATAACAGCATCAATCAAGCTCTATCGTTGTCTAGGGGTAAATGACCAAATTTAAAGTGACTCAAAGTTCAGTCCAGTTAGTAGTTCAGTTCGCAGTAATCGTTGCCATGGCGATGGACAAGGTGGGGGAAGAGAGAGATAGAACAGGAACAACTGATCATTCAGAACACTGCTTCACTCACAGACCGGCGATATTGCTCACAGGCAACTTTTGGGCGGGTCCTTGGTGATGTCACCTGAGGTCACCGACTGTGACCCCTCCTCCAGATGTGGTCGATCCTCTGCAGTGAACCCGGCACCCAGGCAAGGGCGGACACACACCGGGTTCCCGCTGATCGTACCTTTCCACCCTGGTCGTTGCCTGATACTTCTCACCCACTCGTGAGAGGCGCACCGCTTCCAGGGTCTCGTTACCTCGGGTGGCGCGTGTGTCCCGCCTTAGCAAACCAGTCCCTTTTTATCCCCCTGCTGGGGTATCGCCTGTCCATCACTTCAAACAGTTCAGGGTTCAAAGGGGGGAGCCGCTCCAGACAGCTCTCTCTCCCACGTCCCTGCATTACACATCTCCAGACGCTGCTCCATTGTTCCTTATCTCTCCTTCCCCTGAGGGCAGGTGGCAGACCACTTGCTGATGTCACTGATGCTAACCCAGGCCAGCAAACATCTTAATTTTATGTGTATTCTCGTCACACCTTATGAGGATAGGTTGAGTGAACTCGGCCTTTTCTCCTTGGAGCGAAGGAGGATGGGAGGTGAACTGATAGAGGGGTATAAGATGATGAGAGGCATTGATCATGTGGATAGTCAGAGGCTTTTTCCCAGGACCGAAATAGTTGCCACAAGAGGACACAGTTTAAGGTGCTGGGGAGTAGGTACAGAGGACATGTCAGGGGTAAGTTTTTTACTCAGAGAGTGGTGAGGGCGTGGAATGGACTGCTGGCAACAGGGGTGGAGGTGGATACGATAGGGTCTTTAAGAGACATTTGGATAGAAAAATAGAGGGCTATAAGTAAGCCTAGTAATTTCTAAGGTAGGGACTTTGTGGGCCGAAGGGCCTGTATTGTGCTGTAGGTTTTCTATGTTTCTATGTTCTAATTTGCCTCCATTACTACCCCTGACAGCACATTTCTGGCACTGCCTCACTGTTTTAAAGATCTTGTCCCATATATCTCTTTTAAACTTCCTCTTCTCATCTCAGATGCATGCCCGCTGGTCTTAGATGTTTTGACCCTGGGGAGAGATAATGCTGTCTAATTTATCTATGCCTCTCGTAATCTTATAAACTTCTGTCCAGTCTCCCCTCAGTCTTGTGGCTGTAGAGCAAACAACACAAGTTTATCCAATTTTTCCTATGCCCTCTAATCTAGGCAACATGCTGGTAAACCTATTCTGCACCCTCTCAAAGCCATCTAGTTGAATGCAATACTGCAGATGCACACTAACCAGTTTTATAAAGCTGCAACATAACTGCCTGATCCTTGAGCCCAATACCTCAACTAATAAAGGTAAGCATACCATACAACATTTTAATAAACTTATCAATCTAATTCCTGCGCAAAAACATTCTGTGATGGCATAGGTTTCTGTAAGTAGAAAATGAACAACCAATTTTATTGTCAACCAAACACTGAACATAAAGTGCAATCAAAACTTTACATCATTATGTCATCACATCAGACCAGCCTCTCAAAGCGAATGCCAACTTAATGTTGGTGGTTGTGAATTATACATACACTCCCTCCCACTACATTACCCTACAAAGCCCCCCACCCCCCAGAATTTACTAAAACTAGCATTGTGAGTCTGTCTGGAGCTTGGACTAGCCACCCGGCTCAGGTCTTATGTTCCATATGTGGAGTAACAGCAAGTGCCTTTGGCACGTCCAGAGGTGTGTTGACACACTCATGGTTGTATCGTGATGTCAAGGGCATGGTAGTGGAAGCCTCCAAATGTTGGTGGGCCAGCTTAAGGCAATCTCCCAAAATATATTCAGGTTTTACCCCTCCTATCTATGATAAATCTTTGCTCTGCGTTCCAAAATGCAGAACGGGCCATCATAAGGAGGAGTAGGGAGATTTTGGTGTGCATCATGGTGGATGAAAACAAATGAGGCGGATTGTACCTCAACAGGAACCCAAGAGTGCTGTATGCCACGATGGGAGATAAGAATAGGAGGGTGGAACACTCTTGAGAGGCCAACCAGGTAGGTGTGGCATGAGGAATAAAACTACCTGGCACTTGTGACGGCTGCCGGTATGCCAACTCAGCCACGGACGACTGCAGGTCCTCTTTTGGAGCCATTCTGAGTCCCAGCAGGTCCCACGGGGGAGATCATGCCTACTCTCATTGGTCAGGGAAGTCCTAAGAGCAGCCTTTAAGGAGTAGTAAAACCACACACATAGGCCGTTGGTTTGTTGGTGATACGTCGTGGTGTGATGTAGCCTAACACCAAGGTTCTGGGCCATCGCAGGCCAGAGGTCTGATGTGAACTGGGAGCCGCAGTCAGAGGCAATATCAGATGGGATGCCAAACCGAGCAACCCAGGCGCTGATGAACAACCGAGCAACCATCTGTGGCCTTCGTTGATGCTAGAGGGAAGACCTCCAGCCACCTGGTAAGAAGATGGCATGAAACCACGGGAGGGGGTAAGAGGACCAGTAAGATGCACATTGACATGGCCGCACTATCACTCAGGGATCTCAAAGGTGCTAATGGTGCCCAAACATGAAGGTTAATTTTCACCCATTGGCACTCAACGCAGGCTGCTGTGCAATCACACACATTCTTTCTAAGACCATGCCACACAAACTTTAGTTGAATCAGTTAAATTATTATAAATTACTATAATTGTGCATTTGAACAGAGACGTAACATTAAGATTCTTACTCCTCATGTATTTGAAGGATGTAAGTAATAAAGTCAATTCGATTCAATCTGTGAGGCCTTCTAGTCCAGACGTGAGAAGCCGTGATTGGAGTTAAAAACAGTAAGTCTTCAGTTCATGGGCACTATGGGGTGGGGGTGACTGGTTGACACATTGCACAGGAGTGAAGCCCCTGGTTCCCCAAACTTAACGTCAGCCAATGGCAGGCCAGTGACTTGCTGTTCGGTAAGCCTGGACTTCTGGGTCAGTAGCTTTGTTGGCTGCCATTCCAGCAACGTCAACAACGATGTGTAATGGCCTCAGTGGCTGGCTCAGAGGCAATCAAACACGGCATTATTTTTCCCTTTGATGTGTTGAATGTCAGTTGTGAACTCTGATATGTAGGTCGGGTGGCATTGCTGCCATGCAGACCAAGGGTCTGATATTTTGGCAATTGTGTGTATGAAGGGTTTGTGGTCAACGTGCACTGTAAAGTGGTGACCAGCTGGAAGAAAATAAAAACGGCAGACAGCCTGATAGGGACCAAGAAGCTCACGGTCATATGTGCTGTACTTCTTTTTGGGTGAACAGAGCTGCCGGCTGAAGAAGGCAAGTGGCTGCCACACGTCTCTGACCTACTGTTTGAGCACAGTGCCCGCAGCGTAGCCTGAAACATCAATAGTAATGGCTATAGGTGTGCTGGGGAGTGGGTGTGCCAGTAGGGCCACATTGGAAAAAGCCTGTTTGGTTTCATCAAATGCTCTTGGTAATGTCCACTGACCAATCAAGCTTGTGATTAGAAGCATTGCCTTTAATGGGACTATTTTGATAGAGGATGAGCTCAGCAGCTCATGGAATGAAGTGGAGATAGAAATTAACCATACCTAAAGTCTCTTGTTTTTTTTAGTAATGCGGGGTGGTGGGAAATCCATTGCAGCAGCGACTTTTGATGGGTTGGGTTTCACACCTTCAGTGAAGAGATGATGGCCGAGGAAGTCAACACAAACTGGCCTTTAAAAGGACTAATAATCAACCCATTACAAACAAGAGAAAATCTGCAGATGCTGGAAATCTGAGCAACACTCACAGGATGCTGAAGGAACTCAGCGGGCCAGGCAGCGACTGTGGAAAAGAGTACAGTCGATGTTTCGGGCTGAAACCCTTCGGCAGGACTGCAACCCACGTCAGCTTAAGCACACAAAAAGTGTGTGGAGATGTGACCAGTTCAGATTTGGATCCACTGGTGACAAGTATGTCATCCAGGTAAACAAAAAGAAAATCTGCAAACACGAGGAAATCTGCAGATGCTGGAATTTCAAGCAACACACATAAAAATTGCTGGTGAACGCAGCAGGCCAGGCAGCAATTTTTATGTGTGTAAAAAGAAAATCTGTATCTTTTAATACAGAGTCTAACAGCATTGGAAATTCTGTGCTGCATTTTTCAGCCCAAATGGCATGCACAGAAACTTAGAGGTCAAATGGGGTTATCACAGTTGTTTTGGGAATGTTCTCTGAGCACACAGACACCTGATGGTAGCCCCTAACTAAGTCAACTTTAGAAAAAATTAATTTTCTGGAGAAATGTCTGGAAAAAACTTGAATGTGTGGGACCAAGTAATGATCGGGTGTGGTGATCTCGTTAAGGCGAAGGTAATCGCCACATAGGCAGCAGCCACCATCGGACTTGGGGACCAAGTGGAGGGGTGAAGCCCAGGGGTTATTCAACCCGTGTACTATGTCAAGCTTTTCCATGTTGGCAAACTCAGCCTTCGCAGTTGCCAGCTTTTCTGGATCCAGCCTGTGCACTTTCTGTTCCAGGACATCTCAAATGTCCTCTTTCTTTAAGGATCGTGGTTTCCCTTCTGCCATCATCAATGATGCCCTCACCCGCATCTCCTCCATTTCCCACAATTCGGCCCTCACCCCATCCTCCCGTCACCACAGCAGGGACAGAGTTCCCCTTGTCCTCACCTACCACCCCACCAGCCTCCGGATCCAGCATACTAACCTCCGCAACTTCCGCCACCTTCAACAGGACCCCACCACTAAGCACATCTTTCCATCTCTACCCGTCTCCACTTTCCGCAGGGATCATTCCCTCTGCGACTCCCTGGTCCACACGTCTCTCCCCACGGATCTCCCAGCCGGCACTTATCCCTGTAAGCGCAGGTGCTACACCTGTCCCTACACTACCTCTCTCACCGCCATTCAGGGCCCCAAACAGTCCTTCCAAGTGAGGCAACACTTCACTTGTGAGTCTGTTGGGGTCATCTATTGCATCCGGTGCTCCTGGTGCGACCTCCTCTACATCGGTGAAACCCGACGCAGACTGGGGGGCCACTTCGTCGAGCACCTCCACTCCATCCGCCACTTCAGACAGGATCTCCCGGTTGCCACCCACTTCAACTCTGCCTCACATTCCCATTCGGATATGTCTATATATGGCCTCCTCCACTGCCATGAGGAGGCCAAACTCAGGCTGGAGGAGCAACACCTCATATACCATCTGGGTAGTCTCCAGCCCCTGGGCATGAACATTGAATTCTCCAACTTCCAGTAATTCCCTCCCTCTCCCTTCCCCCATCCCAGTTTCACTCTGCCCCCTCCTCCAGCTGCCTATCACCTCCCTCATGGTTCCGCCTCCTTCTACTACCCATTGTGCTTTCTGCTATTCCTTCTTCACCTTTCCTGCCTATCCCCTCCCCCACTCCTTGATCTTTCCCCTTACTGGTTTTTCACCTGGAACCTACCAGCCTTCTCCTTCCCACCCTCCCCCCACCTTCTTTATAGGGCCTCTGCCCCTTCCCTCTTCAGTCCTGATGAAGGGTCTCAGCCCGAAACGTTGACTGTTCATTTCTAGGGATGCTGCCCGACCTGCTCAGTTCCTCCAGCGTTTTGTGCAAGCAGGCATGGACCAGCAGGCCAGTTGTGGAAATGTGGTGCTCGACCCCATGTTTTGTGACTGCAATGGGGAATGTGAGCTTGGAAATTTGCCCAACAGTCAAGTAATGAAGAAGTAATGGTGCATGCGCTTGACGGAGTCGTTGTGGGGATCTTACTGGTGGAGCAGGGTAATGACCCAAAGTCCTTGACATCTACAAGCCTGCGGTTCTTAAGATCAACCAACAGTCCTTAGGCACATAGGAATTCTGCACCAAGCAGAAGTCTGGCCACTTAAGGCAAGCAAAATCCCATATGTAACATCACCCACTGAAGCAGAGCGTCACCCGTTGTGTCCCGTAACTCTGGATCCTGCTGCTGTTGGTGGCCACTAGCAAGGTTCAGAACACTATTTGGCTTGTGGTTATTGTTTGCATGATGCATTTTTTTTTCTCTCAGCACATTGGGTGTTTGACAGTCTTTTTTTATAGGTCCTTTTGGGTTTCTTTGTTTCATGGCTGCTTGTTAGGAAACAAATCTCAAGGTTGTATAATGCATGCATACTTTGATAATAAATGTACTTTGAACTTTGAACTTTTGACACCTGGATGTGAGTGTGATGGGCCCAGTGCACATAGTAACAACATTCCAGAGAACAATCAAACAAGACAAAATTACTGCTAGGATTGAACTGATCCCATTTCCAAAAGTTAAGATCTCTGGATATCCTATTGGTTTTCCACCAGTGTTAACTCAGATGGATTGCAGGAAACTTGTCAATTGTCATTGGAACCATAGCACTGAAATAAATGGGGAACTCTATGAAAAGCGGCAAAGGTTGTCTAGTAGTTTTAGCTTGGCCATTTGGTGTACGCTATGTGGCCACATCAGGAGGGGACTTCGTACCTTGGCCTAAGGGAACAGGTCTTGAACATTATTAAAATTAAGTATTTGCCTCCAGCAGTCCTTTCCATGGTCCAGCTATGGTGTCAGCATTCCAAGGAGGAATGAGGCTACATTGTGGTCCATAGTGAGGCATATTGTATTGAGGAAATCAGACTGGTATGATTAGTTGGAGGTTTTAGACATGTGATGTTGGAAGGGCGTGGTTGCATATTGAGGCAATGTCATGAGACGTCGTGATGGTATTGATAGTGGAGTACGAAGAGGATAAGGATGGGACAGACATTGTTAGGAAGCAGGGACTATTGGAGACAGAGCTAGCGTTGTTTTGGGGAAGGAGATGACCATGGATGCGATTAGAATTGTTAGATGGCTGGGAATTGAACTGGAGAGGCTGGCGATGGTGCCAGTATCATTCCAGGGATGGAGAAATGACAGAGGATGGGTCTGGCATTGATGATAAGTAATATCTTTTACAGGTTCAGTGGTGCACTGGTGAACTCTCAGGAGAAAAGGTTGGGGGGATTGCTGTGGAAATCACTGCAGTGTCAGGAGGCTGGCTGAGTCACTGGCGCCTGGATTACTTCTAGAACAATGCCAAGTAGCCTCAGAATCATAAATATAATGTTTTGCCAGAAAATTCTATTTTCCATTACATAGCCCCCCAATAAACAGTAGGGTGAAACTAAATTTCTGAGCAAGAGTTTCCATACGTTCATTTGGCCTCTAATTTATAACTGACTGATATACCTCTCCTTTTGAGTGGGGGTAAAAAAGTGAAGTGTCTATAATAAAAGAAGGTCATTCAATAGTAGAATCAGGTACATGCCACAGCACACAAGCCTGGACCCCACAATGAAGGGCACTGCCTGAAAGATCCATTAACATTGGTGCACAATATTCAGCTCCCACTGTGATCATACTTTGACGCGGGTTGACAGGTCATTAGCACAGGATCATTGTGTTAATAAAGATTAATAATACATATCTCTGAAGAGATACACAAACCATTGCTCAACACGAATATAACTACAGTATCCGTGAAGTAGATTAACTGTTGGCTTCTGATCGCTGGCCATTTGTCCTACAGTCATTGCTCATTCTCCCAGGAAGGTCTCACGTCTCAGGTATCCGGCCCTGAGTGAATCATGGATTTTTAACAAAACTGACTGGCTGCATGACTGCACTGACAGAACAGTTTTGATAGCCGGTGAGACCAGGTCCCCCGAGCTATCAGCTGCCATAGCCATCATGGTTATGTATGTCTGTGAATACCTTTGACATTTACATATATTCACAACTATTCAGGGCTACTTAGAAAATATAAAATAGCGTTGGAATTAAAGTTAGCAAAATAATTCAAAATTAAAAGATGAAAAGCTGCAAATACAAACACAAATTAAACACAAGTACCAACAACAATTAAACAAGCAATAATGAAGGCAATTAACAAGTCCAACTTGACTTATTCCCTGCTGCCAATTACTCTCCCAAATTTAAAGTGATTACTGTACTGATGTAGTTTCATTTTGGGAACTAGGAAATCTATGGAGGTTGCCAATACTGAAAGTCATAAGCAGCTCAATGGTACATCATAGATATCCCAGGGCTAAAAGCTGCACTTTGGCCTATGCTCGGGTCTAGCTCTAGTACAGACTTATCTATTAATCAGGAAGATCCCAGCAGAATATTTATTCCAATAATCAACGATTGAGTTATGCCTCTGAGAGAGCTACCTGAAATGTTGGAAGCTCATGAATTGCCTGTGGTTGGTAGCCAAAGGTTGTGAAAATACCCCATCCTGTAATAGAGAAACCTAGGGGTGCAGGTATAGTGACACAAGTGGATAATGTGTTTGACATGCTTGCATTTATAGATCAGAATATGGAGAACAAAAATTCGGTTTGGGAACTACGAGATCTATGGATATTACCAATATCGAAATTCATGAGCAGCTCAACAGCACTTCATAGGCCTCCCAGGACAGAAAGCTGCACTTTAGCTGCAATGTTGTGTTACATCTGTACAAAACATTGATAAGGCCACATTTGGAGTACCTTGTCCAGTTTTGGTCGTGTTGTTATAGCAAGGATTCATTAAGCTGGAGAGTGTGCAAAACAGATTTACAAGACATCTTTGGGCTTGGATTTATACGGAATGGCCAGATAGGTTTTAGTATTTCTCTATGAAGTGTAGAAGGCTAACGGTCGACCTACAAAGGTGCAAAAAAGTCATGAGGTGAATAGCCAATGTCTTTTCCCCGGGGTTTTCAAAACTAGAGGGCAGAGTTTTAAAGTGAAAGGTGAAAGGTTTAAAGGGGACCTGAAGAAACATTTTTGCACAGAAGGCGGTGTTTCTATGTGGAACAAGCTGCCAGAGGAAATGGTAGAGGCCAGTTTAGAAACACAGAAACATAGAAAACCTACAGCACCATACAGGCCCTTCGGCCCACAAAGTGTGCCGAACATGTCCTTACCTTAGAAATTACTAGGGTTATCCATAGCCCTCTATTTTTCTAAGCACCATGTACCTGTCCAAAAGTCTCTTAAAAGACCCTATCATATCCGCCTCCACTACTGTTGCCGGCAGCCCAATCCATGCACTCACCACTCTCTGCATAAAAAACCTACCCCTGACATCTCCTCTGTACCTACTCCCAAGCACCTTAAACCTGTGCCCTCTTGTGGCAGCCATTTCAGCCCTGGGAAAAAGCCTCTGACTATCCACACGATCAATGCCTCTCATCGTCTTATACACCTCTATCAGGTCACCTCTCAGTCTCCGTCGCTCAAAGGAGAAAAGGCTGAGTTCACTCAACCTGTTTTCATAAGGCATGCTCCCCAATCCAGGCAACATCCTTGTAAATCTCCTGTGCACCCTGTCTATGGTTTCCACATCCTTCCTGTAGTGAGGCGACCAGAACTGAGTTCAGTACTCCAAGTGGGATTTGACCAGGGTCCTATATAGCTGTAACATTACCTCTCGGCTCCTAAACTCAATCCCATGCTTGATGAAGGCCAATACACCGTACGCCTTCTTAACCACAGAGTCCACCTGCGCAGCTGCTTTGAACGTCCTATGATGAACCTCTGATCCTCCACACTGCCAAGAGACTTACCATTAATACTATATTCTGCCCTCATATTTGACCTATCAAAATGAACCACTTCACACTTATATGGGTTGAACTCCATCTGCCACTTCTCAGCCCAGTTTTGCATCCTATCAGTATCCCGCTGCAATCTCTGACAGCCCTCCACACCATCCAAAACACCTCTAACTTTTGTGTCATCAGCAAACTTACCAACCCATCCCTCCAATTCCTCATCCAGGTCATTTATAAAAATCATGAAGAGTAAGCGTCCCAGAACAGATCCCTGAGGCACACCACTGGTCACCGACCTCCATGCAGAATATGACCCGTCCACATGCACTCTTTGCCTTCTGTGGGCTAGCCAGTTCTGGACACAAAACAATGTTCCCTTGTACCCCACGCCTCCTTACTTTCTCAATAAGCCTTGCATGGGGTACCTTGTCAAATGTCTTGCTGAAATCCATATACACTACATCCACTGCTCTTCCTTCATCAATGTGTTTAGTCACATCCTCAGAAAATTAAATCAGGCTTGTAAGGCATGACCTGCCCTTGACAAAGCCATGCTGACTATTCCTAATCATATTATACCTCTCCAAATGTTCATAAATCCTGCCTCTCAGGATCTGCTCCATCAACTTACCAACCACTGAAGTAAGATTCACTGGTCTATAATTTCCTGGGCTATCTCTACTCCCTTTCTTGAATTAGGGAACAACATGCGCAACCCTGGAATCCTCCGGAACCTCTCCTGTCCCCATTGATGATGCAAAGATCATCGCCAGAGGCTGGGCGATCACCTCCCACTGTAGCCTGGGGTACACTTCATCCGGTCCCGGCGACTTATCCAACCTGATGCTTTCCAGAAGCTCCAGCACATCCTCTTTCTTAATGTCTATATGCTCAAGCTTTTCGGTCCACTGCAAGTCATCACTACAACCACCAAGATCCTTTTCCATAGTGAATACTGAAGTAAAGTATTCTTTAAGTACCTCTGCTATTTCCTCCAGTTCCATACACGCTTTTCTACTGTTACACTTGATAGGTCCTATTCTTTCACGTCTTATCCTCTTGCTCTTCACATACTTATTGAATGCCTTGGGGTTTTCCTTAATCCCAAGTTTTAAGTTCCTCAGGGTCAATATCACAAATGACCTGATTTGGTCTAACCAAGCAGAGTCCACTGCCAGGCAGGCCCACCAGCGCCTTTACTTCCTGAGGAAGCTAAGTAAATTTGGCCTGTCCCCTATAACCCTCACTAATTTTTATAGATGCACCGTAGAAAGCATTCTTCTGGGGTGCATCGCAACTTGATATGGAAGTTGTCCTGTCCAAGACCGGAAGAAGCTGCAGAAGATCATGAACACGGTGCAGCACATCACACAAACCAATCTTCCATCCTTGGACTCACTTTACACCGCACGCTGTTGGAGCAGTGTTGCCAGGATAATCAAGGACACGACCCATCCAGCCAACACACTTTTCATCCCTCTTCCCTCCGGGAGAAGGCTCAGGAGCTTGAAGACTCGTACGGCCAGATTTAGGAACAGCTTCTTTCCAACTGTGATAAGACTGCTGAACAGATCCTGACCCGGATCTGGGCCGTACCCTCCAAATATCTGGACCTGCCTCTCGGTTTTTTTGCACTACCTTACTTTCCCTTTTCTATTTTCTATTTATGATTTATAATTTAAATTTTTAGTATTTACTATCGATTTGTACTCCAGGGAGCACAAAGAGCAGAATCAAATATTACTGTGATGATTGTACGCTCTAGTATTAATTGTTTGGCGACAATAAAGTATAAAGTAAAGTAAAGTAATCCTGCCCACCAAGGCCTTCTCATGGCCCTCTCTGGCTCTCCTAATTTCCTTCTTGAGCTCCTTCCTGTTAGCCTTATAATCTTCTAGATCTCTAACATTACCTAGCTCTCTGAACCTTTTGTAAGCTTTTCTTTTCTTCTTGACTAGATTTACTACAGCCTTTGAACACCACGGTTCCTGTACCCTACCATAACTTCCCTGTCTCATTGGAACGTACCTATGCAAAACTGCACACAAATATGCCCTGAACATTTGCCACATTTCATCCATACCTTTCCCTGAGAACATCTGTTCCCAATTTAAGCTTTCAAGTTCCTGCCTGATAGCCTCATAATTCCCTTTACTCCAATTAAATGCTTTTCTTACTTGTCTGTTCTTATCTTTCTCCAGTGCTATTGTAAAGGAAATAGAATTATGATCACTATCTCCAAAATGCTCTCCCACTGAGAGATCTGACACCTGACCAGATTCATTTCCCAATACCAAATCAAGTACAGTCTCTCCTCTTGTAGGCTTATCTACATATTGTGTCAAGAAACCTTCCTGAATACACATAACAAACTCCACCCCATCTAAACTCCTTGCTCTAGGGAGATGCCAATCGATATTTGGGAAATTAAAATCTCCCACCACTACAACTCTTATTATTACATCTTTCCAGGATCTGTTTCTCTATCTGCTCCTCAATATCCCTGTCACTATAGGGCGGCCTATAAAAAACACCCAGTAGAGCTATTGACCCCTTCCTGTTCCTAACCTCAACCCACAGAGACGCCGTAGACAATCCCTCCATAACGTCCACCTTTTCTGCAGCTGTGAAACTACCTCTGATCAACAGTGCCACGCCCCCACCTCTTTTCCCTCCCTCCCTGTCCTTTCTGAAACATCTATAACCCAGCACTTGAAGTAACCATTCCTGTCCCTCAGCCACCCAAGTCTCTGTAATGGCCACCACGTCATGGATCCAAGTACTGATCCACGCTCTAAGCTCATCCGCTTTGTTCACAATACTCCTTGCGTTAAAATAGACACATCTCAAACTGTCGGTCTGAGCGCGTCCCTTCTTTATCACCTGCCTATCCTCCCTCGCACACTGTCTCCAAGCTTACTCTCCCCAGTAGCCTTAGCAAACGTCCCTGTCAGGATATTGTTCCCCCTGGAATTCAAGTACAATCTGTCCTTTTTGTACAGGTCACACCTGCCCCAAAAGACATCCCAATGATCCAAAAATCTGATTCCCTGCCCCCTGCTCCAATCCCTCAGCCAAGCATTTATCCTCCACCTCATTCTATTCCTATACACACTGTCATAGAATGAGAATATAGCGTATATTTAGACAATTACATGGATGGCAAATGTGACTAGCTCAGTTAAGCATGGATGAGTTGACCTGAAGGGTCTGTTTCAATGGTGTACAATTCCATGATTCAGACTCTAAGATACATATAACAATGGTTCGATCCCCAGCACAGTATACAGCATACTGTATACAGTACTGTATCTCTAAATAAGAGAATACTGGCAGTATAGACAGTATTTGCAAACATTAGGTCTTCTAGACACGCCTTTATCTGATAAATAAAGATATAATATAATTTGCCCTTTTTGTGTTATGCTGTTGCCTAATCTGTTCTGTAAAAATGAAAGTATTGGTCAAATCCCATAAACAAATAAAATGACTCTCAGATAGATTAGGTTCATCTCTCTTGTTACCTTATCGTCAGTGGAACTTTACAGCATCAAGAGTGAAATCTATGTGATCCTTAATCAAATAAAATCTTTGCAGTTCATGTAGTTCTTGATGTTGCCAAGACAGTGATCAATTGAAGAATTTGTAAATTTCTCAGAATGTACTGGATTTTTTCGTAAGATAATGACATTATATTGCAGAATTCATTGACAGAGCAATTGGATTCAAAAGGACATTAAAGAAGAGTTTGCATTACCCAATTTCAAAGAAAATTGCGCAATCAAAGCTGGTAGAAAAACATGAGAAAATGTTATGCGATTTTCAAAATGCTTTCACCAATCAACACGGGAATAGGAGGATCAAGGAATCTTGTTTTGTTTTACCATTCAGTGAGATCATTTAAATGAGGATTACGTGACCATAAAATGAAGTAAGTAATCAAATATGATAAGAAGGCATAAATTGACTCCTGTTCCAAAAGTGTAAAATAGGGTATAATTACACTTTCGCCCATCAGAGGGAGACAATTCCCTGGGTAACACCCTGATCCGCTTGATCTCATTGCGATCAGGTAGGCTTTGAGCAGAAAACCGTCCCTGGTCTGCTAAATGTGCCATATCATTGCAGTTGCGTGTTGTAATTTGCTTCTAAATTTGAGATAGAGGGAATCTCAGGATTCTCGAAACCAATAAAAAAATAAAACATTTATCTGTAAGGCAATGTGCTTTAGGGATTTTGTGAGCTTGTGATGTCTGGTAATTCCACTCTCAATCAAACTTGGTGGCAACTCTGCCACTGTGACTGGGATTGATCTTAAATGTGTAATGGTTTAGTAATCCATCTGCACAGCTTGATTAAAAAAAAAACAGTGCTGTGTAGGTAATAACTGGCTCAAGCTGGAATGGGTCTCTCCTCCCTTGCAACGTGGATATACAAAGCTATGCAGTGAGTTAAACAGCTTCTCAAAAATCTCCCAAAATTAAGGGTTTTTAATTGAGATCATACTTGTGAAACTGCAGAAAGTTACGTAAAATATGTATTAAGTGCAATGGAAACTCATCCCATGCCAGAATATACTAATACTGCCGATTATTATCACTACTGGTGTTAACCAAGGTATTACATACATGCAGCACTCCATAACAATGCTTTCTAAACAAGAGTACACTTGTGGCATGATGATATCTTAGTAACAATAGGCAATAAACATAATACTTACTTCAAAATTTGTCTACTAAATTTTCACTGATGTTAACAAAACTTAAGACTCACAGATATTGTTGTTTCAAGGGCAAATAAAGAGGGTATGTCTTTCCACTGTGTGATTCAAGTTGAAATCCAAATTAACCCGTGCTGGAAAAGATGTGGAAAAATAGGCTACATAGAGAAAGTGATGTTCATACAAAACAATCTGCATTTGAAATGAACTGCATCTCTGGCGGCCTGAACACTCCCCGCCTGGCATCTGTATGATGTCAAACTTAACTCTTGGAATAAAAGTCCAATGATCAATTCTTTAAGACTTTGGTAAATGAAGGATAGTCTCAGAATCCGGTCTTAGTACACAACCTTTAACTATTCTCACATCGAAAAAAAATAGTCTAGATGATGTTGCTGGTAGGGATCAGCGAGATATGGTGGGACAGTTAACCATAAGCTTCAAACATTCTTGTGGCATGATCAACCAGTTTGAGTTCAGTAGCTTCATATTTCCATTGGCTCTTTTGAGTTGATCACTCGATACGTTGGATCCTGTTGTGTACATAAACGTAGAATCTCCTTGTTTCATTAAATATATAACCAAGCACAACCTTGCTATCGGTGAAGAACTTGATATCATTTAGCTCTGTGTCCAGCTCTTCGGTTATCTTCTCTATCATCTCAACTGCTAGAACAGCAACACTGAGTTCAAGCCTTGGTGTGGTGAGATCTGGTTTGAGAGCAAGGTTTGGCTTGCCAGGATGAATTCAACTTCACTATATCCAGCAGAGTCTGTGACCTTCAAGTATGCAACAGCAGCAATAACTTTAGTTGATATTTCACTGCTCATGTTTCTCTTTCGGGAGTGGGGCATCCCATCCATAAGTGTCCATCAACTCTTTTAACATGAGGCATCCCTTGATACTGATGGAGCAACAAATCTAAGCAGGTCAAATAGGCTGCTGGTAGTCGAGAGCCTGCAATGATGCAGCAAGGGTCTTTTGGTATCAGTGACTTGGAGAGTAACGAGACCCATCCAAGGCTCAGACTGCATTACATAGGAGGGAGGCCCTGTCTAAGATCAAGATTCAAAGTTCAAAGTCAATTTATTAACGAAGTACATAGACGTCACCATATACAACCCTGAGGTTCATTTTCCTGTGGCCATTCATAGTACAATAGAATCCATGAGAGACCACACCCAACAGGACGGACAAACAAAGTGCAGAAACAACAAACTGTGCAAAAACAAAAAGAAAGAAAAATATTAATAATAATAATAAAATAAATATTGAGAATATGAGATGCTGAGTCCATAAAAGTGAGTCCATAGGTTGTGGGAACAATTCAATGATGATGTGAGTGAAGTTGAGTATATTATCCCCTCTGATTCAAGAGCATGGTGGTGGAGGAGTCGTAACTGTTGCTGAACCTTGTGGTATGCATCCTGAGACTCTTGTGCCTCCTTCCTGATGGCAACAGTGAGAAGCGAGTTTGGCCAGGATAGTGAGGGTCCTTGATGGTGGAAGCTCTTTCCTACGACAGTGCTTCATGTGAATGTGTTCAGTGGTGGGAAGGGCTTTACCCGTGCTGGACTGGGCTGTATCCACTACTTTTTGTAGGCTTTTCTGTTCAAGGGCATTGGCAATTCCATTCCAGGCCATGATGCAGCCAGTCAATATACTCCCCATCGCACATGTAGCCCTTTGGCCAGGTATCAGATGGGAAGCATTGCATGTTGGATCACTGTTGGATGCAGTCTTGCGGTTGGATGCAGTTATGCAGTCTTAGATTAACCTGTGCCAACGTGTCTTGCAATACTTTCTGCATGTTGACAGCTTCTGCACTTGCAAATGATTTAAGACTCTCAACAATGAAATGTGTTTCTATGTATCTCGGTGCTTCGGTTCTGAATTTCTTCTCTCCCACGATAGCTGTCCACTGAAACACATAGAATGCCATAGCTGGTGAGGGACAGCTACCAAATACATGGGTACCATGTAGTACTCCACAATCTCATTGTCTAGCTTGTCATCACAAAACCACACGAATCTGAGGTAGTCTCAACAATCCCCTCTCACTGGTAAGTTGTGGAACATTTCTTTGATGTCTGCCATCACTGCGGTGAACTTAGTTCTGAAGCACATGAGGATCCTGAGCAGACCATATTGAGATCTGAACCCACAGGAGCACACTGTTCAGTGATACACCTTTTGAACTGGATACTTGATTCAAAGATAATTCATATTTGTTCAGGTTTCTGGGGCTGGTAAACACCAAAGTTGGGCAAATACCAGTTTCCTTTGTTGGTATCTGGTGGAAGTGCTACCTCAGCAAGGATATTCCTGAAGAGTTTTCTCCAATGAATTCCATATCACGATCTTTCATTACTGGTTTCCTTCTCAATATTTGACTGAGGGACATGAGTCGACTGAGGGCCTGTTCTATGTTACGTGTTAGGAGTTGTCATGAAGCGAAAAGGAGGAGGAATTACTCAACTGTTTGACTCGTCTTTGCTAAACTCTTTGTTCATACTTCAAAGGAAGTCCTCATTATCAATGGAAGGTGCCAGCTTATAGTATTCTTCTGAGTGATAGAAGACCAGATTGCCTAAACTTGGTTGAGCAGAGGTAAGTATGTCAATGGGATTGGTTTACTTACTTCTTTTACATATAAATTCTACTGTCACAGGTGACTTGGCCAACTGTTCTCCAAGACATTAGCCTTAAATGTGCTGACAATGGGCTGATGAGAACGATCGACTTCACCCACAATGACCCAACTCAGTTCCAGTCATTGGGCATCAGGTACATTGTGGCAACCATTGCGTTCTTCACGTACTTAATGTACATGGATAATGTCTCTGCCAAGCAACAGCAGAACTTCAGCAGAAGAGTCAAGTTGGGGAATCTTGTCAGCTACATCTGACATGCGTCTTTAGGATTTGATGACAGTGCAATCGAAGCACCACATTCTGACATCACTTTCAGGCCTTGGTGATTGACGTTGCTCACGTGGGAAGCTGACGCTGTCATGTATGACAATCAGGTGCATCTGCAGTCCACGGACAATCCCTTTGAAGATGAGTTATCTTTTCACTCTATTGCCCTCGCAGTGTGGATATACAAAGCTACGCAGTGAGTTAAACACCTGCTAAAAAATCACCTGAGCTAGAAACTTCTCAGTAACACCAAGCAAGCGATATAACTCTTCCATCAAACTATATCAACAAAATGTTAGCCAATATTAACAAAACTTAAGACTCACTGATATTGCTGTTTCAAGGGCAATTAAAGAGGGAATGGAGATAGATATCTTTACACTGTGTGCTTCAAATTGAAATCCAAATGAGCCTGCACAGGAAAAGATATAAAAAACAGGAAGTGATGTTCATACAAAGCACACTGCATATGAAATGAACTGTGCCTCGAGAGGCCAGAACAGGGGCAATACTGCACCCATTCCTAGAGTGCAAGCATCCATTGAGAAAATCATCTCCTTACATTCTGGCATCATTTACTGGTGTAAAATTTCTGCAGAAGTCTTCAAATATAGAAAAATACAGTGTGCCAGGTTCCACTAAGTTTATTTTCCCTGTTAGTTACAGGGCCCATATTCCCACTGAACTGTGCATTCTTTACTGAGATAAGACCATAAGACCATAAGACAAAGGAGCAGAAGTTGGCCATTCAGCCCATCGAGTCTTCTCCACCATTTTATCATGAGCTGATCCATTCTCCCATTTAGTCCCACTCCCCCGCCTTTTCACCATAACCTTTGATGCCCTGGCTACTCAGATACCTATCAATCTCTGCCTTAAATACACCCAATGAATTGGCCTCCACTGCTGCCCGTGGCAACAAATTCCATAGATTCATCACCCTCCGACTAAAAAAATTTCTTCTCATTTCTGTTCTGAATGGGCGCCCTTCAATCCTTAAGTCATGCCCTCTCGTACTAGACTCCCCCATCATGGGAAAAAACTTTGCCACATCCACTCTGTCCATGCCTTTCAACATTCGAAATGTTTCTATGAGGTCTCCCCTCATTCTTCTAAACTCCAAGGAATACAGTCCAAGAGCGGACAAACGTTCCTCATATGTTAACCCTCTCTTTCCTGGAATCATTCTAGTGAATCTTCTCTGTACTCTCTCCAACGTCAGCACATCCTTTCTTAAATAAGGAGACCAAAACTTGCCCACAGTACTCCAAGTGAGGTCTCACCAGCACCTTATAGAGCCTCAGCATCATATCCCTGCTCCTATACTCTATTCCTCTAGAAATGAATGGCAACATTGCATTCGCCTTCTTCACCACTGACTCAACCTGGAGGTTAACCTTAAGGGTATCCTGTACGAGGACTCCCAGGTCCCGTTGCATCTCAGAACTTTGAATTCTTTCCCCATTTAAATAATAGTCTGCCCATTTATTTCTTCTGCCAAAGTGAATAACCATACACTTTCCAACATTGTATTTCATTTGCCACTTCTTTGCCCAATCTATCCAAGTCTCTCTGCAGACTCTCCAGACTCTCCGTTTCCTCAGCACTACCGGCCCCTCCACCTATCTTTGTATTGTCAGCAAACTTAGCCATAAAGCCAACTGTTCCATAATCCAAATCGTTGATGTACAATGTAAAAAGAAGCGGCCCCAACATGGACCCCTGTGGAACACCACTGGTAACCGACAGCCAACCAGAATAGGATCCTTTTATTCCAACTCTCTGTTTCCTGCCAATCAGCCAATGCTCTATCCATGTATGTAACTTTCCCGTAATTCCATGGGCTCTTATCTTGTTAAGTAGCCTCATGTGTGGCACCTTGTCAAAGACCTTCTGAATATCCAAATATACAACATCCACTGCATCTCCCTTGTCTAGCCTACTTGTAATTTCCTCAAAAAATTGTAATAGGTTTGTCAGGCAGGATTTTCCTTTAAGGAATCCTTGCTGAGTTCTGCCTATCTTGTCATATGCCTCCAGGTACTCTGTAACCTCATCCTTGACAATCGACTCCAACAACTTCCCAACCACCGATGTCAAGCTAACAGGTTTATAACTTCCTTTTTGCTTCCTTGCCCCCTTCTTAAATAGCCGAGTGACATTTGCAATCTTCCAGTCCTCCGGAACCATGCCAGAATCTATCGACTTTTGAAAGATCATCGCTAATGCCTCCGCAATCTCCACAGCTACTTCCTTCAGAACACAAGTGTGCATTCCATCTGGTCCGGGAGATTTATCTACCCTTACGCTATTCAGCTTCCTAAGTACTTTCTCTGTCGTAATTGTGACTGCGCACACTTCTCTTCCCTGCCACCGTTGAGTGTCCAGTATACTGCTGATGTCTTCCTCAGTGAAGACTGATGCAAAATACTCGTTCAGTTCCTCCGCCATCTCCTTATCTCCCATTACAATTTTTCCAGCATCATTTTCTATCGGTCCTATATCTACTCTCACCTGTCTTTTACTCTTTATATACTTGATAAAGCTTTTAGTATCCTTTTTGAAATTATTTGCTAGCTTCCTTTCATAGTTAATCTTTTCCCTCTTAATGACCTTCTTATTTTCCTTTTGTAAGCTTTTAAAAACTTCCCAATCCTCTGTCTTCCCACTAATTTTTGCTTCCTTGTGTACCCTCTCCTTTGCTTTGACTTTGGCTTTGACTTCTCTTGTCAACCACGGTTGCATCCTTTTTCCATTCGAAAATTTCTTCTTTTTTGGAATATACCTCTCTTGCACGTTCCTCATTTCTCGCATAAACTCCAGCTACTGCTGCTGTGTCGTCTTTCCCGCCAGTGTCCCTTTCCAGTCAACTTTGGCCAGTTCCTCTCTCATGCCACTGTAATTTCCTTTACTCCACTGAAATACCGACACATCAGATTTCGGCTTCTCTTTTTCAAAGTTCAGAGTGAACTCAAGCATGTTATGATCACTGTCTCCTAAGAGTTCCTTCACCTCAATCTCTCTAATCACCTCCAGTTCATTACACAATACCCAATCCAGTACAGCCGATCCCCTAGTGGGCTCAACAACAAGCTGTTCTAAAAAGCCATCTCGCAGACATTCCACAAATTCTTTCTCTTGAGATCCAGTGCCGACCTGATATTCCCAATCCACTCGCATGTTAAAATCCCCCACAATTATCATAACACTGCCCTTCTGACAAGCTTTTTCTATTTCCTGTTGTAATTTGTAGTCCACATCATTGCAGCTGTTTGGAGGCCTATAAATAACTGCCATCAGGGTCCTTTTACCCCTGCGATTTCTTAGCGCAACCCATAAAGATTCTGCACCTTCCGATCCTAAATCACCTCTTTCTAATGATTTGATATCATTTCTTACCAATAAAGCCACGCCTCCACCTTTGCCTACCTTCCTGTCCTTCCGATACACCGTGTATCCTTGGACGTTCAACTCCTAGAGACATGCATCCTTTAGCCATGTCTCAGTGATGGCCACTATATCATACCTGCTAATCTGTAGCTGTACGGCAATATCATCCACCTTATTCCTTATGCTGTGTGCATTCAAGTATAACAACTTAAGACCAGTGTTTGGTACTTTTCGCTTTGATTTCACGGCAACTTTATTGCACTGCAACTTTATTGCACTGCAACTCAGCCCAATGTCTACAAATTTGGCCCATCACCTGCCTGTCTTTCCTGACATCTTTACTGTTCACTATCTTAGATTTATTTCTGTTTTCCCCTTCCTCCGCTCTATCATTCTGGTTCTCATCCCCCGGCCAAATTAGTTTAAACCCTCCCTATCAGCTCTATTAAACTTTCCCGCCAAATCTGTGGAATTTTGTGACCTAAAATACAATTTCACACTTGTGCCATGACTGTTCTGTTAGATGAGGACAAGGTAGTGGTTAGTCTCAGCTAACTAGCATAAATACCTTTCCATGCTGCACTCTACTTCTTTGAGGAGGTCATACAAACCCCTTACAAAAGGTGAGAAAATGTTATTTATCTTTCCATAAGCTCAGGGGAGCAGGATAGGCAGGTATTTTTTGCGTTTGACTGCAACTGAAAGTCAATTTTGCCAAGCAATTAAAATCCCTGACTTAATCGCATCAACATCCCTGAGGCCAGACATGGTCATTTTGTCAGAAACCTCAAAGCAGGTGGTCATGGTGGAGCTGACAGTTCCTTTAGAAGGCTGGAATGAGGGGGCATTTGAACGTTGGAAAGCCAAATGCCAGGAGCTGGTAGACCAGTACCAGGGACAGGGGTGTAGGGCACAATGCCAGCCTATAGAGGTGGAGTGCAGAGGTTTTACGGGCTGCTCACTGAGCGGAACCTGTTTGCTCCTTGGCATTTCAAAGTCGGCAAAGAAAAGGGCCATCAGGACCATCGCAAACTGCTGAATAAGCCTCCAGATGGCTGTGGATCAAGAGGTGCGACCTTTGCTCCAGTGTTCTGGGTCACAAGCCAGGGCCTGATGGCTGCATTGCCTGGGTGAGGGTGTCTTACGTTGAAAGACCTGAAACATCCGTTGACCCCAGGTTACATCGTTGATGAAATATCCCAGCGCATCCTGGGATTTACCTCAGCATTGCAGGTATCTTCAAAGTGTACCCATGAAGTCCGTGAGATATCCCTACAAAATATAGTTGCATTGTTGTATGGTCTTCATGACTAGCTTGCACTTTCTGCAGGCACAGATTGTCACTAGCTTGTCCATGGCTCTCCAATCCTATGGGAGTGCTCTCCCACCTGCCTTGCATCTCTGTAGCAGCCACTCATGGAGTAACATCACTTCCCCTTAGTCACCTACAGCAGTATACCTCTTTAAGAGGTTGCTGCAAGGATCTAAAAGCTAAATCATAGCATTACACAAGGAAGTTTGATTGCACTTTGAAAACTTTGGAACTTAAGTTCGTGCTCCATAAATGACTTTCACAGACAGTTGTGATCCATGATACTGCTTAAATACCATTAGAAAGTAGTAATTGAAAATTCCTCCCCAATGTACAATTAACTATCCTTCACCCGTTTCATTATTCTGGGTAAATTACCATCACCCTGATTAGGAGAAGCACTGCAGTCTTCATGATGAATTCATCACTCTTTATGTGCACTTTTTTTCTATTTAAAATTACTTTATTTAATGTGACCATTCGCTTGTTACCAAATCATGAGCTGGTGCAGTGTTGTCCATTAACACCTTGTGAAATTAAAATGCCAGAATTGTATGAAACAGGGATTGGCAGAAATACTCAACATTTGAAAAAGTAAAATTGTTGGATTCAGTGGCTGAACCTGATTAAAGATAGGAAGGAGCAATGGTGGAAGACCTAAACATGCTGCCTACCTTCAAACAGGGTTAGTTAATAGGTTCATAGCCCATTAATGGATTTTCTGATGTTGAAAAGCAATTACTTCCTAAATATCTTCTGCTCTGGAGAGTTTACTTTTCCACACAAACAAGTACACTGTGCTATTTGTTCATTCATAGGAGATGCTCAGTATTTCCGATTCCCAGAAGTCTATAATTAATTACCACATATACAGTATATGGGAGCTATTTCGAGTGGTTACCGTTTAGTTTGTATTGCAAATTAATTGCATCAACTAGAGTGGTTTGAGTGGTGAAGTGTGAACTTCTCTTATCAGTCCTATCTCTCTGAACACACCCAAATCTAGGAATTTTTCCCTGAGGTTTTAGTTTATAGGAAAACTGGAGACAACTTTTAGTCCCCATCTTTTAGCAGATTAGTCCAAAAAATTCAAATAAAATGAGAGAGAGAGTTATAGAATAATACAGCAGGGAAACAAACCCTGTCCATCCTGACCAGGGTCCCCATCTGAGCTAGTCTCATTTGCCTGCGTTTGGCCCATATCACTCTAAACATTTGCAATACATGTACCTGTCAAAGACAAATAGAGAAATGAGCTAATAAGCCGATTCTCACTTATTGATTTATCAAAGGACAGGTGTGTTCATCAGGAAGATATGAAGCCTTTGAGAATGACTGAAATCAAGCTTTATAAGACTAAGACGTTAGAGTAAGCTTCCACTGTCACATCATTCATATCTGGTGGGAACAATCCTAAACAAAGGCTATTCCATGAAGGTTGAGCAAAAAGCTGTAGGCTGCTGCAATGTAAAAGTCAATGAACAGTAAGAATATTCTGTAATTATGATACAGGTCGAATCAGACTGAGTCAACTTTAGAAATTAGGGATTTTGATCCTTAAGAAAAACTTTCTCAAATACAATAGACTATATTGTTGTCAAAGTAATACATTCTCTGTATGTTCTACTCAAGATGCATCTTATATATTTATTCAGTTTCACTCTTCAAGGTCTTTCCTCTCAGTCATTTTCATGCTTCTGCATCTATTTTATTGTTGAATCACCCAAACTATTGAAAAATAGAGGTTACCTTCACTATCACATCTTCCCTTTTGTGATTGGGGATTCCCATCTGATTGTTGCAAGGAATGCTGAGCTCTGCATTGTAAACTGGGAGCATTGTGCGTAGAGAAAAGGGAAGAAACTTTAAGGGGCCTCAAAAGCATTGAGAAACCATACCTTACACACAGGGAACTGAATCTTGGAGGTCCAGGTGATGGAGAAAAGACTCTGAAGACTTCTTCCAGAAACGTCGGTTTAAAAATTCATCTGCACCTTGTTTGTAGCATTAAAATTGCATTAGAAACAGCCTAATGTTGTTGCAATGTGGATATAGTTCAGCACATCACAGGAACCAGCCTTGACTCTATGGGCTCTGTCTATACTTCTCACTGCCTCAGTAAAGCGGCCACCATAATCAAAGACCCCATGAACCCTGGACATTCTCCCTTCTTCCCTATCCCATCAGACAGAAGATACAAAACCCTGAAAGTAAAATTCCACCAGGTTCAAGAACAGCTTCTATCACACTATTATCGGACTCCTGAACAGACCTCTGGCACAATAAGATAGAATCTTGGCCTCACAATCTACCTTGTTATAATCTTGCACTTTATTGTTCACCTGCACTTCACTTTTCTGGCAGCTTTTACACTTTATTCTGCATTGATATTATTTTACCTTATTCTAGTTCAATGCTTGTAATGATTTGATTGGTAAGAATATTATGGAAAACAAGCTTCACACATGTAACAATAATGAACCAATACTAATGCAAAAAAGCTCTTTTTTAAAGTATGTGGAATTCAGTAGCATCAATTCCAACACAGAGATAAGGGGTTTCTCTATGTAGCATGCTCTGAACAACAAGCATAAGGTGTCAGGTCTCCTACGTTAGTAGCACCTTTCTTCATAGCTCTGGCCTCAAAATATAGTCCTTAAAAGGTTGCTGTCAGCTAGTGGGAAATGTTTGCAAGAAAGATGTTGGACTGCCATGCTTTTGCTGTGCCGGTCATTTGGGAAGCACTTCTGTCAACCACAACCATTGACCAGCATGCAAAGGGCTGCCATAAGGGTGAGGGAGGGGTGATCTTCTGTGTGAATGGCTTCCCTCCAAGCAATTGAGTCTCCTGATGGAATCTGTGCTGTGAGTGGCCTCTTACACAACAAGGTACAGGATGTTCAATGAAGCAGAAATGGCAGCATGTTACACCAAGTGCCAAAGTACTGAGAGTTTCCAGGCATCCTGAGCATTGGAGTATCCATTTGGCAAGTGCTCAGTGCAAGAGAGGAGGACCGCATGAGCCACGAAACTCAGCATACCTTACTCCTTGTTTTTGTGATGATTGCATGACCTTATGATGCCAGGAATCTACTTTTGATTAGAAGAATACAATGCCAATCTTGTAACATTATCATTTGTACCTGGCACTGCATTTGTCTATTATTACTAGTGCAATACTTACTGTGTGTAGATTGTGAACAGAAAAGTTATTGATGTAATTTAGTCCTTAATCTTACACAAGTTATGCTAGTTATCAATTCTGGGTGAAAGGTAAAGCAAATTTATCCAAACTTTCTGTTCACAATCTACACTGATGTTGCATTTATTTTATGTTTATTTTTGAGATTTTTTCCCCCAATGAAATTCCATCCTGTTCTATAAGGCTGCTTTGACATTTAACCAGAATTTATAATTCAAATCATTTAGTGTTTCAATGCTGAGAGTATCAGTTGGAGAATTTTGAAGACAGTCAATTCCTGGAAACTTAAGAACTGACCCAGGTTGTAAATGGCAAAGTAAGGTCCCAGGGATATCTTTATAACAGGGCTGATGTTTACTTCCCTATAATTTCTTCCGCTGTTTGCCTATCCAAATGCAATTTGGATGCACAGAATAAAACTGGTATTTCATATGTTCATCACACTCTGAAGGGCATCTGATCTGTCAAAAAATAAATAGCAAGGTATCCCATTGTGTCAATCTCTGATCGATTTCAAAAGCATTGTGATGATTGGTGCAGCTGGATGGTAATTAGTTTGTTTAGTGAAGCTCACTAGAAACCAATGCATTACAAACCTTAGAATGACAAAATCATCCACTTTATAATCCTGTGCACAGTACTAAATAATTTATTGAAGCTGATAATATTTTCTAGCATTCCTTTGTTCTTTGACATTCGAAGGACCACAAACATATGATGAAAATAAATAATATGTGCAGCTTAGTTTCTGGATAGGAGAATTCTGTGTACAGCATAAATGAACTAGCAAAGGGAGATGATGTTGCATCATGGGAAATTGATTGCCATACTATGACCATGTTTTTTCAAAGTATCAGGGTGAGAATGAATGAAACAGTACATAACTGTGGCTCTGAACGGTTGGCATCTAATACTGTATCAAATTAAACATTGTGCATGCATTTCTGTGCAAGTTCTTTAATCAAATTAGACCTTGTCCTAAGCTTTGCAACTACTGATCCTGGAACACTCTGGCAGCCATTTACTCCTAACCATTGTCAACTATAAAACTATGACTCTACAAACCTACTTAACATTCTCTGTTGGGAACATTTTAAAATCATTTAAATAGATTTTAAAAGGTTATAAAAAAAAAGCCTTATTGAAACAATGAAAATAAAACTAATGAATTTAATCAAAACACTTCAAATTACAAATAAAGAGTTAAACCAAAATAGTTCAAATAAGTATCTTTGTCAGAGGGGTTTCAGCCTTGGCATGAAATAAACACTGATGCAATGTGCATCAAGTCCCTTTCCTCAACATGTCACTATTTTATTGCTGGGCGTAATGGTGAATCCTCCAGTGGAGTGGGGATGGAGACATGCTAACATCTGATTCCACCTCATCTTACAATTCTGCAGTTCAATAGACATATGTGTACTGTATGACTGGGACAAGATAAGACTCCCAGTGGCCGGAAGGCCTCTTCAAAGCTCTCACTCAAGTCAATTCTGCCCACTAAGTCTTCCATTTTATACTTTCTGGTTTTTGTAATCTATCAGCTGTGTAGTGGCCCTATCATGAATCACAAAGTTTTACATTGCCATGTCAGATTATTGAGAAAAAAAATGAACTGGCTTCAAACAAATTGCTTTTTCTTAATCATTTCTTATTTTACAAACAATTGTTTTTGTATTACTTTCTCATGTAAGGACTGCTTGAGTCTTACAACACATTCTGACCTAGAAATTCAATTCTTCTGTATCTTTCTGGCCATCTTGTAGGCAGCTGATAACCCAGTATAAAGGGTAACCCTTCCGTGCTGAGGGTACGGTACCCACAATATCATATGGTTTAGCGCCAAGCAAACATACAAGGGCTACTTTATCATACTGTTCATTCAGGACTCTACTAGGAACATTCTGAATAGATTAAAAATACATCAAATTAGATATGGTTCTAATTTATGCCTTGGAACTTTCTCAGAACATCAACTTCTCTTTAAGGCCTAAAAGTTTGCATTGTATTTTTCAGGCAAGTTTAAAGAGAACTCCATTGGCCAGCATGGAAGTGTGTACGAGTGCCTTCCTTGTAGGAACGGGTGCAGCTCATGTCAGGATGACAGTCCCTGCCATGCGGAGGAAGACAAGCACTTGCGCATTGCCATCATCGCATTCCAAGCTTTCTGCATGTTACTGGATTTCATTGCTATGCTGGTAGTCTACCACTTCCGCAGGTGTAAGGTAAATGTAGACTCCTCGATTATGTGTTTGTGCTGCAGCTTCATGCTTTACTTTGAATTCTTTTGCTGGATTGTTATGTAACAATGTTTGCTGAGGGAAGGATGTTTACTCAGCTCTTGCTGCTCAACTTGTAGGAAGTATCAGGTATATTTTTCTCTCTGGGAGACAACCCCATCCATTTGTTATTGTCAGGAATATATTTAGTAACAACTTTTTATTTAGCAGAGGAACAGCTTCCTAGTGCAGTACTAGTGGATTGTTTTAATGAGCAGTAAACTAGAAAATTGCATTAGTGATCTTTTTCAGCTGAGTCCACATGGCAGATTGATAGAATGGATGCCAGCCACATGGGTTCCGTGCAGGGTGAATCAAGGGTCATAATTAGCAAATGTGTAAAAATAGATCTCTCTGGAGCTTGTTATTTGCTCATATAAATGCATATAAAAAGAGGTAAACTGAGAAAAAATCTACAAATTACAGAGTCCACTGATATTTTAGTTCTGCTCCTGGTCTTCCAGCTGTCAGCCGTGCCTCACCAAGGTCACGGAAAGGTTGTGTGTGGGTAATACTGAATTTGAGTGTGAAACCTTTCCTGACAGCATCAAACAATTGTTGGACAGTTAAATGTGCAATTAATCAGGTATGAATAAAAGTGCAGGATGCAGAGGCAGTGGCCCCTGAATTAACTGAGTGCTTTAAGAACAGATGAAGGATCCACCTTCCACTGCCTACAGCAATGCATCCTTAAGCTGGAGATGCATATGATAATGCAAATCAGTGAGTTACCCTGAACTGTGGAGTTCTCTCGGAAAGAATGACTGAATTAAAAAGATAAGCAAAAAAAGTGGAGGGAATTGCAGCTTCCATTATAATATTGTGTTTGGCAGAAACCAGGCAGAGTGGGAGTTTCAACCACTGCCATTAATAGAGTTAGGTCTTATGACAAATAAGTGACCCTGGATCCATTTAAGTTAAATCATCATGATTTCACCATTGCTACTATGATCGTTGAGACTGGATCCATTTTAGGATTATACTTCCAGTTGCAGGCCCACTTGGAAAGTCAAAACATCTAATGCACCATGTTCTCTCACTCTCTGCCTCAGCGTTTCTGTTGCTACATGCCTGAGATTTAATGAACCCCTTGATTATCAGCTGCGGTGTAACCACCATGGCAAATTGGGGAAGCTTCAGAACAGATCAGGAAGTATTAGCACGGCAGTGGATCTGTCCACCCTCACAATCAGAAACCTTGTGCCCTGGAATATGCCTCACTCCGCCATCAATATCAAGCCAGAATTCAGAGAGAAGTCTGAAAAGGCATGCAAGGGACATACCTAAAAAAAAATGCAGAGCTGATCTTTTGAAGTTGAAACATAGGACCTGCTGAGTTCCTTTATCATTTTGTGTGTATTGCTTTGGATCTCCAGCAACTGCAGAATTTTTCATGTATAGGACTACAAGTATTATGTTGATCACACCTGATACTCACAAACAAGCAAAAATCTGCAGATGTTGGAAATCCAAGCAACACACACAAAATGCCTGGGGGCTCAGTAGGCCAGGCAGCCTCTATGGAAAAGAGTACAGTCGACGTTTCAGGCCAAGACCCTTTGGAAGTCCTGCCCAACTACACAGCCTGAAACTTCGACTGTATTCTTTTCCATAGAGGCTGCCTGGCCTGCTGAGTTTCTCCAGCATTTTGTGTGTGTTCACCTGATACTCTGCTGGTTATCTTGACAATAACCCAAAGTGTCTGGGATTTCTTGCTAAGATCAGAAGCATGGCATGCTGAACAGTTGACCTGTTGACCACTTCTTGCCTTTGAGATGGGAATATAATATTTGATTGAATGTTGTGCAGTTTGGTTTTATATTTTTTAACAGTCATGTTGTTGCATAGTTTATTTTTTGTGCATTCCTTTCCTTGTCAAGAATCATCATGATGTGATTTTCTTCTTAATCCTATTAAAATTCTCATTTGTGGGTTGAAAAATCTTCTTTGGCAATATTCCATATACAGATACATTTAAATAAGTGTAATCCTCATATTTGGCTGGTAGTGTTAGTCTAGGGGAAGACAGTCTCCACCAAACTTATGAAATCTTGTTTGTGTGGATGCTATGTGATGTGTTCCCCTGTTACAACTCAGCAGCATGAAATATCAGTCAGTACACCATATGCAATTAAACAACTGAGCTTTATAATTCTTAATTTGACTATACGGTTAGTAAAGAAACAAAAAGAAAAGAGGCCCATTTTACTGAAACAGTCTATCGTACACGTTGGAGCTCATGGTTTTCCATCCATTAGTTCCCCATCGACTTTCTCTGAGCGTCATCAACTCCCGGACCCTCACTCCAAGGCCACTCCATCCCGCGGTCTACCAGATCACTCATCTCACGTCATCTCTCCTCATCTCTCACCAACAAAAAGAACACAAACACCTCCTCTCAGACACACAAGAAAGGCACACTCCCCTCATTGCACACTCCAAAGCCCCCATTATCTCTAGTCATAACCCAAACACTTCTGCTGCAGAGAAACCATTACATTAGCAGTGAAACCTTACAGAGAACCATTATATTAGCAGTGAAACTTTACAGAGCATTACTTAAGCATTACAACCATCTCTGCTCTTCCTATTCTGGTTTCTTGATTATTCCTGATTTCAGTCATTCTGCCTAGCCTTGGAAATTCCTCTCTAAACAGTGAGTCAGAAGAGTTCATGTATCTATTTAAACTTACTGGCCATTTCATTAGGTGCAGGGGGGGAACCCAGTGTGGTTTTCTGTTGCTGTAGCCCATCCACGTCAGGTTTTGACACGTTGTGTGCTCAGAGAAGCTCTTCTGTACATCACTGTTGAAACATAGTTATTTGGTGCCTTCCTGTCAGCTTGAACCAGTCTGGACATTCTCTTCTGACTGCTCTCATTAAGAAGACATTATTCGTGTTTTTCACACCATTCCGTCTAAGCTCTTGAGACTGTTGTGCTTGAAAATCCCAAGCGATCAGCAGATTCAGAGAAACTCAAACCACCCCGTCTGGCACCAACAATTATTCCACAAACAAAGTCACCTAGATCACATTTCTTACCTACTCTGATGTTTGATCTGAACAATAATTGAACCTCTTGATCATGTTTTAATGCAGTGAGTTACTGCCACATGATTGGCTGTTTAGATTAACAAGCAGGTGTGCAAAAGTCTTAGACAAATAAATAAATAAATCATATATATATATATATATAGTGCCTAAGAATTTTGCACAAAACTGTAGAAATTTTATATATTGCACTGTACTGCTCCAAAAAAAAATCATGACATATGTGAGTGATGATAAACCTTATTCTGAGTCTCTATTGTGGACTGAGGGTGAAAGGAGGCAGGGAGAGGGGAATTATGTTGGGAAAAGAGGAAGGGAAAGGGGAGGGAGCGGAAAGCACCAGAGATGCATTCTATAATGATCAATAAACCAGTTGTTTGGAATCAAATGACCTTGTCTTGTGTCACAGGGCTGGGTACGTCTACATGCCACCAACGCCACCGCCCTGGCATTCCTTCTCTGCCACCTGTCCCACATTCCTCCCGTGGCGCTCCACCCTCATCATACCTAACATCATTTGCTCCCGCCAGATTTACAAACTCTGCCCCTGCTCCACATTGACAAATAAAGTACAATGCAAAAGTCTTAAGCACATATAACAGCATGAGACCATAAGATGTAGGAGCATAATGAGGCCATCTGGCCCATCAAGTCTGCTTCACCATTTCATCATGGCTGAGCCAATTTTCCTCTCACCCTCAATGTCCTGCCTTCTCCCTGTATCCCTTCATGTAATGACCAATTAAGAATATATCAGCTTCTGCCTTAAAGTTACATAATATCTTGGCCTCCACAGCTGTGGCAAAGAATTCCACGGATTCACCACTCTCTGGCGAAAGAAATGCCTCCTCATCTCCATTCTAAAAGAATGCCCCTCTATTCTGAGGCTGTGCACTTTGGTCTTAGTCTGTCCCATCACAGGAGGCATCCTCTCCACATCCAATCTATCAAGGCCTTTCACCATTCGATGGGTTTCAATGAGGTCACCCCTCATTCTTCCGAATTCCAGTGAACACTGGCCCAGAGGCATGAAACAGTCTTCATATGACAGACCATTCCATCCTGAAATCATTTTTGCGAAGTCCTTTCCAAATTAAGGGGCCCAAAACTACTCACAATACTTCAAGTGGAGCTTCACCAGTACTTTACAAAGTCTCAACATTACATCCTTGCTTTTATATTCTAGTCCTCTTGAAATGAATGCTAACATCACATTTGCCTTCCTCACCACAGGCTCAACCTGCAAATTAACCTTTAGAGAGTCCTGCACAAGGACTCCCAAGTTTCTTTGTACCTCAGTTTTTTTTGTATTTTCTCTCCATTTAGAAAAGAGTCAGCCCTTTCACTTCCCAACACTATATTCCATCTGCCATTTCTTTGCCCATTCTCTTAACCTGCCTTTCTTCTGTAGCCTCCCTACTTCCTCAAAATTACCTACCCCAATCCATAATTTTCAATGCCTTAGCAACTTAAGTGATCATGTTTCTTAAAAGTTGTAAGAATACCTGCCTCAGGCAGTGAAATCCAGATGTCAACCGCCCTCTGCATGAAAATGCTCATTCTGAGATCCGCTTGATATTTTACTCCTTACCCTGTGCTCTCTAGTTTTAGATGCCTCTGCCATGAGCAAAAGTTTCCTATTATCTACCTTACCTATACCCCATAATTTTGTATAATTTTCTGAGGATCTCCCTCAGCATTCCCTGCTCCAAGAAAAACAAACCCGGCTTATCTGATTTCTCCTCTTATCTGAAATGACAATATTCCTGGTGAATCTCCTTTGCATTTTCTCCAATGCAACCACATCCTTTCTTTAAAATTGCAACCAGAAATGCACACAATACTTCAGCTATGGCCTAACAATTTATTAATTAAGCCATGTAATAACCTACTCTATCTTATATTCCATGCCCTAGCTAAAGAAGGCTAGTATCTCGTATGCCCTTTCACCACCTGATCCACCTGCACTCCCACCTTCAATGATCCCTGTACACTTGAGGTCCCTCTATTTCTCAGTCCTCCCTTGGCTCTTCTATTCACTGTTTCCGTCCTAGCTTCATTAATCCTCTTACTATGTTATTGCCTCACACTAATCAGGATTAAATTCCATCAGCTCAGTTTGCCAACTGATCAATATCTTCCTGTAACAATTGACTATTCACCTCATTGCCAATCATCTGCAAAGTTACTAATCACACTTTTTCCATTCATACTAAAATTGGTAATATACCATATATAACAAAACATGAGGGTTTCAGTAAATACAACCTTACACCATCACACTCTGTCTTCTTTTACCAAGCCAATTTTGGAACTATTTTGCCAATTTGGGCTGTCACCATTTTGAACAGTTTCTTTTGTGTGACTTGGTCAAAGACCTTAATGAAATCCATGTACACAACATCACCTATCCATCTTTCCTCTTCAATATATTTTGACATCTCTTCAAACAATTCAATCAAAATCCAATCACATTTATCACATATGATCTTCCCCTAACAAGGCCATGAGGACATCTTTAATTAGATGAAATGAAAGGGTTGGTTATCTCCTAAATAGAGAGAAAATACAAAATAATTCTTCAATTAATTCCTGTGCTTCGAAGTGTGGATGGAGTTATATGTCAGATTTTTTTTACAATAACTTCCCAACCATTGATGTTAGATTCACAGGCTTAACATTACCTGGCTCAACCCTACTACCTTTCTAGACTGAACAAGTCACATTTTTTTCCTAATTTTTCTGGCACGTCACCTGTGACCAGTAAAGGTTTAAAAATCTCTGTTAGGCCTTAGTAATCTTCTCCTAGACACTAGACACTAGAATACTACAGCACAGTACAGGCCCTTCGACCCTCAATGCTGTGCCGACCCATATATTCCTTAAAAAATATGTGCTAAACCCACACTACCCCGTAACCCTCTATTTTTCTTTCATCCATGTGCCTGTCCAAGGGGCTCTTAAATACCCCCAATGTTTTAGCCTCCACCACCATCCTTGGCAAGTCATTCCAGGCACCCACAACCCTTTGTGTACAGAACTTACCCCTGATGTCTCCCCTAAACTTCCTTCCCTTAACTTTGTACATATGCCCTCTGGTGCTCTGGGAAACAGGTACTGGCTATCCACCCTATCTATGCCTCTCATAATCTTGTAGACCTCTATCAAGTCCCCTCTCATCCTTCTATGCTCTAAAGAGAAAAGTCCCAGCTCTGCTAACCTTGCCTCATAAGACTTGTTTTCCAATCCAGGCAACATCCTGGTAAATATCCTCTGCACCCTCTCCATAGCTTCCACATCCTTCCTATAATAAGGCGACCAGAACTGAACACAATACCCCTAAGTGTGGTCTCACAAGAGATTTGTAGAGTTGCAACAGGACCTCTCTACTCTTGAACTCAATCCCCCTATTCATGAAGCCTAGCATCCCATAGGCCTTCTTAACTATCCTATCAACCTGTGCAGTGACCTTGAGGGATATATGGATTTGAACCCCAAGGTCCCTCTGTACATCCACACTCTTAAGTAACTGACCATTAACCCTGTACTCAGCCTTTTGGTTTGTCCTTCCAAAATGCATCACCTCACACTTAGCCGGATTGAACTCTATCTGCCACTTTTCTGCCCAACTCTGCATCCTGTCTATATCAACTTGTAACCTTTGACAACCTACAGCTCCATCCACAGCTCCTCCAATTTCCGTGTCATCCACAAACTTACTCACCCATCCTTCCGCCTCTTCATCCAGGTCATTTATAAAAATCACAAAGAGCAGGGGTCCCAGGACAGATCCTTGCGGCACTCCACTAGTCACAAACCTTCAAGCAGAATACTTTCCTTCCACTACTACCCTCTGCTTTCTTCCTGTAAGCCAATTTTTTATCTAAGCAGCCAAGGTTCCACTGATCCCATGCCTCGTGACTTTCTGGATGAGTCTCTTGTGGTGGACCTTGTTAAATGCCTTGCTAAAATCCATGTAGACCACATCTACCACCCTACCCTCACCAATTTCTTTTGATACCTCTTCAAAAAACTCAATTAGGCTTGTGAGGCATGACCTTCCCTTCACATGTTGACTATCCTTGAGTAGACTGTACTTCTCCAAATGCTTGTAGATCCCAGCCTTAAGAATCCTTTCCAATAATTTGCAGACCACCGACATAAAACTCACCCGTCTATAGTTCCCAGGATTCTCCCTTTTACCTTTTTTAAACAAGGGAACTACATTTGCCATTGTCCAATCCTCCGTCACCTCCCCTACAGCCAAAGAGGATTCAAAGATCATAGCCACTGCTCCAGCGATCTCTTCTCTCACTTCCCACAGCAACCTGGGGTATATCACGTCTGGCCCTGGACACATCAATCTTGATGTTTTTAAGAAGATCCAATACTTCTTCTTCCTTAATCTCCACATTGTCCAGCAAACAGGCCTGTTCTATTTCAACCTCACCCTGATCAAGGTCCTTTTCACTTGTGAATACTGAAGCAAAGTATTCATTTAGGACCTCCCCAACCTCCTCCGCTTCCAGGCACATGTTGCCTTCTTTATCCTTTAGCGGCCCCACCTTCATTCTTGTCATCCTTCTGTTCTTCACATACGCATTGAACACTTTGGAGTTCTCCTTAATCCTACATGCCAAGGCCTTCTCATGTCTCCTTCGAGCTCACCTAAGTCCTTTCTTAAGCTCCTTCCTTGGCTACCCTATATTTCTCATGAGCCCCTCCTACTTCCTGCTTCTTATATCTAACATATGCTTCCTTCTTCCTCTTGACGAGTTGCCTCATGTGTTTTGTCAGCCATGGTTCCCTTTTCCTACCATTTTTTCCTTGTCTGAGTGGGACAAACCTATCCTGAACCCAGCACAAGTGGCCCCTACACTTCCTCAACATTACTCCTCCGCTTTCACCCTGGAACATCTGTTTCCAATTTACTCTCACTAGTTCCTGCCTCATCCCTTCATAGTTAGCCCTTCCCCAGTGAAGCACTTTCCCATTTTGTCTGTTTTTATCCTTTTCCATACCTATGCTGAAACTAAGGGAGTTGTGGTCACTCTCACCAAAATGCTCCCCCACCATGAGGTCTGCCACCTGACCAGGTAAATTACCCAGAACTAGATCCAGTATGGCCTCTCCTCTCATTGGCCAGTCCACATACTGTGTCAGGAATCCTTCTTGGACACACCTGACAAATTCAGCCCCAGCTATCCCCCTTGCAGTCAGGAGGTGCCAGTCAATATGAGGGAAGTTGAAATCACCCATAACTACAATCCTGTATTTCCTGCACCATTCTAAAATCTGCCTGCTTATCTGCTCCTTGGTGTCCTGAGGGCTATTTGGGGGCCTATAGACTACTCTCAGCACAGTGATTGATCCCTTCTTATTTCTGACTTCTACCCACACTGACCCTCTGCAGCGTCCTCCCTTTCTATAGCCGTGATACTATCCCTGACCAGTAATGCTACTCCCCCCACCTTTTCTACTTCCCATTCTATTCCTTTTAAAACACCTAAACCCCGGACCTGCATCAGCCAATCCTGCCCTACCTCCAGCCAAGTTTCAGTAATGGCTACAACATCGTAGTTCCATGTACTGATCCATGCTTAAATTCATCCCCTTTATTCCTAATACTCCTAGTGTTGAAATAGACACATTTCAGCCCCTCTAACTGACTACATTTATGTTTTGTCCCCTGCCTGTCCTTCCTCACCAATTCAGAACACATAACATCATGCCCTTGTCCTTCTACCCTAATCTCTGCACTCACATTCTGATTCCCACCCCTCTGCCAAACTAGTTTAAACCCTCCCCTACAGCTCTAGCAAACCTGCCAGGGTTTTGGTCTCTTTCCAGTTCAGGTGCAGCCCGTCCTTTTTGAACCAGTCAGACCTTCCCCAGAAGAGATCCCAATGATCCAGAAATTCAGAGCTTGGTAGGAGGTTGAAAAGCAGGACCTTGAGGGTGGTAATCTCAGGATTGCTACCTGTGCTAGGTGCCAGTGAGGGTAAGAATAGGATGCTCTGGAGGATGAACAAGTGGCTGAGGAACTGGTGCAGGGGGCAGGGTTTCAGATTTCAGGATCATTGGGACCTCTTCTGGGGCAGGTGGGACCTGTACAAGAGAGACGGGTTACACTTGAACTACAAGGGAACCAATATCCTTTCATGGAGGTTTGTTAGTGCTATTGGGGAGGCTTTAAACTAGATTTGCAGGGGGATAGAAACCAGGGTGCCAGAGCTGACAGTGTGGCTGGGGTGAAAATAAATGATGTTAAAAGTTCAAGCAAAGCCACAAATAGAAAGGTTGTGAGTTGTGGTAAAAATCTTCTGAGGTGTATATATTTCAATGCTAAGAGTATTGTAGGGAAGGCAGACGAGTTGAAGGCGTGGATTGACACGTGGAATTATGACGTTATAGCAGTTAGTGAAACTTGGCTACAGGAGGGGCAGGACTGGCAGCCTAATATTCCAGGGTTCCGATGTTTCAGATGTGATCGAGGCAGAGGAATGAAAGGTGGGGGAGTAGCATTGCTTGTCAGGGAAAATGTTACAGCAGTGCTCAGACAGGACAGATTAGAGAACTTGTCTACTGAGTCCTTATGGGTGGAGCTGAGAAACAGGAAAGATATGGCCACATTAGTGGGGTTGTATTATAGACCACCCAATAGTCAGCGAGAATTGGAGGAGCAAATCTGCAGAGAGATAGCAGGCAACTGCAGGAAACATAAAGTCGTGGTGGTAGGGGATTTTAATTTCCCACATATTGATTGGGACTCCCATACTGTTAGGGATCTAGATGGTTTAGAGTTTGTAAAATGTGTTCAGGAAAGTTTTCTAAATCAATATATAGAGGTACCAACTACAGGGGATGCAATATTGGATCTCCTGTTAGGAAACGAGTTAGGACAAGTGACGGAAGTGTGTGTAGGGGAGCACTTTGGTTCCAGTGATCATAACACCATTAGTTTCAACTTGATCATGGATAAGGATAGATCTGGTCCTAGGGTTGAGGTTCTGAAATGGAAGAAGGCCAAATTTGAAGAAATGAGAAAGGATCTAAAAAGCGTGGATTGGGACAGGTTGTTCTTTGGCAAGGATGTGATCTGTAAGTGGGAAGCCTTCAAAGGAGAAATTTTGAGAGTGCAGAGCTTGTATGTTCCTGTCAGGATTAAAGGCAAAGTGAATAGGAATAAGGAACCTTGGTTCTCAAGGGATATTGCAACTCCGATAAAGAAGAAGAGAGAGTTGTATGACATGTATAGGAAACAGGGAGTAAATAAGGTGCTTGAGGAGTATAAAAAGTGCAAGAAAATACTTAAGAATGAAATCAGGAGGGCTAAAAGAAGACATGATGTTGCCTTGGCAGTCAAAGTGAAGGATAATCCAAAGAGCTTTTACAGGTATATTAAGAGTAAAAGGATTGTAAGGGATAAAATTGGTCCTCTTGAAGATCAGAGTGGTTGGCTATGTGCGGAACCAAAAGAAATGGGGGAGATCTTAAATAGGTTTTTGGTGTCTGTATTTACTAGGGAAACTGGCATGAAGTCTATGGAATTAAGGGAAACAAGTAGTGAGATCATGGAAACTGTACAGATTGAAAGGCAGGAGGTGCTTGCTACCTTGAGGCAAATTAAAGTGGATAAATCCCCAGGACCTGACAGGGTATTCCCTCGGACCTTGAAGGAGACAAGTGTTGAAATTGCAGGGGCCTTGGCAGATATATTTAAAATGTCGGTGTCTACGGGTGAGGTGCCGGAGGACTGGAAAATGGCTCATGTTGTTCCGTTGTTTAAAAAAGGATCAAAAAGTAATTCGGGAAATTATAGGCCGGTAAGTTTGACGTTGGTAGTGGGTAAGTTATTGGAGGGAGTACTAAGAGACAGAATCTACAAGCATTTGGATAGACAGGGACTTATTAGGGAGAGTCAACATGGCTTTGTGCGTGGCAGGTCATGTTTGACTAATCTATTGGAGTTTTTCGAGGAGGTTACCAGGAAAGTGGATGAAGGGAAGGCAGTGGATGTTGTCTACATGGACTTCAGTAAAGCCTTTGACAAGGTCCCGCATGGGAGGTTAGTTAGGAAAATTCAGTCGCTAGGTATACATGGAGAGGTGGTAAATTGGATTAGACATTGGCTCAATGGAATAAGCCAAAGAGTGGTAGTAATGAATTGCTTCTCAGAGTGGAGGCCTGTGACTAGTGGTGTGCCACAGGGATCAGTGCTGGATCCATTGTTGTTTGTCATCTATATCAATGATCTGGATGATAATGTGGTAAATTGGATCAGCAAATTTGCTGATGATACAAAGAATGGAGGTGTAGTGGACAGTGAGGAAGATTTTCAAATCTTGCAGAGGGACTTGGACCAGCTGGAAAAATGGCAAGTGGAGTTTAATACAGACAAGTGTGAGGTATTGCATGTTGGAAGGACAAACCAAGGTAGAACATACAGGGTAAATGGTAAGGCACTGAGAAGTGCAGTAGAACAGAGGGATCTGGGAACACAGATACAAAATTCCCTAAAAGTGGCGTCACAGGTAGATAGGGTCATAAAGAGAGCTTTTAGTACATTGGCCTTTATTAATCAAAGTATTGAGTATAAGAGTTGGAATGTTATGATGAGGTTGTATAAGGCATTGGTGAGGCTGAATCTGGAGTATTGTGTTCAGTTTTGGTCACCAAATTACAGGAAGGATATTAATAAGGTTGAAAGAATGCAGAGAAGGTTTACAAGGATGTTGTCAGGACTTGAGAAACTCAGTTACAGAGAAAGGTTGAATAGGTTAGGACTTTATTCCCTGGAGCATTGAAGAATGAGGGGAGATTTGATAGAGGTATATAAAATTATGATGGGTGTAGATAGAGTGAATGAAAGCAGGCTGTTTCCACTGAGGCAAGGGGAGAAAAAAACCAGAGGACATGGGTTAAGGGTGAGGGGGGAAAAGTTTAAAGGGAACATTGGGGGGGGCTTCTTCACACAGAGAGTGGTGGGAGTGTGGAATGAGCTGCCAGACGAGGTGGTAAATGTGGGTTCTTTTTTAACATTTAAGAATAAATTGGACCGATACATGGATGAGAGGTGTATGGAGGGATATGGTCCGTGTGCAGGTCAGTGGGACTAGGCAGAAAATGGTTCAGCACAGCCAAGAAGGGCCAATAGGCCTGATTCTGTGCTGTAGTTTTTCTGTGGTTTCTATGTTTTTTTAAAATCTGAACTCCCGCCTCCTGCACCAATTCTTCAGCCATGCATTCATCTGCCATGACTTCCCGTTCCTACCCTCTCTGTCTTGTGGCACAGGCAGCAATTCCGAGATTACCACCCTTGAGGTCTTGCTTTTTAATTTCTTTCCTAACTCCCTATATTCTTTCTTCAGGACCTCATCCCTACTCCTATCTATGTCATTGGTCCCCACGTGGACCACGACATCTGGCTGCTCACCCTCTCTCCTGAGAATACCGAGAACTGGATCCAAGATATTGTGGACCCTGGCACCAGGGAGGCAACAGATCATCCGGGATTCTCGATCTCTCCCACAGAACCTCTTATCTGTTCCCCCTAACTATCGAATCCTCTATCACTACTGCTCTCCTCTTTTCCCTCCTTCCCTTCTGAGCTGAGGGTTCAGTCTCGGTGCCAGAGATGTGACCACTACAACTTGTCCCTGGTAGGTCATCCCTACCAACAGTATCCAAAACAGTATACTTATTGTTGATGGGAACGGCCACAGGGGTGCTCTGCTCTTCCTGTCTATTCCCCTTGCCTCTCCTGACAGTTACACAGTTAGCTGTCTCCTGACTTTTAGGGGTGACTGTCTCCCTGAAACTCCGATCTATTACTGCCTCTGCCTCCCAAATGATCAGAAGTTCATCCAGCTCCAGCTCCAGTTCCCTAACTCAGTTTGTCAGGAGCTGCAGCTGGATGCACCTTTTGCAGGTCTAGTCATCAGAGACAATTGTGCAGTCCCTGACTTCCCACATCCTACAATCGGAGCGCTGGACTGCCCTATCTACCGCTTCCATTACCAGCTCCTAAGTTAATTAAATTAATTAAAGAAACTTACCTGGCCCTACCTCTCTGGGGGCAAGCTTGTCCTCCACCTCTTCTCTTTCCTTTCATCCCACAGCAAACAGGGCTATATCTCATTAGGTCATGGGATTTATTCACCTTTATATCTAGTATGATAATCAAAGACTCCTCCAATTTAGTGATAACATGTTAACTGAGTTTTCCATCCCCTCTCTGAATTCTCCAACAATCTCTCCAGTGAATGCAGATGAATCAGATCTTACTGCAATTTCTGAAACCATGCACAGATTGCCATTTTTGTCCTCAGTGAGCTCTAACTCTTCCCTAGTTTTTGACTTGCTCAGTCAAGAAAGGCAGTAGGGTTGAACCAGGTAATTGTAAGTCTGTGAGGCTAACATCAATGGTTGGGAAGCTATTGTAAAAAAATATAACGTACAGCTCTATCCACACTTAGAAGCACCGGTACTGAGGAGACTGAGGTCCCGTAACATCTGCCGGACGATGCTGAGTATGTTCTATGAGTCTGTGGTGGCCAGTGCAATCATGTTTGCTGTTGTGTGCTGGGGCAGCAGGCTGAGGGTAGCAGACGCCAACAGAATCAACTAACTCATTCGTAAGGACAGTGATATTGTGGGGATGGAACTGGACTCTCTGACGGTGGTGTCTGAAAAGAGGATGCTGTCCAAGTTGCATGCCATCTTGGACAATGTCTCCCATCCACTACATAATGTATTGGGTGGGCACAGGAGTACATTCAGCTAGAGACTCATTCCACTGAGATGCAGCACAGAGTGTCACAGGAAGTCATTCCTGCCTGTGGCCATCAAACTTTACAACCCCTCCCTTGGAGGGTCAGACACCCTGAGCCAATAGGCTGGTGCTGGACTTATTTCCTGGCATAATTTACATATTACTATTTAATTATTTATGGTTTTATTACTATTTAATTATTTATGGTGCAACTGTAAGGAAGACCAATTTCTCCCAGGATCAATAAAGTATGACTACTACTACTACTATACTACTAATAAGATGCTTTGGGATGTTCTTTAAATTTTCTCTACATGTAAAATATTGTGCTCCTTCTTTGCCATCCTGGTTGCTTATGAACCTATTATATTTTCTGTAGTCATGAAACCCATGTTATCAGTTGTCTATTCCGACTGGGCAAGTGATTGAATAGTCAATAGGAGGTAGTAACCTTAGTACTTCCTTTTCTTTTCCTTTATCTAATCCTTAATGTCCCTTGGGCTTATTGTCCTTAACTTTCACTCTGATAACTTTAATCAGTTCAGTCTTGAAGAGTTTCCATTGATGAATTAAGACCTACCTTGAAGCAACTGCTTTCAGTTTATTTTTACCAAGTCCATAATGCCACAAGACATAGGAGCAGAATTAGGCCATTCAGCCCATTGAGTCTGCACTTCCATTCCATCATGACTGATCTTGGATCCTACTCAACCCCATACACCTGTCTTCTCACCAGATTCTTTGAAGCCCTGACCATTCAGAAAACATCAACTTCTGCTTTAAATATACCCACGGACTTGGCCTCCACCACAGTCTGTGGCACAGCATTCCACAGATTTACTACTGTCTGGCGAAAAACATTCCACCTTACCGCATTTCTAAAGGGTCACCCCTCAATTTTGAGGCTGTGCCCTCTAGTTCTGGATACCCCCACCATAGGAAACATCCTCCTCTCCTTATCCACCCTATCTAGTCCTTTCAATACTTGGTAGGTTTCAATGAGATCCCCACGCATTCTTCTAAATTCCAGTGAGTACAGGCCCAAGGTCCTGTAATAAGATATTGAAATTCAGGGTCTTAATTTCTGGACTTTCCTTATCTATTTACATATTGTTGTTGTTCGTCCATCATTGACGTCGATGAGGACCTCGACACCATTGATGGTGTCGAGACTAGCACGTGATTTGGATTTAAGTGAGGGAGAGTTGCGCAGCGTCAGCCTCACTCTCTCTTCCCAATTCCCATCTGGATCCAGTGACAAGACAGAGTCTAGACAGCTGGAGATGGGTCTAGGCGCAGTGGACGACCAGGACGTCTTCTGTGTCTTGTCCTGCTCTACACGTTCCACGATGCTTGCAGAGACCGCCTTCTTGACCGTTGGACCTTCCATAGGTCTCGTCTGCTCAATCCGCCGGAGTCTGTCTTCACATGCTGGGATAGACAACGCCCTATCTCACCGAGGGTTTGAGACCCGTCGGCTACCCTCAACTGGTTTAGCCGGCTTGTCGAAGCCGTTGCCGGGGTGTGGCCGCTGTCGCATGCAAACAGCTACGGGGAGCCACAGGTGAGAGCTGAGTGCCAGGTGGGGACCAAAGGTGGACTAACCGCCCTGAAAAGGACGCGACATGTTCCCCCACCAGAGGTGCTACCCCTCCCTGACACCCCATATACCCATTTACAGAACCACTTTAAAGATTATAGAGTTCTGGTCACTATCTCCTTTTGACCATTAAATCACTTGCCCAGTTACATACCCTAATGTAATGTCTAGTATCACCCTTTCTCCAGTCGAACCATCTTCATACTACTTCAAAAAGCTCTCCTGGGTGCACTTTAAAAAATGTCAACCCCTCTGTATCTTTCACACACGTTACCTCTTGTCCTCTTTCTATTCTCCTTTGTGTTGCTCCTGGAAAGCCATCCCTTTCTTCTCGTACAGCCATGTCAAGTTTTATTCGATAGCATTTCTTCAGGCACTTTAGTATGTTAAAAGTTCAATATAATTACCACTTGTTGACCTTGTATTGTAGTATGAGGTTCGTTGATTTATTTGCAGTCAGAACGTATTATTGGCCCTGAGGATGGAGTAGCTAATATAACAATTAACAAATCTGGCAAGCTGGAATTTTTTTTTAAAATGCAAGCTAGTTGGCTGGAGGGTGCTTAAAGGGAGTTAGGATTGTGCCCAATCAGTGAATGGGGGCACAAGAAGAAATGGCGACTTCACACAGGTATAGATAGGGTAAATGCAAGCAGGACCACAATTGAAGATTTTAAAAGTAGCGTTTCACAGCAGTTTTCAGAGTTTGAACTGTGCCCAATCAGTGAACGAGATTCATTAGAAAGAGTGAATTTAAAACAAAGGCAGGGGTAAGTGGAGCGCACATTGTGTGAGTGGGCCAGTGTTAGAGTTGCTTTGGCTCACCACGCTTAAGCAAGATCGGGCATTCCTTGTTTGTTAGGCCACATTAATGCAGTAAGAATGATTCCAGGGGCTGTGTTGTGTTCTTTGTGTGAGATGTGGGAATTCTGAGAGAGCTCCAGCCTTCTAGATAACCACATCTTCACTGTGCAATGAGATGCAGCTCCTCATAGAAAGTGTTAAAAAGCTGGAGCTGCAGCTCGATGGATCTTCAGCTCATAGAGGAGACTGAATAAGTGATAGGAGTTCCAGGGAGGTAGTCAACCCTCGGATAATGAAGGCAAGACATTGGATATTGGCTTCATGGAATTTAACAAGGCATTTGACAGGGTCCTGCAAGGGAGGTTGGTCAAAAAAGTTCGGCATTCAAGATGAGATGGTAAAGTGGATAAGACATTGGCTTTGTGTGAGAAGCCAGACAGTAGTAATAGATGGTTGCCTATCTGACTGGAGTCCTGTGACTACTGGAGTTCTGCAGGGATCAGTACTGTATCTGTTTTTGTTTGTCATCTATATCAATGATCTGGATGATAATGTGGTTAACTGGATCAGCAAACTTGGGAATGATAGCGGATATAGTGGACTGCGAGGAAGACTACCGGAGTTTGCAGTGGGATCTGGAGCAGCTGGAAAAAGGCAGATTGAATTTAATGCAGACAAGTGTGATGTGTTCCACATCAGTAGTACCAACCAGGGTAGTTCCTACAGAGTGAACGGTAGGGCATTGAGGAGTGCTGTAGAACAGAGAAATCTGGGAATACAGGTCCATAATTAATTAAAAATGGCGTCACAAGTAAATAGGGTTGTAAAAAAGCTTATGGTACATTGGCCTTCATAAATCAAAGTACTGAGTACATAAGATTGGATGTTATATTGAAATTGTATAAGGTATTGGTGAGGCCTAATTTGTAGTATTGTGTGCAGTTTTGGTCATCTCCCTACAGGAAAGATGTAAATAAGGTTGAAAGAGTACAGAGCAAATTTACAAGGATGTTGCTGGGACTGGAGGACCTGAGTTATATAGAAAGATTAGGACTTTATTCCTTGGAAAGTAGAAGATTGAGGGGAGATTTGATAGAGGTATACAAAACGAAGAGAGGTATAGCTTGGATAAATGTAAGCAGGCATTTTCCACTGAGGTTGTGTACGAATACAAGTAGAGGTTATGGGTTAAGGGTGAAAGGTGAAAAGTTTAAAGGGTACATGAGAGGGAACTTCATCACTCAGAGAGTGGTGAGAGTGTGGAACGAGCTGCCAGCACAAGTGGTGCAAACGGGCTCGATTTCATTGTTTAAGAGAAGTTTGAATAGGTGCATGGATGGTAGGGGTATAGAGGGTTAAGTTCTCAGTGCAGGTTGAAGGGAGTACACAGTTTAAATGGCTTGGCATGGACTAGGGCCTGTTTCTGTGCTGTACCTGTCTATGACTCTATGACTCTAGGTTGCAGGAGGCAGGTAACTGGGTGACTGTCAGGAGAAGAAAGTGAAATGGCCAGCCATTACAGGGCACTCCTGTGGCCATTCCCCTCTATAATAAATATACCTTTTAGGATACTGTTGAGGGGGACAAACTATCAAGGGAGAGCTGTAGCAACTAAGTCGCTGGCACTGAGTCTGACTCTTCACCTTTGAACAGGAGTGCAGTAGTGATAGGGAATCCCATACAGGAATAGAGACAAGATTCTGTGGGCACAATAGAGACATGTTGCATCACAGGTGCCAAGATCAGGGACATCTCAGATCAGGTCCATGGCATTTTAAAGAGGGATGATGAGCAGCCAGAAGTCTAAGTTGGTTCCTACCTAGGTACCAATGACATAGGTAGGAAAGGAGAGGAGATCCTGAAGAGATATTTTAGGGAGCCAAGTAGAAAGCTGAAAAGCAGGGCCTCCAGGATAGTAGCCTCTGAACTGCTGCCTGTGCCACATGCCAGTGAGGGTAAGAATAGGAGCATTTGGCAGATAAATACATGGCTGAGGAACTAGTGCAGGGGGCAGGGGTTCTGATTTCTGGATCATTGGGACCTCTTCTGGGGACGGTACGACCTGTACCGAAGGGACTGGGTACCCCTGAACCTAAGGAGAACCAAAAATCTTGCAGGTAGGTTTACAAGAGCTGTTCAGGAGGGTTCAAACTAATTTAGCAGGGGGATGGGAACCTGAGTGATAGGGCTGAGGATGGGGTAGTCAGTTTACAAACAGAGGCAGTGTGAAGTGAGACTGCTAGCAAGGAGAGGCTAATGATAACGCAAAATTCAATAGGTTCAGTAGGTTCAGTTGATGTCAGAGAAATGTATACAATATACTTTCTGAAATTCTTTTTCTTTGCAAACATCCACGAAAACAGAGGAGTGCCCCAAAGAATGAATGACAGTTAAACATTAGAACTCCAACCCCCCCAGCTACCCCCTCCCATGAACAAGCAATGACCCTCCCCCACCCCCACCAGCAGAAAAGCATCAAAGCCCTCTATCAAGCACTCAAGCATGCAGCAAGCATCAATAATGCACAGACATGCAGTACCTTAAAGACTACTCGTTCACCCAGTAATTCAACATACCACTGGCTCGCTCTCTCTCTCCCTAATAAAGGAAAAAGAAGTGTCCCGATTCACAGCGAGAAGGGAGATATAACAAACAATTCACTGATTTACAATGTTAAAAGTCTGTTGCGTCGCTTTTTCGGAGCTCTGCGCCCAGAGATTTGGCCCCAGAAAGGACACACAAACTGTGGCAGCTAACCCGCTGCTCCTGATATTCCGTGTTCTCCCGTGATGCCTCAGTTAGGGGCACCAGTCTCGAATCAGCTCATCTCCAGAGCCAGGAAAATCTGGCATCCTGAAGGTGCAGAGGTCTTTCCAGGCCATGTCCTTGGGATAAATTGCACTCAATGGGATGAGCTGAGTCATATAAAAGGGAAACAAATCAAAATGGGTGATGAATACGGCACTGAAGGTGTTATATTTGAGGCATGCAGTATACTGAATAAGGTAGGTGAATTTGTAGCATGGTTACAGATTGGCATGTATGATGTTGTGGGTATCACTGAATTATAGGTGAAAGAAAATTATAACTGGGAGCTTAACATTGTATTGAGAGGACAGATAGGAAGGCAGAGGGGTGCATGTCTCTGTTGATAATAAATGAAATCAAATCCTTAGAAAGAGGTGACATAGGGTTGAAGGTGTAGAATTGTTGTGGGTAGAGGTAAAAAAACTGCAAGAGTAAAAAGTCTCTGATGGGAGTCATATACAGACCTCTGAACAACAGCATAGATGTGGACTACAAATTATAAGAGGAGATAAAAAATGAATATCAAAAGGGCGCTGTTACAATAGTCATGGGGGATTTCAATATGCAGGTAGATTGGGGAAAATTAGATAGGTACTGGATCCCAAGAGAAGGAATTTGTAGAATGTCTATGTGATGGCTTTTAGAGCAGCTGATGGTTGAGCCCACTAGGTGATCAGCTATTCTGCATCGGGCATTGTGCAATCAACTGGAATTGATTAGAAAGCTTCAGGTAAAGGAATCCATAGTAGCAGTGATCATATATGATAGAATTTATTTGAGAAGGTGAAGCTGAAGTCAATTGTGTCAGTATTATAGTTAAGTAAAGGGAATTACAGAGGAATAAGAGAGGTGCAGGACAAAGGTGATTGGAAGGGGACACTAGTAGGGATGACAGCAGAGCAGCAATTGCTGGAGTAACTTGAAGCAATTAGGAAAGTGCAGGATAGATACACCACAAAGAAGAAAGGCAGGATGATGTAAGCTGACAAGGGAATTCAAAGCAAAGAGAGGACGTAAAATAGAGCAAAAAGTAGTGGTAAGTTAGAGCATTGCGAAGATTTAAAAACCAAGAGAAGGCAACAAAAAAAACCGTAAGGAGAGAAAAGATGAAATATGAAGGTAAGCTAAGCAATAATATCAAAGAGGATGCCATAAGTTTTTCGGATATATAGTGAGACAAGAGTGCATATTGATGCTGGAGAGATAATAATGTGGTACAAGGAAATGGCGGACAAACTGAATACATGTTTTGCATCAGTCTTTACTATCAAAGACATTAACAGTATGCCTGAAGTTTGAGAATGTCAAGGGGCAGAATTGCCTGCTGTTGCTATTACTAGGGAGATGGTACTTTGGAAACCGAAAGGTCTGAAGGTCAATAAGTCACCTGCACCAGATGCTCTACACCCCAGGGTTCTGAAAGTGTTAGCTGAAGAGATTGTGGAGGCATTAGTAATGCTCTTTCAATTACTGCGATGGTTCCTGAGGACAGGAAGATTGCAAATATTACTCCAAGAAGGGAGAAAGGCAGAAGAAAGGCAATTATAGACCATAAGACCATAAGACAAAGGAGCAGAAGTTGGCCAATCGGCCCAACGAGTCTGCTCCACCTTTTTATCATGAGCTGATCCATTCTCCCATTTAGTCCCACTCCCCCGCCTTTTCACCATAACCTTTAATGCCCTGGCTACTCAGATACCTATCAATCTCTGCCTTAAATACACCCAATGACTTGACCTCCACTGCTGCCCGTGGCAACAAATTCCACAGATTCACCACCCTCTGGCTAAAAAAATTTCTTCGCATTTCTGTTCTGAATGGGCACCCTTCAATCCTTAAGTCATGCCCTCTCGTACTAGACTCCCCCATCATGGGAAACAACTTTGCCATATCCACTCTGTCCATGCCTTTCAACATTCAAAATGTTTCTATAAGGTCTCCCCTCACTCTTCGACACTCCAAGGAATACAGTCCAAGAGCGGACAAACGTTCCTCATATGTTAAAACTCTCATTCCCAGAATCATTCTAGTGAATCTTCTCTGTACCTTCTCCAACGTCAACACATCCTTTCTTAAATAAGGAGACCAAACCTTGCCCACAGTACTCCAAGTGAGGTCTCACCAGTGCCTTATAGAGCCTCAACATCACATCCCTGCTCCTATACTCTATTCCTCTAGAAATGAATGCCAAACTAGGCATGCAGTATACTGAATAAGGTAGGTGAATTTGTAGCATGGTTACAGATTGGCGTGTATGATGTTGTGGGTATCACTGAATCACCGGTGAAAGAAAATTATAACTGGGACCAGACTAACTAGGTCAGTTAGTCTGATCTCAGTGGTTGGGAAGACATTGGAGTCAATTGCTAAGGGTGTAGTTTCAGGGCACGTGGAGGCATTTGACCAAATAGGCCAGAGTCAGCATAGTTTCCTTAAGGGAAAATCTTGCCTGACGAATCTGTTGGAATTTGTTGAGGAAATAACAAGCAGGATAGACAAAAGAAAATCAGTGGATGTTGTGTACTTGGTTTTTCAAAAGGCCTTTGACAAGGTACCACACATGAGGCTGCTTAAGAAGATAAGAGCCGGTGATATTAAAGGAATGATAGTGGCATGGACAGAGTATTGGTGAATTGGCAGAAGGCAAGGAGAGGAAATAAATAGAGTTTTTTCTGGTTCGCTGCCGATGACTAATGGTTTTCTATGGAGGTCTGTATTGGGACCACTTCTTTTTACATTATATGTCAATGATATGGATGGTGGAATTGATGGCTTTGTGACCAAGATTGTGGATGACACAAAGTTTGGTGGAGGGGCAGGTAATGTTGAGGAAGCAGAGAGGCTATGGAAGGACTTTGACAGATTAGGAGATTGTCAAAGAAGTGGCAGATGGAATACAGTGTCAGGAAGTGTATGGTCACACATTTGGGTAGAAGAAATGAAAGGGTTTTCTATTTTCTAAATGGAGAGAAAATTCAAAAATGTGAGGTGCAAAGGGTCTTGGGATTCCTTGTGCAGGATTCCATGAAGGTTAATTTGCAAGTTGAGTCTGTGGTGAGGAAGGCAAATGCAATGTTAGCATTTATTTTGAGAGGACTAGAATATAAGCAAGGATGTAAAGTTGAAGCTTTATACGGCGAGGCCTCACTTGGGGTATTGTGAGCAGTTTTGGGAACCTTATCTTAGAAAGGATGTGCTGAAACTGGAGAGAGTTCAAAGGTGCTTCACAAAAATGATTCCAGGTTTGAATGGCTTGTCACATGAAGAGCATTTGATGGCTGCAGGCCTTTATTCACTGGAATTCAGAAAAATGAGGGGTAACCTCAATGAAAGAAATTGAATGTTGCAAGGCCTTGATAGGATGGATGTGGAGAGTATGTTTCCAATGGTGGGAGAGTCTAAGACCAGAGGACACAGCCTCAGAATAGAGGGGTGTGCTTTGGGAATGGTAGGATGAATTTCTCCGGCTGGAGAGGGGTGAATTTGTGGAATTCTTTGCCACAAGCAGCTGTGAAGGCCAAGCCTTTATGTATATTTAAGGCAGAGGTTGATAGGTTCTTGAGTGGTCAGGACATGAATAGATATTGGGAAAAGGCAGGACATTGGGGCTGAAAGGAATATTTGATCAGCCGTTATGAAATGACGGAGCACACTCACCAAACCAAATGGCCTACTTCTATTCCTGCATAGAAAGTTAAACCTGGCAATAGTTCACTGAATGGTAAAGGGACTGCGAAGAAACATGACAATTTTAGGTTCTTCTTTTGGCAGGTTATGATTGTTATCTGGTGTAGTTTGTTCTTCTAAGGAAATGAACTCATGCCCTGTACTCCACCCCTGTCCCAACAAAGTTTATTTCACCTATTCCTTCCTTTGCGATGGGAATGCTATGCTTGGTCAAGCATTTTAAAAACAGCCTTCAAATCCTTATTACTCTTGTATTCTTACATAACATTTAATTTCTTACGATCTTCTCATTGAATTTGTTAAGTATGATCATAAAGTAATGTTTCTTTCCTTCTATTAAGCCTACCCCTTAAGGTAATGAATTATTCGTTTGAATTCTGGAAACATGCATTAAAATGTGCATTAAAGTATGCCCACTGAGTCCAAATATCATTTATATTCACTAAAGAATCAAAACAATTGGACCATGAATAATGACGGAGAAATCAGCACAAGTATTGAAGCAGCACCAACCACTACTTACACTCAGTGGCCCCTTGATGCGGTACATCCTGTACCTAATAAAGTGCTCCAAGCACCACTCTGAAGTTTGGTCTGAAAAACAGCTGAACCTCTTGACCATGTCTGCATGCTCTTATGCATTGAGTTGGTGCCACATTAATTGGCTAATTAGATATTTGCATTAACAACCTTGAGTACGGCAGTACCTGACAAAGTGGTCACAGAGTGTTTAAATTTTGCAAAATCATTCCACGATGCTTAAATAGAGCATTTATCACATTAAATATGAGCTAGTCAAGGAGTTATTAGGGCAAATGCTCAAAAGCTTGGTTGAAGTGGAAGGCTTAAGGAGTGAATTCAAGGAGCAAAGAGTCATGATGCTTAAAGTAAGATTCAAAGAATTTGCAGGTAATCCCTTGCTGGCTGAAGGATCAAGTAACAGACATTGATTAAAGCAGGGAATGCAGGAGACCCTATGTGGGGAGGAGATCTCAGAGGATGGTTAGCCTGTAGGAGACTGTGTTAAGGTGTTTTGAGAGAATAATCTCATGCCTGAGCAAGGGCCAGGACCCACTGCAATTTGCCGATTTCCACAACAGGTCTGCAGCAGACACAATCTCGCCGGCTCCCTTCCTGCCCTTGGACACCTGGACAACTGCAATACCTGTGTCAGGCTGCTGATTATTGATTACAGCTCAGTTTTGAATACTATCATTACCTGAGTAATGACTAACAGGTTTCAAAGCCTGGCCTTTGTACCTCCCTCTTCAAGTGGATCCTTGGCTTTCTAATCGGGAGACAGCAGTCACCGTGGACTGGTAATAACATCTCCTACTGACTGCCAATCATTACAGGTGCACCTCAAGTATTTAGCTTACTGCACTACTGTCTCTACAACTATGACAGTGTGGCTAGACAGAGTTCAAATGGTATCTATAAATTCAATGATGTGACACTACTGTTGTAGGCTGAATCTCAGACGGTGATGAATAGGTGTACAGAAGTGAGACAAAACAGCTAGTTGAGTGGTGCTGCACTGACAACCTTGCAATCAGCATTAGTAAGAACAAGTAATTGACTATGGGCCTCTAAAAAGTGGAAGTCGGAAGATCACTCACCAGTCTTCATTGTGGAGTCAACAGTGCAAGCGGTGAGCAACTTGAAGTTTGTGGGCTTTAGTATCTCGAAGGATCTATGCTGACCCCACCACAAAGAAAGCATGTGAGCAGCTGAACGTCATTAGGTATTTGAGAAGACTTGCTACAGATGGGTCACGAACAGCATACTGACTGGTTGCTTCACTTCCTGGTATGAAGGCTTCAATGTACAGGATCACCAGAGGCTGCAGTAGGTTGTGGATTTAGCTCCATTATAAGCACAGGCCTCACAACGTTGATGGCATCTTCAAAAGGCGGTATCTCAAAAAGGCGGCATCCATCATTAAGGGCATTCACCACATTAGACATGCCCTCTTCTCATTATTAGCATCAGATTCTCCCAATCTGTATGAGTCCTTCTGCAAGCTCCCTCAAAACTACCTCTCCCTGTGGAAGCAGGGAGCCTGTAGAAGACAGACAGATCAGGAGAATGGGCAAGGAATTGGCAGATGGAATATAGTGTAGGGAAGTGTATGGTCATGCATTCTGTAGAAGGAATAAAGACGCAGAATATTTTCTAAATGTGGAGAAAATTCAAAAATAAGAAGTGCAAAGAGACTTGTGGGTCCTTATGCAGAATTCCCTAAAAGTTAGCTTGCAGGTTGAGTTAGTGGTAAGAAAGTCAAACACAATGTTAGCTTTCATTTCGAGAGGACTAGAATATAAGAGAACGATGTAATGCTGAGGCTTTTTAAGGCATTGGTCTGAACATCCTTGGAATATTTTTAGCAGTTTTAGGCCCCATATCTAAGAAAAGTTGTAATGGCATTGCAGAGGGTCCAGAGGAGGTTTATGAGAATGATTCTGAGAATGAAAGGGTTAGTGTATGAGGAGCACTTGATGGCTCAGGACCTGTACTCACTGGAGTTTAGAGAAATGAAGTGGGGAGGGGGGGTCTCATCGAATATTGAAAGGCCTGGATAGACTGGATGTATGGAGGGTGTTTACTATAGTGTGTGAGTCCAGGACCAGTGGGCGACTCAGACTTGAGGGATGTCCATTTAGAAACGAGAGGAGGAAGAATTTCTTTAGCCAGAGGGTAGGGAATCTGTAGAATTCATTGCCACAAGCGGCTGTGGAGGCGAAGACAATGAGTATATTTAAAGCGAAGTTTGATAGTTTCTTGATTATTCAGGGCATCAAAGGTTATAGGGAAAAGGCAGGAGAATGGGGTTGAGAGTGATAATAAATCTGCCATGATGGAATGGTGGAGCAGACTCAATGGGCTGAGTGGCCTAATTCTGCTCCTATGTCTTATGGCCTTGTGGTCAAATATCTTCGTATCATCTGCAAATTTGGCCACAAAGCCACCAATTCATCTCCAAACCATTGACATATAACGTGAAAAGCAGTGGTCCCAACATTGACCCCTGTGGAGCACCACTAGTTGCCGGCAGCCAACCAAAATAAGGGCCCTATTATTCCCATTCTTTGCCCCCTGCCAGTCAGCCAATCTTCTATCCATATTAATATCTTTCCTGTAATTCCATGGGCTCTACCTTGTTAGGCAGCCTTCAAGGAAACCATGCTGACATTGGCCTAATTTTCCATGTGCCTCCAAGTACTCCGAAACCTTATTTTAATAATGGACTCCAACGTCTTCCCTATCTCTAAAGTCAGGCTAACTTTAGAGCTTAGTCCATCTAGTCCAGATGACTTGTGTACCTTCAGAGCTTTCAGCTTCCCAAGCACCCTCTCCTTAGTAATAGCAACAACACACCCTTTGCCCCCTGATACTCTCAATTATCCACCATAATGCAAGTGTCTTCCACAGTGAAGACCAACGCAAAATACTTACTAAGTTTGTCCGCTATTTCTTTGTCCCCCATTACAACCTCTCCAGAGTCATTTTTCAGCTGTCCAATATCCACACTCCCTTTTCTTATACTCTTTATATATCTGAGAAAACTTTTGGTATTCTCTCTCATATTATTGGCTAGCTTACCTTAATATTTCATGTTTTCACTGCTTATGGTGTTTTTCTAGTTGCCTTCTGTTGGTTTTCTAAAGCTTCCAAATCCTGTAATTTACCATATTTTTTGCTATATTATATAACCTCTTTTTTGATTTTATGTTGTCTTTGACTTCCCGTGTCAGTTAAGGTTGCCTCATCCTCCCTTTAGAACACTTCTTCATCTTTGGAATGTATCTATCCTTCATCTTCCGAATTAGCCCCAAAAACTCCAGCCATCGTTCCTGCTAGTGTCCCCTTCCAATGAACTTTGTCTGGCTTCTTTCTCATGCCTCCGCAATTCCCTTTACTACACTGCAGTACTGATGCATCTGACTTCTCCCTCTCAAACTACAAGGTGAATTCTATCATATTAGGATCACTTTCTTCTAAGTGTCCCTTTCCCTTAAGGACCCTAATCAAATCTGGTTTATTACACAATCCAGAATTGTCTTTCCCTTTGTGGGCTCAACCACAAACTGCTCTAAAAAGCCATGTTATAGGCATTCTACAAATACTTTCTCTTGGGATCCAGCAACAACCTTATTTTCCTAGTCTACCTGCATACTGAAACCTCGCATGGCTATTCTAAAATTTCCCTTATTACCAGCCTTTTAAAATTTCCCTTAGAAATTTGTATCCCTCATCCTTGCTACTGTACATTGAGCATATCTACACAGAGCGTCGTTGTAGGAAGGCAGCATCCAGCAACAGTGACCCCCTCCACCCAGGTCATGGTCTTTTTCTCACTGCTGCCTTCAGGAAGAAGGTATCAGAGCCTCAGGACTCACGCAACCAGGTAGAAGAACAGTTATTACCCCCAACCATCAGGCTCTTCAACCAGAGGGAATAACATCCCTCAACTTCTCTTGGCCCATTACTGTACTGTTGCTATAACCTATGGGCTCATTTTCAAGGACTTTTTCATCTAATGTTCTCCATATTTATTGCTTATATTTTATTATTATTATTATCATCATTTCTTTTTTTGTCATTCTTTTTGTATTTGCTCAGTTTGTTGTCTTTTTCACACAGGATATCCACCCCGTTGGTGCGGCCTTTCATTGATTCTATTATGGTTATTGGATCTATTGGGTGTGCCCACAAGAAAATGAATCTCAGGGTCTTATATGGTGACATATATGTACTTTGATAATACAACTACTTTGAACTTTGAACTGTTTGGGAGCCTGTGTATAACTGCCATCAGTGTCTTTTTACCCTTGCAGTTTCTTAACTCTACCCACAAGGATTCTCCATCTTCTGATCCTATGTCACCTCCTTCTAAGCATTCGATTTCATTTTTTACCAGCAGAACCACCTGCTTCCCCCCCCCCCCGGCCTACCTGCCTTTCCCATCAATACAAAGTATATCCTCTGACGATAAGCTTGCAGCAAAGACCTCCTTTCAGCCACAACCCAGTGATGCCCGCACTGTCATTCCTGCAAATCTCTAACAGCACTACGAGATCATGTACTTCATTCCATGTACTGCGTGCATTTAAATATAACACTTTCAGTCCTGTATTCACCACCCTTTTCAATTCTGCCTCCGTGTTACATTTCAGCTCATCCCACTGACTGCAATTTTGCCCTGTCATCTGCCTGTCCTTTCTCACAGTCTCACTACACACTGCATCCATTTGAACACCAACTGCCCCATCCTCAGCCCTATCTCTCCAGTTCCCAACCTCCTGCCAAATTAGTTTAAACCCCTCCCCAACAAATGAATGGGCACTGCATTACCCTCCTACTGCTTGAATGTACTTCAATCACAAACAAGAAAAAATCTGCAGATTCTGAAAATCCAAGCAACACACACAAAATGCTGGAAGAACTCAGCAAACCAGGCAGCATCCATGGAAAAGAGTATAGTTGATGTTTCAGGCCAAGACATGGATTGTACTTTTTCCATAGATGCTGCCTGGCCTGCTGAGTTCCTCCAACACATTGGGTGTGTTGCTTGATTGTATTTAGTCACTTTGTTCAATGTTGTCCAAACATTATTAAGCAATAATTATAATGACATACATGGAGTCTCTTGGCTATTCTTGTCATTCAGGATAATTGCAGATCAAAAAGGCCCCAAGTTTAGTTTACAGTTTGCTGTTAGTTGGCTTGAAAGAAAACTCAGGACCTCAATACTTTTGGGCCAGGAGAAAATAAAATCAACTTTTGATCACAATCTGAGAACAGTTTCTGGATACTAATACTAATATCAGGCAGCTGTTTATTGACTCACTGTTTAACCCCATCATTCCTACAGTTCTGATCAAATAACTCCAAAACCTGGGCCTCTGTACCCCTCTCTGCAACAGGATCCTTTGCTTCCTCACTGGAAGACCACAGTATGTGCAGATCAGAAATAAGATTTCTTCCTCACTGACGGTCAACACGGGTGCACTTCAAGGATGTGTGCTTAGCCCACGGTTCTATCCTCTCTACACACACAACTGTGTGCCTAGGCAGAGCTCAAGTTCCATCCATAAATTTGCTGATGACAGGACTATTATTGGGAGAATTTTGGATGATGACGGAAAAGCATACAAGAGTGTGATAGATCAGCTGGATGAGTGGTGTCACAGCAAGAACCTTGCATTCAGTGTCAGTAAGACCAAAGAATTGATTGTGAACTTCAGAAAGGGTAAGATGGGGTAACAGGTGCTGTCCTTGTCAAGTGATCAGAAGTAGAAATGGTGAGCAACTTCACTATCTCTGAGGATCTATCCGGGGCCCAACATATCAATGCAGTTACAAAGAAGTCACGGCAGTGGCTATATTTCATTTGGAGTTTGAGGAGATTTGGTATGTGCCCAAACACAGTTGTAAGTTTCTACAGATGTACCATAGAGAGCATTCTAACTGGCTGTATCACCGCCTGGTATGGGTTCAAGTAGAACTCTGCCCCACTTGAGGAAAAATAGTAGGTGGAGAAATAAAGAAGGAAGAGGATCAACTATTTAACAGCAATTATGGGCGTGCGTAATAATTAGACTAGTTCTGACGTACTGCTGGGATAAAAGCCATGAACATTTTGCTGAACAGAATTCCAGGGAAAAAGAAAATGCCACCTGTGTAGAATTAAGCAAACCTGTAGATAGTTATGTTGGATAGGTAACTAAGGAATAACCTGGCTCTACTCTGCCTGCATATTAATCAGTATGCTCAAATACAGCATGGTTAATTACAATTATAAGGCATGTACCCAAATATCCTGCAGTTATGCTGGTCTAAACAGATATGAATAAAAACTAGAATTCAAGACACAACAAGAAACTTTTCTTAATATCCTAATATGTTGAATAAACAAACACCTCCCCCCCGCCCCCAGTATCTGCATATTACTTGCTATTTCTTGGAACTCATTTATAACAGCAGCATAAATCACAGTAAAAACTAAAATCTTTCCACAATACTGTTCTTCAAAATGCTGAGCTAGGAGCACGGTTAACAATCAAATCAAGTTGAACAATTAAATTTTACTTGGAAAAGAAATGGTTCCTCAGGTCCCAATTATCTACACTGTTTGCCTACATCTATTTTACATATGGTCATAGATTAATGAGCTGCCAGGGAATCTGAATCAAAAGAGATACTGGCAAAAAGGGGAATATGGCAATCATTTCCATTGAAACGATGTGACTTTATCTCCTGCCTACAATAAATGCTAGACTATTCCTGACTTCTCAACTGGCTTTACAATTCTACACTACAAACTAAAGCTAATTAATGAAATTGGCATGGCATATGGGTGCATAATAAATTATGATCACCAGGCATATAAAATTGAAACCATTTTTGGAAGCTAATTCAATTACTTATTCAGGAATGAATTTTATTGAGAGGAAATATTATATTTGCAATGTGCATTATTGTCCATGACTTCTTAATTTTCACTGCGAATTATGTACTGAGAAAAATGTGACTTACACGTTAGACTGTACCAGTTTACCCATATTGACGAGGAATGCGCACATCAGGTTTGGGCTCCACTAGATGGGGGAGACCAGGTAAAGGAGGAGAAAGGCCCAGTCCATCATGGATAAAGCTCTCCCCACAAGTGAGCATATCTACAGTGACTCCCACCACCCAGATCATGTGGTCTTCTCACTGCTGCCATCACGAAGAAGGTACCGGAGCCTCAGGACTCACACCGCCAGGTTCAGGAACAATTACTACCCCTCAACAATCAGTCTCTTGAACCAAAGGGGATAACTTCACTTGCCCCATTATTGAAATGTTCTCACAACCTAAGGACTCACTTTCAAGAACTCTTTATTGCTTATTTATTTTTATTGTTATTATTTCTTTGTTTTTGCACTTACATAGTTTGTTGTCATTTGCACACGGGTTGAGTGCCCCAGTTGGTGTGGTCTTCATTGATTCTATTATAGATATTGGATTTATTGAATATGGCTGCAAGAAAATGAATCTCAGGGTTGTATATGGTGACATATATGTACTTTAGTAATACATTTACTTTGAACTTTTATTTACATAGATCATAAAACAGTTCAGCACTTCAATCCACAATGGTATCCCAAACTAATTAAGTTAAATGGCTAACTAAACAAATCCTTTTACCTGCCCCATGTCTACATCCCTCCATTCTTTGCACATTCATGTACCCATCCAACAGTCTTTTGAATGCCTATATCATACTTGCCTCCACTACCACCCTGGCATTGCATTCCAGGCACCTATCAGTTTCTGTGTGAAAATAACTTGCCCTGTACATCTTCTTTGAATTAAACCCTCTCACCTTATTTGCATATCCTCCAGTAATAAACATTTTAACCTGCAAATAAAGGATGGTGGATGCTTCCACCAACTATGTCCTTCTCATAATCTCATGAAGTTTTATCAAGTCTCGCCTCGGCCTCCGCAGCACCTGAGGAAAAAATCCAAGTTAGTCCAAATGTTTCATATAGCACATGCATGCTGATCCAGGCAGCATCCTGGTACACCACTTTGCACCCTCTCCAATGCCTCTGCATCCTTTCTATATTAGGATGAGCAGAACTGAATGCAATATTTCAGATTCGGCCGAACTAAAGTTTTATAAAGTTGCAGCTTAACTCCCCAACTCTTGAAATCAATGCCTCAATTAATAAAGGCAAGAATTCCATATGCCTTCTTTACTATGCTATCAACCTGTACAGTCACTTCATGGAGCTATGTGCTTTGATTCCTAGGTTCCTCTGTAAATCAGTACTGTTAAGGGCCCTGTGCATTTGATCTCCCAAAGTGCAACACCTCTCATTTGGCCAGATTAAACTCCATCTGCTATTTCTCTCCCCGTATCTGTAACAGATCTATATCCCATTGTATTCTTTGGCAATCTCCTGCACTACACACAGCACTACCAGCATCTGCGATCTTACTAGCTCACCCATCCATGTTTACATCCATCCAGGCCATCACAAACAGCGGAGGTCCCAGTACAGATCCCTGCAGTGCACCACTCATCACAAACTTCCAGTCAGAGTAGGTCCTACTGACCACTACCCTCTGTCCTCTATGGACAAGCCAATTCTGAATCAAATGGCAAAGTCACCATTGATCCCATCCATCTTAATCTTCTGCAAGTGTATGCCATGAGGGATCTTGTCAAACGCCTTAGTAAAATCAAAGTAGACAACATCCGCATCTCTGCCTTCATCGATCTCTTTTGTCACCTCCTTGAAAAACTCAGTCAAATTAGACATGGCTTGCTCCACACAAATCCATGCTGACTGTCCTTATTTTTTGTCTAAGGCCTTTACTCTGTGCAATACTGTGCTTCCCATTCTATGAAAAAAAGTTATTTGATTTAAAGATACAATACAGTATCAGGCCTGCCTGCCCAAAATGCCAGTGTCACCCAATTACACCCAAGTGTCCAATTAACCTCCTGACCTGTATGTCTAACCCAGAGGAAACACAAGCATTCAAAGAGAGAGCATAAAAACCCCTCACAGACAGAGGTGGAATTTGGCAGAATTAAATCTGGGTTGCTGGCGCTGTGACAGTGTTCGCTAACCACTACTCAATGGTACTATTTGTAAACTGGAGTAATAATTGACTGTTAAACTGCTAGGGGAATTTATTTCTGCAGATAGTGTTTTCTGAAATGAAATCACTTAAGAATTCTCATGTAGAGGACTTTTTTTCCAACCTGGAAATGGCAAATAGAGACAGCATAATTTTAAGGTGATGGGAGGAAAATATAATGGGAGGGGGTGAAATCAGAGATAGATTTGTTACACAAAGTGTGGTAAGTGCATGGAATATACTGGCGGTTGGTGGTGGTAGTGCCAGATACATTAAGGAGATTGAAAAGACTCTGAATTATGGCACATGGATGAAAAAAAAAGGGAGGGCTATGTGGGAGTGAGGTGTTAGAATGATCTTGGAGTAAGTTAAAAAGGTTGGCACAACATCGTGGGCTGAAGGGCCTGTAGTATTCTATATTCTATGGTCTAGAAGTGTTCACTTTTTATAAACCATTCCCTTTATATTTCGGTCCAACTATTTGGCTGGTAATTGGCTCAACCAACTGTGCACAGACCTTGAATCCATTGAGATGTATAAGCTTTTAAAATTTGCTTTTCACTTACTATCTAGATCTTTAAAGATTTATCATTTGATTTATAGCTTGTCTTATGCATGCGAATAAGGCTGAGGGAATCAACCTGCACTGTGCTAGTATTAATCATAGCAACTCAAACTCTTGGAAGCTCGAATCCAGCAACAAGCGCTTTGTATTAATGTAGTCTAAATGGGCCAGTGAAGCTAAATTTCTGTCCAAGAGTTAAAATCTTTCCTCTAAGTGTGTCTCTGAACGATTCTGGGGAATATAACATTTGATGCAAATTGATTTTCGTATAATATGACCTCACCATGCACAAACTTTGAAGATTGATATCTCCTCTGTTTCAGCCTTGTCTTTTTAAACCGGCTTTTCAGTCTGACTGAATGTCTTTTCTGTTGACTTCAATAGAAAAGTATGTTGGGAGGGTGTTAAATAGCTTGTCAATATGCTATTGCTGTTACCTGGATTGAGGCCAATTTTATCCTAGCTTGTTAACACTCTTCTACAATGTGCATAATTTAAATGTATTCTGATCTTTATGGCAACACCTTATCACTTCTCTCGTTCAATAAATCTTGAACATTTTAATACATTTCAAAAAGGGAATTAAATTAATCCAGCTTCTTTTGAAAAACACATTTTTGCACGAATAACAAATTAAGTAATCAACAGAAATAAAAGAAAATGGAAAATCTATTAAATGGGAAAGATAGATTTTTAAAGCAACATGATGAATGTGATCTCTTAATTTGTTATTTAGAATTTAAATGTCTTTAAGAAATTATTAACTGGAATTAGGTGTTGTTGCTTTTAAATGATCCTTACCGTATGAAATCTTTTCATTCTTTCAGAGTATCAGAGCATCAGGACTGGTGTTGTTGGAGACAATTCTCTTTGGAGCATTACTTCTGTACTTTCCAGTAAGTGTTTCATGATTTATATTCAAGTCCATAATTCAGTGTAAATTCAGTAAGAACGATTTTGATCTATAGTCCTACTTATGCACAGGAATAACACTAATGAATAGTTTGCCTGGAGGCATATTCACTGTTGACACCTTTCTAATTTATGGAAAGCTACCTAAGTGTTAATACAATCCAAAAAAAATTGAGCAATCACATTTACATTCAGTTTTGTGCTTTATTGAAAATGTACCCTCGCTTAGTATCACAAGTCTGATGTGCTAAAAGTTAATGCAAATAGGTTTCATTCCATAATTTTTAACGATTGATTTTTTCCCTGTTTGGCAACCTCTCTGATTATTGAAGTGTGGATTTTTACATGAGGATTTATATTTGGTGAAATTTTGATACAATAATATTTACAAAGAGAAGTCCTCATGGTAGATTCCCATGGAATCATCTATTTTAATTCCTGCAACACACACAAAATGCTGGAGGGATTTAGCAGGCCAGGCAGCATCTATAGAAAAAATACAGTTGATGTTTTGGGCTGAAATCCTTCAGCAGGACTGGAGAAAAAAAGCTGAGGATTATATTTAAAAGGTGGGGGGAGAGGAAAGAGAAACACAAGATGATAGGTGAAACCTGGAGGAGAAGGGATGAAGTAAAGAGCTGGGAAGTTGATTGGTGAAAGAGATAGAAGTCCATGGAGAAAAAGAAACTGGGGGAGGGGAGTGCCAAACGAAGGCGATGGGCAGGCAAGGAAATAAGGTAAGAGAGGGAAAGGGGATGGGAAATGGTGAAGGGGAGAGGGAGTGGAGGGGCATTGCCAGATGTCTGAGAAATTGATGTTCATGCCATGAGGTTGGAGGCTACTCAAATGGAATATAAGGTGTTGTTCCTCCAAACTAAGTATGGTCTCATCACAACAGTGGAGGAGGCCATGGATAGACATATTGGAATGGAAATGAGATGTGGAATTAAAATGGGTGATTCCTGGCAGATCCTGCTTTTTTCTGGCAGACAGAGCATAGACGCTCGGTGAAGTGCTCTCCCAATCTACGTCGGATCTCACCGATATACAGGAGGCCATACCGGCGCACCGGACACAGTATATGACCCCAACAGATTCACAGGTGAAGTGTTGCCTTACCTGAAAGGACTGTTTAGGGCCCTGAATGGTAGTGAGGGAGGTGGTGTAAGGGCAGGTGTAGCACTTGTTCCGCTTGCAAGGATAAGTGCCAGGTGGGAGATCAGTGGGCAGGGATGAATGGGCATGGGAGTCGCATAGGGAGCAATCCTTGTGGAAAACAGAAAGTGGGGGGGGGTGGAGGGAAAGATGTGCTTGGTGATAGGATCCCGTTGGAGATGGCAGAAGTTCCAGAGAACTATGTGCTGGACATGAAGGCTGGTGGGGTGGTAGGTGAGGGCAAGATGAATGCTATTCCTGGTGGAGTGGCAGGAGGATGGAGTGAGAGCAAACTTGCATGAAATGGAAGAGATGCAGCTGAGGGCAGCATTGATGGTGGAGGAACGGAAGCCCCTTTCTTTGAAAAAGGAGGACATCTCCTTTGTTCTGGAATGAAAAACCTCATTCTGAGAGCAGATGCGGCAGTGATGGAGGAATTGAGAGAAGGGATGGCGTTTTTAAAGTTTTTGCCATTCAGTGCCATAAACAGTCCTTCCAGGTGAGGCAACACTTCACCTCTAAGTCTGTTGGGGTCATATACTGTGTCCAGTGCTTTCAGTGTGGCCTCCTGTATATCTGTGAGACCTAACGTAGATTGGGAGACAGCTTCACTGAGCACTCATGCTCCATCCACCAGAAAAAGCAGGATCTCCCAGTGGCCACCCATTTTCATTCCACTTCTCATTCCCATTACGATATGTCTGTCCATGGCCTCCTCCATTGTAGTGATGAGGTCACACTTAGGCTGGAGAAACAACCCTTATATTCCGTTTGGATAACTTCCAACCTGATGGGATGAACATCGATTTCTTGAACTTCCGGTAATGCCCCCCCACCCCCCCCCCTTTCCTTCATCATTTCCCATTCCCTTTTCCCTCTCTCACCTCATCTCCTTGCCCATTCATTGCCTTTCTCTCGTGCTCCTCCTCCTTTTTATTCTTCCACGGCCTTCCCAGCTCCTTACTTCATCCATCCCCCTTCAGGTTTCACCTATCACCTTATGTTTTTTCTTTCCCCTCCTCCCGCCTTTTACATCTACTCCTCAGCGTTTTTTTCTCCTGTCCTGCAAAAGGGTTTCGGCCCAAAACGTTGACCGTACTCTTTTCTATAGATGCTGCCTGGCCTGCAACATTTTGTGCATGTGTTTCTTGGATTTCCAGCATCCGCAGGTTTTCTCTTGTTTGTAAACAACAGGAATTCTGCAGATGCTGGAAATTCAAGCAACACACATCAAAGTTGCTGGTGATGAAGGGTCTCGGCCTGAAACTTCGACTGCGCCTCTTCCTATAGATGCTGCTTGGCCTGCTGCGTTCACCAGCAACTTTGATGTGTGTTGCTTTCTCTTGTTTGTGTTTCAATTCCTGGTTACGTTATGAATGTTCTCATTCATTTTAGGCAATATAAAACTCTTATTGGCATTTTCAGAATGTGCATGGTGATACTTCATTTGACAAGCTTTTTCTTTGTCTTGAACTTTCTGAGATTTGAGTGTAAATGACATAAATATGCATGGTACTTTTGAGAATGTTCCTGTTTGCTAATTTAATCCACCCAGTTGAGATTTACTTCTGATGGCTTTTTTTTTGCACTTCCAAATCAGCTATACTGCTTTCCCAGTTGGCATTGCATGTCTGTTTTTCATGGATTCAGCTGTGCTGGGAGATAGAAAGAACTTTGATGCAGGACAAAACAGAGACACACTCTTGAGTAGAGAGCATTTTTACTTCTTGAGAGAGCTTGTAAGAATCTCAGCTGTTGTGAATAGAAATCTAAGAAATAAGATGAGAGTACAATGAGTTTGGCTGGGGATCACCAGGAGATGAACCAGTGGTTTCACTGCATACAGTTTTAAGAAGAGGGCCAGAATATTTTCATGACTAAAGTTAGAAGAAATTTCTTCCTGTTTTTCAGGATATTCTTGGCAGCAGAGATGGAATTTGTAAGTAAATGAGATTCATGAATGAATTAGGGGAGCTGAAACAGAGAATGTGCCTTATGTAGAGACAGCAGGGCATAGGCGGAGAACAGAGTAAATTTGTGATATCCATTGAACTCTGTAAGATCAGACCACTTAAAATATCCAAGCAGAAATGTACATAGTTTTTATAGCACAGCTGAGTGCCTAGCCTGAGGCAAGAAGGAGCAGCACAGACATTTCTTTTGCTGCCATTTATTGATACAATCTGGTGTATGAATGGTATAAAAAGGCACTCAAAAATGGACCCAGGCTCCTCCTGTTCCTGTAACAGTTGCAATGAATTTCTCTCCCCGAAAAGTAAAACTGAATTTTCCAGAACTCCATCTATGGTACTCACAAATTGGCATTGCTCACAGTATTTCTAGATGAGTGAGTTGATTACTGGCCTTCCCCTGAAGCAGAAAGATTTCAACCAACTGGAACAGAGTCCAACTCTACTTCCAAGCACCGACCTCTATCCAATGGCAATGTTTGCGGAACTGCCCCCAAATTCAGCAGTTTCGTCATCTTGGTTTCCTGCTTTTCCGAATCTTACTGTTGAGTATAATAGAATTGAAATAATAATATTCCAGACTCTGTTTCTGTTGGGTGATCTCACTCAACAAGAGACCAGACTGGACAGTATGATATGAAGACCATCACTCCTCTATTCATTGGTCAGAATTTTGCAAGTACTATTCCAGAATAGTAATATAGAGCATGGTGGCATAATGGTTAAGATACTAGACTAGCAGCCAAAGTTCTGGAAATGTTTGGAGAGATGAGTTTGAATGCCATGATGGGGAATTAGACTACAAGAGTCTGTACTTCTGAAAACAAAAGGCAACCTCAGTCACGGTAATCCTGAAACCACAGGATTATTATAAAATTCTGTCTGGTTCAACTAGCCTCTTCAGAGTGAAAATCTGCCATCCTAGTCCAGTCTGACTAGTCTAATTGACTCTTAATTCAGGGGCAATTTGGGATGTTGCTGGTGTTGCCAACAACATGCATATTACCTGAAGTAGTAAAATAAAATCATTGTCCCCTATCTTGTGCTTCCTTCTGTCAAATGATATTCAGAGTGCAGTTTTCAAAAAAAAAGTCAGATTGATATATTAATTCAGATTCTGATTGCAAGTCTTTTGTAGGTCATGCACTGGCGAAGCAACACATAAATCGGAACGGTATTACTTTAGAAGCCTGATAAATATTATAATTCATCAAGCTTTTTGAGTAGCTATCACATGGAAATACAGCAGCAATCCAGCAGGAGGATTCTATCATACAGAAGGAGAATGGCATTTTTAAAGTATAGCCGCAATTAGCTTTAGGGAAACAGCGCATATGAACAGTGATTGGCCAGGGTGTCTGTTGAGAAGAAGGAGGCAGACATTCTGTACCTTACACCTGCACATTCGATCAGGTCTTTAACCTCAATTTATCCTTACATTCCATGATTCCCTTTATCCAAAATATCTCACAATCTGTCTGGGATGGCACAGTGACACATTTAGTAGAGCCACTATCTTGCTGCCCCAGAGACCCAGTGTCAGTCCTGACCTTAGGTGCTGCCTGTGCTGAGTTTGCGCGGTATGACAACATGCCAGGTGCCCTGGTTTCATCCCGTATCCCAAACACGTGGAGGTTGGTAGATTATTTTCCACCATTATGTAAGAGAATGTGGTGGAATTCATAAGAATCTGGAGAGAATATAAAATAGGATGAATGTAAGATTAGGAATGGTCTATAGTTTATATTGGAACCGATGTGCTGTGGAGCCTTTTCCCTGCTACAGGTCAATTTTTCTTCTTTCCTGTCAATGACATTGAGAGGGCAGCTTTTAACAAAGTCTCAGATTGATATGTTAATTCAGATTCTGAATGCAATGCAGTTAATCTCTATACTTTATTCTTAAAAGAGAGGGTGTAGAGCCATGTTTGTGGTTCTGTGCAGAACAGGATGATCTGCTCTAATGCCTGTATTCCAGCAGAAGCACTTGCAATGTTGGGAAAATAATACATATAATCCTTTTTACTTATTTTGGCTTAAAGAAAAAAATTGCAGAAAAATGAAGATGATTGTGGTTATAGCAGAAAGGAGTTTCTCAGTGTCTTTCCTTTTAGGAACAAGAAAACTAATTAAAGTTGCCTAATTGGCTACAACAGTGTTAATGTGGACTGCAGGGATCTGCCACTAACAAGAGAAGATCTGCAGATGCTGGAAATTTCAGCAACACACACAAAATGCTGGAGGAACTCAGCAGGCCAGGCAGCATCTATGGAAAAAGGTCAGTCGACATCTTGGCCCGAAACATCGACTGTACTCTTTTCCGTAGATGCTGCTTGGCCTGTTGAGTTTCTCTAGCGTTGTGTATGTGTCTCAGGGATCTGCCATTTGTTTTACAGCTCTGAGATGTTCAAACAGCAGCAAACTCCTCAATGTATTTACTGACAGAGACCGCTGATCAATATCTAAGATCTCACCAAATAACAGGCCTTGGTGTACGCAGGATATTTTTGAATGATCTTTACAATTTTGATTGCAGTATAAGGATCTAATTAGAATTGGAACTGGAATGATTTCCTTTAATTGTGCATAATTAAGACTATTATAAATGTTACACTTTCAGTGAGAATTGCTCTTGTGCTTTGCTGATTTTTTCTCTTCCTTCTGAAGCCTGTTACTGGTTCCAAATACTCATATCTATCTCCCTTTATAATGGATTCTATTGGCTGGTATCATGCTACATTTCAGTCAATCATTGCGCAGTGAACAAGAGAAGCATGCAGTCCTGATGCACGGTTTTGACATGCAACATTGAGAATTTCTTTTTTCCCAGAGGTGCTCCTTGATCCACTGAGCCCTCTTCCCCCGCCCCCCACCTCCTGGCAGATTGACTTTTACTTTAGATTCTAACATCTTGGGTCTCCAAAGAGCTGGACATCCGGCTTCCGACCTTAGGAAAAACGTAATCATTAACAGTGGCTCACCAACATCAGATCAGCTGATCAAGCCTGGTCCAGCAATTTATCCTGGAATCTTTTATGTGGGTGCCATGGCTAGAGCGACACTATTACAATTCAGGGTTCAATTCTAATGTCATTGTAAGGAGTTTGTACATCCGTGGAATGTGTGGGTTTTCTCCGGGTGCTCCGGTTTCCTCCCAGAGTCCAAAGACAGTTAAATCGGAGGAAGCTGGGCAGTGCAGCTCAAAGGGCTGGAAGGGCCTTTTCTGCGCTGTATCTATAAACAAAAAGTAAGTTAAAATTGTGTAGTTGCAGCTTTTACTGCAAGCTGGTTGTCCGTTAACTGAGTGAGCCATTTGTGGCCTTGTGGGTTTATTGCAGACTCTATGATGCAAATGCAAAACAACAAACTGAAAATGAGTCAGGAAATTTCTGTAAATACTTAGCTCTTCTTTAAGGATGTGTTGATGTCAGTATTGTCTTCTAAATTTTATGAAGAGGCAATGGAATGAAATACATGTGATCAAACTGTATGATACATTGGGGTGAAATTGGGGAAGGGTTAACTGTTCAGAGGGCTAGTTAGTAGGTAACTTAATTCTATAGCAGAAGTATCTTATCCTGGAGAGGATACAATAAGAAATCTGGAGAAGAATATTTTCATGCAGAGAATTGTTGGACTCTGGAAAACAGTGTCTGAGTGGGTGATGGAGGCAGGTACTCTTACAGCAGGAGTACCCTGCTTACTCTTACTCTTACAGATGGAGGCAGGTACTCTTAAGAAGTGTCTGGACAAACTTGAATTGCTAATCCATAGAAGGGGATGAACTGGGTGCTGGTAAATGAGATTAGTGTGGATCAGATAAGTGGTTGATGGTCAATATGGGCATGGCAAGCCAATGAAACTATCTCCGTGTTGTATGGTTCTATAACTCCACACCATCATACAGTTTCCCTCACAAATACGTCGACTGTACCTCTTCCTATTGATGCTGCCTGGCCTGCTGCGTTCACCAGCATTTTTTTGTGTATGTTGCTTGAAATTCTAGCATCTGCAGATTTACTCGTGTTTGCGTTTTTAATTTCCCTCACAAATACTTCTTTTAAAATCAGTTGACACACACACACACTACTTATATTTGAGTTTGTGCAGTAGTGTAAAGTGAATGATGGTGAATCAGCAGGAATTTCTGCACAGGGTCAAACTGCAGAGTTGTGTTAGTCAGCTCTATCATGGGCACTAGCCTCCGTAGTATACAGGACATCATCAAGAGGCGGTGCCTCAAAAGGGAGGCATCCATCATTAAGAATCCCATCACCCAGGTCATGCCTTGTTCTCATTGCTATCATCAGGAAGGAGGTAGAGAAGGCCAAAGGCACACACTCAACGATTCAGGAACAGCTTCTTCCCCTCTACCATCTGATTTCTGAATGGACACTGAACCCATGACCACAACCTCGTTACCTTTTTATTTCTATTTTTGCACTATTTATTTAATTTAACTATAATACATATACTTCCTGTAATTCACAGTTTTTTTCTATTATGATGTATTTCATTGTACTACTGCCGCAAAGATAACAAATTTCACAACATATACCAGTGATATTAAACCTGTTTCGGATATTGAGGAAATAAAACATCCCAGGAGATGCGGTACAAGATGTCAATTTGTTACCTGGGAAGCACACACTTTAAACATTCCTGAAGCACCAGTTTTAACTTTAAATGTCCTGCATAACAACTTAAATAACTGCAGTTGGGAATGAGATTCAGTGTTTTCTTTGAGGTGACTTGCATTGTTTGTCCTCTACTCTTTGAAGCCCTCACACCTACTTTGATTCAAGTTGCTCTTTCTCTTCATCACATTGTGTTTCCTTTAACCTCTTTTTTTCACTCAGGTTGTGATGATTTGGTACTGAACCATATGAACACCACTTTAACACCATGATTAGATGTTGTACACTACCCAGTGGTTATGTGGTAATGAAACCTTCACTATCTGCTTTAATCAGCTATAATGCTCAGAATCAGGTCAGATTTGGGGTGGCACGGTACTGTAGTGATTAGTGTAACACTATTACAGTGCCAGGGCCATGTGTTCAATTCCACTGTTGTCCTTAAGGAGTATGTGTGGGTTTGCTCCAGGTGCTCTGGTTTCCTCCCTCATTCCAAAAGATGGTCATGTTAGCAGGTTAACTGGGTAACGCAGGCTCATTGGATCAGAAGGGTCTGATACCTCTAAATAAATAAAATGAATAGCCACTTGAGTCTGTTTCTGCAGAGAAGTGAAATAGTCAAATAGGCTGCACAAAATTTCCTTGAACCATGGATTTAAGTTATACTTAATTTCACGAAGTAAGTTTGACATTTTTAACTATTATGATCAAGTGAATTCACCTCTGATCACAATTAAGCTGCATACAAGTTGCTTGTTGTGGGTGATGCTGATAGATGGGAACCAAAGTGTGGATCCCGAGGTCCATCCTCGCCCTCTGCTGTCCCATTCGAATAGCATCACCATACAGCAAGCTTTCTCTCCAACTGGCACCAGTTCAATCTTTTACCAGTGAATGTACATTTAAAAATTTCTGGTCTGATTCCTAAAGCAGCTTGCAAAAGTTCCTGAAGACATTAAAATAATTTGCTATTGTCATATTACAGATTACACGTAGTTTTACACGAAGGTATAGAATGTTGTGTTATAGCAGAACAGATTATCGTTGCCTTCATATAGCACAGATTTAAAAGTTTTTCCCATTCCTGAACTCGCTGTGAGCAAAGTTCCTGTGTAATGCAAATACCACTTGTTCAGCCATCATTCATATTATAAGCAATTTGTAAATGAAAATCTGCATTATAGCAGAACTATCTGTGTGTCTGTGTTTGACTTTTCTTATGCACTGACATATTGCCATGGACAATGCATTAGGTTCAAACAAATTAAATGAAGGTTAATGAAAATTTCTTCAGAAGTGACTGAAGGTAAATTCAACTTGAGCTATGGCTACGTTAGCAATCGTCGGCTGGAATTCATCCCCATCATAGATGAGAATAGCTTAAACTTTTCAGAACCACTTTTCACCCTCCTACTATCATTCATTATTAATGTACCTTCCAGGCATGAGGAATTTATCAAGCAAACAAGTACTGGCCAGGAGTAACAAATATCATGTATATGTTAACAATAACAATTTGCATTTTTATAGCATTGATAATGTAGTGAAGTAGCCTAACTTATGTAATGACTGGAGAAAAACATTAGCTTTATTTGTCACAAGTACATTGAAATATACAGCAAAGTGAATCTTTTTGAATCAATGACCAAAACAGTCCGAGGAAATCCCAGAGGTTTTCTCAAGTGATGTTAATTGAATATTTACAGAAATGGAGCTACAAGAGAACAGGGCAAAGTGATTGAAACACTTTGTCTAAGACAAAATTTACGATAGATTGAATATTTTACCTCTTTTAATCGTCCATGGTTTTAGTCCTTCAGTAGAAAGTCCTTTCAAAAACCTTTCCCTCTACACATGTGCTTTTTTTATTCTCTTCAACTATATCACCGTCTTCCTTTCAACATTTTCTTGTCATGTGATTACCTGCGCCTTTCCTGCCTGGAGGAGTACATTCTCCTCACTCAGCTTTGTACCAAGAGGTTCCATTGTTCGGATGACCTTCTCAGCTTGGGACCAGCTCCTAAGAGGCAGAAACCATCTCACTCACCATTCCAAGAAACCCTCAAGAAGACTATTATTTTTGGAATTTCTGATATATTTTGCTCCTGAATTGCAATGAACAGGAAATAAATTTAAAAAAAACATATTTTAGTTGGGTTTACAATGGGTAGGGTGTAATCAGTCTGCATCTTAAGGTGAGGTTTCCTTGGAGTGGTATCTTTTATGCTTTCACGTTGAATTCTTTTGTGTGCTATTAAATAAAGTGTTAACCCAATAAAAATAACAGGTTTGTGACTTCAATAAAGAATTACACACAAGAATGTGATATGGATGCATTCAGCAGGACACTAATTAAAGAAAAGAGAATTTAATTCACATGGATTCAATACAAAACTCATGTGGATGATCATTTTGAATTTTTAAGTTTTTGTGGAATGTAATGTGATTATAAGATACAGTACACACATACAATATAACCAATGGTTACGGCACATATATGTGTAGCTTCCTTATTTACCAATGAATTATTTCTACCAAGTAAATATACACACAGGAATTATTATTTTTGTGAAAATTGTTTTCCTCCATAATAAATAGCCCAATAGCGACATCTTAGTGCCCACTATTGTTGAGCAGTAAGTTGTCATTATTGGGCTATTTATTATGGAGGAAACAATTATTATTAAACTGGCTGCTACCAGTGGTGATTCTGTAAAAAATACAGGCATGTAGCCACTTGGCTTAAAGAACCATGAAATAACACAGCAAGCAACATGATGCTGAGTTACCGATAAAACCTTCTAAAGGAGCTTCCAATCTTTCCTACCCCATTGCTGTTCCCCACCAACTTGCAAGCACAGGCATCGCACTCTTCGAACCTAACTTTATATTGGCTTCCACCACCCCTTGAGGAATTTATTTTAGATCAGAACAATTTGCTGATTTAATAGCATTACCTCCTCATCTCAACCTGTTTTCTTTTCTCTCTGCAATATATCTTGTGTCTTTTTATTACCACACTCCATAGAGTAGAACTAGCTCAAATTACTTTGCTAAAGTCAATTATACCTGAGCCGACAATCCCAGCCCATGTAATCAGACAGACTGTGACAGACATGATGGTTCTGTCTCGGTCCTGCCCAGCCAATCTGGAACATACAGTGTTCAAGGCAGCACGGTAGTGTAGTGGTTGGCACAATGCTTTACAGTACCAGCGACCTGCGTTCAATTCCCGCCCTGTCTGTAAGGAGTTTGTACGTTCTCCCCAGGTCTGTGTGGGTTTCCTCCAGGTGCGACTGTTTCTTCTCACAGTCTAAAGACGTGCCAGTTGGTCGGTTAATTGGTTGTTGTAAATTGTCTCGTGATTAGGCTGGGGTTAAATGGAGGCGGTTAGGTGGCGTGGCTCAAAGGACCGGAGGCCCTGTTCCACACTGTAGCTCAATAAATTAATAAATGTCATCCATTTATCTGCTGAGGGAGTTTTCTGTCATCGTTCTGGTAATGGAGTACATTGCACCTCAGGCAGGTACTAGAGGAACTGGGCATCATAATCAGCAGACATGAAACAGTACACCCTGATGTCTTCCCTATCATTGTGGGGGGTTTCAACCAGGCCAGGCCAGTCTGTGAACAAAAAGCACCAACATATCAGCCGCGGAACCTGCGGAGCCAACACATTTGACTGCTGTAATACCACCATCAAGAACACCTGTCTGATCACCTGGCTGCACTTTTGCTCCCAGTGTATAGGCAGAGACTAAAGACTGCAGTACCAGTAATGAGGAGCAAGAAGGTTTGGTCAAGGGAGCTGGAGGAGCACTTACAGCACTGCTTCGAATCTATGGACTGGACAATATTCAAGGATTTATCTTCGAGTCTGAATGAATACGCCACATTTGTCTCCAACTTCATCAATTCCTGTGTGCCTTCTAGAACATACCAGACATATGCAAACCAAAAGCAATAGATGAACCAGGAGATTCTCGGTCTGCTGAGGGCTAGATCTATGGTATTCAAGACAAGTGATCCAGAACTATACAGAAGCTCAGGCCCACCTTATGGAAGGCTATTTTAAGAGTGAAAAAAAAAATTCCAATTGAGGTTAGAGATGGAATCAGATGTATACTATTACCTCCTACAAAGCGAAACCTATCATCACGAATCACTGTGATGCTTCACTCCCAGATGAGCTCAATGCCTTTTGTCACAAACACAAGAAAATCTGCAGATCCTGGAAATTCCCTCACCAGGACAGATGTTGGATGCTGTCCTGATAAAGGGTATCGGCCCGAAACATCAACTGTTCACCCTTTTCCATAGATGGTTCCTCCAGCATTTTTTGTGCGTTGCTTCAATGCCTTTTATGCACACGTTGAAAGGGAGAATGTATGCTTAGCCTACTACCCTACTGTCTCTACACCTATGACTGCGTGGCTAGGCACAGCTCAAATGCCATCTATAAATTTGCCGATGACACAACTATTGTTGGTAGCATTTCACATAGTGACAAGGAAGCATGCAGGAGAGAGATAGGTCAGCTGATTGAGTGGTGTTGCAGGAACAACTTTCCATTCAACATCAGAAAGACCAAGGAATTGATTGTGAACTTTGGGAAGGGAAAGTTGAGGGAAAATACACCAATCCTCATCGAGCAATCAGCAGTGTAAAGGGTGAGCAGTTTCAAGTTCCTGACTGTCAACATCTCTGTAGATCTGTCCTGTGTCCAACATATCCATATAGTTGCAAAGCAAGTCACCCAGTGGCTATAATTTTATTAGGAGTTTGAAGAAATTTGTTACGTCACCAAAGACAATCCCAAATTTCTACAGAGCATTCTAACTGGTTGCATCACCATCTGGAATGGAGCGGCCACTGCACAGGATTGGAAAAAACTGTAGAAAGTTGTAGACTCTGCCAACTCCATCATGGCCACTAGTCTCCCCAGAACCCAGGACACCATTCAAAGGCAATGCTTCAAAAAGGCAGTAAGAGCCGTCATCACCCAGGACATGCCTTCTTCTCATCAAGCAGGAGGTACAGGAGCCTGAAAACACACACTCAATTTTATGAGCAGTGTCGTCCCCTCTACCATCAGTACTGTGCAAAAGTCTTAGGCACCTTAGCTTTCTGAATGGGCACTATCTCACTATTTTTCCTCTCTTTTTATACTACTTATTTAATTTTTTCTTATGTCCATCGTTATTGTAATTTATAGTATTTATTATTATGCATTGCAAGGTACTGCAGCCACAAAACAACAAATTTCATGGCATATGTAAGTGATATTAAACCTGATTCTGATTCTTTTCCTGATACAAGGCAAAGTGAGTTACTTGAAAACAATGGATTCAATATTGAATGCAGAAGACTGCAGCAAGGCACATGGAAGATGAAGTTCCTCAAGCTTAGATTGGGTCTCATTATAATACTGCAGGATGTTGTAGAGAGGAAGGAGAAAAGTGAGGTGGGAATTTAAAGTAAAATGCAACAGAAAGCTCAGCTTTGTTTCTAAGGATTGATTGCAGTGCTCCACAAATTAGTTTGCTTTTGGTCTCTCCATTGTAGATGAAACAACATTATGAGTACTAAATGCAGTACACTTGATAAAAGAATTGCAAGTACACTCAATGGCCACTTTATTAGGTACAGGAGTGGAACCCAGTCTTGTCTTCTGCTGTAGACCATGCACTTCAGCGTTTGACACATTGTTCTTTCAGCGATGTCTTCTGCGCTCCACTGTTGTAATGCATGCTTATTTGAGTTAATGTGCAATACTGTCTGCCTGGACCACTCAGGCCATTCTCCTCTGTCATCTCTCATTAACCAGGCTCAATGGATGTGTTTTGCTTTTTGTACCAATCTCTGCAAATTCTAGAGACCGTTGTGCATGAAAATCCTTGGATATTCTCAAGTACTCAACAGCTTCTCAGATACTCAAACTCTAGAAACTGTTGTGCCTGAAGATCTCTCGAGATCAGCAGCTTCTGAGATACTCAAACCACCCGTCTGGCACCAACAATTATTCCATGGTGAAAGCTACTTAGATCACATTTCTTCCCCATTCTGATGTTTGGTCTGAACAACAACTGAGCCTTTTGGCCATGTCTCCATGCTTTGATGCATTGAATTGCTGTCACATGATTAGCTGATTAGGTATTTGCTTTAACGAGCAGGTGTATATTCCAGGCAGATAACTCGGCAGATCAAAAATAAAGATCCATGTGCCATTAAAGATCAGCTCCTGAAGAGAGCACTGCAAACCATAAGCAAAATATTTTGAAAATATATGTTGCTGTATCTCACCTTGCACTCAAACCATAATGGGCATAGACGCAATCTTGATCCATACCTCACCTCTACAATTAATTTTTAGTGGAAAATACCACCCTTCCTATTAGCCATACACTCCTAACCCAAGCTACATCATTCACAACCATCATCATTGCAATTAAATCCTTGGACTATGGTCCTGGTCTCTGTACTTCATCCACACCACTTTCACACCATAGAATTCTCCTACACTGTTAGAGTATCTGTCAAAGGAAGTGGGCCAGAGGTTTTGGGAAAAGTTGGAGTACATTGTGCCAAATTTTGTTGCTAGGTTTGAGTACATTGCCAGCATTTCCTCAACAGTTGTCAGATGCAGTTTCAGAAGAGTACTTTTAACTGAACCATCAGGAAACAGATTGTGTCCACCTTCATTTGCACAGTTTGTTGTCTTCTCTGCTCTACTTGATCCTGTTATAGTTACCATTCTATAGATTTTCTGAGTATGCCCGCAGGAAAAAGAATCTCAAGGCTGTATGTGGTGATGTATATGTACTCTAATTATAAAACTTACCTTGACTTTTCTTCTGCTGGTGACCAGCTCTGTAGTATTCAGAAATAGGTGATTAAGTTACAGACTATATCAGCCCGCACCCCCCTCCATCCCCCCCACAAATAATCTGCATTGATGAAAGAACTTGCTATTCATTCCAACTAGATGCGCTGGTCATAGAAATCTAGGCTTCTGTCAAAATGGTAGCAGTTGGCTCCGGACAGCTAGCTGTGCATTGAATCCTGTTTGTGGTTTTGAATCATTCCATGCCTGTTTCCCTTGAAATACTGCATAAGATCATACGATCATAAGAACTTAAGAAATTGGAGCAGGAATAGACAATCTGGCCCATTAAGCTTTCTCTGCCTTTCTATGAGATCATGGTGAAACTGGTCATGCATTCATCTCCAGCTACCTGTCTTTTCCTCATAGCCCTTAATTCCCCTGCTTTGCAAAAATTTGCCTAACTGTATGTTAATTATATTGAATGAGGTAGCCTCTACTGCCTCCCTGGGCAGAATCCCACTGATTCACTACTCTGGAAAGAGCAGTTTCTCCTTATCTGTGTCCTAAATCTATTCCCCCCAAATCTTGATGCTTGACACGATGTGTGCCAGCAATATCAGAACCCAACTGCAGAGGAAAGATAGAGTCCGACGTAGAGACAGCGATGAGAGTTTATTCATAATACTTCCAAAAGAACATCAGTGGCTCGGCTGAGCAACACCATAAGAAGTAACAGTCTCAAACCTAGAACCCTGAGATTAGTGCTAATCAGGCATCTGTTTATATAACACAAGTAACACGGAATCACTGAGCCCATCAAAATAAACTTAACAAGTTCGAACAGAAGGTGCCAGGAGACTGCATTACAAAGAGTGAGTTGCTCAAGAAAAACCCAAGGAACACTTACCAACTAATGAGTGTCATTAACAACAATTTTAAACAATTCAGGGGCTCTAAAAAGATAGGGGTACCACACTCTCCAGCACCTCACACAGACCTGAAGAGCTCATTACAAGTGTACGGGGTCTTTCTTTTTTGTATGTTAAATTTAAAATGGCTTCTTTGTTATGTTAAATACTGAGAAAGTCTCTAGCTAGACATTTGCTTGGGTTAATACAGACAGCAGGGTGTTATTAGCCAGTGGGTGTTCATGTATCGTTTTTTTTTCGGATGATAATGCTGTCTCATATGACTGGGGACGGGGTTTTGGCGGGGAGTCGGAGGAGAGACGGGGAGTCGGAGGAGAGACGAGGAGGACGGTGGAGAGACGGGGAGTCGGAGGAGAGACGGGGAGGACGGCGGACGGGGTTTTGGCGAGGAGTCAGAGGAGAGACGAGGAGGACGGTGGACGTGCAGGGGTTTTTGGTGGGGAATCGGAGGAGAGACGGGGTTTTGACGGGGAGTCGGAGGAGAGACAGGGGGTCGGAGGAGAGATGGGGAGTCGGAGGGGAGACAGGGAGGACGGCGGACGTGCGGAAAGGCTCCGGTCGATCACTTCGGGTGGTTCCGAGCCGTAAGTCGACAGGATCTGGGTGGTCATCAGGAATTGATTGAGCTCCAACGGTTGCACACGAAGAACTTGGACTTTGATAAGTCTTGGCGCCTTTTTTTTTCATTACTTCCTTTTCTGTATCGAATTTATATTAATGTCATAGACTTAGTAATATCTATAAAGTGTACTTGGTAAAACGTACTGGGTGTGCTGTCTGATGATTGATGTTTGGGATTGATTCGGGCGGCAACCGACCCCGTGGGAAGCGTTGAGGCAGGTGATGGGTGGGATTTCCCCTAGATATATACGAGCCAATATAACTGAGCGTTACATAGCCTTGCTATGTCCTCTAGTTCTAGTCTCAGTTACCTGTGGAAACAACTTTCCTGCATTTATCATATTATTTTGAACCTCGAACTTTCATAAGTTCTACTTTTAATAACTTTATATGTTTCTATAAGATCCCCCGATTCTTCTGAAGTCCAGTGAGTATAATCCAGTAAGTATAGTCTCAGGCAACTCAATCTCTCCTCATAAACTAATCCCCACATTACCGGAATCAACCTGATGTACCTCCTCTACACCACCTCCAAAGCCAGTATATGTTTCCTCAAGTAAAGAACCCAGAACTGCATGCAGTACCCTAGTAGTACCGGGTACTGTTGCAGCATAAGCTCCCTGCTCTTAAATTCAATCCCTCTAGCAATTAAGGCCAACATTCCATTTACCTTCATGATAAACTATTGCAAACCAATAGAAACACTCTGAAGTTACTCTGCAAAACAGCATGCTGCAATCTTCCACCATTTATGTACTGTGTAAAAGTCTTAAACACATTCATATAGCTAAGGTGCCTCAGACTTTTGCACAGTACTGTATTTGTCAACTGGAGCAAAGAGTGAGTTTGTAAATCTGGCAGGAGCAAAGGATGTTGGGAATGGCAAGGGAAGGGCATCATGGGAGGGATGTGCGATAGGTGACAGACAAGGAGAGCCAAGGGTGGGAGGGTGGCGTGGATGCAGACACACCCAGCCCTGTGACACGAGGTGAGACCATTTGATTCCAAACAATTGGTTTATTGATCATTCCAGAATGTCTCTCTCCCCTTTTCCCAACCACGATTTCCCCTTTCCCTGCCTCCTTCACACTCTCAGTCCACAATAGAGACCCACTTCAGAACCAAGTTCATTGTCACTCTCATGTTGTGAAATTTGTTTTTTTTACTGTACTGTAGGAATATGTAAAATTACTATAGAACTGTACAAAAGTCTTACAGTAGGTACCATAGTGAGCTCTCTCTCTCTCTCTCTCTCTCTCTCTCACTCACTTTGTATGCATGAGCTTTTAGTTTGATGCCTTTTTTTTACTTCCTTAGTTATTTAAGGCTGTCTCTCCTCATCCTTACTGTTCTTGCTTTCAATTGTAATATACTTCTGTTGAGCACCATTAAAATTTCTTTGAAACCTTCCAGTGCTCCTCAACTGTCATTGTAGTCTCCCTTTTTTAAGCATAATACACTGGTTTTAGATCAAACTATTGCACCCTCCATTTGTATGAGAAATTCATTCCTTCTAAGAGAATCCCTAACAACAAAATCACGAACTACTCTTACCAAAGTCACCTTAAGTTTATTTGCCCATATCATTTAAACAGCTTAGCATTGGAGAGGGAAGTGGAATATAGCTTTGGCAATTATAGATAATGTATTTAAAAGTTAATTAGCACAACATAATAAAAATCTGCTGCATGGAGTATTCAGTCAGATTACATGTGTCTCAAAATAATTGCACAGTTCAAGTGTTGAATCTAATGACAATTTTCTTCTAATTAGAATAACACCTCACTAAATATTTTGATTACATTCAGGAATTTTCATATTATTTGTAGAGTACTGCTGTGTGTCGCGATAGACTGCATGTTATTTATAGATTGTCAGGTTTGGTTTTGCTGTCTGTGTTTTTCTTTGAAAAATGCCTGTGTTATTTTTGGGGATTGAGGGCATTGCTGGTAAGGCCTCCCGAATTACAGCTGAGAAGCTGGTGGTGAAGACTCTTTTTTGAAGGTGAAGGTGCCCACAATGCTTCTGGGTAGGAAGTCTCTCAAGTTAGAGTCAGCAGTGCTAAAGAATATGTGAGACATTTCCAAAATCAGGTCTTGAAGTAGTTGAGTAAAGTAATGACATGGAAAGCTTGTGTTCTCAAGCAAATCCTGGTGGGAGAAATCTGCAGGATTGCAAAATTCTGTGGGAATATAACCACGGCACATTTTGTAGATGGTACACAGACCTTCAGTAATGATGGAAATTAACTCGTTCTTTAGTTATTTTGAAGAAAATGTCAGTAGCTGAAGCATGGTTCAGATGTTGAGGAATTTAGAAATATGTACAATTTAGGCAGACAATTGGAAAAGTGCAATGAAGTTGGAAAATAATAAGTGAAAATGAAAGGCTTTATTGGAATTAATGAAGCATTTGCAATTATAGATGCATTGAAGGCATAAATTGAAATATATTTGCATAATCTAACAGCCATCACATAGATACTGTGAGCTGACTGATGTCAGAAGCTGAACTTCCTTCTGAGAAGGAGAAGCGGAATGGAAAAATAGGTGGCGTTAAAGGATTACATTAAGACAGTGGTGAGAAACTATGTTGACTCAGAAAATCTGGGCCAGTTTACGAGAAGGCAAGAGATGAAAAGAAATGTAATCATTACTGAGCAGTTGTTTCCTACTTCGAGTTTATCTCACCAAATCCCTGCGACAGGAAATTCAGCTTGACAGTGTTCTTCAAACAGCAAAATGGTGTCAATGGGCTTCAGCCCGGGTAGATGCACTATCGTTAAGGGTGTTAGCAGACATATAGGGATTATCTCGTAAGGGAACAGGGAGCCAACAGATCACAGCATCAATTAACAATGTGACAATGCATCTTTAAAGCTTAATGCTGAACTAACAATCTCTTGGTTTTGCTTAACCAAGCACAAGGTTTTCTTTTACAGTTTATTGATTGTGTAAGCTTTCATATATTGAATAGCTTTATTGATGATTTCTGCCCAAACTGGAAACTCCAAGGAAATGCTCTAGTTGTAGGCATTCCCCTTGAAGTGCCTCATGCACAGAGGGCACACAGAGCAAGGCAAACTGCAAGAAGGAGGAGGAGCTAGCGGAGAAGGGCTCTCATCAGTATGTCACGTGTTCAGAGAAAAATATCTGAGAATTTTGGGCGTCAACATCGCTAAAATCTATCAGGGGTTCAGAAATAAGTGGAAACTCAGGGCAGGGTAGGGCATGAATTATAACTGACTTGTCAAGGTGAGTGACCCTTTTGATGATCTTTCATATCAGTATCCCCTGGACCAGAGCTGGATATGTTGTAACAGGTTACGTGCTTATGCTTGACCCCAGGGTGGATGCTGTCTGATAAGGGGTATCCATTGATGATACAGTGCTGCCAAACACACTCCAAATCTTCTATGTTTCATTATGTTTTCCTTGAAGTCTTCCAAACTGCAGTGAATATAGGTTCATCCAAAAATAACTCAGGTCATTTCTCAGGAACATTTTCAAAAATCTTTTTTCACTGGGTCACTAAATTTTAATAGGTGTAGATATGTTGATCCTTTTTGTGAAAGCAGAGTTGTGGATAATGGAGTAGTGTAAACCAGGCATGTTCACAATGGTTGTATTGGATAAAGTACAGAAATATTGCTGGGTTATAGAGCAGGAAGAGGTTACCAAACTGAGAAGCAAGCTCAAAAGGGTTTGAAAACAAGAACAAGGAGTTTTAACTGGAAGCATGAGCAGTTTGCACCCTGTTGGAGGCCACGAATAAATATGACCTATTGGAGCTAGGGCAAAACGGGTGCAGGAATTTTAATGAAAGGAATGCAGAAGCAATGATAAGTCTCTGTAAATTTCTTCAAATCTCCTGCACCATTTTACTTAACAGCCATTTACCGCCCACATTAGCATAGGTAAATACATTATATTTTAATAGATAAACCGGATCTAATTATGTGCATCATTTGTTGATATAATTAATTTAAATTGCTCAGTTGACTTTTTCCTACCACTAAAGAATATGATTCTTTGAAAAATGGAAGATTTAATTGTTATACGATTGCTGATAGCACTGTAATTATGTGTGCTGCATATATGTATATCTTAATTCAAAGTAATTATATATTACAGATTTATGTTTTATAATGGAAAATGCAAGCTTCAAGAATAGTAAAGGGAAGAAGAAACTGTATTTCATTCTAACAGAGATGGGATTTTGCATCGTGTTTTTGGTGATTTTGAAGGAAGCAGCCTCAGTTAGAGATCTCTCTAGTTATGGCCTTCTGTTGCTGTCAGGTTATAGTTACAGAATACCTCTGGAATCCAGCAACAGTGATGCCATCCAGCAGAGGTATTGAAGGGTTACAGTCACAAACAGTATACAAGAAAGTAAAAAGAACAATCTTTAAATAATTTGTCAGGATAAGGTAAAGATCAGAGTGTATTCATGGCAGTGAGGAAAAAAGCTGAAATATCTCAAATAACAGAAAATGTGAAAAAGGGAACTTATTGTCATTATTTTACAAATGTACCAAAATTGAACTATTTTTCAGAGATTATGACAATCCACATCTTCAGTTTCTTCCCTAAAGAAGTAGAGAAACAGTAACTATTAAGTACATCATTCAAAACTCCAGTTCAACATGTTGAACACACTGAAACATTTTGCTTTTGTTTTTCCATGTCAAGAATAGTTCATAAGAAATTGAAGTTCTGATCAATTCACTGCTGGTACTCGGAAAGCTGCAATAGCTCACCCTGTGCAGGATCAAAATACAATTCTCAGCAGCATCTGGATTTTGACACACAGCTATGTGTGTGCATGTTCTATAAGTTATCATTCAGAATGGCACTGCTAGACTTTTAACTAAAACCAGGATTAGGGAACACATCACATCCGTACACTACTCTGTATTGGTGTTAATTCTTTCAGAATTGACTTTAAATATCTATTGCTTGTTTTTAAAGCTCTCAATGGTCTGGGACCAGAGTGCATCACAGAATCTCCTTCATTTCATGATGCTGCTCTATCTCTCAGGTCTTCTTATGCCACTCTCTTAAATTTAAACAATCTCCCTCAAGACAAAAGCCAGGTTAGCTTTTTTCAACTAAGCTCCTAAACTGTGGAACACAATACTAAAAACTATAAGGAATGCAGACTCAGCTGACATTTTTAAACACCAGCTCTAAAACTATTTATTTAACCTTGCTTTTAACTGACATCATTTTGTCTTTTATTTTAATATTTACACTTTATCCCATTGTAAAGCACTTTGAACTATATCATTTGTATAAAAAGTGACCTATAAATAAATTGTTATTATTACGATTATCATCAGCTGGATTGTATGTTGATGGCAAACACCGACTGTTCCAATGCCATTAAAACTGCAAAGTTTAGCCTTGCAAACATGAGGAAATCTGCAGATGCTGGAATTTCAAGCATCACACATAAAAGTTGCTGGTGAATGCAGCAGGCCAGGCAGCATCTCTAGGAAGAGGTACGGTCGACGTTTTGGGCCGAGACCCTTTGTCAAAATGATCTGAAAGAAGAGCTACTAAGAGATTTGAAAGTGGGAGGGGGAGGGGGAGATCCAAAATGATAGGAGAAGACAGGAGGGGGAGGGATGGAGCCAAGAGCTGGACAGGTGATTGGCAAAAGGCGTATGAGAGGATCATGGGACAGGAGGCCTAGGGAGAAAGAAAAGTGGGGGGGGGGGACCCAGAGGATGGGCAAGGGGTATAGTGAGAGGGACAGAGGGAGAAAAAGGAGAGAGAGAAAAAGAATGTGTGTATATAAATAAATAACAGATGGGGTACGAGGAGGAGGTGGGGCATTAGCGGAAGTTTGAGAAGTCAATGTTCATGCCATCAGGTTGAAGGCTACCCAGGTTGGAGGAACAACACCTTATATTCTGTCCGGGTATTGGTTAGACACACTTGGAGAATTATGAGCAGTTTTGGGCTCGCTATCTAAGAAAAGATGTGCTGGAATTGTAAAGGGGCCAGAGGAGGTTCATGAGAATGATGCTGGAAATAAAAAGATTAATGTACGAAGAGCATTTGATGACTCTGACCCTCTACCGTACTCGCTGGAGACCTAGATAGAGTAGTTGTGGAGAGGATGTTTCGTTTAGAGGGTGAGTCTAGGACAAGAAGGCACATCCTTAGAATAGAGGGGCATCTCTTAAGCAAAGAGATAAGGAGGCTTTCTTTAGCCGAAGGGTGATGAATCTGTGGAATGCATTGCCACAGGCAGCTGTGGGGGCCAACTCATTGGATATATTTAAACTGGAGATTGATAGGTTCTTAATTAGTAATGGTGCCATAGGTTATGGGATGAGGGCTGTAGATTGAGAGGGGTAAGAAATCAGCCATGATTGGAATGGAGGAGTAGACTCAATGGGCCGAATGGCCTGATTCTTCTCCTATGTCTTACACTTTTCTGCTTCTTTTTCTAAATGCTTCCATGGAATCATGTGCTGAATAAAGAACAGGGACATTTGGTTTAACCAAGCTTCACTCAATTCTTTCCCCAAAGGGGAGACTTTCACATTCCCATTCCTTTCTATGTAAGGAAGTTGCTTCTCACTTCCCTAATTAATTTCTCAAGTGATAACTTTCATTGATGATCCTTAGTTTTACTGCTCCTTAAAATTGGGGAGCTTTCCCATCATATCTATGATGATCATAGATATCATATTGTCCTCAGCCTTTTTTCCAGTTGTAAAGAGACCCAGGTTGTTCATTATTTCCTCAGTGATACAATATTGATGATATTATATCCTTCTTGAAATTCCCTCTCTCTACAGTACCTGTGCATCGATTACATTCAACAAGATGTAAATTACTCTCTCTGAAGTTCAAATAAGTTCAGGATAACCACTCCAAATTCAATTCTTTAAAAAAAATCTAGATGCTTAGATATTTTCATAGCTATACTACCTACACTCAGTGGCCACTTGACTAGGTAACTCTTTTACCTAATAAGTTGGAACTGAGTGTGCACATGGCTTTCTGTTGCTGTAGCCCGTGCACTTCAAGGTTTGACATGTTGTGCATTCACAGATGCTCTTCTACACACCACGGCTGTAACATGTGGTTATTTGAATCACTGTCGCCTTTCTGTCAGCTTGAACCAGCCAGCCTGGGCATTCTCCTCTGACCTCTCCCATTAACAAAGCATTTTTGTCCACAGATTGGCTGCTCACTGAATGCTTTTTGTTTTTTGCACCATTCTCTGTAAACTGTTGAGACTGATGTGTGTGAAAATCCCAAGAGATCGGCAGTTTCTGATCCAGCATCAGCAATTATTCCATGATAAACATCACTTGGATCTCATTTCATCCCTATTCTGATGTTTAATCTGAATGACAACTGAACCTCTTGACCATGCCTGCATACTTTTATGCATTGAGTTGCCGCCACAGTGGATATTTGCATTAAGATGCAGATGTACAGGCGTGCCTAATAAAATGGACATTGAGTGCACGTCCCTGCCTCGCTGATTTGTGTTCACAGATATTTCTCCACATTGCATTATTTAGATTCCTTTCATGCAATCAATATGTGAAATTCTTACTTTTCTGAACTCACACTTAACTATGTTGAAATTCATTTCTCATTGATATACAAATTTTGCCTGTTTATTCCTATTATAATTTTTCATCAGATTTTGACTATTCGTCCCACCTCATTACAACCTCCCAGCAAACACAGGAAATCTTTTTTTTCATAATACATCTCTGTTTGACAATACAGTTGTCTATTTTATTTCTCAAATTCTATCCTCAAACCTTAAAAATCAAACGTATCTGAAAACTGTTTATTTTCAATTTTCTGCCCTCCTCAAATATTACTTTAGATCCTCTTCCACCAGCTGCTGTTTGTTACAGTACAGCCCAGGGCACAGTGTTCCACTGGGAACCCAGCTCCCAGGGCATTCGTGCCCCAGTGTCTCAGCACAAAATTTTGGCTGTATCCAGGTGACATCTTTGAAACCCAGTGAAGCCCAGCTCCCAGATTGACAATTATTGAAGCTACTGCTGTTGTCAGTCTTTGAAAGACAGTTAATATTTTTAACATTCACAAATATTCACCAGCATTTGAGACCTACTTAAAAAAAGCTTTGAAAAAATTGCTGATCATCTGGTTTATACATCTAATAGAATCAAATCTTTTTCACACACCAAAATTCAATTGAAAGGAAAAATAAAACTAGTGACCTTTCACCTGGTAGCCATTTTCTCTCATGCACTTCAATGGGCCTTGATGTAACTGTGCCAGGTAAGCACAGCCTGAGAGCTGAGAAGTCAATACTGTCACAGGAATTGCAGGTAAAATCTATCATTAGTGCTGAGTTACTGGCAATTATTTTATGGTCATAATTGACGAGATATTCTTCAGCTTTTACTTCTGAAATCTGCTTTTATGCATTCCCCATCATTCAATCTTTTTTATTGGGCTTCAGACATGCTGGCATGTAAATGAATCTTGGCTAATTTGTAGAAATCCTAGTTTATCTTGATTAGGAACACTATTGTGCACCATTATTTATATAGCACATGTCATGAATATCTACTATCATGATATTATCTTATATTAATATAAGATAAAAATATAAAATGCTAGATACAATCCAATCTGCTGCAAGCTGCCGAATCATGGGAGATGAAGGTCGATATGGGGAGGAAGGTGCGGTTACCGGAGGTGGTACAAACTACACTTCAACCAGACATGGTACTGTGGTCCACGGAAGACAAGAAAATCATCCTGGTGGAGCTCATAGTACCATGGGAGGAAAGAGGCTCACAAGGGAAAGGCCCTAAAGTACCAGTCCTTAGTCCAGGAGTACAGGGACAAAGGGATGGCAGATGCAGCTATTCCCCGCGGAGATCGGCTATAACGGGTTCCCAGCAAGGTCGGCATGGAGGTTGCTGTCTGTGTTGTGTCTTGATGAAAAGTACAAGAATCAAGCAGCTCGCAGGATGGGGGAGGAAGCAGACAGAGCCTTTTGCTGGATATGGAGCAGGCGAGAGGAGTTGAGTTGGAAGTCAGGAGCAGATGGGCAGTGACTTGGCCAGCACTGATGACCCACTAACTGGAGAGAGTAATGGTTAAGGGTTTAAACACTCTATGAAGGTTGGACATCCCCTGACGACATCTGCTCCTGGCCAAAGGCTACGGTTACCTCGTCATGTAACTAGAGAGAGCACCCCAGTGTATGAGGCAAGTAAGACAAAAAGATAAAATGCTAGAAACACATCAGGTCAGGCAGCTTCAATAGGAAGAGAAGTAGTTAACATCTTAGGTTGTTCATCAAAGCCTGTCATTTTCATCCCTATTCTATCTTAGTTTATGAATTTTATATTCGTCTGTATTTTACATTCACTTATAGGATCTGGGTATCACTGGCAAAGGCAGTGTGTATCAGTCACCGTTTTAAGCCCAAGGTACAGCAAGCACCAGTGTTCACTGACATCTGACTGGATGAATATGCTAACATGCACAGATGAGGAAGAATAGTTGAATGGGATTTATGTTAACTGCTGCTGGAAGTATGAAGAAACAGAGAAATATGGAGGTTGAACAAAGAAATTTTGTTTGTAAATCTATTTATTTATCTAATTTATTTTACTTTTTTACATCCAAGGGAGTGAAAATCTCTAAGTTGTGTCTCTGTCGCAAGGTACAAGCAATAAAGAGGGGAAATATGGGAGGATATTGTCCAAACACTAAAATTGTATATGTAATTGCTTTGGATTCCCATATATATACAGTCAGATATGCAATCAGATTAATGTGTATTGGTAAATCTGATGGCCTGGTGAAAGAAGCTGTTCCAGTGCCTGTTGGTCCTGGCCTGCGTGCTGTGGTGCTGTTTGACAGACAGAAACAACTGTAACAGTTTGTGGTTGGGGTGGATGGAGTCCTGATGTCCTCCAAGCCATTTTATGCACCTGCTGCTGTAAACGTTCTGAATAAAGGAAAGTTGACATCTACAGATGTGCTGGGCTGTCCGCATCACTCTCTACAGTACCCTGTGACAGTTCCCATTCCAGGTGATTACACAGCCAGTCAAGATGTTCTCGATGGTGGCCCTGTAGGAAGTCCTGAGGACTTGGGACTCATACCGAACTTCTTCAGCTGTCTGAGGTGAAAGAGACACTGTTGTGCTTTTTTCTCCACACAACCAGTGTGTACAGTCCAGGTGAGATGTGTACGCTGAGGAACTTGGAACTACTCACCCTCTCAACTACAGCCCAGTTGATGTCGATAGGGCCAGTCTGTCTCTGTTCCTCCTGTAGTCCACGATCATCTCCTTCGTTTTTTCAATATTGAGGGAGGGGTTGTTTCCTTAGCACCACTGAGTCAGGGTTTTGACTTCTCTTCTGCAGGCTGTCTTATCATTATTGGAAATAAGGCCTATCAATGTCGTGTCTCTGCAAATTTGATCAACAGATTGGAGCTATGCATGGCAATAGAGTCATGGGTATATAGGGAGTAGATGAGGGGGCTCAGGACACAGTCTAGGGGGCTCCTGTGTTGAGGGTCAGAGAGGCAGTGGCGAGGGAGCCCATCCTTATTACCTGCCGGTAATCCGACAGGAAGTCCAGGATCCAGCTGCAAAAGGCAGGGTGCAGGCTGAGGTATCCTTATAGAATCCTTATAAAATAAGAATTTCTACACAGAAAAATAGTCCTTATTAATTCACATCAAAGAATTAAAGGAAGAACATTACTGATTGTTGGTAGTCTTCATCAGGATGTACTGATGAATGATGGAAGGCCAGATGCCAAGCATTGCAGGAGGAAGCTCCTGGTGAGTGGTCTCCGGAATGCTAACTGGTAGGCTGCAGTAGTTGCAAGGGTCAGACTCCGTTCTTTTACATCTGGGAAATCTGTAAATCTGGGAAATGACTCAAAAGATTTGAACACTTAATCATGTGAAATTCTGAATGATTTCATTTAAAAACGTGCTTTCCATGGGCAGGCATGACCTCATGAGAAGCAGATAATACAAACAAGAAGTGCAGGAATAACTGGGATATTTCAACATCTCATACCCATGAAACAGTGTCTTTATTAATTACTTCATGGATCAAATCAGAACCAATCCGTCAATGAAAACAAGAATCTGATGTGGAGTGAATTCCAAAGTTGCCCCTCATTGGGTCTTTTTATTTCAATTGTACCTGGGTTGTTTCACAGTCTGTGATCATCCACTTTTCCATTGACGTCCTTGTTCTGCTTTATTTATGAGCTAATCAATTTCTCTTCACAATAGGCTACCAATCTCCCAGTCTTTGTCCCTTAACATCCGCTGTGATAAAGTATTCTGCTTTGTCATAGTCCAGAAACATTCCCTTTCTGTTTAAGCTCTTACAACTGCTCATTGTCTTGAGGACATCAGCTCGCTCTCCATCTGCAAGAAAATGCACTTTTCATTATTTCTTCTTGGCTGCACCTTTCATTTCTATTATCATTTTACCAGATGTAGTTGGAGTCAATAATAATAAATAGAAGGAAATGATGGTGTGCATGCAGTGACCGGAAGCAAAGAGCTAGAACATTTTCAGACTGAGCTAGTTAGCAGGGGTATTCTCTGGTATCATTTCTTTTCAACTTTTATAAGTGACTCAAACTAAGATGTCTGTGTGTGGGGGGGGGTGGTGGGCGGCATTGCTAAGCTGCACAAGCTGGGAAACTTGATCTGAGCACCTCCTTAGACAGAATGGTGAAATGAGAGAGCGAGGTTTAGTTTCAAAAGTGAGGCAGTGGGCTTTGCTACAACTAACAAGGAAAGATAGTAACACACATCAAAGTTGCTGGTGAACGCAGCAGGCCAAGCAGCATCTGTAGGAAGAGGTGCAGTCGACGTTTCAGGCCGAGACCCTTCGTCAGGACTAACTGAAGGAAGAGTGAGTAAGGGATTTGAAAGCTGGAGGGGGAGGGGGAGATGCAAAATGATAGGAGAAGACAGGAGGGGGAGGGATAGAGCCGAGAGCTGGACAGGTGATAGGCAAAAGGGGATACGAGAGGATCATGGGACAGGAGGTCCAGGAAGAAAGACAAGGGGGGGGGGTGACCCAGAGGATGGTCAAGAGGTATATTCAGAGGGACAGAGGGAGAAAAAGGAGAGTGAGAGAAAGAATGTGTGCATAAAAATAAGTAACAGATGGGGTACGAGGGGGAGGTGGGGCCTTAGCGGAAGTTAGAGAAGTCGATGTTCATGCCATTGGGTTGGAGGCTACCCAGACGGAATATAAGGTGTTGTTCCTCCAACCTGAGTGTGGCAAGGGAGAAAGTGTAAGGGCATGTGTAGCACCATTCAGGGCCCCAAACAGTCCTTCCAGGTGAGGCAACACTTCACCTGTGAGTCAGCTGGGGTGATATACTGCGTCCGGTGCTCCCGATGTGGCCTTTTATATATTGGCGAGACCCGACGCAGACTGGGAGACCGCTTTGCTGAACATCTACGCTCTGTCCGCCAGAGAAAGCAGGATCTCCCAGTGGCCACACATTTTAATTCCACATCCCATTCCCATTCTGACATGTCTATCTACGGCTTTCTCTACTGTAAAGATGAAGCCACACTCAGGTTGGAGGAACAACACCTTATATTCCGTCTGGGTAGCCTCCAACCCAATGGCATGAACATCGACTTCTCTAACTTCCGCTAAGGCCCCACCTCCCCCTCGTACCCCATCTGTTACTTATTTTTATGCACACATTCTTTCTCTCACTCTCCTTTTTCTCCCTCTGTCCCTCTGAATATACCTCTTGACCGTCCTCTGGGTCCCCCCCCTTGTCTTTCTTCCTGGACCTCCTGTCCCATGATCCTCTCGTATCCCCTTTTGCCTATCACCTGTCCAGCTCTTGGCTCTATCCCTCCCCCTCCTGTCTTCTCCTATCATTTTGGATCTCCCCCTCCCCTTCCCCCTCCAACTTTCAAATCCCTTACTCACTCTTCCTTCAGTGAGTCCTGACGAAGGGTCTCGGTCTGAAACGTCGACTGCACCTCTTCCTACAGATGCTGCTTGGCCTGCTGCGTTCACCAGCAACTTTGATGTGTGTTGCTTGAATTTCCAGCATCTGCAGAATTCCTGTTGTTTGCGAAGGAAAGATAGTGTTTGATAAACAATACAGTATTGGAAAGGGTACATAAGCAGGAGAAACTTGAAGATCCCACATACAAATCTCTAAAATCGAGGATATTGATAACATACAATTTAAAAAGCTAATTGGGTTCATGAGTAGTGGGACAGAAAATGAAAGTAGAGAAACCCCACATTTGGAACTAGAGCTTGGGCTTTGGCTAGAGTACATAGGATAATTCTGGGCACTGTACTCCTGTAAATCCACCACTGAACTCAGACTTTTGGAAATGGTGAAAAGGACTTCGACAGCAAGTACATGAGCTATCAGGGGAAGTCTGTGGGTAGGGCCGTCCTTTCAACTGCCTTTGGTCTACTTCTTATTAATGGACTGCTGTGCCCCATGGAGGTTCTAAGGTAGCAATGAACTGGAAATGAAAAGGCTGCAAAAATTTACCGTGGCCACTGGACTAACACGGGATGTAGTAAATACTGTAAGACACGTACCAATAAAACCTGACTCAGTAGAGGTTTACATTGAGGTAGGATGATTGACATATTTCCTATTGCAAATGGGTTAATAACTGGAGGTCAGAGATTCAAAATTATTGAGAAAAGAAGTAGAGAGAAGATGAAAAGTAAGTTAACTCAGGGTAAAGAGGTAAAGAAAGCTATAAATAAGTTTAAATAAGTTAAGCAGACACTCTCGGATGAGGATTTCAAGAAAATTAGACTAAAAGTAGATATAAAAATGAGCAAGTGGTTCTTTGTATTTGCTTATGGTGGCCTTAAGCACTCTCATGTTCTTTTTCTTGTTGTTTTCACCTGCATTTTGCAGCTTTTTTCCGGGTGAAAATTCTTGACGTTATGACCCTGCGAATTTGCTATGAATCTGAAGCTGGCACCCTTAACTCAAGCCTATGTTAATTTTGCAAATAAAGTTTGAATTTTCTGTTTAAAATGAATTACTGTAGTCTGTTCATCCGAAGGAAATCAATCTCACTCACAGATCTGCTGTTTTATAATGCGAAATTAGTTGTTTAGCTTGAGATTGTTACAGCAGACATTGGACTATCATAGAGCCAACTCCACTGTACAATAGGCTGATGCAAGAGACTGTAGATGCTGAAACCTAAGCAATGTATCAGATGTTAGAGTGGTCTTGACCCAAAGCGCGACTGTGCATTTTCCTCCATAGATGCTGCCTAACCTGATGGGTCCTTCCAGCGCCATCTGTATTAGTTCAATGCGCTCATTTTATTTTTGGTCTCAAAATTAGACTTGATTTCAAATTATATAAAGTTAATTCTGAGTTACTCAGCTTATGACAAGTAAGAAGTCATTTTGTTGCTGTGATTGTTCAACTGATTAAAATTGTTAAAGAAGAATAGTACTGTATCTTGGAAAGAATGAAAGCTTGTGCCTTGTTAAATGTGCTCTGCATTCCCTCACTCTATCCTACCTTCCACTTTCCTTACATTTACAATATAGAGTCATAAAGTCATAGAGCACTACAGCATAGAAACAGGCCCTTCGACCCATCTAGACTACTCTATCTGTATTCTGCCTGGACCTATTAATCTGCACCTGGATCATAGCCCAACATACCCCTCCCATACATAAACTTATGCAACCTTCTCTTAATATACATACTGTATCTTCAGAAAAATAAAGCCCTATGATATTAATTTTTAATTTTGTTTTGCTCATAACCATTTTTTTTAACTGATGCACTTCCTCCACAGAATAGCTGACCCCATACTGCACAATGAATACTTGGCACTGCCTGTTGTTGGGTCATTGGAATTTCTGGGATTATTGCTTAGAGGTTGATGATTTTAGGCCATTTTCAATGCATGTCTTCCAAAAGGAGGACTTACTGGAGGTAACTAAAGGTAGACTAAGATTACTCTTCCAATTTTTTTTTCTCTCGAAGTTTTAGACTTGATCAGAAAGTCTTTCTGTTTTTTTGGTCGTACCCTCAAAATGGACTGCCCAGTCCCTTTTTTTCATTTTTACTTTATATATAGTGTAGTGTTTTTTTTTCTTCATTTAAAATTCAATGTTTTTTCTTTCCTCTTCATGAACTGTTAAGAGGAGAATTGCTGTTTTCTTTATTTTATTATATATTTTATACTAGCTTAACTATATGTATGATTTTGATCATGTCTATCTTAATCTTGGTTTGTATTATTATTGATAGATATATGTATATATATATATATATATATATATATATTTATGTGTGTGTGTATATATATATATATACTTGAGGTAATTCTCCTCTTTGTATATGTTCCTTTTAAATCAATAAAAAGATTAATAAAGAAAGGTAGACTAAGATGTTGCTTACAAGCAGCAGAGAAATGCAAGCAGGTTCAATGCGATACCTTCAGCTTTTTAATCTGTCACAGCTGAGATGAGCATTACTGCCGTAGACGCCCGAAGGGAAACTTCAGCAAAGTGCCTTCCATGCAATATGTGGGGACTCGACCGTGGCTCTCCCAACCTCACAATTAAAGACCTATCGCCACAAGGAGCATCGATGGAAAAGTGGGTGTAATGTGAAATAAGTACTTTGTTTCATTATTGATCTTGGTCACAGGTCCGATGGATATGACACAAGGTAGTAAGATAAGAACTGATATTGCCACAGTTTGAAATGAGGAAAATAAAATCATTAAGTGAATTAGTCAAACACAAAGACTGGTGTTCTTTGCAACACACAAAAATGCTGGAGGAGTTCAGCAGGTCAGCAATCATCTATGGAAATGAATAAATAGTCGACGTTTCGGGCCGAAACCACTCTTCAGGACTGGAAAGGAAAGGGGATGTCGGAATAAAAAGGTGGGGGAGGGAAAGCAGGATAGTTGGAAGGTGATAGGTGAAGCCAGGTGGATAGGAAAAATACAGGGTGGAGAGGAAGGAATCTAATAGGAGAAGGGATGGAGTAGGGGATCCACAGGGGAAGTGAGAAGTGTGCAGGTGAGAAGAGCTAAAAGGCCTGAGTAAGGAATAGAAGAAGGGGGGAAGGAATTTTTTTTCACCAGAGATAGAAATCTATATTCATTCCATCAGATTGGAGGTTACTCAGACAGTATAGGAGGTGTTGCTCCTCCACCTTGACGGTGCCCTCGTCTTGGCACAAGAGGAGATCATGGAACACCAAGTCAGAACGGGAATGGAATTGGTTTGTCACAGGGCAATTCACTTTTGGTGGATGGAGAGGAGGTCTCCCAATTTACGACGGGTCTCATCAATGTAGAGGAGGCAGGATCGTGAACACCAGACACAATAGTCGACCCCAGTAGATTTGCAGGTGAAGTCTAATTAGAAATTAGAAATGAAGAAAGACTATGCTCGTCGTACCATTGTCATTTGTGATTGTTATTGGTTGTAGGAAAAATCAGAGATTTCCCTCTCATAGAAAAAAAAGGATTGAAAAGCAGCCAGCAACCAAAAATATCGTGATGAATAACCTGCACAGTTTCAAAAGGGGAAGTCTTGCTTGTACAAAAGACTTTTGATAGTGTGCCAAGGAATAGATTAATAGATAACACCAGAACATGAAAAGTAAGGGCTGAAGTAAAATAAGTGATGCCTAGTTGGCAACAAGACAGAGAGCGGAGTGTATATGGACAAAAACAATTAGCAACTTTAATATGGTAAAACTGTCAATGGCATTTCACATGTGTGCATTCAAATAAAATTTGACATCATGCCATGTGAGGATGGAATTGGAGAACTAAGATCCTTGACAGCTGGAAGTTTGCCAAAGATGAAGTATTTAAATTCAAGAAGTACATTAGTTAGAAATGGCCCTAATCCTGAAGGTAGTGGGTCTGAATATCAATGCAGAAAACATAACGATGAGGCTATAGGGGAAGGAAAAGAAGAAAGCAAATTTTTAAAATGAGGTATTATTTAACTGCAAGCATATTAAGGCTAGCAAATACCTGGGTGAACAGTATCTGCAGGAAGAGTGACACAAGCAGCAGAATTATAAATGAGTTTAATATAATGGAGATTTGAGCAAGAGAGGCTATCATGATCATGTTCGAAGATCGTAGAGATGTGGATAAGGCTTTTCAGCAGGATGTGAGGCAAGGAAGGGGTAGAAATGGGACATGGGACCTAAGGGTACGTAAGTCATCTGGGCCAGATCAACTGCACCCTAGGGTTCTGAAAGAGGTAGCGGCAGAGATTGTGGATGCATTTAATGATCTTTCAAAAATCATTGGACTCTGGCATGGTGCCAGAGGACTGGAAAATTGTAAATGTCAGTCCACTCTGTAAGAAAAGAGGGAGGAAGCAGAAAGAAAATTATAGACCAGTTAGCCAGATCTCAGTGGTTGAGAAGATGTTGGAGTCAATTGTTAAGGATGAGGTTATGGAGTATTTGGTGACAGGACAAGATAGGACAAAGTCAGCAGGGTTTCCTTAAGGGAAATCTTGCCTGACAAACCTGTTGGAATTCCTTGAGACTGCAAGTAGGACAGATAAAGGGGATGCAGTGAATGTTATATATTTGGTCTTTCAGAAGGCCTTTGACAAGGTATCATATAATGAGGATGCTTACCAAGTTAAGAACCCATGGTATTACAGGAATGTTACAGGCATGGTTCGAGCCTTGGCTGATTGGTAGGAGACAGCAAGTGGGAATAAAAGGATCCTTTTCTGGTTGACTGCCAGTGACTATTAGTGCTCCGCAGGGGTCAGTGTTGAGACTGCTTTTTATAATGTATATCAACGATTTAGATGATGGAATAGATGGCTTTGATGCCAAGTTTGCAGATGATACAAAGATTGGTGGAGGAGCACGTAGTGATGAGGAAATAGGTAGGCTGCAGAAGGACTTAGACAGATTAGGATACTGGGCAAGAAAATAGCAAATAAAATACAATGTTGGACAATGCATGGTCATGCACTTTGGTGAAGAAATAAATGTGCAGACTACTTTCTAAATGGGGAGAAAATCTAAAAATCTGAGATGCAATGGAACTTAGAAGCCCTTGTGCAGAATACCCTAAAGGTTAACTTGCAGGTAGAGTCAGTGATGAGGAAGGTAAATGCAATGTTAGCATTAATTTTAAGATGTCTAGAATACAAGAGCAAGGATGTGATGCTGAGGATTTATAGGGCACTAGCGAGGCCTCACCTTGAGTATTGTGAACAGTTTTGGGCTCCTTATCTAAGAAATGCTGTGGAGAGGGTTCAGAGGAAGTTCACAAGGATGATTCCAGAAGGGTTGTCATATGAATAATGTTTGCTAGCTCTGGGTGTGTACTCACTGGAATTTAGAAGGCTTAGAGGGGGGGAGTCTAATTGAGACCTTTCAAATGTTGAAAGGTCTAGGCAGAGTAGGTATGGAAAGGATGTTTCCCATGGTGGGGGAGTCCAGGACAAGAGGGCATAGCCTAAGGATAAAGGGGCATCCATTTAAAACAGAGAAGCAGAGAAATTTATTTCGCTAGAGGGTGGTGAATTTGTGGAATTTATTACCACAGGCAGCTGTAGAGGCCGGTTTGTTGGATTAATTTAGGGCAGAGCTTGATTGGTTCTTGATTGGACATGACATCGAAGGTTATGGGGAGAAGGCCAGGGAGCAGGGCTGAGAAGGGAAAAAAAAGGACTAGCCATGATTGAATGGTGGAGCATACTCGATGGGCCAAATGGCCTAACTCTACTGCTATGTCTTATGATCTTATGTTATGGAAGTGAAATTTACTAGGGTTGGTGATGGGGCAGATATGCAGTCAGAAAGACAACTCTAGGCCAAATATGATACTAGTGTAATACCATGGTTCATATTCTCTCTCTGCTATGCTGTTCTGTCTGTGCTAGCTGCTTGGTTGGGTTACTGTTGAAGGTAAGAGATAGGAGAATTGTGTGCCATCCAGTTAGGCTGGCCGGATTAAGGGGAGGTTTCTCTGGTGAGGGACATTAAGGTTGGGATTGGGTTTTTTTGGGGGGAGAAGAGAGAAGCTGCTGGAGAGGAGAGGTTGTAGGAGTCAACCCAGAGCGGGGCCGTGATTGGATGAAGCCCGGGGGAGATCGAAGGAGGATTGGTGAAGGGGAAACTGTGAACTCCAACGTTAGACCGTTTCATTAAAATGGGCCATGTTCTTCTTTTATTGCTTTTTCTTTATTAATCCTTTAGTCAAATTAAGAATTATAAAACTAAACCTTTAAATTGTATGTGGTGTACTGTCTGTTAATTCGTGGTACTTACTTGTAACAGGGTAACGAATCATGCAGCATCCACACAAACAGGAGGTTTTGGGGGGCTTGCACTTCCATCTCACATTTGGCGGGTTCGGAGATTGTCTTCCCTAAACTTAAGCAGCCGATGGAACCAGAGAGTTTCACCAGTCCAATTCAGCCTCCATCAGATGCCAAGGGCAGAGACTGACTTGCTAATTAGAAAACTAGAGATTATAGTTGAAGTCAAAAAACAGCACTTTAATTGTCACAAAATTGCTGTAGGTAGGTGAATTCCCACAGAGATATTTATGAGAAATTATATTTTGTTCAGAAATGAAGAAGTCACATAGTAATTGGAAAATAAGAATCCAGATAGAATAAAGGGATCTCAGGTTATATATATGCTTTACTTATGAAGATAGACCGTATGGGTTGGATTTATTTTTGCTGGATGAGAGAAGGTAGAGGAAACAGAATGAGTTATATAAAATAATGAGGGTTACAGGTAGGGTAGATAGTTCCATAGATAAAATGTCTAAAAATAGAGTGTATTGGTTCAAGGTGTGTGCTATGTGGTTTAGAGATGATATGATGTAGAGTTGTTTACACCAGAGGATTGTTAAAATCTAGGAATATGCTGTCTGATTGGACAATGAAGGCAGCGATTCTCACAAGATTTAAGAAGTTTCTGAGCAAGAATTTGAGTTTCCTAGTACTGGAACATGAGATTACCAGAGATGGGTACTTAATGGTTGCCATGACGTGGTGGGCCAACAGGCCCGTTTCTGTATCTTATGGCTCTTGACACTTTTGGGGCGGTGATTGTAGATATGATTGCAGGGAGGATAAATTTGCAGGGGAGATAGATAAGCCAATGAGGGAAAAAGCAAATGAAGGTGTTGATGGAATTCAATTAGGTGGATGGTGGCTCAAATAGAAGATAAGCTCTGCGTTGATTGAAACGAATGCCATGTTTGTGTGTTGTATATTGAATGTATTTCTGAGCAAAAAAGCTTATATGCTGACTATTTTGCAAAAAAGAAACAGCAGAAATGGGAAATAGATTTTGAGCCCTATATGTATTTTGAATTTATGTCAAATGGACAACCCTTTCATAACTCTGTGTGTGTGTGTGAGAGAGAGAGAGAGATTGTGTGTTTGTGGACCCACTGAGCTGAGGAGAAAGTGGGGGAAGCAGAATGAGTTATATAATATGATGAGGGGCACAGACAGGGAGAGATTTCCATAGATAAAATGTCTAAAAGTAGAATTTATTAGTTGAAGTTGAGTGTTCTGAGGGTTAGAGGTGATATGAGGAAGAAGTGTTTACACCAGAGAATTGTTAGAAGCCAGGATTACAATGCTATTCTCCAATTGTCCTCCTAAGGAATCACTCAGTGGAAAGATGTGCTTTAGATAAGTAGCACTGGATAATCACAGTCTGCTTTTCAATACAAATAAGCAGTGCATTTTTAAAACTGGGAGAATGCAAGTGCCAACTTTGGGTGGACATAATGAACAGTTGTTTAGTATTTAAATTGTGGTTACCTTGGGAAACTATGAGAAAATATTGCCAGATCAGAATGCGGCAAATTGAATGAGCCATTTAATCAGATTCTATCAAGCATTGGTTCCACATTGGTAAGACAGGAAGATGAAATAATTGTGCTGCTCAAATGACATGCATGGCATTTAGATTTTCCAGCTTCCTCAACAGTTCAGCTGGAGAGCATAATGATCAGTGAATGGAGCAGATGGATAATACGGAAACATGTATTTCTTTAATAGAAACAAACAAGAAAGATCGTTCCTCTTGTTCAATGAATTTAGACCCTCTTGTTCAATGCACTTAGACAAATACAGAGGAATGCAGTCTTCCTCATACTGCAGAGCCAAATCGTGAACAGTTGATTAGTTCCCCGTGGAGAAAGACCTTATAAATAGTGAGTCACAATGTACAAATTAGTTTTGAAGCTATTAGGGGTGGATTATGCAACTGTCTCACAGCTCACTGCTGTAGAAGTAGAGGTTGTTTCTGCGTGTGCCATTTATTTGAGAAATAAAAATAGCAGTTTTGAATGAGACGGTTTCATTCTTTCTGTGAGAATAGTTTTCCAGAAATATTGCTCAGTGACTATGCATTAAAAAATTATCAAGACCCCCTTATGTTTTTTTTTCCCATTTTCTGGAATGGTTTGTTGTAAAACCATTGAATGAAGTTGATGAGCACAGCTTGCAGCGAATTCAAGTATGTAGTTCTCTGCTAATGTGTCTGCACTAAAATAAAGCCATAAAATAAAGTAATATTATTTTAAATTTAAAAAGATAGGCAAGGAATTCAAGAATCACAGGCAGAGAACTGAATCCAGTTTTAGGAACACTGTAAATGAAAGACCAAATCATTCACTAAGTGTAGAATGACTGCGACGATGTCCTGGATGGATGCAATAGATCCATGGAGGTGGAGGAGGTAACAAGAATATTTAATCTTTTTTAAATGAACAAAATATAAGAGATGCTAAATTGAGAAATTGTTATTTCTATAGGCTAGGACGCCAGTACCAAGAATGGGGCTTTGTGATGGGAGCCAGAGGGTGATGGTGGAGGGTTGCTTTAGTGATTTGAAGGCTGTGAACAGTGGTTGACAACAGAGACTGATCTTCCCTCATCACTTATTAATTAGCAATGCAATGATTCTTATCCTCTAACATACAATAATCTACTAAAATCGAGAATATATGAGAAACTCAGAGCCAAACTCTTGAACACCTAAATCAACCAATGTCTCTGCAAACATCTCTTTCAAAATGCTTGGGTGCACACTATCAAATCCACAGGACCTGCCACCAAAAAATGAACTGTTACAAGGACTCATCAGTTCAGGCAGCATAAATGACATTTCAGGCCTGCATCAGGACTGGGAGTGTAGAAGGGAGGTAGCCAATATTTAGAAATGAGACAGAGGGTGAGGAAAAAGTTGAGAGGGGGATGGTAAATGAAGGAGGTTGCTGAGACAGAGGCTGGTTGAAAATATAAGAAAAAAGGAAAAAATTAGGCAGATTGAGGTAGGTGGAGTGTTGAAGTTGAGGAGAAGGGGAAAGAGTAGAGACAGAGACTGATAGATAACAATGGGAAATAAAAAAGGTGTGTCAAAGGGACAATGTTATCATAGTCATGGGAGATTTTAACATGCAGATCGATTGGGGAAAATCAGGTTGATAATGTATCTCAAATGAGTGAGTTCGTTGAATGCCTATCAGAAGGCTTTTTAGAGCAGTTTGTCATCGAGCCAACTAGGGGTCAGTTATACTAAATTAGGTTATATGAAATGAACTGGAGGTGATTAGGGAGCTTAAGGTAAAAGAGCCCTTAGGAGCCACAGACCATAGACCACGGGCTGTAGCGTACAGACCGTAGGGATATGCCTATGATTGAGCTCAACCTAAAATTTGATAGGGCGAAAATTAAGTCTGACATTGCAATATTTCAGTGAAGTAAAGGAAATGATAGTGGTATGAGAGAGGAGTTGGCCAAAGTAAATTGGAAGTAGATGCTGGCAAGTAGATGAGCAGCAATGTCCTGAGTTTTTGGGAAAAATGAGGAAGAAACATTCTAAAAATGAAGAAACTTAAATAGCAAAATAGTACAACCGTGGCTGACAAGGGAAGTCAACGCTATTGTAAAAGCAAAAGAGAGGGCCTACGACAAAGCAAAAATTAGGGGGTAGATAGAAGATTGGAAAGTTTTAACAATTTTACGGAAAGCTACTAAAAGAATCATTGGGAGGGAAAAGATGAACTATGAAAGCAAGTTGGCAAACAATATCAAAGTGGATAGTAGAAACTTTTCAAAGTATGTAAAAAATAAAAGAGAGATGAGAGTGGATTTAGAGCCTTTAGAAAATGAGGCCAGAGAAATAATAACAGGGGACAAGGAGATGGCAGATGAACTAAATGAATATTTTGCTCCCTTTTTCACTGTAGAAGACACTAGCGGTGTGCCAGATATTGTAGGTTGTGAAGGAAGAGAAGTGAATGCAGTTGTAAACACAAAATGATCTGCAGATGCTGGGGTCAAAGCAACACTCACAACACGCTGGAGGAACTCAAAAATTCACTGAGGTGTGGACAGAGGGGGACAAAAGTAAGGCCCTTGCTAAGAACAGAGTTCCTCCAGCGTGTTGTAAGTGAATGCAGTTACTATTACAAGGAGGAAGGTGCTCAAAAAGCTGAAAGACCTAAGGATTACATAAGTCACCTGGATCAAATGAACTGCACACTAGACTTCTAAAATTGGTAGTGCTAGAGATTGTGAAGGCATTAGTAATGATCTTTCAAAAATCATCGGACTCTGGCATGGTGCCAGAGGACTGGAAAATTGCAAATGTCACTCCCTTAAGAAAGGAGGAAGGCAGCAGAAATAAAATTATAGACCAATTAGCCTGACCTCAGTGGTTGGGAAGATACTGGAGTCAATTGTTAAGGATGAGGTTATGGAGTATTTGGTTACACAAGGCAAGATAGGACAAAGTCAACATGGTTTCCTTCAGGGAAAATGCTGTCTAACGAATTTGTTGGAATTATTTGAGGAGATTACAAGTACAAGAGTAGATGTGATAAAGAGGATGCAGTGGATGTTGTATATTTGGACTTTCAGAAGGCCATTGACAAGGTGCCGCACATGAGGCTGCTTACCAAGTTAAGAGCCCATGGTATTACAGGAAAGTTACTGGCATGGTTAAAGCAGTGGCTGATTGGTAGGAGACAGAGACTGGGAATAAAAGGATCTTTTTTCTGGTTGGCTGCCAGTTACTAGTGGTGCTCCGCCAGAGTTGGTGTTGGAACCACTTCTGTATATCAATGATTTAGATGTTGGAATAGATGGCTTTGTTGCCAAGTTTGCAGATACAAAGATTGATGGAGGAGCAGGTAGTGTTGAGGAAATAGGTAAGCTGCAGAAGGACTTAGACAGATTAGGAGAATGGGCAAGAAAGTGGCAAATGAAATACAATGCTGGAAAATGCATGGTCATGCACTTTGGTAGCAGAAATAAATGCAGACTATTTTCTAAATGGGGTGAAAATCCAAAAATCTGAGTTGCAAATGGACTTGGAAGTTCTTGTGCAGAACACCCTGAACGTTAACTTGCAGGTTGAGCCGGTGGTAAGGAAGGCAAATGGAATGTTAGCATTCATTTCAAGAGAGCTGTAATATAGGAGCAGGGACGTGATATTGAGTCTTTATAAGGCACTGGCAAGGCCTCACCTTGAGTATCGTGAACAGCTTTGGGGCTTCCTTATCTAAGAAAAGATGTGCTGGCATTGGAGAGGGTTCAGAAGAGGTTCACAAGGATGATTCTGGGAATGAAAGGGTTATCATATGAGGAATTTTGGGCTCTAGGTCTGTACTCACTGGAATTTAGAAGGATGAAGGGGGATTTCATTGAAACAATTCATATGTTGAAAGGCCTAGACAGAGTAGATGTGGAAGGGATGTTTCCCTTGGTGGAGGAGTCTAGGACAAAAGGGAACAGCCTCAGGATAGAGGGGTGTCTATTTAAGACAGTGATGCAAAGAAATTTCTTTAGCCAGAGGGTGGATTTTGTGGCAGCTATGGTGGCCAGGTTGTTGGGTATACTTAAGTTAGAGCTTGATTCATTCTCGATTGGACATGGCATCAAAAGTTATGGGGAGAAGGCTGGGGAGTGGGGCTGAGGAGGGGAAAAAAGGATCAGCTATGATTCAATGGCATAGCAGACTCAATGGGCCAAATGGCCTAATTCAGTTCGTATGTCTTATAGTAATATATGGAAACACATAAGGGAGGGATAATGACCAGATGGAACCAGGTGAAGAGGGGATAGGAAAGGTGAACCAAAGGAGAAGGAACACGGGTAGTTGAGTATGTGGGTGATGGGAGGATTGAGCCAGGCAGGAATGGTAATGAGTAACGAGCGGTGAAGAGATGGAAGAGATGAACAAGTATGCGATCCTGGGTGGACTGATGAGAGTAGGAAAAAAAACTAGTGAATATTGGCTGTCTGAAACTGTAAATTTCAATGTTCCAATCATTGGGTTGTAGGTTACCAAATTTGCCAAAGTGGTTGCTCGTCTGGTGTGCACTTGTCCTCACCATGGTAGGGGAGAAAGCTGAGAACTACACTTGCAGACCCCAATATAGAGGATTGAGTGTGAATCTCTTCCTCTCCTGGATGGGCTGTTAATGTTCATTAATTATGGTGAGGGAGGGGTAGAAAGAAAAGTGTTGCACCCTGCCAGTTGCAGGGGCAAGTGTCAGGAGACAGGATAAAGAGGGGTGGATGGAATGGATGACTGAACCAGGAAGTCACTGAGAGATTTGTTTCTGCAGAAAGCTGAAAAGGGGGATCTAGAAGATGTGGCTAGTTTTGGGATCATGTTGTAAATGGTGAAAGTGGTGAAGGAATTACGTTGCATGTGCAGGCTAGTTGAGTGAAAGTTGAGGACTAGAGGAGCTCTATCTCAGTATTGTTTGGGGAAAGTACAGTATGAGAGGAGACATGCAGGAAATGGAGGATATGTGTGTGAGGGCTCCATCAACTACAGCAGAGGGAAAGCTATTTTTCTAAAGAAGGAGGACATTCCAAAAATTCTAGAACAGAAAACTTCATCTTGAGAACCGATTGAGATGGAGAAACTGAGATAAGGGACATCATCCTTACAGGAGACAAGGTGGTGGGAGGAGATGTAATCAACGTAGCTGTGAGAGACCCCAGGCTGATAGTAGGTTCCAGTGGATACTTTGTCTGCTGAGATAGAGATAGACAGAACCAGAAAAGGGAAAGAGGTGTCAGAAATAGTTCAGGTAAATTTGAGGGCAGGGTGGAAGTTGCTGGCAATTGTATTAAAACTGATGTGTTCCACACAAATACAGGAAGCTGCACCATTGCGGTTATCGATGTAGTAGAGAAAGAGTTGGAGAGGATTGCCAGAACGAGCTTTTGTTTCCATTAATTATTTAAACACTGTTTCTTTTGTAATAGCAATCTCTTTGTTTCAACATTATTAATGAATTTTTGGTTCCTATTATGTATGAGATGTTTGTGAATTTTCCTATGAAGACATCAACAGAGAGCTTGCTTAATAGTGCTGCATTTTCTTGCCCTTTGTTGTTATTTCTCCTTTATCTGCATCACAGGGACTAACATTTATCTATGTTAATTAATTCTTTTTTTACATGCCTTTAGAATCTAAAAAATCCCCTTTTAAATTTCTTGCTGGATTAGACACTTGTATTTTCTCTTCATGGTTCTGCATTGCTGAATATTTCCCACTCCTCAAGTTTGCTTCTGTTTTGCTATCATTACCTCTTTTTATACATCCCTTTCTTTATGTAACATGATTTGATCTGGTGGCCTGGAAGGGTCTGCAGTTCCCACATTAGCCTCCTGACCCACTTAAAATGCTGCAAAATTAGAGTGAAAATCAAACATCCTCAGTTTTGAAAACTCTAAGAAAACTAAGAACTTGTGTTGGAGAGTTTTTATGACATGGGAATATTCATGGTGAATTATGAATTCAGCACCATGACTTTTTCTTCTAAAAGCTAGCAATTGTTTATCCACTGTCCTAATGTTAAATCTGATTTTCACGCTACATTTGCTGACTTTTCCTTTCTACCTAAGTATTCTGCTTTCTTCCACTAGATCACTGAGGAACTGTACAGGAATTTCTATTTTATTATAATCACTCTTCTTCAGAGGCTCCTTTATTGTTAATTACTTCATCATACTTGAACAATAATAAAGCTAGAAAAAAAATTGTTCCTTGGTTGCTTTCTTAACATATAGGTTTGGAAAGCAGCCCTGAATGCATAACATCCACTCATCCTTGACACCAATACTGCAAAGTTGGTTTGGCCATAGTATTTGAGGATTACTGTTCCACTCTTGTGACTCCTTTCCCGATTTTCCTGATTGATATTTTTACTTGCAATACAATAGATTTTTGGAGAATCATAAATTACACACATTGGCGCACATGGTCCTGATTTGCCACTTAACCCTTTTCCATGTGACTTTCTTTTCCCACCTTGCCTATTTGTTCTAAAAGTCTACTACCCTGGAATACTTGCTTTCCCACACACAACATGCTGGAGGAACTCAGCAGGTCGGGCAGCATCCGTGGAAACGATCAGTCAACGTTTCCGGCTGGAACCCTTTGTCAGGACTGTAGAGGGAAGGGGCAGAGGCCCTATAAAGAAGGTGGGGGGAGGGTGGGAAGGAGAAGGCTGGTAGGTTCCAGGTGAAAAACCAGTAAGGGGTAAGATAAAGGGGTGGGAGAGGGGAAGCAGGGAGGGGATAGGCAGGAAAGGTGAAGACTTTCCACATCACTTGTGAGTCTGTTGGGGTCATCTATTGCATCCGGTGCTCCCGGTGTGGCCTCCTCTACATCAGTGAAACTTGACGCAGATTGGGGGACCGTTTTGTCGAGCACCTCCGCTCCATCTGCCACAACAGACAGGATCTCCCGGTTGCCACCCACTTCAACTCTGCTTCACATTCCCCTTCTGATATGTCCATACATGGCCTCCTCTACTGCCATGATGAGGCTAAACTCAGGTTGGAGGAACAACACCTCATATACCATCTAGGTAGTCTCCAGCCCCTGGATATGAACATGGAATTCTCCAACTTCAGGTAATTCCCTCCCCCTCCCTTCCCCATCCCAGTTTCACTCTGCCCCCTCCCCCAGCTGCCTATCACCTCCCTCATGGTTCCGCCTCCTTCCACTACCTATAGTGCTTTCCCCTATTCCTTCCTCACCTTTCCTGGCTATCCCCTCTCTGCTTCCCCTCCCCTGCCCCTTTATCTTACCCCTTATCGGTTTTTCACCTGGAACCTACCAGCCTTCTCCTTCCCACTCTCCCCCCACCTTCTTTATAGGGCCTCTGCCCCTTCCCTCTACAGTCCTGACAAAGGGTTCCGGACCAAAACATTGACTGATCGTTTCCACGGATGCTGCCCAACCTGCTGAGTTCCTCCGGCATGTTGTGAGTGTTGCTTTGACCCCAGCATCTGCAGATTATTTTGTGTTACTTGCTTTCCCAACCTATTTCACTTTGCAACTTCATTTCTGTGGGAGATCAAACGTTTATGCCTGTGCTAATTGCAAATGGTTTGTGTATTCTAACATGTAAACTGCAAAGTTAATTGTTGTCCATTATTTAGACATTGCAGGTGCCAACTAGGTTTACCTGTTCAGAGCATTTTTCCATATTTATGAAAGGAGGTCCATTGGGTGGTTTACAGGTTAGGCACATTAACATGCTTGCTCTGAAGAATGCTGTCCTGAATTAAGAAGACCTTGATGTCAGTCAACATGCAATGCTTTATCTGAAACTAGTGTTGCAAAATTGGAACTCATGCTCCAATTAACCACCTCCCCTAATCTTATATATTGAGATATGGTGAGATGAAGACACACCCTCCATTCAATAACTGCCCCATAACTCCACTGGTTTAAAGACAACTTCAACTGCTTGTCAGCAAGTTGCTGATTCTACTGATTTTCACTTTGAATCTGTTGGTGTTTGCCACCTTCAAGAGTTCTTTAAATTTGCAAGTGATGAGGGAGATGGCAATGGATTTTGTAACTCAATCCAAGGCATTTGTAATTTAGAATTCCAACTACTAGGTGAGAATGTGGCACATATGGTCACAGTGGCCTGTCCAGGTCCAACCAATCGTGTAATTGTTCATAGAAACATAGAAACATAGAAAACCTACAGCACAATACAGGCCCTTTGGCCCACAAAGCTGTGCTGAACATGTCCCTACCTCAGAACTAACTAGGCTTTACCCATAGTCCTCTATTTTTCTAAGCTCCATGTAGCCATCCAGGAGTCTCTTAAAAGATCCTATCATTTCTGCCCCCCACCACCACCGCTGGCAGCCCATTCCATGTACTCACCACTCTCTGCATAAAAAATTTATCCCTGACATCTCCTCTGTACCTAACTCCAAGCTCCTTAAAACTATGCCTTCTCGTGCTAGCCATTTCAGCCCTGGGGAAAAGCCTCTGACTATCCACACGATCAATGCCTCTCATTATCTTGAACACCTCTATCAGGTCACCTCTCATCCTCTGTCGCTCCAAGGAGAAAAGGCCAAGTTCACTCAACCTATTTTCATAAGGCATGTTCCCCAATCCAGGCAACATCCTTGTAAATCTCTTCTGTACGCTTTCTATGGTTTCCACGTCCATCCTGTAGCGAGGCGACCAGAATTGAGCACAGTACTTCAAGTGGGGTCTGACCAGGGTCCTATATAGCTGCAACATTACCTTTTGGCTCTTAAACTCAATCCCCTGTTTGATGAAGGCCAATGTGCCGAATGCCTTCTTAACCACAGTTCGTTCATCCTTCATATTTTTTTTATGATCGCAAGACACTGCTGCACATTAAGAATATCAAGTACTTCAGGTCTAACCCATCAGTGAGTTGCTCGCTAGCGGAGGAGCTGAACTTGCTGCCTACTACAGGAAGGTATTGGGACCGGTGCACGGAGGTGGTGCATGGTCTAACAAACGGTACGAGTGATTGTCTTGGACAATTTTCTTGTGATCATGAGACCCTGTAGGACGTTGGTAATGTAGAGTAATGCAAGTCTGGCTCACTGGTTCATTGGAGAGACTGATGGAGGGGGAGCTGTGTGGCCTGAGTTGCATTTAGACCAGACCCTCATGCTGTAGTGTCCCTGTCGCAGCTGCCGTGAGGAGGAGATGCGGAGTTGGTGTGGCACAGCAGGCATCCATCCTGGGTTGGGGGATAACTCCTTCCATTGGTGCTGCGCTCCAGTATTCACTCAGTGGAAAACAAGTTGGATTGCGTTCATCTGCGTCTGTACTAGCGCATGATGATCAGACTGCTGCGGGCTTGTTCTTGCCAATAACATCCCATGCACCATTAACCTGCAGGTCATGACACTTCGGTACTTGGGCTATATTATTAATTTTTTTGTGACTATATGATTATTGCTATTGTAATTATATGTGCCTTGTGCTGTGTAGACAGTTGGTACAGTGTTTTGCACCTTGGCCCAGAGGAATACTGTTTCATTTGGCTGTATTAATGGATATATCATTCATATATGGTGGGATGACAATTGAACATGAACTTTGGAATACAGCCTGAATTAAAAACTGAGCAGAGAGGAAGCACAGTGGAACCAGCTGAGGGAGAGCCAGGGAAATAGGGCTGCTTCCCACCTATTCACTTGCTGAACCACAGAGGACTACCTTGCCAGACCATCCTCACTGAAAACAGTTACCTAAAGCAGCCACGACCCACAAGGCAAGCGTTTCATTGCCAGTCGCAGAAAGGTCACCATAGCCACAAACAACCATGTGCGAGATCCTCCCCAGTTACAGCTGATGTCATTGGCTACATTTTCTCAATATGGCATACACAAATGCATTCAAAGAGATCTCTCTGTTTACTTGTAATAACTTCTATTGATGTAATTTATATTTAATTGCCTTATATCGAATTTAGGGGCATTTTTGCCTGGAGATTGATTCTACAATAAGTGGGGCTGCTGTGAAACTTGGGTGCCTGAACATATAGGTTTCTGGAATATTTTGGAGTTTCCCAGTTGTCTTCTACCCACTGGTGGCCTGAGTGATGGATGGCTGTCTTTTAAGCAGGAAACCTGCTTCAGAAATGCTCAGACGGTATTGGGTGACAAAGAGACGTTATGGAGGGCTGGAACAAAGTTCATTGGCTGGGGAAGTGCAGGAAGTCCTGCTCTGGGAAGAAATGATTACTTAATTATAGAAGGTGTGTGGTATGACCTGAAATTGGTTGGATGGTTTAAATGGAGGTCCAGGAATGTCTGATGAGAGTTCTGAATATAATGACAGTGAAAGTGGGTTTGATAGTGGATTGTGCAGGGGGAGCTGTCAGTGATAGGGCAGGGAAATCAGATACTGTCCAGGAATAATCTGATCAGGATTTCATGGCACTAGGATGCTTATGGAGCCGACTGTTCCCCTTCTGGACAATAGGCATTTCTTTAAAAGCCATCACTTGCTTTCACCTTCCGTGTTTCATGAGGTTTGTATTAGAATAGATTAAGATGAAGATATCTACCTGGCTCAGATTAAAATTAGGAATTGGGAGTGGGCTTTGTGGTCAATCTTTGAATAATTATTTGGATGTTTTCTTTGCATTTGGATAACCAGAAGTGAATAACATTTTCAAGGTGAGACCTGACGAGATTGTTGGCTTTGCAGGCTCCCGCTTTACTTCCCTGGTTTGACTTCACGCAATGTTCATTTGTTCTGTTAAACACTGCTGCCCAATGACAGTGATGAACGGTGTCAAGTTCACTTCCACTCCCACTTTTAGTTTAACATTTACTTGTTCACAGAATACGTACAGCACTGGCAAGCTTTGCTTAGTACAGACGCTGTCCTTGAGGCATTGTTTATGAGATTTCCTCTTGCAAAAGGAATTGCCTAGCAACTAAGCACAATCTACTGATGGTGGTCACTGACTAGCAGAGTCATGTAGAGTCAAACTACTTCTTTTTATTTATAGTAAATCTCTGGTAAACTCTGCCCAACTACAAACGGCGTTTGTATTTGGAAATCACAGTGATTTGGCATCAGACTCACCACACAATGCTTGCATGGGAAGCAGGGCCCATTCAATAGGTTCTTGATTCACCACTCTCTCTCCACTCACTATGGCCATGGTCCCACCCAATACTCCTTCTCAAAACACCAGGCCCTAATTCCTGAACACCCGAAAGGTCTCTAAATCTGGCATAGTACCAATAGTCATGGCCTAGCCAGACATTTGGTGAAAGTTCAAAGTACCTAATATCCTTTCCTATGTCACACCACTACTAGTGAAAATTCCAGTTTTGTCTTGAAATGTTATTTAACATAATTCAGACCTACACCATCTTCTTCCATAAGGTCTGTAATCAACATTGCTAGTGACAGTGACATTAAACTGCTCATAACCCACCGTTTTAATCCCTCCACCCTCTTTTGAATCAAGACTTGAGTAAATGAGCCAACTCTCCATATCAAACAGCATTATGCAACAGGCCAAGCAGTTCTGTTATTTTTCCCATTGCCCAGTTGACATAATGACAGCACTAATTAAATGCTGATCTGCACTTGGCTACTTGCATTCCAGTCTTCCAGGTATACTGATCTATATATATAGAAAGTCACACCACCTTCCCATTGCTTTAGCAGTGATAGAGTCCTTACGTACCACCCCACGAGCCTCCACCGCATCCAAAATATCATCCTCCAAAGCTTCTGCCATTTCCAAAGGGATCATACCACTGAACACACCTTTACCTCCCACATCCTCTGTATTCGGCTGGGATTACTCCCTCCATGATTCCCTTACCCATTTGTCCCTCCCCACTAACCTCCCTCCTGGCACTTAAGCCTGCAAGCGGCCAAAGTGCTACACCTGCCCTTTCACCTCCATTCAGGGCCCCAAACAATCCTCCACATAGGCAACGCTTCACCTGTGAATCTGCTGGGGTCGTCTTTTGTGTCAGGCGCTCCTGATGCGGCCTCCTCTACATTGGTGAGACCTGTTGAAAATTGGGGGACCGTTTCGTCGAGCACCTCCACTCCATCCACCAAAAGCGGAACTCCCCCGTGGCCAAACATTTTAAATCTGACTCCCATTCCCGATCCAACATGTCAGTCCATGGCTTCCTCTTGTGCCAAGCTGTTGTCACGCTCAGGGTGGAGGAGCAACATCTTATATTCTGCTGGGTAGCCTCCAACCTGATGGCATGAATATCGATTTCTCCTTCCAGTAATTTTTTCCTCTCTCCCTCTTCTCTTTCTCTATTCCCTACTCTGGCCTTTTAAATCTTCTCACCTGACTATAACCTCGCCTGGGTCTCCTCCTCCTTCCCTTCCTTCTAGTGTCCATAGAACCATAGAACCATAGAAACTACAGCACAGAAACAGGCCCTTTGGCCCTTCTTGGCTGTGCCGAACCATTTTCTGCCTAGTCCCACTGACCTGCACACAGACCATATCCCTCCATACACCTCCCATCCATGTATCTGTCCAATTTATTCTTAAATGTTAAAAAAGAACCCGCATTTACCACCTCGTCTGGCAGCTCATTCCATACTCCCACCACTCTCTGTGTGAAGAAGCCCCCCCTAATGTTCCCTTTAAACTTTTCCCCCCTCACCCTTAACCCATGTCCTCTGGTTTTTTTCTCCCCTTGCCTCAGTGGAAAAAGCCTGCTTGCATTCACTCTATCTATACCCTTCATAATTTTATATACCTCTATCAAATCTTCCCTCATTATTCTACGCTCCAGGGAATAAAGTCCTAACCTATTCAACCTTTCTCTGTAACTGAGTTTCTCAAGTCCCAGCAACATCCTTGTAAACCTTCTCTGCACTCTTTCAACCTTATTTATATCCTTCCTGTAATTTGGTGACCAAAACTGAACACAATACTCCAGATTCGGCCTCACCAATGCCTTATACAACCTCATCATAACATTCCAGCTCTTATACTCAATACTTCGATTAATAAAGGCCAATGTACCAAAAGCTCTCTTTATGACCCTATCTACCTGTGACGACACTTTTAGGCAATTTTGTATCTGTATTCCCAGATCCCTCTGTTCCACTGCACTCCTCAGTGCCTTACCATTAACCCTGTATGTTCTACGTTGGTTTGTCCTTCCAACGTGCAATACCTCACACTTGTCAGTATTAAACTCCATCTGCCATTTTTTAGCCCATTTTTCCAGCTGGTCCAAGTCCCTCTGCAGGCTCTGAAAACCTTCCTCACTGTCTACTACACCTCCAATCTTTGTATCATCAGCAAACTTGCTGATCCAATTTACCACATTATCATCTGGATCATTGATATAGATGACAAATAACAATGGACCCAGCACTGATCCCTGTGGCACACCACTCGTCACAGGCCTCCACTCAGAGAAGCAATTCTCTACCACCACTGTCTGGCTTCTTCCATCGAGCCAATGTCTAATCCAATTTACCACCTCTCCATGTATACCTAGCGACTGAATTTTCCTAACTAACCTCCCATGCGGGACCTTGTCAAAGGCCTTACTGAAGTCCATGTAGACAATATCCACTGCCTTCCCTTCATCCACTTTCCTGGTAACCTCCTCGAAAAACTCCAACAGATTAGTCAAACATGACCTATCACGCACAAAGCCATGTTGACTCTCCCTAATAAGCCCCTGTCTATCCAAATGCTTGTAGATTCTGTCTCTTAGTACTCCCTCCAATAACTTAGCTACTACTGACGTTAAACTCACCGGCCTATAATTTCCCGGATTACTTTTCGATCCTTCTTTAAACAACGGAACAACATGAGCCACTCTCCAATCCTCCGGCACTTCACCCGTAGACAGCGACATTTTAAATATTTCTGCCAGGGCCCCCGCAATTTCAACACTAGTCTCCTTCAAGGTCCGAGGGAACACTCTGTCAGGTCCCGGGGATTTATCCACTTTAATTTTCCTGAAGACAGCAAGCACCTCCTCCTTTTCAATCTGTACAGTTTCCATGGTCTCACTACTTGATTCCCTTAATTCCATTGATTTCATGCCAGCTTCCTTAGTAAATACAGACGCAAAAAATCTATTTAAGATCTCCCCTATTTTCTTTGGTTCCGCACAAAGCCGACCCCTCTGATCTTCAAGAGGACCAATTTTATCCCTTACAATCCTTTTGCTCTTAATATACTTGTAAAAGCTCTTTGGATTATCTTTCACTTTGACTGCCAAGGCAACCTCATGTCTTCTTTTTGCCCTCCTGATTTCTTTCTTAAGTATTTTCTTGCACTTCTTATACTCCTCAAGCACCTGATTTACCCCCTGTTTCCTATACATTTCATACAACTCCCTCTTCTTCTTTATCAGAGTTGCAATATCCCTTGAGAACCAAGGTTCCTTATTCCTATTCAATTTGCCTTTAATCCTGACAGGAACATACAAACTCTGCACTCTCAAAATTTCCCCTTTGAAGGCTTCCCACCTACCAATCACATCTTTGCCAGAGAACAACCTGTCCCAATCCACGCTTTTTAGATCCTTTCTCATTTCTTCAAATTTGGCCTTCTTCCAGTTCAGAACCTCAACCCTAGGACCAGATCTATCCACTCCTGTCAGATTCCTTCCTCTCCAGCCCTTGACCTTTCCCACCCACCTGTTTTCACCGCTCACCTTCCAGTCACTTCCTTCCCCTCCCCCACTTTTTTTATTCTGACATCTTCCCCCTTCCTTTCCAGTCCTGAAGAAGGTCTTGCCCCGTAATGTCGACTGTCTATTCATTTCCACAGATGCTGCCTGACCTGCTGAGTTCCTCCAGCATTTTATCTCTGTTGCATGGAAAGTAGTTCCACTCCAGAAACTTGCAGCGAGTGATTGAGCACCAGCAAGTTGATCAGGCAGGTTAGCTCTTGCTTGATGAACTTCAGTTTGAAATGTGTCACTTTATTTTCCAGCAGTGATTGTCAGCATTTTACCTTCTCAGAATGGATGACGAATTCAGTTATTCACAAACAATGCCTCAACATGTCAATTATCTTAGTATAATGTATAATTTTTCTCGGCCTTTTTAGATACTTGATTTGAGAACATTCCTATTCTGAATAATGGGGCATAATAATGTAAAGTTTATGCCCAGAAACTTGTAATGTGCAGTCCTAAATTTTAATCCCACAACAGTGCTGGGGAATCTAAATGTATCGTTGAATAACTGTGGATTGCAATTAGTTCCAGTAATGGTGACCATGAGACTAGTAAACTGTTATAAAGATTAACTCTCTATTCTCTAATATCCTTCAGTAAATGAAAAGATATACTGGCATTGGAGGCGGTGCAGAGGAGGGTCACCATGTTGATTCCAGATATAAGGGGGTTAGACTATGGGGAAAGATTGAGTTGCCTGGGACTGTACTCACTGGAATTCAGAAGAATGAGAGGAGATTTGATAGAAACATATAAAATTATGAAAGGGATAGATAAGATAGAGGTAGGGAAGTTGTTTCCACTGGTAGGTGTGACTAGAACTAGGGGACATAGCCTCAAGATTCAGGGTAGTAGATTTAGATTTAGGATGGAGATGAGGAGGAACTACTTTTCCCAAAAAGTGGTGTATTTGTGGAATGCTCTGCCCAATAAAGCAGTGGAGGTTACCTCAGTAAATATATTTAAGACAAGGTTGGATAGATTTTTACATAGTAGGGAAATTAAGGGTTATGGGAAAAGGGCAGGCAGTTGAAGAAAAAGCTTTTATAGATATGTAAAAAGGAAAAGACTGATAAAGACAAATGTAGGTCCCCTGCAAACAGAAACAGGTGAATTGATTATGGGGAGCAAGGACATGGCAGACCAATTGAATAATTACTTTGGTTCTGTCTTCACTAAGGAGGACATAAATAATCTTCCAGAAATAGTAAGGGACAGAGGGTCCAGTGAGATGGAGGAACTGAGCGAAATACATGTTAGTAGGGAAGTGGTGTTAGGTAAATTGAAGGGATTGAAGGCAGATAAATCCCCAGGGCCAGATGGTCTGCATCCCAGAGTGCTTAAGGAAGTGGCCCAAGAAATAGTGGATGCATTAGTGATAATTTTTCAAAACTCGTTAGATTCTGGACTAGTTCCTGAGGATTGGAGGGTGGCTAATGTAACCCCACTTTTTAAAAAAGGAGGGAGAGAGAAACTGGGGAATTATAGGCCGGTTAGCCTAACGTCGGTGGTGGGGAAACTGCTGGAGTCAGTTATCAAGGATGTGATAACAGCACATTTGGAAAGCGGTGAAATGATCGGACAAAGTCAGCATGGATTTGTGAAAGGAAAATCATGTCTGACGAATCTCATAGAATTTTTTGAGGATGTAACTAGTAGAGTGGATAGGGGAGAACCAGTGGATGTGGTATATTTGGATTTTCAAAAGGCTTTTGACAAGGTCCCACATAGGAGATTAGTGTGCAAACTTAAAGCACACGGTATTGGGGGTAAGGTATTGGTGTGGGTGGAGAATTGGTTAGCAGACAGGAAGCAAAGAGTGGGAATAAACGGGACCTTTTCAGAATGGCAGGCGGTGACTAGTGGGGTACCGCAAGGCTCAGTGCTGGGACCCCAGTTGTTTACAATATATATTAATGACTTGGATGAGGGAATTAAATGCAGCATCTCCAAGTTTGCGGATGACACGAAGCTGGGTGGCAGTGTTAGCAGTGAGGAGGATGCTAAGAGGATGCAGGGTGACTTGGATAGGTTGGGTGAGTGGGCAAACTCATGGCAGATGCAATTTAATGTGGATAAATGTGAAGTTATCCACTTTGGTGGCAAAAATAGGAAAACAGATTATTATCTGAATGGTGGCCGATTAGGAAAAGGGGAGGTGCAACGAGACCTGGGTGTCATTATACACCAGTCATTGAAAGTGGGCATGCAGGTACAGCAGGCGGTGAAAAAGGCGAACGGTATGCTGGCATTTATAGCGAGAGGATTCGAGTACAGGAGCAGGGAGGTACTACTGCAGTTGTACAAGGCCTTGGTGAGACCACACCTGGAGTATTGTGTGCAGTTTTGGTCCCCTAATCTGAGGAAAGACATCTTTGCCATAGAGGGAGTACAAAGAAGGTTCACCAGATTGATTCCTGGGATGGCAGGTCTTTCATATGAAGAAAGACTGGATGAACTGGGCTTGTACTCGTTGGAATTTAGAAGATTGAGGGGGGATCTGATTGAAACGTATAAGATCCTAAAGGGATTGGACAGGCTAGATGCGGGAAGATTGTTCCCGATGTTGGGGAGGTCTAGAACGAGGGGTCACAGTTTGAGGATAGAGGGGAAGCCTTTTAGGACCGAGGTTAGGAAAAACTTCTTCACACAGAGAGTGGTGAATCTGTGGAATTCTCTGCCACAGCAAACTGTTGAGGCCAGTTCATTAGCTATGTTTAAAAGGAAGTTAGATATGGCCCTTGTGGCTACAGGGGTCAGGGGGTATGGAGGGAAGGCTGGGTTCTGAGTTGGATGATCAGCCATGATCATAATAAATGGCGGTGCAGGCTCGAAGGGCCGAATGGCCTACTCCTGCACCTATTTTCTATGTTTCTATGTTTCTAAGATGAGTCCATGGCCAGCTCAGCCAAGATCTTGCTGAATGGCAGAACAGGCTCGACGGACCAGATGGCCGATTACTGCGCCTATTTCTTATGTTCTTCCGTTCTTATATTTTGATCTACTCATAACTAGCAACACATGGCAATATGGCTGAACATTGGTTGTCTCAAACCACAACCACAAAGTTTATTAGGGACAGGAAAAGATAGGATAAATAACTCACTTTTGAGCCAGGGAGCACATTTTCAGCTAACTGCAATGCCTAATCATTGACATCTGGAACATTATGCCTAAATAAAAGACTACATGATCCTGAAGCAGGTCGATGGAAGTAGGCAGTTTAAATGGTTTCAGCATGGATGAGATGGGCCAAAGGGCCTGTTTCTGTGTTCGTCTCTATTTGACTTAACCCTTGTGAAGAGCTATTAATGAAATTATGCACCATCCCAATTCCTGGAGCTGAACCATTGGAAAGACAGTCCCTTAAGAGAAAATGAGCTGATAGTGGACAGTGAAGGGTGAGTAGTATTTAGAATCCTCAGTATTGGCTCCAGACACCAACTGCAACCAACGCAAAATATGATGGAGGACCTCAGCAAGTCAGTCAGCATCTGTGGAGGAAAATAAGGCTATCAAAGTTTTATGAGGAGACGGCTTGACAATGAGGTTGAGAAGGAAAATAAATCAGTCATGATTGAATGGTGGAGCAGACTTGATGGGCCAAATGGCCTAATTCTACTCCTAAGCAACACACACAAAATGCTGGAGGAACACAGTGGCTCAGACAGCATCCATGGAAATGAATAAACAGTTGATATTTCATGTTGAGACCCTTTTTCGGGACTGGAAATGAAGGGGGACGATGACAGAGAAAAAGCCAGTAGGTAGGAAAAGTAAAGGGCTGGAGAGGAAGGGATCTGGTAGGAGAGGAAAGTGGAGAATAGGAGAAAGGGAAGGAGGAGGGCACCCAGGGGAAGGTAATAGGCAGGTGAGAAGAGATCAGAGGCCAGAGTGGGGAATAGAAGAAGAGGGGAGGGGGAGGGTTTCCCCACTCTGGACCTCCAGCATCTGAAGTATTTCTCGTGTTTATAATTCTACTCCTATAACTTATGGTCTCAAAGCAGTTTGCCATCCTGTCTTTAAAACTATAAAACTGTAACAACATTGAAAGCCTGGCACCAGCACGAGTCATCTGTTTATTCCATCTGGTTTCACCAGTGGTACCTTTCTACTTCTGATGTCTCAATATTTCCTCTTACTGCATAGAACATCAATCTAAAGAAATTCCCCAGACCCATTATCAATAACAGAATCACAATGACCACATCTAGTACCACGGGCAAAAGTTTAAATCTGCAGCCAATAAATAACCAAAAAAGAGACTTCCATTTTGATATATTATTTGCTACTGTAAGCATCCCCCCCATTGCAGGAAGCAATAGGGAAGTGCAACATTTCTTTATTTCTGCTGAGTTTACTGCTTCAGTATTATGACAAAGAAATCACATTGTCAGGTTATCACCTGTGAAGGCAGCAACTTCTAATTATTCCCATATTGATATTCTGAGGCCGATTCACAGTGACCATGGCAGGGAATCAAAGTACAACATAAAATTATATTCCCAATCTTTAGAATTTTCTTTGTGAAGATAAGTAAACTAATAACAATGGTTGAGTTCACATTGTGTAGAATAGCATGTGGTGCCTGATTGTATACTAATTGTATAATAATAAAAGATAGCAAAATAACAGCAAGTGCTTCTACAATATATCAACATTTTCCACCTCAACTACGGAGTGAAGCACTAAAACCTGGCAGGAAAACTCTAAATCTGCAGTTTAAAATTGCAAATCACTTTAATATATTATAAAATAACAAGCACCTACCAATGTGGTCTTTTGATATATTAACAGGCCAGAGTTTGTAGGGACAAAACTGCAACAAAATTAGTAATTGCTAAATTTGTGGGATTGTTACATTGACCATTGTATGTCTCAAGCAGGATTCTAGGGTCATTGGAGGAGGCTCTAAACAGTCCACGTTAAACACTTGATTGAATTCATCAGCGGAGGTTTGGGGATCACACAGGTTGAACTTAATCCCAGCATTGAAGTGAAGTTTTGGCCGGTGACGGAGACAAACCTTGACACCATTTTCAGAAGTAAGTGAGGGGCAGTGCTGGGCACAGCAATTAAACTGCTGCCTCATAGCTCCAGTGACCTGGGTTTAATCTGGACCTCCAGGGCTTCCCTTCTGGGGTCTGCATGTGTTGGCTGTGACAGTGTGAGTGTCTTCTGGCTGTTCCAATTTCATAGAAACATAGAAAACCTACAGCACAATACAGGCCCTTTGGCCCACAAAGCTGTGCTGAACATGTCCTTACCTTCCATGCCTCCAAGATATGCAGATTTATAGGTCAATGGGCCACTCTAAATTGCCCCTAATGTGTTGGTAAGCAGTGAAGTCTAAAGGAAGTTGGTGGTAATGTGGCGAGAATAAACAGAGATGAGCATAGGATTAGAGTAAAGTGGTTTCTTGATGGTTGGCATGGACTTGGTGGACTAAAAGCCTGTTTCCATGTAGTGTGACTCTGTCATTTTATGACTACTATCCTTCAAGATATCACTTATAACCGCTGCTGTTAACATCGCTTTTGGTCCTTGTTAAGCATCCATTCCATACACATTGTCATATTTGTGTGTGTGTGTCTAGTTCCAGAATACAGTGAAGAACATTGAAAAAAGGCAGGCCACTGTGAATTCTTCAACACTAATCTGTGATGCAGTGAAATTAATACTTTCATTTGAAAATGATGGCTGTTATCAGAACATCTTTCTAGAGGGTGTTGCAAGGCATCAAGCCCCAACTGTGTACTTGGTTGGGTACTGAAAACCTATGCCAAGGCTGGAGTGTCCAAGGACGTTTTCAAACTCTTATTGTTGTGGTCTGAAGTTCAACCATAGTGAAGTGCTGCAAGTGTTCAGTTCTCGCTATAATTAACTCCTACCTGAGCAAGGATCTGGGCACCCTACTCTTCACCTACATCCACAGTAGGTCTCCAATGGATACAATATCACTGGCTCTCCACTTTGTTTTGGAGCACAAAGACAGCAACAAAACAAATGTCAAGCAGTTTTTTAATCTATTACAGCTTGGCATTCAATATGATCAACCCCTCAGTTTTAATTCACCAACCTTCTAAATACGGGCATTTGTGTCTCCCGTTGCATCTGGATCCTTGACTTCCTCATCGGGGGACTACAGTCAGTGTGGGTTATTAATAAAATCTCCTCCTCACCAGCAATGAATACAAGTGCATCTCAAGGATGTGTGCTTAGCCCACTGCTCTACTCTCTCGACATAAATCACTGTTTATTAGAAGAATTAAGGGTAAGATCTCATTGAAAGCCATTGAATATTGAAAGGCTTAGAGAGTGGATATGGAGAGGATGTTTCCAGTAGAAGAGGATTCTAGGACGAGAGGGCACAGCCTCAGAATAGAAGGGTATGGAGATGAGAAAAATGGCGAATCTGTTGAATTCATTGCCACAGATGGCTGTGGAGGCCAAGTCATTGGGCACATTTAAATTGGAGGTTGATAGGTCCTTAATTAGTAAGGGTGTCAAAGGTTACAGTAAGAAGGCAGGAGAATGGGGTTGAGGGGAATCATAAATCAGCCGTGATGAAATGGTGAAACAGACTTGACGGGCCAAATGGCCTAATTCTTTCTTATGTCTCGTATCTTATGGTCTTAGGTTGGTAAATTCTCAGATGGCAATGAGGAGCCATACAGAAGTGAGATAGATTGGCTATTGAGTGGCATCACAACAACCTTGCACTCAATGTCGGCAAGACCAAAGAATGGTTTGTAAACTTCAAGAAGAGGAAGTTGAGAGAATACACACCTGTACTCTTTGAAGGGTCAGCAGTGGAATGGTTGAGCAGCTTTAAGTTCCCGGGTGTCAACATATCCAAGGATCTGTCCTGGGCTCTACATAGTAATGCAATCACAAAGAGGACATGCTTTCACAAAGAGGAGCTTTTGTATGTCATCAAAAACCTGCAAAATTCTATAGATGTACAGTGGAGAGCATTCGGACAGGTTGCCTCACATGCTGATATGCAGGCCGCAGTGCACAGGATTATAGATGCAGGGTTATAGATCAATTGTTTCCATCACGGGGGCGGGGGGGGCGCGTAAGCCTCCCCCACAGGTAGGACATCTTCAAGATGATGCCTCAGGAAGCTGACACACACTGTTAAGGATCCCCACAATCTGGGCCATGCCCTCTTGTCATTATTCTATACAGTGAGGAGGTACTGGACATGAAGATCCTCCGTTAATGATTCAGAAACAGCATCTTCCTCTCTGTCATCAGATTTCTGAATGGCCCATGAACCCATGAAGGTTACTTCCTTATTCCTTTATTTTGCACTTTTTACTTATTCGGAGTGACTTTACGTCTATTGCACTCTTCTGCTGTCAAAAGCAAGGAATTTCACATCATAAAAGATTGTGATACTATAACTGATTCTGAATGCTATTTATGTCTAGATTTACATATTGATCTACCGATTCATAATTGATATATCGATGAACCATAATAAGATCTTTCAGAAAGATATCAAGACATTGTATGGCAATTCATTGCATGTGTGCACTTAAAATGAGCACGTGAACACTTTGCAAGTGTCAGTCAAGTGTTTTGCTCATTGGCAAGTGCTAGGTACCGGAAATTTAAGAAATTCTGCACACAGTGCTAAACTGAACCAGCGCTAATGGACCTTTTAAATGTCAGTAATCACTGAATATAAGAAGCAGGAACCCTGATTCAGCAATATAATTCATTCGTTATGTGCCATATCGTGTGGCATCACAATCGTGGTCTTTCCATGATGGTTGTTCTAGGCAAATTTTTCCGCAGAAGTGGTTTACCATTGTTTTCTTTCGGGCAGTGTCTTTACAAAAGAGGTGAGCCCACCCATTATCAATACTCTTCAGAGATTGTCTACCTGACAACTGTGGTCGCATAGCCAGGACTTGTGATATGCACCAGCTGCTCATATGACCATCTATCACCGGCTCCATGGCTTCATGTGACCCTGATCAGATCAGGGAGGTAAAACAGGTGCTGCACCATGCCCAAGGGTGACCTGCAGGCTAGTGGAGGGAAGGAGCACCTTACACCTCCTTTGGTGGAGACGTAGCTCCACCCTGCCACCCTAATATCTGAAGTATCAGCATTGTAGGTCTCATAATCTTGATAGATGAGAGGGAAATCCACAGGAACATCCAGAAACTCTCAGAAGCTGATATGAAGCTCCGGTGGGAAAAAATGGCCAGAGGGCATAATCCCACTCTGTTCACAGTTCCAGAAAAAGCTGTTCAGATGCACCCCAGGTTAGTGGACTTGTGCATACCTCACAGTTACAATATTTAATCGATGTTACATCACTTACACTCCCAGCTATGTATCTCACGTTCCACACACACTTACAGCATTCAACTATCAGATCATCACCATCTACTAACCAACCTTCTTCTCCCACTGGGGGGCCATGTCTGTTAAGAGAGACTGGAGCCAGAGATACATTCGTTAGAAGAATTGCTGCCAATGATGCTGGTGTACAGCACTAATGGTAACGGCGTTTTCAAGCCAAGTTCTTCTTCTCACATCCCACCTTCTATTCATCCAACAATCATTCAGATGCATCCTCTTTCCTGCCGCTCCCCAACATTATGACCTTAATTTGTGCCTTTCCTATTTCAGAAACACCAGAGTTACTGTTTAAAAAGGTCTGTTAGCAATGCAGAAGAACTAGAAAAGACAAGACCACATCTGTGCTCGCCTATACCAGATTTTGATGAAAGATCTGTGATGCTTATTTCATTTGTTATTATTAGGACCGTAAACTTTCAAAGTCTTGCCCATCTGAACATTATAATTATACCTGCCTTTAACACCTCCTCTCACAGCTTATTTCAGATATTCACCACCCTCTGTGTGAAAAACTTACCCATCAGATATACAGCTTAGCCCTTAATGAATTTCTAGTCCAAGGTCTGTTGCCTGCAACTTAATTTATATATCAATATCAGTCCTATGCATGCTGACTGCTTTGTCAGGCAATATCTCCGTTTTTAAATTCCCTAGCTCGATGATTACATTCTCCATATATTTTGCTGTCCTTTCATTGTAACCTTCCTCAATTCTAAATACCTTTGTGAACTTCTGTTCCAGAAGGTACAGTGCCTATAAAACGTATTCACTCCCTTTGGAAGTTATTGTGTTTTATTGTTTTACAACATTGAATCACTGTGAATTTAATTTGGACTTTTTTGACACTGATCAACAGAAAAAGACTCTTTTGTGTCAAAGTGAAATCAGGTCTTTACAAAATGATCAAAATTAATTACAAATATAAAACACAAAATAACTGATTGTATTTGTATTCACCCTCTTCAAGTCATTATTTAATAAATGCACCTTTGGCAGCAATTAAGCCTTGATTCTGTGTGGATTGGTCTCCTTCAGCTTTGCACATCTGTATGCTGCGATTTTTTTCCCCATTCTTCTTTACGAAACTGCTCAAGCTCTGTCAGATGGCATGGGGATCATGCGTGAACAGCACTTTTCAACTCCAGCCACAAATTCTCAATTAGATTGAGGTCTGAACTCTAACTTGGCCACTCAAGAACATTAACTTTGTTGTTTTTAAGTCATTCCTGTGTAGTTTTGGCTTTATGTTTGGGGTCATTATCTTGCTGGAAAACAAATCTTCTCCCTAGTCCCAGTTCTCTTGCAAACTGCATCAGGATTTCCCTGTATTTTGCTGCAGTCAGTTTACCCCCTACCTTCACAAGCTTTCCAGGGCCTACTGCAGTGAAGGATCTCCATAGCATGACGCAGCCACCACCATGCTTCATGGTAGGGATGGTGTGTTTTGATGATGTGCAGTGTTTGGCTTATGCCAAACATAGCATTTTGTCTGGCAGCCAAAAAGCTCAATTTTGGTTTCATCAGACCATAGAACCTTCTTCCAGGTGACTTCAGTCTCCCACATGCCTTCTGGCAAACTCTAGCCGAGATTTCATGTGGGTTTATTTTTTCAATAGTGGCTTTCTCTTTCCCACTCTCCTATAGAACTGTGACTGGTGAAGCACCCAGGCAACAGTTGTTCCATGTGCAGTCTCTGCCACTTCAGCCACTAAAGCTTGTGACTTCTCCAGAAATGGCATAGGTCTCTTGGCCCCCCTCACTGGTTGCTTACTTGCACGGTCACTCAGTTTTTTCAGATTTACAATCAATTATTTTATGTTTTATATTTGTAATTAATTTAGATCACTTTGTAGAGCTCTGTTTTCACTTTGACACAAAAGTGTCTTTTTCTTTTGATCGGTGTCAAACAAATACAAATTAAATCCACTGTGATTCATTGCTGTAAAACAGCAAAACATGAAAACTTTCAAGAGGGGTGAATACTTTTTATAAGCACTGTAAATTCTGAATTTTTTTTCCACAATTGGCAGCTATGTTACTTGTTGCTTACAATATATATTAATGACTTAGATGAGGGAATTAAATGCAGCATCTCCATGTTTGCGGATGACACGAAGCTGGGCGGCAGTGTTATCTGTGAGGAGGATGCTAAGAGGATGCAGGGTGACTTGGATAGGTTAGGTGAGTGGGCAAATTCATGGCAGATGCAATTTAATGTGGATAAATGTGAGGTTATCCACTTTGGTGGCAAAAACAGGAAAACAGATTAGGAAGGGGAGGTGCAACGAGACCTGGGTGTCATTATACACCAGTCATTGAAAGTAGGCATGCAGGTACAGAGTGGTGAAAAAGGCGAATGGTATGCTGGCATTCATAGCAAGAGGATTCGAGTACAGGAGCAGGGAGGTACTCCTGCAGTTGTACAAGGCCTTGGTGAGACACACCTGGAGAATTGTGTGAAGTTTTGGTCCCCTAATCTGAGGAAAGACATCCTTGCCATAGAGGGAGTACAAAGAAGGTTCACCAGATTGATTCCTGGGATGGCAGGACTTTCATATGATGAAAGACTGGATCGACTAGGCTTATACTCATTGGAATTTAGATGATTGAGGGGGGATCTTATTGAAACATATAAAATCTTAAAGGGATTGGACAGGCTAGATGCAGGAAGATTGTTCCCGATGTTGGGGAAGTCCAGAACGAGGGGTCATAGTTTGAGAATAAAGGGGAAGCCTTTTAGGACCGAGATTAGGAAAAATTTCTTCACACAGAGAGTGGTGAATCTGTGGAATTCTCTGCCACAGGAAACAGTTGAGGCCAGTTCATTGGCTATATTTAAGAGGGAGTTAGATATGGCCCTTGTGGCTAAAGGGATCAGGGGGTATGGAGGGAAGCCTGGTACAGGGTTCTGAGTTGGATGATCAGCCATGATCATACTGAATGGCAGTGCAGGCTCGAAGGGCCAAATGGCCTACTCCTGCACCCAGCTTCTATGTTTCTATGTTTTTAGTTGTCAAGGCCCTAAATTCTGATATTCTCCCAGTCTCTCTTTTTCTAAAGTTTCTTCATGATACCTATTTCTCTGGTTCAGAGATAGACTTTTTGATTGATAGCACAGCTGTCCTGCAGAGTTTTGCTCCATTAAAGGTGCCATATGCTGTCTATGTGCTGCTTTCAGTTGTCTTATTATTTTAATTCTTCACTATTCCATTAGCACTGTTGATTCAACTGCAGTTCTATTTAATAAGGTAGAATAGTGATGTTGGCTGAAATATTCTGACTTTAGTTTATGTTTGAATGGAAGTGTTGAGTTTATAGAACATAGAATGTTGATCAGCATAAAATGGTACAGGCCCTTCAGCTCACGATGTTGTGCCAAAACAATTCAATCAGTAATCAAATGACCAACTAAACTAATATCTTCTGCCTACACGGTGTCCATATCCTTCCATTTTCCTCACATTCGTGCCTAACTAAATATCTCTTAAAAGTTCCTCACGTACCACTTCTACAACCTACTACAACAAGGTAAATCTAACACTTTGAGTCTTTCATTTTTCTTTCATCCATTTGCCTACCTAAGCATTTCTTAAATGTTCCTAATGTACTTGCCTTTACCAATACCCCTGGCAGCATGATCTATGCACCCACCATTCAATATGTAAAATCCTACCTCTGACATTACTCCTATACTTTCCACCAATCTCCTTAAAGTTATGCCATCTTGCATTTACACCCTGAAAAAGTCACTGGTTGTCCATTTTATCTATGCCTCTTATTATTTTATACACTTCTATCAAGTCACCTCTCATCCTCCTCTGCTCCAAAGAGAAAGGCCCTAGCTTTCCGCAAAAGATATACTCTCTAATCCAGGCAGCATCTTGGTAAAACTCTTTTGCACCTGCTGTAAACCTTCTACATCCTTCCTATAATGATGTGACCAGAAATGAGCACTGTACTCCAAATGTGGTCTAATAAAAGTTTTATAGAGCTTATAGATTACATCAGTAATGTTAAAAATAGAGAAGGCAGCAAATAATCCAAGAAATTCAGAACTGGAATGGAAAATGGTAATTTGAGATGAGTTCAGTATGAAGCCCTTATGTGAGAGAGTAAAGTTCCATATTTAGCAGTGATGGTTTATACAACCTCTGATGGTTAAATGTTGCATTCCTACACTGTCACCATGAGACTGCACTACACGACTCCAATGTTCTTGCTGACTCGAACAAAGGCATTCACATTTCCAGGTCATTAATGCACTTGTGAAATGGAGAACATTGATTACAAATAACTCTGTCTGCATGTAATCAATGGAAGTTTGATCAAAGGCTAATTTTCCTGGTATAAATCATCTTCGCATCAATGAGGCACTCTTGCTAATACACCTTTATTGATCGTCCTTAAACTTGATGCACTAATGCTGAGGAAATGGCTTAAAATGGAGCATTGTCGCCGTGTACTGGATCTGTTTTACAGACCACAGTTGATTTACAAGCAATTTGTAACTAGTACACTGATGCATTTATTGTTATTAATCAGGGAACGCATGATGGCCAACGAGTCTAACATTTTGATCCGGACAGCCGATACTGATGAATATTTGCATAAAATTGCAGTAATATCCACGCAGTAACATAATTAAATAGTCTAACTGGCACTTCTTCTTTGGTTTGTTAAAGAGGGATGACTGTCTATCCTGTTAACCTGTTTCCAGATACTCTGAGGAAGACACTATGGTTTCAGCTTTGTTATCAACATTAGAGTTTGACTGCAAAACCCTGCAGAAAGGGGTTAATGCAATAAATAAAAAAATGCTGAGAACAGGATTCAATGCAGTGTATGAGAAGCCCTGATCATATTTTACCTGGCATGGCCAGCACCATATAATTTCATATAACAAAACTGTTCTAAAATATCTATGATTTTCATATATTTAGAATGAATTGGAAATTTCTAATGCAAAATTAAATATTATTTAATGGTGCAATGAATGAAAATGGGAATATTAGATATACAGAGTTAAAAAGAAGTTCCAAACTTCTAGAAATAATAAGAACGACATGCAACTTTACAGCAAGTTATTGACAAAATGTTTTTTGAGGCAAAGCTACCCCTCCACCCACTTTTTTATTTCCAGCGTCTTCCCCCTTCCTTCATTCATTGTGCTGAAGAAGGCTCTCAGTGCAAAATGTCGACTGTTCATTAATTTCCACAGATGTTGCCTAACCTGCTGAGTCCTTCCAGCATTTTGTGTGTGTTGCTTTAGACTTCCAGTATCTGCAGACTTTTTCGTCTTTATTCTTTGAGACAATCTAATGTGTGGCAATACAAACAACCCTTCTGAGTTTTGTGAAAGTTCTTTATTTTAATTAATCCAGAATTTGGCTGGAGCAACAAAGCATCTATCCTTGACTATTACCTAAGCGTCCTCTTAGTTTGGACAGATCTGCTTGTGCGAACCTCCAGAATGAAATAGGTCCAGACTTCAAAACTGGAAATGCAGGAAGTACTCTGTAGGTGGGGCAGGATCTGTGGAGAGAATAATAGAGTTAACATCTGACCTAATGTGAGGACCTGAATAGTGAATGGAGTGCCTAGCAATCATAAGTCCCACACAAACATTTTGATTGTTGGTGGGCTAGACTGGCTAAACTGGCTGTCAAACTGTCAAACAATTTGGACATATACGAATTTCTCAGGCACTCATAACGTTCAACGATGATTTAAAAATTAAACTTAAGGTTTAAAGATTAAAGGCAAGTAAATTTAAACACTTAAGATATTAATATAGTTACAAATATGTGCATACAAATTGGAAATATTGTAGGCTACTCAACACCTGAGCCTGCTAGACATTCATGGTTGACATGCCTGCAACCACATCACCATATTCCTTTGTGATTGTAGTAATATTTCACCCCATTTCTTTTCTACCTGTCTTAAAAATATTCAAACACTATGTCTGGTATACTTTGAGAAATAGTTCCAATGGCATATGATGCTTTGTGGGAGAAAAAAATGCCCTGTTTCTTTCTCTCTAGTCTCAGATCTCCTCTTGTTCTTCTAACATCCAGCAGATGAAATCCAAAAGTAGAATTTTATCTATCACTTTTCTTCCTCATTTGCAAGCACTCCTCTCCACTGAACTGAAATGAAAACTGTGTTTGGGTTCAGTTATACCTGAACTGATATTTTGTGCAATGGGCAAATTTGCTAGCAGAACCTTTGGGAATTATTAGGGAAGAGATGGCATGATGAGAGCAACTAGCTCTGAAAACATTTGGGATTTTTAGCTTTTTTGATGAAATTTCAGGGCATTCGTCTGGAGGATATGGGCATCTCTGGTAAAGCAGCATTTATTGACCAGACCTCTCTGCTGAAGAAGATGGCTGTAAGATACTTTGTGCAACTGCCCAGTCCTTCAGATGAGGCTACTCTTGCTTAAAAGCTGATTGCACCACCATCACAACCTGGTATGGAAGTTGTCCTGTCCAAGACCGGAAGAAGCTGCAGAAGATCGTGAACACGGCGCAGCACATCACACAAACCAATCTTCCGTCCTTGGACTCACTTTACACCGCACGCTGTCAGAGCAGTGCTGCCAGGACATGACCCACCCAGCCAACACACATTTCGTCCCTCTTCCCTCCGGGAGAAGGCTCAGGAGCTTGAAGACTCGTACGGCCAGATTTGGGAACAGCTTCTTTCCAACTGTGATAAGACTGCTGAACAGATCCCGATCCGGATCTGGGCCATACCCTCCAAATATCCGGACCTGCCTCTCGGTTTTTTGCACTACCTTACTTTCCATTTTTCTATTTAATATTTATGACTTATAATTTAAATTTTTAATATTTGTAATCCAGGGAGCGGGAAGCGCAGAATCAAATATCGCTATGATGATTGTACATTCTAGTATCAATTGTTTGACAACAATAAAGTATAAGGTATAAGTATATTAGCCTGCTCAAGAAACTCTGGTGGAAAGTAGCAGGCAGGATGGACTGGTGGTAGAGGGAGGGGTATTTAGGCTGGAGGATGGGATGAAAATAAAATGGATTTATTTGTATTCATTGGCATTGAGTTTCATCCAGGCAAATTGAGAGTGTTCCATCACAACCTCACTAAATGTAAAAGGACTGAAAATGTTAGTTAGGCTCTCTCTAATGGCATGGCCTTATTATGGTAATATACTCAATAAGGATATATTTACCCCTTATGAATCTAAGTTTGTGTGATGTCCAGGTTCTTTTGCCTCTCGGCATCATCTGCCTTATTACCTGAAGAATTTTTATCACCAATGCACATTCCTATTTCTGACTTTGTGTAACAGAGAGAGAAAGTTATGAATGAAGTGGCTACAAATGTTAATGGCTAGGTCATTGCCTTTAGTTCTCTTGGTGCTGGGAGATATGAAACTCTACCAACCACCAGCATTCGCTGCTTTAGGGCAGATCCCTATTGTTTTCCATTTTACCAAAGTTCCTCAATGCAACAATTGGTCATATACTTTCTTGACATCAATGACAACTGCTCACAGCTTGCCTCTGAAATTTGGCTCTCTCATCGGGACCCAGATTCAGTTTATGGATGGTAAGTGCAACTTGGAAGTACTGTCGGCAGCACTTTCTCTCAATAGACTGCTGCTAATGGTGGACAGAAGATGCAGTAAATAGCCAGACTGAATTAATCATGAACTTTATGAACAGAACGTATCTGGACATTTTTTTCCCGTTGTTGGATAGATGTGCACCTTGAGGCTAGACTGGAACAGCTTTTATTAGAATTGCAGTGAAGTCTTTAACTCAAAATCTCAATACTATGGTCTCAGCATGGAGAACACAGTCTTTCTAGGATCCTGTGCCTTCAGCATTTTTTATGTTATATGGAAATAATCAGATTGGCTGAAAACTAATGTTTATAGAGCTGCTACCTTCCTTTGTTTAATTTTCCATCATGTTCATGTCTGAATGTAGAAGATAACAGGATTTGAACCTGACAAGTTATGGGATTGCTTTGTCCCATGCATAGTGTATTGTTTTCTCTTTTTATGTAATATTGTGCAGAATCTCATTTTTGCCACATCTATGTTACTCTTAGCATATTCTTCTACACTGGACCATGGCCAGTTTCCTGGGTTGATGATAGTGGCAGAATGAGGAGTTTGCTAAGGCACCGGATTCTGTAGCTGCTAATGGCCCATTAAATCTTATTTTGCCCGATGCTCTATGGAGCTATGTTCACTTCCGTCTGATTTGAGTTCTCTCCGTGAATATATGGGTTTCCTCTAAGTGCTTTAGTTACCACGCATACCCCAAAAATGCATTGACTACTGTAAATTGCCCTTTGGAAGTTAGTAATAACAACACTCAAAAGGGGATTTGATGGGCATATATAGGAAAGAATACATTACAAGGGCACAGGAGAAAATGGAACTAATATGATTGCTTTCCCAGGAGCTGCCATAAAGCCAATTGGCCAAATAGCTCATTCTTAACTTGCTATATCTGTTCTGAATTTAACTTTGGTGGTGCCAAATGGAAGGTAGCAGTGCAAAGATTATACACCACCACAGGGATCACTGCAAGCGGATCGAGCAGCCACAGAGAGGTCATTAAGGATGAGGTCCTGTACACCCTGTCCTTGCATTTATTCTCTCACCACCTACTGCTATTCCAGCTGTGTCCTTAGGGTCTTCTCCAGCCAGTTACCAAGCCATCACCTGTGCTGCACATTGAAGACCCTACTACAGTCCATTCATAGCTTCACTGCATTTTCAAGTGGAAAGATGCTGTGCGCTAATCAATTCATTACCAATACTGGCATTACCAACAGTTGATGTTGAAAAATCCCAGTGCCTCTCCCTACCTTCAGTATATCAATTTACCAAATCTCTACTCAGTCAACGGGATAGAACATAACTAAGAATAGTGATGAAAGAGTCTGAGCTATCATTTGGAGGAGATGTTACCTCTACATGAATATATCAGGTGGTTGCTTGACTAGTCTATGAAACAGTTGTCTCTCTTTTGGCATTTGCCTGTGGGAGCTGCTCAGGAGAGATGATATGATGCTAGTGCAGAGTGGTGAGGCATCCATGCTGGTGTTGGTGCTGCCCTCTAGTGTCCACTCAGTGGAAGACAAGCTGGATTGCTTCGTCTGCAGACTGCTGTGGCTTATTCCTGAAAACAACATCCATGGACTCAGGGACTCGGACTACATTATACTTTTTGTGTGACTGTATGTTTAATGCTGTCTTATAGGTGTTATATGTGCCTTGTGCTGTGATGACTGTTGATAAAATATTTTGCACCTTGGTCCTGGAGGAACACTGTGTCATTGGGCTGTATTCATGGGTATTCCTGTACTGTATGGTTGACTACCAATTCACCTTGAACATGAACAAATCCCCAGGTGTCAGGGAGTAGCAATTTGCAGGGTCAACTTGGCTGTACCTAGTCACGTCAAAGTCAGGTTCCTGGATTGATGTGTGGGGTAGTTCATTCAGTTTTATTCTTCTTGCACATCATCACTGGTGCAGCCAACTGGTTTTAGAAGTTACATAATTAATTAAATGGAGATCCTTTATTGGAGACCTGTGTGCACTCAAGGTGTTTCAATTGATTGTAGTAAAAATACATCTGTATCTGGAAGGTCCAACTCTGGTGAGAGAGTACCCTGGCAAAAACTACACCATGAAGACAAAAGAACATTCCAAGAAACTCTGCAAAAAGGTTATTAAAAAGCACAAGTCAGCAGATGGATACAAGAAAATATCCAAGTCACTGAATATCCCTTGGAGTACAGTTAAGTCAATCATCAAGAAATGGAAAGAATATGGCACAGCTGTAAATCTGCCTAGAGCAGGTTGTTCTCAAAAATTGAGTGACCATGCAAGATGGGACTATTGAGGGAGGCCACCAAGAGACCTGTGACAACTCTTCAGGAGTTACAAGATTCAATGGCTGAGATGGGAGAGACTGTGCACACAACAACTGTTGCCCAGTCACAGCTTTATGGGACAGTGGCAAAGAGAAAACCAGTGTTGCAAAGAAATACATATGAAATCTCAGCTAGAGTTTGCCAGAAGGCATGTGGAAGACTCTGAAGTCAGATGAAAGAAGGTTCTATGGTCTGATGAAACCCAGATTGAGCTTTTTAGCCATCAGACTAAATGCTATGTTTGGCATAAGCCAAACACCACACATAATCAAAAACACACCTTCCATACCATGAAGCATGGTGGCGGCTGCATCATGCTGTGGGGGTGTTTCACTGCAGCAGGCCCTGGAAGGCTTGTGAAGCTAGCGGGTAAAATGAATGCAGCAAAGTACAGGGAAACCCTAGAGGAAAACCTGATGCTGTCTGCAAGAGAACTGCAACTTAGGAGAAGATTTGTTTTCTAGCAAGACAATAACCACAAGCATAAAGCCAAAATTACAAAGAAATGACTTAAAACAATAAAGTTAATTTCCTGGAGTGGCCAAATCAGAGTCCAGACCTCAATCCAACTGAGAATTTGTGGCTGGACTTGAAAAGGGCTGTTCAGTCACGATCCCCAGGCAATCTGACAGAGCTTGAGCAGTTTTGTAAAGAAGAATGGGGGAAAATTGCGGTGTCCAAACGTGCAAAGCTGATAGAGACCTATCCACACAGAATCAAGGCTGAAATTACTGCCAAAGGTGCATCTACTAAATACTGACTTGAAGGGGGTGAATATAAATGCAATCAATTATTTTGTGTTTTATATTTGTAATTAATTTGGATCACTTTGTAGAGATCTGCTTTCACTTTGACAAGAAAGCATTTTTCTGCTGATCTGTGTCAAAAAAGCCAAATTAAATCCATTGTGATTCAATGTCGCAAAACAACAGAACATGAAGATTTCCAAGGGAGGTGAATACTTTTTATAGGGACTGTATATTGTCCTGAAAAAGGGCTATAAGTGTACACCATATGTTATGTTCTAAAGATTCAGGTTCAAATGGTATGAAATATCAGTCAGTGAGATTGGGACAGTTAATGCGTGATGTCTAGGCACTGACTCTGTATTCATTGTCTCAGGTTATTCAACACAGATGTCTAAGTGTAGAGAAATGCAGATTTTTCTGCTTGCTTAAATATAGAGTCGGTGATAAAGTCCAATTATTATAGACGTTGCCACTGTCTGGGAGCTGCTTGCTGGTATTGGTTCCTGCATCTAATTTATAGAGAAAATTGTTTCAGTGATGGATATTCTTAAGAATCCGGAACAAAAGCGTTGAAATAATAATATAATCTAATTACCTTCAAATAGAAGTAGTAAGAGAGTTGATCATCTGTTCTGGATTTCTATAATATTACTCAGTCTCTTCCAAGGAACTAATTATCCTTTCATTTGCACACCAAACTGTCAGATAACAATCGGTTCATATTGTGAATCAATTCCACCAGCTTACCATCAGAATCTGTACAAGTTATTAATCAAATTAATCATCTATTGCCAAAGATCCAGAAACTCAGACAAAATTATTAAGTTAGAAAATGAAACAGTTTTTTAATAACCATAAAAATATGAGTATGAAACTCAATTCTTAGGGTCACAAAATTTCAATGGTCCATCATACATCCATTATATGCATGGTCAGTGAATTGTTGTTCAGTCCGTGGCCTCACTGAAGTTGAACTTCACTTCTAAATTTTAAAGAACTTTGCACTGATTAGTTGTCAAATATATTTCACATTACAATCGTTTGTCTTGATTGTATAACCTTATGCTTATGCACTGAATTGATTGTTTTATCTTCCTATGTGATGATGCTATCAAACTGAGAAATAAATATATTTTTACAAACTTGAGGGTGACATGTGATGCAGCTACAGGGACCTGAGGTTAATCCTAATCTCTGGCTGTCTGTGTGGAGTGTGCATGTTTTCTGTGTGGGTTTTCACTGGGTGCTCTGCTTTCATTCCATATCTCAAATATATCCTTGTAATTTATTTAGCAACTGTAAATTACCTCTTGGTGTAGGTAAGAGGCAAAAATAATTTAAAAGGAATTGATGTCCATGCAGAAGTTAAGTTACAGGACCGCAGGGAGATCTAGAGGGGAGAATGAGAATCAGGGCACTTTGCTGTGCTTGGAGATAGCATGGACTAGCTGCCAGTTCCTGAACTTATGTGGAACTCATCAATTTTATCACCTTCTCTACCAACTTTCACCCTACCTTCAAATTCATTTTGACCATTTCTGGCGCTTTTTGACCTATTCTGGATCTCTTTGTCTGCATGTCTGGAGATAGCCTATCCAACGATATCTACAATTAGGAAGAGGGAAGGTGCCAGAGTTAAAATGTGAGGGAAGGGGAAGAAGGATGATTAGAAGGTTGACAGATGAAGCCAGGTGAGTTGCAAAGATAAAGAACTGGAGGAGTAGGAATCTGATAGGAAAGGAGAGTAAACCATAGGAGAAAGGGAAGGAGGAGAGGACCCAGGGGAAGGTGATGGGCGGGAGAGAAGAGGCAGGAGGCTGGAATAGGGAATAGAAGAGGTGAGGGGGAGGGAAAATATTTTTTTACCAGAAGGAGAAATTGATATTCATGCCATCAGGTTGGAGGCTACCCAGACTATAAGATGTCGCTCGTCCACCCTGAGGGCTGCCTCTTCTTGACACAAGAGGAGACCATGGACCGACATGTCAGAACAGGAGTGGAAACTGGATTAAAAATATTTGGCCTCAGGAAGTTCCAGCCTCACCTACCTTGATTACAACTCCTTCCAACCTGTCTCCTATAAGATCACCTTTTCTTTCTCACAGTTTCTCTATCGCTGCCACATGTTTTCAAGATGAACCTTTCCATTCCAGTGCTTCTTTTTCTAGAAAAAAGTCTTCCATAGCCAATAGAGCCAAACCATATTTTCCCCATTTCCTAGAAATCTGCTCTCGAGCTTCTCCCCCAAACAAAATAGATTGAATTCTCATTTACAAAACCACTGTTATCATCAAAAAAGTGATGACTGAGGAGTTTAATATCAAATATCAAATTCTACATCATCTTATATTTACGAAGATATATTTACAAAGAAATCTAGATTTAAAAACTACTTGGTTAATTGCTTACTTTAGCCTTAAGTAATTTTACTCACTAAGGAGTCCAATTAAGACAGCACATCCCTGAGACTGTATTTTTGATCATTTGTTTTCTTTCTATGATTGGTGCTTTAGTCATCTTAGCTTCTGTGGTGTAGTTGAAACTGGCCAATTTAGTATTTCTATCATTTTCTGTTTCCATTTCAGATTTCAACACCCACAATACTTTGCATCTTTTTTGTAATATAAAGCTATTTAGTGATGAAGGCAAGCATTTTAATGCAATGTTCCTGTGGGGAAAAAAAAGGTAGATGGAATATGGGAAAGAGTTTCTCTTGATTCAATTTCTTAATATCCAAAGAAAGAGCGACAATGCAATGTGCCCACCCTGATTCATTATGAATACATATTGTATTCAAAATGGTTTCTAAATCTCTTCATTATTGGTAATGACATAACAGATGAATACAGTGGTAAACCTTTGTGGTGAAATGTCAACAGAACAATGTTCTTAATAGTTTGTTTTGGTAGGATCAATAGCATCTTTAACCAACGGATTTTGCCTTGACCAAGCTGATTTGTGGAAAGCTGAATCTGCCAGAGGGTCAGGTGGAGGCAGATAGAATCACAGCATTAACGATATTTAGATAAATACCTGAAGGACTAAGAAGGCTCTGGGCAGTGTGCTAGAAAATGGGATTTGTATAGATAGGAACATAGTGGCCAGAGTGGACAAGACGGCCAAACAGCCTGTTTCATTTGTGATTCTATGACCAAACGCAACCTTCCATATTTCATTGGCAATTATTTGATACATCTATTTTTTTTGCCGGAACTTTTCTGAATTACCTGCTGTTACATTTATCATAATGTCTGGTAAGTAGCAAAGTTAATCAATAATATTTCCATCATTGTCAAATTCCATGAACCACTGAGCTGTGTAAACCATGTATTCTTGACACTGAACATAATTAGCACTGCTCTGTGAGAGAAAAAAGAAAACTAATGGGCTGTTGGTTTATGAAATATCATCCATTAAAAAATCTTTCACAGTACAGTAATGAGAAGACCATATGGTTTATAAATGATTCTTGCCTTTATGTATTCTGATGTATTAGAAGTGCAGTATTTGTTTTTTTAATGTAACATTATATGTTGATGAGAACAAAAATATAAATGTGGAAAATCCTAGCCCTCTTACCATTGTGTACCTAGAGACTACAGTATATGATAATCAGAGGTGAATTCTGCCACTTCAAATGCAGCTAAAGGAGGTTGAACCCAGGTCAGAGTGGAAGGAACCCCATTTCATTGAACTTTATACTTTATACTTTATTGTCGCCAGACAATTGGTACCAGAACATTCAATCATCACAGCGATGTTTGATTCTGCACTTCCCACTCCCTGGATTACAAATACTAAATAGTAAAAATAGTAAAAATTAGTAAATATTAAAACATTAAATTATAAATCATAAATAGAAAATAGAAAAATGGAAAGTAAGTGTGGTAAACCATGTACATATGTTGTAACTCGATTACCTGTCTGGACACACCCCTCTGCTGACTGCCCCTGTGGCTCCTCCCACAGAGTCCTGTATAAAGGTGTTCGCCTGCCCCTCCCCCTCAGTCCGGGGGCAGACACTCACTGCGGAGGTCATATTGTACGGCGAATAAAAGCCTTTCAGAATTTTTACCAAACCTCAGTCTTTTGGAGTAATTGAAGGTGCTTCAGTAAGGTAGTGCAAAAAAACCAAGAGGCAGGTCCGGATATTTGGAGGGTACTGCCCAGATCCGGGTCCGGATCCGTTCAGCAGTCTTGAATGGTCAGTCAGAACTTGAGTGGTCATTGGATTAGGTGACTGTTAAATGGACTTTTCTCTTTGAAAAAAGGAATAAGAGGGACTTGACATGTTACTATCCTTGTTTACCTGTACCAATCTAAACTGATATGCTTAATGTAACAGTAGTTTTGGAGCACTTTGCACACTGTGCTTTTCATCAAGACCAATGAAGAGTCTCAGGCTGAAACGTTGACTGCTTATTCCTCTCCTTAGACGCTGCCTCCCTCCAGCATCTTGTGTGTATCACTGGATTTCCAGCATCTGCAGAATCTCTTATGTTTAGAAGTTATTTTTTGTTTTCTTCCAACAGGTTGTTGTACTCTACTTTGAACCAAGCATCTTCAGGTGTATTCTTCTACGATGGGTTCGTCTTTTAGGCTTTGCCATTGTTTATGGAACAATAACTCTCAAGTTGTACAGGTACTGTCTTCCAGTATTTTGGCAATCACCTTCTCAGCTGCCATTATGTTTGTGCTTATTGATCTGCTGTCTGAATGTACATAATTTTCTACCAGTCTAATAAAGTCATAGAGACATATACTGTAATAAACAAATCCTTTGGCCCAACTGGTCCATGCCACTCAAGACACCCATTTCAATTAATCCCATTTGCTATATTTGACCCACATCCCTCTAAATATTTCCTCTTGTCTAAGCATATTTTAAATGTTAATACACCTTCCTCAACCACTTCTCCTGGCACCTCATTCCGACTATGTTCTGACTATCCTTTGGGTGAAAAAGTTGCCTGTCGTGTTCCTCATAAATCTTTCCCCCTCACCTTAAACTTATGTCCTATAGTTCTTGATTTGCCAACCCTAGGAAAAGGGCTGCACATTTACCCCATCTATGCCTTTCATGATATTATACACCTCATGATACTAGACTCTACCCCTATACTCTAAGGTTCAACCTGCTCAACTTCTCTCCATAACACTGTTCCTCGAGACCTGGCAACATCCTCGTAAATGCCCTTTGTAATCTTTCCAGCTTAATGACAACTTTCATTTAGCAAAGTGACCAAAGTATTTCAAATGCAGCCTCATAAATGTCTTGTATGGCTTGAACATAATATTCCAGTTTCTATTCTCAATGTCCTGACTCAAGGTACGTTTGCCAAGAGCCTTCTTCAATATTGTCTTCCTGCAGCATCACTTCCAGTAAATACCCTTATTAAATATTAAAATACAGTGGATTCCTGTTATTGGGACACATCGGGCCCAGTACATCTTGGCCCAATTAAGCGGCTGCCCCAGTTAGCTGAAGTTTCATGGAAATGGCTGAAAAGGTATAAAAAAACTATTTAACTGAGTGACAAATTATGTATTTAAATAAAATACAGAACAAGTTAGAACATTAACAATTCTACTAGAGTACTATAAAACTGTGTTTTAGTTCCTGATAGTTATCCATGGAAGAATTCATCCAATGTACTCTGCTGTGTTCTTTTGATTGATTGTAGATGAACAAAGTCAGCACTGACACCTAGTGTAGATAATGGACTGCCTTCATACAATGCTTTTGATGATTGTATCCTCCAAATCTTCATTTTCATTGTAACATTCAAGATGATTGTCAATACTTTCAAATTCTTGATCAATCCTAACCTCTTGAAGTAGTAAAATTGTTTCATTTGCCCTCTCAGCCATTTTCTGTCATCTCCTAGATTCAGTGTGTGAAACTACAGTGAGCAAAACAGTTCCGAATTGTCTTATTATTTATTCTTGCCAACTATCAGTGACAAAAATCACTACTTTTTGAACACAAACGCATGCAACTATGCTGTTTTAAAACTGTGCTGTAAGCACGGGGTAGTGTCTAATGACCACACATAGTTAGAACCTGTTCGGCAACAGTCTCCTACCCCAATTAAGAGGCATAGTGGCATAGAAATGAAGGCATCCTGGCTTTTTTTGCAGTTAGTTTTTGTTCTTTAAGAGTTGTTCCAAATAAGTGGCTATCCCGATTACCCAATGGCCCAATTAACTGGAATCCACTGTATATGTTACATGGCAGGTTGCAAAATTGGTATGCATTTTCATGTAATTATTTTCATTCCTAGGTCATAGCGAGGTGAAAGTTCCTGTTTGCAATCTGAAATTTTACATAGTACTTAGAAATTATGATTCCTATGTAGGTTAATTGCAAACATGTGGCTGTTACAGGCAGTGGTCTGCCCTAGAAGCTATAAATTACATTATTAATTATTAATAATAGTTCATTTATGTGTAATTTAGTGATTTAGAATAAAATGTTTAAAAACTAAGTTCTAAATGCGGAATCATTAGAGGAAATTAGCTCCCAGCATTCACACCAGCAATTACTGTTACATAATAAAGCTTGGCAAGGATGAGGATGTTACTCTGTGGCATTCTAGATTACTGCTCACTGGCACTATCTGACGTTACACTCTCCATCCTATCCTCACATCAAATGAGCACTCCCTTACCTGACTGTTCAGTTGCTCTTTAATACTGTGTTGGTTTGAGAGGTGACATCCGATTCCCCTCCCTATCATAAATACCCTCTTTGACTCACGTTCACTCTTCGCTACTCCCTACTCCATCCATTAACCCCTTCCCCCACCCTCCTCCCAGTAACCAAAGCTTGGGATTGACTCCCAATTATATCACTGAAGATTTTATTAAAATGATAAAATGGAAAGCTTATACTGGAAATTTTGATTTTGATCAACAGAGTAGATACTTGGTCAGCTACCTATTATATATCCATTCCCAGTTTCATTTCCAATGAAAAATGAAATTCAGGAATGCTTTGCAACAGACAATAAAATCAATATCCTTCCATTTGCATTTTCACCTAATAAATGGACAGCAGGGTAGCATAGCGTTTGGGATAATGCTGTTACAGCATCAGTGTCTTGGATTTAATTCTGCCTTATCTGCAAGGAGTTTGTACATTCTCCCTGTGACCGCATGGGTTTCCTCTGGGTACTCTGGTTTCCTCCCACATTCCAAGGATATACAGGTTAGCAGGTTAATTGGTCACATGGGTGTAATTAGGAGGCACAGGCTCACTGGGCCGGAAGGGCCTGTTACCGTGGTGTATCTCTAAATAAATAAAATGTTTTAAAACATCCCCAATTGTCCTTATTTTTTCATGTTACCTTCACCTGAAAGAACAAATCACTGACGTACAAAAAAAAGACTTTTCATGAGAAGCTTGCTGTTGCCAATATCCACTTAAAAATCATTACAAAATTGCAGACAGGCACTGTCATTAATTAAGAAGGCTAATAGAGTAGTGCTCTTTGCACTTGAAAATGACTATGCAAACACAGAGGTTATACCATATAAAATTGTGCTTTTGCTCCACTGGGAAAGCTGTGAGCAGTTTCAGGCTCTGCAACTGCCAGCTTTGGCAGCAAAGAGAACACAGGACACTGAGCTGCTGTCACACAGCTTCAGCAGCATAGTTCAATCCTAACCCCTGGTTCTCTCTATGTGCAGTTTGCACAACCTCTCTCTCTCTGACTATGTGGGTTCTTCTTCTTCTAGTAATGTTTAATGGCAGTTGGCAGATCAACATAAGGTGCACCTACTGAGCTGGAGTGTGGAGCAAAGAGTCAGGAAGTGCACCCACTTACTTTTAACCCCCCCCCCCGAATATCAACAAGTCAAGTGCTTTTCACAAGGTCAAAACACACATCTGAATTCATTATAATGGCGATGATATCCTACCAAGTTTTCCATTTTGCCCTAAAGATCTCAATTTAGCAATTAGATGTTTCCTTTGCACCTCATATGATCTGCATTCAAACAATATACGCTGCACCTTTTCCTGATAAGTGCACTCCCTACGAATGCTAGTATCATGTATATTAGTTCCAAACAAGGAATTACGCAGCCTAGTATGTTCAATATGGAAACATGTAAATATAACTTCTTCCCTTCCCTTCCATCTCCCCATTGAGCTCCCACCATTTTATAAATGCCGTCCTTTCCTTTCCTTATCCTAACTTTGCCACAGTGATTGAATCGACTTTTTAATTATGGTTTTCATCTCCCCTTTATGCAGAGGCACCACTATATTTGTATCCTTGTTTCTAGTAATTGATTTACTAGAAGGTCTGTCACTTTGTTTCCTTCAACCCCACCATGGGCAAGGATCCATAAGAAATGAATACAAAAGTCTAGGCCCTGTTGCCTCAACAGATTTTGTTCAACGTCTGGAAGAAGGTCTGGCCTACAATTTGAAATACCTGCTTCAATAGTTGCCAAAACCAAGAATGAATCAGAACACAGAGGTACCTAATGAGGGTGTACCTCTTCAACCCATTCCAAGGATGAAATAATGGCAGCCATCTCAGACAGGAATACTAATATTCTGTCTAATAATCTTAATAGTCACCTGAAACTTTGAAAAATAAATAGAGATGCCTGTGTGTATATATATCTTGATCTTTTCTTGAAGGCTTAAATCAACCACAGGCAAAGGGAAAAGCCACGGAGGAGTGTCAGAAAGGGGAAAACTGGGACCATATTGCACATTAAACAACCCAAGATCTTGAACCCATTAATTTCCCATCCACTCAAATCTGACGACCTTACGAATTAAACGCTCCCAACACTCTACTAACGTTGCCAATATTGGATGATGAACTTTATGTCTGCTTATGTTAAACTAATAAACCATTGCTAACTGTAACCTGTGTAGATATAAAGGCAATTCATCCATTTCTACCAGTAATGCTGAAATTGGGTATGATATAATAGCACCAAAACATAAGTCTCAATGCCTGAGCTTGAACTTTATCTAGGGGCTTTAAGACCACTGGTGAGGCTGGCCCAGAAGCAACACATCCATAATCAAAGACAGATCTGATTAAAGCAATATACATTGTTTTAAGAGACCTCCTACTTGCACTCCAATAAGCACCTAAGCACAATAAGGGTTATTTACATCTACCTTCCATTTTCACCTTGTGTCCATTTAGTATGTGGGTTAACTTCAGGTGCTCCAATTTCCCAAATCCCCAAAGTTCTGCAGCTTGATAGATAATTGGTTATTATAAATTGTCACTAGTATGTAGATGAGCTGTAGGACCTCGGGTGAAGGAGCTGGTCTAAAGTTCAAAGTAAATTTGTTATCAAAGTACATATTTTTCATCATATAGAACCCTGAGATTCATTGACTTCATTTTCTTGTGGGCATACTCAATAAATCCATAATAGAATATAGATGTGCAAATACAAAAAGAAAGAAATAATAATAAATAAATATGGAGAACATGAGATGAAGAATTGTTGAAAGCAGTCCTGACGAAGGGACTCGGCCCGAAACATCAACTATACCCTTTCCTATAGATGCTGCCTGGCCTGCTGTGTTCTACCTGCATTTTGTGTGTGTTGCTTGAATTTCCAGCATCTGCAGATTTCCTCGTGTTTGCGTTCATACTTGGCACCGCACTTTTATGAGAGAATGACAAACTCATGGGTGTCCTCTGTCTCCATCTTTGTAGGGATGTAGCAAAGGGCACCTCAGAAGAGCCGGTCACCTTCATATGCACATCCAATAACCCTGGTTACAGAACTGTCAATCAAAAATGTACTTTTAACAGATGCCAGGCTCACACCTTCAGGGCTTAATTTCAATCCATCAATCATTCTGGAGACAAGTCTAGGTGTTCACTGATTATGGTTCAATACTGAGGCAGCCTTCATGCTTGTAGATGCTTAAAAACCTATCTCAAACACCCAATATATGGTAAAATATTAGATTTTCTAATATGTAGAAACAATGTACAGAGGTGAAAGTAAATGAGTACAGCATTCAAGAAAGTGGCTGGCCAAAACAGTGCAAAAGGATAAACTTGTTAATATGAACCCTACTGTCCTGTGAGTTACTTTCACACCTGAATTTATGCTAAGTTGGATGAAATGAAAATGGAAGCTTCTTTTGCCATAGCAATGAGTTTGTCTACTGTTGGGATGATTGTGGCTATTGTTACGTACCCCGTAATTGGGTTGCCAAACCAGCAGAAATGGACCACTTAGTTAGAGTCTGGATTACTGGAACTAAGAAAGTTTTATTAAAGAAATAAGCAACACAGTACTCTAATAGTAAGGATATAAATGCAACAGGTTAGCAATGATAAAACACACATGTACACAGAACTAGGATAATAGGATCAATCAAGTTCTATCGCAGGCTAGGGGTAAAATGATCAGTCTCAAGTGACACAAAGTTCAGTTTAGTTCAGTTCAGTTCGCAGTAATCGCTGTTGTGCCGTTGGGGAGGGAGAGAGAGAGAACGAATGAATATGCAAATTGGATTCCAAACAGACCTTCGATATTCCTCGCAGTTAGCTTTCGGGCGAGCCCTTTGTAATGTCTTCTGAGGTCACCGACTGTGACCCCTCCATTCCAGATACGATCGTTCTTCTGCGGTGAACCCGGCACCCGGGCAAGGGCGGACACTCACACCGGGTTCCCACCCGACCGCACCTTTCCACCCTGTGCGTCTATGGCTGGTCCCGCGACCAGACCTCCAAAACTCTCACCAACTTGTGGGAGCACACCGCTTCCAGGGTCTCATTACCTCGTGGTGTCGTGGTGTGTCCCTTGCCTTAGCGAACCTGTTCCTTTTATCCCCTTGCTGGGGTATTGCCTGTCCATCAAACTTCAAACAGTTCGGGTTCAAAGCAACCGGTCTCTGACAATACTCGAAACTGTGTCTCCTTTCGGTAATCTCTCTCGTCTCTCTCTTATTAGCATTTTGAATGTTCCCCCATTGTCCTCTTATCGGCATCAATCTTCTGATAATTTGGTCTGTTGTCACACTATCTTTTCATATTTTCTTCATTTAGTCAAAGCTAAAAGTCACATCTTACCACTTCAATAATGCTTCAGCATACTAATCCCATTGAAGAGATACTAAAAGAAAGAGGGACATTTCTGAATCCCCAATTGCATCTGACATCAGAGAAAACATGGATTTAAAATGGTAACTTCTTAAAACACTCAGCAATTTAGACAGTGTCTGTACAGAGAGAAAAACAAAGATTTCAAGAGGTTTCAGGAAAAATAAACTTAGTCTAACGAGCCATGTCTCCATGTCATAATCCTTTAGATTTTAAATAATAGGCTACTGATGAGGTGTTTTTGAATGACACCAAGTGATGAGGCTGCCATTTTCTGCTCCCTTCTGGCTGAGAACAGGATAGTTAAATGCAGAGACTATCAATCGCTGTATGCTGCATACAGTATGAAGTCACTCAGATTTTAAAAAAAAGTCCCTGTGATAAAACTTTGACTATGCTGAAAGGGAAAATGCCATCTGACATTTAGTCATAGTCATAGTCATACTTTATTGATCCCGGGGGAAATTGGTTTTCGTTACAATTGCACCATAAATAATAAATAGTAATAGAAATAGTAATAGAAATGTTGCAATTAGTAAATAGTAATAGTCATAGAAATAATAAATAGTAATAGAATAGTAATAGAAAATAATAATAAACTGTTAAATAGTAATATGTAAATTATGCCAGTAAATTATGAAATTGGTCCAGGACCAGCCTATCGGCTCAGGATGTCTCAGGATGTTAGGAGGATATTCAATTTGTCGGTCTGTTTGATTTGCTGATGTGTGAACATCATGTTTTCTGTGGTTACATAAATGACCTTTATATGATGCAGACCGTCACAAGGATTGTGCAATATGTTCACTCACTGTAAATAAAGCAGCTTAAGGATTCCTGCTCAGCCCAGGCTTTTGCTACATCTTCTTTTGATAGGCCTTTAAAGATATTGAAAGGCACTGGCTTGTAACTCAGTACTGAATACATCGTCCAAGCTCAGAAATGAAATTTTACTTACTGAGGCCATCCTGAAGCTGAATGGTTTTGCATTGAGCTAGAGCAAGGTCTCCAGTGATGGGATGAATTGATGTGGGTAGTATCTCTTCTGAAAAAAATTAGAGATGATTCAACATTGACTACCAAAGTTCTTAGGCTGTTTTCAATTCTTCTGAATATCCTTCATATTCAGCAACATGTAAAACTATTAAAATGGAGGCAAATAACAAAAATAATATTTTATGTGGTTGCATCACAGTGTGGTAAGCCAAATGCTCTGCTCAAGGCCACAAGAAATTGCAGAGACATGTGAACATAGCCCAGTCCATCGTGTAAACCAACCTCTTCTCCACAGTTCCTCAGTGAAAATGTGGTACCATTCTACACTTCCTGCTGCCTTGGAAGAACAGCCAATATAATAAAAAAAACTGCCCCTCCTCAGATATTCTCCCTTTACAACTCCACCATAGGCAGAATGCATAAAAACTTGAAAACCTGAACCACCAGGCTCAAGGACAGTTTAGTTTCCTCTGTTATGGCTCCTGAATGGACCCTTGTATGATAAACATGAACTCATAATTTCTCAATCTACCTCATTGTGGCCCTTGCACTTTATTTGTCTATCTGCTCAGCACATTTTCCCAACTATTACATTATATTCTTTATTCTTTTATTTTTTCCTCTTTCTGCACTACCTCAATGTATTCATGTTTGGAATGATCTGACTGCATGGGATGAAAAACAAAGCTTTTAACTGTAGCATTCTACGTGTGACAATAATAAATCAATTACCAATTATCAAAATAAACATATCCACTGGAAAGATTTGAACCAGACTTAAATAGTTTAAAACATTACCAAAAAAATACAATTTAAAAAAAAAAATTCCACTTCACTTTTTTTTTCTTGCTGCCTTGAAACTCAATAACAGGTTGGAGTGTTCTGCAGCAGATTAATTAAGGTGATTTCCCGGTAGATTTCTGGCAAACTCCTGTCCACTGTTGGATTCCAAGCAACTAGGAAATCACTGGCAAAGGAAGTTTGAAACTTACACACTCATCCAGGAATATCAAGCTTGCCAACAATTCTGACAGCATGTGCCAGCAGTTCTGAACAAAACCCAGCAAAATCCAATACTTTGCTCAATTTGCAAAAGAGTATATTACCATGTTGTTAGAATGGTTCTGATGGACAAAACCCAATTTTGTAATGCTCTGACTGCTTACAGGAATAATTAGTGGCACTGTTTCTGAGAGAATTTCCAAAAAATGAGCTGAAGCTTATCCCTGTGTGAATGCAGGTTGTTATTTGTCATTATATTTGTATGAATGAAGAACATATTTATTAAAACAAGCAAGCAAATCCACAGGAGTTCTTTAACTGCATAATGGGAAAATAGTTTCAGAATAAAAGTGGAAAGATCACCTTTGATACCATTTTACATTGAAATTGGATTTGACATTACAAATTATTGTTTGAGGAAATTGACTGTATCAGGCGCTGTCGATTTGAACAGTATCAACTGACTCTGATCGAGCACTATGCACATCAATCTCAAAATTAATTAAAAGAAACAATATGACTTCAGATTAGAGTCCCTTTTCTGACTTTTGATAAGTTTAAAATACAGCACTATTCCATCTCATTGTAGCCTATCAGACACAGAAAGGCTGGGGTAGAGTGGATATAAGGAGGATGTTTCCATTAGTAGGACAATCTAGGACATAAGGGCACAACCTCAGAATAAAGGTACAATACTTTAATACTGAGAGATTCAGAGGTCATTTTTATTGTACAAGAAATCTGTTGGAGTCTTCTAACAGCAGGATAGAAGCTGTCTTTGAGCATGGTGCTACATGTTTTTAGGATTCACATCTTCTGTCTGAAGGTAGTGTGGGGTGAGAGAGAACGGCCAGGATGGAGCGGGTCATTGATAATGCTCACTGCTTTCACCAAGCCAGTGGGAAGCATAAACAGAATTAATGGAGACTAGTAGTAATGGGTGTCAGTAGAATTGGGAAGAATCGTTCGGAATATGATAAAGAACATGTTGCAGGAAGGTAAACAGAGGAATAGGACTAATGAGAATACTCCTGTGGGCCAGCATTGGCTTGTGGCCTGTTTCCTAAAGAAATGTGAGGAATGTGAAGTCTCTGCTTCTATGGACGCTGCTTTGTCCACTGAGTATTTACAGCACTTTGTGTTTATATCCCTAGTTTCCTCTTCCCATTTAGGAGGTCGTCAATGGTTGAAGATGACATTTCAAATAAGCTTATGAACTGATAGCTTAGTGTCATATATTAATGGAAGTCCTGTAACCTTTAGAATGCTCCTGAGCTATAGTTCAATTTATCAGATTCTCTGGAAGCTCTCTCCAACTATCTCAGTTAAAATTGAAAATCTCAACTGTTCTCAATATTATTTAAAAATAAAATTTCAAAATCTAATCAGCAGTCAGGCCGATATTAAATCCTTCTTGAAATGTGCCAACTTTTTCATTTGCCTGAGAAATCTCAGAACACCCACTGGCCATTTTACAATAACGAGCAGAACAATAATCAGATTTGCACTGCAAAAACAAAAGTGACTACACGATTGGAACATTGTAGCATTTATTTTCATGCAAATAGTTTAATATGGTGGGATATTTTTTGAGATGAGATTCTAGGTGACTCATTGCAGCTTTAAGAATTCAACATTAAATTCAGCAATTTCAAATAACAAGCCATTCCTATTTTGTGTCTCTGATTTCTTTCACTTGTTAATTTATTTCTTTCTTCTTCTAGAACTTAAGATATCATTCATCTCCTCCTCCAGATGTATCTTTTGTAATTCACTACCCTGTGCCATCACTCGCCTCATTCAACCTTTTCCAGGTTTCACCCTAAGACAATCTATCCCTTTTCTTCTCCCCACACCTCTGACCCCTCCCACCCTTCAACGCACTACACATACTTTTCTATGACTTAACACTTACTTAATTTTTCCCCATTCTGGTAAAAACACACATTTCTCACCCCACAAATGCTGTTTGGCTTGCTGAGTATTTATGTTTGCTGTGTTTTTTTTAAGATACACACCAACTGTAGTATTTTGCTTTGGAATTTTTTATTTCACTATTTTCACAGAATGTTACAATATCTGCATTAATTCCTTCCCAATGTCTAAGGTGACTATACAGAGGTAACTTTAATCAGAATGAGTGCTGATATTATCTTTGTTTCTGTGTTTCAGAGTGCTAAAGGTTTTCCTCTCCCGAACGGCGCAACGAATTCCTTACATGACCAGCTGGAGAGTGGTGAGGATGCTGGGAATCATTCTGCTGATAGTTTGCTGGTTCCTGGTCTCGTGGACATCTGCAGTGTGTGAGAATTTGGACAGGAATGTCTCACTGATCGTCCAGGGTCAGACTGCAGATGGTCTGAAGTTCAATATGTGTCTGCTGGACCGTTGGGACTACATGATGGCTATTGGTAGGTCTGATTTTGGCTGCAGGGAACCCATAAAATCACTCAGTTGTAATAATTCCATTTGCTCTTTGCTTTTTTTTTGACCCACACTATTCAAGCATTCTTCTAATTGTACAGAGACAGATCTCCTCAGTGGAAATTACGAAATCAATAGTGAGCTAAAGACCATAAATATTTTACATAAATATAATGGAGACTTATTAATGGAGTTATTTTTAATTACTTTTTAAAATATTTTGCTTAACAAAATTCCTAACTACAGTGACAATTCCATGTCAGATTCTAATGCTTAGTTCCAATGAAGTAGAAAACTGTATTGATTTTATTCCAGTAGCTGAAGAAAAAGATTCTAACATTTCCTGATCTCTGTTCTAAATGTCAAACCTGTTTCCTGAGTTTAAGATATGCTTCCCTCACCACCACATCAGCCAGAAGAAATGCTCTTCTTGCATTCAGCTGATCAAGCCCTGCACATTTCATTTTTTCATCATTTTCTAAGCTTTAGTGTATAAAGGTGTAATTAACCTAATTTTTGCTTGTACAATAGTCCCACCATCTCAGAATCATTCAGGTGAGGCCTCATTGTAACTGCACAGTAACTAGTACAGATAGATCTTTTCTTTGGTAAGGAAGCTAAATCTGTATGCCATATTCCTGGTCTAACTGTAGTAAAGTATCTTTCTCTTTAAGGTCTCTTGCAATGAAAGCCAACATATCATTTGCCTGCCCCCCCCCCCCCCCCCCGTTTGCTTGCTTCACCTGTGTACTTGTTCTCAATTATTAGTTTACAAGGAAATCCTGATCCTTTTGTATATCAACATGACCCAGTCGGTCTGGCACCATCTAAGTAATGATTTGCCTTTATGTTTTTCTTACCAAAGTGGGTAACTTCACACAGGTCCATGTTAGACAGCAACTGCCAATTATTTGCCTATCCACTTAACAGCTGCAATTCAGAAACGTGGCCATGAACCGAGTTGCCAGACAGGAGGAGATGCCTGCAGCACTGCAGCTGCTAACAAACCTATTCTACTGGTCTCCCAAATGCTCAGTGCTTTGTGTGAACCGTACCTAAGTCAGGCATCTGTAAACTAGGAAAGGATCTGTTTAGCGATTGTCACTGACAAACAAATCAAATTTATTCCAGGCTTGTTGATGATACAAAACTGAATGAGAAACTAAAGTAGGAAGGTACAGCAATGGTGGAAAGATAAAATGGATAACTAAATTGATGGGGAAGGAAGATGGAAGATGAAATGTGAGGTGGGGAGGTGTAAAATTATCCAATTTAGTAAGAAGAATGGAAAATTAGAACCTTTCGTAAAAGATTTTACAGCTTAGGATTTGAAAGAAATTAAATTTGTCCTTATACTGTACATGCAGTAAATCACAGAACATTAATATATAATAAGCAGTTAGAAAGGCTGTTAGAATAGGATAGGTGTTGAGGAATGTAATGGTAAATGGCCTTTGTGACTCCATCCCTGGAAAACTGTACAAGTTTGTTCACCTTGATAAGGTGAGAGCAAAATAACTGTAGATGTAGGAAGGCTGAAATGAAAGCAGAAATTACTGAAGATACTCAGAAGTTCATGCAGCATCTGTGCCGCGAAACAGAATTTCAGTTTGACAGTATTTCTTTAGAACTGGAGAACTGAGAAAATACTTATGTTTCTAATCTGAACAACTTTGGTCTCTACCTTATCAATAATATTCCCTCTCCTTCTCAGCTACTTAAAATAAATTTTTAGTCATATTTCTAGTTCTGATGTAAGGCCATTGACCCGAAACATTAACTCTACTTATCTTTCCACCTACTGATTATTGCTAGCAGCTTTTAGATTTATTTTAGCTAGGAAAGAATGTTTTTCTCAGGAGAGTTCTGAGAAAGCTTTACTGGTTTGATTCTGGGGCTGGAAGTAGTGTCCCATGAGGACAGGTTGAATTGTATAGTAAGAACAGGAGGCAATTTCATTGAAATGTGAACAATTTTTGGAGATGTTAAGAGATTTTCTCTGGCTGAAAAATACAGTTGTGAATTTCTGGAAGATCACCCCCTAAAGGCAGTAGCTAACTTATTTATTTTTAGTTTTTATTTAACAATCCAGTGAGGAACAAGCACCTCCAGTCCAGCCAGATGCACTACCCAGCAAACCCACCTATTTCACCCTAGTCTAATCACAGGACAGTTTACAATGAAGAGTAACGTACTAACCAGTATGCCTTTGGACTGTGAGAGGAAATGGAGCACACAGGGAAACCCATGCAGTCACTTGGAGGAACATACAAACTCCATTCAGACAACATCAGATTTGAACTACAAACTCTGACGCTCTGAGCTTTAATAGCTTTGTACTAACTGCTACACTACTGTGGTCCCATTGTTATGCATGTTTCAGAACTTAAATTTTACTAGTTATGATTTCCCTGCAATTTTATTTGAAGATTTCTAAATATATTCTAGATACCAGATCCGTAGGTAACTACCAAAAAACTTAAAATTTACCAAACTGTATTTGCTGAAAATCTGAAATAGAAAACAGAAAATGCTGGAAACTTTCAACAAATGAGGCCAAAACAGATTATTATCTGAATGTTGGCCGATTAGGAAAAGGGGAGGTGCAATGAGACCTGGGTGTCATTATACACCAGTCATTGAAAGTGGGCATGCAGGTACAGCAGGCGGTGAAAAAGGCGAATGGTATGCTGGCATTTATAGCAAGAGGATTCGAGTACAGGAGCAGGGAGGTACTACTGCAGTTGTACAAGGCCTTGGTGAGACCACACCTGGAGTATTGTGTGCAGTTTTGGTCCCCTAATCTGAGGAAAGACATCCTTGCCATAGAGGGAGTACAAAGAAGGTTCACCAGATTGATTCCTGGGATGGCAGGACTTTCATATGAAGAAAGAATGGATGAACTGGGCTTGTACTCGTTGGAATTTAGAAGATTGAGGGGGGATCTGATTGAAACGTATAAAATCCTAAAGGGATTGGACAGGCTAGATGCAGGAAGATTGTTCCCGATGTTGGGGAAGTCCAGAACGAGGGGTCACAGTTTGAGGATAAAGGGGAAGCCTTTTAGGACCGAGATTAGGAAAAACTTCTTCACACAGAGAGTGGTGAATCTGTGGAATTCTCTGCCACAGGAAACAGTTGAGGCCAGTTCATTGGCTATATTTAAGAGGGAGTTAGATATGGCCCTTGTGGCTAAAGGGATCGGGGGTATGGAGGGAAGGCTGGTGCAGGGTTCTGAGTTGGATGATCAGCCATGATCATAATAAATGGCGGTGCAGGCTCGAAGGGCTGAATGGCCTACTCCTGCACCTATTTTCTATGTTTCTATGTTTCTATTACAAATGGAAGAGAAACAGAGTTATGTTTCCATTCGAAGTCCCTTTGAGAAAATTGATTATTTATGGTAGCTTTTAGCTCAATTTAGATGGAAGAAAAAGATCACTTGATTGCTGTACAAATGTGTTATTTGATGCATTCAGTTTTCCAAAATTCTCTGTGTCCAGTTGATTCAATATACTGTACCTGGGATAATCTTAAATATTTATTAAATAGAGTTGAGAAGATATCTTGCACGTGGGAGAAGTTTGTCCGCATATCAGTTGCACTAAACAGTAAATATTATTTGCATGTGCTTCTTGTCCTCTTCTTCCAAACTTACTTCCATTGCTTTTAAATCGAACAAGGATTTGGGAGTGGAGAACAATGAGCAGGCATTATCATGGTTCACATTTGCATTACAGATCCAAAAGCAAGTCAGTCAGCAACACTGGCAGGGTCCTGCATTATTATTAACAATCTGAGCCTTGGTCTTTCTGGAATATGAGAGGTGAGGAGAAGAGGGTGTAAATTTAAAGAGTTGAGGTGGTCTCAATATAGGTGGTGTCCACTCACAGATGCAGGCAACTGGTGGCCCAAAAGATGACTCAAGGATGTCCAATTTCTGATTGCTGGAATGCAATGTGTGAAGGTGGTCAAAAGACGTGGCAAACCTAGCCAAAGGGAATTTACTAACAGAGTGACTTGCAGAATGAATGCAGTCTCATCATGATATTTAAATGATCAGCTTGCCACCTGCGAGGGACATAATTGCTGTCCCCTTGTCCGATCTCCATTTTAAAAAAAAGTTGTCAGGTTCCAACTCATTTTAGATCTTTCTGAATTTTAAAGAGTCATGCCTTCTGCTTGAGGAGTTGTCAGCTGGACAACAGCCCAAGGGGCCAGAGGAGTAGATGTGCAGGAATGTAATAGAGCAGTACTGAAAGCATTGACTTTGAATGGAAAGAACGAAAAGGCTTTGACTGTTTATTATGGTAATTTTTTATTACAGTATGAATAAAATTTATTATATTAAAAAGAAGTCAACTGGGAGACAAGTTGGACAGCAAATGTGCCTACCTACAATTATCCCTTATTTAGTTAGTTGGAGCTTTTTTGTCATTGCTGAGGACAATGAGATTACTGTGCTGATCTATTCTAGCAACAAAACAGCATAGTGGCAACTCAGATACCAAAAACACAATCACTAAATTTAAAATAATATCTGAGTGACATCTACATTACAACTGAATAAAAAACAAAAAAAAAACCTCTAAAATGGGGCATCATTCAGTTGCACGATGTCCCTGGGGAAAAAGCTGTTTTCAGTCTGGATGTCCGTGCAGAGATGTTTCTCTATCTCCTGCTGGTAACATTGCTCAACGACTACAGACCGGTTGCTCTCACCCCCAAAGCCACCAAGTGCCTGGAGAGACTGGTTATGCTCCACATTAAGTACACCATCCCTACTATGAACCAGCACCAGATCAACCTATAATGCCATCTCTTCTGGAACACCAAGAGCATAAGGACACCTAGGCCAGAATGCTTTTTATCGACCACTATTCTGTCTTCAACACCATATGCCCCAACAGGTTGACCATTAAACTACATAATCTGGGACTCAGTGCATCAATTTGCAATAGGATTCTGGACTTTCTTACCAGTCACACCCAGACAGTCAGACTAGACAAGTACACATCAACCTCCCTGAAGCCTAACACCAGTGTACAGCAGGAATGTGTACTGAGCCCACTCCCGTACACTCTTTTCACCCATGACTGTGCCCCTCCCTATGTCACTAACCCCATCATCAAATTTGAGGATGATGGTAGTGATTGGGTTAATTACAAATAACAATGAAACGCCATACAGAGAGGAGGTGCAGAACCTGTCTGAAAGGTGGAATCACCACAACCTTTCACTCAACATAAATAAAAACAAAGAAATGATTGTTGATTTCAGGAAATCAAGAATGTATGAACAAGCTTCACTACTCACAAACGACGTGGAAAGGGTCTCCGAATTTAAGCTCTTGAGAGTGAACATCACATAGGAGCTCTCTTCGACAACCGACACCTCCTTGATGGCTCACCAGCGCCTATACTATCTTAGGGGTTTAAAGCGAGTAAATCTGCCCCAAAAGCTGCTGATCAATTACACATCTTCATTGATGTGTAATTGACAGCCTGCTGACAATATGGTACACCAGCTGCAACACAATCAGGCAGAGAGCACTAAAGTGAGTGATCAGCATTGCACAGAAAGTCATTGGAACGTAACTACTGACATGGAAACCATCTACACCACACGATGCCTATGGTGGACTTGCAAAAGTTGTGATGGACTCATCCCATCCCAGTAGTCACCTGTTCAATCTCCTACCATCCTTGAAGGCTGTATTCTGTATTGTCCCAAGCAATGTTTTCTATAGGTATCATTTATCCTACTTCACGTTTATCTGACAGGCAGTGAAGTGAGATAACATTGTCAGTGCTTCGCCTGTCCCGTGGATGGGGTCAACATTATGTGGGTCCTCAACAGTATCTGGATAACGTAAAACCTGGATGTGCAGGCTGGTAATACTCAGCTCCCATCAATTCCAACACTGAACCTGTATTTGTTCATTCTTTTCAAACTAGTGTTAAATCCTAATATATCTGTGGCTCAATCTAGATTAAAAGTTTCTATCTGTCAAAAATATTCAACTCTGATTTCAAAATCCTGTTTTAGCAAGGTAACCATTTTTGCATCATGTTATTACTTCTTCATTCCATAAATATTTTAGTGCGGCTGAGGATATTTTTTCCTTCTTAAATCTCAGCTCATGATTCCAGGTACTTTTAATGTTAGTTGTTTAGAGACACATCTATCTTTAAGCTGCTTGGAATCAGACCATAAATAGAAGTAGCAATACTTTAATTATATGGAAGCTTTTGCATTGAAACAAAAAGGCTGATGCTTTAAAAATATTCATCACCATTAGTAGCAGAAAACAACTCTTGTACTTGTGGATAACAATATAAGTTTGCAAGACTGAACTTCAATTTATTTTGACAGAAAGTATTTGCCTTGAAGAAGAACCAGCGAAGAGAACTGGTGGTTTTTTTTTGTCAGATGAAGGTAGTGTAGGTTATAATGTGAAGGAAGGTGTATAGCAGACAGAAATAAATTGTCCCTTGGGCAGTCATACTTCTATTTATACGTTTAATTAGATCCTTCTCCTGACATGGGGCCGATATATTGGAACACAGCATTGTGAAATCTGAAGATTAGTTGAATATGCCATACATTGTTTTGCATGTTTTCCCAATTATTGAAAACTGAAAAAAAAGCTAATAATGGTCTCATAAATAACAGGGGAAACTAAGTTTTGTGCCAGGCCTGGACTGGACAGTAGATATTCCTGTACGTTTGTATTTGGCTACTGAAGGCAGGGAAGCACAGAAGAAGGTGACACGGTAACGTAGTGGTTCATGTGACGCTTTACAATGGCAGAAGCCTGGGTTCAATTCCTGCCTCGACTCTAAGGAGTTTGTATGTTCTCCTGCGACCATGTGAGTTCTCTGGGTGCTCCAGTTTCCTTCCATGTTCCAAAGATGAACAGGTTAACTAGTTGTGGGCAGCCTATGTTGATGCCGGAAGCATGGTGACACTTGTGTGCCTCCCTCAGCACATTCACAGAGTGTGTTGGTCATTGACACAAACAACTCTGAGCTGTATGTTTCAGTATACATGTGACAAATAAAGCTAATCTTTCAAATGTTTCTTCCATCCTCATCTTCCAAAATTCAAGATTCTCGATTGTATATTGTTATTCTTCAGTACAGGAGTGTAAAGGAGAAGGAAATGATTGTTGCAGCTTCAGGTTCCTCGGCGTCCACATCACTGAGAACCTCACGAAGTCTGTACACACCAGCTGTGTGGTGAAAAAGACACAACAATGCCTCTTTCATCTCAGACGGTCGAGGAAGTTTGGTATGGGCCCCCAAATCCAAAGAACTTTCTACAGGGGCACAATTGAGAGCATCCTGACTGGCTGCATCACTGCCTGGCATGGGAACTGTACTTTCCTCAATCGCAGGACTCTGCAGAGAGTGGTGTGGACAGCCCAGCACATCTGTAGTTGTGAATTTCCCACTATTCAGGGTATTTACAAAGACAGGTGTGTAAAAAGGGCCCATAAGATCACTGGGGTCCCAAGCCATCCCAACCACAATCTATTCCAGCTGCTACCATCTGGGAAGCAGTACTGCAGCATAAAAGCCAGGACCAACAGGCTCCGTCCGGGACAGCTTCTTCCACCAGGCCATCAGACTGATGAATTCACACTGATTTGAGTGTACTCTATATTACACTGACTGTTCTATTTATTATAAATTATTATAAATTACTATGATTGCACGTTGCACATTTAGATGGAGACGTAATGTAAAGATTTTTACTCCTCGTATATGAAAGATGTTAGAATAAAGTCAATTCAATGATGCACATAAATAAACACTATAAGCATAAAAAACACAATAAAACAAAAAAACACCAGAATAAATATAAATATAAAATCAATCCTACAAAAAACAATGTAGATGTAATTATTAAATATATATATACCGATTGTACTGCGTATGTAATGGGGTCAGAGTTCACAGTTCAATCCCACCATCCTCAGTAAAGGAGTTTGTACATTCTCCCCATGGAATGTGTGGGTTTCCTCCCAGTGCTCCAGTTTCTTCCCACAATCCAAAAGTTGTACTGGTTAGTAGGTTAATTGTTCATTTTAAGTTGTTCCGTGATTAGATTAGGGTTAAATCAGGGATTGCAAGCAACACAGCTCAAAGGGCTGGAAGGGCTTATTCCATCCTGTATCAGTAAATTAATTAATTAATTAATTAATGAAGACATTTCCTTTGGTTAGATGGACCAGGACTAGTAGACATAGTCTCCAAGTAAGGAAAAGGCCACGTACGATTAAAACAACAGAAATAATTTCACTCAAAGGGGGCTAAACCTTTGGAATTCTGTATACTGGAAGACTGTGTAGGCTCAGTCATTGATAGTACTAAAATCTGAGATTGACAAGTTTTTGGATAATAGAGGAATCAAGAGATTTGGGCACAGTGTTGGAAAAATAGCATTAGCGTGGAAAATCAGCCACAAACTTGGACTGAAGACCCAAATGGCCTGTTCCCGTTTATTAATCCAAATGTGTTAACACAACCACAAATTCTGAATCGGTAGCTGGTTTTAACCACAAGATGTAATTCAGTGAATGTTCTCCATTCCTCAGTAGAATATCACACCTGTCCACTTAACACTACAATGTTACAATTTCCAAAAGCTAAAGATTACAAAAATGACTAATGGAATTTCATAATAGAAACTGAGAAGCTCGGGCCAGAAACACCTGACTTTCCTTTGTAAACCTTATCTCCCCCAGACTCCAAAGGTGTATTTTCAACCCATTGAAATAAAAATGAATAAAAAGATGGAAACGTTCAACAAGTCAGGCAGCATCTGGGGAGAGAGAAGTGGGGTAATGGTCCAAGTCAATGAGTTTTCATCAGAGCAAGGTAAATTTTGAGAACATTGTAAGTTGTAGAGATGGAGAAGGAGTGGGGAGGACAAGTGAAATGTCTACCATAGTATGGGGAGATAGAATGGTGGCACTTAAAATTAGTGAAGGCTTCTTAAATGCAAAGGAGGTGAAATGGAACAGGGGGATAGAAATTAACAGAAACAATGACAAAACAGTGAGATACTACAATCTGCAGTACCTGGAAAACTCAAATCAAGTGAAGGAGGATTTGGGATATATTTAGCAGGCCAGGTAGCATCCGTGGAGACAGAAACAATAACCTTTGAGTTAAAATGGTATTCAAGGCTTAGTTATAATATCAGAATATAATCTACATATTTAAAGGAAGATCTGATGTATTTCATGAGACATTCCTATATCTGGAAGTGTTTTGAAAATTGTTGATAGTAGGAAGAAAGTAGGAAATAAGCAAACAGAACATTGTTTGGTAAATTCAGTAAGTTTCAGTAGGTACATTTAATGTCAGAGAAATGTATGCAATATACATGCCAAAATTCTTTTTCTATAGCCATTTTTTCCATCTTCTGAAAGATCTCAGCCTGAAATGTTGAATGTTTATTCCCTTCTTCCAGCATCTATAGAATCTCCTGTGTTCCATAAGGGTGCAGGGTTAGACCTATTTTCTCTGCAGGTGGCTTGTCTTGTTCTTAAGCAAAATATTCCTTGCTAACGGAGCAGCAAAAGAGAATTCTTAGTTACTTCATGGTTCTTTTCGCTTGCTGCTCGCTGTTTTATTTAATGGAAAATAAAGCAACTGGCCAGAGGCATAAACAGAAAAAAATGAACAAAGCAGCCATCCGCATCAATGATGCAATTTTTAAAAAAACTGAATACTTGCTTATCAGTTATTTTCAGCATGTCACCCCCTTCTTCCAACACCCACACACTTGAGTCATCGAGTCATAAAGCAATGAAACTGGTCCTTCGGCCTGTAGAGTCGGCAACAAACATCAAACATACATCTACACTAATCCTACACTAATGTAAAAATGAGGAATTCTACAGATGCTGGAAATTCAGGCAACACACATCAGATTTGCTGGTGAACGCAGCAGGCCAGGCAGCATCTCTAGGAAGAGGTACAGTCGATGTTTCAGGCTGAGACCCTTCGTCAGGACTAACTGAAGGAAGAGTTAGTAAGAGATTTGAAAGTGGGAGGGGGAGGGGGAGATCCAAAATGATAGGAGAAGACAGGAGGGGGAGGGATGGAGCCAAGAACTGGACAGGTGATTTGGCAAAGGGGATATGAGAGGATCATGGGACAGGAGGCCCAGGGAGAAGGAAAAGTGCGGGGGGGAAACCCAGAGGATAGGCAAGGGGTATAGTCAGAGGGACAGAGGGAGAAAAAGGAGAGAGAGAGAAAGAATGTGTGTATATAAATACACATGACGCAGACTGGGAGACCGCTTTGCTGAACATCTACGCTCTGTCCTCCAGAGAAAGCAGGATCTCCCAGTGGCCACACATTTTAATTCCACATCCCATTCCCATTCTGATATGTCTATCCACAGCCTCCTCTACTGTAAAGATGAAGCCACACTCAGGTTGGAGGAACAACACCTTATATTCCTTCCGTGTAGCCTCCAACCTGATGGCATGAACATTGACTTCTCAAACTTCCGCTAATGCCCTACCTCCCCCTCGTACCCCATCCGTTATTTATTTATATACACACATTCTTTCTCTCTCTCTCCTTTTTCTCCCTCTGTCCCTCTGACTATACCCCTTGCCCATCCTCCGGGTTTCTTTCCCCACCTCCCCCTTTTCCTTCTCCCTGGGCCTCCTGTCCCATGATCCTCTCATATCCCTTTTGCCAATCACCTGTCCCGCTCTTGGCTCCATCCCTCCCCCTTCTGTCTTCTCCTATCATTTTGGATCGCCCCCTCCCCCTCCAACTTTCAAATCTCTTACTAGCTCTTCCTTCAGTTAGTCCTGATGAAGGGTCTCGGCCTGAAACGTCGACTGTACCTCTTCCTAGAGATGCTGCCTGGCCTGCTGCATTCACCAGCAAATTTGATATGTGTTGCTAATCCTACACTAATTCCATTTTATTCTTCTCACATTCCCATCAACTCTTCCCAGTTTCCCCCATTCACCTACAAACGAGGGACAATTTGCAGTGGCCAGTCAACCTACCAAGTCGCCTTCACTAGCCAGAGACTTTTCTTCATTGTTTGCTGAATAGTCGATACTACAATGTTCAAACATGTGAACCAAACTCTGGAGCAACACACACAAAATGCTGGAGGAACTCAACAGGTCAGGCAGCTTCTATGGAAAAGAGTAAACAGTCGACATTTCAGGCCAAGACCCTTCTTCAGATTGGTTAAGACAAATGTAGGTCCCCTATAGACAGAAACAGGTGAATTGATTATAGGGAGCAAGGACATGGTAGACCATTTGAATAACTACCTTGGTTCTGTCTTCACTAAGGAGGACATAAATAATCTTCTGGAAATAGTAGGGGACAGAGGGTCCAGTGAGATGGACAAACTGAGGGAAATACATGTTAGTAGGGAAGTGGTGTTAGGCAAATTGAAGGGATTAAAGGCAGATAAACCCCCAGGGCCGATGGTCTGCATCCCAGGGTGCTTAAGGAAGTAGCCCAAGAAATAGTGGATGCATTAGTGATAACTTTTCAAAACTCTTTAGATTCTGGACTAGTTCCTGAGGATTGGAGGGTGGCTAATGTAACCCCACTTTTTAAAAAAGGAGGGAGAGAGAAACCGGGGAATTATAGACTGGTTAGCCTGACATCGGTGGTGGGGAAGATGCTAGAGTCAGTTATCAAAGATGTGATAACAGCACATTTGGAAAGCGGTGAAATCATCGGACAAAGTCAGCATGGATTTGTGAAAGGAAAATCATGTCTGACGAATCTCATAGAATTTTTTGAGGATGTAACTAGTAGAGTGGTTAGGGGAGAACCAATGGATGTGGTATATTTGGATTTTCAAAAGGCTTTTGACAAGGACCCACACAGGAGATTAGTGTGCAAACTTAAAGCACACGGTATTGGGGGTAAGGTATTGATGTGGATAGAGAATTGGTTGGCAGACAGGAAGCAAAGAGTGGGAATAAACGGGACCTTTTCAGAATGGCAGGCAGTGACTAGTGGGGTACCGCAAGGCTCAGTGCTGGGACCCCAGTTGTTTACAATATATATTAATGACTTAGATGAGGGAATTAATTGCAGCATCTCCAAGTTTGCAGATGACACGAAGCTGGGCGGCAGTGTTATCTGTAAGGAGGTTGCTAAGAGGATGCAGGGTGACTTGGATAGGTTAGGTGAGTGGGCAAATTCATGGCAGATGCAATTTAATGTGGATAAATGTGAGGTTATCCACTTTGGTGGCAAAAACAGGAAAGCAGATTATTATCTGAATGGTGGCCGATTAGGAAAAGGGGAGGTGCAACGAGACCTGGGTGTCATTATACACCAGTCATTGAAAGTGGGCATGCAGGTACAGCAGGCGGTGAAAAAGGCGAATGGTATGCTGGCATTCATAGCAAGAGGATTCGAGTACAGGAGCAGGAAGGTACTACTGCAGTTGTACAAGGCCTTGGTGAGACCACACCTGGAGTATTGTGTGCAGTTTTGGTCCCCTAATCTGAGGAAAGACATCCTTGCCATAGAGGGAGTACAAAGAAGGTTCGCCAGATTGATTCCTGAGATGGCAGGACTTTCATATGATGAAAGACTGGATCGACGAGGCTTATATTCGTTGGAATTTGGAAGATTGAGGGGGATTGTTATGTACCCCGTAACTGGGTTGCCAAACCAGCAGAAATGGATCACTCAGTTGGAGTCTGGAGTACTAGAACTAAGAAAGTTTTATTAAAGAAACAAGCAACACAGTAATCGAAAGGATAATAAATGCAACAGTTCAGCGATGATAAACACACATGTGCACAGAATTAAGATAACAGCATCAATCAAGCTCTATCGTTGTCTAGGGGTAAATGACCAAATTTCAAAATGACTCAAAGTTCAGTCCAGTTAGTAGTTCAGTTCGCAGTAATCGTTGCCATGGCGATGGACAAGGTGGGGGAAGAGAGAGATAGAACAGGAACAACTGATCATTCAGAACACTGCTTCACTCACAGACCGGCGATATTGATCACAAGCAACTTTTGGGCGGGTCCTTGGTGATGTCACCTGAGGTCACCGACTGTGACCCCTCCTCCAGATGTGGTCGATCCTCTGCAGTGAACCCGGCACCCAGGCAAGGGCGGACACACACCGGGTTCCCGCTGATCGTACCTTTCCACCCTGGTCGTTGTCTGGTACTTTTCACCCACTCGTGAGAGGCGCACCGCTTCCAGGGTCTCGTTACCTCGGGTGGCGTGTGCGTCCTGCCTTAGCGAACTGGTCCCTTTTTATCCCCCTGCTGGGGTATCGCCTGTCCATCACTTCAAACAGTTCAGGGTTCAAAGGGGGGAGCCACTCCAGACAGCTCTCTCTCCCACGTTCCTTCATTACACATCTCCAGACGCTGCTCCATTGTTCCTTATCTCTCCTTCCCCTGAGGGCAGGTGGCAGACCACTTGCTGATGTCACTGATGCTAACCCAGGCCAGCAAACATCTTAATTTTATGTGTATTCTCGTCACACTTCCCCCCTTTTAAGGATTTTTACCGGGAGGTAAAAATTACAAACATGAATACATTATTTGATACATACACAAATATACATCTTTAACAGCTATTTGGCTAACACAGCGAGTTTGAAGCTGTCAACACCTTGACAGACAGTCATCACATTTTCTGTTCCTTTTACACGTGTTATTAATAATCCCTTAGACCAGGCTCCAACTCAGCAAACTTCATAGTGGCCAAAAACACTGATGAATTGCGACCAATGTAACCTCTCATTTGGTTTTGTCCCGAACCACAATAACAAGGGTCGTCCCATTCCGACTCAGTTTTCTTTCGCAAGGGCTTAGTAGGAGGGGGACGGGTATTGACCGCAGAGTTATTGCAAAACTTCCTGCAGTACCCCACCATCTCCAAGAGCCTTCTGAGGGCCCTCTTGTCTGTCGGGGTTGGGAGGTCAGCGATAGCCTGCACTGTAGCTTGCATCGCTGCCAGCTGCCCCTGTGTCACCACAATTCCCAGGTAAGTGACCCTCGTGTGGCCGAATTCATTTTTTTCAAGGTTCACTATCAAACTGGCTTCAGACAGCCGAATTAAATTGCCAATACACACCACTGTGTTCATCAGCCCTTTAGTCACTGAATTACTCAAAAAATATGGGTGTTGTTTACTAGGCCGCCCTATTGTAACAGACATCACCCAACGTCCCAGTTCTTTGCATTTCCTCGGGACAATCAAACCCACGGGCACGAGTCATTTAATTACTTCTGCTAAAGATTCGCTTTGTTCGGGGATTAAGGGAGAGACCTTATCAGTAGACCTGGCCAAAACAATAGCCTTCTCCCATCTGACCGATCCCATCCTAATCTTTTCAAAATGGTTTTTTCTCTTATCAGGGGGCCCCTAGCCTCGTTGATTTCCACGCTAACACCGACTAGGTTTGTTAGCATATCAAAAGCCGGTGACCGTCTCAGTTCGCGTCGGTCATGATCAATAACATTTTTTTCCTGGGCAGCCGGTAAATCTCTTTCATGATTCCACCAACTGTTTCCTCCAGCACCGCAAAATGTCCACCGGGGGGTACCTCGTGGGCCATGTTAAAAACCTCATCCCCATAACTCTTTTGCACCACCCCCCACTCCTCATCTGCGGATACTGTCCTTGATTTCCCTTTCTTCCTTAGCACTTCCTCATCCGCACAATAGCCTACTAGTTCCCTTGTTAAAGCTGTGTCAGAGAGAGCTGTCTCGGCAAAAACCATCAGCCCCTCGTCTCGCTCCTGCGTCTGCACAAATTCTTTCCTGGCTACTGCTACGTCCGTCCCAGCTCCCTCACTACCTCTTATCTCACTACACCCTGTCTCATACAAGGTTGGCAGAAATGTTTCAGCTAAATTTACCACCACAGCTAAATTCACTACCGCAGCCCCATGATGAACCTGTGAGTCCATGGGCGGGGCCTCACTGTTGGCAGGCTGACCTGCCAATCTCACGACTGGGAACACGATTCCCCCGGCGATGTCATTACCGAGCAAGACTTCCACGTCTTTCATCGGTAATTCGGACCTCACCCCGATCGTGACTAGTCCAGAGACCAGGTTGCTCTGTAAGTGTATCTGGTGCAAAGGGACTGACTCTGTCCCTTCCCCAACACCTTTGACCTCTACCTCCCCAGTCTGGGTCTCTGAGCTAAACTCTAATACACTCTTCAGTATTAGTGACTGACACGCTCCCGTGTCTCTCCAGATCCGCACTGGAACTGGTTTTAATCTCTCCTTCACTGACACCAATCCGGCCGAGATAAACCTCTCGCGCCCTTCCTGGACTTTTTCAGACCTGTCCTTCCCTAGTGGTTCGCTTAACAGCGCGATACAGCCATTCCAAATTTCCGCTTTTCCTTTCCCCGTCTCCTTCCTTGGGGCAAAGCACCTGGACGCAAAGTGTCCGGCTTTCCCACAATTATAACAGACGACCCCAGGAGACTTCCTACCAGACTGCTCCCGGTCTACCTTATCCTTTTCACTAGTCCCCGGCTCACTTTCTGACTTTTCCGGCGGACTCTCCCCGCCGTCCTGACTACCCTTCTGGTAGCCTTTACTCGGGGCAAACTTCATTTTATGCGTCAACGCATACTCATCCGCTAACTTAGCAGTTGCGGCTAACGTGGCTGCCTCTTTCTCATCGAGGTAGGGTCTCATACCCTCAGGGACACAACCTTTAAACTGCTCAATCAGGATCAGTTGTAGCAGTCTGTCATAATCCCCCTCTACCCCTTTCGAGGCGCACCAACGCTCACAATATGTTTGCATCTCACGAGCAAACTCCAAATACGTGCGGTCCCACTGCTTCCTCGCATTCCGGAACCTCTGCCGGTATGCCTCCAGGACCAACACATAAATCCTGAGGATGGCCTCTTTCACCACCTCATACCTCTGGGCATCTTCCGCGGACAAAGCTGAGTAAGCTTCTTGGGCCTTCCCTTTCAGTACACTCTGAAGTAAAACAACCCACTTATCCCTTGGCCAGTCCTGACTTATAGCCACTTTTTCGAAGTGGAGAAAGTACCGATCCACGTCGGTATCGTCAAATGGGGGAACCAGCCTAACCTCCTGGGTCGCCCGGAACTCTCCACCTTGGTTCGGCACGAGCCCCTGCTCGGCCCTTATCCTTAACTTTTCCAGCTCAAATTCCCTTTCCCTCTGTTTCTCCTCTCTCTCCAACTGTCTGTCCCTCTCTCTCTCTTCTCTCTCCAACTGTCTCTCTCTCTCTTTCCTTTCCATCTCTTTCTCTTTCTCCTGCCTTTCTAACTCTCTCTCCTGCCTTTCTAACTGCTTCTCTTCGTGTTCTAACTGCCGTACCCGGAACTCGTGCTCGAGTCTCAGTTTTTCAAGCTGTACCTGTACCACGTCTCCAGCAGATTTTTCAATAGACACCACCCCCAGCTCACCTTGGGGAAACACACCTTTAGATACATAGTGCTCTACAATAGCTCTGTGTATCTCCTCTCTCCTCATTGTCGACTTCACCTTAGCAAGATTCAACCGTTTGGCCACAGCTACCAATTCCGATTTCCTGGCATCCTCTAATGCCTCCAAGGTCGGCGCCTTTATAAATTCCTCAGCCTCCATTTCTGCTGTTTGTCTTTTCTTTCTCTCGGGAATTTTAACCCAATCAATTTACTCCGTCCCAAATTTAGCGTTCAAAATCCCGGACGAGAACCCCACTTATGTTACGTACCCCGTAACTGGGTTGCCAAACCAGCAGAAATGGATCACTCAGTTGGAGTCTGGAGTACTAGAACTAAGAAAGTTTTATTAAAGAAACAAGCAACACAGTAATCGAAAGGATAATAAATGCAACAGTTCAGCGATGATAAACACACATGTGCACAGAATTAAGATAACAGCATCAATCAAGCTCTATCGTTGTCTAGGGGTAAATGACCAAATTTCAAAATGACTCAAAGTTCAGTCCAGTTAGTAGTTCAGTTCGCAGTAATCGTTGCCATGGCGATGGACAAGGTGGGGGAAGAGAGAGATAGAACAGGAACAACTGATCATTCAGACACGTCTTCACTCACAGACTGGCGATATTGCTCACAAGCAACTTTTGGGTGGGTCCTTGGTGATGTCACCTGAGGTCACCGACTGTGACCCCTCCTCCAGATGCGGTCGATCCTCTGCAGTGAACCCGGCACCCAGGCAAGGGCAGACACACACCGGGTTCCCGCTGATTGTACCTTTCTACCCTGGTCGTTGTCTGGTACTTCTCACCCACTCGTGAGAGGCGCACCGCTTCCAGGGTCTCGTTACCTCGGGTGGCGTGTGTCTGTCTTAGCGAACCTGTCCCTTTTTATCTCCCTGCTGGGGTATCGCCTGTCCATCACTTCAAACAGTTCAGGGTTCAAAGGGGGGAGCCGCTCCAGACAGCTCTCTCTCCCACGTCCCTGCATTACACATCTCCAGACGCTGCTCCATTGTTCCTTATCTCTCCTTCCCCTGAGGGCAGGTGGCAGACCACTTGCTGATGTCACTGATGCTAACCCAGGCCAGCAAACATCTTAATTTTATGTGTATTCTCATCACAGGATCTTTTTGAAACGTATAAAAATCCTAAAGGGATTGGACAGGCTAGATGCAGGAAGATTGTTCCCGATGTTGGGGAAGTCCAGAACGAGGGGTCACAGTTTGAGAATAAAGGGGAAGCCTTTTAGGACCGAGATTAGGAAAAACTTCTTCACACAGAGAGTGGTGAATCTGTGGAATTCTCTGCCACAGGAAACAGATGAGGCCAGTTCATTGGCTATATTTAAGAGGGAGTTAGATATGGCCCTTGTGGCTAAAGGGATCAGGGGGTATGGAGGGAAGGCTGGTACAGGCTTCTGAGATGGATGATCAGCCATGATCATACTGAATGGTGGTGCAGGCTTGAAGGGCTGAATGGCCTACTCTTTCACCTATTTTCTATGTTTCTATGTTTCAGTACTCTAGATTTTATTTTGATGTGTATTTTTAGATGGATCGATATGTCTTTAGTTGCTACTGCTGAATGGGTACCAAAGTATCAGCCATCGCTTGTACTTCTCTCAGGATATTGAGTTCCATTTATATCAGTGGAATGAGTGGGTCAGTTGTTAACCCTCTTACGTTAGAGTCAGAAAAGTGTGGGTTACATTCCCTCTCTCGAGACATGAATATACTAATCACGGCTGACATAGTTCAGCACCAAGAGATGGCTGAACATCAGAAGCACTGTCTTCACATGATGTGTTAAACTCATGTTCTGTCTATCCCTGATATACGTAAAATACCCAATTGACTCTACTCTAGTCTTTCAATTAACATCACTAAACAGGTTGTTGGACTGTTATTGAAATTCAAAATTCAAAGTAAAATTTCTTAACAAAGTACATATCTGCCACCATATACAACCCTGTAATTAATTTTCTTGCAGGATACTCAATACTAACCACAACAGAATCAATGAAACAATGCAGCAACTTGGGTGTTCAACCAGAGTGCAAGAGACAACAAACTGCGCAAATACCAAAATAAATAAATAATGATAAATAAATAAGCAATAAATATTGAAAACATAAGATGAGGAGTCCTTGAAAGTCAGTCCATTTGTTGTGGGAACATTTTAATGATGGGCAAGTGAAGTTATCTCCTTTGCTTCAAAGCCTGATGGTTGAGGGGTGATAATTGTTCTTGAAGCTGGTGGTCTGAGTCCTGAGGTTCCTGTACCTTCTTCCTGATGACAGCAGAGAGAAGTGAGCATAACCTGGGTGGTGGGGGTCCCTGATGATGGATGCTGCTTTCCTGAGACAGCGCTCCATGTAGGTGCGCTCAATACTGGGAAGGGTTTTACCAGTGATGGACTGGGCTGTATTTACTACTTTGGTAGGATTTTCCATTCAAGGGCATTGGTGTTTCCATACCAGGCTGGATGTAACCAGTCAATATACTCTCCAGCACACATCGACAGAAGTTTTCTAGTTTTAGATGTCGTGCTGAATCTTTGCTAACTCTTAAGGAAGAAGAGGCACTGCCATGCTTTCTTCATAATTCCTGTAATTACAGGTCCTCCAGTTTCCTCTTCCTGAAGTAAATATTTATCTGCTTGGTCTTACTGACATTGAGTAAGAGGTTGTTGTGGTGGTATGACTCAGTCAGATTCCCAACCTCGCTCTTATTTGCTGGTTATCACCACCTTTGATTCAGCCTATGACAGTGGTACCATCAGCAAACTTGAATATGGCATTCCAGCTGTGCTTAGCTAAACAGTCTGAAGTATAGAGTGAGTAGAGCAGGGGCTAAGCACTCAGCCTTGTGATGTACACATGCTTATGGAGACTGTGGAAGAGATGTTGTTGTCTGCAAGTGACCATGGGTAAAAGACCAAGGATTTACTCTGTGCCTGTCTCTGTCATGTGTTCCTTGTGCTTGATTTCTCTTCCTTCACCCTTGCTGTTCAAAACTGCTTAAGAACCAATGAATTGGATCAATACTCTACCATTGCTTTGTTCCTTATTACAAATTCCATGTTTTCCTGTATGACCAGCGTTTATTTCCACTATAATCTTTTCCTCTTCACACATCTGTAGAACTTGTGTAGTCAACTTTTGTATTCCCTGCAAAATTGCTCTCATCAACACACTCAAAGTGCTGGAAAAGCTCAGAGGGTTAGGCCGCATCTAAGGGAGAAAATGAATGTAGGACATTTTGGGCCGAGATTCTTCATCAGGACTGGAAAGGAAGGGGGCAGAAACCAAAACACAAGAGTAGGAGGAGAGGATGGAGCAGAAGCTGGCAATTGATCGGTGAATTCAGGTGAGGGGGGAGGGCAGAAGGATGGGGCGGTGGATGTGAATGATGTGAAAAGCTGCAAGGTGCTAAGTGGGGAAGTAAGTTGGAATAAAGGCAAGGAATTGGGAACCAGGGGAGGAAGGTGAAGGTGATGGGCAAGATATGAGAGAGTGGGAATGGAAAGAGAAGGGGTAACAGGGCCATAGGAGTATGGGTCTTTGCAGGAAACATCAACACTCCATAGACTTTGCCTCACCTGCTGATTTCCTCCAGCATTTTTTGTATGTTGATCCAAATTTACAGTATTTGCAGTCCCTTCTGTGTCTCTGTTTTGCAAGCTTGTTCTCGTACTCCACCTGCCCTCTCATAATTGATCTCTTGCTCATCCTTTGTAGAATCCCAAATTGATTCTAGTTCTCAGGTTTGCAGCTTTACTTGTCTCCTCATTGGACCTATTACTGTTCTGAATTTCCCTTGTAAGCCATGAATGAACTATCCTTCCTGTTTTCCCTTTGTGCCAGACAGGAATGAACAATTGTGGCCACTCACCTCAGACAGTGCATTCCTGATCCCAATTACTTAATAAAATATTTCCTCCTCAAATCCCCTCTAAATTTCTTGCCCTTCACCTTATGCTTATGTTTTATGTTTTAGTTGCTCTGTTGTAGGGTTGGGGCAGCATGGTGTTGCACAACGCTTTATAGGACCAGCAATCCGGATTCAATTCCCGACGCTGTCTGTAAGGAGTTTGTGCATTCTCCCCATGATCATGTGGGTTTCCTCCCACAGTCCAAAGAATTACCAATTAATTGGTCATTGCAAATTGTCCCATGATTAGGCTAGTGTTAAATTGGAGGTTGGTGAGTGTTGCGGCTCAAAGCGCTGGAAGGGCTATTCCATGCTTTATCTCATTAAAATAATTAAAATTTAATTAAATTAAATTTTCATACTATCCACCTATTTCCTAAATAATTCTGTATCTCTTTTTCAAGTCCTCTTCCAGCCTCCTTCATTCTAAAGAAAACAAACACAGGCTCTTGTCATTACTGAAATAATATTCCATTACACTAACATCCTGCTGGATCTCTGCCTCTTACCCAGAGGGATCATGTGCTTCTACTGTACGGCAAGTCAGAACCCTACAAAGTACTCCATTATCCAATGGCTTAGTTACTTGATGAAACTTTGGAACTCCCTGTCAGGAGGGATGGTGTCCAGTAGTCAAATATGTTCAACATGGAAATCCATCAGCTTTTGGATACCAAAAGAATGAGAAACATGGGCCATTTGATTAAAAGTTTGCTTTCCCTTCTTCTATTAGCATTAGTTCCCTCCCATCCCACTGCCCTTTTAGTTTAAAATCTCCTTCTACATCTGTTGTAAACACTCCCTTTTGGACATTGGTCCTGATACTGCCCGTCCAGCTTGGACAAGCTATCTTCCCTTACTGTCATTCTATTCCGTACCTGTGGTGTGACTTGATCCCCAAAACATACTGTATACGGACATCTCAGCAACAGAGATGCTCCGTCCACAGACTTAGCTCCGAAATCTAGTTAACCATTTGCTGCAGCTGAATAATATTCCTGCACAGATGGTCAACAGAGACAATGGAAAGTGTCCTAGCTTTCCCAAATAGTACAGGATAAGCCACAAGTGCAAGATCCCCTAACGTGACCTACTTGTTACTTTAAATTAACTTAAAAGCTATTCCCAAGAATAGATGCCCAAGAAGAGCAGAGTGAGCTGCCTCAATGACTATTGCCTGGTGGCACTCACGTCGACTGTCATGAGAAGCTTTGAGAGGTTGGTCATGGCTAGAATTATCTCCTACCTGAACAAGGATTTCAACCCACTGCAAGTTGTCTGTTGCTACAACAGCTCTGCAATGGACACAGTCTCACTGGCTCTTCACTCAGCTTTGGAGCACCTGAACAGGGATATATCTACGTCAGGCTGTGCTTTATTGATTACAGCTTGGTTTTCAATTCCATTATCCTCTCAGAAATAATCAACATACCTGGGCCTCTGTTTCTTCCTTTGCAAATGGATCCTCAGCGCCCTCATCAGGAGACCACAGTCAATGTGGACCACAATAACATCTCCTCCTCACTGATAATAAACAAGGTGAACCACAAGGGTGTATGCTTAGTCCACTGCTCTACTCTCTCTACCGTCAATACAGCATGGCTGGGCATAGCTCAAGCTCTTTCTATAAATTTGCTGATTACACCACTGTTGTTGGCAGAGTCTTAGATTGTGACAAGAAGGTGTACAGAAGTGAGATAGATTCAAGTTCAAGTACATTTAGAAACATAGAAAAACATAGAAAACCTACAGCACAATACAGGACTTTCGGCTCACAATGATGTGCTGAACATGTACTAACTTTAGAATTTACCCAGGGTTACCCATAGCCCTCTATTTTTCTAAGCTTCATGTACCTATCCAGGAGTCTCTTGTACCTGCCTCCACCACCATCACTGGCAGCCCATTCCACGCACCCACCACTCTCTGTGTAAAAGAACTTACCCCTGACAATCCCTCCGTACCTACTTCCAAGCACCTTAAAACTGTCCCCTCTCATCAAAGAATGTATAAATTACACTCAACATCAGTAAATCCGAGGAACTGATTGTGGACTTCAGGAAGGGGAAGTCGGGAGTATAGTCACCAGTCCTCAGTGAGGGGCCAGCAGTGGAAAGTTTGAGCAGCTTCAATTTCCTGGGCAACAACATCTCAGAGAATCTATCTAGGGTCCAGCACATTGATGCAATCACAAAGAAGACATACTAGTGGCTAATCCACATTCCCTTAGCCATTAGATTTCGGAGTGGTCCATAAACTCATGAACACTACCTCACTGTTCCTCTTTAGTACTATTTATTTATTTTATTTACTACAGTAACTTCTAGTCATTCTTTTGTTTCATACTGTACTGCTGCCCCACACAACAAATTTCAAAACATATGTCAGTGTATTACACATGATTCTCATGCTGAGATTTTAAAGTTCAATCAGCCTCTTTTCACATTCCTTTTAAATCCATTGAGCTTCTTTTCCCACATGAGGAGGGAGCCACATCTAGTCCTGATGAGGGGTCTTGGTCAAAAACATTGACTATTTACTCACTTCCGTAGATGTTGCCTGACCTGCTGAGTTCCTAAATAACTTAGTGTGCGCTGCCCTGGATTTCCAGCATCTGCAGAATCGCTAGCATTTAAAATTTTCTCTGCACTCTTTCAAACTACAGTCCATTAAACTACAATTCTGTTTTGAAATAGGGGAAAAGATCTAAGAATTAATAAAAACAGCCAGTTTTCTTGTTTGCAGATTTTTGTAATAGGATAATTATTTCAGTGCTAGCTGTGTTGTTAAGTACCAAAACTTAAATTGGCCAGAAAGTAAAATTGTTTATTTTTTTTAGTGTGAGTACATTGCGAGCAGCACCAAAACCCATCAAAGATTTAAGATTAAGTTGTTGTTATTCTTTCCCTCCAGGCAAGACAAGGGTTTTATAAAAACTGTCTATCAAGTACCATCAGCAGCACCACTGGACTCTGTTAAATCTATCTACTTAGTGTGAGATTGAAGTTGGTCATTGATGATAATGAAAAGTAGGTGATAATTAATTGATAGTGCATTTCACAGCCTGCACTATTTTTCTTTCCCATCAATTATTTGAAAATTGAGCAGTGTGTAAAATGGGCTGCTGATTTCCTTCCGCCTGTCAAAGTTTGTTTTAACTCTCCATGAAAATCTTGAAAATACTCAGCAGGTTAGATAGCATATGTGAAGAGGAGAATACATCAGTGCTTCTTCTTACTATCTGCTTTCCTGTGGAAGAACTTTAATGAGAATAAATATAAGAACAGAAGACATAATTATACCCAGTATCTGAATAATGCTAACATGCCCCTTTATAATATTGTTCTCTTAATTGAAGTCCTATGTTTGTGTCCAGAGTAGGAATTAAAAATATTGATGAAGACACTAGATTAAATCAGGTGATTCAAGGTTATAATTAAAAGCAAAATCTTACTTTGGAGGGTAAAGTTCCATGATAGTAAGAATTTCTATATATGTATTTTATTCACTGTGACCTATCTACAATGTGCTGTAATGTAGATTAGCTCCTTTCAGTTCAGTGTAAAGAAGGTTATTAGGAGTTTTGGAGGAAGTAATCAAAAGATTGATGGAGATCAGGCAGCAAATGCCGTCTTCAGGAGTTTAGTAAAATATGAGTCAAGGTCCACATTGTAGGCTTCTCTAAATAGTTAAGGCACATGGAGTCCAAGGTAAGTTGGCTAATTGAATTCAAAAGTGCCTTGGTGATAAGAGGGAGAGAGTAGTGGTGAATGTTTTTCTGTTGGAAGTTTAATACTAGTGATGTACTGCAGGGATTAGAGCTGGGACCTTTGCTTGACTTGGATATGAATGCAGGAGGATGACCACTACACTTGTGATTGTGGTTGTCACAGAAATTGGTGGTGTAGTAAATAGTGAGAAAGATTTCTTAGGCAACGACAGAAGATACAATAGGAAAATTGGGCAGAGGGGAAGCAAATGGAATTTAATCTGAACAAGTTTGAAGTCAAACAGGGATAGGCCATGCTTAAATGACATGGCACTAAGGAATGTTGACAAATAGAGAGAGACCAAGGGGTTCAAGCACATATTTCCCTGAAGTAGCAACACAGGTAAATAGAATGGTGAAAAATATATGTGGATGTGGATGGAATATTGGTATATAGAATATAAGAGTTGAGATGCAAAGTTGCAACTTTACAAAACACTGGTTAGACTGTATTTGTCTGCATGCAGTCCTGGTCAATGCAATAAGGAAGGATATGATGTGTTGGAGAGGCCGCAGAGGACATCCTTCAATAAATAGCCTGAATTGAAGGATGACTTTTGAAGAGGTTGGACTTGCGTTCACTAGAGTGAAGGAAGGATGACCTGATATAGGTATGCATGATGAGGAGAGTCACAGATAGAACAGTATAAATCTTTTGCCCATAGTAGGGATATCACAAATAAAAGAGTATATGCTTTAGGCAAAAGGAATGAATTTTTAAGGAGATCTAAGGTTTAACCTGTTTTACACAGGAGCGGTAGAATCAAATGCAATCATGATTTTTTAGAAGTATTTAGACAGAAAGATAAATGGCATAAAAGATTACCATCCAAATGGGGAAAATCAGGTTATAGTACAGTTCATGGGCCAAAATGTCAGGATAGATGCATGGGCTGATTGCATAAAGAGGCCTGTAGATAAGATGCATGCACATAGTATTTCTCCCAAGGTTGGGAATCAAGAACTGGAGGACATAGGTTGAAGACGAAAGCTTTAACAGAAACTTGTTGGGCAACAGTTTTACACAAAGTGTGATAATTATGTGGAATGAGCTGCCAGGTGAAATGGTTGAGGTAGTACAACAACAACTTTTTAAAAATACAGTTGGATAGCTATATGATTTTGAAAGTTGTGAAACAAATGCTGGTATAGGGGACTAACTTGGATGGGATATCTTGGTCGTCCTGGACTAGATGGGCCAAAGGGCCTGTTTCTGTGCTGTATAACTCTAACTCTGTGATAGGCTTTCTCCCTCCTCACATATATGAGCACTTCATTAAATGTCATTCTATTTCACTGCTTTATGCATTATTAACTTTGTGTAGAATGAGATTGCCATCTCCAATTCATTGGAAGGAGAAACAATTTTACATTTTCCAATGAGGATGTTATTTTATGACTACCATTAGCCAGTTTAAGATATATAGTTAAAACCATCATTATGCTAGCAGTCTTTTATAAATCAAGGCCAGATAGATACAGTGTTGTGCAGATTTTTGTTAAAGATTACTTACTCATCATTTAAAATGAAACTTTAGTTTGACCAAGTCAGCCAATTCATTACCCGCATGTGCAGAAGTGTCTTCACTCACTGCGATGGGAATGGCCAAAAGGCTAAACCATATCCGCCTTAACCTGGAAAAGAACTTAATTGGTGGAGCTATTCTACATAATTAACTTATGTGTCAGGAGGGATATCCTATTTAAAAGAGACCAGTTTTAATGGTCTAGTTAAATAAAAACCTTGGTTATCAAAATTGGTCTTCTGGGCTTATTCTCTGTGTTTTGCTATATGCAAGATCGTTTTTGTTACTCCATGCTGTGATACTATGAATACTGCCATTGCTTTCTGATAATGAAAGAATGTCAAAGTCACTTGGTTCCTTTTTTGCTTTCTCTCCTGCAGCTGAATTCCTCTTCCTCCTCTGGGGGGTATATCTCTGCTATGCAGTACGGACAGTGCCATCGGCATTTCATGAACCACGCTACATGGCTGTAGCTGTCCATAATGAACTCATTATATCTGCTATATTCTATACAATCAGGTAAGAAGCCTGCTGGGTCTTAAACCTCGCTGCTAAAAGCTAAAGGCAAAGAGGGCTTTTATTATTTTTTTCACTTTGACAATAATAGGAGCAAGAGTAGGAATTTTGACAAAATAGTTCCTGTGTGATGCTGTTTATCTGCTTTAACTCCACTATTTTTCTTCAGTCTGTTGTTGTTAGTGTAGGCTTTCCTAGACAAAATAAGGCTGACAGCAAATATTGTCTTGCTGTCAGCCCTCAGCCAGTGACCTTCAGAGTAGAGATGCTCACTGATGATTGTGCAATGTTCAGTCCCATTTGTGACTTCTCACGTAACGAAGCAGTTCACATGCAAATGATACAAGACTTGGACAATGTCCAGGCCTGGACTGAAAGATGGCAAGTAATGTTTGTACCACACAAGCAGTTATAATACCTAGCAAGACCACATCCAGCTATAACCCCCTGATAATCAATGGCATTCCCAACACTGACTCCTACATTATAAATACCATGAAATTACTAATGACTAGAAACTGAACTGGATTAACCATATACATAATGCAGCTACCAGAGCAGGCCAGGAGATAGAAGTCTTGTTTTGAATCATTCACCTCACTACTTTCCAAAGCCCGTCCACATTGAACAGTCAGGGTTGTAATACTCTCCACTTGCCTGGAGGAGTTCAGCTTCAACAACACTCAAGATCACCAACATTCAGGCACCTGCTTGATAGGCACCCCATGCACAACCATTTGCTCACTCTACCACTGATGCACCAACTATGCAATGCACTACAGTAACTCCCCAAGACCCCTTAGGCAGCACCTTCCTAACCACCTAACAAGACCAGGGCAGCAAAAGTATGCAAGCACCACAACCTACGATTTGCCCTCCAAACCAAACATACATCAAAAATTCATGTAAATAAATAAATATCACAGTTAAATTCAGAGTCAAAATCCCTGAACTCTCACCCTAACAATATTGTGGGTATACAGACACCTCAAGACTGCAGTGGTTCAAGCAGGCAGCTTACCACCATCTTCTCGAGGGAGTTTAGGAATGGGCAATTAAGTACTGGCCCAGGCTGCAATGCTGACATTCTTTGAATGAATGAAATAAAACTGTCAGTCATTGCACCCACAATTCCATTCACTAATGTGATTTCTGACCACATTATCTTTTAGTAGATACTATTCAATAATTGCATAAGAGGAGTAGAGTAATGGAAATTTCCCACTAGTTGTCATGTGTAGCAAAATTATGATATGGATAGGAGAAAATAAAAATACCTGCAATGTGTAGCAATCATGGTAGTAACTTACCCTCACATCACTTTTTCATTCAGCACAATAGAGTTTTAATCACATTTTTAGTACCTGTAGTCTTAAGTGCCCTCTAAACTACCCAGTTTAATAAAAACATGAGAAATTCTGCAGCTGCTAGAAATCCAAGCAACCCACACAAAATGCTGGGGGAACTCAGCAGGTCAGGCAGCATCTATGGAAATGAATAAATAGTCGATGTTTTGGGCAGAGGCCCTTCTTCAGGACTAGAAAGGAAGGGGGAAGATGCCAGAATCATTCAGTTTAATTCACAGCTTGATACAAATAACAGCAGTGCCTACTGTATGTAACACATGCAAGAACTATCATGGTAAGTCTCCAGTAGGTGGAGAGAATAGAATTTGTTTAGCTGATGTAGTTAATATTATATGCAAACTATTTTCCTGAGGTTCTACAGACCACGTTCCAGGTAAACTTCCAGATCAATTCACATTTAACAATGGAGTCAAATTATTTCATCAGATTTTTATTTAGGGAGTGAAAAAAACAATAAATTATTGCATGGCTAGGAATATAGTTCTGTACGCTGCCCTGGCCTGTGTGCCATTACTTTATCTCTGATTTATTTTAAATTCGTTTCCCATGTTACAATACTTTAAAAGTACTTCACCTGCTTTAAAACATCCCTGCAAGAGATGCAATAGCTGCTTTACAAATAAACATTTTTCTTTCTATTCTCACAACTATTAGTTAGTAAAACTAACTTCTTGCTTTAGAACAAGAATTCCCAACCTGGGGACCATGGACCCCTTGCTTAGTGGCATAAAAATGTTGGGAACACCAGCTTTAAAGAAGCTGTCATTTCTAACTCTAAGATGAAAACTTAAGTTATAAGAAATGGAATTGGCCCTGTGGTCTATACCACCTATCAGACCGTCATACCATTTCAGAGCAGGAGGAACTCATTCAGCCCTTTGAATTTGAATTTGTTTTGCTACTTAACATGATCATGTCTCACCTGGTACCTCAATTCCCTTTACAAAATCTATATTCAAGTTACAAGCTTACAGAGTCTAAGTTTAACTTTGTGAAAAACGTTGCTGCTCTAGTGCAGGCCACGTGTGCATGTCCTGGCATGTCAACTTTCATTAGAGATATGCGTGATGCTTATATTATGCACAATGTTTTGTGTATGCTTCTGCAGTGCAGAGAGTCCAGTGATGCGGAGAAGCTTTTAGTTCTTCTGACAGCTTGTTGGTTAGGAAGTACATCAACGTTTCAACATTATGGGGAAAAAAGATGCAAATGTTGATTCATTTAATTTTATTCAGATTTAGCTAATATATATTCACATGTTTTAATTTCATATTCACAATTTTGTTGGTATAGCTTTCTGAATTAATAAAACAGCATGGTCTCATCTAAAATGCCATTTCTTCAACAGATTTCTGTTTGTATGTATAAAATCTGAATTATTTTTCCCTCATAGAATTCTACTGATGGGGAGCTGATGCAATGGGTTTTTATTTGAGTCTGGCAGAATTTCTATTCATGATTAAAACTGAACTTGAATCCAATGTCAAAATGTCAGCGTTGTCGAAAATATCTCAAAATGGCACTCAATTTTATGTCTTCCTAGCCCCTTTAACACAGGAAAATGTTCCACGTCATTATGCAGGATTACATTTTCAGAGGCATGATAAAGAAAGAGATATTAATCTAGTCCCTGGATCCAGGTGAAAGAATTAGGACATTAAGCAGGGACTGAAAGGCAAGGTGTGAAGAGACTACCTTTCAAAATCTGGAATTCCATGTGATGATATAACCTGTACCAGGGACTAGGCCTTTCTCCAAGATATGTTATTTGATAGTCTATCCTTTTGAATTTCCTTCATTTTTGGACGTGTCCACAGTATTTGTTCTTCATTCTATAATCTTTAATCTTTAAAAGCTTCAAGTTTGTTTTCTCTAACACATTATTCACATACTAACATCTCCATCTACTTAAGAGGATTGGAGGCAACCTAAAAGAGATTCATTAGGTTTCTTCATGGTTCAACGTCTGGCTCACCAGTTAATGCTGATCAGATTCCCTTTACACGTTCCAGAGTCCCAGTACCAAGCTTCCATTCACTTCAGGATCAGAAACAGACTTAGTATCACTGGCATATGAAGTGAAGTTTGTTGTTATGTAGCCGCAGTACATTGCAATACGTAATAATAAAAAGATGTGAATTACAGTAAGTATGTAAGCTAAATGAAATAAGTAGTGCGAAAGGAAAGTAGAGAGGTAGTGTTCATGGGTTCAATGTCCATTCAGAAATCTGACAGCAGAGCGAATAAGCTGTTGCTGAATTATTGAGTGCGTGCCTTTAGGCTTCTGTATCTCCTCCCTGATGGTAGCAATGAGAAGGGGGCATGTCTTGGGTAACGGGGTCCTTTATGATCGATGCTAACCACTTGTTGAAGATGTCCTGGATGCTGGGAAGTCTAGTGCCCATGATAGAGCTGATTAAGTTCACAGCATTCTGCAGCTTATTTCAATCCTGTGCAGTGCCCCTGCCCCAAACTAGATGGTGATGCAGCCAGTTAGAATGTTCTCCATGGTACATCTGTAGAAATTTGCAAGTGTCTTTGGTGACATACCAAATTTCCTCAAAATCCAAATAAAACATAGCCACTGTTGTGTCTTCTTTGTAACTGCATCAACATGTTGGGCCCAGGATAGATCCTCAGAGATGCTGACACCCAGGAGATTGAAATCGCTCACTCTGATCCCTCTGTGAGGACTGGTGAGTGTTCCCTCATCTTACCCTTCCACAATCAGTTCCTTAGCCTTACTGATATTGAGTGGAGTGCAAGGTTGTTGCTACGGCACCGCTCAACAAGCAGATCTATCTCACTCTTGTACACCTTCTTGTCTCCTTCTGAACTTCTGCCAAAAAAAGTTGTGTTATCAACAATTTATTTGCTGAACCCTGCTGATTCCTGAGCTCCCAATCACTTTCTAGACTCAAGTGTATGTTTATCAATGGGACCTTGGTTCACCTGCTCCCTTCCAACTCACTGAGACTCCAATTCCCATGCTGCCTTTCTATTCACTGGGCCTCAGTTCATGAACTTCCTTTCCACTCAGCCATGCTCCAGTACTCTTTAAATTTCCTTTCCCTTTTAATCTTACTGGGTACACTGGAAGAGTTATTATTCTACTGTGCAACAGTTAAAGAAAAGTAAACCGAAAGTATATATTGAAGTATTGATAGTATAACATCCATTTGCCTAGAAAATCTTCGGCATGGGCGATCATGTCTCTCCATCCATCACGGTCCCTGACCCTCCAAATTGTAGTTGTTGCCTCCCCTGTTTCTAACCATGATGTTATTCCGTTTATCATTTTCATTCTATCTGCCTCTGCTTCTTTTTCCTTCCAGCTTTCCAGTTGTAACTAAATGTTCTAACGTCTCTCTTCGCATGCTGTGTCCAAAGAATTTTGATTGCTGTTTTCTGATTTTTTTTCAAAGTAATGTATGTTTTGCTTTTGTTCTCTGTAGCACTTCGTTGGTTATCCTGTCCGTATATGATATGCATAGCATTCTTCTGAGGAACCACATTTCCGCTACATTGATTCTTTTTTCCATTGCATTTGTGATGGTCCATGTCTCGCAGCCATACATCAATATTGGAAGAATGTAGCAGCTGAGAGTTCTAAGGCGGATGTCAATTGCTATTTTCTTGTTCATTAGGATGTTTCTCATTTCTATAAATGCTGTTCTTGCCATTGCTATTCTTGCTTTTATGTCTGTTTCGCATTTGCCGTCAGATGTTAACCATGATCCAAGGTACTTGAAGTTGTGAACTTGTTTCAGGATTTCATTTCCCAATACGATCCTACAGCTTGGGATATCAGGTTTCTTTGATATTACCATTATTTCCGTTTTCTTTTTGTTTAAGGTTAGGCCAAGTCTTTTGCTCTCTGTGTTGATGGTAGATACTAGTTTCTGTAAATTTACTTCACTGTTTGCTGTCAGTACTCTATCATCCACATATCGGAGGTTGTTGATATTGTATCCTCCTAAACTTATTCCAGGTAGGTCTTGTATGGTTCTCATAATGTTTTTACTGTACAGAGTGAACAGGTCTGGTGATAGAACACAACCCTGTCTGACTCCTCGCTTTATTGGCTGATATTCAGCGATCTCGTCTATCCGTATGGCTGCACTTTGTTGCCAGTAGAGATTCCTGATTATTCTTAGATCTTTTCTGTCATGAGACCATGGATTTGCGCCTTGGAAGGTTTCCAGGGTGCAAGCCTGGGCAAGGTTGCATGGAAGACGGGCAGTTGCCCATGCTGCAAGTCTCCCTTCTCCACGCCACTGATGTTGTCCAAGGGAAGGGAACTAGGGCTGATACAGCTTGGTACTGGTGTTGTCGCAGAGCAATGTGTCGTTAAGTGCCTTGCTCAAGGACACAACACGCTGCCTCAGCTGAGGCTTGAACTAGCGACCTTCAGATCACTAGACTGACACCTTAACCACTTGGCCACGTGCCAAAACCGTCGATATTAATATCTTTAAGCATTTTCATGATGACTTCAAAACGCAAACACGAGGAAATCTGCAGATGCTGGAATTTCAAGCAGCACACATAAAAGTTGCTAGTGAATGCAGCAGTCTAGGCAGCATCTCTAGGAAGAGGTACAGTCGACGTTTTAGGCCGAGACCCTTCGTCAGGACGAACTGAAAGAAGAGCTAGTAAGAGATTTGAAAGTGGGACGGGGAGAGGGAGATCCAAATTGATAGGAGAAGATCAGAGGGGGCGGGATGGAGCCAAGAACTGGACAGTTGATTGGCAAAAGGGATATGAGAGGATCATGGGACAGGAGGCCTAGGGAGAAAGCAAAGAGGGAGGGGTGGAAAAACAAGATGGGCAAAGGGTATAGTGAGGGGGACAGAGGGAGAAAAAGGAGAGCGAGAAAAAGAATGTGTGTATATAAATAAATAACGGATGGGGTATGAGGAGGAGGAGGGGCATTAGTGGAAGTTTGAGAAGTCAATGTTCATGCCATCACAAATCAGAAGAAAAGCGGGGCAAAAACAGGATGTATAAAAGCAAAAGACTGCTCTACAATTATGGAAAAAGGGAAAGTAATGCAAAAGTGGTCAGAATACATCAAAGACCTATGCAACGACAAAGACTGAGAGGACAACTTTGGCATTGGCAACAACAACGAGGGCCCAGCAATACTGAAAGAAGAAGTGGAACATGCTATGAAGAAAATACGAAAGGGGAAATCATCAGGACCAGATAACATTCCGGTTGAACTGTATGACGCGCTAGAAGATTTTGGTGTAGTGAAATTAACAACCTTATTGAATAGTATATATAACAGCGGCAAAGTACCAGAAGAGTGGGCGGATGCATGGCAGATGCGGCTTAATGTGGATAAATGTGAGGTTATCCACTTTGGTGGTAAGAACGGGAAGGCAGATTATTATCTAAATGGAGTCAAGTTAGGAAAAGGGGAAGCACAATGAGATCTAGGTGTTCTTGTACATCAGTCACTGAAAGCAAGTATGCAAGTACAGCAGGCAGTGAAAAAAGCTAATGGCATGCTGGCCTTCATAACAAGCGGAATTGAGTATAAGAGCAAAGAGGTCCTTCTGCAGCTGTATAGGGCCCTGGTGAGACCACACCTGGAGTACTGTGTGCAGTTTTGGTCTCCAAATTTGAGGAAGGACATTCTTGCTATTGAGAAAGTGCAGCGTAGGTTCACAAGGTTAATTCCCGGGATGGCAGGACTCCCATGTGTGGAAAGATTGGAGCGACTGGGCTTGTAAACTCTGGAATTTAGAAGGCTGAGAGGGGATCTTATTGAAACATACAAGGTTATTAAGGGATTGGACACACTGCAGGCAGGAAGCATGTTCCCGCTGATGGGTGAGTCCAGAACCAGAGGCCACAGTTTAAGAATTAGGGGTAGGCCATTTAGAACGGAGTTGAGGAAAAACTTTTTCACCCAGAGAGTGGTGGTTATATGGAATGCTCTGCCCCAGAAGGCTGTGGAGGCCAAGTCTCTGGATGTTTTCAAGAAAGAGATGGATAGAGCTCTTAAAGATAGCGGAATCAAAGGTTATGGGGATAAGGTAGGAACTGGATACTGATAGTGGATGATCAGCCATGATCACAGTGAATGGCGGTGCTGGCTCGAAAGGCCGAATGATCTACTCCTGCACCTATTATCTATTGTCTATTGTCTATAAGATCTTTTAAAGACAGTATTTATTGCGCTGCCAAAGAAACCAGATGCAACAGACTGTGGACAACACAGAACAATTAGTTTAATGAGCCACCTCACAAAAAATCTACTTAGAATCATCATGCTCAGAATAAGAAATAAAATTAAACCATAAGATATAGCAGTAGAATTAGGCCGCTTGGCCCATCGAGTCTGTTCCACCATTTCATCATGGCTGATTCAATTTTCCTTTCAGCCCCAATCTTCTGCCTTCTCCCCATATCCTTTTATGCCCCTACCAGACAAGGATATATTAGCCTCTGCCTTAAATGTACATAATGTCTTGGCCTCCACAGCTGTGGAAAAGAATTCCACAGATTCGCCACACTCTGGCTAAAGAAATTCCTCCTCATCTCCATTCTAAAAGGATGCCCCACTATTCTGAGGCTGTATCTGCTGGTCTTAGACTTGTCCACCATAGGAAACATCCTCTACACATCCATTCTATCAAGGCTTTTCACCATTTAATAGGCCTTAAGAATTTTAAATTACATCAGTCTCCTTTCCATTCAGGATCACAGTGTGAGCTCAGACAGATAAATAGATAATAGCATGCCTGTATGTAAAGCTACAGAAGGGATAGTTAGAATGATTACCATTTGTGGTATTAATTCACAAAAAACTTCTATAATAAACTAATAAATAGTAAAACCTGTTTAAATGTGTTTTCTTAATATACAGCATAATTACATTTGTCTGATTTTATTTTATAGTCTGTAATTGATGGAGGTTTTTTGGCTCTCAGTTATGGCAGGAAATTGTCATTGAATGATTGAATTTTCTGCACAACTCCGATGGTTAAGCAGTTCTTTAGTACCCATTTACCTTGGGTAGCTTATCCATTCTGACCCATCACTATTCAACAACCACACCAAGACTATTTCATACTGTGGTTTACCATGGCCACTATCAATAAAGTGCAAAAAATAAACTTGAAACTTGCCAGAGGGGGGAACTTACCCCCGGCTAGATTGAGAGGCATCATTTTAAGAAGTCAAATCTTTGTCATTCATATTGAATGATGAAGGTGGCGGGCAACTAATTGAAAAAGTGGCAAAGGCAGAAGGCTTTGATGTGCATTTGTAGCTCCCAAATTTGGATAACTTAAAACGCTACAGCTTACACCCATCTTCTCAAGATCAATTAAAGATAAGCAATAACAGAAAAGGAGCATGAATCACATGGGAACACGACCACGTGAAAGGTCTCTGAGTTATACAACATCTGACTTGAAAGTGCATTATTGTTAATTCATCATTTCTGGGTCAAGGTCCTAAAACTCTATCCACTCTGCTCTACCTAAAAGCTTTGGAACTATAGCGGTTGAAGATAATGACAGAACTCCCTCTTCTCAAAGTCAATGAAGAATAAGAATTATTTGCTGGTCTCATGCATGAATAAAATAAGAGAGGCAGACAAAAGTTATCAACAGTCAGTATTGTCAGCCAAATACACCTATGGCCAAGTATGCATACTTTTAATATCAGCTGCTTTACAGTTTTGCACAGTTAGTACCAGTGCGGTCCTGGTATAAACCTTAATATATAAATGGAGTCCTAGATAAATATGTTAGTGAGCATATCACCAAACATTAAATGGAATTATTATATTATGCAGTAAGGTAGCTTTTGATCTATTTCCATTTATTTAAGAGCACATTACAATTGTATCTGCATATAGTGGCCTTCTATATTATTATTTTTATATCTTTTGTTAATGGAGAACTATTGCAATTTTGCAAATTTGAAATGCGAGGAGATCTTCAAGTACTTTGCCAAGGACACCTCTTCAACTATGCACAATTAATTATCAGCCACTCTCTAAATAGAGGGTATATTAGACTTCATAAATTTTACATTATCACATTAACAGCCACCAATTAACCCCACTATTTGGGAAGTAGAAATATTTTTGACAGCAGATTCCTTTAGTAGGCTCTGAGCAACATGAAACAACACTGAGGGGATTTGCTTGGAAGCAACAAACTGCATGATGTTGGAATAGTCTGCTGTCACAATCAGTACAAAGGGACGCAAATCTGCATGTTGAAATTACTTTGCACAGAGTGAGGCACAGTGATCTGAGTAAATATTAGATGTAACCAGTTCATTTGCTGCTTCCAGGCATCATACAGCTGGAATTTGCAGTTTCTGCCTTTCAAAAAGCCCAAAAGTGTTACTTCTTTGTGTCTAAAGAGACACACTATTGCATTTCATTGTACTATTCTTCAGTTAAATGTCTATACCATATTTGGCACAGTTTGAGTTCTAAATCCCAAGTGTTTAAATACAGAAGTAGAACCACATAGGTTAACAGCAGAGAATGGTGCTATATAGCTCTTGGTGTCTTCTCTGCTTTTGTGTTGGAATAAACCAAAACTACTCCCACTAGCCAGCTTTCTCTCTGTAGCCATGTAACAGATGCTGAATAGGGATACGAAGATGATATAGTATTTAAAAATATACCCCAGAGAGTATTAGAGAGAGTGTCATTGTTTTCTCAATACTTGATCAGTGTTGACCAAATATTGCATCTGGTTTTAATTTATCTATGCAAAGTGGTAGAGATTGAAAAAAAAGTTTTGAATGTAAAATTCCCCTCCATTTTTATGTAATATCTTTATCAAATGGAAGAACCTCAGCAGCACATGTTGCATTCCCAAGGATTTTCCAGTGGGATCTTACACTCAGATCTATCACACATGTACATTCCAGAAATAAAAGCTTTAAAATGTCATTGTTTTGCCCAAGTGCCCCAAAATGTGTATCATCATCCTTTGCTCATTCCCCACCAAATGCCTTATTCAGGCAGCTCACCCAGGTATTCCCAAAGTAAACTTGCATCCTATTACCTGGAACTGTTTTGATTAATTTGGATATCCAGTAAGACAAACCTTTTACATTTTAATACATTTTAAATGGAATGTACTTGATTTAAGGGTGATAATTGCAATAAAGGAAAGAAATAACTAATTCACCAACCCCATTATGTTTAAGTTAGCTCCATAATTTCAAATGAAGTGAACTGATTAAAAGGAATGAGAAGAAACTTAATGGGAACATTAACCACAAAGTCTTTTAGAATCAAGAATATAACAGGATGTTAAATCAACAAAAGACACAATCAGTTCTACCAATGTCATTAAAACCTATTTTTTCAGTATCACTCTTAACATGTAAGAGAAGCTTGGATAGGTACTTGGATGAGAGGTTATGGAGGGCTATGGTCCTGGTGCAGGTCAATAGGGCGAGGCAGAATAATATTTCAGTGCAGACTAGATGCCCCAAAGGGCCACTTTCTCTGCTATAGTGCTCTATGACTCTACGGCTCCAAAGGTCAGTGGGAATTTATGTACATTCAGTAACCGTTGTGTGTTTTACTTGACACTGTAGCTGTAGCTAAAGAAGGCACCCACTGAAGGAAAAATGATTAAGGCACCTTCATTTCAGAATGAAAGTTGAGTAGGGTTCCTATCTGAGATTCACCTTGCCAATATGAATCTTTTATGTCCCATCCATCAGCTGCCTGTTGGAAATGAAAGTAAAGAACAACTAATGAAGAGCGAGGGGGGACCAATTTTCTTGCAGGCAGGTTTGATAGAGCTGATGTGGAGGGTTTACTAATTTATTTAAAATATTTAATATGGGAACTGGAATGATGGGGTTAAGGATGGGGCAGTTGGCCTACAGGCAGATGCAGTGTGTACTGAGAATGTTAGGAAGGACAGGCAGATGATAGGGCAAAATTACAGAGAGTGGTAGGAGTTGAAGTGTAACATGGGGGTAAGACCAAAAAGAGTGATTAATGCAGGACTGATGGTGTTATGTTTGAATGCATGAAGAATATATATGGAATAAGGTAGATAATCTTATAGCGCAACTAGAGATTAGCAGGTACGACATTGTGGGCATCATGGTTGAAAGAAGATCATAGTTGGGAGCTTAGCATCCAAGGATACACCTTGTATTGAAAGGACAGGCAGGTAGGTAGAAGGGGTGGGGTGACTTGTTGGTAAAAAATGAAACCTTTAGAAAGAGGTGACATAAGATCAGAAGATATAGAACACTTGTGGGTAGAGTTAAGAAACTGCGAGGGTAAAAAGACCCTGAAGGGAGTTGTATACAGCTCTCCAAATAGTAGATAGAACATGGGGTAGGAGATAGAAAAGGCATGTGAAAAGGGCAATCTTACGATAGTCATAGGGGAACTTCAGTGTTGTGTAATCAACTAAATTTAATTAGGGAACTTCATGTAAAGGAACCCTAAGGAAGCAGTGATGATAATATGATAGAATTTACCCTGCAGATTGAGAGAGAGAAGATTAAGTCAGATGATTCAGTTTTACAGTGGAGTAAAGGGAATTACAGAGGTATGAGAGAGGATCTGGCCAAATTTGATTGGAAGATGGTACTAGCAGGGATGACAAGTTGGAAATACTGGGGACAATTCAAAAGGCACAGGATAGAAACATCGCAAAGATGAAGAAAAATTCTGAAGGGAGGATGAGGCAACCGTGGCTGACAAGGGAAGTCAAATACTGCAAAAAAGCAAAGGAGAGGGCATAAAATATAGCAAAAATTGGTGGGAAGTTAGAGGGTTGGGATACTTTTAAAAACAACAGAGGGCAACTAAAAGGCCATAAAGAGAGAAAATATTAAATATGAAGGGAAGCCAGCCAACAATATAAAAAAGGATACCAAAGGTTTATTTTTCCAAATATATAAAGGATAAAAGAGAGGCAAGATGTTGTTTACTTGGATTTTCAGAAGGCCTTTGACAAGGTGCTGCATATGAGGCTGCTTAACAAGATACGAACCCATAGTATTACATGAAAGATACTAGCATGGATAGAAGATTGGCTGACTGGCAGGAGGTAAATAGTGAGAATAAAGGAGGTCTTTTCTGGTTGGTTGCCTGTAACTCTGTAACTAGTGGTGTTCCACAGGAGCCTGTGTTGGGATCATTTCTTTTTTGGATGATGGAATTGATGGCTTTATTGCCGAGTTTGCTGATGATATGAAGATAATTGGAGAGGCAGATATAGTTTTGAGGAAGCAGGGTGTCTGCAGAAGGATGTAGATAGATTTGGAGAATTGATGGAGAATTGGCAGATGGAATAAAGTGTAGGAATGTGTATGGTCACGTGCTTTGGTAGAAGGAATAAAGGTGTAGACTAGTTTCTAAATGGGGAGAAAATTCACAAATCGGAGGTCAAAGGGACATGGCTGTCTTTATGCAGAATTCCCTGAAGTTTAACTTGCAGGTTGAGTTGGTGGTAAGGAAGGAAAATGCAATGTTAGCATTCTTTTCAAGAGGACTAGAATATAAGAGCAAGGATGTAATGCTGAGGATTTATAAGGCATGTGTGAGACCTCATCTGGAGTATTGTGAGCAGTTTTTGGCCCCTTATTTATGAAAAGATGTGTTTGCATTGGAGAAGGTCCAGAGGGTGGTCACAAGAGTGCTTCCAGAAATGAAAGGGTTAACTTATAGTATGAGGATTGTTTGATAGCTCTGGGCCTATACTTGCTGGAACTTAGAAGATTGAGAGGCAATCTCATTGAAACCTATCGAATATTGAAATATAGGGAAGATGTTTCCTATAGTATGTGAGTCTGGGATCTGTGAGTACAGTCTCAGACAACCAGAGGGATGTCCACTTAGAACAGAGATGAAGTGGAATTTCTTTAGCCAGAGAGTAGCAAATCTGTGAGGTTTATTGACAGGCCAAATCATTGAGTATACTTAAAGCAGAGGTTGATAGGTTCTTGATTAGTCTGAGCATCAGTCACAGGGAAAAGGCCGGAGAACAGGGCTGAGAAGGAAAATAAACCAGCCATGATGGAATGGCAGAGTAGACTTAATGGGCTGAGTAGCCTAATTCTGCTCCTATGTCTTATGGTCTAACTAGCTATGAACAATATAACACTCAACCAAATCACTTGGGATTTTTCAAAATGTCTCATAAATTGGAATAGGCAAGAAGAATTCAGACTTGTTGAACCTGACAGAGGTCACCTTTACACTACACAATGACCAATTTCAAATCTTAGCCTGAAGGTCTTTGTAAGTTAGGCAGAAGGTTTTAGAGGGCATTGTGCAAGCTACATGGCCCCTGCTTAAACTGCCAATAGGTTCTGTATATATCACAGCTCTATGAACTGAACATGCTAATGGAACCAGTCTATAAATGAGATGGAAGTTTTAATTTCCCACAGATTCTGGTGGATATGCTTGCTGTACAATGCACACCACACAGTCTATTCAGTGGAGTATGGGCCTTCAAGAAAATGTCCATAACCACAGAGGCAAAAGAGGCAGCAAATGCTGAAATCTGCAGCTGAAACAAAACTGCTGAAGGGGCTGAGAAGAGCAAGAAGGGGGCATGAGAAGGCCTTGGCGAGTAGGGTAAAGGAAAACCCCAAGGCATTCTTCAATTATGTGAAGAAAAAAAGGATGACAGGAGTGAAGGTAGGACCGATTAAAGATAAAGGTGGGAAGATGTGCCTGGAGGCTGTGGAAGTGAGCGAGGTCCTCAACGAATATTTCTCTTCGGTATTCACCAATGAGAGGGAACTTGATGATAGTGAGGACAATATGAGTGAGGTTGATGTCTGGAGCATGCTGATATTAAGGGAGAGGAGGTGTTGGAGTTGTTAAAATACATTAGGACAGATAATGCCCCGGGGCCTGACGGATTATTCCCCAGGCTGCTCCACGAGGCGAGAGAAGAGATTGCTGAGCCTCTGGCTAGGATCTTTATGTCCTCATTGTCCACGGGAATGGTACCGGAGGATTGGAGGGAGGCGAATGTTGTTCCCTTGTTCAAAAAAGGTAGTAGGGATAGTCCGGGTAATTATAGACCAGTGAGCCTTACGGCAGTGAGCCTTACGTCTGTGGTGGGAAAGCTGTTGGAAAAGATTCTTAGAGAGAGGATCTATAGGCATTTAGCGAATCATGGTCTGATCAGGGACAGTCAGAAGGCTTTGTGAAGGGCAGATTGTGTCTAACAAGCCTGATTGAGTTCTTTGAGGAGGTGACCAGGCATATAGATGAGGGTAGTGCAGTGGATGTGATCTATATGGATTTTAGTAAGGCATTTGACAAGGTTCCACACGGTAGGCTTATTCAGAAAGTTAGAAGGCATGGGATCCAGGGAAGTTTGGCCAGGTGGATTCAGAATTGGCTTGCCTGCTGAAGGCAGAGGGTCATGGTGGAGGGAATACATTCAGATTGGAGGATTGTGACTAGTGGTGTCCCACAAGGATCTGTTCTGGGACCTCTAATTTTTGTGATTTTTATTAACGACCTGGATGTGGGGGTAGAAGGGTGGGTTGGCAAGTTTGCAGATGACACAAAGGTTGGTGGTGTTGTAGATAGTGTAGAGGATTGTCAAAGATTGCAGAGAGACATTGATAGGATGCAGAAGTGGGCTGAGAAGTGGCAGATGGAGTTCAACCCGGAGAAGCGTGAGGTGGTACACTTTGGAAGGACAAACTCCAAGGCAGAGTACAAAGTAAATGGCAGGATACTTGGTAGTGTGGAGGAGCAGAGGGATCTCGGGTACATGTCCACAGATCCCTGAAAGTTGCCTCACAGGTGGATAGGGTAGTAAAGAAAGCTTATGGGGTGTTAGCTTTCATAAGTCGAGGGATAGAGTTTAAGAGTCGCGATGTAATGATGCAGCTCTATAAAACTCTGGTTAGGCCACACATGGAGTATTGTGTCCAGTTCTGGTCACCTCACTATAGGAAGGATGTGGAAGCATTGGAAAGAGTACAGAGGAGATTTACCAGGATGCTGCCTGGTTTAGAAAGTATGCGTTATGATCAGAGATTAAGAGAGCTAGGGCTTTACTCTTTGGAGAGAAGGAGGATGAGAGGAGACATGATAGAGGTGTACAAGATAATAAGAGGAATAGATAGAGTGGATAGCCAGCGCCTCTTCCCCAGGGCACCACTGCTCAATACAAGAGGACATGGCTTTAAGGTAAGGGGTGGGAAGTTCAAGGGGGATATTAGAGGAAGGTTTTTTACTCAGAGAGTGGTTGGTGCATGGAATGCACTGCCTGAGTCAGTGGTGGAGGCAGATAGACTAGTGAAGTTTAAGAGACTACTAGACAGGTATATGGAGGAATCTAAGGTGGGGGCTTATATGGGAGGCAGGGTTTGAGGGTCGGCACAACATTGTGGGCCGAAGGGCCTGTACTGTGCTGTACTATTCTATGTTCTATGTTCTAAATCAATTGGTCAAGTATCATCTGCTGAAGTAAAGAGTTGGGTGATGTTTTAGGTGAAGACCCTGCATTAGGACGAAGACTGTAAAGGATAGATAGTAAGTAGATAGAAGAGTAAGTAATGGGTGATACAGAGCTAGCAGGTGAAAGTTTGAGCTAGATAAGGGAGATGATGGACAGATGGAACCAGATGGGGGAAGGAGGAGGAAAGGTGAACCAATGGAGAAGAACTACGAGCAGATAGGTATGTGGGTGAAAGGCAGATGAAAGCCATTTAGGGGTGGATGTGGTGACAAGTCTTGATAATGAGGGAGGAGCAATGGGAGAAAGATCCTGGATGAATCGGTGAGCAGGCAAGAGTGAGAAAGGAACACAAGGATTACCTGAAGTTAGAAATTTCAGTGTTCATACCATTGGGCTGTGGGCTATCCAAATGGAACACTGGATGCTGTTCTTCTGGTTTGTGTTTGGTGTTGTGATGGCAGTGGGACAGAGAGATTAGAGACGTGCAACCAGCTTAAGATGACTGTTGAGAAAGAGTGTACTTAGGTAGTCTAGAAAATGGTCGTCTAGTCTACGTTAGTTCTCACCACTGTAGAAGAAACCACATTATGAGCATCAAATGTGATAGCCTGGTTTGGAGGATGTACAGGTGGATCGTTGCCTCATCTGTAAGTGCAGTTTACGTTACTGAATGGTAGTACGAAAGAATATGAAGGGATAAATGTTGCATTCCTACTGTTGCCGTGTAAAGAGCTTGGAGACATTGAAGGGTGAACAGGGTGAGATGAGCGGACCATGGTGTCATGGAAAGAGTGGTCCCTTTGGAAAGCAGAAAGTGGGGGGTAGGGGAAGAGGATGATGTGGCTTGTGATGGGATCCTGTTGGAGCTGGCAGAATGGATGAAGGAAGATATGCTGGATGCAGACATTACATGTCCTGGCCAACCGAATAATATTGCCCTCAATGGTGAGACCCTGGAAAACATGAACCTTATGTCAAGAGCCATCTTCCAGCAAACACAAACATCAGTTATGAAATTCATCAATGCTTTAAAGTTCCTTAAGGCTGTTATTGCCCGGGGAGATAGTAGGGATGAGTTCCCACTATCTATTAAATGCTACCAATGTCTTGCATCTCAAATAGCCTCTAACAACTGAGCCTAGCTCCTGACCTTCACAGTGACTTAGCTGCTAAGCCCAGCTGAACCATTTCTACTGACAGGAGCAGAGGCAAAGGCAGTTTACTGGTGCCTTAACATCAGTCGCTTTGGCTAGATGGGGCTCGTCAGCTGTGGTTTGCGGCTCATCCAAGCAAAGGAGATCTCAAGCCTCTACTGCCTTACAGCTATAACCGCTCACAGGGAAGGCTTCAAGATTAAACCCCGGGGGAAAAATATAGAGCTGGAGTCCCTTTGAGTTCAATGTTGACTGGTAATTGCTGCAACGCTGCTGGTGCCAAACTGTGTCAGTCTCTGCTGTTCCTTTGGATTCATTAGCTGCATGGACTAGGGGGGCCTGTTGCATGGACAACAGCCTGAACTCCATATTCTACTGCCCTGGCTTGCATACTGGCTTGTGTATCACCTAGATAGCTAGTAAACAATTTCCGTGGTTGACCCTGACCAATGGAGAGCCTCATCATTGCTTTCAATGTGTTGACACAGCTTTGAATCAACTAGAAAATAAGTATGATAGAGCAAGACCTCAAGCCCAGCACAATACACACGGTTTCCTGACCAGCTGTAAACCCTGACCACTTATTCTGATACTTGGGCCACCTACAGCTGTCATCTCAAGACTTTGGGGAGATAACCACCAATACTACCTGTGCAAAGTCCTCCACAACCATTGGAAAAAAAGGGAGAACCAACATTGATGACCTCTCCTATGCAAACACACCTATATTTTAGCTCACTTTTCATAGTAACCACAACACGGTGATAATTACTTGTGAAAGATGAGTGGGATTCCGGGCAGCCTTTAGACTTTCCTGTCCACTTCTTTCTTTCTGGCCAGTATGCGAATTCATCTTCATCAGACTCACCTCCCTTATGCTTAAAATACTTAGATCTGATGGAGTGTGTGATGGTGAGAGGCCAGGAGTCTACATTTGCTCCATTTTTTCCCTGTGTTGTCTTCTTGCATCTGGTCATCTTCAGTCAAGAAAGGTCATTCAGGAAGAGATGAACATGATTCAGGACATTACAGTATTGTGTTCAGTTTTGGTCACCCTCCTGTATGAAAGATGCAATTAAGCTGGAAAGAATGTGGAAAAGATTGCCAAGGCCTGAGGGACTGAACATAGAACATAGAAATTAACAGCACATTACAGGTGCTTCGGCCTTCAATGTTGTGCCAACCATGTAACCTACTCTAGAAACTGCCTAGAATTTCCTTCGCGCATAACCCTCTATTCTTCTAAGCTCCATGTATTGAGTTATGGAGAAATGTCGAGCAGACTAGGACTTTCTTCACTGGAGTGCAGGAGAATGAGGTGTTACCCTCAATAAAGATGTGTTTAAAATCAGGAAGGCCATGAATAGGGTTGAATGTACAGTGTTTTTCCCAGGTTTGAGGAATCTAACGCATCGGTTTAAACCCCTGAGGGGCAACTTTTTCACTCAGATGATGGTTCATAGATGGATTGAGTTGCCAGACTGAGGCAGGTAAATTAACAACATTTAAAATACACTTGGACAGGTACATAGATAAGCAATGCTTAGAGGGATATAGCCAAACACAGGCAAATGGGGCTAGCATAGCTGGCTTCTTGGTTAACATGGACCAAATGGGCCAAATGGCCTGTTTCCATGTTGTATGACTCTGTGATGAATGCTGTTTAGCTGAGGTTACAGTACAGTGCACGCAAGCCCACTTTGGTGCCACTGTGTCCTCAGTTACTACATAAGAGTGGGCAAAGGGGAAGAGATGATTCGATGGTAAATAGAGGTTAGCATCTTCCACCATAAAGACGTTACTTTCAGTGCTGTTGCACAACCAGAAACCATCACCCTGGTGGTCTCATTTGCACTGATGTCCATGGAAAATTCAGGTGGAAGTGATGCAGCCAATAGTTGGCAAACACAGACCTGCTCTTTTTACACTGCCGAAGCATTTACAGTCAAAGGCTGCAGTGTGTCGCAGCAGGTGAACAATGGGTACTATTTTCTGCTTGGTGTTATTAAGTTTTGATTTGAAAAGACAATGGCTTCCCCCACAGGAAGGCCTCCATTACTATATTAGATTTAGCCATAGATATCAGCTCCTGGTGTTACACCCTATGCAAAGAACAAAATTAGACAGCATTCATTATTATTAATTACGGAAAACTTGAAAACTTTTTTCAGGCTCCGGTGGGAGGCCTTAGCAGCTGTCGCATGAAACAAATAAAGAAATACTTCCAAAAGGTTATTACACTGAGCCTATCCTGAACCCAGGTTCTCATGGACATTAATATCACTTTTAGTTGCATTTTCTGCTGTATCCAAACGTGCTTCACTTTCCTTTTTCAAGACTGACTCTGTTAGACTGGTTGAATAGTTTTGCACAAGAGGGAAAAGAATCTTTTATTTAAAAAAGAGTAAGTTTGAGAGACATAGAGAGAAATCTAATTAGGAAGTACATTTGTTAGAGCTGTTGGGGAGGATTCAAAGTAGGATGACAGGGTGGGGAACCAGAGTGATAGGTCAAACGATGGAGCAGCTAACGTAAAGGTTGATGCAACATTAAGGAATACCGTGAAGAAGGATAGGCACCGAATAGGGCAAAATTGCAGTTAGCTGAATGGGTTGAAGTGTGTGGACTTTAATGTGAGACATATCAGAAACAAGGGTAATGAACTTAGAGCTTGGATCAATACATGAAAGTATGATGTTGTGGCCATTACAGACACTTAACTGTTACAGGACTGGACTGTTCCAGGGTTAGATGTTTCAAAAGGGACAGGATGGGAGATAAAAGACGGGGGGAAGTGGCATTGCTAGTCAGTGATAGTATCACAGTTGCAGAAAGGGAAGACGTCATGGAGAGATTATCTACTGAGTCAATGTGTGTGGGTAGTCAGAAACAGGAGAGGAGTAATCACTCTATTGGAAGCATTCTTTAGGTCCCCCGCCCCCCCCCCACCCACCCCTCAATAGCAACTAAGACACTGAGGAGCAGATCGGGAAGCAAATTTTTGAAAGGCACAAACATAACAGGGTTGTTGTCATGGGTGATTTCAAATTTCCTAATATTGATTGGCACCTCCTTAGTGCGGAAAGTTCAGTTGAGGCAGACCTTGTTAGGTTTTGAGGAAGAATACCTGATAGAACATGCAGACAGGCTGACTAGAGGAGAGGCCAAACTGTCAATGTACCCAGTCAGGTGCCGATCTCTTGGTGGATGAGCATTTTGGAGAGAGTGACCTTTACCATAGTCAGGTCAGGGATAGAAGCAGAAAATATAGGAAAGTATTTAATTGGGGGAGGTTGAATTATGCTGCTATTAGGCAGAAACTCTGGAGCATAAATTGGGAATGGATATTCTCATGGAAATATACAACAGAAATGTGGATTTTTTTAGGGAGCGCTTGCTTAGGATTCTCAATAGGTGGTCCTATTGAGGCAGAGAAAGGATGGCAGGGTGGAGGAACCATGGTTGACAAGAAAAATGGTACATCAAGTCAAAAAGAAGAAGCCTTACTTAAGGTTTAGGAAGCACGGTTCAGCCTGGGCTCCAGAGAGTAATAAGGCAGCCAGGAATGAGTTTAAGAAGGGACTTAGGAGAGCTAGAAGGGGATATCAGAAAGCCTTAGTGAGTAGGATTAAAGAAGCCCCAAGGTGTTCTTCATGTATGTGAAGAACAAGAAAATGACTAGAGTGAGGGAAGGACCACTCAGGGATAAAAGAAGAAATGTGCCTAAAGTCAGAGGAAGTAGGGGAGATATCGAATATTTTGCTTCTGTATTCACCAATGAGAGGGACCTTAACGAATGTGAGGACAGCGTAGAACAGACTAATATTCTGGAACATGTTAATGTTAGGAACGAGGATATGGGCTGGAACTTTTGAAAAACATAATGAAGCCTCTTTTTATCAGGTGTATCCAGAGATGCGGCTTGTTAGTCCTTCGTTTACAGCCGCTGGATTCAGCGGTAAGAAAACCACCTTTCACAAACTCCATATGTCTACGGTTGGTATGATTTGGGTCCCAACAAAACTGGGAAGTTGGGATGTCTCGACCACCCGAGCCCCGATCTGTGCAAATACTGTGTAATTGGAGAGTTTTCTGCCTAGACGTTGATGACCAGTGGTGCTCCTCAGGGATCTGTTCTGGTACCTCTGCTCTTTATAACTTTTATAAATGATTTTAATGAGGAAGTGGAATTGTCGGTTAATAAGTTTGCTGATGACAGAAGTTGGTGGTGTTGTGGATAGTGTAGAAGGTTGCTACAGGATATTGACAGGACGCAGAGCTAGGCTGAGAATTGGCAGATGGCATTCAATCTGAAAAAATATAAAGTGATACACTTTCAAAGGTTGAACTTGAAGGTTGAGTACAAAGTTAATGGTAGGACTCTTAGCATTGTGGAGGAATAGTGGAATCTTGGTGTCCACATCGATAGATCCCTTAAAGCTGCTGTATATGATGATACGGTTGTTAAGAAGGTGTGTTGGGTGATTAATTTCAAAGTCATGAGGTAATGTTGCAGTTCCATAAAACACTGTGCACTTCACATGCATTTTAAATTTTATTTTATTAACTTATATGTGGTAACATTTTGTTTTATGTGCTGTGCATGATATACAGTATGCATTGTAGGCGCACTGTGCTTCAGAGGTACATTGTTTTGATTGATTCTGTACTGTCAGATGATAATAACCTTGAACTTGAACTTGAATTTTACAACATGAAGATATAGGAGTGTTATAGGCAAAAGTTCCAGTGAGCCTAACATCAGTAGTGGGTAAATTATTGGAATATATTTTAAGGGACAGGATATATATGTACTTGTATAGACGTGGCCCGAATAGGGATAGTCAACATGGATTTATTCATGGTAGGTTGTATCTATCCAATCTTACAGTTTTTTTCACTGGGGTACCAGGAAAATTGATGAAAGAAAGGTGGTGGACATGGACTTTAGCAAGGCATTTGACGAAATTCTGCATGGGAGGCTGATCCAGAAGGTTCAAGGGTTTGGCATTTAGGGTGAAGTGGTAAATAGGATTGACTTATTGTGAGGAGCCAGAGTGTGGTAGTAGAGGTTTCCTCTCTGACTTGTGCCAAGTGGTGTGCGACAGGGATTGGTGTGGGTTTGATTGCAACACTTAAGAGACATTTGGATAAGTACCTGGATAGGATGTTATCTCTCGCCTTCGAACTATACCTCTTGTATTGTATGCATCTTGTCTCACCTAGATAGCCAAACAAAAACACACCAATGTCTCCACTTCCTGAGGAGGTTGAGACAAGTGAGGCTTCCCTACCCTCCCCATTCTAACCAGATTTTACAGGTGAATGAATGAGAGTGTCCCGACCAGCTGTATCACCATCTGATACCGGAATTTGACAGGCATATGACAGCAAGATCCTACAAAGGATTGCAAGGACTGCTGAGAGGATTATTGGGGTTTTTCTTCCACCCATCCAAGATATTTATCAGGAGCCCTTAGTATTTTCATTGATCCCTCCCATCCGTCCAACAATATCTTTGGCCCACTACCATCAGGGAGGTAGCATAGCATGAGGACAGGGACTGCTAGGATGGAAAACAACTTCTTCCCCCAGGCCATGAGACTACTGAGTTCCCTGTCACCACCAAGTTCTCATCATATATGAAGCACCAATATACTGTTTAGGTTTTGACTTGTGTCATAAATGCACCTTATTATTTGTTAATTTATTGTGGTTAATATTACCTTTGTGTTTGTGTAAGGTACTGTATATGCACTGTTTGGTGGTATACATGTATACGGTTAAATAACAATAAATTTGATTGTAACTTCTATTTGATGTTTGTACCCCAGAAAAAAACTCTATTTACTTCTCTATGCCTCTCATAATTTAATATACTTCAGTCAGGTTGACTGCAGGCTTTGGCGCTCCAGAAAAAAACCTTCCAATTTTGTCCAACATCTCCTAATCCACACAACTGTGAAATGTTTCTGCACCTTCTCTAGAGCCTCCAGATCCTTTCCATAATGTGGCAACTGGAACTGCACACAATATTTCTTCTTTACCACTTTATCTATTTCTGCTGTCACTTTGAGGGGGCTATGAGCTTGCATTTCAACATCCCTCTGTATAACTTCTCTCCTCAGTAAACTTTACTGTATCTTTTCCAAATGAGGGGTGGTTAATGAAGGAAGAGATGCGGACATTGTGCATGTGGATTCTAAGAGAGCATAAGACATTGGGCCACAACCAGGCCACTCAGCCCGTCAGACTGCTTCAAGTCTGGCTGATTTATTCTCCTTCTCAACCATATTCTCCTGCCTTCTCCCTGTAACCATTGATATATTTACTAACCAAGAACCTATCAACCTCCACTTTAAGTATACCCAATGACTTGGCCTCCACAGCTGCCTGTGGCAATGAACTCCACAGATTCACCACCCTCTAGCTAAAGCAATTCCTCCTAATCTCTGTAGTAAAGGGACATCCTTCTATTCTGAGGCTGGGCTTCCTAGTCTTAGACTCCCCACTATAGGAAACACCCTCTCCGTGTCCACTATATCTAGGCCTTTCAATATTCAATGTTTCAATGAGATCGTTCTTCATTCTTCTAAACTCCAGATAGTACAGGTCTGGAGCCATCAAATGATCATCGTACATTAACCCTTTCATTCCTAGAATTATTCTTGTGAACCTCATCTGAAACCTCTCCAATGCCTGCACATCCTTTCTGAGTTAAGGGCCCAAAAGTGCACTCCAGGTGCTGTCTGACCAATGCCTTATAAACCTCACATTACATCATTGCATTTACATATTCTAGTCCTCTCAAAATGAATGCTAACATTTTTAAATTATCTCCCCATTTAGAAAATGGTCTACACCTTCATTCCTCTACCACAGTGCATGACCATACACTTCTATACTATATTCCATCTGCCACTTCATTACCCATTCTTCTAATACGTACTTAAGTTTTTCTGCAGACTCCCTGTTTCGTCAACACAATAGTAGCTGCCTCTCCACCTACCTTTGTATCATCCACAAACTTGCCCACAAATCCATCAATTCAATCATTGAAACTATTCACATATAATGTCACAAGCATCCAACCAGAAAAAGCTCCCTTTATTCTGACTCCTTTTCTCCTGCCAGTAAACTAATCTTCTATCCATGCTGGTATCTTTCCTCTAATACCACGGGCTCTTATTGTAAGCAGCTTCATGAACAGAACTTTTTCGACGGCCTTCCGAAAATCCGACTATGCAACATCCACTGACTCTCCTTTGTCTATTCTGCTTGTTATTTCTTCAAAGGATTCCAACTGATCTATCAGGTGTCACGTACCCTGTGACAGGTTAAAGCACCAGCAGAAATAGAAAACAATTTTGGAGTCCAGTATTGCTATTAACTAATGGTATTTATTAGTAACTATGCAATACAGTAATATAAATGCAGATGAATCAAACAGGTTAGCTATGATTATATATAAGTAAGGTTGGAAATATATGAAAACCAAGCTTCTTCAAGTCTAGGGGTAAATAGATACAGTCTTACGATAATGAGTAAAGTTCAGTTCAGTTCGTGGTATTGAGTTGCGTAGTGATAGCGAGAGAGAGAGAGGGAGAGATTTGAGTCTTCAGGTGATCTGACGCCGTCGATCTTCCCGTTGTCCTCCGAAATCCTTTAGAAGTCACCGACTATAACCACAACGAAAGGGAACCGTTCTTCTGTGGTGGAGCTATCAACCCAGGCGAGGGTTGGGCACACAAACAACTCCCTACTAGTCACTCCCTTTTCACACTGCAACAGCCACTGATCGATCTACCTGATCGATCCTCCAAAACCCACTTTTTCTGTAGGCAGAACAAAGCTCATTCAGTGTCCAAAACCATGTGTCTCAGGTCTATCATCTGACCTTCTATTTATCTTCCTGTACTGAGTACCCCTGTCTCTCAAATAACAGCTCCTCCCTTCTTTTTCTGTAAGAACATTCAAGCAGGCAATGTCCTTCTGGAAAGTATAAACAAACTATGAGCAGTCTTCCGCTCTCTCTCTCTTAAAAACAAGATGTCGGTGTTAAATAACTCTCTCTCTTTTCAAAAGCATAGTTCATGGGAGTAATTCAGGACCCTGTCACACAGGCAAGATTTCCCCTGATAGAAACCATGCAGACTTTGGTGTATTTTATCATGTGTCCCCAAGTACCCCGAAACTTCATCCTTAATAATGGACTCTAACATGTTCCCAACCACTGAAGTGAGGCTAACTAGCCTATAATTTCCTTTCTTCTGCCTCCCTCCCTTCTTAAAGTGTGGAGTGACATTTGCCATTTTCGAGACCTCTAGAACCATTCCAGAATCTAGTGATTCTTGAAAGATCACTACTAATGCCTCCACAATTTAAGTTGGTAAAAGAAGTACATCTGCCATTTCTTTGCCCTGCTTCCTCTGGCAGATACTTTAACTGAAGGGCAAATACAGACCACCCTCTGAGTGCAGAAGTTAAAAAAAAATAGAAACATAGAAAACCTACAGCACAATACAGGCCATTCGGCCCACAAAGCTGTGCCGAACGTGTCCTTACCTTAGAAATTCCTTAGGATTACCTGTAGCCCTCTGTTTTTCTGAGCACCATGTACCTGTCCAGGAGTCTCTTAAAAGACCCTATTGTATCTGCCTCTACCACCGTCACTGACAGCCCATTCCACACACTTACCACTCTCTGCGTAAAACACTTACCACTGATATCTCCTCTGTACCTAAAGTTGTCCCTCAGTTTCCTAATAAAAGCCAATATTCATCCGTATCCCCATAAAACTTTTCTGTATTCTCCTCACAATGCCATACTTACTTTTGTGTTTTCAGCGGGACCGTGTATTTTATAATCCCTGCAACACAATCTAACACCAAAATATCCTGCATATTCCTACTTTATTTCTGTCCTTTAAACAATCTTCAGTTTGCACCTGCAGATTACTCCCAATACTGGACTCTAATTTTGTTAAATTATCTCGTCAGTAAGGACTTTTTTGAGTCTAATTATTAGTAGTGTAATCCCTCATGTCGACTAAGATGTTATTCTAGGGGTTGTCTATTGGTGCATTCGCAGGTGACTGTAGAGACCATTCTGGGATCCTCGTATTCTGGTCCAGTGTGGACAGGAGTAAATGGTAGCTGGGTTTAGTTGTTTGGTTGTTTGCTTGTTTATGCTCTCCTTTCACAGCTACTACTTGTTCTGTGCAGCACAGTGGAGACCAGTCTCCGTATCACAGCTCCCTCTTGCACAGATTTCTCCAGGTGCATCCACTGAGTGCAATGTCTACCCAGGTCATACATGTAATTTTGAATTCCCTCAGGATGAGTTTGATGCTATCTTTGAAGTGTTTCCATTGCCCACCAGGGCCCCACCGACCTTTCTTCAACTGGGTGTAAAGGACCTGTTTGAGAAGATGTGAGTTAGGCGTCTGAATGAAGTGACCTGTCCATCAGAGTTGGTGTTGTTTTAAAGTGGTGGAAATGCTGTTCCTGTTGGCCTCCTCCAGTATGCTGGTGTTAGTGCATCTGTCCTTCCAAATGATCCTCAAAATCTTTTGTAAGATTTTGGTGGTATTGTTCCACAGTTTTCAGGTGTAAACTGTAGGTGTCCGTGATTGGATGGATGTTTGCTCTATAGACCAAAAGTTTTGTTTGGAGCTGTAGGCTGTGGTCTTCAAAGATTCTTTTCCTTAATCTTGCATAAGCTTCACTAGCACTACTCAGGCAGTGGTTGATCTCTGAATAGATGTCTACTTTTGATGAGAGATTTCTGCCATGGTAGCGAAAGTAATTTATCCCCCCCTTGTTCAATCCCTTCCTACCTATGTTCGTGACACTTCTCACGCTCTTAAACTTTTCGATGATTTTAAGTTCCCTGGCCCCCACCGCTTTATTTTCACATGGATGTCCAGTCCCTATATACTTCTATCCCCCATCAGGAGGGTCTCAAAGCTCTACGCTTCTTTTTGGATTCCAGACCTAATCAGTTCCCCTCTACCACCACTCTGCTCCGTCTAGCGGAATTAGTCCTTACTCTTAATAATTTCTCCTTTGGTTCCTCCCACTTCCTCCAAACTAAAAGTGTAGCTATGGGCACCCGTATGGGTCCTAGCTATGCCTGCCTTTTCGTTGGCTTTGTAGAACAATCTATGTTCCGTGCCTATTCTGGTATCTGTCCCCCACTTTTCCTTCGCTACATGGACGACTGCATTGGCGCTGCTTCCTGCACGCATGCAGAACTCGTTGACTTTATTAACTTTCCCTCCAACTTTCACTCTGCCCTCAAGTTTACCTGGTCCATTTCCGACACCTCCCTCCCCTTTCTAGATCTTTCTGTCTCTATCTCTGAAGACAGCTTATCCACTGATGTCTACTATAAGCTTACTGACTCTCACAGCTATCTGGACTATTCCTCTTCTCACCCTGTCTCTTGCAAAAACACCAACCCTTTTTTGCAATTCCTCCGTCTCCGCCGCATCTGCTCTCAGGATGAGGCTTTTCATTCTAGGACGAGGGAGATGTCTTCCTTTTTTAAAGAAAGGGGCTTCCCTTCCTCCACTATCAACTCTGCTCTTAAACACATTTCACGTACACCTGCTCTCACTCCATTGTCCCGCCACCCCACTAGGAATAGGGTTCCCCTGGTCCTCACCTACCACCCCACCAGCCTCCGGGTCCAACATATTATTCTCCGTAACTTCCGCCACCTCCAACGGGATCCCACCACTAAGCTCATCTTTCCCTCCCCCCCCCCCTCTGCATTCTGCAGGGATCGCTCCCTACACAACTTCCTTGTCCATTTGTCCGTCCATCCCTCCCCACTGATCTCCCTCCTGGCACTTATCCGCGTAAGTGGAACAAGTGCTACACATGCCCTTAGACTTCCTCCCTTACCACCATTCAGGGCCCCAAACAGTCCTTCCAGGTGAGGCAACACTTCACCCGTGAGTCGGCTGGGGTGATATACTGTGTCCGGTGCTCCCGATGTGGCCTTTTATATATTGGTGAGACCCGACGCAGACTGGGAGACCGCTTTGCTGAACACCTACGCTCTGTCCGCCAGAGAAAGCAGGATCTCCCAGTGGCCACACATTTTAATTCCACATCCCATTCCCATTCTGACATGTCTATCCACGGCCTCCTCTACTGTAAAGATGAAGCCACACTCAGGTTGGAGGAACAACACCTTATATTCCGTCTGGGTAACATCCAACCTGATGGCATGAACATCGACTTCTCTAACTTCCGCTAATGCCCCACCTCCCCCTCGTACCCCATCTGTTACTTATTTTTATACACACATTCTTTCTCTCACTCTCCTTTTTCTCCCTCTGTCCCTCTGCATATACCCCTTGCCCATCCTCTGGGTCCCTCCCCCTTGTCTTTCTTCCCGGACCTCCTGTCCCATGATCCTCTCGTATCCCTTTTGCCTATCACCTGTCCAGCTCTTGGCTCCATCCCTCCCCCTCCTGTCTTCTCCTATCATTTTGGATCTCCCCCTCCCCCTCCAACCCACTCTTCCTTCAGTTAGTCCTGACGAAGGGTCTCGGCCTGAAATGTCGACTGCACCTCTTCCTAGAGATGCTGCCTGGCCTGCTGCGTTCACCAGCAACTTTTATGTGTGTTGCTTGAATTTCCAGCATCTGCAGCATTCCCATTGCTAGTGAAAGTAATTGTCATTTTCAAGGCCAGTATCATCAACTGTTACGGAGAGCTGGAAAAATGGCTGGTTGGGTGAAGGTTGTTATTTGACCTGTGTCTTTTTCATATTCAAAACAAGATCCAGGGCTCTATATGCCTTGTCAAAATCATTTGGGTAAATTGGAGCTCTTCTTTAGAGAGAGCTGTGATAGCATTGCCATCCGTATACTGAAGCTCTATGATAGTGGTGGTGGTGCTGACCTTGTCCTTGGCCTTGAACTGGTTGAGTTTGAAAAGCCTGCTGTTCATTCCATACACATTTGGAATTCCCTGTGGCAAGTCTTGGCCAATGAGTTGAAGGATAGCAGCAAAAAATGGCAAATAGGGTATACAGAATGATACAGGTCTGTTTAGCTCCCGTCTTGACCATGAAGTGTTCTGATTCAGCGCCACTATTGCTGAGTATTATGGTCATCATGCAATAACCTCAGTATTCATAAGTACTTGTCAGCACAGCCATGTTTTCAATATATACTGGAGAGCTTGGCAGTCTACTGTATAAATGCATTTGTCAAATCTATGAAAGCCTTTGTTCATGGCATTTTTCCTGTAATTGGCTTGCTCTGAAGATCGTGTCTGTGGTATCTCTACATGGGCAGAAACCACACTGTGATTCAAGGTGTACTACTTCAGATAGTGTGGAAGGAGTCAGTTGACAAGGATATGTGCAAGCACTTCGCCTGTTGCTGACAGGTTGGAGAAGCTTCTGTAATTGCCACAGTCTGCCTTGTCTCTCTTCTTGAACAGTCACTATTAGTGCATCCATGAGCACTGAGGGCTGTTGTTCCCTCTCCAGGACCTTCAGAGGCAAGGCATGTATCTGATGCAGGAGTGCTGGGCTCTGCTGAGATCCCACCAGGACAAATGGCATTGTTTCTTTCAGACTTCTGATGGCATCATGGACCTCTTTTCTACTGAGAGGTTCTCCCATGTCTTCTCTCACAGGTTGTTATAGCAACTTGGAATTTAGTGCTATCAAGACACTGGAAATGAGGATTGATTTCCACTGACACACCTATCTGCCTCCCCTTGGATGTTAATATTCAGGCTGGGAACTACCTTTACTAATACATTTAAGTGGAACAAGTACATTACACATCACTGGGAAAGCCCAGCAGAGATTGTTCTTCCTACACTAGCATAGGAAGCTTAACATCTCAGGGCATACTCTGATGAATTTTTGCCCAGCCATCATTGAGAGTGTTATAACCACCATGGTTTCCTGCCGCCTCCTCCCTTTCCAAGTTCAGGTTGCAATGAGTGGTCCATTCAGTGCAGAAGATCATTGGCTATCAGGTACCGACATTAGAAGACCTCTTCATCGCCAGAGCAAAGGAAAGAGCTGAAAAAAATTACTGCTGAGTCCACCCAGCCTACAGTAACCTACTCACAAAATTGCCATTAGGGAGACACTACAAGTCCATCACCACCAGGAGTATATGTCAACTTCAAAGCTTCTTTCCTGTAGCTATCCAGATTGTCATCAAAATTCACTCAGGTGTAATACCCTGACTGTCATGCACAATATCCATTAAATGGTCTTTCCTGTTCTCCTTGTCCTGTTGATAACTCTTTAATCTGTCTATGTTTACATCTATTTAAGTTTGATTATTGACATTTGCACATGTGACTGTTCTGCTAATTGTCGATTGCTCATGGCTGTTTGCACTATTGTCTTGGAAGTTGTTAGTTGTTATGGTGTTGTCTGTTATAGTATTATCCTGTGTTTTATGCTTCGCACCAAACCACAATCAATTCCGGTATGTTTCACATACTGGCAATAAAGTGACTCTGATTCTGATGTTACCTGTTACCGCTTCCTTAATGATAGATTCTAGCATTTTTTTCTTGTACTGGTATCAGGATAACTGATCCTCTCTCCGTCATTTCTTTAGTATTTGAGTTACACTTGTTTCCATCCATTCTGCTGGAAGCAATCTGTGGAATTTTTCAAGATGACAATCAGCACATCTGACCTCTCCATAGTCACCTCCTTCTAAACCCAAGAATGTAGATGATCAGGTCTTGATGATTTATTAGCTTTCTGCTCTATTAATTTCTTCAGGGTTATTTTATTATTATTGTTAATTTCTTTGATCTCTCCATTTACTCAAGACCTGCACTCCTCCACTATTCCTGAAAAGTTTTGCATGAAGAGAAGCATAACATTTTAAATTAATGTCTCTGCTATTTACTTCTTGTCCAATATAATTTTCCAGTTTTGTTCTGTAAGGACCCACATTAACTGGAACTGATGCGTTCCTTTTTTACTGAACTTATGGAAGTTCCTACAATCTTTTTTATGTTTATTCTTGCCTTACTGTAATATTTTACTTCCCCTTTCCTTGTCAATAGCTTTCTGCTGAATTTTGAAATTTTACCTCTTCAGGTTTACTGTATTTTTTGACATTTCCTTGGATATGATTCCACCTTTAACTTCTGTTGATTCCACTTTGTATTTTTTAACTTAAAATGATATGACTAGTAAAATACATTTTAGTTCCTCAAAAGTTAACAAGCCATCATATTTTTCTGTGGATTCCCAATCAATTATCGCAAACTCACATTTTGTGCCTTTATAGTTTGCTTTTCTAGAATAAATGCTCCGTTTTCTGTCTAAATATTTTACATATGAAATTGTGATCACTGTTCCCAAAAAATGACTTATCCAGTAAATTCTCAATTAATGTTTTTTTAATGCACAATACTAGATTTGAAATATTCTTGTCTCTCGAAGGATTTGAGGTGATTAGCTTCAAACCATCACCAGACATTCTTCTCTGGGCTAAGTTTGACTGTAGCCAAGGGACCACTTGCTGCTGATTTTGGTGCACTCAAGTTTTACTTTGGCTCCTTGATACCTTACTAGCTATGTTGCTGCCTGATAACAAGGACAGTCAGTCTCATCTTACCCCTTGTGTTCATGTTTTTGTCTATGTTGCACAGGGCTTGTGATGATTTTTTTTTGGAACTGGGTGTTCCTGGCAGATCAGAAACCAAGCAAATTATAGATGAGAAAATCTAGTTGACCATTATTGTCACATTGCCACTGATTTGGCATAGACTGATGAGGAAATAATTGGCTCAGCTGGATCTATTTACATTCACATTACAGGTAAATATTAAAGATTAAGATTAAGCTTTATTTTTAACACATGCATCAAAATGTACAGTGAAATGCATCATTTGTATATCAGGAAAGGAAGGATGGTAAAAAAAGTGAAGATAGCATGCGGTCAGATTGTCAGGAAGGACAGGCAGGTGATGGGACTTAGTTGCAGCCAACAAGCTGAGTATCAAATCATTAGGGATGCAGAGTCAGAAAAGATAGCAAATGTGGTACTCAAGGTGTTGTATCTAAGTGCATGTAGTATGAGAAATAAGGTGGATGATCTTGTTGCAATATTACAGATTGCCAGGTATGATGTGGCCATCACTGAATCGTGGCTGAAGGATGGTTGTAATTGGGTGCTGAATTTCCAAGGTTACACATTATATCAGAGGGATAGGAAGGTAGGCAGAGGGGATGGTGTAGCTCTACTGGTAAAGAATGACATCAAATCAGTAGAAAGATGTGACATAGGATCGGAAGATGTTGAATCCTTGCAGGTTGCATTAAGAAACTGCAAAGGTAAAAGGGCGTTGATGGAAGTTATAGACAGGCCTCCCAACAGTGGCTGGGAGGTGGACCACAGGTTACAACAGGAAATAGAAAAGGCGAGTCAAAAGGACAATGGTATGGTAGTAATGGAAGATTATAACATGTAAGTCAATTGGGAAAATCAGGTTGGTAACAGATCTCAAGAGAGTGAGTTTGTTGAATGACTAAGAGGTAGCTTTTTAGAGCAGTTTGTCGTTGATCCTACTAGAGGATCAGCTATACTGGACTGGGTGTTATGTAATGAACCGGAGGCAATTAGGAAGCTTAATGTAAAAGAACCCTTAGGAACCAGTGGTCACAATATAATTGTGTTCAACTTGAAATTTGACAGGGAGAAAGTAAAGGCTGATGTAGCAGTATTTCAGTGGAGTAAGGGAAATTAAAGTGGTATGAGAGAGGAGTTGGCCAAGGTAAATTAGAAGGACCTGCTGGCAGGGATATCAACAGAGCAGCAATGGTGTGCATTTCTGGGAAAAATGAGGAAGGTGCAGGACATGTGTATTCCAAAAATAAAGTACTCAAATGGTAAAATAGTACATCCGTGGCTGACAAGGGAAATCAGTGCTATTGAAAAAGCAAAAAGGAGTGGGAAGATAGAGGATTGGGAAGTTTTTAAAAACCTACAGAGAGCAACTAAAAAAAGGAAAAGATGAAATATAAAAATAAGCTAGCAAATAACATCAAAGTGGATAGTAAAGTGGAGAAAATCCAGGAATCTGAGATCCCTGGGAGGGACTTGGGAGTTCTTGTGCAGAACATCCTGAAGGTAAACTTGCAGGTTGAGTCAGTGGTGAGGAAGGCAAATACCATGTTAGCATTCATTTCAAGAAGTCTAGAATACAAGAGCATGGGTGTGATGCTGAGGCTTTATCAAACACTGGTGAGGCATCACCTTGAGTATTGTGAACAGTTTTGGGCCCCTCATCTTAGAAATGATATGCTGGCATTGGAGAGGGTCCAGGGGAGGTTCACAAGGATGATTCCAGGAATGGAAGGGTTATCATAGGAGGAACATTTGATGGCTCTGTGTCTGTACTCATTGAAATTCAGAAGGATGGGGGGATCTCATTGAAACCTTTCGAATGTTGAAAGCCCTAGACAGAGTAGATGTGGTATGGATGTTTGCCATGGTGGGAGAGTCTAGGACAAGAGGGCACAGCCTCAGGATAGAGTGGCGACCTTTCAAACAGAGATGCAGAGAAATTTCTTTAGCTAAAGGGTGGTGAATTTGTAGAATTTGTTGCAACATGCAGCTGTAGAGGCCAGGCCATTGGGTGTATTTAAGGCAGAGATTGGTTGGTTCTTGACTGGACAAGGCATCACAGGTTACGGGGAGAAGGCCAAGAACTGGGGTTGAAGAGGAGATAGAAAAAAGGATCAGCCATGATTGAATGGTGGAGCAGACACGATGGGCCAGATGGCCTAATTCTGCTCCTATGTCTTATAGTCTAAATCATATCAGTGAGGAGTGTGCTGGGCAAGTGTCACCATAATTCTGGTGTCAATATAGCTTGCCCATAACTCACTAACGTTAACTGTATGCCTCTTGGAATGTGGGAGGAAAACATACCACATGGAGGAAATCCACACAGCCATGGATAATATGCAAAGTCCTTACAGGTAGGAGCGGGAATCAAACCCAAATGCGTGATTGTCAGCGGAGTAAAGGGATGCACTAACCATTATGCTACTGTGCCAGCCCCAAGCTGGAGCAGTCATGTAGAACAACATGGCCAGAGACATGGCTGGTTCTGGAGAACAGCTTCAGTTTGCCAGCCTGGATGATGTAGAAGGCCATACCCTTCGCTCTGTTCAGTGCATTCAGCCACTTTCAGCACAAGAATGAAATCACAATGGATGAGGACTGGCAACTGTGATAATAGAGACCTGAGGAAGAGATTATCCACCTGGCCATGTTCTTTGTGACAACGAGAATTGTTCTATCGCTGATGAGGATTGGGGTGTCTGTAGGTGTCTCCCTCCATTACATGTTTTAATGCCTACCACCATTAGATGCAGCAGGAACTGTAGAATTTTAAGATGAGCTATCGGCTGTAATCTCACATAATCTGCAATCACATACGTTCAGCATGTAACTTGTGGTGTAACTGCACCAGTTGAGCATAGTCATACCGTACAAGCTCATAAATTCATACCTGATAATCATGATGTAAGTTGCTTGTGATAAGCAGGATTCTTAAACAACAAATCATCTTAATAATGAATGTAATTTATTGGAATACTTAATTTGGGATACTATGATATGGGATTATCATTTACATTAATGATCTTGGTTGCTTTAATCTCAAACTGTACAGGTTATTGCCTTGCTGTTTTCAGCCCAATGTGCTCTGCGGTGTTGTTGTCATTTTTTCGTTCATTAAATGCAGACGATCAAAATAATATAATTTGCTGCATCCAATATCCCTTCCTCTCAGCTGTGCAAATGCCATCTGCCAGCTTCCTGGAGATGAGCTGAAGTGGGACGGGCACCAAATTGTGCCTTTAGCCATGAGTGAGTTCAGTTGAGAACAAGACACTTTCAGGAACACATCAAGATGGGAAAAGAAATAGAGTGTCTGTCAAGTGTTTAAGTGGAAAACTGAAAAGATTAAATGGCATAAGTGATACAGTCATCCGACAGTAAGAGAATTAATGAGAAAAGTCAAAGAAATGAGTGGGATTTATGAGACAGACAGGGTGTGAGCAGCTAAAATGCAAGTTTCCTTGTAGATAAAGTAGCAAGGGAAGCAGGCCAGTGTCATGCTGGGCAGACTGGAAAGCAAGCATCAGGATAGCAGAATGGATCCTACAAATGAGACAGGGTTGCTATTATGAATAGGATCAGGGCAGTAGCCATATTATTCTTCTGGAGCAGAAACCAATCTGCTGGAGGAACTCAGCAGGTTTCGCAGCATGTGTGATGGGAAAAGAATTGTTGACATTTCACATTGAATGTAAGATTTTGACCCAAAACATTGGCTTATTTCTCTGTCGGTAGAGAAATTATTTTCAAACAGTTTGTTGGATCTGATGATCCATGTTGCCTCTCTAAATGGCAGTAGAATCATATTTAAATTGTAGAATTCAGATTTCATATTTGTGGGTCAAGTGAAAATTATATTTGGGTGAATGATTATCCACTTCAGGTCCTGTAGTTGGTGACAGTAACAGGATCAGAGAAATGCCAGGTAAGCCATTTTCAGATTGCTAATTGCACATCAACCATGTTAAATTAAAGTTCATGTACTTGGACCAAATGTAATTATTATTTTATAGTAACTGATGGTATATCCTTACATTCCTTCTGCTTCATCAGTATCTTTCAGAATCCTGCCATGCTTATTTGCTTTCATTGTCCCGTTTACCACTTAATTTCTTCATTCCCACCTTCTTCACCTGCAAATCTGCTGGGGTTGTCCATTGTGTCCGGTGCTCCTGATACAGCCTCCTCTACATTGTTGAGATCTGTCATAAATTAGGGGATGACTTCGTTATCCTCCACTCCATCCATCAAAATAGAACTTCCTGGTGGCCAAACATTTTAATTCCGATTCCCATTCCTGTTCCAAGATGTCGGTCCATGGCCTCCTCTAGTGCCATGGTGAAGCTACCCTCAGGCAGGCTCCAACCTGATGGCATGAATATCCATTTCTCCTGGTAAAAAGAAATTCCCACCCCCCTCACCTCCTCTTCTATTCCCCACTCTGGCTTTTTACCTCTTCTCACCTGCCTATCACCATCCCCCCCCCCCCCGGGTCCCCTTCTCCTTCCCTTTCTCCTGTGGTCTCCTCTCCTCTCCTATCAGATTCCTTCCTCTCCAGTTCTTTACCTCTCCCACCTAGTTTCACCCATCACCTTCTAGCTATCCTTTCTGCTCTCTTCCCCCCCCACCCCCGTTTTATTCTGGCACCTTCCCTCTTTTCCAGTCCTGAAGAAGGGTCTCTGCCTATTTATTCACTTCAATAGATGCTGCCTGACCTGCTGAGTTCTTCCAGCATTCTGTGTGTGTTCATTCTCAACTTGTTACTTAACCAATTTTATTACATTCCTTTTAATTTTCTGCTTAATTTCTTCATGTTTTAGCAAATCATCACAGCATGCTTTCCTCTCACTCACATTCCTTTAAGACAGACACCAGGAAGTTGCTTGGTATTCAGATTAACTCTAATGACAAAAAGGTTTGCTTTCTGTGCGTGCTGACTACAGGGAATTCTGAGACAGCAAGAACACACATGAAGAATTGTTCCACCTGCTACGTGGATACCATTCAAAATAAGGTTGACACATCCAGTGGAAGGAATTGTCAGTCATATTCTGAAATTCCTTGCAGACTTACTGCAGTACTGACCCATGGAGATGGCACTGCAGAAGGACATACCCCCGTAAAGCAAACTCCAGGTGACTCTTCGACGCCCCATTTTACTCAAATTCACATTTCTGTTCATTTCAACTATGGCCTCAATTGCTCAGATACAATAAAGCTTCTGAATCAACTAAGATGTGTTCAGATACTCTGACATTTTTTTTCAGAAATGCTAGTCCTCAATCTTTTAAATTTGACCCGGATGGAATTATCTATTCCTAATTCAAACTCCCAATGCTTCTTACCTTAATGCAATGGTAACTAAATCAGCAGTCTAGAGTCCACCCTGTAATTGATACAATGCTGGGGTAATTGGATGCATATTGCCTACTTTCTGATACCAGTTCATTGGCAGGCCTTGTTATTTTGTCATTTGAATCCAAAAATTTGAATACAGTGTATCCAAATTCATAAATGCTCTCAATATAGAAGATGAATTTGATAAAAGAAGAGTCAAGGATTTGTGAGTCAAGGGTAACATTACAGATAACAGTTGCATTCGGTTAACAAGCCACTATCTGGACATTGGACAAGAGGACCAATTGTTCTGACCGTGTGGCTATAGTGCACTTCCTCATCAGCCTTCCCGATCATTGACCATATAATCCCCACGCACTATTTTTCTTCAGTAATTTTACCTGTCTAATCTTTGGCAATGGTTTTCATTCTCCTGTCTGTATCTATTCGCTCAGCAGTCTGTAAAAGATCTATTCCATTCTCTTTTCTTTCTCACATACATGCCAAGAAGTGCATTTGCACAGGACGCTCTGTCTAACTCAGCAGAAACCAGCTGGTGGAGCTGATTTTCAATCTCGCTATTACTTAGCGTTCTGTGAAAGTGGATTGATTGTCCACGTGGATTCTACCGTTTCCTCCCACTCTCCTCACCAAGCTTTCATCTATATGTGTCATTGGAGATTGTTGATGGGTGTAATCGTGCAGAGTTTCAGTCCTCCCACAGTGGCAGTTGGTGAGATTTGCCTTAATGCTGAGCTAGTCACAGAAACCTGATTCCAAGAAAGATAGGCACATGGCAATGAGGCAAAGGCACTTTTATGGATTGTGCGAGGAGAATAAGATGATGCCAACTAATTTGATAACACTGCACAGCTGTGCTATATGTTGATATCCTTTGCCTGTTAAATAGAAAATGTACAGTGAATTTTCCATTAGCCTGTGGTCAGATGCTGAAACAGAAGACCATATCTGACATTTCGCTGTGCACTTAAGTCTGATTTTAATTAGAACCTAAGCAGTGCAGTCCTTTACTTCTCTAAATGATGCTTTTCATCTCTGAAACCCCTTTAGACTGAAATGATAGCTTTAAATCTGGAAGGCTTTTATCTTCAAGATGTGGTTTTTCTTTGCAGGTTTACACTGGCATCGAGTCTTCACAGTGACTGGATGCTCATGCTCTTCTTTGTTCATGCTCACCTGACTGTGACTGTCACTCTGGGCTTGCTTCTGATCCCTAAGGTATTTTTGTTATCCCTTCATTTCTTTGCAGTATCATGTTTATTTTAGCCAAACGTTCAGTAACAATCAACATAAATTTCACTATTTTTCTATTGTAAAAAGAGGGAAATAGTCTGTATTAACTGTCATTACTCTTTGAAACTGGCAGTGCTTGGGGATGCACAGATGCAGATATCCAGAACCAATTATTGGTAATACCCTGCGTTTCCACAAGGGTTGTTATTTTGCAATGTTTCCTGGTTTAGTTTGAAGTTATCAGTAATGTGACTGGAAATAAAGATAGTCACAAAACTGTCCTCGCTTCAAGAAAACCTGAAATCTTATATTTTATTTTATGATGTACAATTGAAACTTTAATAATGTTCTTGCATATATTTATTGCTTAACAACCTCTTTGGCCATACCGATGTGTGTTGACTTTGAAATAATAATATTTTAGTTTACAAAATGCTTTTTTAAAATTTCTATCTGAATTGCAAGCCTGTATGTTCTAAATTTTATTTAAAGTCTTCTAAAATTAAAAAAAAATCGATGTGAAAAAGAATTGATTTTTTTCACTTTCTGGTTTGCTGTTCCGAGAATGGTTTAGTATGATCACCTGCTTGATGACATCACACTTTCCAGATGGCAGCAGTTCACTGAACTGACAAAACTGATGACAGGAAAGAGGAAATTATTTTCAGAGTTCAGTAACTCTTTGTGGGCACTATCGTTTAGCTTCACGTAGTAAGGCTAGATTATTAGGAGATTAAATTATTAGAAAGGGGTGACATAGGACTGGGAGTTATTGAATTATTGTGGGTAGAGCTAAGGAACTGCAAGGGTAGAAAGACCCTGACGGGGGTAGTATACAGACCCCCAAACACTGGTAAGGATGTGGCCTACAAATTACAACAGGAGAACAAAAATGCATGACATAAGGGCAAAGTCATTGGTAACTTCAACATGCAGGTAGATTGGGAAAATCAGGATGGTGCTGGATTACAGGAGGAGGAATTTCTAGAATGCCTACAAGATGCCTTTTTAGAGCAGCTCGTAGTTGGGCCCAGTGGAGGATCAGCTGTTCTGGATCAAGTGTTGTGCAATGAACCAGAATTGATTAGAGAGCTGAAGGTAAAAGAGCCCTTAGGAGAAAATGATCATAATATGATTGAATTCACCCTGAAATTTGAGAAGGAGAAGCTAAAGTCAGATGTGCCAGAATTTGGAATAAAGGTAATTACTGAGGCAGGAGAGAGGAGTTTGCCAGAATTGATTGAAAAAAAACACTGGGCAGGGATAACAGAAGAGCAGCAATAGCTGGAATTTCTGGAAGCAATTCGGAAGGTGAGAATGAATGTTGGACTGCAGGAAAATGATGTTGGAGAGGTAGTAATGGGGGACAATGAAATAGTGGATGAATTGAGTAAGTATTTTGCATCAGTCTTCACTGTGGAAGACACTAGTAGTATGGTGGAAGTTCCAGGTGTCAGAGGGCATGAAGTGTGTGAAGTTACCATGACTAGGGAGGAGGTTCTGGGGACACTGAATGGTCTGAAGGTAGATAAGTCACCTGGACCAGATGGTGTACACCCCAGAGTTCTGAAAGAGGTGGCTGAAGTAATCGTGGTGCATTAGAAACGATCTTTCAAGAATCACTAGATTCTGAAATGGTTCTGAAAGACTGGAAAATTGCAATTGTCACTCCACTCTTCAAGAAGGAAAAGTGGCAGAAGGAAGGTAATTATAGGCCAGTTAGTATGACCTCAGTAGCTGGGAAGAGGTATTACGGTTAGTGAAGCAATGGGGATTGAACTTTACAACTTCACACCTCATCTCGAATTTTATAAAACAACTTTTGTTCTGATTGCTTGCTGCCATGGTTAAACCCAATTCAGTGACCATAACATTACGTTAAATGGAAATACAAAAATATTTTAACGTTACTGATTTCATCATTGCTCATGCAGATAAATTCCAAGAAGACCGCAGCATAAAATATGAATATCTCTGATAACTCAAGCCATTCTAGATTCTGGATTTTGGCTGTTCTTTTTTGTGTAGTTAATGTGGAAAATACCACAAAGCTTGTCCCACGGATTTTGGGTTTCAATTGACAGTGCAGTATAAAGCTTGTACCAGAAAGATTATCAACTTCCATAGGCAAGCAATGGAGTGGATTGGTCCATTCAAACCAGAGCCATGACAAAAGAGATGTACCAATCTGACAGCTTGGCATTTCTTCAAGGAAATTACTCCGATAGGATCTTAGATCAACACAGGACTACCGACGACTAGCAATTCACTGGAGCATGCCATTTTAAAACTTGTAGTTGATTCCAGAAAAACAGTGAGGAATCTGGAGAGCAGTGAGGAGAACACATCCCTTGGTCAGCTCTCGATAGTCACTGATCTGATTGAAGTAACTGAAGTTTGATTTATGACACAGGATCCCAATTTCAATATTAAAATGAATCTATCCCTGCAAGAGTCAGCTGGCAGACCTAGTAATTGGAATTGGCCAAATCATTCACATTATTTGAAACAACTTTAAGATTTGAACCCTCATCCACCAGAGCAGCAAGTTGAGCATTCATAAGTGAGATCTCCACTGTGCTTTAAATAAACACTACTGTGTGCTTTACTGCTGATGACACAGAAGTTGCCATTTATTATGGGAATGTATTCAGCCATTCAGACATGACGCCACATCAGAGCAATAACTTTAACCATTTCATATCCTTCACAAAAATAATTTGAGCCATGTACATAGTCCGGAGACACAAGGAGACTGCAGATGCTGGAAGCCTGGATCAATACACATAAAATGTTACGCAGAATCTATGGAGGGAATTGAGCTGTGCCATTTTGGTGTGAGGCCCTTCATCAGGACTGATGACCCCTGATCCATTGAGTTCCTCCAGCATTTGTGTGCATTGATCTATATACATAGTCCCCCAAAACATCAAAAGATTCTCTTCAATAGCTTGAATCTATTACCCAAGGCTTTATGCTACTCCTGAGCTTATGTAAAATTATCTCAGCAAATAATGTATATTATTTGGCTGAATTTTTAAGGATGTCTTCAAATGTGGCACATTCTGTACTGGAAGAAGAGCATGTCGATACCTGATTATCCTGTATGGAAAACTTTTACACATATATTAAAGGTAGCCTGTAGGTTGTTAATATGTACTTAGGTTACTTGGGTTTATTGACAGCGAGGTAATTTTCAAAGTAAGGATTCTGAGGGTGGGATTTTTTAATAGCAGATTTACTGGACTGATAACCATAATTCATGACCATTGATATAGGGAAATATGTTTGAATTTCACCATGGCAGCAGAGGAATTTAATTTAAGTAATTAAATAGATCTGTATTCAAAGCAGGTCTCTGTAAAAATGGCCGTAAAACTACTAGATGGCAATGAAACCCATGTGGTTCCCTAATCTCCCCCCATGTACATATTGAGGACTTGTGTCATGAACCCCTGGAGCGTGTCATCGCATGTGCACAAATCTCACAAGGTATGTACGCAGCTGTGATGTTAGCCGTCACTAAATGCAAAGATGATGCAGCTACTGCTAGATTAATCTAGGTTTGTGCAGTAAAGTGAGTCGTGCAGATAAACAGGTCTTGCCAAGTTCATAAGGGAAAACTAAATCACTAGAATTCTGGTTTATGAATCTATTAGAACAGGGATCGATAGAGTCAGCTGCGCTGCAACAAAGAATCAAAGTTTCATTTACTATTCGGCTGAGACCTTCTGTATTTTGTGAACTGCTCCGAGCATTCCAATCCTCCTTCCAGATGTTTACCTCTTTTACAAAACATTATTGCCATTCTTCTGATGTGGGCCTTCCATCATACAGTGTGCCGAACTCCCCAAATTACCTATAGTTAACTTCACACTACTTATTCACATGGAAACCTATGTAATGCAGTTTAATGAATATCTCTTTTCAGTTTATCAGAGCTTTAATTCCACTGTTCCATGCCATTTGGTGCAAGCTTTCATGTGTAAATGAATTTCTTTGCAATAGAGAAGGTTAAGATACAGGTTAAAGGAAATTTCCAAGGTGATGAAATGGTTTGATGATACTCAATTGGAGAAGTCATAAATATAATGTACATAGAGTTAGACTGAGGGTGGTTTCCCCTTGCATGAGACTCATTTCCTAATGCCCCAAAGGCTGTCCATCATCAGCAAGGAACAACTCAGCAGTACAGTGGATGAGCAATTCCACAAAACTCAGGAAACTCAAAGGCATCCAAGACCAAGCAGCCCACTTGAAAGATACCATGCTTGGAGTTATCCTAAATATCTGTGCCCTCTACTGCAATCACCTTGTGATATTAATGGACAGCATTTAATCACGAAGGCTGTATTGACAGCGCCTTCCAAACCATTGAATCCTACCACCAAGAGAGACAAGGGCATTAAACAGTGTTCCCCTTATTATCATGACTTGGAAATGTACTTGGAAATGCATCCCTCTTCCATTGTCCCTGGGTCTACATGCTGTAACTCCCTATCCCACAGCAATATGAGTGTAAATACATCAGGAGTAATGCAGATTGAAAGTGAGAAGGTGCCCACTCAAGTGCAAAGAAAGACAGACAATAAATGCTGAACTTTCCGGTGATGCGCAATAGAGACTAAACCGCGTCATAGTCAGATATCAGAGATTTGAAGTCAATTACAAAAGATCTAGAGTGGCAATTCAGAAAGATATATCATTATTCACAGGAATTGAAAAAACAGAAGTAAGATTAAGTCATTTGCTCTTTTGGCATACTCTGCAATCCAGTAAAACAATCAGAAATGTAGTTCTGCTCTCTGATCCCCAGAAAATCTTTTCAAAGTCAGTCAAAGTACATTTATTATCAAAGTATGTATACAGAATAGAACTTTGAGATTCATCCTCCTAGAAGCAGCCAAGAAACAAAGAAACACCATGAAACCCATTAAAAAATCAAACACAAAAGAAGAACTAATTGTGTAAATGGCAAAAAGCAAGCTTTACAGCACATAGAATATCACATCAAAGCAGGACTGCAGTTTAGTTTCATTCAGTGCCACACTGATAGCCAACTGCAGACTGCAGAGTCAATCTACACAGTAGTGCCCCAGTCTGCATCGATCGCCCTGATCACACCACTCAAAAACAGTAAGCAGAATCCGGGGACATGGCAATATGAACCTCTAAGTCCCCCAAAATGAGTCCACAGCCATGAGCCTCACCTATCAATCCTTGCAACATGGATCCCAAAATTCCTGCACTTTCCTCTGACAGCAGCTTGCGAGAAGAAGAGAAAGACCGCTCAAATAGTGCCGAACCCCCATCCTCCACTTTCATTTTCATCAACTTCAACCCTGCTCAGGGCCTGAATCAGAGAGAAGCATGGGCTCACGTCGTGGGTCCAAGCTTTTAGGCTGCCAAGGCTGCGCACTCCACTCCCAACCTTACCAAGCTCCCTCAGGGACAGCAAAGCACCACATTGCTCAATCAGCCCAAAATACACCATCAAAATGTATATCACAGGTTCCAATTGCACACAGCTTGGTAGTAGAATCATATTTGAATGAAGAAGTAAAAGAAGTAGCTTTATGAACTGTCTGCAGGACATTATCATTAGTTGCCTCAACAAATCTGTAGACTAAAACTTACCAGATTTGACCTTACGAACATTACTGGAAGCAAGAATGAGTTGTATATTTAATATCTTTGTAATATTTGAGTAGTATTGTAAATATATTGTTTTATTAAGCATTTATTGTTGTTTACATAATGCATAGCAGGTTATCTGTTACAGGTCATAAATAGCATATGCCATCACACCACCACATCTTGCTCAAAGTAAAAACTAAGTTAAAATTTGCATTTTAGACTCTGTCTTTTCCTTTAAATTAGTATTTTAAAAATAAGCCCGAACTGATTACTGACCCGTTGAAGTGCAGTGAGACGTTTGAGTTAAAAACAAAACTGCAAAAAGAAACGATCCAGTTTGAAAAAAGAACAATGCCTTTTTCCTATGGAGCAGCATATTTTCTTTGCAAAAGGAAAGATGATCAAGTAAAAAAAAGTAGAAAATGGAAGAATTCACTGGTTCATAAATAGTGAGTACCAGGTGATAATAATCATTTTAAAAAGTGCAGAAGTAGCTGGCTACATCAGAAATATTGACACATTTGATTGCTCAACAGATAACTGGCTCATGTATGCTGAGCTAATTGAGCAGACTTTAAAGCAAGTGAAACAGCTAATGTGAAACAAGTGTGAACTTTGCTGAGTGTATTGGGTTTAAAGGCATACACTTTGCTCTGACGTTTAACTGTTCCCCAAACCAACTGAAATGAGCTTTGCTGATATTGTGAACATAATGCAGGAACATTTAGAACTGAAACCATAAATGATTGCAGAATGTTTTACATTTCATAAGTGGAATCAAAGAGAAGGGAGGTCCATTTTAGCATATGTGGCTGAATTAAAGAGATTTGCTGGTCATTATCAGTTCAATGAGGGGCTAAATGATGTACTGAAAGATCATTTAATTTGTGGAATCTTACAAGAAAACATTCAAAAAGGCTCCCAACCGAAGCCCAACTTGCATTTAAAACAACAGATGAAATAGCAGTCTCAATGGAAATAGCAGGCAGAGATGCAATTGAGTTGCAGTCAAGAATGAAAATGAGCATGAAGAAAGTTGCAACTTCTAAACAGAAATCAACAAAGCGGAGCAAATTGTGTTACCATTGTTGCAGAGGCTCACATACACCAGAAAAATGCAGGTTTAAAGGCAAAACCTGCAAACCTGCATACATACAAAGAACATGTCAAGCAGATAAAAATAAATGGACTGCACAGGGAAGAGAGAGTAAGTCAAGCTGCAATTTCAAAAAGAGCACTGTTGATGAAAAATCTGATAATGATGAGGATGTCACAGGACTGAGTTGCCTTGAGATTAACAATGTGGAAACTAACAATAGACAAGTAATATGACATTCATACACTATTTGCATGACACATCCTCCGTAAAAATGTCAACTGAAAATGAATTGAGACTGGATAATGCCATAGTAATGTTTAAGGATGGCATTGGAAAACTCAAACATATCAAGGTTAAAATAGTCTTCAATGAAAATGCAACACCCAGGGTTTGCAAAGCTCATCTGGTTCCTTGTACCATCTGTAATGAAGTAGCCAGTGAGCTAGATCGCAGAGAAGCTGAAGGAATTCTCTCCAAGATTAAGTGGAGCTCATAGGAAATGCCAGTGGTCCCAGTAGCCAAGAAGAATGGGTGTTTCAGTATCTGAAGTGACTTTAATGTCACCGTCAACCCAGTACTGAAAATAGATCCAGTGAAGCTTGCACGTGACACTTCGCCTTATGGTGTGGTCATGCCACATGTTACGAGTGATGTAACTGAATGCCTTTGCATCATGTTTCCTTACCACTGCAGAGAAAAATTATGCACAAATTGACAGAGAGGCCTTAAGTCTGATTTGGAGTTTAAAAACTTTTTAACCAGTACTTATATGGTAGACCGCTTCTCATTTCCTGACACTCTTTTTGGCCTAACAATCAATGTCTCTAAAACCGAACTTCTGTATCAGCCTCCTCCTCTGTGTTGTCCCAGTGAGACCCAACCACCAGTCATATCGGTCAATGGGGTAGCGCTGAAATGTTCTGACTCTTTCACATAGTTAGGAAGTGCTGTGACCAACACCAACTCATCAGATATGGAAGTTGTGAGGAGAATTCAATCAGCTACAGAAGTCTTTGATGCTTTGCAGAAGCAACTTTGGTCTCGCCATGACATTAAAATGGCAAACAAGGTCAAAGTGTATAACACAGCTGTTTTACCATCTCTGCTTTATTCAACTGAAACAATGACATTGTATCGGAGGCACATCAAGAAATTGACCAAGGCACAACACAGGCATTTACGCCAAATATTACACATTATGTGGCAAGAGAGGGTACCAGATGTGGAGGTGCTCAAACATGCTGGGACAGTCATTACAGCTTCTCTGCTGCGTTGGACTGATCACGTCACAAGAATGAGCGAGGATTGTTTACCCGGAGCTGTTTTCTACGGAGAGCTACAGGAAGGAAAGAAGAAGCACGCTGGTCAGAAGCTGCACTACAAAGATGTGCTCAAACGCCACATGAAGAACACCGACATGAATGTCAACACCCGGGAGAAAGATGCTTTGGGCAGAAGAAATTAGTGCTGCATTGTCATGAAGTCAATCCCAGCTATCACGGATGAAAGGCAGAAGAAATATGAAGCAGGTCATGAACACAGACATTCAGTGCTAGACCAGTCAAATCACAAATGCAGCCGATGTGGGAGATAGTGCCAATCCAATGCTGGTCTTGCAGCCCATAAACGTGCCTGCAGAGACTAAACTCTCAGCACAGTCAACATCGAAATCAATGGACAGCCAAAGAAGAAGGAGAATATGGGAAAGAGTTTACCTCCGTTACTGATCATCAATCACGAGTGTCCATTTTCAATTCACAGAAGGGTGCTCCACTAACAGCAGCAGCACAAGTGCAGTGATGGGCTCTGCTTCTTGGAGGACACAATTACAAGATTGAATTCAAGAGCACGACTAATCATGGAAATGCTGTCGGATCATCCCGTTTACCCTTGGAAAAGGAAGTACCGGAAAAATTCACAATTCACACTCCTCGACGTATTCTCCCTAATGCAAATCAAAAGTCTTCCTATTACAGCAGATGTGATCCAAAGGGAAAACAGAAAAGACCCCACACTGCCTCAGGTCTACATGCAGCCCTGAATGGCTGGAGTGTACCCCGAAGATACAAGTTCAAATTGAGGCATGATAAATTCAAAGAAAGATGTGTTTTGAAAATTGGAAGCTCTTTTGAAATTATAAAACTTCAGTATTAAATTCTGGGGGGGTTGCAGCATGATTTAAAAAAAGATTGTTAGGACTGCTGAGCTGACCATTGAGGTCCCTCTTCCACCCATCTGAGATATTTATTAGGAGTGCTGCATACAGGGCCCTTAACATTGTCAAGGGTCCCTCCTGTCTGCCCCATAATCTCTTTGACCCCCTACCATCAAGCAGGATCTAGTGTAACATTAGAACAAGGAATGTTAGGATGGGAAATGGCTTCTTCCCCCAGGCCATGTGACTACTGAAATCCCTGACAGCATCCAGATCTCATCACTTATAGGGTTACTTTTACTTTTTAACTTGAGTTATAAATGCACATTATGTTAAACATCAATCTTCTGGAATATATTTCATTATTCGTTCATTTATTTGTGGTAATATTACTTTACGTGTTGTGTGTAAATTATATGTATGGTGTGCAGCTTTGACTGGAAAGTCATTTTGCTTTGCAATATTCATGCATACCATTGAATAACGATAAACTTGAACAAGAGGTTGAACTTGATGAGGCAGTATAGTAGTGTAGCAGTTTGCCCAATACTTTACAGTGCCAGTGATCAACAATCTGTATTCAATTCCCGCCATTGTATGTAAGGAGTTTGTACACTCTCCTCGTGCTCCAGTTTCCTCTCACATTCCAAAAAAATATACAGATTAGTAAGAGTTAGTAAATTGGGGGCATCCTCTGTTAGTGCCAGAAGCATGGTGACATTTGACGGCTCCTCCAACACATCCTCAGCCTGTGTTAGTCATTGATGCAAATGATGCATTTCAATGGAAGTTTTGTTGGAATATGTGTCAAATAAACCTAATCTTTATCTTTTATCATTATGTTCTTTATACTGTTCCTCAAACTTAAGCTGGACATACAGTATGTAGGAGGCCAAAGACAGATAAGTCAAAGTGGATGTGGGACAAAGAATTAAAGTAGTAGGCTCTGGGTCAATGCTGTGGACCAAAAGGGATGTTTCACAAAGTGATCACCCAATCTTTCTTTGGCTTCTCTGATGTAGAGGAGACCACACTGAGTGCACTAATTGAAATGTGTTACACTTGAAGAAAGGGAAGTGACCTGAAAGACTGGTTGGATCTCTGGTCAGTGGGAAAAGAAGGGATGAGACAAAAGAATGTTTATTGCATGTGGTATGGCTGCAAGAGAAAAGTAGTGTGAGAAATAGAGTAGTTGATGGAGATGGAAGGGTCACAGTGAAAATGCTCCTTTCTGAATACTGAAATGAGACAGAAGAGGAAGATATGTCTTTTCCCTGCAGTAGCCGAAGATGCAACACTGGATGGCATCCGTTAGTCTCGCGAGACCATGGATCTGCGCCTGGAAAGTCTTGCTTCAGTCTCTCCAGGGTGCAGGCCTGGGAAAGGTTGTATGGAAGTCCAGCAGTTGCCCAAGCTGCAAGTCTCCCCTCTCCATGACACCGATGTTGTCCAAGGGAAGGGCAAAGGCCAATGCAGCTTGGCACCAGTGACGTTGCAGGAGTTGCCAGAGCGAGGTTGAAAGCAACATCGGACTGCCTTAGGTACTCCAGCTCTGGATTTGTTCTCAGGGTTTACTCCCAAAGCTCCCATAAGTGGGCATGGCCGCAAGGCAGCGGAGGTTTGAAATCAGAGTTTTCCCTCTCTTAGATGGACTGCCTTCCCAGGCTGACAAGCTCCACCTACCCAAAGCACTGATTTTAAGGCAGAAGGGGCCTTTGCCCCTTCTCCTGTCAGTAGAAACAGTTCCGCCAGGCTTAGAGGCTAAGCCACACGAGAAGGCCAGGAGTTGGACTTGGTTGTCAGAGGCTCCTTGAGGCGCATGCCGTATGGAGCATTTTTAGGTAGTGGGAGCTTGTCCCCGCTACCACTCCTCGGCTTGACAACCTTGGAACCATGTTGCAACACCTGCACTTTTATCTCTTCCCTTCCCATCATACAGGAGTCCCGCCAGTTCTAGCAGATGAAGTGTAGATTCACTTGCATTTCTTCCAATCTAGAGCACTGCATTCAATACTCACCATGTAGTCTCTTCACACTGGAGAGAAATCAAAAACATATTGGACAAATACATTAATGTATTCAATGGACAAAGTGATCCTGAAGTTATAATTCCACATGACTTCAATTTTGCAGCCCACATCCACCGTAAACTGGAGAAACATCAGCTCAGCTTCTGAGGAGTAACAATCCAACCCTCCAAACTCATTATAATAATTTCAGGTTGACTCCCTTTCTTTCTGTATATGTTCCGATAACTTTGTTTCAATTTGTTATATTTCAATTTTTCTCTGTACTACTTTAATTCGTGTCAGTTTTTAATATATTTATCTTGACAGTGTTGATCTTCAACCTTTCAGTGACATTCCCTCCATTCTCTCCTCCTTGCCTATGCTTTATTTTAAAGTGCTCTTGTCGTTTACAGTTCTGATGAGTGTTCCTTAACCTGTTCGCTTCTCTCCCTACTTATTCTGCTGGATGTGTTGCAGATGCATACAATTTCCTCTGGCTATGGGCAGGCAGTCTCCAACACTAGCCCCTGTCAGGATTGGAAGAGCCTTGTCCATTAACGAGTTAATCTTATTTTATCCAGCGGACTCAACACACCGCTGAACCGTCACTGTGCTAGAAATAAAAACCCAACCTCTGTGTCTGTGGTTGTATTTTAATATGCATTTTAATGAAGTACACTCTTCTGTATGTTTACCATCGCCTCTGTAATTGACTTCCAACATGATGAAGCAAACTCCTGGAGCTTGACTTTCAAACAAATATGAAATTATGCACAAACTGTACCCACCATCTGCCACACTCTTAAACCCGAGTCTGTCTTTTGTCAGATCATATGGATATCATTGTCATGTGATTTTATGAATGATGCTGCACTTTTGTGAATACACTGGGGTTTGTTTATGAAATTAAAATATTGAAAAGACTTACCTGTGTTTGCACACACTGGACTTGGCAATTTTGTATTATCAGATTCTAACTTGTGCATATCCCCCTTAATGGGTTAGGAAGGAAAACAGATTTTAATTTTGCAAACATTAGGAAAAGACACATCTGTTAATTATAATAGATTTTTAGGTTTATTGTGTGCAACAATGTTCGAGTTTCTTGCCAAATTGCATGCAATTTCTGTATGTGTAGTCCAGGTGTTTTGGTGTAACGTTTCTTGCCATTCTGTCCACCAAACTGTGTCAAGGTCAGATAGAAAGCGAGGCACCAGTATGGTAAAGCTAAAAAGGATTTTAATTGTAGCACAGGAAAAACAGGAGGCATTCCTCAAAATTTTCAGAGCATGATTTGCTGATGTCCATTCGAGGGTGCTGTATTACCTGTGTGCATTTTTGACGCTACATTCTTCTAAGGCATAAATTCAAAGAATCAATAAATATTTAACCTTCTTTGGCACAGCATGACTTCAATTAGTAAGCTCAGTTATCCACTGCTCACAGGATTACTGCTTCTTCTCATGTATAAGATATCAACAGGAATTAAGAATCCTGGAATTCTTGACTTCATCTCAAGGAAAGGCTGGCATACCTTGAGGATGCATGCCTAGCCTACTGTTCTACTCTCTCTACAGCCATGTTTATGTGGCTAGGCATAGTTCAAACACCATCTATAAATTTGCTGATGACACAACTATTGTTGGCAGAATTTCAGGCAGTGATGAGGAAGTGTACAGGAGTGAGATAGATCAGCTGGTTGAGTAGTGCCACAGCAACAACCTTGCACTCAGTGTCAGTAAGACCAAAGAATTGATTGTGGACTTCAGGAAGGGGAATTTAGGGGAACACACACCTGTCTGCATCGAGGGATCAGCAGAGGAAAGGGTTAGCAATCTAAAGTTCCTGCGTGTCAACATCTCTGAAGATCTATCCTGCGCAGAACATACTGATGCAATTACGAAGATTGGATGACAGCAGCTGTATTCCATTAGAAGTTTGGGAAGACTTGGTATGTCACCAAAGACTCCCTCAAGTTTCTACAGATGTGCCATTGAGGGGATTCTAACTGGTTGCATCACTGCCCGGTATGGAGGGGCTACTGCACAGGATCAGAAGAAGCTGCAGAAAGTTGTAAACTCAGCCAGCTCCCTCATCAGCACGAGCTTCCCCAGCATCAAGGATGCCTTCAAAAGGAAACATCCATCATTAAGTACCCCCATCACCCAGGACATGCCCTTTTCTCTATACTACCATCAAGGAGGAGGTACAGGAGCCTGGAGATATGCAGTTATTGTTGGCAGAATTTCAGATGGTGTTCCAATTTTTTTGGACCAGCTTCTTCCCCACTGTCATCTGAATGGACAATGAACCCATGTATACTATCTCACTAATTTTCTTCCTTTTTCTGCACTCCTTTTGCACTGCTAATTTCATTTAAATATATATATATATATTTCTTATTGTATTGTATAGTGTTTTATTATGCATTGTAATGCACTGCTGCTGCTGCAAAACACCATATTTCACAGCATATGATTTTGATCCCAAAGGGGAAGAACAGGCATGGCCATTTGGGTCATACACAAAACTAATGCTTTACTTTTTCTTCACCTTTTACTAGTACAGTGATTGGAAATAACATACAAACCCATTACATTTATACCTAATTTTTTTTTTAACAATCCCTGACACAGTTTGCATGAGGTGAGTTGTCAGCATTAAATTGAGATTGGGACTTGAGAGTATATTTCTACTGACAAGTCAGTGACTGTGACTACAGCAGGGAAAATCAGCTCTCTCTGTTCAATATTGGTTGTGCATACCCATCCCTCACAGAACATGTTCCATTTCACACCTATTTGTCAGACTCCTGACCTCGTTGCTGTGGTCAGCTGCCGATGAAGATGTATCTATTCAATAGATAATTGATATTTAAATCACAGATTGCAGCTGCAGGCAGAACCATTGACATTTTGAAGACTTATGAGGCACATAGCTTCCAATTGCACTTTAGTCCATTTTAATGTTCAAAACTTCCAAATCTATTTTTTAACGTTATTCCTTTCCCAGTACAGAATGTATGAGAAAGAAGGTGAAAGGAGCAAGAAGAAAGATCTGAAACCCTGCAGATTAAATTCAAGCAGCTAATATCCAACAAAACAAATAATTGCTGAATGTCTAACACTTGGAGTGTGCCGTTTTGGTCGTCCCATTACAAGGAAGGATGTGGAGACTTTGGTAAAGGTACAGAAGAGAACTACCAGGTTGATGACTGGATTAGAGGATAGGGCTGTAAGGAGAGGCTAGCCAAACCTGTTGCCTCCAGAGTGTCAGAGGACACGCATAAAATCCTTTTCCCAATGTCAAGTACTAGAGGATATGCATTTAAGGTGAGAGGGGGAAGGTTTAAAGGAGGTATGTAACTTTTTTTTTACCCAGTGAGTGTTAACGCTTGGAATGGGCTGCACAGTGTAGTGGTATTTAAGAGGCCTTTAGATAGACACACAAAGGTGTATGGAATGTGTACAGGCAGAAGAGATTTAGTTTAATATGGCATTATGTTTGACACAGACATGGTGGACAGAAGGACCATTCCTGTTCTATGCTCTATGCGCTTCTGTTACCTAATCTGAGAGTTAAATATGAGGCATATTGTTTCTTTAAAGGATGCCATAGAATATTTTTAGATTTGTTACCAGTTTGTGGAATGATGTGTTCTATTTGTTGGAATAAAAGCAAAATATACCTGGAGAAAGATACTTTCAAGTCTGGCGTGGCCACACTTTCTGTAGCAGATGATGTAAGTGTGATTAAAACAGTGTAAATCATTGGAGTCTTAAGAGCACATCTCATCAAAACAATAAGAGCAACAATTTATTTGACATTTGGAACATATTTCTGGAGAAGCTTGTGTAAGTATGGATGCAGAGTCAACAAAAAGGCTGTGAAATTTTCTTGTGATCTTCAGACTGAGAACTCTGACAGTTCCTGTTGGTCTGACCTGAAAGGACCTATAGACAATAGACAATAGGTGCAGGAGTAGGCCATTCGGCCCTTCGAGCCAGCACCACCATTCACTGTGATCATGTCTGATCATCCACAATCAGTATCCAGTTCCTGCCTTATCCCCATAACCTTTGATTCTGCTATCTTTAAGAGCTCTATCAATCTCTTTCTTGAAAACATCCAGAGACTTGGCCCCCACTGCCTTCTGGGGCAGAGCATTCCACATATCCACAACTCTCTGGGTGAAAGAGTTTTTTTCTGAACTCGGTTCCAAATGGCCTACTCCTAATTCTTAAACTGTGGTCTCTGGTTCTGGACTCACCCATCAGCGGGAATATGCTTCCTGCCTCCAGTGTGTCCAATCCCTTAATAATCTTATATGTTTCAATCAGATCCCCTTTCATCCTTCTAAATTCCAGTGTATACGAGCCCAGTCGCTCCAATCTTTCAACATATGACAGTACCGCCATCCCAGAAATATTGTATCATTTCTTAATGCATGCATTACTAAATGACAATAAAAGAGGACTGCATGTCTTCATAATCTAATCTACATAATCTAAAAAAAACCTTGTGAACCTACGCTGCACTCCCTCGATAGCAAGAATGTCCTTCCTCAAATTTGGAGACCAAAACTGCACACAATACTCCAGGTGTGGTCTCACCAGGGCCCTGTACAGCTGCAGAAGGACCTCTTTGCTCCTATACTCAATTCCCCTTGTTATGAAGGCCAGCATGCCATTAGCTTTCTTCACTGCCTGCTGTACCTGCATGCTTGCTTTCAGTGACTGATGTACAAGAACACCTAGATCTCATTGTGCTTTCCCTTTTCCTAACTTGACTACATTCAGATAATAATCTGCCTTCCTGTTCTTACCACCAAAGTGGATAACCTCACATTTATCCACATTAAACTGCATCTGCCATGCATCTGCCATGCATCCGCCCACTCACCCAGCCTGTCCTGGGTGAGTGGGCGGATGCATGGCAGATGCAGTTTAATGTGGATAAATGTGCATTCTCATAACATCCTCCTCACATTTCACACTGCCACCCAGCTTTGTATTATCTGCAAATTTGCTAATGTTACTTTTACTCCCTTCATCTAAATCATTAATGTATATTGTAAACAGCTGCGGTCCCAGCACTAAACCCTGCGGTACCCCACTGGTCGCAGCCTGCCATTCCGAAAGGGACCAGTTAATCGCTACACATTGCTTTCTGTCAGCCAGCCAATTTTCAATCCATGTCAGTACTGTGCCCCCAATACCATGTGCCCTAAGTTTTCCCATTAATTTCCTATGTGGGACTTTATCAAAGGCTTTCTGAAAGTCCAGGTACACTACATCTACTGGCTCTCCCTTGTCCATTTTCATAGTTACATCCTCAAAAAGTTCCAGAAGATTAGTCAAGCACGATTTCCCCTTCGTAAATCCATACTGACTCGGACCTATCCTGTTACTGCCATCCAAATGTGTCGTAATTTCATCTTTTATAATTGACTCCAGCATCTTTCCCACTACTGACGTCAGGCTAACCAGTCTATAATTCTCTGTTTTCTCTCTCCCTCCATTCTTGAAGAGAGGGACAACATTAGCCACTCTCCAATCCACAGGAACTGATCCTGAATCTATAGAACATTGGAAAATGATTACCAATGCATCCATGATTTCTAAAGCCGCCTCCTTAAGTACCCTGGGATGCAGACCATCAGGTCCCGGGGACTCATCAGCCTTCAGACCCAACAGTCTATCCAACACCATTTCCTGCCTAATATAAATTTCCTTCAATTCATCCAGTACCCTAGGTCCTTTGGCCACTATTACATCTGGGAGATTGTTTGTGTCTTCCCTAGTGAAGACAGATCCAAAGTACCTGTTCAACTCATCTGCCATTTCCTTGTTCCCCATAATAAATTCACCCGCTTCTGTTTTCAATGGCCCAGCTTTGGTCTTAACTATTTTTTTTCCTTTTCACATATCTAAAGAAGCTTTTACTATCCTCCTTTATATTCTTGGCTAGTTTACCTTCGTACCTCATTTTTTCTCCATGTATTACCTTTTTAGTTATCTTCTGTTGCTTTTTAAAAGTTTTCCAATCCTCCGGCTTCCCACTCATTTTTTGCTATGTTATACTTCTTCTCTTTTATCTTTATACTGTCCTTTACTTCCCTTGTCTGCCACGGCCTCCCCTTACTCCCCTTAGGATCTTTCTTCCTCTTTGGAATGAATTGATCCTGCACCTTCCGCATTATTCCCAGAAACACTTGCCATTGTTGTTCCACTGTCATCACTGCTAGGGTATTGTTCCATTGAACTTTGGCCAGCTCCTCCATCATAGCTCCATAGTTCCTTTTGTTCAACTGCAATACTGACAGTTCCGATTTTCCCTTCTCCCTCTCAATTTGTAGATTAAAACTTATCATATTATGGTCGCTACCTTCTAATGGCTCCTTTACCTCGAGGTCCCTGATCAAATCTGGTTCATTGCACAACACTAAATCTAGAATTGCCTTCTTTCTGGTAGGCTCTAGTACAAGCTGCTCTAAGAATCCATCTCGGAGGCACTCCACAAACTCCCTTTCTTGGGGTCCAGTACCAACCTGATTCTTCCCGTCTACCTGCATGTTGAAATCCCCCATAACAACTGTAGCATTACCTTTGCTACGTGCCAATTTTAACTCTTGATTCAACTTGCACCCTACATCCAGACTACTGTTTGGGGGCCTGTAGATAACTCCCATTAGGGTCTTTCTACCCAGAATTTTTCAGTTCTATCCATACTGACTCTACGTCTCCTGATTCTATGTCCCCCCTCGCAAGGGACTGAATTTCATTCCTCACCAACAGAGCCACCCCACCCCCTCTGCCCATTAGTCTGTCCTTTCGATAGGACGTATACCCTTGAATATTCATTTCCCAGGCCCCGTCCACTTGAAGCCATGTCTCTGTTATTCCCACAACATTATACTTGCCAATTTCCAACTGAGCCTCAAGCTCATCTACTTTATTTCTTATACTTCGTGCATTCATATGTAATACTTTTAATTCATTACTCCCCTCACCTTTCAAATCAATTCCTATTTCACTTGGCTATACTGTACGATCCCTTCTTGAGCTTTCTGCTCTGTTGATTCTGTTGTCTTTCTTAACTTTTCTTATTCTCATTTCCCCTTCAACTCCATCCTTATGTTTCCAGTTCATCCCCTCCCCACAACTACTTAGTTTAAACACACCCATGTTGCAGTGGCAAACCTGCCTGCCAGAATGCTGGCCCCCCGCCAATTAAGGTGCAACCCGTCCCTTTTGTACAATTCATCCTTACCACAAAACATACCCCAGTGGTCCAAGAATGTAAATCCTTGCTTCCTGCACCAGTTCCTCAGCCACACATTCCTCAGCCATTATCTCCCTGTTCTTGACCACAGGGACCTGGAAGCAAACCGGAGATAACCACCCTGGAAGTCCTGCTTTTCAGCTTTCTTCCGAGTTCTCTGAAGTCACTCTGTAGAATGTCTTTCCTCTTCTTCCCGACGTCATTTGTGCCGACATGCACCACCACTTCCGGATGTTCACCTTCACTCTTGAGGATTCCTTGCACCCGGTCCGTGACGTCCTGGATCCCGGCACCAGGGAGGCAACACACCATCTTAAATCTCGCCTGTTGCCGAAGAAACCCCTTTCTGTACCTCTCACTATGGAGTCCCCTACTACCACAGCTCTGCCTGATGTCTGTCTCCTCAGCTTTGCATCAGAGCCAATTTTCGACTGGCAGACCTGACCGCCTCTCAGTCTGGCAGTGTCTTCTGTCCCGACAGCTTCCAAGAGGGTGAACCTGTTTACGAGAGGTACATCCCCCGGGGTCTCCGGTACTTCAAGCATCTTTTCCTTCCTCAGCATCGCCCCCCTTCTCTCTTCAGGTATCCTCGGTGTAACGACCTTGCTGTAGGTCCTGTCCAGAAAAGTCTCGTTTTCCCGGATGAACCTGAGGTCATCCAGTTGCTTCTCCTGTTCTGCAACATGGTCCTTCAGAAGCTGAATCTGGACACATTTTCCACAGGTGTAGGACCCAGAGGCACCATCAGTTTCCCTGACCTCCCACATCATGCACGCAGCACACTGAATCAGCCTAGCGGTCATTTCTTCTCCACTTCTCCCCCTCTCCAACTGTGGCGTAGTCTCCTCTCTCAGCCTCCTCGCTGAAGACTCTCGAGCCAAAGTTTCTCACCTTTCTCACAAGGCACTTCCCTCAACAAGGCCACTCCCTTAGAGCAAACCTTGCTTATATTCGCTGATAATTTGAGTAATTAGTTTCACCTGCCGCGCCTCTGCCAACCTTGAAGGTCTGTGTTGCTGGCTGCTCACGACCAGTTTTTAAATCAACCGCTCCTTCTCAGCCAATCCCCACACTTACTCCTTCACTGCCGCGCCTCCGCCGACCTTGAAGGTCTGTGAACCTAGTATGAATGTGCTGAAAAAGTGGAATTCACCCTATTTTGATGCACATGTACCACAGTGAACACTAATCTACAACACCCATAAAACATAACTGCGGGTGAGTGCACTGGCCCCGATCCCTCGCTGCGAACTGACCCAGGCCGTAGCGAGGATGAGCTCACCGTGCTGTCAGGTCTCCGCTGTGCATTTTGTAGTGAGGCTGCAGTGGATGGAGTCACGAGGAATGGTATGTGAGGTATGCTGATGCAAGAAAAAATGCATCACTAGAATTAGGAAGATCAGAGACTCATTCCACCGAGATGCAACACTGGGCGTCATAGGAAGTCATTCCTGCCTGTGGCCATCAACCTTTACAACTCCTCCCTTGGAGGTCAGACACCCTGAGCCAATAGGCTGGTCCTGGACTTATTTCCTGGCATAATTTACATATTACTATTTAATTATTTATGGTTTTATCACTATTAATCATTTATGGTGCAACTGTAACGAAAACCAGTTTCCCTTGGGACCAATAAAGTATGACTATGACTATTTGTTGATATCTCTTTGCTGATCTGCTGCAGTGTTCACTCCTTCTAGAGCACAGGGTAGTACAGCACAGTGCAGGCCCTTCGGCTCACAATGCTGTGCTGACCCTTAACCTACTCCAAGATCAGTCTAACCCTTCCCTCCCGCATTGCCCTCCATTTCCCTTACAACCATGTGGCCCTCATGAACATCCCTACCACCACCCTACAGTGCATTCTATACACTATGTGTGGAAAAAAAAGCATGCTTCTGAAATCCCCCCTCTTCTTTTCTCCGTATACTTTAAAATTAAGCTCCCTAATAGTTACAATTTCTGCCCTAGGAAAAAGTCTCTGGCTGTCCACTCCATCTAAGCTCTTACCATCTTGTACACCTCCATCAAGACAATATCTTTGAATAATAAACACAGGTCATAGGCTGCACCTTTAAAATTTGAAAACCCTACTGCGTGTTGGTTAAAATCATCGGAGGCACGTTTGATGCTGTGAAAATATCAGTACACTTTTGTGGACTGTGGCCACTCCAATTTCCTTATAGGCTGGATTCAAATAGGAGCAAAGGCTAGTAGAAAACAATATGCAGAACATGAATAATTTGTGCTAATGCATCCTGATTTCCTTGTTGGAGATGACACAACTACCAAACAAAAACATTCTGGTACTTCTCCATAAGAAGGGATGGAATCAAAGGGGAAAAACAGGGAATTATCATTTCTTGTTTCCAGAGCAAGTTACTTGACCACCTGGAATGTCCAAAGAAGAATCCGGAAATTCCCGATGATAGCCAGTGCATGATTTTCTCTAGCGCGGGGCAGAAGACAGCAAGGTTGGCACAGCCCTGTCAGTCCAATGCTAAGTTGAGTGAACTCAGTGCCAAACAACACCAATGGATTGATTCAAGAGGACACCACTCGGTGCCACTTTATTAGGTACACCCCCTTGTTAATACAAATGTCTAATCAGCCAGTCATGGTGGCAACTCACTGCAAACAATCATGCACACATAGTCAAGCAGTTCAGTTGTTCAGATCAAACATCAGAATGGGGAAGAAATGTGGTCTAAGTTTCTCAGACTGTGGAATTATTGTTGGTGCCAGATAGGGTGGATTGAGTATTTCAGAAACTGCTAATCTCCTGAGATTTTCCTGCATAATAGTCTCTAGTGTTTACAGAGAATGGTGCAAAAAAACAAAAAAAAAAAAATCCAGTGAGTGGCAACTCCGTGGATGTAAATACCTTGTTAATAAGAGAAGTCAGAGGGGAAGGACCAAACTGGTTCAAGCTGACAGGAAGGCAACAGTAACTCAAATAATTATTTGTTACAACAGTGGTGTACAGAAGATCATCTCTGACCACATAATATGTCGAGCCTTGATGTGGATTGGCTACAGCAGCAGAACACTATGAACATACACTCAGTGGCCACTTTATTGTGGTGTGGAAGATCAAGAGGACTATTTAGAATCTCCAGAGCCTCTGTTTGTCTGCTTAGATTCAGATTAGTTTATTGTCATATGCATCAGGGTGCTATGAAATTCCTTATTTGTATGAACTTCACAGAGTAAGCAATAATAAATGCACCAATAAATACAATGGCTTCTTTTCCTGCATCAGAGTTGTAAACAGTCCATGCATCCATGAACGCTGCCGTTATTTCTTTTTTTACACCGTTTATCTTTGTAATTTATAGTAATTTTATGTTGTTGCATTGTACTGCTGCCACAAAACAACAGTTACGTAAATCAGTGATAATAAATCTGATTCTGATGAGTCAAAGCAGCACTGTAGTGCAACCTGAAGCTGTGCAATGAGAGATGTTAAAATGACAATAATGGAATAACTGAGATGTAGAAAAAATTGTTTAAAAAATCCACCAAAAACCTGAGGCAGAAAAAAGGCCCACAGCATGTAGAAGACATCCACCAGTTTACCTGCATTCCTCGATAGCAATACGATTCTCTAGCCAAATGTTCCCCAGGGAAGTTCAGTGGTGAAGGGCTCTCTTTACTTCTATATTTGAGCCACTTTCCCGCCACCTCTTGATTCTGTGTTCTTCTTTATGATTTCCCCTCTGCTCAGTTGTTACTTCTGTATTCCTCCCATACATTTTTCATTACTCCTTTATCTCCTCCTCTTCTACCCCTGCAGCCCACCAATCATCCCCTTTTTACCACATTCTTCTTGCACATTTGTTTCATTATTAAACTCAGGACCTGAAGGCTGGAATGCATAGCTTCAAGTTAAAGAAACACACACAAAATGCTGGTGGAATGCAGCAGGCCAGGCAGCATCTATTGGAAGAGGTACAGTCAACGTTTCGGGCCGAGACCCTTCGTCAGGACTAACTGAAAGAAGAGATAGTAAGAGATTTGAAAGTGGGAGAGGGAGGGGGAGATTCAAAATGATAGGAGAAGACAGGAGGGGGAGGGATGGAGCCAAGAGCTGGAAAGTTGACTGGCAAAAGGGATACAAGGCTGGAGAAGGGAGAGGATCATGGGATGGGAAGCCAATAGATGCTGCCTGGCCTGCTGCGTTCCACCAGCATTTTGTGTGTGTTGCTTGAATTTCCAGCATCTGCAGGTTTCCTCGTGTTTGCGTTTTTAAATTCAAGTTGAAGTACTTCTTTTTGTTTATTTGTCCAAGGAGATAAAACGTCCATTGAACCATGTTACCTGCAATACCACCTCAAGAAGTAGACGGTGAGAAGCTCAGCAGCACCCCCTAGTGTTGACAAGACAGGGGGATAAGAATGCTTTCAGCATGCAGAGTAATATACTATACCGTATCCAAGCCTGACGTGGTTATGATACAGAATATCTTAGGAGGTTGTCACTGTGCAGATTGGTTTCATGCATTAACGGAATATTGCTGCTTCATCAGGACTGCATGCAGGCCAGTTTCAGAAAGGAGGCCTTCATAGAGGCACAGAGCAATACAGCACAAATTCAGGCCCTTCGACCATTCCAACCACTGTGATCACCCAACTAGTCCCAATTTCCTGCATTCAGCCCATATTCCTCTAAGTGCCACCCCTCCACGTACCTATTCAAGTGAATGGTAAATGATACTATTGCACCTGCCTTAATCAGTTCTTCTGGTAGCGAGTTCCACATACTCAACACACTCTGTGTGAATAAGTTGCCCCTCATGTCCCTTCTAAATCTTTTCTCTCCCTCCCTAAAATTATGCCCCTAGTTTTGGATTCCCCTACCCTGAGGAAAAGACTGTTACTATCCACCTTATCTGAGCCTCTCATAAATTTAAACATTTCTATCAGATTATCCCTCATCTCCTACTTTTCCATGGACCTGACCACCAGAGCCATCACCTCTGTCCCTAAATACTTCACTTACTTTGCCGCTGTTTATCCTAAGGCAAACGACATGCCTTAATCAATCCCACCGACGTTTTTGTAGGGTTTGTTGCTATCCGAGTGTTGCAAATGGTTACCTTGACAACTTTGGTCTGCAACATCTCACAGACGTTCTCTCTGTTCTCTCATTCTCTTTGCTGCATAACAAATTAAAATATCTTGTTTTCTCACATTTACAGTTCTGGTGAAGGACTAGTTCTGATACAAATTGGTAAGGATGGTTACCTGAAATTGTTGAATTTAGTGTTCACTTATGATTTACTGTGTTTATCTCATTTTGGCAGAATAATGCACTTGGGTCTAGTCTGCAGCATTTTGTGGATTGTTGTGTTAGTTGGCTTGGAAAAGCTGCACATGTGGAGGTCTGAAATCTCACGAGGATGAGCCAATTTTAACTGTCAGGCCTAATTTTAATATCTGAGGTTGTCTCCCACCTGATGTCAGTGGGAGTGATTTATTGTGATAGATTTAAGCAGAGCAATAAAAAGAAGATTTCTTACTGCTTTTATAATGGGGCTTTGTGAGACAATATTGAGTATTTTGAGTAGTGTGGTCTCCTCACCCAGAAAGGTGTTTATTATTGAACGTGTGGCAATCTACTGGACTAATTCCAAAGATGGAGCATTTGCCACCTCAGACTGAGTAGGACTGTATTCTTCAGAGTTTAGAAGATTTAGAAGAAACCAAAAGCTTTAAGAAGAATCATTGAAACCTAACATTTTTGCAGCTTAGTGCAGGAGGTTCTAGAACGGGGGTAAAATAAGGAATAATAGGTAATACAGGACTGAGATAAGGTGAACTTCATTCAGAAGGTGATGAATCTTTGGAATTCTCTATGCCAGAGGACTACAAAGAATTATTTATTGTTTCCATTCAGAACAGAGTTTGATAGACTTCTAGATATCCAGGGATCTGGACACAGTGACATTGAGATAGATCAACCATGATCTGATGAACGGTCGAGAAATTTGAACAGTCAGAAGGCCTTTTTCTTATGTCCTTATAACAAAGTTACATTCCAAGTTTACAAGGAATATAAGAGAGCTCTCCTCAATACAGATGGACTACTTGGGGTAAGTGGTCTTTGCAGCTGTATCCCAGTAAAGGGAAAGATGACACAGGTGAAATTCCAAGCAACACACAGAGAATGCTGGAGGAACTCAGCAGGCCAGGCAGCATCTATGGAAAAGAGTAAAGTCAGTGTTTCAGGCCGAGACCCTTCATCAGGACTGGATAAAAAGATGAGGAGTCAGAGTAAGAAAGTGGGAGAGGGGAGGAAGAATCACAAAGTGAGAGATGAAACTGGGAATGGGGGAGGTGAAGTAAAGAGCAAGGAAGCTGATTGGTGAAAGGTGAGTTCTTCTGCTTCTTTTAATCCTCAAAGAATCCACTGAATTTGCTCTTCTAGATTTCACATGGTATGGCACTATCCTGTAGGTCCCTTTCTATAGACATGTCATCTGCCAGTGGATAGATAACAATTTTCCACGTCCAAGGTTAATATTTGTGATCTAACGTGAGTATATATTTATCTTTTCCACTTTATCAATTGAAGGATCTGCCTTTGGTATTTAAAGGCTTATCACACAGTTTCAATTTTATTCTATAGATTCAAGCCTATATTAGTTTTGGGATATTTAAATTTGGAAACAAATGAATCAAGTGTGAAAGAGTTGGAAAATTCAATATCAGAAAGACTCTACCTTTAGGTTTCAGTTGTCACATTTTGATGACATCCAAATGTGACCCTTTAATTTCTCTCCTAGTTTCTTCAAGCAGGCATCAACCCCAGGGATGACATTGCAACAGAGGCTTACGAAGACGAATTGGACATGGGCAGATCAGGGTCCTACTTGAACAGTAGCATTACCTCAGCCTGGAGTGAGCACAGCCTGGATCCTGATGATATCAGGGTAAAATTCCTTAACTGGTCAATGTTCTCTTGATAATTGGGATTTCATTCACAGTACAAACATAAGACTGTGTTTGTTTGATTTTACCTTGGGTCTGGATTAAATCAGCTGGTTTAGTGATAACAATGACCAGGTAGGTAAACCCAAGTTGGCTGTGATATTTCTATATTTGGCAACTCTCACACTGCTGAGTGAAGGGTTTAAATGATCAGTGACATGACTTGTCACTAGATGCATAGAATCGTTTCTGCATGAACAACCAAGTTCCTTCTTAGTGCTAGAGATGTATATTGAGTTCACCTCCATTTTTAACAGTTAGCATTGCCGAATAATTAATATAGAAAGATAGTATTACTTTTAGTAATCTAGTGTTGTACTAAATTGATAGAACAATAGTAGCTGGGTTGGAAAAATTGCTAGTTTGTGGCTGTGTTGGAGATTAAAATACAACAGTCCTTCAATAAGGGCCAAAACTACTTTGAAGTTGCCCATTACTTGAGGCAAATCAAGCAGCAACCAGTTTATGATAAGTGGATCAGAAATTTAAATATTGTAATAATAGTTTTGTTTTAATAGTCATATACTTATGTTTAACCTCTTGCAGATAGGTTTCTCAAACACCGAGAACTCTGGTAATTTTAAACAGGTGAGGTGATTCCTTAACAATCTACCTTGCAGGAATGCTTATTATGCACTATCAAGCCATCCAGTAACACCTCACCACTTCTATAGCCCCTATGACACCTACCACTCCCCAGATAGCTTCAACATGAAGATTGGTTGTGTTGTGGACAGCATAGCAGACTGGCAAAGGAAAGCTCCATTGCAGATGTGGGTGGGGAATTTGCAGATGGACTTTAACCTGGGAAAATTGGAAATACTGCATTTCGGGAGATCAAACGTAAACAGACAGTATACTGTTAATGGCAAGACTCTTACATGTTAACGTTGTTAAAAGGATTTTGTAGTCCAAATCCACAGCTCCCTGAAGGTGGCATCACAGGTTGATAGGGTGGTAAAGAAGGCTTATGGCATGCTTGCCAATATTAATTGAGGCATTGATTTCAAGAGTCATAAGGTTATGTTGTAGCTTTATAAGATTTCAGATAGGCTGCATCTGGAGTATTGCAATCGGTTCTGGTTGTCCCATTAAAGGAAGGATATGGAGGCTTTGGAGAGGATGCAGAAGAGATTCACCAAAATCCTGCCTGGATTAGAGGAAAAGAGCATTAAGGAGAAGTTGGTCAAACTTGGGTTGTTTTCTTTGCAGCAGTGGAGGCTGAAGGGAGATCAGATAAAAGTTTATAAGATTATGAGAGGCATAGATTGAGTAGACAGTCAGTAACTTTTTACCATGGGTTCAAATGGCCAATACCAGAGGGCAAGCATTTAAAGTGACAGGGAATAAATTCAAAGGAGATATGGGGTAAGTTTGTTTACACAGCAAGTTCTGGGTGCCTGTAATGCACTGCCTGGGGAGGTGCTGGAGGCAAATATGACAGAGGCATTCAACAGGCTTTTAGATAGGTACATGAATATGCAGATAAAGGAAGGATATGGATATTGTCTAGGCAGAAAGGAATAGTTTAGTAGGCCAATTGATTATTAGTGCAGGCTGAAGGGCCTTTTCCTATGCTGTACTGCTCTACGCTTTATCTTTAAAAGGTTACATAAAGCAGCTATTTATTTCACAAAACTTGGCTACCTGTCCTCAAAACAGATTTCCCACACTGTAGTTGCCTCCAAGCCCAATCAAGCCTAACTTTCTGATGAGTTCTAAAGTTCGCAAATTAGACTCAGAAGATTCATGAACCACTGGTAGAAACAACAATCGCATATTAAAAGTCTTTAAAAGGGATTGATGATAATGGCTTATTTTTCCGAGAAACTAATGAAACTTCTTAAAGTGACACAGTAGTACAACTATTTGAATTACTGCCTCACAGCCCCAGTGACCCACATTCAATCCTCACTTTTTGTTTTCACTTTCTCCCTCTGATCTTCCGTCTACTCCAACTTCCTCCCACATTCCAATGATGAGCAGGTTAGTACATTCATTGGCCACTTGGGTAGGTGAATGGTAGAATCTGGGTGGTTAATAGGACTGTGGGTAAAATATAATCCTGTGCGATTAGTAAAAACGTATTGTTTGATGGTCAGCAGGGTCTCGATGGGCCAAGGGAACTCTTCCCCAGATGTACAATTTCAAGATACCACGAGAAAGGCTGAAATAATGGAAATGAACAAAGGCTAAGTCCACATTGCATGAGTTTACCAATGTGTAATCTGCAGTGATTCATAAAATTGTATTAGGTTTTAATAGCCACTGTTAAATAACAGGCGAATTTAAATTTGTTGTTGACTTCGTTGTTGAATGACAACTCTAATTTTCTGTAATCAGGTGCAAAATGTTATGCTGATTCTTTACATCATGCTATGTGCAATTTTTTGCATTGTGTAATTGCATTTTTTTCCCTCATGGTTTACTCTTTTGCAGGATGAGCTTAAGAAACTGTACGCACAGCTGGAGATCTACAAAAGAAAGAAGATGACAGCCAACAACCCTCATCTGCAAAAAAAGAGAAGCTCCAAGAAAGGTTTGGGGCGATCGATCATGAGGCGCATCACTGAGATCCCAGAGACAGTAAGCAGGCAGTACAGCCGAGAGGACAAAGAGCACACTGACCCTGCTTTAGCCAGGAACAGCATCAGCATTGGTAGGAGGAACCCATTCGATCCCTCTGGATCCAGTCTGAAAGCAAAAGAAGACACCATGAAAAGTAAAGCACTGTTACTGCAGAAGTCTCTCAGTAGCTACGACCACATGAGAGATCAAGGTGAAGATTCCAGCATCTCTGGAACAGACAAGATGGAAGTTTCCAGCACGGAAGCTGGACTGCTGGATTCACTCATGGGAAAGAAGCTGGTCAAAAAGACCCATGAAAAGATGGACAATACTTCTACGGAGTCAGTCCCTCTAGTGTGTAAATCAGCCAGCGCACATAACTTAACTGCTGACAAGAAACCCTTGCATCCAAGAACAGCCATGTTGCAGAAATCTCTCAGCGTCATTGCTAGCGCAAAAGAAAAAACCTTGGGAATGACAGGCAAGGCACAAAGCCTGGAAGAGCACACAAAACAACTGAAAGGTCAGCAAAGAAGTAAAGACACTAACAAAGGTAATTCCTCAACAGATAGCAATGAGGACAGTACACCGCATCCAAAAAACTCTTTGAGCCACTCCCTAATACCTGAGGAAGCAAAAAGGGCTTCAAAAGCTGGAATAATGAAACAACATACTGGTAGTCAATCTACAGTTAATCCAGATGCAGCAAACCTTTTACTGAGTGATGATTTTGACAGAGCCGAAGTCTGTCCATGGGAGATCCAAGAACAACCTGCTACTCCATCAGAATCCAGAATTCATAAGCATGTATCTATTGCACCCATGGAATCTCAAAATATTCACAATTCCCATTCAAGTGTGAAGACTCAGAATGCCAATAAACACAAGATGGTGGAGAATATCACCAAATCAAATCAGCCATCACAAAGTAACATTGAGAGAGTTGAAGTGTGTCCCTGGGACTTTGAGGAGCCACAGTCAATGCTGGAAGAGGGTAGGAAACCTGTACCTCACCAGCCTGAAATTATTTCTGTTGAGGAGGATAACCTCATAAGTAATATGAGCAAGGATACTGAGATTTGCCCCTGGGGCTTTAATGAAACACTGAGCAATGCGTCAGAACAAAGTCAGAGTGTGAAAGGGGAGGGCAAGAAAGAAGAGCCTTTGGGTGATGAACAGGACAAAGGACCCACGTCAGAGCCTTTAACTTCAAGTGGCAGCCAGCAGCAAATTTCTGTTAACAGAGCAAATGTTTGTCCTTGGGAATTTGAACCAGCAGACTCTCCAGAATCCGAGAGAAGTCCAGCTTCCACTGCCTCAGCCTTATTATTGAGCAGCATTCCCCAGAAAAAGTCAGCAGTGAAAGGGTTTGGACTATCTGTCAAATCCTTGGTTTCCACAGGAAGAGGCAAGGAAACAGAGAAACCAAAAGAAAGAAAAGAAGAGAAGGTGAAAACAAAGGGTAAATACAAAGAAAAGGATACAAAAGATAAAGCGCAAGAAATAACAGTGGACAGGTCACCTGTGGCTGAACGATGTCCCAGGGAAGTCAGAATAACCCCTGGTTCCGCAACTGGAAAGAGTAAAAACACAGCCAACAACGAAGCAGGAATGGAGAAAAGCAAACGTGTTGAGGTGTGTCCCTGGGATGTCGAGGAAAGCAGTCCCACTCAACGTGTAGCAGGAGGAAGCGCAGCTGCTATTAAAGACAGTAAAAATTCACGTTGCAAAGAAGTGGACACGTCAAAAATGGCCTCAATCTGCCCATGGGATTTTGATGATCAGAAAAACATGTGACAATAAATCTGGTCAACTTGCTCCTGAACAGTAACCGTTTTCATATCACGAAACTAAGGATTCCATATCATTGAACTTTAATAAAAAGGACACATAGAAACAGTGACAGCAGGATTGAAGTTAAGATTCCAATTGGTGCAATGTTCTACATTTCTTCAATTTTCTTTCCTCAGTATCAAATCTAACAAAAGCCTATTTTGTCAGGTGTACCTGCATTCTGGAATGCTGTAGTATTTAGAAAACACTTATGTGGCAAAACCACTCTGATTTATGCAATGGTCATGTACTGTTACACCAAGCTGAAGCACCTATGCTAACTTATGGGAGCCATTTTCTTTCTGTTTGTTAATTAACTACATAACAATAGTGAGCTTAGATTTGCCCCAAAAGCCATAACCCTTTCTGGAAATATTATTATCTTCAGTGTGATTTATATTAAGGCCTTTTGTTTTAATTGGTGTTCACAAATTCTTATGTATTCCCTGAGAATTATAGTTTGGTATTAATAGCTCTTTAGGATTTTTTAATATGAATCAGTCGGTTCCTGTGGTTTTGTTTTCCAAAAGATTATTCTTAGTAAAATAGCCACTGTTAATAGTGGAACCCATAGTTCTATCTAGCTTTAGTCAAATAGAACGAACTTCAATTTACTTTGTACTAGCTGATTCCTTCCTCATCCCTAATCTCTGAGTATGAAGGTTAGCTGTGTTACATGACAACCTTGCGTTTGCACTTTTTAAAAAAAATCAACCTACTTGTGCAAGTTTGTTTAAAGGTGAAATGGCTTTAAACAAGAACTCATTATCCATGGAATCATAAACTTTAACAATCTTTAGCTCTGCAGTATTTAGCAACTAAAAAAATCAAATCTGTAACCTCATATATTTGCATCTGTGTTTCTGCATGCAATATGACTGGTAGGATTGACATCATGCTAAACCTATGACCTTTAGCATTTGGACTGTACTAAGTTGTATAGTGAGTGAGGCTGTATCCTTGTACACTGTATTCTGTATTTGTTATATCTACTGACAAGCTCTGGACTCCACCAGGGAATATTTGATAGATTTCTTTTATGGCTTGTGGCAGCATGTAAATAAGATAACTTATCTGCAATAAAATTACATTTATATTATACCAAAACCTGTGTTCTTGATTTCTATAAGCAAAGCTATTGATGACTAGACAATAGGGTATACTATATGCAGTGAAGGGATTAAATATGACAATTGAAACGCACTGATGAAAACAGCTTGAATCATTTTGCATTTATATTTCACTCATAAAGTAAGCCTTGCAATTGCAAGTCCAGAATAGAGAGGACATATGGAATACCATCTGAAATGTAAAAAATATAACAGTGACATTTTATATAATAAAAAGCTCATTATATTAGGACATCTGTAGGAGTTTCGCGGATGAATTAGATTAATCCTTTTAAATACAAGTGAAGTTATTGTTATTTCAGTGTATTAAGGAACAAATTAAATATAGGAAGTAGGCCACTGCCCCTCCAGTATGCTCTGCCACATGCAAAGATCAGGACTGATATAATTTAAACTCGCATCTATCCTGTCTTCCACTGTAAACCTTACCCTTGGGCTTTTGCCATTTTTCCAGTGACCTGACTGATCAAGAGCGAGTGAGGAGGCAACTCATATGTCCGTGAGTGTGATTTAAAAAGGAGTGTTCATGGGCTTTCAGCATTTTTCAGCAGCTTAATTACATCATGATTCATTAGCAAAGGCAAATAAAAATAAAGCAGGGACAAGTGGAGTGGCCATTGTTGGACTGGACCAGTGTTGCAGTGGGAAGGCTTTGGCTCATCAGGCTTCAGTGAAAACAGCTTGGGTGAGTTAAGTATCTGCTAAGTTTCTACTTCTTCATCTGTTAGTACACAGTTAGACCAGCGAGAGTGGCTCCAGAGCTGTGCTGTGTTCTGTGTGTGAGATGTGGGCCTTCCAGGTAAACACATCTCCACCAGGTGCACTGAGCTGCAGTTCCTCAGAGAGCATGTTCAGGAACTGGTGCTGCAGCTCGATGATCTTCAGCTCATACAGGAAACTGAGGAGATGATAGACAGGAGCTACAGGGAGATGGTCATCCTTAAGTTGCAGAAGGCAGGTAAGTGGGTGACTGTCAGGAGAGGGAAGGAAAATGCGCAGGCAGTACTGATTAACGCTCTGGCCGTTCCCTTCAAGAATAAGTATAATATTTTGGATACATTCTTTTTGGCGGGGGATGGAATCTCTTCTGGTGAAGGTATGACCTTTACAAGAGGGACGGGTTATAGCTGAACCCGAAGGGGACCAATGTCCTTGCAAGCAGGTTTGCTAGAGCTGTTGGGGAGGGTTTAAATTAATTGGGCAGGGGTATAGGAAACTGAGTGACAGGGAATTGAACAGCACAGTTGGTATACAAGCAGAGGAAGTGTGTAGTGAGATTGTTAGGAAGAATAGAGAGATGATAGTACAAAATTGCAGTCAGTAGGATGAGTTGTAGTGTAACAGGGGGACAAAATCAAAAAGAGTGATGAATACAGGATTGAAGGTGTTACATTCAAATGCACGCATTATATGGAATAATGTAGATGAACTTGTAGCACAGTTAGTGATTGGCAGGTATGATGTTGTGGACATCACTGAGTTGTGGCTGAGAGAAGATCAAAGTACAAAATAAATTTATTATCAAAGTACATACGTCTCAAATATGCAACCCTGAGATTCCTTTTCTTGTGGGCATACTCAATAAATCCATAATAGAATAATAATCATAATAAAATCAATGAAAGACTGCAACAACTGGGTGTTCAACTGGTATGCAAAAGACAACAAACTGTGCAAATACAAAAGGAAAGAAGTAATAACAAGGAATAAACATTGAGCACATAAGGTGAAGAGTCCTTGAAAGTGAGTCCGTAAGTTGTGGGAACATTTCAATGATGGGGCAAGTCAAGTTGAATGAAGTAATCCCCTTTGGTTCAAGTGCCTCATGGTTGAGGGGTAATAACTGTTCCTGAACCTGGTAGTGTGAGTCCTGAGACTCCTGTCCCACCTTCTTAATGGGAGCAGCGAAAAGACAGCATGACCTCGGTGGGGGGGGGGGGGGGGCGCGGTCCCTGATGATGGATACTTCTGTCCGCACCAATTCTCTCTATAGATGTGCTCAAAGGTAGGGAGGACCTAACCCGTGATGACTGGGCCATATTCACTACTTTTTCTGATCTGGGGCATTTGTGTTTCCATACCAGGCTGTGATGCAACCAGTCAGTATACTCTTCACCACACATGGATAGAAGTTTGTCAAAGTTTTAGATGTCATGCCAAATCCTCACAAACTCCTAAGGAGGTAGAGGTGCTGCTGTGATTTTTTTCGTAATTGCACTTACATGCTGGGCCCACGCCCAGGAAAAGGCAGATGAACTGAATATATATTTTGCATCTGTCTTCACTGGAAGACACTAGACATATTCCAGACTTTCGAGAGCTGAAGTGAGTTCAGTTGCTATTACTAGGGAGAAAGTGCTTTGGAAGCTGAAAGGTCTGAAGGTAGATAATCACTTGGACCAGATGGACTACATACAAGGGTTCTGAAAGATGTAGTTAAAGAGATTGCAGAGGCATTAGCAATGATTCTTCAGGAATGAATAGATTCTGGCACGGTTCCAGAGGACTGGAAAATTGAAAGTGTTATCTCACTCTTTAAGAAAGGAAGGTGGCAGAAGAAAAGAAACTATAGGCCAATTAACCTGAAATCAATGGTTGGGAACATGTTGCAGGTGATTGTTAAGGATGAGGTTTCAAGGTACTTCGAGGCATATGATAAAATGTGCCAAAGTCAGTATGGTTTCCTTAAGTGGAAATCTTGCTTTCTAAATCTTTTAGAATTATTTGAAGAAGTAACAATCAAGATAGACAAAGATAATTGGTGGATGATGTGTACATGGATTTTCAGAAGACCTTTGATAAAGTGCCACACATGAGGCTGCTTTGCCAGGTAAGAGCCCATGGTATTACAGTATTACTGGCATGGATAGATCATTGCAGGAGACAAAGGGTGGGAATAAAGGGAGCCTTTTTAGACTGGCTGCCAGTGACTAGGATGTTCCACAGGGGTGTGCGTTGGGAGCACTTCTTTATATGTTGTATGTCAATGATTTGGATGATGGAATTGGTGACTTTGTGGCAAAAGTTTGCTGATGATATGAAGACAGATGGAGGGATGATGGTGTTGAGGATTCAATGGATCAGAAGATGCAGATGGAATACAGTGTTGGGAGATGTATGGTCATGCACTTTAGTAGAAGGAATACCAGTATAGATTATTTTCTAGACACTGAGAATTTCAAAAGTTCAACATGCAAAGGAACTTTGGAGTCCTCGTGCATGATTCCCTGAAAGTTAACTTGCAGGTTAAGTTGGTGGTGAGGAGGACAAATATAATGTTAGCATTTCACTTTGAGAGGACTAGAATATAAAAACAAGAAACTAATGTTGAGGCTTTATAAAGCACTAGTGAGACCTCACTTGCAGTTTTGAACCCCTTATCTAAGAAATGATGTACTGACATTGGGTTTTGATTCAAAAAGAGGCTCATAAAATGATTCTGGGAATGAAAGGCTTATCACATTTGATGGCTCTGGGCCTGTACACACTAGAATTTAGAAGAAAGACGGAAGATTAATTGAAACCCATCAAATGCTGGAAGGCCTAGATAGAGTGCATGTTTCCAATAGTGGGGCGGTCAAGGACCAAAGGGCACAACTTCAGAATAGAGGGATGTCCATTTAGAATGGGGATGAAGAGGAATTTATTTAACCAGCGAATGGCAAATCTGTGGAATTCATTGTCACAGGCAGCTGTAGAAGCCAGATATTTAAGGCGGAGATTGACATGTCCTTGATTAGTCAGGGCATGAAAGTTTACAGGGAGAAGTTTGGATAATGGGGTTGAGAGCAAAATGGATTATCCACGATCAAATGGCAGAGCAGACTCAATGGGTCAAAAGGCCTAATTCAGCTCCTCTTATGGTCTGGTCAAAATAACACCCATCTTTCCTTTAAGAATATTCACCCTGATACCACTGTCCTTTAAGGATGAGAGTTCCAAAGATTTACAACCTGCTGGGAGAAAAAAAAATGTTTTGTCTATCTTAGATGGGTGATCCCTTATTTTGAACAGTGACCAGAATCATTCATGAAAAGAAACATCCTCTCCAAGCCCACACTTTGGCAGGATATGTCAGTATCTGATAGGTTTAAATCTCACTCTTCTAATCCCCAGTGCATGAACGTCTAGACTGCCCAAACATTTTCCTGAGAATCTACCCATTCCAGGTATTAATCTAGTAAAGCTCCTCTGAGCAACACACACAAAATGCTGGAGGAACTCAGCAGGCCAGGCAGCATCTAAGAAAAAGTATAAACTCTCGATCTTTTGGCCCAAGACCATTCATCAGGATATGGATGTTCATTTTAGACCATAAAGCCATAAGATATAGGAGCAGAATTAGGCGAGTTAGCCCATTAAGTCTGGTCCGCCATTTCATCATGGCTGATCCATTTTTCAACTCAATCCCAATCTCTTGCATTCTCCCCCTTTCCTTTCATGCCCTGACTAATCAAGAATCTATCAACCTCAGCCTTAAATGTACATAAAGACTTGGCCTCCACAACTGCCTGTAGCAACAAATTCCACAGATTCAAAACTCTAACCAAAGATATTCCTCCTCATCTCCATTCTAAAAGCATGCTCCTCTATTCTGATGCTGTGTCCTCTGGTCTTGGACTCTTCCACCATAGGAAACATCCTCTCCACATCCTCTCTATCAAGGCCTTTCACATATTTGATAAGTCTCAGTTAGATCACATCATTCTTCTGAATTCCAATGAATACAGGCCCAGAGCCATCAAATGCCTTTCATATGAAAAGTCATTCAATCCAGGTATCATTTTTGTGAACCTCCTTTGAACCCTCCAGTTTGAGCACATCCTTTCTAAGGAGCAGAAAACTGTTTACAATACTCCAGGTGAGGCCTCACCAGTGATTTATAAAGTTTCAGCATTATATCCTTAACTTCAATATTGTAGTCCTCATTATATCCTTGATTTTAATATTCTAGTCCTCTTGAAATAAATGCTAACATTGCATTTACCTTCCTCACACTCAACTTGCAGATTAACCTTTAGGGAATCCTGCACAAGGAGTCCCAAATCCCCTTGCACATCAAATTTTGTATTTTATCTCCACTTAGAAAATAGACCACCTTTTCATTTCTTCTACCAAAGTGCATGACCATACACTTCCCGACAGTATTCTATCTGCTACTTCCTTGCCCATTATCCTAATCTGACCAAGTCCTTCACAAGATCACAAGACAAAGGACCAGAAGTAGGGCATTCAATCCATCAAGTCTGCTCTGCCACTCCACCATGAACTATACTATTCTCCCATCCAGTTCAATTTCCAGCTTCTTCCCCATATTTCCTTCTGTAGCTTCTCTACTTACACAAAACTACCTGCCCCTCCACCTATCTTCATATCATCCGCAAACTTCGCAACAATGCCATTAATTCCATCATCCAAATCATTGACATATAAGATGAAAAGAATCAGCCCAACACAGACCCCTGTGGAACACCACTAGTCACCAGCAAACCAACCTTTATTCCCGCTCTTTGCCTCCTTCCAATCATCTACTGCTTTATCCATGCTAGAATCTTTCCTGTGATACCATAGGCTTGAAATTTGTTAAGTAGCCTCATGTATGGCAACTTTTCAAAGGCCTTCTGAAAATCCAAGTACACAACATCCACTGATTATCCTTTGTCTATCCTATTTGTTATTTCTTCAAAGAATTCCAACAGATTTGCCAGGCAAGATATTCCCTTGAGGAACCCATGCTGACTATGGCCTATTTTATCATGTGCTTCCAGGTACCCTGAAACCACATCCTTAATAACTGATTTCAAGATCTTCCCAACTACTGAGGTCAGACTAACTGGTCTGTAATTACCCTTCCTTCTGCCCCTCTTCCTTCTTGAAGAGTGGAGTGACATTTGCTATTTTCCAGTCTTCTGGAAGTATTCTGGAATCTAGTAATTCTCGAAAGATCATTATTAATGCCTCCACAGTCTCTGCAGCCACCTCTTTCAGAACTCTGGGGTGTACACCATCTAGTTCCAGTAACTCATCTACCTTCAGACCTTTCAGTTGCCCAAGAACCTTCTCTCTAGTTATATTAACTTCTCACACTTCATGCTCCTGGAACTTCCACTATACTGCTCGTGTCTTCCACAGTGAAGACTGATGCAGAATACTTATTCAGTTCACCATGATTTCATTGTCCCCTATTACTACGTCTCCTACAGTTTTTCCCAGCAGTCCAATATCCACTCTCACCTATTTTACACTTTATCTATCTGAAGAAACTTTTGGTATCCTCTTTAATATTATTGACTAACTTACACCCGCATTCCATCTTCACCTTGTTAATGACTTTGTGTTTGAAAAATCTTCTCCAAATTGGTTCCACTGCATTAATATTTTTCTCCCTCTTTCCTGTAAATGTGGTCTCACTAATGCCCCATTTCCTATCAGAAAATGTTTATTTTCCATCTCAGAGGACAGCTAGTCACAAATATATTCAAGTGAGAATAAATCCAGAAAATCCAATCCTTCCTTATAATCACAACTCTTCATTCCACGCACATTTTGGTGAGTCTCTTCTGCACGCTCTCATTTGCTAATATATTGTAAGGGAAAGTACCATAAGATGGGAGGTGATTGATAAGGCTGATAAAGCAGGCCAGGGAGTTGAGAAAGCAACATTCCCCAAGAATATTGAAAGGGGAGTGGAGATAAGTCCATAGACTATCATGACTATACTTGTATGCTGTTGGGACTCCATTCCAGCCCTTGGTTGCTCCAATTCTGTTGTACTTGTGCTGGAGATGAGATATTCCACACAGATGCTTCCGAACTGCTTCCCTTCATCCTGATCTATGGTTTTTCTTCTTTCATAATGGACAGAGCCGTTGGCTGCACCACACTATGTTCCCTCACTTCTGCTCTCAGACCTTTACTTCCTGATCAGCATAAGACAGATCTCCCCTGGTTCTCAGCTTTCTTCCCACCAGTCTTCACACACAATGGATCATCCTTTGCTATTTCAGCCAGCACTGACAAGTTTCCACCATCAGGCACGTATTTGTCTCTTTATCAACAGCATTCCTCTGGACATCAGGTGAAGCATCATTTCTGGAAAATTTGACTGTTCATTTCAAACTTCAAGTATTTTGTGTGCTGCTCCAGAACCCCTTGTGACTACATAATTATCTCCATTCCCCTTTCTGCATTCTTGGGGAATGTTGCTTTCTCAACTCCCTGGCCGGCTTTATCAACTCAACTCCATTAATCACTTCCCACCTTACAACACATTCCCCTACAATATATTTGTCAGGACACAGGAGCAGGGATCCAATTGCAGACCCAGTACTGTGCACACAGTGATACTAATTGAGTAACAAATCTGGAGGTACAAATAAAATTGGCGTCAGAGTTCAGGCAGGGATCAAAACATTCAGAGAAACCAGGATCTGGAAATGGGCGGGGGAAAGACGCAAGAGGAGAAAAATAATACTGGAAAAGCTCAGGAAAATTCACTGGCACAATCTGGCAACAAACAGGTGAAAACACAGGATTGAAATACACTGAGACATAAACAGAGGCAGGTGATAGGTGGAGCACCATGAGACACAGGTGGCAGCAATACAGGTAACAATGAGAAACAGATGAGAGATGGAGTACTCAGTAATACAGGGGCTGGAGCAGAGCAGGAGCAGGGACAGGAACATGTGGCAGTACAAAACCACAGTCTGACAGCTAGGGGGAAAACACACAAAAAGACAGAGTTTAACTGAAGGTACTGACAGTAACCCCCCCCCCCCCGCCATGGCCCCGGTGATGAACATTCAGCAGTTGTCACACCGTGAAGGTATCTGACCCATCGATGAGCAATGGGGGGTGTTTGAGGACAGGACACAGGGGGTGGCTCATGAAAGACTTGATGCAGGACACATGGAAGGTGGGATGAATGTGGTGGAGAGTGGAGGGGAGCTTGAAACGGACGGCAGCAGGGCTGATGACTTTAGCAATGGAAGGGGGCCAATGAAGAGAGGGGCAAGCTTGCAGGAATCCACCTTGAGGGGTAGGTCTCAGGTTGAAAGCCACACACGCTGTCCCTGGTGGTAACATGGGGCCTTGGAGCAATGGCGATCAGCTTGGCACTTGATCCTAGCAGAGGCACGTAGAAGGGCAGAGCGAGTGTGCCTCCACGTCCGCTGACAATGGCGGTTAAATGCCTCAGCAGATGGAACACCAACCTCAACCTCCTGGTCAGCAAACAATGGAGGTTAGTAGCCAAGGCAACACTCAAAAGGGAACAGACCAGTGGATGAAGACAGATGAGAGTTTATGGCATACTCGGCCCAGGGAAGCTGCTGACTCCACGTGGAGGAGTTCTGGGAGACCAGACACTGCAATACAGTCTCTAGCTGTTGGTTGGCCCGCTCGGTCTGACCATTGGTCTGTGAGTGGAAACCTGAAGACAGACTCGTGGAGGCACCCAGAAGATTACAGAATATCCTCCAGAAGTTGAATGTGAATTGAGGGTCCCTGTCTGACAACATGTACAGGTAAACCATGTAATTTAAAAACATGCAATACTAGTAATTTGGTTGCTTCTTTGGCTGAGGGGAGTTTAGGTAAAGGAATGTAGTGTACCGACTTGGAGAAACGATCAACTACTGTGAGAATGGTGGTGTTACTATCTAATGGGGGAAGACAGGTGACAAAATTCAGGGCAATGTGAGACCAGGGTCTCTTAGGGATAGACAAGGGTTGTAACAGACCAGCAGGTGTCTGGTTAGAGCTCTTGCCTTCAGCACAGACCGTGCAGGCTGAGACAAAGTTGCAGATGTCATCTCCCATGGAGGGTCACCAAAACTGCCAACTGATGAAGGCCTGAGTACGCTTCGTTCCAGGGTGACAGGATAACCGGGAAGAATGACCCCACTGCAATACCTATGAGCGGACAGAAGTGGGAAGATAAACACAGTTAGTGGAACATTGACTAGGGGTCGCCTCGCTCTGTTGAGCAGCTTGCACCATGGCTTCGATGTCCTACTGCGCTGCACCCACGAGACAATGAGCAGGGAGGATGACATCAGGTACCTCAGGGGTCTCAGAGGAAGGAAATCTTTGGGAGAGGGCATCAGGTTTTCCATTCTTGGAACCAGAGTGTAAGGACAAAGTAAAATTGAATCTTGAGAGAAACAGGGACCAATGTGCTTGACGAGAGTTGAGACACTTGGCCATACGGATATATTCCAGATTCTTGTGATCAGTCCAGACTAGATTAGATTATTAGATTATGAGGACACGCAGTCCCCTTTTATTATCATTTAGTAATGCATGCATTAAGAAATGATACAATTTGTTCTCTCAGAATGATATCACAGGAACACAAGACAAGCCAAGACTAAAAAAGACTGACAAAAACCACATAGTTATAACATATAGTTACAATAGTGTGAGCAATACCGTATTTTGATAGAAGAACAGGCCATGGGCACAGTAAAAAAAAGGTCTCAAAGTCTCTCGAAAGTCCCATCGTCTCACACAGATGGTTGAAGGGAGAAACCCTCCCTGCCATGAGCTTCCAGCGCCGCAAACTTGCCGATGCGGCGTCCTGGAAGCACCCGACCACAGTCCGACTCCAAGTCCGTCGGAAAACGTTGAGCGTCTGACCAGCTCTCTGACTCCGAGCACCGAGCACCATCTCTGCCAAGTGCTTCGACTCCGGCTCCAGCAGCAGGCAATAGGCAAAGCCGAGGATTTGGAGCCTTCCCCTCGAGATTCTCGATCGCACAGTAGCAGCGGCAGCGAAGCAGGCATTTCAGAGTTTCTCCAGATGTTCCTTCGTGCTTCTCACGGCTGTCTCTGTCAAATCAGGATTGAGCATGGCATCCTAATTCACAAATATAATATCAACTTGGAGCAGTCGCGCGTGCTGCGTCGCCCCGCCATCTTCTCTTCTCCTCCTAGAACAGCACCTTTGCTCCCTCCAGCCAATGCCTTCACTCCTCCAGAGGTAGTTTCACAGGCAACAGCTCCCAGCTTCCGACATCGTAATTCTGCTCCGTGGGAGTGAGGCGGTAAGAGAAGAAGGTGCAGGGGTGAACCTTCTCATCCCTGGTCGAGTGCTGAGAGAGAACAGCTCCTACACCAATGTCAGACGCATCCACCTCCACAGTGAACTACCAGTCAGTGTCGGGTTGAATCAGGATGCTGTCAGAGGTGAAATGTTCCTTCAGGTCAGAGAATGCGTTTTCAGCTGGAGGGGACCAGGAGAATCTGACAGCAGGTCAGGTAAGAGCAGTGAGTGCAGCCAGTGCACTGTAATTTCTGAAGAAGTGGCATTAGAAGTTAACAAAGCCCAAAAAGCAGTGCAACTCCCGACGAGTCGAGGGTTGGGGCCATTCAACCACCGCCTTGACCTTCTGTTGGTCCATCTGAATGGAGCTGCCTGAAATTACATACTCTAGGAAGGAGACTGTATTGCGATGAAACTCACATTTCTCAGCCTTCACAAAGAGCTGGTTCTCCAGAAGGCGCTGGAGAACTCTGCGGACTTGACCTGTGTGTTCAGCAAGGGACTTAGGAAAAAAAAAATCAAAATGTCGTCGAGATACACAGAAACAAACTGGTTCAGCAAGTCCCTGAGAACATCATTTGCCAGGGCTTGGAAGATGGTGGGCGTATTGGTGAGACCGAATGGCATGACCAGATACTCGTAATGGCCTGTGGTGGTGTTGAAGGCCGTCTTCCACTTGTCCCCTTCGCGGATGCAGACAAGATGGTCGGAGTTATGGAGATCAAGCTTGGTGAAAACTGAGGCTCCTTGTAGTAGTTCAAATGCCAAGGTCTTGAGTGGAAGAGGGTAATGGTTCTTAACAGTGACTTCATTCAGTCCCTGGTAATCAATGCATGGACACAAGGAGCCATCCTTCTTTCCAACAAAGAAAAAACCAGCACCAGCAGGGGAGGAAGACGGCCGCATGATGCCTGCAGCCAGAGATTCTTGAATGGACTTATTTATGGCTTCTGTTTCGGGTACCTTGGGGGAGATGTGCCAGGCAAGAGGTCAATGGCACAATGGTATGAACGGTGAGGCCCAGGACTTGCTGAACACAGCCTTGAGGTCCACGTATTCAGGAGGGATGGAGTAAGGTCCGGAAATTCCTCAGGGGATCTGGGCTTAGAGACAAGGGAATCTGAGCATGGCGGAGGCAGTGGGAGTGACAGAATGGGCTCCAGCCTACAATTTTGCAACTGAGCCAGTCAATGTGGGGTTCTGACTGACTAACCAGGGATGGCCCAGGACAATGGGAGCTTAAGGAGAATCAATAACATAAAGGGTTAACTGTTCATGGTGGTTGCCGGATTAAACTGAAACTCACTGATGCCGTGACATGGGTGATGTTAGCCAGCCTCTGACCGTTTAAGGTGTTGGCCGTTAATGGTGACTGGAGAGCAGACGTGGGTAGTTCCCACTGGGCAGCCAAGCTGGAATCGATAAAACACCCCTCCGCACCACAATCGACCAAGATGGAGGCTGCTCGCCATTGGACGCCCCACTCCAGAGAAGCAGGTATGAGAGTGAGTGGTGTCAAGGAGGGCAGGACGGGGGTCACACTCACCAGTACTCCTCATCCTACTGGTGAGCACTTGGCTTTTACTGGGCAGGTGGAGATGAAGTGGCCTGTTTGGCCACAGTACAGACAGGAGTGGGTGCTGAATCTCCTTTGTCTTTCAGTTGGCGTCAGGTGGGTATGGTCAACATGCATAGCTTCGGGCTCTGGAACGGGAATTGTAGATGGAGGCAAACGGCAAGGAAATGTAGTCTGACGAGGAGCTTGGAACTTACCCAGTGCCCCCAGGGACGCTCTGGAATAACTCCCTCTGCGGCGCTGCTGAAGGCGAACATCAATATGGATGGCTAAATCCACCAGGGCTTCAAAGGTAGCAGGAAGGTCCTGGGTGACCAGCTCATCTTTGATGTCTTCGGAGAGGCCATTCAGGAAAGTGTCGTACTGTGTCTCCGAGTTCCAGCTGCTGGAGGTAGCTAGGGTCTGGAACTCTATGGTGTAATCTGACACAGATCTGCATCCCTGGTGCATGTGCAGCATTTCACGGGCAGCCTCTCTTCCATGTTTGGAGCAATCGAACACTTTTCTCATCTCAGAAAATAACTGAAAACTACTGCAGAAAGGGGAGCCTGCCTCCCAGACAGCTGTTCCCTATTCTCTCACCCTACCGGACAGTTGGGTGATGACGTACGCTATCTTGGCTCAATCAGTCGGCAATGTTGTTGGTTGGAATTCAAAAATGAGGGTGCACTGGTTAAGAATAGAGCGGCAGGTACTGGGCTTACCTGAGTACTTTTCTGGAGGAGGCAGATGGGACTCTTGGATGGGAGGAACATGCGAGGATGTGGAGGGCAGGGCGGAAGATGCAGTTACAGAATGTTGATGGGTACTCCGGGACAGCTGGAGTGACTGAGTCTGGGCCACAAGACTGGCTACATTGGCAAAAAACGACTCCACTGCCCTGAATACGAGTCCAGCTGGTTCTGGTGTCTCCCCAGCATCACTCCCTGTTGTTCCAGGGCAGCTCTCAGACGATCAGAGTCTGCTGGATCCATTCTGGCCAGATTGTACTGTCAGGACGCTGGAGCAGGGATCCAATTGCAGACCCAGTACTGTGCACACAGTGATATTAATTGAGTAACAAATCCCAAGGTGCAAACAAAGTCAGCGTCAATGTTCAGGCAAAGATCAAAACATCCACAGAAATCCAAAAACCAGAATCGGGAAACAGGCAGAGATCCAGATGGACAGAGTACAGATACGGATGCTGGAAAGGCTCAGGAAAATTCACTGATACAATCCGGCAACAAGCAGGTGAAAACACAGGACTGAAATACACAGAGCAATAAACAGAGAGGCAGATGATAGGTGGAGCACAGTGAGAGACAGGTTGCAGAAATACAGGTAATAGTGAGAAATAGATGAAACATAGACTATCAGTTATACAGGGGCCGGAGTAGAGCAGGAGCTGGGAGAGGAGCACATGGCAATACAAAACCACAGACTGACAGCTGGGGGAAGCATACAAAAAGACAGTTCAACTGGAGGTACTGACAATATTAGAAAAAGAGAGAGCAGAAGAGACTCACCAAAATGTTGTTTGGAATAAAGAGTTGTAATTATAATGAAGGACTGGATTTATTCTCACTTGAACATTTGAGGCCGAAGGGAAACCTTATACAATTAAATTATGAGGGACGTAGATTGTCAAAATTGTTTTCTCAGAGCAAGAGAATCTGAAACCAGGGAGCACAACTTCAAGTGAGTGGGGATCTGAGGGTACGTTTTTTACACATATGTGGTAGTTATTCAGACTGAGCTGATGGAGGAGATGGCGGAGGCAGATACAAGGTTGACTTAAATAGGAAAGGAAGTAGAAGGATATGGATCTAACATGAGCAGATTAAATGAGCATTTGAAGGTACCACAGATGGTATGGAAGAGCTAGACCATAAGGGCCTGTGCCTGTGTTTCATATTTTAATGATTCAATGAACTACAAAAAATGTTACACCAGTGCTTTCAACTCTCCCTTCCCGCCATACAGAGAGCCAAACAGTCCTTCCAGGTGAGGCAGAGATTCACCTGAACTTCTTCAATTCTAGTGTACTTCATTTGGTATTCTAAATGTGGTCTCCTCTACTTTGGAGAAACTAGTTGCAGATTGGATGACTGCTTTGTGGGTCTCCTGTTTTCAGTCCATAGGTCTGACTTGAATTTCCAGTTCCCTACCATCTACTCCCACCCTGACCATTCTGTCCAGGGCCTCCTGTACTATAACAATGAGGCACAACATAAGCTTGAGGAAAAGCACCTCATTTTCCATTTGGACATACTGGAATCAATATTAATTCTCTAAATTTAGGGTAACTCAGTTGAACTTTCTGTCTGTATTTGGATTTCCAGCTTCTGCAGAATTTCTGATTTTTTTTTCCTCTCTCTTTCCCAGTTTTGAGAAAGGGTCCTGGATCTGAAAGGTTAATTGCAATTTTTTAACATGTACGTATGCTGCTTGACCTGTTGTTTCTTTCCAGCTTTTTCTAATTCCATTCAATATTCTATTAGCTATCACTGTTTCTTGTATTTTACCGCCTGGTGGATCATTCACAAAGACACTTTTGCATCTTAGACCTTTCACCATTTTATATAACTTGCCATATTTACTTTTATTCTACCTAAATAGATAACCTCATGTTTTCCTACATTGTCGACCGCTTGCCAGAACTTTGCCCACTCATTTATCCTATTGATGTTCTTTTATAGCCTCCTAACATCCTGCTTTCTGATCTATCTTAATGCCATTAGCAAATTTAGCCATTATATCTCTGGTGCCTGCACCCAAGTTGTTTAAGTAATTCATAAGTTGAGGCTCCAGCACTGGTCTCTGTGACACACCACTTGTTATACCTTGTCAACCATGTTGTTCGTCCATCATTAACGTTGATGAGGACCTCGACACCATTATGATGGTGTCGAGACTAGCACGTGATTTGGATTTAAGTGAGGGAGAGTTGCGCAGCGTCAGCCTCACTCTCTCTTCCCAATTCCCATCTGGATCCAGTGGCAGGACAGAGTCTAGACGGCTGGAGATGGGACTGGGTGCAATGGATGACCAGGACGTCTTCAGTGTCTTGTCCTGCTGTACACGTTCCACGACACTTGCAGAGACCGCCTTCTTGACCGTTGGACCTTCCATTGGTCTCGTCCGCTCAATCCGCCGGAGTCTGTCTTCACATGCTGGGATAGACAACTCCCTATCTCACCGAGGGTTTGAGACCCGTCAGCTACCCTCACCTGGTTTAGCCGGCTTGTCGAAGCCGTTGCCCGGGGTGTGGCCGCTGTCGCATGCAAACAGCTATGGGGAGCCACAGGTGAGAGCTGAGTGACAGGTGGGGACCAAAGGTGGACTAACCGCCCTGAAAAGGATGCGACATGTTCCCCCACCAGAGGTGCTACCCCTCCCTGACACCCCATACACCTTGTCAGCCAGATAAAGGCCAAATAACCTAATCTAAGCAATGACTGTCCATTTCCCTCCATAAATACTGCATCTAACAATTTTGTTCTTGCCCCAGATTCTAGAGTCTGCTCTCTTGTGAATCTCTAAAGACCATTTACTGTATGTCTATTCTCTGTTGTCTGACAGCCACACAATCTTCTATCAATACCAAAATGGACATAAGTCTCATAAGGTTGTCTCACCAAACAGTTAAACTATCACTGATGTCTAACTTCAGATCCTTTATATTCTATCTCAGTCTTGAACATTTCTGTTCACCCATTATCCACAGCTTTTCTGTTGAGCAAATTAAAGGTTTCTACTCCACATTGTGTCAAACTGCATTCAATGACATCATTTTCAGCTGTTCTTCTAACATTAGACAAAATAATTCAAGTTTGTAGAACCTCTCCTTACAGCTATATTTTTTAATTGAGAAAACTGACTGGTTAACCTGTTCTAAGCACAGGAGATTCTGCAGATGCTGGAAATCTCATTGCTGCCTGACTTGCTTAGTTCCTCCAGCATTTTGTGTGTGGTGTTTAACCGGTTCTGCACCCTCTCCAATGCCTCATGTCATTCTTGTAATGAGGCCACCAGTTCTGCACACGACCTAATCAAAGCTTTAAGCAGCTGCGATATGACTTGTCAACTTTGAGAGTCAACACCCTAACCAATGAGGGCAAGTATGCTGGAGGATATCTTTAACACCTTCCCTACTTGTGTTGGCACTTTCAGGATGCTATGGGCTTGCACCTCAAGATTCCTCAATACTGTTATTTTACTGTATACTTGCCTCTTACATTTGAACTCCCAAAGTGCAACATCTTATAATTGTTCACACAAAATAATCTGCAGATGCTGGGGTCAACGCAACACTCACAACACGCTGGAGAAACTCACCAGGTCGGGCAGCATCCGTGGAAAAGATCGGTCGACGTTTCGGGCCGGAACCCTTTGTCCTGATGAAAGGTTCCGGCCTGAAACGTTGACCGATCTTTTCCACGGATGCTGCCCGACCTGCTGAGTTCCTCCAGCGTGTTGTGAGTCTTGTTATAATTGTTCAGATCAAAATCCATCTGCTATTTCTCTACCCTTTTTACAACTGGTTCATAACTCGTTGAATCCTTTGACAATGTTCCTCACCATCCACAACTCCATCAGCTTTGTGTCATCTACAAACATACTTATCAGTGCCATTTAATTATTTGTTTCCACTACCTACTCCTTAAAAATGTTATTTTGTAGACTCATTATGCCACCCCTTCTATCGCAAATTTTGAATATTAAGCAGATTACGCAAATAGACTTCCAATTCTTCAACATAACAACAATGTCTATAATTCAAAACTAAAGTTTTTCATTGGCTATACAACTGTGAAAGGTGATATGAAAATAAAGCTTTTTTAAATTAAATTGTTTTCTTTCAAAAATTGGACTGAATTTTTCTTCAAGCACTGTTTGTGATAACACATATCTATCTTGGCAGCTCTTGGCGTAAAATATATTTCTCCTATTCTTCTCTGGCATTGATTTGGAGATGATCATAAATTTTTACCTACTGATTCCTGACAAACTGCCCACTGATTAATATCTACTCACGTAACTGATGAGGTTTATGTACCATGTAAGAATTGTGCACAGACCAATCACTTCTTTGTCTGCAGAGCTGAAGTGACCTGGTTCAACTATGTGGTTGCTCACACACAAAAGCAAAATTCTGTCTTTTTCTCTTTAAGTTTTTTTTTTGTTTAAGGCATTTTGTTAACTTGAATCTCTGTTTTCAGGACCCCTGGGGGAGATAAACTCATCAATACCTAAAACAAATGGCACATCCTGCATAAAATACTATGGAAGAAAAAAACTGCTGGCAGGAAGAGGAAGAAGGAAGAAAAAGAGAATATTGGTTGTGGTGGGGGGGGGGGAGAGAGAGAGAGCAGTTCTGAGAAATCTTGATCTGATAAGAAGGCAATTCCTGAGGTAGGAAGAGCTAATTGATAAAACAGTTGCCAGTGGTAAAATGGAGGAGTTGGAAACAAAGATTATTGGAAGATGGGAGTAGTGAGTTTGTTATTCATTAACAAGGACACAGAAAGGGTTGAATAGGATCTTTCGGTTCTTACACTGTGGCAGAAGGAGAAAGCAAAGCTAACAATGATGGGAAGAGGGGCAATCCAACTCGTTGCACAATGGGGAGATATAGGTTGCTGCATTTCATATGAAGTGATTTAGGGCCACTCACATGAATGAGGCTATTTCCCAGGGCTGAAATGGCTAACACAAGAGAGCACAGTTTTAAGATACTTGGAAGTAGGTACAGAGGAGATGTCAGGGGTAAGTTTTTTATGCAGAGAGTGGTGAGTGCATGGAATGGGCTGCCAGCGACGGTGGTGGAGGCAGATATGTTAGGGTCTTTTAAGAGACTCCCAGATAGGCACATGGAGCTTAGAAAAATAGAGGGCTATGGGTAACCCTAGGTAATTTCTAAGGTAAGGACATGTTCGGTACAGCTTTGTAGGCCAAAGGGCCTGTGTTGTGCTGTAGGTTTTCTAAATATATTGCCAGCTCTGGAAGGGCACATTGTAAGTTTAACATTTTGTGATGAATGTGCGACTTCAAGTGGCACATTTTTCTAGATGATTATTAGGGACTTCTCACACTTTGTTTCAAACCTCATTATCGGAATTAACCAGATAAATTGTCCTGCCAACTAAGAAAAGCCATGCACATGCGTAGTATATTTTCCACCACAATATATGCCATGGCCTTTAAGTGCTGAAATTTTGCAGCAGGCATGCCATGAAACAAATGGTAATTGATACGGTGGTGGAGCTAATAGAGCTGCTGTCTGACAGCTCCAGTGATGGGGGTTCAATCCTAATCTCTCATATTGTCTGTGTGTAGTTTTCATGCTGTCCCTGGATGGGTTTCCCCTAGATGTGCCAAATTCCTCACACATTCCAAAGACTTGTTGGTTGGTAAATTCATTGGCCATTGTAAATTGCAGTTAGGTAGTAAATGTGGAGGGAATTAGTGGCAATATTGAGTCTGCTGGTTGGTAGATTCATTGGCCATTGTAAATTGCAGTTAGGTAGTAAACGTGGAGGCAAGTAATGGCAATGTTGAGAAAATAAAATAGAAATGATGCAAGTTAGTGTAAAAGGTACCTGTTGGTCAACATGGATTTGATGAACCAAAGGGCTTGCTTCCACATTGTCATCATATGCATATCCACCCAGCATCCATCAGGGTGCAGTGAAATTTTTTGACACTTTGTCCAATATTATCACTTATTGAATATCATAAATGAAATAAATTTTGTCTCAAATATTTCATTAAAATGTAGTTCAATCATTTTTACCAGAAATTGTATATGTAGCAAGTTCTTGTCAATTGCTTCTGCGGGGTAGAACACTGGATAATCAATTAAAGTATGCTGAATGAATGGATTACTTTTTGCAGTGAAATCTGAATTGAGAGACATTTTACAGATCCTCAGTGGAATATTATGTTAGTGCAATGTCATATTCTGTCAAGATTACAGCCAGGGTTGCTTGGAAAGAATCCAGACAGAAAGTATGAATCTCCCGAAGGAAAGGATGGAGACAGCGAGTTCGTTAGGCTGTCTGTGCACATTCATAGTCTGTCACCTCCAACTGACAGAGATTGTGGTGGAAGATAGGTTAGCTTTTGCCTTTCAGCTAATGGATTGGTAGCTGACTAAAAGCTCCCCCCCCCCCCAGCTCTACCCAAGTATCAGACATGGCAGGAGAGAGCTCTATAAGGTGTTCAAAAACCAGACTCGTCAACATTAATGTTTGAAGTCAGTTTCTGCAGACAAAGCTCATTTGAGTTGTGGAACACAAGGCTATTGAATAGAACGGCATAAGTGAGGTAAAAGCAATTACAATTATATACGGACTGCGAAAGAAGCTGCAGTCATGTGGGAAATGTAAACTTATATTGTTCAGCCGTACTTTCTCCAAAATACATCAGAGAAGGACAATAATCCTTTCCCTCCTGCCTAAATTTCTCCTGATAAAAGGTCATTAATTTTGTTTATCTCTCTTCACAGATGCTGCATGGCCTACTGAACTTTTCCAAACTTTCTGTTCTAATTTCACGATGTAGTTTTTTTCTGGAGTCTGGATCAGACTAGGCACCTAGGTTCAGGCCGGATCTCAAACATTCATGAGCTCTTGGCTAATGTTGAGCTGATTCCTGATCCACAAGATCAGCAGCACACATCACACTTACTGCTTGCCCACCTGTTGTCATCAAAGGACTTGAGCTAGCCCTCTGTGACTCCTTCTTATTGGTGCAAAAAGCCATGACACTGAGCCAGTGAGATCCTGTTTCACAGAAAGGTGCCAGCATAAAATGTTGGTTTGGCCCACAGCTAATGCGCTAAATCCCAGACTGGACTCCATACTTTAAAAAAGATATGAAGGCTGTGGAGGGTGGCAGAGAAGAGTTAGTAAAATGATACCATGGAACAGGAACTTTAATTAAGTAAAGAGACTGGAGAAACTGCTGTTGATCTTGAAGACGATTATGAGGGAATTTCATGGAGATATTGAAAATCTTGAAGGAATATAGACAGAGCAGATTGACAGAAATTCTTTCTATTTTTGAAAGTGTCCAGACACATGGGCAAAAAAAGATGGCATGAGGAGAGGTTTATCTACACAATGAGTGGGTTGAGTCTTGAAAACACTGCCAGGCAGATTCAGTCATTGTGTTCAAAAGGTAGCTGGATAAGTACAGTACCTGAAAAGAAAGCACTTGCAGGGCAAAGTGTGGATTTAACTGGATTGTTCTAATTTAGACAGGTACAGACTTGGCTTCTTTTCACTCTGTGAATAAACAAAGTTCTGCTGCTTCAATGCTTCTTGCTGAACACCGTTCATCTTTTACATTTTGTTATATATTATGGGAAGACAGCCAAGAAGTGCTAAAGTCATCAGCCTTGCTTTCATCTGAGCCAAGTGCAATAATTCTCCCATCAGCATGGAGGAACTCCATCCAATACTTTTGTAAAGCTTTTTGTTCTGCTCCATGCCACCTTGAATACTTGAGAGCATTATATAAGCATTCTTCACCATCTCTCATGCCATGAATCCACATGTCAATTCTAATCACAAAGATGTTGCCAGGACTGGAGGGCTTGAGTTATAAGGGGAGAATGGATGGGCTGGGACTGACTTCCCTGGAGTGAAGGAGGCTAAGAAATGATCTTATGGAGATAGATAAAATCATGATGGGCAGAAATAAAGCAGATGCCCACAGGCTTATTCCCAGGTAGGGGTGTCCATACCTAGAGTACATAAGTTTAAGGTAAGTGGAGAGAGATTTAAAAACGATCTGAGGCTACGTTTTTCATGGTAAGTGTGGAAGGTCTATGGAATGAAATGCCAGAAGAAGTGGTAGAGGAAGATGTGATTACAACATTTAAAAGACATTTGGATGAGTATATGTATGGAAAAGATTTCGAGGGATACAGGTGAAATGCAGTGAAATGGGATCAGCTCAGGAAGCACTTGGGTCTGCAAATATTGATTGAGACCATTCTTACTTATGGGCAAGTAATAGATAGTTCAAGTTATAACAGGGATAAATTACCATGGCATTTCAGAATAATAGTGCCTGCTTGCCTCACTGACGGACAATTTCTGTTAAAACTTAATCCTTGACCAATGGCTTCAGTTTTACTACTAGGCCTGTTTAATACCATACGAAAATCTAATACTTCACCTGAAGCAGTAGGATTATTTCTTAGATTAAATAAATTAATTATTTTTGCAATCTGATTCCATACTGTTTTCAAGTGGTGTATTCAGATTATTACAATGTGAAAGAGTAGTGATCTGTCATTATGTCTTTAGTGTGAGAATGATGAAACCCATTGATTAAAACTATTAACAGTCTGCAGCTACTAATTCTGTCTCTTCTCCAGAATTTCTGTAAATATTCAACTGAATTTAAGGTAAAACCTTATTGGAAATTCATGGCCTCATAATCTATTTGCCTGACCTTGTGAACCTGATGAAAATTCTTTCCACAGTGAGTTCATACTTTCAGGACAAAGGTTGGCTGGGTGAGGAGGTGAAGTGGTAGGTTGAGAGAGAGAGAGAAAGTCAATATGAAAATAATAAATAATACAATTATATTTCAAAATTATTTATTGCTGGACTTTTTGACTTAGAAAATGTCCTAAATTTCCAATAACTTGAAGGTGAAAGAAAAGGACTTTGGATTTATGTGGTGCCTCTTACAATCTCAAAAAATCCAAAAATATTCCCATCAATATACAACAGTCTTGTCATTAAACCATAAGTTCCACCACATACATAAAGCAATACTGATCTAAAACTGGACTTAATAAAAAGAGAAAGCAAAAACAAGTTATTGGAAAGCTTTCTGACTCTTGTCATGTTCTATCCAACAAAGTGCATAACAGTTTACTTCAAAAATCAGAGAAGCACTTAATGAACAAGAATGGAAAAACAGGTTAAATGTCTCTTCTGAAGCAGCATGCGAATTTAAAAAAAAAAATGAGGACTGACAATCCGTAGACCTTTTCCTCTTGTAGTAAGAATCAATGGCCCTGTGGCTCATCACTTATTATGACAAGCATACCATCCTCCATTTAGTAGATAGCCTTGTGAAGCAGTCAATCTATACTCATTTTTATGACTGGAAACCCAGTAATGATTGGGCAAAAGAGGAGACAGAATGGATACAAGAAAATATAAACACATTAATCTTGCTTCAATGCAAGAGAAAATAATACAAGTGAACATCGTCACCCAAAATCCTTTGTTCTTCCACTGCCTGTAATCTCTCACCATTGGGTGAATATTCCCATCCATTTTCTTTGGCACTCATAACCTGCCCCATCTCCTTATATCCTTTACCACTACGTTGTTAACCTCATTGGCTTTGGGAAGTCCATGTCAAATTGTATCCAACTTTCCAAAACTAATTTGCGCAATTCCTTCTGAAAGGCTCAAAGAGAAGCAGAGTTTGTAATGATTATGAACTGATTGAATGGTAAAATTCAATGGATCCTTTGATACCAACCAGACTGTGAGAAGTGGACCACAGGCTGCTATAGGAATTAATCGGGATAAAATTCAATTATACTGGAAACAAAAAGTATCTGACAACAACTCAATTGCTCATTTTATACCTCAGTAAACTTCTTGTGAATTTGCCGTGTTGATTCAGAACTGGCTTGTGCCTGGAAGACAGGGGGTAATGGTTGAAGGGGCTTATTCAGACTGGGCGCACGTAATTAGTCGAGCTCCACAGAGACCTGAGCTGAGACCTCTGCTGTTTGTGATGTATGTAAATGCAAATGGGTGGTTTAGTAAATTTGCCAATGACACCAAGATTGAGGAGTTGTAGATAGTGGGGATAGACTGGCAAAGAATATAGCATGATCTAGAACAGTTGCACATATGGGCTGACAAGTGGCAGGTGAGGTTTAACTCAGATAAATGTGTGGTGTTGGACATTGGTGGGGCAAATACAAGGAGACAGTACACTGTTAAGGGCAAGATCCTTAACAGTGTTCTTGAGTGGAGATATCTTGGGATACAAGTTCATAGCTCCTTGAGAGTGGCTACATGAGTCGATAAGGTGATTAAGAAGGCTAGCTTTTATTAGCCAAGGCATTGAGCTCAAAAGTCAGGAGGTTATGTTGCAACTTTATAAAGCTCTGGTTCGGCTACATCTGGAGTATTGATACAGTTCTGGTTGCCCCACTATAGGAAGAATGCTGAGATTTTGGAAAGAGTGCAGAAGAGGTTTACCTGGGTGCTGCCTGGTTTAGAGAGCATGTGCAATCATGAGAGACTGGATAAACTTGGGTGTATTCTCTGTACCATCAAAGGTTGAGGAAAGATCTGATAAAGGTTTACAAGATTATGAGAGGCACAGATAGTGTGGACAGAGAGTATCTGTCTCCCAGGGTTGAAATGTCTAATACCAGAAGGCTTGAATTGAACGTGAGAGAGGGTAGGTTCAAGTGGAACGTGGGGGGTAAGTTCTTTACATAGAGAGTCGCGGATGCCTAGAAAGTGCTACCTTCTATGGTGGTAGGGGCAAATACATTAGAGGCTTTTAGGAGACATTTGGATAAGCACATGGATGTAAGGAAGTTGGAGGAATGTGGACTTGGTGTTGTTAGGAGGAATTAGTGTTCATGTGTTTCTAAATTGCTTTTTAGCTGGTTCGACACGACATTGTGGATGAATAGTCTGTTTATGTGCTGAACTGTTCTATGTTCTATATTCTATGATTTTCTACTATATACATATCATCATTCAGAATTTGGAGCCATTTGGAAAAATTAGCCAAGCACACCATCACCTTTCACCATGGCTTAGTAACAATACAATTAGAAACATAATGCAACTAACACAGGGGCAGTAGTGAACTCATCTGCAATGTAGGTCAGTTGGGTCAAATGTTCTATTTCTTAACTATAGATAATTCTCTATCACAAAATCTATAATTAAGTTATTATTCTCAGCAGGCGGAAATCAATGCCGGTCCAATAGAAGGAAAGGAGGTGTAAGTGCGGTGGCCATTGTGGGATTGGGGCAGTGTTAAAGTGATCTGGCTTTGGCTCAACAGGCTTAGGCAAGAACAGGCTTCGGCAAGCTCAGGCAACGGTTCTAAGCAAGTAAGAAAGTTTCTAGTAAGTTTTTAATTTTCCGTTATTACATAACTAGTGGACTGAGGTGTGGTATGTGGTTTGTGTGAGATGTGGGTAATTTGGGAGACCCCCAGACTCTTCATAACTACATCTGCACAAGAGACTGTATTAAGGAACGAGAGCAGTAGCAGGATGACTGGAGCTGCAGGGAAGTAGTCACACCTAAGGTGCAGAAGGCAGGTACCTGGGTGACTCTCAGGACAAGAAAAGGGAAGAAGCATCCAGTTTAGAGTACCTCTGTGGTCATTCTCCTCAATAATAAGTATACCACTTCAGGTACTCTTAGGGAGGGATCTACTAGGGAAAACCTGCAGTGATTGTGTCTCCTTCACTAAGTCTGGCTCTGTAGCTCAGAAGGAAGGGGTGGGATGAGAAGGGGAGTGCGGTAGTGATGGTGGATACCATAATTGGAGGAGCAGAATGCCGATTCTGTGGATATGAAAGAGGCACTCAAATGGTACGTTGCATCCCTGATGCCAGGGTCGGGGATGTCCCGGATCGGGCCCACGACATTCTAAAGGGGGAGTGTGAACAGCCGGAAGTCATGGTACATATTTGTACCAACGACATAGGTAGGACAAGGGAGGAGGTCCTAAAAAGAGAATATAGGGAGTTAGGCAGAAAGCTGAAAAGCAGGACTTCCAGGGTGGTAATCTCTGGATTACTGCCTGTGTCACGTGCCAGTGAGGTTAAGAATAGGATGATTTGGCAGATGAATGTGCAGCCGAAGAATTGGTGCAGGGGCAGAGTTCAGAGTTTCAGTTTATACCTGAACCTGAGGGGGACCAATATATTTGCAGATGGGTTTGCTAGAGCTGCTGGGGAAGGTATAAACTAATTTGGCAGGGAGATAGGAACTGGAGTGATTGGGCTGAGGATGGGCAGTTGGTACACAAGACTGTGAGGAAGGACAGGCAGATGATAGGGCAAAGTTGCAGTTAGTGGAATGTGGTAAAGTGTAACTAAGGACAAAATCAAAAGGGGTGATGAATAAGGACAGAAGGTGTTATATTTGAATGCACGCAGCATACAGGATAAGGTAGATGATCATTTACACAGTTAAAGGTTGCTGTGGACATCTCTGAGTGAAAGAAGATCATAGCTGGGAGCTTAAGATCTAAGGTTACACATTGTATTAAAAGGGTAGGCAGGTAGGCAGAGGACGCAGGGTGGCTCTATTGGAAAAGAGTAAAATCAAATTGTTAGAAAGTGGTGACATAGGAGAAGAATGTGTAGAATCCTTATGGGTAGAGTTAAGAAACTGCGAGGGTAAGAAGATCCTGATGAGAGTTATACATAGGTCTCCGAACAGTGGCCAGAATGTGGGTTACAAGCTGCAATGGGTAATAAAAAAAAGGAGCATGTAAAATAGGCAATTTTGCGATAATTATGGTGGATTTAAATGTGCTGGTAGATTGGGAAAATCCGGCTGGCCCTGGATCCCAAGAGAAGGAATTTGCAAAATGCCTATGAGATATCTTTTTAGGGCAGCTTGAGGCTGAGTCCTCTAGAGGAATGACAATTCTGGATTGGGTGTTACGTAATGGCCCTGATTTGATTAGGAAGCTTAAGGTAAAGGAACCCGTCATAGACAGTGATCATAATATGGTTGAATTCACCTTGAAATCTGAGAAGGAGAAGCTGAAGCCAGATGTATCAGTATTACAGTGGCATAAAAGGAATTACAGAGGCATGAGAGAGAGGAATTGGACAAAGTTGATTGGAAGGGGACACTAGCAGGGGCGATGGCAGAACAGCAATTGCTAGAGTTTCTGGGGGTAATTTGGAAGATACATCCCAAAGATGAAGAAGTATTTTAAAGGGAGGATGAGGCAAACTTAGCTGACTGGTGAAGTTAAAGACAGCATAAAAGCAAAAGAGAGGGCATGTAATAAAGCAAAAATTAGACAATATTTGGAGGATTAGAAAGTCTTTAAAATCAACATATGGCAGCTTAAAAAAAAGACATAAGGAGAGAAAAGATAAAGTATGAAGGTAAGCTAGCCAATAAAATAAAAGAGGATAACAAAAGTTTTCTCAGGTATATAAGAAGTAAAAGAGAGACGAGAATGGATATTGGACCGCTGGAAAATGACATTGTAGAGGTAGTATCGGTAGATAAAGACATGGCAAAGGAACTTAATAAATATTTTGCATCAGTCTTCACTGTGGAAGACACTAGCAATATGCCAGAAAATTGAGAGTGTTAGGGGGCAGAAGTGTATGCTGTTGATATTACTAAGGAGAAGTTGTTTGGGATGCTGAAAAGTCTGAAGGTATGTAGATAAGTCACCTGGATCAGATAGCCTAGACCCCAGGATTCTAAAAAGAGGTAGTTGAAGAAATTATGAGGCATTAGTAATGATCTTTCAAGAATCACTAGATTCTGGAATGGTTCCTGAGGAATGGAAAATTGCAAATATCACTCCACCCTTTAAGAAGGGAGGGAGGCAGAAAAAAGGAAATTAAGGCCAGTTAGCTTGGATTCAGTGGTTGGAAAAATGTTGGAGTCTATTATTAAGGATGAGGTTTTGGGAACTTGAAGGCACATGATAAATTAGGCCAAAGTCAGCATGGTCTTCAAAAGGGAAATCTTGCCTGACAAATCTGTTAGAATTCTTTGAGGAAATAACAGACAGGATAGGCAAAGGCGATGTTTGTTTGGATTTTCAGAAGGAATTTGACAAGGTCCTACACATGAGGCTGTTTAACAAAATAAGGGAAAGTTATTAGAATGGATAGAAGATTGGCTGATTGGCAGGAGGCAGAGTGGGGATAAAAAGAGTGGTTGGCTGCCGGTGACTAGTAGAGTGCCGCACAGGTTCATGTTGAGACCATTTCTTTTCATGTTGTATGTTAATGATTTGGATGAAGGAACTGTTGGCTTTGTGGCCAAGTTTGCAAACAATACAAAAATAGGTGGAAAGGCAGGCAGTGTTAAGGAAGCAGGATGTCTGCAGGACTGAGACAGATTGGAGGAATGGACACAGAGCTGACAGATAGATTATAATGTAGGGAAGTACATGCTCATACATTTTGAACTACTTTATAAATGGGAGAAATTTCAAAAATCAGAGGGGCAGAGGGATTTGGGTTGCATCAAGCAGGATTCCCTAAAGGTGAACTTGCAAGGTGAGTTGATAATAGGGAAGCAAATGTGGTATTAGCATTCATTTTTATAGCACTAAAATACAAGATCAAGAATGCAATGCTTTATATGGCATTGGTCCGACCACACTTGGAGTGTTGTGAGCAGTTTTGGGCTCCTTGTCTAAGAAAGGATGTGCTGGCATTGGAAAGATTCCAAAGAATGTTCCCAAGAATGAAAGGGTTAATATTTGAGGAGCATTTGATGGCTCTAGGAACCTACTCGCTGAAGTTTAGAAGAATGGGGTGATCAAATGAAACCTCTGGAATATTGAAAGGTCTGGATAGAGTAGCTGTAGAGAGAATGTTTCCTATGGTGAGGATAGACTCAGAGGGCACAGAGGGCATAGCCTCAGAATTGAGGGATGTCCATTTAGAACAGAGGTGATGAAAAATTTCTGTAGCCAAAGGGAAGTGAATCTGTGGAATTCTTTGCCAAGATGGCTGTGCAGGCCAAGTCATTGTTTATATGTAAGGCGGAGGTTGATGGGTTCTTGATTAATCAGGGTGTCAAAGGTTATGGAAAGAAAGCAGAAGAATGGGGTTGAGAGGATTAATAAATGAGCCATAATACAATCTTGATGGGATGAATGGCCTAATTCTGCTCCCACAGAGCTCTTATGGGCTTATGATCTATTCTAATTGTAGAAAAATCTGTATGAGCTCTTAATATTCTTTTTCTAGACTATGATGGCTATTTTGTTCACAAATTTCCACACAGTTGAATTTTTAAAAATATTTTTCTCCTCTAACACAAACTAGATCGATCTACGCAGATTATCAGATCTTCATCTTTCTCTGCCACAGGAAACAGTTGAGGCCAGTTCATTGGCTGTGTTTAAGAGGGAGTTAGATATGGCCCTTGTGGCTACGGGGGTCAGGGGGTATGGAGGGAAGGCTGGGGCGGGATTCTGAGTTGAATGATCAGCCATGATCATAATAAATGGTGGTGCAGGCTCAAAGGGCCGAATGGCCTACTCCTGCACCTATTTTCTATGTTTCTATGTTTCTATGTTTCATGTGTGCACACTCTTCAACATCACTCATCAGGCTTGCTTATTAATTGCAGATTGAATCAGATAGTCCATAAGAGAAATATTTAAAATGCCAACTTAATTTCATTTTATAGTTTATAAAAGATTATAATCTCAGATTTTCTATTAAAATATACACTATTTGAGTCAGTTTGATAAGTTTTGCAATGCAATCTGTTCTTTTAACATGCCTGAAGTTTTCTGCACCTTGTCAACTGTTACTGAAGAAGATTTGCCTCATCATTGGTAGTTAAACATACAATGGATTTTGATAGACTCTTCTACTGGTAGACAGTCAGGTATCAGAGGATATGATTTAAAAGTATCAGAGGAGATTGTGTGGGACTACAACTGGACGTCATAGGTTAAGCAAGAGATGTGAAATGTTTAAGGGGAACATGAGGGGAAATTTCTTCACTCAGAGGGTGGTGAGAGTGTGGAACGAGCTGTGAGCGCAGTGGTGGATGTGATTTTGATTTCAATGTTTCAGAGAATCTTGGATAGGTTTAGTTTAGATGGGAGGGGTTTGGAGGGCTATGGTCCACATGCAGGTTAATGGGACCAGGCAGTTTAAATGGTCTGGCACAGACTAGATGGGCTGAAGGGCCTATTTCTGTGCTGTAGTTTCCTATGACTCTGTGACTCTATAAATTCCTTATGTTAAGCAGTGTGTTGTTATGATATGAAGTGGATTGCCTTTAATAGTGTTAAAAGTATCAACTTACAGAATAATAATGTTTAAGTTTATAGAAAATGCATCAAAGATATATTGGACTGTTCTTCTGATGGCCCAAAATGTTTCCTTCTGTGCTGTAGACTTCTATGTCTATGAAAAATGGACATGATTCCCTTCAACTACTACAAAAAAAATAGATGTCATCTTAAGCAGCAGGTTAATTTTACAAGAACATTCTTTATGCATTCTAAGACAGAACAATACGCTATTGTGAAATTCATTTCCCAATTGCAGGTGGGTGGTATCAAAATCAGAAAATGTTTGTGGCCAAGTGAGAGGAATTAGGTTGCAGGGAAATGACTGGGGAAATAATTAGTAAATGATGGAATTACTGAGAGTTGGATAGCCCCAGTGAGCTGAATGGCTTTGTAGTATATTCAATTTCTTCAGCCAGAGAGTGGTGAATCTGTGGAATTCTTTGCCACAAGCAGCTGTAGAGGCCAAGTCTTTTTGTATGAAGAGGTTGATAGATTCTCCATTGGTCAAGGCATAAAAGGATATGGGGAGAAGGCAGGAGATTGCGTCTCAGAGGAAAATTGAATCAGCCATGATAAAATGGCAGAGCAGATTCGGTAGGCTAAATGACCTAATTCTGTTTCTATATCTAATGGTCTTATGGTCTAATATTTCATCAATTTTTGAGTAATAATGTAAATATACTGTTTGATTAAGCATTCTTTGTTTATTTACGTAATTCATATATATATAAGAAATCCATGAAATGCATACATCATTCTGCCACCATGTCACATGTGAGGGCCTCACTAAAAAAAACAAAAAACTATCAGTAGAGAAATATCCTGGCCCCCATATTATTTTTCAGTTAGTTTCTGGAGTTACAAAACATAACAGGCTTCTTGGGAAAATACGAAATTAAATGTAAAATTGTTTTATGCTATTTGCCATTTTTGCTCTAGATGTTCATAAAAAATGTCATGGTTATGCTAAGTGAAAGTTGCTGCTGTTTTGAGTCAACACTCCCACTATTTTTTTGAGTTCACAATTCACTGTGTAATTTTCAACAATGCTGGAGAGCAGACCAGGGCACCCTGTGTGATGACCGCTGAAAAATTTCATGATGGCAAAGGGAGACACTTAGCATCTGCTGCTAATTAAAAGGAAAGTGCTAGAGAGCAGAAGCACTGCTAAGAGAGGAAAGGATGTGAGATAATCTAGTAAGAATCTTCCATTACGTGGTTGAACCGTTTTGCGTATGCCCTTGTAGAGTTATATTAACTGTTTTTCACTACAATCCAAAGGGTATTTCCTGCAATCAAATGGACTTTGTAGTATAGTGGAAAGAGAAAGGCTTTTTTTCCTGACTATATAGCCTGTTTCACACAACTCTGCAACTTTGGTACCACCATATTAATGGTCCATGGTGCAATATCAGGATGAGTTGAGAAAGCTCGCACAAGACTCAACTAATTTAATGCAAATATTTTTGGAATTTTCTCCCTGGCCCTGCCTCATCAACAATCAAAGGTATTAGGTGACACATGTCCTAGGTCTGGCCTTGTAACATTCACTGTGACTTTCGTTGAAGCCTGGGTAAATGGAGCAAACTGTCAACTCAACCATAGCTTATTGCCTTCATCACCCTGTAAAGCTCACCTGATAGGAGTGAGGAATCTCAACTCTTTGAATCTACTTGATAATAAAAATTCCTTCAGCTGGGAATCATTTTAATAGCCATCCTCTGCACCCTATCTACACTCTTAACACCACATAGCAGGTGTAGAATATTTGAATAGAATCTGGATTTCACTGTATTGATATCCTATCCTCTTCCAAATGTGGGATAAAGCCCTGATGGTACCACAGACTTCATGTCAGTACCTCCAGTTGAACTCTGTCTTTTTTGTGCATTTTCCCCCCAGCCGTCAGTCTGTGGTTTTGTATTGCCATGTGCTCTTGTTTGTTTTCATGCCCCATGTGCTCCTGTACCCACTCCTGCTCTACTCCGGCCCCTGTATTACTGAGTATTCTGCCTCTCACCTGTTTCCCATCATTACCTGTTTTGCTGCCACTTCTGTCTCATTGTGCTCCACCTATCATCTGCCTCTCTGTTTATTGCTCAGTGTGTTTTAATCCTGTGTTTTCACCTGCTGGTTGCCAGATTGTGCCAGTGAGTTTTCCTGAGCCTTTCTAGCATTTGTATCTGAACTCTACCTGATTCTGGTTTTTGGATTTCTCTGGAACTTTTGACCTCTGCCTGAACTTTGATGCTAACTTGGTTGCCCCTCTGGATTTACTACTCAGTAAACATCACTTGGGCTGTGATTGGGTTCCTACTTCAGTGTCCTGACACTTCATGACACCCCACTCATCTGTCAGGCATAACAATTATTACCTCTGGCTCAGTTGGTATCTTTCCTTCCTGGAGTCAGAAGGTTTATTTTCCACACAAAAGGCTTGAGGATCAAGTCCGGACTGGTTCTCCATTGAAGGGGTCAGGTAGTGCTTGGAGGTCTTTTGGATAAAAAGGTAAGAATCTGCTTGGGTATATGAACTTTATGGAAATTTTTCACCATATTCAGGCTAAACCTCACCCACACTGATGATTTCACTGCTGTCTCTCAACAAACCTCACCCACACTGATGATTTCACTGCTGGTTCTGGGAAGCTTGCTGTTTTTAGATTAGCTACAATATTTTAATTTATGCTTAGCATAATATTAGTTATATTTTGAAAGTACTTTATGGGCTGTTAGGTGCTTTGAGACATCACGTGGCTGTGAAAACCAATGTAAAAATACAGGTTCTTGTTTGTATCCTGAAATATGTTACTACTTTGGATATTGAAATAGTCTTTCTCACCCCCCCCCCCCCAATCTGGAGACATTAATCCTTTGAGTGGAAACATCTTCATATAAAAGCAAAATGGCTTATTTTCCACATGCACAAGATTTGACTGGAAAGGAGCACCAAAATATCATCTTCCTTGCAATTACATCTCTGCCCACCCAGTTCATAACCTCCTCTGCAGCCACTCAGCGTGGAGTAACAGCACTTCATATTCTGTCTGGGTAGCCTACAAAGTGATGGCATGAACATTGATTTCTCAAACTTCCAGTAATTTCTCCCAGCTCCCTCTTTCTTTTTCCATTCCCTATTTTGGCTCCCCTCTTACATCTTCTCTTCTCCTCACCTACTCATCACCTTCCTCTGGTGTCCCTTCCCCTTCCCTTTCTCCCATGATTCACTGTCCTATCCTACTGGCCTGTTCCAGTGCTGTGCTGTTCTATGCTCTAATGGAATTTCAATATTAGTGTGAATAGTCTCTCCTTATTTATCTTTCTGTGATCTATCACAATATACTCCTTGGCCACAGTTGATTAACTTGCTCATGTTTTCTTAAAGTTGGTCATGTTATTTTCAATACTAGATATTTTCACATTCAAATTATAATTTTATATCCATTGAATATTACTGTTATTTCCATTAAATGTTACTGTTATATCCAAGTCTCTATCATTTATATATAAAGTAGTAATGGTCCCAACACTGACTCAGTGAGTATAGAGGTCGCCTTCAGTTATATCCAAGTAACTGGCATTTGGCTTTTTTTTCATCTTTTAACTGACTTGTAATACCAATAATGTAAGTTGGTGCCCATGTGTCCCTGGAGAGGGACCACATGGTATCTGTGAGGACGATATGGAATTTCCGGGATAAGTGAGTGCCACCGGGGTTCAAGTGCATTCTGGATAGAGATAACTGTGTTACAGCTTAAAACTGCAAATGATGAGTATCATAAAGTAGGGTAATATTGTATTAAAATTACCTTTAATCGTGGAATAAACCAGCATTGGAAAAGAATAAATAAAATAATGTAACTTGGAAACATCGGAGAGTCCACTGAGGTTAATTGCATTTAGCGAATACTGGTGATATAGATTCTTGGTTTTAAGATTGGAATAAGAATTGGAATTAGTTTATTATAGTCACATGCACCAAGGTGCAATGAAGACTGGGACCATGCCAGCTGTCACCATCCTGCCTCTCTGTGAGAGCTCTCTTCACTATGATCGGAAAAGACCACAAGAAAAATTAGTTAAAAAACTGTTTCTTGGTGCTGCAACACAGCTTAAATTCTTTGAGCTGGCTAGTTTATCTGACCCACGTGTGGTCCACACTGCTCAGGAAATGAAATGATTGATTCTATTAACAATAAGGGGAAGAGAAGATGGCGGCGTAATGCAGCGCGTGCGGCCACTCTGAAATGATATCGTATTTGTTAAATAGGGGCCATGAACAATCCTGATTTGATGGAGGCAGACATGAGAAGCACGGAGGAACATCTGGAGAAACCTCCGAAATGCCTGCTTTGCTGCTGCTGCTACTGTGTGATCGAGAATCTCCAGAGGGGAAGGCCCCAAATTCTCAGCTTTGCCTATTGCCTGTTACCAGGGCTGGGGTCGAAGCGCTCGGCAGAGATGGTGCTCGGTGTCGGAGGCTTGAAGTTTTCGGATGGACTCGAGTTGGCTGTGGTCGGGTGCTTCCAGAGTGCTGCATCGGCAAGTTTGTGGCGCTGGAAGCTCATAGCGGGGAGAGTTTCTCCCTTCTACCATCTGCATGAGATGATGGGACTTTCGAGAGACTTTAAGACTTTTTTTTAACCGTGCCCATGGTCTGTTCTTTATCAAATTACGGTATTGCTTTGCACTGTTGTAACTATATGTTATAATTATGTGGTTTCTGTCAGTTTTTTTTAGTCTTCGTTTGTCTTGTGTTTCTGTGATATCATTCTGGAGGAACATTGTATCATTTCTTAATGCATGCATTACTAAATGACAATAAAAGAGGACTGCGTGTCTTCATAATCTAATCTAATCTAATTTCACAAATTTATTAAACGCATTGGCCCTACTTAGGTTTAAAAAGAAATCACTTGGTAAAATGTCACCATGGTTAGACAAATCTGTCTGTGAACTCGAGAACATGCTGAGAGAAAATAGATGAAAACTTGGCTGGAAGGTCATGATATTTTCAAGGAAAAACCAGCCTCCTTTAATGTTGCTATACAAACTGCAAGAAGAGCCCAATTTTCCAAGATTATTGTACAGAATGGTGGTGATTCAAGAGTATTTTTCACAACTAGAAACTGACTGTGGAACCCTGCCCCAACTTATAAAGTCCTCAGTCAAGTATTTGCCACAAAATATGAGGAATTCCCAATATTTTTTATCAACAAAGTAACTTCCATTCGGGAGAGTATAGTTACAGATACTGGTAACCTCTATTGTTAACCTCATGAAAGACAGCAACCAAGTCATAAATTACAAGTAGTTCCAATTCTGAACTCTTTAAGATTATGACAAAGAGTAAACCATCTACTTGCTGCCTCAATCCTGACACTAACACACTTTTTAAGGACTCTTTTAATAGTGTTTTCAATTCTGCTAGGAAAATTGATACATCCCTTGAAACTGGAGTTTTTACAGATGCCTTCAAAACTGTTGCTGTCAAACCCCCAATTAAAAAGCCAAAGCTTGATAGTGAGGTACTAGTGAACTACAGGCATATATCCAATCCTCCCTTCCTGGGGCTAGATTCTTTAGAAAGTCAGTTTCAACCAATTCAACAACTTTCTGAATGAGAACAATATTCTAAAAATGTTTCAGCCATTTTTTTTTAAGAGAAAACCACAGCATGGAGATGGCCCTTACCAATGTTTTCAGCAGTGATTCCGACAGGGTCTCAGTTCTAATTCTCCTAGATATAAGTGCTGCCTTTTATATAATTGACCACAACATTCTCTTTCTTTCTTTTTAAATCTTTTTATTGAGTAAGTATACAAAAAAGGTAAGCCATATAAACATTAATACAATGTTAAAGTATAATAAAATTCCAAAAGATAACAATACCAAAAAGAAAATACTACAAACAATGTAATTTAAGCATAAGAAACCAAGATAACATAATAGTATACTAAATTTTATATATATCAATGGAAAAAAAAAAGAAAAAAAAACCCCCAAAAAAAACCCACCGTGCAGCTAACTAAAAGCAAGGCAAAGCAATGGGCTAACTTGAAACCAAACAGAGTTAAACTTAAAATCACGTCCTCAATCCCGACCTCCATTAAAACAGTGGAAAAAAAAACAAGAAGGGTAAATATTACATTAAATGAAAATATCGAATAAAAGGTCCCCAAATCTGTTCAAATTTAAATGAAGAATCATAAAGGTTACTTCTAATTTTCTCCAAATTCAAACATAAAATCGTCTGAGAAAACCAAAAAAAGGTAGTTGGAGCATTAAGCTCTTTCCAATGTTGTAAAATACATCTTTTCGCCATTAAAGTAAGAAATGCAATCATTCTACGGGCTGAAGGGGAAAGATTACTAGAAATTTTAGGTAGTCCAAAGATAGCAGTAATAGGGTGAGACCACAACATTCTCACAGGTCGCCTTGATAACTGAATTGGCATCCCTAGTAGAACTCTTAATTGGTTTCGCTCATTATCTCAAGAGAAATTTTTTTGTCTGTTTTAAAGACAGATTTTCTAAGTGATATGATTGATGTACTTTTTGGTGTTGTTTAGGGGAGTTGTCTTGGTCCCCTACTCTTCTTCATATTTTCCCCTTAGGAGACATCATTAAACAGCATAAACTTAATTTCCACATTTATGCAGATGGCACACAATTGAATATATTGTTTGAGCTTGATGATGCTAATATCTGATCTTCTCTGACTTCTGGAATGGCTTCAATAAGCAGTTAGATGAGCAACAATTTCCTAAATCTAAATGAAGATAAAACTGAAATACTTTTGGTTGGTCCAAAAGCCAAAAAAGACATACTCCTTAATAAACTTGGGAACTTGGCTCGCCTTGTAAAATCAGAAGTAACAAGCCTTGATTCAGATTTGAATTTAAAATCATTTATTCAGAATTGAATTTTAATCCCACGTTAAGAAAGTGACCAGAACAACATTTCTACACTTGAGGAATATTGCGAAGTTGCATCTGTTTCTGTCACGCTATGATGCTGGAAAACTCCTTTATATCGAATAGACTAGATTACCACAATGCACCTTCTATTGGTCTTTCAAAGCAATCTGTTGATGAACTTTAACTCATTCAGAATGCTGTAACTACACTTTTAACTCCAATTCTAGCTACTGTGCATTGGCTTTTTATACCTTTTAGGATTGATTATAAAATTCTCTTTCTTGTTCTTAAAGCGCTCAATGGCCAACGACTGGAGTACACCACAGAATTGCTTCTGTATTACAATCTTGCTCTGGCTCTCAGGTCTTCTTCCAAGGTCTCTTAAATTTAAATAGTCTGCCTCGTAAGAAGATTGGCAGGGCAGCTTTTTTGAACTACTGCGGAATTCAACAACAAAAACTATAAGGGCTGCAGACTCAGTTGACACTTTTAAACGCCAACTGAAAACCTATTTACTTGACGTTGCTTTCAATTAATATCTTTTTGTTTTTTGAATTTTTATGTTTGCACTTTATCCATTGTAGACCACTTTGAACTACATCATCTGTATGAAAAGTGCTCTAAATTTTTTTTATAGTGATTATCCTTATTTTTATTTAGCTTTGTGTGCTATCCACACAGATCATTTCAAAACATAATTACATCATGGTAGTATATGGGAAAAACAGTAACAGAATGCAGCATATCATGCTATCTTGACAGATAAAGTGCAGTACAGGTAGGCAGTAAGGTGCACAGGCTATGATGAGGAAGATTATGAGGTCCGAGTTCATACTTAACAGAGAAGAGTTTTATAGCCGCAGGACAGAAGCTGTCATTGAGCCTTGCAGTCATGTTTTCAAGCTTTTCTATCTTCTGCCCAATGGTAGGGAAGAATAGAGAATGACCAGGTTGGGAAGGGTCTCTGATTATTGCTTGTCACTTCCTAACATTCCCCAAGATTGTGGCTAGGAGAACTGGCCAGTCTATGCTAATCCTACCAGTGTTATTTTGTGTATTTACTCACAGGATGTAGATCTTTCTGGTAAAATTGATGTTCAATGCCTTGTCCATTCTGGAGAATTGTTGTGAGTCAATATATTGATCATACAAGGTGAGGACAATTGATTTTCTTCCTAAAGAATATCAATCAATCAGATGAGTTTTATGACAAAGCTATTTTTTCACAGTCACCACTCTTTATTGTAACTTTTACTTTTCAGAATATAATTAATCATAAGACTTGAGATTTTCCCTCTTGGGACTTGAGCATGATTATCATGTCCTTGGAGCTGGCCTAAAACTAATAATTTAAACATAAGACCATGACAATACCCTATCTGACTAGCTCAACACATACATTGTAGCTTCACTCAGAAAGAATGTTATGTTGGATGACATGCAGCGTTTCTCCAATAACAGGTGATAAATGATGTGCTTGCAGTAAAGAAAGAGCAACATCAAAAATAATTCATCACATAACGACTTTGAATGGGTCAGTCATTTCTCTGGACCAGCTCCAAACAGAGACCTGATGCTTTCTTCAGTAATTAATGTAACAACGAATGGGAAGCCAACTTTAGAGGACAGCTAGGTTTGCTCTAACTTAACTGCATGAGGTAAATTGTTTTCCCACATATAGGACTTGTCATTAATAAGGTTGTTTATTCCATCTGTCTAGACATAGAAGAAACTTATAAAGGACAGATTTAGGTTCAGGAACAAATTTCACAGGTCAGTTAAATTATACTTTGTACATGTTTTTTTTTTCATTTTGGTAACAGTTCACACTTAGTGCAAAATCCAAATAGTCTCTTAATGAGAAGCCCAAGCACGAAGCTGAGATCTGCAGGATGAAACAGCTTTCCGACATCCCTCTGCCAAACTCTTTATATGTAGAGAAATCACCAAGGTGTAATACACCTCAAAGGTCTGAAAGGTACCGTATGTTTTATTGGTAATGGTTATTATTCCTCTTCTATAGGTTTGCAGTAAGTGCCATTATTGCTATACCTACTGGTGCATCACCTTAAAGCAGACTGGAGCGCAAGCTTTCTTTCCCATTAGACTCTCAATTTTGAATGGGGCAAGACCAAAGCTAGGAGAGATATTATGGGGCTCAGGGAGCATCAGGGCAACTTGTTGGCAGTTTGTGCTAGTCATGATGGCATGGGTGCTAAGTATCTTATGGCGATCAGAGCTAAAATTTTGATTTTGATTGGTTATTGTTGTGATATCTTGGAATCAGGCCTAGAGAAGATTTTCTTTGGTTTTTCCCCCAGATGAACAGAACTATGTTTCTGGTTTCTTGACTCTCTGAGACAAGATTGTTTTGGTTGTGTGAACATAGCAACACAAAGTCAGACAGGTGTATGGAACAGACTATCACCTAGAGATTTGTCTTGTCCTCCATGTCATAATAGACTAAATTTAAGATTAGTTTGAGTTGTTATATTTTACAGTAAAAAAAATGAACCAGGACATTGCATATGTATGTCAAAATATTAAAACAAACAGCGAAATGTATCAATTCCATCCAATCAAATCAATGAGGATTGTGCTGGGCTGACAGAGAAAATTTACAGAATGTCTACAAGATGGCTTTTTGGAGCAGCTTATGATTGAGCTTATGAAGGAAAAGCAGATCTGGATTGGGTGTTATGTAATGAACTAGATTTGATTAGGGAGTTTAAGGTAAGAGAACCCTTGGGAGACAGTGATCATATTATGTTAGAATTCACCTGCAGTTTGAGAAGCAGAAGATTAAGTCAGAGGTATTAGCATTACAGTGGAGTAAATGGAATTACAAAAGCATGAGGGAAGAGCTAGCCAACATTGATTGGAAGGGGACACTAGCAGGGATGACAGCAGAACAGCAATGGCTGGAGTGTCTGGAAACAACTCAGAAGATGCAGAATAGATAAATCCCAAAGGTGAAGAAGCATTCTATAGGGAGGATAAGGCAACCGTGGTTGACAAAGTAGGTGAAAGACAGCATAAAAGCAACAAAGAGTGGGCACATAATATAACAAAAATTAGTGAGGTTACAGATTTTATTATTATGTAATTATTATGTACTGCTGCAATAACAACAAATTTCATGACATATATCACTGATATTAAACCTGCTTCTGATTCCTATAGTGGTTGAGTCTAGGACCAGAGGGCACAGCCTCAGAATAGAGGGGCATCCATTTATGACAAGATAAGAATGAATCTCTTTAGCCATGGAGTGGTGAAACTGTGGAACTCATTGCCGCGTACAGCTGTGGACACTAAGTCAGTGGGGAGGGAACGTCGACTCAGACCATGACAGGACTGCATCGGGCATTTTCATGCCTTACAAGGCACAGATTGGAAGTCTGTGTGAGGTGCCGCTCCTCGCACAGACTAGAGCAATGTGTGATTAAGTGCCTTGCTCAAGGGCACAAACATGCTGTCACAGCTGAGGCTCGAACTGGTGACCTTGAGCTAACTAGATGAATGCCTTAACCGCTTGGCCACATGCCCAACACACAAGTCATTGAGTGTATTTAAAAAGAGATTTATAGGTTCTTGTTTAATCAGGGCATCTAAGGCTATGGGGAGAAGGCAGATGAATGGGGTTCAGAAGGATAATAAATCAGCCATGATGAAATGGTGGAGCAGACTTGATGGGATGAATGGCCTAAATATGCTCCTATCTCTCATGGCGTTATGGTCTAAGTATCACCTTGCTTCCGGCACCAACATAGCATGTCCGAGTCACTAGACCTTACCCATATATTTTTGGAATGTGGGAGGAAACCAAATCACCCAGAGGAAGCTCATGTAGAGCAAGCTCAGGAAGAACATATAAACTCCTTAAAGATAGTGCTGGGAATCAAACATGAAATTTACAGCTGGTGCTAATTGTTATGCTACTGTACCAGTCAAAAAACACATCTACAGCTCATGTATGGTGGTGCAGAATTAAGCCATCTAAACCCACGTTCAAAGTGGCCAATAGTGGAAGGCAAAGAGGAACTCACTGCTAAGACAAACCTTAATTTTTTTTCTGAAATTACATTGTTTGATTTCACTTTGTTTTCAGTTATTTTCCATACTTTGCATTCTCATCTATTGCATTCTCAGTATACATTTGGAAATGGTTTAATGACTTAACTGGAACCTCATGACTCAAGATGGTACAAACACAATACACTAGAGGGACTCAACAGGTCAGGCAGCATCTATGGAAAGGAAGAATGAGTTGATGTTTTGAGCTGAGACTCTTCATCAGGACCCTTCATCAGCCCTTAGCTCAAAACATCAACACTATTCCCTTCCATAGATGCTGCCTGACCTGTTGAGTCCCCCTCATGTTCTGTGATTATGATCGAAGTCATCAGAGAGACACTAAAGCTGGTGATATAGTCTTTATTCATCACAACAAGCAGGCATTCTTAGTAGAGTCTCACAAGCTCAAAAATATATTATGTTTTTATACCCTTAAAATCAAAGGTTACAGTAGGTGATTCAACAGAATTTCATAAGTCACAATGACATTTTTTTACTTCAATACTTTGGGTTAACAATGCTTCCTTTGAATTGCATATTTACAGTGAGAGACAACTCTAGATGTTCAAACACCTCTGCTGGGACAAAGTAACTCACACAAAATGTCTAAAAGCTTCTGAAGACAGAGATCCCAGACACCTGAGCTATTGATAGATCAGCTATTTGATGTGCTAAGTGATAATATCGGTCTGGTCTGCATGCTTCCTTTAACTCAAGTCACATGGTGCAAAGTAACTTAGCTATGTTGTCGGGTTTGACGAGAGTCATTTAACATAAAGCCATTGTCTTGCGTTGCATCTCTTGAGCTGCCAGCTGTGTGCTGTGGGCTAGCCCCTGCTCCACGAACAGTATTGTCAATTTGCAAAGGTGTGCTTTTAACTTCCATTGACAATTACGATTAATACTAATTACATCAAAGTAAATGTATTATCAAAGTACATATATGTCACCATATAGAATCCTGAGATTCATTTTCTTGCAGGCATACCCAATAAATCCATAACAGAATAATAATCATAAAAGAATCGACAGAAGACCACACTGACTTGGGCGTTCAACTAGTGTGCAACTGACACAAACTGTGCAAATACAAAAAGAAAGAAATAATAAAATATAAATAAGCAATAAACATAATCAAGAACATGAGATAGAGTCCTTGAGAGTGAGGCCATAGGTTGAACATTTCAATGATGAAGTGAAGTTGAATAAAGTTACTCCCTTTGATCCAAGAGCCTGATGGTTGAAAGGTACTAACTATTCCTGAAATTGGTAATGTAGTCCCAAGGCTCCTGTACCTTCAGCCTGATGGCAGCAGCAATAAGGGACCATGTCCTGAGTGGTGGGGGTCCCTGATGATGGATGCTGCTTTCCTCTGATAATGTTTCATGTAGATGTGCTCAGAGGTAGGGAGGGCTTTACGCGTGATCAACTAGGCCATATTCACTAATTTTTGTAGGATTTTCCATTCAAGGGCATTTGTGTTTCCATAACAGGCTGTGATGCAACTAGACAATATACCCTCCACTATACATCTCTCAAAGTTTTAGATGTCATGCCAAATCTTTGCAGACTCCCAAGGAAGTAGAGGCACTGCTGTGCTTTCTCCTTCATTGCACTTGTATGCTGGGCCAGGACCAGTCCTCGGAAATAATGACACTGAGGAATTTAAAGCTGCTGATCCTCCAGTGAGAATTGGCTCATGGACTTCTGTTTTCCTCCTCCTGAAATCAATAATCAGCTCCTTGGTCTTGCTGACATTGAATAAGAGGTTGTTGTTATGACACAACTCAGCCAGATTTTCAATCTCCTTCCAATATGCTGATTCATCACCACCTTTGACTTGGCCAAAAGCAGTGGTGTCATCAGCAAACTTGTATGTGGCATTGGAGCTGTGCTTAGCCACACAGTCATAAGTGCAAAGTGAGTAGAGCATGGGGCTAAGCACACAGGCTTGTTGTGCACCTGTGCTGATGGAGACTGTGAAGAAGATGTTGTTGCTAGCCTGAACTTAATGGACTCTGCAAGTGAGGAAATCAAGGATCCAATTGCATAAGGTATTGAGGCACAAGGTCTTGAAGCCTATTGATCAGTTTTGAGGAGGTGATGGTATTGAATGACAAGCTGCAGTTGGGAAAGATCATTATGTAGTGTGCATCTTTGCTGCCTTGATGTTCCAGGCAGCATGAAGAGCCAGTGAGGTGGCATCTGCTGTGGAACTGTTGTGCCAGTAGACAAATTGTAGCAGATCCATGTCGCTCCTCAGGCAGGAATTGATGTTTCATCGCCAACCTCTCAAAACACTTCACCACTGTGGATGAAAGTGCTCCTGAATGATTGTCACTGAGGCAGGTTAAGACTAGTTCTTGCTTTAATTAATATCTGCTATATTCACATAACTCCAGAATACTCCCTTACAAGTTCCTCCAGCATTCTGTACATTACTTTGAATTTCCAGCATTTGCAGAACCTGTTGTGTTTATGACTCAAGATGAGTCCCCTGGTGAGTTTTCTCACTGCTGAAGAGTGAGGGCTTGAAATATTAATCCAATCTGTTGTATTATCCAGTATTATGGCATGACTTATTATCAGCTGTATTGGTAATGTTGATCAATGTCAGCCACCATTGTTGACTAGGAGGACAAAGAGTGAAAGCTTTTGACCTTTGTTGACACTATTTTATGCAGAGGTCAGAGAATTGTAAGTAAGGCACCATTCATCAGGAAATGCAAGGGTGTAGTGGCAGGACAGTTAAATGATAGGAGCTGAGATTCATTCATTGATAATGTATATTTAGTTCGGGAGGACCATCTGATGGAATATTGTGGATCACCTGGGCTCTTTTTGCCGTTTATTATTAGTACCACGTGGCGTTTGAAGTGAATGGAGTTAGGAGAGGTTCATTTGTTTTATGTGGAGAATAAGTGCAAAGGGTGGCAAAGAGAGTCATCTCTCTATACGCAAATCTATAGAGCTTTTTTGTCTGGGCATTGTGACTGACCTTTGCTCAGCAGCATGGCAAACCTCCTAATGTTGAACAGGAGTGATGGCCACTGAGTCTTCAACCTCCTCCTGCTCTTCCTGGACCTGCTGGTTGCTCTGCTGCTTCCTTAGATTCTTATTGTCTTTTGTAGCTTGAGGTCAGACAGTAGGTCTTGTCTCCTGTTGGCCAGGTTATACAGCACATGACAATGAAGTCTTCACCCCTGCTGGGCATGAATACAATAGTATTCCCCTTCACACAGCAAATATAGCAAAATAATCTGATTTCCAGAACACTGATTGCATATTTCAATGAAGTGATGCTTAGTTGGAGAGGTGGTTTAAAAACTATGGAAAGATTATTCATTGATGCCAAGATCCATCTTTCAAGACAGTCTCACCACTGAAAATGTTAAGTTGTATAGAATCACTAAATGGATTCTAAAGGATTGATTATTTTCTAAATGGAGATAAACTACAAAGGAACTGAGGAGCAAAGGGACTTGGGGGTCCTTGTGCAGGATTCCCTAAAGGTTAATTTGCAGGTTGAGCCTATGGTGAGGAAGGCAAATGCAATGTTAGCATTCATTTCAGGAGGACTAGAATATAAAAGCAAGGATGTTGTGTTGAGACTTTATAAAGCACTAGAAGGCTTCTTGGAGTATTGAGAGTAGTTTTGGGTCCCTTATCTTGGTAAGCACATATGCTGAAACTGGAAAGCGTTCAAAGGAGGTTTCCAGGATTGAATGGCTTGTCATATGAAGAGCATTTGATGGCTCTGGACCTGTGTTCACTCCAGTTCAAAAGAATGAGGGGTGACCTCATTAAAACATATTGAATGGTGAAAGGCCTTGATAGAGTGGATGTGGAGAGGATGGTGGGGGGCGGGGAGGTTCTAAGACCAGAAGACACAGTCTCAGAATAGAGAAGTGTCATTCTAGAACAGAGATGAGGAGGAATTTCTTCACCCAGAGAGTGGCGAATCTGTGGAATTCTTTGCTACAGGCTGCTGTGGAGGCCAAGTCTTTATGTATATTTAAGTCAGAGATTGATAGATTCTTTATTGGTCAGGGCATGAAGGGATATCGGGAGAAGGCAAGAAATTGGGGCTGAGAGGAAAATTGGATCAGCCATGATGAAATGGTGGAGCAAACTAAATGGGTCAAATGGCCTAGTTCGGCCCCTATTTCTTATGATCTTATGGTCTAAAGTTGAGGGAGTTGCCAAGCAGTCAGAACGTTTTTTTCATAAACAACTACTTACTTAAGGAATTGAATTCATGGAGTGACCTGACTTTCTCGCGGGAGCCTTATGAGACTACGAGTGCCGATAACTGGCTGTTCTTTGGGGAAACCAGAAACTCCGGTACAGTATATCCTATTTCACAAAACGCCACCTGATTCTCAGTAAAATAAAGGCACACAAGGTTATTCAGCTGTGTATACAGAGAATGGATGGTCTCTGGTTCTGTGGTGGTCAGAAAACTGAGATAATGGGTAAATGCAGAGATCAGTGGCTGCTAATTGGAATCATCTGGAGGCCAGTCAAGAACTACTGTGATCTTAATGTTCACAGAGACAACAGTTTTAGATTATCAAATCCATTATTAATTAAGTTCCATTATGAAAACCAATGCTTATGAATTAAACTCAAGAGCGAAGTGTAGATATGGTCTTGCCTCTAAATAGTTTCTGGGAGGAAATACAAACTCCTGTTCTCCTGCCCCAAGGGCTCTAATCTCCCTGGGCATTTGCATTTCCTGGCCCAATGTGTATAGGTACCAGCTGTTTGATATCTGGTGAATGAATTGCTTAACAGTTAACTAACACAGTAAGCACACAAGATTGTGTGAGAACACTTGGAGGACACTGAGAGGTATTTCAGCAGCCTGCAGACAGGTCTGGAATAACTTGGTGAGCTCCTGATATCATTGGAGCAGCCCACGAATCACAGCTAAATGTCAAGCATTGTACTTCATGTTCTCCTGTGACTTCTGAACAATGATCCATTCCAGCTTTGACTCGGATGTCCTGTTTTTGAAGGACTAGAAACATGCTTTGCATGATGAATGATGTCATTCGGTGCATGACAGTTGCTGCAAAAAGAAAGCTTTCTCATGCTCATGGATTATGAACAGAAGAGCCCAGCCCGATCTTGTTATTGCAGAGATTTTGCACAGAATAAGCACTAACACAATTTATTTTCAGCAAAATTGATTTTGGATTGCACATTGCTGAAAAAAGAAGCACTACATAATCTATTTTCTGTGTTATGTGACTTGGAGCAAGTATTTATTTTCCTCAAATTGCAGCAGTTATTTTATTTCACACTACAGAAGAATGACGGGAGAGTCTTTACCTTGGCTTAAAAATGATGATACTTTTCAGGACACTATGACTGGTAAAAGAATACTGGATCCTCACCATCTGGGATATGACCTCTTCTCATTCTAACATCAGAGAGGAGGTACAGGGTCCTCAAAACTTACATTGAGTGATTCAGAAACAACTCTATCCCCTCCATCATCAGATATCTGAACAGCCCATGGACTTATGGACACTACCCTGTCACTCCCATTTTCTTGCACAATCTATTTATTTTGCAAGTTACTGTAGAGTAATTTTATATCTTTGCATTGTACTGCAGCCACAAAACAATAAATTTCACATCGTATAAGGCAGTCATAATAGACCTGAGCATGATTCTAAAATTTCACAGAATCCTTCACAATATTGTCTAATGCTTTAAAATCAATCAAAACTGCAGAGCAAGAAACCTGAAATAAAAGCAGAAAATGCTGAAAGTATTTAACAGGTCATAAGAACCTAAGCAAATAGGAGGAATAGAAGGCCATAGGCCTGTCCTGTCATTCTATATGATCATGGCTGACTTGCCCTGGTCCTTATCCTTTTGGTGCAGTTCCCCATACTATCCACTTCCCTGATCAATCAAATAATTATCTTCTTCCTCTTTATCCCTCAACCACCCTCCCAAAAAGTCTCCTGAATAGAGAATACCAGAAATTCTTCACCCTCAGTTCCTAAACAACTTAATATTAAATGTCTGCCCCTAATCTTAAACTATGTTCTCTCACTTCAGGTACTAGAGCTAATAGAAATATCTCAATGTCATTCATATCATACACTCCCAAAGAGCACCAAAGAATGGAAATATATTTTCTTTAGAAATTCATGAAGTGGGGTGATTGTTTTTGGACTATTTCTACGACCAGTATAACATTTCTTAAATTAGGAAACAAAAACTGTATGCTGTACTCCACGTGTGGTTTCACCAAAACCCTGCATAAGAGTAACAATATTTCATTGTAGCTAAACTCAAGGCCACTATTCTTCTTGACTTCCTGACCTTTTTCTCACTTGCCTGCTCACTATTTTCAATCCATTCACAAAAACTCTTTAATAACAAGTAGTAACTGCATGAGGACATCATTAGGTTTTGACTCAAGACATCGACCATTCCTATCCTCCCACAAATGCTGCTCAACCCACTGAGTTCTTCCAACAGATTGTTTGTTGCTCCAGGTTCCAGCATCTGCTGTTTCTTGAGTCTCTCAAGAAAATTCCTAACTTTGTTCATCTGCTATCTTCCCCTTTTAGATAATGGTCTGCCTTTGCATTCCACTTACTGAAGTGCATGATATTATATTTCCCCACATTAAATTCCATTTGGCAGTTTTTGACTGCTCATTCTGCCTCTCAATATCCTTATTTGAAGAATCCAAATAAACTTATCAGAACTGATCCACAAAAGAATCATTTAGTCTGCAGAGGTCACATTGTGAAAACCAAATGCAATATAATAGATTGGATGAAATGGATGTAAATTTGTATGAAAGAATTGTTTGGGGCTTGAGCAAGGGAATGGGGAAAAGGGACAAAGGTAGCATCTCCTATCACTGCAAGCAAAAATTTCATTCGAAAATAAATGCTTGGTGCAGATGGGAGAAGAAAAATCAGGGAGTTGGAGAGGGAAGGGTCACTTTAGAGGGTCAGGGAAAGAATATATATCTGGAATCTCACTGACAATGAAAGAAATAGTGAAGGATAGATGATCTGTTGAATGCTGAGTGAAAAATGAAGGGAAATTCCATCCAAAGTCTTTTGTTTGTTTTGAGGCAAGAGAAGTAGGTATCAATACATACACAAAACAAAATTTGTTAATTTGATAGATCTATCAGCAAGGACCCCATCATCCAGACCATGCTTTCTTCTCATGACTACCACAGGCAGAAGGTACTGGAGCCTCAGGTCCACACCACTAATTTTAGGAACAGTCATTACCATATAGCCATCAAGCTTCCGAACCAACATGGATAACTTCACTCACCTCATCACTGAACTGACTCTATAGTCTATAGAGTCACTACAACTCATGTTTTCAGTAGTAGTCATTTTATTTTTTAAAATTATTTGTCGTCTTTTGCATATTGGTTGTTTGTCAAACTTGGTTATTTACAGTTTCTCATTAATTATTCTGTATTTCTTTATTTTCCTGTAAATTCCTGTGAGAAAATGTATCTCCAGGTAGTATATGGTAACAGATACATACTTTGATGATAAATTTACTTTGACTTTGATCGAGTTTTTAAACTTTTGTATACCTTTTTTCCATACTTCCTTTGAGAGATGTATAGGTTGGTGTTGTATTAAAATGATTCATAAAGACTAAAAAAATTATTGAGATTCTTCTTATGTCCCATTACACAGAATAAAATTACAAATTTATGGAAAATCTAAAAAATGGATGCACAGATTTTTTTTTACAACTTGTTAGTTTTATAATGGTACCATGGTATGTGATGAATAATTTCAATACCATTTGTCTCCCCCACCACTGTGACAATGTAAAAGACACTTGGACATGTGCATGAATAAGAAAGGTTTAGAGCAGCATCTCCCACCCTGAGGTCAATGGGCCCTTTTCTTAATGGTATTGGTCGATGGCATAAAAAAGTTTGGGAAACCCTGGTTTAGAGGGATATGGGTCAAAAGCAGGCAAATAGAGCTATCTTAGATGGGCACTTTGGTCGGCATGCAAAAGTTGGGATGAAGGGCATGTTCCCATGCTGAGTGATTCTATGACTAAGACTCGCTGGTATACTCACTTACTATGCCTTGACACCAACCCAATGTCCCCAGGCCTATCCATTATTTCCATTTAGATGCTGAGATATAGCTTCATTTGTGAAACTTCACAGTCAAACAGCTCATCAGCTCACGGTAGATGGGATGACATGCAAAGCTACTAGTTGGGAGCGACATTAGTAGTTCTCTGGTCCGTGGACAGGTCATTGCTTCAAGAGCAAACAAATTTGAATTTATTGAAATTTGAATTTGTATTTTCAATTTATTTGAATTTATTTAAATCTTATATTCATCCCACAACATGAGGGAGTAAAAATCTTTGTGTTATGACTCCGTTGCAATGTACAGACATGTGAACTTATAAGTCTAATGGCTTGTAGAAAGAAGCTGTCCTGTAACCTGTTGGTCCTGGCTTTAATACTGCGGTGCCGTTTGCCAGATGGAAGCAGCTGAAACAGTTTATGGTTGAGGTGACTGGTGTCCCAGATGATCTTCCAGTCCTTTTTTATGCACCTGCTGCTGTAAATGTCCTCAATGGAGGGAAATTCTCATCCACAGAACCAGGCAGTGATACAGGCAGTCAGGATGCTCTCAATGGTGCCCCTGTATAAGATCTTGAGGATTTAGGGCTCATGCTGAAATTCTTCAATTGCCTAAGGTGGAAAAGACACGCTTGTGCTTTTTTCTGCCAGACAGCCAGTGTTTACAGTCCAGGTGAGATCTTCAGAGATGTGTATACCGAGGAACTTGAAACTACTCACCCTCTCTACTGCAGTCCCATTGACTTTGATCGGAGTGAGCCAGTAGCAGTTCTTCCTGTAATCCATGATCAGCTCTTTTGTTTTTTGGACATTGAGGGAGAAGTAGTTATCTTGGCATCAATGTGTCAAGGTGTTAACATCCCCTCTGTAGGCCATCTCATTACCATTAGAAATAAGGCTATTCACTGTCATGTCATCTGCAAATTTGATCAGCAGATTGGAGCTGTGTGCGGCAGCACAGTCATGGGTGTAAAGGGAATAGAGAAGGGGGCTCGGGACACAACCCTGGGGGGCACCTGTGTTGAGTGTCAGAGGGACAGAGGTGAGCAGCCCATAAAATTGGCCACACACACCACTGAATATGAAACGGGATGCAATTATTAGTAACCAAGGAAATATCTGTAAGACACTGCACTTAAACTCACATTTCTAACTCTATGAAACAAAATATTTTCTCATAAGTTAGTGTTCATTTCAATAAAATGATCTGCACTCTTTGCAGAACAGTATCAAAGAAAAGGCCATGGAATATTTCAAAATATTACAAATACCATGGGCTGAAGAAATGTTCTGTTTATAGCTTGATATATATAATCTTCTGCAGGTGAGGAAATGGTGATATGCAGATCTTACCCTGAGGAAGACAGAAATATCTTACCCAATTGAGAATCATCAGTTCAGTTCTATTCTATATTGTTCCACAAATCCAATAAGGATGTGAAAGCATGATGAAAACAATGAGTTATCTAGCTGTTATAGTCATAGTCATACTTTATTAATCCTGGGGGAAATTGGTTTTCGTTACAGTTGCTCCATGAATAATAAATAATAATAGAACCATAAATAGTTAAATAGTAATATGTAAATTATGCCAGTAAATTATGAAATAAGTCCAGGACCAGCCTATTGGCTCAGGGTGTCTGACCCTCCAAGGGAGGAGTTGTAAAGTTTGATGGCCACAGGCAGGAATGACTTCCTATAACGCTCAGTGCTGCATCTCGGAGGAATGAGTCTCTGGCTGAATGTACTCCTGTGCCCACCCAGTACACTATGTAGTGGATGGGAGACATTGACCAAGATGGTATGCAACTTAGACAGCATCCTCTTTTCAGACACCACCGTGAGAGAGTCCAGTTCCATCCCCACAACATCACTAGCCTTATGAATGAGTTTGCTGATTCTGTTGGTGTCTGCCACCCTCAGCCCGCTGTCCCAGCACACAACAACAAACATGATAGCACTGGCCACCACAGACTCGTAGAACATCCTCAGTATCGTCCGGCAGATGTTAAAGGACCTCAGTCTCCTCAGGAAATAGAGACGGCTCTGACCCTTGTAGACAGCCTCAGTGTTCTTTGACCAGTCCAGTTTATTGTCAATTCGTATCCCCAGGTATTTGTAATCCTCCACCATGTCCACACTGACCCCCTGGATGGAAACAGGGGTCACCAGTACCTTAGCTCTCAAACAAAAAGAGTTTGAGTGGAAAAGGTGCCATTTTTAGTGAATTTTTTAGAGCATTGTAGTAACCCAGGGCTGAGTCCTACAGCTCATGTAGGTGTTCCCTCATGCTGATGAACATAAGACCATAAGATATAGGAGCAGGAGCAGGCCATTCGGCCCTTCGAGTCTGCTCCACCATTCAATCATGGGCTGATCCAGTTCTCCCAGTCATCTCCACTCCCCTGCCTTCACCCCATACCCTGTGATGCCCTGGCTAATTAAGAACCAATCTATCTCTGCCTTAAATACACCCAATGACTTGGCCTCCATAGCCACTTGTGGTGACAAATTCCACAGATTTACCACCCTCTGACTAAAGTAATTTCTCCACATCTCAGTCCTAAAAGGACGTCCTACAATCCTGAAGTTGTGCCCTCTTGTCCTAGAATTCCCTACCATGGGAAATAATTTTGCCATGTCAAATCTATTCAGGTCTTTTAACATTTGGAATATTTCTCCGAGATCCCCCCCTCATTCTCCTGAACTCTAGGGAATACAGCCCAAGAGCTGCCAGACGTTCCTCATACAGTAACCCTTTCATTCCTGGAATAATTCTCGTGAATATTCTCTGAATCCTCTCCAATGTCAGTATATCCTTTCTAACATAAGGAGCCCAAAACTGCACGCAGTATTCCAAGTGTGGCCTCACGAGTGCCTTATAGAGCCTCAACATCACATCCCTGCTCTTATATTCTATACCTCTAGAAATGAATGACAACATTGCATTCACCTTCTTTACAACTGACTCAAACTGGAGGTTAACCTTTAGGGTATCCTGCACAAGGACCTTCAAGTTCCTTTGCATCTCTACATTTTGAATTTTCTCCCCATCTAAATAATAGTCTGCCTGTTTATTTCTTCCACCAAAGTGAAAGACTATACACTTTCCAACATTATATTTCATTTGCCACTTCTTTGCCCATTCTCCCAATCTATCCAAGTCTCTCTGCAGACTCTCTGTTTCCTCAACACTACCCGCTCCCCCACCTATCTTTGTATCACAGGCAAATTTAGACACAATTAATACCATAGTCCAAATCATTGTGTGATGATCTGTGGCCTCTCACCCTTCTTAAATAGTGGAGTAACATTTGCAATTTTTGAGTCATCCGATACAATGCCAGAATCTATCGATTCTTGAAAGATCATTGTTAATGCCTCTGCAATCTCTCCAGCTACTTCCTTCAGAACCTGAAGGTGCATTCCATCAGGTCCAGGAGATTTATCCACCCTCAGACCATTAAGCTTCCTGAGCACCTTCTCAATCATAATTTTCACTGCACAAATTTCACTTCCCTGACACTCTTGAATGTCCAGTATACTGCAGACTCTTCCACTGTGAAGACTGACCAGTTTAGTTCCTCTGCCATCTCTCATTACAATATCTCCAGCATCATTTTGTATTGGTTCTATATCTACCCTCGACTTTCTTTTACCCTTTATATACTTAAAAAAGCTTTTAGTATCTTCTTTGATATTAGTCGCCAACTTCGTCTCATAATTCATCTTGTCCTTCTGAATGACCGTCTTAGTTTCCTTCTGCAAGTTTTTAAAAGCTCCCCAATCCTCTATCTTCCCACTAGCTCTAGCTTCCTTGTATGCTCTCTCTTTTGCTTTTACTTTGGCTCTGATGAACTGGGCTTGTACCCATTGGAATTTAGAAGATTGAGGGGGGATCTGATTGAAACATATAAGATCCTAAAGGGATTGGACAGGCTAGATGCAGGAAGATTGTTCCCGATGTTGGGGAAGTCCAGAACGAGGGGTCACAGTTTGAGGATAGAGGGGAAGCCTTTTAGGACTGAGATTAGGAAAAACTTCTTCACACAGAGAGTGGTGAATCTGTGGAATTCTCTGCCACAGGAAACTGTTGAGGCCAGTTCATTGGCTATGTTTAAGAGGGAGTTAGATATGGCCCTTGTGGCTACAGGGGTCAGGGGGTATGGAGGGAAGGCTGGGGCGGGGTTCTGAGTTGGATGATCAGCCATGATCATAATAAATGGCGGTGCAGGCTCGAAGGGCCGAATGGCCTACTCCTGCACCTATTTTCTATGTTTCTATGACTTCACTTGTCAGCTACAGTAGTGTCCTTCCTCCCTTTAAAAATTTCTTCTTGTTTGGAATATATCTATCTTGCACTTCCCTCATTTTTCACAGAAACTCCAGCCATTGCTGCTCTGCTGAATTTCCTGCAAATGCCCCTTTCCAGTCAACTTCGGCCAGTTCCCCTCTCATGCCATTGTAATTTCCTTTATCCACTGAAATACCAACACATTGAATCCCTAAGGGTTCCTTAACCTTAAGCTCTCTTATCACCTGCGGATCATTGCACAACACCCAATTCAGCACAGCCGATCCCCTAGTGGGCTCAACAACAAACTGTTCTAAAAAGCCATCTCTTAGACATTCTACAAATACTCTCTTGAGGTCCAGTACTGACCTGGTTTTCCCAACCTACTTTCATGTTAAAATCCCCAACGATTATCATGCCTTTCTGACATGCCTTTTCTATCTCCTGCTGTAATTTGTAATCCACATCCTGGCTGCTGTTTGGAGGCATCCAAAACGAGATAACGATCACTGAGGGGGATGGCCACAGGGGTGCTCTTTCTACTATCTGAGCTCTTTCCCTCACTTCCCTGGCTGTCACCCACTTATCTAACTCCTGCAGCCTCAGGGTGACTAACTCCCTATAGCTCCTCTTTATCTCCTGTTCACTCTCCCTAATAAACTGTAGGTCATCTCTCAGGAGCTGCATCTCAGTGCACCTGGTGCAGATGTAATCATATGGGAGACTGGAAGATTCCCAGGATTTCCCACATCCGACACTCAGAGCAAATTACTAACCCTACTGGACATGCTCGCTATTCCTTTTTTTTTCTTTTTAAATCTTTTTATTGAATTAGTACACAAAAGGTAAAACATATAGCAACCAATACATTGTTAAGATATAAATATACAAGTAATATTAATACAAAAAAACAATGCAAAGAACATAAGTTAGTTATAAAATAAGGTAATATAGTTGTATACTAATTTTCCATATATACCAATAGAACGAGAAAAAAAACCCAGGAAAAAAAAAACCTACCGTGCAACTAACCTACAAAGCAAAGCAATGGACTAACTAGGTAAATAGTAGACTTGAACAAATTAAACAATCACGTCCTCAAACCCGACCTCCGCTAATAACAGATAAAATCCACGAAGGGAATGTATGTATGATCAGAGAGAAAGAAAAGTTACATTAAATGAAAATATTGAATAAAAGATCTCCAAGTCTGTTCAAATTTAACTGAAGTATCATAAAGATTACTTCAGATTTTTTTCCAAATTTTGAGAGAACCAAATAAACATGCTCGCTATTACTAAAAAAAAGTGCAAAGAAAAACCAAAAACTAAGTCCACTTACCTTGCTGAAGCCCGCTTTCGCTGAAGCCTGAAAGAGCAAAAGCCTGTCGCTTCTACTCTCGCCACTGGCCTACTCCCAACAATGGCCACTCCACTTATCCCTTCTGTACTTTTATTTAATTCATTGAGCTCAGTTGTCGCCACCGATAGTCCCTGCACAATCAGTGGACTAACGCCCGTGAAGCTCTCGTTTTAAATCACGGATTGACCTGCAAGAAGCACTCCTTTGTCGAGCTCAGTTGCCGCCACCGATAGGCCTCGCACTATGATGATAACCATTTATTCCAATCTATTTGATCACAAATTACCAATTGTGAGCCATCTTCCCATGTTGACGTATTACTCAGTTTCAAACTTTCTATGTTTACTGAAGATCCTTAACAATATTAAATGAAAAGGCAAAATTAAGTTGCAACTTCACTCTTCTCATTTGTGCTGGAAATGACAAATTGAAACAGATTTACAAGCTGTTTGCTATGAACCCCATTTAAAGGAAGATAACTTATATGGTGTGACTAAGTTCTGACTTTTTAAGTTTTTTGGATATCCAGTTGTAGACTTTTTTATATTTAATTGAATAATTGAGGTTGCTGAAACCATGTTCTCTATCATTTTATATTAAAATATTTATTATTTATGTCTTGCATCACCAGGAAAAGTAAATATAAGACTAATTATAACATAACCTTCAAATTATTTAGATACAGACATTACAGAGAGAAAATTCATGGGCCTCCACTAATAATAGGAACCAGAGCTGATATCCATCATTGTGCCTGAGCAGTGTAAAATAGACTAGGGGGTTTATAGGTATCACTGCAAGAAGCGCTGTTCGGATTAGACACAACTAACAACTGAATAAGTGCTATTCACATTCCCAGTCTAATGAGCATTTAGGACCCACAACTCTTAAAGGTACCCTCACACATATATATACTAAGGCATATAGAGGATAAGTTATTGGACCCCAGGTACGTAAGCCTGGTGAAAGTTCTTAATGTTCAAATCCCACCTTGCCATTGAAAATCACTTACTTAAGTGAACATTACCCAGTTTTCTGCATTTTGGATGTGGACTGGGACTATAGATTTTTTTTTTAGTCTTATGGTTTTTATATTCTGCATTTTCGCCCAATCTTTCTCGTTTTTTTGTGTGAGGTGGGGATTTGGGGGGTGAGGTGGTCAATGGGCCTGCTCCGTTTTGTTCGCTTTTTGTGCAGGAGGAGGGATTATTGCAAAAGTGCTTCAGTGTTCGATGAACTTCTTATTAAATCAGCTCCTATCATTTATACCCAACAGAACATTGATGATGGAACAGTACAGCACAGTACAGGCACTTTGGCCCATGATATTGTGCTGAACTTTTAACTTACTCCAAGATCAATCTAACACTTCCCTATCACATAGCCATCTATTTTTCTTTCATCCATGTGCCTATCTATCTTAAATTTTCCAAATGTATCTGCCTCTACCACCACCCCTAACAGAAATGTTCACACATTTACCTGTGTAAAAATAAACTACCTTTGATATTCCCATATACTTTCCTCCAATCACCTTAAAACTTTGACCTCTCTAATTAGCCATTTCTGTCCTTGGTAAAACTGTCTGTTCACTCTATCATCTTACACACCCTGTCAAGTCACCTCTCATCCTCCTTCACTTCAAAGAGAAAAGATCCATCTCGCTCAACCTTTCCTCACAAGATGTTCTCTAATCTAGGCTGCATCCTGTTTAATCTCCTTTGGACCCTCTCTAAAGCTTCCATATCCTTCCTATAATGAGGCAACCAGATCTGAAAACAATACTCGAAGCATGGCCTAACCGGAGTTTTGTAGAGCTGCACCATTACCTCACAGCTCATCTGTTGTAATCATTCTGATGATAATATGTTATTTCCTAATCCAGGTTGTCTTCTTTCCTAAATATATTCATCCAGTTGGTAACTGATCCCCAGATCCCATTGAAAGCATGAATTTCTTGGTGTTATCATCTCGGAGGATATGCCCTGGGTCCAGCACATAAGGGCCATTATGAAGAAAGCACGGCAGCACTTCTACTTCCTTAGAAGTTTGCAAAGTTTCGGCATGACACCTAAACCTTAAAAAAATGTCTTTGTGTGTGGTGGAGAGTATATTGACTAATTGCATCATGGCCTGGTATAGAAATGCCAATTCCTATGAATGGAACATTCTACAAAAGGTAACAGATGCAGTTCAGTCCAACATGGGTCAAGCCCCTCCCCACCACTGAACATATCTACACGGAGCGCTGTCGCAGGAAAGCAGCATCCATCATCAGGGACCCCCATCAAGAAGAGACTACGGGAGCCTGAAGATCCACGCCTCCAGGTTTAGGAATAGCTAACACCCTTCAACCATCAGGCTATTGAACCAGAGGTGATAACTTCATTTGTCCCAGTACCGAACTGTTCCCACAACCAATGGACTCACCTTCAAGGACACTGCATCTCATGTTCTCGATATTTATTGCTTATTTATAATTTTTTTATATGTGTACAGTTTGTTGTCTGTTGCACATTGGTTGTGTGGGTGCAGTCTTTCATTGATTCTATTGTGTTGTTTGGATTTATTGTGTATGTCCACAAAAATACGAATCTCAAGATTGTATATGGTGACGTATATGTACTTCAACAATACATTGGCTTTGAACTTAGAAAAGCAAAGTTCTCCAGATAAGAACAGATATTTAAAGGGGACAGTTGGGATATTCTGCACACCACAGATCACTAGGAGGTGTTGGATTGTGCGTTGCAGGAGTGATATTTGACATGACGCCAGCAGGGATAGTTGGGGTATTCTGCATGCCACACATCACTAGGAGCCTTTGGATTGTGCGTAGCGGGAGTGACAGTTGAAAAAAAGCAAGTGGGAATGGTTAGGACATTATGCATGCCACGAATTGTGGGGTAGGAACCTGATAAGGACCAATGAAAAGAGGTTAGGTTTAAGTAGATCGGCCATTGTGTGAGTGTGTCAGTGTGAGGCTTTGGCTCAAGAGGCTTAGCTGATAAGGGGCAAAGGATGTAAATAGAGTTTGGGTAACTTCTGTCTTTCACTCTGTCTTATTGCACAATTAGAGCAGTGAAAATGCCAGACAAGAGAGTGGAATGCTTCTCTTAAGGGATGTAGGAAGGCAGGGAGACCTTCAATATCCCTGACAACTACATCTGCAAGTAGAGCATCCAGCTTCAGCTTCCTACAAACTGTGTTAAAGAAGTGGAGCTGGAACCGGAATGAACTCTGGATTCCTCTAAAGTCAGGTGCCTGATGGGTTGCATAACAGGCAATACAGGGAGGTAGTTATACCTAAGAGGTAGGAATCAAATAACGGGCTGATTGTTAGGAGGGGAGAAGGTATAGGCAGCCAGTGCAGGGTACTCCAGTGGCTATTCTCCTCAATAAAAGGTATACTGCTTTGGATACTGCTAGGGAGGATGACCTAGAAGAGGAAAGAGAATCTGGATGATAATGTGGTAAACTGGATCAGCAAATTTGTGGATGACACCAAGATTGGAGGTGTAGTGGACAGTGAGGAAGGCTATCAAAGCTTGCAGTGGGATCTGGACCAGCTGGAAAAAATGGGCTGAAAAATAGCAGACAAGTGTGGAACTTTGAGAGGACAAACCAAGGTAGGACTTACACAGTTCCCTTGAACCATTCCAGAATCTAGTGATTCTTGAAAGATCATTACTAATGCCTCTGTAATCTCTTCAGATACCTCTTTCAGGACACTGGGGTGTAGTCCATCTGGTCCAGGTGACTTATTTGCCTTCAGACTTTATACCTGGTATACTCCTACTAACTTCCACAGTGAAAGCTGGTGCAAAATATTTATTAACTTCATCCACCATTTCTTTATCACCCATTATGACCTCCACAGCATAATTTTCCAGTTGTCTAATATCCACTGACTTGTTACATACACCTGTTAGGGTGCATTCTCCAGTTACCTTATAAGATAGGCATAGCCTTCAGCCAGGAGCAGATGTCATCAGGTGGTTCCCAACCTTCACCGAGTGTTTTGATCCTTAACCACGACACTCTCCAGTTGGTGGGCCGGCAGTGGTGGCCAAATCACTGCCCATCTGCTCCTGGCTTCCAGTTCCCCTCTTCTCGCCTACTCCAAATCCAACAAGAGGCTCGTTCTGCCTCTTCCCCCATCCTACAAGCTGCTTGTATTTTGCTCCTTTTGTCCAGGCCCAAATCTGACAACAACCGCCATGCTGATTTGGTTGGGAAACCTCTGCAGCTGATCTCCACAGTGAACAACCATGCCTGCCGTCCCTTGTCTTTACACTCCTGCACTAAGGGCTGGTACTTCAAGGCCTTTCTCTTGTGGACCTCTTCCCATCCCTCCTCCCACGGCACAGTCAGCTCAACCAGAATTATTTTCTTGTCTTTGGTTGACCACAGTACAATGTCCGGGTGTAGGGTTTTGTGCACCACATCCGGGAACTGCAACCTCCTTCCTACATCGATCCTCATCTCCCAGGACCTGGCCGTTAGCGTTAGCAACATCTCTCTTTAGCTTTTTATATATGTAAAAAAATTGTATCCTCTTTTGTATTATTGGCTAGCTTACCTTCATATATCATTTTTCCTCTCTTTTTTAGTTGCCTTCAGTTGCTTTTTTAAATGCTTCTCAATCTTCGAACTTCCCGCTAATTTTTGGTATAATATATTCCCTCTCTTTTGCTTTTATGCTGCCTTTGACTTCCCTCGTCAGCCATGGTGGTGTTATACCTCCCTTTAGAATACTTCTTCATCTTTGGGGTGTATCTTTCCTGTATATTTCAAAGCCCCCGCCCCCAAGAAACTCCAACCGTTGCCATTCTGCTGTTTTCCCTGCTAGTGTTCCCTTCCAGTTTTGCCCAGCTCCTCTCTCATGCCTCTGTTATTCCTTTTACTCCACTGTAATACCAATACATCCGATTTTACCCTCTCCTTTTCAAACTGTGGGTGAATTCATATCATATTATGATCACTGCCTCTGGAAGGGTCATAGAACATAGAACACAGAAAACCTACAGCACAATACAGGCCCTTCAACCCACAATGCTGTGCTGAACATATACTAACTTTAGAAATTACCTTGTATTACCCATAGCCCTCTATTTTTCTAAGCTCCATATACCTATACAAGAGTCTCTTAAAAGAAGCCTCCACCACCGTCACCAGCAGCCCATTCCATGCATTCACCACTCTCTGCATAAAAAAACTTGCCCCTGACACCTCCTCTGTACCTATTTCCAAGCACCTTAAAACTGTGCCCTCTCATGTTAGCCACTTCAGTCCTGGGAAACAGCCTCTGACCATCAACACGATCAATGCCTCTCATCATCTTATACACCTCTATCAGGTCACCTCTCATCTTCTGTTGCTCCAAGGAGAAAAGGTCGAGTTCACTCAATCTATTCTAATAAGGCATGTTCCCCAATCCAGGCAACATCCTTGTAAACCTCCTCTACACCCTTTCTATGGTTTCCACATCGTTCCTGTAGTGAGGTGACTGGAACTAAGCACAGTACTCCAAGTGGGGTCTGACCAGGGTCCTATATAGCTGTAACATTTCTTCTCAGCTCTTGAACTCAATTCCATGGTTGATGAAGGCCAATACATCGTATGCCTTCTTAACCACAGAGTCAACCTGTGCAGCTGCTTTGAGTGTCCTATGGACTCAGACCCCAAGATCCCTCTGCTCCTCCACACTGCCAAGAGTCTTACCATTAATACTATATTCTGCCATCATATTTGACCTACCAAAATGAACCACTTCACACTCATCTGGGTTGAACTCCATCTACCACTTCTCAGCCCAGTTTTGCATCCTATCAATGTCCCACTGTAACCTCTGACAGCCTTCCACACTACCTACAACACCCTTAACCTTTGTATCATCAGCAAATTTACTAACCCACCCCTCCACTTCCTCATCCAGGTCATTTATAAAAATCACAAACAGAAGGAGTCTCAGAACAGATCCCTGAGGCACACTGGCCTCCATACAGAATATAACCACTCTTTGCCTTCTGTGTGCAAGCCAATTCTGGACCCACAAAGCAAGGTCCTCTTGGATCACATGCCTCCTTACTTTCTCAATAAGCCTTGCATAGGGTACCTTATCAAATGCCTTGCTGAAATCCATATACACTACATCTACTGGGTCCTTTACTTTAAGCTCTCTGATCAAATATGGTTCATTACATAACATCCAATATAGAATTGCTGTTTTCCTCATGGGTTCAGCCACAAGCTGCTCTAAAAAGCCATCTCATAGGCATTCTATAAATACCCTCTCTTTGGATCCAGCACCAACCTGATTTTCCCAATCTGCATACATATTGAAATCCTACATGACTATCACAGCATTGCCCTTTGTGCATGTTTTTCTGCTTCCCATTGTAATTTGTAGCTCACATCCTGACTACTGTTTGTAGGCTCATATATAACTCCAACTAGAGTTTTTTTTACCCTTGCAGTTTCTTAACTCTGATCACAGGGATTCTACATCTTCCAATCTTATGTCACTTCTTTCGGTGAATCTGATTTCATTTTTTACCAACCGAGCCACCCACGTCCTCTGCCTACCCGCCTATCCTTTCCATTCAATGTGTGTCCGTAGATATTGAGCTCCCAACTATGAACTTCCCTCAGCCACGATTCAGCAATGCCCACAACCACACACCTACCATTCTCTAACTGTCCTACAAGATCATTTACAGTACCTTATTCTGTATACTCTGGGCATTCAAATATAACACCTTCAGTCCTGTATTTATCATCCTTTTTGATTTTGGCTCCCTGTTACACTTCATCTCATCCTACTGATTGCAATTTTGCTCTATCATCTGCCTGTCCTTCCTCATAGTCTCACTACACATTGCATCTAGTTGTGTACAAACTGACCCATTCTCAGCACTATCACACTGGTGTCTATTGCCCTGCCAAATCAGTTTAAACCCTCCCCAGCAGCTCTAGAAAACCTGCCTGCAAGGATATGGTTCCTCTCAGGTTCAAGTATAACCTGTCCTTTTTCGTCCAGGTCTGACCTTCCCCAGAAGAGATCCCAATGATCCAGAAATATGTATCTTGCCCACTCAACAACTCCTCAGCCACACATTCATCTACATTGGAGGTCCTGCTTTTCAGCTTTCTACCTAACTCCCTATACTACTTCTTCCCTTTTCCCACCAATGTCGTTGGTACCAATATGTACCATGACCTCCAACTCTTCACCCTCCCCCTTTACAATGTTGTGGACTTGATCTGTAACATCCCTGACTCTGGCACCTGGGAAGCAATATACCATCTGTGTCTCTTTCACATGCAGAGAATCTGCTGTCTGCTCCTCTAATTATGGAATTGCCTGTTGCTCTCCTATGCATTTAATTGTATCTCTGAACTTCAAATGGAATTGTCTTTCACTCTCATAATGGGCTTCTGTACGTTGTACTTGGATTTTTGTAGAGTTCTGGATTACCAGAGTTGACTACAAATTCCTGGGGGGGGGGGGAAGAGAGAGAGAGTAAGAGACACAGAGACAGAGAGAAGATATTTTTGCGTATACATGAAGCCAGGTTCATCCTGTCCACTCACTCACTCCAAATCAGGGCACTGGACTATAAGCAGGGTCCAAGTTATGCTTATTTGTTTCATACAAGAAGTGGAATAATCTTTGTATTCGCCTCACTTAAGCCTCTCCCTCAACCCTTTTCCCTGTAGTTCTGTGTGAGAGTTCCTGCTATCACACAAAACTCAAAAATTCCAAGACATTTGCTGCCAAATTTCATCTTGCTTCACTTTCCTAAGTCCCAGTTTGGTTCTTCTCTTCCTTTCTCAACTTTTACTTAGCCTGAGGTTTCTACAAATGTATTAACTACTCCTCCTTCCCCCTTGGTTCTTGCAAAGATTCCACTGCTTTCTCCCAAATAGTTTCACTCTATTTCATTTGTTCTACTGATAATACCTTCCACATAAGTGCTTCCTTTTTACTTGGCTATGGATTCTACTCCATTCTATTTGAAAGGGCTTTAAACTGTACCAATTTATTTTCCTGCACTTCTTTCCTCTTATGTAGAACAAGGATGAGTTCCTCTTGTCTTCATCTTGCACTAAACTGGCCTCTTTGGTCAACAAATCATTCTTCATAACTTCTGCCTCTTTTAAGGGGCAAAGCCCTACAGGATGCTCTGACCATCATAGGCAAAGCCCTCCCTTCCATTGACACACTGACATGGAGCACTGCAACAAGAAGGCTGCATTGCACCCATTAAGGACCTCCACCATTCAGGCCACGCTCTCTTCATGCTACTACCATTGGGACCAGGAAGGGAAGTCGCAGGTCCCACATCAGAGCTATTACCCTACAAAAATCAGCCTACTGAACTGGTACAGCTAACTTCTCTCATCACAACTCAACCTACAGACTCACTCTGAAGGACTTTTTACAATTAGTGTTCTCAGTATAATTTATTTTATTTGCACAATTTGTCTTTTGCACATTGTTTTTTGTTAATCATTGTTAATGTATAGTATTACTTCATTTTCCTGCAAATTCCTGAAAGAAAATGAATCTCAAGGCATCTCAATATGGTAACATACACATATTCTGATAATATATTTTACTTTGACCTTGACTTTGGCTTTGAACAGGGTTCCAAGACTAGACACATATTTTCAACATCAAAGATGGAAAACTCTCTCGCTGACTACCTCATTCACTCTTATATTCCCAACATCCAGGTCCCTTTGCACAGCGCCTTCCCATGCAGCTACAGAAGATATAAAACCAGCCCTTTCCCTTTTCCAATATCCAGGGACCTAAACATTCCTTCTAGGTAAAATCCAAATGCCCTGTAGCCAAATCTGCTGATGGTAAAAAATAGTATGGTTAGCATATTGTGAGGAAGAGACACAAAGTCCTGTAAAGAATTTAGAAAGGCTGGGTAAAAAGGCAAGAACTTAGCAAATTGGGTTACAGCTATGAAAAACACCTCTGTGACGGACTCTGAATTTCCAGTAGCCGGTCACTTTAATTGTTATTACATAGAAACATAGAAAATAGGTGCAGGAGTAGGCCATTCGGCCCTTCGAGCCTGCTCCGCCATTCAGTATGATCATGGCTGATCATCCAACTCAGAACCCTGTACCAGCCTTCCCTCCATACCCCCTGATCCCTTTAGCCACAAGGGCCATATCTAACTCCCTCTTAAATATAGCCAATGAACTGGCCTCAACTGTTTCCTGTGGCAGAGAATTCCACAGATTCACCACTCTCTGTGTGAAGAAGTCTTTCCTAATCTCGGTCCTAAAAGGCTTCCCCTTTATCCTCAAACTGTTAGTATTCTCAATCTGTTTTTTTTTGTCTTTCACTGTTTCCCTGAAGCTCGGTGTTACTCAAGGAACAGCATTCTTTTTTCTGACTCTGTACTTTAGTTCTCACTTCTCAGCCCTCTTTTAGCAAAACATAGGGTGAAAATATTAGCAGATTATTTTTGATCATTGTATTCTACTTTGCAGCTAAGAGATGGAGATATTCAATTAGCAGTTTGCATTGGCTTTCTCAATGAATCAGTTCTCAGTGCCAGTGGTAAATAACTGAAAGCAACATAGAATATTAGCTGCACTGATTAGCTATGCTACAGACATCAGCATAAATTTAGCTACATACATAAATAACCACAAACAAAACAACTCTTCCTTTGCTGTTGCAAGTTCTATTTCCATCAAGCTAAAGAAAATTCAGTGATTAATAACTCAGTGGTAGGGTAGATTTGTTTTAGAGAAGACAAGCTGTATGTACAGAAATGGTACTGTTATACTGAAAATATTACAGCCTTCTGACAATGTTAAATGTCCACCTTGTGAAATGACGTGTCCGTAGCTGGCATGAAAATTCCAGTGTTAAACCACAATGCTGATTGCCATCAATCCCCGTAACTCAACACTCTCAACACTCGTGAGTGTTCACTGTTCTTCATTAACTGGCATTTCCAGTATTGTAAATATGCCAAAATCATTTAAAACTTGCATGTGAATTATTACGTTTATCCTGTGAGATAAACTCACTCACATCACTCACTCAAAGCAAAGGTGACAATTTTACCATTATTCTTTAGAATGCAGACTGTGTAGATTGGCATCCAGATTCCCCAAGATGGGTACACCTAGTATACCCTAGTGTCAACTGCATTCAGGGACACAGTGGGGAATAGTCAGATTTCAGAGCCCACCTGTCATTGCACACAAATAAACGGATGAAATATTTTCCATTGGTTCCCAGCATTTCTAAAAACAATCTTAAAAGGAAGTCAGAAGATATATTTCCAGTGTGGCCATGTAAAATTTATTCTGTTTTTTTTGTCAGAGTTTTTATATAAAAGGGTGTATGTGGGAGAAGAATTACCAAAAAAAAGTATAATTATACCTGTTGACGATAGCATAGGTACACTAGGCAGGCAACCAGATACAGCTCTGATTGTTTTGTGTGATGCAGCGGAGAGGGAAGATGTATCCGAAGGGATTTCAGAGGGATCTGAGGGGATTTCAAAGGGATCCGGAGGGATTTCAAAGGGATCAGAGGCACAAATTTTTCATGCTGAATGTGTTGAGAATACAGAATGAGCCGCCAGAGAAAGCTGTGGAGGCGGGTAATTATAGTGTTTAAAAGACATTGATAAAAAAGGCCTAGAGGGATCAGGGTCAAATGCAGGCTAGTGGGAATAGCTTGGGGAGGTAGACTGGTTGGCATGGATGAGTTGGGCCAAAGGGCCTGTTTCTGTACTGTGAATTTTATGTAAAATTAATGCATAATCAATTATTATTCATTTGGAAACTTAAATACTGTAGTTCATTGGATTTTAAGACAAATTTGAACTAATTTGTGTGCAATGACAGGTGGGCTCTGAAATCTGTCTACTCCCCACTGTGTCCCTAAACGCAGTTGACACTAAGCTGTTCACACCTGGGGGGTAATCAAAGATGAAAAATAAATGCGAGTGTATGCATCCCATGAATGAGTTTAATAAATGCTCTCGAACTTCTAGAGAAGTGACAGTGGCAGCACATCATTTTCAAGGTCAGAAGCAGCGGCTCTAGGAAGATGGATGCACTACCGCTGAACGAGAAGGTTAATTATCTCCCGTGCTTAGTTATGGCCAGAGAAAACATCGTCGTTTATTACTGATTTCCTCTGATTTGCCAGTTGTATATGGTGCAAGCTTATAGTCTCTTCTCCCTTATCCCCAGAAGTGTGGCTTTCTTCTTTCAGAAAACCATATATGAACTAGCACCACCCATGGAACACGTAGACTGTGAGGAGGGTATGCTGTGAGGAGATACAGTTTCTCAGATCCGGCCACAGTCTCCAGTCATGGGAACCTACAGGAGCAAACTGAACCCCACATAGAGTCGGTGTTCAAAATAACAGATATGCACCAGGAGACCAGTCAAAGCTAATCTACCTGAGCAGGAATTTAGTAAAACTTTTACATTCTCAGTTGATGAGATGATCAGTAAAAACTACTTTTTAAAAACAGAAATACTTGTTACAGAAAGGCGTAATTAAGTAACAGACTAGGTCGTGATTACAGAATAAAATGATTATCCACAAGTCTTTTAGTTTGCTCCTATAGATACCCGTGACCAGAGACAGTGGCAGGATCTCCGACAGATTTTTAAACTCAATTTACAACAATCGGTGCATTCAATAGCATAATTAATGAATTTCCTGCAACTTTGGTGTTGTCACTGCTGCATTCAATATCTCTACTTCTAGGCCTTGTCTACTGTTCGCTGTTAGGACATTAGCACAATCCACATCACTATTTACTAGCTATTAGCCTTCACTGTTCTTTCCTCTACAACAACAGCATAGCAGTGATACTTATGTGTGGTGAGTCGCCAGAGATGAGTATCCTGAGTGGAATAGGGTATAAAAGCAGCAAGAATGTCAACAGCCCTGTGTGTGTTGGCTCACACAATTCTGTTCAGATGAAGAGTTAGTCAAGGGAGCCACCAGGTGAATGGTGGCAGTCGTGCACAATGAAATGCTTAGCGTGTAGGAATGCCTGTCCGAAAGCCTGAGTGAAATGCCAAAGAACATGCGGGGAGATCAACTCCAAATTTGCTTTATGCTGCTTAACTTCCAACTGAGGTGACTTCATTTGAATACTCGTTGGCCCAACTTTTGTGCAAGCTCTAGCGGAGGTGCTGGCAGTTTAAAGGCATATTAAAGTGGATAAATCCCCCAGGGCCTGATCAAGTGCATCCTAGGGCATTGGGGAAGCTAAGGATGAAATTGCAGGAATCTTAGCAGAGATATTTGCATTATCTTTATCTATGGTGAAGTACTGGGATACATTTATTTAAGAAGTGTTGCAAGGAGAAGTCTTGAAACCACAGGCCGGTGAGCAGAACTTTAGTGGTGGGAAAGTTGCCAGAGGAGATTTTAAGAGACAGGATCTACAAACATTTGGAAAAGCAGCAAATAATAGAGGATTATGATTGGAGAATTGTAACCAGTGTTGTTGGGTCCACTGTTATTGGTCACAACACTCAAAATGCTGGAGGAACTCAGCAGCTCAGGCAGCATCTAAGTGGGAATTGGACAGTTTACATGGTGAAGGGTCTCAATCCAAAATGTCAACAGTCCATTTCTTTCCATAGATGTGGCCTGACCTGCTGAGTTCCTCTACCGTTTTGTGAATTGCTCCACATTTTCAGTATCTGCAGTCTTTCTTGTTATTTGTCATCTACACGAGTGATTTGGATGACCATATTGCTAACATGGTTCGTAAGTTTGCAGATGACACCAAAACCGATGATGTAGTGGACAGTGAAGTAAGTTATCTAAGATAATAACAGCATTATAGCAAGTGTGATGTGTTGCGTGTTTTTAAGTTAAATCTCGGCAGGATTTACAAAATAAATAGTAGTGCCCTGGAACGTGTTGCAAAACATAGAGATCTGGGGTTACAGGTGCATTTTTCCTTAAAAGTAGCAATACAGGTTGGCAGGCATTTGGCACTCTCATCTTTAGTCAGGGCACTAAGTATAAGATTTGGGATCTCATGTTGCACTTGTACAAATCCATTGGTAAGGCTGCACTTGTACTGTGTTCCCGTCTGTTTGTCCAGTAGGAAGGATGCTACTAAACTGGAAATGTACAGAATAAATATCACAGGAATGTTACCAGAACTGGAGGGCTTGAATTAGGAGAGAATTGATAGATTTAAACTCAGTCCTCTGGGGGTGGGGGCAGGGTGTGACCTTGTAGAGGTATATAAAATCTTGAGGAGCGCAGATAAGGTGTCTGGTCACGGTCACAGTCACAGTCTTCTGCGTCCCCCCCGTCCCCCGGATAGTACAGTCAAAAACTAAAGGAAGCATATTCAAGGTAAGAAGGGAGACTTTTAAAATGGACCCAATGTGCAATGTTCACACAGCTCATATTGAATGAACTGCCAGAGGAAGCTGGGATTCAGGTAAAATAACAATATTTAAAAGATATTTAGGCAGGTATATGGATAGGAAAGGTTGAGGAGATCTGAGCCAAACATGGTCAGCAGGGACATCTGTGCTGTGAAGCTCTATGACTCTAATATTTCAGTTTCAATTTCAGCAGAACGAAAAGGGTGTGGGTAGATGGAAGGGGTGTGGTCGAGTAGTGAGAAATTAAACTGCTTCACCTATATCCTTGCTTCCACCGTTAAGTCAAAAATGGAGATGCTTATTGATGATCGCACAGTTCAATTGCATTCACAACACCTTGGCAAAAGAAGTAGGCCATGCATATGTATAACAACTCCGTGATAACATTCAAGCATGGACTGACAGCTGGGAAGTATCAATCGTGCCACTAAAGTTCCAGACAACCTGCTCGACTGATGCCTCATGAACCCATCTAAACTTCCTTCTGCCCACCATAGTGGCTGCAGAGTGTAGCCCTTGTAAATGCACTGCAGTTACTGACCCAGGCTACCCTTAAACTGCAACTGAATCTTGATCTCCACTACAAGAGGAATAAAGTCAGCAAGTGCATGGAAATGGTGCCATCTACAGGATTGCCTCTGAGTTGCACCCTTTCCAGACAGAAATATTTCACCATTCATTGTTCCCGTGTTTAAGTCCGAGAACTTCCTGACCAATAATGCTGCCGGAGTACCTTCACCACTACCTTCCCATGGGCAGTTCGAGATTGTAATAATGCCCAAGAATAGAAAGGGCGACAGAAACCCGCTCCCGCAGGCACAGGAAGAGCTTCTTCCCTGAGGCTGTGACCCTGCTGAACCTCACATCACAGCGCTAAGCAGTATTGCACCCATATTGTACTGTCTCAGTACTTTTATATCTGTGTGCTGTAGCACTTACTTTTTATTCGCAGTTATTTTGTAAATAATACTATTCTTTGCATTTCTGGTTAGATGCTAACTGCATTTCATTGGCTTTGTATCTGTACTCAGCACAATGACAATAAAGTTGAGTCTATTCTAATCTGAAGAGGTGGACGTGGCCCAGTTCATTGCAGGAGAAGCCCTCCCCACCATTTGAGCACAACGACAAGGAGTGCTGCTACAAAAAGCAACATCAATCATCAAGGACCCCTACTATCCAGGTCATACCCTCTTCTCACTGCAGTCATCGAAAAAGGAGGCACAGGGCCTTAAGTCCTATGCCTCCAGGTTCAGGAATAATTATTATTCTTCAACCATTATGCTCCTGAATGAGCATGGATATCACTGATCTCATCATAGAAAAGATCACTGAATGCAACCTATGGGCTCACTTTCAAAAAAACTCTACAACTCATATTCTCAGTATTATTTATTTACTTATTTATTATTATTAGCTTTTTATGTGTTTGCAGTTTGCACTCTCTTGCACATTGATTGCTTGTCAGTCTTTGCTTGTGTGTAGATTTTCATTGATTCAATTGCATTTCAATGTTCCACTGTGAATGCTTGCAAGAAAAATGAACCTTAGGGCTGTATGCGGTTACATATATGCACTTTGATAACAAATTGACTTTGAACTTTGAATTAAATGCTGGACTTGCAAGTGATATCCAGGTCTTGAATTTAAAAATAAATTATGCAGACTGGCTTGATAATCTGGAAACAAGAGAACAGCAAATTCAGTCTCAAAACACAAAGCACTGGAAGAACAGTGAGTTAAGAACAAGAGGTGATCTCATTGAAAAATACAAAATTCTTAAGAGGTCTGATTGAGTTAAGACAGAGCTGATCCACACTCTAGTTGGAGTGTCCTGAGCAAGTTATAGATTCAAAATCAGGAGCTGGCGATTTGATCATTCATGGAAATTCATCCATGATAATGAAATTATAAGGACAAGAAAAGAAGAGTAAAAATGCCTGTGTATGTTAGAAATATGAAATAAAACAGAAAATGCTGGAGCAACATATGCAAGTCACTGGAGGAGCTTAGCAAGTCAGGCAGCATCTATGTATCAACTGAACAGTTGACGTTTTGGGCCGAGATCTTTCATGGGGGCATCTGGAATCAATGAAGCCTCAGGGAGGAAGCTACCTTCCCTCCTCCATTTTATCATCAATACCACCTGTAAAGGCACTATCACAGATGCAGAAATCCAGACAGAGAATGCTGGAAACACTCAGCACATCAGCTGTACAACAGACAATAGCTAATATTTCAGTTTATGGGCCCTTTTTCTAAGGGATCTAACTGTTCTAATATGAAAATACCACATCTTTCATAGCCAGTATCTCCAATCATTCCATGGCTGAATATTTACTGAAGCTCTGTAAAGGGATAATGTTTGTCTGAGATCATTATAGTGAATAGTTTCAATTGTTGGCTCATTAACTCTATTATAGTAACAATCACATTTTGGTGTTAGTGAGGGCAGTCTTCTTTCTTCTGTCAAGGACATAGGAAGAATTCTGGACTGAAAATGGTAGAGAATCTATGTCCATACCAGAATAAGATTTGAACGAAGTATTCTGCTAGGCTTTATTTCATATAATTATACATAATTATTTTTCCTTAATCTTTTAAACAAGCTACATTTAAAAGGTGTTTTAACTGCAGGAAAAGACACTTTAACGCTCTTCATTAAGACAGAATGAAGTCATTAACAGAAATTCATGCTTGGAAAGACATGAGAATTATGAATACTCTTAAAGATGAATGAACAAGAAGGTGAAGAAAAGTCAGAGATTAGAGACTACACAACATAGAGTGAGAGGACAGCCTAATCTCTCCCCTCTTCTGACCTCTTGCCAGTTTCGTGTAGATCCAGAAGATCACTCTTTGGAAGGTCCCCATTCAGTGTATTTCTCTTCCCTGCAAAATGCAGAGTCCACTGGACCATCATTGAGTTTTATTCCCTCAATGTGTTGGCTCTTCCTCTGTGTTGGGGATCACATGGGGTGTTTACCAATGCTCTTACCCAAGCTGGCTCTCAAGACCACAGGATAATTTCATTTTAAGATCAGGCTGACGGTGAACAGAATGTTCAAACTGTGTTCCTTGGGCTACAGGGATATTCAGAAAAAAAGATTTACAGGAAAATGTTTGATCACACAGCTTTTAATCAATGAGACTCCAAGGCTTATTTCTTGAAAATGAAGATAGAAAACAAACAATAGGGAAAAACATGGAGCATCACAAAAGAAAATGTGAAGTATCTTGCCAGCATTAACAACATTAAAAGTGATAATTTTGACTGAAATATCTTACACTCTCAGCTACATATGGTAGGTAGATAGCATCAATTATTTTTAGAACAATTCAGCATATTGTCAAATAAAAAAGGTGGTTCCTGAAAAACACTTGAATGTAATTTGTTTAGTAAAATTCCATATCAATTTGTCACTAATTCTAAATACAAAGTAATTCTACCAAGGATTGACTGTGCATATTTCATCCATGATTGCTGTAATGTGCAGAAGGGCAGTTCCCATAAAAGACAACTGCTTTTAATATTTAATACTAGCTATAGCAATGTCTACTGTGTATGGCTTAACAAGAAGAATAGGAATGAATGTAACACGCTCAGAATGCTGGAGGACCTTAGCAGGCCAGGCTGCATCTATGGAAATGAGTAAACAGCCGATGTTTTGGGCCAAGACCATTCATTAGGTCCTGATGAAGGGTCTCTGTCTGAAACATCAACTGTACTCTTTTCCATAATGCTGGCTGGCCTGCTGAGTTCCTCCAGCACTCTGTGTGTACTGCTTGGATTTCCAGCATCTGCAGATTTTCTCTTGTTTATGAGAGGAATGAATGTGCAAGTTAGAAGTCAGTTTCCTGTTTGTTTTGGGTCCTCCCTAACCAATATTCAGGAGCCTGAACCGTCCTTCCAGGTGAGGCAGCACTTCACTTGTGAGTCTTTCTAGGAAATCTATTGTATCTGATGCTCCTGATGTGGCCTCCTGTACATTTTCCAATGTAAATTGGGGGACTATTTTGTCGAGCACCTTCGCTCTGTTTGTCACAAATTTCCTGATGGCCATCCATTTCTAGTTGACATCCCATCTCATTCCAACATGTTAGTCCATACCCTCCTCCACTGTCACAATGAGGACACACTCAGGTTGGAGGAGTAACACCTCATATTCTGTCTGAATGGCTTCCAACCTGATAGCGAGAACACTAATTTCTCTGGCTTCAAGTAATTTCTCCCTCCTCCCCCTTCTTTTCCATTTCCCATTCTGACACCCCTCTTAATCTTTCTTAGCCTTACTAGCCCATCACCTCTTTCTGGTGCCACCCCCTTTCCTTTCTCCCATGGTAAACTGTCCTCTCCGATCTGATTCCTCCTTCTTTACCTCTCAACGTTTTACATTTGATGTTGTGTCTGTACAACTGTGTATCAATTAAATAAAAGCACGCACGTGGAGGTGAAGGTTAACTGGTCTATTCGTATTGCAGAGAGAGAGGGAACAACAGATCAATTCACATCGGTAAGTTATCAGTCCATATATAGTGCTAAGGGAGTCATTGTGCTAAAGGAAATAGATCCTTACATTACACCTATCACCTCCCAGCTTCTCACTTCATCCCCCCAGCCCACCCACCTCTCATGCTCCTCCCCTGTCACTTGCCAGCTTGAACTATTTCCCCTCCCCCTACTTTCTTATTCTGTTTTTTTCCCCATGCCATTCCAACCCTGATGAAGGACCTCAGTCTGAAACATTGACGATTTATTCCTCCCCACAGATGTTGTCTGACTTTCAGTGTTTCTCCAGCACCTTGCGTGTGCTCCTCAAAATTTCCAGCAACTGCAGAATCTCTTGTGTTCCTTTTAGGTCCAATGCAGTTACTCCCAAGGACTCATTCAAAATCATATCCTAGTCTTATGACTTCTACTGTGGACACTATAAGTTTCTCTCCAAGCCATACATCATGAAAATGTATCACTGTTCCTTCATTCAGGAGTATAAAAACTCCCTATCCAACAAAACTGCAGGGTTCTTTCAAGCATAGGACTGCAGTGGTCCTGGCAGACAGATAACTTGCACTGTCCTAAGCAATCAGCAATGACCTTACCAGCAAAGCCATTGTCTCGTGAATAAATAAATAAGCACTAAGTAATGCTGGCCTTCTCTGCATATGCCAGAGAAGGAAGTTGTGATGAAGTAGCTGTCGGTTTCCTGGACTGGAACAGTAGATTGACTCCAACTTACATAGACAAGGTGATGCTACGTGTTAGAATTGCACAGCAAGGAAGCAGAAATCCAAGAATCTTTTCTATAATGAAGGCAGTTCACATTTGAAAAAAGCCTTCAGTGAACATAAAACCGTTACAAACAAAGGTGAATAGTGTATGTGAATGTCAGACTTGTACACATGCAGTGGAATTGGAGCGAGTGGAATTAACAAGACGCATTATAGCAATTTGTCTTGTTTCTTTGTGATTCATTATATTGTTAGAATTACTTGCAATAAAATAAGAGCCTCCACATATACGTTATAATATCTCATCAAGATGCCTGGTCTGCTGCTGTTCTCGTATTCCGTTGTAAACATGCTGAATTGATCACTGACCCCAGGCATTGATATTTCCTGCTGGATGGAGGGGGATAATGAGATAAGAGGCCAAGGCAGGAATGGTAAGGACTGAAGTGCTAGGGTATCCAAGACTAGAATCAAGACATGATTTCGAGACTTGAGACAAAAACAGGGTTCTTGACCAAATGCTAGATGAGAACCTGATGAGACTAGTTGAGAATAAAAATGAAAAATAAATCCTAAATGCAGTTGCAGACTCAACCAAAGTTGAGCTGCTGATTGAGCACTGAACCAGAGTTCAGCTGCCCTTGAATATCCAAATCATGGCTCCAAAAATTAGCCAACCGGGCCAGAATCTTTAAAGGAACTGTACCAGCTTTCCATACTCCTGAGAGTTGGAGGCTAGCCTGGTTGGGTGTGTACTGTAACAAGACCCTCTCCCCTACGGCTGACTCCTGACGGCCCTGTTGCTCGGGGAGATGTTGACAGTAATCATGGATCAGTGCCGGGTCCAGGGTGTCCCTTTCTGAAATCAGCACCATTCCACAAGTCCAAACCCTACCAAGTCAACAAGGAACTGCCAAACATCCCGACCAGTTTGTGAATCCAGAAGTTTCATTATGAGAAGACTTGTTCCCCATCAAAAAATCTGGGTGGTGTTCAGGTTGATGGAGTTGGGGCTAAAGGCCTGGTACTCACAAGTTTCAACTTAGATACATGGAAGGTGGGATGAATCTTAAGGGTCTTGGGGAGCTGTAAAGTGTCCTCTAAAGACCCAATAAACTTGAACACCAGTTTTCTTGACTCTATCCGGAGAGTCAAATCTTGAGTAGACAGCCGGACATTTTGCCTAGGCTGCAAAGATGGTCCCTGTCCTCTCTTACAGTTGGCTTTCAGTTCGGCCTTATGGGTAGAGACCAACAATTTCTCCCTCGCCCCAGTCTATTTCTCCTTGCATCGCCTGACGACCCCTTCGACAACAGGAACCACAACCTAGGCCTGCTGCTCAGGGAAAAGTGGTGGAGAATATCCAAATTGGTGTTCAAATGGGAACATCCCCTGCGCAGCATGCTGTAGTATGTTGTGGGCGATCTCTGCCCAGCTCAAATGATTGCATCACTCTGGTCTTTCTGACACCAGGCATTTTATCATTTGCTTCATATTCTGGTTCATTTGTTCTGTCTGGCCATTCGACTGCAAGTCAAACACTGAGGAAAGGCTCACTGTAGCCCTGATCAGCATACACAACATTTTCCAAAAACATGAAATGAACTGTGGAAAATGATTGGACATAGTGTTCACTGGAAATCCTTGGACCATGAAGACATAATGAAGGACAATCTCAGCTGTCTCTGCTGCCGACAACAGTTTGTCCAACTCTGTGAATGTACAGGCTTTTGAGAAGCAATCCACAATCACCATGATGACTGTCTTCCCCTTGGAAGGCAGGAGTCCCATGACAAAGTCCATGGAGATATGCACCCGTGGTCAGTCTGGAACAGGTAGAGGGTGAAAGAGCCCCTGAGGTTGAGATCAGAGCTCCTTGTTCCAGGCACACACCTCAATCATTACACATACCGTCAGACTCCATTAGCCATTCCAGGCCACCAGCATCTTTTCTTAATGAACCTGAACATTCTGGCGACCACCAGGTGTGCAGTCATTCTAGAGACGTGTTCCCATTGAAGAATTTTAGTCCTGACAGAACTTGGAACGAACGAATGACCTGGAGGACCATTCTTGGGAATCTCCCCTTGCCTCTGGGCCTTGTGTACAAACATGTCAATTCTCCAATGATTGGGCCAAATGGTGGTAGGCTGCTCCTCTCTCTTGGGTTCACTGAACTGATGAGACAAGGCATCCATTTTTTGATTCTTTGATCCCAGTCGAGAAGTCAGAACAAAATTGAACCGGTTAAGCAAAAGAGACCACCTAGCCTGACTGGAATTCAGTCATTTAGCCTGAGCAGGAGGCCAATTTTGGGGTTCCTGCTGCCAAAGGGCTCGTCAGGCGTTGCAAGAAGAAATGGACTGGGGTGAGGGAGAAATTATTGGCCTCTACCCATAAGGCCGAACTGAAGGCCATCCTTAAGAGAAGACAGGGAACAACTTTGCAGCCTAGGCAAAATGTCTGGCTGTCTATTCAAGATTTGACTCTCCAGATGGAGTCAAGCATCAGTCACTTGACTAGGTTTTTGTGGTCTATCCACATTATAAAAAGGTTCTTAGCATACTCAAGCCAGTGACGCCATTCCTCCAATGTCAATGAACACGAGCACTTCCCTATTTCCGATATTATAGTTCACCTCCACCAGGGATAGGCACCTGGAGAAGAATGCACATAAGTGCAGCTTATTGTCCAAGGGTGTCCATTGAGACAATACTCCACCCACTCCTACATCCATGATGAAGGGAAGCTCTGGGTTAGGCAAGACCAAAATGGGAGCTGTTGTGAACCGCTGTTTGAGTTTTGCAAAAGGACCCATGGTTCTCTTAGTTAATACTGTGAATGGTGCCACCACTGAGCAGAAGTTCATGATGAACTTTCTGTATAAATTGGCAAATCCCAGAAATCAGTAAACTTGTTTCACACTGGATGGTTGTGGCAAACCTCTGACAGCTTGTGTCTTAGTAGCGTCCATCTTGAGATTGCCATTAGAGGTGATAAAACCCAAAAATGAAACTGTGGTCACATAAAATCCAAATTTTTCAAGCTTGACATAAAGTCCATGATCTAGAAACCTCTTTAAGATATGTCTGACGTGAGTGGCATGCTCCTCGATGGACTTTGAGAAAATTAGGACATTGTTCAAGTTGGCAAAGGCATACTTATAGAGAGCATCCTGGAACACATCATTTATGAAGGTCTGGAAAACTGCTGACACATTAGCAAGGCCAAAGGGCATGAACAAGTACTCATAGTGCCCCGTCAATGTGTTGAATACAGACTTACATTCATCACCCTCCTTTATGCGGACCAGATTGTATGCACTCTGCAAGCCTAGCCTTGAAAATGCTCTTCTCCCTTGGAGTATCTCAAAAGGAGTGTTTATGAGAGGAAGTGGGGTAATTATTCTTGGCCATTATGCAATTCAGTCCACTATAATCAATTCACAGCTGCAGGTTTCCATCCTTCTGTACGAAGAAGAAGCCTGCACCAGCTGGTGAGGCGGAGGGCCGAATTAATCCCATAGCATGTGCCTCTTCTATGTACTCCTCCTTAGTGCGTCTCTCTGGGCCAGAGAGCTCTTACAATGGACCCCGTGGAGGAAAAGTATCAGGCAGTAGGTCCATAGTACATTCGTAGTGTTGGTGAAATGGAAGAGTCGAGGCCTTTCCCTTGCTGAAGACTTACTTCCAACTCCTTGCAGACATAAGGAATCTCGACTTACTCGTGTGTTGCCACTACCCCAAACATCCCTCCAAGAACTACTCCTGAGTCTCCTTAGGTACCAGGGACAACTCAGCAGACCTTAGAGTCTCCTCCATAGGTTCATCAGAGTCACTTGTCAAAACATAGTCTAAATTAGAGTCTTTATCTGACTCTAGAGACCAAACTTTTATCCATATCCTCAGACAACAGCAAAAAGATGCTACGAATAGTCTTTGTCCTCCTTAGAATAGCCACCGAGGATTTACTTTTAGGAGCCTTTCTCTAAGATGGGACCTGGCGACTGATTCCCTCAGGCTTGGCTGCTAGAGCTTCAAAATTCTTGGGCACCTCCTTGGCAAGCTTCTTGGTTCGTTCCTGAACTAGAGATCCTTTCTCTCCAGTTCCAGTGCATCTCTGACAAATCAGGATGGGACTCACATATTCTGATTGACTGGAGCCAGCTTACCACTCTTGGAGGCATGACTAGGTCTCCTGAAGGATTCGGTTTACCCCAAACAAATATCTGCCTCCTTATTGGCTACCGGCCTCAGGAGAGTCTGGGATTGGAACACCAAACCGAATACACTCCTTCTTTCAAAGATTCTCCCTTCCTCCCAGTACACAGAAGGGTTATGCTTGGACAGCCAAGGGTGCCCGAGGATCAGGGACACATGAGGAGAATCTGTGATATGAAAATTAATGTCCCCCGCACGTTCCTCTATCCTCATTTGCAAAACTGATGTCTGCTGTAGTACCTGCTCAAACCAAAGAGGACGTCTATCCAGGGCAGTTGTGGTTATGTGTTGCCCTTAATCCTGCAGAGGAATGTTTAGCTGATTGGCACTCTCCAAGTCTAGGAAATTACCAGTTGCCCCAGAGTCATTTACCTTTTTCCAGATCTCCGACTTCATGATGACACCAGAATCTGTAGGGTTGGGAGTAATGGCTGCTACCGTCACAGTCCTTGAGACACTGGACAGTCTTAGCAGTTTCCCAATGCCTGCAGCTTTAGACATTCATCCCTCAAGTGACCTGCTTCCCCACAGTAGTAGCAGCAACCTCGTCTCTGACACCAGGACCTCTCATCGGCGGAGAGTCTTGTACAGCTGAATTGCATAAGCTCGACAAGTTCTGGCGCAGGAGATGGGCTGGTCATTGTCTGATGTCGGGGAAAGGAACCGTGACGTGATGAGGCTAGGCTTGGGCTAGCCTTCTTTGCCCTCTTTGTATTGTCCCACTTTCACTCCGCCAAGTTATTATCGAGGTAGATGAACTGATCAGTTAGAGTCTCTAAGTCCTCTGACAGTTCTTCCAAAGCAAGTGCATTCTTTACTTCACCTTGGAGTCTGTGGTGGTACAGAGGGCCAAGGCCTCACCATTCTAGCCACACTCCTCGAACAAAGTGCAAAACTCAGTCAGCAGCAGGCCGATTACCCTAATCCCTGAAGCATCTTCATCACATGGTCCGAGAATCTGTTAGCTCCAGCAGGAGGACGGAACACCCTCGTCATGTTGTTCATGAATTCTTCTGAATCAGAGCAAATCTCTGACTGCCGCTCCCAATGCATGATGGCCCAAGCCAGAGCTCTCCTGGTCAGGAGAGGAATCACAAGATCCACCTTTCCATCGTGCGTAGGAAACCAGGATGGCTGGAGTTTGAAAACTAACAAGCACGGTGTAAAGAAGCTGTGGCGAGGAGCCAGGTTATGGATGAACCTCTCCGGGGCCAGAAGATAGACTAACTCTGCTGTGTGACCAGTGGCCTCACCTGAGCAGTTCTGGCTTCCTCCTAGTGACAGGTGGCTTCCTGGTGACCTGGAGGTTGTGCATCTCCAGGACTATCTTGAGCTCTTTTTCGCTATGGCTGGCCACAGCTGACAAGAGACTCCGGTACCCCGCTGGGTCCTGGTTGGCTCAATCATACTGTGATAAGAGGCCTAGGCGAGGATGGTAAGGACCCGAATGTAGGAGTATCCATGACTAGAATCAGGACATGTTTTTGAGACTGAGACAAGAACACAGTTCTTGACTAGATGCTAGAAATGAACTTGACGAGACTAGACAAGAGTCCAAAAGAGACAGAAATCCTAAACGGAATCGCAAACTGAACCAAAGTCGAGATGCCAATTGAGAACTGAACCTGAGTTTATGTGCTCTTTGAACATCCAAACCTGGTGTCAAAACTTGGCCGCCGCCAATTAGCAGCATTGACCAGAATCTTTACAGGGACTGCCAGCTATCCATACTCCAGAGAATCGGAGCATTTAAATCCCGGAGACTGGTGCGGTCACATGTGTACAATAACAGATAATGCTTGTTAGCTGTAGTTCTGAATTCCTATCCTCAAAAACCATCTTAAGCTGGTTCTAGTCCAAGTTTGGTTTTGTCATTCAACCATACACATGTATTCAGCTAAACGAAACAAGGTGGAGACTAGATGCATATATCTAGTATCTGTCACGTGTCTTTTACTCTTTATATACTTGAAAAAGCTTTTAGTATCCTCTTTGATATTATTTGCTAGCTCCCTTTCATAGTCATAGTCATAGTCATACTTTATTGATCCCAGGGGAAATTGGTTTCTGTTACAGTTGCACCATAAATAATAAATAGTAATAGAACCATAAATAGTTAATTAGTAATATGTAAATTATGTCAGTAAAATTATGAAATAAATCCAGGACCAGCCTATTGGCTCAGGGTGTCTGACCCTCCAAGGGAGGAGTTGTAAAGTTTGATGGCCACAGGCAGGAATGACTTCCTATAACGCTCTGTGTTGCATCTCGGTGGAATGAGTCTCTGGCTGAATGTACTCCTGTGCCCACCCAGTACATTATGTAGTGGACAGGAGACATTGACCAAGATGGCATGCAACTTAGACAGCATCCTCCTTTCAGACACCACCGTGAGAGAGTCCAGTTCCATCCCCACAACATCACTGGCCTTACGAATGAGTTTGTTGATTCTGTTGGTGTCTGCTACCCTCAGCCTGCTGCCCCAGCACACAACAGCAAACATGATAGCACTGACCACCACAGACTCGTAGAACATCCTCAGCATCGTCCGGCAGATGTTAAAGGACCTCAGTCTCCTCAGGAAATAGAGACGGCTCTGACCCTTCTTGTAGACAGCCTCAGTGTTCTTTGACCAGTCCAGTTTATTGTCAATTCGTATCCCCAGGTATTTGTAATCCTCCACCATGTCCACACTGACCCCCTGGATGGAAACAGGGGTCACCGGTACCTTCGCTCTCCTCAGGTCTACCACCAGCTTCTTAGTCTTTTTCACATTAAGCTGCAGATAATTCTGCTCACACCATGTGACAAAGTTTCCTACCGTAGCCCTGTACTCAGCCTCATCTCCCTTGCTGATGCATCCAACTATGGCAGAGTCATCCGAAAACTTCTGAAGATGACAAGACTCTGTGCAGTAGTTGAAGTCCGAGGTGTAAATGGTGAAGAGAAAGGGAGACAAGACAGTCCCCTGTGGAGCCCCAGTGCTGCTGATCACTCTGTTGGACACACAAGGATGAGTTATACCTGAACGTTAGGGGGTCCAATATCATGCCCAGCCGGTTTGGCTTTAAGTTAATTAGTCTGGGGGATGAGCTAAAGAGTTACGGGGACCGAAAATCAAAAAAAAAGTGGTGAATGCAGGACTGAAGGCGTTATATTTGAATGCACACATTATAAGGTAGATAATATTATGGTTCATTCATAGATTGGCAGGTACACCCTATCCTCATTATATGCGAGGGATATGTTCCTCGAAGTTGATGCATAATATGAAATCGCATAATGTACATAATTATTTAAATGGAGAAAATAGGGATGCGTTCCAGAGGGCTTCCTAAATATGTTTTATCTGTAATTTATTCACATTTTTATACCAATACGACACAAAAACATTACTACAAGACAACATTTGTATTATATTTAATCAATTTAAGGTAGTATTCAATGTAACAAATCACAGAAAGTTAACATCCTCTGGTGTACAGTACTCACCAACAGTGGCAGGTGTGTTCGCTCTGGGAGATGAGTGGTTGTTGTGGTGTGGGGCACCTTTACATAGATAAGGTGGATGGTTGTCGTCAGGATAATATCAAGCACAGCAAGGGGTGAATGAAGACTCACAGAACTCTTAGAACTGCCGGCAGCAGAAGATTACAGTGATTTGCATGAAATGGTGAGGGTTGTTTGCTTGGCAGCATTTTGTTTCTCAGCGTAAATTTGCTTGTAGGGAAGAAGGGTTGACAGCAGGGAATGACTGAAATGCTGACTCCGTTCTAAACTTTGGTCCATGTCCATCACCATTAGTGCTTTAAGTGTTCCGACTTCCACCATTACCTCACCATTGGTAAGCTCCCGGGATTTTCAAAATTGTCTGTTGCTTGCAGCATCTGAGAGATAGTTTGCCGTAAAAAAATATGTACGCCATGAATGTGGATCACACCGGTCGAGTGGTTGAATCAGCGATGTTGTGTTAGGCGGCGGGAAACGCGCTATGTTAGGATGAATGCTGTCTAAATGTTTAGGATGGGCTGGCGCATTGTTAAGCAACAAAAGAACTTTAAAGGCAAGATTCTGTTCCCGGCAGTAGCGTCCCAGAGCTGTGTTACCTTCCGGGGATGCCGCGCTGCTTTTTAGTTTTCAACTTTTATTCCAAGTGTTAAAGCAGTTCTCTGCTGCTCAGCTGACGGCCCAAGACATGACATCGGACACTTAGGAGGCATAATTAAATATTTCAAGCACAAAATCACTGCACCATAGGTAAAACCAACAAAAGTTTAAGATCGCGCATCCACACTTTGCCAAAACCAATGGGAGAGTGGCAGGAGTGACATTGTGAGGCGTGCACAGCTGACTTGTATTGGTGGGAAAGCAGTGCTTCTCATCCCAACAGGGAGACTGTGAAGCGTGCGCACGTGACTAATATTGGCGGGAAGGCAGTGCTCCTCGCATAACTGTGAATCTGCATAGTCTGAAGAAGCCTCTAACGAGGATAGGGTGTAATATTTTGAGGACGTCGCTGAAAGATCATAATGGGAGCTTAACATCCAAGGATACACATTGTATCAAAAGGATAAGCAGGTAGGTAGAGGGGGTGCAAAGGCTCTGTTGGTAAAAATGAACTCAAAACCTTGGAAGGAGGTGACAGAGGATTAGAAGTTGTAGAATGAAACTTATAAAGTTTCCTTATGCGTGAAGTTAAGGAGCTGCAGGGATGAAAAAAATACCCTGAAGGGAGTTATATAAGAGCCCTCCAAAAAGTAGCACAGGATGTGCTCTACAAATTATAATGTGGGATAGAAAAAGCATTTAAAAAGGACATTGTTACAACAGTCATGAGGGATGAGGGAATTCAATACACTGGTAGATTGGGAAAATCGGGTTGGTGATGGATCCTAAGAGAGGGATTTTGTAGAATGCCTTTGAGATGGCTTTTTGAAGCAGCTTGTGCTTGAACCCACTAGAGAAAGGCAATTCTGGATTGGGTGCTGTGTAATGAGCAAGGTTTGATTAGGAAGCTTAAGGTAAAGGAACACTTTGGAGACTGATCATAAAATGATAGAATTCCCCCTGCAGTTTGAGAAGCAGAAGCCAAAATCGGATGTATTAGTATTACTGTGGAGTAAAGGGAATTACAGAATAATGAGAAAGGAGCTGGCCAAAGTTGATTGGAAGGAGATTCTAGCAGGGATGATGGCAGAACACCGATGGTTGGAGTTCTTAGGAGCAATTTGGAAAGGGACCATTCTGGTTGGCTGCCAGTGACAAGTAGTATTCTGTAGTGGTCGGTATTGGTACCACTACTCTTCTTCACATTATATCTCAAAGATTTGGAGGATGGAATTGATGGCTTTGTGGCCAAGTTTGTAGTTCGAAGATAGTTGGAATGACAGGTAGTATTGAGGAAGCAGGGAGTCTGCAGAAGGACTTGGACAGTTTGAGGGAATGGATAAAGAAGAGGCAGATGGAATATAATGTCTATGATCTATTTCAGGGGTCCCCAACCTTTTGCGCACCACGGACTGGTTTAATATTGACGATATTCTTGTGGACCGGCCGACCGGGGGAGGGGGGTGGTGGTTGGTGTTCAAGTTCAATAGTGCAAGACAGGGAATGAGGAAACGTGCAGCTGACTCACATCATTTCATATCGCCAAATCATATCGTTGCTGCGCAGCCCGGTAGCACATGTTCACGGCCCGGTGGCTGGGGACCACTGGTCTATTTTCTAAACAGAGAGAAAATTCAAAAATCAGAACAGCCAATGGACTTTGGAATCCTTGTGCAGGATTCCCTAAAGGTTAGTTTGAAGCTTGAGTCAGTGGTAAGGAAAGCAAGGGCAATGTTAACATTTATTTCAAGAAGATTAGAATATAAGAGGAAGAATGTAATGTGAGACTTTATAAGGCATAGTTCAGACAACACATGGCATATAGTGAACAGTTTTGGGCCCCTTATTGAAGGAAAGATCTGCTGGCATATCAGTAGTGGCTGTCAGCAGCTACTCTGTGGGCAGTGTCTCCTTTGTCTATACTGAAGCCTCATCCTTAATAATTGGCACCAACATCTTCCTCCCTTTTCAGGGTATTGCCTCCAACAATGGCCTGACTGGCCACAGCTATAACATATAATCTTTCTTTTTTTTTTTAATTTTATTTTTATTTGGATAAGGAATTCACAATTATCATGTACTTTTTTCACACATATAACCTTTTCCATTTTTTTATATGTATAAAACTACAATTATTTATACATTCTTAAGTACACATTGAGATGATATAAAAGGAAAATAAACATTTAAATAGATAATTATGTACTGTGGTAAATCTAACCTATTAGGCTAAGTAATGAAATTAGTTGTTAAGAAAAATGTTAATAATAGTTTCCATACAACCCTTCTGGACCATTTCCACTGGTCCAAAATGTTGCATACAAGCCTATATACCAACCATTGTAGGTGTTTATATCCCAATTTGTTCGTGCTTGTTCCTGCCCGCAGACATAATTATCCAATCCCTATGTACTTATTTACTTAATTTTTTCATTTTTTTTATCCCTTTCCCAAATCTTTCCCTTTACTTGTGTTAATTCTCTATTTTCCAAAAAAAAACAAACATTTAGACTAGGGGTGCTTACGTTAGCAATATTACTGTGTTGATGAGAAGAGCAATATAAATCTTTAGGAGAGTCATCTAAAGTCTGCTCGCATTGGGGTTATATATTCAATCCATTTATTCCAGATTTGATAAAATGTTTCTTTTTGAGTTCTCAGGGAGTAAGTCAACTTTTCCATTTTAAATATTTCCAAGATAATTTCGTACCAATCTTCTAATGTAGGTGGTATTGGATTTAGCCATTTTCTAGTGATTGATTTCTTACTTGCCGCTAAGAGGGCCTGCAGCAACTTTATATCTTCCTTCTGTTCAAGGAACAATACATGCCCCAAATAGAGTGTCTCAAAGTTCAGAGGTATCTGGGACCTAAGTACCTTAACTAATGTTCTATGAATACCTTCCCAAAATAGACTTAATTTAGGGCAATCCCAGAAAATATGAAAATGATTTGCCTCCTTGGAGCCGCACCTTCTCCAACACATCACATCTGTATCTTTATATATTTCCTGATATGGGGTCTTGAAGTATCTTATAATGTTTTTCCAACAATGTTCTCTCCAAGTCAAAGAATTAGTCAAGGACCATTGAAAGCTGCAGATTTTCCCCCAAGCCTCCTCTGAAAGTACCAACCCCGCTTCTTTCTCCCACTTCTCTTTAATATACAGTGTATTTACATTTTTAGCATGGGAGAGTGCATTATATAGGTGAGAAACTGATTTACTAGGTATTGAACTGCAAGCCGAATTCAGAATCTTGAAAAATTCTAATTCTACTGTTGATAGGTCTGTATATCTACAACTCTGGTTAACATAGTTTCGTATTTGAAGGTACCTAAAAAAGTCATTATGTTCGAGGCCATGTTTGTCCTGCAGGATTTGGAAACTTTGTAATACTCTTTTATCAATAAATGAGAGGTAGGTTGTAAGACCTTTCTTTATCCATAGCTCAAATCTTTTATCTCCTCTGTTGGGAAGGAATTCGGTATCATATGCACACCATCTAAAGAGTTTTAACATGTTATTAATTCCACATGAATTAACCACCTTCTGCCATACTTTTAATGTAAGATTTATCCAAGCATTATTAAATTTTTCCAACTGGGCCATCAATCCTTTGTCAGCTATTGAGGCCTGAAGAGGAAAACTGTCAACTAATCCAAATTCTATTTCCTTCCATCTAGCCTTATAGTCCCTATTACACCAATATAACAGAGGGGTTATCTGTGAGGCATAAAAATAATTTCTCAGGCAAGGAAGAACCATACCTCCTCCTTCCTTCCCTAACTGTAAGGTGTTATATCGAATTCTAGGTTTCCTTCCTTGCCAAATGAAGCGGGAAATCCATTTGTCCCATTCCCTGAATTGATTATCATCCACCTCCACTGGTAAAGTACGGAAAAGATATAATAACCGAGGAAGAATATTCATCTTTATAGTATTTATCCTTGAATTTAAACTTAAAAAGGGGATAAGATTCCATCTATGCATATCTGCTTTTATCTCTGAGATTAATGGCCCATAATTTACCTGTGACAGTGTTGAAAGATCCTTCGGCAGGGTTATTCCTAAATATTTTAATGATTTAGCTTCCCACTTAAGATCGTATGTATCCTGCAATTTTTTTGGATGGTGTATAATTTAGGGACATAACCTGCGTTTTCTTTACATTTATTTTATAACCTGATATTTTCCCAAAGTCATCCAACAGTGTAAACAATTCTATAAATGATTTTTCTGGTTCACTCAGATAGACCAAAACATCATCTGCGAATAACGCCACTTTCTGTTCAATCCCTGCCACCTTGATACCTTTTACGATTTCGCTCTGTCTTATTAGTTGGGCAAGTGGTTCAATATATAGCGCAAAAAGGAGAGGAGAAATTGGGCATCCTTGTCTAGTGCCTCTCTCTAAAATGAAGGAGTCAGAGAGGTCCCCATTTATCTTAATTCGGGCTGTAGGGCTGTCATATAGAGTCTGAATTACTTTAATAAACCTTTCTTGAAAGCCGAATCTTCCTAACACTCTGTATAGGAATGCCCAACTAACCGAATCAAAAGCTTTCTCAGCGTCCAATCCTACTACCATTGTCTCTGTCTCGTTCTTATTAACCTGTTCTACTATGTGCAGAGTTCTCCTTATGTTGTCCTGTGTTTGTCTTTGTTGAATAAATCCAGTCTGGTCTAAATGGATTAGGCCAGGTAAAAGCTTTTCCAATCTGCGCGCTAATATAGATGTAAATAGTTTGTAATCTAAATGAAGAACACTAATTGGCCGATAATTGCCACATTCTAGTTTATCTTTACCCTCTTTAGGAATAACTGAAATAATCACTTCTCTCCAGGAAGGTGGAGTTTCTCCTCTCTGCAAGATCCAATTAAAGGTGTTAAGTAGTAATGGGGCTAATTGTGTCTTCAGGGACTTGTACCACTCTGAGGTAAACCCATCAGAACCCGGGGACTTTCCAGCCTTTAACCTAGAGATGGCCACGTTCAGTTCTTTGACAGTTACTGGTTTTAATAAACTTTCATTTTGTAAATCTGTAAGTTTAGGTAGGGCTAAAAAATTCAATTCACTGTCTATATAGGGCTCATTGGGGGGGCCCGGGGTTGGGAGTACAGCTCTCGATAATATGTTTCAAAACTCTCTTGAATTTTCCCTATTGTACTCTCCACAAGCTTTGTCTTTGGATTCTTTATTTTATGAATTGTATTGTCTGCTTGTTGTTTTCGTAATTTATATGCTAATAATCTAGCTGATTTACCTCCTACTTCATAATTCTTTTGTCTCAGGTAAAGAAAATTTCTTTGAGTTTCCAACGTATAAATATCATCAATTTCACTTTGCAATTTCCTAATTTCCTGTTTTCGATTTGAATTACTTTTGTTGCTATCTACAACTTGAAGTTGTTTTAATTTTCCTTGAAGGTCTGCTAATTTTTGTGCATTGATTTTTTTCATGTGAGTAGTAATGGAAATAATTTTCCCTCTCAGTACAGCTTTCAATGTATCCCATAAAATCACTGGTGATGTTTCTCCTGTATCATTAAGGTCTAGATATTCTTTGATTTCTCCCCTTAATCTCTCCATTACTTTCGGGTTATTGAGTATATGTGAGTTTAGCCTCCATAGTGTTTTCCTCATTTTCCTTTCCAGGATTAGAGACATAGAGACTGGGCTATGATCCGACAGATCAATTGTTGCAATATTACAGTTTTTTATCCTGAGTCTATCTGTATTAAAGATAAAGAAATAGTCTATCCTTGAATAGGCTGAATGAGGGAAAGAGTAATATGTATAATCTTTACTAGTAGGGTGTAATTCCCTCCAGACATCTATAATTCCCAACTCCTCCATCAATGAATTCACTTTCCGAGTCAGAGGTTTATTCTGAGTAACTATTCTTGAAGAATCTAATATAGGATTTAATCTAATATTAAAATCCCCTCCACAAATTACTACCCCTCGAGAACTGACCATTAGGTCAAAAATGTGTCTATAAAATGACCATTCACTATCTGGAGGAGCATAAACATTCAGCAATGTTATTTCTGTACCTTCTATTCTTCCTGTGATTTTTACAAACCGTCCTTCTTTGTCTCTAGTCTCTGAAATATGTTCATAATTAAGAGTACTTGATATTAAAGTAGCTACCCCTCTTTTGTGACTCAATTTATATGATGAATAAAATACATGCTTAAAGCCCATTCTTTTTAATTTTCCATGTTCAGATTGGCTCATATGTGTTTCCTGGAGGAAAGCTATTTGTGCCCTCTCTTTTTTCGATTCAGACATAATCTTATTTCTTTTAATTGGATTCAAAACCCCATTAACATTATAGGAAATTATTTTTACCAATTCAGTTTGCATTTTTCTCTAGTAGAAAAAAAGCACTCTCCTTTTCTAACCAAACAGTAAGCAATCCCTTCTCAACAGTAAACCAAGACATATAACCACACCCTAGACATTTCTGAACGTATAACATTTGAAAATTTTTCCCGACTTCCCACAGTGAGGCCTGAGCACCGACCCGCCTCAGTTCAGAGGGATAACCTCTAGCTTCACCCTGTGTTAGAGGGCCCTCAGCAGTTTGAATAATCATAGAGAATTTTCTCCTACTTATGTCTCGACCATATTGCTATCATTCAAGTTATTCCGCCTAGTTTATTTTCAGTTACCAGTTTTCATTTTACTTTTAAGTCCGATTTACTCTTTTCAGTCATTTCTCTTAATTAATCTGTATTCTCTGTACATTCGCGTCTGAATATTTGCAGCTTTTCCTTGTAGTTTGACACTCTGGTTCGAGTGGAGTGTCCTCGCCCCACTAACTGCCACGACTTCTGCCGAATCCTCTCCAGTAGCGACTCCGGTTGGGGGATAACTTTAATAGGTAGTCCCCGGTCCACCAGGTCCAACGTTGCCTCCTCCACCGTAGCGTAAGTTTTTGTCCCTTCGTCGTAAAAGACTCTCAGCCGAGCTGGATACAGGGTCTGGAATCTGATGTTGTTTTCCTTCAGGACTCTCCGTGTTTCCGTATATTCCTTCCGTCTGGCAAGAATCCCCGGTGCGTAGTCGTGGTCTAAACTGATTTTGCAGTTGTTCCACATGAAACCTTTATTTTGCCATGCTCTTTTAAGCACCCCTTCCTTCATTCTGTAACTGAGAAATCTGATCAGAATCGATCTGGGCTGGGCGCCTGCCGGAGGCTGTGGTGCCAACGCGCGGTGAGCCCTTTCTATCTGTAGGTCTTTTGCGGCCGGTATATCAAGGTTCTCTCTAAGCAGCTTCTCCACGAAGGGAATCATCAATCCGGGTTTACCTTCGGTTCCTTCAGGAACTCCGTAGATCCTCGCATTTTCCCTTCTCGAGCGGCCTTCTTGATCTATTAGTTTCCACTGGAGCTGGTCTTGTAGCTTCAACATTTCTGCTATCACTTCCTCGGCGTTTTGTAGCTTCTCTTCAATTCCAACAATCCTCGCTTCGGCTTCATCTATCCGCGAGTTAGTTTTTACTATTTCTCCTTTAATATCTTCCAGCTGTTTGCTGTTATCTTGTCGGAACTCGCGAATCTCTCCGAGAATCAAAGACAGAGTCACCGATTCCCCCTCATTATCTCCGTCCTGGCTTGCCGTGGGGGAGCTAGGCCCGTCGCCTTGCTGCATCTCTTTATGTTTATCAGCCTTCGAAGTGGACTTTTTATTCTTGTTCTTAGACATCATCCTTGCCCCTTTTATTAATATAGTTATGCAATATTAAGTATTTGTCTAAATTCGATTTTGGGGCAGTTTACCTTCTTTTTTGTCGAGAGACCTTTTCCTTACGCCGCCATTCCCTTGATGATTATAATCTCCTTTCTACGTCTATTGATAGGTATTCAGGTTGCTGGCACACAAGACAAGTCCTCAGTACCTTTGCAGCAGCTACATTCACTGCAGCTGCTTTACAACCTCGCTTTCCCCTCCTCTGCTTTATCTCACCAACCCATGATATGCAGGGTAAGTCAGTCCCACTGCTACCCCCAAATCTAAAACTTCCTGGTGAGCAGGCTGTCCTTCAACACATTCAGGAAGACTGGATCATCCCTCCCTGGACTGTCCAAACCTGAGTATTGCTGATATGCTCGAAATATTCATGGCAGATTCATCAGCTCTCTAAACCACTGACTCTGTGCCGCTGAACCAGTCATTCCCCAGTTACTCTCATCTTCCCCCAGTCACTGCCTCACTTCCCCCTAGCAGAAGCAATATCTCTCCTCATAGATGCCCATGTTAGATCCCACAGCCCCCGGTCCTGATATTGTCCCACATATTCCTCGGGTTTTTTGCTTTTAGCAACACGTTTATATCTTTTGGGTGCATCTGGTGAATTTCAATAATTTCTTTGAGCTTGCACCAAAGTTCTGAATTCCCACAAGCAGCTTTAAGTGAGGGCAGGTTAGACAAAATGCTGTTTCTTTTCTGGGAGTGAATGGTGAGAATCAGGGTCAAGGGCTGAATGGGATCATCAAGATTCTCAACCTAACGTTATCTGACCATAATAAGTGCAATCCCAACAGATATACCTGGGTATAACATCTTCCTCAAATATTTACACAATTGTTCTTATATTAAGCAAAATACAAGGGATGGATAAAAGTTAAACATTATGTACTTAAAACCAGAGTATGTACTCCGCAATCTTCCACTTCTGGGCCCTGAACTCATTATTTCTGTTTGCACTCCCTTTCATTTAAAACCATTTCAGAGGTTTCAAACTTATTCTTAAAACACATAACACACTCACAAATGTATCCCAAATAAGTATACTCTCATGTCCCAAATGGTCAGTATCCACCTTTCACAACTGGTACTGCTATCTCACCAAAATACTCAAGAACGTCTGGCATCTTACACAAGCACGCACAATCACAGAAATCCCACCTCTCCCAGGAGTTCGGGGAGTCACCGGCATATTGATAGTAGCTCCCTGATGCCCACAAATTATATACAGTATCCCAGAAATCGATTTTTTTGAGAGCAAGCGAGAGGGAGGGAGAGAGACAGAGAGCGAGTGACAGATGTAGCGAGAGAGTGACAGAGAAAGCATCCTGATTGGTCTCTCTTTGTGCTAAGTAGACCTGTTAGTTTTCTCTGTGGGCGGGCTTTACAGTTGACCTCTCTCTCTCGCTTTCACTGTCCATCAGTTCAGTTTAGTGTCATGCAGCGCCATGGCAGAGTGTTCCAAAAAAAGAAAATATAAAACGTACTTCACCTCAGACTTAACTAAAGTGTACCCCTGCCTAATAGGGGTCAATAATAATGACAGTGTTGCTCGCTGCAGTGTTTGCTACAGTGACTCTTCTATTGCCCATGGTGGGTTAAATGACTATAAAAGACATGTTGAGGTGAGTCCTGGATTATGTCTCAACTAATGAAGGACTGGTGCCAAACTACAAAAGTTTGCCAGTTGATGAGTTCTAGGGGAAGCTGTCCAAAGTAAAATCTGTGAGCATAGGGCAGTTGAGATTCAAAGAGCTTGCCAGCTGATGAAGCTGCTTTTGGTGCTGCCAAATTCTAATTGTGATGTAGAAAGGGCAGTCATCAAGGTGTGTTACATTAAGACAGAATTCAGAAGTCAGCTGTCTCACAAAACACTTGTGAATCTGACGTCTTGCAAGATTAACAAATTCATTGACACAGACTGCTATGAGTTTGAGACTTCTGGTTGAGACCACTCTGAAATGAGTTTTTGCAGGGTGGGATGTCTGCAATCACACATACACCTTGCTTTTATATCTACCAGTTCACTTCTTTGCTGTGTTCTTTGATACTTTGTAATCTTGTGATCATTGACCTGAACAGATAGATCTAAACATGGGTGCTATTCTTAAAAATACTCAGCCCCTTAGTCTGCTTAAGTCACTAGCCACAGAGTGGGTCTCAAACCTATCCTGGACAAGCCCCAAACATTGTGATTGTGATTAACGTTACTGGAGAGACACTAAAGCTGACGATATAGAAGTATTTCTCCACCGCAACAAGGAGGCATCATTCTGTGAAACACTCTTGGCAGAGGCTTACAAACCCAAAACTACATCACATTTTAATACCCTTATGATCAAATATAACAGCAGGTGATTTAATAGTGTCATGTACCCCGTGACGGGTTAAAGAACCAGCAGAAATGGAAAACACTTTGGAGTCTGGTATTGCTGTTAACTAATGGTATTAGTAACTATGTAATACAGTAATATAAAAATCAGATAAATCAAACTGGTTAGCAATGGGTATATATGTGTGTGTGTGTGTGTGTGTGTGTGTGTGTAAATAGAAATACCAAGCTTCTTCAACCCTAGGGGTAAATGGATACAGTTTTACAGTGATGAGTAAAGTTCAGTTCATTTCGTGATATTGAGTTGAGTAGTGATGGAGAGAGAGAGAGAGAGGTGTTTAGTTCTTCAGGTGAGTTGATGCCGTCGATCTTTCCGTTGTCCTCCGAAACTTCCAAGTTAGCCAAACTTGACCAACTTAAGAGCACTGTCTTCAAGTGATAGTCTACCAACCCAGGCGAAGGTTAAACACACTAGTAGACTCCACAAGGTTGCTCTTTCACACACTAATAATCGCAGATCGATACCTCGTAATCGATCCACAGTCCCACACTTGTGGGCACCTCAACAGGATAGTGGCAACTTCACCACACCATAGTGTGTCTGTGTGTCCTGTGACACAAGCAATTACGCTGATTTAAATACTGTTGCGCTGAACACCAGCTGTCCATCAAGTAACTCCTCCCATCTCTCTCTGTAGGAACTTGGAAGCTGCCGGTGTCCTTGCAAAAGTGTAAACACGCTGCAGAGAAACCATAACACCAACATAAAGCAGCCTTCGCCTCTCTCTCTCTGAATAACAAGGTGCTTGTGTTGAACAACTCACTCTCTCTCTCTTTTTAAAAACACAGTTCATTGGGATAATTCAGGACCCCATCACAATAGAAATTAAATAGTTACAATGGCATCATTCATTTCAATATTTTGTACTAAGACTCCTTCCCTTGAATTACAATCCTACAATGGGAGACAACTCTGAATATTCAAGTAGCTTTGCTAATTACAAGCTTTGCTGAATTTATTTACGAATTTGCATATTACTTAAATCAATAGGTGCCTGGATTACTACAGGGCGATTAACATAACTCAATTGTCTTGGCTAAATCATATGCAAATATCTCATGGTCACCATTTTGCAAACCATCTCTTACTCTGCGGTTCAGTTTGACTTCAATTTACTGCTTGCAATTTACAATCCACATAAGGAACTGAAGACTGGTTCATCTTTGAATTAATATCTGCTATATTCACAAAACTCCAGAATACCTCCCGAGAGGCACTATTATAATAAAACGAATAGTAGTACAAATATGTGAACAGGCAGCAATAAAAGTGACCAAAGAGGGTGAGAGGGAGTTGGGGAGTGAGGGGGTGGGGGGAGCAGGGCATACATTTGTGATGGGTGGCAGCTGGGGGTAAAGAGGTTTTCCTGGGGGAAGAAGCTGTTATCAAGCCAGACAATTCTGATTCTTATGCTGTGGTACCTTCTGCCTGATGGCAGGAGGTCAAAGAGACTGTGGGAAGGATGGGAGGGGTCTTTGACAACCCTGAAGGTGCAGTGTATTCAGCGTTCTGATAGATGTCCTGATGGGGGTAGGGAGGGGGACCCTGATGATGTTTTCAGCTGTCCTCACTATCAGTTGCAGGGTTTGCACCCTGTCACATTGCAGTTCCATACAAGATGTTGATGCAGCTAGCCAGAACACTCAATGATACTCCAGTAGAATGTGGTGAAAATTGGGATGGGGGGAGCCTCCACCTCCCATTCCAATACTGATCTGTTTGTCTTCAGCATTCTTCATTCTAACAGCGAGGCTAAACATAAATTAGAATGACACCTTGTATTCAACAGCCTCGAGAGCCTAAATCCCATTGATATGAATACTGAATATTCAAATGTTCCAGCGTCTTCATAATTGCAGAAGACTTCAATCATGTTAACCTGCAGGACATTTTACCCAGATTCCACCAAAGCATCACCATGGCCACAAAGGAAGCAAACAGGTGCCGTACTTACAAAGCCAACCCACAACCTCGTCATGGCCTCTCTGACCACATCTCCATAATGTAATTCCCACATTACTGACAGCCGACGAAAATGGAGAAACCGGTCTGGAGGACCATCACAGTATGAGGCAATCTCAATGCTTCACAACTGTTAAAAATGAACTAACAGGCAGATGTTTATTGAGGCCACCACAAACAGAGAAGACACACACTTCGAGGAATAGGCCTCATCTGTCACCAGCTACATCAGTAAGTATGCAGACTATGTTAGTATCTCAAAAATGATTATCTCACAGCCCAAACAGAAGCCCTGGCTGAATGCTGAGGTGTGCTGTCTTCACAGAACAGCCCTCAGAGCAGCCATTAGAAACCTCATCTTAGGCATCAAGAGAGCTGAGACCACCTGCACGCAAAAAAATTCAGGAATAATTCAGGATAATGATTTCCGGAGTATGTGGCTATGCACAAAGAGAAAACTGTTCCAGGAAAAACAGGATCAATTTTACTAGTGAAGCCTCCCTCACTGACCTCTAATCAACGAGACACACTTCAAGGCATGCAACACAACACCAGACACGAAAGCTACCCCTCTCCCGGGACAGCAGCCACAGTCTGTAACAGCAGCAGATGACATGAGAAGGTCTCTGCAGGAAGTTGATCCCTGTATGGCAGCTGGGCTTGACAACGTCCCACGCCGAGTACTCAGGGAGTGTGCACTTTAGCTCACTGAGGTCTTCAACGCTTCACTCATCCAGGCTGCTGGCCCCATATGCTTCAAATCAGCCACCATCATCCCGATACTAAAGAACTCTACACCTTCAGAGCTAAAGGACTACCACCTGGTGGCACAGGCACCAATCATCGTGACGTTCTCTGAACAGCTGGTAATGGCACATATCAAAAACTCCATTCCTGCCACATTGGACTCTCACTAATACACTTACCGACAGAACCGCTCTACCACAGAAGCCATAGCATCTGTTATGCATCGGACCATGGCACACCTAGAAGACATGGACACTTGTGTCAGAATGCCATTTTCTGGATTTCAGTTCCATAATCAGTAGAATTTTTCCACAGATCTTGGTAAACAAGTCCCTACTCTTCAGTCTAAGTACAACACTGTGCAACTGGGAGTTGGATTTCGTATCCAACAGACCTCAGATAGTTGGGATGCACAACCACTTCTCCCTCCCCATCACCCTCAACACAGCTGCCCCCACCCCCCAGGGGTGTGTGCTGAGCCCATGGCTGTACACTCTGCTCACACACGACTGCCTGGCCAAATACCCAAGTGATCACATTGTCAAGTTCACTGTTGACACGGCAGTGGTGGGGCTCATCACCACCAACAATGATTCAGCCCAGGGAGGAGGTGGAAGGCCTTGAGGCCTGGTGCCAGCCAAATAACCTTTTCCTCAATGTCAACAAGACAAAGAAAAGGTAATCAACTTCAGAGCAACTCCCACCACTCACACATCTCCCTCCGTGGGCACAGCAGTGAAAACTGCAAGCCCTTTAAAATTCCTGGGAGTGCACATCACACACCTCTCGTGGTCCCAGAACACATTCTACATAATCAGGAAAGCTCACAAACGTCTCTACTTTCTGAGGAGGCTGAAGAGATCCGGACTATGCACATTCATATTCACTTCATTCTACAGAAGCACAGTAGAGAGCAGCCTGACAATCTGCATCAGTGCTTAGTACAGAACCTGCACTGCAGCAAGCAGGAAGGTACCACAACGGGTGCCCAACACATCAGTGGCACCAGCCTACCCACCATCAAGGACATACAGTATATACAGAATGCTACTGGAATAAAAAAAGGCCAGGGATATCACAAAGGATCTTACCCATCCTACTCATGGACTATTTGCCCCACTCCCATCAAGGAAGAGGCTAGGTAGCATCCACGCCAGGACCAACACACTCAAACACAGTTACTTCCCCCAAGCAGTAAAGCTGATCAACACCACCACCTGCTAACCCACTCCTCCACACCCCAAATCACCACTACTTATCATTTCCTGTCAGTTACCTTATGTACAGAGACTCCTGTGCCTAACGTCACTTTATGGACCGACAATCACTCTATATAAGCTATCTTAGGTATTTGTTGTGTTGTTATTATTATTGTGTTTGTTTTCTGCTGCATTGAATCCAGAGTAACAATTATTTTGTTCTCCTTTACACTTGTGCACTGGAAATGACAAACAATTATGAATTTTGAATCTTCAGGGAATCCACTTCCTTGTATTCCCTTCTCACTCTCATTGGTCCACCAAGGGTCTCTCTCTCTCTCTCTCTCTCTCTTTATTCACCACTTCCATCCCTCTCCCCCCACCTTGTAACCTAGACTCATCACCCTCCCCCATTTGGTTCCATAGTCCTAGCCCCCACATCTATCTGCTGGGTTTCTTCTCTGATGATTCACCTTTCCTATTCCCTGCCCCAATGAATTTCAGCTCCCACTTATCCAGATCAACATCACCTACCAAGCTCTATCTCTATTTTTCCCTTTCCCATCTTCCAACTGGCTCGACCTGCTTAATTTCCTTCTGATTCCTCCTATCACCTACTAGTCTTTGTCTGACCTTTCCTTTTTGCTTCTTTATCTTCTCTCTACACTATCAATCCTAATGCAGGGTTCAATCCAAAATGTCAAGCAGCCCTTTGCCTCTGCAGTGTCTGCCAGACTTCCCGGGTTTCCCCAGCTGTTTGCTCCCGATTCTGGCATCTGTAATCTCTTGAGTCTCTGGATATGTTTCACAAACAGTAAATAGTGTTTGAGAGTTTGTCATTTGCTCATTTGTTGAAATAATTAAAAAAAAACATATGCATGTTCAAATTATCAGAATTTAGAACAGAGTTATACAGAATGCTTGCAAACACTACCCGCTCACTTTGAACAGGAGATAGCATCCTTAAATATCATTCCTGGAATGCAGAAACTGCCTTCTAGAGGTTGCAGGCTGTTTCCTTATTTAGTCCCCAAATCCAATGAACAAGTAACAGCTCAAGCCCCTGGGCCCCGATGGGAGGACTGGCCCATGGAAAGAATTCTCACTACACAGGTCTCACAAGGCGATATTACAGATAACTTTTTTATTGGAGCGTTGCCAGTGCAATGGTTACTGTTCCTCCATTAATAATCCAGAGGCCAGAGCATGGAGTACTGATGACACACAATACTGGAAGAACTCAGCAGGCCTCACAGTATCTATGGAGAGGAATATAGAGCTGGCATCTCAGGCCAAGACACTTTATTATCTCGGCCTGAAACATTGGCTCTTTATTCCTCTCCATAGATGCTACCCGACCTGCCGAGTTCCTCCAGCATTTTGTCTGTGTGACTCTGGATTCCAGCATCAACAGAATCTCTTGTCTTTATGTAGTGTTTTGTAAATATTTTGTTGTTCCTTATCATGGGGTCTGTAACCACTGTAGACAGCAGTTTGAAGGACATGTCTAAATCCTTGCCTATTTCTCTTATAAATCTTACTTTGTGTTCAGTCAAACTTAACAAGGGCGACCAGCATTATGTCCTCCAGAGTGAAATCAAATGAGCCCGGTGGAATATATAAAGCCATGTCCATTCAGTGAGTTGTAAACTTCCCAAAAGGAAAAAATAATAACTTCCCCAGTACAGCAGATAGGAATTCAGTGCATGTGAAAGAGAAGGAAAATGTCAAACCTGCCTCGGCTGGGTATTTCAGATCATTTCCTCTGGATGCAGAAGGAGGTTGTTAGGCCATTTAAGCCAATGCTATTTCTCAAAAGCAATTTAATCAATTCCTTTCTCCCCACTTGCTTCTCTGCAACCCATGATCTTTCACATTGCTATCCTCCCCGCCCCCCCCCCGAATCTTCTTCCACCCACCAAGGGGCATTGTACAAGTAACTAATTATTCTACAAAATATCATTAGCGTTATAGTTATACAGCATGGAAGCAGGCACTTCAGCCCAACTGTCAACGAGACAATCACATTTGTCTCATGTGATTTAAAGGATGTCTTACCCTAAACCTTTCCTATCCTTCTATCTGTCCAAATGTCTTCCAGAGGGTCCCATCTCTACCACTTGGGTGGCACAGTAGTGTACCAGCTAGTGCGGTGCTATTAATGCTCAGGGCATGGTAGTTTGGAGTTCAACTTTGACGTCCTCTGTTAGCAAGTTTATACGTCCCTTTCCATGTGTATGTGGGTTTCCTCCAGGTACTCCAGTTTCTTCCCACAGTCCAAAGACAAACCAATTAGTAGGTTAATTGGTTATTGTGAAGTGTTCCATGATTAGGCTAGGGTTAAATCAGTAGTTTGCTGGGCAGTGCAGTTTGAAAGGCCAGAAAGGCCTATTCCACACTGCATCTCTAAATAAACAAATGAAAACAAATAAACTGATAAACAAGTAAATAAATAAATAAATAACTATGCCCACTACTCTCTGGGTGAAAAACTTGCCACTCAGATCTCTTTTACATATTTTTCCTCTCACCTTAAGGCTATGCCATAGCATGCTAGAGTCATACAACATTACAACACAGAAAAAGACACTTCAGCCCATCTAGTCTGTGCTAACGGCCTCCTGCAAAGTCCCATCCACCTGTAACCATATAGTAGCCCTCTATATCCATCTCATTCAGATACCTCTGTAAACTTCTCTTAAATGTTATAATTCAACCCTGCAGTGGACAGTGAGGTCAGCTGAGAAGATCATCAGGGTCTCTCTTCCCGCCATTACAGACATTTACACCACACGCTGCATCTGTAAAGCAAACAGCATTATGAAGGACCCCACGCAGCCCTCATACAAATTCTTTTCCCTCCTGCCATTTGGCAAAAGGCATCGAAGTATTCGGGCTCTCACGACCAGATTGTGCAACAGTTTCTTTCCCCAAGCCATCAGACTCCTTAATACCCAGAGCCTGGACTGACACCAACCTATTGCCCTCTACTGTGCCTATTGTCTTGTTTATTATTTATTGTAATGCCTGCACTATTTTGTGCACTTTATGCAGTCCTGGGTAGGTCTGTAGTCTAGTGTAGTTTTGTGTTGTTTTATGTAGTTCAGTGTAGTTTTTGTATTGTTCATGTAGCACCATGGTCCTGAAAAACATTGTCTCGTTTCTACTGTGTACTGTACCAGCAGTTATGGTTGAAATAAAAATAAAATTGACTTGACTTAACATATCTACCACTTCCACTGCAGCTCATTCCACATTCACACCACACTCACAGTAAAGTAGATCCCCCTCTGATTTCCCTCAAATATTTCACTATTTACCCTTAACCTATGATCTCTAGTTCTAGTTTCACCCAGCCTCAGTGGGAAAAGCCTGCTTAACCCTATCCAATCATCTCATAATTTTGAATACCTCCATAGGATCATCCTTTTTTCCTGCCATGTGTTCCAGCAGCCAATCTTGGACATCTGTAGTTTTAAGAGGAGGGGACTTCAATCAGGTCCACTGTCTGAATACAAAAGGCAGCAGTGGGTTGCTACAGCAAAAACAAAGCTTTGACCAGCAACAAGTCCGGACATCACAAGTTTTGAGAGTGGGATTTTGGGATTGATTTGCAAGAGCAAATTAAAGGAAGGCAGAGGCCAGTGCAACAGCCGTCGTCTGAGTGGATAGAGGAGATCTTGAGGCTTTAGCTCTTCGAGGAGAAGCTTCAGTCAGAGAAAGCAAAGGAAAGAAAAGCTCAAAATTAAGATTCTAAACAGAGAGAAAATTCAAAAATTAGTGGAGCAAATGGACTTGGGAGTCCTTGTGTAGGATTCCCTAAAGGTTAGCTTGAAGGTTGAAGGAAGGCAAATACAATATTAGCATTTATTTCAAGAAGACTAGAACATAAAGGGAAGGATGTAATGCTGAGGCTTTATAAAGCATTGATCAGTCCACACATGCTGTATAGTGAACAGCTTTGTCCCTCTTATCAGAGAAAAGATGTGCTGGCATTACAGTAGTGACTGTCAGCCTGTCAGTCCATACTCTATAGGCAGCGTCTCCTTAGTCTACACTGAAGCTTCATCCATAAAAATGGGCACCACCACTTTCCTCCCTTTTCAGGACATTGCCTCCAACAATGACCTGACTGGAATACAAGGTATTGCTTCTTCAACCTGAATGTGGCCTCATTGCAGTAGTAAAGGATGCCATGGACTGACATGTCGGAATGGGAATGGGAAGTAGAAGAGAAATCAATGTCTCCCCACTGATGTCTCTCTTGGCACTTATCCTTCAAAGCACAACAAGTGCTACACCTGCCCCTGTACTCCTCCCTCACTACTATTCAGGGCCCCAAACAGTCCCTGCAGATGAGGCGACACTTCACCTGTGAGTCTGTTGGGGTCATCTACTGTATCTTGGTGAGGACTTAGTGTATCTAGTGAGGAAGACTCCCCCTTCCCTTTCTTCCATGGCCTTCTGTGTACTGGTGAGACCTGACGCAGATTGGGAACCTGCTTCACCTACCACCTAGACTCTATCTGCCAGAAAAAGTGGGATCTCCCAGCGGCACCTATTTTGTTTCTACTTCCCATTCCCATTCCAACATGTCAGTACATGGCCTCCTCTACTGTCACAATGAGGCCACACTCAGGTTGGAGGAGCAACACCCTATAATCCATCTGGGTAGCTACCAACCTGATGGCATGAATATCGATTTCTTGAACTTCCAGTAATGGCCCCCACTCTTCTTCACCATTCCCAATTTACATTTCCCTGTCTCACCTTATCTCCTTACCTGCTCTTCTCCTCCCTCTGATGCTCCTCCCCCTTCTCTTTCTTCCATGGCCTTCTGTCTTCTCCTATCAGATTTCTCCTTCTCCAGCCCTTTATCTATTTTACCAATCGACTTCACCCCTCCTGTCACCTACTACCTTGTATTTCTTCCTCCCCTCCCCCCATCTTCTTGATTTGACTTCTCAGATTTTCTTTAGTCCCGATGAAGGATTTCAGGCTGAAAGGTTGACTTTTTACTCCTTTCCAGAGATGCTGCTTGGCCTGCTGAGTTCTTCCAGCATTTTGTGTAGGTTATATTTGAATGCACGCAGTATACAGAATAAGGTAGATGAACTTGCAGCACAGTTGCAAATTAGTAGGTATGATGCTATAGGCATCACTGAATCATGGTAGAAAGATTATAGCTGGGAGCTTAATGTCCACGGATACACATTATATTGAAAGGACAGGCAGGAAGGCAGAGGAGGCAGAGTTGTTCTGTGGGTAAAAATAACATCAAATCATTAGGAAGAGGTGACATAGGGTCAGAAGGTGTTGAATCATTGTGGATAGAGGTAAGAAACTGCAAGGGTAAAAAGACCCTGCTGGGAGTTGTACACAGACCCTCAAACAGTAGAAAGGATGTGGCCTACAAATTACAATGGGGGATAGAAAATGCATGCCAATAGGGCAATGTTACAATAGTCATGGGGGGATTTCAATATGCAGTTAGGTTGGGAAAATCAGGTTGGTTTTGGATTCCAGGAGGGGGAGTTTTTAGAATGCCTATGAGATGTCTTTTTAGAGCAGCTGGTGGTTGAGCCCACTAGGGAATCAGCTATTCTGGACTGAGTGTTGTGTAATGAACCAGAATTGATTAGAGAGTTAAGGTAAATATTATGATGAAATTCACACTGAAATTTGAGAAGAAGCTAAAATCAGATGTTTTAGTATTTCAGTGGAGTAAAGAGAATTACAAGGCATTAGAGAAGAGTTGACCAGAATTGATTGGAAAAGAACACTGGCAGGGATGACAACAGAGCAGCAATGGCTGAAATTTCTGGAAGCAATTCAGAAAGCACAGGATACAGCATTCACTCCACTTGGAAGTTTTCATGTTTTATTGTTTTACAACATTTAATCACAATAGATTGACGGTGGCTTTGTGGCTTTTTGACACTGATCAACAGAAAAAGACTCATTCATGTCAAGTCCAGTCACAATTGGATTGAGGTCTAGACTCTGCCCCACTCTGACATTAACCTTATTGTTTTTAAGCCATTGCTATGTAGCTTCGGCTTTATGCTTGGGGTCATTGTCTTGCTGGAAAACAAATCTTCTCCCAAGTCGCAGTTCTCTTGCAGACTGCATCAGGTTTTCCTCCAGGATTTCCCTGTATTTTGCTGCATTCATTTTACCCTCTACCTTCACAAGCCTTCCATGGCCTGCTGTAGTGATGCTTCATGGTCAGGATGGTGTGTTTTTAATGATGTGTGATGTTTGGCTTACGATTTACGACAAACATATTATTTAGTCTGATGGCCAAAAAGATCAATTTTGGTTTCATCAAACCATAGAACTTTCTTCCAGCTGGCTGCAGAGTATCCCACATGCCTTCTGGCAAAGTCTAGCCAAGATTTCATGCAAATTTTTTTCAACAGTGGCAATCTTTGCCAATCTTCCATAAAGCTGTGACTGGTGATGCACCTGGGCAACAGTTGTTGTATGCACATTCTTTCCCATCTCAGCCACTGAAGCTTCTAACTGCTCCAGAGTTGTCATAGGTCTCTTGATGGCCTTCCTTACTAGTCTCTTTCTTGCATGGTCACTCAGTTGTGAGGACAGCCTTTTTTCAATTTACAGCTTTTTTCAGTTTCGTGATGATTGACTTAACTGTTCTCCAAGGGATATTGTGTGACTTGGAAATTTTCTTGTATCCATCTCCTGACTTGTGCTTTTCCATAACCGTTTTGCAGAGTTGCTTGGAGTGTTCTTTTGTCTTCATGGTGTAGTTTTTGCCAGGATACTGACTCACCAGCACTTGGACTTTCTAGAAGCAGGTGTATTTTTACTACAATCATTTGAAACAGCTTGAATGCATATGGTGATCTCCATTTAACAAAATATGTGACTTCTGAAACCAATTGGCTGCACCAATGATGATTTAATGTGTCATATTAAAGGGGGTGAATACTTATACAATCAATTATTTGTTTTATATTTGTAATTAATTTAAATCACTGTAGAGGTCTGTTTTCATATTGACATGAAAGAGCCTTTTTCTGTTGATCAGTGTTAAAAAAAGCCAAACTAAATCCACTGTGATTCAATGTTGTAAAACAATAAACCATGAAAATATTTGGGGGTGGGGGTGAATACTTTTTATAGGCATTGTATATACATCTCAAAGAGGAAGAAGTATTCTCAAGGAAAGATGACACACCAGTGGCTAACAAGAAAATTCAAAGCCAACTTAAAAGCCAAAGAGAAAGCATTCAATGGAGCAAAAATTAGTGGGAAGTTAGAGGATTGGGAAGCTTTTAAAAACCAACAGAAGGCAATTAATAATATCATTAGAATTTACAGATAAAATATGAAAGTAAGCTAGCCAATAATACTAAAGAGGATACTGGAAGTTTTACATAGCTGAAGTGTAAAAGAGGTGAGAATGGATATCAATAGACAATAGGTGCAGGAGTAGGCCATTCTGCTCTTCGAGCCAGTGATCATGGCTGATCATCCACAATCAGTACCCTGTTCCTGCCTTCTCCCCCATATCCCGTGACTCCGCTATCATTAAGAGCTCTATCTCTTTCTTGAAAGCATCCAGAGAATTTGCCTCCACTGCCTTCTGAGGCAGAGCATTCCACAGATCCACAACCCTCTGGGTGAAAAAGTTTTTCCTCAACTCCATTCTAAATGGCCTACCCCTTATTCTCAAATTGTGGCCTCTGGTTCTGGACTCCCCCAACATTGGGAACATGTTTCTTGCCTCTAGCATGTCCAATCCCTTAATAATCTTATATGTTTCAATCAGATCCCCTCTCATCCTTCTAAATTCCAGTGTATACAAGCCCAGTCGCTCCAATCTTTCAACATATGACAATTTCGCCATTCCAGGAATTAACTTCATGAATCTCTGCTGCACTCCCTCAATAGCAAGAATGCTAACTCCCTCAAATTTGGAGACCAAAACTGTACACAATACTCCAGGTGTCAGAATGCTGTAGAATGATGCTGGAGAGGTAGTAATGGGGTCAAGGAAATGGCGGACAAACTAAATAATGAATTTTCATTGGTCTTCACTGTGGAAGACACGTAACAGTATGGTGGAAGTTCCAGGTGTCGGGGTCATGAAGTGTGTAAAGTTACCATAACTAGGGGGAAGGTTTTGGGAAACTGAAAGGTCTGAAGGTAGATAGGTTATCTGGACCAAATGGAGTACACCCTAGCATTCTGAATGAGGAGGCGGAAGAGATTGTGGATTAATGATCTTTCAAGAATCACCAGCTTCTGGAATTGTTCTGGAAGACTGGTAAATTGCAACTGTCACACCACTCTTCAAGAAGGGAAAGAGGCAGAAGAAAGGAAACTATAGACAGTTAGTCTGACCTCGGTGGTTGGGAAACTTTGGAGTCGATTATTAAGGATGAGGTCTCAGGGTACTTTGAGGCACGTGACAAAATAGGCCATAGTCAGCATGGTTTCCTCAAGGGAAAATCTTGCCTGACAAACCTGTTGGAATTCTTTGAAGAAATAACAAGTAGGATAGACAAAGGAGAAACGGTCGATATTGTGTGCTTGGATTTTCGGAAGATCTTTGACAAGATGCTACATGTGAAGCTGCTTAACAGGCAATGAGCCCATGGTATTACAGGAAAGACTCTATCATGGATAAAGCAGTAGCTGATTGGCCAGAGACAAAGAGTGGGAATAAAGGGATCCTTTCCGGTGTGCTGCCAGTGACTAGTAGTTTTCCCACAGGAGTCTGTGTTGTGACCAACTCTTTTTGCGTCATACGTCAGTGATTTGAAAGATGGAATTGATAGCTTTACTGCAAAGTTTGCAGACAATATGAAGATACCTGGAGGGGCAGGTAGTTTTGAGGAAGTAGTGAGGCTACAGAAGGATTAGGAGAACAGGCAAAGAAAAGTCAGATGGAACACAGTGTCAGGAAGTGTATGATCCTGCCCTTTAGTAGAATAACTGAAAAGGTTGACTGTTTTCTAAATGGATATAAAATACAAAAAAACTGCAGTGCAAAGGGACTTGGGAGTTCTCATGCAGGATTCCCTAAAGGTTAATTTGCAGGTTGAGTTCTATGGTGAGGAAGGCAATTGTAATGTTAACATTTATTTTAAGAGGACAAGGATATAAAGTTGAGACTTTCTAAAGCACTGGTGAGGCCTCACTTGGAGTATTGTGAACAGTTTTGGCCCCTTATCTTTGTGCGGAAACTGGAGAGAGTTGAAAGGCGGTTCATGAATATGATTCCAGGATTGAATGGCTAGCCATATGAAGAACATTTGATGACTCTGGGCCTGTATTCACTGGAATTCAGAGGATGTTTCCTATGTCTAAAAGAGAGTCTAAAACCAGAGGACACAGTCTCAGAATAGAGGGGTGTCCTTTTACAATGGAGATGAGGAGGAATTTCTTCAGCCAGAGAGTGGTGAATTTGTGGAATTCTTTGTCACAGGCAGCTATGGAGGCCAAGTCCTTATGTATATTTAAGGCAGAGATTGAGCGAACCTTGATTTGTCTGGGCATCAAGGGATACAGGGAGAAGTCAGGAGATTGGGGATGAGTTGAACACAGTCCACTATACCTCAGTTTTATAGTTATCCACAAGTTTGCTTATTCTATTTACCACATTATCATCTAAGTCATTGATACAGTTGACAACAGATCCAGCATTGATCCCTGTGGCATAACACTAATTGCAGGTCTTCAGTCAGAGAGACAATCCTCTACAACCACTTTCTGGCCTCTCCAACTAAGCCAATGTTAAATCTAATTAAGTACTTAATCCTGAATGCCAAGACATTTAACCAACTGAACCAGCCCCCAACATGGGACTTCACCAAAGGCCTGGTTAAAGTCTAAGTAGACTATGTCAACATCTTTCCTTTATCAATATTCTTGGTAACCTCCTTGATAAAAACCGTAGGATTAGTTAGACATGACCTATCATGCACAAAGCCATGTTGACTATCCATAATCAAGCCCTATTTGTCAAAGTATTATAATTTCCCAACTTATTCTTAGAGCCTTTGATGAACAACATTACCTATCATGCCATACTCAAACACCTCACCTGTGATGAGGATTTTTTTAAATACCTCTGCCAGAGCTCCTGGAATTTCTCCACTATCCTCCTACAAGGTCTGAGGGCACACCTTTGTCAGGCCTTGGACATTTATCCACTCTAATTCATTGCAAGACAGCACACACCTCCTCTTCTGTAATTCGATACCATCGACGACCCCCAACAACACTTTTGCTTCAGTCTATAGACATTATGCCTGTCTCTAAGAAATAGATACAAAAATTCATTTACGATCTCCCGATCTCTTTCAGCTTCATGCATAGATGACCACACTAATCTTCAAAAGGAGCAATTTTGTCCCTTGCTTTCTTTTTGTTCATAATATAACTATAGGAGCCCTTGGAATTCTCCTTCCCTTGTCTACCAGAGCAACTACATGTCATCTTTTATCCCTCCTGATTTCTCTCTTAAGTGTTCCCATTTCACATACTGCAAGCATCTCATTTGATCCTAAATACCCATACCCAATATTGTTGGCTGGTGGCGTAGTGGCATCAGCACTGGACTTCGGAGCGAAGGCTCCCAAATTTGAACCCAGCTGGCTCCCCAGGCACGCGTTCCATCTGTGCTGGGTTGAGTGTCGAGCTAGCAATTCAACCTTGTAAAAAAAGAAATTGCCTGCTACAGAAACACCAACAGAAAAAGTTGATGGCCTACGCTCTCTCATGAGTTTAAAAGGCAATTTCCTTTCCTTTACCCGTACCCAACATATGCCTCCTTATTGTTCTTTACCAGAGCCTCGATAACCAAGGTTCACTAAACCTGTTAGTCTGGTCTTTTATTGTAACAGGAACATACAAACTCTGTACTCTCACTATTGAAAGTTCCCACTTAGCAAGCATCCGTTTGCCAGAAAGCATCTTGTCCCAATCCATGACTGCCAGACCCTTTCCAATGCTATCAAAGTAGGCCTTTAGCCAATTTGAAATCTCAGCATGAGGACCAGCCCTATTCTTCTCCATAATTATCTTGAAACTAATGGAATTTTGATCACTAGTTCCAAAGTATTCCCCTATACATGCTTCTGTCACCTGTCCTATCACATTCCCTAAGAGGAGATCCAGTATCATGGCCTATCTAGTAGGGACCTCTAAATATTGATTAAGGAAATTTTCCTGAACACATTTGACAAACTATCTTATCCAGTTCTTTTACAGTATGAGAGTCCCTGTCAATATATGAAAAGTTAAAATCGCTTATTATCACAACCTTATTTTTCTTGCAACTTTCCACTAACTCTACAGATTTGCTCTTCTAAATCCCACTGACTATTGGGTGGTCTATAATATAACCCTATTTACATGGTCAACCTCTTTTTTTTATTCCTCACTTCTACCCATTTTGCTTCTGTAGGCAACTCCTCCAGTTTGGTCTCTCTGAGCACTGCTGTATTATTTTCCCTGATATGTAATGCCATCTCTCCCTCTTCATTACCTCCCCCTCTACCATGTCTAAAACAAAGGAAACCCTGGAACATTGAGCTGGCAGTCCTGCCCCTCCTGAAACCAAGGCTCATTAATGGTTACAACATCATAATTTCACATGCTGATCCATGTTCTAAGTTCATCTGCCATACATAAAACACTCCTAGATTTCAAACTGATGCACTCAGAACACTAATCCCACCATGCTCTAGCTTTCAGTTTCCGTTTTTGCTTGAAAATTTAACATCTACTTTCCCCCTCCCCTCACCCCAGCTTCTTCACTTGCTGTCCTGCACTCTGGATCCCTCCCCTCTCCAACACAAGTTTAACATCTCCCCCCCCCCCCAGCCCATCCCCACCCCGAGCAGCACTAGTATGCCTTCCTGCATAACGTTCTGGTGGGTAGCTATTCTCAGTTAAAACTGAAAACAGATGGACTGTGCATTGGCATATGGCTTTCATGAAAAATTGTTCTGTTCTGATTTGCTGCTATGTTTACTGTGTTTTAGGAGTGACTGTAATTCAAAGCACTTCATTGGCCAGAGTATGATATGGGATATCCTGAAAAATGTACTATACACTATTGTATATTTACCTTTAAGAACCAATTGTATCACATGGTATAGCCTTGATACATTGTTGAACTAGATTCTGTGGTTTACTTTATAGTGGCATTCAATATTTTGCTGCTCACTCTACCTTGTCTGAGTGATACTACTTGCAACAGATTTTAAGGAACACAGACACCAGAAACGGGACGTGAAAGAACATTTAAATGTTATATCAATAAGTCAGCACCAGATGGCACTATATAATAGCAGCTCAGAGAATAATTTGATAAATTACTCAGTTGTGTGTGGTATTAATCAAAAAGATGTTAGCTTGTCTTTGGAAATATTTACCTTTGCCAGTGATAACCATTTCAGTCTTTCACATTCATTGTAAGTGTTCTGATTATGAATAATTAATGCAATTAGGAATGTTATTTGATAGGTAGTAATGTTTAATTTTCAGTAGAATAAATAACATAGGCATCCACTTACAGAATTAACAATTGAGCATCAGCCATCAAGCAGAGAATATAATTAAATGGACATGTCTAAATTTGAACTCATTAATGTTATTGAAATGCATCACATACGGTTTACAGGGTGCTGGTTTCTGTGTGTGTTTGTAGAAGCTGGTATGCTGCTGTAGGTTGTATGGGCTTTGAACTAAGCACAAAATAATAGAGACATTATGAATGATTGTCTCCTTAATGTCCAATAGGAATTACACACGTATGATTGTAGTGAGAGTTAATCAGAGGAAATTTAAGCATAAGGCTATAAATAGTCAAAAATAGATAGAAACTAATGCATTCCTGGCCAGATCTTCTGGGAAAGAGCAACATAGAACATAAAACATTACAGCACAGTACAGGGCCCTTCAGCCAGTGATGTTGTAACGACCCATAAACCTACTTGAATATAGATCTAACTCGTCTCTCCTACACAGCCCAGAACCTTCCTTTTTTTCATCTGTGTACATATCAAAGTCTGTTAAGTATCCCCTATATATCTGCCCCTATGACCACCCCAGCAGTGTGTTCCATGACTTACTATTCTCTGTGTGAAAGCCTACCTCTGGCAAACCCTCTATACCAGGTCTTCCCAATATTTTTATGCCATTGACCAATAAGGTAGGGGTCCATGGACCCCCAGTTTGGAACACCTGCTCTATATTTTTCTCCAATCATCTCAAATGTCTCCTCATATTAACCATTGTGGCCTTGGAAAAAAAGGTGCTGATTGTCCACTCAATCTATGCCTCTTATCACCTTACACATCTTTATCAGGTGTATCTCATTCTCCCTTACTCCAAAGAGAAAAGCTCTAGCTTGTTCAAATTTTCCTCATAAAAAAATGTTTTCCAATCCAGGATTCTTCCTGGTAAATCTAATCTGCACCCTCTCTAAAGCTTCCGCATCTTTCTTATAATGAGAACTACACTAGAACTTAACACAATACTAAATGCGAGCTAACCAGTTTTATAGAGCTGGCTCATTATCTATAGACTTGGACCCCAAGATCCCTGTTTTTGCACACTGCCAAGAATCCTACCAATAACCCTGTAATCTGTGTTCAAGTTCAAATTACCAAGGTGTATCACATCACTCTTTTGTGGATTGAACACCACCTGCCACTCCTCAGCCCAGTTCTGTATCTTGTCAACGTCCTATTATAACCTATGACAACTTTTTACATTTTACACAAAACAACCAACCTTCATGCCATCTGCAGACTTATTAACTAACCCACCATTCCATTTACTCATCTGAATCATTTATAAAAATCACAAAGATCAAGGGTCCCAGAACTGACACCTATGTAATACAACTCGTCATACATCTGCAGGCAGAATACACACCATCTACCACCACACTTTGCTTTCCATGGGCAAGCCAATTCTGTATCCACACAACCAAGTTTCTCTGCATCCCATGCTTCCTGACTTTCTTAATAAGCCTACAATAGGGAACCCCACTGAACAGCTTACTGAAGTCCATATACACCACATCCATCACTCTACTTTCAACAATTTGTTTTGTTACTTCCTCAAAAAGGTCAATCAAGCTCATACACATACATCCTGTCTCTAATAATCCTCGCCAGTAGTTAGCCCATCACTGACATATTACTCACAAGACAGTTAGGACTCTAGTCCTTGATTTTTCATAAAGTCAGATAATCTGCCCTGATTCTACACTGTACACCCATTGAAACATGTGGTATGAAAGTGTCCATTATGTTTGTTTTGCTGCACTAATAATTGCTTAGGCTTTCCTTTTCCTTGGATACTAATTTTTAGCTTATGTTTTGTAGGTTAGGATGTGCTCATCTTAATCCATGGTGAAGAGATTACTACATCCAACCTTTAGAGCAGTGATTTCCACACATCCTACCCCCATCCACTGCCACAATGCTTCATTGGGTGAAATATTTTCTCATTTCACCTATAATTCTTAACCAATTCTACAGATAAAGATTGGAATCCTGTCCTTTTGTTCTTCCTAGTTAGACCATACATTATTTTACACTCCTTCTTTTACATTACCTCAAGTCCCATGTTGCAAAGGAAGCAACCCCAGATCATAGATCATCAAAAGAATTCTGATTTAGCAACATTCTGCTAAATCTTTGCATTCTTGTGCTGTCACGCTTATCTGCTGGTGTTGACCAAGAATGCAACACAGAGCTCTGATGCATTCCAACTTGCAGTTTTATTATCACCTTCCTGTTGTTCTATTGAATGCCTCAGCCAATAACAGCATAAGACCTTGTGCCTTTTTAACCACCTTATCCTCCTGTCCTGCTACATTGAGGAATCTGGTTAAGCACTTAACAAAACCTCTATACTTGAGGTATCCTTACGTTTGTGTATTGACCATAGACCAAAAGACATAGGTGAAGAATTAGGCCATTTGGTTCATCAAGTCTGCTCCACCATTCAATCAGGACTGATTATTTTTTCCCTTCCTCAGCCCCACTTCCTGACCTTCTCCCCACAACCTTTGATGCCGTGTCCAATCAAGAACCTATCAAGTTCTGTCTTAAATACACCCAACGATCTGGCCTCCACAGCTGCCTGTGGTAATAAATTCCCCAAAATCACCATGCTCTGGGTAAAGAAATTTCTCGGCATCTTTGTTTAAAATGAATGTACCTCTAACCTGAGATTGTGCCCTCTTGACTTAGACTCTCCCACCATGGGAAACATCCTTTCTACATCTACTATATCTAGGCCTTTCAATATTCGGAAGGTGTCAATGAGATCCCCTCTCATCCTTCTAAATTCCAGCGAGTACAGACCCAGAGCCATCAAATGTTTCTCGTTGATAACCCTTTCATTCCTGAAATCATCGTTGTGAACCTCCTCTGAAACCTCTCCAATGCCAGCACATCTTTTTTAGATGACGATCCCAAAACTATTCAAAATATTCAAGGTGGGCCCTCACCAATGTCTTATAAAGCCTCAGCATCACATCCTTGCTCTTATATTCTACACCTCTTGAAATGACTACTAACATCGCATTTGCCTTTCTCACCACCGATTTAACCTACAATTTAAGGATGCTTTAGGATGTTCTGTACAAGGACTCCCCAGTCCCTTTGCATCTCAGACCATGTATTTTCCAACACTGCATTTCATTTCCCACTCTTGCATATTCTCCTAAGCTGTTTAAGTCCTTTTGTAGCCTGGTTCCTCAACACTGCCTGCTCCTCCACTAATCTACATATCATCTGCAAACTTAGCAACAAAGCCATCTATTCCATCATCTAAAACATTGATATACAGCATTAAAGTGGCCCCAACACTGACACCTGTGGAACACCACTAGTCACTGGCAGCCAACGAGAAAAAAATCTGTTTATTCCCACTCAATGCCTCCTACCAATCAGCCAATGCTCTAACCATGCCAGTAACTTTCCTGTAATGCCAAGGGCTCTTAACTTGGTAAACAGCCTCATGAATGGCACCTTGTCAAAGACCTTCTGCTAGTCAAAATCTACAGATTTAACTGCATCTCCTTTATCTATCCTATTGGTAATCTCAAAGAATTCCAACAGGTTTGTCAAGCAACATTTTCCCTTAAGGAAACCATGCTGTCATTGCCCTATCTTGTCCTGTGTCACCAAGTATTCCATAATCACATCCTTAATAATTGACTCCAATATCTTCCCAACCACTGAGGTCAGGATAACTGATAATTGTTTTATAATTTCCTTTCTACTACCTTTCTCCTTTCTTAAAGAGTGGAGTGACATTTGACCATGCCAGAATCCAATGATTTTTGAAAGATCATGATTAATGCCTCCACAATCTCCTCCGATTCCTCTTTCAGAACCCTAGGGTGCAGTTCATCTTATCTTGGTGACTTATGTACCATTAGGTCTTCCAGTTTTTTTGAGCACCTTCTCCCTTGTAATAGCAACTGCACTCTCTTCTCTTTCCTCACACCTTTCAACATCTGGCATACTGCTAGTGTCTTCCACAGTGAAGACAGACGCAAAATACTCACTCAGTTCATCTGCCATCTCCTTGTTCCCCATTATTATTTCTCTGGCCTCATTTTCTAACAGTCCTATATCTACTCTCATCTCTTTTATTTTTTTTTACATACTTGAAAGAATTTTACTATCCACTCTGATGTTGTTCGCTAGCTTGCTTTCATATTTCATCATTTCCCTCCTAATAATACTTTTAGTTGCTTTCTGTAAGGTTTTAAAGGCTTCTCAATCCTCTGTCTTCCCATTATGTTTTGCTTTCTTGTATGGCCTCTTTTTTGCTTTTATATTAGCCTTGACTTCCCTTGTCAGCCACAGTTGTACTATTTTGCCATTTGAGTGTTTCTTTGCTTTTGGAAAGCACCTATCCTCATTTTTTCCAGAAACTCACACCATTGTTGCTCTGCTGTCATCCCTGAAAACATTTCCATCCAATTTACTTTGGCCAACTCCTCTCTCATACCACAGTAATTTTTCTCCACCGAAATACTGCTGTCAGACTACTTTTTCCCTACCAAATTTTAAGTTGCCCTTAATCATATTGTGATCACCGCCTCCCAAGGGTTAGAATGTAGAACATAGAAATACACAGCACATTACAGGCCCTTTGGCCCACAATGTTGTGCTGAACATGTAACCTACTCTAAGGTCCCTAATCACCTCGGTTCATTTGGCCCATTTGCAACCTAAATCAATTTGAAATGTAGAAGATGGGAGCCATTTGCTTTTACAACTACTTTGGCATTACAGGACTGGTCAGAAAGGCCAAGCTGGGGGGATGGTAATTTTCCTTTGGGTACTGGGATGAGTTTTCAGCAACAACTGACTGTTAACAGCAAACATGAAAGCACAACTGCATCGGCAGTTTCACTGGATGAAGAACCATTAATCCAAAACCTTAGCTCTGTTTTATGTTCCCTTGTCCTTCCAGGCCGAGAACATATAAACATAGAAAACATACAGCACAATACAGGCCCTTCGGCCCACAAAGCTGTGCCAAACATGTCCCTAGGATTACATAGGCTTTACCCATAGCCCTCTATTTTTCTAAGCTCCATGTAGCCATCCAGGAGTCTTTTAAAAGACCCTATCATTTCCGCCTCCACCACCGCCACCGGCAGCCCATTCCATGCACTCACCACTCTCAGCTTAAAAAACTTACCCCTGATATCTCCTCTGTACCTACTTCCACGCATGTTAAAACTATGCCCTCTCATGCTAGCAAATTCAGCCCTGGGGAAAAGCCTCTGACTATCCACACGATCAATGCCTCTCATTATCTTGTACACCTCTATCAAGTCACCTCTCATCTTCCGTTGCTCCAAGGAGAAAAGGCTGAGTTCACTCAACATATTCTCATAAGGCATGCTCCCCAATCCAGGAAACATTCCTGTAAATCTCCTCTGCATCCTTCTATGGTTTCCACATCCTTCCTATAATGAGGCAACCAGAACTGAGTATCGTACTCCAAGTGGGGTCTGACCATGGTCCTATATAGCTGCAACATTACCTCTCAGCGCTTAAACTCAATCCCATGATTGATGAAAGCCAATACACCATATGCCTTCTTAACCACAGAGTCAACCTGCATAGAAGCTTTGAGTGTCCTATGGACTTGGACCCCAAGATCCCTCTGATCCTCACTGCCAAGAGTCTTACCATTAATACTATATTCTGCCATCATATTTGAACTACCAAAATGAACCACTTCACACTTATCTGGGTTAAACTCCATATGCTACTTAGCCCAGTTTTGCATCCTATCAATGTACCGCTGTAACCTCTGACAGCCCTCCACACTATCCACAACACACCCAGCCATTGTGTTACCAGAAAACTTACTAACCCAACCATCCACTTCCTCATCCAGGTCATTTATAAAAATCACAAAGAGTAAGGGTCCCAGAACAGATCCCTGAGGCACACCACTGGTCACCGGCCTCCATGCAGAATATGACCTGTCAGCAACCACTCTTTGCCTTCTGTGGGCAAGCCATTCTGGATCCACAAAGCAATGTCCTCTTGGATCCCATGCCTCCTTACTTTCTCAAAAGCCTTGCATGGGGTACCTTATCAAAGGCCTTGCTAAAATCCATATACAGTACATCTACGGCTCTATCTTCATCAATGTGCTTAGTCACATCCTCAAAAAATTCAATCAGTCTCATAAGGCATGACCTGCCTTTGACAAAGCCATGCTGACTATTTCTAATCGTATTATGCCTCTCCAAATGTTCATAAATCCTGCCTCTCAGGATCTTCTCAATCAACTTACCAACCACTGAAGTAAGACTCACTGGCCTATAATTTCATGGGATAACTCTACTCCGTTTCTTGAATAAGGGAACAACATCTGCAACCCTCCAATGCTCCAGAACCTCATCCGTCTTCAAAGACTATTGCAAGAGGCTCAGCAATCTCCTCCCTCGCCTCCTACAGTAGCCCATCCATCCTGCCCAGTCCCGGTGACAGATACAACTTGATGCTTTCCAAAAGCTCCAGCACATCCTCTTCCTTAATATCTATCTGCTCAAGCTTTTCAGTCCACTGCAAGTCATCCCCACAATCACCAAGATCCTTTTCCATAGCGAATACCGAAGCAAAGTATTAAGTAACTCTGCTATTTCCTCCGGTTCCATACACACTTTTCCATTGTCAAACTTGATTGGTCCTATTTCCTCACGTCTTATAGTCTTGTTCTTCACTTACTTGTAGAATGCCTTGGGGTTTTACTTAATCCTATCTGCCAAGGCCTTCTGTTTCTCCTAATTTCATTCTTAAACTCCTTCCTGCAATCCTTATAATCTACTAGATTCCTATCATTACCTAGTTTTTTGAACCTTTCGTAAGCTCTTCTTTTCTTCTTGACTACATTTACAACAGCTTTTGTGCACCACAGATCTTGTACCGTACCATCCTTTCCATGTCTCACTGGAACGTACCTATTCAGAACCTCACGCAAATATCCCCTGAACATTTGCCATTTCTCTTTGGTACGTTTCCCTGAGAACATCTGTTTCCAATTTATTCTTCCAAGTTCCTGCCTGATAGCCTCATAGCTCCCCTTACTCCAATTAAACGTTTCCCTAACTTGTCTGTTTCTATCCCTCTCCAATGCTATAGTAAAGGAGATAGAATTGTGATCACTATCTCCAAAATGCTCTCCCACTGAGAGACTTGACACTGGAACAAGTGCTACACATGCCCACTTATACTTGTAAGCGGAACAAGTGCTACACATGCCCTTAGACTTCCTCCCTCACCACCATTCAGGGCCCCAGACGGTCCTTCCAGGTGAGGCGCTACTTCACCTGTGAGTCGGCTGGGGTGATATACTGCATCCGGTGCTCCCGATGTGGCCTTCTATATAGTGGCGAGACCTGACGCAGACTGGGAGATCATTTTGCTGAACACCTACACTCTGTCTGCCAGAGAAAGCAGGATCTCCCAGTGGCCACACATTTTAATTCCACATCCCATTCCCATTCTGATATGTCTATCCACGGCCTCCTCTACTGTAAAGATGAAGCCACACTCAGGTTAGAGGAACAACACCTTATATTCTGTCTGGGTAGCCTCCAACCTGATGGCATGAACATTGACCTCTCTAACTTCTGCTAGTGCCCCACCTCCCCCTCGTACCCCATCCGTTATTTATTTATATACATACATTCTTTCTCGCTCTCTCCTTTTTCTCCCTCTGTCCCTCTGACTATACCCCTTGCCCATCCTCTGGGTTTTTTTCCCCCCTCCCCCTTTTCCTTCTCCCTGGGCCTCCTGTCCCATGATCCTCTCATATCCCTTTTGCCAATCACCTGTCCAGCTCTTGGCTCCATCCCTCCCCTTCCTGTCTTCTCCTATCATTTTAGATCTCCCACTCCCCCTCCCACTTTCAAATCTCTTACTAGCTCCTCCTTCAGTTCGTCCTGACGAAGGGTCTCAGCCCGAAACATCGACTGTACCTCTTCCTAGAGATGCTGCCTGGCCTGCTGCGTTCACCAGCAAATTTGATGTGTGTTACCTGTCCAGGTTCATTTCCCAATACCAGATCAAGTACAGCCTCTCCTCTTGTAGGCTTATCTACATATTGTGTCAAGAAACCTTCCTGAACACACCTAACAAACTCTACCCCATCTAAACCGCTCACTCTAGGGAGATGCCAATCAATATTTGGGAAATTAAAATCTCCCACCACAACAACCCTGTTATTATTACTCCTTTCCAGAATCTGTCTCCCTATCTGCTCCTCGATGTCCCTGTTACTATTGGGTGATCTATAAAAAACACCCCGTAGAGTTATTGACCCCTTCCTATTTCTAACTTCCACCCACAGAGACTCTGTAGACAACCCCTCCATGACTTCCTCCTTTTCTGCAGCTGTGACACTATCCCTGATCAACAGTGCCACGCCCCCACCTCTTTTGCCTCCCTCCCTGTCCCTTCTGAAATATCTAAAGCCTGGCACTTGAAGTAGCCATTTCTGCCCCTGCACCATCCAAGTCTCTGTAATGGCCACAACATCAGTGCTCCAAGTGCTGATCCATGCTCTAAGCTGATCTGCTTTTTTCATGATACTCCTTGCATTAAAATAGACACATCTCGAACCATTAGTCTGAGCGCGTCCCTTCTCTATCACCTGCCTATCCTCCATTTCACACTGTCTCCAAGCTTTCTCTATTTGTGAGCCACCCTCCCTTTCCTCCATCACTTCAGTTCGGCTCCCACCCCCAGCAATTCTAGTTTATACTCTCCCCAATAGCCTTAGCAAGCCTTCCCACTAGGATATTGGTCCCCAACGGATTCAAGTGCAACCCGTCCTTCTTGTACAGGTCACACCTGCCCCAGAGGAGGTCCCAATGATCCAGAAATTTGAATCCCTGCCCCCTGCTCCAATCCCTCAGCCACGCATTCATCCTCCATCTCACTCTATTCCTATACTCACTGTCGCATGGCACAGGCAGTAATCCCAAGATTACTACCTTTGCGGTACTGCTTCTCAATTTCCTTCCTAACTCCCTGTAGTCTGCTTTCAGGACCTCCTCCCTTTTCTGTCCTATGTCATTGGTACCAATATGTACCACAACTTCTGGCTGTTTTCCATTCCACTTCAAGATATCGTGGACGCGATCAGAAACATCCCAGACCCTGGCACCTGGGAGGCAAACTACCATCCGCGTTTCTTTCCTATGTGAACAGAATCGCCTATCTGACCCCATAACTATAGAGTCCCCTATCACTGCTGCCATCCTCTTCCTTTCCCTACCCTTCTGAGCCACAGGGCCAGACTTTGTGCCAGAGGCACAAGCACTGTTGCTTCCCCCAGGTAGGCCATCCTCCCAATGATACTCAAGTAGGAATACTTGTTCAGGAGGACAGCCACTGGGGTACTCTCTAGTACCTGCTTCTTGCCCTTCCCTTTCCTGTTACCCACTTCTCTGTCTCCTGTGGTCCCGGGGTGACTACCTGCCAATAGCTCCTCTCTATCACCTCCTCATTCTCGCTGACCAGACAAAAGTCATCGAGCTGCAGCTCCATTTCCCTAACGCGGTCTCTGAGGAGCTGCAACTTGACACACCTGGTGCAGATGTGGTCATCCGGGTGGCTGGGAGTTTCTGGGACTTTCCACATCTGACACTGAGCACAGAAAACCGGCCTCACACACATACTCTGTCTTTATTTTAATCAGGTAACCTACCTCGCCTTGACCCTTTACCTGTTGAGCCAAAGTCTCTCTACTCTGCCTCCCACTACCCTGTCGCCGGCTCTGGAAATCTGTCTTCCTTTTAAACTCTTTCCGCTGTTCTCACTGGCTGACCTTCACGTACTTGCGCAGTCGTGCACTGTTCAAACTGCCGAAGAAATAACCCTACTGAGTAATTCCTGCATTCTCCAGTAGTAGTGGATCCCTGAGTTCCAGGAATGCATGAGGCTGCATTCTGCCTCCAGTAAACTTCAAGACAGCAAATCACACGGAGCAATTCAGATGATGGCAGGTCATATTCGAGATGAAGCAAAATGGCAAAATGGTTAATTTTAAAAACAACTGATCCCACTCCGAGTATACATTATGATTAAAATTAGCCACTATGTCTTTTATTTTTGATTTGTGTTGAAAATTCCCAAGTAATAATTTTACTCGAATAACTCTAGGAATGAGAGAGTTCATTTATTCCAAGAGATTGACTGTTTTCATTCAGATGGAGAAGTTATGAAGAGGTTCAATGGAGCAGGAAAAGTTTTGATAGAATAAATACAGAGAAATTGTTTATAGAGGCAGAACACTCAGTAATTTGAGAGTTTCGCTTTATGGCAAAGAAACCAATGCCCACTAGAGGGAATACTTGCATTGCCTAAGCAGTGGGTTTTTGCATTCCAACGTTGTCTGAAACAGAGTGGCAGCAAGCTCACCAACGTATGCTCATTAGTTTATAACAGGGGTAGGCAACCTTAAGCACAAATGACTTTCTAGCACGTGTTGTTCATTAATTTGAGGCAAAAAGTAACTAGATGTATTTAAGTGGATAATTCCCATTTTTCAAGTTTTTTTAAATGGCATTTATCTGGCCCACTGTCCGCTCATTAATACGCGATCCGGCCCACAGAGGCTAAAAGGTTGCCAACCCCTAGTTTATAATGAGGCCTTTCAGTAGCCAGTTAACATACCAGCATATCTTAGTGATATGTGAGGAAACAAAAGCACCTTGACATAACTCACACCGTCACAGGGGCTAAGCTCCTAGGAGCCAACACCCATGGTCAAGGTGGAACTGGAGCTCCTGGAACTCAGAGGCAATTGAATACAGCTGCATCCCATATCAAAGAAAATGGATAAATACTTGAAGGGGTTAAAATATTCACAATGCTGTTGGTAAATAGCAGGGGTGGAAGTGATAATGGTCATTGATTGCTGCACCAAAGATGGACCTTTTTCAGTATCCTGTTCATTTATGAGTCTAATGGTTCTTGTGAAGATGCTTTCTGCAACCTGATTGACTTCTGCACATCAGAATTGAGAAGATCAAAAATTAAAATTTAAAATTGGCAGCTAGAGTTTTTTTTGTTTTAAATACTTGTTATAATTAGTATTCAGGTTTTGATTTAGGTCTAAGTTGGAATGTTGAACATTAAAGGAGAAAGCATTTCTCCGTGAAAGTCCTGCTATAAAGCATGTGTTTGGAAATTGGATTGCACTGTTTCTGGAGGGCTAAAATATGCTGTATTACATTGACACCCTGTAAAACTACAAAATTGGCCAAAGCCTAATCTGAAATAGTATGGCATGATTTACAGTAGAAACAAGTTTCAAGACAGCTTCAGGATGATTCCCAATGGGGACTCAGTCAATATCAGATATTTCCTGACTCTCGGTTCTGTGAGATTCAGAAGAAAGATACACAAGAGACTACAGGTCACAATGGTGTCGAGGTCCTCATCGACATTGATGATGGATGAGCATCATATTTTGGCAACTGAAGTACTTGCCTAGATACATTTTAAATGTTATGGGAGGACTTGCCTCCAAATGCTCTTTAGGCAGTGTATTCCAGATTCTAGCCAGTCTCCACGCGAACCATTCTCAAATCCCTTTTAAACCTTCTACACTGCACCTCGGTTACCACGGTAGCATACCAGTTAGCATGACTCTATCACAGGTCAGGCCATTCTGGAGTTCGAGGTTCAAATCATACGCTGTTCTGTAAGGAGTTTGTCTATCCTCCCCATGGTTGTTTCCTCCCACAGTCCAAAGATGCGCCGGATATGCAACACCTATATAGCACCAGTCTTATCATGTGTGGCTCGTTGTCACACTAGAAAAAAAAACAAATTACACTAGGTGCTAACAGGCCATCAGAGGAACCCAGGTATCAATCAGGAGGAGGCAGTGAATAGAAACCACACATCTCCGGAAATAAGGTTTTGTTTATAAGAAAAACAACAATATGTACAAAATATTTACATGAGCAAGAACAATTAAAAGTTCAAACATTCTGTTTAGGCTCCAAATCTTAGATATCAACAAAAGCCAAATTCCTGTTTAGATAGAATCAGTGATATTCATTAGGATAACCTTTGTTACTCCAATTTCTCTAATGAATTTGATCTAGGTTTTTCCCTATTTAAAAGTTTATAGACCAAACTTTCCTTTTTACTTATCCCTAGTTAGTTAGTTATAATTCCTATTCTCAAGTATTATAGTTAACTTCAGTTTCAGTTCCAGGCAGTATATCTATAAGTTTAAATTCAAAAATTATATATACACAGTTTAACTCCTTTCACGACAATTCTCCAACATCACAACTCTTAAACAAAGTAAATCTCATTCAGTAACTTATCAAAGTCTGTGCAAAAACAATCAGTTCTTACAGAAAATCAAATTAGGATTCTTCGAATGAAAATAAACTTATACATCCAACCATATTAAATCTCTGCGTCATTACATATTTTGTTCTCGCGCTGGTTCTTCATCTGGGTGGCTCGCCATCTTGGTTCGTTGGATGAAATAGCTGATCATCCACAGTAAGTCAATTCACAAATTTGTACAAAACTTGACCAAATGCCTTGGTATGATTTAGCAGAACTAACTCCCCACTACACAGTAGGGATTTTGGACACTGCTCTCTGCCGATATTGTCTTGTTATAGCTGCTGCATGTTAGAGCTGTAGCTTCAATAGATCTTTTATTGCTATCGTCTCTCCTCCAGGGGTTTCACCTTGAGGATTTCAAGTTAGTAGGGTAAAGATACTCACTACTAATTCCACTCTTAACAGTCCATGTCTTCAGTTTCTAATCGATGTCTGCGTTTCTCTCCTTGTCCGCCCTGAGCCGAAACGAGCGCACCCCGGCCGCCGCCGCCGCATAGCGTTTTTTTTCAAATTCTTCTTTTCAAGTCTGTAAACCTTGTTTTCATCCCTCCGCAGGGTGAACATTCTAACATTACAACTTTGGGTTAAATTAACCTGGGTTACAGGTCGGTTAATTGGCCATTGTAAATTGTCCCGTGATTAGGCTTGGGTTAATCGGGTTTGTTGGGGGTTGCTGGGGCAGCATGACTCAAAGGGTCAGAAGGACCTACTCCGTGCTGTATTGCTAAATAAAATAATTGCTAAGATACAGATATTTTTATTCAGTAAGCAAATAAAACTTAAGGAAAGCGGTTGGGAAAATAACCTTGAAATTATTACAGTAAGCAGGTAGATGAAGTGTCTGCACTGGATTCAAGTCAATGGATATGGATTAATCATATGTCACAAACCTTCTCTGTTCTTTTAGGAGAACATTACATTTCAGCTTGTCAGAATCCATCAAAACATTTCACAGCCAATTAACTTGTCAGAACAACCAACTAGAAGGCTCTAACACATACAGCTTCAAATCCTAGAGATTAGGGGAGGAGAAGATGGCGGTGCGACGCTGCGCGCGCGGCCGCTCCGAAATGATATCATATTTGTTAAGTAGGGGCCGTGCACGATCCTGATTTGATGGACACAGATGTGAGAAGCATGGAGGAACATCTGGAGAAACTTCTGAAATGCCTGCTTCGCTGCCGCTGCTACTGTGCGATCGAGAATCTCAGGAGGGGAAGTCCCCAGATCCTTGGCTTTGCCTATTGCCTGTTGCCAGGGCTGGGATCGAAGCACTCGGCAGAGATGGTGCTCGGTGCTCGGTGTCGGAGCGCTGGTCGGAGGCTCGAAGTTTTCGGATGGACTTGAGTCGTCTGTGGTTGGGTGCTTCCAGGGTGCTGCATCGGCAAGTTTGCGGCGCTGGAGGTTCATGGCAGGAAGAGAATTTCTCTTCCTTCTACTGTCTGCGTGAGATGATGGGACTTTTGAGAGACTTTGAGACTTTTTTTTACCGTACCCATTGTCTGTTCTTTATCAAATTACGGTATTGCTTTGCACTGTTGTAAATCTATGTTATAATTATGCGGTTTTTGTCAGTTTTTTTTAGTCTTGTGTTTCTGTGATATCTTTCTGGAGGAACATTGTATCATTTCTTAGTGCATGCATTACTAAATGACAATAAAAGAGGACTGTGTGTCCTCATAATACGATCTAATCTAATTAACTGAATGAATGGCTTTATCAGCTTCATCAGAAAATGCAAGCATGTCTCTATACCCATGGTGGGAGAGTCTAGGACAAGAGGGCACAGCCTCAGGATAGAGCTGCGTCCATTCAAAACAGAGATGCAGAGTGATTTCTTCAGCCTGAGGGTGGTGAATTTGTGGAATTTGGTGCCACGTGCACCTGTGGAGTCCAGGTTGTTGGGTGTACTTAAGGCAGAGATTGATAGGTTCTTGATTGGACATGGCATCAAAGGTTATGGGGAGAAGGCTGGGAAATAAGGTTGAAGAGGAGAAAAAAGGATCAGCCATGACTGAATGGCAGAGCAGCAGACTCGATGGGCCAAATGGCCTAATTCTGCTCGAACGCCTGATGGTCTTATACTTGCAAGTACATAACAGGATCTACAAACAACTACCATATCCGGGGGGCGGGGGGGGGGGTGTCACATTGTGGGATACCCAAGAATTACAGCAAATAAATGTAAGAGGCTGGATGAGTAGTTCCAAATTTATCATTTGATGTGTCATTAAATGCTGTACCATTAGATGGCAAACTTGTACCAAATATGCTCTCACACTGAGAAGGTTAAAGCCTCACATCCACTGTCAATGGGAAGTAAAACACAGATGCAAGCTTATAAATATCATCCCACACTCGAAAAATAGTAACTGAAACCGAGGCAGGTTGACCACAGCTAGTTATAATCTTTATTACCTTAACTTGCTCAAATCTGACATCTATTTAGTTTTGGCATGAAGAATTCTGATATCTGAAAATGTTAGTCTCTATTACACAGAATACATTCTATTTATGCAAAGGTGAGCTAACATGGTTGAACTTTTAAACCAATTTAGTAGGGTTACATCTTGCTGGGGCAGTGTACCTTATACTGAGCGTGCTTCACTTGTTAAACAGCACTTTCAATATGAAAATATCTCATTTTTGAATAGATTGGTCCCTAATGACACTAGGTTCTGAGAGAAGGATGGGTCTAAATGTATATCTCTTAAACAATGAGATCTTCAGAGTGGGGAAGAAATAGAGACAATAGAGGAGGATTAAATACAGTGGAAGCAGACAAGAAAAGAGAATAGAGAAAGTTGACATCATCCTCAGAGATATCGATTGTGTTTTTCAAATAAAGACACAGTCTGTAGAAGTGAGGCAAAGCAGCAGGGAGGTATGGACCATATACAGATTACTGAGGGGGAGGTGCTTTCTGTCTTGAGGAAAATTAGGGTGGATAAATTTCCAGGGCCTGACGATCTGTACCTTTGGACCCTGTGGAGGCTAGTGCAGAAAATGCAGGGGCCCTGGCAAGATATTTAAAACGTTCTTATTGACAGGTGAGGCGCAGGGGACTGGAAGATAGCTAATGTTGTTCTGTTGTTTAAGAAAGGCTCTATGAATAAGCTAGGAAATTATAGGTCAGTGAGCCTGACATCAGTAGTGGGTAAGTTATTGAAAGGTATTTGGATAGACAGGTACTGATTAGAGATAGTCAACATGGCTTTTTGCATGGTTGATCATGCCTAATCAATTTTATAGAGTTTTTTGAGGAAGTTAAACAGGAAAGTTAATGGAGGCAAGACAGTGGATGTTGTCTACATGGACTTTAGCAAGGCACTTGACAAGGTCCCACAAGGGAGGTTGGTCAAGAAAGTTTGTTTGCCTGGCATGCAAGATGAGCTGATAAAATAGATTAGACATTGGCTTGGCAGGAGATGCCAAAGAGTGGTAGTAGATGGTTGCCTCTCTGACTGGAGGCCCGTGATTAGTAGTGTGCCACAGTGACTGGTGGTGGGTCTATTGTTGTTGTCATTTATATGAATGATCTGGATGCAATGTGGTAACCAAGATCAGCAAATTTGTGGATTACTCCAATATTGGGGGTATAGCAGACAGTGAGGAAGACTATCAAAGGGTGCAATGGGATTTGGACCAGCTAGAAAAATGGGCTGAGAAATAGCGATTGGAACTTAATGCAGACAAGTGTGAGGTAGTGTACTTTAGGAAGTCAATCCTGGGAAGGTCTTGCATTGTGAGCAATAGAGCACTGGGGAGTTCAATAGAACAGGGGGATCTGGGAGTACAGCTTCATTATTCCTGACTACAGGAGTTGCGACATTGTGTTGAAATTGTATAAGACATTGGTGAGGCATAATTTGGAGTGATGTCATGGAGTCATGCAAGGCTTATTGGAGAAAGTAAGGAGGCATGGGATCCAAGGGAACATTGCTTTGTGGATCCAGAACTGGCTTGCCCACAAAAGGCAAAGAGTGGTTGTAGATGCGTCATATTCTGCATGGAGGTCGGTCACCAGTGGAGTGCCTCAGGGATCTGTTCTGGGACCCTTACTCTTCGTGATTTTTATAAATGACCTGGATGAGGAAGTGGAGGGATGGGTTAGTAAGTTTGCTAATGACACAAATGTTGGAGGTGTTGTAGATAGTGTGGAGGGCTGCCAGAGGTTACAGCGGGACATTGATAGGATGCAAAACTGGGCTGAGAAGTGGCAAATGGAGTTCAACCCAGGTAAGTATGAAGTGGTTCACTTTGGTAGGTCAAATATGATGGCAGAATATAGTATTAATGGTAAGACTCTTGGCAGAGTGGAAGATCAGAGGGATCTTGGGGTCCGAGTCCATAGGACACTCAAAGCAGCTACACAGGTTGACTCTGTGGTTAACAAGGCGTACGGGGTATTGGCTTTCATCAATTGTGGAATTGAATTTAGGAGCCGAGAGGTAATGATGCAGTTATATAGGACCCTGGTCAGACCCCACTTGGAGTACTGTACTCAGTTCTGGTCGTGTCACTACAGGAAGGATGTGGAAGCCATAGAAAGAGGTGCATAGAAAGGATGTTGCCTGGATTGGGGAGCATGCCTTATGAGAATAGGTTGAGTGAACTCGACCTTTTCTCCTTAGAGCGACGGAGGATGAGTGATGACCTGATAGAGGTGTATAAGATGTTGAGAGGAATTGATCATGTGGATAGTCAGAGGCTTTCTCCCAGGGCTGAAATGATTGCCACAAGAGGACACGGGTTTAAGGTGCTGGGGAGTAGGTACAGAGGAGATGTCAGGGGTAAGTTTTTTTACTCAGAGAGTGGTGAGCGCTTGGAATGGGCTGCCTGCAACAGTGGTGGAGGTGGATACGATAGGGTCTTTTAAGAGACTTTTAGATAGGTACATGAAGCTTAGTAAAATAGAGGGCTATAGGTAAGCCTAGTAATTTCTAAGGTAGGGACATGTTCGGCACAACTTTGTGGGCCGAAGGGCCTGTATTGTGCTGTAGGTTTTTTATGTTTCTATGTGTGCAGTTTTGGTCAACTGGAACCGTCAATAAGATTGCAATAGTGCAGAGGAAATATACAAGTATGTTTCCAGGACTTGTGGACCTGAGTTATAGGGAAAGCTTGAATAGTTAGAACTTTATTCCATCAAGCATAGAAGAGTAAAGGGAGATTTGATAGAAGTATACAAAATTATGAAAGGTATAGATAGACTAAGTGCAAGCAGGCATTTTCCACTGAGGTTGGGTGAGACTACAACTGGAGGTCATGGGTTAAGGGTGAAAGGTGAAATATTTAAGGGGAACATGCGGGAAAACTTCTTCACTCAGTGGGTGGTGAGAACGTGGAATGGACTGTCAGAGGAAGTGGTGAAGATGCGTACAATTTCAACATTTAAGAGAAATTTGGATAAGTACATGGATGGGAAGAATATGAAGGGTGTAGGTCAATGTAACTTGGCAGATTAATAGTTTGTCATGGACTAGATGGGCCAAAGTGCTATTATGTTCTACGACTCTGACTTAGATTGTTCAGCTCCAACCCCAAAAAATTAAAGTTAATGATTAATAAACATGCAATGTGATATGCTCTTAAAATGAATTGGAAATATTATGCAAAACAAAGAGCAGAGTGACATAAATTGATCCACAGATTCTGGACTGTTTGAACTTATGGTGCGTTACCCATTGGCCTAGTTATACTGGCTGTTTTGTGTATTTCCAATATTTTGCATCATTAATGTGATGTTATTTATTGAGCAGGATGCGCCCCACTGTACAACGTTTCCATTTATATTGTAAAGAAACATTTCTGTCAATTTTTGCAAAGCAACATGACCCCAATTTAATAAATGATGAGGTTGATAGTCACTGATGGAATCTGTAGCACATCTTTGCATAATGCTGTCATTTCCAGTACCTGAGAGGTAGGCATTGTCTTGATTTAACGTCACCATCACCATTGTGTAGAAGTTACCATCATCATCATTCAATTGAGTCCACCTGTAGATGACAAGCATTATGTAAGCAAGTTGAATTCTCCATCATACTTGCAAATTATGGAAATGCTTATTATTTTAATGATTGAAAATAGAATAAATTTCAAAAAAAATCAAAAGTGTTGCTTATTAAATAAATATTCAAGTTCTGACTAAGTTATCATGTTAATTTAGTTTTCTAATGGAATCAAAATGAAGCGAATGGTCATCATTAAATATTGATTTTTATGTGTATAATTGATTTTGAACTGTGTAGTCTACATGTCACTTTTCAACAGGATAACAAATAGTGGAATCTATGCCTACTAATAACAGGAGGGAACATTGAGCTTGTCGAGTTCTTTTCAGTTTCTAGGTAAAAATGCACATCATTTGAGTTTAAATATCTTAAGACCGTACAGGTCTATTTTGGCTTAAGTGTAAAATCTTCAGATGCTCACGCATGCTCACTTCATTGAGATGATTTATATGAAGTCATGGTGTGCTCAGGAATCTGCTGCTGATATTAGTAACTAGGTTAGGAGATGAATTAAGATCACTGACAAAGTCCAACCCTACATCCCCATCATGAGAGGTGGAAACAGGGCTCTGGTGAAGCTGTATAAGCCTATCTCTTGTATAGTGGATACAATGGATTACAGAAACATTGATGAACTCCAACCATACCATCTACTTTGGGTGATGGAGTCGGGAGGTCATCAGTGGCCTGTGTCCCACTGGGAGTTAACCGACCAAGAAGAAGAAGGCAATGGAGCCTGCACACGTTGGCTGCTTTATTAGGTACCTCCCATACCTAATACAGTGTCCACTGAGCATACGTTCATTATCTTCTGCTGTTGTAGCCCATCCACTTCAAGGTTTGATGTGATGTGCATACCACTGTAGTAATCTGTGATTATGTGAGTTACTGTCACCTTCCTGTCAGTCTGGATCAAGTAGATATTTGCATTAACAAGCAGATGTACAGATGTACTTAATAAAGTGGCCATGGAGTCCATATATGGCAGAAGACTATTGTTATGTTTAAATTAAATCTTGGAAGTGCAACGTTGTTGCATGGTAACCCAAAGATCCAGGATTTTAATCCTAAGAATGGCAATTTAAATCTCTGTCAAATTCATTTGGGGAAACACAAACAAAATGTTGTGGGAAATCAGCAGTTCAGGCAAAGTCTATGTAGGGAATATTTTGGGATGAGACTCTTCATCAGCATTATATTTCTTTGGAAGTTTGAGTCTGGTTACCAAGTCATAGAATTGAAGTACATCACCACTCAGCCCACTAAGTCTTTGCAGACCTATTTACATTAACCCTACCTTAATACATTTTGTTCTCCTCAGATTCGCATCAAATCTCTACAGAGAGTGGAATAAATTAGTCAAGTTTATTGTCATATGCATAAGAACATGTATGCACAGGTACAATGAAAAGTTTACTTATAGCACCATCACATAGGAGCATAGCATCGTATAGATAGCATCGCAAGAAAACTTCAATTAATCATAAATTATACACAATTCTTTTCAAGAAAGAACACAATTATTACAAAAACAAGGACCATTTTAGTGCAAAGTGATCTAAGTTGTTATAATAACACTCACAAAATGCTGGAGGAACTCAGCATGTAAGGCAGCACCTGTGAAATGAATAAAAAGCCGATGTTTTGGGCTGAGGCCCTTCATCGGGACTGGAAAGGAAGGGGAAAGAAGATGGGTGAGGGGGAAGGTATACAAGCTGGCAGGTGATAGGTGAAGCCAGGTAAGTGAGAAGAGAGGTGGGTGGGGGAGGAGGGAAAAAGTGGGAAGCTGGGAAGTGGTAGGTGGAAAAGTTAAAGGGCTGAAGAAGAAGGAATCTGAAAGGAAAGGAAGAGGAGCACCAGAGTAAGGTGATAGGCAGGTAAGAAGAAGAGGAGGAGTAAGAGGGGAGCAAGAATGGGGAATAGAAAAAGAGAGAAGAGGGACAGGGAGAAATCACTGGAAGCTAGAGAAATCAATGTCCATGTCATCATTTTGGAGGCTTCCCAGACGGAATATGAGGTGTTGATTCTCCAACCTGAGAGTGGCCCCATCCTGGCAGTAGAGAAAGCCATGGACCAAGGTAACAGAATGGGAATGGGGAGTGCAATTGGCTACTGGGAAATACTGTCTGTTGCATACGGAGCGAAGGTGCTTGAAATAGTATTGTTAGATTTATAGGGATTAAGATTGGTTCAAGAACTGAATGGTTAAAGGAATGTAGCTATTCTTGAAACCTGTGGTGTGAGATCTCAGACTTTGGTACCTTCTGCTGGCCGCTTCCTTCAGTGCTGCTCTCTAGTGTTTGCTCAGTACTACCCTTTGGTGTTCCTCGGTGTTGTCCTCCAGAGTCACTCGATGGAATAACAGACTGGACCAGGACAACTTACCATCAATCTACACACCATGCCACTCGGGGACATAGGCTATATTAATTTTTCTTTACGAATGTATGTTTTTAGCTATCGTAACCACATGTGCTACTTGGGCCATGTACAAGGTAATATGTTTTTGGACCTTGGCCCCAGAGGAATGCTGTTTTGTTTGGGTATATATATTCATGTATAGTTGAATGATAATTTAACTTGAACTTGATTCTCCTGCTTTCTGCCCACAACATTTGACACCCTTACTAATCAAGAACTACTGCTTTAAATATACCCAATCACTTGGTCTATGCGTCTGTGCTGCTACCTGAACAACACCTTCATAAAAGGAGAGAAAGTTTGAGTGGTGGAGTAACACTGTAGTGTGAGCTGTACTATGGTTAAAGGCTTCCTGACATTCCTAGTAATGGGTAACATTGAGTTCTGTAATAAGATATGCCTACAAAGACAATGATATTACTCTGGAGACCCAAGAGGCTGTAGATGTTGGAACCTGAAGCAACAACCTGCTGAAGGAACTTAGCAGGTCGAGCAGCATTTGTGGAAAGAAAGGAATTGTCAATGTTTCAGGTCAAAACTCTGCATCAGAATCACAACCCTGCTTTGGTGACTCAGTGCACTTACTTTCTGGACTCTGCTCACTAGTTTTAAACTCAAATTCTCCAGCTAAATAATTGTAATTCAGCTGTGTAGCAGCTTTCATCATTGTCAGTACAATTCAGTTCATAATGGGAGCTATTGTTAGTCTTTGCTTTGTTCTCTGATGCACTTGTCAAAGCAGTATTTTTGTTTCCGTGCTGAACACATTTCTAATCCCTTCAATCATTTACCTCAGAGAAAAGCTGATAAAATTTCAGTTAACATGAAATTCAATGGCTCTAAGTGGTTCGATTGGTGATATCCATACATTTGGATTTGCCACACTCGTAGTCTGTATTGATTTGTAGGCTAACCACATGACTTGTTACCTAACTTCATGTGAAATTCTATACAGCTGTCTTCAATATCTTGAAATATAAATTAACACCAGCGTCCATTTAAGATTTCCACTGTACAACAACCCCTTATCTTTTAGTTAGTTTGGCTCTTTTCCAAGATCTATCACCAAGAATAGCTCAGTTGTTTTTGTTCAAAAAGTACGGGTTACAACTGTGCAGTTTTTCACATCTGTTTCGCTATACTTGTTATTTTTTTGTCCATGAATTTCCTTCCATCTTCTCTTCTTTTGATGTTCTTGGCTCTCTTCTCATGTTACAGTTCCATAGAAAATGTTCCTTTATTTCTTGCAATACAGGTATCTCAAACTAATGAGCCTAAATTGTGAATGTCAGCTATTCATAAGATCAATGAGAACATAGTCAAGCCTTATCATTTGATAATATTCCTGATGTAATAAAACAAATGGTTTAATATTCCCTTTGTCAACCTATTTCTAATTCAAATATTCTAAAAGATAGTCATACATATGGTTTGATAATCCCTTTGTTAACCTAAAGTTGCCTAATGCTAAAGATTACAGAAATCATCTAATCTAGCAAATAACTGGAACCTCCCTGATTTATGAAGTATTTCCACCTCAATAGGTAGCATTCAGTCCTTTATTTTAACCTCTTTTCACCTGAACCAATGATTTGTTTGAGAATAAGGAACTCACTTTTTGTTAAGAATTCCAGTAGTGATTGCAAAATGTCTGCATGACATCAGCACTGGGCATCAATCTAAAGATGTAATCTTGCTGGTGCACCTTTTATTGTTTGGATAGCTAAAGTGAAGCAACCATGGCCACAGTGCATGTTTGTCTACGACTGTCCCTAATTAATCATTTATTTTAAATAGATTAAATATGTGGATACATGAATGGCATCTGAATACATTCAGCAATCCATGCACTAAAACACACTATATTCATTTTGAGTACTAGATTGTTAAGCTTGCAAGGATATATTGTCCTGATGTTATTGCTGTGATGTCAAGACCTTCACCTTGTACCCTGAAAACAATTCCAGTTCACTTAAATTTTAAAGCACGTCTCTTACCATCTGTTACCTTGGAAACACTGTTAAATTATGAACAGAAACTGTTTCCCGGTCCATGCACGTATTTGGAATTGCTACCCTATAATCAACCTCACAGGAAACTGTTCAACTGAAATCATTGGATAAAGATTAGTTCGGCTTTGATTTATTCGTCAGTGATGAATTATATCATCTTGGTATATTTACTTTGAGTATTAGTTGCTAATTGAACAGGTATTAACAGCCAACTCAGTTTATTTAACTGGTGCTAGTGATTAAACCCTTCATTAATCTCCAAGATATCAACACTCAACCATTTTTGGGTTGCTGTAACTGTGCAGCTTGTAGATTTTTTAAATATTACATCACATTTTCCATGCTAATTTCTTATATATTATCCCAAGTATGTGACTGTGAATGTTCATATTTAAATTTGATGGGGATTTAACAGTACATTTGTAGATATGTTTTATTAAGAAAACTAAGAAGACCAAATCAGAATCCAAATTGGGATTATTATCACTGTCTTATATGACATGAACTTTGTGATCCTGTGGCAAGAGTGCAGTGCAATAAAATCAAATTACTATAAATTACAAAATAAATAAATAATACAAAAGAAAGGAGTAATGGGGTAGTGATCATGGACCATTCAGGTCTGATTTTGATAGAGCATATCAGCAATGTGTCCTCATTCATTTATACTAAACAGAAAGTATGTCAGTGGCTGTGTGCTGTAGTTTACTTCTGAACTTTTCTTTCACTAATTTCAGCAGAAGTGAATTTCATAAGTGAGATTCAGTTCCTTGTATATAACTTGTATATCCCCCAAGTTTTTGATTGTGGCTATGTCTCACCACAACTAACCACCTCAGCTTCTTTGAACTGATTAAAATTCTATTTAAACTTCTGTAAATTTCAATGTCTTATCCCCCAAAGTAACCCTATACTGGGCATGCAAAGTCATAGGCTTTGCTCTAGAATAATTTATTCCACACCTGAGCACATCATTGCCCTCAGCCACATTGAGTAATAGAGCAGGGTCAACCTAAGGTCAACAAGAGCTCATTCAATCATGCCTTCCAATGGCTTTTCAAGACTGATTTTATTTCATCCTTCATCCTTCAGAATGTATGATTCCATACTTAACAATACTTCTAGTTTCCAGCTGCAAGACAATGATATTTTCACAATGATTCATGTGCTATTTGGAAATTTATTCTATTCTCTTCAGGTCAAATTGGATGACTAGTCAATCTGACAATTGTGGTGGTGTGACTATGATCAAAGTCACCAGAGAGATACTGAAGCTGGTGGTATAGAGGTCTTTATTCATCATAAGCACAAGAAAGTCTGCAGATGTTGGAAATTCAGAGCAACACACACAAAATGCTGGTGGAGCTCAGCAGGTCAGTCAGCATCTATGGAAAAGAGTAAACATTCGACGTTTTGGACTGAGAACTTTCTTCGGGACTGAGAGGAATGGGGGGAGATGCCAGTATAAAAAGGTAGGGAGAGGGAAATAAGGCTTGCTGGAAGGTGATAGGTGTGGCCAAGTGGGTGGGAAAGGTCAAAGGTTGGAGAAGAAAGAATCTGGTAAGAGAGGAGAGTGGACAATAGGATAAAGGGAAGGAGGAGGGGACCCAGGAGGAAATAATAGGCAGATGAGCAGAAGTGAAAAGTCAGAGTGCGGAACAGATGAAGGGGACGGGCAGATATGTTTACTGGAAGGTGAAATCGATATTCATACCATCAGGTTGGATGGTGCCCAGACGGAATATAAATATGTAATATTTGGCCCTTGTTAACCTGGAAGATTATCTGCCACATCACTGTAAGTAAAGTGTTCAGTTCTGGTCGCCTTGCTGTAGGAAAGATGCGAAAGCATTAGGGAGCATGCAGGGGAGATCTACCAGGATTACATAACATGTCTCATGGGGAAAGGTGAAACAAGCTAGGGCTTTCTCCTTTGGAGTGGAAGAGCACAAGAGGTGACTTGATAGGGGAGGGTAAGGTAAGAAGAGGCAGAGGTAGGATTTTTACACTGAAAATGTTAAGTGCATGGAATGTACCTGTCAGGGGTTCTGGTACAGGTGGTAGAGGCAGATACATCAGAGACATTTAAGAGACTCTTACACACATGGATGAAAGAAACATGGATGTTTATGTGAGAGGGAGGTTTAGATTGATCTTGAAGCAGCTTAAAAGTACGGCACAGCATCATGTGCGAAAGGGTCTTTAATGGCCTGCAATGTTCTGTGTTCAGGTTGATATTATTCTCAATGTCAAAATTCCATTGAGGGATAACACAAAGTACAAATGCATAATGAATGAAGAGGTATAAACTGAAATTCATTTTGTTATGTTTAAGCTGCGCTCCTAAATTAAAACTTTTACTTGTCAAAGAATTTGCTAGCAATATTAGAAATATAACCTGTGCTTTGAGAAGTCATTGTAGTATAACATTTGGTTGATTAATCTCTGAGTTTTATGGTCTACAAGATGTTACATAGTTGCTAATATCCTGACTGAAGAGTGTAGGAGATTGACTCTCCAGGCTTTAGATTTAGTATAGTTAACCCTGCATAGTTCTCAGAAGTAGTCCAGCAAGTCATTTGGTTCAATAGCCAATTTGGATGTCTATTTCCCTCATATTGTAGGGGGCCCACAATGGACTCCCTACAATTCGCCTACCGACACAACCGATTGACAGATGATGCAATAGCCACATCTGGAGAGGAAGGGTGCTTATGTGAGAATGCTGTTCTTGGACTACAGTTCAGCATTCAACACCATAATTCCCTCCAGGCTTGACAAGAAGCTCAGAGACCTCAGCCTTCAGCCTGCCTTGTACATCTGGATCCTGGACTTCCTGTCAGATCGCCGGTATGTAGTAAGAGTGGGCTCCCTCACCTCTGCCCCTCTGACCTTCAACACAGGTGTCCCTCAGAGCTGTGTGCTAAATCCCCTTCTTTAATCTCTGTATACCCACGACTGTGTTGCCACCAACAGCTCCAATCTGCTAATTAAATCTGCTGACAACACTACACTGATTGGTCTAATCTCAAATAATAATTAGGCAGCCTACAGAGAAGTCATCACCCTGAAACAGTGGTCTCAAGAAAACAACCTCTCCCTCAATGTCACAAAAACAAAAGAGTTGTTTGTGGACTACAGGAGGAATGGAGGCAGGCTAGCCCCTATTGACATCAATGGATCTGGAGTTGAGAGGGTGAACAGCTTTAAGTTCCTCGGCATAAACTTCACCGAGGATCTCATGTGGTTTCTACATACCGGCTGTGTGGTGAAAAAGGCACAACAGTGCCACTTTCACCTTAGACGGTTGAAGAAATTTGATATGGGCCTCCAAATCCTAAGAGCTTTCTATAGGGGTGCAATTGAGAGTATCCTGACTGGCTGCATCACTGCCTGGTATGGGAACTCTGCAGAGAGTGGTGCAGACAGCCCAGTGCATCTGTAGATGTGAACTTCCCACTGCTCAGGACATTTACAAAGACAGGTGTGTAAAACAGGCTCAAAGGATCACTGGGGACCCGAGTCACCCCGACCACAAACTGTTCCAGCTGCTACCATTTGGGAAACAGTACCACAACATAAAAGCCAGGACCGACAGGCTCTGGGACAACCTGTTCCACTAGGCCATCAGGCTGCTTAATACATGCTGACACAACTGTAGTTCTATGTTATATTGACTGTCCTGTTGTACAAACTATTTATTATAAATTACTATAAATTGCACGTTGCACATTTAGACAGAGATGTAACGTAAAGATTTTTACTCCTCATGTATATGAAGGATGTTAGAGTTAAAGTCAATTCAATATAGATTTTATCAAAAGTAAGGGGGGTACTTCAGAATTCCAGGTTTCACAGGACCGTCTCTTCAACAGGTGAAGGCATCTAATTATACATTTGGCACTGTCGGTGATGGACTCAGTTACTCTCATTGCAATATTATACAGCCTGAGAATATTTCAAAAGTGTGTCACTGTTTATAATGTAATTGAGAACATCAGAAGTTATGAAAAGGTGAGTTTCTTCCTCTGATTTTTGCATGGTGATAGATTGGAAGGTAGGGCCCAGGGCACTGAAAATATATCATAAGAGTTGCTGTTAAACTTGATGCTCTGAGTGATGGTCATGACTTGTTTATGTTATCGATTTTGAGCCCATACAGAAGTTGTATCCAATGGGAAAAATCTTCATTAGAGAGAACATCATGCTGAGAACTCCAGGAAGTAGAGAGATTAATCATCCTACCCTTTCTCGTCCTAAACTTGCTGAAGTGTCATTTTGATATATCATTACATTAATTTTGACATTTGTGCTTTGGACTCTTTAAATAAAGTGCTGGGTTACCTATTATAGTAAATCATTTCATGGAGAATAATGGTTCTAATCCAACCAAATGATTCCCTCAAAGTGAAGCTGCGGCACTTTATGAATAATAATAGCAAAACTGAATTGTTTAAAATTGATATACAACCTAAAACTGCATGAATAATTCTTGTGGTTTAATCTGCAATAATTTGGAAATAATGCCACCATTTTTTTTTCTCTCTGTGGTTGGTGGTTTGATCAAGACACAGAGTAATAACACCAAGAGGTCTATTTTGGTTACTTGGTAATTATTTATTTACTTGAAATTGCTTGAAGTTAGTTGAGAATGTAAAATGTACCACAAAATACTTCAAAGCAACATCAATTTAATTAAAATAAAATACTTCCACAAGTTTTGGGATGAAAGGCATTTTTCTCAAAAAGTCTCAGTAATCAGTGAATAGAATTGTAAAAGATATATGACAGTCAATTTCTAATATTTTTAAAATTTAAGTGACTGATTTTAAATGGAACAATATTGTAGTAACATTTGATGCAGCATTACCAATATACAAAAAATTGTTAATTTTGTGGCAATCTGTACCAGCTAAATGACTGGTTTATGTGTTGAGTGGGGCTTGCAAATAGAATTAGGGTCAGGGCAAGCATCATAAACTTGGGCACAGCTGTGCTCTGAGAAAGAATATTATAATTTCAAACACGTTCCACTGAATTTACTGCTGGATTGTCGTACCCATATACTGCAGCTATTTTGCAATATCAAGGATGAGCTAATTGGCCAAAGGGGGTTCCTGATGCTGACCAAGGCCAATTTTCACAAAACAACTTGTGAACAAAGCAGGATGGTTGGAAAGTTAGCATCTCAATTTTTAACTCTTAGAAACAGTAAGTAGGAACAGCAGAACAATCTACGGTTGTAGTTGAAAGTTATTTACCTCCTGTGCCTACTTCTTCCAAGTAGGCTTAAAGTAGCATAGTTGCCAGACCGGTATTCCTTAGATCGGGACTGATGATCAGAAGGTATGAGGAAATGTTGTGCCATATTTTAGTTAAAATATGGAAGGAGCCAGTGAATAGCAAAAATTGGCCATGAAACTATTAGATTGCTATAAAATAACCCTAGAGCATAAAATGTAGGACGTGGAATATTAGACCATATGACCATAAGATATAGGAGCAGAATTAGGCCATTCAGCCCGTCGAGTCTGCTCTGGCATTTCATCATGGCTAATCCTGGATCCCACACAGTCCCATATACCTGCCCTCTCACCATAACCCTTATTGCCTGACCAATCAGGAATCTATCAACTCCCGCTTTAATTATATCCACAGATTTGGCCTCCACTACAGTCGGTGACAGAGTATTCCACAGATTCACTACATTCTAGCTAAAATAATTCTTCCTTACTTCCATTCTAAAAGGTTGCCCTTCAATTTGGAGGCTGTGCCCTCTAGTTCTGGTACCCCCACCAGAAGTAACATCCTCTCCATATCCACCCTACCTAGTCCTTTCAACAGTCGGTAGGTTTCAATGAGATTCCCACACATTCTTCTAAATTCCAGTGAGTACAACCCCAAAGCTGCCAAAAGCTTCTCATATGTTAACCCCTTCATTCCTGGAATCATCTTGTGAACCTCCTCTGGACTCTCTCCAGTGACAATACATCCTTTTTAAGTTAAGGGACCCAAAACTGTTGACAATATTCCAAGTGTGGCCTGACTAGCATCTTATAAAGCTTCAACATTATCTCCTTTCTTTTATATTCTATTCCCCTTGAAATAAATGCCAATATTGCATTTGCCTTCTTTACTACAGACTCAACCTGTGAATTAACCTTATGGAAGTCTGCACAAGGACTCCCTTTGCACCTCTTGATGATTGAATTCCCCCCCCCCCCCATTTAGGTAATAGTCTGTACTATTGATCCTTTTACCAGAATGCATTATCATACATTTCCCTAAGCTGCATTCCATCTGCCACTTTTTTGCCCATTCTTCCAACTTGTCTGAGTCCTGCTGCAACTGCATTCCTTCCACAGCACAACCTACCCTCCACCTATCTTTGTATCTTCTGCAAGCTTTTCCAAAAAGCCATCAATTCCATTATCTAATTCATTGACTACAATGTGAAAACTAGCAGTCCCAATACTGACCCCTGAGGACACCGCTAGTTACTGGCAGCCAACCAGAAAAGGCCCCTTTATTCCCACTCGCTGCTTCCTGCCTGTTCACCATTCCTCTATCCAAGCCAATTTCTTTCCTGGAATGCTACAGGATTTTTCCTAGTTAACGAGCCTCATGTGTGGCACCTTATCAAATGCCTTCTGAAAATCCAAGTAAATGACATCCACTGCCTCCCCTTTGTCCACCCTGCTTGTTACTTCATCAAAGAACTCTAACAGGTTTGTCAGGCAAGATTTTCCTTTACAGAGACCACGCTGCGTTTGACTTATTTTATCATTAGTCTCCAAGTACCTTGATATCTCATCCTTAATAATAGACTCCAACAGTTTCCCAACCACTGAGGTTAGGCTAACTGGTCTATAATTTCCTTCCTCCTTTTTTAAAGAGTAGAGTGACAATTGCAATCTTCCAATTCCTCGGAACCATGCCAGAATCAAGTGATTTTTGAAAGATTATGACCTATGCATCCGTTATCTCTTCAGCAACCTCTCTCAAGACTCTGGGATGTAGTCCATCTGACCCAGGTGACTAATTCACCTTAAGAACTTTGAGTTTGCCTCGCACTTTTTCCTTTGTAATAGCAACGGCATTCACTCCTGCTCCAACACTCATGGGCCTCTGGCGCACGGAAGTGTCTTCCACAGTGAGGACTAATGCAAAGTACTCATTAAATTCATCTGCAATTTCTTTTCCCCCATTATTATCTCACCAGCATCATTTTCTAGTGGTCCAATATCAACACTCGCCTCCCTTTTATTCTTTATATAACTGAAAAATCTTTTGGTAACCTGCTTTATATCATTGGCTAGTTTGCCCTCATATTTCATCTTTTCTCTTCTCATGTCTTTCTTATTTGCCTTTTGTTGGATTTTAAAAGCTTCCTAATCATCCAACTTCCCACATACTTTTGCTACCTTATATGCCCTTTCCTTGGCTTTTATGGTGTCCTTAACTTTCCTTGTCAGCCATGGTTGCCTAACCCTGCCATTTGAGAACTTATTCTTCTGTGGGACATATCTTACCTGCACCTTGTAAACTATTCCCAGAAACTTCAGCCACATCTGTTCTGCCATAATCCCTGCTAGTATACCGCTTTCATCTACCTGGACAAGCTCATCTGTCATGCCTCTGTAATTCCTTTTATTCCACTGTGATACTGATACAGGTGACTTGTGCTTCTCCTTCTCAAATTACAGTATGAATTCAATCATACTATGATAACTGCCTCCTAAGGGTTCCTTTATGTTAAGGTGACTAATAAAATTTGGGTTATTACACAACCAATCTAAATTAGTCTTTCCCTGAATAGGCTTGAGCACAAGCTGCTCTAAGAAGCCATCTCATAGGCATTCAGCAAATTTGTTCTCTTCCGATCCGACACCGGCCTGATTTTCCTAATCCCCTTGCATATTGTAGCCCCCCACCCCCATTACATTTGTGATATTACCTTTATTACATGACCTTTCCAGCTCCCTTTGCAATCTCAACCCCACATCTTGGCTACTATTTGGAAGCCTATACATGATTCCCATAATGGTTTTTTACCCTTGCAGTTTCTTAACTCTACCCACAAAGATTCGACATTCTCTGACCCTATGTGTCATCTTTCTGAAAATGTAGTTCCATCTCTTACCAACAGAGCCACACCACTGCCTATACCTTCCTGCCTGTGCTTTCAATACAAAGATAATCCTTTGATGTTAAGCTCCCAACTATGACCTTCTTTCAGCCACAACTCAGGGTTGCCTACATGTCATACCAACCAATCTCTAAATGCGCCACAAATTCGTCCACCTTATTCCGAATGCTACATGCTCTTAAATACAGCTCCTTCAGTCCTGCATTCTTTTCCCTTATGAATTTTGCCTCTGTGGTACAACTTAACTCTTTGCTCTCTGTACTTGTACCCGGTCGTTGCCTTGTCCTTCCTTACATTCATGCTACACCCATTATCTACTTGTAAACCTGATGGTTCATTCTCAGCTCTATCATACTGGTTCCCGTCCCTCCACCATATTAGTTTAAACCTCTGCCAACAGCTCTAGCAAACTTGCCTGCAAGGATATCACTCCTCTTTGGATTCAAGTGCAGCCCATCCCTTTTGTACAGATCATACCTAAGCCAGAATTGGTCCCAATTATCCAGAAAATATCAAAATATTACAACACAAAACAGGCCCTGCAGCCTATAATGTCTGTGCTCAACAGTATGGAAAATAAAATTAAATTTTAAAAGAAAGAAATTTGTTGTGTTCACACATATTGGACATATGACCCCAAGCACAGTATAATGTGATTCATCCTTAATTTCCTTTTGAAGCAGTCAATATGGATATTCACTTCCCTGGGCCCAAGGCTTATTGCTAACCTCAGTCTTCTCACATAGTGGCACAAGTTTTCGAAAGGGACTGTAAGAGGAAATCAGAGCACCTCGGGAAAACCCATGCATTCCACAGGGAGGACGTACAGAGGCCCTTTACAGAATGGTGCCAGAATTGAGCTCTGGCAGAAGGCTCCGAGCTGTAATAACGTCGCACTAACTGTTACGCTACCATGGTAACCAAATTAGCCAAATGCAAGACAATGGGGTTGCATAATTTAGCACGTCAAGTATGGTTACAAGTTGGGATGTTTGTTAGGATGCTTGTGTACTCAGAGTGTCAGCCTTCACAGTACTAATGGTAGATGTTTAGGATTTCTGCTGCCAGAAGCTTTAAGACCATCTGTGTTTGAGTTACTTTGTCCTAGATGTCATGTAGTGAAAAATCGTATAAATATCAGAATCAAAACCGTTGTTGTTCTCACTCTATATGCTCCCATGAGGTCAGATTATTTCAAAACACAAGGTAAATTTCCACAGCTATGCAGATGATGCACAACTGCAGTTGTCTCTTACAGCAGAGAACCCTAGGGGTCTATAACTCTCTGGCCTGGTGTCTTACTAGCATTCCAGACTGGATGGGTTCAAATTCCCTTAAACTAAATATGGGAAAAAATAGCAATTTTGGTTATATGCAGCAATAAAAAAAGTGTAAATTTTAGAAATATATTTGATCTTCTGGCCTTACAAATCAAGCCAGAATTTAAGAATACTATTTATGAACTCAGAAATAACGAGTATGTGACACAGTCACATTACTATTGACTCCGAGCTAAATTTCAAATCACGTTTTAAGCATATTATTAAAAATGCCTTCTTTCATTTAAGTAACATTGTAAGAGTTAAGTTTCTTATAACACCTCAAGATGCAGAAAAATTGATACATGCTTTTGATTTTAGCTGATTTGACTACTGTAATTCACTGTTTTCATGACTGCCTAAGACAGATACAAATCAGCTGCAGCTGCTTCAAAGTGTAGCATCAAGAATTATAACCAAAAAATAAAGGAAATCTGAGCACATTTCACTGGTTTTGGCATCATTACACTGGCTGCCTGTATTTGTATCCTTTAGGATCAATTTTAAAATACTCTTAATTGTGTATAAAACTCTGAATAGTCTATCTCCAAAGAATGCTGGGGGATTTCATTAAAACCTACCGAATGTTGAAAGGGCTAGATAGGGTGGATATGGAGAGGATGTTTCCTGTGGTTGGGTTATCCAGAATTAGTGGGTTGTGCCTCAAAATTGAGGGGTGACCCTTTAGAACAGAGGTAAGGAGGAATTTTTTAGCCAGAGAGTAGTAGATCTGAGGAATGCTCTGCCACAGACAGCGATAAAGGCCAACTCCGAGCATATATTTAAGGCGAAAGTTGAGCACTTCATAATCGGTCAGGGCATCAAAGAATATGGCAAGAAGGCAGGTGTGTGGGGTTGAGTGGGATCCAGGAACAGTCACGATGGAATGACAGAGCAGACTCGATGGGCAGAATAGCCTAATCCTGCTCTTATGTCTTATGGTTTTATTCCTCTAAATTCCACTGAGTACAGCCCGAAAGCTGCCAAATGCTCCTCATATGTTAACCCTTTCATTCCCGAAATCATCTCTGTGAACCTCTTCTGGGCTCCCTCTGATATGAACACATCCTTTCTGAGATATGGGGCCCAAAACTGTTGACAATATTCCAAGTGCGGCCTGACCAGTGTCTTATAAATCCTCAGCAGTGGCTTTCTGGAGATTTAAATAAATATTTCTGTGCAGGCCGAAGTGTTCAATGCTATTGTGTAGTAAATTTGGGATGAACCTGGTGTTGATATTACTATCTGGACAATGTGTACTCCGTTCATGTTCCATAGACTTTCTACTTCCTCTTTTAATTCAGCAAATTTCAGTTGTTTTTCATATATTGATTTCCGTATCAAATGCATTTTTATTTATCCGTTTACAGGATGTGGGTGTTGCCAGCTAAGCCGGCATTTATTGCCTATTCCTATTTGCACTTGAGAAGGTGGGGATGAGCTGCCTTCTTGAACGGCTGCGGTCCCCGAGGTGTAGGTACACCCACAGTGCTGCTGGGAGGGAATTCCATGATTTTGACCCAGTGACAATAAAGACACGGTACTATGTTTCCAAGTCAGGGTGGTGAGTGACTTAGAAACATAGGGAAACATAGAAACATACAGCACAATACAGGCCCTTCGTCCCACAAAGCTGTGCCGAACATGTCCTTACCTGAGAAATTACCTAGGGTTGCCCGTAACCCTTGATTTTTATGAGCTCCATATACCTGTCCAGGAGTCTCTTAAATGACCCTATAGTATCACCACTGTCACCAGCAGCTCATTCCAGCACTCAACAACCCCTGCGTAAAAAAAAAATCTTACCTCATCCAGGTCATTTATAAATATCATGAAGAGTAGGGGTCCCAGAACAGATCCCTGAGGAAAACCACTGGTGACCGATCTCCACGCAGAACATGACCAGTCTACAACCACTCTTTACCTAGTGGGCAAGCAAGTGCTGGATCCACAAAGCAGTGTCCCCTTGGATCCCATACCGCCTTACTTTCTCAATAAGTCTTGCATGGGGTACCCCGTCAAATGCCTTGCTGAAATCCATATACACTACATCTACTGCTCCACCTTCACAAACGTGTTTAGTCACATCCTCAAAAAATTCAATCAGGCTCATAAGGCACGATCTGCCTTTCACAGAGCCATGCTGTCTATTCCTAATCATATTATGCCTCTCCAAATGTTCATAAATCCTGCCTTTCAGGATCTTCTCCATCAACTTACTAACCACTGAAGTAAGATTCACTGGTCTATAATTTCCTGGGCTATCTCTACTCCCTTTCTTGAATAAGGGAACAAGATCCACAACCCTCCAATCCTCTGGAACCTCTCTCGTCCTCACTGATGATGCAAAGATCATCGTCAGAGGCTCAGCAATCTCCTACCTCCCCTTCCTCAGTAGCCTGGGGTACATCTCGTCCAGTCCCAGAGATTTATCCAACTTGATGCTTTCCAAAAGTTCCTGCACATCCTCTTTCTTAATTTCTACGTGCTCAAGCTTTTTAGTCCACTGTAAGTTATCCCTACAATCGCCAAGATCCTTTTCTGTAGTGAATACTGAAGCAAAGCACACATTAAGTACCTCTGCTATATCCTCTGGTTCCATACACACTTTTCCACTGTCACACTTGATTCGTCCTATTCTCTCACGTCTTATCCTCTTGCTCTTAACATACTTGTAGAATGTCTTGGGGTTTTCCTTAATCCTATCAGCCAAGGCCTTCTCATGGTCCTTTCTGGCTCTCCTAACTTCTTTCTTGAGTCCCTTCCTGCTAGCCTTATAGTCTTCTAGCTCTCTATCATTACCTAGCTTTTTGAACCTTTCGTAAGCTCTTTTTTTTCTTGACTAGATTTACAACAGCCTTTGTACACCACGGTTCCTGTACCCTACCATCCTTTCCCTGTCTCATTGGAACATACCTGTGCAGAACTCCACACAAATATCCTCTAAACATTTGCTACATTTCTTCCGTACATTTCCCTGAGAACATCTGTTTCCAATTTCTGCTTCCAAGTTCCTGCATGATAGCCTCATATTTCCCCTTACTCCAATTAAACACTTTCCTAACTTGTCTGTTCCTATCCCTCTCCAATGCTATGCTAAAGGAGATAGAGTTGTGATCACTATCTCCAAAATAGTCTCCTACTGAGAGGTCTGACACCTGACCAGGTTCATTTCTCAATACCAGATCAAGTACAGCCTCTCCTCTTGTAGGCTTATCTACATATTCTGTCAAGAAACCTTCTTGAACACACATAGCAAACTCCACCCCATCTAAACCCTCACTCTAGGGAGATGCAAATCAATATTTGGGAAAATAAAATCTCCCACCACAACAACCCTGTTATTATTACTCCATTCCAGAATCTGTCTCCCTATCTGCTCCTCGATATCCCTGTTACTATTGGGTGGTCTATAAAAAACACCCAGTAGAGTTATTGACCCCTTCCTTTTCCTAACTTCCACCCACAGATACTCCAAAGACAATCCCTCCATGTCTTCTTCCTTTTCTGTAGCCGTGACACAATCTCTGATCAACTGTGCCACACCCCCACCTCTTTTGCCTCCCTACGTGTCCTTTCTGAAATATCGAAAGCCTGGCACTCGAAGTAACCATTCCAGCCCCTGAGCCATCCAAGTCTCAGTAACAGCCACAACTTCATAGCTCCAAGTACTGATCTACATTCTAAGCTCATCTGCTTTGTTCCTAATACTCCTTGCATTAAAACAGACAAATCTCAAACCATCAGTCCGAGCACATCCCTTTTTGATCATCTGCCTATCCTCCTTCTCGCACTGTCTCCAAGCTTTCTCTATTTGTGAGCTATATGGGGTGTCAGGGAGGGGTAGCACCTCTGCTGGGGGAACATGTCGCGTCCTTTTCAGGGCGGTTAGTCCACCTTTGGTCCCCACCTGGCACTCAGCTCTCACCTGTGGCTCCTCGTAGCTGTTTGCATGCGACAGGGGCCACACCCCGGGCAACGGCTTCGACAAGCCGGCTAAACCAGGTGAGGGTAGCCGACGGGTCTCAAACCCTCGGTGAGATAGGGAGTTGTCTATCCCAGCATGTGAAGACAGACTCCGGCGGATTGAGCGGACGAGACCAGCGGAATCCAACAGTCAAGAAGGCGCTCTCTGCAAGCGTCGTGGAACGTGTAGAGCAGAACAAGACACAGAAGACGTCCTGGTCATCCACTGCGCCTAGTCCCAGCTCCAGCCATCTAGACTCTGTCTTGCCACTGGATCCAGATGGGAATTGGGAAGAGAGAGTGAGGCTGACGCTACGCAACTCTCCCTCACTTAAGTCCAAATCACGCGCTAGTCTCGACACCATCATTATGGTGTCGAGGTCCTCTTCGACATCAACGATGGACGAACAACAACATTTGTGAGCTAACTGCCTCTTCCTCCGTCTCTTCAGTTTGGTTCCCACCTCCCAGCAATCCAAATTTAAACTCTCCCCAATAGCCTTAGCAAACCTCCCCACCAGAATATTGGTCCCCCGGGATTCAAGTGCAACCCATTCTTTTTGTACAGGTCACTCGTGCCCCAGAAGCGGTCCCAATGATCCAGAAATCTGAATCCCTGCCACCTGCTCCAATCCTTCAGTCACGCATTTATCCTCCACTTCACTTTATTTCTATACTCACTGTCCCGTGGCACAGGCAGTAATCCTGAGATGACTACCTGTGTGGTCCTGCTTCTCAACTTCCTTCCTAACCCCCTGTAGTCTGCTTTCAGGACCTCCTCCATTTTTCTGCCAATGTTGTTGGTACAATATGTACCACAATCTCTGGCTGTTCTCCTTCCCACTGCAGGACTTTCTGGACGTGAACGGAAACATCCCCGGACCCTGGCACCTGGGAGGAAAACTACTATCCGTGCTTCTTCACAGAATCACCTGTATGACCCCCTAACTATAGAGTCCCCTATTACTGCTGCCACCCTCTTCCTTTCCCTACCCTTCTGAGCCAGAGGGCCAGTCTCTGTGCCAGCAGCACGGCCACTGTTGCTTCCCCCAGTTGGCTCGTCCCCCCCAACAGTACTCAAGCTGGAGTACTTATTGTCAAGAGGTACAGCCACAGGGGTGCTCTCTAGCCTCTGACTCCTGCCCTTCCCTTTCCTGACTGTTACCCACTTATCTGTCTCCCTAGGCCCCGGAGTGACTACCTGCCTATAGCTCCTGTCTATCACTTCCTCACGCTCCCTGTCCCTAAGGAGCTGCAGCTCGACGCACCTGGCGCAGATGTGGCCGTCCAGGAGGCTGGGAGTCTCCCGGACCTCCTACATCTGACATCGAGCACAGAGAATTGGCCTCACACACATCCTTCCCGTCTGTATTCGACTCAGGTAACCTACCTCGCCTCGCCTAAGCCCCATTGAGCCAAAACCTTCCTACTCTGTCTTCCTCTACTCCAACACCAACTCTATAAGGCTGTCTCCTTTTCAACTCTTCTTGCTGGAATCCCTTCACTTGGAGGGGGACTTCCAAGTGGAGGTGTTCCCAGGTATCTGCTGTTCTAGTCCCTCTAGATGGTAGTGCCTGTGGGTCTGGAAGGTGTTGACTTAGGAACTTTGGTGTGTTGTTACAGTGCATCTTGTAGATAGTATACACTGCTGCAACTGTTCGTCGATGGTGGAGGGATTGGATGCTTGTGGAAGGGGTACCAATCAAGTGGGATGCTCTGGTAGCCATGGTGTTTATATGGGTATGCCAGTACAGTTTTGTGTCAATGCTGACCCCTGGGATGTTGCTAGTGGGATATTCAGTGATGGTGATGCCACTGTATGTCAAGGGACAATGGTTAGAGCCTCTCTTGTTGAAGATGGTCATTGCCTGGCACTTGTGTGGCTCGAATGTTACTTGCCACTTGTCAGCCCAAGCCTGAATATGTCCAGGTCCTGCTGCATTTGGGTACGAATTGCTTCACTATCTGAGGAGTCACGAATGGTGCAGAACATTGTGCAGTCATCTGTGAACATCCCCACTTCTGACCTTATGACGGAAGGAAGGTCATTGATGAAGCAGCTGAAGATGATTGGTCCTGGGACACTTCCCTGAGGATCTCCTGCAGTGATGTCCTGAGGATGAGATGACTGATCTCCAACCACCACAACCATCTTCCTTTGTGTCAGGTATGGTTCCAACCAGCAGAGAGTTTGTCCCCTAATTCCCATTGACTCCATTTTAGCTAGGGCACCTTGATGCCATACTTGGTAAAATGCTGCCTTGATGTCAAGGGCTATCACTCTTACCTCACTTCTGGTATTTAGCTCTTTGGTCCATGTCTGGACCAAGGAGGTGATGAGGTCAGGAGCTGAGTGGCCTTGAGGGAACCCAAACCAGACATCCGTAAGCAGGTTATTGCCAAGTAGGTGCAGCATGATAGCACCGTTGATGACCACTTCCATTACTTTGCCAATGATTGACAGTAGGCTGACAAGGTGGTAGTTAGCTGGGTTGGACTTGTCCTGTTTTTTGAGCACAAGTCTTCAGGACTATTGCCAGGATTTTGTCTGGGCCCCTAGCCTTTGTAGTATCCGGTGCTTTCAGCCATTTCTTGATATAATGTGTGTTTGGAATGACTATATCTATTAAGTAGTTTTTAATTGTTTTTCCTGTAATATTATATAAAAACATTAAAAAAACACTCAAGAACCTCTATAGATGTACCAAGAAGAGCTTTCTGACAGGCTGCATCACTGTCTGGTATGCCGGGGGGGGGGGGGGCTACTGCACAGGACAGAAAGAAGCTTCAGAGGGTTGTAAATTTAGTCGACTCCATCTAGGGTACTAGCCTACAAAGTACTCAGGACACCTTCAAGGAATGGTGACTCAGGAAGGACCCCCAGCACCCAGGGCATGCCCTTTTCTCACTGTTACCGTCAAGTAGGAGATACAGAAGCCTGAAGGCACACGGGAACAGCTTCTTCCCCTCTGCCATCTGATTCCTAAATGGACATTGAACCCTTGGACACTAACTCACTTAACTCACTTTTTTAAATAATATATCATATTTCTGTTTTTTGCATGATTTTAATCTATTCAATTTACATATACCGTATAAGTGTACGGAATAAGATTTATTTATTTATTTGTTTGTTTATTATTATTATTATATATTTTTTTCTTCTATATTATGTATTGCATTGAACTGTTGCTACTAAGTTAACAAATTTCACATCACATGCCAGTGAAAATAAACCTGATTCTGGTTCTGATTCTGATATGTGCTTCGTGGAAACCTGGCTGACGGAGAAGATACCGGATCATGACATTGAGCCCCCTGGGTTCTCCCTGTTCCGGGAAGACAGGTCGAAAAACTTCATTGGGAAGAGTAAAAGAGGAGGGGTATGCTTCATGGTCATAGTGCCTGGTGCAACCCCCAGAATGTGTATGAACTCAAAGCCTTTTGTTCCCCAGTCCTGGAATACCTGATGCTGCTGTGTAGTCCCTACTGGCTGCCTAGGGAGTTCATGGCTGCTATCATCATAGAGATGTACATTCTGCCGCAGACTGATACTGACCTGACTCTCAAGGAACTGTACAAGACCATCAGCATGCTGGAGACTGCCTTCGTCATCGCTGGTGACTTTAATTGAGCGACGCTGACGAAAGCCTCTTCGAAGTTATGTTAGCTCATCCAGGTGAGCACTCATGGAGATAACACACTTGACCACTGCTACACTCTTCTTCGCCCAGTTTTGGAAAATCAGATCACTCTTCGACCCTGCTTCTCCCGACAGAGAAGCAGAAGCTGAAACAAGAGGCGGCCATAGTTAAAATCATCCACTGTTGGTCTGACCAATCGGCCTCCATGCTTCCGGACTGCTTCGATGACGTTGACTGGAATGTCTTCCGTGATTAGGATGTCTCCAAGTTCACTGAAGGAGTCATGAGCTTCATCCAGAAGTGCATCAATGATGTTGTCTGCCAGAAGTCGTCAAGGTCTTCCCAATCCAGAAACCCTGGATCAATAGTTCCACGCAAGCAGCATTAACAGCGCAACATCGAGCTCACATCGCTGGAAATTAACTAGAGCTCAAGAAAACCAGGTATGATCTGCGCAAAGCTATCAAGGCTGTGAAACAACAATATAGGGAGAAGGTTGAGTCAAGATTCACAATGAATAGCACACGTGACTTGTGGCGAGGGCTGCATACCATCGCAGAATTCAACGCCAAACATTGTGGTGCCACCAACATCACAGCCTCTCTCCCAGATGAGCTCAATCATTTTTTTGCTAGGTTTGACGTCGCTAACTCTGAGCCTCCGAGGAAAGCCACTGCTCCAACCTGCAAGCTGGTCATCTCTGAAGATGAGGTACGCAGATGTTTCCAACGAGTGGACAGTTGCAAGGCTGTGGGACTGGACGGCTTCCCAGGGCAAGTACTCAGAATGTGCTACACACAGCGCTAGAATAACCACACGGAGTCGGTGAGTTAGAGTTGCGATGAAAGAGATTTCTTCAAACTTCGTGGCCTGCTTTAAAGCCTTCCCATTCCCGCCCTCCCTGGGGTGGGATTGCTGTGGGGAATGCATATTCCCAGACCCTTTCCGCGCGCGGGATTTTCCCTCTGCTGGTGAAGATGGCCTGGCGCCCTTTTTGGGGTCGGCCTCTCTGCCTGCGCGCACTGTTTCGTGAACCGGTTCGTGTGTGCCAGAAAGTGGGTCGCCACATAACCCCCCCTCAGAACTGGCGATACCTCCCCCAATGTCCACAGTCTGGATCGGCCTCTGTTTGGGAGGTCTGCCCCTGCGCCGCGGTGCCTGAGCCTGGACCGGTTGCGCCAAGTCCACATGGGCCGGTTTGAGTCGGTCCACCGTTAAAACCTCCTCTCTCCCCCCAATGTCCAGCACGAACGTGGACCCGTTGTTCCTGATCACCTTAAACGGCCCCTCGTAGGGCTGCTGTAGCGGTGTCCGGTGTCCGCCCCGTCGTACAAAAAGAAACTTACAGTTCAGCAGGTCTTTGGGTACGCAGGTCGGGCTCTGTCCGTGCTGTGAAGTGGGTATGGGGGCCAGGTTACCGAGCCTCTCCCGTAGTCTGTCCAGGTTCTTTTTTAATACTTTTGGCACCCCTCGTACACATAGTAAAAAATTTCACGTTTAAAAGTGAGGTTTCAAAACAGATTGGAAACAGTAAAGTAAGTGAGATAGGAGCGACTGCTAGAAGCTGTTACTCCACTCACAACCAGCAGGAGAAAGCATTCAGGCATGTTACCTTGGTCTTTTTTAGTACAGGGACAATGGTGGATAATTTGAAGCAGGACGACACTCTACACTGGGAGAAGGAGAGGTTAAAAATATCTGTAAGCATGTGGTGACCCACTTTCTGGTACACACGAACCGGCTCACAACAGCGCACGCAGGTAGAGGGCCGGCCCCAAAAAGGGCGCCAGGCCATCTTCACTAGCAGGGGGAGAATCCCGCTGTGGGTTCTGTGGGTTCCTCCTCTTGCCCCCTTGGGGCTGGTATGAACTCTCCTGGGACTACCAGGGGTGCGCCGTACACCAACTTGTCCGACGAGGTGTGCAGGTCCTCTTTGGGCGCCGTGCGGATTCCGAGTAGGACCCAGGGAAGCTCGTCCACCCAGTTAGGCCCCTCCAGGCGGGCCATAAGAGCCGATTTCAGGTGACGGTGGAAACGCTCCACTAGTCCGTTCGACTGTGGGTGGTAGGCAGTTGTGTGGTGTAGCTGCGATCCTAAAAGGCTGGCCATAGCCGACCACAGGCTGGAGGTGAACTGGGCGCCCCTGTTGGAGGTAATGTGGGCCGGTACCCCGAAGCGGGCTACCCAGGTTGCGATCAGTGCTCAGGCGCAGGATTCGGAGGTGGTGTCGGTGAGTGGGACTGCGTCTGGCCATCTGGTGAACCGGTCTATCATAGTTAGGAGGTACCGCGCTCCTCGCGACACTGGCAGGGGCCCCACGATATCCACATGGATGTGGTCGAACCTCCGGCGGGTGGGTTCGAACTGCTGCGGCGGAGCCTTGGTGTGCCGCTGCACCTTGGCTGTTTGGCACTGCATGCACGTTTTGACCCATTCACTGACCTGTTTATGCAGTCCATGCCACACGAACCTGTTGGAGACCAGCCGGACGGTTGTCCTGATGGAGGGGTGCGCTAAGTTGTAAATGGATTCGAAAACCCGCTGGCGCCAGGCTGCTGGGACAACGGGGCGGGGTTGGCCGGTAGCTACGTCACACAGTAGGGTCCTCTCACCTGGGCCTACGGGGAGGTCTTGGAGCTGCAAACCAGAGACTGCAGTCCTGTAACTGGGGATCTCAGTGTCTGCCTGCTGTGCCTCTGCCAGCGCTGCATAGTCCACCCCCTGGGACAGGGCCTGTATGGTAGGTCTGGAAAGTGCGTCTGCCACGACATTGTTCTTTCCAGAGACATGCCGGATGTCCGTTGTGTACTCGGAGATGTAGGTCAGATGTCGCTGCTGGCGGGACAACCAGGGGTCGGACACCTTCATGAACGCAAAGGTAAGCGGTTTGTGGTCTGTGAACGCGGTGAAGGGCCTACTTTCTAAGAAGTACCTGAAATGCCGGATTGCCAGGTATAGTGCCAATAGCTCCCGGTCGAAAGCACTGTATTTGAGTTCAGGTGGTCGTAGGTGTTTGCTGAAGAACGCCAGGGGTTGCCAGCAACCGTCGATGAGTTGTTCCAGCACTCCACCGACTGCTGTGTTGGATGCATCCACCGTGAGGGCAGTAGGAATGTCCGTTCTGGGGTGCACTAGCATCGCGGCGTTTGCCAAGGCTTCTTTGGTTTCAACGAAAGCGGTTGCGGCCTCTTCGTCCCAGGTAATGTCCTTGCCCTTACCCGACATTAGAGTGAACAGGGGGCGCATGATTCGGGCTGCTGAGGGGAGGAAACGGTGGTAAAAATTCACCATACCCACGAATTCCTGCAGGCCTTTGATTGTGTTGGGTCGGGGGAAGTTGCGGACCGCGTCTACCTTGGCGGGCAGCGGGGTTGCCCCGTCTTTAGTAATCCTGTAGCCCAGGAAGTTGATGGTGTTGAGTCCGAACTGGCATTTGGCTGGGTTGATTGTAAGGCCGAATTCGCTCACGCGGGAGTAGAGGTGGTGGAGGTGGGACAGATGCTCCTGCCGACTACTGCTGGCTATGAGGATGTCATCCAAATAGATGAATGCAAAGTCCAGGTCGCGTCCCACCGCGTCCATTAGCCGCTGGAACGTCTGTGCAGCATTCTTTAGACCAAACGGCATTCGGAGGAATTTGAAAAGTCTGAACGGGGTGATAAGTGCTGTTTTGGGGATGTCGTCCGGATGTACAGGGATTTGATGGTATCCCCGGACGAGGTCTACCTTGGGAAAGATCCTTGCGCCATGTAGGTTTGCTGCGAAGTCTTGAATGTGCGGCACAGGGTAGCGGTCTGGTGTTGTAGCCTTGTTCAGTCTGCGGTAGTCACCGCATGGTCTCCAGCCCCCCGTTGCCTTGGGCACCATGTGAAGGGGGGAGGCCCATGGGCTGTCGGACCGTCGTATGATCCCCAATTCCTCCATCTTCTTGAACTCCTCCTTCACCAGTCGGAGCTTGTCCGGGGGAAGCCTTCAAGCACGGGCGTGGAGGGGTGGTCCCTGGGTCGGGATGTGGTGCTGTACTCCGTGTCTGGGCATGGCTGCCGTGAACTGCGGTGTCAGTACTGATGGGAAATCCACCAGGACCCTGGTGAATTCGTCGTTGGACAGCGTGATGGAGTCCAGGTGTGGGGCTGGCAACTGTGTTTCACCCAGGGAGAACATTTGAAAAGTCTTGGCGTGGACTAATGGCTTCCCTTGCAGGTCGACCAGCAGGCTGTGGGCTCGTAGAAAATCCCCCCCCAGGAGTGGTTGGGCCACAGCGACCAGTGTGAAGTCCCACGTGAACCGGCTGGAGCTGAACTGTAGCCGCACCGTGCGGGTGCCGTAGGTTCGTATTGTGCTGCCATTTGCGGCCCTCAGGGTGGGTCCCGGTTCTCTGTTGCGGGTATCATAACTCGTTGGAGGTAAGACGCTGATCTCCACTCCGGTGTCGACCAAAAAGCGGCGTTCTGACTGTTTGTCCCAGGCGTACAGGAGGCTGTCCTGATGGCCAGCTGCCGTAGCCATCAGCGGCGGCTGGCCCTGGCGTTTCCCGGGAATTTGCAGGGTGGTCTGCAGCGGCGGGCCTCTGTGCCCCACCGCTGGTGGTAGAAATACCATTGTTCATTGGGCTCCTCACTCCCGCTGCCGGGTTTTGTAGGCTCTGCTGCCGGGCCTGGTCTGGTCTGCCGTTGGGCACGCAGCTTGGTGATCTGTGCGACGGATGCCCCTCTCTCTTTCCTGGCATTCCACAGCACATCTGCTCAGGCCGCCACCTCCCGGGGGTTGCTGAAATCTGCGTCGGACAGCAGCAGGCATATGTCCTCGGGCAGTTGCTCTAGGAACGCCTGCTCAAACATGAGGCAGGGTTTGTGTCCTTCAGCCAGGGCCAGCATCTCGTTCATTAATGCTGACAGCGGCCTGTCTCCCAACCCATCCAGGTGCATTAAGCGGCGTGCTCGTTCACGCCGTGAGAGTCCGAAAGTCCTTATGAGCAGGGCTTTGAGTGCTGTGTATTTGCCATCCTCCGGGGGCGACTGTATAAACTCCTCAACTTGTGCAGCTGTCTCCTGGTCGAGGGAGCTCAGCACGTAGTAGTAGAGAGTGGACTCCGAGGTTATCTACCGAATGTGGAATTGAGCTTCTGCTTGTTCGAACCATAAATGGGGTCGCAGCGTCCAGAAGCTTGGCAGTTTTAATGAAACTGCGTGAACAGATGCGGCGTCGGTCATCTCTGGTCCAAATATCGTTTGGGCCGTCAGGGTCATCAATTGTAGCGGTGTGCTACACACAGCGCTAGAATAACCACACGGAGTCAGTGAGTTAGAGTTGCGATGAAAGAGATTTATTCAAACTTTGTGGCCTGCTTTAAAGCCTTCCCGTTCCTGCCCTCCCTGGGGCGGGACTGCTGTGGGGAATGCATATTCCCAGACCCTTTCCGCGTGCGGGATTCTCCCCTTGCTAGTGAAGATGGCCTGGCGCCCTTTTTGGGGCCGGCCCTCTACCTGCGTGCGCTGTTGTGAGCCGGTTCGTGTGTACCAGAAAGTGGGTCACCACATGCTTACAGATATTTTTAACCTCTCCTTCTCCCAGTGTAGAGTGCCGTCCTGCTTCAAAATTTGTCCCTGTACTAAAAAAGACCAAGGTAACATGCCTGAATGCTTTCTCCTGCTGGTTGTGAGTGGAGTAACAGCTTCTAGCAGTCGCTCCTATCTGACTTACTTTACTGTTTCCAATCTGTTTTGAAACCTCACTTTTAAACGTGAAATTTTTTACTATGTGTACGAGGGGTGCCAAAAGTATTAAAAAAGAAAAAGATGCTCCTGTATCCTTGGATTCTATAATGGATTTGCTTCAAAAACACAGAAAAGAATCTTCCAATGAGTTCCAACAACTTAGATTTGAATTTAAGCTAATGGACGCAAAATTGGATTCTATTCAAAAAACCTTAACTGAACAAAGTAAACAAATTGAAGAGAATGAAGAAACTCTGATGATTTTGGATGCAAGAATAGATGACCTGCAAAAGCTCTGTGAAAGGCAATTTAAATCTAATGAGAAATTAAGACAGAAGATTATCAATTTAGAAAACAGAAGAAGAAATAACCTCTGAATTCTGGGTCTTGAAAAGTAAATGGAAGGTGATCAGCCTACTGAATTCTTTGCAAGCTTTTTGGTACAATTATTTTCAAAAATAATCTTACCACCTGCACCTATGATCGATCGAGCTCATAGATCGTCCATGCCCAGACCACCTCTGGGAGCCAAACCCAGATCAGTTATAACTTGTTTTCAGAAATTTCAAACAAAGGAACATTTAATTCGTGAATCTCGTCGAAGAGGAATGATTGACTACAAGGGTCAGAAGATTAAGTTTGTCGAAGATGTTTCACCCGAGGTCATGAATGAGCGTGATAAATTCAAAGAGGTTATGACAGGACTTTTTGACAAAGGTTTAAAGCCGCCTCTGCATTATCCTACTCGTCATAGAATCACTCTGCAAGATGGATCTAAGGAATGGTTTCACTCGAGTGTGGAAGACTGGGATTTCTTCAAAACAATGGATTGACTGTTTAGTATCTTGCTATATGAATAATTGCTTCTCTTAAAATTTCTGGAGAGGCAAATTTTTCTTTTTTTTAAAATAATACTTTGGAAGAGGCTTCTAGTCTTATTATACGGGATGCCTTTAAAGCTTTTATTAGAGGTCAAATTATTTCCTATACTGCAAGTGTCAGACAAAAAACTAATAAAGAGAGAATTGAGTTAGCTAATCATTTAAAACAATTAGACCAAAAATATGCCTTGGCTCCAGATCCTGCTTTATATAAAAGGTGTGTTGAAATTCAAACTAAATATGATCTTCTTTTAACATATCCAATTGAAACTCAACTTTTAAAAGATAAAAGTCAACTTTATATCCATGGAGACAAAACAGGTAAATTATTGGCTAACCAATTAAAAACCATTATAGCTAAACGGCAAATTAAAGAAATTTGTAAAGCCAGTTGTGATAGGACAACTGATCATTCAGAAATAAACAATATTCTTAAAGAATTTTATTCTTAACTTTATAGTTCTGACCATCCCAAATATAACACTGTAATGAATAGTTTTTTTAGACCAATTAAACATTCTTACACTTTCTGTTGATAACCGACAACAGTTGGATCATCCTATTTCGTATGAGGAAATTGCTAAGGCTGTACGCTCATTGCACTTGGGGAAGGTTTCGTGTCTTGATGGATTTTCTGCAGAATTTTATAAGGCTTTTCCCTCACTGTTTATACCTCATTTATGTGCAGTTTTTTCGGGCTCCTTTAAGTTGTGTAGGTTGCCACAATCTTTTCATGAAGCTTCTATTTCGCTTATTCTTAAAAAGAATAAGAACCCAACCGAATGCTCTTCATACAGACCAATCTCTTTACTTAATGTTGATACTAAAATCCTATCTAAAGTTCTGGCCCATAGAATTGAAAATATTTTACTATCTATCATTTCTGATGATCAGACGGGATTTATTAAAAATTGATATTCCCACTTTAATATTCGTCATTTGTTAAACACTGTTTATTCCCCTTCTAAGGAGATATCGGAATGTATGATTTCTTTGGATGCTGAGAAGGCTTTTGATCGGGTTGAATGGAACTATTTATTTAAAACTTTAGAAAAATTTAATTTTGGGCCCGATTTTATTCAACAGATTAAATGACTTTATGTATCTTCTTCTGCTAGGGTCCTTACTAATTTTCAGTATTCCAAACATTTTAAACTTCAACCTCGAACCAGATAAGGTTGTCCCTTGAGCCCTTTGCTCTTTGACTTGGCTTTAGAACCCTTAGCCATTGCTTTTCAAGAATCTAGTGATATTACTGGTATTCTAAGGAGAGGGTCTGTTCATAAAGTTTCACTTTATGCTGATGACCTATTGCTTTTTATTTCTAATGTCGAGACTTCATTACCTCCTGCACTTCCTCTACTTTTTTGTTTTAGCCAGTTTTCAGGTTACAAACTGAATTTACATAAGAGTGAATTTTTCCTCTGAATCATTTCTTTTCAATTAATACTAACCTTCCTTTTAAAATTGTAAGAAATTAATTTACCGAGATTTCCTGGTGGTGGCTGATGGAGTAACAGCAATCTGCTGTTGCTCCAATTTTAATTATCTTACTATTTCCAACCTGTCTTGAAACTTTTTTTTAAGTGTGGTATTCTTTCATTGTGGCTGGAAGGAGTGTCAGAGGTACTAAATCCGATGATTTTCCTGCCTGTTTGGATTCTATTATGGATTTGCTACAAAGTCATACACGAGAAGCCTCAGAGAAGTTTCAACAATTCAGTACTGAATTTAAACAAATAGATGGTAAATTGGACTCTATTCAACAAACTCTTAATGAACATGATAAACGTATCAAGAATAATGAGGAAAATTTGTTGGCTCTGGAAACGGAAGTGGATGAATTGCAGAAGCTTTGTGAAAAGCAATCTAAGTCCAACGAAAAGTTAAGACGGACGATTATCGACATAGAAAATAGAAGTAGAAGGAACAACTTACATGTTCTGGGTCTCGAAGAATTAATCGAAAGTAACCATCCTATGGAGTTTTTTGCAAACTTTTTGAAAGAATTATTTCCAGAGATTTTGACATCTGTGCCTATGATTGAACAAATTCACAGATCTCCTGCGTTTAAGTCTCCTAACGCTCAGAAACCAAGATCGGTAATAATCTGCTTTCATGAATTTAAAACAAAGGAACTCTTAATTTGCGAATCTCATCAAAGAGGCATGATTGACTATAATGGTCGCAAGATTAGAATTGTTGAAGCTTATTCACCTGAGGTTATGCAGGAACGTGTTAAATTCAAAGAAGTTATGTCCGAGATTTTTAATATGCGTTTCAAGCCTTCCCTTCGCTACCCACCCGGACTCAGAATTACACTTAAAAATAGTTCTTTTGAATGGTTCTGCTCGACTATTGAAGCACAAAAGTTTTTAAAATCTGAAGGTTAAATCCCAAGGCTAACTGTTTAATTTCTCCTTACATGAAGACATAAAGTTAAATGAGAAACTTTTAATTTGCAAATCCCGTCGATGAGGCATGTCTGGTTATAGGATGGAATATTAAGATTCTCGAAGGTTATTCGCTTGAGGTTATGCAGGAGTGTGTTAAGTTTAAACAAGCTCTGTTGGAATTTTTTTTTAACAAGGGTTTTAACCCGTCCCTTGGCTACCCAGTTTGACTGAGAATCTAATTAAAGATGGATCCTTCGAATGACTTCATTTGAATGTTGAAGCACAAAGATTTTTTTAAGATTGAAGGATAATTGCTTAGTCTGTTTTTTTCCATGAAGATATAAGATTAATATTCAATGTCTATCTGTATGAATAATTGGTTCTTTTACTTTTGGTAAACCTTTGTAACTGATTTCCTTTCGTATTTTTTAACACTGTATTTTTCATATACGAGAGCTGAACCTCTTGTTTGGGTTTTGTTTAGTCTAGGTTGGAATATAAATATCCTTGAAACTAATTGGAGCGATCACCAGGTTTTTTGGGGGGTTGTCAGTAGTTTGTAGATGCCCAATTTCTATTGGTCAGTTTTCTTTCTTTAGGAGATGGGCGGGGTTATGTTTTATTCCCTAGAAGCTGGTTTTGAATTTTTAGCCAACTTGTTGCTTGGTTACCATTTCTCAAGGCTTATGGCTTGGTTTTTAACTTACATTTTAACCATTCCTTTAAATAATATAAAAATTGGACCAAACTATTAATTTACTCAGTTTGAACATGAAAGAGTTAAATAACCCTGTTAAATATAATAAGATTTTTGCTTATATTAAGAAATTTAAGGTCCTTATTATTTTTTTTACAAGAAACTCATATATGCAAATATGATAATCTACGTTTTTTTAGCCGTTGAGATGGACTTTGTTTTCACTCTTCTTTTCAGGCCAAATCTAGAGGAGTTTTGATTCTTATAGATAATACACTTTCCTTTGTCCAACATAAACTAGTGTCTGATACTAATAGACGTTTTGTTATAGTCTCAGGAAAACTAGATAATAAGTTAATAGTATTTGCCAATGTGTATGCCCCAAATGTAGATGACCCAGGATTCTCTGAACTTTTTTTTTCTTTTTACCAGATCTGAATCTTTATTCTTTGGTGATGGGAGGAGATCTTAACTGTTAGTTAGACCCAACCTGAGACCGATCATCTTCTAAACCAGTGTCTCTTAATAAATCAGCTTTGTTTATTCAATCCTTTTTATTGAAGTGTGGTATAGTTGATGTTTGGCATTTCTTATATCTCTTAGATAAGGAATATTCATTTTTTCCCATGTTCATCACACATATTCCAGGATTGATTATTTTTTTTTATCGATAGTCAAATGATCTCATCAGTTCATTCCTGTGAATATAAAGAGATTGCAATTCAGATCATGCTCCTATATTTTTATCTTTAAAACTCCCTGGTCTTCTTCAAACCAACAGATTCTGGCGTTTTAATACAACTTTGTTATCTGATAAGGAATTATTAAAATCTCTGGAGAAGCATATTATTTTGTTTTTGAAGAGAATAAAAAGGAAGAGACTTCTAATCTTATTGTATGGAATACTTCCAAGGCCTATATTAGAGGACAAATTATTTCTTATACTGTGAGTGTTAAGAATAAAGCTAATAAAGAAAGAATTGAATTAACCAATCAATTAAAACAATTAGATCAAAAATATGCTATAGCTCCAGATCCTGTTTTATATAAGAGACATGTTGAAGTTAAAACTAAATATGATCTTCTGTTAACATATCCAATTGAAACTCAGCTTAAAGATAAAACTCAATTTTACATTCACGGAGTTAAATCAGGCAAAGTATTGGCCAACCAATTAAAAACTTATGTAGTTAAACAACAAATTAAAGAAATTTGCAAAACTAATGGTGATAGGACAAATGATTACTCTGAAACAAATGATACCTTTAGAGAATTCTATTCTAAACTTTATAGTTCTGACTCCCCTGAAGACAATACTGTAATGAACAATTTTTAGATCATTTAAATATCCCTGCACTTTCTGCAGATAATTGCAAACAGATGGATCAACCCATTTCTTATGAGGAAATATGTTCTTACACTCGAGGAAGGCTCTGGGTCCAGATGGACTTTCTGGAGAATTTTATAAGGCTTTTTCTTCATTAATTATACAGCAGTTACACTTAGTCTTATTGGACTCTTTCAAATCGGGTGGTTTGCTTCAATCTTTTTATGAAACTTCTATTTCGCTTCTCCTAAAAAAGAACAAGGATCCAACTGAATGCTCTTCATATAGGCCAATTTCTTTTTTAATGTAGATACTAAAATTCTTTCTAAAGTTCTGGCTCATAGGATTGAAAATATTTTACCTTCTATTATTTCTGATGATCAGACTGGATTTATTAAAAACTGACATTCCCATTTTAATATACGCCGTGTATTAAATGTTATTTACTCTCCTTCTCAGGAGATATCAGAATGTGTGATATCCTTAGATGCTGAGAAGACCTTCAATTGGGTTGAATGGAATTATTTATTTAAAACCTTAGAAAAATTTAATTTTGGACCAGATTTTATTCAATGGATTAAATTACTTTATTTATCTCCTTCTGTTCGAGTTCTTACTAATTTTCAAAATTCCAAACCATTTAAACCTCACCACGGAACTAGACAAGGTTGTCTGTTGAGTCCTTTGCTTTCTGATTTAGTTTCAGAACCTTTTGCTATTGCTTTTCGAGATCTAATGATATCTGTGGTATTTCATGGAGAGGTATCACCCACAAAATCTCGCTTTGCGCTAATGATATATTGCTTTTTATCTCTAATATTGAGATTTCGTTACCTTGTGTACTTTCTTTACTCTCCCGTTTTAGTGAGTTTTCAGGATATAAATTCAATCTACATAAGAGTGAATTAATTCCTTTAATTTGGTATCAATTAATACTAATCTTCCTTTTAAAATTATAAAGAATCAATTTACTTATTTGGGTGTAACAATCACTAAGAATTACAAATACCTGTTTAAAGAAAACTTTCTTACTTTATTGAACCATGTAACAAAGATATTATTAAATTGGTCACTTCGTTCAATATCGTTGATTGGACGAATTAATTCTTTTTTTAAATTAATTTTTAGGCATTTCTATTGTGAACCTACAGAAAAAAAACCCAACAACAAAATGGAGATTTATACAATGCGAAACAAACAAATCCAATATGTAAGTCATATTCTATCTAAATTTATATACCTTTTTCAGGCTTTACCTGCTTTTATTCCTAAATCCTTTTTTGACTCTCTTGAGTATATTTTATCCTCGTATATATAGAAAAATAAACGTCCTCATTTAAATAAAGTTCATCTTCAAAAACCTAAAAAGTCTAGAGGTTTAGCCTTACCTAATTTTAGGTTTTATTACTGGGCAGTTAATATACGATATCTTATGTTTTGGATATATTATGTTAATCATGTAGACTGTCTGGTATGGGTTTCTTTAGAAGCTAATTCTGTTAATAAATTTTCTATTATTTCTCTTCTTGGATCCTCACTTCCTTTATTTGTAAGTAAACTGACTGATAATTTAATAGTTAAACATACTTTGAGGATCTGGATACCATTTAGAAAATATTTTGGTTTATTGAGATTTTCCCCCTCTAGTCCCATTTATTCTATTTTTTAAAAAACCCTCCATGACTGATTTAGTTTTTAAAGAATGGGACAGGTTGGGTATTAAAAGTTTTTGGGATCTATTTGTTGGAGGAAATCTTTTTTCATTTGAGCAATTGTCAGCTAAATATAGCCTAACCAAAACTCACTTTTTCAGATATCTACAAATTAGAGACTTTCTAAAATCTCAATTAGGTACGATCCTATAAGCTCAGGTAAGAACTTACTAGATGTAATTTTTAATTTGACACCTTTTCGTAATGGTTCAATATCTAATATTTATGGTATGTTATTGGAGATGAGCAATGTTCCTTTAGACAAAATTAAGAATCTCTGGGATCAAGATTTACAGACATCAATATCTGAAGAAACGTGGAATGAAATTTTTAAACTGGTTAATATGGCATCACTATGTGCTTGCCATTCCTTCATACAATTTAAGGTGGTACATAGAGTCCATATGACTAAAGATAAGCTATCTCGTTTTTATTCCGATATATCTCCCTACTGTGACAGATGCAATAATGAAGAAGCTTCATTAATTCATATGTACATGTCTTGAAAAATATTGGAAGGAATTTTTTCAAACTTTTTCTTTACTTTTCAAAGTCAATTTTAAGCCTAATCCTCTGACAGCCCTATTCGGTATTGTTGCTGGACAAGATATCAAGTTGAAGACATCAGATTTACATATATTGGCCTTTAGCTCTCTTATAGCTAGGAGGGAACTTTTGTTTAAATGGAAAGATGTTTCTCCTCCTACTCATGCTCAATGGTTATACAATATTATGTCATGCTTGGATTTAGAGAAGATTCGTTGTTCAATTTCTGAATTTCGTCAAGACTTTCAAACATTGTGGGGACCCACTCTGAATTATTTTCAAAACTTTCAAAACCCTCAATTCTTTGTTTAAATTTAGATGTTGGCTATTATTAATTTTTATTATACGAGAAGGTATTTTACCTTTTTTTCTCCTCAATAAACAGCTTTGGTCCTGGTAGGGGTTAGTTTTTTTTTGTAATAAATTAGTATATTTCAATATAACTTTGACTAACCTACATGAATACGCGGTAATGAAATTCTTATTACGAATAGATATAACGTAATTGGTAGTTGTTTTTTGCGACCTTTATATATACTTTCTTATACTCTGTATTCTTTTATGTAGAAACTAATCAAAATATTGAAAGAGAAATCAATTTACCTATTTGGGTGTAATAATTACTAAGAACTATAAATACCTATTTGATGAAAATTTTCTTACCTTACTGAACTTTGTAAAAAGGACACTATCAAACTGGTCGCCTTTTTCGTTATCCTTGATTGGCCGAATTAACTCTATTAAAATGAATATTTTACCTAAATTTATATACCTTCTTCAGGTATTACCCGTCTTTATTCCTAAATCTTTTTTTTGATTCTCTCGATTCTATTATATCTTCTTATATATGGAATAACAGACATTCTCAACTAAGTAAAGTTCATCTTAAGAAACCTAAGAAGAATGGAGGTTTAGCTTTACCAAATTTTAGTTTTTATTATTGGGCAGTCAATATACGCAATCTTACATTTTGGACATATTATATCAACCGTGAGGACTGTCTGATATGGGTTTCTTTAGAATAAATTTTCTATTATTTCTCTTCTCAGATCCTCACTCCCTTTATCCTTTAGTAAACAAACTGAAAATTTAGTAGTTAAACATACTTTGAGGATCTGGGTACAACTTAGGAAATTCTTTGGTCTATTGAGATTTTCTTTGTCTAGTCCCATTTGTTCTAACTTTTTTTAAACCTTCAATGACCGATTCAGTTTTTAAAGAATGGGATACATTGGGTATTAAATGCTTCCAGGATTTGTGTGTGGAGGATATCTTCTTTCGTTTGAGCAAATGTTAGCTAAATATAGTTTACCCAAAATTCACCTTTTTCATTATTTACAAATTAGAGACTTTCTGCATTCTCAACTACAGGTGTTCCCTGCTTTCTGAATGTTCACTTTACGACATTTCGCTTTATGAAAGACCTACATTAGTACCTGTTCTCATTAACCGAAAGAGGATTTTCGCTTTTACGAAAAAGACGTTCGCTTTAAACTTGTGTTTACCCCAAGAAAGACTACCATGTCCATGAAGCCTTGCGCGGGCAGGTGTGTGCGCATTCATGGTGTGCGAATGCGTGTACGTGCCGATTTTTTTCGACAAATCGATTTTGGCACAAACTTCCTGATTCTGTTAAGTGAAACTACACTGTACATACATTATTTCTACTTTATATAGGCTGTGTATTCATCATATCATTCCTGTTTTTAGTATATGTTATTGTTATTTTAGGTTTTATGTGCTATTTGGTATGATTTGGTAGATTATTTTTTGGGTCTGGGAACACACAAAAAATTTTCCTATATAAATTAATAGTAATTCCTTCTTCATTTTAAGCCATTTCAGTTTATGAACGGTTTCATAGGAACGCCTTACATTCAAATAGCGGGGGAAACCTGTATGTACATTTCCGATAAGTTCTGATAAGGACTTATTAGATGTAATTTTTAATTTGAAACCTTTTTATAATGGTTCAATATCCAATATTTATGGTATGTTGCTAGGAATGAGAAATGTTCCTATAGACAAAATTAAAAATCTTTGGGAACAAGATTTGCAGACTTCAATCTCTGAGGAAACTTGGAATTAAATTTTTAAATTGGTTAACACTTCATCGTTATGTGCCCGTCATTCCCTTTGACAATTTAAAGTGGTTCATCGGGCTCACGTGTCTAAAGATAAGCTATCTCGTTTTTATTCAGATATATCTCCTTTCTGAGATAGATGTAATAATGGAGAAGCTTCATTAATTCACATGTTTTGGACATGTCCGAGCCTTGAAAGATACTGGAAGGAAGTATTCCAAACTTTCTTAGTACTTTTCAAGGTAAATTTTAAGCCTAACCCTTTGACCACATTATTTGGTATTGTCGGAGGAAAAGACTATTTCGGAGACACCTGATTTGCATATTTTGACTTTTATCTCTCTTATAGCTAGGAAGGCGCTCTTGCTTAAATGGAAGGAAGCTGTTCTGCCTACTCATGCTCAGTAGTTACGTGATGTTATGTCATGCTTAAATTTGGAGAAGATCCATTGTTCAGTTTTTGAATCTACCCAAGACTTTTATAGATTGCTGGGACTGTTTTTGAGATATTTTCAAAACCCTTGATTTGTTGTAAAAGTACAGATGGTGGCTAATAATGTATTTTATTATATGATAAGGGTTTTTCCCCCTTTTTTCTTGCTTTTCCTAACATCTCTCTGACACAGTGGGGTCAAGAAAACAACCTCTCCCTCAATATCGCAAAAACAAAGGAGCTGGTTGTGGATTACCGGAGGAATGGAGATGGTCTAACCCCTATTGACATCAATCGATCTGGGGTTGCGGGGGTGAACAGCTTCAAGTTCCTTGTCATCCGCATCACGGAGGACCTTATGAGGTCTGTACATGCCAGCTGTGTGGTGAAAAAGGCACAACAGCGCCTCTTTCACCTCAGACGGTTGAGGAAGTTTGGTATGGGCTCCTAAATCCTATGAACTTTCTACAGGGGCACAATTGAGAGCATCCTGACTGGCTGCATCACTGCCTGGTATGGGAACTGTACCTCCTTTAATTGCAGGACTCTGCAGAGAGTGGTGTGAACAGCACAGCACATCTGTAGTTGTGAACTTCCCATGATTCAGGACATTTACAAGGACAGGTGTGTAAAAAGGGCCCGAAGGATCGTTGGGGACTCCAGCCATCCCAACCACAAGCTAATTCAGCTGCTACCATCTGGGAAGCAGTACTGTAGCATAAAAGCCAGGACCAACAGGCTCTGGGACAGCTTCTTCCACTGGGCCATCAGGCTGATGAACTCGTGCTGTCTTGAGTGTATATTACATTGTTCTGTTTGTTATAAATTACTATGCTTGCACATTGCATATTTAGATGGAGATGTAACGTAAAGATTTTTACTCTTCACGTATGTGAAGGATGTAAGAAATAAATTCAATTCCATGATATGCGGATAATTATCATGGATTGTTCTATCTGTAATAATGGATTGGTCATAATATAATTTGTAGGACTCTGACTCTAAAACTGGACCACTGGATCAGGCTTGAATTTATAGTCATGTACGGTGTCTTTTATGAGTTTGTATTTTAAAGCAAGATTTTGCTGAATGATATTTGCCACTTGATTCTTCCTGTGTAAGTAATCATAATCAGATTGAGTTAAACTGCTGCAAGATCTTGTAAGGCATTGGATTGTTTCTGGTTTCTCTTGGCATTTTCTACATTTATCATCTTGAATTTGTTGGTCTTTTATTACGTATTTCTTGTGTTGAGCACCTGGTCTTGAATTGGCACAAGTAACTCCTCAGTTTCCGGGAAGAGGTCTTAAACTCTGAGCCTGTCGTTCGACGCTTCCTTCTCACCATCTAGTCTGCTCAGATCATGGGGATGTCTTCCATGGAGGGTCATGCTCTTCCATTGGTTAACTGTTTCTTCTATAGTGATAATTTCTTCATTTTTCTAAGTTGTGCTTTCACTTAAATTTAGTGATGTGCATTTCTTATCAGAGTTGCATATGCTTGCATGGAGTGCTGAATCCTGTTTTCATTGATGAAATTGTATCCTTAGAAGTTTTATCTGACCATTGTGTAATCTTTTAATGTTTATTATTCCTCTTCCTCATAGGTAGCATTAATCTAAGTGTGTTCGAGTGTACATAGTGTTTTCTAAAATATGTTCAGTTCTTAATTTTCTTTGTAACATAGACCAAGATATTATGCCAAAAGAATATGTTAAAATGGGTATATCATATGGGTATAGTGTTTATTGCCTTTGTTATATTTTTACTATTGAGCTCAAATTTTCTGAAGCTCTGAAATAAATCCTGTTGAACATTTTCCCTTTATTGCAGTATGTTGAATTTTCCCTTTATCGCAGTATGATGAATTTTCTTTGCTTGTTCATATCCAAATACTTATATGTTTTATTGAACCTTTCTTTATGTTTAATGTTCTGCACTTATCTAGTCCAAAGTTCATGTTTATATCTTTTGAAAATAGTTCTGCTAGTTAGATTAATTACTTTAGCTTAATTGATGAAGGAGTGTATAATTTCAAATCATCTATGTATAGAAGGTGTGTTAAGGAGTAATTTGTTTGGTTGTTTCTGATTTGATACCCTATTTTTGTCTAATTCAGTAAATTAGAGAGCAGATTTAAAGGTCGACAAAACCATAGTGGGCTTAGAGAGCTGCCTTGGAAAATGCCTCAGTTTATTTTGATAACGTGGTTGTTCTTTTTTGGATGTTAATAGATAGGGTGATTATAGTATGCCAATGCTTCATCAGATGTTGATTATTATCAGATTCTTATTATTCTTGGAGTTTGCTCAGAATGTAAAGGAGAACACAGAAAGATGGGGCTACAGAAAGAAAAAACTAGATTCTGCAACGGATGACTCATTCATCTGAAACTTATTGGTATGTTTTTCTAGTTTGTAAGAATTGTACCTGGGTTTGGAAATCCTTTGCAGTCTGTTAATCTTCTCTAATTTGGAAATCATCTATGAATCAGAAATCATCTGTGAGTGTTACGTGTGTGTTTAGAACTATTTGTCTCAATTTAAACGTGTATCAAAATAAATAAACTTGTGTTGAAACTACGTAATAAGCAAAGTCATGTGCAATTCATTTCTATTGTATCACTATTAAATAAAAGTCGTGTTTCTTTCCAAGTGAAGGCTGAGGAAAGCGATGCTCTTTAGCAAAGTGCTGCTTAATTCAGTAGCGGTGTGACTCACCCTAATAGCGGGGATATGCTAAATACTTTGTTAGAGTGATGAAGGCAGGCAGATTTTAAACTCCAAATGTGGCAAGTGGGTTTTTTGCTTTGAGTCCAAAGAGACAATGAACAAGATTGAAATTATATTTCTTAGGTGTGCTGAAAGCTGTGATTAAGTGTGGGCTAATTATGATTAATCTCCTGGCAGCTTTTTTCCTACTTATTTTGCTCTGCCTGGCATCACGTTTTACAGCAGCTGTCTCTAAAGCTTATGTAACATCAGACTCCAGTAGAGTGAAGAGCTTTGAAAAATATCTCCTAGCGATCACGATTTCTTAATTGAATGCAGTTCCAGTTATTTAACTTCCTGCACTTCCATAATGATCAGTTAGCTGCTGCACGGCGAGGCGAATAAGATAAAAAAGATATTCCTTAATGAGCTCAGATGTTGCCTCACAAACGATCAAGTCAACCAGCATGTCATGTGTTGCCTATTTTATCAGAAAAGAGTCCTTTCCCGTCACATGCCTTGACTTAATTTGAGAAATGTGGTCTGTCTGTACTCGGGGAATTGAACAGTTTTCCACGGATAAATTTCATTTTGCAGTTTCAAGTCCAGCCTGATTGTATTAACCAGGAAGGATCTTTGTTAAAACATGTTTCAGATATGACATGCAGAATTAGAATCAGAATCAAGTTTATTTATTCTGATATATGTCATAAAATACAAAATATTCAGAATCAGAATTAGGTTTGCTATCACTGATATATGTCATGATATTTGTTGTTTCATGGAAGCAGTACAGTACAAGGTATAAAAATTACTATAATACAGTCAATAAATAGAAAGATAGATATATAGTGCAAAGGAGGAATAGTGAGATAATGCTCACAGACTATTCAGAAATGTAATGGCGGAAGGGAAGCAACTGTTCATAAAACATTGAGTGTGGATCTTCAGCTCCCGTACGGCCTCTCTGATGGTAGTATTGAGAAGATATATGTGTCCTGGATGATGAGGGCCCTTAATGGGCCGAATCAAAAATGGTCATAAATCAGCATACAGGAGGGAGAATGAAAATTTGGCTGACTGCTGTCATAACAACAATCTCTCACTCAATGTCAACATGTCCAAGGAGCTGATTATAGGCTTCTGGAGAAGGAAACCAGAGGTCCATGAACCAGTGTCATCAGAGGAGCAGAGGAGGAGAGGATTAGCAGCTTCAAATTCATGGGTGTTACTGCTTCAGAGGAGTTGTCCTGGAACCAGCACACAAGTGCAATTGCGAAGACAGCATAGCAGTGTCACTACTTCCCTAGGACTCTGCAGAGATTCGGCATTACATCTAAAACTTGACAACCTTCTATAAACGTGTAGTGGAGAGTGCGTTCACTGGCTGCATCATGGAAACACCAATACCTCTGAGTGGAAAATCCTACATGTTTCTGGATTCAGCTTATAGAACATACAACATACAACAGTACAACACAGTACAGGCCCTTCGGCCCACAATGTTGTGCTGACCCTTAAACTCTGCCTCCCATATAACCCCCCACCTTAAATTCCTCCATATACCTATCTAGTAGTCTCTTAAACTTCACTAGTGTATCTGCCTCCACCACTGACTCAGGCAGTGCAATCCACGCACCAACCACTCTGAGTAAAAAACCTTTCTCTAATATCCCCCTTGAACTTCCCACTCCTTACCTTAAAGCCATGTCCTCTTGTATTGAGCAGTGGTGCCCTGGGGAAGAGGCGCTGGCTATCCACTCTATCTATTCCTCTTATTATCTTGTACATCTCTATCATGTCTCCTCTCATCCTCCTTCTCTCCACAGAGTAAAGCCCTAGCTCCCTTAATCTCTGATCATAATGCATACTTTCTAAACCAGGCAGCATCCTGGTAAATCTCCTCTGTACCCTTTCCAATGTTTCCACATCCTTCCTATAGTGAGGCGACCAGAACTGGACACAGTACTCCAAGCTTAATACGTCACAGGTAAAGCCACTCAACCATCGAGCACATCTACATGAAGAGCTGCTGTTGGAAAGCGGCATCCATCATCAGAGGTCCTGACCACCCAGGCCATGCTCTTTTCTCGCTGCTGCCATGAGGAAGGAGGTACAAGAGTCCCAGGACTTACACCACCAGGTTCAAGAACAGTTACTACCCCTCAACCTACCACTAAAATCGAGGCGAGAGGACTGCAACTAGTGGGGCACTGTCTATGCCACCCCGAGCTACCTGCCAGCCTAGTCATCATATGGGAGCCCAAGCACCGGAGGATGAACCCTGGGCGCCCTCCCAAAACTATGGTCAACATGCTCCTAGAAGACAGCAGCGCGGCTAATGTAGATGAACTGAACACACTGATGAGGGAGAGGGAGAAGTGGAGAGTCTGTCATCGTGCCCGATGCCGGTCCCCTAGCCCTGAGTCGGCGTAGTAGTAGTAGTAGTATTAGTAGTAATCATCAGGCTCTTGAACAAAGAGGATAATTACACTCACTTGCCCATCCATTGAGATGTTCCCAATGATCTCACTTTAAGGACTCTTTATCTTGTTATCTCATGTTCTTGTCATTAATTGTAATTTACTTATATTTACATTTGCAGTCTTCTGCACTCTAGTTGATCTTTCATTGATCCTGTTATAGTTACGATAGATTCTATAGATTGCTGAGTATGCCTGCACGAAAATTAATTTTCAGGGTTGTATATGTTGACATATATGTGCTTAGGTAATAAAATTTACTTTGAACTTTGAACTCTGATGGATGCCGCCTTCTTGAGGCAATACCTTTTTAAGACATCCTTGAAGGTGGGAAGGGTTGTGCCTACGATGGAGCTGGACAAGACTACAACCCTCTGCAGCCTCTTTCCTGTGCATTGGACCCTCCACATCAGGAAGTTATCCAACTAGTCACAATGCTTTCCATTGTGCATCTGTTTTTGATGACATACCAAATCTCCTCAAACTTTTAAAAAAGTACAGCCTCACATCTTATCTATCACTGATCCCTCAATGAGGACCATCGTGTGTTCTCCTGACTCTCTCCTCCTGAGGGCACCATAGTAGCACAGCAATTAGCCAGGCACTATTACAGCTCGGGACATCAGAGTTTGCAGTTCATGTAAGCAAGTTTGTACATACCTTGTGTGTCTGTGTGTTTCCTCCGGGTGTTCTGGTTTCCTCCCACAGTGCAAGGGCATACCAGTTAGTAGGTTAATTAGTTAATTAGGTAAATTGTCCTGTGATTAAGCTCCTGTTAAGTCCTGACCTGCTGAATTTCTCCAGCATTTTGTGTGCTCTTCTTTGGATTTCCAGTGGAATGTATGGATCTATTTCTTTTAGAGTAATGACTCCCCTTAGCACTACGTATTGATCTGTTTTCTATTCATGTGCATTGTTTTCTATCTCTCTCTCACTGCAACGTGAATACACCAGTTAAAGCCATTTCCTGTGTGCATGCTTTTATTTAATTGATATGTAGTTGAGCAGACACAACAAATTGGCAACAAGTATGAACCTGAATGTTAGAGAGTATCACCAACAGAACCAACAGTTATGAGATGTTAAAATGAGAGGAAATAGTTAAATAGTATGGTGAAGGCTGTCATGAAGGCTAACAAAGGGACGAGTGAGTAACAGTGCATAGATGTAACTAGAAAAGTTAAAGTGAAAATCATGTGATGGCTTCAGTTGGGAAAGTTGGTGAACTTAATAGTACTAATGAAGGCTGGTAGTTACATATCAAGAGGGTTGAAGTGTATCATAAGATGAAAAATGTGGATGAGCAAAAGAAAGCCCCCATTCTTCTTAGTTTAATGTGTGTTAGGACGTACAGTCTCTTAAGCAAAATGGTAACCCCTGAAAAGGCAACAAGCAAGACTTTCAAAGAAATTCTTACAATTTTACAAAATCACTTGAGCCCTAAACTGCTCATAATAGCTGAGAGATTTAGACTTTACAAAAGAAACCAATCAAATCATAAAAGCATTTCTGAATAAATTGCAGAACTGCGCAAACTTCCCACTACTGTGACTTTAGAGATGGACTTTTTGATGCATTGTATGTGGCATGCATACTCAAAGCACCCAGAAGAGTTTACTGTCAGAAAGAGACCTAACCTTGGAACGAGCATTGACCATTGCAATATCTGCAGCAAAGGATGCAGCAGAACTACAGAAAAGGAGGTTAGAATGTTAAATGCACAAAATGTCTCTGAATGGTGCAAAAAGCCAAAAAGTTATAGTTGTGGCAAATCCTCCCATGATGCAAATGACTGTTGGTTCAGAGAAAAAGTTTGCATGAAGTGTCACAGACAAGGTCACATACAGAGAGAGTGCAAGTCAGATAAAAAGCACAACCAAACAGAAAAACCACACTGAGTGAAAAGTTTCAACACAAAACTAGCCAAATGCATAAAGTGACGGCATGTGAACCAGATAAGAAAACACAACGACTGTCAACGGTGAGCTGCCATGCCTAGAAATGCATAGTATAGCTGAAGCAAATCACAAAATCATCAGGATCACAATAGATGTGTCTGGTGTAAAACTGAAAATGGAACTGGATACAGGGCCAGCTTTGTCTATAATTTCAGAGGCTGACTACAACAGACTGTATCATTACAGACCATTACAGGAGACCTCAGTGATGCTGAAGACCTACACAGGCAAGAAAGTGTCTCCCAAAGGCAAACTGAAAGTGAATGTGATGTTTGGAGACCAAACTCAGCAGTTAGAGATTTATCTGTTGAAATGTGGCAAGCCAGCACTTTTTGGATGTGAATAGTTGAGTAAAATCCAATGAGACTGGCATACAATAAAAGACCTCCATGTGTCATCAAAAGGCAAATGCAGCCTCAATGATAGCACTAGCCAGAGACTGGTACAGCTGCTTACTGATAACGAAAAGGTGTTTGAAAAGGGTATTGGTTAACTCATAGTCATGAAGGCCAGAATTGAACTTGGCAAAGCAGCAACACCAATATTCCATAAAGTGCATCCATGCCTTAATCACTACGTCCTAAGGTGGATGCTGAACTTCAGAGATTAAAGACATATGGAATTCTCTTTGGGGTTGAGTGGAGTGATTGGGCCATGCCCATTGTCCCAGTGATCAAGAAAGGGAAGGCCTGAGCCTTGCGCATGTATGGTGATTTCAAAGTGAGCATCAACCCGGTGTGTCATAAGGTGGGCGCTGGGAACGGACCCAAGTGCAAGACACAGACACTGAAGTACTAGGGACAGGACTAGGATACAGGGTGAGGGCAAAGACGTGGACATGAAAACCGGGAGCCCGGAACAGGACTGGACAAGAGAGCTAGGAGCCCAGGCTTGGACTCCGAGCCAGAGACTGGACAAAGACCCAGTACCTGGGTCATGCCTCTGGCTCGGACCCCAGAACTAGGCAAGGATGAGGCTTGGCTGGCAGGCAGGACAAGGCTGGAGTCTTAGAGACTTGAGGTGAGGCTTGGCAGGAGGCGGGAGACTTGAGGCGAGGCTTGGCAGGAGGCAGAAGACGAGGTGGGGCTTGGCAGGAGGCAGGAGGCTAGAGACTTGAGGTGGGGCTTGGCGGGAGGCAGGAGGCTAGAGACTTGAGGCCAGGCTTGGCAGGAGATGGAGGCTAGAGATGAGGCTTGAGGCTAGGCAGGAGGCTGGAGTCTTCAGGCTTGAGGCTTGGCAGGAGGCTGGAGTCTTCAGGCTTGAGGCTAGGCAAGAGGCTGGAGTCCTCAGGCTTGAGGCTAGGGACCAGAGGCGAGGCTTGGCAAGAGGCAGGAGGCTAGAGATTTGAGGCGAGGCTTGGCTTGAGGCAGGAGGCTGGAGTCTGGAGTCTTCAGGCTAGAGGCTTGAAGCTAGGTAGGCTCCTCCTGGGCAGGGTACGATTCACCTGGGCAGGGCGCGGATCAGCACCCGACGGACGCATGGGACAGGAAGGGACAGAACCAACCACAGATAAAGGCAATACAACCTGGCTTACCCGACGGACGCAAGGGACAGGAAGGGACAGAACCAACCACAGGTAACGGCAAGACAGTTTGGCTTACCCGACGGAGGCAAAGGATAGAAAGGGAGAGAACCAACCGCAGGTAATGGCAAGACGGCCTGGCTTACCCAACAGAGGCAAGGGACAGGAAGGGAGCTAGGTACAGGGTGGCTCCAGGACAAGACAGCAAGATAAGGCGAGGCTTCAGGCAATGCAAGGCAGGACAGAACTTCAGGTGAGGCGAGAGTTACTGGCAAGACAAGGCAGGCTTCAGGCCAGGAAACAGAAGGCAGGGGAAGGGATACAAGGAGTAAGGGCAAGAATAATCCAGCAGCCGCGCCCTGGTCTCTGGCGGTATTTATGCAGCCAGCCCCAACGAGCATCAGCTGGCTCAATTAGAGCTCAACAAGAACAGAAACAGGGTAGACAGGAAAACCTGGAGCAAGGGTCGATGACCGGACTGTAAACTGGAATACGGACTTCACGGACCGGACCATGACACGGTGCTGCTTCCTGTGCAGTATCCCTCCCAATGAATAGAAGACATTTTTGCAGCTGTGGCAGGCGGGGAGAGGTTTTCTAAGATTGATTTATCACAAGCCTGCCTGCAAATGGAGATTGAGGCATCAAGCAGGAAGTTCCTCAAATTCTCACTCGCAAGGCACTGTACAAGTATCATCGTCTCGTCTTTGGCATCGCATAATCTCCAGCAATTTTGCAAAGAGCAATGGACCAAGTGTTCCAAGGTATCCCAGGACATCATCATCACTGGCAAGAATGATGAAGATCACCTGCAGAACCTTGGTAGAGTGCTCACCAGGCCAAGAGAGTATAGTCTGCCAGCAAAGAGAAAGAAATGTGTTTTTCAAGAATGAAGTCTCATATTGTGGACCTGTCATTGACAAGCATGGCTCACACAAGTCACAAGAGAAGATTAAAGCAGTGCTACAGATACCTAAACTGGAAAATGTGTCACAACTCAGGTCATACTTGGGCCTGGTAAACAACTACCACCAGTTTCTCCCAAACATTGCTACAGTGCTGCACCCATTGAACACACTGTTTCAGACAGGAGCAAAGTGGGAATGGTCAGAAAGATGTGAAACAGCATTCAAGGAAACAAAGAGACTAATAATATCTGATAAACTGTTCACCCGTTATGACCTATTGTTGCCATCAGATTGGCATGTAATGCGTCCCCTTATGATATCAGGGCCATCTTGTCACACACTGTGAAAGATGGATCTGGATGTCCGATTGTATTAGATTCAAGATCACTGATGAGCGCAGAACCCAACTACGCACAGATCGGCCAAGAGGCCTATAGTATAGTATGGGGAATAAAGAAATTCCACCTCTACCGACAAAAGTTTATGCTAGTAACAGACCACCAGCTCCTTGTTTCCATTTTTAATCCCAGAAAGGAAATCCCAGTGATGTCTGCTACCTGGTTACAAAGTTGGGCTCTGTTCCTAGGAGCCCACTCTTATGACATAGAGTTCAAGGGTCTCAAACAGCACAACAACGCTGATGGCTTGTCATGTCTTCCACTGTTGGCAACTCAAGAAGAAAAGTCTTTATTCTGTGACCCAGCAGAAGTGTTCCACACAGCGTTGATGGACCAGTTGCTGGTAACAAATTCTGAAATACAAAGGGAAACAAGGGAAGACCAGACAATGTCAAAAGTCTATTAAATCACCAGGCAAGGATAGCCAGCTCATGGTAACCCCATGTTTCCAGAATTCTTAATGATATGAGACCTGTATGTCAAAGAACACTGATGTGTGGATCTTGTGTTGTGGTTCCCTCTGAACTGCATGGCAGAGTGTTAGAGAATCTGCATAAAGGGCACCTGGGTACAGTTAAGATGAAGAGTCTCATTTGGAGCTCTATATGGTGGCTGTGAATAGATAAACAGATTGAAAACTTAGCCAAAAGCTGTTTGGGATGCCGAAAAGTTCACAGGCACCACTACACCCTTGGGAGTGGCCGTCATCACCTTGGCAAAGAGTTCATATTGACTTTGCTGGGCCATTCATGAACTCCATGTTTCTGATTGCTGTGGATGCTCATTCGAAGTGGCTGGAGGTTATACCTGTCAAGTCAGATTTCTTTTTCTTCTTTGAACATGTGCAGCTTCCCCACTTGAAAGAGATTGAATGCGTCCACCTGAAGGTTTTTTAACTGGATTCCACTCAAAGACCAAACAACTTTTCCTTTTCCCTCCTTTTATGTTTCGTAAGTGCGGCAGTTTGATAGTTCAATTAGTTCCACCAACCATTAGCCATTAACCATTAGACATTAGTCATTAGTCATTAGACATTAAACATTAGTTATTAGACATTAGTCACTAGTCACTAGTTACTATACATTAGATGAAAAAACTGGCTACCTCTCCGGACTTTGTAGACGGATTCCGACCTGCACAGTCTCCGCTCCCTAATAGACTGTTATGTTTTCAAACCAGGCGCACCTTCAGGAAGGTTCCTGAGCTCTTCTTAAACCTCGCGCCATTTCCCAGAAGCGCCTGCACGTGATGATCCCCGTGACCTGAAGCTAGCGCTAACCCAAAACATAGTGACTGCAGTGCTCTTTTCCATGAAACAGTCTCTCAAGTTACTTAACGTTCAGTATCTTACCGCAGATTCCAATACCGCTCCCAGACTGCCGTTGTGATGCTGCCGGGTCCTCCCGATGTTCCGGGCAGAAGCAGCACTCAGGCAGTGGGTTCCATCCGGTCTATCAGTGGATTCTTGCTATTACTTTTAAATTTTATTTTCTTTTGCCTCTAGATCCCAATACTTTCTAGAAACTCTAGTTTGACTTGACACCTCCCACTCAATCTTCCCATGGGAACACTGGGGAGATCACCAGCTTCAAAGGCAAACGTGGTGGTCCCAGTTCACTGCACTTACGATGTATTGCTGACTTGACTTTCCATCTGTTCCTCAGCAGGTAGTAAGACAACCAGATGCCTGACGTCCCTGTGAAGGATGCTGGCTTGGATCCTGTCTTTTTCCCTATCAGAGATTGGATGCCTTGTTGTTACTTTCAGAGCTTTTGTCACAGGAACACTGTAGCTTGGGATAATCCTGACGCTGACGTCCCTCACGATGCCTTTGCTGTCTGGATTAGTATTGACGACTCTGCCAAGCTTGAAATGTCCTCTCAGTGCATTTTGGTCACTTAACCAGACGATGTCCCCAATAGTGACGTTTCTCTGTGCACTATGCCACTTGCTCCTGACAAATGAATTAGGACCAGCGAGTTGGCTCCAGCACCTCCAGAACTTGGTCACCTCTGACTGCATTGCTCGGAGTCTTTTGTAGGGGTAGCTGGAAAAGTCAAAGGTTTTGAAATCCCCACTTTGAGATGCTCGACCGAGTAGAAGAGTGTTGAGTGTGACATACTGAATTCAGTCTTCCCGGCTCTGTAACCTGTCATCAATTGGGCGCTCATTGGCAAGGTTGGCTGCTATGAGAAGTGTTGTCTGGAACTCACTGTAACTGAGCTCAGACTCCTTCCCAAGACTCTGGAGTGCTCTCTTCACAATGCGTACAGCAGCTTCTGCAGCACCGTTCCTGTGTGGACAATCAGGCGGATGGATTTTCCACATCCACTCCGTTCCATTTTTTGCCGCAGTCTCCTGCAGGACTGCTTCGTTCAGGCCGTTCAAGAATCTGTACAGCTCCTCCAAGACTGGTTTTGCTCCAATAAAATTTGTGCCTGGATCTGGCCAGATCTTTCTTGGATGTCCCCTGATTGCTGTGAACCTTTAATAGTCCATCAGGAATCCTTCGGTTGATAGGGTGTTTACCAACTCCGTGTGGATGGCTCTGCTGGCCGTGCAGCAAAAGACCACTCCCCAGACTTTCAGTGTTACTCTTTTCCTGACGTCATCTTTTACTTGGTAGGGTCCTAAGAGGTCCACTGTTGTGAACTGGAACGGTGCAGCAGGTTCAGTTCTTTCTGGCGGCAAGTCACCCATTACTTGTTGACATTTCCTTGCTTTTGCCTTCCTTCAGAGCATGCAGCCATCAACAACTTTTTGGGCAATTTTCCTTCCCCTTATGGCCCATGCCTTTCTTCTCATCTTGAGCAAGGTTCCAGCCACTTCTTCATGACTCTCATTGTGGGCCTCCCGAGTTAACAGTGTAGACATCCAGGCATCATAGGGCAAGATGGGGACACCAGCTTTATCTTCTTTGAAGATTTGCACTCGGCCACCGCAAACCAACAACCCAGAGTCTTGGTTTTTGTAGACTACCAGCTTGTCTGTAGTGGTGCTTGAGAAGGTTGCACCCTGTTGTGCTGCTAGGAAAATGTCTCTTAGAGCATCTTCTCGTTCCCCTACTGAGATGACTCCTGCCAAAGAAACTGCCTCCCACTTAGGACTGTCCAAGGCTTCATTTTGTCCGATGAACTTTTTTGCTGCTCTCCAGATCCATGCAACTGTTTTGACTAGTCAAGTTAGAACACTGAACTGCTTGATATCCACAAGGCTTCTGATGGCTGATGCTGCAGGCGGTCTCCATTGTTCTGTTTTGACCTGGTACTGTTTTGGTGATGGTCCTTGTTTCTTTGCCTTGGCCCTTGTCAAAGCAGCAACAAATGTCTTCTTTTGCAACTTGTTGATGCTGTCCCTGGCAGTAGCTGCTAGTTCTTTGGCTGATTTCATCAGCCACTCATTCACTGGCAAACTCAAAAACTTTGGCCCATTTTGCCACTCTGAGTCTTCATCCAGGTCCTGAGGGCTGGCTCCTCTGGTGATTACATCAGCAATATTTTGCGGACCAGGAACCTACTGCCAGTCCTGGATCCCTGTGCTGTTTTGAATCTCTCTGATCCTATTTGCAAAGAATGTTTGATAGCCATAGCTTTCTCGCTGTACTGCACCAAGGACTGTTTGGCTATCAACGAAATGGTACCACCTCCCATCTTGGATTTGGCTATGCAGCTCAAAGTACTTTCTCAGGCATGAGGCAAGCACTGCTCCACACATCTCTGCTTTGACAGCATCGCCTTTGTGATCCAAGGGAGTTAATTTGGCTTTAGATTCCACCAGCCAGACAATTGAGCCCTGGTCCATCTTAGGTACATCACTGCTCCATAGGCATGCTCGCTTCCATCAGAGAACGTGATTGCCCAGGGTTCCTCAGTGAAGCATGGGGGAGTCAGTGCCCTGGTGAACTTTACCTTGCCAAGCTGAACGTACTCCTTGAAGAGCTTAATTGCATTCTCCCTGAGGCCATCTGAGAGAGGTATGTCCCATGTGTCTTTGACTGGACACCTTTCGCCCTTTGCCTCTTGGAACGCCCTTCGTACCAGAATAGCTCACTTCTGCTTAGCAGAAGTTACCAGGCCAACTGGGTCATACAGCCCTGATACTTGGCTGAGCAGTTCTCTTCGTGTCAGGGGGTTTGGCATCTGGTCTCTGATTTGCTCTTGTAGAAGGTCTTGGCCAAGTCTCACTTTTTTTCTTTCTCTTCGAGAAATTGATTGCAATCAAGACATGGAGCTTGTTCTCTTCTACTATGTAGCCCAGGCCAAGTGCCTTGTTGTCATCATCGCACATTTCATTTGGCAAGACCATGGTTTCTGCCTTGGACTTCTCCAGCTTGTCATTGTACTCCTTCCTCCCGCTTTGCCCAGAATAGACCCAAGGCTTGAGCTCGAAACCTCCGACCTTCAGGATCTGCTCCACATTTTTTGTGACGGATTTCAGCTGGTCAAGGTTGTTATGGGATGTAAGAATGTCATCAACGTAGCTGTCGTGTTGGAGCACCTGCCGCTCCTCCTTGAGGTGGGTGAAAGGAGGGAGGTTAGCAGTTTCGCGCATTGCTAGCTGCACAATGCACCTTGCTGGTTTATCTCCGATATTCACTGTGATTGCATATTCCCCCAGCTCCTCGTCCTCGGAGTCTCGCCAGAGGAATCTATGCAGGTGCACTTCTCTGTCTTCCAACCAAACCGAATTGTACATCTTTTTTATGTCACCCAGAGCAGCATATACTCCACCCTGAATCTGAGTAGGACAGTGCGAATCTGGTTGAGGACATCTGGACCTTTCATTAGCAGGTCATTCAAGCTCACGCCTCTGAACTTTTGGCTGCTGTTCCACACGAGTCGCACTGGGGTCGTGACAGAGTGCGGGTTCGGAGCAATAAGGTGACTCACGTACCAGACTGGCCCGTTCCAGTTGATGACCGTGTCTTTAGACAATTTCATTGCAGCCCTTCGATGGACTATGTCATGCACTTGAGCAGTATAGGCAGCTTTCCACTCGCGTTCTTTGGCTAGTTGCCTTTCCGTCCTGAGAAATGTAGCCTCAACTGTTCTTTTATTGTTTGGCAAGGAAGCTGGATCTTCTAACCAAGGATTTCGGCGTGCCAATGTGGGTCCTCGCTGTGGCGGTCACCTGTGACATAGGTGAGGCCTCTTCTTACAACTTCAAGTTCCCTCTCCTCAGCAAGAGTCATTCCTTTTCCGCAGCGGTAACCCCTGCATTTTGGCTCGCATGCTGCGCCAATACTATCCCACCTCCACCACTCTAGGAAGTCCCGGTTGGTGGTTGAAGTACCTGACTCCTGGAGCTTGATGCCATCCTGTTTGTTTGGCGGAAGTTGCTCTGGGACTCTGCTGGTGAGCTCCTCGTACTTTACAGCAGCCGCTCTCATTGACCTTGCAAAATGTGTCTTGGACACGTGGGCCGACACAGACAGCTCCTCAAAGAGATCAGGATGTGCTCCTCCGACCGTCTTCCCCAGTGATCCGTCCCAGAGCATGAGGTCTCCAACAGTTCTGGTTCTCTGAGTCGCTAGCTGATCTTCCCTATGGCTTATGAGTAAATTTATTTCTCTGGGTCTCACAAGTTCATCAAGCGGTATGTCTGGGAAGAATTTCTGCAGTTGCTTCGGTGTCAAATATTTGTGGACATTTGCAATGCTGTCTAGTCCATAACAAACCAATTGGTGTGATTTGAGAGTGCCCTTGGGAGTGTTTACTCTGATTTTTAGAAGGTACCACTTTGTCTCCACCTGAACCTTCATCCCACCAACTCCATGGACAGGGAGAGTGATTTCCTCACTTCTCAGGTTCAGTCTGCTTGCAGCATTGCGGGTTATATAATTGGTGTCTGAAGCCAAGTCAATTAACGTTCGGATTTTTTGCCCAGCGTTAGCTGTGACCTCGAGAAGCATCATAATCACTGGCAGCTCTTGCAATCCACTTTCCACCAGAAGGCCCGGTTTACCTTTCACAGCGCTGAAGGCTCTGGATGCAGTGTTTGAAAATACATCATGACATTGTTTGGCCAATTCTGGTGAAAGTTTGCTGAAGAACTCCTCTTGATCCTCTGTATACTTCTTCCTGCCTTTATCTTCCTCTTGACCAAATCTGCTCTTTTTCTGACCTGCGCTGCTTTTCTTTATTTCAGCCTTGGGGCACAGATAGTAATGAGTATGCTCATCCTTGCAGTTTTGGTTTTCACACAGATAGGTGGGTTTGCAGTATGAACTGTCAACATGAACTTCAGACACCTCTTGCATGCCCCCAACTTTCTTACTGCAGCCTTTTTCTCTGGTAGCTTTAGCACTCGAAATTGTTTGCAAAAGTAGAGCTTCCTTTTGTGCTTTCCATTACCGCAGACTACACAGCCTGCATGGTCGTCACCTGACTTGTAGACTTGGTTCTGGCATTTCTTGGCTCAGCCCTGGTTTCTCTTCAACGTAGCTCTTCATCCCTCGGTTGCTCGAGCTCATATATGCTCTCTTGCCCTTTGAGGAATTCCAAGAGTCTGTCAAACCGATTATCTTGTGCCACAGCATTTTTCCTGTCAGCGTCTTAGACCAGCCATTCCTTTTTGAGAGTTTCTGGAAGTTTACTTTCAATTGATTTTGTCACCAGCGGATTTTTGATAACACCCATGTCTCCAACATCACTCAGGTCTTTAAGTGCCTTCTCCACAGCTTGAATTAATTCCACTATTTTCTGTGACTGATGACTTCTGACAGTTGGTATTTTCTGTAACTCTTCCACTATTTCAATAGCAATGCACATTTGATTTCCATAGCCGTTTTCTAGAACACGGAAGATGTCATCTGCAATGTTATAAGTAGTGAGGTGAAGGTCTCTTCTGATTTTGTCGCCAAGACTGTCCAGTAGTTGAACCTTTTTCACCTCTCTTGAACTAGTTGGCTCTCCCTGCCTCTGGAGTGCTCCCCAGTCCTTTCTCCACCTGTGAAAATCACGTTTGCTGCCAGTAAACTTGGGAAGGGCTGTCGGTTTCAGTCTGATGGCTGGCGTGGGAAAATTGGAGGAAAAGCCCAATGCCGTCAGAGTTAGTCTTTCAGCATCCTCCTTTCTCCCTGCCTGTATGAAGTGGGCCTTCTTGGAAACCAACTTGGAGATGTGGAGTTCAAGCCCCTTTAGGTGACTCTGAAGGTCCTTCTGATCCCCTGGCGGGATCCATCGTTTCCACTGACCATGCACCTTCTTCGCTGTCTTTCCAATCCTTGCGGGTGGTTAAACATGAAGTCATATGCCTCCTGGTTGCCATCGGGTTGTACAGCAGTGACGTTTTTACATTCATCCTCTGCTGCTTGTAGTGCTGTGAACAATTCTACATTTCCAAAGTTGGTCCAAAGAGTCTCCTGGATTGGCTTCTGACCTCCTTTAGTTTCACCTCACACTCATTTCACGTCTTTGTCAGGTCGGCTTTTTGCTGTTCAGTTAACACAGCTACTTCCTCTGTGTTCAGCTCCACCTCCAGTTCTGCAATGAATCCGGCCTCCACATCATCATTGGCTTCTATGACTTTCTTTGCTTCTATTGTGAGTTTATTGAAACTGACTCTGAGCTCCTCTTCAGACATGTCTTCATAGGTCCTGGTAATACTGTTGCCCAGACGAGAAAATAATCTTTTTGCTGTCGTTCGCTCTACCTTGAGTTGCTCAACTGATTTCCCAAAAGCTTGATCAGCCATGTTTGATTTCCTCTGCAGGCTGTTCACAGGTGAGAAGGTTAAGTACAACTTTTTAATGATGCTTTGATGTTGTTTTATCTTAACTTGATTTTCTTCCTTTTTCAGGATTCCAGGTTATTGGTCCTGCTGTTCCAGCTCAAAGCTCCCAAATTTCTGTTTCCTGGTCCTCCAGTTTCCCAGTCAACCAGTTTTTTCACTGTCAAGTTGGATTTCTTTTTCTTCTTTGAACATGTGCAGCTTCCCCACTTGAAAGAGATTGAATGCATCTACCCGAAGGTTTTTTAACTGGATTCCACTCAATGACCAAACAACTTTTCCTTTTTCCTCCTTTTATTTTTTGCAAGTGCGGCAGTTTGATAGTTCCATTAGTTCCATCAACCATTAGCCATTAGCCATTAGTCATTAGACATTAGTCACTAGACGTTAGTCATTAGTCATTAGACACTAGGTGAAAAAACTGGCTACCTCTCCGGACGTTGTACACGGATTCCAACCTGCAGAGTCTCCGCTCCCTAATAGACTGTTATGTTTTCAAACCGGGCGCGCCTTCTGGAAGGTTCCTCTTAAACCTCGCGCCATTTCCCAGAAGCACCTGCACGCGATAATCCCCGTGACGTGAAGCTAGCGCTAACCCAAAACACAGTGACCGCAGTGCTCTTTTCTATGAAACAGTCTCTCAAGTTATTTGAAGTTCAGCATCTTACTGCAGATTCCAACCCTGTTCCCGGACTGCCACTGTGATGCTGACGGGTCCTCCCGATGTTCCGGGCAGAAGCAGCACTTAGGCAGTGGGTTCCATCCGGTCTATCAGTGGATTCTTGCTATTACTTTTGAATTTTATTTTCTTTTATTTCTAGGTCCCAATACTTCCTAGAAACTCTAGTTTGACTTGACAATACCAATTAAGCCAACCAGCTCAGCAAAGACTGTCTCCATTCTGAGGACTATTTTCACCTGAAGTGGCTTACCCAAACAAATTGTGAGTGACAACAAACCACAATACATGTCAGAAGAACTCTGACTGTTCATAAAGAAAATTGGTATCAAACATTTCAAGTCAGCTGCTCACCACCCAGCAATGAACGCGTTAGCTGAAAGGTTTATCTAATCCTTCATGAAAGTCCATTAAAGTGATGGACAAGGAGAACATTTCTCTACAGCACAAGGTGGACATCTTCCTCTTTGTGTACTGGTACACTGTTCATGTGACAACAAATCTAACACTTACAATGCAATTCATGAGCTGGAGTCTGAGATTTCACAAGGACCTCCTGAACAAGACCTACAGGGGGAAGTACAGAATAAACAGTTCAACTGGTTGCCAAGTGAATCAGCAATGAGCTTCGAGGTTGGACAGGACGTTCTAGCGTGTGATTACCAAGAAGACAAGTAGACACCCAGTAGAATAGCTACAAGAACTGGACTACTGATGTACATGGTAGATGTTGGAGACCATACATGGAGACATCATGTGGACAAAATACTGGATGCTCAACCAAAGGACATGCCTGAGTCAATTGCATCCAACAAGGCGGACACATTACCACGCAGAGATGATGTCCCTGACAGCAATGTGACACCAGCAACTGAGTATGTTATCTTCACCAAGACACCTACCAAACCTGATGCCACTCCGCAGGTCCAGAGGAGGTATCCTGAAAGAAACAGAGCACCACCCAAAAGACTGAATCTTTAGAACAGTGAAGTTAGTTATGGACTATTATTGTGAAAGCATGTGTATTTGGAATATGGTTTGTGAAAAGGAAAATTGAATGTTATACATATACAGTTTTATGTTGCATTAATCTAAAGGGGGAGGAAGTGTAAAATATGGATCTATTTCTTTCAGAGCATTGATTCCCCTTACCACTACATATCGATCTGTCTATGCATGTGTATTGTTCTCTCTGTCTCTGTCTGCCATGTGAATACACCAGTTAATGCCATCTCCTGTGTGCGTGCTTTTATTTAATTGATATATAGTTGCACGGATGCAACATCCAGCAGCTGCAGATCTGTTTGTGATCTGTTAAGTAGGAAGGTTGCTGGGACGCACGGCCTGAAGGGACTGAACGGCCTGATTCGCACTATATATCTCAACATACAAACAAAGTTCACAATCAGTTCCTTAGGTCTTGCTGATGTTGAGTACAAGATTGTTATTTTGACACCATTCAACCAACTGATCTAGATTGCCCCTCCTATATGCATCCTTGTACCAAAAGGGGAACAAGGAAGTACATTTCTGAGCATGGTGCTGGGAAAATAGTATTCTCAATTTTAGCCACAAATGGTCTACTTTTACCTCTCGCTAAAGCTCTCTTTTTCTCTGTCTCTTTCAAAACACTCCTTCCTCACTATTTAAAACAATGGACAATTATTAAATCCCTTACTCACTCTTCCTTCAGTTAGTCCTGACGAAGGGTCTCAGCCTGAAACGTCGACTGCACCTCTTCCTAGAGATGCTGCCTGGCCTGCTGCGTTCACCAGCAACTTTTATGTGTGTTGCTTGAATTTCCAGCACCTGCAGAATTCCTGTTGTTTGCGACAATTATTACTTCATGCTTACATCCCAGAAGATTTTTGTCCAAGCCTCACAGTATAAAATAAACTTGTATTAGAGGGGTAGAGACACTGGTCCATATGCCTACTGTCTCTGGGCATTGGTTTATTTGAAATATTAAAAAGACCAATTGCACTGAAGTCTAAGTTGAACATCATTGCCCCATTTTATGGATCTCGCACTCATCAAGTTATGACACCATTCATGAAGTCTAGAGCTGATTTTATAGATTAATTGAGCATTTTTGTTAAGCTAGACTCAAATATGCTTGTAAAGTGCACAATCTGTTTGCCATGGATTCTCCTTTAGAACATTACAATTATAGTTCATTGACCATTATGAATATCAGCAAGACAAAAGAGATGGTTATCGACCAGAAGAACTCACACACAAAAGAGATGGTTATCGACCAGAAGAACTCACACCACTTTATACCCCTCATTATATTGGCATTAGAGCAATGGAAATTGTGAGCAATTTCAATCTCCTGGGAGTACACATCTTGCACAACCTCTCAAGATCCCAGAACACATCCTATACAATTCAGAAAGTTCACCAATGCTACTACTTTCGGAGCTTGAAAAGAGCTGGACTATGCACATCAACACTCATGACCTTCCACAGATGTGTAGTAGAGAGCTGCATCACTGAATGGAATGGAAACTGCACTGCAGCAGACAGGCAGTCTCCACAACAGGTAGTCAAAATCACCCACACATCACCAGCACCAGGCTACCCACCATCAAGTACATATACACAGAAAGGTGCTGGCAAAAGGACAGCGCTATCATGAAAGATCTCACCCACCCTGCTAGTGGACTCAAAAACGCAAACACGAGGAATTCTGCAGATGCTGGAAATTCAAGCAAAACACATCAAAGTTGCGGGTGAATGCAGCAGGGCAGGCAGCATCTCTAGGAAGAGGTACAGTCGAAGTTTCAGGCCGAGACCCTTCGTCAGGACTAACTGAAGGAAGAGCTAGTAAGAGATTTGAAAGTGGGAGGGAGAGGGGGAGATCCAAAATGATAGGAGAAGACAGGAGGGGGAGGGATGGACCCAAGAGCTGGACAGGTGATTGGCAAAAGGCGTATGAGAGGATCATGGGACAGGAGGCCCAGGGAGAAGAAAAAGGGGGGGGGGGAGTCAATGTTCATGGCATGAACATTGACTTCTCTAACTTCCGCTAATGCCCCACCTCCCCCTCGTACCCCATCCTTTATTTATATACACACATTCTTTCTCTCTCTCTCTCTCTCCTTTTTCTCCCTCTGTCCCTCTGACTATACCCCTTGCCCATCCTCTGGGTTTTTCCCCCCTTCCCCCTTTTCCTTCTCCCTGGGCCTCCTGTCCTATGATCCTCTCATACTCCTTTTGCCAATCACCTGTCCAGCTCTTGGCTCCATCCCTCCCCCTCCTGTCTTCTCCTATCATTTTGGATCTCCCCTTCCCCCTCCCACTTTTAAATCTCTTACTAGCTCTTTCTTCAGTTAGTCCTGATGAAGGGTTTCAGCCTGAAACGTCGACTGTACCTCTTCCTAGAGATGCTGCCTGGCCTGCTGCGTTCACCAGCAACTTTGATGTGTGCTGCTAGTGGACTGTTTGTCCCAATCCCATCAAGGAGGAGGCAATGTAGCATTAATGCCAGAAACACCAGACTTTCCCCAAGCAGTAAGACTGATTAAAACCTCCACCCACTAGCCCACCCCAGAACACCCCCACTACCATTACTTTATCATTTCCTGTCCAAGTCACAAGTTCTGGTCGCCTCACTATAGGAAGGATGTGGAAGCATTGGAAAGGGTACAGAGGAGATTTACCAGGATGCTGCCCGGTTTAGAGAGTACGCATTATGATCAGAGATTAAGGGAGCTAGGGCTTTACTCTTTGGAGAGAAGGAAGGTGAGAGGAGACATGATAGAAGTGTACAAGATAATAAGAGGGATAGATAGAGTGGATAGCCAGCGCCTCTTCCCCAGGGCACCACTGCTCAATACAAGAGGACATGGCTTTAAGATAAGGGGTGGGAAGTTCAAGGGGGATATTAGAGGAAGGTTTTATACTCAGAGAGTGGTTGGTGCGTGGAATGCACTGCCTGAGTCAGTGGTGGAGGCAGATACACTCGTGAAGTTTAAGAAACTACTAGACAGGTATATGGAGGAATTTAAGGTGGGGGGTTATATGGGAGGCAGAGTTTAAGGGTCGGCACAACATTGTGGGCCAAAGGCCCTGTACTGTGCTGTACTGTTCTATGTTCTATGTTCTATGTAAAGACACTTCTGAGCCTAGAATAAATTTATGTACATATAATCAATCCATGTATGTAAACTACCTAATGCATTTGTATTAATTGTGTTTTTTAAGCATTATTCTTTCCTTGTCTTATTGTGTTTTCTTTGGTGCTGCATTGGATCCCGAGTAACAATTATTTGGACCTCCTTTACACTTGTGAACTGAAAATGACATTAAACAATCTTGCATCTTAAATCATGTGTATTTTGGAAAAAAGACATGAAAGTTGCTATATAAATGCAAAAAAAAACTAGTCTGCAAATGCTGAAAACTGCAACAATAGCAACAGAAGTCGGAAATGCTTAGCGATGCAGGTAACATTTCCGGTCAATAGCTTTCATAAGGTTTAGGAAAAGTTAAAGATAAAGCAAGTTGTATGATACAGTACAAGGAGGGATAGGGAGACAGGTTAACTTGAAGGACAAAAGCTACAAGGTGGATGGAGGTTGTGACAGGGAACAAAAATCTATCCAAGGTACATGGGCAATGAAAGATTTCACCATGGGTGCAACTTACACATTTGATTTTGTAATGCAGCAGAAAATACTAAACTATTCAGATCTCATTCATAGTCAATATGAGAATCAATTATTTATGTACATTATAACAGTGAATGTACTACAAAGATACATTGGTGAGTATTATGAAATTGGGGCAATTGAAACTTGAGGAGGGGACTCTATGAGTGCAATCCTTTCACCATAGGTTCAACTGGCTGAGCAGCCTAATTCTGCTCCTATGTTTTATGGTTTTATAGGCAATATCAGTGACTGCCAAAGGAATGTGGAGGAACAAAGTTTGTTGAAAGATCTTCAACAAGAGATATTAACTCTATTTCTCTTCCTGCTGACACTGTCTGTGGCATTGAGTGTTCTCTGCATTTTGTGTTTTTATTTGATAAGCTCAGTGTTGTATTCAAAAGTTAGTTGTGTATCTTTTTAAATTTAAATAATTTCCCTTCTTTCAAATCGTCATCATAACAGGCAAACTTTTATATTATCGTTCAAATTCACCAGTAAAGATGGTCACTAAAGACAAGTGATATGAAAAAAAAATGAGAAATGAAATGGAGTACAAGTAATCCATAATGAATTTAAGTTGATTTATTAATCATTTTGGAATATTAAAAGTCCTAAAGATAAATGGAAATACTGATAAATTAGCTGATCCCTGAAAGTATCCAAAACCGACTTTACAATCAGCATGATTCATTGTTGAAATTGCTGAAGTGTTTTGCGATATATATCATAACTAAGCAACCCTCACAGCTTGTAAGGAAATAATTGGAATCTATAATTAAGGACAGTGTGCTTTGCCTGAAGTGAATTTTGTAAAGGTTCGGTCACTTCAGACAAATCCAATTGATTTTTTTGAGGAAGTGTGTAAAACCGGGAGACAACGTAGTGCATCTGGATGTTGTTTATAAGGACTTCCAGAGACCTCAATTAAGTTTCATATAAAACTATAATATGCTACAATTTCATTACGATCCCAATGATACATTGTATAGTAAAAAATGTTGATAAGGCCATAAAAATGACAAAGGGATAGATTCTTTGATGAAATTAATGAGAATAAAAATACGTGCAAATTGAGTTTAATGCAGGGAACATTGTAAATAACTTTAGACATCAGGGCTTAGAAAAGATTACATATCTGGGAAAACATGACATGCAGCTTTACCAGAATGCTACCAACGTTTCCCAAAATTAGATTATCAGGAGTGACATGACGGTGATGCTTGAAAATTTGAAAGGAATTGCTGGGTAAGAGATTTTCTTTCCATTTATCTGGTGAAGAAGTCATAATGTAAGAGACAAAACATCCAGAAGAAAGGATGGTAAACTTGTTCATCCAAAAGGACTAGTGGTGCATATGACCACGTACAACAAAATATGGTGCATTCCACATTAAATGATAATTAAAAGTTGAGACTAACAGATATTTGCTGGATTAAACTGTAGAAGAACATGGCAATGAGGCGAATAGTTGGAGATATGCAGAGAACACCAAAGCCTGTGACAATGCAACCCAATAATTTCTTTAAAGCACAGTTTACACTGAATTAACAGCTAGCATTTGGCTAACATACTGGGAACTGATAATGGAAGGGAACTGAGAGCTAAATTGTTTTGGAATGCCATGTGGTCGACCAAAATGATAGATCAGTGCATTGTTGTTGTGGAGAGGGGAGGAGTGGGTACTGCTGTGAGGATTTCCATCAACATAGATGAGCTTAAGGCAAGAGAAAGACAAAGAATTATATTTAAAATGGAAGAAACCTGACAAGGTATAGTTTGGGGCTATCCGGGAGCCTAAAGGATGTACACACCAGAAGCATAAGCGATAGATGAGCTCCTGGCCCTTGGTGAATTAAGCCTTTAAAATTCAACAGCTGAATTTCTCACAGGTACCAGATAATTTTTCAGTATTGAATAGTAATGAATAGGAGGATAGGAGGATGACTAGAGTAAGGGTAGGATAGCTCAGCGATGAAGGGGGAAACGTGCCTGGAGTTAGAGGAGAAGGGGGGAATCCATAGTGAATATTTAGCTTCAGTGTTCATCATGGAGAGGGACTTTGAAGAATGTGAGATCAAGGTGGAATAGATTAATATGCTATAACTTGTTGAGGTTAAGAAAGAGGCAGTTTTGAAACTTTAGGATAGATAAATACCCGGGGCCAGATGGGATGTGCCCAATGATACAATATGAATTGAGGGAAGAGATTGCTGTGGCTTTGTGACGATCTTGGTGTGCACACTGGCAATAGGAGTAGTATGAGAGGATTGGAGAATGGTAGATGTTGTTCCGCTGTCAAAGAAAGGTAACAGGAACAATGCTGGTAATTATAGACCAGTGATACTTATGTCAGTGGTGAGCAAACTAATATAGAGGAATCTTAGGAACAGGAATTTTGAGCACTTAGAGAAACATAGTCCTATAAGGGACAGTCAGCATGACTTTGTGAGGGCAGGTTGTACCTCATGAACTTATTATCTTTTTGAAGAAGTGACAATACAAGTTGATGAAGGGAGAGTGATGGATGTGATGTACATGGAATTTAGTAAGGTACTTGACAAGATTCCTCATGGAATGTTCATTCAGAAAGTCATAAATTGTGGGATCTTGGCTGCATGGATTCGCTATTGGCTAGCCAGCCCACAGAATGCAGATGGTGGCAGTAGAAGGAATGTGTTCTGCTTGGAGGTCCATGACCAGTGATGGTCCACAGGAACCTCTCTGGGTCTCCTGCTCTTTGTGATAAAATAGGGATAGGTACTTGGACCCCGGCTCTACTCACCTTCCACCTATGACTGTGTAACTAGGTACAGCTCCAACACCAGATACAAGTTTGCTGATGACGCCACTATTGTGGCCTGTATCAAAGGTGGTGGTGAGTCACCATACAGATGGGAGATTGAAAATTTGGCTGAGTGATGTAATAACAAGAACCTCTCACTCAATGTCAATAAGACCAAGGAACAGATTGTAGACTTCAGTAGAGGGAAACCAGAGATCCAGAAGACATAATCATTGGAAGACAAGATGCGGAGAGGGTCAGTAACTTTAAATTCCTGTGTGTCACTATCTCTGAGGACCTGTCCTAGATCCATCATATAAATATTATTGTGAAGAAAGCACAACAGAATCTCTACTTTCTCAGGAATCTGTGGAGGTTTGGCATGTCATCAAAAACCTTGACAAACTGCTATAGATGTGTGGTGGAAAGTGTGCTGGCTGGCTGCATTATGGCCTGGTACGGGAACACCAATGTTTTTGAGTGGAAATCCTACAAAAGGTAGTGGACTTGGCCCAATGCATCATGGGTAAAACCCTTCCAACCATTGAGCACATCAAAACTTGAAATGTTGTCGTAGAAAAGCAGCATCCATCATCAAAGATCCTCACCACCCAGGTCATGCTCTATTCTCACTGATGCCATCAGGTAGCAGGTACAGGTGCCCAAGAACTCGCACCAGCAGGTTCAAGAATAGTTACTATCCCTCAACCATCAGGTTCTTTAAAAAAAGGTGATAGCTACACTTATTTAAGGACTCTTTAGTCTCTTTATTTCATGCTCGTTATTTATTGCTATTTATTTATTATCTGTATTTGCACAGTTTGTTTACATTTTACAGTCCCTGATATTTGCAGTTTATAGATCCTTTTTACGGTTACTATTCCATGGATTTGCTAAGTACACCCGCAGAAAAAAATTCTCAGGGTTGAATGTGATGACATGTATATACTCTGATAATGATAATTGCCATGCTTGTCAATGATATGTCCACAATAAGAGATTCCATTCTTGAAAAACTCACATTTCTTTCTCTTAGCCCGCAGACCATATTCAGTCAGCCTAGCAAGCACTTTACTAAGGTTCTGGAGGTGCTCTTCATCAATCTTGCAGGTCACAATGATGTCATCAAGGTAACACTTTGTTCCTGGGATGTATCTTGGAGCACTTGGTCCATTGCTCTTCGCCAAATTGCTGGAGCCAAATACAAAATGATTATACTGGAACAGTCCCTTGTGAGTGTTGATTGTGAGGAACTTCCTGCTTGGTTCCTCAATCTCCATTTGCAGATAGGCTTGTGACAAGTCAATCTTAGAGAACCACTTTCCACCTGAAAAAAGATGCAAAAATGTCTTCTTCTTGTCACAGGGATACTGCACATTACATAGCACCAGTTGCTTACCTTGAAATCACCACATCTGTGAACAGCTCTGACCTTCCCTTTCTTGATCACTAGGAAAATGGGCATGGCCCAATCACTCCACTCAACCCTTGGAGAGAATTCCAGATGCCTCCAAGCTCTGCAGTTCAGCATCCACTTTAGGACATGGTGTGTAAGGCACTGGATGAGCTTTATGTTGCTCTGTCATCCAGTTCAATTCTGGCCTTCATGCCTTTGAGTTCACCAATACCCTTCTCATTAGCATCAAGCAGCTGTGACAGACTCTGGTTAGTGCTACCATTTGGGCTGCTATTGCGTGTTGATGCTACACTGAGAGATTTGTTTGAGTGCCCATCAAGTTGGATTTTTCTCAACTGTTCACTTCTGAAAAGTGTTGGCCTCCACTTTTCAATACAGAAAGCTCTAAATATTGTGTTTGACCTCCATACATTACATTTACTTTCAGTTTGCCTTTGGGAGCCACTTTTTCACCTGTGTAGGTCTTTAGCACCAGTGAGGTCTCCCCTAATGGTAGCTTAGAAAACCGTCTGTTGTAGTCAGCCTCTGGAATTATGGACAAGCTGACCCTGTATCCAGCTCCATTTTCGGTTTTACACCAGACACATCTACTGTGATCCTGATGATTTTGTGATTTGCTTCGGCTATATTATGCAGTTCTAGGCATGACAGTTCACCTTTGTCAGACTCTATGTTGTCTGATTCTGTTTTATATTCGGCACCTTTATGCATTTGCTTAGTTTTGAGTTTGAGACATTTCACTTGTTTTTGTTTTATGTGACTTTGTCTGTGACACTTTCTGCAGACTTTTCTTTGAACCAACAGTCATCTGCATCATGAGAGGATTTGCACACTGATAACATTTTTGGCTTTTCGCACATTTCAGGGACATTTTGTGCATTTCACGTTCTAACCTCCTTTTCTGTAGTTCTGCTGCATCCTATTTTGCAGTCTCTAATGATACTGCAATGGTCAATGCCTTTTCTAAGGTTAGGTCTCTTTCTGCCAGTAGCCTTGTTTGAGTGCTTTGACTATGCACGCCACATACAAGCCTGTCCCATAATGCATCGGAAAGTCCATCTCTAAAGTCACAATACTGGGAAGTTTGCACCGACCTGCAATGTATTCAGACAGGCTTTCTTCTTTTGACTGGTTCCTTTTGTAAAATCTAAATCTCTCAGTCAATGCCAGCAGTTTAGGGTTTAAGTGATAGTGCAAAGTTGTAACAATTCTGTCAAATGTCTTGCTTGCTGGCTTTTCAGGGGTTGCTAGGCTGCATAAGAGACTGTATGTTCTTGGCCCACTAGGCTAAGAAGTGTAGGGGCTTTCTTTTGCTACTCCATGTGGTTCGCGTTACAATACAATTCAACCCTCTCGATATACAACTCCCAGTCTTGATTATGCTATCAAGTTTGTCAACTTTCTTGACTGAGGCTATCACCATGTTATTTTCACTATAAATTCAGAGCATCTTTCACTGTTACTCACACATTTGCTGGTGTCTTCTCTGTACTGTTTAACTCTCGCTGTTTTGTCCCATAATTGTGCCATAACTGTCGGTGCAGTTTGTGATATTTTCTGACATTTAAGTTCGTACTCATCGCCAATTTGTTGTGTCTGTGCACAACTACATGTCAATTAAATAAAAGCACGCATACGGGACATGGCTTTAGCTGGTGTATTAACATTGCAGCAAGAGAGAAGTCAATGGGCATGCGTAGACAGCAACGCATGTGCAGACAGCAGCGCATGTGCAGACAGCAGATCGATACATAGTGCAAAAGGAGAGGGTGTCATTGTTCTAAAAGATATTAGATCCATACATCACAGTGCTGTGATAGTATAGAAGGTTGTTATGGGTTACAATGGAGTATTGAAAGTGTAGGATGTGCTCTGGGATCATGAGTGACTGTGCAAGTTGTGCACTCCCAGGAGTTAGAAACTGCTTTCGTTTTCCACTGCTGTGCCGTCGATGCATAAATCCTAGCATAACAACTGTGAAATTTAAATATGATTAATAATTTGGAACAATTAGTCTTTATAACAATGAACACAGAAGCTACCTGAGGGTTTGCACTCTGGTCTGGCCCGTATGAGATTCCTGACACATCCTTTGCAGTTGGCCCTCTGAAATGGTTATCACCCCTGCATTTTCAGGGCACAATCAAACCCTGAGAAGTGAAAGAAACAAATTGTCTTACCATCATTCATGTCATAGCATAAGAAATACCGAGCCAGTTAGGCCATCTGGTCCTTCATACCTGCTCCGCCATGCATCAACATCCTGACTGATTTTCTATCTCAGTGTCGTTTCCTGCCTGATCCCCATAGCTCATGATTCCCTTTAAATCCAGAAATCTATCAATCTTATTTTGAATGAAGTCAATAACTGAATCCCTACATCCTGGCGGCGCCAGGGATTTTTTCTTGCTGGTGCTACTGTGGAGCTGAATTATTCAGTGATGGTGCTGAGGGATGTTCTATATGGTAATTTGTATTCGCAAGGCCAGACGCGTGGCGTTCGAAAGTCAGTTTCAAGCATTATGTGCCTACTATAAACGCCTCCGTTGTTTCACAAGCAACAGCAATTGATAGATATAATATAGAAGTGAACTGTGACAGTGTCAATGGCATCGGAGACAACCCCGCCTACACAGAGCATAAACAAACAAACCAACAGAGCATCCGACCCACAGCGCACAACGTGAATCACGCACCAGTCCCACAATCAGCATCAATTGCGTGTTTTTCAACTGAAAAACACAACACTAACCTACAATGTCCAGTGCTATTAGCATTACATACACAGACAATGCCAAAAGATACACTGTTATTAAAGTCAAATAAGGCAAACGACAGATGCGAGGCTTTACCAGGAGTTGGACAAATTGTACTCTGACCATGCAATATCTCAATTAATTTGGCTACTGAATTTAAAACAAAAATCAACAGAATCACCACTTGGAAGTCTAAGCAAAACCAGTAGGCTTAATAGCAGTAAATGTAACATTTTAGGATTTGTAGGAAACATAAGGACTATGGGGTATCCACCACAAAATAATAATTATAATCAGCATCATTCTAGGCCCAAATTTTTTAAAAAAATCAACTGCACTCACCATTGATGTTTTCAGAGAACTACAATCCGTCTGTTGTTGTGATTGGTGGCGAAAGCATCAATGCTTTTCTGGATGTCAAGTGCTTTGGTCCTCCGGCTGTTTATGGCCAATAGGGCCAAGCTGCTGTTCTGAGCATCACCGCTGCTATTCCTTAAGTAGATTTTGACGCGTCTGAGGCAAGAGAAACTCCGTTTGCATGAGGCAGATGTCACAGGCAGAGTCAGTGATATGCAGATTAGTTTGTATAAATCTATAAATGCATTGTGGTAGGGTCTCATTAGAGCTAGAAATTCCATTGTGTCAATCACTGTCTGTCCTTGGTTTTGTTTTGTTTCCAGCAGATGCCAAACCCGATGTAGCTTAGCAGTCAGGTTCACTTCAGTCACTCCATAGTATTGGGCCATTGGCCAAAGACAATTCTTATCTAGGAAGAACTTGTGTTTGGGACTCAATGCTGAGACTCCAGTCAGAACACCTCCAGTCTCAATTGAGAACTGTCTTTTCATTTCAGTCGGAAGTCTGTCTATAGCCGGATAGAAACAGTGCTTGCGATGGTCATCAGAGGATGTGACAGGTGTGCCTTCGGTTTGGGCCTCAACAACAAAATCATGTAGGCGGCAGGATGGCTGGGCCTGTCTCCTTTCATGTGGTCTGCTCTGTATACCGGCCTTGACACACAAGTCCCTAGCTCTTGCCTGAATTTCACTCCATGATTCCTCTCCCTGTTTTGCTGAGAGTACATCGATAACAGACTGAGCCAAGTCCACAGCGGACGAAAGCTCCAAACTGGGAGATTGTAGCTAGTCTGACATGAACTTAGTGACTCAGAATAAATCCTCAAACAGAGTGAGAAGTAAGGCAAACTGCTTGTCAATCAGTCCATTTACAGCTCTGGCCTCCATTTTCCTCCGTGCATTTGGTTGACTCATAATATCCTGTAGTGTAGCTAGAATGGCAGGGAATGATTTCCTTATAGCCCACAAAGCTGTATACTGCCATACCCAGCATGTATCTGACAATTTCTTCAACTCCACAGGCTGTGCAGTTGATTTCAGTTCTCTCTGTTTTTTCATGAAAAGATTGTGGGCAACAGAGTTTGACAAGAAGTTGTAAAGCAGCTGTACAATTTCAAAAAACTCACCTGCTTGTTGTACATTGCTCACAACATCCACTAAAACAAGATTAAGTCTGTGAGCACGGCAGTGTATATATAATGCCTGCGGGACCACTTTCCTGAACCTCTCTTGTACCCCATTATGCACACGGACATCACTGCCACCCCGTCATAACACTGACCTATACATGCGTTCTTATCAATAACACACTGGGCGAGTGTCTGTTCAGTGCTTTTAAAAAGTGACTCTGCGACCAACCCTTCTGCTGGAGTGAAGTGCAAGAATTCTTCAAGCACTGTTTCGTTATTCAAATACCGCACCACCACTGATATTTGCTCCTTTTTACTCAAGTCTTTACTTTCATCCACCATGATGGCAAAATGTCCAGCCTCCTTGATTTCTGCACTTATTTGACGTCTGACCTTATCTGCATAATACCCATAATTTAATTTTGGATATCATGATAGGTGTATTTTGCATTTCCAGGATTGTCCTCTATTTTTTTTTAGCTACAGTCCTATCAAACTGCCCAATTACACTGAGCAACTCAACCAAGTTTCCCCAATTGCCAGATCCATCATCCTCCCGGTGTCCTCGCTGGGCAATGCCTTGGCACGCAGTATAGCGTAGAGACTCAACCACTGCTCTCATATACTCACTATTTTCTTGGACGATCTTTGCATGTCCTTTATCAAGCATATGTCCCAATCTTGAACTGTCTTGTTTTCTCAATGCGAATTCGGCCCATGCCTCCATAGTAAACTTATGAGCTGCACTTACATGGTGGGTTGTTGTAGCTTTCCACCAGTTGCGGTAACCAGTGACAGTGAATGTAGACTCAAAATGGAACCCATGTCCTCCACACAGGAAATGCCTGCATGTGAAGCAGAACGTAGTATCTTTCGTGATTGAATATTCCAGCCAGGAGTTCAGGTCAAACCAGCCACGAATAAAACTCCTTTGCTGATTGCTAAACTGTTGCGATCAGTGAAGGGTATTTTTTCAATGCTGGCCGATGGGGTCCTTCCTCAGGCTGCTGGCTAACATCGCTAACAGTATTCCCACTAACACTAAGAGCAGCTTCATCCAGGCTCTCTTCCGAATCCCGCCCCATTTCTTGTTCCTCTACTTCGCCCTCACACTCCCTCGATGAACTACTGTTGTCCTCATCCCCAATTACTTCTTTCTGCATGTCACTTTCAATTAAGACAGGCTTAGGCTGAGACACCACTGATTCCTCTGGATGAGTCGTTTTCTCACTAAAAATCGATCCATTTTTCACGCCGGCCAAAATAATGCACGTGCCAGGCCCACGCTAGCTTGTAAAAGCACAATATGTGTGTGTGTGTGTGTGTGTGTGTGTGTGTGTGTGTGTGTGACATCCGTTAGTCTTCGAGACCATGGATCTGCGCCTGAATCCTAAACAATGTACGTATACTATCAATCTCTTGTGTGAGTGAGAGTGAGTGACATCACCACCTTAAGTGATCTTAGATCAGCTTAACTTATCTGAGGACAGCAACGACAAGACATTGACAACGAAGTTCATAAACGAATAAGCAGAAGTGTAGGGTGGATCTGACCTTAGACCAGCACAGATAACTTTATTGCTGTGTGGGTGCTATGGTAATTGAGGGCACTGTTTGACTAGATCAACTAGAGAAACAAGCTGTATTCAAAACTACACAGAGAAAGAAAAGCAGCTGCAATTTGTATGTGAAATTTTAGTTAATTTCTTGGTGGTGCTATTGTAATTTCTGCTGGGGCTATAGTACCAGCTAGCACCACCTTAGTGCCGCCCCTGTCCCTCTGGCAGGAGGGATTTCAAATCTTCATCACCTTCTTCATCTCATTCCTAAATGGCCTTATTTTGAGATCAGGACTCCTGGTTTAGACTCCTCAGCAGGTGAAATACTCTCCTTACATAGAAACATGTGTGTTTTGTAACAATTTTGATTATTTTGATGAAATCTTCTCTTGCTCCTCTAAACTCTACAGCAGGGGTTCCCAACTTGGGGTCCACAGACCCTCGGTTAATGGTAGTGGTCCATGGAATAAAAAAGTTGAGAACCCCCTCCTCTAGAGAATGCCTGGCCTAGTCTACTCAGTTTCACCTGATACACAAAACTTGCCTTCCCTTGAATTAGTCCAGTGAATATTCACTGCACTCCCTCCTTGGGAGATATATCTTTTTTATAGAAAAAGAAACACAAACCGTGTAGGATACACCATGGCCTCACGTCAGAACAATAATATATCTTATCCTGCGCTCAAATCACTTTGTAATAAAGCAACATACTAATTGCCTATCTAAATGCCTGCTGTGCCTGCATGTTAGATTTCTATGAGTTATGTATAAAGATCCCTGGGTATTTTTGACTATTAGCATTTCCTACGCTGTCATGATTCAAAGAAAGCTCCTCTGGTTTGTGATCCAAAGAGGTTATCTTCATATTTTTCATCTTTCTATACCGTTAATCACTCATTCAACCATCTCTCCATATACCTAGAAACAACTTTACATCTGCCTCCCTATTCATAATTTCATCTGGTTTTATTTTATTCATAATTTTGGAAATATGACAACTGCCCTCTTAGCAAATCTATTAATTCAGATTATGGTTCACTGGGATCCCTATGATACCCCACTAATCCCAGGCACCTAACGTGAAAACGATCTAATTTATTCCTATTGTTTGCTTTCTGTCAGACAATCAGTTTTTAATCTTTGTCAGTTCATTACCCCCATGTGCTCTAACTTTGTTGACTAGTCCCCTGTATGGAACCTCATTGAAAATCTTCTGAAAATCTAGTACACCACAGCCAACAGTGCCTTTGAATAGGAATCAGGTTTATTTTCACCGGCATATCCTATGAAATTTTTTGTTTTGTGCTATCCATGTGGAGATGAACAGTTAAGGCCCACAAAGCAGTGCAACTCACAACTCTTTAAATCAAAGTTTATTTAATTTAAAAGAGAAAGTTTATTTGATTTTAGAACTCAACATAGCATTTTGCCTGTGATTGAAGGATCAGAGGGCAGAGCCTCAGAATAGAGGGACATCCATTTAGAACAGAGATAAGGAGGAATCTATTTAGCCAGTGGGCAGTAAATCTGTGGAATTCTTTGCCACAGATGGCTATGGAGGCCAACTCATTCGGTATATTTAAAGCAGAGGTTGATAGGTTCTTGGTTAGTCAGAGAATCAAAGGCTAGGGGGAATGGCAGGAGAATGGGTTTAAGAAGGATTATCACTCAGTCATGATGGAATGGTGGAGCAAACTCAATGGGCCGAAGGGCCAAACTCTGCTCTTATATCTTATATCTTATGGTAAATCTTTGCAGTCACCACCACTCTTTCTGAGCTATCCACTTATAATCTAGAATTTCCTGTGGAAATCAGAGTGACACAGCCTTGCATTTTGCCTGTATAACTTCCCATTCTATTTGTTTCCATGCTTTCAATCACCGGTTCTTTGACTTCAAGCTTTCAGTCACCAGTTCTTTGACTTTCGCACATCCTGCAAGAATTGGAAGATCATCTGTCGACAGACCACAGAACCTGCCGCCTCCGACGCCGGCAGGCATGGACATCTTCAGACCACGATCCCTGCTACCAACATCAATACCTGTAACAATCCAGAGCAGATTCAAAACCCAGACTCCACCACCAGCAATGCAGGGTCCAATGACCTCGGTCATCTCCAAAGTGTCGATCGTGCAACCTCCATTTCTGACTCCACCCTTGATTTCCAGGCCGGGTCTTCACGTGTTGCAGTTAGAACTCCTTTCTCCCCTTCCCCCACCAGCACTCTGCAATCCCATTTCTCTCAGGTCCCACCATCAGCTCTTGGGCCCTCGGACGCCACCATCCATGAACACCCCAAACCTCCCTTCTCCTCGGACACTACCAACCCCCTTCCCCCCTCTGATCCCTGCTTTCATCCATGCTGGGTCTTCACCATCCCCTCTGACCTTCCCCTCTCTAAGGGCCTCACCTTTGTCCCCCTGCACCCACATCTCAGTGAGTTCCTCACCCGCCATGATGCTGAGATCTCCTTCTGCCGCCTCCGTCTCTGAGCCTATTCCTTTGGCAAGGACTCTCCACCCTGCACTGATGGCCTCTTCTCCCAAGTTCAACCCTCCTCCTCTTCCTGGACACCCAAGCACAGTCTTCTGCCTGCTCTAGATCTTTGCTTTGCTAAGTGTCAATGGGACATCAACCACCTCAAATTCAACACTCCTCTCTCCAATTCCAACCTCAGTCTTTCTGAATGCTCTGCTCTCCACTCCCTCTGCACTAATCCTAATCTCACCATCAAACCCTTCAGATAAAAGGAGTGCTATAGTAGTCTGACCTACTGACCTCTACCTTGCTGAGGCCCAGTAACAATTCTCAGACATTTCCTTTTATTTACCCCTCGAACAGGACTCCACTAAGGAGCACCAGGCTAATGTCTCCCACACCACTACCAACCTTATTAATTCTGGGGATTTCCCGTCCACTGCCACCAAGTTCACAGTTCCCACACCGCACACCTCCCGTTTTTGCCTCCTACCCAAGATCCACACCCTCCAACAAGCAATCCAGTCCTTGTCAGATGCAGCAGAAGAAAGCAGCAACTGAATTTGTATTAAAAGGAAAGACAACAACTGGGCTGCAAGATGAAGACAGGAGGGTATGGAACTGAGGGGGGTGTATCTGGGATGCCAGGTAGCACCGTTGAGTCCTCTGGAGACGTCGTGGGCTTATCAACGAAAAGTCAAAGAAGGAGGGTGCCCACCTGATGACCCCGACAACGTACCTACCCTCCCTCATTGTCACCACTCCAAACCCACTGCCAACATCGAGAGTGCCAACTTACTATAGGGATTGAAACATCAAGTCCTAGTAGCTCTACTCTTCTCCCTCACTCGGTTGCACCTATCACCTTGTGTTTCTCTCTCCCCTCCTCCCACCTTTTAACTCTACCCTCATCTTGTTTTCTCAAGTCTTGCTGAAGGGTCTCAGCCCAAAACGTCGACTGTACTCCTTTCCATCGATGCTGCCTGGCCTGCTGAGTTCCTCCAGCGTTTTGTGTGTGTTGTTTGTTCAATACAGAGATGTCTGATATACCATGACTTGCACAACAAATATCTTTTCATGGAGAGAAACTTAAGTTTATCATGAGTCTAAACTTGTTAAATATTCCTCATGATATTCACACTTACAAACACCCACTGAGAACAGAATCAGATGCACAAAAGCCATTTTGTTATCTAGGTGCTGCCTTGTTACTTTGATGATACTGTCACAAAGCAGGAGATCAAAAGAAAAACTTGAATAAACAAATACTTAAGGATTTCCTTTTCTGCTTGCAGCCAGTTTGAAATATATAAAATATGTAACCGATCTCACTGTACATTAGGGTAAAAATTGCAGTAAATTTTTGATTGGTTTAGGTTCATCAAGTTATACACTTTTGCTAAAGGCATCCATGTATACTTCTTATAATGTATATTCCATTAACCACATCTTTAAAGAATTACCATTTAGTCAAAAATGGCTTTCTTTTCTCTGTGATGAGTCTTTTCAGTCCTATTACACTTTTCAATGTTATTGGATGTTACATCATATGATTATATTTAATTGTTTTAATATATAATCATATTATATAATGGACTAGTATTACCTTTGTCTCACAGTGCCAGGAAGATGGGCTGAATCCTCACCTGAGGTGCTCTCTGTGTAGTTCTTTGAGAGTGTTGAGACTAGGATTCTTTCCAATGCTCCAGTTTTCTCTCACTTCCCAACGACTTGTGGGTCAATAGGTTAATTAGTTACTGCAAAACTGTCCTGCTGTAGCAGTAGAATGTGGGGAAAATAGGAGGGGAGATTTGATGAGAATATTGGAAGAAATAGAAATAGGATTAATGTTGGGTTATTGTGGATGGATGGTTCATGGTCAGCATGGCCCTACTAGGTCAAAGGATTTGTTCCTGCACTTTATCTCTCTATGCTTTTATAGATATGTGAAAAGAAAAGGATTGGTTAAGACAAATGTAGGTCCACTACAGACAGAAACAGGTGAATTGACTATGGGGAGCAAGGACATGGCAGACCAGTTGAATAATTATTTTGGTTCTGTCTTCACTAAGGACAACATAAATAATCTTCCGGAAATAGTAGGGGACAGAGGGTCCAGTGAGATGCAGGAACTGAGGGAAATACATGTTAGTAGGGAAGTGGTGTTAAGTAAATTGAAGGAATTAAAGGCGGATAAATCCCCAGGGCCAGATGGTCTGCATCCCAGAGTGCTTAAGGAAGTAGCCCAAGAAATAGTGGATGCATTAGTGATAATTTTTCAAAACTCTTTAGATTCTGGACTAGTTCCTGAGGATTGGAGGGTGGCTAATGTAACCCCACTTTTTAAAAAAGGAGGGAGAGAGAAACCAGGGAATTATAGACCGGTTAGCCTAACATCGGTGGTGGGGAAACTGCTAGAGTCAGTTATCAAAGATGTGATAACAGCACATTTGGAAAGCGGTGAAATCATCGGACACAGTCAGCATGGATTTGTGAAAGGAAAATCATGTCTGACGAATCTCATAGAATTTTTTGAGGATGTAACTAGTAGAGTGGATAGGGGAGAACCAGTGGATGTGTTATATTTGGATTTTCAAAAGGCTTTTGACAAGGTCCCACACAGGAGATTAGTGTGCAAACTTAAAGCACACGGTATTGGGGTTAAGGTATTGATGTGGATAGAGAATTGGTTAGCAGACAGGAAGCAAAGAGTGGGAATAAACGGAACCTTTTCAGAATGGCAGGCAGTGACTAGTGGGGTACCGCAAGGCTCAGTGCTGGGACCCCAGTTGTTTACGATATATATTAATGACTTGGATGAGGGAATTAAATGCAGCATCTCCAAGTTTGTGGATGACACGAAGCTGGGTGGCAGTGTTAGCTGTGAGGAGGATGCTAAGAGGATGCAGGGTGACTTGGATAGGTTAAGTGAGTGGGCAAATTCAGGGCAGATGCAATTTAATGTGGATAAATGTGAAATTATCCACTTTGGTGGCAAAAACAGGAAAACAGATTATTATCTGAATGGTGGCCGATTAGGAAAAGGGGAGGTGCAACGAGACCTGGGTGTCATTATACACCAGTCATTGAAAGTGGGCATGCAGGTACAGCAGGCGGTGAAAAAGGCGAATGGTATGCTGGCATTTATAGCGAGAGGATTCGAGTACAGGAGCAGGGAGGTACTACTGCAGTTGTACAAGGCTTTGGTGAGACCACACCTGGAGTATTGTGTGCGGTTTTGGTCCCCTAATCTGAGGAAAGACATTCTTGCCATAGAGGGAGTACAAAGAAGGTTCACCAGATTGATTCCTGGGATGGCAGGACTTTCATATGTTGAAAGACTGGATGAACTAGGCTTATACTCGTTGGAATTTAGAAGATTGAGGGGGGATCTGATTGAAATGTATAAAATCCTAAAGGGATTGGACAGGCTAAATGCAGGAAGATTGTTCCCGATGTTGGGGAAGTCCAGAACGAGGGGTCACAGTTTGAGGATAAAGGGGAAGCCTTTTAGGACCGAGATTAGGAAAAACTTCTTCACACAGAGAGTGGTGAATCTGTGGAATTCTCTGCCACAGGAAACAGTTGAGGCCCGTTCATTGGCTATGTTTAAGAGGGAGTTAGATATGGCCCTTGTGGCTAAAGGGATTAGGGGGTATGGAGGGAAGGCTGGTACAGGGTTCTGAGTTGGATGATCATACTGAATGGCGGTGCAGGCTCGAAGGGCCGAATGGCCTACTCCTGCACCTGTTTTCTATGTTTCTATGTTTCTATGATGATACTTAAGCATTTTCCCCACCACTGACCTTGGGCTAACTTGCATGTAGTTCACAGATTTTGGATCTCTCACCTTTCTTAAATAAAAGAGTCACATTCGCTATCCTCCCATCCACAGGAGTGATTCTAGAAAGTATAGAATTCTGGTATACGTTAACCAAACTGTTCACTATGTCTGTTGCCTCCTTACATTAGAACTACGTGAAATATATCATTGGGTCGTACTGTAAAATGAGCAAATCTAATGTAGCCGATGAACTGTATACTAGAAGTTGTTCTGAATGCATAAATGATTCAGAAGATTTGACAGGCTCTAACACGACCATTTGTTCTATAATCTGTGATTATTACAGGAGACCTATTGCATTATTCCTGCTTCCAACAGCAGGATGCTAGAAACTTGCTGAGACAGAAACACATCCAAAATGGTGAATTACCTCTCATTACCCAAGCTGGCCTTTTAATTATGATACCTACTTACAAAGTAATGGTAGCTGTTAAATAAATTCTTCAGGTTAATCTCCATTAAGATAAATCATTGACCAATTCTATATCCAGATATTTTGGTAGGGAATTTGCAATGATCTATAGCATGCAAAGGGAAATAAGAGAAATGGAATGCCAACTCTGGATGAATAGCAGAAAGGTAGGCGTCACTGTGGCAACTGTGTCATGAATTTTGGGGCACCCCATCGTAAGATATCGATGCTATATGTTTAGACAATTATACTGGTTGAGTAAGAATGGTGCTGATTGGTTACAATGACAGTGATGGATTAAAGACAGGGACTGAGGCACTGGAGGACACAGATAACAAGTTGATCCTTGGGATACCTTTTGTGGAGCATGCTACCACTGATTAAAGTTGGGAAAATGAACGAACGTTTTTTAAACTGCAGTGTAGTGTATGACTTTTTTTCTAATTGCTGTATCTAAATAAGAAATGCCCCTTCATCATTCATTGTCAATCTTATTTCTAATTATTAACAACTAAAACTTATGGAACATGTAATCCATCTAAAATTGTCTTCTTCTTGACCTGGAAATACTTATCAATAAATAACAAAAAATCTTTTGTGTAAGATCATGGGGGTCATGGATAGAGCTGAGGCAGATAAAATAACAATTGTTAAAAGAGACTTGTGCATGTTATGGATAGGAGGGGCTCAGATGGACAAAACCAAGCTGTGGTCAAATGGTATAGCATAGATGTGTGTCTTGTTTTTGTGCTGTATGACCATAAGACTCTATTTCTGCAATCCTCAACCAGCATTACCATCGCTGGGCTTAATCACGAAAATGAAGGAAATTGCTTTGCAAAATGTGGATGAAATGTTCCATGAAACTAGAAGAGCAATTTTGTTCTTCACCATTTGATTCAAAAACCAATTGAGACATAGGCTGTTAATTTTAACCTTTGGAAAGCAGAACTAATTTCCAACATTGTTTGGAATGTTCCCCTAAGGAAATGTTTTTAAAATGAACTTGCGTTGATGTGGCGCTGCTTCACATAATTTGGGCATGCAGCTCACGAAAATAATTACTGTCATGAACAAAATATTTCCAAGGACAGGACTTTTGTTTGCTATTTATATACAAAAGTTCATTTAAAAAAAACAACTATTTTTCTTAATAGTGTGTTATAAATTTTAGCTGAGTAGATAACAATGGTGATACCCCTGAAGAAACAGAACTCGGAGGATTCCACTGGGGGAATCTTAAACAGCCTCTCCTGAGCATGTGGGAACCTTAGTTTACATACGAAGAGGATATTTCATCTGATAAATTCAATGTTGGTTCGCAGCAACAATTCTATTCCTCATTAATTTTCCCTGTATTCAGCCTTTCCTACATGCTCAACAACTCTCCCCAGATTCTACAACTCAGTTACAGGTAATTTACAGTGACCAATGTGTTGGCGCGTGGCCAAGTGGTTAAGGCGTTTGTCTAGTGACCTGAAGGTCGCTAGTTCGAGCCTTGGCTGAGGCAACGTGTTGTGTCCTTGAGCAAGGCACTTAACCACACATTGCTCTACGACGACACTGGTGCCAAGCTGTATGGGTCCTAATGCCCTTCCTTTGGACAACGTCGGTGGCGTGGAGAGGGGAAACATGGGCAACTGCCGGTCTTCCATACAACCTTGCCCAGGCCTGCGCCCTGGAGACCTTCCAAGGCGCAAATCCATGGTCTTGCGAGACTAACAGATGCCTAAAAACAGTGACCAATTAACATCTATCTGCAATGTGGGAGGAACCTGAAGCAACTGGAGTCCCAGTCAAAGCATGCAAGCAAACTCCACACAGGCAGCACTAGAGGTCAGGATTGAGCTCAGATTGCTGCAGCTATGACGCAACAGCTTTAGCAGGTGTCAACCTCTGCTACGTGGAATAATAAGCAAGAGAGATTATGTTTAGGAGCATTAACCTGATGACTTGTTCAAAAGAAAATCAAGAAAGGGAATCCAAGGAGAGCTGGCTAACTGGATGCATAACTAGCTTGATGGTAGAAAGCAGACAGTGATGGTGGGAGTGGGTTTCTTGGACCGCAGAGCTGTGACTGGTGCTATGCCTTAGGGTTCGATGCTGGGCCCTTGGTTGTTTATCTGGATAAGGATGTACAAGGCAGGGTTTGTAAGTTTGTAGCTGACACTAAAATAGGTGGTTTAGTGGACAATGATGAAGATTATAAAATTTAGAGAGGGGTCTTGATCAGCTAAGCAAGTGGGCTGAATAATGGCAAATGCAGTTTAATTTGGATTATTGTGAGGTCTTGCACTTTGCAAAGTCAAATCCAGATTGGACTTTCATTGTGAACAGCAGGGCCCTGAGAAGTGTTGTAGAACAGAAGGACTTTGGAGTGTAAGCACATCGTTCACTGAAAGTGCAGTCACATGTAGACAGAGTGGTGAAGAAGGCTTTTGCATTGCTGGCTATGCCGTTCCCCCCTTCCCCTTGTTTAGTAGCTTATTATAGCACGAAAACCCTGACTTGTGATCTGGACTCAATTTTGACTCGTAGTGAGTCTTGGCATCCCTGGTTGCTTTATGGAGTTCGTATCTCGATTTATTGTGAAGGTTGGGGGAGGGTCACCTAATTTGAAGGCTGCTCTGTTAGACTTCAGTAGGGAACTATAAACTTGTATATCCAAGTTTTGAGTATGGAAACACTTGAATTGTCATTTTTGCTACTCAATCAACATGCTGATAAAGTCACGCTTGGTGATATATCATCTGGACTAACAGATGAGTCTTTGTACATGGTCTAGTCGACTGACTCAAAACATTCATAGAGCGCTAATCATAGACTAGCACTCTATGGTTTTTAAATCATTAAACCATATTTCAAAGGTGCAGAATTAGACTATTTGGACCATCAATTCTGTTTTGCCACTCTTACATGGCTGATTTATTATTCTCCCTGAACTCCATTCTCTACCTTCTCCCCATAACCATCGATGCCATTATTAAGGGAAACATGCTCTCCATGTCCTCTCTATCTAGACCAGTGGATCCCAAACTTTTTTTTGGGTTACCGCCCCCTTGGCTCCCTGACCACATCGCCAGTCCCTTTCTGGCCATTACATTAAAAATATAAAGTATTTTGATCTGTGATGTACAGTGATAGAAAAGAGGAACTGCAAATTCAATTCAGTGACAAATCATTGCAAAAATTATTCCAATCTATTCAAAGCAACAAATAAAATTATTTCTTTATTTAATTACTGTAAAAACAATTTCCCCCAACAATTTCAGAGCATACATTAGCAGTCCAACTATTAACTATTTCTTTGCTTTTTCACCTTTCAATGAGATGGATGGGGCTTGGTGCAGTGATATCAGCTTCTTAACAATTGGCTAAATGTCACTCAGGAGACTCAGATTCCCACGTTCAGTAACCTGCAGTCTCATTCATTACTTTGAAAGAAGCTGGGTGACTGCACTGAAACTGTGCTCCACGAAATATGATGTTCAAAAGGCAATAAAGGACATGTTGACCTTTTTCCACAGTGCAAGATAATGTTTCCGCAACCAAAAGTCCTGATATGATTTTTGTGAACTTCAGATTCAGCTCAAAGTCATTTTGTACTGATATCAGTTCTTCCTCCATCCTTCCTGTTAATTCCTCATTACAAGTGTTCAGGAATGGACTTATTACCCAATCTGGAATTTGGATTGAGAGAAGATCCTGAAGTCTCTCTGCGATGTCTTTAAGCAGCTTATCGAGGTGAGCACAGTATACTTGAGAACAACATCTGGTGTTCTTTCAAAAAGAGCGTAAAAGCATCTCAGGCTGTTTCCTTTTGAGAGACATCTGACTTCAACATACAACAGCAAGCATTCAAACTATTCAGCATTCTCAATATAAAGATCTTAAAATAGTTGAGATTTAAGAACATGGGACTTGATTTTATTTATCATTGTGATAACAGCATTTAATGATTTGTGCAGCTGATTACTTAGGTATTTTGCAGCAATATGTTGTCTGTGAATTACACGGTGAATGGTAAATATGTTAGGTATGGCTTTTTTCAAGAAAGTAATAACCCCACATCCTTATTCACAGGAATTGCATCACTGTGATATTAGTGTGGAAATCGTACTAGCTAACGTACTTGAGTAGTGAATGACAGGAGTGCACTTGCTGGGCCAGGAAATTACACAATTTTCGTAGTGCAAACTTCTCATGACAAGCCAAGTACAGAACAGTCACATTGCTTTTCAAACACTATAATGTTTTTCAGGCAAAGTCTAAAGGAATAGTGGGTTAACAAAAGATGAAGTGATTGTGTGATCATTGTAATCAGTTATTATAAGCATTAGATCCTCAATGTCTCATAAGTAATTCATTTCTTAAGTTGTCAGTAATTCCTCAGCTGCCCCCTTACTAACAAATACCACCCACATGGGCCCCTTGGACTTTATTTCTCCTTTAGAAACACTCGCTGCCCTGGAGCGGGGAGCGCGATATCAGCCACTTTGGGAATTTCAATATTCAATAGCTTTCACTGAGATCTCCCCTCAGTCTTCTAAACTCTAATGCTCCTCATACATCAACCCTTTAAATGCAGGGATCATTCTCATGAAGCCCTCTGGATTCCCTCCAATGTCAGCACATCATTTCCTAGATAATTCCCAGATCATTTCCAAGATAAGATTCATGATTCAAGGTTCTTTAAGGCATCCGTTAGTCTTGCGAGACCATGGATCTGCGCCTGGAAAGTCTTTACTCTCCAGGGCGCAGGCCTGGGCAAGGTTGTATGGAAGAACAGCAGTTGCCCATGCTGCAAGTCTCCCCTCTCCATGACACCGATGTTGTCCAAGGGAAGGGCATTAGCACCCATACAGCTTGGCACCGGTGTCATCGCAGACCAATGTGTGATTAAGTGCCTTGCTCAAGGACACAACACGTTCCCTCAGCTGGGGCTCGAACTCACAACCTTCAGGTCACTAGTCCAATGCCTTAATCACTTGGCCACGTGCCCATACAAGATTCAAGATTATGTAATGCTATTTCCAGTACACAAGTGTAAAAGAAAGTGAAATGATTGTTACTCTAGATTCCAAGCAGTATGAAAAACACAATAATATAAAGAACACAATAATAAAATAAAACACAATAAATATAAACACATAAGATGGCCTACATACATAGATTTATTGTAAGTCCATAAAGTGATGCTAGGCACAGGAGTGTCTGGACGTAAGGTGACTGACAGGAAATAAATTAAGGCCTAGTGGTGAGGGGTGTGGAGGGGTGGGTTAGTGGGTGGAGGGGGTGTCTAAAACTGCTCACAATGCTCCAAGTGCTGTCTGACCAACGCCTTACAAAGCCTCAACATTGCATGCTTGCTCTTATATACTAGCTCTCTCAAACTTAGTGCTAATATTGCATTTGCCTTCCTTGGCATTGACTGAACCTGCAAATCAACCTTTAGGGAATCCTGCAGCGGCACTCCCAATCTCTTTGCACTTTTGATTTCTGAATTTTCTCCCCAGTTTATTCCTTCTACAATAATGCTTTACCATACTGCTCTCTACACTGTATTTCATTTGCTTCTTCTTTGCCCATTCTCCAAAGCCATCTAAGTCTCTCTGCAGACTCCCTTCTTCCTCGTCATTACCTGCCTTCCACCTATCTTCATATTGTCTGCAAACTTGACCATGAAGCCATCAATTCTGTCATCTAAATCATTGACATATAATGTGAAAAGAAGTGGGCCCAACACAAACCCCTGTGGAACACCACTAGTCACTGGCAGCCAACCTGAGAAGGCCCCTTTTATTCCCTCTCTTTGCCTCCTACCATTCAGCCAATCTGCTCTTCACACTAGCATTTTTCCTGTGATACCATGGCTTCTTATCATGCTTAGCAGCCTTACGTAGCGTACCTTCACCAAGTCCTTTTGAAAATCCAAGTAAGCACAACCACTGACTCTCCTTTGTTTACCCTGCCTGTATTTCCTTAAAGAATTCCAGTAGATTTGTCAAGCAAGATTTCTCCTTAAGGACGCCATGCTGATTTTGGCCTATTTTGTCATGTCTCGTCAAGTATCTCAAAATATTATCCTTAATAATGGACTCCAATATATTACCAACCTCTGAAGATAGGCTATTTGGCCTATAGTATAATATGCTGCCTTTTGCCTCCCTCCCTTCTTAAGGAATGTAGTGACATATGCAATTTTCCAGACCTCTGGAACTATTCCAGAACCTGCTGATTCTTGAAAGATCATTACTAAAGCCTCCAGAATCTCTTCAGCTAACTCTTTCAGAACTCTGGCTCGGTTTGTATGCAGGGAGAAGGAGCACAGCCTGGTGAGTGGGATGTGGTTTGGTACGTATCTTTGATGGTTGTGTATCAATGGTTAAGGGTATTTGGATCTCTGATGGGAAGGATGACATGCTGGTCATATTTTGGAAAACATTCTTAAAATGGGCCTTATTAACATCACCACTAATAGAGAGTGCTTCAGGGTACCACATTTCAATGCTGTTGTCCATGGAGTATAGGTCATTGAGTGTCGTCCTCACGTCCATCTGTGCTAGGATGTAGACTGCTGTTATCTTATGGAAACTCCCATGGCATGTAGTTTGGACAAGATTTCATTGCAGAGGCAGTGCCTCTACTTTCTAAGGAGTTTTTGAAGATTTCGCATGGTATTTAAGCTTTGAGAAACTTCCATAGATGCATGGTGGAGAGTATATTGACTGGTTGCATCATAGCTGGGTATGGAAACGCCAAAGCCCTTGAACAGAAAATCCTACAAACATTAGTGGATATTGCCCAGTCAATCGCGGGTAAAACCCTCATCACCATAGAGCACATCTGCACGGAGCGTTGTCACGTGAAAGTTGCATCCATTGTCAGGGACCCCCACCACTTAGGTCATGATCTCTTCTCCTGCTGCCATCAGGAAGAAGGTACAGGGGCCTCAGGACCCACGCCAGCAGGTTCAGGTACAGTTATCAACCATCAGGCTCTTCAACCAGAGGGAATAACTTCACTCACCCCAACACTGATCTGTTTCCACAACCTATGGACCTTCAAGGACTTTTCCTCTCATATTCTCAATATTTATTGCTTTTTTATTTATTATTTCTTTATTTTTTACTTGGATAGTTTGTTGCCTTCTGCGCACTGGTTGAATGCCCAGTTGGTGCAGTCCCTCATTGACTCTATTCTGGATTTATTGAATATGCCCACAAGAAAATGAATCTCACAGTGACATCCACATACTTAGATAATAAATTTACTTTGAACTGTGTTAGATATTCCAAGCTGGGTGAGCAGGAACTCACCAGAGCCATCATGGGACAGCACCTCATCCTCTGTTTGGATACATTACAGCCCACCAGCCGTAACACTTCAACAATTTTACAAATCATTATTTCTGGCATTTTATGTTAGATTTTCAGGAATCATTCCTCATTCCTAATGCAATTCAAGATAATGCTTCTCTATTTACACCAAACCCAAACCCTATCATCTGCAGTATCTTGCTCAGTGCATTTCAAACTGCGAACTTTAATACATAGGTTTGAATGAAGGCTGGCAGGCTGAAATATGGAATTTGATCAAGCTTTTCCAAGTTCCCTCACTTTTATTTACAAAGATAAAATATTTTTAGGCGGCAAGATTTGTGTCAGTTCTACCTCATTTGCCCCCAGTACAAATGTCTTTAGCTTAATGAAGAAAGTAAGGCATGTCAGGACTGCGGTTCCAACAAAAAATGAACCTAAGCGCCTCCCCCTCCACCACTCGAGTCCACCTACCCATCATCCTTCAATACTCTTCAATCCATCCATCACTTGCTGGACCCCATCTCGTCCCTCCTCTTGATATCATCTATCTTCCTTCTCCACTTTGACAATTCCCTCCAAGCCCTAGAGATGGTGCTCCTCCAGTTTAACACACACAAGATGGCAGAGGATGCTCAGCAGGTTAGGCTTCATTTATGGAGGGCAATAAAGAGTCAACGTTCCAGCCCAAGACCCTTCAACACAACTGGAAAGGAAAGGGGAAGAAGTCAGAAATATAAGGTAGGTGGGAGAGGAAGGCGTACAAGCTGCAAGATGATAGGTGAAGCTAGGTGAGAGAAAAGGTAACTGGATGGGAGGGAGGATGAAGTGAGAAGCGGGGTGATCCATGGAAAAGATAAAGAGCTGAAGAAGTAGGAATTTGATAGGAGAGCAGAGTGGACAATGGGTGAAAGGGAAGGAGGACAATAAAGGGTGGTGGCAGGCATGGGAGGAGAAGAGAGGAGTGGAGCCAGAATCGGGAATGGAAAAGGAGAGAAGAGGGAGGGGAGAGAAATCAATGCGCATGCCATCAGGTTGGAGGCTACCCAAACAGAATATGAGGTGTCGCTCCTTAAAACTGAGAGTGGCCTCATCATAGCAGTAGAGGAGTCCATGGACTGACATATTGGAATGCGAATGGGAAAAGAAATTAAAATGGTTGGTCATCAAGAAATCTTCACTGTTGCAGACGGAACAAAGGTGCTTGGCAAAGTGGTCCCCCAACCTACATCGGGCCTCATCAATTCAGAGCAGGCCACACTGAGGATACCGGATAGAGCAGATGACCCTGACAGAATTCCAACTGTAACCAGTAGCAGAATGGTTGCTTGCTGTTTATAAGGCATCAGATTGGAAATAAAAGATTAGTTCTCATCCGTAAAGGTAAGCTAAAGACAAAGAATGTAAGTTTTGGGAAATAAGATGAACTCGGTGCACAGGGAAGAAACCCACGTGGTCAAAGGGAGAATGTGCAGCACCTTGCAGACAGTGGTGGCAATTGAACCCTGATTGATAATCACTAATTCTGCAATTGCAGTAACTGTTCCACTACCGTGCCATCTTAGACAGTTTTGATTGGAATGCTCAGCCTTCAACACCAATAATATGGTATCCCACAGGAATTCTTATCCCATGCTACCGAAGATCTGGTGAGCCTAGAAAATCATTCAGACCAGATTTAAAGCACTATTTGAAGGCAGGAAGCAGTCTCTGAATGTATAGACAGAGGAGCACAGCTCAGCAATTTGTGTCCTTCGACCTCATCTAAATAGTCACGAAGGGTTACTAATTTTAGGCTGCTTCCTTTGCTGGCAAATGTTCTTAGGTTCTGACTTGTCCTACTCCTTGTGACACATTTGTTCCTACATTGTAAGCAATAAGCTTAGTCACTTGGTCGCTATTTGCTCGACAGTGAAGGATGACTGGAAGTTGATATCCCATAATAGTTTCTGTTAGAGTGAAAATTGCTGGTCTTGCAATCAAGAGTGATTAAGATATCAATTAAGTTTATGTCTCATAGTGCAGTTAGTAAAATAGTTGTTTTAGAATAAATAAAAGTGGATGGCTAATTTAATGAAACTATGAGCAGCACAATAACTCTGTCACAGACCAGCGACTAAGGAAAATGCTATATTCAGCAACACCGTTGTGATTTTGAAACAATTAATTGTTTTATGATGCTCACACAGCTTTCACTCTATATTATCCTACATATTAGAATCATTCTATTTCCAAGTGACTCAGTGCATGAGAACATTATTGCAGGCTTGGATCTGGTTGTCTTACTGTGATTTTAAAAGGAACAATGGGCTTATAATCATCAGTGTAGCAGTTAGATTTACAAAGCAATGCTTGTAAGGTGTGTTTTAAAAACCCCTCATTATCCAAAATTGCAGTGGGCAAGGACTATAGAACAGCCATTACCTCATAAGCCATATGTAACAGTAGCCTTCATTTTCACTGGACTGTTTATGATATACAAGCGTAGTGTCTCCACCAGGCATATCTTTAACTCCCCTTTGAACTCACTTTTCCCATTCTTTCCACACTGAATGAACTGTTTCAATGTTCCTTCATCTCCACCAGCTGCTCCCCATAACGCCTGTCCTTCTTAGCTCTCCTAATTCCATCATCTAGTGCCCCGATCAATCTTTCCAGATGAAGCAGGAATTCATTTGCACTTTTACCAATTTAGTGTCTTTGTGTTTCCAAAGTGGTCTCTTCCACAATGAAAAAGCCAAACACAGAATAAGGGAAAACTTTGCAGATTGAGGCTGCACAGTAGCTTAGCGGTTAGTGTAGACCTATTACAGGACCAGCAACCTGGGTTCAATTCAGTGCTGCCTGCGAGGAGTTCGAACGTTCTCCCAATGGCCACATGGGTCTCTGGTTTCTTCCCATATTCCTATCAGCATTAATGATTATAAGCCCTAGAAAGAAATATGGTTAATTGGTTTGCATATGGTTTTCATATGGTTGCAATTGGTTTCCTTGGGTTCATTGGGCCAGAGGGGCCTCTTACCATGCTGTAAAATCACCTGCATTCACTTTGTTGTAGCGACTCGGAATTCCCTTTTGCTTTACTTTAATTCACATTTGCTCTTTCTCTCTAATCTTTTAGTCTGTGGACTCCTGCACTGGTGCAATGGGGTACAAGATAAGCTTGAGGAACAACATCTCACCTTTCATCTGGGCAAGTTGCAGCCTTCTGGACTCAAAACTCAGTTTCTATAACTCACTCTCCCTCTGCCTGTATCAGAACTTTTCATTTCTGCTGTATATCATCTACTGATAATATTGCCCCTGTTTTCATCACTCTAGTGGCACATGCTGTGTTGTTGGCATGTCATACAGCCCTGAATTTCACATCTTTTATATTCCTTCGGTTGTATTGTGCTCTTTTTTTGACCTCATTTCAGAGATTTTGCTCATGTTTTTTTCTCTCTCTCTCTCCAAATGTCCCCAGGAACCCATTGACTGGAATGCTATCTATAGGTTATCCCTATGGCAGTTATGTCCTCACACAACCAGAGATATTCCCTTGACACAACCACCTCCCTCCCATTTTCTCTGTAATTTAAAATTAACATTCATTCACAGATTTAATTTGGAATTCTCTATCCCAGAAGACCGTGGAGACTCAGTTATTGCATTCTTCAAAACATAGATCACGGAACATTAATGGATTGAGGAATAAATTGGTACATGCTAAGGTCCAGTGAAAAACAGAGCATCCGTGCAAATCATTCATTACAACAATACATTGAGGTGGTACAAGGGGAAACAGTAACAAAGTACAGAGTAAAATTTCTGGGGAAAGTACTGTGCAAACAGAAAATAAGGTGCAAGACCATGACAAAGTAGATTGTGAGGTGAAGAGACAGCTCTTTTTGCATTAGTGGACTGTTCAATGGTGTTGGAACAGCCAGCTGGAAGCTGTCCTTGAGCCTGGCGGTATATGATTTCAGGCTTTTGTATGTTATGCATGGGGGAGAAGAGAGAATGTCCAGGCTCTGGTTATGTTGGCGGCTTTACCAAAACAGCAAGAAATGTGGATAGAGTAACATAGAAACATAGAAACATAGAAAATAGGTGCAGGAGTAGGCCATTCGGCCCTTCGAGCCTGCAACGCCATTTATTATGATCATGGCTGATCATCCAACTCAGAACCTTGCACCAGCCTTCCCTCCATACCCCCAGATCCCCGTAGCCACAAGGGCCATATCTAACTCCCTCTTAAATGAACTGGCCTCAACTGTTTCCTGTGGCAGAGAATTCCACAGATTCACCACTCTCTGTGTGAAGAAGTTTTTCCTAATCTCGGTCCTAAAAGGTTTCCCCCTTATCCTCAAACTGTGACCCCTCGTTCTGGACTTCCCCAACATCGGGAACAATCTTCCTGCATCTAGCCTGTCCAATCCCTGTAGGATTTTATACGTTTCAATCAGATCCCCCCTCAATCTTCTAAATTCCAACGAGTACAAGCCCAGTTCATCCAGTCTTTCTTCATATGAAAGTCCTGCCATCCCAGGAATCAATCTGCTGAACCTTCTTTGTACTCCCTCTATGGCAAGGATGTCTTTCCTCAGATTAGGGGACCAAAACTGCACACAATACTCCAGGTGTGGTCTCACCAAGGCCCTGTACAACTGCAGTAGTACCTCCCTGCTCCTGTACTCGAATCCTCTTGCTATAAATGCCAGCATACCATTCGCCTTTTTCACCGCCTGCTGTACCTGCATGCCCACTTTCAATGACTGGTGTATAATGACACCCAGGTCTTGTTGCACCTCCCCTTTTCCTAATCGGCCACCATTCAGATAATAATCTGTTTTCCTGTTTTTGCCACCAAAGTGGATAACTTCACATTTATCCACATTAAATTGCATCTGCCATGAATTTGCCCACTCACCCAACCTATCCAAGTCACCCTGCATCCTCTTAGCATCCTCCTCACAGCTAACACTGCCGCCCAGCTTCGTGTCATCCGCAAACTTGGAGATGCTGCATTTAATTCCCTCATCCAAGTCATTAATATATATTGTAAACAACTGGGGTCCCAGCACTGAGCCTTGCGGTACCCCACTAGTCACTGCCTGGCATTCTGAAAAGGTCCCATTTATTCCCACTCTTTGCTTCCTGTCTGCTAACCAATTCTCTATCCACATCAATACCTTACTCCCAATACCGTGTGCTTTAAGTTTGCACACTAATCTCCTGTGTGGGACCTTGTCAAAAGCCTTTTGAAAATCCAAATATACCACATCCACTGGTTCTCCCCTATCCACTCTACTAGTTACATCCTCAAAAAATTCTATGAGATTCGTCAGACATGATTTTCCTTTCACAAATCCATGCTGACTTTGTCCGATGATTTCACCGCTTTCCAAATGTGCTGTTATCACATCTTTGATAACTGACTCCAGCAGTTTCCCCACCACCGACGTTAGGCTAACCGGTCTATAATTCCCTGGTTTCTCTCTCCCTCCTTTTTTAAAAAGTGGGGTTACATTAGCCACCCTCCAATCCTCAGGAACTAGTCCAGAATCTAACGAGTTTTGAAAAATTATCACTAATGCATCCACTATTTCTTGGGTTACTTACTTAAGCACTCTGGGATGCAGACCATCTGGCCCTGGGGATTTATCTGCCTTTAATCCTTTCAATTTACCTAACACCACTTCCCTACTGACATGTATTTCGCTCAGTTCCTCCATCTCACTGTACCCTCTGTCTCCTACTATTTCTGGAAGATTATTTATGTCCTCCTTAGTGAAGACAGAACCAAAGTAATTATTCAATTGGTCTGCCATGTCCTTGCTTCCCATAGTTAATTCACCTGTTTCTGTCTGTAGGGGACCTACATTTGTCTTTACCAATCTTTTCCTTTTTACATATCTATAAAAGCTTTTACAGTCAGTTTTTATGTTCCCTGCCAGTTTTCTCTCATAATCTTTTTTCCCCTTCCTAATTTAGCCCTTTGTCCTCCTCTGCTGAAATCTGAATTTCTCCCAGTCTTCAGGTGAGCCACTTTTTCTGGCTAATTTGTATGCTTCTTCTTTGGAATTGATACTATCCCTAATTTCTTTTGTCAGCCACGGGTGCACTACCTTCCTTGATTTATTCTTTTGCCAAACTGGGATGAACAATTGTTGTAGTTCATCCATGCAATCTTTAAATGCTTGCCATTGCATATCCACCGTCAATCTTTTAAGTGTCATTTGCCAGTCTATCTTAGCTAATTCACGACTCATACCTTCAAAGTTACCCCTCTTTAAGTTCAGAACCTTTGTTTCTGAATTAACTATGTCACTCTCCATCTTAATGAAGAATTCCACCATATTATGGTCACTCTTACCCAAGGGGCCTCTCACGACAAGATTGCTAATTAACCCTTCCTCATTGCTCAAAACTCAGTCTAGAATAGCCTGCTCTCTAGTTGTTTCCTCGACATGTTGGTTCAAAAAAACCATCCCGCATACATTCCAAGAAATCCTCTCCCTCAGCACCTTTACCAATATGGTTCACCCAATCTACATGTAGATTGAAGTCACCCATTATAACTGCTGTTCCTTTATTGCACACATTTCTAATTTCCTGTTTAATACCATCTCCGACCTCACTACTACTGTTAGGTGGCCTGTACACAACTCCCACCAGCGTTTTCTGCCCCTTAGTGTTATGCAGCTCTACCCATATCGATTCCACATCTTTCTGGCTTATGTCCTTCCTTTCTATTGCGTTAATCTCATCTTTAACCAGCAACGCCACCCCACCTCATTTTCTTTCATGTATATGGAGGGTCATTGGTTTCCATGATATGCTGACCTGCACCCACAACTCTCTGGGACAGAGTAGTTGCCACACCAAACTGTGATGCATCCATATAGGATGCTTCCTGTGGTGCATTGAATTAAAAAAAATGGTGAGGGTCAAAACAGACATGCAACATTTCTTTAGCCTCCTGAGGAAGTAGAGGTGCTGTTCCTTTATCTTGGCCATAACATCAACATGATTGGACTAGGTCAGGCTAATGGAGTTGATATCCTGGAAAGAAAATGACGCCAAGGTGGAAGAGTGGTCATGATGAAAGATAAACAAACTTGACGGGCTGACTTATTCCATCTTGTAGTTTGTATTTTCTTAGGGCAGGAGCTTCTGCTATTAGAGTCATACATCATGGAAGCAGACTCTTTGGCACCAAACATCAAGTACCCTTTTACACCCATCATCCCATTTTGAGCTCAGATGCTCAGCTGAAGTTCATCTCTCTCTGGTCCTCAATTCTTAAACTTGCATCTTCATCAGAGGATTTAGCTGAGTTTTACTTGGAAGCACTTAAGAAGCAACAAAATAGTTCTAACAGCATTAAACCATGCACATTATTGATTATTGGTTCATAGTGTGTTAATGCTCACTGTCTTGTTTTTACACTATGGCTTATGTTTCCTTGTCATTTTTTGACCAAATATCCTTTGTCAGTAAAATTGCTTTTTTATTACTAATTTTTTATTGCAACACCAACAAATTACATTAAATACAACCAGTTGCCAATTACATTTTGACTGTTTATCTCAACCACCCCCCCAACCTTCATCACCATCCCCCCTCCACCAACCAACTGAATAGTAGTGCATACACAGACAAAACATTCTTATTTTATACAATAGTAAGATTTTCTAATTTATCTGTGTTGCTCATCTTCCCCTGGATCTGTTGTTGTAAGTTGGTGGTGGAGCCCTCAGTTACTCACTTCCCACCCCTCTCCCATCACCCCTCCCATTCAACCCTTTACTTTGTAACATCTGTGAGTGTCACTTAGCAATGTCAGTCACTGAACAATAACCGTCCCCCTCTAGCACCAACAAATTAGAAAGGCAAAGCAGTTCTCATAGACAAACATATCAAAGAGACAAGAAAAAAAAACCTGGACAGACCTGTTAACCTATATAATTAAAACCATTTCCGTCTCAAATATAATATACCACATAATCAAGACCCCAACAGCTCTCTTGCGAGAAACTGTTGCTTTAATAGACCGTGGCTTAGCGATGGCACCAGTGACGTCTTATCTGGCGCTCAGGAGAGAAAACATGGCTACTGGAGACATAACCCGAAATGAACATGTACAACTAAAGTTATTCAGAATCAGAACAAACTGCTGTTTTTCAGCTTTATTCTTGATGAAATATGACATTTGGGTATATTGAATATCACCTTAGAAAGTAAAAGATAAAAAGTATAAATCTAGGCGGACTTATATCACCTTACAATGTTATCCTTGTACTAACAAGTTAACTGAGCCATTACCTTAAAACTCTGACCTGCAATACTCAGAGACCAATTGGCCCCTTAATTAACTAAATACAGAAGTGCAACGAATGACTTTCCAATAAAAGAATAACCAGAAAACTTCACACCCAGGATGTTAACTTGCCCGTGCCTGTTAGATTGCGCATACAGGCTGGTCCGAGCTCTTAATGCAGTTCCATCTCCTCCCGAGGGGCGTGTGGACTTTGCCCAGGGTCTTCTTCTATATCTCCCAGCACCGATGAATTCAGAGTTTCTTTCGCTTCCTCTGCCGAGTTAAACGACATCTTCATGCCCTTGATATTCACTCTCATTATCACCGGGTATATGAGGAACGAGTCGATCCCCTTCTCTCGAAGCTTAGCGTGGATCTCCTTGTATCCCTGGCGTTCCTGCATCATGCCGGGGCTGTAGTTGGCGAAGAACTGTAGCTAGGTGCCATCCGGGCAAGTAGGTTTGGCTTTCCTCGCTCCCTCCAGGCTAGCCTGCCGGTCGGTGTATCGTAGAAACCTAAAAACCATGGTCCGCGGTCTTGAGGTGTTGTTGGAAAAGATCCTATGTACTCTATCGATCTCCAATGGAGTGCTGTGGGAATTCTTGAGCACTGGAATCCAATCAGGCGGCACCTCCTGGAGGTAACCTCTTGGATCGTCGCCCTCAGCGCCTGTCGGTAAGTTGACCGGCCGCACATTGTTTCTCCTGGATCTGTCCTCCGAGTTGTTTAGCTTCTTCCATATCTTAGTCACCTCCGCGAGACAGGAGTTAGTAGCTTTCTCATTCTTGCATAAGCAAACCTGAATGTTGGCTATTTTGTTGAAGACCATGCTAAATTTTTTAGGTTGAGTGCCCGTTTGCTCCTTTAACGACTGGAGAATGTTGCCATTCTCTGCTATATGCTGCTGTATGGGGTCAAGAGCCTTTTCCAGCAACTCCTTTAGCATGTGGGCTACCATTTCTTGCAGCAATTCCATCTCTGTTGCCGTTGTTTGCTTAATTAGCATAGCTATTTCCTCGGATGAATCGCTAGCTTGGTTTCGTCTGCTGGTATCTTGTTTCCTGGTTGAATTTCAATTTTTTTTTGAGGTCTTATCTTCAGTTAGATCTTTCTCCAACTCAATCTTGTATTAAGACCGTCTATGAGCCCTAAAGAACTTGAAAAAGGAGGGTTATATGTCAGCGCTCAGTGCTGTGCTGCCATCTTGCCTCGTCCCTCACCGGAAGTCCACTGGATGCATTTTAAGTTAAAATGAAACTAAGGTTATAATTGAAGGGAATTCGGGAGCCCGCAGTCCAATCTTTGCATGAAAGGAAAGAAAGAGAGACAGAGAGGCACTCGCAAGACTTGCCAGCATGATATGATAAGTAGAAAATGTTGATTCCAAATCATGTTAAGAAAAGTAGCAAACATAAAACAATTCAAATCACAAGGTGATACACAAAGAACTATACACTGAGCAAGTCGCTGTTACACTTTGCAAGTGCAATTCAACAAAGCTAAAGTTCAACTCCCTGCATTCAATCCTCTTGGCACGAGTCTGAAATGCACATTAGGAAATCAATCACTCCTGTCCCATAAATTTCCAGCAATTCATTTTAATATTAACAGATGGATAATCCTGGCAGCAGGCCATAGGTTTTTCTAATCTTTTCCTCGCAAGTGCTAAGGTTGCCAAAATGAAAAATTCTTCCTATAATTTCCAATTTTCCTTCCCTCAACTAACTTTTCATTCACAAAAATGCAACAGTCAGAATGAGTAACCTCATTACAAAAGTGGGAAATTTTATACAAAACTACATTTAAAAAAAATTAAAGTTCTCACATCTGTCATGCATGATTAGAAATCAGTCGATCATAGAGTCATAGAGTCGATCATCACAGAATCAGGTCCTTCAACCCAGTTGCTCCACGCTGACCAAGATGCACATTCCAAGCTGTCCGCAGTTGCCCATGTTTGGGGAGTTCATGCACTGGTTAGACTGTCTTTTAAAAGTTGTTATTGTATCTGCCTCAACCACTTCAATTTAAGTGGTACTGAGACGTTGCTTCAGTGCAGATGTATTATGTAACAGTTAAGAACCCAGTATAGTCTAAGAGACCCAGTACAAAAACAACATGCATTGATATAGCTCTTGAAAAGGAAAAGAAGCCTTCAAACATTTGGCATGCTGGCCTTCATCAGTCAGGGCACTGAGTATAAGAGAGGCAAGAAATTACAGATGGTGGAAATCCCGAGTCCTGATGAGGGGTCTCAACCGAAAACGTTAGCTGTTCATTTCCCTCCTTAGATGCTGCCTGAGCCACTCCTCCAGCTATTCTGTGTTACGTTGAGTATAGGAGTTGGGAGGTTATGATGCAGTTGTACAAGACACTGATGAGGCTGCACTTAGAATTAGAATTAGAATTTTATTTCTTTCATCCATCTCACAACATGTGGGAGCAAAAATCTTGGCTGCATCTCCATCGTTATGTACAAACAGTGAGGAAGAGAAATAGGAGAGGATATTGCTCAAACACTAAGGTTGTATATGTAATTGTTTTATATATGTAACCCTCAGGTTCGGCTAGCAGCTTACTCTAGCGGGAGAAAGCTTCTGGCCCGGCCAAACTTCAGAAATCTTGTTTGGATGGATTCTGTGTGATGTGTTCCCCTGTGACAAATCAGTACCATGAAATAACAAACAGTACACAAAATGCAGTTAAATGACTGAGCTTTATAATTCTTAATTTGACTATAGGGATAGTAAAATAAACATAAAAGAAAAAAGGCCATTCTCATGAAACAATCTAAAGCGCAACATTGGAGCTCACGGTTTTCCCGTCTGTTCGTTCTCCATCAATTTTATTTTTCCCCCGGGCGTCGTTGACTCCTGACCCCATTCCAAGTCCACTCCATCCTGCAGTCTACAACTTCCCCGTTCTGGCATCTTCTGTCTCCATCTTCCGCCGAACAAAGGCCCATGAGCCCTTCTCATGGACACACAAGAAAGAAAGGCACGCCTCTCATTGGCCAGCGCACATTCCAAAGCCCCCGTTATCTCTAGTCATAACCCAAATACTGGGCTACAGAGAAACCATTACATTATCAGTGAAACATTACAGAGCATTACACTCTTCCCCCACCAAATTTAGTCATGTTCTCATGATGTTGAGATAAGTTGCCAAAACACAAAATCCAACCCAGGTGTAAAAGGCAGTGACCTAGCTCCCCAAAACAGTAGGGGCCACACTCTGTTCCTCCAGTGCTACATAGGCCAGCCTATCCGGTGGACTCCTAATTCTCTGAGACCTCCGTTTCCCCCACACCTAACTCTTCAGGATCAGACACTACTGGGGATACTTCCGGTCTACCTGGTGAGGCCTCCCTGACCTATCACTTGTGCCCACCTGCAACTCAAACCCCTCTGTTCCGTGGCCAAGCCCTGCTTCCTCCCTGCAGAGTCCCACTGCAACAAAGGCTGCCCACAGAGAGGCCTCCCCTCCCGCCCCACTTCACCTGACTCAGCGGGAGAAGAGCCTGGAGTCTCTTCCGAAATCAATGGGGAGTTAGCAAAGGGCAGCATATATCACACCTCCAGGTCCTCATCCTCCGAATCAGTATCCCTCTCAGGGGGTGGGGCCAGCCTAACCTCTCCTGTTGCTGGTCCAGCAGTCGTCCCGCGTCACCACAGAGTCCTCTTACTAGGTCTAGGTTCCAGGTCGGGCTCTGGGTCAACCTGCACCTCTTGTCCCAGAGGCAGAAGGTGGTTCCGATGGAAAATCTTGACAGGCCCATTCCCATCCTCTGGTTTCACCCAGAAAACTGGTAAACTTGGCATCTGGCTGTTTGACACATAGGGCATAGCTGCCCAGCTGTCAGCCAACTTATGCTTCCCAAGTAGCCCCATATTCTTTATGAGGACTTGGTCTCCCGGCAGGAGTTGGGACAACTTCACCTTTTGATCATACCTCCTCTTATTTCCTTGATTCTGCTGGGCAGCTGCGACGCCAGCTAATTCATAAGCCCTTTTCAGCTCTCTTCTCATGTCAGACACATACTTCAGATAAGTCTTCAGTGGTAAGTCACCCTCGTCAGTCCCAAAACAAAGGTCAATGGGCAACCTCGCCTTGTGCCCAAACATCAGGTAATACGGTGCACACCCGGTAGCTTCATTTCAGATACAGTTGTAACAGTGGACCAGATGTCCAATATGTTGACTCCACCTGCTCTTCTTGCTGATCTCCAGGGTCCTGAGCATGTAAAGTAAGGTCTGATTAAACCTCTCTGGCTGGGGATCACACTGTGGGTGATTGGGCGTGGTCCTTGACTTCTCGACTCCAAGCATGCCCAGTAACTCATGGATGAGTCTAATCTTGAAATCCTGTCTCTGATCACTATGTGTCCACCTGAGTAGGCCATAATAGATGAGATACTTCTCCCATAACATTTTGGCCCACCATAGACACCCTCTGGTCCTTGGTAGGAAAAGCCTGCACATATCTGGTGTACTGGTCCGTGATGACTAAGACATTCGCTGAGTTGCTGGCATTGGGTTCTATTGACAGGAAATCCATACACACCAGGTCCAGGGGCATCGCATTTTGCAAGTGAGACAAGGGAGCTTCCCGCGTAGGGAGCGTCTTCTGCCATATGCATCAAATGCACAACTTGCAGTATTCTTCGACCTCTGTCTTCATTCAGGGCCAGTAAAACAAATCTCTGAGCAATCCATTGGTCTTTTCAACCCCCAAATGCCCAGAATCATCATGAAGTGACTTGAGCGCAATCTTCCGATACTTCTCCGGCAGAACCAGCTGGGAATGCAGAGGTCAGTCTGGAGATGATGTGACCTGGTATAGGACCTGGTCCTGCAACTGCAACCGGGAACATTCTCTCAGTAATGGGGGCACCACAGCGTGGTTCGTCTTCTCCACCTGAGCAATGACTCTCTTCTCAACCGCTGACCAAATGGTACCGATGCCCAGGTTATCTCATTTAGCAGCTGCCACTTCCCCAGAACTCAATTCTGGCAACTGATTTATCTTCAGAGCAGTCAGGTTACAGTAAAATTGTGGAATGGCGTCATCGGAAGCCCCCAATTGATCTACCACTTGATCCTGCTTCTGCTTTCCTTCTGCCTTCACCGTGATGGCAAACTGACACATGGCCTTCACCCCCAGGGTAGAAACGCTCTCCCACTCCTCGTCCCTGACCAGTCCCTCATGCACCTGTTGGGACAAAGCATCAGCATCAAGGTTCTTTCTTCCCAGCCAGTACGTCAGGCTGAAATCACAGGCAGACAATGCCGCCAATCACCAACGGCCTGTGGCATCCAGTTTTGCGGAGGTCAGGATATATGTTAGGTGATTGTTGTCTGTCCTCATCTCAAACTTGGCACCATAGAGGTAGTCTCTCAGATTATCCACCACAGCCCATTTCAAGGCCATAAACTCCAATTTGTGCGTGGGATAGTTTTTCTTGAAGGGCGAAAGACTCCAGCTGACAAACGCAATGGGTCTCAACCCGGAGCCCTGATCCTGATTAAGGATGCCCCCCCCAAGATCTCTCAGCTGGCATCCATGTGCAGTACATATGGCAAGCAGTGTTCTGGAAAAAGCCAGCACCAGAACCTGGATCCGTAGCTCCTTCAGTGCCAGAAAGACCTCTTCACATTTTGCATCCCACCTTGGTCCAAAGGGCTCCGACAGGCTAAGATACTCTCTACCCTCCTCTCATTTTCTCCCCCTCCCTTACTTCCCCAAGGAAGGGTAACCACACAGAAGCTGACTCAACGCGTGACTCACTTTCGCGTAGCCCTTCATGAACCTCCGATAGTAACCACAGAACCGAAGGAACGAGCGCAGAGCACTTACAGTCTGGGGCCTTAGCCAGTTGGTCACTGCCTCTATCTTAGCCGGATCTATAGCTACTCCACCATGTGAGACTATGTGACCAACATAGCTAACAGAAGTCTTGCAGAACTGGCACTTGTCCAGGTAAAGTTTTAACCCTTCAGCTTTCAGGCAGTCCAGCACCTTCAGTAGCCTCGATTCATGTTCTTCCAAGGTGGACTCAAATACTATGAGGTCATCCAGATGCACCAATACCTCAAGCAAGTTCATATCCCCCACTGTCTTCTCCATGACCTGCTGGAAAGTTGCAGGGGCTCCTGATATGCCCTGGGACATCCTTTCAAACTGGAGGAATCCCAAGGGACATATAAATGCCATCTTCTCTTTGTCAGCCTCAATCATGGGGATTGAGTAATATCCACACCTCATGTCCAGCACACTAAATCACTTTGCACCACTCAGACAGGCCAGTGCATCTTCGATCCTCGGGACTGTATACTGGTCAGGGACAGTACTCCTGTTCAGAGTCATATAGATCACACAAATCCATACCTTCCTATTCTTCTTTCTGGCCACTACTATTGGAGATGCATAGGGGCTTCGGGACTCAGTGATGATCCCAGTTTCCTTCAATTTATACAAATTTTGTAGCCTGGGGAAAAGTACACACTCAGGACAACAAATACGTTTTCGGGTTTTAATTCCTTTATCTGTTTTAGATGTTTTAGTGCCGGAAGAGGATCTCAAAACAAAATGAATGAATTTACAACCATTTCCTGCCATTACAATCTCAGTTTAATTTTTGATCCACACCCTAGTGTATTGACGAATTGTGTATGAAGTATAAAAATACATAAAGCAAACTGCACAAAACTAATACTGCAGTGGCCTTTCTTTCCTCACCATGCCCAGTATCTCTGGGAGGAACTTAATCCTAAAGCCTCACCAGTTTCTTCTGCAGAAAACAAAAATGGTCTCCCCACTATCCCACGCACGCGTAATGACATCACTGTCTCCACCTAAAGGCACAGACAACTATTCTAGCATCACCCGGATGGATGCCTAAGTACATTTTTAGCGAAAATGAATGAGATTCGACCGTCACCCGGTTACACAAATGCTGCCGAACACCTTCTACCTCTGCAAGGACCAGTTGCCGCGACCTCTCTCTGAACGGGGTGTCCTTAGTCACCTGGATAGTGATGAGTGCTCTTGGAACAACTTACCTCAAACTCGTCAGTGGAAAAGACATCTTCCAGCTTCAACATCTTCTCTACCAACCTCCTCTTCCAACACGCAGGAACCGGGGAATCCCCCAAGTTGAATGACTCAGCCGTCAACCTTTCCCCCTTTTCCAATAGTTTCCCTCTGGCTTGTCTCACAAGGACACTAGACATTACGATCACTGGGAACAGATGTGCCATCATCCCCCGCTTGAAGGTGACCTCGCTCTTCATAGTGTTCCTGACAATCACTGCCATCCTGCTTGCCTGTACAACTGAGGGCTTCTGCAGTTCTGACCTCACCAGTACCCTGGCTGGAAATCCCGACTCCCCCTCTTCCAGAGTGTCCACTAAGAGGGCCTCGCCCTCAGGCATTCCAGAAACTTAGGGGTCTCCATCACTTTCGTTACTTCCCCGGGCCGTAACACTATTGGCTTCGACTGGATGAACCACACAGTCCCTCGTCTAAAGTCGGTATCCGGCCTAATGCAGCCACACACTTCTTCAAAAGCAGCTTGAAACACCGGGTGCACGGACAGTGTTCCCAGAAAGTTCTCCACAGCCTTCTCCTTGCAAGCCCCCATGAGCCTCCTCACAAGAGGAGTGTTGGTCCCCACCAGGATTGAAACACTGCCCATCTCGGCGGGGTCCGGACAAACCAGCACTAATGTATCAAGGACCTCAGACACCCTCACATCGGCCTCCAAGAACTCCAGCTTCACTGACAAATAATCATCGTATGGGTAATCACCTGCACTAAGACTCCAGATCTCCAGTGCACTGAATGGTGTCAATGGTAAATGCTTCAGATACCACTTGTAAAACGAACAGTAAAGCAACGTGACCTGCGACCCAGTGTTGAGTATGGCTTTAGCATAAGTACATTCTATTTGTAATGATACACTGAAGCATGGCCCCACTAAGCCTTCAGGAATAGGGTCTTTCGCTTTCGGGGGTTCCTTGGTACATTGCTGGGAATGGGTTCCCTCCCGAGACACCAGGCTGTTCTCTCACTGGGTCTCCTCTAAGATTTCCTAACGACTCTCTCTGCTTAGGTACCCAGGGACTCAATCTCCTTCTTGCACGACAACGGCTACTAGCAGCTCTCTGCATTGTTCATCCCCTTAGAGGATCTGCCCACCACCCCCCCATCAGCTCCATCATATGGGGAGGTCACATCCACTGACAACAGCCGAATCATCTCAGTTCTCATCTCTGGCACAACCTGTCTACAACTCCCCGGGGCAGGCTATTCGTGACCATTTCACACAGGGGACCTCTACCGAGGACTGTACCTTGCTGACGGAGGCCTTCCATGCCTCCGACATGTTCTCCTCTTTGCGTACCCCTCTTTTCTTTCTTTCTTTTCAGATCTTTTTATTGTTGTATTATACAAAAGAAATAACACGAGTACATCAAAGTAACAATGCTTACAATGTCTCAAAGAAAAAAACATTATCTTAAAGATTGAAAAAAAAATTGTGATAATAAAAACAAAACCCTACTAAGCAGAAAAAGTGGGAAAAAACCCCCATTAGGTGTACAACCCCGAGACATGCATCATACAAAAAGCTTCTAAAAATAAACATCAAACCGCTAGCAAGAAAGAAAAATATGCTAAAAAATTTACAATTAGATCATGGAGAAAATCTATCAATTAGCTCAAATGATAATAACGAACAAATGAACCCCATCTTTTCTCAAAATCAAATAAAGGTTCAAAGGTCCGACTTCTAATTTTCTCCAAACTAAGACATAGCATTACTTGAGAGAACCATTGTGACAAAGTGGGAACCGATGTGTCCTTCCACTTCAGCAAAATGGCCCTCCTAGCTGTCAATGTAACAAATGCAATAACATGTTGGTCAGACACAGAAATACCATGAATATTCTAAGGAATTATTCCAAAAAACACAGTTAATTTATTAAGTTGTAGATTCATTTTAAGTGCTTTAGAAATTGTTGAAAAAACTGATTTCCAGAACTGTTCCAACATAGAACAAGACCAAAACATATGTGTCAGTGTAACTATCTCAGTTTTACATCTATCATAATAACTATCAACATTAGACCTCTTTGATCAGTTCAACAAATGAGGGAGGGGGACGCGTCTTATGAGACAGTCGGAGACCCCAAGCGACCAGGTCCTGGGACTGGGTCTCTCTTAACTAATCCACCTCAGGCCCCTGAATGGCCCCTCTGCATCATACACAATTGAGCTGCCTCTCTAGCTGAAATATGTAGGCAGAAAGCTTCTCACCCTTCTCCTGACGAATGTTGTGAAATCCCACCATGAACTCCATTGGGCTTCCTGTCATGACAAAGGCATTTTCTAGTGCTCGTATGTAATCGCCCATAGTTGCTAGGGGATACTGCAACCTGCCGGCTCTCACAATGTCAACTGCCCGCCCATTCAAACTCTCAACCAATCTCTGTCGCTTTACGTCAGCAGAACACTGCCACTCATCTAACAACTGAGAGGTCTGCTTCGCCCAAGTCTCATACTCCTCTTCCCCTTTAGGGGTGGGCTTCGTTCCTGAGAATAGGCAGAGCCTACCATAGCTGGGACATTGGACCTGGGCATTTTTTCATTATTTGCCAGAGAGGTAAGGGCGGATACTAACTCAGACTACCCACACTAGACCAGATAAATTTGAAAACGCCGGTTTTGAGTAAAAATGACAGGCGTCCACACTACACTTTTTCAAAATATCCTTGTCCGCACCAAAATTGATATTTGGGTGAATCTACTCCTACTGGGCATGTGCAGACACATCTACAGAAAACAAGCACAGAGGAAATGGTATAATATTTACGTTTCCGTGGCGGCGTTGTGCTATTTCCATAGAATAAAACTAGAGTACCAACAACAACAGCGAAAGAAAGTTTTCAACAATGCCTTCGAGGAATACAAAGAAAACCTCTCCTGCAGACTACGACTTCCCCATTCAGGCATCTTCTCTCTCCATCTTCCGCCGAACAAAACTCCGCGAACCCTTCTCTCGGGCACACAAGAAAGGAAAGCATGCCTCTCAATGGATGGCGCATATTCCAAAGCCTCCATTATCTCTAATCATAACCAAAGCACTGCTGCTACAGAGAAACCATTACATTAGCAGTGAAACCTTACAAAGCATTGCATATACATGTACAGTCAGATACAATGTACAGTTAGATATGCAATCAGTTCAATGTGTATTGATCAATTTGATGGCCTGGTATCCTGAAGCCTGTTGGTCTTGGCCTTAATGTTGCTGTACTGTTTGTCAGATGGAAGCAGCTGAAACAGTTTGTGTTTGGGGTGGATGGTGTCCCCAATGATCCTCTGGGCACTTTTTATGCACCTGCTGCTGTAAATGTCCTGAGTAGAGGACAGTTCACATCTACAAATGCACTGGGCTGTCCATATCACTCTCTGCAGTGCCCTGTGATTGAGGATAGTACAGTTGCCATACCAGGTGGTGACACAGTCAGTCAGGATGCTCTTGATAGTGGCCCTGTAGAAAGTCATAGAAACATAGAAAAACCTACAGCACAATACAGGCCCATCAGCCCACAAAGTTGTACCAAACATGTCCCTACCTTAGAAATTATAGGCTTACCCATAGCCCTCTATTTTTCTAAGCTCCATGTACCTATCCAAAAGTCTCTTAAAAGACCCTATCATATCTGCCTCCACCACCGTTGCCAGCAGCCCATTCCACGCACTCACCACTCTCTGCATAAAAAAACTTACCCCTGACATCTCCTCTGTACCTGCTCCCCAGCACCTTAAACCTGTGTCCTTTTGTGGCAACCATCTCAGTCCTGGGAAAAAGCCTCTGACTATCCACAAAGTCAATGCTTCTCATCATCTGGTACACCTCTATCAGGTCACCTCTCATCCTCCGTCGCTCCAAGGAGAAAAGGCCAAGTTCACTCAACCTGTTTTCATAAGGCATTCTCCCCAATCCAGGCAACATCCTTGTAAATCTCCTCTGCACCCTTTCTATGGCTTCCACATCCTTCTTGTAGTGAGGCGACCAGAATGACCTGAGGATCTGGGGACTCATGCCAAACTCCTTCACCCATCTGAGGTGAAAGAGGCACTGTTGTGCTTTTTTTCCTCCATACAGCTAATATGTACAGTCCAGGTGAGATCCTCGGTGATGTACTTGAAACTGCTCACCCTCTCAACTACAGTACCATTGAAGTCAATAGGGTCTAGCCTGTCTCCATTCCTCCTGTAATCCACGATCAGCTCCTTCATTTTTTTGACATTAAAGGAAAGGTTGTTTTCTTGGCACCACTGTGTCAGATTGTTGTCTTCTCTGTAGACTAATTCGTTATTGCTAGAAATAAGGCCTATCCATGATGTGTCATCTGCAAATTTGATCAGCAGACTGGAGCTCTGCATGGCAACACCATCGTGGGTGTATAAGGAGGAGAGGAAGGAGCTCAGGACATAGCCCTGGGGGACTTCTGTTTCGAGGGTCAGAGCAGCAGAGAAGAGGGAGCCCATCCTTACCATCTGCTGGCAATCCAACAGGAAGTCCAAGATCATGCTGCACAGGTGGGGTGCAGGCCAAGGTCTCTGAGCTTCTTGTCGAGCCTGGGAGGAATTATGGTGTTAAATGCTGAACTGTAGTCTAAGAACAGCATTCTAACACAAGCATCCCTCTTCTCATGGATGCGATGGGAGGTAAGAACTTCAATACAATAGCTATCACTAAAGGGGTAGTGCCGAGCAAACTTGTGGGCCTGAAGATAGATAAGTCTCCTGGTCCCGATGGAATGCATACCAGATGGCAGAAGTTATAGTATAATCTTTGGTGATAATTTACTAAAATTCTCTGGACTCTGGGCAGGTCTCGGCGGATTGGAAGACGTCAAATGATATGCCACTGTTAAAAAGGGATGTAGGCAAAAGGCAGGTAACCATAGGCCAGTTAGTTTAACATCTGTAGTTAGGAAAATGCTTGAAGCTAACATTAAAGAAGAAATAGCGAGGCATCTGGAAAGAAATGGGTCCACCTGGCAGATGCAACATGAATTCAGCGAAGGCCGGTCCTGTTTGACAAACTTACTGGAGTTCTTTGAGGATATAATGAGCACAGTGGATAGAGGGGAACAGATGGATACTATTTACTTGGATTTCCAGAAGGGGCTCAATAAAGTGCCACATAAAAGACTTATCCATAGATAAGGATGCATAGAGTTGGGAGAGATAAATTAGCATGGATAGAGGATTGGTTAACTAATAGACAGCAGAGAGTTGGGTTACGTAGGTGTTACTCTGGTTGGCAATCAGTGGTGAGCAGGGGCCGGTGCTGGGCCCGCAACTGTTTATGATACACATTAACAATCTGGAAGAGGGGACCGAGTGTAGTTTATCTAAGTTTGCTGATGATAATAAATTGAGTGGAAAAGCAAATTCTGCAGATGATATGGAGAGTTTGCAGAGAGATATAGGTAGGTTAAATGAATGGGCAGGGGTCTAGCAGATGGATTTCAATGTTGGATTTCAATGGAGGTCATCCACTTTGGAAGGAAAAATGGAAGAGCAGATTATTACTTAAATGGTAAAAAAATATTGCAGCATGTTGCTGTGCAGAGGGATTTGGAAGTGCTTGTGTATAAATCATAAAAGGTTGGTTTGCAGGTGCAGCGGACTATTAAGAAGGCAAATGGAATGTTGGCCTTCATTGCTAGAGGGATTGAATTTACGAACAGGGAGGTTATGTTGTAACTGTACAGGGTACTGGTGAGGCTGCACCTGGAGTACTACATGCAGTTATACTGGCTTTGCAGGCAGTGCATAGGAGGTTCACCAGGTTAATTCCAAAAATGATGGGTTAGACTATGAGGAGAAATTGAGTCTCCTAGGACTGTACTCACTGGAATTCAGAAGAATGAGAGGAGATCTTATAGAAACGTATCAAATTATGAAAGAGATAGATAAGGTGGAGGCAGGAAAGTTGTTCCACTGGTAGGAGAGACTAGAACTAGAGGACATAGCCTCAAGAAGAGAATTTAAATTTGAGGTGTTACAGCTCCTGATGCCAAACCTAGACGAATAAGCAAAGCGATGAAGAATGACAAGCTGTGATATGAATGCAAACAATAAGGTATTTTATACAGTAAAACATCCTGAAGAAGCTTCCTACCTGTCCAGTCTGACATGCTGCCTGTATTTCTGTAAGGTTTTCATCAGCTTCCTGAGTTTTTATTGTAACATACAAACGTGGCATTGGAAATTCGCAGTCAGACACAACATTAAGGCCAGATTACTGTTAGCCACCCTGCTCCCCATGTCTTCTCACCTCTCCCGACTTCCTTAGATCCTTCCCAATTAGTCCTTCTCCCTTCCCTCTTCTAACTGTAGGTGAAGGCAGGAGTTACCTGAATTATGCTGGCTGGCATTATGCATTGCAACAGAATGTGCCAGGCAGCTGGCACACAGAACACGGAGAGGGAGTGTAGGGGAAGAAGGGAATGTGGGGGAATAGGGGAATGTGGAGGAAGAAGAATGATAGGGGAATTGAAGCGTGTGGGAGAGAGGTGTGAACGTGCAGCAGAGGGGAATGTGTAGGGAGGAAGAATGTGGGAGAGCAGGGTTGTGTGAGAAAGAGGGGACTGTGTCAGGAGGAGGGTTAGGATTGTAGATGCAGGTGGGGTGATGGAGAGAGGGGAAGTAACACACTGAAAATGCTAGAGGATCTCAGCAAGTCAGGCAGCATCAATGGAGAGGAATAAACAGAGGGTAGTGTGCAGTTCTGGTCATCACACCATAGGAAGGATGTATTCGCACTGGAGAGGATATAGAATAGATTCATCAAGATGGACTGCTCCAGTTACAAGGGGAAAGTGGATGGGCAGAATTTCATTCTCCCAGAGGATGGTTGAAATGCAGTTGAATCAGCAAGGCAGAGTAAGTAATGGATTATGTTTATGTAAAAGAGATTTGAATAGATAGTTGTTTGATAGGCTGCATCGATATGGGGTGGATGAGAGATTTATGCTGTATGACATTTTGCCTCTAATCTAGGAATTTACAGCTGCCTTGATCATTTTGTTATAAGAAAGATATGATCAAACTGGAAAGAATGCCAAGATGATTTACCAGGATGGTGCTTAGAATTAGGGACCCGAGTTAGAAGGAAAAGTTGTGTACACTAGGACAATATTCCCCGCAACGTCAGAGATTGGGGATCAGAATCAGTAAGAGGTTTAATATAGACAACACACACAAAAAATGCTGGTGAACGCAGCAGGCCAGGCAGCATCTATAGGAAGAGGTAAAGTCAACGTTTTGGGCCGAGACCCTTTGTCAGGACTAACTGAAAGAAGAGAAAGTAAGAAATGTACCTCTTCCTATAGGGTTAAGTCCTATAGATGCTGCCTGGCCTGTGGTGTTCACCAGCATTTTTTGTGTGTGTTGCTTGAATTTCCAGCATCTCCAGATGTCCTCATGTTAGAGGTCTAATATAACTGGCATACTGCATGTTGTGAAATCTGTTGCTTTAACTAAATTAAATAGTGCAAAAAGAGAGGGGAAAAGGCCGAGTGGAAAACCAGTGAGATTGCATCCATTACTCTTAAAGTAGCATTGCATAGACTGTATCTGGAGTTCTTGTATAGTTCTGGATCACCAGTCTTAAATACCACAGATTGAGTCCTCAGCAGACCATGAATGTTCTGGTTCTTCCATGGCTTTTGGTTTGCGTATGTCTGGCATGTGTCACCACTGACTAGGTAACTTCCTCAGTTTTAACTTCCCTCGTACTGAATAGTGGTGAACCCAATTGCAGAAAAAAGTCACACAAAATTAGAGTGAAAAAATCTAACAAGGCTTTACTGGATTCTCTAGCAGGCAAAGTACAGGCAAAGGGTCCCAAAAGCTCGCAGGGAAAATCAAAATCCCAAACACATTAGCGTTTCAGAAACTACAAATTCCTACAAAGGCAAGACTTCGCTTACAAAAGATGATTCCAAGACAGAGCAAAGAAACAGGGACAAGGAACTTGCACAGAGCTAAAATCAAAGTACAGACGATAACGATGAACTAATAATTAGCCTAGTAGCTGGTGAGCAGGAAAGGGTTGGCTTTGTCATCGCCTCCTTTTGGTGGCTAGCTTGAGGTGTGAGAGTTCCCTGCCCCCACACATCCAGCTCCTGATGGCACAGAAGGATCAGGATGGTGGCAATAGAAAGCTTGGATCAGGTCCGAGTGTAAGATACATTGTATTTCATTTGCCACTTCTTTGCCCATTCTTCCAATCTATCCAAGTCTCTCTGCAGACTCTCTGTTTCCTCAGCAATACTGGCACCTATCACCTATCTTTGTATCATCAGCAAACTTAGCTACAAAGCCATCTATTCCATGATCCAAATCGTTGATGTACAATGTAAAAAGAGGCGGCCCCAACACGGACCCCTGTGGAACACCACTGGTAACCGGCTGCCAACCAGAATAGGATCCCTTTATTCCCACACTCTGTTTCCTGCCAATCAGCCAACACTCTATCCACGTATGTAACGTTCCCATAATTCCATGGGCTCTTATCTTGTTAAGCAGCCTCATGTGTGGCACCTTGTCAAAGGCCTTCTGAAAATTCAAATATACAACATCCACTGCATTTCCCTTGTCTAGCCTACTCGTAATTTCCTCAAAAAATTGTAATAGGTTTGTCAGGCAGGATTTTCCTTTAAGGAAACCATGCTGAGTTCTGCCTATCTTGTCATATGCCTCCAGGTACTCCGTAACCTCATCCTTGACAATCGACTGCAACAACTTCCCAACCACCGATGTCAAGCTAACAGGTCTATAATTTCCTTTTTGCTTGCTTACCCCCTTCTTAAATAGCGGAGTGACATTTGCAATCTTCCAGTCCTCCGGAACCATGCCAGAATCTATTGACTTCTGAAAGATCATCCCTAATGCCTCCGCAATCTCCACAGCTACTTCCTTCAGAACACGAGGGTGCCTTCCATCTGGTCCGGGAGATTTATCTACCTTTAGCCTATTCAGCTTCCTGAGTACTTTATCTGTCGTAATTGTGACAGCGCACACTTCTCTTCCCTGCCACCCTTGAGTGTCCGGTATAATGTTGATGTCATCCTCAGTGAAGACTAATGCAAAATACTCGTTCAGTTCCTCTGCCATCTCCTTATCTCCCATTACAATTTCTCCAGCATCATTTTCTATCGGTCCTATATCTACTCTCACCTGTGAAAGAATAGTGTGAGCTGCCTTAATGACTCTCATCCAGTAACACACATCTATGGTGCTGAAATGGTTGGAGAGTTTGTTCATGGCTAGAATGAACTCCTGCCTCAACAAGGACCTGGACCCACTGCAATTTGTCTATTGCCTCAATAGGTCTATGGCAGACGCAATCTCAATGGCTCTTCACACCAGCTTTAGATCACCTGGACAATACAAACACCTATGTCAGGATGCTGTTCATTCACTATAGCTCAGCATTTAACACCACCATTCCCACAGTCCTGATCAATAAGTTATCGAACCTGGGCCTATATACCTGCAATAGGATCCTCAACTTCTTAACTGGAAGACCACAATCTATGCCGATCTCCTCCTTGCTAACAATTAACACAGGTGCACCTCAGGGGTGTGTGTTTAGCAAACTGTTGTACTCTCTGAACTGTGACTGTGTGACTTGATATAGCTCAAATGCCATCTATAAGTTTGCTAATGATACAACTATTGTTGGTAGAGTCTCAGATGGAGATGAGAGGATGTAAAATGAATGAGATATACCAGCTAGTTGAGTCGTGTCACAGCAGCAATCTTGCACTCAATATCAGTAAAGAGCTGAAAGAGCTGATTGAGGACTTCAGAAAGGGTAGGATGAGTGATCAGGATCCAATCCTCAGAGGGACCAGAAGTGATGAGAGTGAGCAATTTCAAGCTCCTGGGTGTCAAGATCTCTGAGCATCCAACCTCATCCCAACATATCAATGCAGCTATAAAGCAGACAAGACAGCAACTATATTTCACTAGGAGTTTGAAGAGATTTGGTTTGTCACATAAAACACTCAAACTTCTATAGATGTACCATGGAGAGTATTCTGACAGGTTGCATCACTGACTGGTATGGGGGGTGGGGGTTATTGCCCATGATCAGAAGAATCGACAGAAAGTTGTAAAATTACTCAGCTCCATCTTGGGTACTAGCCGTTGTAGTATCCAAGACATCTTCAAGGAGTGGTGCCTCCATTATTATGTACCCCTGTCACCTAGGACAGGCCCCCTTCTCATTGTCACTGTTGAGAAACAGGTATAGAAGCCTGAAGGCACACATTCCATAAATCAGGAATAGCTTCTTTCCCTCTGCTATATCAGAGGTTCCCAACCTTCGGGCCGCGGACCGATACCGATCCGAGAAGAATGCAGCAGTGCAGTGGTAGCCGGAGCGCACCCAGCACATCTTTAAGAAAAAAGCCAAAATAAACAAGCTAATTAATTAGATGCCACACGGCACGTAAATGTCGGCCCAGATCAGAGGCGAATGCCGATTTCACTTGCTCTATGTGATGTTCACTCCTCTTTCCAGGGCGCTGGAGCCTTTAGCTGTTCCATTATTTGGTCAATTTAAACGCCAGTCCAGACAGGCTGAAAAGACAGGGCTGTCAGGATCGAGGTGACGTGTTGAATCTGCACAAACTTCTAATAAAGTGTAGGCGCGGCCGTGCTTTCTTTGTAATGACAGTTACGTGCTGGTCCCAGGACAGATCCTGTGACACTTTTCAGAGAGAGAAACGTCGATCCTTAATGCCGAAGAATTTAAAGTTATTGACCCTCTCCACCTCAGTTCCTCTAATGAAGACTGGCTTCTGGGCGGCATTTAATTAATTAGCTTGTTTATTTCGGCTTTTTTCTTTAAGATGTGCTGGATGCGCTCCGACTATCACTGCACCGCTGCATTCTTCACGGCCCGGAGGTTGGGGACCACTGTGCTATATGATTCCTAAATGGACTTTGAACCCATGAACACTACCTTTTATTAAATATATTATTTCCATTTTTGCACTATTTTTAATCTATTCAATGTACATATATACTTATTGTAATTGATTTACTTATTTTTCTTTCTATATTATGTATTGCATTGAACTGCTGCTGTTAAGTTAACAAATTTCACAATATTTAGTGATAATTAGTGATTATTAGTGATAATAAACTGATTCTGATTACACCAGGATAAGGATCTTGAGGAAGGCATGCATGAAGTTGCTGAAGAGACTCAGCTAACAGCTTAACAACATCCTTCAGCTGCTGTAGTTGTTCTTGATGTGTACCGAGCAAGGCTCCCTGCTTAGCAACAACAGCACAGAGCTGTTCCTTCTCTGCTGGGTCTATCTGGATGGTTCAGTCTTGCTGTCACAGCTGACTAGGTTGCTTCTTCAGTTTTAATTTCTCTCACACTGAATAGCAGCGAACCCAGCTGCAGAGAGAAGTCACACAAAATTGGAGGTAAAAAAAAATCCATCAAGGCTTTTCTGGATTCCCTAGCAGGCAAAGTATGGGCTGAGGGTCCCAAAATCTCACAGGAGAAGTCAATAAAATCCCCCCAAAAAAACATTAACTGGAGTTTCAGAAACTAGAGATTCCTGCAACCAAAAGCAAGACTTCACTGATAAAAGATGATTCCAAGAGTGAGCAAAGAAACAAGGAACTTGTATAGAGCTACAAACAAGGCACAGGTGATAACAGTGAATTAAAAATTAGCCTGATATGCAGATGGCCAGGAAGGGGTTGGCTGTCATCTCTGGTCAGATTGAGATAAGACAATATGTTCCTGAAGGCACACATTAGTCCACACAGGTCTTGGTGAAGTCAGAGACAATTGTGGTGTATTTATTCAGACTTGAAGATGAATCACTAAACGTTGTACAGTCTTCTGACTCAAAGCAGTGCTGTAAGTACTCTTCTGTCTTCCTTGATTATACCTTCTTGCTCCTCAGCACTGGATTTGCGGTTTTAGCCTCTGCCTTTATACTGGGAGTAGAAGTACAGACAGGTGATTGGACTTTCCAAAGTGTGGGTAAGGGATGGCAGAGTAAGCCTTCTTGATGGTTGTATAGCAGAGGTCAAGTGTGTTGGCTCCTGTAGTTCTACGGATGATATATTGGAGGTAGTTGTTTAGAGACTTCTTCTGGTTGAAGTCACCCTCGGCAATAGGGAAGGCAACAGAGTGCACAGTTTCATGCCTGCTGAGTATGATGCTCAGCTCCTCCAGTGTCTGTGTGACGGTTCCCTGAGGTGGAATGTACACTGCTACCAGGAAGTTGACAGAGAACTCCACTGGCAGATAAAACGGATGATATTTGTAGTCTGGCGTACTGACCTCTACCTTGCCGAGGCACAGCCACAACTCACGGACACCTCCTCTTACTTACCCCTCGATCGTGACCCCACTAAGGAGCACCAGGCCATTGTCTCCCACACCATCACTGACTTTATCCGCTCGGGGATCTCCCATCCACTGCTACCAACCTTATAGTTCCCACACCTCGCACTTCCCGTTTCTACCTCCTACCCAAGATCCACAAACCTGCCTGTCCTGGCCGACCTATTGTCTCAGCTTGCTCCTGCCCCACTGAACTTGTTTCTGCATACCTCGACACGGTTTTATCCCCCCTTGTTCAATCCCTTCCTACCTATGTTTGTGACACTTCTCACACTCTTAAACTTTTTGATGATTTTAAGTTCCCTGGCCCCCACCGCTTTATCTTTACCATGGATGTCCAGTCCCTATATACTTCCATCCCCCATCAGGAAGGTCTCAAAGCTCTACGCTTCTTTCTGGATTCCAGACCTAATCAGTTCCCCTCTACCACCACTCTGCTCCGTCTAGCGGAATTAGTCCTTACTCTTAATAATTTCTCCTTTGGCTCTTCCCACTTCCTCCAAACTAAAGGTGTAGCTATGGGCACCCGTATGGGTCCTAGCTATGCCTGCCTTTTTGTTGGCTTTGTGGAACAATCTATGTTCCGTGCCTATTCTGGTATCTGTCCCCCACTTTTCCTTCGCTACATCGACGACTGCATTGGCGCTGCTTCCTGCACACATGCAGAGCTCGTTGACTTTATTAACTTTGCCTCCAACTTTCACCCTGCCCTCAAGTTTACCTGGTCCATTTCCGACACCTCCCTCCCTTTTCTAGATCTTTCTGTCTCTGTCTCTGGAGACAGCTTATCCACTGATGTCTACTATAAGCCTACTGACTCTCACAGCTATCTGGACTATCCTTCTTTTCACCCTGTCTCTTGCAAAAACGCCATCCCCTTCTCGCAATTCCTCCGTCTCCGCCGCATCTGCTCTCAGGATGAGGCTTTTCATTCTAGGACGAGGGAGATGTCTTTCTTTTTTAAAGAAAGGGGCTTCCCTTCCTCCACTATCAACTCTGCTCTTAAATGCATCTCCCCCATTTCATATACATCTGCTCTCTCTCCATCCTCCTGCCACCCCACTCGGAGTAGGGCTCCCCTGGTCCTCACCTACCACCCCACCAGCCTCTGGGTCCAACATATTATTCTCCGTAACTTCCGCCACCTCCAACGGGATCCCACCACTAAGCACATCTTTCCCTCCCCGCCTCTCTCTGCATTCCGCAGGGATCGCTCCCTACGCGACTCCCTTGTCCTTTCATCCCCCCCATCCCTCCCCACTGATCTCTCTCCTGGCACTTATCCGTGTAAGCGGAACAAGTGCTACACATGCCCTTACACTTCCTCCCTTACCACCATTCAGGGCCCCAAACAGTCCTTCCAGGTGAGGCAACACCTCACCTGTGAGTCGGCTGGGGTGATATACTGCGTCCGGTGCTCCGGATGTGGCCTTTTATATATTGGCGAGACCCGACGCAGACTAGGAGACCACTTTGCTGAACACCTACGCTCTGTCCGCCAGATAAAGCAGGATCTCCCAGTGGCCACACATTTTAATTCCACATCCCATTCCCATTCTGACATGTCTATCCACGGCCTCCTCTATTGTAAAGATGAAGCCACACTCAGGTTGGAGGAACAACACCTTATATTCCGTATGGGTAGCCTCCAACCTGATGGCATGAACATCGACTTCTCTAACTTCCGCTAATGCCCCACCTCCCCCTTGTACCCCATCTGGTACTTATTCTTATACACACATTCTTTCTCTCACTCTCCTTTTTCTCCCTCTGTCCCTCTGAATATACCCCTTGCCCATCCTCTGGGTCCCCCCCCCTTGTCTTTCTTCCCAGACCTCCTGTCCCATGATCCTCTCGTATCCCCTTTTGCCTATCACCTGTCCAGCTCTCGGCTCTATCCCTCCCCCTCCTGTCTTCTCCTATCATTTTGGATCTCCCCCTCCCCCTCCAACTTTCAAATCCCTTACTCACTCTTCCTTCAGTTAGTCCTGATGAAGGGTCTCGGCCTGAAACGTCGACTGTACCTCTTCCTAGAGATGCTGCCTGGCCTGCTGCGTTCACCAGCAACTTTTATGTGTGTTGCTTGATATTTGACCCCGAGATGTTCCAGGTTGAGTGAGCAGGACTGAGACAGAACCGCCACACTTGTGCACCACAATGAGTTAATCACGAAGCATACTCCACCTTCTGTGTCTTTGACTCCTGTCTTTGTGGAGAATTGTGACTGTGTCCGAAGTTGCAGGTGTGATCTAGTATACAAGGTGATGAGGGGCATGAACAAGGTGAAAACATGTAGTCTTTTCCTCAGGGAGAGTCTGCTAAAAATAAGTTGGCGTAGACTTAAGATCATGAATGTGAGATTTAACAAGGACAGCAGGTCAGGCTGTTTTCATGAAAGCAGTTGTGTATTTGGAATGAGCTGCCAGAAATAGTGGTTGAGGCAGTTAGAACCACTGAAAGTTCTCTAGGATAATGTATGGATAGGAGAGGTTTAAAGAGCTGTGGGCCAAATGTGGGGACATGGGATTAACTTGCTGGGCAACACAGTTGACATGGATGAAGGTCCTGTTTCCATGCTGTATGACTCTACAATTGTATGAGTCCCACTCACGGAAGCTGGAGTCAGATTTAAGAATTCAAATCACCCTCCTTTCTGAGGAGTTTGTACATGGGATGACCTTGTCTCTGCTTCCTTAACTTCATAGTATACATTTTCTTGGTTACATGCTGGAGGCTGTTCCTACTTTTCCCCCTCCTCCATTACTACTTTCCTCCTTCCTACTTCTCCCTGCCCACTCCCAACTTGCTCCTTCCCACTCCTGCTTGTCTCTTCTCCCTTACTTGAGCTTGCCTCCTTTCTTCCCCATTCCTCCCACTGCTTGTTCTTAACCCAGCCCAAAGTACTCAGGAATTTGTGATGGGAAGACGGACCCAGGGCCTACAATACAAGGAGGCAGTAGAGAATGTCCACAGAGTGGCCGGAAGAAGTGAACATAAGGTACGGAGCATAGTTGAATATCATTGTGAGTCAGAAACAGCTGCTGCTTTGTCACAAACAGCTTCTAATTGTGATCATGTCCCGCCTACCTAGATGCACTTCCTTGCTTGCCTTTCCATGGATAATTTTTCTGGGACCGAGTACCTCACTCTTGCCTTCTGGTGGTTGAGGTCTTCAGGTGGGAGTAACTTTCCAGATATTCAGATAAGGCCAGAGAAATGAAGTTAATGGAGCTTCTGACTCTAAGCAGCCAATTGACCTATGAACTGTGATGGCACCTGCATCCAAGATAATGCTGACCCCTAAATTGCCTTGTATCCAGTACAGCTACTCATTTATCCATTTCCCAACTATGTTTCTTTCTCAAAAGCACCTGTGACATAGTGAATGATCATTTTAAAACATTCATTTCCCTTGGAATATCATGTTTAACACTTGTAATATCTTAAAGTCATATTATAAATTAAAAAAATAAATAAACAAACTGCTGGCAATTTTTATTTGACTGTCATATAATTTACATCTTTACAACATCATGTAGAGTATGGATTGACATTTAGGTCATTCTCATCTCAGATGGGAAAAGGGCAACTTGCAGCTTACGAATTAAGAGACGTGTGATGCAGTTGACTCCAGCCAGCCACTCGCAGCCTGCCGAGGCTTACCAGGGAGAACCGCAGGCTTCAGGCTCTTTTCACAGAATGCATTACGCATCGAGTTCCAGTGCTGGTAAAGACATTACACAGAGCTGCACAGAGCAGTGTTATCAGCAGTGAACAGATGGAGTGCATCAGCACGCAGTCCAGCAGCCCACACCTGTTGATCCCGCTCCAGTCCTGAATAAGTAATTGTGTGCTAATTTGGAAGCGACAGATTATGATCTGAGAAGAATCACTGAGAAATGAAACATGTTGGGCATTGATCTTCTTGCCATTTATAACGCCTGTGGAAAGCTTTTTCGGAAACATACCATGAAGCAAGCAGCTGCACAGTTAGATTTAAGTTATTGCATCAGTTTAAAATTAGACACTAATATACAGTGCCAGTTATTAATAGGTGTTTCCCTTTGCTGCTAAAATTGCTGGAGATCAAATGCAGCACTTACAGTAATTTCACTTTGAGCGCTCCATGTCCTTATTCATGGCATTATACAATAGATTGTTTTAAATGCCTGCGGATTCTGTTAGAAGCTGATAACATGTGAAACTAATCAGGGAGCCTCTGAGTACACTTTAAAAAAAACTGCTATGTTTTGACACCACGAGGTAAGGATGCTGAGGTCAACATTATTCAGATGGCCACAGTTAGAGGCAAAGTCTACACACTTCTGGAGAATGGCGGTATCTTATGCATTGATAAATGTTATCATATTTCAGCTATACCATTGATGTTGGCAGACTCAGAACATCGGACAACAGGAGTGGATTTAGGTCATACAGGCCACTGAATTGCTCCACATTCCATCATGGCTGATTTCTTATCCCTCTCAACCCCACTCTCCTGCCTTTACCCTGGAAGAAAAAGCAATTCAGGATGTATATTGTGTACATTTCTCTGACATTAAATGTACCTTTGAAACCTTGATGTCCTTATAATGAAGAATCTATCAACCTCTGCTTTAAATATTCAAAGAACATTATTATCAAAGTACGTATGCAGTATATATCTCTGAGATTCATCTTCTCACATACAGCCACAACACAATGAAGAACCATGGAACCAGTTCAAAAAACAAACATCAAACATCAACCTCCACCACTCCCTCCAATGGGCAAAAAAATCACACAAATAGCAACAAAGAAAGAGTGAAATCACAGAATATAAAATACAAAATCAAAAGGCGTATTACAGTTCCGTTCAATATTCATTATCGGAAGGCTGCCGTGGTTCAAAATCGCCCAAACTAGCAACAAGAAAAGGAACAACACACACAAACTGCTAAAGGAACTCAGGAGGCCAGGCAGCATCAATGGAAAAAAGTACAGTCAACGTTTCAGGCCGAGACCCTGCTGAGTTCCTTCAGCATTTCGTGTGTGTTGCTTGGATTTCCAGCATCTGCCAATTTTCCCTTGTCTGTGAACAAAAAAAGAGTGACTAGAAAAGTTAGAAATACATCATAGGTGAACTAGAGTCCAACCCGCAAACCGTGTCAATTAAATCCCTGCTCTGATGCTATCTTCTGACAGCATTGGGGGAGAGAGATCATTCAAATGTAAGGACCTTCCCTCAGAAGCAGCGGGCGAGAAGGAGAGGGAGACCACATCATGCAGATGCCCTGCTCTAGTAGCAGTGAGTTGGAGGCTGGTAGACAGCACTAAATGCTCACTCGTCTCCATGGTTTCAGTCCTCTTCGGTTCTTTCATCGGTGAAATTGGCGAGAGACAGAGTCGATCATGGCCTCTGCATCACACTTTGCTCACAGCCTCGTGGTACCCTCTCAGAGACAGATCACCCGATCAACCCGAAAATACACTGCTAGAATGTGGATAAAAGACTCCAACAGTAGCAGAACTGCATCCGAAATAAAAAGAAGTGGGAAGAGTTGCTTTGTGACCCATCATGAGGATGTCACTCTTGGTAGCATTTTTCGCTGTTGCCATTTTCTTCAGCACTGAATCTATCTTCTTCCACACTGGCAACAACTTAACCTCCACAGTTGTCTTGGCAATGAATTCCATGGATTCATCACCCTCTGGCTAAAGAAATTGCTCCTCATCTCTGTTCTAAAGGGACGTTCTTCTAGTCTGAGGCTGTGCCTGCTGATCCTAGATTCCTCCCCTATGGGAAACTTCCTCTCCACATCATCTTTATCCAGGTCTTTCAATATTCCATAGATTTCAATGAGAAATCTATCAAGAACAAACAGAAATGTCATAATATTACCGTCTTAGATTAGATTATGAGGACACGCAGTCCTCTTTTATTGTCATTTAGTAATGCATGCATTAAAAAAATGATACAATGTTCCTCCAGAATGATATCATAGAAACACAAGACAAACCAAGACTGAAAAACTGACAAAACCACATAATTATAACATACAGTTACAACAGTGCAAAACCATACTATGATAAAGAACAGACCATGGCCACGTTAAAAAAAAGTCTCAAAGTCTCTCGAAAGTCCCATCATCTCATGCAGACGGTAGAAGGAAGAAAAACTCTTCCTGCCATGAGCTTCCAGCGCCGCAAACTTGCCGATGCAGCACCCTGGAAGCATCTGACCACAGCCGACTCTTGAGTCCGTCCGAAAACTTGGAGCCTCCGACCAGCCCTCTGACACCGAGCACCGAGCACCATCTCTGCCGAGCGCTTCGACCCCAGCCCCAGCAACAGGCAAAAGGCAAAGCCAAGGATTTGGGGCCTTCCCCTCCGGAGATTCTTGATCGCACAGTAGCAGTGGCAGCGAAGCGGGCGTTTCAGAAGTTTCTCCAGATGTTCCTCCGTGCTTCTCACGTCTGTCCCCATTAAATCAGGATTGTGCACAGTACCTACTTACAAATACAGATATCATGATCTTTAAGCTCCTTTAATTTAATTTATCTTTTCCTTGGACTTCGAACACACCTATGTTCATAAGCCAGGATACCAGCCACAGGTATCAAACACCCTTTGATATCAACCCTTTTGGAAAAATAATATTGATAAAAGCAAAGAGAATCCATCTGGAATAGCTAAATCAGTCTGGATATCTCACATCAGCTAACTACTTGTTATGGTCAAACATTGTAGAAGGTAGTTTTGAAATCAATGTTGTAAGCTGAATCACTGATCCCTGCTTCCTTTGAGAGAGGTTCCTCAATGGATGTACAGGATATTGAATAACCCCTGAGCCTCATAACCTGATCATTTTAAGAGGAAGGACCCAATTAAGAAATAGGCTATGGGACGGCCTGGAGAAAAGAATCAAAATATGAAGCTTGAACAGCTAGAACCATTACCAATTGAGGCAATAATGTGGATTTAAATCATCTTCTCCTTCATGTGTCTTCTGCGTTACATGCTTGGGCAATCATGGCTCTCCACATCAAACGATCCCATGCAGTGTCAATGATATCTCGCACACTTCGATCTGTTAGTTCTTTCACAGTTTCCATATATTTTCTTCTTTGCCTACCTCTACTACGTTTCTCAGGCATACGGCCTTGTAATATAAGGCATTCTATTTCTCCCTTTCTGATGACATGGCCCAGGAATTTAAGTTTCCTCTCATTTAATGTTCTCATTAAAGATCTTTTTGTATGGGCACTTTGGAGTACTGTCTCTTTAGTTACCCTATCTCTATATGATATTTTCAGCATTCTTCTAAGAAACCACATTTCTGTTGCTTCTAAGTTCCTTTGGAGTTCTGGTGTCATTGTCCATGTTTCGGAAGCATACAGCAAGATTGACCAGATGTAACATTTTAGTAGCCTAAGCCTTGTTGTCATAGAAATGTGTCTGTTGGTAAAAATGGGTTTTATTTTTTGGAAATTGGTTTTGGCAATGGCAATTCTTCTTTTTATTTCTACTTTACTTCTGATATAAAGGTAATTAAAGCTGGTCTTTTGTTCAGTCTCTTGGTTACCGATGTACAATTGGCAGTTGGGAGTATCCTGCTGTTCTCATATTACCATAATTTCATTTTTTTACATTTGACCGTTAGACCAAAATCTGCACCTGTTTGTACTACGTTGTCTGGGAGGATTTGTAGGTCTTCTGCAGCACTTGCTATTAGGGTGGTATCATCTGCATGTCTTATATTGTTGATGTTAACACCTCCAATTTTTATTCCATCTAGGTCTTCTATTTCTCTGAGAATCATTTCACTATAGATATTAAACAATTCCAGTGAGGCAACAGATCCCTGTTTAACTCCTCTTTGAATTTTAGTCCAACTACTTATATTATCATCAATTTCTACCGCCGCCGTTTGGTAATTACTGAATCCAACTCTCACATACTTCATCTGGATCTATTAGTATGGATCTGTCTGCTGATCTTATGCATCCCGTAGAGGAGGTTATCTTAATTCCAGTAATTTCCTTAATTTTCTTGTGCATTTCTTTGCTGTTGTTAATATGGCCTTCTACTTCATTGCATTTTTGATTCAGCCATTCTTCCTTTGCAATATTGCACAATTGTGTGGTCTGTCTGTCTAGTTCTCTGTATTGCACTTCATTATTCTTCACTAACCTTCTCTGTTCCATCAGATCCAGAATTTCTTGGGTTACCCACCCCTTGTTGGTGTGCTGGATTTCTTGTACTGTGATTATCTCCTCTGCTGATTGCTGTATAGCATATTTAAATCTGTCCCAAGTAGATGTTGTTATGTTTTCGTTGAGGTGTTCTTCTACAGCTGTCTTGAATTGTTGCTTAAGTATGCTATCTTTTTTAAGTTCTCCCAACATATACTTCTTTCTGTTTTTCCCACGTTTCAGTTTCTTTAAGTTTGTTTTAATGGTAGCTATAACTGGATAGTGATCTGAACCACAGTCTGCTCCTGGGTAGGCTTTAGAATTTGTGATATTATTTTTAAAGCATTCATTGATGGTAATTAAATCTATTTGATTCCTTGTTCTATCTCCAGGGCTAATCCAAGTACACAATCTACATGGATGGTTTTTATACCAAGTATTGGTGATCACTTGGTTGTTTCTGACACACCAGTCAGTAAACCTTTCTTCATTTTCATTTTTCTCCCCTAATCCAACGGGTCCTATGATGTTATCAATCCTTTCCTATCCATTTTCCATGACTAGTTTTATATCCTGAGATTTACATTGCTGATAAGCACTGTTGAGATCTTCATAAAACTTGTTGATATCCTCTTCATCCATATTATTTGTTGGCGCGTAGGCTTGGATTATGCTAATATTAAAAGGGTTACCCCTTAATTTAACTAAAAGCAGATGGTCGGATATCACCCAATATCCCATAAGACATTTTGATACTTGTTTGTTTAAAATAATTCCAATTCCATACATATGCCGTTGACCTCCAGAATACATTATTAGAGAACTATTCTTAGTGAATTTGCCACTGTCGGTCCATCTAATTTCTAATCGGCCTAAGATATCAATTTCCAACCTTCTCATTTCATTTAATGTGTTGTCCAACTTTCCTTTCTGGTAAAGTGTATGGATGTTCCATGTTGCTACCCTTAGCCTTTCCCTGTTGCTTACAGTCACTGGATGATGGTCTGGTGTCACCTGCAGCCCATGACTACCCCTACCAAGCGTGGTGTTGTTCTGTTGATTAGAATCAACCCCATTTACGCTGTTGTCTGGTTTCCTTCTTTTGTTTCTTTCCATGATTGACTAGGTAAAAACTTCAACAGTGGTTTGCTGTTGCCTTCTGTTGCCACAGTGCTCATCCAACTAGAGCATTAGGCCTCTACTGGTGTTCCCAATTGGGAATCATACACTAGACGTCACCCAACCTTTGCTGTTGTTGTACAAAGACAATCCTCCACCAAAGCTTGGAATCCATCTCCCTGCTGCCGGAGACTTCAGTGATTGTAGGAGACACCACCACCATTGGTCTGGTTATTTTTCTGGCGCCAAACACTCATCATAGACAGAGCTCCTTCAGCGAGACAGGGTGCACCCTGACCTAAGCTCTACGTGAAGGCGGAGTTGTCTTGGGTGGTAGAAGCTATATAATCGCTATTGGCATTTCCTGATATTTAGTCAGGACGTAACCACCCCATACATCCCGGATTTAAATACTATTTTTTTGCCTGTTTTAAAGATAGGATTTAAATACTATCTTTAAAGCAGGCAAAAAACTCCTCCCCAATCCCTTTTCAGGTTCATTAGCAAACACATAGAGAGATTGATAGGCAGTTGAGAGGAAAATGAGGTAGAGAGATTTAAGGAAGGAATTGAAGAGCTAAGGGACTCTACAGCTGAAGACATGTTTTGCCACAGTGGAGCAAATAATATTGGGAATTATCAGGAAAAAATGCTTGGAAAGGCTCATGTAATTTTAATGGGTCATAAGACCATAAGACAAAGGAGCAGAATTAGGCCATTCAGCCCATCGAGTTTACTCCACCATTTCATCATGGCGGATCCTGGATCCCATTCAACCCCATATACCTCCCCTCTCACTGTATCCCTTAATGCCCCGACCAATCAGGAATCTATTAACTTCTGCCATGGGACTTGGCCTCTTCTGCAGTCTGTGGCAGAACATTCCTCAGATTCACCATTCCTTGGCTAAAAAAAACCCTACCTGCTCTATTCTAAATGGTGCACTCCTCAATTTTGAGGCTGTGCCCTCTAGTACTGGATACCACCCTCCCCTCCCCCACCAGAGGAAACATCTTCTCCACATCCACCCTATCTAATCCTTTCAACATTCAGTAGGTTTCAATGAGATCCTCATGCATTTTTCTAAATTCCGGTGAGTGCAGGCCCATAGCTGCCAAACGCTCCTCATATGTTAACCCCTTCATTCCCAGAAACATCTCATAAACCATCTCTGGACTCTCTCCAATGACAATACATCCATTCTGAGATAAGGGGCCCAAAACTTAACAATACTCCAAGTGGGCCTGACCAGTGTCTTATAAAGCCTCAGCATTACCTTCTTGTTTTTATATTCTATTCCTCTTGAAATAAATGCCAACATTGCATTTGCCTTCTTTACCACAGACTCAACCTACGAATTAACCTTCTGGGAGTCTTACACGAGGACTCCTAAGTCCCTTTGCACTTCTGTTGTTCGAATTTTCTCCCCATTTGGATAATAGTCTGCACTATTGGTCCTTCTACCAAAATGCATTATCATACATTTCCCAACACTGTATTCCATCTGCCACTTTCTTGCCCAGACGTCCAATTTGTCTAAGTTCAGCTGCAATCGCATTTCTTCCTCAGCATTACCTACCCACCACCTATCTTCGTATCATCCGCAAACTTTGCCACAAGGCCATCAATTCCACTTTCTGAGTCAGTGACAAACAATGTGAAAAGTAGTAGTTCCAGTATTGACCCCTGAGGAACACAACTTGTCACAGGCAGCCAACCAGAAAAGGCCCCCTTTATTCCCACTTGCATTCATCTATCTGTGCTAGTATATTTCATATAACACCATAGAATGTTATTTTGTTAAGCAGCCTCATGTGAAATACCTTATGAAATAGGAGATTGATAGGTATCTAATTAGTCAGTGTATCAAGTGATAGAGGGAAAAAGCCGGAAGTTGGAACTAGATGGGAGAATAGTTTAGCTCATAGTGGAGTGGCGGAGCAGACTCGATGAGCTGAATGGCCTACTTCTGCTCCTTTGTCTTGAAATCTTGTGTGCTTGTGATCTTCTGAAAATCTAAGGAGGAGAAGATGGCGGCGGGAACAGCAGCGCACGCGGCCACTTCGGTGGTGATGTCTGTTATCGGTCAAGTAGGGGACCGTGCACAATTCTGATTTGATGGAGACCAACGTGAGAGTACAGAGGAACATCTGGAAACTTCTGAAATGCCCGCTTTGCTGCTGCTGCTACTGTGTGGTAACCAGAATCTCCGGAGCAGAAGGCCCCGAAATTCTCGGCTTTGCGTGTTTCAGTGGCCGGGGCGAGGTGGAAGGCGCTCAGCAGAGGATGGCGCTCAGGAGGCTGTATCGGAGAGGCTGGTTGGAAGCTCGAAGTTTTCAGACGGATGGGCTCAGTGTTGGCTATGGTCAGCTGCTTCCAAGGCATCAGCAAGTTGACGGTGCCTGGAGGTTTATGGCAGGGAGTTTCTCCCTTTTGCCGCCTGCTGTCGGGGACTCAGGAGTCGATCAACTCGGGGACTTTTGAGACTTTATTTACCGAGCCTATGGTTTGTTCTTCATCTAATTATGTTATTGCTTTGCACTGCTGTAACGATATGTTATAATTATGTGATTCTGTCAGTGTTAGACTTTGGTTTGTCCTGTTTTCTGTGATATCACTCCAGAGAAACATTGTATCATTTCTTAATGCATGTATGCATTTCTAAATGACAATAAAAGAGGACTGAGTGTTCTCATAATCTAAAAAAAATGACATCCACTACCTCTTCTTTGTCAACCCTGCTTGTTACATCCTCAAAGAATTTCAACAGATTTGTCAGGCAAGATTTCCCTCTAAGGAAACCATGCTTATTTTATCTCATCCTTAATAATGACCTCCAACACTTTCCCAACCACTGAGATTAGGCTAACTGACCTAGAATTTCCTCTCTTGTGTCTTCCTCCCTTCTTAAAGAGTGGAATGACATTTGCAATTTTCTAGTTCTCGGGGACCATGCCAGAATCAATAAGTTCTTGAAAGATCATGACCAATGCATTAGTTATCTCTTCAGCAACAGTCAGCAACCTCTTTCAGGAATCTGGGTTGTAGTACGTCTGGTCCAGGTGATTTATCCACCTTAAAACCTTTGAGTTTGCCTCACACTTTTTCCTTTGTAATAGCAATGGCATTCACTCCTGCTCCCTGGCATTCACAGACCTCTGGCACACTGCTAATGTCTTCCACAGTGCAGATTGATGCAAAATACTCATTAAGTTCATCTGCCATTTTTCATCCCCCATTATACCTCACCAGTATAATTTTCCAGAGGTCCAATATCAACTCTCACCTCAGTTTTACTCTTTATATAACTAAAAAATCTTTTTGTATCCTGCTTTATATTATTGGCTTATTTGCCCTCATATTTAATCCTTTCCCTTCTTATAGCTTTTTCAACTGTCTTTTGATGGATTTTAAAAGCTTCTCAATCATCCAATTTCCCACTCACTTTTGCTACCTTATGTGCCCTTTCCTTGGCTTTTATACAATCCTTGACACTCCTTGTCAACCATAATTGCTTAGCCTTGCTCTTTGAGAACTTCTTCTTCTGTGGGACATAGCTATCCTGTGCCTTGTGAACTATTCACAGAAATCTCAGCCACATCTGTTCTGCCATAATCCCTACCAGTAATGATCCCAGCCCAGAGATAATGTTGCAGCTGTATAGGACCCTGGTCAGACCCCACTTGGAGGACTGTGCTCAGTTCTGGTCACCTCACTGCAGGAAGGATGTGGAAACCATAGAAAGGGTGCAGAGGAGATTTACAAGGATGTTACCTGGATTGAGGAGCATGCCGTATGAGAATAGGTTGAGTGAACTCGGCCTTTTCTCCTGGAGTGACGGAGGATGAGAGGTGACCTGATAGAAGTGTATAAGATGATGCGAGGCATTGATCATGTGGATAGTCAGAGGCTTTTTCCCAGGGCTGAAATGATTGCCACGAGGATATAGGTTTAAGGTGCTGCGGAGTAAGTACAGAGGAGATGTCAGGGGTAATCTTTTTTTGCTTAGAGAGTGTTGAGTGTGTGGAATGGGCTGCCGGTAATGGTGGTGGAGGCGGATATGATATGGTCTTTAAAGAGACTTTTGGATATGTACATGGAGCTTAGAAAAATAGAGGGCTATAGGTAAGCCTAGTAATTTCTAAGGTAGGGACATGTTCGGCACAACTTTGTGGGCCAAAGGGCCTGTATTGTGCTGTAGGTTTTCTACGTTTCTATGCTTCAGTATCCCTCACCAATCCACCTGGACAAGCTCCTCTCTCATGCCCTTTATTTCATTGCGATACTGATACATGTGACTTATGCTTCTCCTCTCAAATTGCAGTATGAATTCAATCATATTATGACTGCCTCCTAAGGGTTCCTTTACATTAAACTGACTAATAAGATCTTAGTTATTACACAGCACCCAATCTAAGAAAGCCTTTTCCCTAGCTGGCTCGAGCACCAGCTGCTTTAAAAAGCTATCTTGTAGGCATTCAACAAATTCCCTCCCTTGAGATCCGACACCAACCTAATTTTCCCAATCCCCTTGTATATTGAAGTCTCCCATTATAATTGCGACATTACCCTTATTATATGCCCTTTCTAGCTCCCTTTGCAATCTAAACCCCACATCTTGGCTACTATTTGGAGGCCTATATATGATTCCCATAATGGTTTTTTTAACCCCTGCAGTTTCTTAACTCCACCCACAAAGATCCTACATTCTCTGACGGTATGTCACTTCTTTCTAAAGATATAATTCCATTTCTTACCAATAGAACCATACTACTGCCCATGCCTTCCTGTCTGTTCTTTCAATACAAAGTATATCCTTTTTTTTTTGGCGTGTGCCTGCGTGCATGCGAGTCTGTGCATGTGCGTCTGTGATGATGTCTTTTTCATGGCTTTTTACAAGGCGCGGAGCGAGAGAGAGAGAGACTGTGTGGCGTGCTGCTCTCCACACAGACACCTTCGCAGTACTTTACCCTTTATTTTATGAGATCGAGTTGCGATCTCGACACTCAACCCGGCACGGATGGAAAGCATACTTGGGAGCGGACCCGACTGGTTTCGAACCCAAGAACCTCCGCTCCCGGGTCTGGCGCTGATGTCATTGCGCCACCAGCCAGCCCCAAAGTATATCCTTTTATGTTAAACTGCCAACTCTGACCTTCTTTCGGCCATGACTCAGCAATGCCCACAACATCATACCAACCAATCCCTAATTGCACCAATTAATTTAAACTGCTCCCAAAAGCTCTGGCAAACCTGCCCACAAGGATATTGGTTCCCCCTCAGATTCAAGTGCAACCTGTCGCTTTTGTACAGGTTACACCTGCCCCAGAATAGGTCCCAGTGATTCAGAAATCTGAAACCCTGTCCCCGCTCCAATTCTTCAGCCAGTCATTTATCTGCCACTTCATTCTATTCCTTTCCTTACTGTTGTATGGCCCAGACATTACTGCTTCTCAGCTTGTGTTTTCAGGACCACGTCCCTTTTTCTACCTATGTCATTGGTAGCAATATGTACCATGATTTCTGGCTGCTCACCCACCCTTTTCAGGACATTGTGAACACGTTCAAAAACATCGTGAAGCCTGGCACCTGGGAGGCAAACTACCATCTGTGTTTCCTTCTCACAACCACAGAATCGCCTGTCTGTCCCCCTAACTATAGAGTCCTCTATCACTGCTGCCATCCTCTTCAGTTTCCTGCCCTCCTGATCCACAGGGCCAAACGCAGTTGCAAAGGCAAGGTCACTGTTGCTTCCCCCAGGTAGGTCATCCCCTGCAATAGTGCACAAATTAGAATACTTATTGTTGAGGGGGATGGGCACAGGGCTGCTCTCCACTATCTGACATTCTTCCTTCCCTCTCCTGAAAGTCACCCAGTTATCTGTCTCCTGTAGCCTTGGGGTGACTATCTCCCTTTAGCTCCTGTCTTCACTTACCCTAACAAGCTGAAGGATGACATCTTGGCAGCAGATCCACTTAAAGCCTGGATATCAGCTGGAGCTCTGTTCAGTTTTCTACAACTTACTTGGAAAGCCCAAGTTGTCAAATCCTGTGAGATCCACACAGTCATCAGAATGTGTGATTGGCCCTCCCTTTCAATCAGCTACCAGAAATCAGTAGACCCCCTTCAGCTTTTTAATTACAGCCCCGTTGAAAAGGGGCACTGGATTAGCTAAGGTTCACCCCATAAAAAATGCTCAGTAGTCAAAGTTAGTCTCTCCCACGTTATTTGTGTCCTGTTATTAGTGATTGGGAGTCAGGCTCTCTAAGGGAGCCTTAAATGTCAGGCCCGTGAACAGGGGCTTCCTTTCTCCTTAGCTACATTTAAACAAACATGACGAAGGAGAGAAGGAACATTTATCAACTTAAAATGAAAAACAAATTCAAGTTATAATCTGGTTAAAAACATACCTACCCCAAAAATGAGTTCAGCTGGTCTAATTTCTTAATTCAACTAGATTTTGTTAGCATAGGGTTTTATGGAAGCAGCTTAATGTTTATCATCAATGAACAAATGGGCTGTAAAGAGAAGAGCCAATCAAGCTAGATAGATGGGATACTGGATAGGCATTAATGAGAAAATAATTTGCATGGATAGGAGAAAGAATAGGGTAATGAGAATGCCTAGATTGCTTGACATAGGTCCAGGACAAACTCAATGAACTGCATAGTCTTCTTCTATGCCAAAAAAATAGACAATGGTGAAATTCAAAATTAAGAAATATGAAGTGCTGTAAATATTCTCCAAGTCCAAGAAATAAACTTTGTCATATTCCACCTCATCTCCTTCATTACAGAGGCAGTCTTATCCTCTGTTGCGTGCTCAACGGATTTCACTTCATGGAAAAGCATTTCCAGCCAGGCATTTGTCATTAAAACAACGCTGTGCACCAGCAACATGCTTTTGTGATTTTAACAATCGATTTTAATGAGCTCTAGTCACATATGAGACTGGTACTGCATATCGCCTGTGGCGCTGCTCATGGTGAATTGGAGGGCATGCTGCTCAAAATCTTGTGCCTGCTATCAATGATTGTAAAAGGTGAAAAGCAATCTCCTTCCTCCATCACTACCAAATATGTGCCTGACATAGGCATTGACATAGATTTTTGCCTTCTCACACAATAATAGAAAGGAGATTCAAGAGCTACTTACTTCTTGCTATAACCTATAGTATTTTTATTTATTGCATTATACTGCTACTGCAAAACAACAAATTTCACAAACATGAGAAAGTCTGCAGATGCTGGAAATCTAAAGCAACACATTCAAAATGCTGGAGGAACTTGAGCAACCTAGGTAACAGCTATGGAAATGAATAAAAAGCCGATGTTTCGGGCTGAGACCCATCTTCAAGATTGGAAAGGAAAGAGGAATATGCCAGAATAAAAAGGTGGGAAGAGGGGAAGGAGGATAACTAGAAGGTGATAGATGAAGCCAGGTGGGTAGAAAAGGTAAAGGCTGGAGAGGAAGGAATCTGATATGAGAGGAGGAGGGATACAGGGGAAGGTGGTAGCCAGGTGAAAAGAGGTAAGAGGCTGGGGGGGGCGGAGGAGGGAGATGGGTTTTTTGGAAAGAGAAATCAATATTCATGCCATCAAGTTGAGGCTACCCAAAATGTTGCTCCTTCACTATGAAGGTGGCCTCATCTTGGTACAAAATGAGACCATGACCAACATGTCAGAAGGAGAATGGGAATTAAAATATTTGGCCACCGGGAAGTTCTGCTTTTCGCAGATGGAGTGGAGGTGCTCAACAAAGCCATTCCCCAATTTACCACGGTCTCACCAACATAGAGGAGGCTGCATCAGGAGCACCAGACACAATAGATTGCCCCAGCATATTCACAGGTGAAGTGTTGCCTCATCTAGAAGGTTTGATTTGGGCCCTGAATGGAGGTAAGGGCAGAGGTGAATAGGCATATGGAGCACTTTGGGATAAGTGCTGAGAGGGAGATTAGTAGGGAGGGATGATTGGACAAGGGAATCATGGAGCGAGCGATCCATGCAGAAACTGGAGAGGGAGGTAAAGGTTGTTTTACGGTATGGTTGCTTTGGAGATGGTGGAGGTTGCAGATGAAAATGTATTGGATTGGAGACTCATGGGGTGGTAGTTTAGGACAAGAGGAAGTCTATCACTGTTAAGGTAGCAGGAAGATGGAGGGAGGAGATGTGGGGGAGGGCAACATCAAAGGTGGAGGAAGGGAAACCACATTCATTGAAGAAGGAGAACATCTGGAAAAGAAATCTGCATCCTGGGAACAGATGCAGAGGAGGCAAAGGAACTGAGTAAGGAGAATATCATTTTCACAGGAAACAGTATGGGAAGAGGTATAGTCAAGACAACTGTGGGAACCGGTAGGTTTATAACAGAAACCTACTTTAGAAAATATTAGAACAAAACACTCAGAAAGGTTAACATACAGAAGAAAGTGTGGAATATCTGTGCTGGTTGATAAGAAGGTTCTCAGCCACCCATATCACTCCTAGTCTGTAGCCTTCATGTTTGGATGTCCACTCAGAGACTTTTGAAATCACAGAATAGTTACAGCAGGGAAGAACGTATATGGTCCATCAGGTCTGTTCTAACAATCTTGCTGGTCCTGCATCCCAATCCTTTCCCTATAGCCCTTTCTGTGAGTTGTTATCTCATTTCTCTCCACTATTCCAGGAAGTGCATTTCAGATTCTCAACACATGTTGGGTGTAAAGCAGTCATTCCTCACATTACATTTGGTTCTTTCACCCTACTGTTACCTGTCGCCTTTATTCCCCAAGCTCTTGATCCTTCTGCCAATGGGAACAGTTTCTCCCCATTTGTAGTATTAATGATTTTAAGTAATTTTGTCAGCCTACCTTGCAAACAGGAAGATCAATTCCAGATTCTCCAGTGCATTCGCATAACTAAGGTCTCTCCTGTAGAAATCATATTTGCAAATCCATTCAGCACCCCCTGAGTATGTACTTCTTTCCTAAAGTCAAAAATCAGATACAATATTCTAGTGTCCAAGTCATTATGTTATATTATTTATGACTTCCTTGCTCTTGTACTCTATGTCTCTACTTATGAAGCCTGCGATACCCACTTTCATCCCACTTTCCTTGACCATTTCAATGAATTATATATGTAATAGAGCTCCGACTAGCGACCAATCTGAATATCGGACATTTGAGAGGAGTGGGTTTCACTCATGTCCACTGCCTAGTAAATAAACGGAGCAGCAGGTTGAAGCAGCATTATGGAGCTTTGACCAGAAACCAATCAGACATTGGACGTTTGAGAGGAGGGGAATTCTTGCCTGTAGAATACTTCTTTCTCTTTGGGATGTATATATCCTGTACCTTGCAAATTGCTTCCAGAAATTCCAACCATTGGTGCTCTGCCATCATCCCTGCCAGTGTTTTTTTCCAAACAATTCTGGCCAACTCCTCTCTCATTCCTCTGTAATTTCTTTTACTCCACTGTAATACTGGTACATCTAATTTTAGCTTCTCTTCTGTTTGACAATCAGTCTGCCACTTATCTCTCCTGGAGGTCAATCTTTCACAATCTGTGGAAGGATTAAGTCTCAAACCTAGCAAAGAGCTTCACTGTAAGTGGCTTGATGGAGAGTCACTGAAATATGCACCAAGAGTTAGGACAGTGCACATTAATAAACCAGCTACAGGCTTGCAAATGCTGTGGCAGAGGCTGGGCAAATGTTAAGGCTCTCCAGAGGCAATAGAAGAAGCTCTCTTCAGCAATTTTCAAAAGCTCTTACAAAAAAAACCCATGGAAGCTACTGGAGCTTGCTGATCTGTTGTCGGAAATGCAAGCTGCAAAAACTGAGGGATACCTACTAGGATTGAGCTACTTGGGCACAGCAAGAGGAATAAACCCTATAGTGGGGAACTACCAAGTAGCATGTAAGATAGATATCCAAGTAACATGGATAGCTAAAAGTTTCAAGTATAAAATGAAACATTATGCCCACTGACTGCCATTTTCATACTTTGTGGAATTCATCTTCCACAATGCAGAAATGCGAAATGACCCTAGTTTTATGCTCACAGCTTTCAGTAACCTGTGATTTAAGAAAAGGTCCACAGCAAAAGCAGGGGAAACCAGAACCCCTAGAATGGTAATCAGAACTGAAGTAGAAAACTCTGTCGTGGACCGTGAGGGGAAATCCTTGTTCAAAAGAAACCTCTTCCCTTAAGGAAATGCTGAGGATTCAGAGAAAAACTGCTTGCAGATCAGAAATGCTTTCTAATAGAACACTCAATATGTTTCAACAGCACATCAAGTAAAAGAGCAGCAATGGCCACCATGTGTTGGCACTTCATTCAGGGTCAGCACCTTGGGCTGCTACTGGTTCCAGCACATCCATAGCACAGCACAGCAGGGAGCCAGCTGAGTATGCATCCTCATATGGGAAAGGCTTCAAAGACAAATCCTGCTTTAAAATATGTCTAGCCAACATCTACCCCAGAGGACATCCTGAGCAAAAAATAAAGGTGTGAGTAATTTTGGATGATCAGAGGAACATATCATTTGACACATCCAATAATCAAAGCTCTGTTTCTTCATGTTCTGGAATATCAGAGTTGCCAGTGGATTTGTCCTGGAGGAAATAAAAGTGAGGTCTGCTTACCCTTGCCAACCCTCATTACAACAACAGGGATAAAATTCCAAATCCTGAAACTGCATGCAGTCATTCACAACTTAAGGATATAGCCAACAAGATACTTCCACTTCAGTCTTCCGATGAGATTCTCCTTTTGCTTGGCAGATACTCCATCCGTGCACATAAGGTATGTGAAAACAGTGCAATGGTTGGCACAAAGCAGCTTATGCCCAATGATTGGACCTGGGTTGTGTCATAGTGGGTGAAAACTGCTTTGATCATGCTCATCAGTCCATTGTCAGCATATTTAAGACTAATATCCTTGAGAAAGGGCGCCTGAGCTATTTCAGTCCCCATAGAGTAGAATCTGCATTGAAGAGAATATGCCAATGAAGACCTGACTAACTTACCTCTCCTTATCAAGATTTAGGTAAGTTGGTCTGTCACTTGTAAGATGACTATAAGCTGGCACCTTCTATCAATAAAGAGGTCTTCCTTCAAGTCATAAACAAAGAGTTTAGCAAAGATGAATCAAACAATTGAATAGCTTCCTTTCCTTTCCACTCTCCATGGCAACACCTGCTAAGCAACAGAGGACAGGTCCTTAGTTTACTCATGTTCGTAGTTGCACATTGAGAAAGAAACCAGAAATAAAAACTCATTACCCAGAGTTCATGGAGAGACTCTTCAGGAATAAACATACTGAGTTAGTGCCTCCAGCAGACCCCAATGAAGAAAACTGGTATTTGACCAGCTTCAGTGTTTACCACCACCTGAAAGTAGCACAAATATGAATGGTCTTTGATTCAAGTGCACAATTCAAAGGTGCTCTTGTGGGGTCCAGATCTCAATGACAGTTTGTTCAGGGTCTCGTGTGCTTTAGAATTGAGTTCACTGCAGTAATGGCAGACATCAAACAAATGATCCACAGCTTCCTGGTGAGAGAGGATCATTGAAACTACCTCAGATTCTTGTGGTTTTGTGACCACCAACTGGACAACCTGATTCTGGAGTACTGCATTGTAGTTCAGACGGTTAGTAGCTTTCCCTCACCAGATGTGGCAATCTGTGATGTTAAAAGGACAGCTATCGAGGGAGAGAAGGAATTTGGGATTGAAGCTCACAGGTACCTGAAAACAACAGATGCTACTAGAAATAGTGAAGTTATCATAATCCTGGGCAAGGTGTAACTCACCCAATTGTCGTTCCAGGTAAGCACTATGTCACCTCTCTGTTCATTAGACACTACAACAACAAAGTATATTATCAAAGTCCATGTTATCAAAGTGAGAACAGTTAAAGACTGTGCAGTAAGACTGTTTTCAGGGCCAGTCTCTGAGACTACCTTCTTTTCCCAAAGTCTTAAGGAAATGATTATTTGACTTTTAATTTCAGCAGTTAAATTTGACATACTGTACTTCGGATGCCGGGCAGGGAGTGTTCTGTACTTCAGAGGCACAGTGCGTTTTGTATGAACATCACTTCCTGTACATAAGCTAATTTTATACCATTTCCTGTATGGGATAATTTGGATTTTGTTTTGAAGCACCTGGTGGAAAGGCATCCATCTCCATCCCCTCTTTATTTGCCCTTGAATCAGCAATATCTGAGAGTCTTAAGTTTTGTTAATACCGGCTAAACTTTCATTAATATATTTTGAAGGAAGTATGTTTATCGCTTATTGTTATTAAGATACTGTTGCACCACGAGTTTACTCTTGGTTGCACGTGTATGTATTATCTTAGTTAACAGCGATTGCGTGAATAATTGAGAGCATTAGTATATTCAGGCATGTGGCGATTCTGTATTGAACTTAATAAGTATTTAACTTAACTTTCTGCTGTTTCACAAGTAAGACCATATTAAAAACTCTGAAGGAAGCTTCCATCTTGGATGATTTTTGAGAAGGTGTTTAACTCAGAGCATTGCTTTGTATATGTGCACTGTGAGGACAGTAGACCTTGTTCCTTACTAACGATCTTGTCTACACCCCTTTATTAGGTACCCCTATACACCTGCTCATTAATGCAACTATCTAATCAGCCAGTCATGTGGCAGCAACTCAATGCATAACAGCATGCAGACATGGTCAGGAGGTTCAGTTTAATTGTCTGTGATTGTTGGTGCAAGATGCGGTGGTGTGAGTATTTCAGAAACTGATGATCTCCTGGGATTTTTATGCACAACATTCTCTAGAGTTTACAGACAATGGTACAGAAAACAAAAAAAAATCTAGTGAATGGCAGTTTTGTGGGAGAAAATGCCTCGATAATGAGAATGGCCAGACTGGTTCAAGCTAACAAGAAGTTTGCAGTAATTCAAAGAAGCACTACCTTACAACAGCAGTGTGCGGAAAGACATCTCTGAATGCACAATACATTGAGCATTCAAATGGATGGGCTACAGCAGCAGAAGATCAAGAACAAACACTCAGTGGAAACTTTATTAGGTGCAGGAGATCCTAATAAAGTGGGCACCGTGTGTGTGCCCCTTATGCCCTGATTTCAAAGATCAAAATCAGGTCCAGCCTTATCCTTCTATGATCCAAACTAAGCTTATCCAGGCTGTCCACACATCTGAAATATTCCATCCCGGGCACCAATTGAGGGGCCATGGTGGTGTGGCAGTTAGCACGGTGCCATTGCAGCTTGGGGTGTTAGAGTTAGGGTTCAATTCCAGTGTTGTCTGTAAAGAGTTTGTTCATTCTCCCTCTGACTACCTGGATTTCCTCTGGGTGCTCCAGTTTCCTCCCACAGTCAAAGAACATACCAGTTAGTGGGATAATTGGTCATTGTAAACTGTCCTGTGATTAGGCTGGTGTTAAATAGATGGGTGCCAGGTGGCGCAGCTCTTTGGCCTGGAAAAGCCTGTTCCATGCTGGTTTATTTATTCTATAAATAAATAAATATATAAACATCCTGGTGAATCGTCTCTGGTGTCTCTTTTCCTCTGATCTACCCAGGTCCTCTCATACACCCCGTCTGCACCCCACTTCCCCATTCACCTGCCCAATATCACCATGTTTCCTTCTGTCCCTATGCTCCATTTTTGAATCACTTACACAGTACTCCCACTGGGTCCCTTCCCCCTGCTATTCCTATCTGTCCATCAAAACCCCCTTATTTTGTTCTTCTCCTTCCTTTCTGATCATATTTTTACCATAATCTGACTCCACGACCTGGATCAACACGTTGACATCCTGTGGAGGCTTACGTGCTTCAAGGAGTCCATCAGGCGATGCCAACTGAAGGCCGTGGACGAGATGTCAGATGAGGATTGATCCAACCCCAGCTTCTGAACAGGCAGATTTGTGACTGTCCCTCCCGGGCCACACTTCATTAGCTATAGGAGTGGCTGGGCAAAAATCAAAATTAGAAGTGTGAAGAGAAAAACACCTCCCATACGAAACAACTACCATAATCTGCAGTCTTTCATTGCTTCCACCTGCCACCTCCCAGTTGCTGTCAATAACAACATTGTCCCCACCCCCACATGATTCCATCTGCCAATCAACCTCTTCTCACCTGTATCCACCTATAACATGTCAGCTTTTGATGCACCCCTCTCCCTCACTGCTTTGTACTGGCCATCTTCACTCTACCAATGAAATGCCTCAACCCAAAATGGCAACTGTCCATTTCCCCCCACAGATATGAGAAAAACCAAGCAACACACAAGCACAAAATGCTGGAGGAACTCAGCAGGTTAGGCAGCATCTCTGGAAAACAGCATACAGTCAATGTTTCGGGCTGAGACCCTTCATCACGACTGGAAAGAAGGGGAGAAGTCAGAGTAAGAAGTTAGGAGGAGGGAAGGAAGTACAAGGTGGTAGGTGAAATGGGGAGAAGGGAGGAGTGAAGTCAAGAGCTGGGAAGCTGATTGGTGGGGTGGGGGAATCTGATAAGGTCAGTGATGGTGTGGGAGATGATGGCCTGGTGCTCCTTAGTGGGTTCCTGTTCAAGAGGTAAGTAAGAGGAGGAGTCTGAGAGTTGCCGCTTGGCCTCAACGAGGTAAAGGTCAGACCACCAGACTACCACAGCACCCTGCTTACCCGTGGATTTAATGGTGAGATTGGGATTCGTGCAGGGAGAATGGAGAGCTACATGCTCAGAGGGAGTGAGGTTAGAATCGGAAAGATTGGTGTTAAAGTCAAGATGGTTGATGTCACATTAGCAGTTAGTGATAAAAAGATCTATAGCTTGGTGTCCAGGAAGGAAAGGAGGGTTGAGGACAGGAGAAGAAGTCATTGGTGCAGGCTAGAGAGTCCTTGCCAAAGAATTAGTCATGCAGAAAGAGAAGATGAATTGTGCATCAGGGCGGGCACGGAACTCACAAAGGTTCAGGCGCAGGGGACAAAGATGAGGCCCTTACTCCAGAGAGAACATTCTGCCTCAGAAAGGGGAAGGTCGGAGGAGTGATAGGCAGAATCTGTTTCTTTTTCCAAGGGTAGGGGAATCTAGAACTAAAGGGTACAGAGAGGTAAGAAATTTAAAGGAAATCTGGGGGTAGGTTTTTTACACCTTGTGAGGTGAATACTTGTAATGAGCAGCCAGAGAAGGTGAAGGAGGCACTATAATGTTTAAAAGGTACTCGGATAGGATAAGAATAGACATTTATAGGTCCAACATGGGTGACGGGATTAGCACAGATAGCTATCATGGCTGGCATGTATTAGATGGGCTACCAGAGCCTGTTTCATTGACTCTTTCATTCTATGAGAAAATCAAACTGCACAGCTACATTACAAACAGCTAGAAAGAGGAAATGACAGGCTAAAATGTTTAAACAGTTTTCTATTGGCAAATGTCAGCTACTTTCCAAATCTATGATAACAAATATAAGTATCAGCAATAATTAATTTTACAACAGTAAGCCTTCAGCAGACTTTAGGATTATTGAGCTATTGAGTAATAACATTCAAATGCTGAATATGTAATATAAATGAATTAAATAAAGTATTTTGGTAGTACTTCCTATTATTCGAGAGATATTTGGTCTGGGAAAATGTAAAAATTAGTTTAATCTTGTATCTTTTACATTCCTTGACATTTACAATATAAGTCTATAATCCAAGTAAATGAACAATAATGGAAAATATGTTCCATCATATTATCTGTTGAGGTAAATGTGACATGTAGCAACCACATACTTAGATTTTTATTTTCTAGAGGTCAATTAGACTGATCTATTTTCTTTGTATTTGTGGGTCTCTTTCAAGTCCTTGGAGGAAATGTGCATCCTTTCATCTCTCCCTCCCCCACCCCACAGCCTGTTCCTGGTTTCTATATTCTTGAAAGTCTTGCAACGCACCTTGTGGTACATCAGTAACAAATGCAGCCTTACCTGAAATGCACCCTGAACTATGAAAAATGTTTTATCACTTCCACTAAAGTGTTGGATAGAAATCTACTACTGTTTGTTTTTGATCGCGTCCACGATATTTTGAAGCGGGAAGAACAGCCAGAGATTGTGGTACATATTGGTACCAACAACATAGGTAGGAAAAGGGAGGAGGTCCTGAAAGCAGACTACAGGGAGTTAGGAAGGAAGTTGAGAAGCAGGACCTCAAAGGTAGTAATCTCGGGATTACTGCCTGTGCCATGTGACAGTGAGTATAGGAATAGAATGAGGTGGAGGATAAATGCGTGGCTGAGGGATTAGAGCAGGGGGCAGGGATTCAGATTTCTGGATCATTTGGACCTCTTCTGGGGCAGGTGTGACCTGTACAAAAAGGATGGGTTGCACTTGAATCCGAGAGGGAGCAATACCCTGGCGGAAAGGTTTGCTAAGGCTATTGGGGAGAGTTTAAACTAGATTTGCTGGGGGGTGGGAACTGAACTGAAGTGATGGAGGAAGGGGAGGTTTGCTCACAAATAGAGAAAGCTTGGAGGCAATGCAAATGGGAGGAAAGGCAGGTGATAGAGAAGCGATGCGCTCAGACTAATGGTTTGAGATGTGTCTATTTTAATGTGAGGAGTATTCCGAATAAAGCGGATGAGCTTAGCACGTGGATCAGCACTTGGAGCTATGATGTTGTGGCCATTACAGAGACTTGGATCGTGCAGGGGTAGGAATGACTACTTCAAATGCCAGGCTTTAGATGTTTCAGAAAGGATAGGGAGGGAGGCAAAAGAGGTGGAGGCATGGCACTGTTGGTCAGAGATAGTGTCACGGCTGCAGAAAAGGAGGAAGTCATGGAGAGGTTGTCTACAGAGTCTCTGCGGGTGGAAGTTTGGAATAGGAAGGGGTCAATAACTCTACTGGGTGTTTTTTGTAAACCACCCAATAGTAATAGGGACATCGAGGATAAGATGTGAGAGAATAGGCGACAGATTCTGCAAAGGTGTAATAATAACAAGGTTTTTGTGGTGGGAGATTTTAATTTCCAGAATATTGATTGGCATCTCCTTAGAGTGAGGGGTTTAGTTGGGGTGGAGTTTGTTAGGTGTGTTCAGGAAGGTTTCTTAACACAATATGTAGATAAGCCTACAAGAGGAGAGGCTGTACTTGATCTGGTATTGGGAAATGTACCTGGTCAGGCATCAGATCTCTCAGTGGGAGAGCATTTTGGAGATAGTGATCACAATTCTATCTCCTTTACCATAACATTGGAGAGGGATAGGAACAGACAAGTTAGGGAAACATTTAATTGGAGTAAAGGGAAATATGAGGCCAGCAGGCAGGAACTTGGAAGCATAAATTGGAAACAGATGTTCTTAGGGAAATGTACTGAAGAAATGTGGTAAAAGTTCAGGGGATATTCGCATGGGGTTCTGAGTAGGTATGTTCCAATGAGACATGGAAAGGATGGTATGGTAGAAGATCCATGGTGTACAAAGGCTGTTGTAAATCTAGTTAAGAAGAAAAGAAGAGCTTATGAAAGGTTAAAAAAACTGGGTAATGATAGGAATCCAGAAGATTATAAGGCTAGCAGGAAGGAGCTTAAGAATGAAATTAGGAGAGCCAGAACTGGCCATGAGAAGGCCTTGGCGGACAGGATTAAGGAAAACCCCAGGGCATTCTACAAGTATGTGAAGAGCAAGAGGATAAGATGTGAGATAATAGGACTAATCAAGTGTGACAGTGGAAAAGTGTGTATGGAACCCGAGGAAATAGCGGAGGTACTTAATGAATACTTTGCTTCAGTATTCACTAGGAAAAGGATCTTGGCAGTTGTAGGCATGACTTACAGTGGACTGAAAAGCTTGAGCATGTAGATATTAAGGAAGAGGATGTGCTGGAGCTTTTGGAAAGCATCAAGTTAGATAAGTCACCAGGACCCGATGTGATGTACCCCAGGCTACTGTGGGAAGTGAGGGAGGAGTTTGCTGAGCCTCTGGCAATGATCCTTGCATCATCAATGAGGACAGTAGAGGTTCCAGAGGATTGGAGGATTGCAGATGTTGTTCCCTAATTCAAGAAAGGGAGTAGAGATAGCCCAGGAAATTATAGACCAATGAGTCTTACTTCAGTGGTTGGTAAGTTGATGGAGAAGATCCTGAGAGGCAGGATTTATGAACATTTGGAGAGGCATAATATGATTAGGAATAGTCAGCATGGCTTTGTCAAAGGCAGGTTGTGCCTTACAAGCCTGATTGAATTTTTGAGGATGTGACTGAACACATTGATGAAAATTGAGCAGTAGATGTAGTGCATATGGATTTTAGCAAGGTATTTGATAAGATACCCCATATAAAGCTTATTGAGAAAGCAAGGAGGCATGGGATCCAATGGGACATTGCTTTGTGGATCCAGAACTGGCTTGCCCACAAAAGGCAAAGAGTGGTTGTAGATAGGTCATATTCTGCATGGTGGCCGATGACCGGTGGTGTGCCTCAGGGATCTGTTCTACTCTTTGTGATTTTTATAAATGACCTGGATGAGAAAGTGGAGGGATGGGTTTGTAAATTTGCTGATGACACAAAGGTTGGGGATGTTGTGGATAGTGTGGAGGACTGTCAGAGGTTACAATGGGACATTGGTAGGATGGAAAACTGAGCTGAGAAGTGACAGATGGAGTTCAACCCAGATAAGTGTGAGGTGGTTCATTTTGGTAGGTCAAATATGATGGCAGATGGCAGATATTGCATTAATGGCAAGAGTCTTTTCAGTGTGGAGGATCAGAGGGATCTTGGGGTCCAAGACCATAGGACACTCAAAGCTGCTATGCAGGTTGACTCTGTGGTTAAGAAGGCATATGGTTCATTGGCCATCAATCGTGGGATTGAGTTTAAGAGCCGAGAGGTAATGTTGCTGCTATATAGGACCCTGGTTAGACCCTACTTGGAGTACTGTGCTCAATTCTGGTCGCCTCACTACAGGAAGGACATGGAAACCATAGAAAGAGTGAAGAGATTTACAAGGATGTTGCCTGGATTGGGGAGCATGCCTTATGAGAATAGGTTGAGTGAACTCAGCCTTTTCTCCTTGGAGCAACGGAGGATGAGAGGTGACCTGATGGAGGTGTACAAGATAATGAGAGGCATTGATTGTGTGGATAGTCAGAGGCTTTTCCCCAGGGCTGAAATGACTAGCATGAGAGGGCATAGTATTAAGGTGCCTAGATGTAGGTACAGAGGAGATGACAGGGTTTTTTACGAAGAGTTTTTTACGCAGGGAGTGGTGAGTGCGTGGAATGTGCTGCTGGCGGTGGTAGTGGAGGCAGAAACAATAGGGTCTTTTAAGTGACTCCTGGATGGCTACATGGACCTTAGAAAAATAGAGGGCTATGGGTAAAGCCTAGGTGGGGACATGTTCGGCAGAGCTTTGTGGGCCGAAGGGCCTATATTGTGCTGTAGGTTTTGTATGTTTCTATATTTCTATGTTTTTATACACTGTTTCTGTACAGATGAAGGATTGCAACATTTTGAAAATAAATTACTTACCATTTCTGCTTTCTTTTTGGTGTGCTCGAGCACCTTCATGAAGCAAGCAAAAATGTTACTATTTCTTGCTGATAGTTCTTAAGGGACATCTTGCAGACCCTAAAGACATCTTTGTCCTGATCGGCTAATCACCGTCAGATCTCAAATTCCTGGCACCGACTATAATTTACATCACTCAATCAGTAGCCATCTGGAGCAAGGTTTAAAGGAGTCCTCGGCCATATTAAGGTCACCTAGTGCTTTCAGACCTTCTTTTTAATTTTCAGTTCACCTCCGATTGAAGCTGCCTAAGTGTGTGCAGTGTAAATGTAAAGATTTGTACAACTTATGAATGAGCCCTTCAGCCCACCTACACAAATGCAATTTGACCCATTAGGATTTTATCCTTTTCTACATTGGCTATATAAGTGTCTACTAAATGCCTCTTAAACATAGTAATTGTATCTGAAGCCACTGTGACTTTTGTCAATGAGTCCTAAGATTCCTTTCATTTTTTTTCCTCTCAGTTTTCATCTATGCCCTCTGATTTTTAATGCCATTGCTATGGGAAAAAGGCGATATACCAATGCCAATCTATGCCTCTCGTTATCTTACATACAGGTGGCCCTTCTGTCTCCTTCACTCCAGGGAAATCAATCCTTGGAGTGGCACAGTAGTGTATTGTTTTGCGTAACGCTATTTATAGCACCAGTAGCCTGGGTTCATTTCCGCCATGGTCTGTAAGGAGTTTGTATGTCCTATCCGTGACTACATGTACATTTCCACCCAGATTCAAAAATAAAGATTTACAGGTTAGTCGGTGATTGTTCACATGGATACAGTTAGGCAGCATAGGCTCATTGGGCCTCTTACCATGCTGTATCTCTAAATAAACCTGATCTATCAATCTCTCCCTAGTACTAATCCCAGCAATTTCCTGGTGCATCTCCGTCGTGCTCTCTCCAGTCCAATCATATTATTCTTTTAGAGTGATGACCAGACTCCAAGTATGGCCTAATGTCTCAACTTTTACCGTTTATGTCCGGTTTATGAAGATAGGCATGCTATATGTGTTCGTCATCACCCCAACAGCCTACTGTACATCACTACTCTTAGGGAAATCTGGATTTAGACTTCAAGGTTTCTCTGTTCTTAAACAGGTTTCGTACCCTACCACTTCCTGTACAGTGCCTTAATATATTCAGCCCCAACCCTTCATTCAAATTAATGAGCTTTTGATCATTTTACCTGAGAATTGTTATTTGTGAATCACATGCTCCTTTTTTCACAGTAGAGCCCAAAAAGCAGGAAAGCATGAAAAACTAAAATTTCAGAAACTGTAATGTCAGCAGTTCAAAAATATTCATCCTTCTTTTCTCAATACTTCATTGAACTACCTCTGCGGTTAGTACAGCCAGTGGTTTTTCAGATAAGTCTCTATTAGTTTTGCACAACGTAATGAAGAAAGATTTGTCCACTCATCCTTGAAAAATGGCTCAGGTGTGCCAAGTTAGTGGCAGTGGACAGCAATCCCGAGGCCTTGCTCGAGATGTTTGATTGGGTTAAGGTAATGAAAGATTTTCTTGCCGGAGCTTTTGCACACAATCCATATGTGCTTTGCTTGCTAAATGACACTTAAAAAAGTCATGTTTCCAGTATTGTATGGATCTATTTCTCTTAGAGCAATTACTCCCCTTAACACTACTCATGGACTGATAACTTACCTATGAACATTGATCTGTTGTCTATGCAAATGCATTGATCTGTTTTATCTCTATCTCTATCTCTATTTTTATCTCTATCTCTATCATACACCAGTTAAAGCCAATTCCATGTATATGTTTTTATTTATTTGGTATGTAGTTGCCAAAAAAAAATGCAAGGAAGTGAAAAGGAATTGGATAAATGAACAGTGCAAAGAAATTGACCAGTATGAATGAAGTTATGATTATAGAGACCTTCACCTAAAGGTAAAGGATATGACGAAATTAAAGAGGACCGTGCGATCAACTGGGTGTATCGAAGATGGTAGTGATAATCCATGCTATGAAAAAGAAGAGATCATGGACAAATGGGTTGAGTACATCTCGGAATTATTGGAAGATAGCAGGATTGAGGATTTATCAGAATTAAGTCAAATGACTAATCAACCTAAAATATTGATATCAGAGATGGAAAGCGCGATTTGGAGTCTAAAAGTCTAAAAGGCGGCTGGTGAAGATAAAATTCTGAAATCACTTGGTCCGAAGCGAAAAATGAACCTTTTTGAGATATTAAACAACAGTTATATGACAGGAAATCTTCCGGAAGACTTTCTCAAATTGGTATTTATCGCCTTACCAAAAAAACCAAGGACGATAAAATGTAATGAGCACAGGACGATAACCACAATGTCTCACTGCGTCAAGCTACTGTTGAAAATAGTGTTCGGCAGAATGAAAGGTACAATCAGCGATGAAATTGGAGAAACGCAATTTGGTTTTCGTGAAGGCTCGGGAGCAAGGGAAGGAATACTTGCGATGAGAAACATCATGGAGAGGCAGCATTTCATTTTGATTTGATTTGTTGAAAATCTACAATACTGTTGGACTTTACAGACAGATATGATATTTACAGTATTCGTATGAATTCATTGAAAAAGGTGATCCTCCAATTTTCTATGTCAACAAATTGGTTGATTTGATAAGGTAATACATTGCTACTAAGGAAAGTTAGCAAAATGAATACAAAGGAAATGAATACTTTTTCAGCCTCACAATTTTGATTTTTAATTTTTAGTAAATTGTTGACAGGGTTTGGAATTTTTGTTTTGATTTGTGATGCACAGTGTTTTGTAGATCAGTTAAAAATTCTACTTCAATGTAGTTAAAATTTAGAAAATGAAACAGCAAAATACAAAAATGGTTGTGGGTCTGAATATTTTTTCAAGGCACTGTATATGTCCCACCCTAATAAATTTTAGCTCCCAATTCTCCAACCAAATTTTCTTCTGATATCTTTCCTCCTGTAAAACTTCCTTGGTATCCACAATATCATCCATTTTCATGTCATCTGCAAACTTATTAATAGTACTTTCTGCATTCACTTCCAAGTTATCATTGATCATTTAAAGCATGATAGAATTTATCTACTGATTTTTGTTTTGTGCTTTTTAGTTCTTTCATTAAGAGTGTTCTGAAGAGCTGGTCAATTAGGCCTCACCAAGGCTCTGTGGTGGTTTGGGGACTGGACATCATGGTGGTTCGAGAAGAGCTTTGGCATGAAAAAGGCATGCGCTGCATCGAACTGTTTATGTTTTAATGCCCTTTTGGTCTCCTTTACTCAACATTGTTTTGTCATTTTTGTTTTCTTCCTGTTTGTTACATTTGTTTTTGAGATCTGGGCATTGATGCAAGCCCAGCATTTATGGTCCATCCTTAATTGCCCATTAAGAGCCACTTTCTTGAACAGCTGTAGTCCTTATCCTGGAAGTACTCAAACTTCTAATGCGTAGTGACTCATTGGGTTTTTCAATCAGCGCACAAAGGAAATTAATGTGCGCACAAAAGGTTAGTTACCTACAAACGTAAAATAATGTAGTAATTAATTATTATACTTATTGAAAATAATCTTTTAGCTAAATGTTTCTGTTAACTAGTTAGTCGGTTTTTCAAATACCACAATGCACGTCACTAATTTACATCACCTCACCTTTCCTGTTCCGGTTTGTACAGCTGCATCACGGAGGCTATTTCGTGGAATGACAAAGTTAAAGTTTTGCTTAGCCAACAACATGAAAAAAACGTCACAGTAGATACAAGTTCACTGTTGACTTTTATAAATAGCCTTTGTGTTCACTTAGAAGAAAGGTTTCCTGAAGATGAGGTACAAGAATGGTCAACTTTTGATTTCTCCATAATTGCAGATTGTGACTTCACATTTGGCGATGAAGAAGTTAATGCCTTATGTCTAAAATATCATGATTTTCTAGCTGAAAATACTGTAACAGACAGTTTAATGATTTAAAATTTTCCGTGCAAGAAATAATTAAATCCAAACTGATTTCAAACTTTGCTCAAATGGTGGCATTTGTACTTCAAAATGAACAGTTATGCGACCTTGCACAGTTGATGGACATTGGGGGAACCTTTCTTGTGTCTAGTGCGGACTGTGAGCAAGGTTTTAACAACCCAAAAAAAAGCTGAGAAACCGTTTAGGTGAATGTCATTTGGATATGTTAATGAGAATCAAAAGCTATCAATTGGATGGAAGATCTATTAGTCTAGATAGAGTTTAGAAAGAATGGGTAAATGCCAAAGACAGGAGAGAGAAAAAATAACTGAGTGACTTAAATATGTATGTTTTTTTGTTGTTATTCTGTGCAGTTTTATGTCAAATATTTTGTAAACCTATATAAACTGTGCCATGTGTGCATTCAGTGAGCACATACTTTTGTCACAGGAAAAAAAATTGCACAGCATAAAATTTTTGCACACACTGACTACTAAAAATTAGAGGAAACATCGATAATGAGTTTCATGATTTCTTCTGAAAGTACTCAAAGTGCTAATGGGTAGTGAGTTCCATGATTTTGACCCAGAGATAAAGCTTAATGATACTCTTCCAAGTCATGCTGCTGTGCAATTAGGAGGGAAATCTGCAAGTGGTAGCACTCATTCCCACGTGACTGTTACCCTTCTCCTCGTTGGTGGTCGAGGTCACGAGTTGGTAGCCCGTGTCTGATGAGCCAAAGCAGGTAATTGCAGCACATTTCTTTTCCAGATGCTACACTACAACTGAGGTGCATAGATTGTTGAGGGAATGAAAGTTTAGCGTTGTTGATGGGGTGTCAGTCAGACTATTTTGTTCCGGATTGTTGAGATTCTTGAGAGTTGTAAGAACTGCAGTCATTCAGGCAAGTGGAGAGTATTCCATTCCATTCAGTTCCAGGATGTTGTAGATGGTAGAAGAACAGTGAGGATGGGAAGTGTGTCATCTGCTACAAGATATCTGGTTTCTGATACCAGTCAATAGTTTCATTGGTATTTGGCTTATTATTGTCACACGTACATGAAAAACCTTTTTGTAAGCCATCCATATCGATCATCTCAAAACTGATATGCCTCGAGGGAGTACAATGGGAAAAGCAATAACTAAAGGAATGAGAGAGTGTTGAAGGCATCCGTTAGTCTTGCGGGACCATGGATCTGCGCCTGGAAAGTCTTCACTCTCCAGGGCGCAGGCCTGGGCAAGGTTGTATGGAAGACCGGCAGTTCCCCATGCTGCAAGTCTCCCATCTTCACAAAACTAATGTTGTCCAAGGGAAGGGCAAGGGCCGATACAGCTTGGCACCAGTGTCATCGCAGAGCAATGTGTGGTTAATTGCCTTGCTCAAGGACACAACACGCTGCCTCAGCTGGGGCTCAAACTCGCGACCTTCAGGTCGCTAGTCGAATGCCTTAACCACTTGTCCATATGCCTACACAAGAGAGTGAGTGTTATAGTTACAGTTTCTGATAAATAATTCAAATGATTAAATAAAGCTGGCATAAATGTTATTATTAACAAATTAATTTGTTTTTAGAAGTGATTATCAGATCTCAGTCCTGTGTCTTGCCCACCTTCAGCGGATACATGCTCTTGGAGCAATGGTATTTGTGACTGGTCCAGTCCAGCTTCTGATCAGAGGTGACCCCAAGATATCAATGGCAAGCAATGCTCCCTCTAAAATGTGCACAGGTGCATGTGCACACATCTTTTGCTACTAGCACACAGAAGTTTATCACCCTCTACCTTGATGGCATGTTAAGTATATTTCACAGTCATACACAACCACATTTCCTTTTCTGGTTTCTGATCCGAACAGTGTTGACAGTGTGGAGTTTGCAATGATTTGTCTGCAGATTTTAGAACTTGCTTATTTGTACTGTTTAATTTGAAGAAATTATTGATTAACTATGTCAAATTCTAAAGAAGCGAAGGGCAGAAGTGCAAAAAAACTGCTAGCTCATTTAAAGCAGAATGGCTTAATGAAACAGTAGAAACTGCTACACAGAAAGCTTATGAAGTCAGGAATGTAGATGTATAATCCTTAGAATAGCTTCAGGGTTACTTCCACTTAAAATTTCAGTGTGGTATGTTGTTGTTACTGGACAAAAAGAATTACGCAGCACAAGGTATTTGCACATACTCATTACAAATTAGAGGGAACATTGATAGCAAGGTATTCAATAATGGTAACAACACTGAATGTAAAGTGTGGGTGGTTAAACATATTGGATATAGACATTTCCGTGCATTTTTCTGTCTGACTTCAACATTTCAGCTAGCAACCCATGCCTGAATATTGTCTTGCTGTATGTTATTCTTGCTTATGTAACTGAGGAGTTGAGAATGGTTTTTAACATCATGAATTCATCAGAAACATTCCCCCTTCTGACCCGAAATAGATAAGACGATGGGATCACTACTCGGCAGAAGCCCTGTAGTGATATCCTGAGGCTGGGATGATTGAACTTCAAAAATCATGACTATCTTTCTGGTCACGAGGCATTAATCCAGCCATGAGCATGTTTTCCCATTAATGCCCACTGATTTCAGCCTTACCAACTTTGGGTGAAACTGTTGCAGAGTTAGTGGAGCTGCTGCCTCACAATGTCAGATTCAGTCCCAAGCTCAGGTCTGTCTGTATGGAGTTTGCACATTCTCACTGTGCTTCTTCCAGATGCACAAGTTACCGCCCACATCCCAAGATGTGAGGGTTGATAAGTTAATATGACATAATAAGTTGTCTGTAGTGTGTAGATAAATGGTAGATTCTAAGAAGAATTGAAAATATAGGATTATTTTGGATGACATGAGAACTTTGGGCTAAAGGGCCTGTTACTAGGCTATATAGAAACATAGAAACATAGAAAATAGGTGCAGGAGTAGGCCATTCGACCCTTCGAGCCTGCACCGCCATTCAGTATGATCATGGCTGATCATCCAACTCAGAACCCTGTACCTGCCTTCTCTCCATACCCCCTGATCTCTTTAGCCACAAGGGCCATATCTAACTCCCACTTAAATAGCCATAGCCAATGAACTGGCCTCAACTGTTTCCTGTGGCAGAGAATTCCACAGATTCACCATTCTCTGTGTGAAGAAGTTTTTCCTAATCTCGGTCCTAAAAGGCTTCCCCTTTATCCTCAAACTGTGACCCCTCGTTCTGGACTTCCCCAACATCGAGAACAATCTTCCTGCATCTAGCTTGTCCAATCCCTTTAGGATTTTATACGTTTCAATAAGATCCCCCCTCAATCTTCTAAATTACAGTGAGTATAAGCCTAGTCAATCCAATCTTTCTCATATGAAAGTCCTGCCATCTCAGGAATCAATCTGGTGAACCTTCTTTGTACTCCCTCTAGGGCAAGAATGTCTTTCCTCAGATTAGGGGACAAAAACTTCACACAATACTCCAGGTGTGGTCTCACCAAGGCCTTGTACAACTGCAGTAGTACCTCCCTGCTCCTGTACTCGAATCCTCTTGCTATAAATGCCAGCATACCATTCACCTTTTTCACCGCCTGCTGTACCTGCATGCCCACTTTCAATGACTGGTGTACAATGACACCCAGGTCTCGTTGCACCTCCCCTTTTCCTAATCAGCCACCATTCAAATAATAATCTGTTTTCCTGTTTTTGCCACCAAAGTGGATACCCTCACATTTATCCACATTAAATTGCATCTGCCATGAATTTGCCCACTCACCTAACTTATCCAAGTCACCCTGCATTCTCTTAGCATCCTCCTCACAGCTAACACTGCCGCCCAGCTTCATGTCATCCGCAAACTTGGAGATGCTGCATTTAATTCCCTCATCTAAGTCATTAATATATATTGTAAACAACTGGGGTCCCAGCGCTGAGCCTTGCGGTACCCCACTAGTTACTGCCTGCCAATGAAAAAGTTCCCTTTATTCCCATTCTTTGCTTCCTGTCTACCAACTAATTCTCTATCCACATCAATACCTTACCCCCAATACCGTGTGCTTTAAGTTTGCACACTAATCTCCTGTGTGGGACCTTGTGAAAAGCCTTTTGAAAATCCAAATTTACCAAATCCACTGGTTCTCCCCTATCCACTCTACTAGTTACATCCTCAAAAAAATTCGATGAGATTCGTCAGACATGATTTTCCTTTCACAAATCCATGCTGACTTTGTCCGATGATTTCACCACTTTCCAAATGTGCTGTTATCACATCTTTGATAACTGACTCTAACATTTTCCGCACCATCGATATTAGGCTAACCGGTCTATAATTCCCCAGTTTCTCACTCCTTCCCTTTTTATAAAGCGGGGTTACACTAGCCACCCTCCAATCCTCAGGCACTAGTTCAGAATCTAAAGATTTTTGAAAAATTATCACTAATGCATCCACTGTTTCTTGGGCTACTTCCTTAAGCACTCTGGGATGCAGACCATCTGGCCCTGAGGATTTACCTGCCTTTAATCCCTTCAATTTGCCTAACACCACTTCCCTGCTAACATGTATTTCCCTCAGTTCCTCCATCTCACTAGACCCTCGGTCTCCTACTATTTCGGGAAGATTATTTCTATCCTCCTTAGTGAAGCCAGAACTAAAGTAGTTATTCAATTGGTCTGCCATGTCCTTGTTCCCCATTATCAATTCACCTGTTTCTGACTGTAAGGGACCTACATTTGTCTTAACCAATCTTTTTCTTTTCACATATTTATAAAAGCTTCTACAGTCAGTTTTTATGTTCCCTGCCAGTTTTCTCTCATAATCTTTTTTCCCTTTCCTAACTAAGCCTTTTGTCCTCCTCTGCTGGACTCTGAATTTCTCCCAGTCCTCAGGTGTGCCGCTTTTTCTGGCTAATTTGTATGTTTCTTCTTTGGAGTTGATACTATCCCTAATTTCCTTTGTCAGCCACGGGTGCACTACCTTCCCTGCTTTATTCTTTTGCCAAACTGGAATGAACAATTGTTGTAGTTCCTCCACACGATCTTTAAATGCTTGCAATTGCATATCCACCGTCAACCCTTTAAATATCATTTGCCAGTCTATCTTAGCTAATTCACGTCTCATACCTTCAAAGTTACCCTTCTTTAAGTTCAGAACCTTTGTTTCTGAATTAACTATGTTACTCTCCATCTTAATGAAGAATTCCACCATATCGTTCTATGACTGTTTAACCAGGTTTCTAAACTGCCATGTTGTGTCCAAGGAGGCCTTGATGTCATGGTAGTAAGTCTTACCTCAGCTCTATGGTCTGTGTTTACACATGGGCTGTGATGAAGTCTGGATTTGACCAAAGCCAAATCATTGGTGAGCAGACTACAGGTAGGTGAGTACTACTTCATAACTTCGTTAAGAATCCTGCTATCAGGTTGCTGAGGACTGAGAGGAAACTGCCTGGGCAGTAGTGAAATAGATTGGATTTGTTCTGCTTTATGAAAAGCCATAGCTGGGCAGTCATTGGATCTCATTATTTTTGGATCAGTCAGGTTGGCAACATGCCCTTCTGTACTGCTCTTAGAACCAAGGTAGATGTTGTGGAGTTGAAAGGTTACAGATGGTGTTGAGGTACATGGCCTACAGCACCTCATGGACATCCAGTTTTGAGCTATCCAATTTTGCATCATTACAGAGTTGTACAAAAGTGCCAGTGAATGTCTTCCGAAAATATATAAACACCACATTCACAAGTTTCCTCCCATCTACTCTGCCAGATACCTTCTCTAAGAACTCCAATAAATTAGTCAAACATGATTTCCTCTCATAAATCAATACAGGCTATGTTCAAATATATTATTTTATGGTATTGTAGCGGTGTGCTACACACAGCGCTAAAATAACCACACGTAGTCGGTGAGTCGGAGTTGCGATAAAGAGATTTATTCAAATTTCGCGGCCTGCTTTAAAGCCTTCCCGTTCCCGCCCTCCCTGGGTGGGACTGTTGTGGGGAATGCATATTCCCAGACCCTCTCCACGGGCGGAATTTCCCCCCGCTGGTGAAGATGGCCTGGCCCCCTTTTTGGGGCCGGCCCTCTGCCTGCACACGCTGTTTCGTGAGCCGGTTCGTGTGTGCTAGAAAGTGGGTCGCCACAGTTATCATTTTATGTCATGGTATCATTTTCTTTATTATCAACTCCACAACTCCACATCTTGGAGAAGCAATCAGTGTCTGGGGCATTTCCTGGAAGGAGGCTTGTAATCAATTACTATAGATTGCATAGTACTGCCCAAAGCATTCAAGGTCATTACATAAAGGAATTTAGCTAGTGGGTCCACCCAATCTGCCTCTGGGTTATCTGTATCAACATCCACTGAACAGTTCATGCTTGCTGTGGTTGATGCTGTCGTTATGCTCGTGTTTGAGACCGTGTTTGCTCAGCATCATTTTCCTCTGGAAACAGCAAGAAAGTACTCTGAGGTTTGCAGAGTTCGCAGGCTTTCCCCAATTTCAAGATACAATTGACCTGTGTCTTTCCTACAATAACTGACACCAAGCTGTTTCTAAATGAAACTATATGAGGGCCTAATGGTCAGGTTAATATATTTGCTGGAATAGAGGAGCGTGGGACATACCAACAGTTCCTGCTATACCATCACTGAAAGCCTATGTATTTACTCTCCAAACCCTCGATTGTAATTCCCTCTACGTATTCCTATTATTATTAAGAAACAAACTTAGAGCATGAATGCAACATAAGATAAGTATTTCCAATCGAAAATGGGTATTTTTGATTCAAAGCACGAAGCAACTTGAATATAATTTGGAACTGATCCTTTGAAGTTAATGACTAGGAAAATGACGTGCAATACTGTTACTGACCATTAGAAAGCAATCTTGCTGTCATATTACTGAGATAATTTAGATAAATGTATAGTTCAAATCCTTCAAAAAAAGAATTAATGAGATGCTAATGTTGATTGTTATCCATGTAAAGTAAAAAGTAAGACCTATGTTAAGTTTATTATATCTACAATACCATTAAAATCTTCCACAAATACATTACCAATGCTTAAGGATATTTTAAATAAACATTAGCAATCTATTCTAAATAATACATTGTACAGTATTTTGTTCTAATGAAACTAAATAGATGGAGCTAACTCCAGTTAAATAAGTCTTGATCACAAGACTATAGCCTGTCAATGTCACCTAAGTGTAAAGAGCAATGAAAAAAAGAAATATTAACTTTCCTAATATGCAGTTTAGAGCTCAACAAGGAGTGAAAACAATTGGAGGAAGGAGCAACAGCTTCAACATCTGCATTCACTGTATTACTCATGGCAGGGTAACTAATGTTTTCTCACTTGTCATTGTGACAGGGATAATTATGTTTCTGCCTAATGCGTGAAATGTTTCTTTCTACTTGCTGTTACAAGGCTTCCCTGTGCTTCTAGTGAGTGGAAAAAACTACATCTGCTTCGTAGCAACTGAGAGAAATTATTACTATACAGCAGTGGTTCACAAACTTTTTTGGGTTAGTGCCCTCTTTTCTCCCAGATGACATCCTCAATCATTTCCCCCTTTCCCTTTCTGGCCATTACATGAAATTTATAAATAATTTTGATTTACAATGCAATATGAGTTGCAAATTAAAAGCAATGATGAATAATTGCAAAAATTATTCAAATGTATTGAAATATACAAATATTTTTTCTTTACTTACAGTGAAAACAATTTTCATCTACAATTTTAGATTAGTAGTCCAACTATTCACTACTTCATTGCCTTTTCAACTTTCAATGAGATGGACGGGCTTGGTGCAGTGATATTAGCTTCTTAATATCAGGCTGAATGTCACTCAGGAGTCTCAGATCCCCAGATTCAATAATTTGCAGTCTGTTAAGTTCCTTTGAAAGAAGTTGGATGACTGCACTGAAACCGCGCTTCACTAAATATTATGTTTGAAAGGCAATAAAGCACATCTTGACCTTTTTCCACAATGCAGGATAGCTTTCATAGATTTCTTTCTGCAACCAAAATTCTTGATTTTTTTTTGATCTTCTGCTTCAGCTCAAAGTCATTTTATAACCAACTCAGTTCTTCGTCCATCTTCCACTACAAGTGTTCAGGAATGAATTTATTACCTAATCTGGAATTTGGATTGAGAAAAGATCCTGCTATCTCTCTGACCTGTATTTATGCAGCTCACCCAGGTACATGCGAAGATCATCTGGTATTCGTTCTTTCTCTTCCAACTCTGAGAGGTTCGAAAATTGGAGATGATCACCTGGCCAATGTTGTACTTTCGGATTAACTTTGACAGAAGTGTGGGGATGACTGATTTGACTTTCATAAGATTCACATCATCTCCTTGCAATTGAAGATTGATTTCATTAAACTTTGCAAATAATTCTGACAAATAAACAATGTCATGCCTAATATTTTTGAGTTGATTACTAAATGGAGCATTCGAATCTTTGAAAAGTTTTATCACAGTTTCAAAAAGCACATAAGAGCATCTCAGACATGTTTATTTTGAGAGCCATCAGATTTCTGTGTGCAACAGCAAACATCAAAACTGTTCATAATTCTCTATAAAAAGCTCTCAATATAGTTGAGAATTAGAAGCATGGGACTTGAATTTATTTAACGCTGTGTTAACAGTACTTAGTGATTCGTACAGCCAATCTTTTAGGTTTTTTTCGACAAGATGTTGTCTGTGAATGACACAGTGAATAGTAAATATGTTATGTTCAGCTTTTTTTTAGCAAAGTAATAACCCCTGTTATAAACCAGCAGCAACAGAGATGAACTTGAGTCAAGTTTTTATAAAATAAACAACGACATTTATTAACCTCTACTCAAATAAACATGGAACAGTAAACGAACGATTAACTTAAATGGAAGTTAACAGCGGTATGCTTCTATAGTTATCAAACAGTCGAACTTAAAGACAATTCTTAACAGATCTTATTTAAGCACAGTCTTAAGGTGGTAATTTAATAAGTCCAAGTGATTCCTGAAATATTCGAGAGGACAGACTTCTCAAACCAGCTATGGAACAGTCCCCGAAGTAAAGACGTCGGCTCCCAGCGGAAATGCCTTATCCGAAGTTACGACACAGAATACGATTTCTCAAAGTAACTGACCTTTCAACAAAGTGATCATTGCACAACCCAAACCATGTCAGGGTTAACAAAACGTGTGTACAAAGTATGGACGGTTCCAAATGTCAGTCACACCTGTAATGCGCTGAATGCTGCTTCTTAACCCCAATCCTTTTGGGGTTCGTTCGGAGCTGGGGATTCTTCACTCTCACTCTTTCTTCTTCTCTGATGGTGTAACTACCAATGATGGACTCCCAACAAAACAAATTACGCAACAACTGCAGTTTCCCCTTATATACCAGTTGGAACATGCCATCACGTGACATCACATCACCCCCACTATCACAAGACAATTACATTATTCCTATGGCACGAGACCATTACATCATTCCAGTAGCATAAGACAATTACATCATATTCACAAGATACTCACGGGACAGGTAACACCCCGTGGTAGCATTATGTCATTGATGGTGCCCCATCGATTGCACAGGTAATAGTGTTGGTGAGCAGACTGTCATTCACTTTGAAGAATTGCTCAACAACCCTGTTTCTGCTCTCCTTGCAAATAACAACTCTTGAACTATCTTTTCATCTTTTATAATGTAAGTATAATCAAGAAGTGACGATTCATTGCCTGGCAAAGTTGACTTATCCAACTGCTGTCCTAAGTATGTTGCACAATACGTCTTCCACACTCTCAGACATTTCAACCACTTTTCTTCGAAACCCGACTTAGAACCTCCCTTACTGCTGGCAGACTCAGTTCTCCAACTGTATGGGCCTTTCCAGATTTAGCAATGAGCGATGTTCATTCATTCATCCAACGTACAATGATGAGGACAACTTTAATCATCTGCTATTTGTAGGGGCTGGATTGTGGGTTTGCAAATGGTTGAAGAGGTCAACACATTCTTAAAAAGTTTTTTGGCAGTGTGGACAAAAGTGTGTGGCCACATTGGGTTGGGGATGCTGGCTTGGGCTTTTCTAGACAGCCTACTGCAATTGTCCTTGTTGCCTCATGTGTCACTGCACTCTTATGGAGGTAGGAGTGCCATTCAACCCAGTCTTGGTCAATATGTTCCCATGTGTCTGGGTTGATGCCAAAGGCTTTTAGTGAAGTCTTCAGGCTGTCTTTATAGCACTTCCTTTGACCTCATTTTGGGAATGTTTTCCTTTCTGTAGTTCACCATAAAGCGGTGTCTTATGCAGCCAAAGGACTGGCATACGAGCTACATGGCTTGCCTAGCGTAACTGGGACTGCATCAGGGTTGTGTCGACACTGGGAGGGCCTGCCAATGTAGGTACCTGAGTGTCAAGGGCAATGAGCAATGAAGTGTTGTATGAAGCACATCACTGTTTTGTTGTGAAGTGCTAGCAAACAGCTTTTGAAATTTTTTTTTTTCGTTTCTGAAAGTTTGCACGAAGTGACTGAAAATAAGCCAAGTTCTTGTTAGTTTTATCTTCAAGTGTTCAGGGAGCCTGGATAGTTTCATTGCCTCACACAACAGACATATTGGCTGCTGTTGATTTCTTGGTGCTGGTATAAATCCATATTTCAGATACTCCGCACTATACTGTCTACACTTCTTTTTCATTTGGTCTGCTTCTGCCATTTTCATTGAAGATTAACGACCATGGTGAATTGCTTGTTGCTGATGTCCAACCTCAAGTGCTGTGATCAATAAAGGGGAAAGGTTCTGATGTTATTGTAGCCTGGACAAATCCTGACTATGCCCTATGGAACAGAAAGTGGGGTAGCGCTAACTCATTTTGGCTGAGGTCTAGAGAAGTCTGGTCAAGACCATTCAATAGGGCAGATTCTGAACTTTAACCCTTTGAGCGCGATACCCTAATTCACAGAAACTGTGTCACTGTGCGATTAGTGTATGGCAATCATACTAGTTAACACTGTACTATAGTAGTGAATAGAGACAATGTGCAGGGCGGGCCCAGAAATAACACAATTTCTTCAGTGTCAATTTTTCATGATATGCCAAATACAGAAGGGTCACATTGCCTTCCAATAACCATAATGCGCTTTGAGAATACTGAGTTAGCAAAAGATGAGGTGATTACACAATCATTACGAGGCACTGAGGATCAAATGCTTATAATAAGTTAATTATTTCTTAAATTAAGCCTGTAAATCATCAACTGCCCCCTTGCTGCTGAGTGCCCTCACCACACCCTTTATCTTTATCGCCCCTTAGAAACCCCCACCACCCCGGCTTGGGGGGACGATACCACCTGCTTTGGAAACCACTGCCTTACAGGAAAGATGCTGTTCGCCACGTGCTGTGACGGATGTCATTTAGACCTCATGATTACCTAACTTTTCTTCTTGCTAACAAAAAATAGATTTTATGGATTGAACATAGTCACTCTAATTAAACAAGGCATTCCATTTTTCATTGGTCAATCAATCAGATTGAATATTGCTGCTTTCTGCTCGTTTTTCCTCTTCCACTCCTATCCTGAAAACATGGCTTGTTGCTGAGAGACAATTACCTGCCAAGGATTCAGAATTCAGTGTTTTATTTATATAAGTATAACTTTTGAAGACAAAACAGAAGAAGAAAGACATGATGTTCATTATCGTATTATGAAGTAGACTGCACAATACAGCTTCCACAAACTAGATAGCCTTTCATCAGATCCTCAATTCCTTGCCAATTAACAAAGAATTTGTTGGTCTACCTGATTTCAATTTGGGTGTGTTTTTATCATCTATGAGCCCACTTCTTTTTATAAGACAAAACCTTAAATGTCATCATTAATGCTCTTTGCGAAGGGATCATCAGAAGTCTGCACAGCACTGCAAACTCATTTTAGTCTGCATGATCAAATGATAAGTTAGGGCCCAGATTTCAGTAGACTTACATGAAGCCATTTGTTGTTATGGAGACAATGTAGCTATTAAGCAGACTACATGAACCATGCATCATCCGATGTGCTGAGAGCTATTACAGTGAAGACAGTTACAGGGACACCTTTTTTCAATGGTGCAGGTCACCGACAAAGGCAGAGAACAGCACATAATCGTGGAATTAAACTAATAATGGTTGTAATGGCATTGTTCAGTTTGAAGGTTAAACCATTACCATTTTAGAGTCTTTCATTACATCCATTTGCCTAACTCAGATTTGTATTGGACCTTATACCCTACAGGAAGACTCTGTTACTCTGTTGCCAGCTGTTAAAGATGCTGTGTTAATACTCAGAGATATAGCAACAGATTTGTTTGTTTCACATGAATAATCTATGCTTTTTATCCATCAGTCACCAGAGTCTCTTCAATAAAGCAAGCTGCCAAATGGAAGTAAAATCAGTTTCACCTCTCTTAATTTAAAGATATTGAGGGTAATCTGAGAACCAATGAATAAATAGATAGATAGAAAATGTTTGAGCTGAAGCATATGTTTTTGTTTTAAATAATGGAAATCTGGTCCCCAGTACAAGATATATTGGGGGATACCTTTTGAAATAGCTCATGCTGTGAAATTCTGTCTTTTGGCTAGGTTTGAGAGATATCTCCCAACATACAACATTGCTCAGCAGTTGATGAGGTGGATTTAGCAGCATCATGTGGCTAGGTGTTTCTGAGTCTCATCCTGATCCATCTGTGGATTATTGCTGCTACTCTACACAAAGCTTCTCTTCTATTTTGGACTGATTTATTTTACAGCTGATTGGCCATTTAGCAATGACTGTGTTTTATATCAGTTAGTTTACTATGATAATAATCATAGGTATAAAGCATGCAAACACAGAATTCGGCCCCCAACAACCACCCTGACTAGTGGACACCCATCCGTATTAATCCCATCTTCCAACACTTGGCTCCTAACCTTCTATACAAGGTGATTCAAGTGTTCGTCTACATGCTTAAATGCTGGCAGAAACCTTGCTTTCCCCTCTCTCTCAGGCCTTGTACTCCAGTTATTCATCATTATCTCAGTGAAGGAAGTCTCTTTCAGATCCCTTCTTAACTTTTAACTCTTACTAAGATGTGCATCCTCTGGTTTTATCTACCTCTGATTGAGGAAAAGTTTTTTTTCTATCTATCTTATTCATTTTATTTACCTCAATCATGTCATTTCTTAACGTTCTCCATTCCAGGGAAAACCACCAAGCCCCTCCAGCCTTTTCTCATAATTGAAATATTCAATCCAAGGCAATAACCTGGTGAATCTCCTCTGCACCCATTCCAATCTGATCACAGCCTCCCTACAGTTTGGTGACAACAACTGTATGCAGTATTCCAGCTGAAGTTGGAATCATATATGGACTAATTATAAATGCCTATGAGCTACTGCCAGCAATATTTTTCATTTTATCTGTACCTCTCTAGTACAGTGCAATTAAATACTTGCTTACAGCAGGCTTTTACAAGTCACAGTCATAGTTATAGTCATACTTTATTGATCCCGGGGGAAAGTGGTTTTCGTTACAGTTGCACCATAAATAATAAATAGTAATAGAACCATAAATAGTTAAATAGTAATATGTAAATTATGCCAGTAAATTATGAAATAAATCCAGGACCAGCCTATTAGCTCAGGGTGTCTGACCCTCCAAGGGAGGAGTCGTAAAGTTTGATGGCCACAGGCAGGAATGACTTCCTATGACGCTCTGTGTTACATCTCGGTGGAATGAGTCTCTGGCTGAATGTACTCCTGTGCCCACCCAGTACATTATGTAGTGGATGGGAGACATTGACCAAGATGGCATGCAACTTAGACAGCATCCTCTTTTCAGACACAATCTTCAGAGAGTCCAGTTCCATCCCCACAACATCACTGGCCTTACGAATGAGTTTGTTGATTCTGTTGGTGTCTGCTACCCTCAGCCTGCTGCCCCAGCACACAACAGCAAACATGATAGCACTGGCCACCACAGACTCGTAGAACATCCTCAGCATCGTCCGGCAGATGTTAAAGGACCTCAGTCTCCTCAGGAAATAGAGACGGCTCTGACCCTTCTTGTAGACAGCCTCAGTGTTCTTTGACCAGTCCAGTTTATTGTCAATTCGTATTCCTAGGTATCTGTAATCCTCCACCATGTCCACACTGACCCCCTGGATGGAAACAGGGGTCACCGGTACCTTAGCCCTCCCCAGGTCTACCACCAGGTCCTTAGTCTTTTTCACATTAAGCTGCAGATAATTCTGCTCACACCATGTGACAAAGTTTCCTACTGTAGCCCTGTACTCAGTCTCATCTCCCTTGCTGATGCATCCAACTATGGCAGAGTCATCCGAAAACTTCTGAAGATGACAAGACTCTGTGCAGTAGTTGAAGTCCGAGGTGTATATAGTGAAGAGAAAAGGAGACAAGACAGTCCCCTGTGAAGCCCCAGTGCTGCTGATCACTCTGTCGGACACACAGTGTTGCAAGCACACGAACTGTGGTCTGCCAGTCAGGTAATCAAGAATCCATGACACCAGGGAAGCATCCACCTGCATCGCTGTCAGCTTCTTCCCCAGCAGAGCAGGGAGGATGGTGTTGAACGCACTAAGTCAAGTCAAGTCAAATTGAAAATTCAGTTTATTACATAAAAAGTAATGATGCCAATATGAACACCAGATTGTTCCAAATAAGTATCAAGTCCATCTTTCGGGGAGGAAGTTTGCTGTTCTTTCAGGTCTTGCCTGAATGTGCTTCCAGACCCTCAGGAATGGGATTGGCTCTCAGCACTTCTCTGAAATGGGTAAGCACTTCAGGTTCAAGAGCAAGTAAAGATGGTATTCAATGCCACTTTGCCAATGTTGTTCAAATCTCATGAATAAATAAAAGTCACAAAGTTGAGTTTATTGCAGACACCCCACCCTGCAAAAACTTATTTCAGCGAGGTAGCACAATCAATTTGCAGGAGACTCCTGGAACTTCCGGAAGAGATGGGATGTCTGCAATAGAGTAGCTACTTAGCAGCTGGCCAGCTAGTTTAAATAACGTTAGCTATGCTAATGAATGAATGACACCTGTTAAACTCACCTCAACATGTCTTTTACAGTCTTAACCCACCATAGGCAATAGAAAAGTCACTGTTGCAAACCGAGCAGCGAGCAACACCGTCATTATTTTATACCCCTATTAGGCAGGGGTACACTTTAGTGTAGTCTGGGGTAACATACATTTTATATTTTCTTTTTTTGGAACACTCTGCCATGGTGCTCTTTCTCTCTCTCTCTCAAAAAAATTGATTTCTGGGATATTGTATATAATTTGCGGGCATCAGGGAACCACGATCAATATGCGGGAGACTCTCGGAACTTCCGGGAGAGGTGGGATGTCTGTTATTGTCATATGCTCAAATACAATGTATGCACAGGTGTATTGAAAACTTTATTACAGGGCAGTAGTACAAATATAGCATCAAAAGCATAATGTTCACAAGAAAAACATAAATTATATATACATTGTTCATAATTATATGAGAAAGAGCAATTGAGACAAAAAAAAACAAAGATCCATTGTACTGCCAACAGGTCATGGTATTGCTGTAGTGATTAGGGTAGTAGTTAGCAACCTGTAATGTTACTGGCTGATTTAAGAAAATAAATGAATGAAGGGAAGTAGCAGTTCTAGAACTTGGTAGTGTGTGCTCTGTTTGTCTATATTCTTTGTGCTGAGAATGGATAAATGGTTAGTTCTAAGTTCTTATATTTCAGCAGGTCAGAAAGTAAAATAGGCAGGATTTATGCTGGGTCTAATTTTGCACTTGGACTATGCTCTGCTTAACATGAGAATGAGAGACAGGGGTTCGGCTCAGGCACTGAAATGCAAATGTTTCCTGTCATACAAAACATTCAATTTGACTGCATATTCTGCAAAATAAAAATAGATTAAATATCCACCATTTTTGACTTTAGACATAGAAACAACATGATTGTGAACATTATAGCTGAATAGATTAATTTAATAAATGCACATGGATTAGTATTAGAACAAAAATTACCCTTTTTTCTGAGGAGAGGAAATATGGCCCTCAGTCTAACTGACTGACATGTGCGATGACTGACTATGTCAAATTAGTAGATTGGTAGGTGTTGACTGACAGAATGTTTTTGGATGGTGCATCAAGTGAATCTTTCAGTCTACTTTTACTTGAATGGTGACTGCTCGTCAGTCATAAATTGCTGCAGTAAATTACCACAGATGCACAGCACTGTCTGCTTCATTTTCACTTGTATTCTGCAGTAACTCCTTCCAATCCATTCTGTTACCAGCACAATACCTCAGTAAGGATATATAGGAGTAGAAATTTATTCTCAGCCTCATATATTAACTGCAGAATCTGAAGAAAAGTTCCACTCAACTTTCACTAGAACCATGAAGTTCAATGTGCAAATGCTGCCAGATTATGTTCTTACCTCCTTCAAATAAGGCTGAACTTCTGTCCTATCAATATACAAGAGGGTCCAGAGCAGATTCACAAACAAAAAAAAATTATGAGTTCAAGCTGCAGAGGCCATCTTGGTATTTTCTTCAGTTTAGAAAATTAAAAGGTGATCAAATTGAAGTGTTAAAGATGATTGAAGAGAGAGAGCAGGTCGAGGTAATCTCTTTCTTCTGCTGGAAAATAGTAGGACAGGGGTCTATGGAAGAAGATCCAAATTATTCATTGGTTTTGAAGAGCAATGTCATTGAAACTAGATAAATATATTTTAAAAATCTGAAAAGGAATTGTTGGCAAAAAAGTACTGACGAATTTAGAACCAAGATAGATAAGTGGAGATAAGATAGGGAAAAACAATTATCTTGTAACTGGCATAAAAAGACTCAAAGCTTTCAATTCATAAAAAACACAAAATACTCTGCAGATGCTGGGGTCAAAGCAACACTCACAACACGCTGGAGGAACGCAGCAGGTTGGGCAGCATCCGTGGAAATGATCAGTCAACGTTTCAGGCCGGAACCCTTCGTCAGGACTGAAGAAGGAAGGGGCAGAGGCACTATAAAGAAGGTGGGGGGAGGGTGGGAAGGAGAAGGCTGGTAGGTTCCAGGTGAAAAACCAGTAGGGGGAAAGATAAAGGGGTGGGGGAGGGGAAGCCGGAGTTGATGGACTGGAAAAGTGAAGAAGGAATAGGGGAAAGCACAATGGGTAGTAGAAATTCGAAGGGTAGAAAGACCCTAATGGGAGTTATCTACAGGCCCCCAAACAGTAGTCTGGATGTAGGGTGTAAGTTGAATCAAGAGTTAAAATTGACATGTCGCAAAGGTAATGCTACAGTTGTTATGGGGGACTTCAACATGCAGGTAGACTAAAGGAATCAGGTTGGTGCTGGACCCCAAGAAAGGGAGTTTGTGGAGTCCCTCCGAGATGGATTCTTAGAACAGCTTATACTGCAGCCTACCAGAGAGGACGCAATTCTAGATTTAGTGTTGTGCAATGAACCGGATTTGATCAGGGACCTGGAGGTAAAAGAGCCATTAGGAGGTAGTGACCATAATATGATAAGTTTTAATCTACAATTTGAGAGGGAGGAGGGAAACTCGGAAGTGTCAGTATTACAGTTGAACAAAGGGAACTATGGTGCTATGAGGGAGGAGCTGGCCAAAGTTCAATGGAACAATACCCTAGCAGGGATGACAGTGGAACAGCAATGGCAAGTGTTTCTGGGAATAATGCAGAAGGTGCAAGATCAGTTTGTTCCAAAGAGGAAGAAAGATCCTAAGGGGAGTAAGGGGAGGCCGTGGCTGACAAGGGAAGTAATGGACAGTATAAAAATAAATGAGAAGAAGTATGACATAGCAAAGACGAGTGGGAAGCCGGAGGATTGGGAAACCTTTAAAGAGCAACAGAAGGTAACTAAAAAGGCAATACACTGAGAAAAAATGAGGTACGAAGGTAAACTAGCCAAGAACATAAAGGAGGATAGTAAAAGCTTCTTCAGGAATGTGAAAAGGAAAAAAAAGTTAAGACCAAAATTGGGCTCTTGAAGACAGAAGCGGGTGAATTTATTATGGGGAACAAGGAAATGGCAGACAAGTTGAACAGGTACTTTGGATCTGTCTTCACTAGGGAAGACACAATCTCCCAGATGTAATAGTGGCTAAAAGACATAGGGTAATGGATGAATGGAAGGAAATTTATATTACGCAGGAAATGGTGTTGGATAGGCTGTTGGGTCTGAAGGCTGATAAGTCCCCGGGACCTGATGGTCTGCATCCCAGGGTACTTAAGGAGGTGGCTTTAGAAATCGTGGACGCATTGGTAATCATTTTCCAATGTTCTATAGATTCAGGATCAGTTCCTGTGGTTTGGAGGGTGGTTAATGTTGTCCCTCTCTTCAAGAAGGGAGGAAGAGAGAAAACAGGGAATTATAAACCGGTTAGCCTGACGTTGGTGGTGGGAAAGATGCTGGAGTCAATTATAAAAGATGAAATTATGACACATCTGGATAGTAGTAACAGGATTGGTCCAAGTCAGCATGGATTTATGAAGGGGAAATCGTGCTTGACTAATCTTCTGGAATTTTTTGAGGATGTAACTATGAAAATGAACAAGGGAGAGCCAGCGGATGTAGTGTACCTGGACTTTCAGAAAGCCTTTGATAAAGTCCCACATAGGAGATTAGTGGGCAAAATTAGGGCACATGGTATTGGGAGCAGAGTACTGCCATGGATTGAAAATTGGCTGGCTGACAGAAAACAAAGAGTAGCGATTAATGGGTCCCTTTCTGAATTGCAGGCGGTGACCAGTGGGGTACCCCAGGGTTCAGTGCTGGGACCGCAGCTGTTTACAATATATGTTAATGAGTTAGATGAGGGAATTAAAAGTAACATTAGCAAATTTGCCGATGACACAAAGCTGGGAAGCAGTGTAAAATGTGAGGAGGATGTTATGAGAATGCAGGGTGACTTAGACAGGCTGGGTAAGTGGGCGGATGCATGGCAGATGCAGTTTAATGTGGATAAATGTGAGGTTATCCACTTTGGTGGTAAGTACGGGAAGGCAGGTTATTATCTAAATGGAGTCAAGTTAGGAAAAGGGGAAGTACAACGAGATCTAGGTGTTCTTGTACATCAGTCACTGAAAGCAAGTATGCAAGTACAACAGGCAGTGAAAAAAGCTTGTGGCATGCTGGCCTTCATAACAAGGGGAATTGAGTATAAGAGCAAAGAGGTGCTTCTGCAGCTGTACAGGGCCCTGGTGAAACCACACCTGGAGTACTGTGTGCAGTTTTGGTCTCCAAATTTGAGGAATGACATCCTTGCTATTGAGGGAATGCAGTGTAGGTTCACAAGGGTAATTCCCGGGATGGCGGGACTGTCATATGTCGAAAGATTGGAGCAACTGGGCTTGTATACTCTGGAATTTAGAAGGCTGAGAGGGGATCTTACTGAAACATATAAGATTATTAAGGGATTGGACACGCTGCAGGCAGGAGGCATGTTCCCGCTGATGGGTGAGTTCAGAACCAGAGGCCACAGTTTAAGAATTAGGGGTAGGCCATTTAGAACAGAGTTGAGGAAAAACTTTTTCACCCAGAGAGTGGTGGATATATGGAATGCTCTGCCCCAGGAGGCTGTGGAGGCCAAGTTTCTGGATGCTTTCAAAAAAGAGATGGATATAGTTCTTAAAGATAGTGGAATCAAAGGTTATGGGGATAAGGTAGGAACTGGATACTGATTGTGGATGATCAGCCATGATCACAGTGAATAGACGTGCTGGATCGAAGGGCTGAATGGCCTACTCCTGCACCTATTGTCTATAGAAGGAGGCGGAACCATGAGGGAGGTGATAGGCAGCTGGGGGAGAGGTGGAGTGAAATAGGGATAGCGGAAGTGAGGGGGAGGGAATCACTGGAAGTTGGAGAATTCTATGTTCATACCAAGGGGCTGGAGACTACCCAGATGGTATTTGAGATGTTGCTTCTCCAACCTGAGTTCATCATGGCAGTAGAGAAGGCCATGTATGGACATATCTGAATGGGAATGGGAAGCAGAGTTGAAGTGGGTGGCAACCAGAAGACCCTGTCTGTTGTGGCGGACAGAGTGGAGGTACTCGACGAAACGGTGGCCCAATCTGCGGCGGGTTTCACCGATGTAGAGGAGGCCGCACGGGGAGCACCGGATGCAATAGATAACCCCAAAAGACTCACAAGTGAAGTGTTGCCTCACATGGAAGCACTGTTTGGGGCTCTGAATGGTGGTAAGAGAGGAGGTGTAGGGACAGGTGTAGCACTTATGCTTACAGGGGTATGTGCCGGGTGGGAGATCCGTGGGTACGGACATGTGGATCAGGGAGTCGCGGAGAGACCGATCTCTGTGGAAAGTGGAGAAGGGTGGAGAGGGAAAGATGTGCTTAGTGGTGGGGTCCTGTTGAAGGTGGCAGTAGTTGTGGAGGATAATGTGCTGGATCCGGAGGCTGGTGGGGTGGTAGGTGAGGACAAGGAGAACTCTGTCCCTGTTGTGGTGGCGGAAGGATGGGGTGAGGGCCGAAGTGCGGGAAATGGAGGAGATGCGGGTGAGGGCATCATTGATGACGGCAGAAGGGAATCCACGATCCTTAAAGAAAGAGGACATTTGAGATGTCCTGGAACGGAAAGCCTCATACTGGGAGCAGATGTGGCGGAGACGGAGGAACTGGGAATAGGGAATAGCATTTTTGCATGTGGCAGGGTGGGAAGAGGTATAGTTGAGGCAGTTATGAGAGTCAGAGGGCTTGTAGAAGATGTCAGTGGACAGTCTGTCTCCAGAGATGGAGGCTGAGAGATCGAGAAAGGGGAGAGAAGTGTCCAAGATAGACCAAGTGAATTTGAGGGCCGAGTGGAAGTTTGAAGTAAATTTGATGAAATTGACGAGCTCAGCATGGGTGCAGGAAGCAGCACCAATGTAGTTGTCAATGTAGCGAAGGAAAAGTTGGGGAGCAGTACCAGAATAGGTTTCGAGCACAGACTGTTCCACATAACCAATGAAGAGGTAGGCATAGCTGGGGCCCATGGGAGTTCCCATAGCTACACCCTTGGTCTGAAGAAAGAGGGAAGAGCCAAAAGAGAAGTTATTAAGTGTGAGTACCAGTTCTGTAAACCGGAGGAGGGTAGTGGTGGTGGGGAACTGGTGAGGTCTATTGTCCAAAAAGTAGCGGAGGGCTTTGAGGCCTTCTTGATGGGGAATGGAGGTATATAAGGATTGGACTCCCACACCACGTACCGCTCTGTTTTACCTCCTCCCCAGGATCCACAAGCCTAACAGTCCCAGTAGACCCATAGTTTCTGCCTGCTCCTGTACTACCGAACTTGTATCTGCCTACCTGGACTCCATTTTGTCACCCATAGTTCAGTCCCTCCCCAACTACGTCCGGGATGCATCCCATGCCCTCCTCCTCTTCAATAACTTCCAGTTCCCTGGTCCCGACCACTTCATTTTCACTATGGATGTCCAATCCTTTTACACCTCCATTCCCCATCAAGAAGGCCTCAAAGCCCTCCGCTACTTTCTGGACAATAGACCTCACCAGAAGATGGAATCCAACACTCTCTGGCAAGGTGGAAAGGAATTTAGTGGCCTCTTGAGATGTAGTGATCTGCATACCACTGCTTAATCAATAGTACAGAGACCCTTACTGAACTGTTATTTTGGGATTCCGATTCTTTAAGCACGATTTCCTCTTACAAGGAAATGTAGGGATATTGTAGCAAGACACTGGAGCATTTGGTCTTGTTTAATCATTAATGCTTATGATTTGTCACATGCTCCCCTTTTAGGGCACTGTAGCATTACCACAGAATCATCCCATTCAGCCCACTGAGTACATGATGACTACTCATGAACTCAGTTCTACTCATCTTCTCTTTCTTCTCATCCTGCAAGTTAATATTCCCTTTTACCCAGATTATGCCCCTTTGAAAGCCCTGATTACCCTATTTGCACCACAAGTTCCTTATCAACCTCTTTCTGCCTATAAATACATTTCTTCATACAGCCTTTGTTTCCTTTTCCCTTCATTGTATCTAGGTCTCCTGGTCCTTGAACCAATTGCTAATAGCAACAGTCTCTTTCGATTCTGGATAATTTTACCAGCTCCTCCACCAATGATGGCTCTAAAAATGCTGTGGTGTGAAGGACGAAGCTGAGCAATGTCATATTCATAGAATATGTACTGTAGATTGTGAATTGATGAAGGTCACGTAGTTACAGAGATCCAGACATGCAGTTGCAAAGACGATGGGTATGGGTTTGGGAGCCAAAAGTATGTCCCTGGACTCCAGAGAGGAACAGGAGGTTAGAGATGAAAAAGCAGCCTGAGGGACTAAGGTATGAAAAGGTGCAATTTAGATGGCTGAATTTAACTAGTGTGGCACACTAAATGAACAGAAGGAACCAAAAGGAAGATGCAAGCATAGTGAGAATAAAGAGAAAAACGGTGAAAGTCATTGAAGGGAAAAACTTAGAAAAATTTTAATGGAGGAGGAAAATAAAGGTAGGAGCTTGGAATCAGTGAAGTGGCTGTATTTAGAGGAGGTTCACCTCAGTGAGTCAGAGGAGGGAGAAAAGTGGCAAATTTGGGTGATACGACGTGATAAAGAAGCCCATAAAGTCCAAAAACTTGTAGATCTACTGCTAAACAAGATTTGCACTGGAGAAGCTTGGTGTTACTTTTACTGATGGAAATAATGATCACTTTTTATAGACAGAAGTTTTAATAATTATCATAAAATGCATCCAGACTGGCAGTGAACAACTAAACCACTTTCCTTCATATGCCTTCAAATCTGTGTCCCTGACACATAAAAGACCAAATGTTAGGCCAATACCAGGGATATAGAAAGAAAATAAAGAAAATTTACTCACAAATAACGTTCTTGTACTCACTAGTTCTATTACTAATTTTTTTTTGTTTGTGCATTTAAGGATTAAAATACATTCATGATTTGGGGATAAGAGGGATGTTTCACTTACTGTTTTGGCTACAACAGCTTTATCTTCTAATTGCTTGTAGCACCTACACGCTGCCTTTCAATAAACCTGGGGCCCTGAGGGAGATAGGGGTAAATAGAAAGAGGTTTCTTTTCTGTGTCTGAGTGTATGGGTTTAAGATAAAGGATAGGAACGAACACAAAGAAGATTTGTTTTCACCTAAAGGTTAATTGGAGTTTAGAACTCAATGACTGAGAGGGTGATGGAGGCAGAGATTCTCATAACCTTTAATGTCGAGGTGAACACAGATTGCTAAAGCATAGGGGTTATGTCCAAATACTGGGAAATGGGACTCGTGTGAGGGAGGGCTCAACAATAATCATGGACATAGTGGGCTAAAAGGCCTGTTTTTTAATGCTGCATTACTGACTCTCTATGACCACAAGCAAAGCTAACCCTATTACTCTGCAAACCATGCATCTCTTAGATCCAAGCAGACCATCTTCCACTAGGCCTATATCCATTTCAGCAGTGAATTATGTGGGACCATTTCCTTTTTCCAGGACATTCAAGATAATCTTTACCGACACAATATTTTTTCTCCACATGCAAACAACTTTGACTGTGGCTGGTCATTAAACTGCTATTGTTTTTTTTAGAACTTGCTATTGATGTCAACGTGGTGATCTCTCAGTATTTATAATGCATGGAGCTCCTCATGAACAGTGTGATGTAGGGTATACATTGTGTTTACCCACTTCCTGTCAGACAGGCATGACTCTGCTACTTATGAAGCTGAAAGAAAATTGTAGATTCTTAGGGTAAGGACGAATCCTTTCACTACATGCAAAAGTATATGGATTGAAAGCAACACTCACATCACGCCAGAGGAAATCAGCAGGTTGGGCAGCATCCATGGAAATGAACAGTCAACATTTCGGGCTGGAACCCTTCGTCAGGACCGAAGAGAGAAGGGGCAGAGGCCCTATAAAGAAGGTAGGGGAAGGGTGGGAAGGAGAAGGCTGGTAGGTTCCAGGTGAAAAGCCAGTAGGGGGAAAGTTAAAGGGGTGGGGGAGGGCAAGCAGGGAGGGGATAGGCAGGAAAGGTGAAGAAGGAATAGGGGAAAACACAATTAGTAGCAGAAGGAGGTGGAACCATGATGGAGGTGATGGGGGAGGGGCAGAGTGAAATAGGGATAGGGGAAGAGAGGGGGAGGGAATAACTGGTAGTTGGAGAATTCTATGTTCATACCAAGGGGCTAGAGACGACCCAGACGGTATATGAGGTGTTGCTTCTCCAACCTGAGTTTAGCCTCATCATGGCAGTAGAGGAGGCCATGTACTGACATATCCGAATGGGAATGTGAGGCAGAGTTGAGGTGGGTAGCAACCGGGAGATCCTGTCTGTTGTGGCGGATGGAGCGGAGGTGCTTGAAGAAATGATCCCCCAACCTGCGTCAGGTTTCATCGATGTAGAGGAGACCGCACCGGGAGCACTGGATGCGATAGATGACCCCAACAGACTCACAAGTGAAGTGTTGTGTCACCTGGAAGGACTGTTTGGGGCCCTGAATGGTGGCAAGAGAGAGGAGGTGTAGGGACAGGTGTAGCACTTACCCTTACAGGGATAAGTGCCTGGTGGGAGATCCCTGGGGAGGGACATGTGGACCAGGGAGTCGCGGAGGGACAGATCCCTGTGGGAAGTGGAGAGGGGTGGAGAGGGAAAGATGTGCTTAGTGGTGGGGCCTGTTGAAGTTGGCGGAAATTGTGGAGGATAATGTGCTGGATCTGGAGGCTGGTGGGGTGGTAGGTGAGGACAAGAGGAACTCTGTCCCTGTTGTGGCAGGAGGATGGGGTGAGGGCCAAAGTGCGGGAAATGGAGGAGATGCCGGTGAGGGCATCATTGATGACGGCAGAAGGGAATCCAGGATCCTTAAAGAAAGAGGACGTTTGAGATGTCCTGGAACAGAAAGCCTCATCCTCGGAGCAGATGTGGCAGAGACGGAGGAACTGGGAATAAGGAATGGCATTTTTGCATGTGGCGGGGTGGGAAGAGGTATAGTTGAGGTAGTTATGAAAGTCAGTGGGCTTGTAGAAAATGTTAGTGGACAGTCTGTCTCCAGAGATGGAGACTGAGAGATGGAGGACGGGGAGAGAAGTGTCTGAGATAGACCAAGTGAACTTGAGGGCTGGGTGGAAGTTTGAAGTAAAGTCGATGAAATTGACGAGCTCAGCATGGGTGCAGGAAGCAGCACCAATGTAGTTGTCAATGTACCAAAGGAAAAGTTGGGGAGCAGTACCAGAATAGGTTTCGAGCACAGACTGTTCCACATAACCAACAAAGAGGCAAGCATAGCTGGGGCCCATGCGAGTGCCCATAGCTACACCCTTGGTCTGAAGAAAGGGGAAAGAGCCAAAAGAGAAGTTATTAAGTGTGAGAACCAGTTCCGTAAACCGGAGGAGGGTAGTGGTGGTGGGGAGCTGGTGAGGTCTATTGTCCAGAAAGTAGCGGAGGGCTTTGAGGCCTTCTTGATGGGGAATGGAGGTGTAAAAGGATTGGACATCCATAGTGAAAATGAAGTGGTCGGGACCAGGGAACTGGAAGTTATTGAAGAGGAGGAGGGCATGGGATGCATCCCGGACGTAGTTGGGGAGGGACTGAACTATGGGTGACAAAATGGAGTCCAGGTAGGCAGATACAAGTTCGGTAGTACAGGAGCAGGCAGAAACTATGGGTCTACTGGGACTGTTAGGCTTGTGGATCCTGGGGAGGAGGTAAAACAGAGCGGTACGTGGTGTGGGAGTCCAATCCTTATATACCTCCATTCCCCATCAAGAAGGCCTCAAAGCCCTCCGCTACTTTTTGGACAATAGACCTCACCAGTTCCCCACCACCACTACCCTCCTCCGGTTTACAGAACTGGTACTCACACTTAATAACTTCTCTTTTGGCTCTTTCCCCTTTCTTCAGACCAAGGGTGTAGCTATGGGCACTCGCATGGGCCCCAGCTATGCTTGCCTCTTTGTTGGTTATGTGGAACAGTCTGTGCTCGAAACCTATTCTGGTACTGCTCCCCAACTTTTCCTTTGGTACATTGACGACTACATTGGTGCTGCTTCCTGCACCCATGCTGAGCTCGTCAATTTCATCGACTTTACTTCAAACTTCCACCCAGCCCTCAAGTTCACTTGGTCTATCTCAGACACTTCTCTCCCCGTCCTCCATCTCTCAGTCTCCATCTCTGGAGACAGACTGTCCACTAACATTTTCTACAAGCCCACTGACTTTCATAACTACCTCAACTATACCTCTTCCCACCCCGCCACATGCAAAAATGCCATTCCTTATTCCCAGTTCCTCCGTCTCTGCCACATCTGCTCCGAGGATGAGGCTTTCTGTTCCAGGACATCTCAAACGTCCTCTTTCTTTAAGGATCCTGGATTCCCTTCTGCCGTCATCAATGATGCCCTCACCGGCATCTCCTCCATTTCCCGCACTTTGGCCCTCACCCCATCCTCCTGCCACAACAGGGACAGAGTTCCTCTTGTCCTCACCTACCACCCCACCAGCCTCCAGATCCAGCACATTATCCTCCACAATTTCCGCCAACTTCAACAGGCCCCACCACTAAGCACATCTTTCCCTCTCCACCCCTCTCCACTTCCCACAGGGATCTGTCCCTCCGCGACTCCCTGGTCCACATGTCCCTCCCCAGGGATCTCCCACCAGGCACTTATCCCTGTAAGGGTAAGTGCTACACCTGTCCCTACACCTCCTCTCTCTTGCCACCATTCAGGGCCCCAAACAGTCCTTCCAGGTGACACAACACTTCACTTGTGAGTCTGTTGGGGTCATCTATCGCATCCAGTGCTCCCGGTGCGGTCTCCTCTACATCGATGAAACCTGACGCAGGTTGGGGGATCATTTCTTCAAGCACCTCCGCTCCATCCGCCACAACAGACAGGATCTCCCGGTTGCTACCCACCTCAACTCTGCCTCACATTCCCATTCGGATATGTCAGTACATGGCCTCCTCTACTGCCATGATGAGGCTAAACTCAGGTTGGAGAAGCAACACCTCATATACCGTCTGGGTCGTCTCTAGCCCCTTGGTATGAACATAGAATTCTCCAACTACCAGTTATTCCCTCCCCCTCTCTTCCCCTATCCCTATTTCACTCTGCCCCTCCCCCATCACCTCCATCATGGTTCCACCTCCTTCTGCTACTAATTGTGTTTTCCCCTATTCCTTCTTCACCTTTCCTGCCTATCCCCTCCCTGCTTGCCCTCCCCCACCCCTTTAACTTTCCCCCTACTGGCTTTTCACCTGGAACCTACCAGCCTTCTCCTTCCCACCCTTCCCCTACCTTCTTTATAGGGCCTCTGCCCCTTCTCTCTTCGGTCCTGACGAAGGGTTCCAGCCCGAAATGTTGACTGTTCATTTCCACGGATGCTGCCCAACCTGCTGATTTCCTCTGGCGTGATGTGAGTGTTGCTTTCAATCCATATACTTTTGCATGTAGTGAAAGGATTCGTCCTTACCCTAAGAATCTACAATTTTCTTTCAGCTTCATAAGTAGCAGAGTCATGCCTGCCTGACAGGAAGTGGGTAAACACAATGTATACCCTACATCACACTGTTCATGAGGAGTTCCATGCATTATAAATACTGAGAGATCACCACGTTGACATCAATAGCAAGTTCTAAAAAAAACAATAGCAGTTTAATGACCAGCCACAGTCAAAGTTGTTTGCATGTGGAGATAAATATTGTGTCGGTAAAGATTATCTTGAATGTCCTGGAAAAAGGAAATGGTCCCACATAATTCACTGCTGAAATGGATATAGGCCTAGTGGAAGATGGTCTGCTTGGATCTAAGAGATGCATGGTTTGCAGAGTAATAGGGTTAGCTTTGCTTGTGGTCATAGAGAGTCAGTAATGCAGCATTAAAAAACAGGCCTTTTAGCCCACTATGTCCATGATTATTGTTGAGCCCTCCCTCACACGAGTCCCATTTCCCAGTATTTGGACATAACCCCTATGCTTTAGCAATCTGTGTTCACCTCGACATTAAAGGTTATGAGAATCTCTGCCTCCATCACCCTCTCAGTCATTGAGTTCTAAACTCCAATTAACCTTTAGGTGAAAACAAATCTTCTTTGTGTTCGTTCCTATCCCTTATCTTAAACCCATACTCTCAGACACAGAAAAGAAACCTCTTTCTATTTACCCCTATCTCCCTCAGGGCCCCAGGTTTATTGAAAGGCAGCGTGTAGGTGCTACAAGCAATTAGAAGATAAAGCTGTTGTAGCCAAAACAGTAAGTGAAACATCCCTCTTATCCCCAAATCATGAATGTATTTTAATCCTTAAATGCACAAACAAAAAAAAATTAGTAATAGAACTAGTGAGTACACGAACGTTATTTGTGAGTAAATTTTCTTTATTTTCTTTCTATATCCCTGGTATTGGCCTAACATTTGGTCTTTTATGTGTCAGGGACACAGATTTGAAGGCATATGAAGGAAAGTGGTTTAGTTGTTCACTGCCAGTCTGGATGCATTTTATGATAATTATTAAAACTTCTGTCTATAAAAAGTGATCATTATTTCCATCAGTAAAAGTAACACCAAGCTTCTCCAGTGCAAATCTTGTTTAGCAGTAGATCTACAAGTTTTTGGACTTTATGGGCTTCTTTATCACGTCGTATCACCCAAATTTGCCACTTTTCTCCCTCCTCTGACTCACTGAGGTGAACCTCCTCTAAATACAGCCACTTCACTGATTCCAAGCTCCTACCTTTATTTTCCTCCTCCATTAAAATTTTTCTAAGTTTTTCCCTTCAATGACTTTCACCGTTTTTCTCTTTATTCTCACTATGCTTGCATCTTCCTTTTGGTTCCTTCTGTTCATTTAGTGTGCCACACTAGTTAAATTCAGCCATCTAAATTGCACCTTTTCATACCTTAGTCCCTCAGGCTGCTTTTTCATCTCTAACCTCCTGTTCCTCTCTGGAGTCCAGGGACATACTTTTGGCTCCCAAACCCATACCCATCGTCTTTGCAACTGCATGTCTGGATCTCTGTAACTACGTGACCTTCATCAATTCACAATCTACAGTACATATTCTATGAATATGACATTGCTCAGCTTCGTCCTTCACACCACAGCATTTTTAGAGCCATCATTGGTGGAGGAGCTGGTAAAATTATCCAGAATCGAAAGAGACTGTTGCTATTAGCAATTGGTTCAAGGACCAGGAGACCTAGATACAATGAAGGGAAAAGGAAACAAAGGCTGTATGAAGAAATGTATTTATAGGCAGAAAGAGGTTGATAAGGAACTTGTGGTGCAAATAGGGTAATCAGGGCTTTCAAAGGGGCATAATCTGGGTAAAAGGGAATATTAACTTGCAGGATGAGAAGAAAGAGAAGATGAGTAGAACTGAGTTCATGAGTAGTCATCATGTACTCAGTGGGCTGAATGGGATGATTCTGTGGTAATGCTACAGTGCCCTAAAAGGGGAGCATGTGACAAATCATAAGCATTAATGATTAAACAAGACCAAATGCTCCAGTGTCTTGCTACAATATCCCTACATTTCCTTGTAAGAGGAAATCGTGCTTAAAGAATCGGAATCCCAAAATAACAGTTCAGTAAGGGTCTCTGTACTATTGATTAAGCAGTGGTGTGCAGATCACTACATCTCAAGAGGCCACTAAATTCCTTTCCACCTTGCCAGAGAGTGTTGGATTCCATCTTCTGGAGGTGACCACTGCTTGTTATGTATCCTATATATTACAACCTTTAAAGGAAACATGCGAGCTCTCTCTGTGCAGCCTCTTCACTTCAATGGCTAACGTATCTGTTGTTTGCAGAGGTGTGTCAGAGATGCATTAAAGAGAACGTGGTCCTGTTTTGAATTACACATATCCCATTTTAATCCTTTACTTTTATCTAATAGCTTCTGACCAACTTTATGATTTTATTTTGCATGGAAGATCCAATTTGGAGTTAGAACAAAACACAACAATGTTCTAATGCCCCAGAAATGATGCAATGGAATCACTAGGCAATAAATATTAGTAAGAACCAGAAACAATTGGCTAGAACTTCCTTCACACAACTCTGCTGAAAATGAGGTAATCTCCAGTGTTTTGATGGCTGATACTCCAAAAGTAGTCTCCTCTACAACGGACAAACTAATGGTAGATTGGGTAACCATTTGCACAGTTATTTATGGTAAGTCTACAGGAGCATTTCTGAGCTTCCAATAGCCTGACACTTTAACTCTTCGTTTCACTTCTACTTCAACCTCTCTTTTGTCTTCTGTGTTATAATATGGCCAATTTAAACTTGGGAAACAGCTTATCCTCTTCTCTTTGGCCATGTTGTTGCCTTCTTCACTCAATATTGAACTCAAGGATGCGATGCTGAGGCTTTATAAAGCACTGGTGAGGCCTCACCTTGAGTATTGTGAACAGTTTTGGGCCCCTCATCTTAGAAAAGACGTGATGGCATTGGAGAGAGTCCAGAGGAGGTTCACAAGGATGATTCCAGGAATGAAAGGGTTATCATACAAAGAATGTTTGATGGCTCTGGGCCTGTACTTGCTGGAATTCAGAAGGATGAGTGGAGATCTCATTGAACGCTTTCAAATGTTGGAAGGCCTAGACTGAATAGGTGTGAGAAGGATGTTTCCCATCATGGGAGAGTCCAGGACAAGAGAACATAGCCTCAGGATAGAGGGGCGCCCTTTCAAAACAGAGATGCAGAGAAATTCCTTTAGCCAAAGGGTGGTGAATTCGTGGAATTTGTTGCCACATGCAACTGTGGTGGCCAGGTCGTTGGGTGTATTTTAAGGCAGAGATTGATAGGTTCTTGATTGGACATGACATCAAAGGTTACGGGGAGAAGGCTGGGAAGTGGGTTTGAGGAGGAGATAAAAAAAAAGGATCGACCATGATTGAATGGCGGAGCAGACTGGAGGGGCCAGATGGCCCAATTCTGCTCATATGTCTTATGGTCTTATAGTCTAACTCAGCAGCTTCAGGTAGATAAGGCTCTCTGTTTCACAACTGGCTTGTACTACAGCAGCCGATCCACCTGTCATATTGGGTCAGTTTCTCTCTTTCCACTAATACATTCTGACCTTCTGTGACCTACTTATAGCTCCATATTTCACAGATTTGACATTCTATTTTGTTACTTCTCTCTCTAACTCTCCTTATTAACCTATCAACCAGATTACTTCATCAGCAGACTATTCTAATGGCGATCCTGACTTCATGCTACCAGAGATGTTTCCCTTTGATCTGACCATCCCTGGAAGACTCTGAAGGTCTCGGTGCCAAAAGCTGCACCAAGTTCAGAGCAGCCATCATGACCAGTAGAGATCTGAGATGCCATTGAGAGGCAGATCACAGAGCACATTTTAGTTTATCTACTACTCAAGGACAGACCTGTTTCAAGACAACTTGCAACTTTTGCATTATGTCCACCAACAGATAGGTCTATGACTTTGGTGGATGGAAGCAGGAAACAGAAAAGATCCCCAAAACATTGCCCGGAATTGTTCTTGTGCATCTCATTGATTGCCAAAGCCCTCATCCACGTAATTGTTTAACTCTACACTGACAACTCCAACTCAACCACCAGCCTTCCCTTGTCTGAGGATATCCAAAAGACTCCTGTCCTTCAGTGTCTTATTTACACATGGAAATATAAAGCAAAATACTGCTATTTTTCATTGGTCATAATAACTGTGTATGTGGCTTGGAGTCAAGTTTTGTATAATAGTACCTTGCTGAACCACCTTGCCAGAGGTGCCTACATTAAAGGTCTGATACAAACATGGCCCTATTTTCTTGTGAGGACAAAATTGAGCTTAACTATTATATTCTTCTCAATTGGATATCTCTTATAGATTCACAAATAAAAAAATAACTACCCTGGTTGAAGATTTGAAGGACAATTTTTCATCCAAGAGATAGCCCCCAGATTTTCAAGTTCAAGTTTAATTGTCGTTCATCCATACACATTAATACAGCCAAATTAAACAACATTCCTCTGGGAACAAGGTACCAAACACAGTACCAAGAGTTACACATAGCACAAGGCACACATTGCACATATACAATGTCCTTGTTCATATTTTTACTGTTATGCTGTATGTATTTCATTTAGCACTTCTGTAAGAGCAGTCTGTTCTGTTTTCAGCTTGTCTGGGTTATTGTTGAAGATAAGGATGAGGAGAAATGTGTGCCATCCAATTAGGATGGTAGAGCTGAGGGGAGGTTTCTCTCGTGAGGGACACTAAGGTTGGGCTTGAGGCTTTTGTTCGATGAAGATGAGATGAAGAAAGAAGACGCTGGGCAGAACCTGTCGTAGGATATGACCCGGTGGGGGACCGGTTTGTTCGAAACAGATTGTGACTGACATTCAGAAGGTGATGTATGCTTTCACACTGACCGAGGGCCCAGCACATGAGTGACAGAGAAGTCAATATAAGCTCCAACTAGTGCACATAGTTTAATTAATATGGGCGCTTTTCTTTTTGCTATTCTTTACTAACCCTTTAGTTAAGTTTCATAAATATAATTCCTTTAACCGTGTGCAGTGCACTGTCTGTTATTTTCTGGCACTAATTTGTAACAGGGTAGCAAATTACACAGCATCCACACAGACCAGGGTTTGGGGAGGGAAAGCGTCTCCATCTCACGGGTCTGGCGGAACCGAAGAGTGTCTTCCCTGGACTTACGCAGCCAAGGAAACTAGGGGGTTTCATACATAATATGATAGCAGTTAAACAAACAGTCACATAAAAAATAACATAGCGCCAAATCCCTGTGTGTCATGGTCTGTAAATTGGTGGTGCATGAAGTGTTGTCCCAGAGCCATGTTTCTGCAAGGAGAAGCATGCAGCAGTTCTTCATCACCCTCAGATGAATGCAGTCCAGCTTGTCTTCCACCAAGTGAACAATGGAGGGCAGCACGGATGAGGGGGGTCAGCCCCCAACCCAGTCACACCACACCTCCTCCAGGGACTCCATGCTCTTCAGAAACAGCACAGCAAAAATCGAATGTTATGAAAATGCTTTTCGATAAATTGCTCTCTTTTGGTAGGATTGGAATTTGCTCGTGTGAAGTGACTCATTGATCAAATGCTTAAGCATGTCCCTTTAGCATTAATTTTCCATCAGTGCATTAATTTAACCTTACTGTGGATTAATTAAAAATATGTTCTGTTTTCAGTTACCTGATTGTCATTCCCATTATGAATTTTAAAATTCATTCAGAAACTTATTACTTACGGTTTTCTCTGCATATAAGTTCCTGTGTGTCAATCTCTAAGTCATTCATTTGTAACAATGTGATAATGCAATAGGATTTCAGTAGCAAAATGAGCTTTTAGACCTTTGCTTTTCACATCTGCTAATTACGGATATGATAGCATAAAGGTTATATTATTTTGCTAGTAATCCTGCAAGCTGGCCTAATGATCTGGAGGCATCAGTTTAAATCACAAATGTGGCAGCTGTGGACTTTAAATCAAAATTATTAAATAAATCAAAAATAAATAAGCTAGTAGGGCTCATGGTGATGAAGAGGCAGCTTGATTGTGAAAACCCATCTGGTTCATTAACAAAGAGAAAGGGCTCTGCCTTCCTTGCTCATTCTGGCCAAATTGTGCTTCCAGAGCCATTGCAATCTGGTTAATTTGAACTGCCTTCTATGATAGTCCAGAATCAGAAAGACAGTTTGGCCATAGGCATGAGAAAATTCAAAAGCATACTCAACCAGTCAACCTGACAAAATCAAACATCATCCAATTACCATTCACATTTTCCACTCTGCTCCCCTTTTACCACACACTTCCTGACTCATCTGCCATTCTTACTTCCCCATCCACCTTCCCATTAAGCAAAGGAAAGACCATTCATCTTTTCCCTTACTAAATCCAGAGACCAATCATTCCGGGTGAAGCACTCAGGTTCACAGAGTCATAGAATGACAGAGCTGTAAGGTGCAAAAACAGGCCTTCGGCCATCATATAAATACTACCCATTTTGCCCATGTAATCCTGTTTTCCCCCATTATGATTTGATTGTGTACTTTTCCTACGTAAGTGCTTGTCTAAATGTTTATTAAATGTTGTAGTTGTGTCTCTTTCTACCACCTCTTCTCACAATGTGTTCCAGGTATCAAATACTCTTTAAAACCCCTTCCTCTCAAATTAAAACTATGGTCTTGTAGCGATGTGCTACACACAGCGCTAGAATAACCACACGGAGTCGGTGAGTTGGAGTTGCGATGAAAGAGGTTTATTCAAACTTCGCGGCCCACTTTAAAGCCTTCCCGTTCCCGCCCTTTTTGCTGCCGGCCCTCTGCCTGCGCGCGCTGTTTCGTGAGCCGGTTCGTGGGTGTCAGAAAGTGGGTCACCACACTCTCTTATTTATAATGCCTTCACCATGTGGAAAGGTTCTGTCTACTCTACCTATGCCTCCACAATTCTTATATATTTCTTTCAGTCGAACCTCTTAACTTTCGTTGGTCCAGTAGAACAAGCCCATCCTACCCAATCTCTCCCCATTCCCAGAGTGTTCCAACCCAGGCAAAGTTCTGGTGAATCTCTTCCATACTTTTGCCAGCACAATCACATCCTCACTAGGGCACACTACCTGCTGATTTAAAGTATATCATTGTTCAAACATTGTTTTAGAAGAATTCAGAAACATTCAGATGCTTTCTCCCTGTTTGGCAGCTTTGACAGCTGAGACTGATCTTAACCAGTGTTTAAAGCAATTCTGGATTGGAGGCAACCTGTAATGAATGGAAATGTGCTGGACTGCATCTGGCTGATGAGCTAGTCGCTGGACTCCCGTTGAAAGAAGGGGTCCGGGGACTCAAATAAAATAAGAACAGATTTCAAGTGCAGGTGGAATATCTGTGACATAACATAAATGAATATTGTTGTTATTACAAAAAGTCCCTGTCACAACCACGGATTTGGCAGCGCAGTGGATATGGCAACTGCACTTGTGAATATGCACGTCAGCTAATTATTATTTCATATTAACTTCATACTTGTCGTAGTACTGGTCGAAACTTGGACACAGCAATGTTTCCCTGCTAGCTTGTGTAGCGCCTTGCCCGAGAAATTGGACTGTCGAGTCAACGGACTCTGAAGTTGAGCAGTATTCATTTTATTCTTAGTTGTTCTTTTCAGCCGCAGTGTAGGCTTTGTTTTCCATTTGAGAGTTTTTGTTAACAACCCTGTTTGGCCTAGTGTTTATTGTTTTCTTTTCCCTTTAACACTGTTCGTATTAAAGTCTGTGAACTATCGACCTGCTTCAGTGTCTGTCACTCTGCACTTGGGCTTTATCTGAACCAGGTGACAGCAAGTCTCAACCAACACGAATATGGACCCAGTAGAGAGAGAGCAGCTGACCTTGTCCATGAGATTCATTGGTCAGAGTGATTTGTTAAGGCAACTATATTCCATTGGAATTCCTATATAGAAACTGTTTCTGTCTCCAGCGTGACAGAAGGATCTTGCCAAGTAATGGACCCAGCAAAGTTTGAACAGTGACGATTTGACATTGGTGGCTTGAGAAGAGGGTGCCTTTATTCTCAGTGCATGTCCTGACTCTATATTCCAAGAGTCTGAGTCTACATACTGAGCTTCTCTAATCTACATTGAGTTTCTCCGGTATCCATTCCAAGCTTTTCAAATCACAAATACTCAGGTTCCCAGCTTTGTGGTCCTGTGACTCTGGTCTGTATAACAAATGAGCACTTCAAGCAAGCTTATCAATCGATTCAACGCATCATCATTCAAGTCGATAATGTAAATTCTGGAAGAGCCCAACTCCAAAAGCTGATCCCTGGCTGGAGTGTGCAAACATACAAGTAAAGTTACCTTATCAAGAGTATTTTTAACCTCTTGATGAAAGTCATGGTACAGACTTGGAAAATTGGAATTTCATGTAGCAAATTAAACAGATCTACAGACAGCTAGCTAGCTTTGCGATGAAAGAAACCTGTCTATGCTGTCTTGATCTGTAAAATTGAGAGAATATCTTAATTGCCTCTGGAAAAATTGTGAAGGATAAAACTCTGTGAGCAAGATTTGAAAAGGTTCCTTCTCTAGGTTTCAAGTTTCATGTTTTCAAGATTTTGCAAGGGCTTTTCTCTACGTTCCCAAGGATTTTATTTTTCTGATTGTTTCCAAGGCTTATTCAATGTGTTTAGGGTTTTTCAATGTCCTCCCCATCTCAAGGACTCCCAAGCCTTCCTCTTGGCCCCACCTGAAGTTTCTTGATCTCACTCGAGGTTCCCTGGTCTTTCAGTCTCTCTGGATCCCCGTCTCGCTGCCTCTCGATTTCCCCATGTCTCCTTCTGAAGTTCCTCAGGTCTCTCGAGTCATCCCTAGATCTTGAGTTTTCAGGTCTTCCTGGGCCATCTGATGCCAGCAATTAGGAGGGAGGTCCTGTAGTGACTTCTTCAGGCTTGTGCGGGGCATCAGAGAGCATTGGTCTCTGAGGTTTTTAGAACACCTGAATTAGTTAATTGTTGCTTAACAACAGTTATTAATGGCTTAAGAGTTCTTTGTGTTTTTCTCGAGTGACTCGTTCTTTGTAATGCGGCTTCCTGATGCTTTCTATTTAAGTATGTTAAGTTTATTTTGGTAGGCTCAGAGATTCTGTGTTAGTTTTATTCTTGAAGCAGATGCCTGATCAGCTCCAATTCGGGGGGTCCTCATTTTGAGTAATTCATCTCACGGTGTCACTTGGTCAAGCTACCTCTGTATAAGCTCTTGTTTCTGTCTCTACATGGAAGTCTTTAGCTCCAATAATGGCAATGCACACCATGGCACTTATCTACCAGCATCACTGAAGGACATCTTGGAAAAGTCCCTTATTCGGAACTTTCAGCAGGCACAGGTCTGTGACGCCTCAGGGGCTGTGCCTAGAGAGGGAAGCCCTGTCACAACCATGGGTTCGGCAGAGCAGTAGATACAGCAATTGTGCTTGTGAATATGCACGTGTCAGCTAATTATTATTTCATTGTGATAGTATTTAACTCCATACTTGTCATCGTAGTGCTGGTGGAGACTTGGACACAGCAATGCTTCGCTGCTAGCTTGCATTCCGCCTTGCCTGAGAAATTGGACAGTCAAGTCAACTGATTCTGAAGACTAGCAGTATTCGGTTTATTCTTAATTGTTCTTTTCAGCCGCAGTGTAGGCTTCATTTTCCATTTGAGAGTTTTAGTTAACGGCCCTGTTTGGACTAGTGTTTATTGTTTTCTTTTCCCTTTAACACTGTTCACATTAAAGTCTGTGAACTATCGACCTGCTTCAGTGTCTCTCACTCCTCACTTGGGCCATATCCAAACCTGGTGACAGTCCCAAGCAGCTAGGTGATCTCCTCACTATCACTTTACCTGGATGTTTGTAATGGACCATGCGGAGTAGAGTGTTTTAGGTACACCTGTCATGTGCAAATCTCCTTCTTGAAATTGTTGCCTTTTTTAGAGAGCCATGGAAGGAGCTGGTCATAAAAAGCAAATAATTTCTTGCAGATGTACTGGACATTAATGTCTGATGTAGATGCATGTATGCATGATGCAGAAGATCATGGGCAGTGTCAAAAAAAAGCTGCATGTGTCCCAATAACTCTTTGTGTTTCTCCACACTTAAAGCATTGGCAACAATAAATAAAGTTTGTCAGTGGGTGTAAGTGTGCAGTTTGTTAGTGATTATAAACACACATTTCAACGTTGATCTTATAACAGGATTCATTTAGTCTGTAATGAACACTGTGAGTTAAGAAAGAATGGTAATCAGATAAAACTATTGTGGAACGAGTTACATTATGTGATATACTCTTCAAGTAACTGCTGTGTTGTTGTAAGAGCAGAAATAAGACAAATGGCTGCACATTCTCCAGCTTTTTGCATTAAAGGTTCCCACGCATTTTGTTTTAACACTGCAACCATCACAGTGTAATTTGGTGGTGACGGTAAGAATGTCAGTGTTCAAAGTAAATTTATTGTCAAAGTACATATATGTCTCCATATTTGTCTCTGGGATTCATTTTCTTGCAGGTGATCACAGTAAATTCAAGAAAAAAAATAGAATCAATGAAAAACCACACCCACCATGCCGGACAACAAATATGCATAAAAACTGTGCAAATACAAAAAGAAAGAGAAAAAAATAATAATAACACTAATAAATACGTAATAAAGATCAAGAACATGAGATGAAGAGTCCTTGAAAACATGCCCAGTTCAGTGGGAACAGTTCAGTGATGGGGCGAGTGAAGTTATTCCCTTTGGTTCAAGAGCCTGATGGCTGAGAGGTAATAACTGTTCCTGAACCGGGTGGTGTGGGACCACCTTCCAGATGGCAGCAGCGAGAAAAGAGCATGGCTTGAGTGTTGGGGGTCCTTGATGATGAATGCTGCTTTCCTGCACTCCGTGTGGATGTGCTCAGTACTGGGGAGGGCTTTACCCATGGTGGACTGGAACTTATCCACTACTTTTTGTAGGTTTTTCTATAGAAGGGTATTCAGGTTTAAAATACCAGGCCATGATACTCTCCGCCACACACTTATAGAAATTTGTCGAAGTTTTAGATGGCATGCCGAATCTAAAGTAGAGACACTGCAGTGTTTTCTTTGTAGTGACATTTACATACTAGACCCAGGACAGTTCCATAATTGAGTGAAGAGCCAATGTTGACCTGTTGTGGTGGTAGGCCAACTGGAATGGTTCCAAGTCACATCTCGGGCGGGAGTTGTATCATTCATCACCAACCTCTCAAAGCGCCTCATCACTGTGGATGGAAGTGCTACTGGGCAGTCACAGAGGCAGGTTACCATGTTCTTCTTAGGCACCAGCATAAATGAAGTTTGCTTGAAGCACAAAACAGTACAATACCTTTTCTAACTAAGAGGTTCCTGACAAATACAGTACTTTCATAATTGTTTTAATGCCATAGCAAGCAAAATTAGCTTTGTTTTGTATCATAAGACCACAAGACATAGGAGCAGAATTAGGCCATTCTGCCCTTCAAATCTGTTCCACCATTTCATCATGGCTGATCCCAGAACCCATTCAACCCCATACATCTGTCCTTCACCATATCCTTTGATGCCCTGACCAATCAGGGATCTATCAACTTCTGCTTTGAATATACCCACGGACTTGGCCTCCACCGCAGTCTGTGGCAGAGCATTCCACAGATTCACCACTCTTTGACTAAACAAAATCCTCCTTGCTTCTATTCTTAAAGGTCACCCCACGATTTAGATGCTGTGTCCTCTAGTTCTGGATACGCCCACCAGAGGAAACATCCTCTCTACATCCACCTCATCTAGTCCTTTCAACATTCGGTAGGTTTCAATGAGATCCCCACGCATTGAAACCTTGACATCATGGATCACTGCTAAATTATCAGAAATTACAAAGAGCTTGAAGTTTGAATCTAGGAATCAGAAATAGGACTTTAGTACATTATCTGCTTGAAAGACTAGTCTTGGCATAGCAGATCTGGCAATTTCTTAGATCATGTACTGTTTGACAGGTTTTCTTCTGATTTATTTACTGAAAAGCTTCAATCAAAAATATTAAATGCATCTCACTTCTGAACTTGCAGGCAAATTCATGAACACGGGGTAAAATTCCAGGTTAAAATTGTAAAGCAAAATGCAGTGCATGCGGGTGAGACATAGAAATAACTGCTCTAAATGCAGTAGAGGCCATCCTTCTCATATATATGTCAATTCCAATCAGCAAGGTATTTCAACAGACAGAAAATATCTACAGCTTGCTAGTCTATCGGCAAAGCTATCAACCAAAGGAGTTCTGGTAGCGTGATTCCTTCCTCAAAGGGAAGTTTACACAACAAGCAACCATAGAGAGGAAGGGCCAATGGTATTAAACCAATGACAACCAGGTAAGCTTCATTAGAAGTTTGATGAGATTCAGTATGTCACGAAAGGCTCTTACATATTTTTATAGATGCATGGTGGAGACCATTATGTCTGGTTGTTTCACAGCCTGGTTTGGAAGTTCCAATGCACTGAAATACTAATGGCTACAGCGGGCTATAGGTTCAACAAAACCCTCCCCACCATTGAAGATATCTTCAAAAGGAAGTGATTAAGAAGGGCAACATTCATCACTATGAGCCCACATCATCCAAGACATGCCATCTTTCAGCTACTAACATGGGGGAGGGGGGAGGTACAGGAGCCTGAAGACCCAATAACTCAAAAACAGCTTCTTTTCTTTTAACATTAGGTTTCAGAATTGTCCATGAACCCATGGACGCTACCTCATTTTTTTGCACCATTTATTTATAATTCATAGTAATTTTATATCTGCACTGCACTTACAATATAAAACAGCAAATTGCAGTTCATGTGCAGTGGTGTCACCTCTTTACAGCTGCCAGAAGAGAGGCTTTGGAGCCATTGAGCTCCACCGGAGACGGCACGTCAGCGTCCAGGCTGGAGTCAGTGCTGCCCCCTAGTGTTTGCTGGGCAGAAGACAAGCTATATTGTGGCCGACTGCAGATTTCCACGGCATTCATGGCTTGGGTCTGGATTTTTTTTTTGCGTGGCTGTATCTTACTGATATCTTTCTGTGCTTGCTACCTTGTACGTGCTATGTGTGCTTTATGCCATATGACTGTTGGCATTGTGTTATGCACCTTGGCCCCAGAGTAATGCTGTCTCGTTTGACTGTACTCATGGTTACTCCTGTATGGTTAAATGACAGTTAAACTTGAAATGGATTGAATTGAATATTCTGTAAATCAGTGGTAATAATTCGGATTATGATTGGCATCTACTTCCAATTTATTTTTGCCAGATCCTTTATAAATTTTGCAGCCAGCCCTCTCCTGATTTATGACCTTTCTCATAAGCACCTTAAAACCTACCAAATAGTACTTACTGTTCGCAAAGATTTCCTCCAAAGACGCTTCCATCACAGCTCTGCCTTCAGTACTATAATTCCAAGCAAATTCACATCCAAACTTCCAGACCTGGGGACTCAACACCTCCCTTTGCAACTGGATCCTTGACTTCATGACCATCATACCTCGGTCAGTAAGGATAGATAGCAACACCTCCTCCACGCGGTGCCCCAGAAGACTGCATCCTCAGCTCCATACTCTATTCCCTATTCACTCACAACTGTGTGACCAGGTTCTTCAACTCTGCCTACAAGGTTGCAGATGATACCACAGTGACAGGCCATATCTCAGATAAAGATGAATTGGAACACAGTAAGGAGACAGCTTCCATCCCGCTGTCATAAGACTATTGAATGTTTCTCTAGTACAATAAGCTGGATTTTTGACTTCACAATCTACCTTGTTATAACCTTGCACTTTATTGTTTGCTTGCACTGTGCTATCCAAATGCACTCTTGTAATGAATTAATCTGTTTGAACGTTACTCAAGACAAGTTTTTCATGGTACTTCATGATACTGATAAATGAATTTACCAGTTTATCAATTTACTATACTAAAGTGCCAGCCAAGAATCTTTCTTTTTGCTTTGAAGGGTGGTTCTTGGATCAGAATCTCTTAAACCTGAGAGCCATGAAACCAAACTAACAGCTAACACCGGAATGATACCTGATGTTTGAAGCTTACTGTTTAGGAAGAGGAAGAGTCACTACAAGGTGAACAGTGGGACATCTGGAAACAAGCTCATCCCACCACCCCCTCCCCCAATTTTTATATCAGACAATATATACTGTATATTATTATAGAAGTGCAGACAGAAGATATTCAGTCTACTGGTAATCACTACAAATGCTTTCTGGAAATTTAAAGCACCTGTAGAGATGGAGCAATTTAAAATGCTTATTAAAAAATTTGCAGAAGTAGAAACCTGAAATAGAAACAGCAAATGCTGGAAATATTGAGCAGATGAGGTAGGATCTGTGGAAAGAGAAAAACATTTCAGTTGGAAGACTCTTGTGGGAGTGTAAAACAGCTTCCATGTTTCCTGTTTTATGATAACAACAACACTTTAGAAATGCTTTGTTATCTGATGAGGAAATGAAAGGCATTATATTCATCTCAGTGAATGGGCAACAGACCTAACATCGTTTCTTCACTCAAGTGAAATGTTTGGATCTGAATTCACTGCACACGAGAGTGGAGGAAGGAGAGTCAACCGATGCCTTCATATGGCAATTAAATAGCTCTATAGAGATAAAGTGGAGTAATGAAATAGATAGGGACTGCTCAATGAGGAGTGAGAGAGTGTTGATGGGCCAAATGGCCTTTTTTAGTGCTGCAACTAATTTATGCATCTGTGATATTTGCATTTTTGTGCTAAATATATGAATCGAGGCTATACTGTATATTATTTCAGAGGTTCCACTCTTACCACATTTTCATATGATGCTTTGAATGCAGAGCATGAGTACTCCTTATGCAGTTGACACCTATAAACGTTCTTCTAGTTTCATTTCATAATGGTGTTATTGAAAGAAGTGCCTCATTCTGTTCCCAAGGATGTTCAAAAGAAAAATTAATAGCACAACAGACATTTATCTTACTGTAAGACAGTTGCCAGTTGCACGTGGTAAGAGAGTATGACCTCAATGTCGCTATCTTCATTCTAGGAGAAAACTAATGACATCTGCTAATGTTATGCTCCATTAGTATTCACACCTACAGCAGTTGTTGTGTGGCTTGAGGGGACAAACTTGAAAATGCTACCACACATTTTGTGAACTTGTCAATCTATGTACAGACTTTTGCATTTTTCAAATGAACATTTTTCTATGTTATCGAAAATATTGGCAATGTATTTCATCCTTTTGTCATATTGGCATCTTGCAAGCTGGATCATATTATATTTCTTCACACAGTGCCTGGCAGGGACACTGCGTGAGTGAACATAATGTGATCCAACCGTGTGCAGAGAGAAAATATTTCAAAATACTCCTGCTGTCTTTTGCAGAGAGTGGCAGCTGTGGAGGAGGGCCAGTCATGGATAGTTCCCTGAGGGTTGCCATAATGCTTGTTCTTGGGCTAGGGAGAAAGAGGAACAGTATTTCCCTCACCAAGGGCTTTCACCAGAAAGAGAAGGGAGGCTTGATAACAGGGAGGAGACATGACACCACTGAGGAGATTGAGATTCTTCCTGGTTAGGGTAACAGGTAAGAATCCAGGTGACTTAAAGTTCTTTCCATTGTCAGTGAGAGCATACACATTACTCTTTCAGGTTTTCAGTTATTTCACTTCAGGAGATTAGTCTGGCCAGCTCATTAGCTTCCTGGCACAGTATCCGTAAGGAGTTTTGTATGTTTTCCCTGTGACTGGGTGCTCCGGTTTCCTCCACATTCCGGGTCAGTAGGCTAATTGGATGGTGTGGGCTCATTGGACCGGAAGGGCACTTTACCGTGCTGGATCTCTACATAAATAAAACACTAATTACTTTAACATAAAGAGCATTACAGGCAAAAGACAGATGATTGAGAATGTGTAGATCTCAACATGGAATCGTGATCTTGTGGGAATCACAGAGCATAACTAAGAGAAGATAACAGACAGGTCAGTGTTCCTGGGTACAGTGTTTTCAGGGATGAGGGGAGTGGATTTAAAAAAGGGAGGAGGTGTTGCACTGGGGAACAGGAACAGCATTGCAGGAGTACTCAGGGAGGATGTCCAGCAGAAATTGACAGTGTGGACAGAACTTAGAAACCAGAAAGGGGGTGATCACTTTGATGGGTTTCTACAACAGCCTCCAAATAATCAGCAGGATTTGGAAGAACAAATACATAGACAAATATCAGTAGAATATAAAAACAACAGTGGAGAGGTAGTGGGTGACTTTAACTTTCTCAGTACTAACCGAGGCTCAGATGGGTTTAACTTTGTTAAACTAAGCTCCAGCAAGGAGTTTACCCGACCACATAGCCCTCTATTTTCCTTCCTACAGAGCTGTATTCAATTTTACTTCAGAGAATCTGAAATGGGCAAGCAATGGTAAACTGGTAAATTGATAAATTCATTTATTATTATGATCTAATAACAACACCTCACTACTGAGGTGCAGTGAAAAAACTTGTATTGCATAATGCTCACACAGATCAATTGTTTACAACAGTGCATTGAGGTAGTACAGGGTAATACAATAACAGAGTCTGCAATAAAGTGTTCTTGCTACAAAATAAGTGAGGTGCGGGTAGAAAATAAAGTAAAAGGTAGGTGGTGAGGTCAGGAGTTCATCTTAATGCGCTAGGGGACTGTTCAATATGCTTTTAACAATAGGATGGGAACTATCCTTAGGCCCGGCAATGTGCTTTCAGGCTTTTGTATCGTCTGCCCAATATATAGAGGGAAGAAGGAGGGTCCAAGTGGTATGGAAATCTTTTATTAGGTTGGGCGCTTTCCCAAAGTAGCGAGAATTGTAGGGAGAGTCCATGGAAGGCAGCTAGTTTCCGTGATGCGCTACGCTGAGGCACTGTTCTTCAGTTTGCAGCTGTCATGAGCAGAGCAGTTACCATAAAAGGCTATGATGGATCCAGACAGGATGCTTCCTATGAAGTATGTACGAAAATTGATGAACATCAAAGGGTACATGTCAAATTTCTTTAGTCTCCTAAGAAACAGAGATAATCCTGAGCTTTCTTGGACATGACATCATGGACTAGGACAGGTTGTTGGTGATGTTCAGTCCCAGGAACTTGAAGCTCCAACCTCTCGACCTCAGCATCATCGATGTCAACAGAAGTATGTGTACTGTCCCCTTTCCTGAAGTTAATGATAGGCTCTTTTATTTTACTGACACTGAGAGATAGGTTATTGTCGTGACACCATGTCACTAAACTCTCTATCACTTTCCTGTACTTCTACTCATTGTTATTTGAGACACAGCCCGCTGCTGTGGTATCAGCTACAAACTTGGAGATGAAGATAGAGCAGAACCTGGCTAAGCAGACGTGAGTGCATAGGGAGTAGGATAGCGGGCTGAGGATGCACCTTTGTGGGAAACCAGCTTTGAGAATAAATGTGGCAGAGACGTTATTGTCTATTCTTAACTGATTATAGCCTATTGATCAGGAAGTCGAGGATCCATTTGCAAAGGGAGCTGTTAAGTCGAGGGTCTAGTAGTTTGGAGATGAGTTTGTTTGTAATTGTAGTACTGAAGATGGAGCTGTAGTGAAAACTCTTTACACATAGTAAGTTCAGTAAACTTTAAGTTAGCCACAAAAAAAGGCTAAGACAGGACCTAGAATTAAAGTCTTAATTGGGAGAGGGTTGGGGTCAATAATATATGAAGGATCTGGCAAAAATAAATTGGAAACAGCTGATAGTAGGAAAACGCCATCCAATAGGTGGGGGAGGAGCATTTAAAAGAAAAGGAAGAGACAGAATGTCCTTATAAAGGTAAAAAACAAAGATAATATGATTAAAAAACCTTGATTACAAAGAAAATTGAGGGTTTGATCAAAAAAAAGATGGAAACATTTGTCAAGTGCAGAAAATTGTTATGAAATGAGTCCTTAGAGTTTTATAAAGCAGTTAGTTAAGCAAAAAAGGAGATATGCAATGACCGTGGACGATAAAATGAAAAAGAATTCCAAAAGAATTCTAGAAACTGCTTAGAATTATCCTATCACATAGCCCTCTATTTTCTAAGCTCCATGTACCTATTTAAGAGTCTCTTAAAAGACCCTATTGTATGTGCCTCCACCATCATCGCTGGTCGTGCATTCCACACACCCACCACTCTCTGTGTGAAAAGCTTGCTGCTGACCTCCCCTCTTACCTACTTCCAAGCACCTTAAAGCTATTCTCCCTCATGTTAGCCATTCCAGCCCTGGGAAAAAGCCTCTGGCTGTCCACATGATCAATGCATCTCACCATCTTATACACCTCTATCAGGTCACCTCTCATCCTCTGTCACTCCAAGGAGAAAAGGCCAAGTTCACTCAACCTATTCTCATAAGGCATGCTCCCCAATCCAGGCAACATCCTTGTAAATCCCCTCTGCACTCTTTCTGGTTGTAATGGTTATAAAAGATTAGAAACCTAATCCCTTAATATTGGGTTAATACCTTAATATGGAAAGTTTTACAACTCTTTCTGGGTCAGACTGTGACATCTCTGACATCTCCAAACATCGAACATTATCTCTTCTTAAAAGTCTTCTTTTCAAATGGGTGAGTATCCCTTTAGGAGTATGTCGGGACTTGCCATTGGATGCTGAGCGCGAGCCATCAGCCAATTCTGGGATACACGTATGTTTTGTTTGTTTGGGGTGGAATACAACATGACCTAGGAACAGCCTGAAATATTGAAAAACAAAACAACATTGAGTAACCCCATAGACAAGTTCCAAAAATAAGTCATATTACAGAAAGGACAGGTTGGATTATTGAGTGTTCCTTCAAAGACATCCTGATTAGTTCACCAAATCATGTAAAGAATTGACTTAGTTTCAATCCTTCACTAATTGGATGTTTCCTTGGGAACAGCAGGACCCCCAGAGGACAGAAATAAGTTAATCATGAAGCATAAGAGAAAAAAAAGAGTCAAAGTAGGCCCTAATGCCTCACTGAGGATGCCTAGCTGCTCCATAGCATTACGGATGGTCCTGTGCTTCATTCATTCTTCTACATGATCTGTACAACTCCTCTGGTTCCCTAGAATCTTTTGATCTTAATCTTCATTGGACGACTGACTCTTTATCTGGTTTTCTACGGAGGAGCAGAGTGCCAATACTTACAACTGTAAAAAGAAGATTTAGCTATTACCTATGGATTGAAAAAATCCAAAAGTTCCTTTGCAGCCAGAACTTCATATAATTCATTGGCCATGGTGTATTTTTGGTGAATCCAAAGGAATACCTCAAATAGCCTTGTCTAGGTTGCAGAAATAGGTGTTAATGCTAGCAGGATCCAACTAAGTTGTGAGGTACAAGAGCTGACAGAGCATGTAGAATATACATTTAGAAAGACTACTGGATTGATGTATGCAATGGCTGAATATTTCCAAAGGGGATATTGGGATCTGTCCACGCAGGTTGCAATATGGGTCACATTCCAAGTCAGGTTGTACTTCATTGTTTTACAAATAACGTAAGAGCAATATTTTTATGTTCACCTTCACCTTCAGGGCATGGGTGCTACCAGTACTTCTATCCTATTTATAGCTGCCCTCATTATTGAAGAGCTCACTGGGTTATTTAGGAGGTTACTTGAATCCTAACAACATGGCTTGAGACTGGAGTTACATATAAATAATCTTCTTCGGCTGTCCATCGATTTTCGATGTTGACTGAGGCCTGGGCAAGGTAGTATGGAACAGTGGTCCCCAACCTCCAGGATGCGGACCGATACCGATCCGCGAAGCATGCAGGGGTGCAGCGGTAGCTGGGAGGCACACAGCACATCTTTAAGAAAAAAGCCAAAATAGACAAGCTAATTAATTAGATGCCGCCTGGGATGAAAATGTCGGCCCAGAACAGAGGCGATTGATCTGGGCCGACATTTACATGCCGGGCGGCACCTAATTAATTAGCTTGTTTATTTCATTTTTTTCTTAAAGATGTGCTGGGTGCATCCCGGCTACCGCTGCACGCATGCACTCTTCATGGATCGGTATCGATCTGCGGCCCGGAGGTTGGGGACCACTGGTATGAAAGAGCGGCAGTTGCCCATGCTGCAAGTCTCCCCTCTCCACGCCACCGATGTTGTCCAAGGGAAGGGCACTAGGACCCATACAGCTTGGGACCGGTGTCATCACAGAGCCATGAGTGGTTAAGTGGCTTGCTCAAGGACACACATGCTGCCTCAGCCAAGGCTCAAACTAGCAACCTTCAGATCACTAGACAAACGTCTTAACCACTTGGCCACTTGGCCAAATAATACTGAATAAGGAAAATGATTTCCCCACATAGAAGAACATTAGATCATCTGTAAGCTGTAATCCCTATTGATATCAATGGATCTGGGGTTGAGAGGGTGATCAGTTTTAAATTCCTTAGCATAAACATCACCGAGGATCGCACATGGCCTGCACATACTGGCTGTGTGGTGAAAAAAGAACGATGGTGCCTCTTTCACCTCAGACGGTTGAAGAAGTTTAGTATGGGCCCCCAAATCCTAAGGAATTTCTATAGGGGAACATTTGAGAGCATCTTGACTGGCTGCATCACTGCCTGGTATGGGAACTGTACTTCCCTCAACTGCAGGACCTGCAGAGAGTGGTGCGGACAGCCAGTGCGTCTGTAGATGTAAACTTGCCACTATTTCGGACATTTACAAAGATAGGTGTGTAAAATGGGCCCGAAGGATCATTGGGGACCCAAGTCACCCCAATCACGAACTGTTCCAGCTGCTGCCATCCGGGAAACGGTGCCACAGCATAAAAGCCAGGACCAACAGGCTCTGGAACAGCTTCTTCCACCAGGCCATCAGACTGATTAATTCATGCTGACACAATGGTATTTCTATGTTATGTTGTACATACTATTTATTATAAATTACTATTAATTGCACTTTGCACATTTAAACAGAGATGTAACGTAAAGATTTTTTACTTCTCATGTATATGAAGGATGCAAGTAATACAGTCAATTCAACTCAAGTAATAGTCTTACTTTATAAAATGAAGTCGATATTTTCAACCTGGAGTGTTGAGTTTATAATTACCATGTCAAGATATTGTTGTGCCTTCCTCATATTAGTTATATGAATACACATTCTAATCTTACATTGTGTCTGAGATAATGTAAGTATTAACATTATCTCATATTAAAAGGTATTGGGACAAGCTAATAGCTCCAGGTAAAACTAATTATGAATTAATTAGGTATGAACCCAGAGGAAGGGAAAGAATACAAGTATCTAGAGATAAATCAGCAGCTCCTGGATACTGTTGACACAATGTATTGAATTATAATGAACCCAATACATTTACAAATTGGTTGAGAGGTAGGATTAAAGCAATAGATGGTTTTATGTATTATAGGTATGGCTGATTTTTCATTCATAAGGATATTTCTTTAATTCAGCACTATTGTATGCAATTAGCTTATCTTAAAGAGCTACATCACCACTTTTAGATCAGCAGGGAAAATTGAACTGAGCAGTGAGCTAAAACATCTGATAGGCAATCAGTGAACCAGCCATATTACCTATCATCCTTAATGATGTGATAATATTGGCTGGTTAGTGAAGCAATCAGAGGATAATTCAGGGGACTCCCTGGATGGCTCACTAGATAATTGTACAGCTTCATGCAGTGCTGGGAAATCCAACCAAAGAAATTCAAAACCTTATAGTGACTTACTGCATTTTGTTGGAAGTGGTAGCTACAAAACCATAGGTTTGATTACTTACTGGCCTTTTTTGCTCAGGTTCACAGAAGACTTTCTCCTACCTACTGGCTGTTTGAGGTAAAATATATCTTTGGAACTGCACCTCATCTAACTTCAGGTAATTGAGGGGAAGAATGAACATTCTTCTGAATAACCTTTGATTTCACATTGGGAGGGATTTATTCAAGTACTTTCATATGCTTTCTAATACATAATTCTGATATGACTGAAAGAAGCCGCTGCATATATTTGACCATTTAAGTTAATCCCTTCCATGAGCCTCTTGTGTAATGTCTGATCAAAGACAAACTAAAATATATATTTGATACTGTCTGCTGAGAGAGGGTTACCATCAAAATTCTGTAGTGTGGCTTGAATCATAAGAACATTAAGAACAGGAGTAGGACACTCACTTCCATGTGTCTGCTTGCCATTCAGTAAAGTCACAGCTGATCTGTGATCCCAGTGCAAGTATTCCTACACTAACTCCTTTCATTCCTTTGAAATCTAAAGATATTTTTATCTCTGATTTGAAAGTATTCTAAAAAAAATAATCCTTCACAGAACTTTGGTAATCTTTGGGTATAAGTTCTAAAGATTTGCTATTCTCTGTATGAAGCAATTATTTTTCCCTCACATTTATCCTGAATGACTGATTCTTAATTTCAAGACTGTGACTTTGTTTCCAGACATCTCAGGGATGGAAATGTCACTAGGGTGCTATGCAATTGGATAAGATATATCTATTCTTGTTTTCAAATTCTCTTCTCATGAAGTCATCCCTAATTATCTTCATATTTGTTAACTGACACTGCATATTAATATAAAATACAGTGATTCAAAAAAAAAGGTAATTTGATTGTGGAGGCTGTGTTTCTAATGTAAATGAGCCAACATGTGAGATTCTTAAATCTTGTATTATATGTTGTAAAACTTGTAGACAAAAGCAATTTTCTCAACAAGGTGATACATGAAAGGCATTGGAAGAAGGTGGTACAGCTTACCACCCTAAAGAATGCAGATGAGAGAAGAAGGAGGTTGCAGTTTACCAAGGACACAATCACATCGCTTATAAATAGATCACCCTGTCCAGCTGTTCCTCAAAATTTAATCATCCTAAACAGCCCTGTGTTCTGTAGTTCAAGAATTGGGGGAAAAGATGTTTGCTCATACTTCACAGCAGAATGGTTGGTCTAGTGATAAATCATGATCATTTATTGGCTCAGGTGCCTCAGGATCTGCAATGGTGCATGAAAATTTATAAGATATATATCGAGACTTAAAACACCTTCAGGAAATGGAGAATTTTTGTGGTGTGTGTCAGAGTAATTTTATTATAAATCCATGTATTGATAGAGAAATTATCGTATAATGTATGGATTAGTAATTTTCAATTCTTTCAATGATTGCTGATGTTCTACTTTGGAATATTCTTTACAGAAAGTAAACCATAAATCTTGACCCTTCGTCTAGCCAGTATAACCAATTCATAATATGTGCCCTAAGTAGCTATGGCCACTGTTTTCCTGCTTTAGACATTTTTATATTGCTAAAAGTCTTTTGACTGCCCATGGTTCTCTTCCAGTAGGTCTAATTGACAATTAGCTGCATTCAATTTTCTCCCTGGTAGTTTCCCTGATATCAGTGAATATATTAGTGATGCAATGTTGTATTCATTCATTAGTGGGGTTTCCTCAGTCCTCTGACTAGCAAATCAATAACCCTTTTAGTAACGAATGGAGAATTAGGTGGCACATCAAAGAAATTTATCTGCAGTATAATCTAGATTTTAATCATTGGATGGTTTGCTGGAATTAGAGTTGAATCTGTTATTAACTCATTAGTTGTTACACTGATAATTGAAACTGCATGTTTATATTAGGATAATAGCAATCAGACAAGTCATTTCCAAAATCTCTTTACAACATACCTATTCAGCAGCTTGAAGAATTAGTAGGTTAGCCCTCTACTTGAACCTGGGATCTCTTGTGTGCTAAGAACTTTATCACCTGAAGTGAGAATCAACTGCAGATCAGAACCAGACTGAGCTGCAGTCAGGAAACAATGGCTTTCAATATCTTCCTGAGTCATTCCATGCCATTGCAGGGTAAACCGGGAATTTTTTTTTTTAACAATTTGCTATATATTTTTGCATTAGGCATGACACATATGCTTATCATTCCAGCAAACCAGATTCATTTCATCTTCCTAGTAAGAGACAATCAGGGTTTGGAGAGAGGTCCACTTTGGAATCCACATTTACATAGAAAATGCTTGTTTATATAATGCCTTTCACATCCCGCTGGGTGTGGTTAAATAGTTTGTACGTAATTAACATTTGAAACATAGCCAAAGTTCTTAATAATAGCAATGCGATAGTTACCAGATAATCAGTTTTTGGAATTGGTTTATTATTGTCATATGTACTGAAATAGCGAAAAGCTTGTCTTGCATTCTGTTCATATAGATTAAATCATTACACAGTGCATTGGGGCAGAACAAGATAAAACAATAACAATGCAGAATAAAGTGCAACAGTTACAGGTGAAGTGCAGTCCAAGATCTCAATGAAGTAGCTTGCAAGGTCAAGGGTCAATTTTATCATTCTAGGGAACCATTTAATACTCTTACAACAAAGTGGTAGAAATTGTTGGAGTTGCCCAGTTTTCGAGTGTGAGGCTTTGGTTCAGCAGGCTTGGACAAGCACAGGCAGAGTTTCTAAGTAAGTTTCTACCAAGTTTTTCTCCCTTTCTTTGCCTATTGTTAGTATGCTGAGAATGGGTTCAGAGCTGATGGAATGTTCTTTATGTGAGAACTCTAGGAGAGCTCAAGTCTCCCTGATAACTGTATTTGCCCAACGTGTATTGAGCTGCAGCTCCTTAGAGACAGCGATAAGGAACTGAAGCTGCAGCTCCTAAGAGAATGATGAGGGGACAGCCAGAAACTACAGTGAGCTAGTCATCCTGCAGTTGCAGGAGGAGGGTACTGCACCTGAGTGACTGTCATGAGAGGGAAAGGGAAAAGGCAGCCAGTGCCAAGTACCCCTGTTACTATTCCCCTCAATAACGAGTATACTGCTTTTGATACCTTTTTGGGCTTCTCTTCCTTCGCACTTTACAACATCTGGCACACTGCTAGTATCTTCCACAGTGAAGACTGATGCAAAATATTCATTTAGTTCATATGCCAGTTCCTTGTCCTATATCTACTCTCATATCTTTTTTTGCATACTTGATAAAGCTTTTACTATCCACTTTGATATTGTTTGCTAGCTTGCATTCATATTTCATCTACTCTCTGCTAGTGATTCTTTTAGTTGCTCTGTAGATTTTTCAAAACTTCTCAGTCCTGTCTTCCTGCAATATTTCCATTGTTGTATGCCTTCCCTTTTGCTTTTTACATCAGCTTTGACTGCCCTTGTCAGCTACAGTTGTACTATTTTGGCATTTCAGTATTTCCTTGTTTTTGGAATAGATCTCTCCTACACCTTCCTCAGTTTTCCCAGAAGTTCTGGCCATTGCTGCTCTGATGTCATCCCTGCCAGCAGCTCCTTCCAATCTTCTCTACTCCAATGATTTGGCACTGGCGGATTATTAAGGAGTACCTTATTGATAAGCCACCCACATTATTATAGATCAAATCCTGAAATAGAGTTGCCTGAATATAAATTTGAACTCTTCACATCTGAAATTGTTCAAAGTAAAATTATTATCAAGAACATACAGTATGTCACTATAGCTTTTGCGGGCATTCCAGTAAATACACAACAGAATCAATGAGAAACTGCACACAATCAAAGATGGGCAAATAACCAATATGCAGAAGACAACATACAAAAAAAATACAAATACAAAAAATAGATAAATAATAAGTTGTATTCAGAACGTGTGCTTTAGAGGCCATGATGATGAATCCATAGATTATATATCATTAGGAACTTGAAGGGACTTGGTATATTACCAAAGACACTTGCTAATTTCTTCAGGTATACCTTGGAGAATATTCTAACTGGTTGCATCACCATCTGATATGGTGGACAGGAACGGGGAAAAAAATGCAGAAAGTTGTAAACTCAGTCAACTCAGCATTAGTCTGCCCAGCATTTGAAAACATCTGTGAAAGACGATGCTTCAAAAATACAGCATCCATCATTAAGGACCCCAATCACCAATGACATGCCCTCTAATCATTGCTACCGTCAAGGAGGAGATACAGGAGCCTTGCGGCACATAATGTTTCAGGAATAGCTTCTTCTCCTCTGCTATTAGATTCTGAATGCACAATGAACCTATGTGCAATATCTGACTTTATTTGGTTGTTGACTTCCGAAGGAGTAGCGGACCGCATAACCCAATTTACATCAGTGGTGCGCAAGTGAAACAGGTCAAAAGCTTTAAGTTCCTTGGGGTCAATATCACAAATGACCTGACTTGGTCCAACCAAGCAGAGTTCACTGCCAAGAAGGCCCACCAGCACCTTTACTTCCTGAGAAAACTAAAGAAATTTGGCCTGTCCCCTAAGACCCTCACTAATTTTTATAGAGGCACGGTAGAAATTTTTATAGAGGCTTCTAGGGTGCATCACAACCTGGTATGGAAGTTGTCCTCTCCAAGACCGAAAGAAGCTGCAGAAGATCGTGAACATGGTGCAGCACATCACACAAACCAATCTTCCGTCCTTGGACTCACTTTACACTGCACGCTGTCGGACCAGTGCTGCCAGGATAATCAAGGACACAACCCACCCAGCCAATACACTTTTCATCCCTCTTCCCTCCGGGAGAAGGCTCAGGAGCTTGAAGACTTGTACAGCCAGATTTGGGAACAGCTTCTTTCCAACTATGATAAGACTGCTGAACGGATCTTGACTCGGATCTGAGCAGTACCCTCCAAATATCCAGACCTGCCTCTCGGTTTTTTTGCACTACCTTACTTCCCATTTTTCTATTTTCTATTTATCATCTATAATTTAAAATTTTAATTACAAATTTTAACTTTTTAATATTATTTGTAATCCAGGGAGTGGGAAGTGAATCAAATATTGCTGTGATGATTGTATGTTCTAGTACCAATTGTTTGGTGACAAAGTATTTTTCATATATATATCTTATTGTATTTGTAGTTTTTATTATGTATTGCAATGTACTGCCGCCACAAAACGACAAACTTCACCACATATGCTGGTGATATTACATCTAATTCTGAATCAGCTGATTGTTGGGGTGAGTGAAGGCATCCAATCTGTTTCAGGAACCTGGTGGCTGAGGTGTAATAACAGTTCCTAAACTGGTGGTGTGGGACCTATGGCAGCAGTGAGAAGAGAGCATGGCCTGGATGGTGGGGGTCCTGCAAAAGCCTTATAGAGCTGCTCCATGGTGGGGGGTGCTTTACTTGTGATAGACTGGGTGTATCCACAACCTTTTAAAGGCCTTCTTGTCTAAGGGCATCAGTGTTTCCATACTGTGCTGTAGTGCAACTCGTCAGTATACTCTCCACCATGCATCTATAGAAGTTTGTCGAAGTGGATCTGACAGTCTGTCTGTAGAGAAGTTGAATTAATGTTTCAAGCCAATAACCTTTAGTCAGAGTTACCAATGTCAACAACAAGTGGTGAGGTACAAGTTAAAATCATATCCACTCCTTTAAACTTTCACCAAACACTGATGCTGCCAAAAATGCTTTTTTTCCTTCAGCATGACAAGAATGAATGATGGCAGACCAAAGCAATCAATTAGATGAACATAGAACATAGAAATTTACAGGACATTATGGCCCACAATGTTGTGCTGACTATGTAACCTACTCTAGAATTTCTCTATCGCATAGCCCTCTGCACTCTCTGTGTGGAAAAACTTGCCCTGAGGAGATATCTGAGGAGCACCTTAAACCTATGCCCCCTCACGTTAGCTATTTCAGCCCTGGGGAAAAGCCCCTGTCTATCCACACACTCAATGCCTCTCATCATCTTGTACACCTCTATCAGGTCACCTCTCTTCCTCCGTCGCTCCAAGGAAAAACGGCTGTGTTCACTCAATCTATTTTCATAAGGCGCACTCTCCAATCCAGGCAACATCCTTGTAAATCTCCTCTGCACCTTTCTATGGTTTCCATATCCTTCTTGTAGTGAGGTGACCAGAAATGAGTACAGGACTCCAAGTGGGGTCTGACTAGGGTCCTATATAGCTGCAACATTACCTCTCTGCTCTTAAACTCAGTCCCATGGTTGATGAAGGCCAATGCAACATATACTTTCTTAACCACAGAATCAACCTGCACAGCAGCTTTGAGTGTCCTATGGACTCTGACCCCAAGATCCCTCTGATGCTCCACACTGCCAAGAATCTTACAATTAATACTATATTCTGCCATCATATTTGACCTACCAAAATGAGCCACCTCACACTTAACAGGGTTGAACTCCATCTGCCACTTCTCAGCCCAGTTCTGCATCCTATCAATGTCCCTCTGTAAACTCTGATAGCCCTCCACACTATCCACAACACACCCAACCTTCGTGTCATCAGCAAATTTCCTAACCCATCCCTCCACTTCCTCATCCAGGTCATTTATAAAAATCACGAAGAGAAGTGGTCTCAGAACAGATCCCTGAGGCACACCACTGGTCACAGACTTCCATGCCGAATATGACCCCTCTACAACCACTCTTTGCCTTCTGTGGGCAAGCCAGTTCTGGATCCACAAAGCAATGTCCCCTTGGATTCCATGCCTCCTTACTTTCTCAATAAGCCTTGCATGGGGTACCTTGTCAAATCCCTTGCTGAAATCCATATACACTACATCTACTGCTCTATCTTCATCAATATGTTTAGTCACATCCTTAAAAATTCAATCAGGCTTGTGAGGCATGAACTGCCTTTGCCAAAGCTATGCTGACTATTCCTAATCATATTATGCCTCTCCAAATGTTCATAAATCCTGTTTTCAGGATCTTCTCCATCAACTTACCAACCACTGCAGTAAGACTCACTGGTCTATAATTTCCTGGGCTATCCCTATTCCCTTTCTTGAACAAGGGAAGAACATCCACAATCCTCCAGAACCACACCTGTCCCCACTGATGATGCAAAGATCATTGTCAGAAGCTCAGCAATCTCCTCCCTCTCCTCCCACAGTAGCCTGGGATATATCTTGTCCGGGTCCGGTGACTTATCCAACTTGACGCTGTCCAAAAGTTCTAGCACATCCACTTTCTTAATATCTACATGCTCAAGCTTTTCCGTCTGCTGTAAATCATCTCTACAATCGCCAAGATCCTTTTTCGTAGTAAATACTGAAGTGTGAAGGTAAACTGAGAAAGATGTGAAGGAATTTAGGCGAGGCAGCATAAATTTTTCTTTGCCCTGAAAGTTCTCTGCCTCAGGGCCTATTCATTGACAAAAGGCTGAGATAGTCATAGTCATACTTTATTGATCCTGAGGGAAATTTGGTTTTGTTACAGTTACACCAACCAAGAACAGAGTATAAATATAGCCATATAAAACCATAAATAATTAAATAATAATGTAAATTATGCCAGGAAATAAAGTCCAGGACCAGCCTATTGGCTCAGGGTGTCTGATCCTCCAAGGGAGGAGTTGTAAAGTTTGATGGCCACAGGCAGGAATGACTTCCTATGACACTCAGTGTTGCATCTTGGTGGAATGAGTCTCTACTGGCAGTAGTTGAAGTCCAAGGTGTAAATGGTGAAGAGAAAGGGAGACAAGACAGTCCCCTGTGGAGCCCCAGTGCTGCTGATCACTCTGTCAGACACACAGTGTTGCAAGCACACGTACTGTGGTCTGCCAGTCAGGTAATCAGGAATCCATGACACCAGGAAAGCATCCACCTGCATCGCTGTCAGCTTCTCCCCCAGCCGAGCAGGGTGGATGGTGTTGAAGGCACTGGAGAAGTCAAAAAAAATTACCCTCACAGAGCCCGCTGGCTTGTCCAGGTGGGTGTAGACACGGTTCAGCAGGTAGACAATGGCATCCTCAACTCCTAGTCAGGGCTGGTAGGCGAACTGGAGATGTGTATTTTAGGGCATAAAATTAAATCATGGAATGTACAAATGATGGTAGTGTTGGTGAGCTGTAGAATACTTTCAAATACACTTGATCTGCTTCTATTTCTTATGCTTATTTTTCATATTTCAGGACGACCTGAAGCTGTGGTAAATTTATTAATCAGTCACAGCCATATTTGCCTATTAGGAGGTTACAATTAAAATGCTTCAATAGCAGGAATAGTTTTTCTGTGACAGGATATTTTAACCTAGTACAATTGAGTATAATGGGAAAACGCAATTATTTTTCTGATGCATAATTAACTGGAGTGTACACCTCTAAATGTATTAATTGAATTTGTCCCACTTGACAGCTGTATTTCATCTGTTAGAAATTGATCATTTTAAACATTTACCAAGGAACCCAAACACTGGTCTAGATGTTTAATAAGAATAACAAATGGTAAGTGATTCCTTGCTGAAGAAGATTCCTTAAGGAAATAGAACATAACAAGATGTATTCCCTGTATGATCTAATTATAGATTGGCAAACAGTTTCTCAGTCATAAAAAATTTGAAATTAGATTTCTGTAAGCAAAATACAGGAGATAATCTGAAATGAAAGCAGATAATGCTAGAAGCACTATACAGGTCAGGCTCCTTGGATAAGGGTAGATGAAGAGAATGTTTCTAATATTTGCTATTTTTTTTAAACTACAGGTTCATGAGAAAAAACAGCATGCTGCATTGACTTTACTAACAAAATCTATTTTTTCCCTATGAATCTTACAGCACCAAACTGAACATCAATGGGCAAATTATTGGTTGACAAATAGTGCGTGCATGAAAATCTTAGCAATAACTTCCAGCATTTTTACTGATTGAAATCACAGCAATGGGCTACTAACAGGATTCGAGTTTTTCCCTTCTCATTTAAAAGTTTCATGCTATTACCAGTGACACAGGTTCATTTCCAATTGCTGCCTGCCTGAAGATTGAATGTTCTCCCCGTGACTGCGTGGGTTTCCTCCGAGTGCTTCAGTTTCCTCCCACAGCGCAAAGACATACCAGTTGATAAGTTATTTGGTCACTCTAAATGGTCCCATGATTAGGCTAGGATTAAATCGGGGGGATTGCTGGGCAGTGTAGCTTGAAGGGACAGAACGACCTACTTCATGTTTTATCTCAATAAATAAACTATTAGCTACGGCATCCTTACTCATAGTTAATATCTGACTTTCTGATACCTTCCCCTCCTTTCTGTACACTCTTCTCTTGCAGTGCTATCGTCAATAATACCCGTTTGACTCTGGATCGATATATAAGAGCCCAAAGACGTGCTTCTTCCACAGCTCCACCCTCTTCGTCATCGCAACACACACAAATTACCTATAAAATCCACACTGAAGTACCAAACATCACTTTGAGTGATGAAGATTAAAAGTAGCTGAAAAGTCAGGCTCAATATTCAAAGCTGAGAAAATCCTGTGGACAGGGTAACAAGCTGCAAGTAGATGTTACACTTCACTTCTGGGTGTCTTGCAGTCAGGCAGTCATGTCGGAATGCATTGCTCTCTGGTGAATATATTAGCCTTCTCTAAAACATTCTATCATTGACTGTATCTTGAAGGTATTGCAATGCTTGAATCCGTACATCTGCTTTGAAGTAGTTGGTGATGACCACATCGTAATTATTTTGGCTGCTTTGGGGTGGAAAAACATGCTCTTTTCACGTTATTTATATTGAGAGCGGGGTTCAAAGTGATTCCAGCCCAATCTGTCTCAGAAAGCTTGAAGTACTGGAACTGGCACCTTAGCCAATCGCTTGACACAGCAATAAAACCAAAATAAAGAGTATTGCATCCTTGTAAATTTAATATGATAGATAAAATCAAGAAAAAGATCCCTTGAGAAGGAAACATATAAAATGGAACTTGTCACCAGTCTACCTCTATATACATCTTTCAGATGCTAACAACAGGGAATACTAACAAAGACACATTGACCTGTTAATAATCTTTTTATAAATAATGCTGCACATACAGAAAGTCATTAACTGTGATACAAAAAAACATATTTCAGATAGTAACAGATATCTTGCTCCCTTCAAAACTAGTAAACTACTTGTGCTTACTCAGCTTGGCGTGTTAGGCCCTTACAAAGTGGAACTGACGGCTGAAAACTGCTGCAGGTTTTCGTGCATTAATAATAAACTGATGTTAGCTTCTATTGAAAGAATTTATCGCTCTTTGAGTGACTGATCTGTGATTTTAAACAGATATTCACACCTAAAATTTCCTCTTTATTGCTAAACAAATGCGAATAACTTCTATGCCACGATCATTATCAAAGACACCTTAAACACTAAATAACACCTGAATCTCTGCTTAATTTCTTCAATTTTTTTTCACATTGCTTTCACATTCTGATCAGCTTTTCTCAATTTGACAAACATCTCAATTCCTATGGAAATGAGAAGCCTTATTGCTTCTGGTTAATTTGTGGATAATTTAACTTTATGTGTGAAGTAAAATGAATCAGTTCTTTAAGAAAACTCCTGTCTTGTTTCCATGCATTTAAACATCACAGATAGGAATAGGATCTACACTCCTTGTTCACTCAATAACATCACCACACTCCTACGACTTAAATTTTTGTCATATGTTTAAGAAAAACATGGCATGCTCAGAATTAAAATTAACAATTCATATAGCATCAAATGTTGTTTGTAGGATGTCAAATGTCAACCAACTTGTGCGCAAAAAATGCGTCCCATCCCCTCTACTAGGAAGCTTGGTTCCACTTTATCCAAAATATAAATTCTCGTCAAGGTTGCCCCCTTTCTCCATTTTTTGTTTGCCGTTATCATTGAGCCACCGGCTGTTAGCATCGGACAGGATCCTTTGATGTGCATGGACATAAACATCACCTTTTGTTATACGCTGACGATGTCCTTTTATATATCTCCAGCCCACAAACATCAATACCCACTCTTCTGACTCTAATAATTTTGGTAGTTTCTCAGGTTTCTCTATTAATTGGGATAAGAGTGAACTAATGCCAGTCACTGCAGTGGTTAATACAGTGTATTTACAGTCCATTCCCTTTAAAATAACTTGTGATAATTTTTCCTATCTTGGTGTGACTATTACAAAAAACTCAGATGACCTTTTGCAAGTGAATTGGCGAAACGAAGGTGAGCAGGTTAAACGCAATATTGACTTTTGGAAAACCCTTCCAATTTCTTTGGCGAGGAGGGTTAACGCAATCAAGATGACTGTATTGCCACAATTTCTTCATCTTTTCCTGTCAATTCCATGTTTTATTCCTCTGTCATATTTTAAGCAATTGAATTCAATTATTATACCCTTCATTTGGAATTATAAAGCCATTAGAATTACTAAAAAACACTTTTCAAAGCCCAAGGAAGCAGGTGGTTTTGCCCTACCGGACATTAAAATATATTACTGGGCTGCCCACCTATCCATTCTTGCATGGTGGAAAAAAGCCCACCTTCTACCTCAGACTCGTGCCCAGCATGCTTACTCATGGAGTCAGTGCTTTGTAAGAAGACCAGCTCTCCTTAATAGCTCCACTACAGTTAATAAGACACATCTTTGTGACAGCTTCGTGGTTGGCAGTACTATAAGAATTTGGAAGCATATTCAACTACACATTAAGGCCCCAAAAACTTATATTGACACTCTGATTTGTGACAATCATTCCTTTTTGCCTGGCCTGAATGATACTGTTTTATCTACCTGGAAACAGTATAGTGTAGGTGAGCTATAAGTTAATGGAAACTTTGCCTCATTTGCGCAGTTACAAGCAGTTTACAATATCCCTGCATCTAGTTTTTTTTTAGATATTTACAAATTCAAGATTATGTTAGGAAATATATACCTAACTTCGAAGTTTTAGACAAACACGAGTCCCTAGAGGCAATAAATAAATTTGATTCTGTGACTCGTAGTGCAGTATCCTATTTTTATCAGATCCTACATAATGGAGCTCGGGTGAAATCTGCAGGTCTTAAACAGGCATGAATTGGGTATAGAACTAACAGAGGAGGTCTGGAATGAGTGTTTAAAGTGTATACATGATTGTTCTGTCAAAGTCAGACATAGACCTATACAGTTTAAAACAATACATAGACTCCATTATTCCAAAGAAAAGTTGCACAGTTTCTACCCTGATGTTTCACCAATTTGTAATAGGTATATATCTGTGAACAGTAGCTTGTCACATTCATTCTGGTCATGTTGTAAGCTTTATGCATACTGGAAAAGTATTTTTCACTGTTTCTCTGAGGCTTATCGGAAGCGGTGGGAACCCGACCCACTCATAGCCGTCCTTGGAGCAACAAGCTCCCTATCTTCAGCCAATATGCATGAAAAAAAGGCTATATTGTTTGGCATGGTGATTGCTAAGAAGTTAATCCTGCAAATGTGGCAAATGGATTCTGTGTCTATGTACAATCTGTGGCTGAGAGAACTGGCAAATACTTTACATTTGGAGAGTCTGAGACTATGTAATGAGGACAGAGGGGACACCTTTGAAAGGATATGGGGCCCTGTTTTGGACTTTCTTCTGGGGTGAGGACTAAGGTTTTTTTGGTGTGGTGCACCTCTGCTGTGTATGTTTACTTTTGCCTTTATATTTTTCTCTCTTTTGCTGCTCAATATTTAAATTGATTTTGTTAAGGTCGTAATTTTTTTGGATTTGCTGTATTTTTTGTTTTTTTTGTCATAAAAAATAAAAAGAATATATAAAATATAATTTCTGTACCCAGCAGAACTAGTTTCCAACTTCTCAGTTCCTATAAGTGATCAAAAACTCTCTTAAAATTGCTGTTTAACCATTTAAATTCTGGGGAATAAAATCCTGAAACTGAAAGCAGTTGCATCAGGAAAACATCACAGATAACAGAGTTAATACTTCCTATTTAATGTGATCAGTCCTGAACTCCCTGATTATTTAAAAATGAGCAATCTACTGGTGACCCAAACGCACATTTGTGCCTGGTATGTGAAATGGTGCATGAACAGACAGCCAAATATAAATCAAAGAGATTATTTTTATCCTGTATGAAGCACTGGGCACACTCTTTCGATTACTATGTGTCACTGTAAACACATGAATGATGAATTATCGTGACTCCTGAAAGAGTGACATGTTCAGTTGGGTAATGCACACTCTGGAAGACAAATTAAATTTTAGTTTTGAAGCTAGAATGAAGCGGAAAGCACAGGAATGGTGATTAGCCTAAAGTTTAGTATCTATTTCAGGAAATTGTTGAATAGTAGCTAGATGGTACAATGAAATTTTCAACACTGTTTGTGACTTCAATATTAAATAAATCCAAATAATTAAATTGGATATAAATTTAGATCAACTGTATGATGCTGGAATCTGTAAGTAAATTCAGCAAACAGATTTAAGGAAATTGGGGTTATGATAAGACCCTAAGATATAGGAGCAGAATTAGGCTGTTTGTCCCATCTAGTCTGTTCAGCATTTCATTGTGCTTTTCCTCTCAGCCCCAACTTCCTGCCCTCCCACCTCCCAATATCCCTTCACGCCCTGACTAATCAAGAATCTATCAATCTCTGCCTTAAATATACCCAATGACTTGGCCTCCACAGCCACCTGTGATAATGAATTTCACAGATTCACCACTCTCAAACTAAAGAAATCTGTTCTAAAGGGGCGTCCTTCTATTCTGATGCTGTCCCCTATGGTCATGAGGGAATCTGGAAAGGTGTAGATGGGACCAGCTAAAATTTACAAAGCTATCAAAAAATTAATAATTAAGGCAATGCAAGCAAACTTCAAAAACTGAAATTATTGTTTGCTGCTCTAATTGATTTCTTTAGTGAAGTTAAATGAATTATTTTCCTCAATTCATTCTGGAGTCATACACAGAGAAATGGGTGCTTCTGCTCACAATGTCCATTTCCATCTACAATAGTCATATTAGCTGCATCAGGACTGTATCCTTTAACTCATTGCCTAATTAAGCACCTTTCTAAGTAATTGTAATATCCATCCGGTCATGTTAAACCTCTGCCCTCTTGGTTTTGATAGAGCAAACATGGGGATAAAAAAATGGGATTTGCATGTCTGTTCCTATAAATGACATGGACAGAAGTAGCTGTTAAACTTTAGTAGTGGGCTAAAGTTTGCATCCATTCCAGTTTTGAATAATTCAAACAAGAAGATATTCCTACAAGCTAAGTGGCCAGTTATTTAAGACTGAGGAGCATAGATTTTTTTTTCTCTCAAAGAGAAGTCACTCTCCAATCTGCTTTATCTGTTTGATTTGTTATCCCTCTTGACCCATTCTTCTGCCATCTCCCCATAATCTTTGTTGCATTGACTAATCCAGAACCTGCCAACCTCTGCTTTAAATATATCCAATGACTTGGCCTCCACAGTCATCATAAGTATGACGCATGATAAAGTATCCAGCACTGATACCTGTGGTACACCATGGTTACATATCTCTAAACCAAGAAACAACTCTTCACAACCACACCAATTTTCTTTCCAATTTTTTATATCACCTTGATCCCATGTGGTATAAAGTTCTGGACTAGACTACCATGTTGGAGACATGAGAATCTGCAGATGGAGGAAATATTGAGAAACACATGAGAAATGCTGGAGAAACTCGGCAGGTCAGGCAGCATTTACCGGCAATTCAAGCCAAGATCCTTGATCAGTGCTTAACTCTTCATTTTCCTCTATAGATGCTGACTGACCTGCTGTTTTCCTTCAGCATTTTGTGTGTCAAGCCTACCATGTGGAATCTTGACCAAAGGCCTTGTTAAAGTCCACATAGGCAATGTCCTCTGTCCTGCCCTCGTCAAACAAGGAAGAGACAGATCGAAGAATAAAATCTCATGGGGAACTGGCACTGAAGAGGAATTGAGGATGGCACAGGACGGCTATCATACATTTTGAATGATAGAGGGCTATATGGGAGGCAAATTTCAGATTGATTTTAGAGTAGTTTAAAAGGTTGACACAATATCATCGGTCGAAGGGGCTGTACTATGTTGTTCTGTTCTATGGTGTAGGCTTGAAGGCCTAATAAGACCATAATACCATACGATATAGAAGCAGAATTAGACCATTTGGCCCTTTGTGCCTACTCTTCCATTTCATCATGGCTGATCCATTTTCCTCTCAGCCCCAATCTCCTGCCTTCTCCCCATATCCCTTCATGCCCTGACCAATCAAGAATCTATCAACCATTGCCTTAAATATACATCAAGACTCCATTGCTGCATGTGGCAACATATTCCTCTGATTGACCACTCTCTGGCTAAAGAAATTCCTCCTCATCTCTGTTCTAAAAGGATGCCCCTCTATTCTAAGGCCGTATCTTCTGGTCTTAGACTCTCCCACCATAAGAAACATCCTCTCCATATTCACTCTTTCACCATTTGATAAGTTTCAATTAGGTCACCACTCATTCTTCTGGGTTCTCGTGAATATAGCCCCACAACCATCAAACTCTCTTCATATGACAAGCAGTCAATCCTGGAATTATTTTTGTGAACCTCCTTTGAACACTCTAGTTTCAACACATCCTTACTAAGATAAGGGGCCCAAAACTGCTCACAATACTCCAAGTGAAGCCTCACCAGTGCTTTATGAAGTTTCAACATAACATCCTTGCTTTTGTATTCTAGTCCTCTTGAAATGAATGCTAATATCGGATTTGCCTTTCTCACCACAGACTCAACCTTCCTATGACCTACTCCTGCTCTAGTTTCTTGAGGAGACACAAGAGAGTGCTGATACTCAAAGCTGGTGCGAATAAAGCAAATTGCTGGAAGAACTCAATGCATCAAACAGCATCTGTGGAGACAAAGGGATAGTCAAGACCCTGCAACAGGACATCTCAACCTGAAACATGACTATCTCTTTGCATCCACACGTGCTGCTTGACTGCAGAGTTCTTCCAACAGATTGTTTTTGCTGCTATTTTCTTGTGTTCTTTTATCCGAGCAGAGGCATCCTTATAAAATGCATTTGCACAACTGGATTAGTAATGTAAAGGCCTCAGCTGGAAAGGATGGACATTGAACTATTTTTTATTTGAGAATAATTCAGGATGATTACAAGACACACTTAAGTAAATGAAAATGTCTTCCCATATAAATAACATGGAAACATACATATATTAAGAAAAATAATAGGCTGAGTTAAAGGTATCTGAATTTATCCCTGCATCCATACCAATTATTTCCAAGCATTAGCCCTGAACAATTATTCTAATAAATTTTCCTAACTGCAATGCTAAGCCACTTGTAGCTTTATCTGCATTTTCTGGTTTTGTTGTTGAATGTTGAGTCACAGAGCCATTGAGCCATGGGAATAAAACGTCCTGTGGGTCACCATGCAAATGTTGCCCATCAAACACCTATCTATAATTATCCATTTCTAGCTTTTGACTCGCTACCTCCTCTGCTGTGGGATTTCAAGTGCTCATCTAAATACAACTTAAATATTTTGAGGGTATCTGCATTTAAAACCTCCTTGGTTGACATGTTCCAAATTCCAAATACCCTTCTAAATCAACCTGTCCTTCATCTTAAACCTATTCCATCTGGTAACAGATACCTTTGCTTAGGGAATTTGAGGAAGATTCTCTCCTTAACACCTCCACCCCACCTCATCAGACTTCACTACTAAGAGATCCTGCTGTACTAAAATCTCCTCGCAAATTAAAAGCTCCATCCCAGAAAACATGCTGGTGAATCTCCACTATATCCTGTCACATACAATCATATACTTAATATGGTATGGAGACTCCATCAACTACACTACACTCATCATCTCTCCTTGAACATTTCAATCAATTTAATCAGACAGGACTTCCTCTTAATATAGCCAATCTAATTAGTTTTGATTAATCCTTACTCTTCAATTACAGATTAAGTCTGTCCTTCAAAACCTCTCTGTAATAATTTGCTTACTACCAATATTAGACTCACTAGCCTGTAATAAATTGGCTTATCCCTACTGCCTTTCTGGAATAAAGGTAACACATTTGCAGTCCTCCAGTCATCTAGCGCCTTGTGGCCTAACAATTTTTGTAAGAGGCCTAGCTATCTCTTCCCTTGTCTCCCATAGCAGCTGAGGATAAATCGCATCAGACCCTGGGGATTTATTTGCCTCTACTGCTACCTAGCATTGACAGAAGTCCAATTTATTCGTGCGTTAAACAGAAATGTCACAACTGGAGAGAGAGGTTTATCAGAGGTAAACACATCTGAACTGCAATTTATTTTGCTCTTCAGAACTTTCCACTTCTTTCTACAGACCGCTGAACATATTTCAGCAAGATATTGATTGAGGCAGGGTCTTTTTTTTTATATATCTATTAAACCCTGCTAGCCAGAAGCCCACAGAAAAACATGATTGCGTTCATACTCTGAAGTGAACCACGGTCAGAATATAAGATTATTCATCTGATTATTTTTTTTTTCATTTCACATTCCAGTTGCTCATGGCTTAACATATTTGTAAATATGACTAAGTCATGACCCCATGCAGGTATCCTTTTTTGTTAATCCATTTCAGGTTATGATTATATGTCTTCATCCTGAATGATACTATCAACCAGTCCTAAAAATCACATCTTGTGCCAATGTCAAGCATAATTCATCACTAATAACCAGAACTGAAATGTTTTTAATATTGGGTATCACTGGAGCTGTCAACACATACAGAAGTTCATGGCAAGTTGCATCAACGTTCTCACTCCTGTCTTCTATTCAGTCTTGATCTTAATGTAGTTCAGCATCTGACCATGAGAATATTGTTTTGTTACATGAGCCACTCTTGTATCTGTTCATCTCAGTGTGCTTACATACCTGACTGTGTATAACTCTCCTGATTGATTGACTAACACTGTGGACATTGTACCAGTGTTTTAGATCATGCAGTCATGCGTTGACCAAGTTTTTCTTCCTGTCTCTCACTGGTGGTTTGACACAATGCCTGTTTCTCCATTAGTCTAATTACAAGTTTAAATATTTCAGCAAATTGTTTCATATTAGATTACCAGTTGACTCAACTGATGCATAATTTAATAAGTTCAGTTCAGACTCCGCATAGCCATCCCTAAATAACACAAGAATGTTTTCACTCTAACAATGCACTTTGTGAATGAATAGTTCATGCGGTTAATATGAAGATCTACACAAACCGTGAGTTTCCTTGAAACACTTAAAATTTGTTGTTCGTTCAGTCTAAGTATTCCCTGTTTTGAGGAAGTATCTTAGTAGTGTGTTACGTTTTAAATCTATCTAACCTGAGCTGCAGGCTCATGCCGTTCGAGACTTTAGTAATATCAGCTTAATGCTCCATTGCAATCTTCCCCACTGATTCTGTTAGACTTCTATCACTGCTTGTTTATTACCTTCTTCTTGTAATTAGAGCTATTCTCATCACCAACCATTAATGTGCTCAAATAAGATGCTGAAAGTTAGGCGGGCTGGTCTTCAATCAGTTGTACTATTTGCTTGGCAGGCAAATATTCAGAGATGACTTTTACAGACTGTTGAACTAACTTTAATAAATAGTACTAACCAAAGGTACAACATTATCACTTTTCTATGTTATTTTACACAATAGTCTGGGGAGTGCACTTGAAATCATATATAAAATTGTGCTGGGGAAAATGAATTGAGAAAAAATGGTTTGTAACTACTCCTATAGATATCATCTGATTTATTGAGTTGAGGTGGAACTTAAAGCTTGGAATGATATCCATGTGGTGTCAAATACCAGCCTGATCAGCTTGAGTTGGTTTCATAAAATAATCAGCTGAATCTTTTACTCTTTCAGAGAATGGGGTGGAATGAAAGCACCTGCCAAATCCAGTAAATCCTATAAACACAAGTCAGGTAGAGAGTTTGGAGAGAAGTTTGGTACGCGCCTTGGCTGGTCTATTAGTCTGCATAATTTTCTGTCCTATTCAGCAGTACAATATGTCTTTATTTTTAATGCTTATATTTACATTCATATTTGAATTTATATTAATCTTTCTACCCATTTTCCATTACCTGCTTCATCTGGAAAGTACACATCCATTTAATGCTTGGGTCAGTTTAAATCGGTTACTGTACTGCTCATTTTAAACTGATAATGAAATCTGTTTATTTACAGATGAGTCCCAAGTAATCACAAACAAAACAATTAGATAAATGCTACAAATGGTGGAAGTGTGAGGGATAGAACACAGAAACAAGGCCCAATGGGAGAAGAGATATCACAGAAGCTCTAGTGTTAGCAAATCAAAACTATTGGCCTCTGAAAAAATAATTTTGAAGCTGAAAACTTAGTAGCATAACATTATCAAATAAAGAAAATGGTTCTGTTTTATTACTGTAAAAGTGTGTGTACCATAATTATTACAAAAAAAGATGGCAGGCAAGAGGTATTTAAAATTCCCTAAAGCTGGTCATAGTCAAAGGGTAATGATTACTGGCATTCATTCCATGGTAATTTTGCATAATTATGGTTCGATTGTTGGATTTTTACTTGCCATTTTTTCTTACTGTAATCTACCAAGTCAATTAAATGATTGATTTAAGAAACTTGACCATCTAAATTTGGTTTGAACATGAAATTCAATATATGTTTAACCAAGGATGTTTTTACATGTTCTTTCATTATTTCCTTTATAATTTACTGCATATTAAAATCATTCCACATCATGGTCAGCATCATGACACAGCCAGTGGAGCTGCTACCACATAACTCCAGTGATCCAGGATTGATCCTGGGCTCTGGCGTTGTGTTTTGGAAATTGCCTATTCTCCCTGATGCTGCAGTTTTCTCTGACTTCCCAAGGATGTGCTGATATGATCATTGGCATTGTGAATTGACACTCCTGTAGGAGGTGGAAGGTGAATCAGAGCAGCTAGGAACATAGAGCTGTTCAGCTTGGTAATGGCACCTTCTCCCGTGCTGCCTGTGCTGATTATAAAGCCAACGCAAGCCAGTAATATCTGACTGCACCATTCCCTACCTGTTCATCGGTCTGTCTATGTGCCTCTTAAATCTTGTTTCCACCGCTTCCCCTGGCACCTACCAATCTTTGTGTAAAATGAACTTGGCTCAAAAATCATCTTTAAAGTTTTCCCTCTCACGTTAACACTATGCCTTCAAGTGTCTGACCATTCCATCCTGAGGAAATAAAAGCAATTTTATTGTGATCTCTCATAATTTTATATCAACTCGTCCTCCAATCTCCAGCTCGAGCAATCCAAATTTGTCCAACCTCTCCTTATAACTAATAATTTGTAATCTAGTGAACTCCTTCAGCACTGTCTCCAAAGCCCCTCATTCTTACTGTAATGTGGCAAACAGAACTACACACAATACTCCAAATGTACTGCAATAAAAATTTGAACAACTGCAATATGACTTCCTGACTTTCACATATTCAACACCACAACCGATGAAGGCAAGAATGCCATATGCCTTTACCACCCTATCTATATGTGTTCCTGCATTGAAGAGCTCTGCACTTGCATCTTTAGATTGCTCTGTACATCAGAGCTCTAAAGAATCCTGCAATTTACTGTAAACTTTCCTCCCAAAGAGCAACATCTCACACTTGTCCAGAATAAACTCTATCTGCCATTTCTTTGCCCAAGCTTCCAACTGGTATAAATCCTACTAAACCCCTTGACAACCATACTCTACCAATTTATGGGCCATACAACAGAAGTCCACTGATCAGAGACCTCCAGTCAGAATAACACCCCTCAACCTAGTTTGTAATTTGTGAGCTCACATCTATGAAGATATAAAGTTTTCTCTCAGACTAGAAGGGCCGAATGGCCTGTTTTCTGTGCTGTAGTGTTCTATAGTGTATATAGATTTTTGTAAGGTATTTCATAAGGTTTCCCCATGGTAGGCTCATGTAGAAAGTCAGGAGGTACAGGATCAGTGGTGGTCTGCAGGGATCTGTTCTAGGCCCCTGCTCTTTGTGATTTTTATAACTGTCTTGGAAGAGGAGGTGGAAGATTGTGGATGACATGAAGGTTGGTGGAGTTGTGGATAGAGTAGAGGGTTGTTTTAGGTTGCAACAGGATGTAGAGCTGGGTAGAGAAGTGGCAGATGGTGCTCAGCCTGGAGAAGTGTGAAGTAATTCATTTTGAAAGGTTGAATTTGAAAGTAGAATACAGGGTTAATAATAGGATTCTTGGCAGTGTGGTTGTTCAGAGGGATCTTGGGGTCCAGGTCCATAGATCCCTCAAAGCTGCCGTGCAATTTGATAGCATTGTAAAGAAGGCATACACTTTGGCCTGCATTAGTCAGGGATTGGGTTCAAGACCCATGAAGTAATGTTGCAGCTCTATAAAACCCTGGTTAGGCCACACTTGGAAAATTGTTTTCATTTCTGGTTGTCTCATTACAGAAAGAATGTAGAAGCTTTAGAGAGAGTGCAGAGGAAATTTACAAGGATGCTTCCTGGACTAGGGAGCATGTCTTATGAAGACAGGTTGAGAGCTAGGACTTTTCTTTTTGGAGTGAAGGAGGATGAGAGGTGATTTGATAGAGGTGTATAAGATGATATAAGGCATAGGATGAGTGCAGAGCTTGAGATTTTTCTAAGCTCATAAATGTGTAATATGAGGGGGCATAACATTAAGGTGATTGAAGGAGGGATGTCAGAGGTAATTTTTTTTTACAAAGAGTGAAGCATATGGAATGCCCTGCCATGGATTGTGGTTGAGCAGATAAATTAGGGGCATTTAAGAATCTCTCAGATAGGCACATGGATGATAGAAAAATGGAGGGCTAAGGTGAAGGAAAGGATTAAGTTGGTAGGTTAAAAGGTCGGCACAATAGCATGGGCTGAAGGACCTGTACTGTGCTATTATGATCTAAGTACAAAGCAATGCTAACTATTCTAAATAAGGCTATGCTTTTCTGGATGTGAATAGACCCTATCCCTAATAAGCTTGTCCAGTTATATTCCTACAACTGATTGAGGGCTCACTGGCCTATAACTTCCTGGTTTCTCGTGCCCCCAAAGAGCAGTGGCTACTCTTCAGTTCTCTGGGACAATATGTATTAATATAATTAAAGACAATATGAAGATCTTCCTCAGAGCTCCAGCAATCTCCTCTCCTTCATCTCTCAATAACATGGGATTGGTCCCATCAGGACCTGGCAAATTATCTACTGCTCGTTCTTCAAGAGCTCCAGAACCTCTCACTTCAAAAGCCTTAAGATGTCGGCATATTTCTCTCTCATCCCACTATCTTCTACTTCTTTGGTGAATACCAATGTAAAGTAATCATTTACTGCTGCATCCACAACCTTCAGCTCCAGGTTTAAATTCCCTCCTTTGTTTTTATGTGGTCCTACCCTCACGCCGGTTATCCTCCTGGCATTAATGTATGCATAAATGTCCTTGTGATTCTCTTTAATCCTACTTTGAACTTTTAAATTTTACTTTGAACTCACGGTCATCCTAATTGATTGGTATGTGGAAAAAGAATAGATTGCTCCAAAATAAGTGGGGGAATTGGTATTGATGGGAATGCTCTAAGATATGGCATTGACCTGATGTAATAGACAAAACAGCTTTCTTTTTATTTAGATTAATAGTCATAGGCTTAGACTGCATGTAAGGAAGTCCTTCAGCCAACTCATCTATGTCCACTAAGATGCCTACCTGAGCTAATGCCATTTGCCTTCAATTGGTATGTATTCCTCTTTTCCCATCCATGTATATGTCTATGTGCCTTTTAAACATTGTAATTGTACCTGCATTTACCACTTCCTCTGGCAGTTTGTTCTATATCATTATTACCCTCTGTGCCCTCATGTCCCCTTTTAATCTTTCCCCTCTTAATTTAAACCTATGGCCTTTAGTTTTCGTCTCTCCTACGCTGGGAAAAAGACTTTGACCATTTATGCCCCTCACCATATTACCTCTACAAGGTCACTAATCAGCTTCCTATGTTCCAGGAAGAACAGTTTCCCCTTTAGACAGGTAGCATCCTTGTAAATCTTCTCTGCTTCCTTTTCAGCTTAATGACATCCTTCCTTGAACTTGGTGACCAGAAATGCACTAGTCTGAGTTTAATTCTATCAGCCATTTCTTTTGTTGTTCTAAATCTTGTCGAAATCTTAAATAACATTCACCAATGCCCACTAAACCACTAACTTTTGAATCATCTGCAAATTTGCTAATTGTGCAACAATGTTCTCATCTAAATCACCAATATACAGTAGATGCTGAACAACAGTGGGCCCACCACCCCACCAGTAACAGGTCTCCAATCTGAAAAAGAAACTCTCTACTACCACCCTCTGACTTCATCCACCAAGCCAATTAATCAGCTCACCCTGAACCCCATGTGGTCTAACCTTCCAGACCACCCTACTGTGTGAAACATTGCCAATGTTCATGTAAATGATGTTGAATCCCTGCATTCATCTTGGTCACCTCTTCTAAACTTTCCATCAAATTTGTGAGCAAAAATGAAATAATGTTGAACACAATAGTATAGAGAAAAGAATTTAAACCAAGGGGACAAGCTTATACTGTGAAGTATGCTGAAGAGAGGAACATCATATCTCAAATGAAGATATCTCATATCTTGAATACAAAAAAGTAGGTGTTGGAAAGGGCAAAATATTATTTTCTTCAGGACTGTAGTCTTCACCTGCAATTATAATTTGAAATGGGGGTGGGGGCATAAACCTCTTGTGCATCGGTCAATTTACAGGAGCGTGGTACTTAAATGATCTGTGTGCGTTCCACAGTCCATCCTCCAGTCCACTCCCCAACACACACTGGTCGGGTTTGCAATATTAAATCGGTCACAGTCCCAAGCAAAATTATAATATGAGAAATGTCATTTTCAAGTTTATCACACTAGTAAATTTGAATCCCACAAACTGGAAAATAATATCATAAATTTGACTGTTTAATATTGCCAAAGATTCAAAATTTAACCTAAGTCCCTTTGTCGTACCTGTTCTGCTCTGTGCTTGCTAGAATTGTGAAGAATATTTTTTCCTCAGTGGTCCTTCACTTTGCTGTCACTGTTAATCTTCACCTCCATGCTTTCATGCCTTCTTTTCAATGTCTATTTATCCAATAACATTTATATCTTTGTTCTCTATTGTTCCTGTAAAATAAGAAAAATGGAGCTCTTTTTCCTGTTTTATAATCCATTATTATCATCAAATGTTTTCCATTCAGTTGCCAGAGAGACCATTACTGCCTCTGCCTGAATACTGAAAAGAACATGTTGACCTTATGATTAAAAGTGACACCATCAAAGCTTGTCTCACCACTCACATGTGCAGTTCCTTCAAAATCACAGGTAATCTTCCCACTGAAACTATTTCTCACCTTGGACTCGAGGAAATCTGAGGATGCTGGAAATTCAAGCAACACACACAAAAAATGCTGGTGAACGCAGCAGGCCAGGCAGCATCCATAGGAAGATGTACAGTCGACGTTTCGGGCTGAAACCCTTCGTCAGGACTAACTGAAAGAAGAGATAGTAAGAGATTTGAGAGGGGGAGGGGAGATCCAAAATGATAGGAGACAGGAGGGGGAGGGGTGGATCTAAAAGCTGGAAAGTTGATTGGCAAAAGGGATACCAGGTTGGAGAAGAGAGAGGATCATGGGACAGGAAGTCTGGGGAGAAAGAGAAGGGGGAGGGGAGCCTGGAGGGTGGAGAGCAGGCAAGGAGTTATAGTGAGAGGGACAGAGGGAGGAAAAAAAAGAGAGAGAGATAAAAAAGGGTGAAAATAAGGGATGAGGTGTGAAGGGGAGGAGGGGCATTAACGGAAGTTAGAGAAGTCAATATTCATGCCATCAGTTCGGAGGCTACCCAGGCAGAGATCGTTCATTTTATTACTCATGCTGTTGTTTGAGATGTTATATGAATGATGAATGAATTAACAAGTATTCCAAGATGAGGTAACTTCAATCATGTAAACAAAATAAAATGTTTTACCATCATAATACCATAAGACCTAGGAGCAGATTGGCATCTACTCCACCATTCCATCATGTCTATTTATTATCTCTCTCTCTCAACCCCATTCTCTTGCCTTCTCCCTGTAACCCATGATACCCTGACTAAACAAGAACCTATCACCTCCACTGCAAATATACTTTAATAACTTGGCCTCCATGGCAATGAATTCCACAAATTTTCTAACCCTATTTAAAAAATATCCTATGCCTTTATTCCTTTCACCAAAGTGCATGATCATATACTTCCCTAGACCATATGCATTTGCCCATTTCCCCAATCTGTCTCAGTCCTTCTGCAAGATTCACTGCTTCCTCAAAAACTACCTGCCCCTCCACCTATCTTTGTATCATCTGCAGACTTGGCCACAAAACTATCAATTCTGTTATCCAAATCACTGTCATATAACTTGTAAGGAAGCAGACCCGATACGGACCTCTGCAGAACACCACTTGTCATCTGAAGCCAGACAGAATATTCTGGACTCTTTGCCTTCTGCCAGTCAGCCAATCTTCTATTCATGCTAGTGTCTTTCCTGTAATACCATGGGCTCCTATCTTATTATGTAGACTCATGTGTGGCACCTTTTTGAAGGCCTTCTGAAAATCCAAGTGAACAACATTTACTGACTCTCCTTTGTCTATCCTGCCTGTTATTTCCTCAAAGAATTCCAGATTGGTTAAGCAATATTTCCTCTTAATGAAACTGTACTGATTTTGACCAACTTTATCATGCATCTCCAGGTACCACAAAACTCCATCCTTAAGAATCGACTCCAACATCTTCCCAACCACTGAAGTCAGGCTAACTGGCCTGTAGTTTCCTTTCTTCTGCCTAGTCCTTTCTTAAAAAGTGTAGTGACATTTGTAATTTTCCAGTTCTTTAGAGTCATTCCAAAATCTTGATTTTCTTCAGCTACCTATTTCACAACCCTGGGGTGAGGTCCATCTGATCCAAGTGACTTACCTCCCTTCAGACCTTTCTGCTGCTGACGCACCTTCTCCTTGGTCATAGCAACTACATTCACGGCTGCCCCCTGCCACTCTCGAACTTCTGGCATACCAACACAAAATACTTACTAAGTTTGTCTTCCATTTCTTTGCCCCCATTATTACTTCTGCAGTGTCATTTTCCCATGCTCCAATATCCATTCTCTCCTCTCTACTCTGTGCATAGTACTGTAAGAGTCAGAGTCATAGAGTCTTATAGTAGTGAAACAGGCCAACTGGTCCCTGCTAATCAAGATCCTGCTGATCCCATTTGCCAGCATTTTCCCACTGTCCCTTTAAACCTTTCCTATCCAAGTACCTGTCCAAATGCCTTTAAAGTAAAATGTACCTGCCTCAACCACTTAATCTGGCAACTCATGCATCTAGACTCTTTCCCCTCTCACCTCAAAGCTGTGTACTCTAATTCTTGATTCGCCAAGCCTGGGAAAAAGACAGGGTGGGTCACTCTGTCTGTGAGCCTCATGATCTTACACACAAAGGCATAAGGGAGAGTGATGCAATAAAGCAATGAGATAAAGTATCATTGAATTATGAGAACACTGCACTACATAAGATATAGGAACAGAATTAGACTATTTGCCCCACTGTGTCTGCTCCTCGTTAAGGTACTATATACCTTATTGAGGCTTGTGAAGGGAATTCATTGATTTTGTTCATTCTCCCTTTTTTATGTAGTACTGAAAATTATTTTTCATCCAATTCCTCTTTGAAATCCTTGATTAACTCTGTTCCACCTCCTGTTCTCCCCACACCCTCATGGCTCTTTGATTTAAAACTTCCCCCACTGGTACATGAACTATTAGCTAATGATTAGAGCATCCCTGTCAACCCTGTCCAAAGCCATCATGATCTTTCCCATTTCTACCATATCTCCTTCTAGTCTGCTTCATCTTTGATTCTTGCTCCCTGTCTAACCTTGCAGCTTGATATCTCTTCCCCAGAACTACTCTCACACATGTTTTCTGTACCGTCTCAGGAGAAATTAGGAGACAACTAGTACGAGAATAATGCAATCAAATTATTACGGAAGATTTAATAAAACTGTTAAATGATCTTCAAACCTGTAAAGATTTTAAAAATCTGGCTGGGAATGTACCTACTTCAGGGATGAATAAGCTAAAATTTCAGATATTTGTAGTTGAATATGAAGGAATGTTGAATAATTAATTTAATTCATCTATTACCAGGAGATGGATTAAATGAACATGACATTAAAATATGTGATAAGAAATGAAGCATTTTAAATATAAAGGTAAATATTAAATCAACCAGTCAAACCCAAGTAGGATAAAATCTGAGAAACGGATGGGCTAAATCCAACTATATACACATTAAAAGTATAGTAACAAAGCAGTCTGCTACACATATTAATAATTCATTAGTGAAAGGTGTAGTGCCAGGAAACCGTAATATGGCTAAGACTATATTCATCTTTATAAAGTAGGATAGAGAATGTTAGAGGACAACTCAGCATTGGTGATAAGAAATGTAATCCATTTCACCAGAGGGGCTTTGGAACTTGAACATAAGGGTTAATGAGTGAAAAGTGAGGAAATGCACTATTTCAATCTTATTGATATCTTTCCTGTAGGTAAGTAACCAGAATTGCATACAATACTCCAAATTACTCCTCACATTGGGATTTTCAACATAACATCCCAATTCCTACATTCAACACTTTGATTTATGAAGGCCAATGTGTCAAAAGTTCTCTTTATCACCCAATCTTCTTGTGATACCACTTTCATCCTTCTGTTCTACCATACTCCTCGGTGCCTACCAGCTCATTGTGTTAGTCCTACCCTGGTTTGATCTCCCAAAGTTTATCATTTGACACTTGTCTTCATTACATTCCATCTGCCATTTTTCAGTCCATTTTTCCAGCTGGTTCTGATCCCACTGCAAACTTTGATAATCTTCCTTGCTGTCTAATATGTCTCTAATCTTGGTGATAGCTACATATTTGTCAAAGGCATTGCTAAAGTTCATGCAGATGTCATCTACTGCCTTACCTTCAGCAACTTTCCTGGTAATTTCCTTGAAAACTCTATAAGATTGGTTAGATATACCCTGCCACACACAATCCACATTGACTATCTTGAATCAGTCCCTGTTCATCCAAATACTTATACCTGTATACCTTGTCTCTTATAATACCTTCCAATAACTTGCCCACTACTGATATCAGGCTCATCGGCCTATAATTTTCCAGCTTATTTATAGAGCCTTTCTTAAACAGAATAGCATTAGGTATCCTTCAATCCTCCGGCACCTCACCCATTGCTGAAGATGTTTTAAATATCTCTGCTAGGGAACCTGCAATTTCTGCAATAGCCTACCACAAGGTCCAAAGGAGGCACATTGTCAGGTCCTGGGGATTTTTTTTTTCTCCCTAACTTTCCTCAGGACAGCAAACACCACCTCCTCTGTAATCTATATAGACCACATAACCACACTGCTGTTTAACCTCATTTCTATAGACTCTGTGCCTTTGTCCTGAGTAAATACAGATGCAAGAAATCAGCTTAAGATCTTCCCCATCTCTTTTGGCTCCATGCACGGATGACCATTCTGATCTTCAAGATTTTGTCCCTTGTTCTCCTTTCACTTTCAGCATATTTGCAGTAGCCATTGGGATTCTCCTGCACCTTGTCTGCTAGAGAAACTTCACGACTTCATTTAGCCCTCTTGATTTCCTTCTAAGGTGTTTTCTTGAATGGGAAAGTGTGGCTCAATTCCATAATGGGTGACTCAGGCCCTGAAGGAGAGGCTAATAGGCTTGTGGTTAAAGGGAGTAACACATCGGGGTGACGGAGCTGGATGAGAAAGAATAGGTTTGAATAGACAGAACAACCCATTTCAAAATAGTATCTTCCATACAATTTCTTGGCAAAAGTACTTTAAAGTAATATTTAAGAATAAATTCTACTTTCCTTTACATCACATGTTAATTGAATTTCTTATAAACTTCATTCAGGTCAGAGTTTTGCAGCACAATCTGATTATCTAATAAATATTAATTGAGGTTATCCTGAGCACCAGAAGGAGAGTGTCAACAGAAATCTGCTGAATTGTGAAGCATTTGCGAGATTGTGTTGCTGTAAATTTAGATCACTAACTGAGAAGGCTGGCACAAATTCATCAGTGGAATTGTGCCAAAATGGAGGAAAAAACCTCCCACTGACCATGTGTGTATTTTATGAAATGTACATATGAACTTTTAATAAATTACAACTTCAGCATTTTTTCCCAATAGTTTTGTTGTGAAAGACAGAGAAAGGTGTAACGTTAAACTCCACAAACTTGGAAGGTGCCAGATCAACGTACAGGTCCCAATTGGGATATCCAGTTGTCAAAAATGTCTTGTCAACTCTTCCTGATAATATGTGAAAAGGTTTGCACATCATAGGCCAAGTGAGAACTCCAGGCCATTACCGTGTCTATCCTTTGCTGACAGGACTCAGCAGGTTGAGCAGCACTGGTGCAAAGAAAGAAGATATCAAAGTCCTGCATCAGGACTGAGAGTGAAGACTGACGTGGCCAGTTGCCCTATGCCTGGTATAGAGGAGAGAAAGGGGCTTGCTGACTATTTCCAACATTTCCTGCTTAACCTCAGATGTCAAGGCATCTTCAGTTTTCCTGCTTTTTAGCAGAAATTGCCTGCTCACTCTTAATTTTGATGCAGCGTTTCAAACCAAAACATCGCATTTCCTTCTTTCCGCTGATGCTGCTCAACGCATTGCGTTCTGTGTCTTGCTCAAGATTCCAACGTCTATAGTCTTTAGTATCTCTTCTTTAATTTGTCATGACAAAAATAGAAATGAGAAACAAAGAACTAGGAGATACGAGTAATGAAAGTGCCATATCAATTTGATCAGTCACAGAAATAATGTGAAGATCTCTGATCGTTCCTCAGCATATGTGAATAAATGCACAGACATGGCAAGTATGATTGGTGAACTGGGGTATGTTATGCTGATGTCTTTCCATATCATAAATTCTTGTTACATTCTATGATTTATTTTTGAACCATGTTACAGGTTTTTTGAGCTTCTTACAAGTGTACAGTGAGATCATCCTCCATTTTACCAATGCAGTCTGGTTTTGAACTGGTTGATGTTTGAAGTTACTGTTCTACATTAAAAAGGCATTAGGTGGCAGTGCATCTCTTGCATGCCATGGGCATAAATAATCTCACATAGGAATATGATGTTCCAGTAAAGAGAGAGAGCTGGTTTCAAAATGGACAGGACTAGCTACAAGTTATTCAGGAAGGAGTGAAGGAAAAGGTTGATCTGCACAGATTTGATGACTGGGAATGCTACAGACTGGAAGAAGGTCATGTTCACATGATCAAGTGCAAAATCTATGGCCCTGTTCTCCTAAATCAGAACTGCCTACATTTAATCAGCCAAACTTTGGAAGATGTAAGTCCTAAAACAACTAAAAATCAGAAAAACTGCACATGACCTAAGGTCTGAAGCACAACAGAAAATTCTGGAAACAGCAAGTCAGGCAGCATTTCTGGAAAGAACAGAGCTCGGTGCTGATTACTGGATGACATCTGCAATCTGCTGAGGTCTGAATCAGAGGCATTCAAGTCTGGTGACCAAGAAAGTTACTAAAAGGTCCATGTGCCATATCCAGGAAGCTATACCTTCAGCAAAGTGGCAATTCTGAATTAAACTTGAATTAACGAAGAATGTTCGACAGTTGTGGCAGGGCTTGAATACTATCACCTCTTATAAAGTTAAATCAAGCAACATAGGTGTCAACAGGGCTTTGATTCCAGATGAGCTCAATGCCTTCAATGCTCACTCTAACTGTCAAAACATGGAGGAACCATCAGGAACTCACACATGCCGATGATCCAGTGATTCCAATCTCTGAAGCTGATGTGTGAGCAGCGTTTAGGAGAATGAACCATGAAAAGCATCCAGTCCAGATGGGATATTTGGCCAAGTACTGAAGACCTATGCTAATCAGCTGGCTGGAGTTTTCAATGAGATTCTTAACCTCGCTTCAGTAGTCTGAGGTATCCATCTGCTCAAGCAGACTTCACTTAAGCTGGTGCCTAATAAGAACGAGGTAACCTGCCTTAATGATTATCATCCAGTAGCACTTACGTCCACCGTGATGAAGTGTTCTTAGAGGATTGTGATGAAACATATCAGCTCCTGCCTGAGAAGCAACTTGGATTCACTCCAGTCTGTCTACCTGCAACAGGTCTGCAGCAGATGCCATCTCATTGGCTCTTCATTCAACCCTGGAACATCTGGACAGCAAAGATGCATACATCAGGATGCATTTTATTGACTAGAGCTCAGCATTCAATACCATCATCCCATCAAACTAATCAATAAGCTCGAAGATCTTGACTTTAATACCCCCTTCTGCAATTGCACCCTCGATTTCCTCATTTGCAGATGCCAGTCAGTTTGGATTGGCAACAACATCTCCTCCGCCATCTCCATCAGCACAGGTACACCACAGGGCTGTGTGCTTAGCTCCAGCTTTACTTGCTTCACACTTATGACTGCGTGACTAAGCACAGCTCCAATGCCATATTCAAGTTTGCTGACGACATCACTGTTCTAGGCAAAATCGAAGATGGTGTCAAATCAGCAGATAGGAGGGAGATTGAAAATCTGGCTGAATGGTGCCATAGCAACAACCTCTTACTCAATGTCAGCAACACCAAGGAGCTGATAATTGACCGGGAGAAGGAAACCAGAGGTCCATGAGCCAGTACTCATTGGAGGGTCAGAGGTGGAGAGGGTCAGCAACTTTAAATTCCTTGGTGTTATTATTCTGGAGGACCTGACCCGAGCCCAGCATGCAAGTGCAATTACAAAGAAAACCTGGCATCACCTCTACCTTGGAGTTTGTGAAGATTCAGCGTGACACCAAAAACTTAAACTAACTTCTACTGATATGTAGTGAAGAGTGTATTAATTGGATGCATCGAAGCCTAGTATGGAAACACAAATGCACTTGAACAAAAAATTCTACAAAAAGTAGTGAATACTACCCAGTCCATCACGTAAAGCCCTTCCCACCACTGAGCACATCTACACCAAATGCTCTCACAGGAAAGTGGCATGTATCTTCAGGGATCCCCACCACACAGGACATGCTCTCTTCTCACTGCTGCTATCAGGAAGAAGGTACAGGTGCTTCAGAGCTCAAACCACTAAGTTCAGGAACAGTTAATAGGCCTCAATCATTTGGCTTTTGAACCATAGGGATACCTTCAGTCAACTTTACTTGCCCAGCCATTGAAATGTTCTAATAACCTGTGGACTCACTTTCAAGGAATCCTCAACTCATGTTCTTGATATTTACAGTATTGCTTATTTATATTATTATTTATTTTGTATTTGCACTGTTGTCTTTTACACACTGGTCCACTGCCCAATTGGTGTGGTCTTTCATTGATTCTGTTATGGATTTATTGAGTATGCCAGTAAGAAAATGTACCTTGGGATGTATATGGTGACGTATGTGTACTTTGGTAATAAATTTACTTTGAACTTTAATCCTGGATTTCAGTCAGGATCCAGCACAGGAATGCCAACTTCCACACATTTCCTGGCACTGATGAAGGATATTCTGTTTGCTGAACTAACCTGCTAGAAGTCAAGCAGACTCTAATTTCAGGCGTCACACACAAAATGCTGGAGGAGCTCAGCAGGCCAGGCAGTATCTGTGGAAAAGAGCACAGTCAACGTTTTGGGTCGAGACCCTTTGGCAGGACTGAAGAAAGAAAGATGAGGAGTCGAGTTTAAAGATGGGGTGAGGGGAGGGAGAAGCACAAGGCGATAGGTGAAACTGGGAGGGGGAGGGGTAAGTAAAGAGCTGGGAGGTCGATTGGTGAAGAAGATGTAGGCCCCTGAGTAGGGGGTATCTAATAGGATTCCACATGGACAGTAATCAGGTTGTTGGTGCTGAAAAGCAGCAGCTCTTGCACCTGAATGAGCAATGAACCCATGAACACTACGTCAATATTTTTTCATCTCTTTTTGCATGTCTTTAGACTATGGCAGGAAACCAGAGGACCACATATTCGATGGGGAGGATGTACAGAGACTTCTAACAGAACAGCACCAGATTTTACTCAGCACACTTTGTAATTTATAGTTCTTTAATATCAGTTTTATTCTTATTTATTAAATTTTGGGGATTTGGCTGAGATTGGCATGAGCAAATTTTATTGCCTGTCATTTGAGAAAGTGCTAGCCAGCCACATTCTCAAACAGGCAACACACTTAAAAGTTGCTGGTGAACGCAACAGGCCAGGCAGCATCTCTAGGAAGAGGTACAGTCAACGTTTCAGGCTGAGACCCTTCGTCAGGACTAACTGAAGGAAGAACTAGTAAGAGATTTGAAAGGGGGAGGGGGAGATCTTCCTAAAGATGCTGCCTGGCCTGCTGCGTTCACCAGCAACTTTGATGTGTGTTGCTTGAATTTCCAGCATCTGCAGAATTCCTCGTGTTTACATTCTTGAACAGCTGCAGTTTCTCTGGTGAAGGCTCCTCTGGAGTTTTGTAAGGTAGTTCTGTGAGTTAGCCCCAGTATCCGTGAAAGCACAGGATACATTTCCAAGTCAGGATGTGCAGAAGAAAGGCAGTGGACAAAAACTTAAGTACAAGTAATTTCTTTTCTTCAGTTAATTGGATTGAATTAAGTGTATTACATTGAGTTAATTGTTCCTTTGTGCTTTTGATTCAGAGCCATAGAGAGAGAGATACAACGCAGAAAGAGGTTCTTCAGCTCTCTGAGTTCACACTGACATCAGCCACCCACTTACACTAATCCTACACTAATTCAGTTTTCTTTTAATTTTCTCCACATTCTCAATTCCCTCCGCATATTCCCACTCACCTTCTCACTAGGGAGCAATTTACAGTAGACTATTAATCTAGCAACCTGCACAAGGGTTTCTCCTCAGAGCACCTGGGGGAAACCCAAGCAGTTAAAGAGGGGACATGCAAACTCCATACAGGCAGCAATCAGGCCTTTGGTGCTCAATGTGCAGCTGCCACAAAAAAGTGAATTTCACAACATACAGTATATCTTGGAGTACTGTGGGCAGTTTTGGTCTCCTTATTTAAGAAAGGATGTACTGACGTTGGAGAGGGTACAGAGAAGATTCACTGGAATGATTCCGGGAATGCGAGGGTTAACATATGAGGAATGTTTGTCCGCTCTTGGACTGTATTCCTTAGAGTTTAGAAGAATGAGGGGAGACCTCATAGAAACATTTCGAATGTTGAAAGGCATGGACAGAGTGGATGTGGCAAAGTTGTTTCCCATGATGGGGGAGTCTAGTACGAGAGGGCATGACTTAAGGATTGAAGGGCGCCCATTCAGAACAGAAATGCAAAGAAATTTTTTTAGTCAGAGGGTGGTGAATCTATGGAATTTGTTGCCATGGGCAGCAGTGGAGGCCAAGTCATTGGGTGTATTTAAGGCAGAGATTGATAGGTATCTGAGTAGCCAGGGCATCAAAGGTTATGGTGAGAAGGTGGGGGAGTGGGACTAAATGGGAGAATGGATCATGGCTATATGATAAAATAGCCGAGCAAACTCGATGGGCCGAATGGCCGACTTCTGCTCCTTTGTCTTATGGTCTTATGTTACTGACATCAAACCTGATTCTGACTTCATGCACCGTCCCAGACTTCTCCGTCCATCCTTGATCCATTTAATTCCAAGAGCAATATATAAATCTGAATTTCTCATGATTCAGTGTCAATGCTTTCTGTTGTACAGAAGTCACAGATTCACCTCTCTGTAAATAAAAATATCTACATATCTCCATCTTAGCTGGCTTACTCCTTGTCCTGAATTCTCCAGCCATAAGGCTCTTCCTCTTTGTGTTGAATCTGTCCTGTGCCTGAGCTGGATAAGGGGAAGGATGAACAAGAACATAAGGATTGTCTGTAACTTATGAGTATTAAGATTGAATTTTCCATTTCCAATTACTCCACAACCCTTGTATTCCTTTCTCTCAACTTCTGGTTCTCTGTTGCTCTCACACCCCACTCCTTTTCCCATTACCCCTGTTACCCAGTTTCTTTTCCTTCCCCACTGGTTCCAACTGCCCATCATCCCTCTCTTATCTCATTATACTTACTACCTTCCAGAGTCTGCAGCCCTTGCTGTATCCACTTACCACCTTTTTTTTCTCCCCACTCTCCCCTATTCAAATTATGTTCTTTCTTGTAAAAATCGTAAATGTTTTTCTTGTGAACGGTGCTTATATGATGCTGCTGCAAGTATGTTTTTCATTGCACCTGTGCATGCAGGTACTTGTGCAGATGACAATAAACTTGACTTTGACTTTATAATTCAATGGATGAAAAATGCAAGGCAGTCATTTATTTCTCCTTTCTGAATCTATCTCAGCCATATAGTGTTCCTTTAGAAAGAATCTCTTGTTATTCACTGAGGGTTGCTGATGGGGCTCCTCGTAGTTCAACTAATTCTTATTTGTCAATGCACGGACACTCTGGTTTAGAGCAAATGAGTTCTATTGAAAGAAGAATTGAAGGCTTTCACCAAGATCTTTTAGAAGGTTAAATGGACTCATGGGAAGTCACCACCAGTGCTTGGCCTCATGATGAACTGACTTCTGAATTTCTCATACCAGTTCTCGAAAGTCTCATATGGGAATATAGAATGGAAAATCTCTGGAGACCCAAACTCAACCTTGCCACCTTCTCTCCAGCTATTTACATGCAAGATGCTCAGAAAGAGAGGCAGATGTTAACCCCCTTGGACAAAGGAATGGGGAACACAGCGAGGTGGAGATAGACAGCTTCAGATTTTCAGTTCTAACAGAGTGGTGAAGGAGAGCCCCGGACTGAAGCTGACATTACCAGGTAATGTTTGTCAGAATTAGCCCTTTTTAAATTGCTTTGCTGCACAGCTTTATTATGAGAGTGAAGAGAGTACAGTTGCTCCCAGGTTCCTTTCTAAATCTCTCTTGATAATTCAGGTTCATTAATTCTATGCTTGTGACGCATCTATTTTTGAACACTGCTTGAAGCAGTCTGTTTACCAGTGTCACATTCCAAATGCTGTTGTTTGGCTGATGTACATCATTTTGTAAATTCTTTGTTATACTTATTGTCTCTGCTGCTCTCTGTTTGAATCTGGTCAGTTTTAATTTGGTTTCAATAATCCAAAAAGGTGTATTATAACTTGCAAAGAATATCCTATTGTCAGCTCACAAGTATGAGCATAAGATTCTGCATTGATTGCACAATAAGCTTTAATGTTCTACTCGCTCATCAGAGGCAATTTTTAAATTGATTCTCTATACTTGCGTCCCGAGACCGAAGCCCACAGAGATCTCCTTGAGAACAACAGTTGGGTGCCTGTGGAGACCATCAGGAAAGGCAATTGGAAACAGTACTAAGTGCCATTATTTAGAGAACACTGTCCCAAAATCAAAGACAAGTTGCTAAGGAATCAGAATGCTCCCAACTGAGCCTATATTCCAGGAATTGGTTTGCCATCACCACCGGTCAGAAAGTGATATGGATGTGACAGTCTGTAAGGTTGAACAGTGGGCAATTTATTTCCTGTTCGAAAAACTATTGCATCGAGGTGTGAAAGCATATTGTGTGGTTTGGGGAAAGGGAATTGAGAGAGGGGAGAATGTTGGGAAATTATCCAGAACCAAAACAATTATTGGAATTGGTCTTTCCCTTTCTTTTCCAAAGGGTGGCTTTAGAGTCGTAGAGTACTTTAGGGTAACAAACCCAATTGGTCTACCTCCATCAGAATGCCCATCTAAGCTGGACGCATATGACTGCAATTGGCCCACATCCAACCTTCCCTATCCATGTACCTATCTAAATGTCTTTTGTATAGCTTTGGTCTAGTCATCTACAAATGTTTGTATTTTCTTACCTGTTTTATACTTAACCCACTTCAGTGTCAGTTGGGTCCCATTTGATGGCACTCTTATCTAAATCTTAAGCCTCTTTTTCAAATCCATGTCTACAAACTTCATGGCAGATACCTAGAATGACACTGCTGTGAGGTACTGGGGGAATATTACACTGACAGGGTTGTTGCGCTTTTTATCACACAGACTTAGATTTATCCCTCACTAAAATTCATATTAGTAAATCAAATCAATTTATTATCAATAAGAGAAATCTGCATGCAGGTTGACATCATCTTTCTTGCATTACGATAAAAATACTTCATTGACTGCAAATTGTTTTTGGGATGTCCTGATTGGCCCGCAAAAAGAACTAATAAATGCAAATTTTTCTTTGTTTCATTCTTACAGCTGAAATTGGTAAATAAAAATTGCAACTTACAGTAACTTTTGTCTTGCACTGTACTCCTGCCATAAAACAATACATTTCATGGCCAAAATTGGCCAAAGTTGACTGGAAAGGGACACTGGCAGGAAAGACGGCAGAGCAGCAGTGGCTGGAGTTTATGTGAGAAGTGAGGAAGGTGCAAGACAGGTATATTCCAAAAAAGAAGAAATTTTCAAATGGAAAAAGGATGCGACCGTGGTTGACAAGAGAAGTCAAAGCCAAAGTTAAAGCAAAGGAGAGGGCATACAAGAAAGCAAACATTAGTGGGAAGACAGAGTTTTGGGAAGTTTTTAAAACCTTACAAAAGGAAACTAAGAAGGCCATTAAGAGGGAAAAGTTTAACTATGAAAGGAAGCTAGCAAATAATAACAAAGAGGATATTAAAAGCTTTTTCAAGTTTATAAAGAGTAAAAGGTGAGTAGATATAGGACTGATAGAAAATGATACTGGAGTAATTGTAATGGGGGATAAGGAGATGGTGGAGGAACTGAATGAGTATTTTGCATCAGTCTTCACTGAGGAAGACATCAGCAGTATACCTGACACTCAAGGGTGGCAGGGAAGAGAAGTGTGCGCAGTCACAATTACGACAGAGAAAGTACTTAGGAAGCTGAATAGTCTAAAGGTAGATAAATCTCCTGGACCAGATGGAATGCACACTCGTGTTCTGAAGGAAGTAGCTGTGGAGATTGCGGAGGCATTAGTGATGATCTTTCAAAAGTCGATGGATTCTGGCATGGTTCCGGAGGACTGGAAGATTGCAAATGTCACTCTGCTATTTAAGAAGGGGGCAAGGAAGCAAAAAGGAAATCATAGACCTGTTAGCTTGACATCGGTGGTTGGGAAGTTGTTGGAGTCGATGGTCAAGGATGAGGTTACAGAGTACCTGGAGGCATATGACAAGATAGGCAGAACTCAGCATAGATTCCTTAAAGGAAAATCCTGCCTGACAAACCTATTACAATTTTTTGAGGAAATTACCAATAGACTAGACAAGGGAGATGCAGTGGATATTGTATATTTGGATTTTCAGAAGGACTTTGACAAGGTGCCATACATGAGGCTACTTAACAAGATAAGAGCCCATGGAATTATGGGAAAGTTACATACGTGGATAGAGCGTTGGCTGATTGGCAGGAAACAGAGAGTGGGAATAAAAGGATCCTATTCTGGTTGACTGCCGGTTACCAGTGGTATTCCACAGGGGTCCGTGTTGGGGCCACTTCTTTTTACATTGTACATCAACGATTTGGATTATGGAATAGATGGCTTTGTGGCTAAGTTTGCTGATGATACGAAGATAGGTGGAAGGGCCGGTAGTGCTGAGGAAACGGAGAGTCTGCGGAGAGACTTGGATAGATTGGAAGAATGGATAAAGAAGTGGCAAATGAAATACAATGTTGGAAATTGTATGGTTATGCACTTTGGCAGAAGAAATAAACGGGCAGACTATTAATTAAATGGAGAAAGAATTCAAAGTTCTGAGATGCAACGGGACTTGGGAGTCCTCTTACAGGATACCCTTAAGGTTAACCTCCAGGTTGAGTCGGTAGTGAAGAAGGCGAATGCAATGTTGGCATTCATTTCTAGAGGAATAGAGTATAGGAGTAGGGATGTGATGTTGAGGCTCTATAAGGTGCTGGTGAGACCTCACTTGGAGTACTGTGGGCAGTTTTAGGCTCCTTATTTAAGAAGGGATGTGCTGACGTTGGAGAGCGTATGGAGAAGATTCACTAGAATGATTCCAGGAATGAGAGGGTTAACATATGAGGAACATTAGTCCGCTCTTGGACTGTATTCCTTGGAGTTTAGAAGAATGAGGAGAGACCTCATAGAAACATTTCGAATGTTGAAAGGCATGGACAGAGTGGATGTGGCAAAGTTGTTTCCCATGATGGGGGAGTCTAGTACGAGAGGGCATAATTTAAGGATTGAAGGGCACCCATTCAGAATGGAAATGCGAAGAATTTTTTTTAGTCAGAGGGTGGTGAATCTATGGAATTTGTTGCCACAGGTAGCAGTGGAGGCCAAGTCATTGGGTGTATTTAAGGCAGAGATTGATAGGTATCTGAGTAGCCAGGGCATCAAAGGTTATGGTGAGAAGGCGGGGGGGGGGGGGTGGGACTAAATGGGAGAATGGATGAGCTCATGATAAAATGGTGGAGCAGACTCGATGGGCCAAATGGCCGACTTCTGCTCCTTTGTCTTATGGTCTTATGGTCTTCATGACATTGTATATAAGAAACTTGATGGTGATCTGGAAGTAATCGAAAATAAATTTACTTTATTTCCTTCAATACTTGAATTCCAACATAAAAACTAAATGAATGATCATAGAGGGATCAGAAGTGAGCAGCTTCAAGTTCCTGAGTGTCAAGATCTCTGAGGATCTAACCTGGTCCCAACAAATCGATGTAGTTATAAAGAAGGTAAGACAGCAGCTGTACTTCATTAGGAGTTTGAAGAGATTTGGCATGTCAACAAATACTCAAAAATTTCTATAGTTGTACTGTGGAGCATTCTGACAGGTTGCATCACTGTATGGAGGGGCTACTGCACAGGACCGAAAGAAGCTGCAGAGGGTTGCAAATCTAGTCAGTTCCATCTTGGGTACTAACCTACAAAGTACCCAGGACATCTTTAGAGAGCAGTGTCTCAGAAAGGCAGTATCCATTACTAAGGACCTTCAGTACCCGGGACATGCACTTTTCTCACTGTTAACATCTGGTAAGAGGTATAGAAACCTAAAGCACACTCTCAGTGATTCAGGAACAGCTTCTTTCAGAACAGAAATGCGTCCATTCAGAACAGAAATGCAAAGAAATTTTTTTAGCCAGAGAGTGGTGAATCTATGGAATTTGTTGCCATAGGCGGCAGTGGAGGCCAAGTCATTCGGTATATTTAAGGCAGAGATTGATAGGTATCTGAGTAGCCAGGGCCTCAAAGGTTATGGTGAGAAGGTGGGGGAGTGGAACTAAATGGGAGAATGGACCACCTCATGATAAAATGGTGGAGTAGACTCGATGGGCTGAATGGCTGACTTCTGCTCCTTTGTCTTATGGTCTTTCCCTCTGCCATCCAATTCCAAAATGGACATTGATTCTTTGGACACTACCTCTTTTTTTGTTTTTACAGTATTTTTGTTTTTGCACTTCCTAAAATCTATTCAATATACATAACTGATTTACTTGTTTATTTATTTTTTTTCCCTCTCTGCTAGATTATGTATTGCATTGAACTGCTGCTGCTAAGTTAACAAATTTCACGTCACATGCTGGTGATAATAAACCTGATTCTGATTCTGAATCTTGCTGCCTTCTGAGGCCGCCCCTTGAGGTTGAGATGAGTTGCTTTCACTCCAGTTTTGACAACTCTGAGATGATTGCTATCACTTCTGTGGAGAATGCAAGCTCTGCTAGAGATGGGACAGATGGTGCTTGGTGAATGAAATGTTTAGGATGTTGTTCACTCTTTCCATCTTCCAAGTGTGGCTTCTGTTCGTTATTGTCAGATTTTCAAGGTGTTCAGGTACTCATGAGCTAGGGTTTCCCATGAATGCATGAAGGAACTTCTGAGGAAAATTTGCAAGCAATTTCTGTCCTCCTTTGAAAGTGAATTCTTTAAACTCATGTTTCATGAACAAATTGTTAGCAATAGAGACAACTGGAGCTAGGTGACCATTATCAAAGCCTTGACGTTGGAAATGTTGTTCAGAGAGAGGACACTAATATTTGATTCTTTCATCCTGCCAATAGATTTGGAGGATGTAACAAAAATGGCACTGGTGATATACCTACAAAAACATGAGATGGGCATATTAGATAGCCTGTGAATATGCTAGGAATAGATCCTGTGCATGCAGAAGGGATTAGTTTAATCTGGCATTAGGCCTAGAACAGACATCATCAGCTGAAGAGCCTGTTCCTCTAGTATGCTGCTGTTTGTTCTACGTACAGCATAGAGGATGGTTGGAATCACTGCTGCCTCGTGGATCCTGAAACTGGAGTCAGCTTTGAAGTGCTGGCCTTTGAAATTTCATTCGTTCAAGCTATCAGAGCTTGCACTGCTGCACTGTGAGCGATGTTAATAAAATTCACCAATGCCAGTTTTTACTGAGTGGTGGCTCTCAAGACACAGACCATGGCCCACGTTTTACGTGATCTTATAAATTTCGGAGGAAGTTTGTAAGTGGTTCTTTGCCTTCCAGATTTTAGTCCAAGCCCTTTTCTCAATGCTTTCATTGAGGTGTCAAAGATGATTCGGAACTTGACCTCCCAACGTGCACACACGCAGACACTATCTTCATATTGTAAACTGATGTCTGAGGCTGCTGTGCTGATGATCGAGGTTAAGCAGTTTCCTGTTCATCATGCAATTCAGCTCCTCTCTGGGAGGAAGCTTATTGGAGATGAGATGCAGGATCAGAGTGAGGAAAATTGAGAAGAAAGATCAGTTGCAATGAGACAGAACTGCTTGATGCCAGTCTGAAATGGGATTGGGTATGTGATGGGCCATTGGTTGGTATCCAATTTAATTTTAAGATGGACTTCACATCATCTTAGAAGTTTTTCTCCCTCAAGCAGTTAATGTGATCATCCATTCGAGTTAGCCCCCCTCCCCATTCCCTCCTATCAATTACTTCAGTCACTGCACTGTAAGTGCTTTAAATCATTCTTTGGAATGTTTGTAAAACATGCTAGTGTTTATGTACATTTTATGTACGTTTTAAAGTCTAACTTTATTTTTTATTTAAATCTTTATTATTTATAATTGTTGAATGTTGTTGAATTTGGTGCTGGTCATGCCAGGACACCACAGATGTAGATGGGAATAAAGTTGATCCTTGACACTCGATGAAATGGCAGGTGTAGAATGGAGACACCTTTCAGTAGGTGGACAGAGTTATATTGTCATACAGTGTGGAAACTGATCCCTCTGCCACCCATCAAGCAGCTGTTTGCATTATCCCTACACCACTCACCTACATACTAGATGCAATTAACAGTGATCGATTAAGCTGCCAACCCACGTGTCTTTAGGGAGTGGGAAGTGTCACGGACCCCGTGATGGGGATAAAGAACCAGCAGAGATGGAAAACACTTTGGAGTCTCGTATTGCTATAAACTAATAATATTTATTAGTAACTACACAATACAGTAATATAAATGTAAACAAATCAAACAGGTTAGCAATGATTATATATAAAAGTAAGTGTGGAATATATATGTACGAAAAAACCAAGCTTCGTTAAGTCTAGGGGTAAAAAGATAGTGTTGCGATGTTGAGTAAAGTTCAGTTCAGTTCATGGTATTTAGTTGAGAAGTGATAGAGAGAGAGAGAGAGAGAGAGAGAGTGAGTTGTGTCTTCAGGTGAACTGATACCGTTGTCTTCCGAAATCCTTTACAACTCACCGACTGTGACTTTAACCAGAGGGCCCGGTCTTCTGTGGTGGAGCTATCAACCAGGCGAGGGTGGACACATAGACAACTCCCCACCAGTCAATCCCTTCTTCACCGATGGAATAGCAATTTGGAATCAATCCGTCTGATTGATCCTCCAAAACCCACTTTCTCTGCGGGCACAACAATGCTCATTCAGTGTCCAGATCATGTGTCCTGAGGTCTGTATCATCTGACCTCCTATTTATTTCTCTGTGCTGAGCATCACCTGTCATTCAAAGAGACCCTCCCGCCTTTGTCTGTAAAGGAGTACACAAGCAGGCAACAAGTCCTTGGAAGTAACATCAACAATCTGCTGAAAATCATAACATCGAGTGTCCACCGCCTTCGGTCACCATAGCAACCTTCGAGCTGCTCAGTGCTGTTTCCAACTCCAAACTCAGTAAAAATACAAAGTTACTTCCAATGCCTTAAAGTGACAGTCCAACTGTTAACCTCTCCCCTCTCCCCTCTCCCCTCTCCCTCTCTCCCCTCTCCCCTCTCCCCTCTCCCCTCTCCCCTCTCCCCTCTCCACTCTCCCCTCTCCCCTCTCCCCTCTCCCCTCTCCCCTCTCCCCTCTCCCCTCTCCCCTCTCCCCTCTCCCCTCTCCCCTCTCCCCTCTCCCCTCTCCACTCTCCACTCTCCACTCTCCACTCTCCACTCTCCACTCTCCACTCTCCACTCTCCACTCTCCACTCTCCACTCTCCACTCTCCACTCTCCACTCTCCACTCTCCACTCTCCACTCTCCACTCTCCACTCTCCACTCTCCACTCTCCACTCTCCACTCTCCACTCTCCACTCTCCACTCTCCACTCTCCACTCTCCACTCTCCACTCTCCACTCTCCACTCTCCACTCTCCACTCTCCACTCTCCACTCTCCAAACCATCAATGATAAATGTCTCTCTCCAAACAGTTAATAGGGGTACTCCAGGATCTCCTCGCAGAAGAAACTGGAGCACTCGAGGGAAATCAATGCAATGTGTTCACTGGGAAAGAACGTGGGAACTCCATTTCGACAGCACCAAAAATCAGGATTGAACTTGAAGTGGCAGCTCTGCTCGCCATGCCACTGTTCTGCTCCATATGTACTTAATATACACCTGAAGCAATCCAAAAGAGTATAGATCAAAGACTGAAATGAAGTCTTATACTAGGTAGCTCTTTATCAATTAGTACAGATACAATGCACAAGTGACCCCCTTTTTATTTTCTATTATATATACTGTAGGTTCCTATTGTTCTCCAGACATCCACATTAATCTATGTTCAGATCCTGAAAATGAACATGGGAATGTGAATGTTAATAGGAACATTAACACCTTACTCAATTATAATGTATGCCTTAACCATGGAATAAAATGGTGAAAGTGCCGAGTCATAAGTAAAAATATCAGCTGCTTCTGCCTGATTTTATTTTTCCATCGACAGCTGAATTGTATCTACTCTCAGACCTTTGATCGTAATAGCCCTCAGAACAATGTTCAGCGAGAGGCGGTGATTGGATGATGCTCCTTGACTTCGACTTGAGATCTCCACCCTCAGAGAAGTTGGTCTCCAGCTAATACGATGCACTCTGTGTGGTATCAAAGAATCTCTGAGAAAACTGGATATAACAAAAGCTTACAGGATCAGAAAATATCACAGCTTTAGTATAAAAAACCTCTGCTCCAGAACAAACTGCACCTCTAGCCAAGTTGTCTCAGAATAGTCATAACACTGGCATCTACCCAACAATATGGAAAATTGCTCAGTTATGTCCCACTGTCCAATCAGGATAATTATTATCCCATCTGTCTACTCTCAATCATTAGCAAAGTGATGGAAACAATTATCAAAATTTCTCTCAAGTGGCAAAAAAACACTGAAAACCTATTCAACAATGCCTATATTTGGTTTTGCTAGGACCAATTGGCTCTGGACCGTACCACAGCCTTGGTGCCAACATGGACTAAAGAGGTGAATTTCAGAGTTGAGATGAGAATAACTGACCTTGACATGAAGGCACTATTTGTTTGAATGCTGCATGGAGGTGTCTTGGTAAAAATGGAGTGGAGTCAATGGCATCAAAGGGGAACACCCCTGATGGCTGGAATCATAACTCTCACAAAGGCAGATGGTAGCATTTGTTGGAAGTCGGTCATCTCAGCCTCAGGACAGTCCTGTAAAAGATTTTTAGGACAGTTCCTGTGTCCTAACTGTCATCTGTTTCACTATGCCCTTCTTTCCATCATAAACTCAGAAGTTGGAGGTATTTGTTGATGATTGCACAATGTTCATTTTAATTCATTAAAGAAGTAATCCATGTCTACATACCTAGACTACATTGTGGCATGGGATGATAAGTTGCAGTTAACACTTGCCCTTCAATAAGTGCCATTCAGTGCCTGTCCAACAATCCTCAAGATACCCGAAGCCATCCAGGACAAAGCAGCCTCACTGACTGACATCCCATTTATTACCTCTACTGCCAGAGCACTGTGACTGTGCTCTGTACCATCCACAAAGTGTATGGCAGTTACTTGCACCCTCTACCACCAAAATGGACAAGGGGAATCAGACACTTGAGAATGCTACCACTTGCAGATTTCCCTCCAAGTCACACCCATGATGAAATACATCATTGGTCCAATATAGGTGCTGTATTTAAGTCTTGGAACTCCCTATCCAACTGAACAGCAGAAGCTCACCCCAACTTTGTCAAGGTTATTATATGTGGACAATAAATACTGTCCCTATTGGTGATATCCAGATCTTGAGAATATACATTAAAAATGCTCAGTCTGAGAGTGTGGCTAACAACTGCAATGATAAAGGGCCTCGTACTTTTTTTTGTAGAAGTATTTCACTGCCTTAAATACGTTATAGACATGCAAGTTCTTGTATCAGCAAAAACCTTCCACTCCACACTCTGGCTGTTTATCCCTTCCTACCTTTAATGCTTTTGCCCATAACAGTCCTCCTTCCCCACTACTACCCCTCTATCTATGATCAGACTTTGTGAATGTTCCTGTCATAGCTTCTCACTTCTTAAGTGTGCCAATCATTGCCATGTTCCTAAACTTTGCTAAAAATCCTTGGCATGAAAGGATCTGAAGCATTGCTAACAGACAAGGAGGAGAAATACTGCAACATAATTCTGCACAGTAAGCTTCTTAGCACAGCTCAATGCTCTGTGAAGCAGATTTATATGGCTGCATTGCTTCTGAAATCAATACCAGAAGGATTCCATTGGTGCCAATTCTATGATGACAATTTGTTTTCATGCAGCATATTTTCTGTTCCACTGTTAGTTTCCATTTACTAGAACTTGTCAGGGCAGCATTTTAGGCAATTAAACATAAAACAGTCTGAACAAGTTTCCTTTCATCCTCCTCAGTGATTTTAAACCTGTGACAGCATTAAGATTCCTAACAGGTGTAGCCGAAGACTTCTAGAACAGCACAAAATGATTGAATTACTTGCAAATTGTGATTCTTTCTAACAGCTGGCATATCATAGTCATACAACACAGAAACTTGCCCCTCTGCCAGTGTTCAAGCAAACCAGACAAGCACAAATCCTGTTGTATATTTTTCTCCCTGCATTCCCATTTACGCACTCTAGATTTTATCAATCACACACAAAATGGGGGTAACTTACAATAGCTAATTAACCTACTCCATGGTTGACTTTATAAAGATTTTTGTGGGCAAGTGTGTCCCCAAAAAGTAATCTGGAGACTTTTCCAACTAGAGGGCCCTACAGTTATAGTTTGGAGCTTAACATCCAAGGCTACACATTTTTTATCAACAGGACAGGCAGGTAGGCAGAGGGGGTGGAGTGGCTGCTCTGTTGCTTAAAAGAAAAGAAATCAAATCCTTAGAAAGATGTGACATAGGATTAGATGATGTAGAATCCTTAGTCATAGTCATACTTTATTGATCCCGAGGGAATTTGGTTTTCGTTACAGTAGCACCATAAATAATAAATAGTAATAGAACCATAAATAGTTAAATAGTAATATGTAAATTATGCCAGTAAATTATGAAATAAGTCCAGGACCAGCCTATTGGCTCAGGGTGTCTGACCCTCCAAGGGAGGAGTTGTAACGTTTGATGGCCACAGGCAGGAATGACTTCCTATGATGCTCTGTGTTGCATCTCGGTGGAATGAGTCTCTGGCTGAATGTACTCCTGTGCCCACCCAGTACATTATGTAGTGGATGGGAGACATTGACCAAGATGGCATGCAACTTAGACAGCATCCTCTTTTCAGACACAACCGTCAGAGAGTCCAGTTCCATCCCCACAACATCACTAGCCTTACGAATGAGTTTGTTGATTCTGTTGGTGTCTGCTACCCTCAGCCTGCTGCCCCAGCACGTAACAGCAAACTTGATAGCATTGGCCACCACAGACTCGTAGAACATCCTCAACATCGTCCGGAGGATATTAAAGGACCTCAGTCTCCTCAGGAAATAGAGACGGCTCTGTCCCTTCTTGTAGACAACCTCAGTGTTCTTTGACCAGTCCAATTTATTGTCAATTCGTATCCCCAGGTATTTGTAATCCTCCACCATGTCCACACTGACCCCCTGGATGGAAACAGGGGTCACCGGTACCTTAGCTCTCCTCAGGTCTACCACCAGTTCCTTAGTCTTTTTCACATTAAGCTGCAGATAATTCTGCTCACACCATGTGACAAAGTTTCCTATCGTAGCCCTGTACTCAGCCTCATCTCCCTTACTGATGCATCCAACTATGGCAGAGTCATCCGAAAACTTCTGAAGATGACAAGACTCTGTGCAGTAGTGTAGGCTTAAGAAAGAACAAGAGTAATAAGATTGAGACGAGAGTTATATACAGACATCCAAACAGCAGCCAGGATGTGGGGTACTTATTACAACAGGAGATAGAAAAGATATGTAAAAAAAAAGGCAATGTTTTGTTAGTAATCTGGGAAATTTAGGTAGATTCAAAATTCAATATGCAGGTAGATTGAGAAAGTTAGGTTGCAAAAGAAGGAATTTGTAGAATGTCTACAAGTAGGCCTTTTAGAGCAGCTTGTGGTTGAGCCCACTAAAGGAAAAGCAGTTCTGGATTGGGTGTGTGTAATGACCCAGATTTGATTAGGGAGTTCAAAGTAAAGAAACTCCTAGGAGACAGTGATCGTTGTATGTTAGAATTCACCCTGCAGTTTGAGAGGGAGTGGCTAAAGTTACATGCATCAGTATTATAGTGGAGTAAAGGGAATTACAGAGGCATGAGAGAGGTACTGGACAAAGTTGATTGGAGGGGAACACTGGCAGGGATGACAGTAGAACAGCAGCATTGGAGTTTCTGGGAGCAATTCAAAAAGCGCACGATACATTCATCCCAAAGATGAAGTAATATTTTAAAGGGAGAATGAGGCAGTTGTGACTGCCAAGGGAAGTTAAAGACAGCATAAAAGTAAATGAGCAAAAATTAGCGGGAAGTTAGAAGATTGTGAAGCTTTTAAACACCATCAGAAGGAAACTAAAATAGCCATAAGGAGAGAAAAGATGAAATATGAAGGCAAACTAACCAATAATATAAAAGAGGATACCAAGTGTTTCCTCAGATATACAACGTTTGTATAAAGAGTAAAAGAGAGGCAAAAGTGGATATAGGACAGCTAGAAAATGATGCTAGAGAGAGAGTAGTGGGGGACAAAGAAATGGCAGGTGAACTTAAGCATTTTGCATCAGTCTTTGCTAATGGAAAACACTAGCAAATAAGTCAGAAATTCAGGAGTGGCAGGGCACAGAAGTGAGTGTAGTTGCTATTTCTAAGCAGAAGGTACTTCGGAAACTGAAAGGTCTGAAGGTAGGTCACTTGCACTAGATGGACTACATCCTAACAGTCTGAATGAGGTAGCTGAAGAGATTCTGGAATGGTTCTGAAGGACTGGAAGCAGAAGAAAGGAAATTGTATGTCAGTTAGCCTGACTTCTCTGGTTGGTAAGATGTTGGAGTTCATTATTCAAGATGAGGTTTCAGGGCATGTGGAGGCACATGATAAAATAGGCCAAAGTCAGCATAATTTCCTTAAAGGGAAAATTTTCCAGACAAATCTGTTGGAGTTCGTTAAGGAAGTAACACGCAAGATAGACAAAGGAGAGTCATTGGATGCTGTATACTTGGATTTTCAGAAAGCCTTTGGCAAAGTGCCACACATGAGGCTGTTTACAAGGTAGTATTAAAGGAAAGATAGCAGCATATATAAAGGATTGGCTGACTGGCAGGAGACAAAGAGTGGGTATAAAAGGGGTCCTTTCTGGTTGGTTGACTGTGACTCATGGTGTTCCACAGGGATCGGTGCTGGGACTGCTGCTTTCCACATTATATGTCAACGATTTGGATGACAGAATTGTTGGCTTTCTGGGCATGTATGCAGATGATACTAAGATAGGAGGAAGGGCAGGTAGGGTTAAGAAAACAGGCAGTCTGTGGAAGGACTTGGAAAAGGAGAATGGCAAAGGTAGCAGATGGAATACAGCATAGGGAATGTATGGTCATGCACTTTGGTAGAAGGAATAAACATACAGACTATTTTCTAAATGGAGAGAAAATTCAAAAATTAGTGGTGCAATAAGTCTTGGGAGACCTCGTGCAGGATTCCCTAAAGATTAATATGCAGGTTGAGTCGATGGCTCATTGGCAATGGATACAAATAAAATGTTAGCATTCATTTCAAGAGGACTACAATATAAAAGCAAGGATGTAATGCTATGGCTTAATACAGCATTGGTCAGACTACACTTGTAGTATTGTCAGCAGTGTTGAACCCTTATCTAAGAAAAAAGATGCTGGCATTGGAGAGATTCCAGAGTAAATTCATGAGACTGATTCCAAGAATGAAGGGATTACCATATGAGAATTGTTTGATGGCTTGTTCTTGCAGTAGCTGGAGTTTAGAAGAATGAGCAGGATTGCACTGCAACCTATTGAATGTTGAAAGGCCTAGATAGAGTGTACGTGGAGAGCATGTTCCCTGTAGTGGGGGATTCTAGCACAAGAGGCCGTAGCCCCAAAATAGAGTGATTTCCATTTAGAAAATAAATAAGGAATTTCTTTAGCCAGATAATCTGTGGTATTCATTGCCGTAGATGGCTGTGGACAGCAAATCATTGGGTGTATTAAAAACGGAGGTTGATAGATTCTTGATTAGCCAGGGCATCAAAGATTATGTGGAAAAGGCGGGAGAATGGGATTGAGCAGGATAACAAACCAGCCATGATGGAATAGCAGAGCAGACTCGATGGGCTGAATGGCCTAATTCTGCTCCAGCGTTTTCTGGTTTTACAATCTTAAGGTCAGAATTCCTGGATGAGCCAAGAGATTTAATAGTTCGATCGTTCAATAGTTCGATTTACTATCAGAGAAATATATACAATATATATCCTGAAATTCCTGAAATCCACAAAAATAGAAGGTGCCCCCAAAGATTGAGTCACAAGTAAAATGTCAGAACCCCAAAGCTCCCCCACTGCTTCCCCTCCCACGCACAAGCAGCAGCAAAGCGCAACCCACCCCTAGCCCCACCCACTTCCACAAAAAAAACCTTCAGTACCCTCCACCCACCAAGCATACAATAGAAAGCCCCCAAGAAAGACCATGATCTGTAGTACAACAAAAACTAATTGTTCACCTGACCATTTGACATGCCACAGGGCTCACTCTCTCCTCCTAATAAAGGGAAAAAGAGGTGTCCCCTTTCACAGCAAGAAGGGAGACATAACAAAACAGCTTGCTGATTTATGGTGTTACAAGTTTGTCGTGCTGCTTTTTTCTTCCCGAGTTCTGGGATTTGAAAATCGGCAACCATCTCTCACCCACTGACAACAGAGAGCACAACTCACTGAATATACAGTCTCCAACAGCTGATCAGCTGTTCTTGATGTTCTGTTCTCCCCTGCGACGTCGACTTAAAATGAACCCGTCCACGGGGCCACAAAACTTTGGAATCCCGAAGATGCACTTGTCTTCTAGGCCACGTCCTTGGGGTATCAAAAAGCGGCCAGCCGCAAGTCCTTGGGAGCAGGTCACATGACTGCAAAGTACCGAAGACTGAGTGTAATTCCAGGTCAGGGTCTTCAACAGAATCCCATCCACCACGAAAAGGAAAAGGAGAGATATCAGAGGTAGAAATTAAGCTGTTTTCACAGATGAACACGAAGGAGTCGCAATTTAGCATTATCATGGCTCCACCTCTGCCTATGTCTGCTGAGGGCTAGATCAGTGGCATTCAGGATTGGCAAGACAGGGCAGTACAAAAGGTCCAGGTATGTCCTCTAGAAGGACATCTCAGACAAATGCAATACCAGACCAAACTTGAATCACAGAATGATGCTCAGCGGTTGTCCCAGGGTTTAAGTCCCAATACCTCCTACAAAGCAAAGCCAAATAACATAAATGACACACTCAAGATGCTGGTGAAACTCAACAGGTCAGATAGCATTCATGCAAATGAACAAATAGTCAATATTTCAGACCAAGGCCCTTCTTCAGGACTGGAAAGGAAGGAGGAAGACACCATAATAAAGAGGTCAAGAGAGAGGAAGGAGGATAGCTAGAAGGGGATAGGTGAAGCCAGGTTGGTAGGAAAGGTAAAGGGCTAAAGAGGAAGAAATCTGATAGGAGAGGAGAGTAGACCATAGGAGAAAGAGGAGGAGGAGGCGGGGGGCACTGTGGAGGTGATAGGCAGGTGAGAAGAGATAAAAGGCCAGAGTGGGGAATAGAAGAGGAGAAGGAAGGGATTTTTTTTTTACTCGGAGATATCGGTATTCATGCCATCAGATTGGAGGCTACCCAGTTGGAATATAAAGTGTTGCTCCCCCAACCTGAGGGTGGCATCATAGTGTCACAAGAGGAGGCCATAGACTGACATCTTGGAATGGGAATCAGAAATAAAATGTTTGGCCACTGCTTTTGGCGGATGGAGTGGAGGTACTCAATGAAGCAGTCTCCCAATTTACGATGATTCTCATTAAGGCAGAGGATGCTGCATCAGGAGTACCGGGCACAATAAACAACCCAAGCAGATTTGCAGGTGAAGTGTGACCTCACCTGCAAGGACTGTTTGATGGCCTGACTGCAGGTTCATTTATGTCATTGTCATTGATGAATATAAATAACAACAAGGTTTTGCCCCTAGATGGGGTCAATGCATGTTATGCTTACTTTGACTGACAGAACATGGAGGCACCTTAACGAACTCTCACAGCCCCCGACAACCCTGTGATCTCAATCTCTGAGCCCAATGTGAGAGCATCTTTCAGAAGGGAGAATCCATGGAAGCACCTGGTAAAGACTGTGTACCTAGCCAAGTACTGAAGACTTGTGGTAATCAGCTAGCTGATGTGTTCACAGACATCTTCATCCCCTCGCTTCGATGGTCTGAGGTACCATCCTGCTTCAAGCAGGCTTCATTCATCCAAGAAGAGTTCAACCCAGATAAATGTGAAGCGATTCACTTCGGTAGGTCAAATTTGAAGACAGAATATAATATTAATGGTAAGTCTCTTAACAATGTGGTTGATCAGCGAGATCTTGAGGTCCATGTCCATAGGACACTCAAAGCTGCTGCGCAGGTTGACAGTGTTGTTAAGAAGATGTATGGTATGATGGGCTTTATCAACCATGGGAATGAGTTCAAGAGCCGTGAGGTAATGTTACAGTTATATAAGATCTTAGGTCCCACTTGGAGTACTGTGTTCATTTCTGGTCACCTCATTTCAGGAAGGATGTGGATACTATAGAGAGAGTGCACGGAAGGTTTACAAGGATGTTACCTGGATTGGAGAAGATGTCTTGTGTCAATAGGCTGAGTGCACTTGTCCTTTTCTCCCTGGAGCGACAGACGGTGAGAGGTGACCTGATAGAGGTGTATAAGATGATGAGAGGCATTGTTCGTGTGGATAGCCAGAGGCTTATTCCCAGAGCTGAAATGGCTAATACGAGGGGGGCATAGTTTTAAGGTGCTTGGAAGCAGGTACAAAGGTGATTTCAGAGGTAATTTTTTCACACAGAGTGGTGGGTGCGTGGAATACACTGCCAGTGTAGGTGGTAGAGGCAAAAACAATAGGGTCTTTTAAGAGACTCTTAGATGGTTACATGGAGCTTAGAAAAATAGAGGGCTATGCAGTTGGGAATTTCCAGGGATCTTCTAGAGTAGGTTACATGGTCGACACAACATTATGGGCCAAAGGGCCTGTAAAGTGCTGTAGATTTTCTATGTTTCTAAGAACTCTGCAACCTGCTGCATGGAACCTAAAACTCTGACAAACTTCTGTAGATGAACGGTGAAGAGTATCCTGACAGGTTGTATCACAGCGAGGTATGGAAACACCAGTGCCCAGGAATGGAAAAAAGAACTACAGAAACTGGTGGATACAGCCCAGTTCATTACAGGCAAAGCCCTTCCCACCAGTGAGCATATTTACATGGAGTGCTGCCACAAGAAAGCAGCATCTAGGCCATGCTCTCTTCTCACTACTACCATTAGGCAGAAGATACAGGAACATTGGGTCCCACACCAGCAAGTTCAGGAAAAGTTATTAGCCTACAACCGTCAGTCTCCTGAACTGGCACAGATAACCTCTATCACCACAACTCTGAACTGGTTCTACAACCTACAGACTCCCTTTCAAGGAGTCTTTATAACTCATGTTCTCAGTTTTATCTTTTTTTATTTGCACAGTTTGTCATCTTTTGCACATTGGTTGTTGATAATGTTTTGTTTATGTATAGCTTTTCATAAATTCCACTGTATTTGTTTATTATCCTGTAAATGTCTGCAAGAAAATAAATCTCAAATAAGGTATCATAATATATATGTACTTTGATAATAAATTTTACTTTACCTTTTAATCTACCAGCCTGCACATTGTTTGGGATGTAGAGGGAAACACACGCATCATAGGAAGAATGTGCAAACTCCACACAGACAAGGTCGAAGGTCAAGATATGACCTAGATGACTGGAGCTGTGAGGGAGCAGCTCTAGTAATTGTGCTATTGTGTTACCTGCCAGTTAATGAGCAAAAACAGCTGAACTACATAGACACAGGAAACAAGTGCATTTCTAAAGCCATTGCTTCCCCAGAAATTGCTCTGTGATGGGTCGAGGGATAGGAAGATGAAGCAGTGTGATATGCAGCACGCAGCCTCCTAATATTTCACTTGCATATCGGAATTTAGGTGGTGGAGTTACAGGAAATTTACTTTTTAAAGAGATCTCCTACAGAGTGAGTGGAAATACTGTTCAAAGTCCTTTAAGCTGCACAAATTTCCTCTGGTAGGAAATCCAGCAGTGAAATCCAGCATTTCAGTCCTGATGCAAGGTCTCTGCCCAAAATGTTGACAATTTGTTACTGGTGTTGTTTCATTGTTATCACATGGACTGAGATACAGTGAAAAGTGATTGTTTGCATGTAATCTGGACCAATCATGTCATACAATCCCTTTCCTCTCAATTGATGCTACTCAACCCACTGACCTCCTCCAGCAGACTGCCTGTTGCTTCCGATTCCAGCATCTCCATTCTTCTGTGACTCAAATGAAATGGAGATAGCAGCTCTTCAACAAGCCCTTAGACCTCCTTTAACTACGATCATTGGCCTCCAGTTCTTCAAATCAACAGTCCCACTTGCCGATCAGCATATTTGACCTCCTCCATTTTTTCCTGTTTCTTGGAGTCTATCTTCAACTTTCTAAATGACAATAAAAGAGGACTGAGTGTTCTCATAATCTAAAAAAAAGACACTATGATTATAAGCGGAAGCAGGTAGACAATGAAAGGATAACAGTACCTCTTCCACCTCAGGCGACTGAAGAAGTTCAGCACGAGCCTCCAAATCCTCAATACCTTTTGCAAGAGCACCACTGAGAGATCCTGACTGGCTGTATCACCGCCTGGTATGGGAAATGCACCAATCTTGATTGCCGGGCACTGCAGAGAGTGGTACGGACAGCCCAGCACATCTGCGGATGTGAACTTCCCTCCATTGAGGACATTTACCGCAGCAGGTGCAGAAAGAAGGCCTGGAAGATCATTGGGGACACCCGTCACCCCAAACATAAACTGTTTCAGCTGCTTCCATCTGGCAAATGGTGCAGCAGCATTAAAGCCAGGACCAACAGGGACGGGACAGTTCCTTTCTACGAGCCATCAGACTTATATATTCACATGTCTGTACATTGCGACGGAGTCCTAATGCAAAGAATTTTACTCCCTCACTTTGTGTGATGGATGTAAAATTTAAATAAATTCAGTCCAATTCAACCTAATGTATGCTTAGCCTTACTGATGTCCAGAAGGCCATATTGTAGACACCAGATGCAATAGATGATGCTGACAGAGGTGCACATGAATTTTTGACTTTCTTTCAAAGGCCATTTCAGTGAGGGGGGAGTTGTAATAATTAGTGTTGCTGTGGGCTAGATTCTGGCCCCTACAGGGGTTGGAATGATATCGGAGGTTAGTAGTGAGGCTGGAAAGGAAAAGAGAATTTACGATCTAGTGTTGGTGTTGAGTTTGTTTCACTGCCTTGTTTGTTTCAAGGCCAAACATCAGCTTGTTTGACAAGGGTAGCGTGGAGTTGTTAAATTAATGAGAAATTGAGATGAGAGGACTTGTGAGCACCTCATCCTTTTTTATTGAACAGCTTCTCCCTTTCATTCAATATGCATCTGTTATATACACCAGATCAAATTTCTTTTCTGTCGGACGGAGAAATACATGCCAGCTGCAGACTCTGCTTTCCTATTCTAACATGATTTATCACCCATTCAGTTTAACAGGTTTACCATCAATATTACCATTTAAACTATTCTATACAAACCTGCTGACGTGTGTGTCTAAGTCTAATGTGTAACAATGAATTTCATGCATCATTTGTAGTTGATTTAAACGGTTTGTGTCTTCAGAGATCAAACCATATAGGGAAAGATTCTTTTTGAAGTTTTCATTAATACCCACTAATCCTCGACACAGCTTCATAGTGTTCAAATCTCGTGCTGTAATCTGCCTGTTTGAGATTTTGAGGATTAGTCAATAGCTCCTCCCTTCAAGAGCTCATTATGATTCTGATACAGCAGCTGACCAATGGACCAGATATAACTGGACAACTTCTTTGGTCTTTTTGTAATTATTGGCGAATTGGGTTTAGTATCCAACTATGTAAGTATCACTTTAATTTCTAAAAGTCTTACAAAAATACATAATCTTCTGCTCTTTGTCAATGGTTTGCCAGCTATGTATTACACATATTAGATTTACATTGATATGTAGGTAAATTATTTAATGGAAGAATGTTAATAGCAAACTTAATTTAGATGCATTTTAGTATGTTCTCTGATCTTATTCTAATAAATAAAAATATATTGATTTCTTTGGCCATGAGTTCATTTGGTGAAGCTTTGTTTTGAAATGTTTTGAATTAAGTGGAATTCATGGTTAAATTATTGATGGCCTTGGGATTGTTGAATGGCATCACTATTCAAGGCCTGTGAATCTACAGGACAAAAACAAGCCTTTAGTTCAGCTGATCTTTGCTGGTGCTTCTATTCCACAAAACCCTCCCCCTACTCTGATTACAGTAGAAGAGGATCTGTCATACCTTCCACTATTTTGCTCTCCTCATTAAAGTGTTAAGCCCCTCTTCCTGCCACTTTAAATTTGCCAATGCTGATTTGCTTCAACTGGCTTAATTTCTTAACTGTCTCTAGTACACTATTACAAAAATCCTCTTTACTTGATTTGTTAGTTGCTGTTTCATATTCACACAAAAAGTGAATACAGATTGACAGATGGAGAAACATATTATAACGTGTCCTTTGCAGTTTTAGGAAATGCTAAAATATATTACATGGACAAATGTTTTTTTAAAAGTGAAGATATTGTAATTTTGGGCAAAAGTGAGCTAACTGGATGACAGAAAACTTTCACATCATTTTGAATTATTAATGCTTGTGATTTTAAATTACATTTTGTGCACTGTGTAAACATTAGATTACATTTATCTATCACGTTATGGTATGTAAACAATGAATGGGATTTCCATTATCATGTGATCTGAGTTGCATTTGATGACTGAGTTTTTATTGAAATACATTTATAATGTAACAAATACAACAGTCAATTTGGGAATACAATTTTCCCACAAACTACAATGTGTTGTTCTAGAAATATCAGCAGATCCAGAAGTAGAACATGGCCTTCATCAAATCTGTCATAAGGCATACAAACCTGTTTCATGTCAATCACACATACAATGGCTGAATTAGAGAAATAATTATCCTACCATATGAGATGGAGGATAATGTGCTGCATCCTCCACAGAGATAGTGCCGGGAATCAGGATCAGTCCTTGGTGCCTGGACTTAAAGAGGCAACACTGCTGGCTCTGATTTACCCCGTACTGTTTGTTCCCCCCACCACCACCACCCTCCACCCTCCACCCTCATGCTCTGCCTCACGGAGTGAGTATTTGAAATTTAAATTCCGGACACAAGTGTCCAGAAATGTGTTTCTACATTTTCAGAAGTATGAAAATGGCCATTCTCACTTGCGAGCTGACAGGAGAATTTAATATTGGGAAATTTGCACGGTCAGGAAAAAAGGAAGAATTGTGGATGTTCAGGCTCAATATTTTGGGCTGAGTGCAGGTCGGTGGGACTAGGTGAGAGTAAGAGTTCAGCACGGACTAGAAGGGCCGAGATGGCCTGTTTCCGTGCTGTAATTGTTATGTGATTATAAATACAAAACCCATTTGGAATAGGGAGAAAATTCAGTAAAATTCTGAAAGGAGTACATACAACCTGACCTTTTATAAAGGGGGAATGGTACAAGAATAAAAATAAATGGAAGGCAAAAGAAAATCAATGGATGAGTCAAAGTTAAATTACTGGGCAACAAGTTATTCTGTTATCTTTTCATACTTATTTTCATAGTTACTAGAGGATAACCAGCAACTTAAACTAACACAATTGCTTGATTTAAAAAAAAATTTAAATTACGCAAAGCCACATTTTTGGACCTGTTGCAAATCTCAGCACTGAATTATTTGCAGCAAATGTGCGAAGAGCAGTTGGTCACAATTTTTTTAATGAGTGCATTGACCATAAGACCATTAGACATCAGGGCAGAATTAGGGTATTCAGTCCAATGAGCCTGCCCCACCATTGCATTGTGGCTGATTTATTACCCCTTTCAACCCCATTCTGCATAGGTCACATGGGTAACTATATTCATTATTACTGGAAGACAAAATGGGAAAGCCAAACATTGAGAATAACTGAAAGAAAAATAAACATGCCAGAAACACTCAGTATGTCAGAAGGCATCTGTGGACTAAGGGACAGTGTTAATAATTCTGATTGAAATCCTGGCAAAGTCTTCTCGATACCTCAACTGAAGGACTGTCCTTCTGCATCTAGCCATTACCGGTTGTGGACTGCTACTGGGCAATGGTACTCCCACTCTGCAGGATAAGTGATACACCAGCTGGAATCCTAGTATCTGCTTATGTCAGGCAAGACTTGTCTGGTTTTCCTGATGTGTGCATATTTCTCTTATGTGCACATATTCTTTTCCATTAGACTGAGTGGCACCTGCAGTGCAACTTGTCATTGCCTTCTACCACATCTGGGGCTAATTTAGCATTCAGCATCTAAGTAGCTCCAGCTGAGTGGCAATAGGTCTTTGGAACCGCTACGGTTGTGGTCTGGCCCTCATTTTTTTAGCTTGTCCCCATTGTCCTTGTATACCTTTATTTTTGTGATTTATTTTGTGCAGTTGTGGTCACCACATTACAAGAAGAATGTGGAGGCTTCAGAGAAGGTGCAGAATTGGTTTACACGGAGACCGCCTGCGTTAGTGGGCATAAGCCATAAGCTGAGGTTGGGAAAAACTTGGATTGCTTCCTCTGGAGTGCCAGAGGCAGAGAGGAGTTTGTAACATTATAAATATATGTTGACGTGTGGCCAAGTGGTTAAGGCGTTCGTCTAGTGATTTGAAGGTCGCTAGTTCGAGCCTTGGCTGAGGCAGCGTGTGTCCTTGAGCAAGGCACTTAACCACACATTGCTCTGCGATGACACCGGTGCCAAGCTGTATGGGTCCTAATGCCCTTCCCTTGGACACAACGGTGGCGTGGAAAGGGGAAACTTGCAGCATGGGCAACTGCCGTTCTTCCATACAACCTTGCCCAGGCCTGCACCCTGGAAACCTTCCAAGGCACAAATCCATAGTCTCATGAGACTAACGGATGCCTATCATCAAGAGAGATATAGACAGATGGGTAAACAGACAGAATCTTTTTCACAGGATAGAAATGTCAAACAATAGAGGGCATACATTTAAGGTGAGGAGGGAAATTGTAATTGAGATGTGGCACCACTCCACTAGTTGGCATATCTCAATCCTGTACACCCTCTCGTCACCACCTGAGATTCTACCAACAATAGTTGTATCGTCACCATATTTATAGATGGTATTTGAGCTATGCCTAGCAACACAGTCATGGATATAGAAAGAGTAGAGCAGTGGGCTAAGCACACATCTCTGAGGTGCGCCAGTGTTGATCGTCAGCGAGGAGGATATGTTATCACCAATCCGCACAGATCGTGGTCTTCCGGTTAGGAAGTCGAGGATCCAGTTGCAGAGAGACGTACATATGTCCAGGTTCTGCAACTTCTCAGTCAGGATTATGGGATGATGGTATTAAATGCTGAGCTATAGTCAATGAACAGCATCCTGACGTAGGTGTTTGTGTTGTCCAGGTGGTCTAAAGCCGTGTGGAGATCCATTGAGATTGTGTCTGCCGTTGACCTATTGTGGCGATAGGCAAATTGCAATGGGTCCAGGTCCTTGAGGCAGGAGTTCAGTCTAGTCATGACGAATCACTCAAAGCATTTCTTTACTGTCGATGTGAGTGCTACCGGGCGATAGTCATTAAGGCAGTCCACATTATTCTTCTGAGGCACCGGTATAATTGTTGTCTTTTTGAAGCAAGTGGGAACTTCTGCCCGTAGCAGTGAGAGGTTGAAAATGCCCTTGAGTACTCCCACTAGTTGGTTGGCACAGGTTTCCAGAGCCTTACCAGGTACTCCCTTGGGATCTTCCGCCTTGTGAGGGTTCACTCTCTTTAAAATTCTAAAATTGGCCTCTGAGACGGAGATCACAGGGTCATCAGGTGCAGCAGGGATCTTCACAGCTTAGTTGTGTTCTCCCTTTCAAAGCGTGTATAGAATGTGTTGAGTTCATCTGGTGTTGAAGCATCGCTGCCATTCATGCTATTGGGTTTCGCTTTGTAGGAAGTAATGTCTTACACACCCTGCCAGAGTTGTTGTGCATCTGATGTGGCCTCCAACCTCGTTTGAAATTGTCTCTTCACTCTTGAAATAGCCCCCTGAAAATCATACCTGGTTTTCTGGTGCAGGCCTGGGTTGCCAGACTTGAATGTCACAGATCTAGCCTTCAGCAGATGATGTACCTGTTGGTTCATCCATGGCTTTCGGTTTGGGAATGTACACACCTTGATGGCACACACTCATCCACACAGGTTTTAATGAAGTCAGTAACAACTCAGCATACTCATCCAGGTTCGAAGATGAATCCCTGAATACAGTCCAGCCCACCGATTCAAAGCAGTCCTGTAGATGCTCTTGTGCTTCCCTTGTCCATACCTTCTTGGTCCTCCCTGCTGGTGCTGCAGTCTTCAGTCTCTGCTGATCACCTAGCTGTACTTCAGGGAGTAGAAGTACAGCTAGGTGATCAGACTTCCCAAAGTGAGGGTGTGGAATAGCACGGTAGGCATTTTTGATGGTGGTGTAGCAATGGTCCAGTCTGCAGCAGCAACAACCTGGCGCTCAATGTCAGTAAAACGAAAGAGCTGATTGTAGACCAGGAAGGGTAAGACGAAGGAACACATAGCAATCCCCACAGAGGGATCAGAAGTGGAGAGAGTGAGCAGCTTCAAGTTCCTGGGTGTCAAGATGTCTAAGGATCTAAACTGGTCCCAACATATCGATGCAGTTATAAAGAAGGCAAGACAGCGGCTGTACTTCATTAGGAGCTTGAAGAGATTTAGCACATCAACAAATACACTCAAAAACTTCTATAAATGTACAGTGGAGAGCATTTTGACAGGCTGATTCACTGTCTGGTATGGAGGGGCTACTGCACAGGACCAAAAGAAGCTGCAGAAGATTGTAAATCTAGTCAGCTCCATCTTGGGTACTAGCCGACAAAGTACCCAGGACATCTTTAGGGTGTGGTGTCTCAGAAGCAGCGTCCATTATTGAGGACCTCCAGCACCCAGGACATGCCCTTTTCTCACTGTTACCATCAGGTAGAAGGTGTAGAAGCCTGAAGGCACACACTCAGCGATTCAGGAAAAGCTTCTTCCCCTCTATCATCTGATTCCTAAATAGATATTGAATCTTTGGACACTAACTCACTTTTTTTTAATATATAGTATTTCTGTTTTTGCACATTTTTAAAATCTATTCAATATATGTAATTGATTTACTTGTTTATTTTTTTTCCTCTCTGCTAGATTATGTATTGTACTGAACTGGTGCTGCTAAGTTAACAAATTTCACGTCACATGCCGGTGATTCTGATTCTGATTCTGGGGCACATGGAGTAGTTGTGCCACAGGGAGTGGTGAAAGCAGATACAATAACGGTTTTTGAGTGGTGGTTAGATAGACTTGTGCATATGGGAATGGAGGGAATTGGATCTTGTACAGGCAGAAGAGAGTTAGTTTGTTGCAGTGTCACGATCAGTGCAGACATTGTGGGCTGAAGGTCCTATTCCTGTGCTGTACTCTTCTTTGTTCTATGTTCATCTGACTCTAGTGGCCTTTGGAGGCAAGGGAAGCTTACTGAGTACTGTCCTTCATTTTACCTGGGCATAGAATGTATACCCAGGGAAGTTAATGTACAACTTTATAAAATATTGTTCAGGCCACATCTGGAATATTGTGTGCACTTTTTGTTGCTTCAGTATAGAAAGATTGTGATAGCTCTTGAAAGAGTCTGGAAGAGACTCACCAGAATTTTACTAGTGATGATATGTGTTAGTTATGAGGAGAGACTGGCCAGGCCATTTTGTTTTCTTTGGAGCATAGAATGCTGAGGAGGGACATGACAGTGGTGTACAAAATCATGAAGGGCACAGAAAAGGTTGTCAATAGTAAACTTTTCCTTCTAACAAACGTGTCTGTAACCAGAGGGATAGGTTAGAAGGAGTTAAGAGGTTCAAGGGGATATAACGAAGACTTTTTGAGTGCACTGAGAAGGAAGTTCAAGCATGAATGGTCACATTTAAATATTCAGATGAGCCCTTCAATCACTGAGGCATGGATGTCTGGAGATGATGTGCCGGTTAATGGGACTAGTAAAAATCACTACCTCAGTATAGCAACACCATAATCACTTTTACCACTTCGCACTACAATGGGCTTTTTAATATTTTGGTCAAATTATATTCGTGAGTAATTCTATATAATTTCTGTTTGCCTCGTGAATGTTTTGCTGTATGCCTGTGCTCCTGCTGCAAGTTTTTTTAAATTGCACCTGTGCATACCTGTAATTTTTCATACGAAACTAAACTGGATTTGAATTTGGATATTTGGTAATTGGCATAGACAGGGTGGGCCAAGGGGCGCGTTTCTGTGGAGTGTGCCTATGACTTTAAAATTGTGAGTAGAGGGCTAATTCCTTGGTTCATAATGTCTGTAGAAGACAGTTCAAACTGCATTGGTTTGGGATATCCAGGAGGCTAGGACATTCAGTAGAGATCTGACAGAAAAGAATTGCCCTTCTTTAGCAGTTCACTGGTCAGCTTCACCGCATTCTCTGTCTTTCCCATCACTATGTTTGACAATTAAGCTTTCACTCCTGGGAGATGTTCACAAAGTTGCCTCTAGTGATGCCATGTTGGCCTCATTGTCCTTTATGCTTGTAAATGGCTATCAGTGAATAAATACTTTCTATCTCCTGGAAGTTTTAAAAATAACTAACTGTTACCGGTAGTGCTGTGGTTAAATTGCAGGCCTAGTAATCTAAAGATCAGGGCTGATGGTCCAGAGTTCGGCTTATGGTAGCTGTGAAATTTCAATCCAGTGAATAACCTGGAATTTTTAAAAAGTAGAACCAATCAGTAGTTACAACAAAACACTTGGCTCACTAATAACATCAGGGGAGGAAATGCACTGTCCCTTACCTGTCTGGCACATATACAAATCCAGTCCAATGTGGTCGGTTCTGAACAGATCTGCTGTTTGGTTCCTTATTAATTAGGGCCGGGCAATACATTTGTGCTGGCCTTGATGGTTATATCAAGATGAATAAATTTTAAAAAAACACATTTTCCCATCAAGGTGAAAAAGGTCAAACCTGGTTTTTGTCCATAGTCCATCTAGCAACATGAGACTGAATCATGTCTTTTGGTTGCTTTCTAGACACTTGCAGGTTCTACACACCTCCCTGATTTTTACCTCACACCTGCCCATTGGGTAGTCTTACTGGCAGGGCAGAAGCAACCCTTCACTCCAGGTGTGAGGAGTGATATTTGATCATGTTATTCATTCATAACTTGGAAACAAAATTTCCTCAGAGGACTGGTTCATCTTGAATGCTGATATGGCCTGAGAATAGGATCAACACCAAAACTATGTCTCCTTGCATCCTGTTTAACTCACTCACTTCAGGCACTGCATTGTATCACTGTGGCTCCCCCACCCCTCAGAGTGAGCAGTTTCAAGTTCCTGGGTGTCAAGATCTCTGAGGATCTAACCTGGTCCCAACATATCGATGTAGTTATAAAGAGGGCAAGACAGCAGCTATACTTTATTAGGAGTTTGAAGAGATCTGACATCTCAATAAATACACTCAAGAACTTCTATAGTTGTATCATGGAGAGCATTCTGACAGGCTGCATCACTGTCTGGTATGGGGGTGGGGGGTGTTGCTACTGCACAGGACTGAAAGAAGCTGAAGAGGGTTGTAAATGTAGTCATCACCATCTTGGGTACTAGCCTACAAAGTGCCCAGGACATCTTCAGGGAGTGGTGTCTCAGAAAGGCAGCGTCCATTATTAAAGACCTCCAACACCCAGGGCATGCCCTTTTCTCACTGTTACCATCAGATAGGAGCTACAGAAGCCTGAAGGCACACACTCAGCGATTCAGGAACAGCTTCTTCCCCTCTGCCATCCGATTCCTAAATGGACATTGAATCCTTGGACACTACCTTACCTTTTTAATATACAGAATTCCTGTTTTTTTGCATGTTTGATTTGCTTGTTTATTTATTACTATTATTTTTATTTTATTTATTGTTATTATTTTTTCTCTGCTAGATTATGCATTGCATTGAACTGCTGCTGCTAAATTAACAAATTTCATGTCACATGCCGGTGATAATAAACCTGATTCTGATTCTTCTGCATCAGTAGCTGAGAGACTAGAATAAGTCTTGCCATGTTGATTGCCTCAGGGTCAGTGTCCTTGGCCTTTGTTAGTCCTTGAGAGAAGCCTGTTCAAGTGCATCAGCATGTCATCGCCTGAGGTGTACTGAATATTTTTGATGCATGTCTGCAGCCTTAAAAGCAATCTGCAACTTCTTTGGTGTTCTATGAAGGAACATAGCAATAACATCATGTGAATTGCACATACTCGTAGTGGCCACTTTATTAATACACCAGCTCGTTTATGCAAATAACTAATTAGTCAATCATGGGGCAGTAACTCAATGTATAAAACTTAGCAGACGTGGTCAAACGGTTCAGTGGATGTTCAAACCAAACATCAGAATGGGGGAAGAAATGAGACCTATATGGCCTTGATTGTGGAATGATTGTTGGTGCCTGACAGGTTGGTTTGAGTATCTCAGAAACTGCCGATCTCCTGGGATGTCCAAGCGAACAGTCTCTAGCATTTATATTAAAAAAAATGCTGGAAAAAAATACATCAAGTGAGCTGCAGGTCTGTGGGCAAATCTGCCATTTAATAAGAGTGGTCAGAGGAGGATAGTCAGACTCATTCAAGCTGACAGGAAAGCAACAGTAACTCAACTAAACACACATCACAACAGTGGCGTGCAGAAGAGCATCTCTGAACACAGCCACTTTATTGGATCCTGGAGATAATCAAGTCACTGAGTGTATATAAAGCGTTCCAGACCAATGATCACAGTTCCGAACTCCTCCTCAATTTGTGATTGATAAGTCACCATTTGTATCAGAGCTCTGCTTGTGCACATTGTTGGTTGACCTTCTTGCAAGATTATTGGTCCAACATCCTTTTCTGAACTCTCTTCCTGTGGTGTCAGCTACTTATCATTTAAATATCACAGCACAAGCTCTGCTGTTACCGACTTCTCAGTGTATCTGCTTTCCTGAGTGTCCAGCTATCACCATTCCTTATCTCTCTTGTCCAGCTGTCTGTCTGGCTACACATCTTACTCAAATGAGCAGGAACATGTTCACATTGTTGATACTTTATATCCCAGAAAACAATGCACACCTTCAACCTCTGTTTTACTTTCTGCAGTATCTCCTTTACTCTGTCACTTATTACTAGATTTGATTTCAATCCCACAAAGAAGTCTTTACTTGGTGACGTGGGGCATAAGTATGGCATGAAAAATAGCCCTTTGGCTTACTGAGTCAGCAGTGAACATCAACCACCCATTTTACACTCAATTTATATTAGTCCGAATGTCCCAACATTCTATCAAATCCCCAAGATTCTACGACTTACGTACATACTAGGGGAAATATGTTGTGACTAATTAACATCCTGAACTCCACATCCTTGAGATACAAGAGGAAATCAGAGCCCCTGGAAGAAACCTACATGGTCACAGGAAGAATGTGCGAATTCCACGGAGACAGCACCTGAGCTCAGGATTAAACCCAGGTCTCTGATACTGTCAATAGCAGCTCTGTTACATGTTGTATGCTGACTACCTTGTTCAGATTTCCGTTGCGTCTCCCTGCATTTGCCCATCAGGTCTCTCATCCTGAGGCCATGGTCTAATTCTGCCTCTGTCACAATATCCCTTCTCTAAAGATAACACTGGTCATTACCCCATGGGACCTTCAAGTACTGTATGTGTTCTTTGTTGAAACCATTGTGGTGCTGTGTTGAACGCAAATAGTTTTCTTCCCCAGTGGTATCTGCAAAACAATATGATGTAACCAGTTATATATAAACCTTCCGCCTCAGGATGTGTGTAACAAAGTTCATTTTTTCTAACCAGTTTGTTCCTATTCAGGATGGGGAAAAAAGTCATTTTCAATTGTCTTCATAGATTCATTGCTCCTCATTGGGGTTCTGTTAAGATCATTTTGGTCCAGGTGTTTTCTCCACCAGTCATTTGATCTTTCAACACGCACCAAGCTGGAAAGACTGGGTTGGGCATTTGTGTTGGGTTAACTGTGTCTACCTTTGTCTCTGCTGTAAGAAGCTGGTCATGGCATGTGTTAACTCTGGCCTCATAACCATTGAGCACATCCACATGAAACACTGTCGCAGGAAAACAGCATCCATCATCAGGGGCCCCACCACCCAGGACATGTTCTCTTCTTGCTACTCTCACCAGGAAGAAGAAACAAACCTCAGGACTCGCACCACCAGGTTCAGGAACAGTCATTACCTCTCAATCATCAGGCTCTTGAACCAGAGGGGATAACTTCACTCAACTTCACTTACCCCAGCATTGAAATATTCCCACAACCAATGGACTCACTTTCAAGGACTCTTCATCTCATCTTCTTGATATTTATTGCCTATTTATTTATTATAATTATTTTTTTCTTTTGTTGGCTTCTGCACTCTGGTTGACTGCCCTGATTGGGCAGTCTTTCATTGATTCTGATATGGTTATTATTCTGTAGATTTATTGAGAATGTGCACAAGAATATGAATCTCAGGGTTGTATGTGCACTTTGATAATAAAATTTATTTTGAACTTTGAAAAACGAAAGGCATCCAGTAAGTGGCAGTTCTGTGGGTAAAAATGCCTCATTAATGAGAGAGGTCAGAGGAGAATGGACAGACTGATTCAATCTGATAGGAAGGTGACAGTAAATCAAGTAATCATGCATTGTAACAGTGATGTGCAGAAGAGCATCTCTGAATGGACAAAACATCGAGCCTTGAAGAGGATGGGCTACAATAGCAGAAGAACAGGAACCTACACCAGTGGCCACTTTATTAGGTTGCAGTGTTCCGCTAAATACTGTTTATAATGTACTTAGCTAAAGGTGGAATTATTTAAAGAAGCTCTGGAGATACTAAATATTTGAATGGTAAAGTGACAGGTTGAGAAACATTTTTTCAACAAGACCTATCATATTCCATTTCTAAATTCCAAGAATAAAAGCATATAAATAAAAAGAGCTACTCAACTTGTCTAGCAGCATCTATGGAGAGAGAAATGAAATTAAAGATGAAACTCCTTTTTTATCTCTCTCTCTTTTGTTGCTGCCTGATTCACTGAATATCGCCTGTATAATAGATTTTATTTCAGATTGCCAGCATCTACAGTAGACTGATTTTGAAAAGAAGAATAAATGCTTGGTGACAATCTGCGAAAGAATCCAAAATTTAGCTGTGGTACTAACAGCAAATTCTACCACTGAATTTTCCACTATTTCATTCTTGATAACTTTATGTATGATGTGAGGGTAAATCCATTCACTTATTTAATTCTATACAAGCTGGAGCTTCAATGCAAGCAGCAGTACTTCATATTCCACAGCAACTTATCTGAAAAGTAACAACTCGTATGTGTTCTTTTTGAACAATGGTTTGGTAAGTTAAGCAGAAATTGCTGAGTTTTAAAATTTAGAGAAATTGCTGAAATATTGAGAAATTACTATGATTAATGCAGGTGCAGTGTTCACCTATGAAAATGAGATAAAGTTCGAATTATGTTTAGTACGGTGCTAATACTTCACACAGGAACTGGACAGTGAGTGATTTGAATTTCCTAATGCCTGCCCACTGCTAACAGATAGACAGATACTCTATTTAAATATAATTTGGAGACACATTCTTCCTTCACAATTTCCCATCATTCTGACATGCAGAATATTAAATCTAAAACATGAAAGAAAGTTCAGGGTTGCTAGGCAGCTGTAGATTCATAATCTCACAAAATAGATTTTGTATTATTAAGGTAAGTGTATTCCAGCTCTTTCATTCATTTTGTCTTTCTTCTCTCCACTGTATCATGAAAAGAAACACCCATGCCATAAATCACTGGGTAGATAGCTTTATCTTCATTTCCAGGAAGAAATTTGAGCAACTAGGTATCATGTCAACTTCTGTAAAAGGTTGTCTTGTGAAGCTGCTAGATAGAATATTTCTTCTGAGAGATTACCAACCAAAGAAATATGATTCAAAGGGAATATTTTAACCTTTTGTGTACAGATCTTCATTCTTCTCTGTGATTTGTGAATATCTGAGCTTGCAGAATTGCTGAATAATTCAGTGCTTAAGGGTTCATCTCATCAAGACCATGATGGCACTTCTGAAATGGTGTCCAGTTAATCCCAAATTTTAGCCCTTTCCCAAAGCTTTTCAAATATCCATGCAGAAAGGAACATGGAGGACTGGTGAATAGCTTTATTCAAGGGAATTGGGGATAGTCCTGGAAACTGTAGAGCCTCATGTCAGTGATAGAAAGATTATTGGGGAGGGTTCTTAATATTATGATTTATGAACAACTGGAAAACCATTGGTTTTGTGCAGGACAGATTATAAATAGATACTTTATTGATCCCAAAGAAAGTTACAGTGTTACAGTGGCATTACAAGAGCACAGATATACAAATATTAGAAGAGAAGTCTTAATAATTAGAATGAATTTTTTGAGGAGGTGATGAAGGCGATTGGTGAAGGTACACCTGTGGATGTTGTCCACATAGTAGTGTTTGATAAGGCCACTCATCGGAGGTTCATCCGAAAGATTAATATACATGGAAATTGGATGCTTGGATTCAGATTTAGTTTTCAAATAAAAGGCAGAGGCTTATGGTTATTGAGACTTATTCTGGTTCAAAGTGAGAGACTAATAGTGTTCTGGGAGAATCAATACTGGGTCCTCTCCGTTTGTGATGTATATAAATTACATGGATGAAAATGTAGATGGGTGGGCTAGTTTATTTATAGACAATACAGATATTGGTGGTATTGTGGATAGCAGAGAAGGCTGGGAAATGATAAAACGGATATAGATCAAATGCAGATAGTGCCTTTATTGGTCAAGGAACTGAGTTCAAGAGTTGGGAAATAACATTGCAGCTTTTAAAAACTCAGGTTAGACCATATCTAGAGTATTGCATTCAGCTCTGGTCACTCCATTGTAGGAAAGATACTGGAGGCTTTGGAGAGGGTGCAGAAGATGTGGCCTGGAATAGTGAGCAGGTGCTATGAGGAGAGGTTGCAGTGGAGGCTTAGGAGAGACCTGGTGGAGGCTTATGAGACCATAAGTAGCATAGATGGAGTCAACAGTTGGTATCAGTGTTCAGCAAATGGAAGGATATGGACTTTTGTAGATGGGATTAGTTTTGTTCTGTGCTTCCCAACCTTTTTCAGATCAGTGCCCCCCTAAAATACCTTCATACTTGCCATCACCACTCTTACGCACAATATACTTTCCGGCACCCTCATATGCTAACATGCGAAAAATTATTCTGCTTTAAATTTTCATTTGTCTTTATACCTAGCTTACACAGTACCTGTGCACTGGGGAATGTGATCCTTGAGCAAGAGCTTTAGGAAAAGTTGAAATATCTGGTTCAAGCTGTGACAGCAAGAGTCACATTTGAAAAAAGTCACTGGCTGAAATTTTTGGCTGCAAGATGTTGACAATGAATTACACAATGGATTGCAAACAGACTTGGAATTTATTTTTTCGTAAATGCCACTAAACCACCATGGCGACCTGTCATACTGTACATGGTGCTTCACCTGTTGCACAAGAAATTATGTTCCTAATCGGAATACTTTTATCCTCAATATACATTTCGACCTTGTTGTAGACTGATTCTCTGTTGATACTTGTTTTTAACTTTTTACGAAAAGGAATCTCTTCATAAACTGTTCCATTTTTGATAAACTGTACATGTGCCATTAGCAGTGCCTCTTCGTCTTGCACAGTTGACTCATCCAGATGTATCCCAAATTCTGTTTTTTGTAGCTCTGTAAATAGGTCGTACTCAATGTCTTCACTCATTTCATCAATACAGCCAGCTACAGAGTTATTACCTAGAGGAACACACACAAAGTGCCAGAGGAACTCAGCTTATTGTATCTATGGAAAAGCATATAATCAATGTTCTGGGCCAAGACCCTTCAGCAGGACTGGAGGGAAAAAAAGATGAGGAGTCGGATTTCGAAGGTGGCAAGTGGTACCACCCCTGTTGGGAATCACTGGTGTAATTGACCATTTGATTACTAATTTCACTTAGTTTAGCAGAATATTGTGGGCTTTGTTCCTGTGCTGTACTGTTCTGTGTTCCAGATACTTTAAATTTAACTCTACTCATGTATTGGGTGCCAAGTTTTAGGCTGCAGCTTCAGGATTTTTCCAGCTCATTGTGAGTGCTGTTGCAACTATCCTATCAAATATGTTTACCAATATTTCTGACTGAAGCTTGTTGTATCTGTGTACTATTCCATCAACCTGATCATAGTTTTAGCTTTGCACAATTCTTCAAAAGGCTAAATGTAAATTACACCATTGTTTCAGCTTTCAGATGACACGCTAGAAACTAATGGATGTCCTATGTGGTGTCCAGAGCCAAGTATGTACAGTGGTGCTAGAGTGTTCGTGAATTTTCTCTACTTCTGCATAAATATGACCTAAAATGTGATCAGATCTTCATGCAAGTCCAAAACTAGATAAAAGAGAACTCATTTAAATAAATAACACAGGAACATTATCATGAGGAAATCTGCAGATGCTGGAAATTCAAGCAACACACATAAAAGTTGCTGGCGAACGCAGCAGGCCAGGCAGCATCTCTAGGAAGAGGTACAGTCAACGTTTTGGGCCGAGACCCTTCGTCAGGACTAACTGAAGGAAGAGCTGGTAAGAGATTTGAAAGTGGGAGGGGGAGGGGGAGATCCAAAACGATAGGAGAAGCTGTGATAGCGGATAGCTATCGACTGTACCTCTTCCTAGAGATGCTGCCAGGCCTGCTGCGCTCACCAGCAACTTTTATGTGTATTGACAGAAACATTAACAAGAGGAATTCTGCGGATGCTGGAAATTCAAGCAACACAGTGGCCACTGTGGCCACACATTTTAATTCCACATCCCATTCCCATTCTGACATATCTATCCACGGCCTCCTCTACTGTAAAGATGAAAGAAACACTCAGGTTGGAGGAACAACACCTTATATTCCGTCTGGGTAGCCTCCGACCTGATGGCATGAACATTGACTTCTCTAACTTCCGCTAACGCCCCACCTCCCCCTCGTACCCCATCCGTTATTTATTTTTATACACATTCTTTCTCTCACACTCCTTTTTCTCCCTCTGTCCCTCTGACTATACCCCTTGCCCATCCTCTGGGCTTTTCCCCCCTCCCCCTTTTCTTTCTCCCTGGACCTCCTGTCCCATGATCCTCTCATATCCCCTTTGCCAATCACCTGTCCAGCTCTTGGCTCCATCCCTCCCCTTCCTGTCTTCTCCTATCATTTTGGATCTCCCCCTCCCCCTCCCACTTTCAAATCTCTTACTAGCTCTTCCTTCAGTTAGTCCTGACGAAGGGTCTCGGCCTGAAACGTCGACTGTACCTCTTCCTATAGATGCTGCCTGGCCTACTGCGTTCGCCAGCAACTTTGATGTGCGTTGACAGAAACATTATACTTGTTTGTTTATTTATTGAGAAAAAGATCCAATATTACATGTAATTGCTGGAAATAGTATGTGACCCTTTGCTTTCAGCAACTGCAGTGATCCCCTTGTACAGCATTAACTTCAACTAAACATTTTGGGTAACTGTTGGTCAGTCCAGCACATCGGCTTGGAGGAAGCTTAAACCATTCTCCATACAAACCTGTTTCAGTTCATCAATGTTTCTGGGATACCTTGCATGAACTGCCCTCTTCAGGTCATGTCACAGCTTCTCAATTGGTTTAAAGTCTGGACTCTGACTTGGCCATTCTAAAACACAAATTTTCTTCTTTTTAAACCATTCTGTTGTAGATTTACTCTTGTGTTTTGGATCATTGTCTTGTTGCATCATCCAACTTCTATTAAACTTCAGGTGATGGACCACTACCCCGACATTCTCCTGTAAAATATTAGGATACAATTTTGGAACTCATTATTCCCTGAATGATTGCAAACTGTCCAGGCCCCAAGGCAGCAAAACAACCCAAACCATGGTCCTCCTTTCAAGTCAAGTCAAGTCACTTTTATTGTCATTTCAACCATAACTGATGGTACAGTACACAGTAAAAAATGAAACAATGATCCTCCAGGACCATGGTGCTACCTGAAACAACACAAAACTACACTAGACTACATGAAGCAACCCAAAACTACATTAGACATCAGGTCTACATGGAACTATAAAAATTGCACAAGACAGTGCAAGACAGTACAATAATTAATAAACAAGACAATAGGCACAGTAAAGGACAAATTACAATACGATAATAAATGATGTAAATGTAAACAATGTTTTAGCAGGAATTGAGAAAGAAATGAGCAAAAATTGCAAAGGGAGTGGAGTGGTTTTCAGCTGAGTGTGTGTGTGTGTGTGTGTGTGTAGGTTGGTGTCAGACTAGACTCTGGGAATTGAGGAGTCTAATGGCTTGGGGGAAGAAACTGTTTGATGTGCAGTGTCCCTTTTCCTCCAAACACAACAATGTGCATTCCTGCCAAAAAGTTCAACTTTTGTCTCATCTGTTCACAGTGTATTGTCCTAGAATCATTGTGGAACATCCAGGTGGTCTTTGAAATGTGAGACATGAAGCAATGTTTTTTTGGGAGAGAAGTGATTTCTTCTGTTGTGCCCTTCCATAAACACCATTCTTGTTCAGTGTTTTTCTCATAGTAGGCACATAAACAGAGACTTTTGCAAGTTCTAGAGATCTCTGAAGGTCTTTTGTTGTTACTCTTGGGTTCATTTTCTCCTCCTTCAGCACTGTATGTTGTGGTCTTGGTGTTTGCAGGACACCCACTCCTAGGGGAGTAGCAACAATTTCTGTTACTGGGGACTGATAAACACTCAGGTCTTTAGAAATAGTTATGTATAAGCTGGGTCAAACAATGTTTTTGCCAAAAGCTAATGAAATTGAAATTTTAATTCAAAAAGGAAAAATTAAAAAATTTATTTCTTGTATGTATAATTTGATTCAAGAACAGACAATTAAACAAGGAACCCATAAGTCAAAGCAAAAATGGGAAACAGATCTGAATATTAATATTGATGAAATAAATTGGTCAAGACTTTGTCTGGACAGTATGACAAATACAATAAATGTTTGACTTAGATTAGTACAATATAATTTTTTACACCAATTATATATTACACCACAAAAAATAAATAGATTAAATTCAAATATATCTGATAAATGTTTTCGGTGTAATCAAGAAATTGGTACTTTTCTACATTCTACTTGGTCTTGTTTTAAAATTCAACCCTTTTGGATAAATTTAAGAATCTTATTGGAACAAATTACTGGAATTCAACTTCCACATAACCCTGTATTATTTCTATTAGGTGATATTGAAGGGATAAAACCGAAACTTAAATTGAATAAATATCAGAAAGAATTTATAAAAATTGCATTGGCAGTAGCTAAGAAGACTATAGCAGTTACTTGGAAATCTGATTCGTATTTAAGTATGGATCGTTAGAATAATGAAATGGCTAGTTCTATTCCACTTGAAAAAATTACTTATAATTTAAGAGATAATTATGTAACATTCTTGAATATTTGGCGCCCTTATTTACAAAAGATAGGATGTCATATTTAAGTGCTCCGACAAAGAATTTGGTTACTTGGGGAAAGTAACGAATAATTATACCAAATTTATTTTGAATCCCATGGAGCGTGTGGAAACCTCCCAATACCCAGGCAGCTCTTCTTTTTTTTTCTTTTTTTCTTTTAGGTAGGACTATATATGGGGGGGGGGGAGGGTTAAGGGGAGGGGGGTAGATTTTATCTTTTCATGTATTCTTTTTGAAAATTTAATAAAAATTATATATAAAAAAAAAGAAATAGTTATGTAGCCTTTTCCAGCTTCATGTATCTCTGCAATTCTTCTTCTAAGGTCTTCTGAAAGTTGTTTTGATCAAAGCATGATGCACATAAAGAGATCTTTCTTGAGAAGTGCAAGCTGTCAGTAACCTGACTTTGTGTGTCTTTTCTAAAGGGCAGGGCACCTCTACAACCCACATCTCCAATCTCAACTCATTCCAAACAGCTTTTGTAGAAGGCTTTACCCCAGAGGTTTACAAACCTTTTTGAACCTAGACTGTGATTGTTTAAATGGTGTACTCAATAATGAAGAGAAGAAGTACAATTGTGTGCATTATTAGTTGAGACAGAATTTGTTTGTCTTTATTATTGAGATGAAGATCAGTCCACATTTTATGAGTAATTAATGCAGAAAACCAGGTAATAGCAAAGGATTCACAAACTTTTTCTTGTAACTGTACAGCAGAGCCAAGAGGTCATGACTGATAATATTTCATACTATCCAACTTTATTTAACATAGCTATCACTACCGAATCTAGCTTGTTGAATGTACCTTTTTCTAATGAGTACAAAACAGTTCAGAATCAGAATCTGATTCAATATCTCTGGAACGGTGTGAAATTCGTTGTTATGCAACCGCAGTACATTACAATACATAAATGATTGTAAGAAGCGTATGCATATGTGTGCCTTCAGGATCCTGTACCTCCTCCCTGATGGTAGTAATGGGAGAAGGTTAGCCTGCAATAAACAATTCTATATTGAAGAGCAGACTATCTGTTTGGATGGAACTGACCAACAACTCTGATAGAGGCAGATGCCAAGTTTTTAAGCTCACCAGTGGGAGGTAGTGCTTTAGCACTGCTGGCCCGCCACCTCGAGGGAGTCTTGATCATAAGCGGGCTGAAACTCCTGAAGACAGGTGGCACATCAACTGATGATCCCACTGGTGATAGCACAAGACAGTTCACATCTTAGTCCACATGTTTTTTTAACTCTAATGTGCAAAACAGCCGCGGAGTTTCATATGTTCATTAAAGCCAGATCACGCTTTGATTTTCTGTCATGGGTCATTGATTTTTAGTCAAAATACGATTTTACTCATTGGCTGTTAGTTAACACCAATGGACTTAATTGTTTCTTTTCCATTGCTGTTCAGGAGGTGGCAGTTAGGAATGTTCCCGCTAACTGGAAAAACGATCGTCTTTGACACCTTCCCTGATCCCTCTGATACCTGGGAGATTATTGAAACCATTGGCAAAGGAACATATGGCAAAGTCTTCAAAGTATTAAACAAGAAAAATGATAGCAAAGCTGCAGTTAAGATTCTGGACCCAATCTATGTGAGTAAATGCACTGATGTTTGCTGTGTGCTACTTCCTTTTGCAACTTAAATCAACCCTTTCCATATCCAACCCTTTCTATGGTAGTGTATTGGTTAGCCCGATGCTATTACAGCCCAATGAATTCTGGAGTTCAGAGTTCAATTCCAGCATTATTCCGTAAGGTGTCTTTATATCATCCCAGTGGAATGTTTGGATTTCGTTCAGCTGTTCCGGTTTTCTCTCACAGTCCAAACATGTACTGGGTTGGTTAATTGGTCATTGTAAATTGTCCTGTGGTTAGAACAGGGTTAATCTGGGTTGTGGGGTTGCTGGCATTGTGTGGGTCGAAGAGCTGTATAGCTAAATAAATAAATAAATAAAATCCGATAGAGCATTATCCACATTATCCATACTATTCTCTCTCTATGTGTAATCACTGATCAAACATGCTATTCTACAATGGATTGCTGATGGTCTTCTGAATTTTCAGCCTAGATCTGAGCAAAAGCTGTCCAGAGCTAGATATCCCATTATTACTATTGATTCCACCTTTCAGAAGCCATTTCAGCATTTATTTTCGTTTGTTTCAGTCATTCTCTGACACATTAACTTGGCAGTGATTCATAGAACTGCCTGAAAGACAGCAATAAAACAAGTGTTCGATGCAAAGGTAATTCAGGTTGAAATTGGTGAAAGTTTTTACTTTGGAAGTCTTTGCAGAACACCTGTGCCAGTAGTGTTGAGCACCATCTGACAGGATTGTGACAAAGTGGAAGAACAAAATCATGAGTATAATGAATGTCACGCTAAGCTTAAACATATATAAAAAACATCTAAGTTACTGGACTAGCATTCAGAGATCTGGACCCTTAATTCAAAGACCGGAGTTCAAATTTCACTACAGCTGAAGGGAAATTTAAAGGTAAATAATTTAATCTGTAGTAACACGTTTCTCTTAGTAACAGTGACTGTGAAACTGATTAGTGGAAATCCTTTGATTCATTAATGTCCTGCCGAGAAGGAAATCTGCCATGCTTACTTGTTTTATAGTATCTGTGTCACAGCAGTGTAATTAACTCTGAATGGTCTGCTGAAATGGCCTGGCAAGTACCAGTGGAATTGGGGATGGACATTGAGTACAGCCCCTTACAATGCTGTCCCTGTCTAGTGAATGAAGGGACTGAAGGAGAAAAAAAGTGTTCTTAGAATTAATGACACAATGTAACAAGAACTTACTTTAATACTTTGCAGAAAATCGGGGAATGGAATACCAAACCAGATATTATACAATGACCTTATTACATTTTTAAACATCTAAAACGCCTGAAGAGCTGCAAAGCGGGTGCTAAAACAGTGTGGCTGGGTGGTGTAAGGCAGAGGATCCACACCACCAGATTATCAGCCATTAAAACTCCCCCAAAATTTTAAAATAAGGTTTGAAAATCAAAAGTCATAGTGAGCGGAATCAATTAGTAAAACAGGAAATGACTGAGAATGATAGACGAAGTGAGAGAAGAAATATAATTATTTACTTGACAGTTCTGGCGAGGGTCATCGAACTGAAATGTTAGCTTTGGAACTGCTATTGGTTTATTACTATCCCATATACCAAGATAGAGTGAGGAGCTTGACTTGCATATTGTTCATGCAGATGACATCATTACACAGTGCATTGAAATAGAACAAGATAAATCAATAACAATGCAGAATAAAGTGTAAAAGCTGCAAGAGAAGTGCAGTGCAGGTCAGCAATAAAGTGTAAGGTCATTAAGAGGTAGATTGTGAGGCCAAGAGTCCTAGATAGACACTTGACCTCACAATCTACCTCATTATCATCTTTTCTTGGATCAGAGGACACAGCCTCAGAATACAAGGATGTGCCTTTAGAATAGAGATGAGGAAGAATTATTTAGCTAGGTGGTGAATCTGTGGAATTCTTTGCCACAGATGACTATGGAAGCCAAATCAATGAGTATATTTAAAACAGAGGTTGAAAGGTTCTTGATTAGTAAGGGCGTCAAAGCGGGCAGGAGAATTGGGTTGAGAGGGATAATAAATCAGCCATGATAGAATGATGAAACAGACAAATTCTGCTCCTATGTCTTATGGTTTTACCTACCTACCATACAAGAGATGCATTATAGAGTATGATAACAATGGGATAGAAGCTGTCCTTTAGCACGGTGATACGTGCTTTGAAGCTTTTGTATCTTCTGCACAATAGGCTTGAACTGAAGTTTCACTTTCTGATCCCTAAGAGGTGCTATTGTGGGAAGTAAAAGAATGTTAAAACTGTCCTTCAATCAAACAGAGAAGTATTTAATTAAGATCTATTACCTTGGGTGAATGTGGGGGATTGGGCCCTTGATGGTGAATGGCCATAAATACATATTTCTCTGTTTGACTTAAGTGAGAGCAATTCTTTTGTTTCAGAAAGCACTTGCATCTTATGTCCAGGATTTCTCCCCTCCCTTTAACCATTGACTTTCCTATGTCCTGTCCATTATTTTTAAATAAGTACTGTATGGCTGCTAAAACCTCTGGTGCCCAGCATCACTTAAAGAGCAAAATACATAGGTATTTGTCTTAGTCATGTGTATGTGTGATGTACTCTTCCAATATTTAGTGACTTCGATAGAAACAAAGTCTAGAAGCAGATTTTTAATATGTTTATATATCAAATAGCTTCATGTTTCTATCAGATTACAATCACAGCACATCACAGAAACCAGCCTCTCCTCTATGGTGTCTGTCCATACTTCCCAGTGCCTCAGTTAAAAACACAATCAAAGACCCCCACCCCCACTGGACATTCTCTCTTTTCCCCTCTCCCTTCAGGCACATACCACCTAAAAGCCTAAAAGCACATACCACCAAGCACAAAGGCAGCTTCAATCCTGCTGTTATCAGACTATTAAATGGACCTTTTTTATTGTAAGATGGACTTGAACTCACAATCTAATGCATTATGATTTTGCACTTTATTATTCACCTGCACTACACTTTCTCAGTAGCATGTACACTCTCCTCTGCACTGTTTTACCTCAATGCACTATATAATGATGTGATCTGTATGAACGGTATGCAGTACAAACTTTTCACTGTATCTTGGTACATAAAAATAATATTCCAATACTTCGTATTATTTGGGAAATCCAAGCGGATGTTTCATGTCATTAGACACCCTTGTACAATTCCCACATCAGGCACACATTAGTTTTTTTTTTATTCTTTGTGAGTGACCTTGGACCACCCCGCCCAGGATGACTGTCAAAGGACATTTCATGCTCTTTACATCACAGTGTTCTCCAACATAGGCAAAGTATTTAACATCTATCCTCTACACTGATACAATTGCCTAACACACTCTGACCTCAGTCCTCACTCTAAACTGTTCCCACCATCATATGCTGCTGTCCCAATCAACTTCTTTCCTCAAGTGAAATGCTCCAGGCCTTGGGTTCAACTGGTGCACAACCAAAAGGACCACTAGTGCTCTTTTTCTGCATTGGTGCTGTGTAAATGATGCACTGGAGTCTGCAAACTATCGACTCACTTATATGAATAGTATCCACGGCTGAGGGAAAATTTCTACACAAGGTCCCTAAGAGTAAAATATTTTACATAAAAACATAACAACAAATAAACAGAAGCAGACATAGATCATTCCCTGCTCAAGACTGCTCCGTTGTCCAATAAAGATGATAGATAACCTTTATGTGAACACCATTTTCCTGCGCTAAACTCCCCCATTCTACTTTCCAACGAACAGCTCTGTACCTTGCCAAGGATGACAGCTACCTTCCACCTTTCTCCAGATACTCCCTGGGATGTAGTGTAATACCACGAGCACATTCTGTTATGCAGAATCACCAGTTCACACATGTGAGTTTACAAAGGAAGATATAACTTGATTATTTGAAAGTGTCAATGAATGAAATTTAGTTCTGGGAAGTAATTAAGTTAATAGACTTAAACATTTTATTGTATATCTATTTTAAACAACATCAATGCTATTAACTTTTTCATCAGTACAATAACCCTGCAAACCAAATGCCTTGAAAGGGTACACTTTGCACTGTCTGTGTCAATTTACCACTGCTGAGGGGTAATTGACCATGGCTCTATTAAAAACTCATTTGAACTATGGTTATATTTTACTATTATTTTGTATCAGGAGGATGAGGGTTTTCTTAAAATCAAATGTGTAAACCAGGAAACAAGTAATCAGTCTAATTCGCAAACCACTGAACCTAACTAATTACTTCTAGCTTGGTTTCTTGTGGATATTCTAAATTCTGTCTTGGTGATTGGTTTGTTTTTGACTTCGGAAATTGTTTGCAAGATCTGATGGCATTTCTGTCTGTGAAAAATATGTAGATTACGTAAAGAAAACTGGAAAAGAATATATCTAATGTGAAGTACACCAAATACAGAAAATAAGGTTTATTTAACATTACAAGTATATATTACCATATGTACTGAAATTGAGGGTGCCGGGATTTATTGATGTTTAGTTAAGTTTATTTTCACTTAGGAATTAAACCAAAGTTTGAGATAGGACACTTCTGCACTTCTGCACTAGTGCATTAACAATGTCTGGGATGCAATGCAACCTTAGAAACGAAAAGACATCAAATATTGTGCCAAATCCACAAGTTAGAGTTAATTAGGTTTCTCTGTACACAATATCTATTAAAAATAGAGGGTGCATCAATATCTGAAGATTAATGAAAGTAAAGGCAGATGATATTGGTGGAAGCAATTTCTCTGGATCTAGGCAATATTTGAAAAATAACACATCAATCATATAAATAGGTCATTGGTGCAGTTTTGAATTGTATCTGGGCAGAGGTATAATAAAAATAAAGATCAGGTATGAAAGGAAATTCAATGAGCAGAACTACAGCAGTGAACTGTCTAAAAGACATGTCTGAGAAGAAGGAAAATGGAAATAAGGTGAAAATTAGCGAAATGGTCCAGGAAGAGGATGAAGGACAAATATCCATTATTGCTGTACACATGACATAACTTAAGACCATAAGACAATAGGGACAGAACTGTGCTATTTGGCCCATTGAGTTTGCTCTATCATTCCAACATCACTGATTCATTATCTCTCTTAGTCAAATTCTCCTACCTTCTACCTGTAATGTTTGATTACCTTACTATCAACTTCCACTTTAAATACACTTAATGACTTGGCCTCCACAGCTGTATTTGGCAATGAATTTCACAGATTTCACCACACTCTAGCTTAAGGAATTCCTCCTCTTTTCTATTCTAAAGGGACATCCTTGTATTCTGAGGCTGTACCTTCTGGACCTAGACTCCCCACTATAGGAAACATTCTCTCCATATCCACTCTAACTAGGCCTTTCAATATTCAATAGGTTTCAGTGAGATCCCCCTCCCCCCACCCCATTCTTCTAAACTCCAGCAAGTACAGGCCTAGAGCCATCAAACGCTCCTCAAATGTTAACCCTTTCATTCCTGGGATCATTCTTGTGACCCTCATCTGTACTCTCTCCAATGCCAGTACATCTCTTCCTAGAAAAGGGGAGCAAAACTGGTCACAGTACTCCAAGTGTGGTTTGACCAAAGACCTAAAAGCTTCAGCATTACATCCTTGTTTTTATCTTCTAGTCCTCTCAAGAAGAATACTAACATTGCATTTGCCTTCCTTACCTGCAAGCTAACCTTTAGGGAATCGTGCATGAGGACTCTTAACGTCCATTTATACCTCTGATTTCTGAATTTTCTCCCCATTTAGAAAATAGTTCACCACCTTATTCTACTAAAATGCATCCTTACTGGGGCAAGTTGTGAGTGGGCAAAGTTAGCTTGCAGGGCCTTAGACTGAGAATAATAAAATGAGTTATGAGTCAACGGAATACTTGTGTAAAGTGAGAGAAAACTGGGGAAAAAAAACATCTTTCTTGTTCTCAAACTTCAAAAGTGGGGCCCAAGTTTTTAATATTTAGGGATTGAAAATATCAAAACCACTGAGCTGTTATTGAAGCAGAATTCAAAGACATTTGGAGAGACAGAGTTTATGAGGAGGGTGATAACATTGTTTGGAAAAGGTGTCAGATAAAGGAGGGAGGTGAGAGAAGAGCAGGAGGCAGAGGAAGGAGCTAGGTCAACATTTAGGAGGGAAGCACCTTTACTGTTGAGCTCAGTCGTAGACATAATATGTCAGTTTAATTCAGCATCATGTTTAACAAGGCACTGGGGCCAAAACACATCTCCCTGTGCTGTACTGTTCTATGATCTATAATTGCATTGTCTAATAGCATGATCCTTTGGCCCATCATGAACGTGCTGACCATTGATTTCCCATCTATTTGAATTGCATTTTCTGGTACATGGCCTCTATGTTTTTGCAATTGAGGAGGTCCATAATGGACAAGAAACTTATTAAGTGGACTAACACATGAAGAAAATCTCATCTGAATGAGGTACAAGGGACTTGTAATTACCGACAAAATCATCCCCCAAACAGCTCTTTCCATAGACTAAAGTAGTGAGAAAAGAGCTTCAAATTGTTAAGAATCTTCTTAATCTTTTAATTGCATTGGATCTTTTATTCATATTTGGAATGCAGTTTTCGAAGGTCGTTAACATAATTTCATATTGTATTAAGAAGCAGGTTTTGAAAATTTAGGCCCGAGAAGATAGTATAATTGGCAGACTTTCTATAGATATTTCAAATGTGTTAATCATTCTTATTTACTTTAGGACATTGATGAAGAAATCGAGGTTGAGTATAATATTCTTCAAGCGCTCTCAGATCATGAAAATGTTGTCAAGTTCTATGGAATGTACTATAAGAGGGATGAAAGGAATAAACATCAGCTTTGGCTTGTACTAGAGGTAGGAATTCCTAGCTTTACAGAAATTACCTGATACTCTTTTCTGACTGGAGTGACAAATCTTAATTTCATGTGATTAGATATTTTTTCCCTTAATGGGTACTGGCATAAAAGTTATTGAAGGAAATGAGGAACACCGTTGTTTACAGTAAAAAAAACACTTCACAATACATTTGAATTTGACATCCATGAATAGAGTTTTTCCTATAGATTAAATGTTGTTTACCAGATAACTCTATTAGATTACAATGAAAATGATGCAGTATTTTGTTGTTCTGAATTTTTAATATGAGCTATATTTTAAATGGGATGAGTTTTAGAATATCCCCCACCCAGTCTTGTTGACAAAACTACATTCGTGCAATTTTCTCTGAGTTATTGAAGTTTGCAGTTTCTGTCTCACAATGTTTCAATGTTTCAATGTTCCAATAAAAGATATCAATGATATCATTATTGTTCCAAAGAACCAGAACACAGCAATTGAATTTCATGATTATCAATCATAATATTTCTTTATTAAAATGTACATCAGAGTACCTAGCATCATCAACAAACTTTGTCATAATTAACATAAAAAGATACAAAGAAATATTCAAAAAGGAAGACATTTTTAAAAATACCTCTGTATTAGAGGTGGCATGTCATTTAGCAGAATGTGCACATGCCATTCATGGGATAATTAGGCAAATTATTTAAAATTTTTAAAAATTCTTATTAATTATTGCTCTAAATTGAATCTATCTCTGACATTCAATCTTTAATTATTTATTGATATACACTTCTCAGTTATTTCAAATCTTCAATGTAACTCTTGTGTGCCTTCACCCATATTAAAAATTAAAGTGTTTCTTTCTTTCTTTCTGATACTTACTTTATGAAATCTTTTTAATAACCTCACAACCTTATTATCTAAATGTGATGCTATTAAAAATGTGCGAGCAAATGGTAGCAGTAAACCTTTGCTTTGTAGATGTTTAACAGCTTCACTGTTAGCTGAACTGTATCAGCAAAAGACTGCTTTGTACTCCTTGCTAAAAAAAATCGCAACTTCTAAATGTTTAATCTCTTTCATTTGTAAGAAAGGAAACAAAAAGCTTCCACCCAAATATGGTAACAGGTTGAATGCCATTCTCATATGGCCTAAATTCAAGAGCTATGCCTGCTTTATAATTTTGCATCTTCAAGCTGATTGTGAATTGATGGGAGTGACTTCTGCAGTTATAGTCCATTGAGTGATACTGCAGTAGAAAACAAAGCAATGGATATAATATTTTTTTGATAGAAGCAATGGCTAAAAGTAGTGAACTGAAAACCACAGAACTATAATTGCCAGAAATTAGAATTTCTACTTCCTATTACAATTGTTCTGGAAATAACCAGCAGGTCAGGTAGCAACTATGAAGAAAGAATCGAAGTTAACACTTAATGTCAATTACCTTTATCAGAACAAGCACAGTTAAGAAATAAGCGTTTTTTTGAAGTTGCCTAGGAGGAGAAGGGATGAATGGAACAAAGAGAATGTTTGTGATAAGATGGAGACTAAGAGATCTTAACAAAGAAAGATGATGACAATGCCAGTGTAAAGATACGAATTGCATACGATCTACCTGAAAAATAATACAGAAACAGATGAACGGCTGGAAGAATGAAAGATATTCATCACATCTCACCACAAATACCTATTGTTTGCTGACTAACACAGGGCGTCAATTAAGCAAAGCCTCGGTTTTGATGTATTAACCCTTCTTTTCAAAGGTTGCACGATCTTGCCAACTTCCAACAGCATATCTGAAAACTCCCCTAGCTTAAAGGTATCAACACTGCTCAAATTAATTGTTCCAGCAGTGATTAACATGCCTTCAGTTTCCAAAGCCATAAACTCTGGGATTCCCTCCCTGAGGAGATGTCAGGAGTAAGTTTTTTACACAGAAAGTGGTGAGTGCGTGGAATGAGCTGCTGGTGGTGGTGATAGAGGCGGAAAGGATAGGGCCTTTTAAGAGACTCCTGGATGGATGCTTGGAGCTTAGAAAAATAGAGGCCTATGGGTAAGCCTAGGTAGTTCTAAGGTAAGGACATGTTCAGCACAGCTTTGTGGGCCGAAGGGCCTGCATTGTGCTGTAGGTTTTCTATGTTTCTATGTTTAAACTTCACTGTTTTTATATCATATTTTCCCACCTTTAAAATGCTCCAGTACAATACTCTATCATGCAATATTCTATCATGAACAATATTCTATCATGCTTATGCCTTGTGTTTAGTGAAACACAATGGAATATCTGGAAGTGAGCCTCTTACTAAACAATTCCTATGTTCTGGTCATTGGTAACACCAGGATATCGCTACTCGACTGATGGTGATAATGCCATTGAATGTCATGTGTAGGTGATTGGATACTTGTGGGAGATGGTCGCTATCTGGCACTTGTGCAGCACCAGTATGACTTTCCATGGAAGATGGATGTCTGCCTTGCTGCTAGCAGGCATGGACCAATTCATTTACTAAAGAAAGAACAGAATTAAAAATAGTGCAAACATCAGTCAACATTCTCACTTCTGACATTACGATGTAAGGAAAGTCATTGTAAATCAGCTGAAGATAATAGACCCTATGAAATTGTCCCGAAAAATGTGGTTTTCTGGCCCTGGTCTGCTTATTCTCCAACAACTCCAATTATCTTCCTTTCTACAGAAAATGATGTTCAAAGTTCAAAGCAAATTTATCATCAATGTGCTTTTCACCTGATGCTCATGAACTCCAGTTCCTCCAGAACTCCTTCACAAAATGTTTAGTCAAATGATGCCTTGATGAGAAGGGAAGTCACTCCACTCCTACCTTACCTCTAGAATTCAGGTCTTTGGTCTATATAGGGACCATGGCTGTGATGTGATCTGGAACTGAGTGACATTGGATAACACGAACAATGATACCTTCCTTCACTTCCTAATGATTAAGACCATAGACTGGATTTGTTTTACTTTGCCTGAACAGGACACAACTCAGCAAGGTGTAATTGTTATGTGGAATTGAGTGTTTAACTGATACTACAACAGCTGAAGATGCGTATGATTCTTCAGCCTTCCCTTTGCTCAACCATACTTTCTGGTCTTCATTCTTTAAGATTAGCTGTGGCATGATTTGTACCATTTACTTTTTATCTCAGATAGGAATGTCAGTCACAGACTGTAAAGACCACTTACCTATTAAAACTTCAGCACTATTGAAATCTTTCCCTATCAAGAGCCAGCTGGCCTGTTCCTTGCCAACTGCCTTGCATCTATTAACACAAAATATTCTAGAAATGAGAGCAGCACACATCAAACGCTGGAGGAACTCAGCAGATCGGGCTGCATCTATGGAAGGAGATAAACAGTCAATGGTTCAGGGAGCATGAAATAATAACTGTTTATACCCCTCCATAGACGCTGCCTCACCTGCTGAGTTCCTGCAGCATTTTGAATTGAATCGAATTGAATTGACTTTATTACTTACATCCTTCAAATACATGAGTAAAAATCTTCACATTACGTCTCCATTCAAATGTGCAATGTGCAATTATAGTAATTGGTAATAAATATTATGTACAACAGGATAGTCAATATAACATAGAAATACAGTAGCATCAGCATGAACTAATCAGTCTGATGGGCTGGTGGAAGAAGCTGTCCTGGAGCCCGTGGGTCCTGGCTTTTATGCTGCGGTACCGTTTCCCAGATGATAGCAGCTGGAATAGATTGTGGTTGGGATGATCTTTCGGGCCCTTTTTACACACCTGTCTTTGTAAATGTTCTTTATAGTGGGAAGTTCACACCTACAGATACACTGGGCTGTCCTCACCATTCTCTTCACAGTTCCCATACCAGGCAGTGATGCAGCCAGTCAGGATGCTCTCAATTGTGCCTCTATAGAAAGTTCTTAGGTTTTGGGGCCCCACACCAAACTGCTTCAACTGTCTGAGGTGAAAGAGATGCCGTTGTGCCTTTTTCACCACACAGCTGGTATGTACAGACCACATGAGATCCTCGGTGATGCTTATGCCGAGGAACTTAAAGCTGTTCACCCTCTCAACCCCAGATCCATTAATGTCCACAGGGGTTAGCCTGTCTCCATTCCTCCTGTAGTCTATAACCAGCTTCTTTATTTTTGCAACATTGAGGGAGAGGTTGTTTTCTTGACACCACTGTGTGATGTAGGCTGCCTCATTATTATTTGAGATTAGGCCAATCAGTGTAGTGTCATCAGCAAATTTAATTAGCAGATTGCAGCTGTGGCTGACGACACACTCATGGGTATACAGAGAGTAAAAGAGGGGGCTTAGTACACAGCCTTGAGGGGCACCTGTATTGAGGGTCAGAAGGGCAGAGGTGAGGGAGCCCACTCTTACCACCTGCCGGCGATCTGACAGGTGTGACGCCTTGCATACTCTTCATTTTCAAGTACCTTAAGGCTTTAGGAAGACAGTGGAGATTTAATCACACCTATCACAATGAGGAAATCTTCCACAAAAGGCATTGTAGAAGTGTTCTATTTATTTTTTTAAGAGCATTCATTTTACTAGAAGCTGATATTCACTATCATAAGTGGACACCTCAGCACCTGGTGACCCTGTGTTCTCTCTCTCTGACGTTAGAACATCTTTCATGAGGGTGAACTCTCGCTAGGCAACAGGGCCTGATGGTGTACCTGGTAGGACTCTGACAACATGTGCCAATCAATTGGCGGGTATGTTCATAGACTTTTTCAATCTCTCATTTCTACAGTTGGAAGTTACACCTGCTTCAAAAAGTTAACAATCATGCCAGTGCCCAGAAGAGCAGAGTGAACTGCCTTCCTGACTGTTGTCCTGTCGCACTCACATCTGTGGTGATGAGGTACTATGAGAAGTGGGTTATGGCTAGAATCAACTCCTGGCTAAGCAAGGACCTGGACCTACTGCAATTTGCCTATCGCCACAGTAGGTCACCAGCGGATGCGATCTCATTGGCTCTTCACATGACCTTGGATCACTTGAAAAATACTAATACTTGCATCAAGCTGCTGTTTATTGACTACAGCTCAATGTTTAACACAATTATTCCTACAGTTCTGATCAAAAAGCTCCAGAACCTGGACCTCTGTACCTCTCGCAACAAATGGATCCTCGACTCCCTCACCGGAAGGCCACAGTCTGCGCAGATTGGAAATTACATCACCACTTTGCTGATAATCAACAATGGCGCACCTCAATAATGTGTGCTTTGTCCACTTCTCTACTCTCCCTGCACTCATGGCTGTGTGGCTAGGCATAGCCGAAATGCCATCTGTAAATTTGCTGAAGTCATAACTATTGTTGACGGAATTTCAGTTGGTGACGAGAACGCATACAACAGCGAGATAGATCAGCTGGTTGAGTGGTATCGCAGCAACAACTTTGTGCCCAACGTTAGTAAGACCGAAGAATTGATTGTGTACTTCAAAAAGTGTAAGACGAAGGAACACACATCAATCCTTATCAAGCAATTAGAAGTGGAAAGGGTGAGCAATTTCGAGTTTCTGGGTGGCAACATTTCTGAGGATCTCGCTTGAGCCCAACATATCGATGCAGTTACAAAGAAGACACGAAAGTGGTTATATTTCATAAGGGGTTTGAGGAGATTTGGGGTAAGTCGCCAAAGACACTCGCAAATTTCTATAGATGTGCTGTGTAGAGCATTCTAACAGATTGCATCAGCTCCATCATGGGCACCAGCCTCACTAGTATCCAATACTTCTTCAAGGAAAGCTGCCTCTAAAAGGTGGCATCCATCATTAAGGATCACCCAGGACATGTCCTCTTCTCATTGCTGCCATCAGGAAGGAGGTACAGGAGCCTGAAGGCACACACTCAGTGGTTCAGGAACAGCTTCTTCCCCTCTGCATCAGATTTCTGAATGGACATTGAACCCATGAACACGACCTCACTAATTTTAGTTTCTTTTTGCGCATCTTCTATATACACTTCTTACTGGAATTTCAAGTTATTATTAAGTATTACAATATACTACTGCTACGTAACAACAAGTTTTATGACATATGCCAGTGATATTAATTCTGATTCTGGTTTAAAAATGTGACTATTTACTTTATCTGTGCCCCTCATATTTAATATTCCTCTATAAGTTTACCTACACCTTCAGGCAATGAAGTCCATGTCTATCAAGATCTTCCTTATAACTGAAGCAGTCCTATTTCTGGAGCACTTCAGGCCTTAAAGACATTATTAGCACCAAAATGGTGTAAGACATTTACAAGAAAGGGTCTTGGCTGAGGAATTACAGCTCTGCGGAGACGGTGTAGGCAAAGGTTTTCTTTAGAACTAAGGAGATTGAGGGAAGATGTAATTGAGGCACACATAATTAGGAAAGGCTTTGACAGGGTTAACTGAAAAAATCTATTTCCTTTCATAGAGATGCCAGCAACCTGGAGGCATAGATTGAAGTTAATTGGCAGAAGGATTAGCGGGGAGTTGAGAAGAAATTATTTCTCTCAATGTGTCACAAGGAACTCCGTGTCTGAAAATCTGAAGGGTGCTTGTATGACCTAGAGAGCTGGTAAATGGAATTGTTCATTGCAAAAACATGATTCCATAGATTTTGATTATCCAGTGATCCCACAGGCCTTGATTGTAATGACACACCAGCAGTTGCCAAAGTACCGATCGAATTTACAATGTTAGTTTGCAAATTATCACACAAATACACCTTCCACTTCCAACTGGGACAGAGGATAAAGTTGCCAACCACCCCTCCCCACTGCCCCTCCTCCACCCAGGAGCACAAAGCAATATGCACGTGGAAATCTGCAGCAGATTGGTTGCCTGATTTATATCAATAAGCTGTCGTCTTATAATGCCTGTATTGAAGTTCAGTTTTTTCAGCATTGTACTGTAAAATTTCAACTCTTCAGATCGTGTAAGGCTTAGTGTTCATAGAATATAAACTAGGACAGTGCTCACTGAAGCAAGAGAATGGCAGAGGAACATTTCACGTCATTAATGACCCACGGCTGATGTTCTGTGCAACATGCCTCACAGTTGGATTGGATCTACGTCATTACAGAGGAGGCTATCAAGTAGAATGTCATTACAGCCATGTGTGTCCAAGCTGCCCTTGAATAGAAAGGAAAGTCCTTGAGCACCCCCAGCTGCTTGGCCGTGTTTGAAATCCTTACCTAAAATTGTTCATCTGTGCTTATCACGATGCAACAGACTCATGGATGTTTTACAATAGGTGAGATTAGATTTATCACAGAAAACTTTAAAATCTGTTTAATATTCATTCAGATAACAGGTAACTGTGAAGAATATGTTGAATAATTATTTTTCACCATTTGTAGAAAGGAATTATTAGAATTAAATGCATTTGTTAAAAAATGAGTACTTTGTAGTAAATATATTTTCCTTGGTTTTCTTCTCTGGGTAATTTGGGTAAAATATTTAATTGGAGATCAAATCACCAGTCTCATTTTTTATTTTTACCAGCAGTTTCATCAGAACCTGAGGAATAGTTTATTTTGAGACTGATATTTTTCAGGAACAATCTTAAAATAAAAAAATCTAAAATAGTTAAATCAAGCGCAGCAGTGGTTACCTTAATTGAATATGGCTCTCAACCCCAATAAACGTCCAAATGAAAGAAAGTAAGCATCCTCTGAGATGTTTGCATACTCTATTTGTGTCAGAGTGAATCACTTTAACATACTAATACAGTGGTCTCCAACCTCCGGGCCGCAGACTGATACCGGGCCACGAAGCAAGCAGGGGTGCAGCGGTAGCCAGAGCGCATCCAGCACATCTTTAAGAAAAAAGTCGAAATAAACAAGCTAATTAATTAGGTGCCACCCAGAAGCCAGTCTTCATTAGAGGAACTGAGGTGGAGAGTGTCAATAACTTTAAATTCTTCGGCATTAAGGATCGACGTTTCTCTCTCTGAAAAGTGTCAGAGGATCTGTCCTGGGACCAGCACGTAACTGTCATTACAAAGAAAGCACGGCAGCGCCTATACTTTATTAGAAGTTTGTGTAGATTCAACATGTCACCTCGATCCTGACAGCCCTGTCTTTTCAGACTGTCTGGGCTGGCGTTTAAATTGACCAAACAATGGAACAGCTAAAGGCTCCAGCACCCTGGAAAGAGGAGTGAACATTGCGTAGGGCAAGTGAAATCAGCAATCGCCTCTGACCTGGGCCGACATTTATGTGCTGGGCAGCACCTAATTAATTAGCTTGTTTATTTAGATGTCTTCATTTTTTAAAGAAAGGGGCTTCCCTTCCTCCACTATCAACTCTGCTCTTAAACGCATCTCCCCCATTTCACGTACATCTGCTCTCACTCCATCCTCCCACCACCCCACTAGGAATAGGGTTCCCCTGGTCCTCACCTACCACCCCACCAGCCTCCGGGTCCAACATATTATTCTCCGTAACTTCCGCCACCTCCAACGGGATCCCACCACTAAGCACATCTTTCCCTCCCCCCCCCCTGCATTCCGCAGGGATCGCTCCCTACACAACTCCCTTGTCCATTTGTCCCCCCCATCCCTCCCCACTGATCTCCCTCCTGGCACTTATCCGTGTAAGCGGAACAAGTGCTACACATGCCCTTACACTTCCTCCCTTACCACCATTCAGGGCCCCAAACAGTCCTTCCAGGTGAGGCAACACCTCACCTGTGAGTCGGCTGGGGTGATATACTGCGTCCGGTGCTCCCGATGTGGCCTTTTATATATTGGTGAGACCCGACGCAGACTGGGAGACCGCTTTGCTGAATATCTACGCTCTGTCCGCCAGAGAAAGCAGGATCTCCCAGTGGCCACACATTTTAATTCCACATACCATTCCCATTCTGACATGTCTATCCACGGCCTCCTCTACTGTAAAGATGAAGCCACACTCAGGTTGGAGGAACAACACCTTATATTCCGTCTGGGTAGCCTCCAACCTGATGGCATGAACATTGACTTCTCTAACTTCCGCTAAGGCCCCACCTCCCCCTCGTACCCCATCTGTTACTCATTTTTATGCACACATTCTTTCTCTCACTCTCCTTTTTCTCCCTCTGTCCCTCTGAATATACCTCTTGCCCATCCTCTAGGTCACCCCCCCCCTTGTCTTTCTTCCCGGACCTCCTGTCCCATGATCCTCTCGTATCCCCTTTTGCCTATCTCCTGTCCAGCTCTTGGCTCTATCCCTCCCTCTCCTGTCTTCTCCTATCATTTTGCATCTCCCCCTCCCCCTCCAGCTTTCAAATCCCTTACTCACTCTTCCTTCAGTTAGTCCTGACGAAGGGTCTCGGCCTGAAACGTCGACTGCGCCTCTTCCTATAGATGCTGCTTGGCCTGCTGCGTTCACCAGCAACTTTGATGTATGTTGCTTGAATTTCCAGCATCTGCAGAATTCCTGTTGTTAGCTTGTTTATTTTGTCCTTTTTCTTAAAGATGTGCTGGGTGCGCTTTGGCTACCACTGCACCCCTGCATGCTTCACGGCCCGGCATCGGTCTGTGGCCCGAAGATTGGGGACCACTGTCTAATATATTCCAAATATAAGCCTTCTTATGCTTGACAGTAGCAAACAGAGTCTATGTATTATTGACTTATCCCTGAGGATTTAACTTTATTGAATCAGCCTGTCCCAATAGCAGTCACCATTCTGGTGTTTGAAATCCTTGGTCCCTTTAGCACTTACTATCTTTGTGAAGCAAAATAGCTCACATTATGCAAACATCACACATTCTGAGACTAAATGCCACCTTGTTCGTATCAAAAGTTTGTCTTTATTTTTTGAATTACTGGCAATAAAAGTAGTTTAGACAGCTTCATTCCCTTCAGTCTCTGGGCCTCAATTTTTCTTTAGCCTTCCATATGAATCAAGAACACAGATTTCTCATGACACAGATGACTTATTAATCTATGTCGAGCTGTAGCATTGTACATGTGCAGATGTGGAGGTGGAAGTAGTCATAGCAAGTGTCTATCCATACACAGCACAGAGCTGACACCAGCCTTTCCAAGTTGGGGCACAGCAATTCAGCCAATGCACTTGTTTGTGGCCATTGGAAGCTTCATGTATCAAGAGCAAGGAGACAAACTCTTCTTTTTGTACAGAGTGCAAGGAGAGAAGGGTATGTACAGGAATATCCATGAAACCATTTCCCTTGGTGCATACACGAGGAAATCTGTGTGGATGCTGTCTGGCCTGCTGCATTCCACCAGCATTTGGTGTGTGTCCCTTGGTGCAGGGGGCCTTGGTAGAGATTCTCCTGGATGTCTCACATGACTGAGAGCAGGGGGCTTAGAAAACATGACAAGTAACTAGAAAAGAAAAGGAGAGTAAAAAGCCTCTGACCAATGGGTATGTCATTCATATAATGTGATTGAATAGCAATCACTCAAGAACCTGTCAGATGTTATGGATAGATATTCAACTCCAGCACTGTCTCAGGCACGTTAAAGGCCTCAATTTGGCCTACTCATAGGATTACTTAATGTCTGTTGATGTGGACTATATTTATATAATTTGGTATATTAATTAAATTTTGTTTTATATAATGTCTCTTCTCCCTCCTCCTCCTCCTCCGAAAAAAATATAAGATATGGGCATAACCAAGTACAATCATTCCTCAATTGTTAGGAATTTCTGGACTATTCTAATGGCGTTTATTATTGAGGCTTCCTGAAGATTTACATAAATATTGCTATGTAGGCCTGATTGCTTAATGCTATTGTGTAGTGACTTTGGGATGAACTGGTCATAGATACTACTATTTGGACAATGTATACCCCGTTCATGTTCCCTAGTCTTTCAATTTCCTCTTTTAATTCAGTATATTTCTGGTGTTTTTCACTTATCAATTTCTGTATGTTGTGTGCGTTTGGAATGGCTGTACCTATTAAGTAAATTGTTCTTGTTTGTTTATCCTGTCACATCATATCCAGATGCTTATTATGGATTGTCCTATCTATAATAGTGGATCAGTCGTAATATAGTTTGTAGGACTCTGACTCTAAAGCTGCATCAGGCTTGTATTTGTAGTAAAGTGTGGTGTCTTTTATGAGTTTGTCACTTAATGCAAGATTTTGGTGAATTATGTTTACCACTTGATTGTGCCTGTGTAAGTAATCAGATTGAGTTAAACTGTTGCAGGATCCTGTAATGGGCAGGATTGTTTCTGGTTCTCTTGCCATTTTCTGTATTTATCATCTTGAATCTGTTGGTCTTTTATTTCATGTCTGATAACTTTTGTGTTAACCGCCAAGTCTTGTACTGCCGCAAAGAACCCTTCTTTTTCTGGAAAGAGCTCTCCAACTCTGAGCCAGGCATTTGACACTTCCTTGTCGCTATCTAGTCTGCTCAGATCATGTGGATGTCTTCCATGGAGGCTCATGCTCTTCTACTGGTTAACTTTTTCTTCTATAGTGATAATTTCTTTATTTTTCTGGGTTATGCTTTCATTTAAGTTAAGTGGTGTGTACTTCTTATCAGAATTACATATGCTCATATGAAGTGCTGAGTCCTGTTTTCATTGATGAAAATACAGTGCCTATTTTAGGTCAATAACTTTTCATCAGTGCAGTTAGAAATAAAACATGTTTTAACTTCCTTAGAGGTGAAAAGATGGAGAGAATAATCAGAATATGGTGGTGGTTAAAATGGAGAGGTGATGGTGAAGTTTGTTAACTGGAGATCCTCTGTCTGGAAGAAATGCTACAAAAGAAGATGAGTGGAAACAGAAGAGAAAAGAGAAAAAAAGTGATTTCGCTCCACCCTTGGAAGTTTTCATATTTTATTGTTTTACAACATTGAATCACAGTGGATTTAATTTGGTTTTTTTTGACATTGATCAAGGCCCGCACCGGACTTAGTCTGGTGAGGAGGGTGAGAGGACACCCAGCAGGACTGAAAAAAACAAGACCTGACAAGGGGTGGATGAGCTCCTTGTGAGCCAACGGCCATCTTCCGTGGAAGAGATTAAAGCCTCACCACGTATCTACAAATCATATGCTATGCACCTAGCTAGAAGAGACATGATGAATTTGGGCTCTGCACCGTGTACCTTGACCTGCCCAAGGTCTCCGCCTAAGGAAGGGCCGAGCTCAAAGAAGTGGCCATGGCTGGTGGCCAACACGGCCTTGGGCTCGAGTTCGGCGGGGCGGTGGCGGGCGGTGCCAAGGCGGCCAGCGAGAACAAACTGGAGGAGAGGCTGTACTCCGTGCTGTCACAAGATCGAAGAAGACGGAGGTGCATAGCCACCAACCCCGGATTCGGGATGGCACCCACTGACTGACTGACTGACAACAGAAAAAGACTCTTTCATGTCAAAATGAAAACAGATCCCTACAAAGTGATCTAAATTCATTACAAGTATAATGCACAAAAATTATTGATTGCATGAGTACTCAGCTTTAATATGACACACCACTGGTGCAGCCACTTACTTTTATAAGTCATATAATTAGTTAAATGGAGATCACCGTGTACAGTCAAGGTGTTTCAATTAATTGTAGTAAAAGTACACCTGTATCTAGAAGGCACAACTAATAGTGAGTCAGCATCCTGGTAAAAACTACTCTATAAAGATAAAAGAACACCCAAAGAAGCAGCAGGAAGAGGTTATTGAAAAGCACAGTCAGGCAATGGAGTCAAGAAAAATTTCAAGTCACTGAATATCCCCTGGAATACAGTTAAGTCGATCATCAAGAAATGGAAAGAATATGGCACAGCTGCAAATCTACCTGGAGTAGACCGTCCTCAAAAACTGAGTGACTGTGCAAGAAGGGGACGAGTGAGGGAGGTCACTAAGAGACCTATGACAACTCTGGAAGAGTTACAAGCTTCAGTGGCTAAGACGGGAGAGGTTGCACATACAGCAGCTGTTTTCCAGGTGCTTCACCAATTGCATCTTTATGGGAGAGTGACAAAGAGAAAGCCACTGTTGAGAAAAACTCACATGGTATCTCAGCTAGAGTTTGCCAGAAGGTATATGGGAGACTCTGAGGACAGCTGGGAGAAGGTTCTATGGTCAGATGAAACAAAAATTGAGCTTTTTCGCCATCAGGCTAAATGCTGTTTGGTGTAAATCAAAGACTACACATTATCAAAAGCACACCATCCCTTCCATGAAGCATGGTTGTGGCAGCGTCATGCTGTGGGGATGCTTCACTGCCATAGGCCCTGGAAGGCTTGCAAAGGTAGAGGGTAAAATAAATGCAACAAAATACAAGGAAATCCTGGAGGAAAATCTGATGCAGTCTGCAAGAGAACTGTGACTTGGGAGAGGATCTGTTTTCCAGGAGGATGATAACCCCGAGCATAAAGCCAAAACTACACAGGAATGGCTTAAAAACAACAAAGTTAATGTCCTGGAGTGGCCTAGCCAGAGTCCAGCCTCAAATTCAAATGTGAATTTGAGGCTGGACTTGAAAAGGCCTGTTCACTCATGATCCCCTTGCAATCTGACCAAGTTTGAGCAGTTTTGTAAAGAAAATGGGGGAAAATTGCAATGTCCAGATGTGCAAAGCTGATAGAGATAGATCCACACAGACCCAAGGCTGCAATTGCTGCCAAGGATGTATCTACTAAATACTGACTTGAAGAGGTTGCGTAATTAGCAATCAATTATTTTGTTTTTAATAATTGTAATAAATTTAGACCAATTTTTAGAAATTTGTTTTCACTTAGACACAAAAGAGTCTTTTCTGTCGATCAGTATAAAAAAGCCAAATTTAATCCACTCTGATTCAATGTTTAAAGCAATAAAACATGCAAACTTCCAAGGAGGGTGAATAATTTTCACAGGTACTTTATATCCTGAGAAGTTATATCTAATTGTTGTGTATTTTTTTTATGTCTGTTATTCCACTTCCTTCTTCTGTCCTAGGTAATGTTAATCTAAATGTGTTTGATTGTACATAACGTTTTCTAAAATTTCTCTTTTCAGATCTTAATTTTCTTTTTAAATTTTCCAGATCAGTTTTGGAACAAGATATTTTGCCAAAAGAATATGATAATATGGGTATAGCAATGTGTTTATTGCCTTAATTATATTTTTACAATTGAGCTCTGTTTGGCAGATTTCCTTAAGCCTTGAAGTAAGTTCTGTCTAAAGTTTTCCCTTTATCGCAATATGATCAATTTTCTCTACTTGTTGAGTAACAAAACTCACATAGCCAAGTCACGTATATATGTTTCATATTCATCCATCAGTTGTATTGTATCTTGCTGCTCTGTTTTATATTCTGCTAGCTCTATTGCACCTTTCTTTATGCTTAACATTCTGCATTTCTGTAGTCCAAAGTTCATTTTTATATCTTTCGCAAACAGTTCGACTATCTGAATGAATTACTTTGCTCATGAAGGTGCATATAATGTCAAATCATCCTTGTAAAGAAGGTGTATTAAGTTATAAATTGTTTGTTTTTTTTCTGATATGATACTCTGTTTTCATCCAATTTAGTAAATCAAAGAATGGGTGGGTTTAAAGCTAAACAAATTATAGTAGGCTTAGAGAGTCGCGCTGGAAAATGCCTCAGTTTATTTTCATAATGATGGTTGTTCTTCTTTGGTTGCTAATAGATAGCATGATTAGAGTACACCAATGCTTCATCAGATGTTGAGAGAATTTCACAAATATTGGGTGTAGTTTATATATATATAAAGAACATCTATTAACCATGAGTGTGGAACAGAATCAAATGCTTTTTGGTAGTCAATATAACAACATGAAAAACTTCTGCTTTTCATCCGAGCTTGATTTAGAATTACAGAATCTATTATCAGTTGTTCTTTACAGCCTTTCATACCCTTACGATATCCTTTCTTCTCTTCTGTAAGTACATTGTGGTTATCTAAATGAGTGGTGATTAGTTGCAAGATGTTACAATTTTATAACAGTAAAAAGACAATATTGTGAGTTCCTCTTTAGCCAAGAGAAGTTTTACCTTATGTCAAAAATTCAGGCACTTTTTCAGGATTTTTAAGAAAATTGTTGCTATGTATCAATAGAACATAGAATAGTACAGCACAGTACAGGCCCTTCGGCCCACAATGTTGTGCCGACCCTCAAACCCTGCCTCCCATATAAGCCCCCACCTTAGATTCCTCCATATACCTGTCTAGTAGTCTCTTAAGCTTCACTAGTGTATCTGCCTCCACCACTGACTCAGGCAGTGCATTCCACGCACCAACCACTCTCTGAGTAAAAAACCTTCCTCTAATATCCCCCTTGAACTTTCCACCCCTTACCTTAAAGCCATGTCCTCTTGTATTAAGCAGTGGGGCCCTGGGGAAGAGGCACTGGCTATCCACTCTATCTATTCCTATTATTATCTTGTACACATCTATCATGTCTCCTCTCATCCTCCTTCTCTCCAAAGAGTAAAGCCCTAGCTCCCTTAATCTCTGATCATAATGCATACTTTCTAAACCAGGCAGCATCCTGGTAAATCTCCTCTGTACCCTTTCCAATGCTTCCACATCCTTCCTATAGTGAGGTGACCAGAACTGGACAAAATACTCCAAGTGTGGCCTAACCAGAGTTTTATAGAGCTGCATCATTACATCGCGACTCTTAATCTCTATCCCTCGACTTATGAAAGCTAACACCCCATAAGCTTTCTTAACTACTCTATCCACCTGTGAGGCAACTTTCAGGGATCTGTGGACCTGCACCCCAAGATCCCTCTGCTCCTCCACACTACCAAGTATCCTGCCATTTACTTTGTACTCTGCCTTGGAGTTTGTCCTTCCAAAGTGTACCACCTCACACTTCTCCGGGTTGAACTCCATCTGCCACTTCTCAGCCCACTTCTGCATCCTATCAATGTCTCTCTGCAATCTTTGACAATCCTCTACACTATCTACAACACCACCGACCTTTGTGTCATCTGCAAACTTGCCAACCCACCCTTCTACCCCCACATCCATGTCGTTAATAAAAATCATGAAAAGTAGAGGTCCCAGAACAGATCCTTGTGGGACATCACTAGTCACAATCCTCCAATCTGAATGTACTCCCTCCACCACCACCCTCTGCCTTCTGCAGGCAAGCCAATTCTGAATCCACCTGGCCAAACTTCCCTGGATCCCATGCCTTCTGACTTTCTGAATAAGCCTACTGTGTGGAACCTTGTCAAATGCCTTACTAAAATCCATGTAAATCACATCCACTGCACTACCCTCATCTATATGCCTGGTCACCTCCTCAAAGAACTCTATCAGGCTTGTTAGCCACGATCTGCCTAGGTATGGATGAAGACAAGTAAATTTTTTATATCAATAATTATGAATATTATCACTGACGGTACTTTTCTAGTTGGTATTCTTTATAACCTGATCCAGTAATTGACCCCCACCTTCTCCTTCACTGTTCCCCCATTCCCTTTCTCACCTTATCTCCTTACTTGCCCATCACCATCCTCTGATGTTCCTCCCCCTTCCCTTTCTTCCATGGCCTTCTGTCCTCTCCTATCAGATTTCCTCTGCTCCAGGCTTTTATCTCGTTCACCAATCTACTTCCCAGCTCTTTACTTCACTCCTCCCACTCATTCGGTTTCACCTATCTCCTACTACCATGTACCTCTTCCTCTACTCCCTCCACCTTCTTGCTCTGACTTCTAATCTCTTTCTTCCAAGTCCTGATGAAGGATCTTGGCTTGCAACGTTGACTGTTTACTCTTTTCCATAGATGCTGTCTGGCCTGCTGAGTTCCTCCAGCACTTTGTGTGTATTACTTTGATTTTCAGCATCAGTAGATTTTCTCCTGTTTGTAGAATATAGTGTTGCAGTTCCAGAGAAAGTGCATTGCAGGTGCAAATAAAAATAGGTGTGAGGGCGGTGACGAGATTGATTGGGCGATCAAGAGGTCATCAATCTTCAATGTTGATTATGTTCCTCCCTCCATGTATATGACCTGATTTGCTGTGTATTTCCATTATTCACTTCCTTATTTCCGATTCCCAGCATCTGAGTTGTTTCGTTTTTGGTTCTCTTTTCTCTTCAGTCTCCACTCATCTTCTTTTGTAGCATTTCTTCCAGTCAGATGATCTCCAGTTAACAAACTTCTCCATCCCCACTCCAACTGAACCACCAGCATATTCTGATTATTCCCTCCATCCCTTCCCCTCTATGCAAATTAAATCATGTTTTAAATCATGTCCTGATGAAGGGTCTCGGCCTGAAACGTCGACTGTACCTCTTCCTAGAGATGCTGCCTGGCCTGCTGCGTTCACCAGCAACTTTGATGTGTGTTGCTTGAATTTCCAGCATCTGCAGAATTCCTGTTGTTTATGTTTTAATTCTAACAGTTCTCTGCACTGATGAAAAGCCATTGATCTAAAATGTTAGCCTTGCTCCTTTCTCTATAGGCATTTCCACCAACAGCTGCTTTTCTTTTGTTTTCTGGTTTTGAAATGATATGCTTATCAAAGGTGACACTGGAGATTGCAGATGCTGGATCGGAAGCACTGCACAGGTGTTGGGGGAGCTCCGTGGACTGTCTGTGGAGCAGAATGTTTTGAGTCAACAAAGGGTCCACTTCCCTTCATGGAACATGCCTGACACATTGTGTTCCTCCAGCACTTTGTGTGTTGCTTTTTATTGTTCATTCTGCTTTTCACTTTTTACTATCAGCTAATGCCAAATGATGGTAGATGAAGCAGAAGTTCTTTACTTCAAGAAAGGCCTGTTTGATACATTGAATAGTATACTAGATGGATATTGTTATTTTAATTCTTTGCCCATGGGAGGTCAATAATTAGATCTGACAAAAATGGATAGGTCAATCAGAATTTCATGGCCAGTGCTAACCCCAGCACATCTTAAAATATCACAATTTGTTAATGTCTCATGAAGACTAAGGAATAATGGCAACAGAAATTTAATTTCTTTAAAATATATTAAGAATATACAGAATGATTCTACTCAGTTGAGTTTTGTAAATGCAATTGTTTTTAGTCTGCTATATTCACATATGATTTCAATCCATCTGATTTTTTTTCTGCATTTTTGGCTTCATGGAAGCATTAATAATGTGGAATGAAGTGTGCAATTGTTTACCTCATTTTTGTACTATTACAGCCATAAAACCATGTATACGTTTAAATGAAGCACTGCTAAAACAGGATCATTCTATCTTTCCATAGTTGACTTGTTCCCCCCCCCCATGCTTAAAAGTTGCATTAGCAAAAATGATTTTTATAACTTTAGCTGCTCTTTTGAGCCTTAGTTTGGAAACATATCCTTCAACACACCAAGACCATGCCAATCATCAAGTACCCATTGATAATAATCTGACACAATGCAATTTTATTTAAATTTTCACCTCATTCCCAACAGTTGCCACCAGATTCCACCACATATCTACAAAGTATGGGTGATTTACAGTGGCCTACGGACCTACACAATTTTGTGATATGGAAAGAGACTCAAGCACCCGGATGAAAGCCATAAGATCATAGTGAGGTCAGAAATAATACAGTTTTACACCTAGGTGTATTAAGGAATTAGTGCAGGAAGGAGGGTTTCAGATTTTTGAATCATTGGGCTCCCTTCCAGGGAATCTAACACCTGTATGAAAGGGTGGTTTACGTCTGAACTGGAGGTAGACTAAGTCCGAGTTAATGCTACACAGGTGAGCAGAGTCTTAAACTAAAGCTTCAGTGGGGTGGGAAGCAGAGTGTCAGAACAGATAGTGGAGTGGTTGTACAGAAAGATGTTGCTAATCCTCCATACAGTGTCAGGAATCAAAAGGCCAAGCGCATATTCTGGCTGCTTATATTTCAGTGTAAAGAGTATTGTAGGAAAGGCAGATGAGCATAGAGCATGGATCTGCACATGAAATTATGACATTATAGTCATTGGTGGGATTTGGTCGCAGGAGGTGCAGGACTGGCAGCTCAGTGTCCCGGGGTTCTGTTGTTTTAGATGTGACAGAGCAGGAGGGATTAAAGAAGGAAGGGTGGCGTTACTAATCAGGGAAAATGTCACTGCAGTGCTCAGTCGGGACAGATTGGAGAGCTCATGTAGTGAGATGTTATGGGTAGAAATGAAGAATAAGAAATGTATGACCACTTTAATTAGAATTTTTTTTATAGGCCACCCAACAGTTGACAGAACCTAGAGGAGCAAATTTGTAAAGAGATCACAAACTGTTCCAAGAAACATAAGATTGTCATAGTAGATGATTTTAACCATATAACTACATAACAATTACAGCACAGAAACTGGCCATCTTGGCCCTTCTAGTCCTTGCCGAACTCTTTCCCTCTCCTAGTCCCACCGACCTGCACTCAGCCCATAATCCTCCATTCCTTTCCTGACCTTTCAAAAAAAAAGACTGGGATTCCTATACTGCAAAAGGGCTGGATGGGAAAGAGTTTGTCAAATGTATTCAGTAAAGTTTCCTAAATCAGTACGTAGAAGCGTGAACTGGAGAGAGTGTGATAATAGATCTCCTATTAGGGAATGAAACAGGCAGATGACAGAAGTTTGTGCAGGAGAACACCTTGCATTTAGTGATCATAATGCTATTAGTTTCAAAGCAAATATGGCAAAGAATAGGTTTGGTCCTTGGATGAGATTCTAAATTGGAGAAAGGCCAATTTTGATGGTATCAGAAAGCATCTAACAAGTACGGATTGGGACAGGTTGTTTTCTGGACAAAGGTGTACATGGAAAGTGGGAGGCCTTCAAAGGTGAAATTTTGAAAGTATAGAACTTATACATTCTAGTCAGAATAATGAGCAAGGATAACAGGTTTAGGGAACCTTGTTTTTCACACTATATTAAGGCCCTGGTTAAGAAAAAGAAGGAGGTGTTTAGCAGGTATACGCAGCCAAAGGCAGGCAGGAACAAATGAGATACTTGAGGAGTATAAGAAAAACAAGAGAAGGCTTCAGAAGGAAATCAGGAGGACTAAAAGAAGACATGTGGTTGCTCTAATGAATTGGATTAGACATTGGCTTTGTGGGAGAAGACAGAGAGTGGTTGTAGATGGTTGTCTCTCTGACTGGAGACCTGTGACTTGTGGTATGCCACAGGGATCGGTGCTGCCTTCATTGATGGTTGTCTCCTATATCAACGATCTGGATGATAATGTGGTTAACTGGATCATCAAATTTGTGGATGATACTAAGATTGAGTGTTTATTGGACATTGAGTAAGACTATCAAAAGTTGCAGTGGGATCTGGACCAGCTGGAAAATAGGGCTGAAAAGTGGCGGATGGAACTTTATGCAGACAAGTGTGAGGTGTTGCACTTTAGGAGAACCAACTAGGGTGGGTCTTAGACGGTAAATAATAGGGCACTCAGGAGTGTGCAAAAACGGGTGAATCTGGGAATACAGGTCAGAATTCCTTGAAAGTGGCACATTGGCCTTCATAGATTAATGCATTGAGTACAGGAGTTAGGATGTTATGTTCAAATTGTATCAGATGTTGGTGAGGCCTAATATGGAGTATTATGTGCAGTTTTGGTCACCTACCTACAGGGAAAGGTGGAATTGTTAGTACTTTATTCCATAGAACGTAGAAGGTTGAGGGGAGATTGATAGAGCTATACAAAATTATGAGGGGTATAGATAGGGTAAATGCAAGCAGGCTTTTCCACTGCAGTTGGGTGTGACTACAACTAGAGTTCATTAGTTAAGTGTGAGAGGAGAAATGTTTAAGGGGAACATGAGGTGAAATTCCTTCACTCACAGGGTGATGAGACTGTGGAATGAGCTGCCAGAGCAAATGATGGATGCGGGTTTTTGTTTCTACATTTAATAGAAATTTGGATAGGTACGTGGGTGGGAGGCGTAAGGAGGGCTGTGATCTGGGTGCGGGTCGATGGGACTAGGCAGGTTACTGGTTTGGCACAGACTAGATAGACTGAAGAGCTTGTTTCTATGACATTATGCAAATCCACTCCAGAGGTTAGGATTGAGACCTGATCACCGGAACTGTGGGGCAACAGTTCTACAAACTGTCCCTTGTGCCACAGCTAATTGAAATGAATTCCCCGTTTGCTTCTTTGAAAATATTAAAATATCTTTTAGAATAGATTTTAAAAAACACGCAAAAACAGAAGTACCGTATATGAAAAAAAGTGAGGTAGTGTCCAAAGCTTCAATGTCCATTTAGGAATCGGATGGCAGAGGGGAACAAGTTGTTCCCGAATCGCTGAGTGTGTGCCTTCAGGCTTCTGTACCTCCTACCTGATGGTAACAGTGAGAAAAGGGCATGCCCTGGTTCTAGAGGTCCTTAATAATGGACGCTGCCTTTCACACCCTACATTAAAAAAGCTACATCAGGGAAAACATAGTTTGCATTCATGAATCTATTTTAACCTTTGTAAGTACTCACAAGGAAATTATTAAAGCTTTTTATACAGTATATTTGTCCTTTTTTATTTAATGCTCTAATATATTGTCAATATTCTAGCATATCTAGTGGAGCATTTTCTATACTCTCTCTTCTGGACACCTTATCCTATTGATCATATCTCTTTTCTCCTCCCAAACATTCCTCTGCTCCTGATCTTTGTTTTTCCCCAAGGCCTTACTTTTCTGTAATTAGCACCATTTTTCTTATCTAATTTCATCTAAAAATCTCCCGCTGCATCGTATCTTGCTTTGTTATTTGGTCTTCAAACAGCTGGCCAATGTACACCTGTACTCACAACCTTTTGCAGATGCGCTGAGGAGAACATCCTAACAAGCTGCTTCACTGCATGGTATGGAAAGTGCACTGTGACGGACAGGAAGGCTCTACAACGGGTAGTCAAATCTGCCCAAGGCATCACTGGCAGCAGCCTACCTGTCATCAAGGACCTACTGTATATACAGTAGGCTACCAGATAAAGGTCAGCAATAAAATAGACTGCTAAATAACAAGCCACAAAGGGCCACAAAATAAGAGAGAACAGATGCTAAACACAACAAGCTACAAGGCTAGGAGCAGCTGGTTGGGGATAGCTAATCTGATGAGTGAACAAAGGTCTGTGGATGAGTTCCAGGTTTAAATAGGCTGCAGGTAACAAATTAGAAAACAGTGACAGGTGACTCTTAATAGCTGGGTGAAGGCTGGGAGGTACCTGCCTGTGCAGGCATGACAGGACCCACCCTCCTATGGCTGTGGATAATCTGTTTGGGTGCAGTAGAACTTTTCAATGAGTGATGGATCCAGGATGTAACAGGACAGCATCCAAGACCTCTCCTCCTGGCTGTAGCCTTCTCAGTTGATCAGGTACTGCACAGCCCGTCCACCCCATCCATGGTAATGTGAATCCATCAACCAGTGAACCATGTACACTGGACCACCTTCCACCATCAATTTCGAGGGTTCAGGCTCAGGTGGGTTGAGTGGTCCATGGACAACCATCTCAAGAGAAGATATATGGAAGGTAGGTGTGATCAATAGACAATAGGTACAGGAGTAGGCCATTCAGCCCTTCGAGCCAGCACCACCATTCACTGTGATCATGGCTGATCATCCACAATCAGTACCTTTTTCCTGCCTTCTCCCCATATCCCTTCACTCCGCTACCTTTAAGAACTCTATCTAACTCTTTTTTGAAAGAATCCAGAGAATTGGCCTCCACTGCCTTCTGAGGCAGAGCATTCCACAGAACCACAACTCTCTGTGTGATAAAGTTTTTCCTTAACTCCGTTCTAAATTGTCTACCCCTTATTCTTAAACTGTGGCCTCTGGCTCTGGACTCCCCCAACATCGGGAACAGGTTTCCTGCCTCTAGCTTGTCCAATCCCCTAATAATCTTTTATGTTTCAATCAGATCCCCTCTCATCCTTCTAAGTTCCAGTGTATACGACCCCAGTTGCTCCAATCTTTCAACATAGGACAGTCCCGCCATCCCGGGAATTAACCTCGTGAACCCTACGCTGCACTCCCTCAATAGCTAGAATGTCCTTCCTCAAGTCTAGAGGCCAAAACTGTACACAATATTCCAGGTGTGGAACATAATGAAGGATCACACCCATGGACTGCTTCTCCCATTCCCATCCAGAAGGAGGCTACGTAGAATTCATGTATTGACCTCCAGGCTCAAAAACAGTTACTTTCCCCAAGCAGTAAAGCTGATCAATACCTCCCCTCACTAACCCAACATATCCACTACCACTGCTACTATCATTTCCTCTCACACTCGCCTTACATACAGTCACTTTAAGTACATACAATCTATGTATAAGCTATCTTATGTATTTATATTTATTGTGTTTTTTTATTGTTCTATTTTTTTTATCTTATTGTGTTTTTTTGTGCTGCCTCAGATTGGAATAACCATCATTTTGTTATTCTTTACACTTGTGTACTGGAAATAACATTAAACAATCTTGAATTGTTTATTCTCAAAACATGCAGAAAAAGATTATCCAAGGGATTTATAAACATTGAAGGAAACCAATAATGTAGTGCAGATTTCTGGGAGAGCACATCTTGTCACATAGTTGCATCTGAAACAGAATTCTATTATCCTACAGTATCTCGCCATTGTCTTAACCAATTCCATATCCACGACAAATAAGAGAAAATCTGCAGAAGCTGGAAATCCAAGCAACACACACAAAATGCTGGAGGAACTCAGCAGGCCAAGGCAGCATCTATGAAAAAGAGTACGGTCAGCATTTCGGGCTGAGACCCTTCGGCAGGTGTCCTCCTTTCCTAGCAGCTGCCTGACCTGCTGAGTTCCTCCAGCATTGTGTGTGTGCTGCTCCCTATCCATGACAGTAGTTTGGCACTAGCTCCTTGAATGCCTTCTGGAAGTCCATGTAAACAACTTTGCTTACTTACTGCACAGAAGTGAAGTGGTTAGCACAGTGCTTCACAGTGCAGACGATCCAGGTTCAATTCCCCATGCTGCCTGGAAGGAGATTGTACGTTCTCCCCGTGACTGTGTGGGTTTCCTCCAGGTGCTCTGGATACCTCCCACAGTACAAAAACATACCACTTGGTTTGTTAATTGATCACTGTAAATTATCTTGTAACTAGTCTAGGGTTAAATTGGGAGATTGCTGGATGGTGTGGCTGGAAGGGCCTATTTTGTGCTATATCTCAAAAAGTAAATAAATTAGTAGCCATATCAAAAATCATATAAGTTAGTTAAACAATGGTTATCCAATGGTCCCAAATTTACCCCTCCATTTTCCCTATCTGACTCAATCTGCTTGTCATCCTTAATCCCCTTACAGTCTGCCAATCACTCCAGGCCCTGTCTCACTCCTCTGCTTACCTTTTTAACTGGCTATCTCTCCTCTCCACTTTTAATCCTGGTGTAAGGTCTTGATGCAGAACATCAACAAATCTGCCCCCTCCACAGACGCTGCTGAACCCATTGTTTTCCTCTAAAAAGATTTGTTTAGTTCAATGGTTCAATTTAATATTAGAGAATGTATAGAGTATACAACCTGAAATCCTTACTCTTTGCAAATATCCACAAAACAGAGAGAACAAAAAATGAATAACATAAAAACGTTAGAACCCCCATACCCCCTCCTCCTCCCCTCCCTCACTTGATCCAGTAAAAAGCATCAGCCCCACCACCACAGACGATGCAAGCAATAGCAAGCCCCCAGACAGCGTGATCTAGAGTCTATCAAAGGAGGGAGGGAGGGGGAGAGAGAGAGAGATAGAGAGATGGAGATATATATCAGTCCTGCCACAGTGAGAAGGGAGGCTAACAGCTCACTGTTTCGATGTCACAATCTGGAGGTAGGAGGGAGGGAAGGAAGGAGATATGACAGCTGCACCCACTGTCTTGATCTCCCGTCACGCTTCAGTCAGCAACATTAGCGAGAAATCAGGTCAGCCAAAAGACCTCACTCCAAAGGCGCACATCTTTCAAGTCACTCCAGGTAATCCAAACAGCCGCCTCTGCAGACTTTTGTATCTCCAAAGGTTAACCTTTATCCAATTATGTAAAACCTCTTCAATTTTTTTGCATTTTCAAAGTGCCCAATCATTCTCTCCTTAATGATAAATTTTGGACTGTTTTTACAACATGTGTGAGAATAACAGGTTTTTAATTTCTTCTCGTCCTGATTAATACCTCGTTTTGACCACTTGGGTGACATTTTGCAAAAAATACTATTAGTAAAGGGTGTTGTGCTGAAGTGAGGTTCCTAAAATGCAGTCACTACAGAAAGGAGCGAGACAAATGAAGTATGAAGCAAATAAATAGTCTTTGAAAGGTCTTGGCTCACGCAGTTCACCTTTGCAAGATTATATGTTAGTGCATCAACCGAGCCTTTGCAAAAACACATTTCCCTTGAAGATTCAGTGGCTATCCTGTCATTTCTTCCCTCATTCCCTCATTCCCTCTGCCTCTGTTCAAGGGAGAATGACAATTCTTCTCTTGTCTGTTCAACAATCTTCTTGCAAGCAATACAGTTATGAACACATTAAATCGACACTCATTCAAAAGCAGAAGTGCAGATGTTGGAAATCTGAAACTTAGAATACAAAGTACTGGAAATACTTGGCAGGTCTGGAGCATCTGTGGAAAGAGAAACTGAATTATTAGTTTAGGTCAATGACCATTCATTACTTTTGTTTTTGACTTGAAACTCTCACTCTGTTTCTTCCTTCATAGGTGCTGCCTGACCTGCAGAGTGCACTCAGCACTTTCTAGTTTAATTGTCCATTCAGTTTATCATTATGGCTCATTGCTTTCTTGAACTCTTAACCTCATCTAATGGCTGTAATTAGATCATTTTAATTTCACTGTTAGATCTATTATACCTGGAATTACTATACTGAGCTCCTTTGTGTTTCAGTTTGTTTTAATTGTTTCAAAGATGTATCCATTTATTTTCAAGTACTCTTTTGGATTGTATTTCATCAATGTTTCTAGAAAAGCTTTTGTATCATAAGGATCTATTCTGTAGCCACCTACATTGAATTGAACCTTCAATGACCTTCCTTGTGCTTTTGGTGAATACCTTTTTGACCAGATATCAACTCACTGACTGTGTAAAATATGCAATTTGACTTATTTAACAAAATAATTCTTGAATCTTAAATATCTCAGTCAGATGTCCTCATTCTCAAATAAAGATACTCAGTTTTCCTGATATTTTCCTGTCTCCATAGTTAAATCCTTTATCTGTGCCATCCTCTTGATTAAACTTCCTTGTCTTTTTTTAACTATTATTTATGTTCTTTGAACATTCTTTGAATATTGAACATAAACATTCTTTGCAGTAACAAGTGAGAGCACAACATCATTGCAGTGCGGGAGCCATTTGGAAAGAGCAAGTCTCATTAGGAGTGAGTTTTATTACTTGAACTCATAAAAAGGAAGGGACGTGTAAGTGGAGCAGTCATTGTTGAGATGGCCATTGTCGGAGTGGGCCGGTGTTAGAGTGGAAGGGCTTTGGCTCAACAGGCTTCAGCGAGAGCATGTGGAGGCTAAAGGTTCTGAGTCATTTGTTGACCTTCGTTTTTGATTGTGGAACTTGGGCTTGAGTGTTGGAGCTAACAGTATAACAAGCTTGGAGATAGCCGGCTGAGTAAGTGATCTAGGTGAGTGCAAAACTCAAAAGGTTTTAGAGAGAAGGCACAGGTAAGGACAGGAAAACTTTTCTTTATTGTCTGTTAGATGCTCAGTTCTTGAGTGGTTAAGACAGTGGAGTGCTCCTCCTGTGAGATGTGGGATTCCCAGGTAACTGAAAATCTTGCAGATTACTACATCTGTAGGAAGTGCACCCAACTTCAGCTCCTGACTGGAAAAAGTCAAGAAACTAGATCTGGTGCTGGAAGTTCTCAGGATCATCTGGGTGGTTTAAACCTCATAGATGAAACTTTTACTGATGTGTTCACACCAAGAATATAGACTTCAGATATTAGATGGGTGGCTGGGTGGGAGGGCTTAAACTGGTTTGATAGGGGAATAAGAACCAGAGCAATAGGTCAGAAAGTGAAGGGACACAGAGGAAGGTAGAAATCAGGTCCAGTAAAAACAGGCAGGAGCAAAGTCATAGATATGATAAGATGGATAGTTTGAAGTATGTTTATTTTAATGCTAGGAGTAATATGGATAAGGGTGATGAACTTAAAGCATGGATCAGTACATGGAACTAAGTCATCGTAGCCATTACAGAGACTTTGTTGAGCGAGGGACAGGAATGGGTGCTTAATGTTCCACCAGAGTTTCAATGTTTTAGAAGACAAAGAGAGGGATGAGTTGCACTACTAATCAGGGACAATATCACAGCTTTACTCAGAGGGGACATAATGAAGGGCTCAGCTACAGAGTCCATATGGGTAGAACTCAAGAATAGAAAGGGTGCAATCATTCAGATGGGATTGCACTACAGATCTCCAATAGCCACCAGGTTATCGAGGAATAGATATGCAGGCAGATTAAGGAAAGGTGTAAAAAAAAATAGGGTTGTTGTCATGAGCTACTTCAACTTCTGTGATATAAACAGAAAACTTTACGGTGCAGTTGGATTGTATCAGGCAGAATTTGTGAGGTGCATCCAGGAGGGCTCCTTAAAATAATTTGTAGATAATCCAACAAGAGGAGGAGCTGTACTGAATCTAGTATTGGATAACGAGCCTGGACAGATGACCAACTATTCAATGAGTGAACAGTTAGGGAACAGTAACCACAACTCCTTAAGTCTTAAGAAAGCTATGCATAAGGATAAGTATGGATATTGTGTCAAGTATTAATCTGGAGCAGGGCAAATGTCAAGAGCATTAGACTGGAACTAGTGAGAGTTAGTTGGGAACGGCTGTTTTTGGGCAAGTCTACATCTAACATGCGAAGGGTGTTTAAAGACCAACTGCACTAAGTACAGGGCAGGTATGTTCCAGTAAGAAGGAAAGACAAGGATGGCAAAATAAGAGAATTTTGGATGTCCAGGGAGCTGATGAATTTGGTCAAGAAGGAAAAAGGAAATATGTAAAGTTTAGGAAGCTAGAATAAAAAAAAACCTTGAGGATAATAAAGAATCTAGAAAAGAACTCAAGAAGGGAATGAGGAAAGCCAGGATGGGGCATGAAATGCCCATAGGATTAAAGAGAATCCCAAAACATTCTATACATACATCAAGAGCAAGAGGATGACTAGGGAGAGGGTAGGACCATTCAAGGATAAATGAGGGAATATTTGTTTGGATGCAAAGGATCTCAATGAGATCCTTAATGAGTACATTACCCCAGTATTAATACCAGGGAGAAAAAAGTGGTTAGGGAGATCAGATTATTAATATGTTAGGACATTTCCAAAGAAAGGAGGAGGTAGTGTTGGGTCTCTTAAAGAGCATTAAGGTGGATGTCCCCAGGGTCTCATGGGCGATACACAAGGGTTACTGAGATAGGCAAGTGAAAAGGCTGGTGGGCCTTGACAAATATCTTTGTGTCCTGACTAGCTACAGGCAAAGTCCAGGAGGAATGGCCAATACTAATGTTGTTCCATTATTCAAGAAAGGAACTAGGGATAATTCTGGAAGCTATAGACCAGCGAGTCTCACACCAGTGATGGTGAAGTTCCTGTAGAGAATTCTTAGGAATAATGTTTATGAGCATTTGGAAACACATGGCCTAATTAAGGAGACCCTCCATGCCTTTGTGCAGGGCAAGTCATGTCTTACTAACTTAACTGAGTTTTTGATGAGGTGACTAGGGTGATTGGTGAAGGTAGAGCTGTGGATGTTGTCTATGTGGATTTTAGTAAGGAGTTTGACAAGGTCCTTTATGGAAAGTTTATTCAACAGATTAAGATGCAAGGGGTCGATGGTGAATTGGCAGTTTGGATTCAGAACTGGCTTACCCAGAGAAGACAGAAGGTGGTGGTCGAAGGGACTTAACCTAGCTGGACGTCTATGATTTGTGGTGTCCTCAAGGGATCTGTACCAGGAACTCCCTGAGTTGCTTGTGATGTATATAAATGTCTTAGATTAAACTGTAGATGAGTAGTTTAGTAAGTTTACAGAGGATACGAAGATTGATGGCATTGTGGATAGCGTAAAAGGGTGGCAAATCATAGAGTGGGATAAAGATCGGTTACAGATATGGGCAGAGAAATGGTGGATGGAGTTTAACCTGGCCATATGTGAAGTGTTGCAGCTTGGTAGGTCAAATGTACCTGAAGTGCAAGACTCTTAACACAGAAACATAGAAACCTACAGCACAATACAGGCCCTTCGGCCCACAGTGCTATGCCAAACATGTACTTACTTAGAAATTACCTAGGGTTACCCATAGCCCTCTATTTTTCTAAGCTTCATGTTGCTATCCAGGAGTCTCTTAAAAGATCCTATTGTATCCACCTCCACCATTGTCGCCGGCAGTCCATTCCATGCACTCACCACTCTCTGTGTAAAAAAAAAATTACCCCTGACGTCTCATCTGTACCTACTTCCAAACAGCTTAAAACTGTGCCCCCTCATGTTAGCCATTTCAGCCTTGCGAGAAAGCCTCTGACTATCCACATGATCAATCCCTCTCATCATCTTATATACCTCTATCAGGTCACCTCTCATCCTGTGCCGCTCCAAGGAGAAAAGGCCGAATTCACTCAAACTATTCTCATGAGGCATGCCCCCCAATCCAGGCAACATCCTTGTAAATCTCCAATTTCTATAGTTTCCACATCCTTCCTGTAGTGAGGCGACCAGAACTGAGCACAGTACTCCATGTGGGGTCTGACCAGGGTCCTATATAGCTGCAACATTCTTGGCTCTTAAACTCAATCCCACGATTGATGAAAGCCAATGAACCTTATGCCTTCTTAACCGCGGAGTCAACCTGAGCAGCAGCTTTAAGTGTCCTATGGACTCGGACCCCAAGATCCCACTGATCCTCTACACTGCCAAGACTCTTACCATTAATACTATATTCTGCCATCATATTTGACCTACCAAAATGAACCACCTCACACTTATCTCGGTTGAACTCCATCTGCTACTTCTCAGCCCAGCTTTGCATCCTATTGATGTCCTGTTGTAACCCCTGACAGCCCTCCACACTACCCACAACACCCCCAACCTTAGCATCATCAGCAAATTTTCTAACCCATCCCTCCACTTCCTCATCCAAGTCATTTATAAAAATCATGAACAGTAAGGGTCCCAGAACAGATCCCTGAGGCACACCACTGGTCACCGACCTCCATGCAGAATATGACCCATCTACAAACACTCTTTGCCTTCTGTGGGCAAGCCAGTTCTGGATCCCCAAAGAAAGGTCTTGGATCCCATGCCTCCTTACTTTCTCAATAAGCCTTGCAGAGGGTATGTTATCAAATCCCTTGCTGAAATCCTTATACTGTACACTACATCTGCTGCTCAACCTTCATCAATGTGTTTAGTCACATCCTCAAAAAATTCAATCAGGCTGATAAGGCATGATCTGCCTTTGACAAAGCCATGCTGACTATTCCTAATCATATTATGCCTCTCCAAATGTTCATAAATCCTGCCTCTCAGGATCTTCTCCATCAACTTACCAACCACTGAAATAAGACTCATTGGTCTATAATTTCCTGGGCTATTTCTACTCCCTTCCTTGAATAAGGGAACGACATCTGCAACCCCCCCAATCCTCCAGAACCTTTCCTGTCCCCATTGATGATTGCCAGAAGCTCATCACTCTCCTCCCTCGCCTCCCACAGTAGCCTGGGGTATATCTCGTTGAGTCCTGGAGACTTATCCAATTTGATGTTTTCCGAAAGCTCCAGCGCATCCTCTTTCTTAATGTCTATATGCTCAAGCTTTTCAATCCACTGTAAGTCATCCCTACAAATGCCAAGATCCTTTTCCATAGTGAATACTGAAGCAAAGTATTCATTAAGTTTATCTGCTATCTTCTCCAGTTCTATCCACAATTTTCCATTCACACTTCATTGGTCCTATTCTCTCACATCTTATCCTCTTGCTCTTCACATACTTATAGAATATCTTGGGGTTTTCCTTAATCCTGCTCGCCAAGGCCTTCTCATGACCCCTTCTGGTTCTCCTAATTTCATTCTTAAGTGTTGATGAGCGCAGGGATTTTGGAGTCCAAGTTCATAGTTCCCTGCAAGTGGCTACCCTGTTTGATAGGATGGTTAAGAAAGCATGACTGCCTTTATTAGTTGAGGCATTGCGTTCAAAACCCAGGAAGTTATGTTGCAGCTTTATAAAACTCTAGTTAGGTCACGTCTGAAGTAGTGCATGTTGTTCTGGTTGCCTCATTAGGAAAGATATTGAGTCTTGGGAGAGTGTGCAGATGAGGTTTACTAAGATGCTGCCTGGATTAGTGGGCATGTGCTAAAACAAAAGGTTGTACGGCAGAGGCTGAGGGGAGGTCTGATAGAGGCTTATGAGATTATGTGAGGCATTGATAGAATTGACAGACAGTATCGTTTTCCCACAGTTTAAATGTCTAATACCAGAGGCCAAGCATTTAAAGTGATGTGTGGGGGTGTGGGGGATAAGTTTAAAGGCAATGTGAGAGACAAGTGATGAGTTCCTAGAATGCACTGCATTGGGTGGTGTTAGAGACAAATACATAAGAGACTTCTAAGAGATGTTTATATATATATATATATATATATATATAATTTGCACATTCCCTTACCTATAGTGTATCTGTCTTAAGGTGAGACAATATACAATCAATATGAGTAATGTGTAATGGCTGAAGAAATACATTGCTGCCTAGATGCAGTTCAAGGATAATATTTACTGGTTATGAGATTACAACATAAAGCTAGATACAATTTAATACATTTGTTCCAAACTCTTTATCTGGCCCTTGGCATAAGTGGGAAATGAAATACTTATCAGAATAGGATAACAGGATATTTTAAATCATGTTTTTGGGACAATATCTGTGGCATTATGGCTGTGTCGGTTTGACTTGTATTTGGTTTGGGGTAGATTGATACTTAAACAGAATTAAAATTGCCTTGTTTCCCATTTGGCATCTTTTATTTTGCTGACTTCCTATGAATGGCAATGTTTATCAAAACTATAAGGAAAATGCCCTGTGTCAGACACAGGCAGCTTGAGGTAACTAGCTCGCGATGTAACACACCAGCAGGCACTTTACTATGTTCCAAATTTCTACAATGATGTTGTTGGAGACAGACAACTGTTTTAAATTACTTCAATGGAGTGCACATGGCAATCTTTCACCAGCACGAATTTTATCATTGATGAATTCTGGCAGTATTTGCGTGCCAGCTGTACTGATAAATGTCACGTCCACTAACTGTGTCTTTCCCCTGATACTCTGTCATAATTCCCCTTCCTCCGCTGCTAGATCAAATTAGCAGTTTTCCCAAATTATCTCAAGCAGTTATTGTGTGCTTGTAAGCAATCACCCTCCCCCAGCATTTCCTCCAACATGTAGTTAATGCAAATTACAATGGATTAGGATTTCTTTAATGTTTTAAACAATTCTGACAGATCTAATGAACTGTTGATAAGCTGCTGATGATCAATAATTCTTTAGGTATAATAGGAAATTTTGAAAGGTTTGATTCTGACAAATGGAGCATCATAGGAAGCAGAACTTTACCAAAGGGAAAGATATTTGCCTGCATTTTCACACCTAAAAAGTCAAAATTGAAATTCATCACTTGGCCCTTGGCTTGAACAGAGAGCAGCTGCTCAGGAATGCAGGAAAAATGTATTTTTTCTTTATTGGCTGTTATGCAGCTTTAAAAGGTTTTATTAAAAAAAAAGTGCTTGGAGAAGAGTAAAACTTGTTTTTGTTGCATACGTCAGTCCTGGCCTTCAAGTGGAAAAAATTGCCAAAAACAAAGTGCATCATACAACGAAATGGACCTATTAAACATCCATCTATTTTTAGATTGTTTTTGCAGTGATGGTTGCTATTGCATGGTGCTGTTTCATAATGAAGTACATTTTCAGCACTTTATGATAATTAAGATAATTATCACAAACAGACCCTAATGAATCCATCAAGCAATATCTTTATGTGTAATCACTCAATTTTGCATAAATGAATGTTGTGACAATTCGGAAGCTACAATCGTATTATTCGATATTCAGAAATATTCTGAGCGTTTACAAGTACTGAATGGACTGAATATTTATAAAAGGGATCATTTTGGGTTATTGCAGAGTTGAAGGTTAACTTGCTCCAAACTTGCCAACTTCCAATTTTGTCAGAGGTGGGATAAGATTCAAGCAGCCAAAACTGAGGAAGAAGGGTGAACCAGTGAGTGTAGCACAACACACAACTGGTAGAGCTGGTGCCATGTGGAGTTTGCATGTTCTTACACTACAATGTGGGTTTCTCCTGGTTGCCTCAGTTTCCTTCCAAAACCCAAAGGGCGGAAGATCAGGGTGGATCACGGGGTGCTGGGGCTTTGTGGCCGCAGTTCTACCAGTTGAATGCTACAGTGCCCTCGTTGTTCATCCCTTCTAACTCCGTTTTATCTGCTAGTTTTCCTGACACCTGGGAAACCAGACAGCTGTGGTTAAAAGCAGACTATTAAAATGAAAACTAGCTTCACTGCAATAGAAGATGACTAAACTGTACCCTGCAGTCTGATTGGCTGCTTGGATCTGATCCCACCTCTGACAAAATTAGAAGTTGGCAAGCTTAGAGCATCCTATAACAATGTTAACCTTCAACTCTGTAATAACCGCAACTGAACCCTTTTGTAAACTCCACCTCACTCCATGTTTCTGTGAGGTTAATCGCCATTAAAGCATAGCCTCTGAGTTAACGGGCCCTAATGAGTAGGGGAATGGTGGATTCTGGAGGAAAGTGACGAGAATCTGGATAGAATAAAAATGAGGTTAATGGAGGATTAATTATATTCTGTCTTCCTTGGAGTTTAGGAGAATAAAGTGTGACCTTAATCAAATGTAAGCTTATGTAAGGGGGCTTGATAGGGCAGATGTTTAAAAGTTTTTGCCAATGGGACAGTCACAAACAAGGGAGCATAGCGGCAAAATAAGGGGACAGTCATTAAAAACCATGGCGTATGGAAATTTCTTCCTCAGAGGGTGGTGAATCTCTGGAATTCTCTGCCATGGGGGGTAATGGAAGCCAGATCATTGCAGATGTTGAAGATATTTGAAAGACTGAGGATTTGAGGAACTGGCACAGGAGTTGAGATCAGCCATGAACACATTGAATGTTCTAGACTCTCATCCTGGGAAAGGGCGGTGACCGGTCATCTTCTCTATGGCCTGCATGATTTTATATAACCCTGTAAGGTCACCCCTCAGCCTCATTTTTCCCTGGACGAAAACATTTCATCCTATCTACCATACCCTCCAGACTCAGTAACTCTTCATGAATCTTTCCCGCATTTTTTTCTTTCCAGCATTTTTTCCCAGCCTAATGACATGTTTTCTACAGCTGGGGGTAGGGCCAGAACTGCAAAGAATACTCCAAGTGTGGTCTCAGCAACAACTTGTATGATTACAACATGGTGCTCCAAGTCCTGTGCTCAATGCCCTTACTGATGAAAACAATTTTCACTGACCCATCTCCACTTTCAGGGAACTATGTACCTGTATCCCAAAATCTCTCTACTCAGCAACATTCTTCGTAGCCCTATCATTTACTTTGTAAGTCCTGGCCTGGTTTAGCTTACCAAAATGAAAATCCCACACTTAAATTCCATCTTCCATTTTTTGGTCCATTTCCCCAACAGTAACTTATGATGGCCCACTTCATTGTGCACAATACTATCAATTTAGGTGTCATCCATAAGCTTACTAACAATGCCAACAACATTCTTATGGAAATCACTGACATAGATGACAAACAGTGGAACAAGCACCAATTGCAGCAAAACACCACTGGTCAGCGACCTCCAAACTGAAAACAACCCTTGACTGCCTCCCTCTGATTGCTTCTACAAAGTTAACTGTGTATCCAATTGGCTAAGTCACCCTGGATCCCATATTATTCAATCCCCCAGACTCTACTTTGCAGGGCCTTGTATGTTTTGCTGTACTTTAAAGGTTGCTGACTGGTGTGGGTTTGGTGGACCAATGGGCCTCTTGCTAAGCTGTAAGTCTCTGTGGCGCTATTCCAGTATAGCAAGGGTTCACAGCCTGAGGTCTATGGATCCCTTGGTTAATGGTAGCGGTCTATGGGGTAAAAATGGTAGGGGATCAATGCATTATATCACGGTGTGAAGAGCAAGAGGAGAATGGGTCTTTAATCCTGAAGTGCAACTTCCCAATCAGTCAAACTCTGTCTGATCATCCAGACACCATCAAACATCCTCCCCACCCTTCACATTAGCCAAGTTCCTTCCCATACAAATTTCATCTTTAGTCCTGCCCCACGTTGTTATGCATAGCTGTTTATGATTCAGAAAGCAGTGCTACAAAGAGTGCCTCTTACAGCTTTAAGAATACCCTTCATTCAGGAACTAGATATATATTTGAAAGCAAAAGTAATGCAGGGATATGAGTGAAGAGCAGTTGAGTAGAACTAACTGGATTACATAGAACATAGAACAGTACAGCACAGTACAGGACCTTTGGCCCACAATGTTGTGCCAACCCTTAAACCCTGCCTCCCATATAACCCCCCCACCTTAAATTCCTCCATATACTTGTCTAGTAGTCTCTTAAATTTCACTAGTGTATCTGCCTCCACCACTGAATCAGGCAGTGCATTCCATGCACCAACCACTCTCTGAGTAAAAAACCTTCCTCTAATATCTCCCTTGAACTTCTGACCCCTTACCTTAAAGCCAAGTCCTCTTGTATTGAGCAGTGGTGCCCTGGGGAAGAGGCGTTGGCTGTCCACTCTATATTCCTCTGAATATCTTGTATGCCTCTGTCATGTCTCCTCTAACCCTCCTTCTCTCCAGAGAGTAAAGCCCTAGCTCCCTTAATCTCTGATCATAATGCGTACTCTCTAAACCAGGCAGCATTCTGGTAAGTCACCTCTGTACCCTTTCCAGTGCTTCCACATCCTTCCTATAGTGAAGCAATCAGAACTGGACACAGTACTCCAAGTGTGGTCTAACCAGAGTTTTATAGAGCTGCATCATTACCCCGCAACTCTTAAACTCTATCCCTCGACTTATGAAAGCTAACACTCCATAAGCTTTCTTAACTATCCTATCCACCTGTGAGGCAACTTTCAGGGATCTGTGGACATGTACCCCCAGATCCCTCTGTTCCTCCACACTTCCAAGTATCCTGCCATTTACTTTGTCTTCTGCTTTGTAGTTTGTCCTTCCAAAGTGCACCACCTCACACTTCTCTGGTCCATCTGCCACTTCTCAGCCCACTTCTGCATCCTATCAATGACTCTCTGCAATCTTCGACAATCCTCTACACCAGCGGTCCCCAACCACTGGGCCGCAGAGCATGTGCTACCGGGCCGCGAGGAAACGATATGATTTGGCGATACGAGTCAGCTGCACCTTTCCTCATTCCCTGTCACACCCACTGTTGAGCTATTACGCGCGCGTCGTCCATGTCAGCGTGGGAAGAAGATCAACTCCTCGAGCTTGCAAATGACGGCGGGCTGAAAAGTCTGTTTGACATAACATCTCTGCCGGCATTCTGGATCAAAGTCAAGGCTCAATATCCTGAGATAGCCACGGAAACACCGAAAACGTTGCTTCCATTTCCAACATATCTCTGCGATGAACGTAACAAAAACTAAATTGCGGATTAGACTGGACATAAGGAACCCCATTCGAGTATCGCTGTCCCCCATCACCCCTCGATAGGACCATCTTGTTGCAGGAAAGTAAGCCCAGGGCTCCCACTGATTCAACGATATTGGTGCGTTGCAATGATTTTATAAGTTCATATGGGGAAAATATGCGCTGTGTTTAATATCCAAACGTTACTTAAAATGTTATGATGCTATTGACTTATATAACCATATAACAATTACAGCACGGAAACAGGCCATCTCTGCCCATCTAGTCCGTGCCGAACGCTACTCTCACCACTTCCCACCAACCTGCACTCAGCCCATAACCTTCCATTACCTTCCTGTCCATATACCTATTCAATTAAATAATAATATCGAACCTGCTTCTGACACTTCTACTGGAAGTTCATTCAACACTTACTTCAAGCTCCCCAGTCCTCCCCTGATCATTGACTTATCGCTATATTCATGCGAGGGAAATGCGCTGTGTGTTTAATATTAAATTCGTTAGATAAAGCCTTTTAGAAATGAAATTGAGTGTATTAGCCACTTATCACCGATATTCCGGTCGTGATTAACACCCCCCCCCCGAACAGAATCGCCAAAAACGATTAGTGGAAAAAAAAATCGGCAGGTGCACGCATGCGCAAATCACGCATGTGCACTGGTGCCCGCGCAAGGCTTCATGGTCATTGTAGTCTTTCTCTGGGTAAACGCAACGTATTTGACTGCTACTCTTGTCCGTTGGCAACCATCCCGCCCCCCCCCCACTACCCCACTCCCCCCCCACCGGTCGGCCGGTCCGCAAGAATATTGTCAACACGAAACCGGTCTGCACTGCAAAAAAGGGTTGGGGACCCCTGCTCTACACTATCCACAACACCACCACCACAACATCTGCCAACTTCCCAACCCACCCGTCCACCCCCACATCCAGGTCGTTAATAAAAATCATGAAAAGTGGAGGTCCCAGAACCGATCTTTGTGGGACACCACTAGTTACAACCCTCCAAGCTGAATGTATTCCCTCCACCACAACCCTCTGCTTTCTGCAGGCAAGCCAATCTGAATCCACCTGGCCAAACTTCCCTGGATCCCATGCCTTCTATCTTTCTGAATAAGCCTACCGTGTGGAACCTTGTCAAATGCCTTACTAAAATCCATGTAGATCACATCTACTACACTACCCTCATCTTTATTTTTTTTACCAACAGAGAAATACTGCCCTATCTGCCTTCCTTTTTACCTGTCTTTTCAATACAATGTGTATTCTTGGATATTAAGCTCCCAGCTGTAATCGTTCAACCATGATTCAGTGATGTCTGCAACATTATACTTCCCAGTCTGCAATTATGCTGCAAGTTCATCTACCTTATTCCGTATACAACGCACATTCAGATACAAGACCTTCAGTCCTGTATTCACCCTTTCTGATTTTGTCCACCTTTTACGATACATCTCATCCCTGACTGCAATTTTGCCCTATCAACAGCCTCTCCTCTCTCCAAGTTGCCTCTGTTTGTAAACCAGCTACCTCATCTTCAGCACTATAATCTGCCTTTCCTACGATACTTCGTGCATTGAAATATACTAGTTGCACCATGCTCAACAATTTGATTCCTAACTTTGTCTAGGTCTTACCGACATCTGCCTTCACAACCTCTCCACTAACTGTTCTGGCACTTTGGTTTCCATTCCCCTGCAACTCTCGTTTAAACCCCACTGTGCAGCATTAACAAACCTTCCTGCTAGGATAATAGTCCCCCTCCAAACCAGGTACAAAGTATCCCTTCCGTACAGGTCCCACCTTCCGTGAAAGAGACCCAGTGATCCAAAAATTTTATGCTCTCCCTCCTACACCAACTCCTTAGCCACATATTAAACTGTATAATTTTCCTAGTTTTGGCCTCACTACATCTTCTGAGATCACAACCCTGGTGGTCCTGCATTTTAACTTAGCATTTAACTCCCTGAACTCTTTATGCAGAACCTTGTCACTGGTTCTATCCATGCCATTGGTAGTTACATGGACCACAACTTCTGGCAGGTCATTGCTTCCTCAGAAGATAACCCAATGATCCAGAAATTTGAAATCCTGCCCTCTACACCACTCCCTCGGCCTCTCATTCACCTGTACTATCACCCTATTCCTGCCCTGACTAGCACATGGTTCTGGAAGCAATCCAGAGATGACTACTTTGGACGCCCCGCTCTTCAGCCTCTTCCCTAACTCCCTATACTCACTGCGCAGAACCCCTTTTCCTTTTCTACCTATGTTGTTGGCTCCAAAGTGCACTGCAACTTCTGGCAGCTCACCGTCCCTCTTGAAAATCCTCTGCAGCTGCTCTGAGACATTCTGCACTCACCATTCCAGCTTCTCTTTCTCAGCTGTCCGCCCCTAAGTACCGAGTCTCCTATCACTATCGCTCTGCCTGACTTTACCCTTCCCTGCTAAGCCTCAGAACCAGGCACAGTGCCACTGGCCTGGATGCTGCTGCTGCTGCTGTTCCCTGTTAGGCCATCGTCCCCCACAGCAGTATCCTAAGGGGTATACTTGTTGCTGAGGGGAATAGTCAAAATGGAGCCCTGCACTGACTGACAGCTTACTCCCTCTACTTCTCCTGGTTGTCACCCATCTACAATCTACTGTATGTTCACTCCTAGTAAATTGAACACTGGACCCTCTTGACCTCAGCACTGCTAGTGTACACAGGAGCATGTGCACTGTCCGTTTCTAAAGTGGATAACAGTTCTTTAGTTTTGCTGACTTTGAGGGAAAGGTTGTTGTTGTGACACCATGTCACTGGAATCTCTGACTCCTGCCTCTACTCTGACTCATCATTATTTGAAGTACGGCCCACTATGGTGGTATCTTCTGTAAACCTGCAGATGGAGTTAGAGTAGAATCTGGACAGGGATTCGCGAGTGGAAAGGGTGCAGAGTAGGTGGCTGAGAGCGTAGCCTTGTGGTGCACTGTTTTTAGAAAGCACGGAGAAATAAATAAAGTACTCCTGCACACAGCTCTCTACGCTTCTTTATTTGCCTGCTCCTAATAATCTTGATACACTGGACATGATTTTGTTTTTTTTATTTTATAATGTATGCTGACAGCATCTTCCTGTAGATGGTTAGAAACATTAATGACATCAAACTAATGCTCTCCATGAAACTTTTGGGGACTGATCCCAAATGACAGATCCATCCTAAGTACTTGTATTTCCCATGAAGATACTAACCAGCTAGCTTTGAATTTCCATCAATTTTTGTTTTGTTTCCTTGTCCTTATTATCTTTGGTAATTGAAGTGCTTCATGACATTGCGCTAGTTTTACCACGTGAGGACACACTTTATATATGTGATTGTTCCTGTAAATATAAGTATGTTTGTTTATGTGTTCTGCATCTCTTTATGTGCCTCAGTTCAATCTTCACAAAGGAGGTTAATTTCCTATAAAGATGAATGGGTGTCATTTTACTAAGTTAGAGCTTAGGATTCAAAAGCTGAATGAGTATTTACAGAGTTAGGATAAGGGTAAAAGTGAGTGGGTGATTGGATAGATTTGGTGGGCAAAGAGTTTTTTCTGTGTTGCTTCTCTCTATGACTCTTCAATCGCTTTTCCTGCATTTAAGTTACCCTTAAACATCATTGCCAATGAGACACACAAAATGCAGGTCCTGATGAAGAGCCTTGGCCTGAAATGGTGGCTGTTTACTCTTTTCCATAGATGCTGTCTGATTTGCTGAGTTCCTCCAGCATTTTGTGTCTGTTATTTTGATTTCCAGTGTCTACAGATTGTCTCTTGTTCATCATTACTAATGAATCTCCTCAAACATAACCATCCATACTTCTCACTTAATTTGACATAAAAAGAGGATATTTGGTCAATTTGGTTATGCTGGTTCCCAACAAAACAACTTTGTCAGCTTCATTCCTTCCTTTCTTACTTCTCTGTAGGCATGCAGAGAAAATCCCCTTTGATTCCATACCCTCTTGGACACCCATATTAATGCATCATTTACAGTAACCAAGCAATCTACCAATACCTGAAGAGAATCCACATGGCATTCTGGAGAAGATGTACAAGCTACACACAGATAGCACCGGAAAGTCTCCCTCTCCCCTGCCAACCCCCTCCCTCACGCCCCGTCCTTTTGTCCATCCTGCCTCTCAATGGCCCCAATTTATATTGCTCCACTATTGCAACTACACTCAGTGGCCACCTAACTCGATCCCTCCTGTACCTAATAAACTGGCCACTGAGTGTGTGTTCGTGATCTTCTGCTGGTGTAACCCATCCACTTCAAGGTTTGAGTGTTGTGCATTCCGAAACGTTCTTCTGCACACCACTGTTATAATGTCTATTTATTTGTCACCTTCCTGTCAGCTTCAACCAGTCTGGTCATTCTTCTCTGATCTCTCATTAACAAGGCATTTTCACTGCCGCTCGCTGGATAAATTTTGTTGCTCGCACCAGTCTCTGCAAAATCTAGAGTCTGCTCTGTGTAAAAACCTCAGGAGATCAGCAGTTTCTGAGATACTCTAACCACCCCATCAGGCACCAACAATCATTCCACAGTCAAAGTAATTCGTATCACATTTTTTCGCCATTCTGATGTTCAGCCTGAACAAAGAAACCTCTTGGCCATATCTGCATGCTTTTATGCATTGAGTTGCTACCATAGAATTGGCTGATAAGATATGTGTTTTAACGAAAGATGTACTTAATAAAGTGGCCATTGAGTGTATGTCAACAGCTGCTTGAACATAGGAACTGGCTTCCCAAACCTCAAAATCAGAATCAGGTTTATAATCACTGGCATGTGACGTGAAATTTGTTAGCTTAGCAGCAGCAGTTCAATGCAATACATAATATAGAAGAGAAAAAAAAATAATAAGTAAGTAAATCAATCACAGTATACGTATATTGAATAAATTAAAAAACATGCAAAAAATCAGAAATACTGTATATTTAAAAAAAAAGTGAGGTGGTGTCCAAGGGTTCAATGTCCATTTAGGAATTAGATCTGAAATTCCACAATCCTCCCTTTAACAAATCTTCCTGACCAAGCTTTGTTCATTGACCATATCAAATGCCAGCATATTTTAAGGCATGGTGCAAAATTTTATCTGATTATTATTCCTGGGCCATGCCTTGGGATGCTTTACTGTATTAAATGCAAGTTTTGTTGCATTTATCTCTTTTCTGAGACTGATATTGCTAACAGTTCCTTTAGCTCAGACTCCTGTATTCTTTATATTCCGACAAAGGACCCTGGAAAGTCTGACTCTGTTCAAGGGACTGTATAAATGCAAGTTGATTAGATGGTTGTTGTCACCAATCACTTTCTGTTATTTCAGCTGTGCAATGGAGGTTCTGTGACTGATCTCGCCAAAGGCTTATTAAAGCGAGGAGAAAGAATGAGTGAACCGATCATTGCCTACATTCTGCATGAAGCTCTTATGGTAAGATTTCTTCCAACCTTTTAACAAGCTGCATTCCCTTTTAGCTCATAATGAAGCAATACATAGGTTAGAAGCTCCTTTTTGCAGAAAACATGCAAATGCCACAAGGTGATGTGCTAGAATTAAAATGGCTCACTCATCATGCTGATTCGCCAAGAAGGCTTTAGTTGCTGCAGGCATAATATAACTGTCACCTTTTATCTTTCTCCAGGGCCTGAAACACTTACACAACAACAGGACGATTCATCGTGACATCAAGGGCAATAACATCCTATTAACAACAGAAGGAGGCATCAAGCTTGTGGATTTCGGTAGGTAGCGATGCATATGCAAACAAAGGATGCAGTTATTCCCCTTTTGTAGAAGTGTGACATGCAGGCTGATTGGGAGTTATGGGCAAAAGTGCAGTCAGAAATTCAGAGGTTTATGTCCAAAGGTCAAAAGTATTGGTCAGAAGTTATTTTAACCCAGTAGGTCTGTAATTGTTTGCACTGAGGATGAAGGAGTAGGATAGAGGAATTTGGGATCCAGTACCATCTTCAAATTTTAATAGGGAATACTGAATGGAGTATTGGTCATTGGTATAAAAGGGGTCACTTAGAATCTGGGCAACAAGCAATAACTACAGGCTGCATAGATCGCCCCCTCTCGACCATTTTAATAACCAAGCAGTTGAGGACATCTACTGGCAACTAATCAGAGAGCCAATGTTATAGAACAGATGTGATATCCAAAGAAGCAGGGATTTGTGAGGATTTTTTTTCCAGGTTAGAGAGATTTCATCATAAGGAAAGAATAGACTTGGGTTGATTGAAAAAGAAGAGGTTGAAGCGGGTTTTACTGAGGTATAGAAACTTGCTATGAACACCTGTTGGGGTGCATTCTCCAGTTACCTTATAAGGTAACCATAGCCTTCAACCAGGAGCAGATGTCATCAGGTGGTTCCCAACCTTCACAGAGCGTTTCGACCCTTAACCATGACACTCTCCAGCTGGTGGGCCGGCAGTGGTGGCCAAATCACTGCCCATCTGCTCCTGGCTTCCAGCTCCCCTCCTCTCACCTACTCCAAATCCAACAAGAAGCTCGTTCTGCCTCTTCCCCCATCCTACAAGCTGCTTGTATTTTGCTCCTTTTGTCCAGGCCCAAATCTGACAACAACCGCCATGCTGATTTGGCTGGGAAACCTCTGCAGCCGATCTCCACAGGGAACAACCATGCCTGCCATCCCTTGTCTTTACACTCCTGCACTAAGGGCTGGTACTTCATGGCCTTTCTCTTGTGGGCTTCTACTCATCCCTCCTCCCATGGCACAGTCAGCTCAACCAGAATTATTTCCTTGTCTTCGGTTGACCACAGTACAATGTCCAGGCGTAGGGTTGTGTGCACCACATCCGGGAACTGCAACCTCCTTCCCACATCGACCCTCATCTCCCAGGACCTGGCCGTTAGCAGCAGATTGGGCTTTGGTTGTATGGTTACGAAAGGCCTGGCTCCGTCTTTGATGAAGGTGATGGCCTTCCTCACATCTGTGCCAACCGTCCTCTTCTTGCATCTCTCCCACTCTAGTGTGAAAAAATTATGATGGGGCAAAATGCTGCAATTAGGAAGCATCCATTTCCTTTAGTCAAGTGATGAATACCTGAAGACATATATTTAAGGCTGTTGTCAGTAGTCAAGAGAATATTTTCTTTTCAATGAAAGAATGGTCAGCGTTTGGAAGCCTAAAAGGGTGAAAGCAGAATTACCCCTGGATGAAAACCCTGTGTGTCCCAGCCTGAAAGATCACAAAGGAAGTGCCCGGAATGGAGGTCTGAAGAACAGAATTCTTTTTGTGGAGAAGTTCAGATAAAAGCACATCAACCTGAATCATTTATTCCATTTTTCTCTGTACAAATGCTGCCTGTTCTAAAGTATTTCCAGCACTTTCTGTTCTTACTTCAGATTTCCAGCATTTATAGTTATTTTCATTTTTAATTTCTTCTGCAATAGCTTTTTTTTATTAGTTTAGGCTTTCCTACCAGTTCAGCACAGTGAGAAGACTTGGGAGCAGAAATCAGTTAAAATATTTCCATAGGATAATAGAAATCATTAAAGTTAAAATCGTCAAAGTCATTATTATCATATGTACAAATACATATATGCACATATGTAATGAAAAATTCCATGCAGAACCATCACCAGCACATAGCATTCTATAGATAGCATTCACAAGAAAAACATTATTGTAAAAAACAAATCATAATTAGAACAAAACAAATGAAAACTCATTCTTTTAAGATTGTGGCGCATTGGATCACAATGGCTTCTATGCGGTCAAGCAAAGGTGTTATTGTTCTATTTAAACATATTCTTTATGAACACGAGACCTTGCTGGACATTAAGAACATAAAATACTACAGGTATACCTCATTAGTGAGTTGTTTGTTGGTGGAGAAAGTGAGGGAGCTGGACTTGGTATGGATCATGTTGCTGCCCGCGTCTGAGAGGCATCAGAGGAGTTGGTGCACAAAGGTGGTGTGCAGTCTAACAGCAAGCGATCATATTAGTCACTTTTCTTGTGATCGCAAGACCCTGTTTGACATTGTAAACCGTGGAATGCTGCGTCCGATTCACTGATTTGTTGGTGGATGACGGGCGAGCGTGTGGCCTCAGTAGTAGTGAGAACTAGGCTTCAAGCCAGAGTGTTGTCTATTTACAGCTGCCCAGCAGACAGGCACCAGAGTTAGTGTGCTCCACTGGAGCTGGTGTGCTGTGGTGTCCAAGCTGGGGTCAGTACTGCCCCACCCCCCTCCCCCACTGTTCACTCAGTGGAAGACAAGCTGTAGTGTGTTCAAATGCAGACTGTCATAAACTTATGGACTCAGGGTTTTGGAATAATATTTTTTCATGTGATTGTACTTTAATATCTTATATGTGCTATATGAGTGAAGAGCTAGATAAGTTGCATCTGTTACCGACCTGTTGTGGTGGTAGACACATTGGAGCAGATCCATGTCATCTTTGAGGCAGGAGACGATTCATGCCTACCTCTCAAAGCACTTCTATGCAGGTAATGTAAGCGTAACTGCGTGGTAGTCATTGAGACAGGTCACTACACTCTTCTTGGACAGCTGTTGCTTTTGTGAAGCAGGTCAGAACCTCAGACTGCAGAAGTGAGACGCTGTACATATTTGTAAATATTCCAGCCAGCTGGTCCACACAGATTTTTAGTGCTTGGCCAAATCAGTAATTTGGGCCAGACATCTTTCGAGGATTCACCCTTTTGAACAATGCCCGGACATCAGCCTCGTAGACTGAAATTACAGGATCATCCAGAGATGTGGGGCTCATGTGAGTGTGCACAGTTCTCCCTATCACTATATGCATAAAAGTCATTGAACCCATTCATAGAATACTTTGAACATAGAAGGGTAGTTGTTGTAGCTGTTTGGCAAAAAAGGCTACCGAATCTAACCTTACATTCCAGCAATTGTTTGGGTGTGCACTTAAATAGCAAGTTGTGGCTCTTCAAGTACACATCTAAATAATTTTAAACGTATATATGAGGGCTTTTTTTTCCTCTACCACACATTCAAATACTGAACTTCAGCATCCCTCATCCAAGGTGAAAATATTTTCTCCTCATCTTCTCTTTAATCTTTTTCTACCAATTACAGTATTTTAAGTCTGAATCTTCTGTTGAGATAAATTGCTGCTTTCTATTCAACTTATCCCTGTCTGCTAGAAACATTGCTTTTTGGAATTCTCCCCCCATGAGCTACCTGAATGTTGGACTCCTCCTTACTTGTCAGCTGTCTCTCTCTTTCCACTGAATTCAGGCAGCAAACACACCAAGAGGCATGGCCTTAAAATTCACTGAGATTTAGAGTTTCCTGCCTGCCCCATCAGAGAGGCTGGTGAGAATATTTAGCGAGACTTTCAGTCTTGCTAAGTATTTTCACTAGCCCCTCTGATGGATTAATAGACAAGTCAACATGAATTTTGTTCATAAAATCAATATACCATCAAGTCTCAAGTCCATACAAGGATTAGTTAATTCAGGGTATTCAGGCACAGAAAGTTGTTAGGAAAACCAATAGAACATTATTGGATATAACAAGGGGAATTGAATAATAAAACAGGGAGATATGTGCATTAATTTTATTGTGCAATGGTGGAAGCACATTTAGATTACAGTATTGGTCTCCATTATTAAGGTAGAATGTGTTGAAAGTTGTTCAGAGGTTTACAAAACTCTTCTAAGGAATAAGCAAAATCTTTAATGAAGAATGATTAGACTGGCTAGGTTTGTTTCCCTTGGACTTGAGAAGAATGAGAGGTGACTTGATTCTGAGAGGTTTTCAGAAGGGTGGATACGGAGAGGACGTTTCCACTTATGGGAGAATGTGAAACTATGTGTCCCTGTTTAAAATGAAGGAATTGCCCATTTATGGCATATTTTCCCTTTCATAAAAGTTTGTAAGCTTATGGAATGCTCTTCTTCAAACAAGCATGATGGTGGGAGTAATGATTGTGCCAGTAGTTTTCTATTCTTCCTCAACTATCCCACCATATACCCCATGTTCTCAGTCTCCTTTAGCCAACTTCTCCCCCATCCTGTTGTAGTTTTACTTGTTTAGACATAAAACACTTGTTTTAAATCAAGCTGCTGCACCCTCTGTTTATATGAGAAATTCAATCATACTGAGATGAGTCTGTCCAGGAGGATACCTAACAACAAGATTGTTAATTTCACCTGTCTCATTGCACAGGACCAGATTTAAGTTAGCATTTTTCCCCTGTAGGTTCACTAACATGCAATTCACAGATGCATTCTACGTATGAAGTCTTCTTCAAGACTGTCTCAACCATCTTGATTTGCCCAATGTGCAAGTGACAGTCCCCTACGACAGCTACCAGTCCATTCTTACATGGATCAGATGTTTCATGCTCAATGTTATTATTAACTGGTGTGTAAACAACAGCCAGTTTTTTTTTTCAGTTTACTATTCCTAATTACTATCCAGATGGACTCAAGGTTCTGCTCTTTAGATCTTATATCACCCTCATGGTTGCACTAACCTCATCTTTAAGTCAGAGTGAGACCCCACTATCTATCTATCCATCCGTATTACCTGACACCCTTGAGTATTTAGTTCCCATTCATTTCCACCCTTCAGCCACGTTTCTGCAATGGCCAATAAATTATACCCCTCTGTACTGATTTGTGCCACATCTGCACTGACCTGCTTTCAAACACTACAGGCATTCAGAGTGCCTTTAATTTCATTGTCTGTTTACAAACTACTAGCCTTTGTGTCCTTTGCATTTGACTTTCCTCTTTTCTAACTTTTGCTTCGGTCTTTTCATTGCCCTCTCTTTATTTTTCAGCCAAGATTCCCAACGCCCTGCCATATTAGTTTAAACCAGGTTTTCCCAACTTGTGGTCCATGGACTCCTTCTTTAATGGTATTGGTCTATGGCATTAAAAAGGTTAGGAACCCCTGGGTTAAACACTCCCCAACAGCACTGGAAAACAATCCCCCTAGGACATCGATCCCAGTCCTACCCAAGTGTAGACTATCTGGTTTGAACTAATCAAACCTGCAAGAACTGGTTCCAGTTCCCCAAGAATCTGTAAATCTTCCTCCTGTACCACCATTCAAGCCACATATTCAACTTAACTATGTTGCTATTCCTACTCTGACAAGCATGTTGCACAGGTTGCAATCCTGAGATTATTACCTTTGAGGTCCTACATTTTAATTTATCTCCTAGCTCTCTAAGTTCAGCTTGTAGGACCTTCTGCTACCTTTTTCAATATATTGTATCACAATAACTGGCTATTCACCCCACTCTTCCAAAATGCCCTGCAACCACTCTAAGACATCCCTGACCCTTGCACCTGGGAGGCAAGGCACCAACCAAGAGTTCCATTTACAAACACAGAAGCTCCTGTCTGTTCTTCTTACCCCAGCTTGCTAGCAGTGCCACACTTTTTCCTGCCCTCCTGCACTGCAGACCCACCCATGATACCATAGTCCTGGCTACTGCTGCCTTCCCCAGATGAGCCATCTCCCCCAGTAGAATCCAAAACAGTATCTCTGTTCTGGTGGAGATGACCACAGGGATCACCTGCACTCTCCTCCTGCTACTGCTCTGCCCATTGTTCATCCATTCCCTATCTTTCCCTAGGCCTTTAAACTGCAGTGTGATCAACTCTCTATCACAGATCAACATCACCATTGCTCCAAAGTGAATGCATGTACGGCTCCAGAGCTCTCATCCATCAGGAGATGCAGCTCGACACACTTCCTGCACACAGGTATCCACGACTCAGGCAGCCTCCCTGAGTTCCCACATTGCAAAGGAAGAGCATGACATGTGACTAAACTCACCTGCCGTGACTGAAAAGCTTTGAGGGAAAAAGAGACCAAAAAAAACTCCTACCTTCACCAAAGCCCACATTTAGACTAGCTGCAGCCCCACCCAAAATGGCCAATCTGCTTCTTCATCTTCTGTCTTTTAATAGCAGTTGGCAGTCCAAATCGAAGGTGCATTACCACCACCAACTGGACTGTGCTCTCCTAATATCATCTTTCAAACATAAAACTGAATGCAGTGCCATTAAATGCTCCAAGAAATTGTCGCACTTCAAAGTAGCACTGAACTAAAAGGATGTCCTGTAACTACTTGCCAGCCTGAGAACATCAGCACTAACCAGAGTGCTCTCTCCTCCTCTCCAGCCGATAGAACTCCCGGATGGCGTTCCCATGTGCAGCCTGCAATTACTTCCAGGATCACAGTGCACACTCAAGCGTTGCTCCCTAAAGCTAGCACCTGGACTCCAAATCCTTTCTGTGATTAAGAAAATGGTGGGGGGGGGGGGAGTTGCGGATTCAGAGGGGCAACACTATTCCATCATTAATTGATAGGAGCAAAATGACCGTCAGTGAAATAGGGAAGACCGAGTTACTGGCTAGGTCATTTGGTCATTTGCTGCAATTCATAATCAAGATAATCCAATTAAACAATGTAGGGATAAGGATCCAAGAGAATACAGAATACCCTGATGTGTTGGAAGCCAGCTGTAGCCAAAAGCCAATGTCATTCACTCCTTCCCTGCCGCTCATTTTAAACAACGCCTCACTCCCTCCTTGATGCCCGTTTCAAACCAGCTGATAGTCACAGTCATAGTATAGTCATACTTTATTGATCCCGGGGGAAATTGGTTTTTGTTACACTTGCACCATAAATAATAAATAGTAATAGAACCATAAATAGCTAAATAGTAGTATGTAAATTATGCCAGTAAGGATGTCTGACCCTCCAAGGGAGGAGTTGTAAAGTTTGATGGCCACAGGCAGGAATGACTTCCTGTGACGCTCCGTGCTGCATCTCGGTGGAATGAGTCTCTGGCTGAATGTACTCCTGTGCCCACCCAGTGCATTATGCAGTGGATGGGAGACATTGACCAAGATGGCATGCAACTTGGACAGCATCCTCTTTTCAGACACCACCGTGAGAGAGTCCAGTTCCATCCCCACAACATCACTGGCCTTACGGATGAGTTTGTTGATTCTGTTGGTGTCTGCTACCCTCAGCCTGCTGCCCCAGTACACAACAGCAAACATGAATGCACTGGCCACCACAAACTCGTAGAACATCCTCAGCATCGTCCAGCAGATGTTAAAGGATCTCAGTCTCCTCAGGAAATAGAGACGGCTCTGACCCTTCTTGTAGACAGCCTCAGTGTTCTTTGATCAGTCCAGTTTATTGTCAATTCGTATCTCCAGGTCTCTTGGGGTCTCTTTCAGTTACAACATTTCTCCCTTCCTCTCGACCTTCAATGATATATGGTATGTTTGTTCTTTTAAAGACATACAACGTGGGTAAAAATGCTAGGATATATTTAGTTTCAGTAAATGGCTTCAGCTCGACCTGAGCGTGTGCGAACAGCTCACCAACGTCAATTCCGGTGCTGGGTGAATCACCCATATTTCCTACTGGGAACTGCACTTCTTTATTATGTACACACATAATAACACAATATATCATTAACTAGCCATTAACAAACAATTAGATCACTTACCTCTTCTTAAATTCTTGCAAATGAAACTCCCAAGCAAGCAGCAAGATTCACCCCTTTTCAGTTCTCCCATTCTCACTCCAATTCCCGATTCCTGAAAGTAAAACTCTTAAAGAATAAGAAAGGAAGAAAGAGAAACATACCAGAAACTCACCTTAGCCATGCTAATGCTTGAGAATAGACTGACTGGAGAGTAATTAGTCAGATTGGATTTTTCTTGCTCTTTGTGACAACAGCCCACATTATTGTCACCATTGTAACGTTGTAGAACATCTTGACAGTAGGCACAGTCAGTTCCGGAATAGTAATTAGTAATTGATTTATTATTGTCATATGGACTAAGATTCAGTGGAAAAACTTTCACTTGGATGCTATTCAATTAGAAGACTAGTACAAAAGAAAATTAGATTGCAGAATATAGTAACACACACAAAAGGCTGGAGGAACTCAGCAGGTCAGGCAGCATCCATGGAAATGAGCAAACAGTCGACATTTCAGGCTGAGACCCTTCTTCGGGACTGAGTAGTGTTGCAGCTGCTGAGAAAGTGGAGTGCAGACAGAAAAATAAAGTGCAAGGGCCACAGTGAGGTAGATTTAGAGATAAAGAGTTCATCTTTACTGTATGAGATATGTTCAGGAGTCTTACCACAGTGCAATAGAAGCCACCCTTGAGCCTGGTAGTACTTTATGTTTTCTGCCCAATTGAAGGGGAAACAAGAGACAATGACCAGGGTGAAAGTGATCCTTAGTTGTTCACTGTTTTCCCAAAGCAGTGGGAGTGGGAAGTATAAACAGGGTAAATGAAGGGGAGTCTGGTTTCATGATGGGCTGGGCTACATTCCCAACTCTCTGTAACTTCATGCAGTCTTGGGCAGAATGGCAGAGTTGGGCACATGCCTAATTTTCTTTGTCTTCTGAGGAACTAGAGACACGGGTGTGCATTATTGACAATAGCATCTACATAGCTGGATTCAGGACCAGGAGAGTACAGATCATCAGTCATATAATGGTATGGTCCCCCTTGCATCCAGTGGTCTTTGCCATTTCTTGATATTGTATTTATATAATGTTGATATCTTGCTTAATTCATGTTGGGGTGTAGATTCATGGAGATATTGAATCATATAACATTGGACAAGGATTCTCAACTCTCCAACTCATGCTCAGCATTGCACACACATTTACATGAGTCCTACAGTAAATCCACTTTTTCACCATTGCACACTTGGGGGGATGTTAGCCGACACATCGTTGGGATGTGGGAAGAAACTGGAGCACCACAGTCACAGGGAGAACATGCAATCTCCACACAGTCAGCACCAGAGCTCAGACTTAAATCAGGGTCTCTAAAGCAGTGAGAAAGAGCTCTACTGGCTGCACGACTGTGCAGTCAATGTTCAAAAATTCTACCCTAGGCGAGTAGTGAAGCTTAATAACTAAATGATTTGTAGTAGCAGATCTTTGCCCTCCAGTGAGGTGAGTTGTCAGCCGGGCTTTGGAACTGGCAATTACTTTAAACATGGGTTCTCTGAGGAAAGGAGTCAGGGTGCAGTATCAGGAGAGCTGACAGTGCTTGTGTAACTTCTCTAAGGCAAAGACAGCATGTTCAGCAGAGCGGAGCTTCCTGTGGTTGTTTTTGGACTTCTTGTTTTTTGACTTGTAGCTTAATTTAGCTGATACTTCCTGCTTAGGATTCTGAATCAATATAATAAATACCTGGCCTATTGTTTAGAAAAATCCAAATATTTCTTCTCATTGACTTTAAAAGAGTTGACCTCTTACATACACTTTTGCATTCCTCGCCCCCATCCAGTCACGTCCCTTGATGGATTCAAAGGCCTCTGCTTGATGTAACCCTAATGAGTTTTATAATTAGCATAAAATTGATCAGTGACTTCTTCCCTGTACTAATTAGTGAGATGTTAAAAAGCCACTATACAATTTACAGTATGTAAATAACACATGTATATCTCTGATAACCTGCTTAAACACAATTGTAATGGAATATACTGTACATAATTTGAATATAAGTTATGCTTACTTCTGAGAGATAGAATTTGTTTACCGTAAGTAAGCAATTATTTGATCCAACATTTACCCTATTATTTCTGTGCTGATTCATCTAGTGGATAAAATCCATTTTTAATGAACTTCTGCATGAATTATTTTTCCTGAAATAATGTAATCATTTCTTTAAGCATTCAGCAGCTTAGGGAAAGGGAATTGAAAGACAGAATTGTGACGGTAAAGCCTATGTTTATGCTCTCGTTAAAAATTCTGAATGGAAGGAAGTTTCCCTTTGACATCATCCAGAAACAGTGCATTTTATTTCTCATCACCGGTCAGCTGAAGGAACTGCTCTAGTTGTTGGTTCTTTGATGGCATTGCACAAGTAAGGGAAATTACCACTACTTACATATGATAATGGAAATTCACCCAGGAAGCGCACTCTATGATATCCAAGGAGACCATCTGGTGCATTCTGTACTGATCCCATCGTATGCAATCAAGCCAACTTTATGTCCTTGCTCTGTCCCATTTGTCCTCTCTAAAGATTTTACATCTTTCATGAAATGTTGCAGCCAAAACAGGATGCGATGCCTCCCTTATGACTGAACACAGATTATTAAAGCTCATCATGGCCACCTTGATTTTCCACCCTACATTTCCATTTATAAGGTCTGTTATTCCATGTATTTTATTAATTACATTCTTAACCTGTCTTGCTACTTTCAACCAGCAATACACATAATCCCCAAATTTTGCGGTATTTGTATTTATTTCAGAAATCTTGCCTCCAATTTAAATTGTCCCCCGCTCACGGTTTCACTTTGTGTTTCTTCCTCCCCTCCTCCCACCTTCTAACTCTGACTCCTCATCTTCTTTTCTCCAGTCATGATTCAGGGTTTTGGCCCGAAACGTCATCTTTTCCATAGATGCTGCCTGGCCTGATGAGCTCCTCCAGCATTTTGTGTATGTGTGTGTGTGTGTGTAGCTTAAATTGCCTGTTCTCATTTTTCCAACTAAAACAGTTCACATTTCTCAACATTTAAATTTAATATGCCAGCAATCTGCCCATTCACCTAGTCTGCCTACATCTTCTTGAAGACTGTTGTTACCCTCCTTACAATTCACTACAGGGCCAAATTTTGTGTCATCTACAAGCCTCAAAGTTGTGTCCCATCCCCTTGTTTCCTGCTTACTTTCAGATACTAAACAAAACAATGATACTGGAAGCAACTCCTTGGAATGGGTCTGCCATTCAAGAAGATCCTAGCTGATCTTCACATCATTGGCCTGGCCTACTCACACATCCCTCGAAAGAAGATAAAAAGGATAGAAGATTGGCTGAGCAGCAGGAAGCAAAGAGTAGGAAAAAAGGGAACCTTTTCTGGTTAGCTGCCAATGACTAGTGGTGTTCTGCAGTGGTTGGCGCTGGGACCACTTTGTTCCACATTATATATCACTGATTTGGATGATTGAATTGATGGCTTTGTGGCCAAGTTTGCAGATGATACAAGGATAGGTGGAGGGGCAGGTGGTGTTGAGGAAGCAGGGAGTCTGCAGAAGGACTTGGACAGAGATGGAGAATATTCAAACAAGGGGTAGATGGACTATAGTGTAGGGAAGTGTAATATCATGTATTTTGTAGAAGGAATAAAGGCAAAAACTATTTTCTAAATGGGAAGAAAGTTCAAAAATCAGAGCTGCAAAGGGACTCAGGAGTCCTCATTTATTGGCTCTGTGCCTGTACTCACTGGAGTTTAGAAGAATGAGGAGGGAATCTCTTTGAAACCTGCCAAATATTGAAAGGCCAGGGTAGAGTGGATGTGGACTGGATGTTTCCTATAGTGGGGGAGTTTAGGTCCAGAGGGCACAGCCACAGAACAGAATGATGCCCTTTTAGAATAGAGCTGAGGAGGAATGTCTTTAGCCAGAGAGACAGCTATGGAGGCCAAGTCATTGAATATCTTTAAAGCAAATGTTGATAAGTTCTTGATTAGTTAGGGCATAAAAGGTTAAGGGAAAAAAGCAGATGAATGGGATTGAGAGGGATAATAAATCAGCCGTGATGGAATGGTGGACAGACTCTGGGCCAAGTAGCCTAACTCTGCAATGTCTTATGGAATCCTTCATTCTCCAGAAATATATTGTTCTCTGTTTCGAACACAAGAAATAATTGAGCCTCTGCACTCCACTGTATTTTTATCAAGTAGCTTAATATGATGCAAAACAACATAGAATCTCTCTTGTATCTATGCCAGTTATGATGAGAATATCATAAGTTCACAACCTAGATAGAAGTTTTTCAACCTGTTTTATCTGTGCCAATTCAAAGTTCAGAGTTCAAAGTTCAAAGTGTGTATACTATATACAACCTTGAGATTCATCTGTTTATAGGCAACCACAAAACATAGAAACCAATAGAACCCATGAAGAAAAGATGACCAACATATACCAACATTCATTGAGAGAGCAATCTAATTAATCGTCTCCTCTCGATACACCAATATAAAACTGTATCTTAGTTTTCATCATCTTTTGAAAGTTCCTATGGAATCTGCTTCCATGGTCCTTCACGGTCTTTGGCTCTAGATGCTGCAATGCACTATGCAACAACACTATGGGAATCTCTTCATCAAAAGGATTGTAGCTGCTCAGGGAAGTGATTTGTAGCCATCTGCTCAAAGGCAATTAGATCGAGGTAAAAAATGCTGACCTTACTAGATCCAGATCTCTTACATGGATCTCAGATCCAATCTTCAAATCTCTTCCATTAGCTCTCCAGGGAGCTGCCACAAGCTCAGAATGCAGAATATAGAACACAGAATGGTACAGCACGATTGGGGGCCACTTACCCCACTATGGTGTTCCAGCCAACATAAATGTACTCTACAATCAATCTATCCCTTCTCTCCTCCATTTTGTTTTATATCAATGTGTCTCTCAGTGTCTACCAAATGTCCCTAATGTATCAGCCTCTATCACTACCCCCAACAATACGTTCCATGCTCTTAACACTCTTTGTGTGTGTGTAAAAAAAAGCTACCACAGAAAACTCCCCTAAACTTTTCTTCACTCACCTTAAGTAGATGTCATCTAGTATTGGCCATTGGGAAAAGGCCATTCTATCCATGCAGCTCATAAATTTATGCACCACTACCAACCGTTATAGGGTTTGGCGTGGCTCTATTGGTAAAAAGTGAAATCAAATCCTTAGTAAGAAGTGACATAGGATCAGAAGATGTAGAATCCTTGTGGATAGAGTTTAAAAACTGCAAGGATAAAAAAGACTCTGATGGGAGCTATATACAGACGTCTGAACAGTAGCCAGGATGTGGGCTACAAATTACAATGGGAGATATAAAATGCGTGTCAAAAGGGCAATGTTATGATATTAATTGTAGATTTCAATATGCAGGTAGATTGTGAAAACCAGATTGGTACTGAATCCTGGAGAAAGAATTTGTAGAATACCTACAGAGCAGATGTAGATTTAGAGCAGATTGTGGTAGAGGCCACTATGGGATCAGCTTTCTGGATTGGGTGCTGTGTCATGAACTGGACTTTATTAGGGAGCTAATAAGTATAAAGGACCCCGTAGGATACAGTGGTCATAATCCGATAGAGCTCCCCCTGGAATTTGAAGGGAGAAGTTAAAGTCATATGTATCGGTATTATTGTGGAGTAAAAGGAATCACAGAGGCATGAGAGTGGAGCTGGTCAAAGTTGTTTGGAAAGGGACTCTAGCAGTGTCTACCAAATGTCCCTAATGTATCAGCCTCTATCACTACCCCCAACAGGCGATGAGAGAAAAGATTAAATTTCTTTGCCTTGTTAAGGAAGGCAATCTGGTCAATAATATCAGAGACGATACCAAAAATTTTTTTTTCAGATATAAAAAGAATAAAAGAGAGTTGAGAGTAGATATTGGAACATTAGAAAATTGCACTGGAGAGGTAGTAATGGGGGACAAGGAAATGGCAGACAAACTGAGTAAGTATTTTGCATCTGTCCTCACTGTGGAAGACACTAGCAGTATACCAGAGGTTTGAGAGTGTCATGGGGCAGAAGTGAGTGCAATTGCTATTACTAGGGAAAAGGTGCTTGAGAAACTGAAAGATTTGAAGGTATATAGCTCACCAGGACAAGACGGACAACATCCCAGGGTTCTGAAAGAGCTAGTTGAAGAGATTGTGGAGGTATTAGTGACGATCTTTCAAAAATCACTAGATTCTGGAATGGTTCCAGAGGACTGAAAAATAGCAAATATTACTCCACTCTTAAAGAAGCGAGAGAGGCAGAAGAAAGGAAATTATAGGCCAGTCAGCATGAACTCAGTGGTTGGAAATGTGTTGGAGTCGATTGTTAGGATATGATTTTGGGATACTTGGAGGCACATGATAAAATAGCTGAAGTCAGCATGAATTCCTTAAGGAAAAATCTTTCCTATGAAGTCTGAGTTCTTTGAAGAAATAACAAGCAAGAGAGACGAAAGAAAATCAATGGATGTTGTGCACTTGGATTTTCAGAAGGCCTTTGACAAGGTGCCACACATGAGGCTGTTTAACAAGATAAGAGCCTATGTTATTACTGGAAAGTTACTAGCATGGTTAGAGGATTAGCTGATTGGCAGGAAGCAAGGAATGAAATAAAGGTAGCCTTTTCTGATTGGTTGCCGGTGACTAGTAGTTTTCCACAGGAGTCTGTGTGGGCCCGAATGCTTTTATGTTTTATGTCAATGATTTGAATGACAGAATTGATGGCTTGTGCCCAGGTCTGCAGACAGTGCAAAGAAAGGTGGACGGCCAGGTAGTGCTGAGGAAGCAGGGAGTCTGCAGAAGGACTAAGACAAATAAGGAGAATGAGGAAAGAAGTGGCAGATGGAGTATAGTGTAGGGAAATAGACTGTCATGCACTTTGATAGAAATAATAAAGTAGACAGTTTTCTAAATGGGGAGAAAATTTAAAAATCTGAGGTGCAAAAGGACTTGTGAGTCCTTGTACAGGATTCCCTAAAAGTTAATCTGCAGGTTGAGATGGGCAAATTGCAATGTTAGCATTCGTTTCGAGAGGACTGGAATATAAAAGCAAAGATGTAATGTTGAGTGTTTATTTGGCACTGGTGAGGACTCACTTGGAGTATTGTGAGCAGTTTGCAAAGGTTCATTTATTATCAAAGTATACAACTCTGAAATTCTTCTTTGGGTAGCCATGAAACCAAGAAAAAAAAGAAAGGCAGCACAATCATCCAACTATCAAATCCCTCTCCCCGCACAAAACAAAAGAACAAAAACGGAACAGACACATCAACCCCCAAACCCCCTCTCCACACAAAAAAATGAACAGAAGGGAACAGGCATTTCAACTCCAAATCCCCACATCCCACACTAAATATTAACAAAAACAGAACAGACACATCAACCTCCAAATCCCCCCTCCCCACACAAAAAAATGAACAGAATGGAACAGGCATCTCAACCCCAAATCCCCCTCCCTGCACAAAGTAAGTGAGAAAGATCGAGTGAAAAACACAATATAAAAAAGTATAAGACTGACTATAAGTCTATAGTCCAAGTCCATATCCAAAACACAGATAATGTGGGTAACATTCTCTGGGCACAGCGGCAAGCTTTCCCTTCTCTGATAGCAAAACTATCAAAAGGCAGGCATCTGGTGCTCACCTTCTGCTTCAACCTCCCTCATTGCTTTAATTGGCAAACAGTAGAAGCTTTAATCAGAAAAATGGAGTTGAACATCAGATCATGCCCTGTCCCACGGCCTTCTCACCACGATGTTAACTCACGCTGACTCTGCCTTCCGGAATCTGCTTGGAAACTGCAGAGTACTGTAACACCCCAACTACCTCCAAACAGCAAATCACAGGCTCCAACAGTTCCAGAATCACTTCCAAGATGAAAAACAAACATAAAAGACATAAAAGAAGTCAAATATATGGTTTCATAACCTATCCAGAAGATGTCGGCCAAAGGAGCATTGTACGTACGTGCCATTTTGAACTTACAAACTTGGGCCCCTTATTTAAGAAAGGATGTGCTGACATTGGAGAGTGTTCAGAGGAGGTTCACAAGAAGGATTCTGGAAATGAAAGTCTTATTGCTTAAGGAGTGATTGATGACTATGGAGACTCTCAGTCTCCTGGAGGACAGCCACATCTGCACCAGGTGCGTCGAGCTGTCGCTCCTTAGGGACCGTGTTAGGGAACTGGAGATGCAGCTCGACGACCTTCATCTGGTCAGGGAGAGTGAGGAGGTGACAGAGAGGAACTATAGGCAGGTAGTCACACCGGGGCCTAGGGAGACAGATAATTGGGTGACAGTCAGGAGAGGGAAGGGCAGGAGTCAGATGCTAGAGTGTACCCCTGTGGCTGTACCCCTTGACAATAAGTACTCCTGTTTGAGTACTGTTGGCAGGATGGCTACCTGGCGGATCAACAGTGGCCACACCTCTGGCACAGAGTCTGGCCCTTGGCTCAGAAGGGTAGGGAAAGGAAGAGGATGGCAGCAGTGATAGGGGACTCTATAGTTAGGGGGTCAGGCAGGCAATTCTGTGGATATAGGAAAGAAGCACGGATGGTAGTTGGCCTCCCAGGTGCCAGGGTCCGGGATGTTTCTGATCACATCCACAATATCCTGCAGTGGGAAGGAGAACAGCCAGAGGTCGTAGTACGTATTGTACCAACAACATAGATAGGAAAAGGGAGGAGGTCCTGAAAGCAGACTACAGGAAGTTAGGAAGGAAATTGAGAAGCAGGACCACAAAAGTAGTAATCTTGGGATTGCTGCCTGTGTCACGTGACAGTGAGTATAGGAATAGAGTAAGGTGGGAGATGAATGCGTGGCTGAGGGATTGGAGCAGGGGACAGGGATTCAGATTTCTGAATCATTGGGATCTCTTTTGGGGCAGAAGTGACCCATACAAAAAGGACGGGTTGCACTTGAATCCCAAAGAGACCAATATCCTGGTGGGGAGGTTTGCTAAGGCTATTGGGGAGAGTTTAAACTAGGATTGCTGGGGGGTGGGAACTAAATTGAAGAGACGGAGGAAGAGGCAGTTGGCTCACAAATAGAGAAAGCTTGGAGACAGTGCGAGAGGGAGGATAGGCAGGTGATAGGGAAGGGTGCTCTCAGACCGATGGTTTGAGATGTGTCTATTTTAATGCAAGGTGTATTATGTTTAATGAAGTGCAATACAGAGAGCTAGACAGACAGACGAGACATTTGTGCAATACTGCAAAAGGAAGAATGGCTGAATCAAAAATGCAATGAAGTAGAAGGCCATATTAACAACAGCAAAGAAATGCACAAGAAAATTAAGGAAATTACTGGAATTAAGAAAACCTTTTCTACAGGATGCATAAGATCAGCAGACAGATCCATACTAACAGATCCAGATAAAGTATGTGAGAGATGGATTCTGTATATAGAGCAGCTGTTTGAGGATAATAGAGGGGGACCCCTAGATATTAAACACCCTAATTCTGGCCCACCTATTACCAAAGAAGAAATAACTTGAGAAATGAAAAGCATGAAACATGATAAAGCCACTGGACCTGATGAAATTTTAGTGGAAATGATACAAGCCCTAGAAGATCTGGGCATAGATATTCTTTCTGAACTGTTTAATGGCATATATGAATCTGGTGTATTGCCTGAAGATCTCTTGAAAACAGTATTTATACTTTGCCAAAAATTCCTGGAACTATTGACTGCGAAAATTATAGAACAATCAGTCTTGTGACCCACATAATAAAGATTTTGTTGAGAATTGCTCTGAGTCGAATTAAAAACAAGTTAAGGCCAGAAACTTCTAAACTGCAATATGAGTTTATTGAGGATAGAGGAACTAGGAACGCAATTTTCATACTGTGAATGCTTTCAGAAAGGGCAATTGAATCTCAAAATGATGTCTTTTTATGTTTTATTGATTTCACTAAAGCTTTCGACAAAGTGCAACATGAAAAATTATTTTAAATTCTCGCTAAACTAAACATTGACGGAAAGGACCAACAACTGCTTCAAAATTTATATTGGAACCAAACAGCAGCAGTAAAAATTGATGATAATATAAGTAGTTGGACTAAAATTCAAAGAGGAGTTAGACATGCATACGTTGCCTCACCAGAATTGTTTAATATCTATAGTGAAATGATTCTCAGAGAAACAGAAGACCTAGATGGGATAAAAATTGGAGGTGTTAACATTAACAATATAAGCTATGCAGACAATACCACCCTAATAGCAAGTGCTGCAGAAGACCTACAAATCTTCCTAGACAAAGTACAAACAAGTGCAGATTTTGGTCTAACCGTCAACTTCAAAAAAACCAAATGTGTGGTAATATCGAAACAGCAGGATACTCCCAACTGCCAATTGTACATCGGTAACCAAGAGACTGAACAAAAGACCAGCTTTAATTGCCTTTATATCACAAGATGCTAGAAGTAAAGTAGAAATAAAAAGAAGAATTGCCATTGCCAAAACTAACTTCCAAAAAATGAAACCCATTTTTACCAACAGACATATTTCTATGACAACAAGGCTTAGGCTACTAAAATGTTACATCTGGTCAATCTTGCTGTGTGCTTCTGAAACATGGACAATGACACCAGAACTCCAAAGAAACTTAGAAGCAACAGAAATGTGGTTTCTTAGAAGAGTACTGAAAATATCACATAGAGATAGGGTAACTAATGAGACAGTACTCCAACGTGCCCATACAGAAAGATCTTTAATGAGAACATTAAATGAGAGGAAACTTAAATTCCTGGCCCATGTCATCAGAAAGGGAGAAATAGAATGCCTTACATTACAAGGCCGTATGCCTGGGAAACATGGAAGAGGAAGGCAAAGAAGAAAATATATGGACACTGTGAAAGAACTAACCCATCTAAGTGTGTGAGATATCATTGACGCTGCATGGGATCATTCGATGTGGAAAGTCATGATTCCCTAAACATGTAATGCGTAAGGCACATGAAGAAGAAGAAGTATTATGAACAAAGCGGATGAGCTTAGAGCATGGATCAGGACTTCGAGCTATGATGTTGTGGCCATTACAGAGACTTGGATGGCTCAGGGGCAGGGATGGTTACTTCGAGTGCCAGGCTTTAGATGTTTCAGAAAGGACAGCGAGGGAGTCAAAAGAGCTGGGGGTGTGGCACTGTTGATCAGAGATAGTGTCACGGCTGCAGAAAAGGAGAAAGACATGGTGTGATTGTCTACGGAGTCTCTGTAGGTGGAAGTGAGGAACAGGACGGGGTCAATAACTCTACTGGGTGTTTTTTATAGACCACACAATAGTAACAGGGACATCAAGGAGCAGATCGGGAGACCGATTCTGGAAAGGAGTAATAATAACAGGGTTGTTGTGGGGGGAGATTTTAATTTCCAAAATATTGATTGACATCTCCCGAGAGTGAGGGGTTTAGTTGGGATAGAGTTTGTTAGGTGTGTTCAGGAAGGTTTCTTGGCACAATATGTAGATAAACCTACAAAAGGAGAGGCTGTACTTGACCTGGTATTGAGAAATGAGCCTGGTGAGGTGTCAGATCTCTCAGCGGAAGAACATTTTGGAGATTGTGATCACAATTCTATCTCCTTTACCATAGCATTGGAGAGGGACAGGAACAGACAAGTTAAGGAAGTGTTCAATTGGAGTAAGGGGAAATATGAGGCTATCAGGCAGGAATTTGATAGCATAAATTGGGAACAGATGTTCTCAGGGAAATGCACAGCAGAAATGTGGCAAATGTTCAGGGGATATTTGCATGAAGTTCTGCATAGCTTCATTCCAATGAGACAGGGAAAGGATTGGTAGGGAATAGGAACCGTGGTGTACAAAGACTGTTGTAAATCTAGTCAAGAAGAAAAGAAAAGCTTACAAAAGTTTCAAATAACTAGGTAATGATAGAGATCTGGCAGATTATAAGGCTAGCAGGAAGAAATTAGGAGAGCCAGAAGGGGCCATGAGAAGGCCTTGGTGGATAGGATTAAGGAAAACCCCAAGGCATTCTACAAGTATGTGAAGAGCAAGAGGATAAGACATGAGAGAATAGGACCAATCAAGTGTGACAGTGGAAAAGTACCAATGGAACCAGAGGATCTAGTAGAGGTACTTAATGAGTACTTTGCTTCAGTATTCACTGCGGAAAATGATCTTGGTGATTATACAGATAACTTAGAGCAGACTGAAAAGCTTGAGCATGCAGATATTAAGAAAGAGGATGTGCTGGAGCTTTTGGAAAGTATCAAACTGGATAAGTCTCCGGGGCTGGACAAGATGTACCCCAGGCTACTGTGGGAGGTGAGGGAGGAGATTGCTGAGCCTCTGGTGATGATCTTTGCATCATCAATGGGGACGGGAGCAGTTCCAGAGGATTGAAGGGTTGCGGATGTTGTTCCATTATTCAAGAAAGGGAGTAGAAATAGCCCAGGATATGATAAACCAGTGAGTCTTACTTCAGTGTTTGGTAAGTTGATGGAGGAGATCTTGAGAGGCAGGATTTATCAACATTTGGAGAGGCATAATATGATTAGGAATAGTCAGCATGGCTTTATGAAAGGTAGCTCATGCCTTACGAGCCTGATTGAACTTTTTGAGGATGTGACTAAACACATTAGTGATGGTAGAGCAGTGGATGTAGTGTGTATGGATTTCAGCAAGGCATTTGACAAGGTACCCCATGCAAGGCTTATTGAGAAAGTAAGGAGGCATGGTATCCAAGAAGTCATTGCTTTGTGGATTCAGAATTGGCTTGCCCACAGAAGGCAAAGAGTGGTTGTAGACGGGTCATATTCTGCATGGATCTCAGTGACTAGTGGCGTGCCTCAGGGATCTGTTCTGGGATCCCTAATCTTCATGATTTTTATAGATTACCTGGATGAGTAAGTGGAAGGATGGGTTAGTAAATTTGCCGATGACACAAAGGTTAGGGGTGTTGTGGATAGTGTGGAGTGCTGTCGGAGGTTACAATGGGACATTGATAGGATGCAAAACTGGGCTGAGAAGTGGCAGATGGAGTTTAACCCAGATAAGTGTGAGGTGGTTCATTTTGGTAGTCAAATAAAATGGCAGAATATAGCATTAATGGCAAGACTCTTGACAGTGTGGAGGATCAGAGGAATCTTGGAGTCCGAGTCCATATGACACTCAAAGCTGCTGCGCAGGTTGACTCTGTGGTTAAAAAGGCATATGGTGCATTGGCCTTCATCAACCATGGGATTGAGTTTATGAGCCAAGAATGTTGCAGCTACATAGGACCCTGGTCAGACCCCACATGGAGTACTGTGCTTAATTCTGGTCGCCTCAGTACAGGAAGGACGTGGAAACCATAGAAAGAGTGCAGAGGATACTTACAAGGATATTGCCTGGATTGGGGAGCATGCCTTGTGAAAATATGTTGAGTGAACTCGCCCTTTTCTCCTTGGAGTGACGGAGGATGAGAATGACCTGCTACAAGATAATCAGAGTCATTGATCATGTGGATAGTCAGAGGCTTTCCCCAGGGCTGAAATGGCTAGCACAAGAGGGCATAGTTTTAGGGTGCTTGGAAGTAGGTACGGAGAAGGTGTCAGGGGTAAGTTTTTTACACAGAGAGTGGTGAGTGCGTGGAATGGGCTGCCAGCAGCCGTGGTGGAGACAGAAACAATGGTCATGTTATTAGAAAATAAAAATGCGGCAGTAGGCAGTTTAGCCTCTCGTCAACTTCATGGCTAATCTTTTGCTTTAAGTACCATTTTCCTAGCTTATACAAATAGCTATTATATCTAGTAGTACATTGATCTCTCTTTAGAATGTAATCTATGGTTGGATCTCCACAGCCTGTTTAGATAGAGATTTGCAAAGCTCTGAGTAATGAAAATTCCTTTTATTTGACTGCTATCTTATCTCCTGCAGGGTTGTAACTGTTCTATGAATCATTATGTGAATTTTCAGCTCCCAAGTTCTTATACAAATTATTTTACATCTAAGAACTCTTAATTCCCCACCAATATTTATAAGGAAGTCGTTTTGTTCTATGTTTTCCAATGAAACACCACCTGCCTGAAGTTTGCTTCCAGAGAAGGAAATTTCTGCTTTCCTTCTTTAAGGATAACAACTGCAGCTTCTCAATATCTCCACATGCTGTAAGTGAACATCATCATTCAAACACTTCCATTTCCTTCACTTTATGGTGATCAGAACTGCTTACTGAAATCCAGCTAGGGTCTTATCAATGCAACAAGTAATCTGCCGGAGAAACTCAGGGAATTGACTTGTGGGGGGGGAAGGGGGGGTGTAGAAATCATCAACATTTTAGCTTGAGACCTGCAGCTGGACCCTGTTTCACTGAGAATCAGCTTGATTATCACCGGCATGTATCGCAAAATTTGTAAACTTCGCAGCAGCAGTTCAATGCAATACATAATATAGAAGAAAAAAATAATAATAATTAAATAAATTACAGTATAACATATATTGAATAGATTAAAAATCGTGCAAAAGACAGAAATAATATATATTTAAAAAGTGAGGTAGTGTCCAAGAGTTCAATGTCCATTTTAGGAATCGGATGACAGATGGGAAGAAGCTGTTCCTGAATCGGTGAGTGTGTGCCTTCAGGGTTCTGTACCTCCTTCTTGATGGAGCTGACTAAATTTACAATCCCCTGCAGCTTCTTTTGGTCCTGTGCAGTAGCCGCTCCATACCAGACAGTGATGCAGCTTGTCAGAATGCTCTCCATGGTACATCTATAGAAGTTTTTGAGCGTATTTGTTGACATGCCAAATCTCTTCAAACTCCTAACAAAGTATAGTCACCGTCTTACCTCCTTTATAACTGCATCAAAGTGTTGGGACCAGTTTAGAACCTCAGAGATTTTGACACCCAGGAACTTGAAGCTGCTCACTTGCTCTACTTCTGATCCCTCTATGAGGATTGGTATGTGTTCCGTCATCTTACCCTTGCTGAAGTCCACAATTAGCTCTTTCGTCTTACTGACGTTGAGTGCCAGGTTGTTGCTGCGACACCACTCCACTAGCTGGCATATCTTGCTCCTGTACATCATCTCATCTCCTTCTGAGATTCTACCAGCAATGATTATATCATTAGCAAATTTATAGATGGTATTTGAGCTACACCTAGCCACACAGTCATGGGTTTAGAGAGAGTAGCGCAGTGGGCTAAGCATACACCCCTGAGGTGCATCATGTTATCATCAGCGAGGAGGAGATATTATCACCAATCCACCCAGATTGTGGTCTTCCAGTTAGGAAGTCGAGGATGCAATTGCAGAGGGAGTACAGAGGCCCAGGTTTTGTTACTTCTCTACCACTACTGCACTTCTATTGCCATTGGCACATCTTCAGCCGAACACCACCCAGCCTTCCACTTGTCAGTCGAATGTTCTCTTTGAATGACTAATGAGCAGCGAGCAAATGGAAGAGAAATTGCTGATGAGCTTCTGCTAGGTTTTGTACGACCACTATGAGTTTAGCTTGACTGAGATGTGTGTGGCATGTTCCAAGTTTGTTTGCTCCCACCCTAGCTGCCTGAATACGTTACTGCTGGGGTCAGCAGGCAGTTGTGTCACAGCTAGGATTGTTGATACATCCTGCCTGCGACAACACAATTCAACAAGAACAGTCCTGAAAAACTTAGCAATAAAAGTTAGCTCTTCTACATTTAAAACGATAACCCACATTTTAAAGTTCATTTCCCATTAAAGCTGTGTTTCCTTAATAACCATATAACCATTTAACAACTGCAGCATGGAAACAGGCCATCTCGGCCCTTCTGGTCCGTGCCGAACTCTTACTCTCAGCTAGTCCCACCGACCTGCACTCAGCCTATAACCCTCCATTCCTTTCCTGACCATATATCTATCCAATTTAATGTTACAAAATTACATCATACAGGACTCAATAGTCACACCTTCTGCCCAGGAAGAAAATCATCAAACACTGTGGCGATGTATTAAGTCAGTCTTTTTCTTTCAGCATATAACTCTTTCCAGGTCAGTTCTAATATATCGTGAACAATCCTAGCATATGAGATGTTACATTGATTCTAGTACTTACTTCTTAATGATGTGCATTCAATTTGAAGAAAAAATAATAGATGTCATTTTCTGTTTGCATATAGGCAAAATTAGTTTTCTTCAGATATAATGTTTACAGTTTTTCATCTCTCATGCAGCATTAAACTGGGAATATGAGCAGCAAACAGAGAGTGTATCAAGATACATACATCAAAGTTGCTGGTGAACGCAGCAGGCCAAGCAGCATCTATAGGAAGAGGTGCAGTCGACGTTTCAGGCCGAGACCCTTCGTCAGGACTAACTGAAGGAAGAGTGAGTAAGGGAGCAAATCCCTTACTCACTCTTCCTTCAGTTAGTCCTGACGAAGGGTCTCGGCCTGAAACGTCGACTGCACCTCTTCCTATAGATGCTGCTTGGCCTGCTGCGTTCACCAGCAACTTTGATGTATGTTGCTTGACTTTCCAGCATCTGCAGAATTCCTGTTGTTTAAGTGTATCAAGATCAGTGATTTAAACACAAGCTCCAGTACCGTCTGTTATTGTGCAGCGATCACCTGTTCAGAGCAGCAAAGCAAATTTCTGAGGTTCTGGGGCTTAGGATAAGGCAATAATGCAGAAAAATCGATCAGCTTTTGTTTTGGAGTCAAACCAGCTGCCATATCTACCAACTGGCAATATTAATGTAGAACTGGAGTGGAATTGTGAACCAGATGTGACGAGAATACACATAGATTAAGATGTTAGCTGTCTTGTGCTGGCACCAGTGGGATCAGCAGTTGATCTGCCACCTATCTTCAGGAGAGAGAGAGAGAGAGATAAGGAAAACAATGGAGCAGCATTTGGAGATGTTAATGAAGGGACGGGAGAGAGTAAAGGAAGGAGAGCTGTCAAGATCGGCTCCCCCTTTGAACCCTGAACTGTTTGAAGTGATGGACAGGCGATACCCCAGCAGGGGGATAAAAAGGGACAGGTTCGCTAAGGCAACACACACGACACCCCGAGGTAACGAGACCCTGGAAGCAGTGCGTCTCTCACGTCAGTGGGAAGTTTTGGACGGCTGGTCGCGGGACAAGCCATAGACGCACAGGGTGGAAAGGCACGATCGGCAGGAACCTGGTGTGTATTCACCCTTGCCTGGGTGCCGGGTTCACCACAGAGAAACGATCGTATCTGGAAATGGAGGGGTCAAGGTCGGTGACCTCAGATGACATCACAAAGGGCTCGCACGAAAGCTGACTGCGAAGGTTTGTGTGTGGAAGCCGTTTGAATATTCATTCGTTTTGCTCTCTCTCTCCTTCCCCCCACTTGTCTGCGAACTGAACTGAACTAAATTGAACTGAACTTTGCGTCACTTTGAAACTGGTCATTTACCCCTAGAGAGCTTGATTGATCCTGTTATCTTAATTCTGTGTACATGTGTGTTTATCATTGCTGAACTGTTGCATTTATTATCCTTTTGATTAGAGTACTGTGTTGCTTGTTTCCTTAATAAAACTTTCTTAGTTCTAGTAATCCAGACTCCAACTGAGTGATCCATTTCTGCTGGTTTGGCAACCCAGTTACGGGGTACGTAACACAGACAACAACTTCAGAAAGTGATGCTGTAACTAAAATGTGGCATATTGTAATAGGCATATAAGGCAATGGCTCCTCCTGAATATTTTCTGTGTAGTTGGCAAGGGTATGCCCAGGGCTGGGTATTTGGCAAGGGTATGCCCAGGGCTGGGTATTTGGCAAGGGTACGCCCAGGGCTGGGTACTTGGCAAGGGTATGCCCACGGCTGGGTATGGCAAGGGTATGCCCACAGCTGGGTATGGAAAGGGTATGTCCACAGCTGGGTACTTGCCACCCAAGTGCTGTTTAGCTGCAGTGCAGTTCTTATCAGACTGAAGCCACCACCTTCCCAGAAATACAAATGAATAGACATTTACTAAAATATTGACTTCAAATCAAGTAAGAACTTGATTTGAATACCACCGCGGTGAGCCATAGCTCAAATAAGTAATGAGTTGGAGTACAGGAAGAAGATGGGGATCTTTGTAGTATGGTGTCACAACAATGACCTTCAAAGATTCAAGATTCAAAGTACATTTATTATCAAAGTATGTATGGAGTATACAACCTTGAGGTTAGTCCTCCCCACAGACAGCCACAAAACAAAGAAAACCCTCAACCCTTTCAATGAAAACAGTCAACCCCACCCACCCATGCACAAAAAAGAAAAAATAACGAATGAAAACCGCAGAATATGAAACACAAAATCAAATGAGTCCAGGCATATTTAGTACAGCTCAGTTCAGTTCAATGTGGTGTTGTTTCCTTTTTTTTTTGTCTACAGGCTGCCCCAATTAAAATCAGCCAAAATAGCAACAAAAAAAGTAGCAACCTTTCCTCAATGTCAGTAAAGCAAAAGATCTGGTCATTGACTTCAGGAAAGGGAATGGTGCCCTTGCTCCTGTCTACATCAGTGGTGCTGAGGTTAAGAGCTTCAAGTTCCTTAGAATGAACATCACCAGTGGTCTGTCCTGATCCAGCCAGGTAGATACCATGGCGAAGAATGCCAAAGAAGCTGTTACATTTTATTCTGCATCTGTTTAGTTTTACTTTGTGCTACCTCAGTGCACTGTGTAATAATCTGCCTGTATGAAAAGTATACAATACAAGCCTTTCACTGTATTGTGGTACATGTGGCAATAATGAGTCCAGGCATATTCAGAGCAGCTCAGTTCAGTTTAATGTGGTGATCTTTGCATCATCAATGGGGACCGGACAGGTTCCGGAGGATTAGAGGGTTGCGGATGTTGTTCCTTTATTCAAGAAAAGGAGTAGAGATAGCCCAGGAAATTATAGACCAGTGAGTCTTACTTCAATGGTTGGTAAGTTGATGGAGAAGATCCTGAGAGGCAGGATTTATGAACATTTGGAGAGGCATAGTATGATTAAGAATAGTCAGCATGGCTTTGTGAAAGGCAGGTCGTGCCATACGAGTCTGATTGAATTTTTTGAGGATATGACTAAACACATTGATAAAGGTAGAGCAGTAGTGTATATGGATTTCAGCAAGGCATTTGATAAGGCTTATTGTGGAAGAACGGAGGCATGGGATCCAAGGAGACATTGCTTTGTGGATCCATTACTAGCTTGCCAACAGAAGGCAAAGAATGGTTGTAGATGGGTCATATTCTGCATGGGCGTTGGTGACCAGTGGTGTGGCTCAGGGATCTGTTCTGGGACCACTTCTCTTCATGATTTTTATAAATGACCTGGATGAGGAAGTGGAGGGATGAGTTAGTAAATTTGCTGATGACACAAAGGTTGGGTGTGTTGTGGATAGCGTGGAAGGCTGTCAGAGGTTACAACGGGACATTGACAGGATGCAAAACTGGGCTAAGAAGTGGCAGATGGAGATCAATCCAGATAACTGTGAGGTGGTTTATTTTGGTAGGTCAAATATGAAGGCAAAATATAATATTAATGGTAAGACTCTTGGCAGTGTGGAGGATCAGAGGGATCTTAGGGTCCATAGGGCAATCAAAGCTGCTGCTCAGGTTGACTGTGTAGTTAAGAAGGCGTGCGGTGTATCGGCCTTCATCAACCATGGGATTGAGATCAATAGCTGAGAGGTAATGTTACAGCTATATAGGACCCTGGTCAAACCCCACATGGAATACTGTGCTCAGTTCTGTTCGCCTCGCTACAGGTGGATGTCAAAACCATAGAAAGGGTACAGAGGAGATTTACAACGAAATTGCCTGGATTGGGGAGCATGCCTTATGGAGAATAGGTTGAGTGAACGCGCCCTTTTCTCCTTGGAGCGACAGAAAATGAGAGGTGACCTGGTAGAGGTGTACAAGATGATAAGAGTCATTAATCGTGTGGATAATCCGAGGCTTTTTCCCAGGGCTGAAATGGCTAACATGAGAGGGCATAGTTTTTAGGTGCTTGGAAGTAGGTACAGAGGAGATGTCAGGGGTAAGTTTTTTACGCAGAGACTGGTGAGTGCATGGAATGGGCTGCTGGTGGTGGTGGTGGTGGTGGAGCCGGATACGATAGAATCTCTCAAGGGACTCCTGAATAGCAACATGGAACTTAGAAAAGTAGAGGGCTATGGGTAACCCTAGGTCATTTCTAAGGTAATGACATGTTTGGCACAGCTTTGTGGGCCGAAGGGCCTGTATTGTGCCTTAGGTTTTCTGTGTTCTATGTTCGAATGAAAACCTTCCAATTCCAATAGCTCAATCTAAACACCCTTGCTTCTGAGGCTTGAGTTCAGGTCTTCAGAGATTATCCTGACTGATGCTTCTAAACAGGATTAAGGAACTGCTGAGCTGGTGGCAGTGATGACTCTCAATTGAAACCCTGCAAATAAGCATAAAGAATGAAATGGTATCTTTGAAGAAGAGCAGGAGGTGTCGCTCACTGTCTGATATCCATGTCTCAAGTAGCATTGTAAAACAAATTTGTGTAGATAGTACTTTGGGATATTCTTAAAGATAAGTGCAGGGATTCCTGATTCTGAGGGTGGATGACAGAGGAAGGGAAGGGAAGGGAGTGAGCCCAACCTTCAGTTAAATATTTAGGGCTTCCACAGGTCTCAGTGATGGAGAACACAATGGGGAATATGCTGTGGGAATGGAAAATGCTCTTTCATGCTTCTGGAACGTTTTAACAAAAACAATCACAACATTTTATTTAATGGGAACATCTGACCAAACTACAGCCACCCAAATATTGATATGGACCTTAATCATAAACTTATCCCCTAACAGCATGTGACAAATTTGCAATTAAGCTTTCATTTAAGGAAGGGTCTTTGACTTAGAATATTATCTCTGTTTCTCTTTCACCAGGTGCTGCTAACCTGCTTTCTGTTTACAGCGTTTTCTGTCTTTATTTCAGATGCCCAGCATCTGCACGTTTTCGCTTTGTTTGATTTTTCATATGAAATAGTTGACACCGACTCTGGCAACCATGGGGTGTAAGACGTTCCAGATCTCCACGATAGAGGAGGTCTAAAACTATACAGTACAGATTTATGATGAGAGGGGAAAAATTAAAGAGGATCTGGAATGCAACTTTTTCCACACAGAGAATGATGGGTGTATGGAATAAGCTGCTGGAGGAAGGTATGGTTACAAAGAGAAGTCAAAGCTGACATAAAAGACAAAAGAGAGGGCAAATAATAGAGCAAAAATTAGTAGGAAGTTAGAGGACTGGAAAGCTTTCAAATACCAATAGAAGGCAACTAAAAAAAATCATTAAGAAGTTAAGGATGGAGTATGAAAGTAAGCTAGCCAATAATATTAAAGATACCAAAAGTTCCTTCGGATACATAAAGTGTAAAAGAGAGGCGAGAATGGATATCAGACCACTGGAAAATGATGCCAGAAAAGTAGTAATAGGGGACAAGGAAATGGTGGAAGAACTGAATAAGTATTTTCCATCAGTCTTTAATGTGGAAGACAATAGCAGTATGGTGGAAGTTTCAGGTGTCAGGGGTAATGGCGTGTGTGAAGTTACCATTACCAGTGAGGAGGTGCTTGGGAAACTGAAAGGCCTGAAGGTAGATAAGACATCTGGACCAGCTGATGTTCACTTCAGAGTTCTGAAAGAGATGGCTGAAGAGATTGCGGAGGCATTAGTAATAACCTTTCAAGAATCACTCAATCCTGGAATAGATCTGGAAGACTGGAAAATTGTAAATGTCACTCCACTCCTCAAGAAGGGAGAGAGGCAGAAGAAAGGAAATTATAGGCCAGTTAGACTGACCTCAGTTGTTGGGAAGATGTTGGAGTCAATTGTTAAGGATGTAGTTTCAGGGTACTTGGAGGCCCATGATAAAATAGGCTACAGTCAGCATGGTTTCCTCAAGGGAAAATCTTGCCTGACAAATCTGTTTGAATTCTTTGAAGAAAAAACAAGTAGGATAGACAAAGGAAAATCAGTTGATGTTGTGTATTTGGATTTTCAGAAGTCTTTGGCAAGGTATCACACATGATCTGCTTAACAAGCTGCGAGCCGATGGCATTGCAACGAAGATTCTAGCATAGATAAAGCATTGGCTGACTGGCAGGAGGAAAAGAGTAGGGATAAAGGGAGCCATTTTTGGTTGGCTGCCGGTGAATAGTGGTGCTCCACAGGCGTGGGGACTGATTTACGTTATAGGCCAATGATTTAGATGATGGAATTGATGGCTTTGTTGCAATGATTGCAGAAGATATGAAGATAGCTGGAGGGGCAGGTAGTTCTGAGAAAGTTGACAGACTACAGAAGGACTTAGACAGATTAGGAGAATGGGCAAAGAAATGGCAGATGGAATACAGTGTAAGGAAGTATGTGATCATGCACTTTGTTAGAATAAATAAAAGGGTTGACTATTTTCTAAGTGGAGAGAAAATACAAAAAATTGATGTGCAAGGGGACTTGGGAGTCCTCGTGCAGGATTCCTTAAAGGTTAATTTGCAGATTGAGTCTGTGGTGAGGAAGGCAAATACAATGTTAGCATTCATTTCAAGAAAACTAGAATATAAAAGCAAGGATGTAATGTTGGTGTAATGAAGGATGTTGCCTCACTTGGAGTATTGTGAGCAGTTTTGGGCCCCTTATAATAGAAAGGGTGTGCTGAAACTGCAAAGGGTTCAAAGGAGGTTCACGAAAATGATTTCAGGTTCGAACGTCTTGCCAATGAAGAGTATTTAATGACTCTGGGTCTGTATTCACCGGAATTCAGAAGAATGAGGGGTGGCCTCATTGAAACCTATTAAATGGTGAAAGCCCTTGACAGAGTGGATGTGGAGAGGATGTTTCCTATGGTGGGAGAATCTAAGACCAGAGGACATGGCTTCAGAATACAGAGGTGTCCTTTTATAATGGAGATGAGGAGGTATTTCTTTAGCCAGGGAGTGGTGAATATGTGGAATTCTTTGCAACAGGCAGCTGTGGAGGCCAAATCTGTATGTAACTTTAAGGCAGATGTTAATAGCTTTTTGTTTGGTCAGGGCATGAAGGGATACGGGGAGAAGACAGAAGATTGGGGCTGAGAGGAAAATTGGATCAACCACAATGAAATGCAGAGCAGACACAAGGGGCCTCATAGTCTAAGTTTGCTCCTACGTCTTATGGTCTTTAAGAAGGTACATGAATGGAAAGGTTTCGAGGGTTATGTGTCAACAGTGGGAAATAGAAATAGCTCTAGCAGACTTGGTCAGCCTAGACAAGTAGGGCCGAAGGGCCTGATGCTCCACTGTGTAATTCTATGACTTACTATAACTCTAAAGTGCTCTCCTTTTGCTGACTTTACACTTGTATGATGGGACAGTGGAGACCAATGTATAGCCCATTTTCCCACTGCTGCTTCAGACACCTGGCCACATGCAGACAGTTTGTCTGTCTCTCCTTTATACCTTGATGTTACATTTCAGGAATAGTTCACTGATTGAAAGCAGAGGGGTGACTATGTTGGCCCAAGGCACTCACCCTTGTATTCAATACCGCTACCAAAAAATTTAAAAACGATGACAGCAGCTTGTAACCTCTTTTATTTTGTTTTATTTTCATCAATTGCAATTGTTTAAAAAAATACCAGATGTGTAAAATGGATGACTAATTATTCATAACAAAATGAGAAATTACTGGGAACACCCAGCAGGTCGGGCACCATCTGTAGAAGGAAAAACTCTTCATGGTTTGGCTTCCAGACACTTGGGACCAGGACCTTCGGGGTTAACAGTTTCTCCTTCCACAGATTCTGCCTGACCGACTGGTACTTCCTGTTTTCTGTCAGATTTACAGCACCCAAAGTTCTTTTTCTATTTCCATTAGATTATTATATATCATCCATTTATACTTTTATACAAAAGGTTTTTGCTCTTGCTAAATCTAGAGAGTCCCATAGATCTCTGCAATATATTCTGGCATTCACGCTTCTATGAAGTTCCAGCCATCGACAGAAACACCGGCCCATCGGGCTATGCTGCCCATCAACCCACCTTTTTAACAATAGCCTAATCATGGGACAATTTACAATGACCAAATTAACCTACTAAATGGTACATCTTTGGATGATAGTAGGAAAGCAGAGCACCCAGTGGAAACTCACGTGGTCACACAAACATACAACCCACCCTTAGCTGTAATAGCTACACTATCATGGCACCCATGTACATCTACATGTATTAGGGATTTGCTGTGGTTTGTTGGTTAGGGCATGACACGAAACAAAATGAAAACAACATTCCACAATTATAAAGAATTCTATAAAAATAAAATTCAATGTTAAAGTACCGATTTGGAATAAAATGTGCATAATTACAGAAATACTAGCATGCCATTACAATATAAACTGTCATGGTCCGGTCCGTGAAGTCTGCATTCCAGTTCACGGTCCGGTCCATGGACTCAGGACTCCGGGTCTTCCAGCTGTCCCTTGTTTGACTAAATCAAAGGCACCTGATTCCCATCTTTGGGCTTGCAATATACGTTTGAAAGTAGCCTTGGGATTGAGTGTAGGCTGCTGGTTTGTCTTGTCAGTTCCCCTTGGAGCAACCTGCTGATGGAAGGCTAGTGAAACCATTTGTGATCTCTAGGCCTGGTTGGAGGACCACTGCTTCATGGAGCCTTGTTGCACTCGTTGGAGTAGTCTTTGCGGTATGGATTCGGCTGTTTCCTGGGCCAGCTGAGTGGCCGTCAGCCACCCTGAGCTAAGTAGGGATCTGGCTGTTTCCGTAGCCAGCTGAGGTTGCTGGCTGTAACTGCGACTTGGAGCTACCCTGGAGCAGAGATGGAACTGTCTGTTGTTCTTTGGTGTTTGTCTTTTCTTGTCCTTGCCTCTGTGGGGTAAGGCAGGCCATCTTGCTGTTGCCCCATGGGGGTCTTGTCTTGTCCTCGCCTCTGTGGGGTAAGTCAGGCCAACTTGCCATTGCTCTGTGGGGGGTCATGTCTTGTCTTGTCTTGTCTTGTCCTCGCCTCTGTGGGGTAAGTCAGGCTGTCTTGCTGTTGCCCTGTGGGGGGACATGTCTTGTCCTTGCTCTGTTGGGTAAGTCCAGCTGTTCAGCCATTACCTGACGGAGAGACCTGTCCCACCTTGGTGTGGAGATGAAGTTGAGTCCCGGCTCTATGTTTATATACTGTTCTGTCTCATGTTAGTGTCGTGTTAAAGATGAGTCCTGGCTTGTCAAAGGATAAGTCCCGGCTCTATGTTGATGTTTAGTTCCTAGTCTGTCTCTGAGCTCCAAGAACCCAAGCTTCGATGATCCCGCAGCCAAACTCCAAGAACCCAAGCCTCGACGAGCCGGCAGCCAAGCTCAAGATCCAAGACCCCAGCTGGCAGCCAAAGCCTCGAGGATCCCAAGCCAAGCTCAAGACCCAAGATACCAAGCCTCGAGGATCCCGATCCCAAGCCAAGCTCAAGACTCAAGACCCTAGCCTCAAGCCATGTCATGTCCTTGCCTGGTTCTGGGGCCCGAGCCCGAGGCAAGACCCTGGTTCTGGGTCCTTGTCCAGTCTCGGGCTCAGAGTCTGAGCCTTGTCTTGTCTCCAAGCTCAGGCCTCTAGATCTCAGCCACGTCCTGTCCTGAAGCCATGTCATGACCTTGCCTGGTTCCAGGGTCCGAGCCCGAGGCAAGACCCAGGTTCTGGGTCCTTGTCCAGTCTCGGGCTCGGAGTCTGAGCCTTGTCTTGTCTCCAAGCTCAGGCCTCTAGACCTCAGCCACGTCCTGTCCTGAAGCCATGTCATGACCTTGCCCGGTTCCGGGGTCCGAGCCCGAGGCAAGACCCAGGTTCTGGGTCCTTGTCCAGTCACGAGCTCGGAGTCCAAGCCTTGTCTCCTAGCCCATGGGTCCTAGTCCTGGTCCCGCTTTCCCTAGCCTAAGTCTGCGCTCTTGTCCCTGCTCCTTGCCTGAATCCTGTCACTTCCTTACTCTAGTCAAGTCCTGTGTCCTTGTACTTCAGTGTCTGTGTCTGGTATTTGGGTCCGCTACCAGCCCCCCCATGTGACAATAAACAGCATTATAAAAAGTGGTTTAAAGTGTTTACAGTGCAGTGATGAGGGATAATAGGTTCAGCGAGGGGCTAACTACAGTGGTTGATCAGATACCTGGGAGAGCAAACCCTTAAGATGGCATGAATTATAGCCAATGTTAATAGCTGTTTAATAGCTAAATAATACTTAGAGTTCATTTGATTTCCAAATCAGTTTGAAAAATATTCTGTAAGTGATTTATTGAACCCAGTAATTTATTTACCACTCTAACTTAAATTGTCACGACGACTTTACGGAATATTGAGGAGTGAAATAGCAACAGAAAATAATCTGCGCTATTTCTTCCCGGGATGTGTGTACATCAAACATTTTCACCTTGACCCCGGACCCCAAAATGCTATTTTTGGCAGCCTTTTAAGCAAACTTCTTAAGAAGCTACAGACTGGTGAATTAGAGCAGTAGATTATAAATAGCACGTCATGCCTGTTGATGAAAGCACTAAATGACAGCCTTTCAGAGCACCATCATCTGAATCACGAAGACGCCAACACCTAGTGATTTCCCTGCACTGTACAAGAGAGATAACAAAGCCCGTGCACTGAGTCATCACTAAAAACACATTTCTATCAGAGGCTGCCAATTTCTGGGACAATATTCCATTTAATTAAAACTGTAATGTGTCGTTAAGGGTTATTGAACATGCCCTGAGGAAAATGCTGCAACAAATGAGCACCAGGGCTTAGTCAGCAATAAGGAAAGCAAGGTGAAGCAGACCGTTTTATACCAATAGTAACCTTTGTCTTTAAAGGTCCATTCTTTGAGGTACAAAAGATTGTCTAAATGTTTACTTTTCATTTCCAGTGTTCAAATACACTGGATGTGGATGCGTAAAGCTGCAGTTCAGTGCGGTTGCCTTTTTAAGAGTCCAGGTTAGAAATCATTGTCAGTGACGTCTGCCAATAAAATGGTGCTTATTCATTTCTTGGTCCATTAATATCACCGATAGTAAATTCTGGGCTTCGCATCGGTCATTGGGAGTTTTATGCCAGCGTGGCATTGTTTTCTGTCTGTAAGTAAGGACATTCGGTATCATCTACATAAAGGAAATTCTGTAAAGACACCAACGTTTCAAATCTGAAGTGATTCTGCAACCGATTGAATCCCTTGCTCTGCCCCATTGACTCTAGGCTGAGCTCCTCCTGTGGTATCCAAGGACAATTGTTGGTAGGCAGCACGTTGCTACAAACGTTGGAGAAATGGAAGTTGGTAGTCTGTCACCATACACACCATTGCCTGGAAAGCTCCCCGAGATACCGCCAATGGAGTTATGTAAATATCGGTTTTGCTCATGAATCATTGCAAACCTTTTCCTCCAGCCTTAAATCTCCAAACAAAAGTTTAATAATTCTGCGTCAAGGCTGGGATTAAAAACCAGATTGTTGCTTTTTATATGTCGTGTGCTCAGAATAGACCTGTCAATCCACACGGAGTGACTTGCCCTTTGATGGTGTGTGTGCAGGCTTGTATTGTTACAATTAATCCTCGCTGCCTAAGATTACTCTGAAGAAGATATAGAACATAAAATCCTGCCAAAGTCTTAAAATCTACATTTAAAAAGCAACGTACGATTTCTTATTCCTATGTACTGTCACCCAGAGATAAGATGCACCTAACTGTTCGCTTCGAGACGCCATTCTTCCCATATTACCAAGGGGCAACAGCATCGTAACAAGTCCTGAAAAGCTAATCAACGTAAAAAAAAATCTCCGAACTTGATAAACTTGTTCGTGCTTGACTGATCAAACGCATTACAAGCCCTGAGGCTCTGGTTCCGCGTTGTGCGTTCAGTGACATTATTTTGCTGTACATTAAGAATTCAGTCAGAGCCCACGGAAATGTCAGTTAATATTCAGAATTTACAGTATATAATCACAGAGTGGATTTAAACAGTGCTTACAGACACACTCCTGCACAGAGTATTTTTAACGGGGAAAGTACGTGATGTTTATTCGTTGTTAAAGCCGTGAAATGGCAGCAATCACATCTTAACGTGCTTTTCATATTTGAATAGCTGTCTTCAGATTCCGCCGCTTGACTTTCCTGGCTCTGTCATGTGAGCTTATCTCAGCTACTTGCCCCTGATGACGCACGGAAGACGAACAGTTGTGCATCAGCATTACATTTCTAAACTATACAATTATACTTTGCCAAATATGGAATTACAACGTAATCGTATTACACGAACTCAAGCCGTGTATTCAAAATGACTCGAAATATATCAGGTGTCAAGATTCCTGGATCCTTCTGCATTTTAGTTTAAATATTAGAGTCGTTTTTATTTATTCTCATACTTTTCTGACACAAAATGGGAGCGAGGGTGATTAAATAGATGTTTTGCGGAGCTGTGGAGCGTTCACTGCTCGATACTCGCCCCAGGACACCTGGTGAATAATTGTTGTATGGAATATACTCTAATATTAATCCTGCATGCATATCTGCAAGAAAGTCCACACACAATAACTCTTCTGTTAGAAATCACACTTCCATTAATGCCATGAACTTAAAAACAACTAAGATATTATCAACAACAAAGGGGGTTGAAGATAGATAGGTATATACTTTATTGATTCTGAAGCAAATTACAGTGCCACAGTACACAAATATTAGAAGTAGAAATATACAATATTAGCACAGATATACAAATATTAGAAGTAAGATAGAATAAAAAATAAGTTACCTCAAACAGTCTAACAGGAGGGGGTCATCACTTCTCCAGCTATAGGTTGACTCCCTATAGAGCCTAATTGCCAAGGGTAAAAATGGACCTCATATAGCTCTCTTTAGAGCAGCACAGTTGTCTTCATCCATTACTAAAAGTGCTTCTCTGTTCAGCCAAGGTGGCAAGCAGAGGGTGATAAGCATTGTTCAGATTATAGAGTCACTTGTTCTACCACTGTCTCCAGTGATGCCAGTTTGACTCCTATAACAGAGCCAGCATTTCTAATCAGTTTATTGAGCCTGTTGGCATCAGCCGTGTTGATGCCATTGCCCCAGGTCACCATCACATGGAAGATTGTACTGGTGACAACAGACTGGTAGAACATGTGAAGGAGAGGCCTGCGTACTCCAAAGGACATCAGTCTCTTCAGGAAGTGGAGGTGACTCTGACCCTTCTTTTACACAGCCTCTGTGTTGGTGTGCCACTGAAGTCTGTCATCCAGGTGCACCACCAATACTTGTAGGTCCTCACCACATCCATGTCCTGAACATTAATAGTAACAGGGAACACACATCAAAGTTGCTGGTGAACGCAGCAGGCCAAGCAGCATCTGTAGGAAGAGGTGCAGTCGACATTTCAGGTCGAGACCCTTCGTCAGGACTAACTGAAGGAAGAGTGAGAAAGGGATTTGAAAGCTGGAGGGGGAGGGGGAGATGCAAAATGATAGGAGAAGACAGGAGGGGGAGGGATGGAGCCAAGAGCTGGACAGGTGATAGGCAAAAGGGGATACGAGAGGATCATGGGACAGGAGGTCCGGGAAGAAAGACGGGGGAGGGGACCCAGAGGATGGGCAAGAGGTATATTCAGAGGGACAGAGGGAGAAAAAGGAGAGTGAGAGAAAGAATGTGTGCATAAAAATGAGTAACAGATGGGGTACGAGGGGGAGGTGGGGCCTTAGCGGAAGTTAGAGAAGTCGATGTTCATGCCATCAGGTTGGAGGCTACCCAGACGGAATATAAGGTGTTGTTCCTCCAACCTGAGTGTGGCTTCATCTTTACAGTAGAGGAGGCCGTGGATGGACATGTCAGAATGGGAATGGGATGTGGAATTAAAATGTGTGGCCACTGGGAGATCCTGCTTTCTCTGGCGGACAGAGCGTAGATGTTCAGCAAAGCGGTCTCCCAGTCTGCGTCGGGTCTCGCCAATATATAAAAGCCCACATCGGGAGCACCGGATGCAGTCTGTCACCCCAGTCGACTCACAGGTGAAGTGTTGCCTCACCTGGAAGGACTGTTTGGGGCCCTGAATGGTGGTAAGGGAGGAAGTGTAAGGGCATGTGTAGCACTTGTTCCGCTTACACGGATAAGTGCCAGGAGGGAGATCAGTGGGGAGGGATGGGGGGGACGAATGGACAAGGGAGTTGTGTAGGGAGCGATCCCTGCGGAATGCAGAGAGAGGGGAAGGGAAAGGTAACAGGGAGTAGTCTTCCTAAAGTCCATCACCATCTCCTTTGTCTTACTAATGTTGATTGCAGATGATTCAGCTAACACCATTTGACAAAGTCCTCCACCAGGGCCCTGTCTTCATTCTCTTGCCCTTCATTTATACACCCAACTATTGTGGAGTCATCAGAGAACTTCTGCAGATAACATGACTCAGTGTTGTGTCTGAGGTATACAGGGTAAACAGGAAAGGAGCCAGTACAGGCTCCTGTGGGGCCCCGTTGCTGCTTATAGCCATGTCTGACGGACAGATCTGAAGCCGCACAATCTGTGGTCTGCTAGTCAGGTTGTCCATTATCCAGGGTACAATGGAAGTGGCAACCTGCACTGAATGGAGCTTCTCCCCAGCAATGAGAGCTGTATGGTATTAAAGGCACACTTGAGAAATCAAAAAACATGATCCTCACAGTGTGCCCTGCTTATCCAAAGTAATACCATTTTTAAAGGATGCGATATTTTCTGTGGGATTTTGAGGCAGACGTGTATTACATCAACTTAATTCATAATATTAAGGCGGGAAATGGAAAGCTAACCTGGGAACAGAAGGAAAAGCATCTACAAAGGGATACAAATAGATTCAGTCCAATGTTCCAGCTTCCTCCCACATTCCAAAAGCATATGGATTTATAAGTTAGTTGGTCACATGGGTGTATCTGGGTGGCCCAGGCTTGTTGGGGTCGAATGGCCTGTTACCATGCTGTATCTCTAAAATAAACAAAAATAAACTAAGGTAAGCATAAACTTGATGGGTAAAGTGGGTGTTTCTGCGCTGTTTAACTCACTGGTCTAGAACTAATTATAGTGGGCAAGTATAAGCTGGCCTCTTGAACCCCTGCAGTCCTTGAGGTGTGGGTATAACCACAATACTGGTAAGAGAGGAAGTTCCAGGATTTTAACTTAGTGACAATGAAAGAAAGACAAAATATTTCCAGCTTGGGCATAATATGTGGCTTGGAAGGCAACTTCCAATTGGTGCGGTACCCCTGCTTTTGCTGCCTTTGTCCTACTACGGTTTAGGGTCAGAAAGGTGTTGTGTAAGAAGTTTTGATGAAATACTGCAATGCATCCTGCAGTTGGTATAAACTGCACCTCAATAGAGGAGTTGAGTGAATGGCTGTGAATGGGGTGCCTGTTGAATAGCTGCTCTGTCCACTATGGTGTCATCTTGAGTGTTGTTGAGGTTACTCTTATCCAGGCAAATAGACAATAGGTGCAGGAGTAGACCATTCCGCCCTTCGAGCCTGCACCACCATTCTGAGATCATGGCTGATCATCTACTATCAATACCCGGTTCCTGCCTTGTCCCCATAACCCTTGATTCCCCTATCCATAAGATACCTATCTAGCTCCTTCTTGAAAGCATCCAGAGAATTGGCCTCCACTACCTTCTGAGGCAGCGAGTTCCACACCTCCACAACTGTCTGGGAGAAGAAGTTCCTCCTCAACTCTGTCCGAAATGACCTACCCCTTATTCTTAAACCATGCCCTCTGGTACTGGACTCTCTCAGCATCTGGAACATATTTCCTGCCTCGATCTTGTCCAAACCCTTAATAATCTTATATGTCTCAATCAGATCCCCCCTCAATCTCCTTCATTCCAGCGTGTACAAGCCCAGTCTCTCCAACCTCTCTGCGTAAGACAGTCCGGACATCCCAGGAATTAACCTAGTGAACCTACACTGCACCTCCTCCACAGCCAGGATGTCCTTCCTTAACCCTGGAGACCAAAACTGCACACAATACTCCAGGTGTGGTCTCACCAGGGCCCTGTACAAATGCAAAAGGATTTCCTTGCTCTTGTACTCAATTCCCTTTGTAATAAAGGCCAACATTCCATTAGCCTTCTTCACTGCCTGCTGCACTTGCTCATTCACCTTCGGAGACTGATGAACAAGTACTCCTAGATCTCTTTGTATTTCTCCCTTACCTAACTCCACACCATTCAGATAATAATCTGCCTTCCTGTTCTTGCTCCCAAAGTGAATAACCTCACACTTATTCACATTAAACGCCATCTGCCAAGTTTCTGCTCACCCAGCGTATCCAAGTCACCTTGAATTCTCCTAACATCCTCTTCACATGTCACACTGCCACCCAGCTTAGTATCATCAGCAAACTTGCTGATGTTATTCACAATGCCTTCCTCTAAATCATTGACGTAAATCGTAAACAGCTGTGGTCCCAATACTGAGCCCTGTGGCACCCCACTAGTCACCACCTGCCATTCCGAGAAACACCCATTCACTGCTACCCTTTGCTTTCTATCTGCCAACCAGTTTTCTATCCATGTCAATATGCTTCCCCCAATGCCATGAGCTCTGATTTTACCCACCAATCTCCTATGTGGTACCTTATCAAATGCCTTCTGAAAGTCAAGGTACACCATATCCACTGGATCTCCCGCATCTATCTTCCTGGTTACATCCTCCAAAAACTCCAATAGATTAGTCAAGCATGATTTGCCCATGGTAAATCCATGCTGGCTCGGCCCAATCCTATCACTGCTATCAAGATATGCCGCTATTTCATCTTTAATAATGGACTCTAGCATCTTTCCCACTACTGATGTTAGGCTAACAGGGTGATAGTTCTCTGTTTTCTCCCTCGGTCCTTTCTTAAAAAGTGGAGGGTATTTCATTACACTCTTCACTTGGCAGGCTTTGGGGAGTTAGGATATAAGTTACTGACTATAAGAATCGTCGCCTCTGACCTGTACTTGTGTACACAGCTACTCCAGTTTCGTATCTTTGTCACATCTAAACTCTTGATCTGCCTTCAGACTTGCCATCATAAACTTTAACCCATCCAAATTCTGAACCATTTAAACTAACTTCAGCTGTACTGATCAAAATCCTTCATTTTAAATTCTAACTCTTCCTTTGCAAACCATTTCATTACAGCACTCCTTCCTATCTCTAATCTCCTACCTGCTCCTGTCTCACCAACCTCCATGAGGTCAGTGTCACAGTGCAATTTTTACTCATTCTATATTTAGCTGCTACACTGAAGCTTTCAAACTTATCCAGACTCTCTATCCACACTCACTCCTTTAAACAACTTCCCTTGCTCCCACCTCTTTGGCCAAATGTTTGGATTCATGTTCTAATGGATCAGATCTCACTGGCCTGGCCTCTCTCTTCTGGAATTGCTAACTGTGATTCTCCTATGTTCACAAATACACACACTGTTCATCTATAACATGCCCATCTCATTTGTCGTCTTGTCTTACCTGCAAGCCCTCAGCGATCAGATGGCACAGCAAGAAAACCCTGATTGTTTTAACACCTAGCAAGGCCGAGGCAAGCCGCCTTCTAGCTGTTAATGCTGCGATTTTAGTATTTTTTGCAACTAAGGTTGAAGTGTTCTCTTTAAAAATAAAACATTAAAGGGAATACTAAAACAATAAATTAGCAAATGCTAACTTTTTTCTTGAGGGTCTTTGGTACCCAAATTATCTACTCAGCTTTACTTACTTTCTATCCGTTATGCCACGGGCACTTAGGGCATCAATAAAGGTCCTCCATCTCTGCTTGTCCTTGGCCATCTTCTCTACTGTGCCCCAGGTGAGGTTCAGAGTCCTTATTTCTGCCTCGATGGTACAGTGCCAAAAAACTGAACTACAAGTTGCAGCAGCTATCCAGCAACTGCTGTTTACTATAACATGGGAATAGGGACGAGTACCCAAGAACTAGGCGAAGGGAGTTATTGTTAGGCCCCACAGGAAAGGAGTATTAAGTTGTTGCAACAACTGGTGTGGCATCACCAGATCATTTATAAAAATCACAAAGGGTAGGGGTCCCAGAACAGATCCCTGAGGCACACCAGTGGTCACCAGCCTCCACGCAGAATATGACCCATCTACAACCACTCTTTGCCTTCTGTGGGCAAGCAAGTTCTGGATCCATAAAGCAATGTCCCCTTGGATCCCATGCCTCCTTACTTTCTCAATAAGCCTTGCATGGGTTACCTTATCAAATCCCTTGCTAAAATGCATATACACTACATCTACAACTCTACCTTTATCAATGCGTTTTTCACATCTTCAAAAAATTCAATCAGGCTCATAAGGCACGGCGTGCCTTTGACAAAGTCATGCTGACTATTCCTAACCATATTATGCCTCTTCAAATGTCCATAAATCCTGTCTCTCAGGATCTTCTTCATTAACTTACCAACCACTGAAGTAAGACTCACTGGCCTATATTTTCCTGGGCTATCCCTACTCCCTTTCTTGAATAAGTGAACAACATCCGCAACCCTCCAATCCTCTGGAACCTCTCCTGTCCTCATTGATGATGCAAAGATCATTGCCAGAGGATCAGTAATCTCCTCCCTCACTTCTCACAGTAGCCTGGGGTACATCCTGTCCGGTCCCGGTGACTTATCTAACTTGATGCTTCCCAAAAGCTCCAGCACATCCTCTTCTTTAATATCTACATGCTCAAGCTTTTCAGTCCACTGCAAGTCATCCCTACAATGGCCAAGATCCTTTTCCGTAGTGAATACTGAAGCGAGGTTTTCATTAGGTACCTCCGCTATTTCCTTCGATTCCATACACACTTTTCCACTGTCACACTTGATTGGTCCTATTCTCTCACGACTTACCCTCTTGTATGTAGAACTCCTTGGGGTTTTCCTTAATCCTGTCTGCCATATCCTTCTTATGGCCCCTTCTGGCTCTCCCAATTTCATTCTTAAGCTCCTTACTGCTAGCCTTATAATCTTCTAGATTCCTATCATTACCTAGTTTTTTGAACCTTTCTTAAGCTCCTCTTTTCTTCTTGACTAGATTTACAACAGCCTTTGTACACCACGGTTCCTGTACGTTACCATCCCTTCCATGTCTCATTAGAGCGTACCTACTCAGAACCCCACGCAAATATCCCCTGAACATTTGCCACATTTCTTCCGGATGTTTCCCTGAGAACATCTGTTTCCAATTTATGCTTCCAAGTTCCTGCCTGATAGCCTCATATTTCCCTTTACTCCAATTAAACATTTCCCTAACTTGTCTGTTCCTATCCCTCTCCAATGCTATGGTAAAGGAGATAGATTTGTGATCACTATCTCCAAAATGCTGTCCAACTGAGAGACCTGCCTCTCCTCTTGTAGGCTTATCTACATATTGTGCCAAGAAACCTTCCTGAACACACCTAACAATCTCTACCCTATCTAAACCCCTCACTCTAGGGAGATGTCAATCAATATTTGGGAAACTAAAATCTCCCACCACATCAACCCTGTTATTATTACTCCTTTCCAGAACCTGTCTCTGTATCTACTCCTCGATGTCCCTGTAACTATTAGGTGGTCTATATAAAAAAAAACCCAGCAGAGTTATTGACCCCTTCCTATTCCTAACTTCCACCCCACAGAGACAACCCCTCCATGACTTCCTCCTTTTCTGCAGCCATGACACTATCTCTGATCAACAGTGCCATGCCCCCACCTCTTTTGCCTCCCTCCCTGTCCTTTCTGAAACATCTAGAGCCTGGCACTTGAAGTAGCCATTCCTGCCCCTGCACCATCCAAGTCTCTGTAATGGCCACAACATCATAGCTCCAAGTGCTGATCCACGCTCTAAGCTCATCCACTTTATTCATAATACTCCTTCGCATTAAAATAGCCATATCTCAAACAATTGGTCAGAGCGCATCCCTTCTCTATCACCTGCCTATCCTCCATTTTGCACTATCTCCAAGCTTCCTCTATTTGTGAGCCAACCTCCCTTTCCTCCGTCACTTCAGTTTGGTTCCCACCCCCCAGCATTTCTAGTTTAAACTCTCCCCAATAGCCTTAGCAAACCTTCCTGCCAGGATATTTGTTCCCCTCAGATTCAAGTGCAACCTGTCCTTTTTGTACAGGTAACACCTGCCCCAAAAGAGGTCCCAATGATCCAGAAATCTGTATCCCTGCCCCCGCTCCAATCCCTTAGCCAGGCATTTGTCCTCCACTTCATTCTATTCCTGTACTCACTGTCACATGGCACAGGCAGTAATCCTGAGATTACTACATTTGAGGTCCTGCTTCTCAACTTCTTTCCTAACTCCCTGTAGTCTGCTTTCAGGATCACCTCCATTTTCCTACCTATGTCATTGGTACCAATATGTACCACGACCTCTGGCTGTTCTCCCTCCCAATTCAAGATATCATGGTCATGATCAGAAACATCCTGGGCCCTGGCACCTGGGAGGCAAACTACCATGCATGTTTCTTCTCTGCATCCACAGAATCGCCTATCTGACCCCCTAACTATAGAGTCCCCTATCACTGCTGCCATCCTCTTCCTTTCCCTACCCATCTGAGCCACAGGGCCTGACTCTGTGCCTGAGGTGCGACCACAGTTGCTTCCCCCAGGTAGGTCCCCCCCCCAACAGTACTCAAGCAGGAATACTTATTGTTAAGGGGGACAGCCACAGGGGTACTCTCTAGTACCTGCTTCCTGCCCTTCCCTCTCCTGAATGTTACCCACTTCTCTGTCTCCTGTGGTTGCGAGGTGACTACCTGCCTATAGCTCCTCTCTATCACCTCCTCACCCTCCCTGGATAAAATTGTCCAGTTTATCCACAGTTTCTAGGCTAACTTCAGCTGCACTGTTGGGGACTGCAATATGAGCTTTGAAGTCAAGTCAGGAGTCAGGCAAGAATGTGTAATGTTGGTGATATTATTTAACCAGGTGATTAACTGGATTATGAGGCAAACAATGAAAGAGAAGCAGAGAGGTATTAGGTGGACTCCATTCTCTACATTCGAAGATCTTGACTTTGTGGATGACCTCACATTACCATTACTATCTGCTCCTCTACTAATTATACCTAATGTTTTAACTATTTAATTCCTTTGCAAATCCTTCCATCTCAACCCTTCTTCTTTTCTTGTTTCAATTTTGTACCATCTGACCTCCAATATTTTCCTTCGTGCTCAGTGTTCAACCTGCCCTTTATGTCTTTAGGATGTTATTTTTCACATGAACAGAACCAATGTAAGATCTTGCGACTCTAATGACAGAATCTTTTGAATATCCGCAATTGCAGAATACCCACTGTAATTTTGTACCCATCTTCACCCTTTTCCTGTTGATTTATTCATTCAATAGAATTCTAAAACATCAATAAGACAAAAAGTATTGTTATTTATTTTCATCTAGTGTTTGGATTTATGTTCCATATCTGATCCAAAATACTTTCTTTGATTACAAAGAATGGTGGATTTGTTGATTTAATGTAAATGGATTACAGAAGTCTTTGAACAAACATTTTCCAACTAAATTGTTGTGAAATTTATTTGGAAGTTTTCGATGCTTCCAGGTCTTCTGAGGAAAAATATGGAGGTCTAAGTTAATTGATATTTACATTCAAGTAAGATAAGGTTATGTAAAATCTTTATTTATCAGATCTAACAATCAAAGAAAATTTTGGCGAATGCTGAGATAGCTATGTCTCCTTTTCCCAGCTCTGAAGAAATTTGCAGCATTGTTCTGTAGAGCAGGATATTGCTTTCTAATGCAATTATTTACCTGAAAAAAGTCAGAGTAATAGTGATTGGACCAATAGTTCCAAAATTTGATGCTACAAACTTTGTTCCTGTATTTCAAGTCTGTTAGAGATTGATAGCGGTAATTAGTCAGCAACTCTATCATTATTGTACCATGCAACTAACAGTATAATAGAAGATGAACAAGAAGGACTTGGCTTTCTTCTTGTCTAATAATTAATTTGATGTAATATTCCTGCACTTCCCATCTAAGAGTTAGTTAATGTCATCAGTTACAATAATTATCCCTAATAGTTAGCAATACGAAGGTAAATTTTCCTTCATACTTAAGAAAAGGATCTGCATGTGTAAACAATGTGATCTCCAATCAAAGAGAAATATTATCTATTTTACCAGACTAAATAAGATTTCAACATCCATAAATGGGTTCCTACAAATCAAGCTTAAATTAATGATGCATTAAAAAAAGGGAAATGTGGTTCCTGGAGTTCATTTTGGCTTCAATTACATCTTGAAATAGATTCATGGAAGCCTTCCTTTTAGCAAAACTATGAATGAATTTAAAGGAGGAACTCATCAGGCCAAGCAGCATCTATGGTAAAGAGTAAACAGTCGATGTTTCAGGCCAAAACCCTTCATCAGGATTTAGGGAGCCTCCCAATATTGTGCTTTGTTTTGTTGATTACTCTACAGTAAATAGTTCCATTTAAGCAGTAAGAATTTGTCACATGAGAAACTCATTCCTTTAACCACTTTTTCCTTCATTCATCTTTCTGGATCAAGATGTTGCGCACAATGTTCCCTCTAATTTTTTTTTACTGCAGACCAACCATTGCTCTGAACAGAAAATTTTTACATGACCTTAAAAGATGCGCAGCAGTTTAAATGTATTCTTTGGTAATACACATACTGTGAATATTTAGAATGAAAACTGAATAATTTGATTTTATTTATTAATTGATGAGTTAAATGAAATACAGTACAATAAAGAAAATCTTCCATGCTTCGTAATTTTTTCTTGTCAGTCTTTATTACAATTCCATTGTCTATGAACACTGTCCAGATTAATTTCACATCCAGATGAAAGATATGTCTTAATCCTCATTAGCTCATCCAAATGTTCCACTTCTCATCTGTTTTTTTTTGGATATACATTTAATTGAATTCATAAAACTGAATCCCAGTCAGCACTAGAAGCTTGAAATGTTCCAACATCAACAAAAATTGACTGTTCTTCAAATTATTATTTTCTAAGCATATAGTTCAACATCTTAATTGAAACAGTCTTAACTTTCTCAGAAATGACAAATTTGAAATTACTGTATTACTGTGATATTTTCCAGACAATACTTTGGTCTTTATTTATCATAGTAGCTGAGTATTTTCTTTTGTCAGGTGCACAACATTCCCTTTTCCAAATTCAGAATTGGTTGTGTTTGCAATAGCAACAGGGTCAAAAGCTTGCCATTCTCTTAACTCATCATCAGGACATGCATTATCCAAGTGATTACGCACGCACACACATTGAATGAATTAAATAATGGTGTGGTGTGGTATTGATGCCAGAACTTATAGATGCAACAAGATCTTTCACTTTGTCACTCCAAAAAATGGTATCAACAAAGTACTGTGACTGTAACTTGTTAATTTTTGCTTTTGCATACTCCAGTACTTCAATCGTATTCCAATAGCTTTTCTGAAGGAACTTATGAAGAAATGCCAGATCTTCTAAAACATCATTAAGGATAGTTAATGGTACTTGATTTTGTAATTAATTACAGGGTATTTCACAATTATATTAACATGGGTTTTAAAATTATATTAGCTTAATTTAAGAATTATATTAAAGTTACATAAAATAAAATTCCAACTACGCAGCAACAAAGGCTATGTGCGTGGGAGCATTTCAGCTACTGTGCTGTTCTCTTCGAGAGAACAGTGGTTGCTCATAAGAACAATATACTGTATATTGTCCATTGCTAATTGATCATGAGAAGCAACTACCTTCCTGAATCACAACAACCCTTTTGGTGAAGGTACTCGCACAAAAGTTCCAGGAGATGATGAAGGAATATCAAGTGTTTGTGTTGTCTTATCCTTCTTAGTGGTAGAAATCATTGGTTTGGAACTGGTCTGGATAAGTAATTGTATAGGTGGCACTCACTGCAACCACTAAATGCTGCTGTTGTAGGGAATGAATGTTTAAGGTGGGCTACTTTGTACTCAATACTAATGAGATTTTGAGATTTGCTGGAGCTACTTTCTTCCAGGCAATTGGACAGAAAACTCCTGTTTTGTACCTTGTTTACGGCAGAAGGGTATAAAACAACTCAGAAATAGCCAAGTACTCTATTCTAACCTGTTCTTGTAGCTGCCAGAGTAACATGGCTCACATACTGTAGTTGAGATCCCAGTCAATGTTGACCCTTGGCAGGTTGATGGTGGGCACCTGGCCTTGGTAATCCCTTTAGGTTTCATGGGTAGGTGTTTAGCCACTCCCTTTCCGGGGTTGTCCATTTTCTGGCACTTCTAAGATCCTAATGGTTGTTTCCCCTTTATGCACCCCTACCTGAATATTAACTGGGTCTTGTTATGTACAGCCACTGGCTGTTTCATTTGCTGAAGGATACACCAGGGTCTTTTTACCCTTGCAGTTTCTTAGCTCTACCCACAATGATTCTGCACCTTCCAATCCTATGTCACCTCTTTCTAATGATTTGATTTCATTTTTTACCAACAGAGTTGCCCCACTGCCTACCTGCCTGTCCTTTAGATACAATGTGTATCTTTGGGTGTTCCCAACAATTATCTTCTTTCATCCATGATTCAGTGATGCCCACAACTTCAGACATACCAGTCTGTAACTGTGCCAGAAGTTAAGTTCATCTACCTTGTTCTGTATAATGCATGCATTTAAATATAACACCTTCAGTCCTACATTCATTACCCTTTTCAATTTTGTCCCAGTTTTGTATTGTAAATCATCCCGTTCACTGCCATCTTGTCCTATTGTCACCTCTCAATGTCAGCAGTCTGAAGAAAGGTGATTGATGGAGCAGTTAAGATTGGACTGGCCTGGGATACTGCCTGGGACCTGATGAGCTCTTCTGCCTTGGAGGAACTAATAGACCAGCTGGTTTAGACTGAACATAGTTAAAATGGGAATCTTTTTACCACTATTGAAAAAAATTCAAGAAAATCTTGACAAATGGATGATACTACCAATAACATTAGTAGGTAGAGTCAATGTTGTAAAAATGAATATATTTCCGAGATTACAGTATTTGTTTCAAACATTACCAATACAATTGCCACAGAAATTTTTTCAAGAGTTAAATAAATCTGTAAGAAAATTTCTTTGGAAAGGTAAAATGTCAAGAATATCATTGGAAAAGCTGACATGTAAATTTAGGTTAGGAGGGTTACAACTTCCAAACTTTAAAAATTACTATAAAGCAAATCAACTTAGATTTATTGCATCTTTTTTCGATGATCAAAAACCAGCATGGATTAAAATAGAACTAGACAAGATAGGAGAAAATAAACCTGAAGATTTTATATATAAATGGGAATCTAAATGGATACGGGAAAAGAAAGATTCTCCTATATTAACACACTTGATCGATCTATGGAATAAGATAAATGTTGATAAGGAAACACAGAAATCTCTATTAGCAAGGAGACCTTTGTTTCAAAACAGACTTATTCCTTTTACAATGGACAATCAACTTTTATATAATTGGTACCAAAAAGGGATTAAATTTATAGGAGATTGTTTTGAACGAGGTATATTGATGTCATTTGAACAATTAAAGGATAAATATAAAATATCTAATAATACTTTCTTTTGTTACTTTCAGTTAAGGGCTTACTTAATAGGTAAGCTGGGTCAAACAATGTTTTTGCCAAAAGCTAATGAAATTGAAATTTTAATTCAAAAAGGAAAAATTAAAAAATTTGTTTCTTGTATGTATAATTTGATTCAAGAACAGACAATTAAACAAGGAACCCATAAGTCAAAGCAAAAATGGGAAACAGATCTGAATATTAATATTGATGAAATAAATTGGTCAAGACTTTGTCTGGACAGTATGACAAATATAATAAATGTTCGACTTAGATTAGTACAATATAATTTTTTACACCAATTATATATTACACCACAAAAAATAAATAGATTAAATTCAAATCTATCTGATAAATGTTTTCGGTGTAATCAAGAAATTGGTACTTTTTTACATTCTACTTGGTCTTGTTTTAAAATTCAACCCTTTTGGATAAATTTAAGAATCTTATTGGAACAAATTACTGGAATTCAACTTCCACATAACCCTGTATTATTTCTATTAGGTGATATTGAAGGGATAAAACCGAAACTTAAATTGAATAAATATCAGAAAGAATTTATAAAAATTGCATTGGCAGTAGCTAAGAAGACTATAGCAGTTACTTGGAAATCTGATTCGTATTTAAGTATGGATCATTGGAATAATGAAATGGCTAGTTCTATTCCACTTGAAAAAATTACTTATAATTTAAGAGATAATTATGTAACATTCTTGAATATTTGGCGCCCTTATTTACAAAAGATAGGATGTCATATTTAAGTGCTCCGACAAAGAATTTGGTTACTTGGGGAAAGTAACAAATAATTATACCAAATTTATTTTGAATCCCATGGGGCATGTGGAAACCTTCCAATACCCAGGTGGCTCTTTTTTTTTCTTTCTTTCTTTCTTTTAGGTAGGACTATATATGGGGGGGGGGGAGGGTAGATTTTATCTTTTCATGTATTCTTTTTGAAAATTTAATAAAAATTATATTTAAAAAAATGGGAATCTTGCTGGTAAGCCACCAACATTATTGGTAACACCAATGATCAATGTCTTCTTCAAGAAAGGCTCCATTTATTCACTTTTTAGGAATACTTCTAGAAAGCCAGTACATGAACCATAAATTCTGCGAAATTTAATGAAAAGGTTGCTGATTTTTTTTCTGGATATTTTGTCTATTAGAATCGGAAATAGATTTTGCAAAGTTTGTCTTTAATTTTAATCTGCTTCCACACATTACATAATGAAGACAGCTCTTCCAGGAATGAATCCTCCACCTGGTTCCCCAGGGGAACTACCATCTCCTTCCTGCTCCCTGTTTTGGAAAATCATTATAGCTGTACCTTTACAGCAGTCAGCTGATCATCTAGTATAAGAAACAAATTGTGGCGTAATCTAAGTCATTGTTTATTAAAGACACTCACTGCTGCTGGTTCCAATGTGTGCACAAGCTCAGCACATCATGGCACGCATCTAATCTGGAGCTGGAAGCCATTTTGTGTTATGTAGCTTTGGATGTTACGGAAGAAAATGGAAACTGTTGAAACCAATCAATGTTGTATGCTGTTATTGAAATCAGAAGTATGAAACGGATGGCCAGTGAAGAACTATTTGCAGGTAGGATGGAAAAATCAAAAAGGGCAGCATTCCCTGTGGAAAAATAATATAGACTGTGGAATGGATCTCTTGTTTGTTATTTCATAATTCTAAAGAACTCCATTTTATAATTTGGAGCCAAGTGTTTGCATTTCTGTGCTGCAGAAATCATAGACGAGGAAAAGAACAATGATGTCCAACAGTATTTCACCAGTTTCAGTAGATTCAAAAGGTTTTCCTCATTTGAATCCTTTCATATAACTTTTGTAGAAATCTGTCTTTTGATGTGGAATTGGAGGAATAGGAGAGGCATGAAAGCCTTGTCTGGTTTAAAACTTACTGACAGATGTTCCCTCTAAGCTACGCGGGTTCATGGCTGCTTGTGTCATGATGAAGGGTCTCGGCTTGACACGTCGACTATTTACTCTTTCCATAGATGTTGCCTTCCCTGCTGAGTTCCCCCAGCATTGTGTGTGTGTTGTTTTGCACTTCCAGCATCTGCAGATTGTCTCATGTTTGTTATTTAAAGAGCCTTGCAGTTTTCAGGCTGTGTAAAAACAAAATCCTGCTCAGAGCAACGGTTGGTCCACGCATCTGTAAAGAAAATTCAATGGAACGTTGATGTGATAGTCAGTTGTTATAAGATATATCTAATTTCATTGTGTGTTTGGAACTCTTTTCCCACTTGTTGTCAAATACTTTGGTGGGTGCAGACTGGGAGGGGAAAGCTTAAAGGAGATGTGTTTTTACACAGAGAGGTCTAGGCGTCTGGAATGGGCTTTAGTGTTAGTAGTGAAGATGGATACAATAGTGGTGTTTAAGGGATTGTTGGATAGACGCATGAATATGCAGTTAAATAAGACCATGGACAATATGAATTTAACCTCTCAAATCCTAATCACAAAGGAAGTTTACCCAGTAATTAAGGCCTCTCTATCCCACTCCACCTCAGCTCCCAACATCTTATCCAGCAATGTAATTGCTGTTAGGCGTAAAACAACTGGGGAATGGCATTCTTCTGTTTTAGTCAAAACTAATAGATGATGCCCAAATGGAAAATTACTGATAAACAAATCCTTAAATAAACATACAATGATAACTGTTATGACGTTTCTGAGCAAGTACAAATTCCCGGTTTAATGAGAAAAGCTTTTTTTTTTCTTTTTTAAGAGTATTTTTCTAATTCATGTATGGGATGAGGTCATTACTGGCATGGCTGCAGCATCTGCTTATCGCTACTTGGCCAGAGTTAAATGAAGGGCTTACATTCATGAATCAAACACATTGATGTGGAGGCTATACTGAGTACTAATGGCAGGTTACCTTCTTTAAAGGACACAGTGAGCCACTTTGGATTTTACGATCTGCCAATAGGTTCATCATGAATTTTATTCATAAAGGCTATTCATAAATTAATACATATTTTAAATATTGAATTTGAAATCTGAACTTACTCTTTACAATTTCATTCATGCAGCTACCATACTTGTGTGAGACATTATCATTTGACATATTCATAAACTGTTCCAGTGTTCTTCTGTTATAATGTGTAACATAATATTTTGCATTTTGTTCTCACCAAAAGAAACAGCTTGCACTCCGCAAAGCCAACACGAGCCATGTAAAAGCCTTAATTTTCTATTTGCACAGACACTGTGGATATGAAATGTGCTTTATCACAGATCTTTTCAAAACATGCTTCAATCTCTGGAATGCATTGCATTTCAAATCTAATTCCTTTGTATTTCAACTGATGCTGTAGGACAAACAGTTTAGATTCACAGATTTCAGCTTTATAGATTTCCATCTAAGTATGTTAAATTTCTTGTGGGAGCTGGATTCATTCTGATAAACATCAGGGTGTAAGCATTATATTTCAGCTTTTAGCTGCATCCCTGACACCGTAGATATTTTTGTTTGTCAGAATATGATTGGTATTTTCAGGCTCCTGGCTGTACGTCTTATTTCTGAGTACACTGATGTATGCTGAGCACAGTTCTATTTCTGTATTTTGGCCTTCAGTAAATAAAGCATTACCCAGCAATGGAAACTCTGTCTTCCATTGATGTGTTTGATATGAATAAATGTGGTGAAAGTGCGTAAAATACAACAATGCATTTGATACGAACCATTTGCTGTCTTGAGGAAAATAAGCTCTATTTCATGATAATTAGGTACCCTTGTGCTGCAAACAATATGGCACAGGAGGTCTATATTGCTGGGGAGTATACTGTAGATGTGTGAATTCAAAATTGCTAACTCTTACTTGAAAATTTACTAAATAATTGGTTTGGTATTGGTTTATTATTGTCAAAAGAACTGAGATACAGTGAACATTTTAGTTTTGCAAGCCATCCATATAGATCATTTCAAGCACAAGTATTTGAGGCTGTACAAGAGAAAAGCAAGCTAGAGTTACCCAGAAATTGAGGTTTAGGTAGACAATAAGGTGAAAGGAACATGACCAGTAACAATGTGAAATCAAAATATCACTTTAAATGCAGAAGAGGTCCATTTAATAGACTTATAACAGTGGGATAGAAGTTGTCTGTAGTCTGGGTGGGTGGGGGGGCGGAGTGCAAGTTTTCAAGGTTTTATATTTTCTTTCCAGTGCAAGTAGGAGAAGTGAGAACGGGCTGTGAGGGGAGTCTTTGATTGTGCTGCCTACTTTTCTGAGTCAGCAAGAAATGTACGCAGAATCCATGGAGGGGCGGCTAGTTTCTGTGATTGACTGTGCTGTGTCCACAACTCTCTGCAATTTCTTGCTGTCTTGAATAGAGCAGATATTATACTATGCTGTGATACAACTAGATATGATTCTTTCAATGAAGCACCTGTAAACATTTGTGAGAGTCAATGTGAACATGTGGTTGGACCAGAACCGGCTATTGGTGGTGTTTACACCTAGAAACTTGATACTCTCAACCATCTTCAGTTCAGCACTATTAATAGATACAGATACGTGTGTTCCACTCCATTTCCTGAAGTCAATAAACAGCCCTTCAGGTTAAGTGCAAAGCCTCCTCTTTTTTTTAGTACTTCAGTTTTCCTTTTGGTATTTGCTTAAATGTTCTTTAAAACAGAGAATACAGAGTAACATAAAGCTAAAACACTGCAGATGCTGGAAATCTGAAAGAAAGCTAAGCCAATATAAAGTGGTGTGAATACTCAGTATGTCAGGCAGCATCCAAGAAGGGAGAAGCAGACCTTCTGAGTGTTCACGGCACACCATGTCTTTACTATTAGTGCAGATAGTCAGGGGAGTGTGTGTAATGCTGTTGGGCAACATGTCAGCTTCTTTTCATGATGTTATTCATCTAATTCCTGCATTAGGTGTCTCAGCTCAATTAACTAGCACATGCCTTCGTCGCAACACATCTGTTGGAACCCCTTTCTGGATGGCCCCAGAGGTAAGTAAGAAAATTCAGAGGACAGCCCCCCACCAGCATTGTTATCAAACTTTGAATGGTAGCTTCCCCACAATTATATTCTTTCCTTATTTCTCCACTGTTGTGATTTGCTTCTTGACTATGTTAATTTTATGTATCTATATGATGGTAAAACTGCAGTAACAATACAAAATGGAAAAAGAGACATTCCCTCATAGGCATCACTCAGTTTAGTGACTATAAGTACCATCCAATTGAGCCCTCAGGGCTAGAGTTTGGATTACACAGTCAAACTCTGTGTTAATCATAATACATTCGGGTTTTGTAATATTGGTGGAGTTTTAAGGAATTGTGTAACAAACAACCAAATACGGAATAAAAAGATTAGATTATTTGTGATTACAATAGAAGCTAGGATCCAGCAATACCATTTGTCAGACTTTTCTCAACAGAAACATGAGGAAATCTGCAGATGCTGGAATTTCAAGCAACACACATAGAAGTTGCTGGTGAACGCAGCAGGCCAGGCAGCACCTCTAGGAAGAGGTACCCCTTCCTAGGGATGTTGCCTGGCCTGCTGAGTTCACCAGCAACTTTTATGTGTGTTGCTTCTCTCAACAGATCCCATTTTTCATGAAAAAGTGGAGGGTGATTAAATCTTATTCACTTCTATGGGATTTACCTTGTAATTATGATCTGTAACATTACATCACAGATAGCAAATGTGATTGCATTGTTTTAAAAGAATGTATTTTCAGAAAGTGTTGCCAATTCCCCGCACCTCCTGTTTGCATCACTTTGACTTCCTGACACACCTCCAATCATTAATTTTGCTATTTTGTTTCAAATAGCACATCAAGATCATAGAGCACAGAACATATTAAAACATGTTTTCTGTGTCAGCATGATGTTAATTTAAATTACTTCCACCTGCTTGTACAAAGTCTGTATCTCACTCTTCCCTGCCTGTTCATGTGTCATTCTAAATGCCTCCTAAATGTTGCCTTTGTATCTTTTTCTACCACCTTTCTCAGTAGTGAGTTCCAGGCATCCACTACTCTTTGTGTAAAAATCTTACACGCCTCTCATGTTAACGGCATGCCCTTTAGTATTCCGGCATTTCTGACTATTTCCTGTCTATGACTCTCATAATTTTATAAACTTTTGTCAGGTCACCCCTCAGAAAACAGTCTATCTTTGCCCAGACTCTCCTTATAAGTAATTCTCTCCAATCCAGGGACATCGCTGTGCTGAACTGTTTCTGCACTCTTTTCAAAGCTTTCTAAATCCTTCACAAACAGTGGCAATCAGAACGTCCTCCAAATGTGGCGAAGCCAAGGTTTTATTCAGCTGCGATACAACATCCCAATTTTTATTTTTAATGGCCCACTGATTACTGTAAGCCTATGCCATATTATCCTATCCATTTGTGTTGTCACTTCAGGGATCTATGAAGCACCCAGGGTCCTTCTATATATCAAGCTTCCAACAAGCACTTCTATTTACTGAATACAATAAAGGTTCCAGCTCTGATCTTTATTGAATACCATTGGACACAGACCTCCAGCTGGAAAAGCACTCCTCCACCACTACCCTCTATCTTCTATAACCAACTTACCATGGATCTAATGTAGCTTAATCTTATGCACTAGTTTACCATAAAGAAAATATGTCAAATGCTTTACTGAAGTCCATGTAGACAACATCCACTACCCTCATCAATCATCACCATCACTTCTCCAAATAACTCAAAGATGTGAGACACTGCCACCATCGTATGAAACCATGTTTTTATTCCAAAGTGAGTAAATCATGTTCCTAACAATCTTAGAGTCATAGAGTCAGAGAGAAGTACAATGATGAATAGGCTCTTTGGTCCATCTAGTCTGTGCCATACCAAAACCATTTAGACTGCCTACTCTCATTGACTTGCACTGGGACCATAGCCCTCCATATCCCTACTACCCATGTACTTATCCAAACTTCTCTTAAATATTGAAATCGAGCTTGCATGCACCACTTGTTCTGGCAGCTCAATCCACACTCTCATAACCCTCTGAGTGAAGAAGTTTTCCCTCATGTTCCCCTTAAACTTCTCACTTTTTATCCTTCACCCATGACCTCTGATTGTAGTCCCACCCAACCTCAGAGGAAAAGGCCTGCTTGCATTTATTCTGTCTATACCCTGTTAAATTTTGTATACATCTATTAAATCTACTCTCAACCCTCTAAAGAGTACAGTCCTAACCTATTCAATCTTTCCTGATAACTCAGGTCTTCCAGACCTGGCAACATCCTTATAAATTTTCTCTGCATTCTTCTTGTTTACATCTTTCCTGTAGGTAGGTGACTATAACTGCACACAATACTCCAAATTAGGCCTCACCAATTTCTTGTACAACTTCAATATAACATCCCATCTTCTGTACTCAGTGTATTGATTTATTAAAGCCAATGGGTCAAGAGCTTTCTTTATGACCCTGTTTACCTGTGACACCACTTTCAATGAATTGTGAATTTGTATTCCCAATTCCCTTTGTTCCACCACATTCCTCAGTGCCCCAATATTCACTGTGTAAGATCTACCGTGGTTGGTCCTACCAAAGTGCCAAACCTTGCACTTGTCTGCATTAAATTCCATCTGCCATTTTTTCAGCCCATTTTTCCAGCTGATGCAGATCCCTCAGCAAGCCATGATAGTCTTCCTCACTGTCCGCTACACTCCCAATCTTGGTGTCATCCGCAAATTTGCTGATTCGGTTAACTACAGTATCATCCAAATCATTGATGTAGATGACAAACAACAAAAGATCCAGCTCTGATCCCTGCAGCACTCCACTAGTCACAAGCCTCCAGTCAGACAGGCAACCATCTACTACCACTCTTTTACCTTAAGCTATGATCTCTGTTTGTAGTCCCACTGAAACTCAGTGGAAAAGGCCTCCTTGCATTTACCTTATCAATACCCCTCACAATTTTGTATGCCTCTATCAACTCTCCTCTCAATCTTCTATGTTCAAAGGAATAAAGTCCTAACTTATTCAATCTTTCCGTATAACTCTATTACTCCAGACATGCCTGTAAATTTACTTTGTACTCTTTCAATCTTCTTTACATCTTTGCTGTAGATAGGTGGCCAAAACTGCACACAATACTCCAAATTACACCTCAACAATGTCTTATACAACTTCAACATAACATTCTGACTCCTGTACCCAATACATTGATTTATGAAGGCCAATGTGCCAAGCAGACTTTGCCTCCACAGGTGCCTGTGGCAAAGAATTTCACAGATTCGCCACTGTTTGCCTAAAGAAATTTGTCCTCATCTCCATTCTAATAGGACACCCCTCTATTTGGTGATAGACAGGAGCTACAGGGATGTAGACATCCCAAAGTTGCAGGAGGGAAGTAACTGGGTGACTGTCAGGAGAAGGAGGGGAGATGCACAGCCAGTACAGAGTACATCTGTGGCCATTCCCCTCAATAATAAGTACACTACTTTAGATACTGTTGAAGGGGGAGCCCTGTTGGGGGAATCATAGTGACTGGGTCTCTGGCACTGAGTCTAGTGCTGTGGCTCAGAAGAGCAGAGAGGTGAAGAGGACTGCAGTGGTGATGGTAGATTCCATAGTCAGAAGAACAGAGACAAGGTTCTGTGGGTACAACAGAAACATCCAGATGATATGTTGTCTCCCCGGTGCCAGGATCAGGGATGTCTCGGATTGTGTCCATGGCATTCTCACGGGTAAGGATGCACAGCTAGTAGTCTTGGTCAGATTGGCACCAATGACATAGGTAGACAAGGTGAGGAGATCCTGAGAGAGTTTTGAGGGAGCTAGATAGAAAGCTGAGAATTAAGAAATGGCAAAGGTAAAAAGACACTAATAGCAGTTATATACAGGCCTTCAAACAGCAGCCGGGATGTGGACTACAAGTTGCAGCTGGAAATAGAAAAAGCGTGTGAGAAGGAAAATGTCAAGATAATTATGGGGGATTTTAATAAGAAAGTGGATTGGGAAAGTCAGGAAGGTAATGGATCTCAGGAGAGGGAGTTTGTAGAATGCCTACAGGATGGCTTTTTGGAGCAGCTTGTCCAGAAGCCCACCAGGGGACCGGCTGTTTTCGATTGGGTGCTGTGTAACGAACCTGAGGCAATTAGGGAGCTGGAGGTAAAGGAACCCCTTGGAAGTAGTGATCATAATATGATTGAATTCAGTTTCAAATCTGAAAAGGAGAAGCTGGTATCAGGTGTATTGATATTTCAGAGGAACAGGGGAAATTACAGTGGTATGAGAGAGGCACTGGCCCAAGTCGATTGGAAAAGTAAGCTAAATGGAGGGACGGCAGAGCAGAATTGGATGAAATTCCTACAAGAAATAAGGAAAATGCAGGAAAAATATATTCCAAGAAAAAATAAAATCATGAATGGAAAAATGGCACAAATGTGGCTAACAAGAGGGGTTAAGGCAAAAATAAAAGCAAAAGAAATGGCGTACAAGGAAGCAAAAATTAGTGGGAAAAATTAGGACTGGAAGACTTTTAAAAACTTACTGAAGGAAACTAAGAAAGTCATTAGGAAAGAAAAGATGGATTATGAAAGGAAGTTGGCGATTAACATAAAAAAGGATACTAAAAGTTTTTTTAAATATATGAAGAGTAAAAGAGTGACAAGGGTAGATACGGGACCGATTGAAGATGATGCTGGAAAAATTATAATGGATAACAAAGAGATGGCGGAGGAACTGAATGAGTATTTTGCATCAGTCTTCACAGTGGAAGACATGAGCAATATACCTGATAGCCAGAGGTATCAGGGAATAGAATTAGGTACAGTGAAGATTACTAGAGAGAAAGTGCTTGGGAAGCTAAATGGACTAAGAATAGATAAGTCGCCTGGTCCGGATGAGGTGCACCCAAGGGTTCTGAAGGAGGTGGCTTTGGAGATTGTGGAAGCATTGGAAATGATCTTCCAGGAATCAATAGACCTTGGCATGGTTCCGGAGGACTGGAAGGTCGCAAATGTAGTTCCACTATTTAAGAAAGGAAGGAGGCAGCAAAAAGAAAATTACAGACCTACTAGTCTGACATCAGTAGTTGGAAAGATATTGGAGTCAATCCTCAAGTACGAGGCTATGAAATACCTCGAAGTGCATGACAAGATAAGCCGAAGCCAGCATGGTTTCATGAAGGGAAGATCCTGCCTCACCAACCTATTGGAATTTTTTGAGGTAATCTCAAATAAGATTGACAAGGGAGAGGCTGTGGAAGTTGTATATTTGGATTTTCAAAAGGCCTTTGAGAAGGTGCCGCATATGAGGCTGCTTAATAAGATGAAAGCCCATGGAATTATAGGAAAGATATTGAAATGGGTGGAGCATTGGCTGATAGGCAGAAAGCAAAGGGTGGGAATAAAGGGATCCTATTCTGATTGGTTGCTGGTTACTAGTGGTGTTCCACAGGGGTTGGTGTTGGGGCCGCTTCTTTTAACGATGTATATCGATGATTTGGATTATGGATTAAATGGTTTTGTGGCTAAGTTTGCGGATGACACCAAGATAGGTGGAGGAGCAGGAAATGTTGAAGAAACGGAAAGGTTGCAGAGAGACTTAGTCAGTTTAGGAGAGTGGGCAAAGAAATGGCAGATGAGATACAACGTTGACAAATGTACGGTTGTACATTTTGGAAGAAGAAATAATCAGGCAGATTATTATTTAGATGGGGAGAAAATTCAAAAATCAGAAGTACAAAGGGACTAAAGTGAATGCTATGTTGGCATTCATTTCAAGAGGAATAGTGTATAAGAGTAAGGAGGTGTTAATGAGGCCCTATGCGGCATTAGTGAGACCTCATTTGGAATACTGTGTGCAGTTTTGGCCCCCCTATCTTAGAAAGGATGTACTGATGTTGGAGAGAGTTCAGAGAAGATTTATGAGGATGATTCCTGGAATGCAGGGGCTAACATATGAGGAGCGTTTGTCAGCTCTTGGACTATATTCATTGGAGTAGAGAAGAATGAGAGGGGATCTCATAGAAACATTTCGAATGTTGAAAGGGTTGGACAGAGTAGATGTGGAAAGGTTGTTTCCCTTGGTGGATGAGTCCAGGACAAGAGGCCATAGTCTTGGAATTAGAGGGTACCCAGTTAAAATGGAGATGAGGACAATTTTTTTTAGCCAGAGGGTCGTGGACTTGTGGAATTCGTTGCCACATACAGCTGAGGAGGCCCGATCATTGAGGGTGTTTAAGGACGAGATTGACAGGTATCTAACTAGTCAGGGTATCAAGGGATATGGGGAAAAAGCCGGAAATTGGAACTAGATGGGTGAATAGTTTAGCTCATGGGGGAGCTGCAGAGCAGACTCGATGGGCCGAATGGCCTACTTCTGCTCCTTTGTCTTGTCTTGTGACAAGACCTCCAGAATAGTAGTCTCTGGATTGCTGCATGTGCCACGTGCCAGTGAAGGTAAGAATAGAATAATTTGATAGCAGGATGCGTGGCTGAGGAACTGGTGGAGGGGTGGGGTATCAGATTTATGGATCATTGGAATTTCTTCTGGGGAAGGTATGATCTGTGCAAAAGCGACGGATTACACCTGAACCCAAGGGGTCCAATATTCGTGTGGGTAGTTTGGCTAGAGGTGTTCGGATGTGTTTAAACTAATTCAGCAGCGGATGGGAACTGGAGTGATAGTGCTGAAGATGAGGTAGTTGGTTTACAAACAAAGAAAATGTGTTGTGAGACACCTAGCATGGAAAGGCTGATGATAGGGTAAAACTGCAGTCAACAAGATGAGTTTCAACGCAAAAGGTTGACAAAATTGAAAAAGGTGAATACAGGGCTGGAGGTATTATATTCAAACGCGCATAATGTCATCCTGCCAACGTTCTTTTCCAATCAATTCTGGTGATCTCCTCTCTCATGCCTCTGTAATTCCCTTTACTCTACTGTAATGTTGATACACCTGACTTTAGCTACCCCTTCTCAAATTTCGGTGAATTAGTATGATCGCTTGCACCTAAGGATTCTTTCATCTTAAACTCTCCAATCAATTCTGGTTCATTGCATAACACCCAGTCCAGAACAGCTGATCCCCTAGTGGGCTCAGCCACGAGCTGCTCAAAAAAGCCATCTCATAGGCACTCTAGAAAATACCCCCTCCTGGAATAAGCATCAATCTGATTTTCCCAATTTACCTGCATATTGAAATCCCCCATGATTAGTGTAACATCACCCTTTTGGCATGCATTTTCTATCTCCGGTTGTAATTTGTAGACCACATCCTTATTACTAACAAGAGAAAATCTGCAGATGCTGGAAATCCAAGCAACACATACAAAATTCTGGAGGAACTCAGCAGGCCAGGCAGTATCTAGACAGCATCTAGGATGTCCTGCCGAAGGGTTATGGCCGATGACTGTACTCTTTTCTAGATTGTGCCTGGCCTGCCGAGTTCCTCCAACAGTTTGTGTGTGTCACAACCTTGTTACTGTTTGGGAGTCTGCACACATCTCCCATCAGGGTCTTTTTACCCTTGCAGTTCCTTACCTCTATCTGCAATGATTCAACACCTTCCAACCCTATGTCACCTCTTTCTAATTTGATTTCACTTATACCAACAGAGCAATGCCGCCCCCTTTGCCTTCCTTCCTGTCCTTTTGATATAATGTGGATCCTTGGATACACCTTCAGTCCTGTATTTAACTTTTTGATTTTGCCCACTTTTTATGTTGCAACTCATCCTGTTCAGTGTAATTTTGCTTTATCAACAGCCTCTCCTCACTACACATTTTCTCTGTTGTACACCAGCTACCTCATCTTCAGCACTATTATCGCCTTTCCTATGATACTCCTTGCATTGAAATATACACAGCTTGGGACATTAGTCACGCCATGCTCAACCTTTCGATTCCTAACTTTGTCTGAGGTCTTACCAACATTTGCCTCCACAGTTTCTTCACTAACTGTTCTGGCATTCTGGTTCCCATCCCTCTGCAGCTCTAGTTTAAATCTCACTGTGGAGCATCAACAAACCTTCCCGCTCGGATATTGGTTGCCTTCCAGTTCAGGTGCAAACCATTTCTTCTGTACAGGTACTAACTTGTCTGTGATCCAAAAATCTTATGTCCTCTCTCCTACACCAACTTCTTAGCCATGTATAAACTCTATAATCTTCCTAGTTTTGGCCTCACTAGCATGTGGCACAGGTAGCAATCCTGAGATCATAACACTGGAGTTCCTGCCCTTTAACTTAGCACCTAACTCCATGAACTAGCTAGGTAGAACCTTGTCACTCATCCTATTCATGTCATTGCTAGCTACAAGGACCGCGACTTCTGGCTGTTCACCTCCCATTTAAGAATGCTGAGAACTCGATCTGTGATGTATTGGACCCTGGCACCCAGAAGGCAACAAACTAGCCCAGAATCTAGTTCTTGCCCACAGAACCTCCTGACCATTCCTCTAACTAACTAACTAATCCCCTATTATCACAGCATGCCTCTTCCCCCTTCCCTTCTGAGTCACAGTGGCAGACTCTGGGCCAGAGACCTGACCACTGTGACTTTCCTCTTTTAGATAAATCACCACCCACCTGCCCCAGCAGTATCCAAAGTGATATACCTCTTGTTGAGGGGGTTGGCCACAGAGGTACGCTGCACTAGCTCCTTAACCCCATTCCCCTTCCTATCTCTCAGCCAGTTTCCTGTGTCCTGCACCTTGGGTGTAACTACCTCTCTATATGTCCTCTCTATCACCCCTTCGTAATCCAGAATGATCTGGGGTTCATCCATTTCCTGCTCCAACACCTTAACACTAATTGTTGGAACCTGCAGCTGGATGCACTTCTCACAGATGTAGTGGTCAGGGACACTGGAGGTCTCCCTGCCTTCCCACATCCCACAAGAGAGCATTCCACTCAGCCGCTTCTCATCTCTGTTGTCCCAGCTGAGCAAACATGAAGAAGGGAAGGAGAAAAAAAAATAACCCTGAGTTTTTCTTTTCTTTGCTTTCTCTGAATGAAGACTCACTTCGCTGAAGCCTCATGATCACCACACTGATTCTGTCCACTCTGATGACAGCCACTGTGATGATGGCAGAGGTTGATAGATCCTTGATTATTTAGGGCATGGAAGGATATGGGCAGAAGGTGGGAGGTTGGGTCTGAGAGGGAAATGGATCAACCATGATGAAATTGCGGAGCAGACTTAATGGGCAAAATGGCCTACTTCAGTTCCCCAGTCTTATGGTCTTATGGATATCCTTCCTATAATGGGGTGACCAGAACTTTATGCAGTACTCCAGATGCAGCCGAAGTATAGTTTTATAAAACTGCAACATAATTTCTTCACTTTTGAATTCAATGCTTTGACCAGTAAAGGCAACAATGCCATATGCCTTCTCAACCTGTGTAACCACTTTCTGGGAGCTATGGGCTTAGTCCTCAGGATCCCTCTGCTCATCAACACTATGAAGGATCTTGCCCAACACTTTCTCTTTACATTTGACTTTCCAAGGTACAACACTTCACATTTGTCCAGGTTAAACTCCATTTGCCATTTCTCCACCCATATCTGGAACTGATCTATATCCTAATGTATTCTTTGCCAGTCTTCTATGCTGTCTACCTCACTACCAATCTTTGTATCATCTGCACACTTACTAACCCACACCTCTACAGTTTTATCCAGGTCACTTATATATGTCACTAAGAGCAGAGTTCCCAGTACAGATCCCTGTGGAACACCACTAATCACAGACTCCAGCTAGAATAAGACCCTTCGACCACAACCCTGTGTCTTCAATGGGCAAGACACTTATGAATCCAAATGGCCAATTCACCATTGATCCCATGCACCTTAATCTTCTGTATCATCCTCCCCTGAGGGGCCTTGTTACTCACCTTACAATAACCCATGTAGACAGCATCCACTGCTCTACCTTCATCAACCACTCTCATCACATCATCAAAAAACTCAATCAAATTAGTGAGTCACAATTTGCCCCATACAAAGCCATGGTGGCTCTCCCTAATTAGGCCATGGTTTTCCAAATGCTCATAAATCCTATCACTAAGAATTATCTTCCGTAAACTTCCCTACTACTTACGTGAAACTCACCAGGCTATAGTTTCCAGGGTTACTCCTGGTTTTCTCCTTGAATAATGGAACAACTCTAGCTACTTGCCTGTCCTCCAGGATCTTGCTTGTGGCTGGAGAGAACACCAAAATATCGGTCAAAGCCTAGAAAATTCATCTTCTGACTCTCTTTATATCACATTAGGCTTTGGGGATTTAACCACCTTAATGCTCTTTAAGAAATCCAAAACTACCTCCTCTTTTACTCAAACTGCTCTAGCATATTAACATGCTTGGTACTGATCTCCCTATAGTCCACGTCCTACTCCTTGGTAAATACACATGTAAAGTACTCATTAAGGACATCACCCGCATCCTCCACATCCAAGCAAATATTCCCCCCTTTATCCTTGAATGTTCCTTCCCTCTCCCTTGTTATCCTGTTGCTGGATTATGTATAGAATTCCCTGGGATTCCCTTTAATCTTACTGGCCAAGCACTTTTCATCACCCTCCTGACTTTCCTAATTCCCTTTTTTGAGTTATTTTCTGGCTTCTTTATAATCCTCAAGGGCCTCTATTTGATTCTAGCTTCTCAAGGTTTACATAGGAGACATAGCTTTTCCTTTTTCTTCTTGACTAAGATCATCACCTCTCTGGGCATCCAAGGTTCTCTTACCTTGCCGTCCTTGTACTTCCTTCTTACTAGAACATACCTGTTCTGTACGCATTCCAGTTGGCCTTAAAATGCTCTTCATATGTCAGATGTAGAATTGCCCAAAAAAAGCTGTTCCCAGTTAACTCTCCCTAGTTCCTATCTAATGCTCTTGTAATTTGCTCTACTCCAACTTAATACTCTCCTGCAATGTCCATACTTATCTCTAGCTATCTTAAAACTGAGAGAGTTGTGGCCACTGTTCCCTAACTGCTCATCCACTGAATGGTCAGTCACCTGGCCAGACTCATTATCCAATATCATGTCCAGTAGAATCCCTCCTCCTGTTGGACTATTGATTTAAGAAACCCTCCCAGATGCATCTAACAAATTCTGCCCCATCTAAGCCTCTTGCACTGAGAAGCTCCCAGTTTATATTAGGGAATTTGAAGTCCTCTGACAACAACCCTATTGTTTTTATACTTACCCTTACTCTGTCAGCATATCTGTTCCTCAGTGTCCTGGTGGCTATTTGGGGGGAGGGGTGTAGCCCATAGTACAATCCCATCAGAGTGAGTGCACCCTTCCTATTATTAAGTTCTACCCGTATTGACTCAATGGACAAGCTCTCTATTATGCCCACTCTGAGTTCTCACCACCGCCGCAGGTACTTTACCCTCAGTCCACAGGAACAGCCAATGCTTGCATTGATACTTGCTAATATGTCAGGTTCTGTCAAAGTTTTGGCATTCAGAGGCTGCACTTATTTCCTTACAGAGATATCCTTGGCAAACTCTTTTAAAGAACCTCTGGATGTGCCGTCCAGAGAGGATAGGTGGCCCCTCTGCACATGCTTCCTAAAGCCACTGTTTTTAGTCTGACCTGGTTCCTTTTATCCCCAAGAATTACAATATATTCTTTTCCTATTTATTCTTTGGCAACTCTACCCTGCAGCTAGAATAGTGTTGCTGGTATGGTGTTTAAGAGCTCTCTGCAGAGGCTGCACAACATTGAACAATAGCGAAGCCTCACAACACATCACAGGAGAACACTGGACAGAAATTGACAATGTCAGTTTCATAGCAGCTTACACTAGGAAATCTGACAAACCTCTTTAATGTAGCTCAAACTTAACATTCTTACAATACAGCTGTCACAAACAGCACCAAGATTAGTTATAATAATGTTTTAATGTTTACAGAAGTATAGAAGAATCCTATATAGAGTACTGATGAAGGGTCTTGGCTGAAAGTTTAACTGTTTATTCCTCTACATAGATGCTGTCTGACCTGCTGAGTTCCTGCAGCATTTTGCGTGTGTTGCTATAGAAGAATTTCTAAGCCATTGACTAATCAACAGCTAACCTGTTAATGCCTATTGTATGTGTTGTAAAGCTAAGATTTTCAGAACGTGAATTGTGATTTTATAAATAACTCTTTCTTACTTCATGGTAACACTTGACCAGTACTGTCAGTATTTACTAGTAACACAGAATACATGTTTGATTTCCTAATGATCAGGTCATAGCTTGTGAACAGCAGCTGGATTCCAGTTATGACGTACGATGTGATGTCTGGTCCTTGGGTATCACGGCCATTGAGCTGGGTGATGGTAATCCACCACTGACAGATCTACATCCAATGAGGGCTTTGTTCAAAATTCCAAGGTATGTAATGGTGTTTGCCAAACCTGAGAAAAATTGCTGTTTCATTTCCTAACATTGCAGTAGCCCGAAAATCCTGACAACAGTACAGAAGGATTGTTTTTCTCTCTGATTTCCCTTCACTTTTATTGAAAGTTTCTTCCCTTTTCTTAAGTGCCAACCTTAAAATCAGTAGTGTTTAACATTACATGTAGCTTTTCTTGAGATATACTGTGGTGCGGAGTTCTGCAGAAACAGAATACGGTCTGTCTCTTGTTGCTTTGTTTAAATTCTATTCTGCAGCCTAACACATAATAAAGTATCTGGGAGATTTGAAACTGTAACAGAACAAAATTCCTACTAGTATCCTAAACTGTAGTCAAGATTTGATTTTTTTTCTTTTCAGTGAGGCTGTAGCAGTCTTGTTCATTTTAATGTAACTGTATGTAATGACTTCTGCTATTCCTGCCGAAATTCATTAATCTTCCACTATGTTCAGCTTCCTAGGGTATCTCCAGCACCGTGACAAATTCAGAAATGTCACTTGTGCAGCTGAACGTACTTGACATGACGATATGACACAACATATACTTTCCATGACATAGAAGTGGAAGAAAGCTTTGGAAAGGATATTTTTATTAAAATACATAAAATGCATTGAATAAACTAGTTTCAAATAAAATAAATTAAAAGTGCTACTAATTACATTGGCAAACTTCTCTTCAGATTTTGCCTTCATGATAGCACAATCCGAATAATTTTACAATAAAATTGTTATAAATGATGGACTTTAACATCTTTACTACTGCTGCTGACAATATTTGTAATTTTCCAGATGACTAAATATTAAATTTTAACATTATCACCATATGATTCTACAAGTACAAGGAGAACTGCTTTACTGAAACAAAGCAGATCTTATTTTTCTTATAATGTTGCATCCACATATATAATTTAGTTTCTACTTCAAACTCAAGGATGGGGGAATAATTTGTTAAACTGATGGTTATGAAGAAACTCTGCAGTGGAATTATGAATTAATACACTTTAACCAAGCTCAGCGTTCAACACAATTATAGCAGTTCTAATCAAGAATCTCCAAAACCTGGGCCACTATACTTTCCTGCGCAACTGGATTCTTGACTTCCTCACCGGGTGACTACAATCTGTGCGGGTTGGAAGTAACATCTCACCTTCACTGATAAACAAAACTGGTGCAGCTCACGGATGTGTGCTTAGCCCACTGCTCTACTCTCTCTACACCCATGATTGTGCAGTTAGGTGCAGCTGAAATGCCATTTATAGGCTTACTGATGACACAATTATTGTTAACAGAATTTGGTGATGAGGCGGCACACAGGAGCAAAATAGATCAGCTGGTTAAGTGGTTTTGCAACGATAATCTTGCTTTCAAAGTCAGAAAGACCAAGGAATTGATTATGGACTTCAGGAAGGGGAAATCAAGGTAACCACACACCAGTCCTCATCAAGGGATCAGAAGATGAAAGGGTGGGCAGTTTCAAGTTCCCAGATGTGGATCTATCCTGGGCCTATCATATTGATGCAATTACAATGAAGGCAAGACAGTGGCTGTATTTCATTCGGAATTTGAGGAGAATTGGTATGTCACCAAAGACTCTTGAAAATTTCTATTGATGTACTGTGGAGAGCATTCTGACTGGTTGCGTCACCATCTGGTATGGAATGAATCAGAGAAAGCAGCAGAAAGTTGTAAACTCTGACAGCTCCATCATGAGCTCTAGCATCCAGGACATCTTCAACAGGCAATGCCTCAGAAATGCTGCATCATTCACTCAGGACCCCCATCGTCCAGGACATGCCCTCTTCTCATTACTACCACCGGGGAGGAAATACAGGAGCCTGAAGACACACACTCAATGTGTCAGGAAAAGCTACTTCGTCTCTGCCATCAGATTTCGGAATGGCCAATGAATCAATGAACACTATCTCAGTACTTTGTCCACTCTTTTTGCACTATTTATTCAATTTTCTTTTTTATATTTACTTATTGTAACTTATAGTTTTTCATTATTATGTATTACAATGTGTCGCTGCTGCAAAACAACAAAGTTCATGACATACTCTGCCGGTGATATTAAACCTGGTTCTGATCCCGAGTAACAGAGCATGAGTCATGTGGCCCTCAGTTATGTAATCAAGACAGAGAAGTCTTTAGTAACCACTGTACTGAACAGACTCAATAAAACAATAATCAGCTAAGCTAAATGGATGTTGCCCTGCATAGACAAAGTAACGGAACAAATCTACTGTTCTATAGTTTTGCTAAGCATGGCAGCAGGAAAAGAATCTTAGGGTTGTATGTGGTGACATGTTTACTCTCTGGTAATATATTTTACTTTGAACTTTGAACAAAAATCACAATTGGGACAGCTCACGAGAGTTCAGTATTAATTCATTCAAGGGCAATGTCAGAAAGGATGCTGCAAGTCTGAATTGCTAGCACCATTGAAGATTCCAAAACTGAGATAGATTTTTGTTTAGTGTTACGTACCCCGTAACTGGGTTGCCAAACCAGCAGAAATGGATCACTCAGTTGGAGTCTAGATTACTAGAACTAAGGAAGTTTTATTAAAGAAACAAACAACACAGTACTCTAATCAAAAGGATAATGAATGCAACAGTTCAGCAATGATAAACATATATGTACACAGAATTAAGATAACAGGATCAATCAAGCTTTATCGTTGTCTAGGGATAAATGACCAGTTTCAAAGTGACGCAAAGTTCAGTTCAATTTAGTTCAGTTCAGTTCGCAGTTATCGCTGCCGTGGCGATGGACAGTGGGGGGAAGGAGAGAGAGAGCAAAACGAATGAATATTCAAGGCTTCCACACAGACCTTCGTAGTCAGCTTTCGGGCGAGTCCTTTGTGATGTCATCTGAGGTCACCGACCGTGACCCCACCATTTCCATATACAATCGTTTCTCTGTGGTGAACCCAGCACCCAGGCAAGGGTGGACACACACCAGGTTCCCGCCGATCGTGCCTTTCCACCCTAAGCGTCTATGGCTTGATCCCGTGATCAGCCGTCCAAGAACTTCCCACCGACTTGTGAGAGACGCACCGCTTCCAGGGTCTCGTTACCTCGGGTGTTGTGTGTGTGTCCTGCCTTAGCGAACCTGTCCCTTTTTATCCCCCTGCTGGGGTATCGCCTGTCCATCACTTCAAACAGTTCAGGGTTCAAAGGGGGAGCAGATCTTGACAGCTCTCCTTCCCCTTCATTACACATCTCCAAATGCTGCTCCATTGTTTTCCTTATCTCTCTCTCTCTCCTGAAGACAAGTGGCAGACCAACTGCTGATCCCACTGGTGCCAGCACAGGACAGCTACATCTTAATCTATGTGTATTCTTGTCACACTTCCCCCCTTTAAGGATTTTTACCGGGGGTAAAAATTACAAACATGAATACATTATTTGATACACATAAATACACATCTTTATCAGCTATTTGGCTAATACAGCGAGTTTGAAGTTGTTAACACCTGACAGACAGTCAGCCATCACATTTTCTGTTCCTTTTATATGTGTTATTAATAATCCCTTAGACCAGGCTCCAACTTAGCAAACTTCATAATGGCCAAAAACACTGATGAATTGCGATCAATGTAAACTCTCATTGGGTTTCGTCCCGGACCACAATAACAAGGGTCGTCCCATTCCGACTTAGTTTTCTCTCGCAAGGGCTTAGTAGGAGGGGGAGGGGTAGTAACCGTAGAGTTATTGCAAAACTTCCTACAGTACCCCACCATCTCCAAGAGCCTTCTGAGGGCCCTCTTGTCTCTCGGGGTTGGGATGTCAGCGATAGCCTGCACTGTAGCTTGCATCGCTGCCAGCTGCCCCTGTGTCACCACAATTCCCAGGTAAGTGACCTTCGTGTGGCCGAACTCATTTTTTCCAAGGTTCACTATCAAGCTGGCTTCAGACAGCCGTATTACATTGCCAATACACACCTCTGTGTTCGTCAGCCCTTTAGTCACTGAATTACTCATTCTATAAGGCTGTTGCTTGCTAGGCTGACCTAGTGTAACAAGCACCACCCAACGTCCCAGTTCTTTGCATCGCCTCGGGACAAACAAACACATGTGTGCGAGTCGTTTAATTACTTCTCCTAAAGAGTCGCTTTGTTTGGGGATTAAGGGAGAGACCTTATCAGCAGAGCTGGCCAAAACAATAGCCTTCTCCCATCTGGTCGATACCATACTCATCTTTTCAAAATGGTTTTTTTCTCTTATCGGGGGACCCTAGCTTCATTGATTTCCGCGCTAACACCGACTAGGTTTGTTAGCATATCAAAAGCCTGTGACCGTCTCAGTTCGCGTCGGTCATAATCAATAACATCCTTCCTCCTGGGCAGCCAGTAAACCTCTTTCATGATTCCACCAACTGTTTCCTCCAGCACCGCAAAATGTCCACCGGGGGGGTACCTTGGGGGCCAGGTTAAAAATCTCATCCCCATAACTCCTTTGCACCACCCCCCATTCCTCATCTGCAGATACGGTACTTGGTATCCCTCTCTTCCTTAGCACTTCCTCCTCCACACAATAGCCTACTAGTTCCCTTGTTAATTCTGTGTCAGAGAGAGCTGTCTCTGCCAAAACCATCAGCCCCTCGTCTCGCTCCTGCACCTGCACAACTTCTTTCCTGGCTAATGCTAAGTCTGTCTCAGCTCCCTCACTACCTCTTGTTTCGCTACACTCCTTCTTTTCACTTTCTACCCCCTTCTCGTACAAGGCTGGCAGAAACGTCTCAGCTAAATTTACTACCGCAGTCCCGTGATGAACCTGTGAGTCCATGGGCGGGGCCCCAATGCTGGCAGGCTGACCTGTCAATCTCACGACTGGGAACATGATTCCCCCAGCGAGGTCATTACCGAGCAAGACTTCCACGCCTTTCATCGGTAATTCGGACCTCACCCCGATCGTGACTAGTCCAGAGACCAGGTTGCTTTGTAAGTGTATCTGGTGCAAAGGGACTGACTCTGTCCCTTCCCCAACACCTTTGATCTTTACCTCCCCAGTCTGGGTCTCTGAGCTAAACTCTAATACACTCTTCGGTATTAGTGACTGACACGCTCCCGTGTCTCTCCAGATCCGCACTGGAACTGGTTTTAACCCCTCCTTCACTGATACCAATCCGGCCGAGATAAACCTCTCGCGCCCTTCCTGAACTTTGGCAGACCTGTCCTGTCCTAGCGGTTCGATTACCAGCTCGATACAGCCAGTCAAAATCGCCGTTTTTCCTTTTCCTGTCTCCTTCTTTGGGGCAAAGCACCTGGACGCAAAGTGTCCGACTTTCCCGCAATTATAACAGACGATCCCAGGAGACTTCCTACCAGACTGCTCCCGGTCTACCTTATCCTTTTCACTCGTCCCCGGCTTACTTTCTGACTTTTCTGGTGGACTCTCCGCGCCATCCTGACTACCCTTCTGGTAGCCTTCACTCGGGGCAAACTTAATTTTATGCGTCAACGCATACTCATCCGCTAACTTAGCGGTTGCGGCTAACGTGGCTGCCTTTTTCTCATCTAAGTAGGGTCTCATACCCTCAGGGACACAACCTTTAAACTGTTCAATCAGGATCAGCTGTAGCAGTCTGTCATAATCCCCCTCTACCCCCTTCGAGGCGCACCAACGCTCACAATATGTCTGCATCTCATGGGCAAACTCTTAAATACGTGCGGTCCCACTGCTTCCTCGCATTCCGGAACCTCTGCCGGTATGCCTCCGGGACCAACTCATAAATCCTGAGGATGGCCTCTTTCACCACCTCATACCTCCGGGCATCTTCCGCGGACAAAGCTGAGTAAGCTTCTTGGGCTTTCCCTTTCAGCACACTCTGAAGCAAAACAGCCCACTTATCCCTCGGCCAGTCCTGACTTGTAACAAATTTTTCGAAATGGAGAAAGTACCGATCCACGTCGGTATCGTCAAATGGGGGAACCAGCCTAACCTCCTAGGTCGCCCGGAACCCTCCACCTTGGTTCGGCACGGGCCCCTGCTCCTGCCCTTATCTTTAACTTCTCCAGCTCGAATTCCCTTTCCCTCTGTTTCTCCTCTCGCTCCAGCTGTCTCTCTCTCTCTCGCTCCTGCCTTTCTAACTGTTTCTCTTTCTCCCGCTTTTCTAACTCTCTCTCTTTCTCCTGCCTTTCGAACTCTCTCTCTTTCTCCCGCCTTTCTAACTCTCTCTCTTTCTCCTGCCTTTCTAATTCTTTCTCGTTCTCCTGCCTTTCTAACTGCTTCTCTTCGTGTTCTAACTGCTGTACCCGGAACTCGTGCTCGAGTCTCAGTTTTTCAAGCTGCACCTGTACCGCGTCTCCGGCAGGTTTTTCAATAGAAACCACCTCCAGCTCGCCTTGGGGAAACACACCTTTAGATACATACTGCTCCACGATAGCTCTGTGTATCTCCTCTCTCCTCATTGTCGACTTCCCCTTAGCAAGATTCAACCGTTTGGCCACAGCTACCAATTCCGATTTCCTGGCATCCTCTAATGCCTCCCAGGTCAGCGCCTTTATAATTTCCTCAGCCTCCATTTCTGCTGTTTGTCTTTTCTTTCTTTCGGGAATTTTGACCCAATCAATTTACTCCATCCCAAATTTAGTGTTCAAAATCGCGGACGAGAACCCCACTTATGTTACGTACCCCGTAACTGGGTTGCCAAACCAGCAGAAATGGATCACTCAGTTGGAGTCTGGATTACTAGAACTAAGAAAGTTTTATTAAAGAAACAAGCAACACAGTACTCTAATCAAAAGGATAATGAATGCAACAGTTCAGCAATGATAAACATACATGTACACAGAATTAAGATAACAGGATCAATCAAGCTCTATTGCTGTCTAGGGGTAAATGACCAGTTTCAAACTGACGCAAAGTTCAGTTCAGTTCGCAGTAATCGCTGCCGTGGCGATGGACAGTTGGGGGAAGGAGAGAGAGAGCAAAACGAATGAATATTCAAGGCTTCCACACAGACTTTCGCAGTCAGCTTTCGGGCGAATCCTTTGTGATGTCACCTGAGGTCACCGACCGTGACCCCTCCGTTTCCAGATACAATCGTTTCTCTGCGGTGAACCCAACACCCAGGCAAGGGTGGACACACACCAGGTTCCCGCCGATCGTGCCTTTCCACCCTAAGCGTCTATGGCTTGATCCCGCGATCAGCCGTCCAAGAACTTCCCACCGACTTGTGAGAGACGCACCGCTTCCAGGGTCTCGTCACCTCAGGTGTCCTGTGTGTGTCCTGCTTTAGCGAACCTGTCCCTTTTTATCCCCCTGCTGGGGTATTGCCTGTCCATCACTTCAAACAGTTCAGGGTTCAAAGAGGGAGTCGATCTTGACAGCTCTCCTTCCCCTTCATTACACATCTCCAAATGCTGCTCCATTGTTTTCCTTATCTCTCTCTCTCTCCTGAAGACAAGTGGCAGACCAACTGCTGATCCCACTGGTGCCAGCACAGGACAGCTACATCTTAATCTATGTGTATTCTTGTCACATTAGGTAAAGACTTAAGAACTATGGCTTAAGGCTGGTAGATCAGAGTTAGTTAAATTGTAGAAAAGGCTGGAGAACTTAATTCTGTGTCCCTGTTCCTCTGTTTCAATGGTCAAAACACAGCTTGTGTACTGCATCGTGCTCAAAAACAGTGACAGTAAAGGTCTTCTAGCTGAAAGGAATGAGTTACCAGTAAAAATAGAAAAATATTGATAAGTGATATGAAAGAGATTATCAAAATAAAGGATTATAAAAAGTATTGAAAAATAAATCTGAAAAAATATATAATGACAATAGACCAGGCAGCATCTCTAGGAAGAGGTGCAGTCGACGTTTCAGGCCGAGACCCTTCGTCAGGACTAACTGAAGGAAGAGCTAGTAAGGGATTTGAAAGTTGGAGGGGGAGGGGGAGATCCAAAATGATAGGAGAAGACAGGAGGGGGAGGGATGGAGCCAAGAGCTGGACAGGTGATTGGCAAAAGGGATACGAGAGGATCATGGGACAGGAGGTCCAGGAAGAAAGACAAGGAGGTGGGGGGGGAACCCAGAGGATGGGCAAGGGGTATATTCAGAGGTACAGAGGGAGAAAAAGGAGAGTGAGAGAAAGAATGTGTGTATAAAAATAAGTAACAGATGGAGTAGGAGGGGGAGGTGGGGCATCAGCGGAAGTTAGAGAAGTCGATGTTCATGCCATCCGGTTGGAGGCTACCCAGACGGAATATAAGGTGTTGTTCCTCCAACCTGAGTGTGGATTCATCTTTACAGTAGAGGAGGCCATGGATAGACATGTCAGAATGGGAATGGGATGTGGAATTAAAATGTGTGGCCACTGGGAGATCCTGCTTTCTCTGGCGGACAGAGCATAGATGTTCAGCAAAGCGGTCTCCCAGTCTGCGTCAGGTCTCGCCAATATATAAAAGGCCACCTCGGGAGCACCAGACGCAGTATATCACCCCAGTCGACTCACAGGTGAAGTGTTGCCTCACCTGGAAGGACTGTTTGGGGCCCTGAATGGTGGTAAGGGAGGAAGTGTAAGGGCATGTGTAGCACTTGTTCTGCTTACACGGATAAGTGCCAGGAGGGAGATCAGTGGGGAGGGATGGGGGGGACGAATGGACAAGGGAGTTGCGTAGGGAGCGATCCCTGCGGAATGCAGAGAGAGGCGGGGAGGGAAAGATGTGCTTAGTGGTGGGATCCCGTTGGAGGTGGCGGAAGTTACGGAGAATAATATGTTGGACCCGGAGGCTGGTGGGGTGGTAGATGAGGACCAGGGGAGCCCTATTCCTAGTGCGGTGGCGGGAGGATGGAGTGAGAGTAGATGTACGTGAAATGGGGGAGATGCGTTTAAGAGCAGAGTTGATAGTGGAGGAAGGGAAGCCCCTTTCTTTAAAAAAGGAAGACATCTCCCTCGTCCTAGAATGAAAAGCCTCATCCTGAGAGCAGATGCGGTGGAGACGGAGGAATTGTGAGAAGGGGATGGCGTTTTTGCAAGAGACAGGGTGAGAAGAGGAATAGTCCAGATAGCTGTGAGAGTCGTATCTGCATTTTAATTCACACATTTTAATTCCACATCCCATTCCCATTCTGACATGTCTATCCACGGCCTCCTCTACTGTAAAGATGAAGCCACACTCAGATTGGAGGAACAACACCTGATATTCCGTCTGGGTTGCCTCTAACCTGATGGCATGAACATTGACTTCTCTAACTTCCGCTGATGCCCCACCTCCCCCTCGTACCCCATCTGTTACTTATTTTTATACACACATTCTTTCTCTCACTCTCTTTTTTTTCCCTCTGTCCCTCTGAATATACCCCTTGCCCATCCTCTGGGCTCCCCCCCGCCTCCTTGTCTTTCTTCCCGGACCTCCTGTCCCATGATCCTCTCGTATCCCTTTTGCCAATCACCTGTCCAGCTCTTGGCTCCATCCCTCCCCCTCCTGTCTTCTCCTATCATTTTGGATCTCCCCCTCCCCCTCCAACTTTCAAATCCCTTACTCCCTCTTCCTTCAGTTAGTCCTGACGAAGGGTCTCGGCCTGAAACGTCGACTGCACCTCTTCCTAGAGATGTTGCCTGGCCTGCTGCGTTCACCAGCAACTTTTATGTGTGTTGCTTGAATTTCCAGCATCTGCAGAATTCCTGTTGTTTAATGACAATAGACTATGGGTTTAAAACAATTGACTACAAAGTTAGTGCAGACATCAGGAAACTTTCCTTTGGATAAAAGATGACTGGTGGACTTTAATTAGAATGATAATTCTAAGAAGTCTAGGTTCACTGAGAAAAAAATTTGAATGCTGAAAAGTTCTTCTGGATTGGCAAACAAAATAGACAGCACATCCTCCCATTTTAATCTGATATTTTCTCCTATGTCTGAAAATACCATCCTGGCTGGAATTAAAAATTAGCATTATGCAGATACCAGAATCTTAATTCTAAGAACACAATGTAAAACCCATTCCTTTGCCTCTTCCTTTCCAACCATCAGTGGACCCAAAGGGTCCTTCCAGGTGAGGCAGTAATTGACTTGCACTTCTTCCAATCTTGTGTTCACAATGTAGTCTCCTCTACACTCGAGAAACCACACACAGACTATGAGACCACTTTTCAGAGCACCTGCTTTCAGTACATAAGGCTAACTGTGAGTTTCTTGTTTGCCACTATTTTAATTCTGCATCCCACACCCACTCTGACCTTTGGCCTATGATTTTTCCGATAATCTCAATGCTAACTTGAGGAATAGGACTTCATTTTCCATGTGGGCAATTTGCTGCCATCTAGACCGAATATCAAATCATACAATTTATTGATATCTCACTTTTTTGTGTTTGTACCAGAACTGATCAGTTCTTCCATGTGATAATCCATGAAACATTAATTCAGTTTGTGTCTCTTTTCAGACACCACTTGCTGTGCTGGACATTTCCACCGGACTCCTTTTTGTTTTAAGTTTTAGCAACAGTTCTGACTTCTATCTCAGAGCTATAAAATGTCTCTTCTTTTGTTTTTTTTCCCTCTATCTCTGTTCTCCAGCTGTTTTCTCTCCAAAAGTATGTGTCATCACTTGGATAACTCTAACCTCTCCCTATCACAGATAAGATAACCTTTGTCCTGTCCACCATCTGACCCCCCCACCACATACCTCCTTGCAGCCTTTAACTGACCTGTTTTTCTCTCTTTGATCTCCATTCGTTTAGATGGAGACGTAACATAAAGATTTTTACTCCTCATCTATGTGAAGGATGTAAGAAATAAAGTCAATTCAATTAAACATTATAACTCTGCTTTTCTTTCCATTGATGTTGTCTGAACTGCTGAATATCTCCTGTATTTCCATTTTATTTTGTTCTTCTTAGCTTTCTCTTTTAGTCTGAATAGTCTCGCTCTTTTTGCCTGACTATCCTTTCACTGTAGTGCAAATGACTGCCATTGCTAAACTGAAGTGTCTCCCTCTTTAGATAAATTGACTTCCCACTCTAATCTGAATGGCCTTCCCCCCCCCGACTGAATGACTGAAATCTGTCTTTACACCTGAATAGCCGTCCTCCTTTTATGATCAATGACTTACTCTTTAGTCTGAAGGCCTGCCTCTTCCATAATCATGATCTTTTCACAGCACAGTGCTTCTGAAGCCAAATACCTTGCTGATCTGCTTTGTGCCTTCCTTTCATCTACAATGCCCTCAATTTCTTGCTTAACTTCATCCTCATTCCAATCCTTGTAAGATTTTAAGATTAGCAGCCCGCAACTGTCGCCACTGAACTGGGGTCCGGAGTGACACTTGCCCCGCATAATTCTCACTGATTTGATTTGACACAAAACAATGCATTTTACTCTATGTTTTAATGGATATATGACTAATAAAACTAATCTAATCTTAAACCCCTGTAAGAATGTACCAGGACGTCTACTTAGAATTCTCAGAAGTGATTTGTGGCCTCCGTTGGTCAAGGCCGACCATGGATGTTGTGTACTAGCAGTGGAAGTCAATACATCCCAGGGCAGTACAATATGGAGGGCAAGCTGTTGTCCATGCAGCATGCTCCCCCTCCCATGCAGCTGATGAATCCAAAGAAACGGCAAAGACCAATATAGTTTAGAAGCAGCGGTGTCGCAGGAGTTGCCAATCAGCATTGAACTCGACGTAGGACAACCTTAGGGGCTCTGGCTCTGTACTTTTCCTTGGGGTTTGCTCCAGAGGTCTTCCCCATGGGCGGGTATAGCTGCAAAGCAGTGCAGGATTGAGATTAGAGTTTTCTTAAACTGCACAACAACATTAGCTATCCTCCAATCCTTTGGTACCTCACCTGTTGCTCAGGACGATTAAATGTCTCTGCTAGGGCCCTGCAAATTCTGCACATGCCTCCCACAGGGTCCAAGGAACACGTCGTTAGGCCCTGTGGATTTATTCATTCTAATTTGCCTCCACTCTCATTTTCTTAGATGAGATGCCAGCCACAGCTGACGACCCCCATCTGCCCAAATCAACTTGGTTTAAGGCACCAGTAATCCACCTTTTCCCCGTCTCTTTTCAGTAGAAACAGTTCTCGCGGGCTCAGTAGCTATGCCACACGTGAAGGGAAGGAGCTGGACTTGGCTGTCAGAGGCTATTTGAGATGCACAAAATTGGGAGCATTTAATAGATAGAGGGAGAATATCCCCAGTAACGTTCCCCGCCCCCCAACTATGAACACTCATAGGTAAAAACATTAATGCAGCTCAGGGCTTCTATAAAATTATTGATCCATTAAGGCAATTATTACTGTTCATAAAGTCTTAATCTTCAGAACTTCTCTCCACTTCAAATGGTTGTTATTCTATATTTCATAATCAGTACAATATTTCAATACCCCAGTTCAATGGAAATCTTGACACGATTAGACTGCTTGGGAATTATAGGAGCATCAGCCAATCCGTGATCAGGAGTGTGAGAAGACGTAGCTCATTCAGATTCATCGATTGAGTACATAAGGCATTGATTTGCAGCAGATTGCCACTTGAACGATGGCCAAACAGAGCTTGTATGTGCCTGTCAGAATAAAAGGTAAAGATAACAGGTTTAGGGAAGCTTGGTTTTCAAAAAATATTGAGGGCCTGGGTGAGGAAAGAAAGAAGGTGCATAGCAGGTGTACGCAGGTGGGAACAAATGAGGAGCTTATGAAATATAAGGATAACACTTAAGAAGGAAATCAGGAGGGCTCAGAAACAGGCATGAGGTTTCCCTAGCGGACAAGGTGAAGGAGAATTCTAAGGGATTCTACAGGTATGTGAATAGCAAAAGGATAGCAGGGGACAAAATTGGTTCCTTGGAAGATCAGACTCGTAATCTATGCATGGAGCCAAAAGCAATGGGGGAGATCTTAAAAGGATTTTTTGCATCTGTATTTACTGGGGAGATGGATACAGAGTCTACAGAAGCATGGCAAAGCAGCAGCAAGGTCATCGACCCTATATAGATTACAGAGGAGGAGGTGCTGCTGTCCTGAGGCAAATTAGAGTGGGTAATTCCCCAGGTCCTGACAAGGTGTCTCCTCAGATCCTGTGGGAGGCAAGTGTACATAGAAAGTGCAGGAACCCTAGCAAAGATAATTAATCGTTAACAACAGGTGAGGTAGCAGAGAATTGGAGGATAGCTAATGTCGTTTTTGCTGTTTAAGAAAGGCTCTAAAAATACACCAGGAAATTATATTTTGGTCACCCTGACATCAGTAGTGGGAAGGTTATTGGAAAGTATTCAAAGGGACCAGATTTTGGAGTATGAGGATAGACAGGAATTAGCAATATTCAGCATGGTTTTGTATGTGGTAGGTCATGTCTAACCAATCTTGTAAAGTTGTTCAAGGAAGTTACCAGGAAAGTTGATAAAGGCAAAGCAGTGGGTGTTGTCTACATGGACTTTAGCAAGGCATTTGACAATGTCCCTCATGGGTGGTTGGTCAGGAAGATTCAATTGCTCAGCATTCAAGATGAAGTAGATTGGATTAGACATTGGTTTTCTGGGGGAAACAGAGAGTAGTAGTAGATGGTTGCCTCTCTGACAAGACTCCCATGATTAGTGGAGTGCCGCAGGGATTGCTGCTGGATTCATTGTTGTTTCTCATCTATATCAACAACCTGAATGATAATGTGGTGTACTGGATCAGAAAATTTGTGGATGCCCTTTCCATTGTGGGGTTAGTGGATAGTGAGGAAGACTATCAGAGCTCGTAGCAGGAACTGGACCAGCTAAAAAAAATGGGCTCATAAGTGGCAGATGCAATTTAATGCAGAAAGTGTTAAGGGTTGCACTTCAGTAGGACCAACCATGGTAAGTCTTACACAGTGTTTGCACAATGAGGAGTGTGGCAGAGCAAAGGCATTTGGGAGTACAGGACCTGAGTTATAAAGAAAGATTGAATAGGTTATGACTTTGTTCCTTGGAACGTAGAAGACTGAGGAGAGATTTGATAGAGGTATTCAAAATTATGAGGGGTATAGAAAGGGTAAATGCAAGCAGGCTTTTTCCACTGAGGTTGAGTGGGACTACAACTTGAGATCATGGGTTAAGGGCGAAAGCTGAAATGTTTAAGGCGAACATGAGGGGTATCTTCTTCACTCAGAGGGTAGTGAGAGTGTGGAATGAGCTGCCAGCTCAACCGGAGCACGCATGCTCGAGTTCAACATTTAAGAGAAGTTTGAGAGGGTTATGGAGGGCTATGGTCCGGGTGCAGGTCAGTGGGAGTAGGCAGCTGATAAGGTTTAGCATGGACAAGACTGGTTGAAAAGCAGGTTTCTGTGCTGTATTTTTCTATGACTCTGACTCTATAGCTACTTGCAGACAATGACTTCATGATTGACAATACTCTTCTGTCTTCTTCCTCTCCTCAAAATAAAGGCCACAAACACTGTTTTTTTAATGCCAGTTAAGGTATTGTGAAAATTATATGAAAGGCATGTTCCAGGCTACAACTAAACTTAACCGTGGAGGTATGCAGGCAACATTGAACCTGATTTTTCCTCAATAGGCAATAGCAAACAGGCCATTTGAAGTATTTCAGACAGTAGTAATAAATCAAAGATTAACACTTATTCACCATCTAAAATATGTGCTAAATGGAACAGTTAATGTTGCAATGTCAAAAGTCTATGTATAGCAGGGGTTCTCAACCTGGAGTCCATGGACCCTTTGGTTAATGGTAGAGGTCTATGGCAGAAAAACTTTGGGAGCCCCTAATGTATAGTTAAAATCTTATCAGAGCTGTTTACAATTAAGCAATTCTAGGATAAGATTCTGTAGCCTCCTTGTAAGCCTCAGGATCGCTCAGCTGGCTTTCGTCTAGGGGGAGCAGCCTTCGGCCCTGCAAAACTGGGTGATCAAGTTTTCCTCGATGCTGTGTGATGTACCCCACCACGCCAAATAACAGACATTACACCATATGCAATTAAATCATTACACTTTATAAGTATTTCTTGGTGATGGGTTAGTAGAAACAAATACAATAAAGGCACCAAGTCAGTAACTCTATCAGTTCTGTGCACAAATAATTCATTGGAGCTCTTACAGAACCAGGTCTCCCTTTCCTCCAGTCGATGTCCTTCGAACTCCATTGACCCTTGAATGGGACCACCCTCGGTAGTCGACCAAACGCTCCACACAAGTCTATCCTCGTCTCCTCTCCTCGCCGAAGACCCTGGGCCTTGGACTCCCACTTAGGGTCCGTTCTGTCATCCAGCTTACAGCATTGTGTCTCCTCTCTCTGTCCCCATTGCGCCTTCCCTCCAAAGCTCGCGAAAACAATAGTTTACAGACACACAAGAAAGAATAACATCTATCCCAATTGGTTAGAAAATGAATACAATTCTCATTACCAGTAATTATAATCCAAACAAGCTGCTACCGTTAACTCAGCAATTAGCATTACAGAGAAGCCATTTTATTATAACATAACAAAGAAGCCATTTTATTAGCCTTAGCAGTAACATAAAAGAAGAAACCCCTTACAATTCAGTGGTACTGGCAGCAAACTATTTAATCTGCAGATAAATCTGATTGGAGGTTCACAGACCATCACCTGCAGTCACATTCTAAGGACACACATGAGCAATGGTATCTTTGACTCTATGTAAATGTATATCCCAAGGCTTATATGTCTATATGAGTGGCACGTAGAAGATGACAGAAAGTGAAGTGTAATTTCACTAGCAACAAAGTTGTTCATGCTTTGTGGTTGATTACTTTTCAATGATCATTTGAGAGATGTTATTTATAATTGCATTATTCTTGACTTATCTACTTTCAAAGCACTATAAAAATTATTTATGCTTCTTTCCTCAGAAGTCCACCTCCAAAACTGCACCAACCAGAACTATGGACAGAAACCTTTAATGATTTCATTGCTAAGTGAGTACAGTCATTAGTTCTGAATAGTCTGTATAGATGTAAAAGGATGTATTATAGGAAAAGAAGTACATTGTTATACACAAAATAATCTGCAGATGCTGGGGTCAAAGCAACACTCACAACATGCTGGAGGAACTCAGCAGGTCGGGCAGCATCCGTGGAAAAGATCAGTCGATGTTTCAGGCCGGAACCCTTCGTCAGGACTGTAGGGGGAAGGGGCAGAGGCCCTATAAAGAAGGTTGGGAGGAGGGTGGGAAGGAGAAGGCTGGTAGGTTCCAGGTGAAAAACCAGTAAAGGGAAAGATAAAGGGGTGGGGGAGGGGAAGCAGGGAGGGGATAAGCAGGAAAGGTGAAGAAGGAATAGGGGAAAGCACAATGGGTAGTAGAAGTAGGTGGAACCATGAGGGAGGTGATAGGCAGCTGGGGGAGGGGTCAGAGTGAAATAGGGAAGGGGAAGGGAGGGGGAAGGAATGACCGGAAGTTGGAGAATTCAATGTTCATACCAAGGGGCTGAACACTACCTGGATGGTATATGAGGAGTTGCTCCTCCAACCTGAGTTTAGCCTCATCATGGCAGTAGAGAAGGCCAGTAGAGGAGGAACCACTTCGTCGATTACCTTTGCTGCGTCCACCGCAACAGACAAGATCTCCTGGTTGCCACCCACTTCAACTCTGCTTCACATTCCCATTCAGATACGCCCATACATGGCCTCCTCTACTGCCATGATGAGGCTAAACTCAGGTTGGAGGAGCAACACTTCATATACCGTCTAGGTAGTCTCCAGCCCCTTGGTATGAACATTGAATTCTCCAACTTCCAGTAATTCCCTCCCCCTCCCTTCCCCTATCCCAGTTTCACACTGGCCCCTCCCCCAGCTGCCTACTACCTCCCTCATGGTTCCACCTCCTTCTGCTACCCATTATGCTTTCCCCTATTCTTTCTTCACCTTTCCTGCCTATCCCCTCCCTGCTTCCCCTCCCCCACCCCTTTATCTTTCCCCTTACTGGTTTTTCACCTGGAACCTACCAGCCTTCTCCTTCCCACCCTCCCCCGACCTTCTTTATAGGGCCTCTGCCCCTTCCCTCTTCAGTCCTGATGAAGGGTTCCAGCCCAAAACGTTGACTGATCATTTCCACTGATGCTGCCCGACCTGCTGAGTTCCTCCAGCGTGTTGTGAGTAATACATTGTTATAATCCATGCAGGATGCTGGACAACATGATGCCCTGTGACATAAGAGGGTGATGTGCTCTCAAGTTAGTGACAAAACATCCTTTGCTCCAAGTAAGACCTAAACGTGCAAATCAGTGTTCAGAAAATATTTGTACACTTTTTGTAGGTCTCATCACCACCTTAGGAAGATTGCTGAATACTAAGATTAAAATTTTGTTTTATCTGTAAGATACTGGAACTTCTTTCATCATGATTTATGCCACAAATTGTACTCCTTTACTTATGGTATTTGCTCACTTGCGGCTGAATAATTAATCTAACTTATTACACAAAATAGTAAATACCACTTCTGCTTCAACTGTGTCAAAAATTATGACAGCCTGGAGTTAGTCTGGTCTCACTGCTTCAAAGTTCATTTATTTTTAATGCTTTTTTCATGTTAAGAACAACACAGTTATACAATGTCTTCAGGCAGGGAAACTTTAAGTGTATGCATCTGCAATCTATCATCAATCTATATTTGCACAATACTCTTTTACGAAGATTTCCATAGATACGTCAGCTCCTAATGTTCACAGCAAGCAATCAATAACTGAAAACTGTTGTGATGAGTAAGACATAATTATAGACGAACATTGCAGTTTAATAGCACTGACAGAATGCCTAACTGAAGGAGTGAATGATCAATGCTCCATAGTTCTGAGTGTTTTGCTCTGACATTTTTAAAAATGTAATATTATCTATTTTTGTTCATCTGTTGAAATAGGATAAAATTAAGAAGATTATTTTCATCATTTTTATCCCTATCACAAATGTTTAAACATTAAGATCAAACAAGACCATAAGATATAGGAGCAGAATTAGGCCATTTGGCCCATTGAGTCTGCTCCACCATTTCATCATGACTGATACATTTTTCTTCTCAGCTTCTGCCTTAAACATACATAAAGACTTGGCTTCCAGAGCTGTCTATACCAATAAATTCCAGAGATTCACCACTTGCTGGTGAAAGAAATTCCTCCTCATCTCCATTCTAAAAGGATGCCCCCCTATTCTGAGGCTGTGTCTTCCGGTCTTAGACTCTCCCACCATAAGAAACATCCTCTCCACATCCTCTCCAAGGTCTTTCACCATTCAATAGGTTTCAATCAGGTCACCCCTCATTCTTCTGAATTCTAGTGAATACAGACCCAGAGCCATCAAACACTCTTCATATGACAAGCCGTTCAAACCTGTGTAATGCTCAGCTGTATTGGCTCGTATTTATCTAGGGGAAACCCCGTCCACTGCCCACCTTGTCTCCTGGTTATGTCGTAAACACAAAATAATCTGCAGATGCTGAGGTCAAAGCAACACTCACAACACGCTGGAGGAATTCAGCAGATCGGGCAGCATCCATGGAAAAGATCAGACGACATTTTGGGCCGGAACCCTTCGCCCTTCTGCCCCTTCCCTCTTCAGTCCTGACGAAGGGTTCCGGCCCAAAACATCGACCGATCTTTTCCACGGATGCTGCCCGACCTGCTGAATTCCTCCAGCGTGTTGTGAGTGTTGCTCCTGGTGATGTCGGTTGCTGTACAACTGCCACCTGATTCAGCTTCAAACATCAATCATCAGCCAGCACACAATGTACGTTTTACCAATTACACTTTATAGATATTACTAAGTCTATGAGATTAATAGTTCAATACAAAAAAGGAATGGAAAAGGCGCCAGACTTATCAAAGTTCAATTTCTTTGTGCACACGTTGGAGCTCGGGGACCTCTTCGGGACCACTCCGACCTCTTCGACTCGCAGCTCGGAACCACCTGGAGCGATCAACCTGAGCTTTCCCTGCACGTCCGTCGTCCTCATGGTCTCTCCTCCAACTCCCCACCCCCCCCCCAAAAGCCCCTGGTTCCCAGCCATATGAGACAGCACATCACCCCAAGAAAGAATAACGTGGACACCCATTGGCTGATAGTACTCTGCTATCTGTTATAACCCAAGCAAAGTGCTGGCTGGAGACTTTCTCAGCATTTAACATAACATAGAAACCATTTTAATCCACAGACACAGTAACATAAAAGATTAACATAACAAAGAAGCCATTTTAATTTTAACATAACAAAGAAGAAACCCCTTACACCTGGAAGGAATCATTTTTGTGAACCTTCTTTGAAACCCCTCCAGTTGTAAACTATTTATAGTTTTTAAATAGTGACAACATTCAAGATTCTTTAATTGACAGTCAAGCATTCTGAACATCGGGGCTGTTAAAGATCTACATAAATGCAAGTCAATTTGTTCTTCTATCTGCCCAACTTTCAATCCATATCACTAGTTAATACTATGAATCTGAGAATAACGTTGACCTGTCTTTATGCCAGCCCTGCTTTGAAAGCTGTGAAGTTGTGTGGTAAGTGAAAATCTGAGTGACTAATGAAACTGGATCCTTCCTGTTACTTGTGAAATATTGTGTTTTAAATCAGATACAATTCTTAGTTTTTGTTTTACTATTTTTCTTTGTAATTATCCAGCAACTGGTTACTCCACAATATTAAGAAATTTCTTTTGTGTCTATGAATTTAGGATAATTGCATATTATATTTGTGTGTTTATATGTCACTCATTGTAAACTGGTGTTAATGTCCAAAGCCAGTTCTTACTCTTCTTTCCTTCTGGAAGAAGCTTCAGGATGAGCTTGGGCGATTAGTATCATCAGTAGCAGATTGATTCCTAGGATGACAGGAGTGATCAAGTCACGTTTATTTTCATTTAACTATATATGTGTATATAATGTTTATAACCATGTAATGTATATAGAAATGAGACGTTTCTCTGAACCAGGGTGTAAAACACAGTAGTACACATAAAACACGAGAACTTATGAAGGCAAGGATAAAATCCACAGATGAATCACACATAAATAACGAACTAAAGTGCTTTCATGTTAAATGTTGTACGGTATGAAGCAGATTAACAGTGACACTTCAAATACAATGCCGCAGGGAGTTCAGAAGCCTAATGGCCTGGGGTAAGAAACTGTTCCTCATCCTGATCCTTCCTGTTTTTATGCAACGTTGTCTTCTGCCTGATGGTAGAAAGTCAAAGAGGATGCTGGGATCCTTAATAATACTAAAGGCCCTGCGTATGCAGTGATGTATAAAAAGGGATATTTACTAGCGTTTAGAAGTTGAAAGGGACCTAATGAATCCTATAAAATTCAGTCTTAAAGAGATTACATGGAAGAAAAAACAAATAAGAGAAAATCTGCAGATGTCGGAAATTCGAGCAACACACACAAAGTGCTGGAGGAACTCAGCAGGCCAGGCAGCATCTATGGATAAAAATACAGTTGACATTTCGAGCCGAAATCCTTCAGCAGGACTCATGGAAGAAAGATAATTTTGGTAGTGGGGAAGGCTAAAATAAGGGGTTACAGTTTCATTGCTTAAGATACTGGTAGGCCACTTAGAACTGAGACGATGAGGAATTTCTTCACCCAAAATATGATAAACCTGTGGAATTCCTGACTACAGAAGTTTGAGGTCAAATTATCATATATATTCAATAAAGACCTACTATAGATATAGTAATGAAGGTTAAAAAAATCAAGCGATTTAGGGTGAAAAGAAGAGTAAAAAAATCTGAATGATTAGCCACAATCATATTAAATAGCAAACCAGATTCAAAGGCTCCTACTCTGAATTACTTTATTTTTAATGTTCCTATATTTTGCTTCATTTCCCACGAAATGGGTCCACTTGAGTAAAATGCAAAGAAAGATCAGTAGGCGATTCAAAATGTTTGAGCATTAATGAAGTTCACTAACCTTCTCAACCTCCTGACTGGGATTAAGCAGCTGTGGCAATGTCTCCTGATGCTCACAAGTGGAGGGAACTCAGTTTGACATTCTTTAGCAATCCCACGTTCAGTGCAGGCTGATCTCTACGTGAAAATTCCATTCTGGTTGCTGAACATACTTAGTGGCTTCAATGCAAAGCTCGTTTTGTCCAACTTCTTTGCCTCAAATCTTGTAATTTCTCTTATACCTCTCCTGTGAAATATTGAGCCAGGGCTTTTTTAGCTGCCAGTGTGATGGTAATTATGCTCAAGTATCTATTGGCTTCTTTACAAGAGATGGTAATAATCCTTCAGTATTGGCAGTAATCAATTAAGTATTGATTGAGAGAGTCGCTGCACGTCAAGCAGCATCTTATCTCTCCTCCTCTAGTTTCTCTTGTTACCTCAGTTAAATAGGTTGATGGGGGTAATTTTACAGCCAAATCTAACCCAGTGCCCATGAGCCTTAAATCTCCTGCTACAAAGTTTTGACCCAAAACAACAACAATTCCTTTATTCCCACATCATCTTCTCAACCCATTAAGATGATTTGTTGCTCCAGACTCTATCATCTACAATCATAGTCGTGGAGTCAGAGTGTAATAGAGTGCAGAAGAAGGCTCTTCAGCTCAACTGGTCCAACCAGTACATATTATTTATGACTGCACCGGCAGCTGTTTACTGTTGTACATTTAACTATATGTTGTATGTGCACTTACATAAACTTCTCATCTACAGAATATTTCATCTGTTAATATTATTTTATGTTCTGTAAGTTATATATGTACAGTGTTTTATACCTTGGTCCCTGGGGAATGAAGTTTCATTTAGCCGTGTACATGTATACAGTTGAATAACAATAAACTTGAACTGGTCCGTGCCAACCATAGCATCCTCCCTGCTAGGCATAGCTACCTGCATTGAGCCCATAACCCTTCAAGCCCTTCCACTCAATACACCTATGCAAATGCCTCTTCAGTGTTGCAATTGCGCCTGCATTGACCACTTCCTCAGGCAGCTCATTCCAGACATTTACTACCCTCTGCGCAAAGTCATCACTTCACAGGTCTCTTGGCTTGTGTGTTCTTTAGTTTTTGAATCTCCAACTTTGCGGAAAAGATGATGGCCACCTGCCTTCTCTGTACCCCTCATGATCTTATGTACTTCTATGAGGTCACCGCTCATTCTCCTGCGTTCCAGGAAATATAGGCTGAGCATGGCCAAACTCTCCCTGTAACCAGGCCCTCTAGTGCAGGCAAAACCCACACGAATCTTTTAGAACAGCACAACAACAGGCTCTTTGGCTAATTATGTTGTGCCAAACTAATTAAATTAGCAGTCACCCTCTCAGCTTGATGATCATTCCTATAAAGGGGTAACCAAAACTGTACATAATACTCCCAGTGCAGCCTCACTAATGATATATATAACTGCAACATAATGTCCCTACGCCTAAGCTCGACGCCCTGACTGTGAAGGCTAGAATGTTAAACACCTTCTTTACTGTCTATTTGCATGGTCACGTTCAACAAACTTGTGCACTTGTATTACCAGGTCCCTCTGTACCACAATACTAATCAGCATCCTGACATTCACAGTATAGGTTCTACCTTGGTTTGACTATCCATAGTGCATCACCACGCACTTAGATGAGTTGAAGTCCATTGCCATTCCTCTGCCCTTCACCCTAACTGATCACGATCTCTTTCCAATTCATTGCAATCTGCTTCACTATCAACAAGCCTTCCTAACTTAGTATCATCAGCAAATTTGCTAATCATGTCATGTAGATTAATATCCATATTATTTAGGTAAATAATGAATAACAGAGGTCCCATCATTGATCCCTGGAAGACCCTACTAATCATAGGGCTGTGGTCAGAGGATTGACCATCAACCATCAACCTCTGCTTCCTTTCATCCAGCTAATTCTGAATCCACATTACTAATCCCCCTTGAATCTCTTGTCAACCTTCCAGATCAGACTGCTATGTGGGACCCTATCAAAGGGCTCACTGAAGTCCATGTAGATTACATCCATCATTATCCCTTTGTTACCACTTTGAAAAGCTCCAAAAATTTGTCAGGCATGATCTCTCACACACAAAATTGTGCTAACCAGTCCATATAGGGCCTTGACTATCCAAGCGATAGTAGATCTTGTCCGTCTTCCCTCTAGTAACTTCTCTAGAACTGAAGTCAGGCTCAGCAGATTGTAGTTCCCTAGCCTGTCCTTCTACACTTCTTGACTAAGTGAACAACTTTCTCCACTTTCTAGTTTTCTGGAACTTCACCAGTGGTGAACAACAAACCAAATATCTCTACAAGGGCCTTTGTGTTTTCTTCTCTGACTTCCCATAAGGTCTGGGGTGCATTTGGTCAGGCCCTGGGCATTTGCCCACCTTAATGCACTTCATGCTGCAAATACCTCCTTCCTTGTAATATGCAAATGATCCAAAACCTCATTACTTATTACCCTCAATTCTTTAGCATCCATGCTATTTTCCTTAGTAAATACTGAGTAGAAATAGATGTTAAAAATCTAGCCCACCTCCTACAGATCCATCAATAGGCAAACCTGATGGCTAGTTCTTAAGAGAGCATATTCTCTCCTTAGTCACCCTTTTACTGTTAATATAATTTAAGAACCTCCCGAGATTATCTTTAACCATGCCTGCCAAATGTATCTCTTACCTTCTTTTGACCTCTTATCTTTTCCCTTAAGCCTAGTCATAAACATTCTATATTCATTCAGGTATTTATTTACATCTGCTACCTAAACATAATGAACACTTCCTGCTTTATCCCTTAACAGGGCCTAGATATCCAATTTTAGCCAGGGTTCCCTGAGCTAGGTGTGTTTACCCTTTACCCCAACAGGAATGCATTGCCCCTGGACATACAAGAGCCTTTTAAAAGTCTCTCACTTGCCACCTGTTCTTTTACCTTTAAATAGTTGTCCAGTTGACCACCAGCTAGATCCTGTCTAATGCCCTCAGTATTGACCCTACTCCAGCTTAGGACCTGTTCTATCTTTTTCCAAACCTATTTTAGAATTGTGGTCACTCTACTCAAAGTACATCCCAACTGCCACCTCAGTTACTCAGCCACTCAGCCACCAAGGATGCACCACACAAATTCCAACCCATCTAGGCCCTTTATACTCTGTGAGGCCCAATCAATGCTGGGAAAATTGAAATCTCCCACTAGAACCACTCTACTATTCTCACAACTACATGCAATTTCTCAACACTTCTGCTCCTTAATTCCCACTGGTTATTGTCACAAGGGGTATTTACAAGTTCTACCAAGGTGACCACTTCTTTCTATGTTCTACACAAGCAGCCTTGTTAAATGATACCTCAAGAATATCCACTCTAAGCACTGCTGTTACATCCTCCCTTATCCAAAAGGCAACACATCTTCCATTCTTACCTGTCGTCTGTCACGCCTAAGATATCAGTATACTGGAACAGTCTCGAGTCTCCAGCCGGAAATATCCAATACCCATTTTTACAGAGTTTCAGTCATTGCACAGGCATCACAATGAGAATATAACTTTAATGTGATCTATTTAATATAGACGTACATCGTTAATATCATTGCATCATCAATGCACCAAGCTCAGGCAGGCATACTGCCACTCAGTAGGAGTTAAGAATCACAATTCCAGGTATTATTGGTTAAGACCACACATTGACCATTTCATTTTTGAATCAAAATTTAAGTTTTCTGCAAACGTTTACTTTATCTTCAGATGAAATGAAGTATATTAAGTCATTACATTCAGTCTATGCTAACACAATTCTTTTCCTCCATGTATGCACTTCAGTCAGTATTACTCTTGTGTTCATTTCATATCTGGGATCTTGCAGCTAAAACAGATGCAGTTGAGTAAATAACTAATTTACAAAGAAAATCTGTGAAACAGTAGTGGTGCTTGTTCCCTTCCAGGAACATTTTTCAGATTAAATTAGGACAAGGGAAGAGTAAGTCAGCATGAGTCTTTAACCTAGTTGGTCTAAATTTAATAGGATATTTTTTTGCTTTTGGAAGTGAATCTCAGCTCAGGCTGAACTGTTGTGACTCTCTTCAAATTGCATGTGACTATATTAAGGTCGGCACATTCTTCTCAGTGCAAGTTTCCTGCAGCATTTTATAGACTTTTTACAAGCCCCTGCACAATTCTAATGCAAAGTGTCACCTGACAGGATGGGAAATTCAACCAAGCAACATGCTTTGGATCACCAAGTAACTCTAACAGGCCAAAGTTCACTTAGTTGGCCAAGACATTATTCTGCCAATTTACATAAATTAAATATGTATATATTGTGGGCTGTCTATAATAACCCAAGTATAAAAAATCTGATAACAATAATTTTCCCAGGTCCAAGCTAATGTTTCATTACAACCAGTGCTGAACATAAAAAAAAATGTAGGTACCTGAGTAAGTTAGGTTGACATAGACAAGTTGGGCTGACTTCTGCCCTAACATAACCCTATGAGTCTAAAAAGTACTAAAGAGAATCAGGGAAAACTTTGTACAAAAAAGAAGCTGAACAACCTCTACACATAAATTTGAATAAGTGATCAATTTTGCATCTGTACAAAATAAATTACGGGGATACTCAGTAGGTCAGGCAGCATCAGAGGAGAAAAACAGAGTGGAGTTGCACTGGGATCTGTACTGGGATTTCTGCTGTTTGTGATGTGTATAAATTACTTAGATGAAAATGTAGATGGGTGGGTTGGTAAGCTTGCAGAAAAAGAAAATCTGTGGTGTTCTGAATAGTGTAAAAGATTGGCAAACAATACAATGGAATATACATCAGTTGCAGATACAGTGGCATGCAGAAGTTTGGACACCCCTGGTCAAAATTTCTGTTACTGTGAATAGCTAAGCGAGTAAAAGATGACCTGATTTCCAAAAGGCATAAAGTTAAAGATGACTCATTTCTTTAATATTTTAAGCAAGATTACTTGTTTATTTCCATATTTTACAGTTTCAAAATAACAAAAAAGGAAAAGGGCCCGAAGCAAAAGTTTGGGTACCCTGCATGGTCAGTACTTAGTAACACCCCCTTTGGCAAGTATCACAGCTTGTAAAACCTTTCTGTAGCTAGCTGAGAGTCTTTCAATTCTTATTTGGGGGATTTTCGCCCATTCTTCCTTGCAAAAGGCTTCTAGTTCTGCGAGATTCCTGGGCCGTTTTGCATGCACTGCTCTTTTGAGGTCTATCCACAGATTTATAATGATGTTTAGGTCAGGGGACTGTGAGGGCCATGGCAAAACCTTCAGCTTGTGCTTCTTGAGGTAGTCCATTGTGGATTTTGAGGTATGTTTAGGATCATTATCCTGTTGTAGAAGCCATCCTCTTTTCATCTTCAGCTTTTTTACAAATGGTGTGATGTTTGCTTCCAGAATTTGCTGGTATTTAATTGAATTCATTCTTCCCTTTACCAGTGAAATGTTCCCCGTGCCACTGGCTGCAACACAATCCCAAAGCCTGATCGATCCACCCCCGTGCTTAGCAGTTGGAGAGGTGTTCTTTTCATGAAATTCTGCACCCTTTTTTCTCCAAACATACCTTTGCTCATTGCAGCCAAAAAGTTCTATTTTAACTTCATCAGACCACAGGACTTGTTTCCAAAATGTATCAGACTTGTTTAGATGTTCCTTTGCAAACTTCTGATGCTGAATTTTGTGGTGAGAATGCAGGAAAGGTTTTCTTCTGATGGCTGTTCCATGAAGGTCATATTTGTGCAGATGTCACTGCACAGTAGAACAGTGCACCACCACTCCAGAGTCTGCTAAGTCTTCCTGAAGGTCTTTTGCAGTCAAACGGGGGTTTTGATTTGTCTTTCTTGCAATCCTACGAGTAGTTCTCTCGGAAAGTTTTCTTGGTCTTCCAGACCTCAACTTGACCTCCACCATTCCTGTTAATTGCCATTTCTTAATTACATTATGAACTGAGGAAACGGTTACCTGAAAACACTTTGCTATCATCTTATAGCCTTCTCCTTCTTTGTGGGCATCATTTATTTTAATTTTCAGAGTGCTAGGCAACTGCTTAGAGGAGCCCATGGCTGCTGATTGTTGGGACAAGGTTTGAGGAGTCAAGGTATTTATAAAGCTTTGAAATTTGCATCACCTGGCTTTTCCTAATGATGATTGTGAACAAACCATAGCCCTAACAAGCTAATTAAGGTCTGAGACCTTGGTAAAAGTTATCTGAGAGCTCAAATCTCTTGGGGCGTCCAAACTTTTGCATGGTGCTCCTTTCCTTTTTTTCACTCTAAAATTGTACAAAACAAAAATAATACACTAATCCTGCTTAAAATGTTGAAAAGAATGTTTCATCTATAACTTTATGACTTTTGGAGATCAGTTCATCACTTAACTATTCACAGGAACAGACATTTTGACCAGGGGTGCCCAAACTTTTGCATGCCACTGTATGGGCAGAGAAATGGCAGATGGAGTTTAACTCAGCCAAATGTGAAGTGTTGCACATAGGTCAAACATAAAGCGACAGTGCACTGCTAGGAGCTACACCCTAAGAACTACAACAGTGTTGATGAGCAGAGAGATCTTGAGGTCCAGTTTCATAGCTTTCTGAAAGTGGTTACACAGGATGATAGGATGGTTAAGAAGGCATATGACATGGTTGCCTTTATTAGTTGAGGCATTGAGTTGAGAAGTTAGGAAGTTATGTTGCAGCTTTATTAGGAAGTTATGTTGCAGCTTTATTAAACTCTAGTTATGCTACATCTGGAGTATTGCATACAGTCCTGGTTGCCCCATTATAGAAAGGATGTTGAGGAGAAGTTGCAGAAGAGGTTTACTAGGACGTTGCCTGGATTAGAGGGCATGTGCTATAATGAGAGGTTGGACAAACTAGGGTTGTTTGCTCAGGAGTGGTGGAGGCTGAGGGAAGATCTGTTCGAAGTTTAAGATTATGAGAGACATAGATAAATAGATTGAAATATCTCATGCCAAAGGAATTGTATTTAAGGAGAGCGGGGTAATTTTAAAGTAGGTATAAGGGGCAAGTTTCCTTATACAGAGAGGGTTGGGTGTCTGGAATGCACTGCTTGGCATGGTGATAGAGGTAGCTACATTAGAGACAATTAAAAGATGATTATGAGGGAAATGGAAGAATATGTAAATTGTGAGGGCAGAAGGGATTAGTTTAGTTACCCATTTGGTTACTAATTTAATTGGTTCGGCACAACATTGTGGGCAGAAGAGCCTTTTCTTCTGCTGTGCTGGTCTATTTTCTATGTAATTAAAGTTTCAGTTCAATGTCCTTTCATCATTTACAGTTCTTTTTTGCTTTTTATTTGCTGTTTATGTCTCATTTATTTGTCTATTACTTGCATGGACTATTTGATGGGTTTATCATTTCAATTGTATCTTGCAGACTTGGAATATTTGATATACTCTCTACTTTGAGCTGCTTAATTTTATTCAGGGGAGCAAAAGGGACTTTCCAGTTAGTCTCTGCATGGCCAGGAGAAACAAAACAGTCAATATTGGAGCCCTCTCACTATTCAACAATTCCTCAACGATGCAATCCAAATAGTTGAGTAGCTTAACTGCTCAAATTTCAGAAAACATATCAGCGATAATAAACCTGATTCTGACTTGCAGGCAATTTTTGAGTATTTGATTAAAAACTCAAAGCATGATTGAAAGACATAGAACCATCTACTTTCAGAGGCAGTTTGAAGGAAGGAACTAAGGTAAAGAAAATTGAAAGGCACACAGAACAGTGTGTAATTGATTCCCTCAGACCAATTTCAAGAGGGGGAATGGGATAAGTATAACAGAGTTTAAATTTTGCCCTAGCCGAGAGGATGGTGATGGTTTGGATAGCTGATACGTAGTATTGTGGAAACAGCATTTCATGCACCACCATGTTTTCGTGTCCATTAATTCTATTGAAAAGAAACAGGGACTCTGGCCTTGGGTTTATCTGAATGTTGCAACAAAATGAAAAGAGCCAAGCCATCAGCAGAGAACTACTAACTATACCTAAAATTTCCATATGGAAAACAAGTCAGTGGTCTTATGCACTGATATACAGTACCTATAGCAAGTATTCCCTCCCCCTAACCCCCCGGAAGTTTTCATGTTTTATTGCTTTACAGCTCTGAATCACAGTGGATTTAATTTGGCTTTTTTGACACTGATCAACAGAAAAGAACCTTTTGTCTCAAAGGGAAAACAAATTTATGCAAATTGGCCTAAATTTATGATAAAATATTAAACACAAAATAATTGATAACATAAATACTGACTTGTAGGGGGTGAGTAATTATCAGATGCACCTTTGGCAGCAATTACAGCCTTGAGTCTGTGTGGATAGGTCTCTATCAGCTTTGCACATCCGGATACTGTAAATTTTGCCCATGCTTCTTTAAATACTGCTCAAACTCTGTCAGATTGCATGGGGATCTTGAGTAAACAGTCCTTTTCAAGTCCAGCCACAAATTCTCAGTTGTATTGAGGTCTGTACTCTGACTTGGCCTTCCAGGACATTAACTTTGTCTTTAAGCCATCCCTGTGTAGCTTTGGTTTTCTGCTTGGGGCCATTGTCTTGCTAGAAAACCAATCCTTTCCCAAGTCACAGTTCTCTTGCAGAATGCATCAGGTTTTCCTCCAGAATTTCCCTGTGCTTTGCTGCATTCATTTTACCCTCTAATTTCACAAGCTTTCCAGGGCCTGCTGCAGTGAAGCATCCCCACAGTATGATGTAGTCACCATCACGCTTCATGGTAGGGATGGTGTGTTTTTGATGATGTGCAGTGTTTGGTTTACGTCAAACATAGCATTCAGTCTGATGGCCAAAGAGCTCAACTTTGGTTTAATCAGACCATAGAACCTTCTTCCAGCTGACTGCTGACTTCAGACTATCCCACATGCCTTCAGGCAAATTCTAGCCGAGATTTCATGTGAGTTCCCCCCCCCCCCACCAACAGTGGCTTCTCTTTGCCACTCTCCTATAAAGCTGCGACTGGTGAATCACCCGGGCAACAGCTGCTGTCTGCAGTTTCTCCCATCTCAGCTACTGAAGCTTGTAACTCCTCCAGAGTTGTCACAGATCTTTTGGTGGCCTCCCTCACTAGTCCCCTTCTTGCATGGTTTTTGAGGACGACCTGCTCTAGGCAGATTTACAGTTGTGCCATATTCTTTCCATTTTTTGATGATTGACTTAACTGTACTCCAAGGGATATTCAGTCACTTAGAAATTTTCTTGTATCCAGCTCCTGACTTGTGCTTTTCAACAACTTTTTTGTGGAGTTGCTTGGAGTGTTCTTTTGTGTTCATGGTGTAGTTTTTGCCAGAACACTGGTGCACCAGCAGTTGGACCTTCTTCTTCTGGTTTTTAATGGCGATTGGTAGACCAACTTAAGGTGCATTACCACCACCAACTGGACTGGAATGTGGTGCTGAGAGTTGGGAAATAAAACCAATTTTAGTTCTTTATCTTATGAAAACCAAATTACTCTAGAAAGCCCTATAGATTGTAAATAATGAAAGACAATATTATGAATTAAATTAAATTCACCTCCATAACTTGAAGTTTTTAAATAAAAGCTATCAACCCACAAAGATAATAGTGCAGCCTGCATTTGCTTTCTTTCAACCTTACATTGTAAAATAATTGTTCAACTGTTTCATCATGATGACAACACCTACACACCTTAGTATGACGTTTTCCAACAAGTTACAAGAAATAAGTACAGTATGCCCAATTCTCAGTTGAGCCAATATAATTCCTTCCCTTCTCCCGTCAATCCAGCAGTTTTGTGTATTCTGTAAAGGTGTCTCCCCTTATGCCCATTACCCCACAAGTCTTGCCACAATTCACTTATTCTTGGCCCCACCAACCTCTTAGCTTCTGATTTGCTAATTGGAAGGTCTATATCCACAGATGAACCTTTAACAACTTTTTTGGCCAAACAATCAACCCAGTCTTTTCCCTCAACACCTCTATATGTAGGGACCCACAAGAAGCAGAGATGTAAACCAATATTTGGATTATGAAATAAAGTTTGAATAGCTTCCAGCAGTAAATCTGACTTACTACTCAGTTGACCCATTTTAAGACTAGTCAAAACTGAAAAACAATCTGAACAAATTACAACTTTGCAAGGATCAGTTTCCTACTCCCACTGCAAGCCCAAAAGGATGGCAACCAATTCTGCAGTACATACTGATAAATAGTTAGTAAGAAGGTTTTTTATTTTTATCTATAATTCAGGCACAAAAACCATCACTCCAACATTCCCAGTTAAATTATCTTTTGATCTATCAGTAAAAATGGTTAACACATCACAATAATTTTCCTTAACATATTGATGAACCAACAGACTCTCAAGCATATCAGGATCCTTGGACTTCATTAAATCATGCAAACTAAAATCAACTAAAGTCATTGGAGAAAAACACATTGGGTCTACTGAAAAAGCTACAACATAATCCAGCAAACCCTTATTTCTAGCCTGATTAGAGCCCAGCCACCCAAAACTAAAAACACTCTTCTTGTGATGTTCCCAATAGTCTTCCAACACACTTTTAACAGGGTGATCATTTCTCTGCCCCCTTAAATTAATCCAATATGTTAACATCAACTTCAACCTCCGCAAATGCAAGGATAATTGTCCCATTTCAACCAGTAAAACTGAAACAGGAGATGACCTTACTGCACCATGGCACATGTTAAAGCCTGTGCTTGTATCACATCTGTGCCACAATCCACAGACCACAATCTGTGCGGTGTGGATTGGTGATAACATATCCTCCTCAGGGGTGTGTGCTTAGCCCACTGCTCTACTCTCTATATATACGTGACTGTGTGGCTAGCCATAGCTCAAATACCATCTATAAATTTGCCGATGATACAACCATTGTTGGTAGAATCTCAGGTGGTGATGAGAGGGCGTACAGGAGTGAGATATGCCAACTAGTGGAGTGGTGCCGCAGCAACAACCTGGCACTCAACATCAGTAAGATGAAAGAGCTGATTGTGGACTTCAGGAAGGGTAAGATGAAGGAACACATACCAATCCTCAGAGGAATCAGAAGTGGAGAGAGTGAGCAGTTTCAAGTTCTTGGGTGTCAAGATCTCTGGGGATCTAACCTAGTCTCATCATATCGATTCAGTTATAAAGAAAGCAATACGGTGGCTATACCTTATTAGGAGTTTGAAGAGATTTGGCATGTCAACAAATACACTCAAAAACTTCTATAGATGTACCGAGGAGAGCATTCTGACAGGCTGCATCACTGTCCGGTGTGGAGGGGCTACTGCACAGGACTGAAAGAAGCTGTAGAAGGTTGTAAATCTAGTCAGCTCCATCTTGTACCCAGGACATCTTTAGGGAGTGGTGTCTCAGAAAGACAGCATCTATTATTAAGGACCTACAGCACCCAGGGCATGCCCTTTTCTTACTGTTACCATCAAGCAGGAGATACAGAAGCCTGAAGTCCCCCACTCAGTGATTCAGGAACAGCTTCCTCCTGTCTGCCATCTGTTTCCTAAATGGACATTGAATCTCTGGACACTATCTCACCTTTTTAAAAAATATACAGTATTTCTGTTTTTGCACATGTTTTTCATCTATTCAATATATGTAATTGATTTATTTGGTGATTTATTATTTTTTATTTAATTTATTATTTTTTCTTTCTGCTGGATTATGTATTAAATTGAACTGCTGCTGTTAAGTTAACAAATTTCACGTCACATACCTGTGATAATAAACCTGATTCTGATTCTGATTCTGATCAAAGCATTTTAAATTTGAAGATGAAGGTGATCCACAAGCCGCACAGCTATAATTAAGTACAGATCTAATTAAACAAATATAGCTGGTCAGAGATTTTCATGTAGCACCCCAAGAATACCCACATTAACATCCAAAATATTTAATGCCCCTTTACATTTGTCAATTGTTTTACTGATATGGTGCTTCCATGTCAGCTTATTATCCAGCCACAGGCTGAGAAATCTTACCACTGACACCTCAAGAATTTGACCATACAATTTCAGATCAAGTGCCAGTCTATTGATCCTTCGTAAAACACACAACTTGTGTTTTAGCTACTGAAAGTATAAAACCCCATCTATTTGCCCACTGTTTAACCTTATTAATTGCTAATTGCATCCTATATACAGTTAAATAGAATTTTCTACATGTGATCCTAAAGTTCCATCATCTGCAAAAAGTGATTTACGCACCCCAGTACCTATCTCAGAGAAAATATCATTAACCATAATATTAAATAATAAAGGGCTACAAATACTGCCTTGTGTGGTCCCATTCTCTATCTTATATAAGCACGAATATACCTTACGTGCATCAACCATCCAAAATAAAAACTTTAAAAATTGTATACTGTAGCCTTCCTCTCACTCCTAATTTCCATAATTTAATCAAAAGACCTTCCCTCCATAACATATCATATGCTTTTTCAGTATCAAAAAAACTGCTATTACAATTTCTTTATCTACCTGTGCTTTCCTAATATCTTCCAAACATAAAACTGAATCCAATATCATTCTACCCTTCTGAAATTCGCTCAGATAAAACGCTGTATCACCTTTTTCCAAAGTACAATTCAACTGCTCTATTACCATATGTTCCAGAAGTTTATACAAATAGGATATTAATGATATTGGTTGATAACTTGAAGGACTTGATGGGGGTTTCCCAGGTATTATTACTGTCATTTTCCATGAGGGGGGAAATCTGGCCTAAACTCCAAATATGATTTTAAAAATTTAATATTATCTCGAGAGTTTCCAGCCACATGTTTATGCATACAATAACATACGTCATCCTTTCCTGGAGCCTTCTGACCTGTACCATTAATAGCTTTTTAAAATTTACATGTAGAAACTCTACATCACAAATACTGTCATTGTTACAGCTGGCTTCCAACACATCAGGGTATTCACTCAGAGCCTTAACCCTACATTATTTAGCCTCTTCGCTTGTATTATCTTGATTATGAATTGCAGCAAATGACCGAGCCAGTAACTCAACCTTCTTTGTTTCAGTACCAATCGAATTACCTTCTTTAATCAATACTGGAATGTTATTCGCCCCGTGAATCAACCCTGCTTTCTCAATCATTCGCCAAACATCTCCAAGTTTAGTATCCCTTCCAATGGTGTCACAATATGACCTCCAGTATACTTTTTTTTCACAAACTTCACCACCTTCCTCACCATGGTCTGTGCCCTTTTAGACTTAAAACGGTCACTTGGAGAGTGATAGTTCTTAACTTTTCTAAATGCCTTATTTCTCTCCCCAGTTGTTCTGCACATTCCTCAGTCCACCATGGTCCAGCTTTTCACCTATTAATGCCCTTTTTCGTATGAATCACTTCCACCACAGTTTGATGAATAACATGACATAACCTCCCATTCAGAAGTCCACATCATCCTCAACATTCGTCTATGACAGATGTTCATCACACAAAACCTTAAACTTCTCCCAATTTGCTTTACCAAAATTCCACCTCCCAATGTGGCCTTCTGTCCCCTATACAAATCCAAACACAAGCTTACAAATGATCACTCTCTAACGTATCACCTCTGATAACATCCCACTCACTCACTCCAGCCAGAATGTTCCAAACTAACGTTAAATCTATAGCAGTTTCCAGAACTATTATGAACATTAAATTTCGTACCCCTCCCAACATTAAGACGCACAAGATGGGAAAGATCTAAGAATTCTTTTACAATCAAACCATTACCATCATTCCATGAACAACCCCACAGTGAACTATATGAGTTAATATTTCCACAACATACAACCTTTAGTGAACTAGAACTACATACAGTATACTTTCCGATAAATCAATTGAAAGCATTCTACAATAATTGTAAAAATTTACCACTTCAGTACCCCTAAATGTTGAACCAAATACTTCAACTACAAGTGCCTCATAAACTTCATTCTTGTCCACAACTCTATATCCCATCCCTTTCCTTATAAAACTTGCAAAACCACCACCTCTAGCAACTAACTTATCATGTCTAATTACAATATAATCCCCCAAAGAAACAAAAAATCTGGTAACAACCAGGTGTCCTGGATACATAGTTGCTGGTGAACACAGCAGGCCAGGCAGCATCTCTAGGAAAAGATACAGTCGACGTTTCGGGCCGAGACCCTTCATCAGGACTAACTGAAAGAAGAGCTAGTAAGAGATTTGAAAGTGGGAGGGGGAGGGGGAGATCCAAAATGATAGGAGAGGACAGGAGGGGGAGGGATGGAGCCAAGAACTGGATGGGTGATTGTCAAAAGGGATATGAGAGGATCATGGGACAAGAGGCCCAGGGAGAAAGAAAAGGAGGAGGGGGGAGAAACCCAGAGGATGGGCAAGGGGTATAGTGAGAGGGACAGAGGGAGAAAAAGGAGAGAGAGAGAATGAATGTGTGTATATAAATAAATAACAGATGGGGTACAAGGGGGAGGTGGGGCATTAGCGGAAGTTTGAGAAGTCAATGTTCATGCCATCAGGTTGGAGGCTACCCAGATGGAATATAAGGTGTTGTTCCTCCAACCTGAGTGTGGCTTCATCTTTACAGTAGAGGAGGCCGTGGATAGACATATCAGAATGGGAATGGGATGTGGAATTAAATTGTGTGGCCATTGGGAAATCCTGCTTTCTCTGTCGAACAGAGCGTAGGTGTTCAGCGAAATGATCTCCCAGTCTGCGTCGGGTCTCGCCAATATATAGAAGGCCGCATCGGGAGCACCGGACGCAGTATATCACCCCAGCCGACTCACAGGTGAAGTGTCACCTCACCTGGAAGAACTGTCTGGGGCCCTGAATGGTGGTAAGGGAGAAAGTGTAAGGACATGTGTAGCACTTGTTCCGCTTACAAGGATAAGTGCCAGGAGGATCGGTGGGGAAGGAAGGGGGGGACGAACGTCAATATATAGAAGGCTCCCCAATGCAGACTGGGAGATCATTTCGCTGAACACCTACGCTCTGTCCGCCAGAGAAAGCAGGATATCCCAGTGGCCACACATTTTAATTCCATGTCCGATTCCCATTCTGATATGTCTATCCACGGCCTCCTCTACTGTAAAGATGAAGCCACACTCAGCTTGGAGGAACAACACCTTATATTCCGTAACAACACCTTATATGCCTCCAACCTGATGGCATGAACATTGACTTCTCAAACTTCCACTAACGCCCTAGCTCCCCCTCGTACCCCATCCATTATTTATTTATTTACACACATTCTTTCCCTCTCTCTTTCCTTTTTCTCCCTCTGTCCCTCTGACTATGCCCTTTGCCCATCCTCTGCGTTTTCCCCCCCTCCCCCTTTTTTCTCTCCCTGGACCTCCTGTCCCATAATCCTCTCATATCCCTTTTGCCAATCACCTGTCCAGCTCTTGGCTCCATCCTTCCCCCTCCTGTCTTCTCCTATCATTTTGGATCTCCCCCTCCCCCTCCCACTTCCAAATCTCTTACTAGCTCTTCTTTCAGTTAGTCTTGACGAAGGGTCTTGGCCCGAAATGTCGACTGTACTTCTTTCTAGAGATGCCAGCAACCGGACCTTCCAGATACAAGTGTATTTTTACTATAATCAATTGATACACCTTAACTAATTATGTGACTTCTAAAACCAATTGGCTACACCAGTGACGGTTTCATGTGTCATACTAAAAAAGGGGTGAATACTTATGCAATCAATTATTTTGTGTTTTATATTTGTAATTAATTTAGATCACTTGTAGAGATTTGTTTTCACTTTTTTGGTTAATCAGTGTCAAAAAGAAGCCAAATTAAATGCACTGTGATTCCATGTTGTAAAACAATAAAACATGATAACTTCCAATGGGGGTGAAGACTTTTATGGATGCACTGTATAGCAAAAGCTTTCTGACGTGTAGGTGTGTTTTTCTGATCAATAATTTCAATGAAATAAATAGGTTAATTCATAAGAAGTAAACTCTAATGTATATGTTGAATTAAATAACAGATGATGCATGAAAGTGTGAGGGTAATACAGTTAACAGTTATAAATAGATCTCAGTTCACATTTGAAATACTGGTTCTAGATGCTAGGTGACCTTGTTTAATGGATTATCAGTTATAAGTGTTGGTATCATGAAATACTGTCAGTTTGCCCAGGTAGCAGAGATGATACAGGGAGAGTGGATCAGGATTTCAGGTGAGCACTAATCAAGTGTTCAAAAGTAAATTAAAGGCTAAATAATCCAAAACAGAGATGGGGAGAGGATCAGGAGATAAGTAGAGAGAATGGTTGGAGGGATGAATTTCTGAGTCTGAATTCCTGACTTGTACTTTAGAACATAACATAATTGTTCAGCCTTTTTTTAATCCCTCTTCCCCAACATACATTCATTAGCCTTTCATCCTTCCCTCCAGCCCCCACTCATTTTGTTCCACCTATCATCTACCAGCCTTCCTTCTACTTCCCCTACCCTTTCCTACCTATTCCATGTAATTTTGTATATTGGTAATTTTCCTCTTCCCTCTCTGTCCTGATAAAATAGTCTTGATCCAAAACACTTTGCCTTCAGAGATACCACGTAATCCACTGAATTCTTCCAAGGTTCTGTTTCTTGTCCCAGATTCAAGAATCCACTCTCTCTTTTCTCATTCAGAATATAATATTAGATGTGTGAGAATTGCCTAATGGTAAATTCCACCTGTGGAAAGACCATCTGGCTCCAAAAATCTCAAAGCTGCTACACCTTGCCATCATCTGCTTTTATGCATCAGCAAACACTGAAACTCCTTCATTAGCTGTTTGCAGGGATTGAGAAAGTCCACCGTATAAATTAACATCAGAAGGGTGTTCAGAAATAGCATTGTCACAGCTGCATTACGAAATATGCCAAACAGCAACTTCTTTTTTTAATCTAGTCAGCATGTCCATTTTAACAGCTGATCAAGCATGGAAGCAAACATTTAAACCTTTCATTTCAATCCTATGTTTCTGTGACAGATCCATGTACTAGTTTTCAATAAAAATGTAAGGTTTTGTGACCAGATAAGGTGGCTGGTCACAGCCTTTTTCTCAGAGTAGGGAACTCTCAAACTGGAGGACATAGTTTGAAGGAGGAAGAAGTTCTTAAATGGTCGGGGTAGGCAACCGTGGCTGACCAGGGAAGTTAAGCCAAGGAAAGGGCATTTCAGGTAGCATAAGTGAGTGGGAAGTTGGCTGATTGGGAAGCATTTAAAATCCAACAAAAGGTAACTAAAAAAGCTATAAGAAGGGAAAAGATTAAATATAAGGCTGACTAACCAATAATATAAAGCAGAATATTAGACGTTTTTTCAGTTATATATAAAGAATAAAAGGGAGGTGAGAGTTGATATTGGACCACTGGAAAATGATGCTGGTGAGGTAGTAATGGGGAACAAAGAAATGGCAGATAAAGTTAATGGATACTTTGCATCTGTCTTCACTGTGAAGACACTAGCAGTGTGCCAGAGGTCTGTGAGTGTCAAGGAGCAGGAGTGAGTGACACTGCTATTACAAAGGAAAAAATGCTAGACAAACTCAAAGTTCTTAAAGTGGATAAGTCACTTGGGCAAGGTGGACTACATCCCAGAGACCTGAGAGAGGTTGCTGAGGAGACAACGGATGCATTGGTCATGATCTTGCAAGAATCATTTGGTTCTGGTAATCCCGGAGGACTGGAAGATTACAAATGTCACTCCACTCTTTGCAAAGGGAGGAAGGTAAAAGAAAGGAAATTATAGGCCAGTTAGCCTGACTTCAGTGGTTGGGAAAGTGTTGGATTTGATTATTAAGGATGAGGTTTCAAGGAGACAGAGAAAAAAAAATTAATAATGATAATAAATATCTGTTATTTATTTTTTTCCTCTCTCTAATTTTTCTCCCTCTGTCCCTCTCACTATACTCCTTGCCATCCTCTGGGCTTCCCCCCTCCCCCTTTCTTTCTCCCTAGGCCTCTTGTCCCATGATCCTCTCATATCCCTTTTGCCAATCAACTTTCTAGCTCTTAGCTCCATCCCTCCCCCTCCTGTCTTCAAGACCTTGACTCTGTCTTTTCCCCCCTAATTCAGTCCCTTCCCAGCTACATCCATGACACCTCACGTACTCTTGATCTTTTCAAAGATTTCAGGTTCCCTGGCCCCCCCATCATCTTATTTTCACTGTGGATGTCCAGTCCCTATACACCTCCATCCCCCAGCAGGAAGGCCTTAAAGCTCTTTGTTTCTTTCTGGACACCAGACCCAACCAGTTCCCCTCCACCACCACTTTCTTCCGACTAGCAGAACTTGTCCTCACTCTAAATAATTTCTCCTTCGGGTCCTCCCACTTCCTTCAAGCAAAAGGGGTAGCCATGGGCACTCACATGGGTCCCAGCTATGCCTGCCTGTTGGCTATATGGAACAATCTATGTTGTGAGCCTACACCGGTGACCATCCTGCTGTTTTCCTATGCTACATTGATGACTGCATTGGCGCTGCTTCCTGCACCAATGCTGAACTCATCAATTTCTTCCACTTTGCCTCCAACTTCCACCCGCCCCTCAAACTTACCTGGTCCATTTCGGACATTTCCCTTCCCTATCTCGATCTCACTGTCTCTATTTCAGAAGACAGCTTATCCACCAATATCTATTATAAACCAATGGACTCTCACAGCTACCTGGACTAAACTTAGTCCCACCCTGCTACTTGTAAAAACTCCATCTCCTTCTCTCAACTCTTCTGTCTCCACCGCATCTGCTCTCAGGATGAGGCTTTTCATTCTAGAATGAAAGAAAGGGGCTTCCCTTCCTCCACCATCAACACTGCCCCCAACCGCATCGCTTCCATTTCACTTACGTAAGCTCTTACCCCATCCTCCCACCACACTACCAAGGATAGGGTTCCTCTTGTCCCCGCCTACCACACCACCAGACTCCGCGTCCAGCACATAATTTTCCGAAAATTCCGTCACCTCCACCCTGGATCCCACAACCAAACACATTTTTCCCTCCCACCCACTTTCTGCTTTCCACAGAGGTCTCTTGCTACGCAACTCCCTTCTCCATTCGTCCCTCCCCACTGATTTCCCTCCTGGCACTTATCCTTGCAAGAGGAACAAGTGCTACACCTGCCCTTACACCTCCTCCCTCACCACCATTCAGGGCCCCAAACAGTCCTCTAAATGAGGCTACATTTCACCTGAGAGTCTGTTGGGGGGTCATATGTTGTGTTCGGTGCTTCCGGTGTGACCTCTTGTATATCAGTGAGACCCGACGTACATTAGGAGCTGCTTCGTCGAGCATCTATGCTCCGTCTGCCAGAACAAGCGGGATCTCCCAGTGGCCACCCATTTTAATTCCACTTCCCATTCCCATTCCCATTCCGATATGTCCATCCATGGCCTCCTGCACTGTCGGGATAAGGTCACACTTAGGTTGGAGGAACAATACCTTGTATTCTGTTTAGGTAGCCTCCAATCTGATGGCATGAACATCGATTTCTCAGACTTCCAGTAATGCCTCCCCCCGCACCCCTTCACTATTTCCCATCCCCTTGTCCTTTTCTGATATTATCTCCTTGCCTGTCCATTGCCTCCTCCTGGTGCTGCTCCCCCTTCTCCCTTTCTTCTTACTTCCATGCCCTTCTGTCTCTTTCATCAATCAACTTCCCAGCTCTTTGCTTCATCACTCCCCTCCAAGTTTCACCTATCGCCTGGTTGTTTTTCTCTCCCCTCCCCCCACCTTTCAAATCTACTCCTCAGCTTTTTTTCTCCAGTCCTGCTGAAGGGTTTCAGCCTGAAACATCGACTGTGCTTTTTTCCATAGATGCTGCCTGACCTGCTGGGTTCCTCCGGCATTTTGTGTGTGTTGCTCAGATTTCCAGCATCTGCAGATTTTCTCTTGGAGTATTGTCGACAGTTTTGGGCCCCAGAACTCAGAAAGGATGTGTTGCCAATGCAGAGAGTCCAGAGGAAGTTCATAAGGATGATTCTGGGAATGAAGAGGTTAACATATGAGGAGCGTTTGGCAGCTTTGGGCCTGCACTCACTGGAATTTAGAAGAATGCGGGGGTATCTCATTGAAACCTACCGAATGTTGAAAGTACTAGATAGGATGGATGTGGAGAAGATGTTTCCTTTGGTGAGGATATCCAGAACTAAAGAGCACAGCCTCATTTTTGAGGGGCAATGCTTTAGAACAGAGGTAAGGAGGAGTTTTTTTTAGCCAGGAAGTAGTAAAGCTGTGGAATTCTCTGCCACAGACTGCGGTGGAGGCCAAGCCCATGCATATATTTAAGGCAAAAGTTGATCATTTCCTGATCAGTCAGGGCATCAAAGGATATGGTGAGAAGGCAGGTGTATAGGCTTGAGTGGGATCCGGGATCAGCCATGATGGAGTAACGGAACAGGCCTGATAGGCTGAATGGCCTGATTCTGCTCCCTTGTCTTATGGTCTTATAGGTTTAAGGTGAGAGGAGAAAGATTTATAGTAAGGGCAAATCTTCTATACAGAAAATGGAGGGTACGTGGAATAATCTTGTAGAAGAGGTGCTCAGGTCTGGTACAATTACATTGTTTAAAAAACATTTTAGTTATAGATGGATAGGAAAAGCTTAAAGGAATAAGAGCCAAATGCTGGCAAATGGGACTAGCCCAGGCAGGCACCTTGTTCAGCATGAATGACTTAAGCTGAAAGACCTGTTTCTATGTTGTATAAATCTATGATACCATCAACCTAATTTGATGAACCAGATGATGAAAGATATTAATTTAGAATTACTATTAAGACTGGCTGACATCTAGTACTTCATTAACAAAAGCAATAAATACCAACAGTGCAAACACGAGGAAATTTGCAGATGCTGGAATTTCAAGCAACACACATAAAAGTTGCTGGTGAACGCAGCAGGCCAGGCAGCATCTCTAGGAAGAGGTACAGTTGACGTTTTGGGCCGAGACCCTTCATCAGGCTAAGTCATCCATGCTGGACAAGGTGCCTGCCTGGACTAGTCCCATTTGCCAGCATTTGTCTCTTATTCCGTGAATACTAACAGTGAATAACTATGTTCCTCAAAGGAAGGTTAATTTGGATAAAGGGGATCTTTTTCATTAACACTAATCTCGCTGTCTGTAATATTATAGATGCCTCATTAAAGACTTCGAGCTTCGTCCAACTGTATCCGAGCTTCTGGAGCACCCATTCATTAAACAGGTTCAAGGGAAGGAGAAAGCCCTACAGAAACAATTGATGGAGCTGATAGACCTTCACCAGCAAATGGGCACCATTGAAAGGACAAGGTACTTAACATGTTTAATGCTCTGGGAGAAAATGGTTTTGCTGGTTTCAATTTTATATGTCATGTAATTTAGTGCATTTGAAGTGGTTGATATTGCTTTTGGAGAAATAAAAAATGATCACATCAATGAGAAAAATAACAACTTTTCCAATTTAACAGATTTATTCTTACACTTTGGAGATGTGAACTTTGGTAGGAATGCCAGCCTTTATTGTTAATTGCCTTGTTGGACAAGACCAACGTTTTGAATTGTTACAATTCTATTGTTGCAATTATGAGATCAATCTCTACATTTGAGCAGAAAGTCAGATAAAAGATATAAAATGCTGCAGAGCAGATCGGCTCCAACAGGACATTGGTAGAACCATTTGTAAATGGTTGGCATTCTCCTGCGCTGGTTCTCTTCCATTTACGCCAGTTCTAACATGTAAGAAGGGAAACCGCAGTCATCTCACTGGAAGAAAATGGAAACATTGAAATGAATGTCATTAACCCACAGTCTCTTTGTTCATTCTGAAATAAATTTGCCAAGTAACTTGAGGTGCACCATCCAATGATGTAGTACCTGCACACAAAAGAAACCTGATATGACTTCTATAGGATTCTGAAATTATTATTTTACACAAGTTCTGAAGGACACTGGGGTCTGAGCAAAGCTCCCACTCGTGCTAGATGGATGTATTTTATTGGCCCTAGGGACAGGTGGATGCTAGAGAGAGGGACTCATTCTTGGCATCCATTCTCACCTTACTTGATAAAAATTACAAACAACTTGACAAGGTCTTAGCATAACTTTTGAAATCACAACCCAAAAAATTCTAGCATAGACACACTAAACAAATTGAGCAACACACACAGAAAATACTGGTGAACACAGCAGGCCAGGCAACATCTATAGGAAGAGGTACAGTCGACGTTTCGGGCCAAGACCCTTCATCAGGACTAACTGAAAGAGATAATAAGAGATTTGAAAGTGGGAGGGGGAGGGGTAGATCCGAAATGATAGGAGAAGACGAGGGTGAGGGTTGGAGCTAAGAGCTGGAAAGTTGATTGGCAAAAGGGATACGAGGCTGGAGAAGGGAGAGGATCATGGGACGGAAGGCCTAGGGAGAAAGAAACGGGGAGGGGAGCCCAGAGGATGGAGAGCAGGAAAGGAGTTATAGTGAGAGGGACAGAGGGAGAAAAAAGAGAGAGAGAAAAAGGGGGGGGGGGGAGAGGAGAAATAATAAATAAATAAATAAATAAATAAATAATTATGGGATGGAGTACGAAGGAGAGGGGGGCATTAGCGGAAGTTAGAGAAGTCAATGTACATGACAAGTGTGCATGAACAAAGTGTGGTTATCAAACAGAGTGTGGTTATTTTTATGTTATGTCATTCTTATTCCTCAGGGTTTCCCCGCTGGTACTGAGCATGATATCTAATCACCTCCACTGTGCCATGCCTGAACTGATTCAGTGCTTCTTCTATTCTATCATCCAGATATTGTCTTGTGATGTGGATGAGAAATGATGATTTATAGGCCATTTGGGTACACTCTCGCGAGGAACATTAGCAGTGTTCCAGCTATTTATATGTTATTGATATGTGAATTCATTATCAAACCCTCTAGAGCTGAGTCTGATAGAATCAAAAAGACTTAGCCAAGAATTCATTGGAATAAAAATGTGTGAGGTAAGTAAACAATATGTTAAATAATTCTAAATTCCAGGTGGATTTGATGGGGATCAGAATCAGAAGTAGGCTTATTGTCACTGATGTATGTCATGAAACGTATTGTGAGTCAGCAGTACAGTACAAGACATAAAATGTTACTAAAAGTTACAATAAGAAAAAAAATAAATAACAAGTGCAAAAGAGGAATAATGAGGCAGTGTTCGTAGTGGCATAGTAGGGTAGCAGTTCACACAAAGTTTTATAGTGCAGCGATCACCGATCAGGATTTAATTCCTGCCACTGTCTATAAGGAGTTTGTACAGCATAGCTTTGCTTTAGGTGCTTTGGTTTCCTTCCACTTTCCAATGGCATGAGGTTTAGGGTTAGTGAGCTGCAGACATGCAATGTTGGCACCACATGCATGGTGACAGTTGCGGGCTTCCCCCAACACATCCTCAGATTATGTTGTGTGGATGCAAATGACATAATGTTGAAAGGCATGGACAGAGTGGATGTGGAAAAGTTTTTCCCATGATGGGGGAGTCTAGTACGAGAGGGCAAGACTTAAGGATTGAAGGGCGCCCATTCAGAACAGAAATGCGAAGACATTTTTTTAGTCAGAGGGTGGTGAATCTATGGAATTTGTTGCCACGGGCAGCAGTGGAGGCCAAGTCATTGGGTGTATTTAAGGCAGAGATTGATAGGTATCTGAGTAGCCAGGGAATCAAAGGTTATGGTGAGAAGGTGGGGGAGTGGGACTAAATGGGAGAATGGATCAGCTCATGATAAAATGGCGGAGCAGACTCGATGGGCCGAATGGCCGACTTCTGCTCCTTTGTTTTATGGTCTTATGGTCTTATTTGTCTGCATGTTTCGGTGTGCATGTAAGACAAATAAAGTGAATCTTGTCTTAAATCTTATGAAATTTGATGCCGCAGGGGAAGAAGAATTTCCTAAAACACTGAGACTGCGTCTTCAAGCTCTTGTACCTCCTCCCTGCTGGTAATAATAAAAAGAGATTATTGGCTACATGTGATTATTATACAGATTATATAGGAGATTGTACAGGTGATTATTGACTACAGGAGGAGGAAACCAAAGGATTTTTTTTGTGTGGCTATGTCTTTTGTTGCTTGCTATTTTGAATGTGCTGTGTGTATGTTTTGCACCTTGGCCCCAGGGGAGCACTGCTTCATTTGGCTGTATTCCCGTCAGGTTGAATGATAATTAAACTGGATTTGATTTGAAAAGACTACAAGAAGTAGTGAATACAGTCCATCATGGGTAAAGCCCTCCTTACCACTGAGCACATCTACTCTCAGAGGAAAGGAATATCCATCATCAAGGTTGCCCACCATCCAGGCCATGCTGTCTTCTCGCTGCTGCCACAGAGAGGAGGTACAGGAGCCTCAGGACCCACACCACCTGGTTCAAGAACAGTTATTACCCCTCAACCATCAGGCTTACTTATTTATTTATCTATCTGTTTGTCTGTTTGTTTATTTACTTAGCTAGCAACACAGTGCAGACTGGGTCCCTTCATCCCTCCAAGCCACACTGCCCTAGCAACTTCCGACAAACCTGATTAACCCTGGCATAATCACAGGTCAATTTGCGATGACCAATTAGCGTACCCAGTACATCTTTAAACTGTGGGAGGAAACCGAAACCCGGGATTAAACTCCAAACTCCAAAATGCCCCAAGCTGTATTAGTGTCATGGTAACTACAACACTGCCATGGTTCTTAACTTCACTCAGCCCATCACTGAACTGTTCACACAACCTATGTTCACACAACCTTCCTCTTCTTCATGGACACCCCGCTTTGGTCTTCTGCCTGCTCTGGATCTCTTTATTGCTAACTGCCGACGGGACATCAACCGTATCGACTTCACCGCACCTTGTCCCGATTCCAACCTCACTCCTTCGGAACGCTCTGCTCTCCACTCCCTCCGCACTAATCCTAAACTTACTATTAAACCCGCCGATAAGGGGGGTGCTGTTGTAGTCTGGCGTACTGACCTCTACCTTGCCGAGGCACAGCGACAACTCGCGGATACCTCCTCTTATTTACCCCTCGATCGTGACCCCACTAAGGAGCACCAGGCCATTGTCTCCCACGCCATCACCGACTTTATCCGCTCAGGGGATCTCCCATCCACTGCTACCAACCTTATAGTTCCCACACCTCGCACTTCCCGTTTCTACCTGCTACCCAAGATCCACAAACCTGCCTGTCCTGGCAGACCTATTGTCTCAGCTTGCTCCTGCCCCACCGAACTCATTTCTGCATACCTCGAGACGGTTTTATCCCCCCTTGTTCAATCCCTTCCTACCTATGTTCGTGACACTTCTCACGCTCTTAAACTTTTCGATGATTTTAAGTTCCCTGGCCCCCACCGCTTTATTTTCAGCATGGATGTCCAGTCCCTATATACTTCCATCCCCCATCAGGAAGGTCTCAAAGCTCTACGCTTCCTTTTGGATTCCAGACCTAATCAGTTCCCGTCTACCACCACTCTGCTCCGTCTAGCGGAATTAGTCCTTACTCTTAATAATTTCTCCTTTGGCTCCTCCCACTTCCTCCAAACTAAAGGTGTAGCTATGGGCACCCGTATGGGTCCTAGCTATGCCTGCCTTTTTGTTGGCTTTGTGGAACAATCTATGTTCCGTGCCTATTCTGGTATCTGTCCCCCACTTTTCCTTCGCTACGTCGACGACTGCATTGGCACTGCTTCCTGCACGCATGCAGAGCTCGTTGACTTTATTAACTTTGCCTCCAACTTTCACCCTGCCCTCAAGTTTACCTGGTCCATTTCCAACACCTCCCTCCCCTTTCTAGATCTTTCTGTCTCTGTCTCTGGAGACAGCTTATCCACTGATGTCTACTATAAGCCTACTGAGTCTCACAGCTATCTGGACTATTCCTCTTCTCACCCTGTCTCTTGCAAAAACGCCATCCCCTTCTCGCAATTCCTCCGTCTCAGCCGCATCTGCTCTCAGGATGAGGCTTTTCATTCTAGGACGAGGGAGATGTCTTCCTTTTTTAAAGAAAGGGGCTTCCCTTCCTCCACTATCAACTCTGCTCTTAAACGCATCTCCACCATTTCACGTACATCTGCTCTCACTCCATCCTCCTGCCACCCCACTAGGAATAGGGTTCCCCTGGTCCTCACCTACCACCGCACCAGCCTCCGGGTCCAACATATTATTCTCCATAACTTCCGCCACCTCCAGCGGGATCCCACCACTAAGCACATCTTTCCCTCCCCGCCTCTCTCTGCATTCCGCAGGGATCGCTCCCTACACAACTCCCTTGTCCATTCGTCCCCCCCATCCCTCCCCACTGATCTCCCTCCTGGCAGTTATCCGTGTAAGCGGAACAAGTGCTACACATGCCCTTAGACTTCCTCCCTTACCACCATTCAGGGCCCCAAACAGTCCTTCCAGGTGAGGCAACACTTCACCTGTGAGACGGCTGGGGTGATATACTGCGTCCGGTGCTCCCGATGTGGCCTTTTATATATTGGCGAGACCCGACGCAGACTGGGAGACCGCTTTGCTGAACACCTTCGCTCTGTCCGTCAGAGAAAGCAGGATCTCCCAGTGGCCACACATTTTAATTCCACATCCCATTCCCATTCTGACATGTCTATCCATGGCCTCCTCTGCTGTAAAGATGAAGCCACACTCAAGTTGGTTGAACAACACCTTATATTCCGTCTGGGTAGCCTCCAACCTGATGGCATGAACATCGACTTCTCTAACTTCCGCTAATGCCCCACCTCCCCCTCGTACCCCATCTGTTACTTATTTTTATACACACTTTCTTTCTCTCACTCTCCTTTTTCTCCCTCTGTCCCACTGAATATACCCCTTGCCCATCCTCTGGGTTCCCCCCCCCCGTCTTTCTTCCCAGACCTCCTGTCCCATGATCCTCTTGAATCCCTTTTGCCTATCACCTGTCCAGCTCTTGGCTCAATCCCTCCCCCTCCTGTCTTCTCCTATCATTTTGGATCTCCCCCTCCCCCTCCAACTTTCAAACCCCTTACTCACTCTTCCTTCAGTTAGTCCTGATGAAGGGTCTTGGCCTGAAACGTCGACTGCACCTCTTTCTAGAGATGCTGCCTGGCCTGCTGAGTTCACCAGTAACTTTTATGTGTGTTGCTTGAATTTCCAGCATCTGCATCTGAAGTTGTTTGCGTTTTTAAACACAACCTATGGAGTCACTTTCAAGGACACTTCACCTCATGTTCTCGATAGTTATTGCTTACTTGATTGGCCATGGCATCAAAGGTTATGTGGAGAAGGTCAGAGAATGGGGTTGAGGAGGGGAAAAAAGGATCAGCAATGATTGAATGGCGTAGCAGACTCAATGGGCTGAATGGTCTAATTCTGTTCCTTATGATCCTCATTTATTTACTATGATTTTGTGTTTTCTTTTTCTTTTTGACTTGCACAGTTTGTTGTCTTTTGCACTTTAGTTGTTTGTCCTTCTTGTTCTCTGCTTTCTTTCATTGTTCTGTTGTGTTTCTTTGTACTTACTCTCAATGCCCACAAGATAATGAATCTCAGTATTGTATATGGTAACAAATATGTATATTTGATAATAAATTTACTTTTCACTTTGAACTTGGATTTTTACTTTGAGAGGGCATGTCCCGGATAGTGAGACTTCTTAATGATAGATACTGCCCTCTTGAGGCACCACCTTTCGAAGTGACGGGGTGGGGGGGTGGTGAGTGGGAATGGAAATGTGGAGCAGGACTTCAAATTAGGTTCTTCAATGGATGACAACACAAAATCAATGCTCCACTCTCCACTACACCCTCCCCTCCAAAGAATACCAGCCTGGCTTCTAATGAGATTGTGAAAGGAGAAAGGCTGCCTTGTCTCTCAAGGGAACAGCTCTTTTGAAAATGACAGCAGCTGCAGTGATAATGTGATCTGGATAAACAAATTACATTTGCCCAGTGCTTTCAGCATCTCAAGGAGATTGTCGAGTACATAACTTTACAACTCTTCCCTTGGAGGGTCAGACACCCTGAGCCAATAGGCTGGTCAATAGACAATAGGCAATAGACAATAGGTGCAGGAGTAGGCCATTTGGCCCTGTGATCACTGTGATCATCCACAATCAGTATCCAGTTCCTGCCTTATCCCCACAACCTTTGATTCCGCTATCTTTAAGAGCTCTATCCATCTCTTTTTTGAAAGCATCCAGAGACTTGGCCTCCACAGCCTTCTGGGGCAGAGCATTCCATATATCCACCACTCTCTGGGTGAAAAAGTTTTTCCTCAACTCCGTTCTAAATGGCCTACCCCTTATGCTTAAACTGTGGCCTCTGGTTCTGGACTCACCCATCAGCGGGAACATGCTTCCTGCCTCCAGCGTGTCCAATCCCTTAATGATCTTATATATTTCAATAAGATCCCCTCTCAGCCTTCTAAATTCCAGAGTATACAAGCCCAGTTGCTCCAACCTTTCCACATATGACAGTCCCGCCATCCCGGGAATTAACCTTGTGAACCTACGCTGCACTCCCTCAATAGCAAGAATGTCCTTCTTCAAATTTGGAGACCAAAACTGCACACAGTACTCCAGGTGTGGTCTCACCAGGGCCCTGTACAGCTGCAGAAGGACCTCTTTGCTCTTATACTCAATTCCCCTTGTTATGAAGGTCAGCATGCCATTAGCTTTCTTCACTGCCTGCTGTACTTGCATGCTTGCTTTCAGTGACTGATATACAAGAACACCTAGATCTCGTTATACTTCCTCTTTTCCTAACTTGACTCCATTTAGATAATAATCTGCCTTCCTGTTCTTACCACCAAAGTGGATAACCTCACATTTATCCACATTAAACTGCATCTGTCATGCATCTGCCCACTCACCCAGCCTGTCCAAGTCACCCTGCATTCTCATAACATCCTCCTCACATTTCACACTGCCACCCAGCTTTGTGTCATCGGCAAATTTGCTAATGTTACTTTTACTTCCCTCATCTAAATCATTAATATATATTGTAAACAGCTGCGATCCCAGCACTGAACCCTGTGGTACCCCACTGGTCACCGCCTGCCATTCCGAAAGGGACCCGTTAATCGCTACTCTTTGTTTTCTGTCAGCCAGCCAATTTTCAATCCATGTCAGTACTCTGCCCCCAATACCATGTGTCAGGGTACTTGGCGGTACCCTCAAGGGAAAATCTTGCCTACAAATCTGTTGGAATTCTTCAAAGAAATAACAAGCAGGATAATGAAGGAGGATCAGTTGATGTTGTGTACTTGGATTTTCAGAAGTCCTTTGACAAGGTGCCACATGAGGCTGCTATACATGTAATAAGCATATGTAATGGTATTATAAGAAAGATTCTAGCATGGATAAAGCAGTGACTGATTGACAGGAGGCAAAGTGTGGGAATAAACGAAGCGTTTTCTGGTTGGCTGCCAGTGACTAGCAGTGTTCCACAGGCGTTTCTGTTGGGACAAATTCTTTTTACATTTTATGTCAATGATTTGGATGATGGAATTGATGGCTTTGTTACAAAATTTGCAGATGATTTGAAGGTAGGTGGAGAGGCGAGTAGTTTTCAGGAAGTAGAGAGGCTACAGAAGGACTCAGACAGTTTAGGAGAATAGATAAAGAAACGGCAGATGGAATACAGTGTCGGGAAATGTGTAGTCATGCACTTCGTTAGAAGAAATGAAAGTGTTGACTATTTTCTAAATAGCGAGAAAATACAAAAAACTGAGTTGCAAAGGGATTTGTGAGTCCTTGTGCAGAATTCCCTAAAGGTTAGTTTGCAGGTTGTGTCTGTGGTGAGGAAGGCAAATGCAATGTTAGCATTCATTTCAAGAGGTCTAGAATATAAAAGCCAGGATGTAACATTAAGACTTTATAAAGCACTGATGAGCCTTCACTTGGAGTATTATGGATAGTTTTACACCCCTTATCTTAGAAAGGATGTACTAGCATTAAAGAGGGTTCAAAGGAAGTTCACAGAAATCACTCTGGTATTGAATGGCTTGTCATATATAGAGCATTTGGGCCTGTATTCACTAGAACTCAAAAGAATAAGAGGTGGCCTCATTGAAATCTATTGAACGGTGAAAGGCCTTGATAGAGTGGATGTGGAAAGGACGTTTCCTACAGTGAAAGAATCTAGGACTCGAGGACCCAGCCTCAGAATAGAGGGGCATCCTTTTAGAATGGCGATGAGGAGGAATTTCTTTAGCCACACATTGGTGAATCGGTGGAATTCTTCGCCACAGGCAACTATGGAGGCCAAATCTTTATGTATATTTAAGGCAGAGTTTGATAAATTCTTGATTGATCAGGGCATGATGGGATACGGGAAGAAGGCAGGAGGTTGGGCTAAGAAGAAAATTGGATCAGCCGTGATGAAATGTCGGAGCAGATACAGTTTGTCAAATGACCTAATTCTGCTCCTGCATCTTATCGTCTTATATATGGCTACAATGAAGAAGCAGTTGAAACAGGAGAAGCCAGAGTAAAGTTGAGTGGCTTTGAAGAGCTGTAGGATAAAGGTAGGATGCAGAGATCACACTAACCAACTTGACCACAGTTCTCCAGGATTTCAATCAATACAAGAGGATTGCCTGCAACTATGATACACAGAGCAAGAGTCTCTTTCAAAAGCAAACATAATAGCTAAGAGCTTTATTTCTTTGTGGAGTGAAAAAGGATGAGAGGTAGTTTTAAAGAGGTGTACAAGAGGAGAAGAGGCAATGGGATAGGATAAATAGCCAGTGCCTTTTTTCCCAGGGCAGAAATGACTAATACCAGAGGGCTTAATTTTAAGATAATAGGAGGAAAGTGTAGGGGAGTGGGTTGACAGAGGTAAGTTCTTTACACAGAGTGTGGGACGTGCATGGAACGCTGTGCTACGGGTGGTGGGAGAGGCAGATACACTAGGGGCATTTAAGAAACTCTTACCTAGGAACAAGGATGATAAAAATATGGAAGGCTATGTTGGAGGGAACAGTTAGAGTGATCTTAGAGTAGATTAAAAGTTTGCACAACATTGTGGGCTGAAAGCTCTGTGCTGTGCTGTAATGTTCTATGTTCTGCTTTAGCAATGCAATAACATACAGTAAATACAACAAATAATTTTATAGCCTTAGGAAGCTTAACATGCTCATAGCTTGGGTGCAAGTCCATTGCTCACTGAAAGTGGTGGTACAGGTGGCTAGGACATTGAAAAAGGATTGCCTTCATATGCTGACTCATTGAGAATAAGAATTAGGATTCAAGACGTTCTGCAGATGGTGGACACACCCAAAATGCTGGAAGAATTCAACAGGTCACACAGAATCTGGGGGGAGAATAAACAAACAAGGAACATTTTGGGTTGAAACCCTTCATCAGGATATTTGCATTAACGAGTAGGTGTACCTAATAAAGTGGCCACTGAATGCAAATTGTAAGTGAAACATTTCCAAGGACCATACAACACTCTATTCAGGCCTATTTTCAGACTGGTCAAATGAATGCTTCCCAGTCTGTTCTCTGATCCGTTACGTGTCTTCCTGTCAATCTCTGACCAGCTTTCTGAAAATGCAGAGGAGAGAGGGAATGCTTGTCCAGCGGATCAGAGGTAGAAGAATGAGGTTAAAATCATCAATTACTCTGACAAGCAGCTGGGCATATGGGAAGAGGAATCTGATAGGAGAGGACTGTAGATCATGAGAGAAAGGGAAGAGGAAGACACTAAAGGAGGATGATGGGCAGGTGAGGAGGAGAGAAAGGGTAAAAGGGGTACCAGAATGGAAAAACAGAGAAAGGAGAGGGGTAGGAAATTACCAAAAGTTCAAGAAATCAGTGCTTATGCCCTCAGGTTGCAGGCTGCCCAGATAGAAAATGAGGTTTTGCTCCTCCAACCTGAGTGTTGCCTCATTGTGGCAGAAGTTTTAGTTTTCACCGAAACGTGGTTAACCAACAACATGCTGACTCGGTGTTTCAGCTCAACGGGATGACTCTCTGCCATGCGGACAGGAACTCCGTCAGGAAAATCTGAAGGAAGTGGTGTCTGTGTGTGCACTAACAAAGGTTGGTGCATGAACTCATCCGTAATTATCAGTCACAGTTTTGGGGACATTGAGCGACTTACAATTAAATGCCGGCCACATTACCTGCTCAGGAAGTTACTGATATATTCATCACCACTGTCTACATTCCCCTGAGTGCAAATACCAAGGAAGCACTGGGGGAGCTTTACAGTACCATCAGCTCTCTATAAAACAAACATCTAGATGATCCCTTCATAATTACAGGAGACTTCAATCATGTTAACCTGCGGGATATTTTACCAGAATTCCACCGACACATCACCATGGCCGCTAGGGAAACAAAGGGACAGGCCCATGTTTATATAAAAAGATAAAAAGAGTTACTTATAAAGCCATCCAACATCCTCAGATTGGCATCTTTGACCATCTTTCTGTAATGTTAATCCCAGCATAGCTGATGAATTGGAGAAACTAGTCTAGAGGACCATCACTGTATGTCCTAATGAGGCAACTTGTATCTTCAGAACTGTTTTGAATGGACTGACTGGCAGATGTTGAAGGTGATCACCATACATGGAGAGGACACAGACCTCAATGAATATGCCTCATCTATCATAGGCTACATCAGTGAGTGTGTAGATAAAGTTGATACATCGAGAATGATCATATCATGGCCCAACCAGAAGCTCTGGCTGAACGCAAAGATGGGTTCCCCGGGACTCTGCCTTCTAGTCTGTTGACAGAACAGCTCTCAGAGCAGCCACAGGAAACCTCATAGTAGGCATTAAGTGGACCAGGGCTGCCTATACACAAAACTTTCAAGACCACCTGTCCGATAATGATCCCCAGCGTATGTGACTGGGCGTTAAGGGCATACTGTTTACAGAAGGAAAAACAGCATGGACTGTCCCAGCGACACCGGCCACGAAAGCTGCCCCTCTCCCAGGTGAGCAGCCACTGTCTGTAACAGCAGCAGACATAAGAAGGACTATGCAGAGAGTCAACTCCTTTACAGCGGCTGAGCCAGACTACATCCCAGGCCAAGTAGTCAGGAAGCTCACTGTCATCTTCAATGCTTCATTCATCCAGGCTGCTGTCCCCACATGCTTCAAATCAACCACCATCATCCTCTACCAAAGAACGCTACATCTTCAGTACTAAATAACTACTGTCAGGTGGTACTGACACCAACCATCAGGAAGAGCCCTGAATGGTTGATAATGGTACATATCAAAAGCTCCATTCCTGCCACATTGGACAGTCACCAATATGCTTACCGACAGAACTGCTCGACAACAGATGCCCTAGCATCTGTCATGCACCTGGCCCTGATGTACCTAGAAAACAAGGATTCTTATGTCAGAATGCTGTTTCTGAACTTCAGTTTGGCACTCAACACCACTGTCCCACAGACTTACCTCAGTCTAAATACACCACGGTGCGACTGGGTGTTGGACTTGATAATGAACAGATCTGAGATGGTCAGGATGCACAACTGCTGCTCCCTCCCCGTCATCCTTGATACAAGTGTGCCCCGGGGCTGTGTGCTGAACCCATTGCTGTACACTCTGCTCGTACTTGACCGCATGGCCAAATGCCCGAGCGATCACATTGCCAATTTCACCGATGGCACGACAGTAGTGGGGCTTGTTATGTTTTGTAACTCAAAAACTAATCAAAAGAAAAACACGTGGCCTGGGATAACTCATGTACTCTTTTTACCCTTAGAGAGGCGTACACTTATGATGTGGTGGTGTAATGACGTATTCTATTCACATACTTTTACATATAACCCGTAATGAATTACGTAGACAACAAAGAATGCTTAATCAAACAATAAAAATATTACTGAATTATTCAATACACAACATTCCTCTGCTCAGCAATAAACTCCAACTCAATATGGAATGCATCTCAACTTAGATACATATATATATTTCTATATATACAGTATACTATATAGACATGCACTGCATAGTAAATTTTAAATTGTCCCATTAAGGTCTAAGGATTTAATCACTGTGGAGGCTTCCTTACTCTTCTGCGATAACGACTTTCCTGACAAAGGTATCACTCACTGTGTTTGGTAGGTGAGACTTGTGGCTGTGAAATAATCTCAAGTTCTGGTGCCTTCTCCATGGCGGTTGTAAAAGTTGACTCTGGGACTGCAGGATGTGATTCTGACAGCTCAGGACACCTTTCTTTCAGATGTGTTAGCATCCCAGTGTATGGCAAGCTGCTCGATCTGCTGATCTATTCCAGGCCACCAGACAAAGTGTCAAGCCAAGACTTTCATACTGATCATGCCTAGATGAGCAGCGTGTAGCTCCAGCAACACTTTTGCTCTCAGCTTAAATAGTACAACAACTTTCAATCCTCACATAAGGCAACGACCATCAAGGGCAAGTTCATCCCGGCACTAATAAAAATGTTTGAACTGAGATTTCTGCTCTACATTCCAGCCATTTTGAGTGGCCATTTGGACTTGGGACAGTGTGTGGACTTCTCTGGTTTCCCTTTTGATCATCTCTGCTGTAAATAGAAGGCTTTCAATTTGCATTAGGGACAATATGTCAAGAGGAGTGTCCTCTTTTTTAAATGTTTCAGTTATTTCCTTTACCAAAGTAAAAGGGACAATCCATCTGCATCTTCATGCTTAGTTGTCCAAGTTTCTGTAATTGCATCCTCCAAGAAACAGAGCTCGTCTCTGCATTTGTGCCGCTGCTGTTAGTGGAGCACCCTTCTGTGGATTGAAAATAGACACTGGTGGCTGATATCAGTAATCAGGGTAAACTCCCTCCCATACAAGTACTGGTGGAAACATTTTACATCCCAAACCAGACTCAAGGCCTCTCTGTCAATCTGTGTGTAATTTTTCTCTGCAGTGGCAAGGGAACATGAATGAAAGGCTATAGGGTGTTCATTTCCATCACTCATCACTTGACATGACTGCATGTTTACCATGAGCTGAGGCATCATTGGTAAACTTCACTGGACGTTGTGGATCATTATCTGTGAGCACAGTGTCTAACATCACCACTTCCTTTAACTTTTTGAAAGCCACCTCACACTGCTTTGTCCATTGCCATTTCTTCCTGGTCTGTAGTAATGAGTTCAAAGGGTAGAGCACAGTAGCCAGATTTGGCAGGAACCTGTTATAGAAATTAACAAATTTGAAAAAGGACTGCAGCTGTGACACGTCCTTTGGCCTTGGTGCATCCACCACTGCTTGAATTTCAACAGCAATCTTGTGTAATCCTGTATGTCAATGGTGTGACCACAATAAGAGATTCGTGCTTTAAAGAATTCACACTTGTTGTATTGGGCTCTGAGCCCATAATCTTCTAATCTTTTCAGCACTGTCTTGAGATTTTAGAAATGTTTCTTGTCATCCTTAGCAGCAACAATTCTGAGTGTTTGGCAGCCTTGCAGTGCCTGATCTATAGCTTTCTTGCACATGCTAACTCTAAAAAAAAGTTCAGTGGTTCAAATGTTCATTGGATTAGTAGTCCCAGTTAATAACTGAGAATGTATACAGTGTACAACCTGACATTCTTACTCTTCAGAGACATCCACAAAACAGAAGAAATGTGAATGAATAGCAGAAAAATGTTGGAACCCCAAAGCTCCCCTCCCATGCACAAACATCAACACTTGTCCCTTCCCCTTGCCCACTTGCCTCAGCAAAAGCATCAGTTTCCCACCACCTGCCATTCAAACAATAGGAAAGACCCTAAAGAAGCCATGATCTAGAGTCCATCAAGAAAAAACACATCAGATTTCCACAGGCTCTCTCCCTCACTAACAAGGGAGAGAGGGGTATCACTTCTGTCACAGTGAGAGGGGAGGCCTTATAAGTCTCAAAATCATAAGTTTATAAGTAATAACCTTATTATAGTAAGAAAGTCCTTTGTGAATGTTTATGGTGAGAAGCACTTCGGACTTTTCTTCTATCTCCATCTGTAGGTAAGCCACAGCTAAGTCCACTGTGCAGGTGTTTTTCTTCAGAAATATTTGCAAAGATATCCTCTATCCTGGGTTGAGGGTCTTGATCTCCTGTATTTTCAGTACTGGATTGATGGTGTTCCTAAAATCACCACAGATCCTGACAGAACCATCCTTCTTGGATTCTGGGACCACTGACATTGTCCATGGGCTCCATTCAACCTTGAAAAGAATTTCTTCAGCTGCCATGCGACTTAGCTCACTGGCTACTTTATCACAGATGGTATAATGAACCGTACAGGCTTTCTAAAACATTGGCATTTTTATTTAACACTATTTTACCCTTAGTATATTTGAGTTTTCCAATTCTATCCTTGAACACTGCTGTGACATCATCCAGTACCTTTTTTAATTCACTTTCAGTTGACTCTATTCAGGGATTGTGTTATTCAAATGGTAGACTGATCTCCAATCAAGTTGTAGTTGCCTCAGCCAATCATATCTCCACAATGATGACCCTCCTGTTTTTATCACATACAAGCCCAATGTAGTTTGTTAGTTATTGTAGTTCACTGCAACGAATGTCCTTCCCCCAGGAGTTATATTTCTCCAGTACAAGTTCTTGGATATCTGCAGGCTTCATTTCAGTATCTTTTAAACGCCATTCAAACTTACTTTGTGAAATTACTTAAACAGTTGAGCCAGTTTCCAATTCCTTTGTAATTGATTTGCCGTTCACTTCTAGTGTAAGTTATATTGTTTGTCTATTGTCAGTCTTCACATCTAAATCTCAAGGCTACTCAGTCCTGTGTCACTCTTATTGTTATCAGACTTTTTATCAACAGGATGCAGATTAGTGCTCATTTTGAAACTGCAACTTTACTTTTTATCATTTTCTCTTCCCTGTGCAGTCCATTTGTTCTTGACTGTGTGATATACTCTTTGTATCTGTCCTACTTTGTTGAATTTTCTGCAAGTTTTGTCTTTAAACCAGCAATGGTCTTGTGTATGTGACACCTTACCATAAAGATAATACAATTTGTTCAGCCAGGCAGGTTTCTGTTTAAACATTGCAATTTTGTTCATGCTCATTTTCATTCCTGATTGCAACTCAATTGTGTCTCTGTTTACTGTTTCTATTGATACAGTGATTTCAATTGCTCTTTTAAATGTAAGTTATGCTTCAGTTATGCTCCATTTTGAATGCTTTCTTGTAAAATTCCATAAACTGAATGATCTCTCACTGCATCATTAAGCACAGTACTGAACTGATAATGCTCAGACTACTTCTTCATTTCAGCTACACACATTGAAATGGACACCTCTTCTTTCTTGATTCCACTTATGTAACCTGAAGTGTTCTGCAATTAACAATGGTTTTCGATCCTGCATTAACAATGGTTCCTGTATTAATTTCATGATATCAGCAAAGCTCATTTCAGCTGATTTGGTTGGAGCAATCAAACTTCTAAGCATACCATATGCCCTTTCACCCATCACCCAATGTACTCAGCAAAACTAGCACCTGCTTTTCATTGTTTCATTTGCTACAAATTATTGCTCAATTCACTCAGTAAACAATATCCAGTTATCTCTTGTGCAATCAAATGTGTGTATCTTTCTGATGTAGCCAGCTATTTCTACTTCTTTTGTTTTATGAATGACGCCATGATTTTTATCTGTCTTCTGTCTTTTTTTTAACTCCGTCTTGCTGTGCTTCAACAGGTAGGTAGTTGTCTCAGGTTCATTTTAATAACTACTCATTGCTACTGTTATGTTTTGTAATTCCAAAATTAATTGAAAGAAAAACATGGTGCCAGGGATAATTTGTTTACTCTTAGTTTTTTTACTTTTATCGAGATGTGCACTTATGATCTGGTAGTGTAACGATGCATACCATTCACATACTTTTGCATATAACCTGTTTTGGCATGAGAAGGATGGGGTGATCACAGATGTGTTGAAACTGGAGGAAATGCATGTGAGGGCAGTATTGATGGCAGCATTGATGATGATGGAAGGGAAACCCTTTCTTTGAAGAAGAACGTCTCAGATGCCCTAGAATAGAAAGACTCACCCTGAGAACAGATGTTGAGGAGATGGAGAAACTGAAAAGAGGGAATAGCAGTGTGGGAAGTGGTAAAGAAAAGTGGGGAGTGATTAAAGGAAATCAGAGAAATTGATGTTCATGCAATCAGGTTTGAGAAATATGAGGTGTTGCTCCTCTAACGTGAGTTTGACCACCTTCCCTTCCAGTCCTGATAAAGTGTCTTGGCCCAAAAGATTGTCTGTTTGCTCCCCTCTATAGATGCTGCCTGCACTGCTGTGTTCGTCCAGCATTTTATAAGAGTTGGGATGTCATGCTGCTATTGTACAAAATATTGTTTAAACCACAGTCATGGTTCCCACGCTATAGGAAGGATTTGGTAGCACTAGAGACAGTTCAAAATAGACTCACCTAGAAATGGCCTGGAATAGAGCATTGTAATTCTACAGAGAGTTGGATTGGCTCCATTGATTCCTATTGGAGGAGATTGAGGGGTCACCAAAATGATGTACGAGAGAGAATAGACTCTTTTTCCCAAAGTAGAGGAGTCTTAAACTAGAGGATGTAGTTTTAAAGTAAGAAAGGAGAAATTTAAATGAGATCTGAGTGGTATATTTTGCACACAAATGATGGCAGTTATCTGGAAAGAGTTGCTGGAGGCAGATACAATTACAACATTTAAAAGGCAGTTGGGCAGGTACTTGGAGAGGAAAAGACGAGAGGGATACGGGCCCAATGTGGCATCACAGTTGTCAATTTTCTGTGGCGAACAATCCTATGAATCATGATCTTATGATTATCAGAATCAGGTTTAATATCACCAGCATATGTCATGAATCTTGTTAACTTTGTGGCAGCAGTACAATGCAATACATGATAAATATAGAAAAAATGAAATACAGTAAGTATATACAGTAAGTACATAGTTGTGCAAAAACAGAAATTTTAAAAAAAGTTGTGAGGTAGTGTTCATGGATTCAATGTCCATTTAGAAATTGGATGACAGAGGGGAAGAAGCTGTTCCTGAATCGCTGAGTGTGTGCCTTCAAGCTTCTGTATCTCCCACCTGATGGTAGCAATGATAAGAGGGCATGCCCTGAGTGATGGCTGTCCTTGATGATGGATGCCACTTCTCTGAGCACTGTTCCTTGAAGATGTCTTGAATACTGAATAGCCTAGCAACCATGATGGAGCTGACTAATTTTACAACATTCTGCAGCTTACTTTGATCCTGTGCAGTAGCCCTCCCCCCATACCAGATGACGATGCAGCCAGTCAGAACGCTCTTCACTGTATGTCTGTAGAAGTTTTTGAGTGGTTTAGGTGACAAACCAACTCCTCAAATTCCTAATGAAATAGAGCCTCTGTCTTGCCTTCTTTATGGCTGCATGGATATGTTGCGGCCAGGTTAGATCCTCAGATATTGACACCCAGGAACTTGAAATTGCTCACTCTCTCCACTTCTGATCCCTCTATGAGTACTTGTTTGTGTTCCCTCGTCCTGCCCTTTCTGAAGTCCACAATCTGCTCTTTGGTCTTACTGATGTTGAGTGCAAGGCTGCTGCTGTGACACCAAATCAAAAATCAAATCAAATCAAATCAAGTTTAATTTTCATTCAGACCATACATGGACACAGTCAAACGGGCCAGCATTCCTCTGGGGCCAAGTTGCATAAAATACATTCAAAACAGTGAGAGAGGGAGAAAAACCCACACAATCGTTACACAAGGAAACACATCTATAGTCCAAGTCCCAAAGTGACAAGCAAATTGATGGTCCAAGTCCTGGCAATCCAGTCTGTCCTTCTGCCAGTCTAACACTGGAGGGCAGCACTGATGGTAGAAGCCAGTTCCTAACTGAGCACAGACCCCACACTACACCTCGTCCAGTGTTGTCTCACCTGGACTGCAGCAGCCTGAGGCCTTGTCCTTGCTACAACTGAGGCCAGCCTACTGCCTCATTGCCTGTCTCACCACCAAACTGGCCTGCAGCATCTTGCATTGTCAATGTGCAACTGAGTCTTGCAAGGGAAGCATCCAAGAGTCACTCACAGATACAATGCGTGCTGCTTTTGCACACCAGCTCCGATGTCTTTGAGTAGCCGGCAGCAGCATGGTCTGCACCCAGATCAGCTCCTCCAAACCTTCTCCAGCCCATCCGCCGGCTTCTCCTTCCCCAGCCAACATTATGTTAAAATGTTAATATTCAAAGTACTTTCAATGTTTAAATGTCATCTATTTCTATTTCTGTTTTGAGAGATAATTTTTTTTACTTGGGCACCAATGACATTGAAGTTACGATGATGTGTTGGTCTTGTTAGCTGCTAGAATTGTGCCTAGGCTAACATATCTGCTGCTACCAGGTAAATGGACATTTGAAAAGATCAGCTGGAATTTTTCAATTTATTTTTAATTAACAGTACTGACAGATTAGCTTCATTCAAATTAAAAGTCAGGAAATAAAATAATTGTTGGCACATTGCACAATACAAAATATCAGTTCTTAAATCTTCTGATTCATTTCTCTCTGAAATAGTTTATCGTCTTAACATTTGAATTTAGATACTTCATTGAATGGATCCAAGAGTATTGAATATGCAATTGCCATTGTCTCTAAGTAAATTAAACCCATTAAACAAAAACAGGCAAGGCTAGGCATATACAGAAAATGTTCCTGCTGAAAAGTGAAAAGATTTTTAACATGCTTGAAAAGGCTTCCTTTACCAGGATTAATAGATGAAAGATAAGAAAGGAAATGGGAAAGGAAAAATAAATAAAAGGATGGAGCTAAGGAATGGCAATGATTGACTGTAAAGTTATGGACTTGATGGTAAGTAAAGTGCTTAAGAAACCTGGAAAATGATACAAAAGAACTTGGTAGTAACATGATGAAAATACATTACAAAGTGAACAAGTATTAGCTATTTGTTTTTATATTGCACATTTTACAAAGTAAAATGTTTCAAGGCAATTTATAGAAGGATTACCAGAGAAATTTTTACACCAAACTTTGTAAGAAAAATACCCTGAAGACAATCAGCTGGTTCAAGGATTCAAATAGTTAGGTTTTAAGAAGTTTCTTAGAAGAAGATTTGGAGGAAGAGATGTGAAAAGCTTTAAGAAACAGATTCTAGATTCTAGGACTTTAGGACCTTCGACTCCATGAGTGAGGTGATGGAGTTGGGGATTTTCCAGAGTTGAAAGACCACAAATATCACAGAGGGACCAGACCATGGGAGCTTCTAATATAAAGTTGGGAACTCATTTGAACCAATACTCAGTAGGTTGGCAGCATGGAACAGCAAAATATGGGTGAACAGAGCAAGTTTGGAAATAGGCACAAAAAAGATCTGGATGAATTGGAAGATGGACGATCCACAACAAGTTTATTGAATACTCAAGTTAAGAGCTTCTAAAGGATTTCATCAGCACAGAAGCTGAGACAGGGAGCAGCTGTGCAGTGTTATAGTGGAAGAAGTGTTGTCCTAGTGACAATCTGGATATTCAGTGAGAATCTCACATCAGGATCTAATATAACTCTGCAGCTGTGAACAGTTAGTTCAAAGAGCTGCCATGGTGAGTGATGGGACAGGCTTCTAGGGAGTGAACTTTGTGGTAGAACTTAAATATGATAGTTTTAATTCTTCCAATATTTAGGGTGATTGAGTCACGGAGTCATAAATATCAAAACAGGCCCTCATGCCCAAAAAGTTCACAGTGACCACAGTGCCCATCCAGTTAAGGCTGATTTATACTTGTGCGTCAACTCACGCCGTAACCTACGCAAGTGGCCTACGCGCGTTGTGTGCATTTATACTTGTGCATTGGTGTGTCTGCATCGCTCTGCAACTCACTTACGTCACGCACGCGCACGCACACCTGCCCGCACAAGGCTTCATGATCATGGTAGTCTTTCTCGGGGTAATCAAGTTTAAAGCGAGCTACTTTTTTCATAAAAGCGAAATGTGTCCTCCATAATTTTGGAGGTCTGTAAAGCTTTATGGAAAGTATTGCAGCCAGAGTTCCTTCCCTGCCCTTCAGTCGCCCAATGGGAAACTATTGCAGCGTAGGAGTAAATGCGATGCTACCAGGCGAACCAATCACAGTTGTTGCGGTCTGCATTGCCACAACGCGTGGTTACATTTCGGGAGAGGTGCGCATTAGGCTACGGCGTAGGGATCCACATAGGCTCTGCATAGGTTTTGCAGCAACACCATACCTACGGCGTCGAGTTGACGCACAAGTATAAATCAGCCTTTAGTCCCAGTTTTCCGCTTTCCGCCTATATCCTTCCAAGGGAAATAACTTAGAGGAAATACATACTCATGTACCACCAGCTGTTGGATAAGTAGTTTCACAACTTAAAAAGGGGTGGCATGGTAGCATAGTGGTTGGCACAACGCTTTACAGTGCAGACGACCCAATTTCAATTCCTGCCGCTGCCCGTAAGGAGTTTGTACGTTCTCCCCATGACTGCGTGGGTTTCCTCCAGGTGCTCCAGTTTCCTTCCACAGTCTAAAGACATACAAGTTGGCAGCTTGAGTAGTCATTGTAAATTGTCCCATGCTTAGGCTAGGATTAAATCAGGGCAATGTAGTTTGAATGACCAGAAGGGTCTATTCTGCGATGAAATAAACAAACAAACAAACAAACAAATAAATAAATAGATAATAGATAAACAAATAAATATGGGAGGTGGTGCTGAAGGCTGTGTGCTACAGACATACCTGGGGAACATGACATTGTTCTTAAGGATGATGTCACTATGAAGCACTCTAAGCACTGATACCCTGTTCAGTGCTGTTCTTCAGGATGCCAGTTCATTACAGCACGCTTCGTGCTCCATTCTATACATATATAGGTAGATTCAACAGCCTCCCCTGCCCTGGTAACTTTTAAAATATGTGGGTGAAGCTAAGCGCTGCTATTAAAAACAAAACACGGGAAGAACTCAGCAGGTCAAGCAGTACCTGTGGAGGCAAAAGTTGTGTGCTGCCATTTTTGGACTGTGACCATTCATCAGGATTAAGGGAACAGAAAAACTGCCAGTATATAGCTAAACAGTAGGAGGCGGGGAGGATCAACACCAGATAGTACATGAAAGGGGGCACCAGGTAGGAGGCGATGTTGGGAATGATGAACTAGCGGCGAAGGAAACTAGGTGGACAGTACGTGCAGGAGGAAACATTGGAGGGGGTGGGTTTCTTCTCCCTTTGTTCTTTATCTTAAGGTTAGCAAAGGTGTTCTATAAAAGCTTTGTTAGTTGAAAAATCCCAGAAATCCTATTATATAATGGATGTCATTGAACCTTCATCCGAGTAATAGGAATTATACAGAAGAATTGCCCTCTCCCCTCTTGTGTCCAATGGGGTCTTCGGGACCATAGTCCTTAACGTTGGCAAACACCACTCTCTGACCTTCAATTATACGCTTTCTGAACAAGCTGAGATGCAAACATTTTTTTTCACAGCCAGCCTAGTGTGACGTGCATGATTGTCAGTTCCTTGAGCAAATTGTCACTAAGCGTATTTTGTAATCAAGGTAGCATAGCTCTCCTGTGATTTACATCATAAAATCTAAGTCTTATTATAGATACATGAACTCTATAGTAGATGAGAAGTCAGTAGAATTTGATCTCATTTTCTGATTTACAGTATTTTGGATGTATCAATTCTAGAACAATGTTTCCCTTAGAGGAGCTGTGATTTTCTCGCCTTCAGATTTGAACAAATTAACGCATCATTTGTTGAGCAGCAAACCTTAAATTTAGGTTTTAATCAAAACTTGCAGGTGAATTCCAAGGTACTATGATATGCTACAATCCCAAAAATGTTGAAGATACTTATAGTCACAAATGGTACTTCTCCAAGTCCAGTTTACATCTATAATCTTCCTGGAAAAATAATTCCAAAACCCTGCAAATGCTGCAAACTCCAACTAGGACAGGCTGAACCTGGTGATTTACTCCACGTGCCAGCAACTGAGTGCATACAAGCATGCAGACATGGTCAAGAAGTTCAGTTGTTCACACCAAACATCAGAATGGGAAGAAACGTGATCAAAGTGACTTTGACCATGGAATGATTCTTGGAGCCAGATAGGATAGTTTGAATCTCTCAGAAACTGTTGATCTCTTCCGATTTTCATGCAGAACAGTCTCCAGAGTTTACAGAGAATGTTAAAATGAAAAGAAAACATTCAGTGAGAGGTAGTTCTTTAGGCAAAAATGCTTTGTTAATGAGAGAGGTCAGAAGAGAATGGGCAGACTGGTTCAAGCTGACAGGAAGGCGACAGTAACTCAAATAACCAACTTGGTGTGCAGATGTGTATTTCTGAATGCAAAACATATCGAACCTTGAAGTGGATGGGCTACAGCAGCAGAAGTGAATCTAGTGAGATGGAGGAACTGAGGGAAATACATGTTAGTAGGGAAGTGGTGTTAGGTAAATTGAAGGGATTAAAGGCAGATAAATCACCAGGGCCAGATGCTCTGCATCCCAGAGTGCTTAAGGAAGTAGCCCAAGAAATAGTGGATGCATTGGTGATAATTTTTCAAAACACTTTAGATTCTGGATTAGTTCCTGAGGATTGGAGGGTGGCTAATGTAACCCCGCTTTTTAAAAAAGGAGGGAGAGAGAAACCGGGGAATTATAGACCGGTTAGCCTGACATCAGTGGTGAGGAAAATGCTAGAGTCAGTTATCAAAGATGTGATAACAGCACATTTGGAAAGCGGCGAAATCATCAGATGAAGTCAGCATGGATTTGTGACAGGAAAATCATGTCTGACGAATCTCATAGAATTTTTTGAGTATGTAACTAGTAGAGTGGATAGGGGAGAACCAGTGGATGTGGTATATTTGGATTTTCAAAAGGCTTTTGACAAGGTTCCACACAGGAGATTAGTGAGCAAACTTAAAGCACACGGTTTTGGGGGTAAGGTATTGATGTGGATAGAGAATTTGTTGGCAGACAGGAAGCAAAAAGTGGCAATAAATGGGACCTTTTCAGAATGGCATGCAGTGACTAGTGGGGTACCACAAGGCTCAGTGCTGGGACCCCAGTTGTTTACAATATATATTAATGACTTAGATGAGGGAATTAAATGCAGCATCTCCAAGTTTGCGGATGACACGAAGCTGGGCGGCTTTGTTAGCTGTGAGGAGGATGCTAAGAGGATGCAGGGTGACTTGGATAGGTTAGGTGAGTGTGCAAATTCATGGCAGATGCAATTTAATGTGGATAAATGTGAGGTTATCCACTTTGGTGGCAAAAACAGGAAAACAGATTATTACCTGAATAGTGACCAATTAGGAAAAGGGGAGGTGCAACGAGATCTGGGTGTCATTGTACACCAGTCATTGAAAGTGGGCATGCAGGTACAGCAGGCGGTGAAAAAGGCGAATGGTATGCTGGCATTCATAGCAAGACGATTCGAATACAGGAGCAGGGAGGTACTACTGCAGTTGTACAAGGCCTTGGTGAGACCACACCTGGAGTATTGTGTGCAGTTTTGGTCCCCTAATCTGAAGAAAGACATTCTTGGCATAGAGGGAGTACAAAGAAGGTTCACCAGATTGATTTCTGGGATGGCAGGACTTTCATATGATGAAAGATTGGATCGACTAGGCTTATACTCGCTGGAATTTAGAAGATTGAGGGGGGATCTTATTGAAACGTATAAAATTCTAAAGGGATTGGACAGGCCAGATGCAGGAAGATAGTTTCCAATTTGGGGAAGTCCAGAACGAGGGGTCACAGTTTAAGGATAAAGGGGAAGCCTTTTAGACCGCGATGAGGAAAAACTTCTTCACACAGAGAGTAGTGAATCTGTGGAAATCTCTGCCGCAGGAAACAGTTGAGGCCAGTTCATTGTTTTGTTCATTGTGTGTTGCTTGAATTTCCAACATCTGCAGAATTCCTCGTGTTTGCGAGGTCAGTTCATTGGCTATATTTAAGAGGGAGTTAGATATGGCCCTTGTGGCTACGGGGATCAGTGGGTATGGAGAGAAGGCAGGTACAGGGTTCTGAGTTGGATGACCAGCCATGATCATACTGAATGCCGGTGCAGGCTCAAGGGGCCGAATGGCCTACTCCTGCACCTATTTTCTATGTTTCTATGTTTCAGACCACACCAGGTTCCACTCCTATACTGAATAAAGTGGCCACTGGGCATCTGTGCATTTTTGTAAGGGGAAAGGAGGGGCAGTCAAATCTAAAAGTTCTCAGTATAACAAGTTTTTAAGGGAAAACTGCTCTCCCACTGATAAATTATTACTTCTTCATATCAAAAATCACTAAAGAAGGATTGAAAGTACAGCTTGCACTCTGGGTGCAGGAATTTCAATTTGAGAAGCACCACCACAGACCCAGCTGGTCTATAATAAAGGTTATTTCTGCCTTCTGACCGACAGAACCATTGTGTACCAGAACTCAACTGCATTCATCCTTACCAAATTATCTGCTGCAATTGCAGCTGTTATTTACCATAACCATCTTATCCATGTGAAGATGAAGTGTCATCTCCACATTGAGAACATCTATCTTCCATGTGTGTGCCACTACCAGCATTTAGCATACCATAAATTAATCCACTGAGAAGTGGACTATCCATGTGTATCTGTGGATCATAAAGAACAATTAGACTTTACCCCTACACTATCTGAATTTTATGGGCAGACATATCCCTCACCTTGGAGTCACAAGAGACTGCAGCTGTTTTAATATGGAACAACAAATAATCTGATGCAGGGTTTTAACCTAAAACTTCAGCATTTTCTTTCTCCACAAAGATACTGTGCAACACAAAAAGTTTCTCCTGCTGATTGCTTGTCACCCTTCAATTTCACCATCGAGCCAAGGGACAATAAATAACCCAGACATACATGCTCAGAGCTGCTTCGTGCTTCCTAAAAACTTGGTGCCAGCCTTAAAAAGCTACAACCCAGGACTACACGCATATGGAACAGAAAAATGATTAAGAACTGAATATCCTATGGTTAGCACTCAAATCAAATCTCTGAAAGGCTTCTTATATCATTCCTGCCTCTGTCTGAAATGGATATCTATTTATCAAAAAGCTATTCACATTCTAACTTGGAGAAAGGCCAATTTTGATGGCATCAGAAAGGATCTGACAGGTATGGATTGGGATAAGTTGTTTTCTGGCAAAGGGATGTTTGGTAAGTAGGAAGCCTTCAAAATTTAAACCTTGAGAGTACAGAGTTTGTATGTTCCTGTTAGAAGAAGTAAGGTTAATAGGTTTAGGAAATTTTGGTTTTTGAGGGGTATTGAGGCTCTGCTTAAGAAGAAGGAGGAGGTGCATAGAAAGTATAGACAGCAAGGAAACACTTGACAAGTATGAGGAAATGCATGAAGAGAGAAATCAGAATGCTAAAAAATGACACGAGGTTGCTTTGGAAGATAAGATGTAGGAGAATCGCAAGGGCTTCTGCAGATATAGTAAAACAAAAGGAAAGCAAGGGACAAAATTGATCCACTTGAAGATGAGAGTGGTCATCTATGCATGGAGCCAAAAGAGATGGGGGAGATCTTAAACTGGACTTTGGCAGTTGTACTTACTCAGGAGATTGTCACAATGCTTAAAGAACTGTGGTAAAACAAGAGTGTGGTCCTGAACCTTATCCATTTACAAAAGCAGAAGTGCTTGGTGTCCTGAAGAAAATTAGGGAGGATGTCCCCAGAAACTTGTAGGAAGATAATGCAGGAATTACAGGGGCCGTGGCATAAGTATTTAAATTATCCTTAACCATGGGAGAGGAGCTGAAGAACAGGAGGGCAACTAGTGTCCCATTGTACAAAAAAGGCTCTAAGAAAAATCTGGAAAATTAATGGGTGAATTATTGGAAGGTATTCTAAGGAACAGAATATATAAGTACTTGGAAAGATAGGGCCTGATTATCGATAGTCAACATGGCTTTATGGTGATATGTAATGTCTAACCATTCTTATAGAGATTTTCAAGGAGGTTACCAGGAAAAGTTGATAAAGGATAGAGAGTGGACATTGTTTACATGGACTTTAACAAGGTTTTTGTCAAAGTTGCCAGTGGGAGGCTGGTCCAGAGGATTCTGTTGCCAGTCATTCAAGGTGAACAAATAACAGTAGCTTCGCGGGAGAAGCCAGAGAATGGTAGTAGGCGGTTGCATCTCCGACTGGAAATGAGTGACTAGTGGTGAGCTGCAGGAATGGTGCTGGGCTTGTTATTGTTTGGCATCTGTATTAATGATTCGGATGATAATGTGGTAAATTGAATCAGTTTGACACCAATATTGGTGGCACAGTGAACAGCGAGAAAGTCTATTAAAGCTTACAGTGGGATTTGGACCAGCTCAAAAGATGGCAGATGGAATTTAATACAGACAAGTGCGAGATGTTGCACCTTGGGAGGACACACAGTGAACAGAGGGGTATAAGGAATGGATCTTTGAATAGAAATCCATATTTCCTTGAATGAGACGACACAGGTAGATAGGGTCATAAAAAGAGTTTTTGTCACATTGGTCCTATATATATGAGTATAATTATGGGAGTTGGGATATTATGTTGTCAGTTTGGAAATACCCGGATTGTCCCTTTTAGTATACAGTCGGCATCACACTTCCTGGTAAATTCCATGATGGTAGTGACACACCTATCCAGCCCACCAGATGAGTCTTTGAATATGGACCAGCCTACCAACACAAAAGAAACTCATTTATTTCCTCAGAACAACACTGTAATGGTTTCTATACTGGATCCTTTCAGTCTAGTTCGTTTGTATAAAGGGAGAAAGAGCACAGCCTGGTGATCTGATTTACCAAATTGTTGATGGGGTTGGTAGGCATCTTTCATGTTTGTGTTGAAATGGACAAAGGGTATATGGGCCCCTGGTGAGTCAGGATATCTGGTGGAATCTGGCCTGGTTGAAGTCACTTGCAATTCTGGTTTAAGATAGTGCTGGTGATGCCTGCTGATTACTTAGCATCGGCAAAATCAGAACAAAGAAAACTACTAAATACCTTTTTTAATAACACTTCATTAACAACAATCAATGCTAACAGTGGAGAGGTGAGCAGTGGAAGAGACAGAGGCGCACGGAAGGCATGGTTGAGGCAAATGAAGAGATGGAGGCCAGGTCTAAGCATGGTCAAGGCAGGGTCATGGTGACTCCAAGAGCGAGGAAAATACCGATGTCTGATTGATTCCAGTACCGGGCTGAATTGGAAAGTTCGAGTACAAGCCAAATTGTGGTGGTGGATTCAGGCCCCAGAGCAGACCAGGAGCAAGGATCGACCTCGCTTTGGATAATTTAAGCGCCAGGCTAGATTGGAAAGATCAAGGGTGCCAGGACTGGAGGCAGGGCGAGGAACAGTTCTTCCCAGTTCTACTCACTGCTCCACAACGTTTACTCTGTTCTGCGCTGAACTGAGGCTGTAGTTACTCCAGCTGCAGTAATACTGGCTTCAAGACTGCAGTCCTGTGGAGTTTACTCGGCTTTGCAATGAACTGAGGCTGTGCCCTGCTCCAGCTCTAGTGAGGCCTGGTTTCATGTCTTCTGTTAAACTTCAGCTATTTGCTTACTGTTATTGTTTGCACAATTTGCTTTTGTTCTCCCTCTGTTCATTGGGTGTTTTAATGATCTTTTTTTAATGGGTTCTTTTGACGTTTATTTGCTTTGTGACTGCTTGTAAGGAGATGGATCCCTGGGTTGTATAATGCATACATTCTTTGATAAGAAACGTACTTTGAACTTTGATGAAGAGTGGCTCAGGAAAAACTGTTTCAATGGTGGAGGGTAGTTCATCAAACAGTGGGGGTAGGCATGGCAGTGGTGACTTGGGGAAGAGGAGCAAAAATAGGCATCTCTTCAGACGGAAGCATTCTTGATGCATAGAGCAAGACACAATGGGCAGCACAAGAGCAACAGGACGGTCACAGTTAGAGGCATGTGTATCCTGCAGCTCTCAATGCACAGCTGTTTCAATCTGCATTCAAAGCTGCAGCAATTATATCTTTAATACTTTAAACCAACCGCGGTGGTATTTATAATTATTTCAGCATTGTTCCTCCTTGTTTTATTGAGGATTGAAAATGAAGAATGTGACTGATCCAATTTCTATTAGAAAGTAATGAGTGCCACACATATTTATGGGACACAATGGCCAATGTCAAGTTAATAAATCAAAATGATAATCCTCCCCATTTCTCCTCAATACTCAATGCCCCTCTCCTCACCTTCCTCAAATTCTTGGACCGTTGTATGAAGAAAAACAAGGTTAATCTAGATCACCTTCAACCTTCCAAAATTGTCACATGATACAATGGTAATACTGATCAGTCAAAGCAATCTCTATCACTTAATCAATAGCAGACTGAGTTAAATGTGAATTCATGGGCCTTGGTTACTCTTTTCTTCCAAGCATGTAACCTACCATAAATCATGTCTCCAATTACTCTTTTATTGTGTTGCAAATTGTTGACAGTACTGTTCATTTAGCTGTGAAATTGTTTCAAAGAAAACCTTTTGGACTGGAGGCTGATCTCTGATATTAAGCACAGATTTGACAAGAATCCTATTTTTCACAGGCATGAACGTATTCATACAAAGAAGGATCAATATATGAAGGGCATGTCAAATCTGGATAGCACAGATGATCTGGCTACACTTGAAGTACTTGATGAAGTAAGAAAATTAAAATGTGTTTATTTCTGTTTAATCTAATGTGTTTGAACTTCACTCAAAGATAATTGGCCTTATTAATTCAAAGATTATTTGGAAAAATTGTAATATGATAAATTGAAATGGGCTGAGATTAATGACATTTGAGGTTGATAATATCTGCTTGTGGATAACTGACTTCTGAGAGGGCAATTTAACCTCCTAAGACATGTATATGTGCTTGTTCAAGCATGTTATTAAATTGCAAAAACATCTGAACCCCAGTCCCAGCACAACTCTTCTCCCATTTCCAGCTGATATCCACATGTGTAGATCCATCCCACTACCTGCAAATGTGCTTAGATTGTCATGGAACTGTGCACTTGAGATTTTTACATCACTTTCAGCTGGCCATTCTAGGTTTTCCAGGATTTGAGAAGCTTGACATGTAAAGTCAAAGGTCAAAGTTGAATTTATTGTCACAGGCCTAAGTACATGTTGGGTACCGGCCGGTGGTGTAGTGGCATCCACACCGGGCTTCAAAGTGAGTGGTCCCGGGTTCGACTCCAGCTGGCTCCGTGCTGGGTTGAGCATCGAGCTAGCAACTCGGCCTCATAAAACCCAGACACATGCTAAAGAAACGGCAAGATTGCCACCCAATCGTCACAGAGCGTGGAGAAAAACAACAAGTACAGTACGTGTATGAAAATCTTATTTGCAGCAGTATCATAGGCACATATCATCATATGAAGAGCGTTCACAAAAAAATGAGAGATTTAAAACATTTCCAGTACTGCTTGGGGGACAAAAGAGCCACTTTCTAATCCACTAAACTGGTCCCTCTTGCACAATCGCCAAAACCTTGCACGTACAAGCTCTCCATCCCATACCTTACCTATCTCCAGTCTATTTCTAACTCCCCTTGTTTAACTGTCCCATATTGCTTATGCTGCCAACCATTCACTCACACTGACTCTCCTGCAAACCCCAGCTAACATCAGGAAAGTCAGAGGCTCCTAGATTGTAGGTTCCCTTGGAACAGTCTTTGACAAGTTGGTTAATTAGCTTGTTTCCTGAAGCGGGAACCAGACATGTTCTACGTCCATCCAACAGTTTATAAATTCAGCCACTGTAAATATCAATGCTTTAACTTTATTCACATACTTTATGTAATTATGCAATATTTTACTTGTTGTCTCTTGCCAGAGTACAGTCACTGAACAGTTACAAAAGCGGTACCTCAAGGAGCAGATATATACTTACGTCGGAGACATCCTTATCGCTGTTAATCCATTCCAAAAACTGGATATCTATTCCTCAGAGGTTAGCTACTAATCATAGCAACTATTCAGCCTAGCAATTCTCAGTGACTGTAATGCAGAATTGAACCAAATATTTTACTTTTCACAATAATATAATGTGATAATATTTTCCAGAAAGCTATCTATTTAATAGCAAAACTGCTTTAGTTAGACTCTTAAATGAAATTGAACTATTTATGTATTTTGGAGATTTTTTTTTGGTTCTGTTGAGAAGCTGTGAACCTCTTGATAAAAGCAGATGGTATCTTCCCCCTCGATAAGTATAGCAGAAAAAGAACATCAAATCTGCATTCCATTTCAAAGGCTTCAAACATTCAATTGAGGGTAATGATTCACAGAATATGACATCAGCACAATTGATTGGTTTGCCTTACGTCAATAGAAAATCATTTTCATTCCCTAGATGGACGAAGCATATATGCACTTTCCTTCACATTTTCATTATTCATAACTTACATATTCCTCACATTAACATTGTAAATGGCTGGTAAATAATGTGTTTAACATTGCTTTCAAATTGACCACACTGGGTTTTTATTTAAAAGGTATTTTGTTTGGAGCTAATACAGATGCAAATTCTCTCAGATGAGGAGATAGCAAGTCGGCTTGGCCTGTATGCTCTAGAGATCTTCAGGAGGATTCAAAATGAAGGCATGACAGGGTGGATTCAGGGAGATTGTATCTTCCAGTCAACATTGAAACATCCATTATTCTCAAATTAAAGATTAGGCTATTTGAGAACCAAATAGGGTGTTTTTTTTTATATTCAGAGGGTGAAAATATTTTGGAATTCTCTTCAATTTTCCTCCTTCTTACTGGAATATTAGACAATTCCTAAAATCAAGTGGAATAGCAAGAGCATATAGGTGTAGAAACCTTAGAAACCATAGAAACTACAGCACAGAAACAGGCCTTTTGGCCCTTCTTGGCTGTGCCGAACCATTTTCTGCCTAGTCCCACTGACCTGCACACGGACCATATCCCTCCATACACCTCCCATCCATGTATCTGTCCAATTTATTCTTAAATGTTAAAAAAGAACCCGTATTTACCACCTTGTCTGGCAGCTCATTTCAGACTCCCACCGCTCTGTGTGTGAAGAAGCCCCCCCCTAATTTTCCCTTTAAACTTTTCCCCCCTCACCCTTAACCCATGTCCTCTGGTTTTTTTCTCCCCTTGCCTCAGTGGAAAAAAGTCTGCTTGCATTCACTCTATCTATACCCATCATAATTTTATATACCTCTATCAAATCCCCCCTCATACTTCTACGCTCCAGGGAATAAAGTCCTAACCCATTCAACCTTTCTCTGTAACTGAGTTTCTCAAGTCCCAGCGACATCCTTGTAAACCTTCTCTGCACTCTTTCAACCTTATTTTTATCCTTCCTGTAATTTGGTGACCAAAACTGAACATAATACCCCAGATTCGGCCTCACCAATGCCTTATACAACCTCATCATAACATTCCAGCTCTTATACTCAATACTTTGATTACTAAAGGCCAATGTACCAAAAGCTCTCTTTACGACCCTATCTACCTGTGACGTCACTTTTAGGGAATTTTGTATCTGTATTCCCAGACCCCTCTGTTCTACTGCACTCCTCAGTGCCTTACCATTAACCCTGTATGTTCTACCTTGGTTTGTCCTTCCAACGTGCAATACCTCACACTTGTCTGTATTAAACTCCACTTGTCTGTATTAAACTGTAGGTTTGAGGTGAAATCATAATTAAACATAAAGTACAGGTTTGAAGAAAACAATGGATTTTTATTATATGCAACTGAAGAATCATCATTTCATAGGATTAATGAACCTTTCAGTCATTTTAACTTACCGTTCTTTTGAAAAAATCAATTAGAACATAGAACAATACAGCACAGGAACAAGTCCTGTGGTCCACAATGCTGTCCGAACCAATTAAATTAGTATTCAAATGGGCAACTAAACTAGTTTCTTCAATGCCCATATCCTTCCATTTTCTTCATGTTCAAACGTCTCTTAAAAGTTCCTGATGTATTTGCCTCTACCACACTAAACAGAACATTCCAGGCAGCCACCGATTTCTGTGTAAAAAAAAATGCTTCTCACATTTCCTTTGAAATTACTGCCCCCTCACCTTAAGAGCATGACTTCTAGTATTAGACATTTCAACCCTGGGAAAAGATACGAGGGATGATTGATAAGTTCATGGCCTAAGGTTGAAGGAGTCAATCTTATAAAATCGAGCACATTTATTTTTCAACATAGTCCCCTCCTATATTTACACACTTAGTCCAGCGGACGTGGAGCATATGGATCTTGGACCTCCAGAAAGTACCCACAGCAGGGGTGATTGGTAAGTTTGTGGCCTACGGTAGAAGGAGATGAGTTATACAGCTCTCGTTACATGCACAGGCAGGTCAACTCGTTGAGTGATTATGCAGAAAGTTTGAAGTTAATAGCTCATCTCCTTCTACCTTAGGCCACAAACTTATCAATCACCCCTGATGAGTTATAAACTGATGAGTTATTAACTTCAAACTTTCCGCATAATCATTCAAAGAGTTGAACTGCATGTGCATGTAACGAGAGCTGTATAACATCTCTTTCTACCTTAGGCCACGAACTTATCAATCACCCCTGCTGTGGACACTTTCTGGAGGTCCAAGATCCGTATGCTCCATGACCGCTGGACTAAGTGTGTAAATGTAGGAGGGGACTATGTTGAAAAATAAATATGCTAGGTTTTCTAAAACTGACTCCTTCTACCTTAGGCCACAAACTTATCAATCACCCCTCATAGTGTCTACCTACTCTATCTATGCCTCTCGTAATCTAATAAACATGTATCAGATCTCCTCTCAGCCTCTTCCACTCCAGAGAAAACAAACCAAGTTTGTCCCACTCTCTCGAGGCATATGCCTCTAATCCAGTCAACGTCCTGGAAAACCTGTTCTGTATCCTATCCAAAGCTTTGACATCCTTCATATAAAGGGACAACCACAACTATATGCAATATTCCAGATGCAGTTTAACTAAAGTTTTATAAATCTGCAACATAACTTCTTGACTTTTGAACCCAATGCCTCAACGAATAAATACAACCATATCTTATTTATTAATTAATGTCTATTCAAACTTTCTATGCTTTCTTAATCACCCTATCAACCTATGTAGCCATTTTCAGAGAGCTACAAATTTGGACCCCAAGATCCCTCTGTTCATCAACACTGTTAAGGCTTTTGCCCTTAACAGTGTACTGTGTCTTTACTTCTGACATATCAAGATTCAACACTTCACATTTGGCTGGGTAAAACTCCATCTGCCATTTCACCACCCATATCTGCAACTGATCTATATCCCACTTTATTCTTGTACACTGTATATACTCTCCAGTAACGTCCCTACCATTGATGTGAGACTCATCGGTCTATAGTTTCCAGGATTATCCTTCGTTCCTCACAAATAATAGAACAACATTAGTGACTCATCGGTCCTCCAGTACCTCGCCTACGGCTAGAAAAGAAACAAAAATATTGATCAAGGCTCCAGCAATTGGAAAATAATGTTTGGAAGTTTTCATGTTTTATTGTTCTGCAACATTGAATCACAATGGATTTAATCTGGCTTTTTTGACAAAGATCGACAGAAAAAAACTCTTCCATATCAAAGTGAAGACAGATCTCTACAAAGTGATCTAAATTAATTACAAATATAAAACACAAAATAATAAGTCTTCACCCCCTTTAATTTGACACACCAAATCATCACTGGAGAAGACAAATTGGTTTAGAAGTCACATAATTAGTTAAATGGAGATGTGGTTTTGGAGACCTGTGTGCAGTCAAGGTGTTTCAATTGATTGTAGCTCACTACAGGAAGGATGTGGAAGCCATAGAAAGGGTGCTGAGGAGATTTCCAAGGATGTTGCCTGGATTGGGGAGCATGACTTATGAGAATAGGTTGAGTGAACTCGGCCTTTTCTCCTTGGAGCGACGGAGGATGAGAGAGGTGTATAAAATGATGAGAGGCATTGATCGTGTGGAGAGTCAGAGGCTTTTTCCCATGGCTGAAATAGTTGCCACAAGAGGACACAGGTTTAAGGTGTTGGGGAGCAGGTACAGAGGAGATGTCAGGGGTAAGTTTTTTACTCAGAGATTGGTGAGTGCGTGGAATGGGCTTCTGGCAACGGTGGTGGAGGCGGATACGATGGGGTCTTTTAAGAGACTTTTGGATAGGTACATGGAGCTTAGACAAATAGAGTGTTATCGGTAAGCCTAGTAATTTCTAAGGTAGGGTCATGTTCGGCACAGTTTTGTGGGCCAAAGGCCCTGTATTGTGCTGTAGGTTTTCTATGTTTCTATGTTTCTAATACACATGTATCTGGAATGTCCAACTGTTTATGAGTCAGTATCCTGGCAAAAAATACAACATTAAGACAAAAGAACACTCCAAGCAATTCTGCGAAAAAGTTATTGTAAAGCACAAGTCAGGAGATGGATACAAGAAAGTTTCCAAGTCACTGAATATCCCTTGTTGTACAGTTAAGTCAATCATCAAGAAATGGAAAGAATATGTCATAGCTGTAAATCTGCCTAGAGCAGGCCATCTTCAAAACCCTGAGTGACTGTGCAAGAAGGAGATGAGTGAGGGAGTCCACCAAGGGACCCATGACAACTTTGGAGGAGTTACAAGCTTCAGTGGCTGAGATGGGAGAGACTGCACTGTTACAGCAACTGTTACCCAGGTGCTTCACCGGTTGCAGATTTATGGAAAAGTGGCTAAGAGAAAGCCACTGTTAAAAAAAAAATTCACATAAAATCTCAGCTAGAATTTGCCTAAACACTGCATTTGACGTAAGCCAGACACTGCACATCATCAAAAACACACCACCTCTACCATGAAGCACGGTGGTGGCTACATCATGCTGTGGGGATGCTTCACTACAGCAGTCCCTAGAAGGCTTGTGAAGGTAGAGGGTAAAATGAATGGAGCAAAATACAGGGAAATCTTGGAAGAAAACCTGAAGCTGTCTACAAGAGAACTGTGACTTGGGAAAAAAATTGTTTTCCAGCAAGACAATGACCTAGGCATAAAGCTAAAGCTACACAGGAATAGCTTAAAAACAACAAAGTTATTGTCCTGGAGTGGCCAAGTCAGAGTCTAGACCTCATTCCAGTTGAGAATTTGTAGTTGGATTTGAAAAGTGCTGTTCACTCACGATCCCCATGCACTCTGACAGAGCTTGAGCAGTTTTGTAAAGAAGAATGAGGTAAAATTGCAGTGTCTAGATGTGCAAAGCTGAAAGAGACCTATCCACACAGACTTGAGGCTGTAATTGTCGCCAAAGGCGCATCTATGAAATACTGACTAGAAGGGGGTGAATACTTATGTAATCATTTATTTTATGTTTCATATTTGTAGTTAATTTAGATCACTTTTTAGAGATTGGTTTACACTTCGACACGAAAGAATCTTTTTCTGTTGATCAGTGTCAAAAAAGCCAAATTAAATCCACTGTGATTCAATGATGTAAAACAATAAAACATGAAAGCTTACAAGGGGCTGAATACTTTTTATAGGTACCGTATCTATAATCTATCGATCAGTCCCCATTCGGGGTTTTGCCAGGATCAGTTGCTCCAGGTCATAATCAAAGCCTTGGTCCAAACATGGAAGTAAGAATTGAGTCCCAAATGTAAAATGAGATGACCTCTGAAGGCAAAGTAGCATTCACATTGAGGGCTTCAAACATGTAGAAACGTGATATCGGCAAGTTGCATGCTATCCCAATATATCCACATGCCTTCATTTTCTTTGGTTATGAACCCTGAAATAGCTTTCCCTAAGAGAATCTTCACCAGAAGAACTGTGGCAGTTTAAGATGGCTTACCACCATTTTCCCAAGAGCAATTCGAGTTAGAAACATAGAAACATAGAAAATAGGTGCAGGAGTAGGCCATTCAGCCCTTCGAGCCTGCACCGTCATTCAGTATGATCATGGCTGATCATCCAACTCAGAACCCCGTACCTGCCTTCTCTCCATACCCACTGATCCCTTTAGCCACAAGGGCCTTATCTAACTCCCTCTTAAATATAGCCAATGAACTGGCCTCAACTGTTTCCTGTGGCAGAGAATTCCACAGATTCACCACTCTCTGTGTGAAGAAGTTTTTCCTAATCTCAATCCTAAAAGGCTTCCCCTTTATCCTCAAACTGTGACCCCTCGTTCTGGACTTCCCCAACATCAGGAACAATCTTCCTGCATCTAGCCTGTCCAATCCCTTTAGGATTTTATACGTTTCAATAAGATCCCCCCTCAATCTTCTCAAAAGTTGGGCAATAAATACTGGCATTTACAGCAATGCCCAGATACCTCCAAAATGGATAACTAAAATTATAAACAAATTATTGTTAACAAGGGAAAAGCATTAGAACCTTGGTCAATAACCTGTTAGTTGCTCTTCTAGAAATGTTGTGATAAAAGAAATGAGATAGACAACCCATGAACCAAATTCACAGTTGCCTTAATCATCCCATGAAATACCAAATGAATTTTTAGTGAGGTAAATATAGGGTGGATTATTCTAGTAGGAAGAATGAAAAGGGTAGGTACTCTTTGGAAAGTAGGAGCTAAAATAAAGTGGAGGTGCCAAGATATTTATTATTTATCAATTAACAATGGTAGCTCCACAGAATAATTATTGAATGGCATGCAGAAAACTTGGAAAATATTTGGAGAAATAAAACTGGAAGTAGAGTAGCTGGACCTCAACCCATTGGGAAGTTGTGTGCAGAGCTGCTGGTAATTACCATTGAGTATGTCAGAAGGTTTGAGACCCTTGAACTTAATCCAGACATTGTTGGTTACATTCCACTGGAGTTTTCTGAACTTGCTGTTTGTTCCTGTCTTGGATTTTCACAACTGCTCATTGATATCGAAACCATTATGGTTTCTAACAGCGATGCACAAACTTGTTGCATTTCTCCAGCAGTAATGTTGTTGAATCAGCTTATGGAAACAATGACAGATTAAATTTGGAACTTGTCATTAATTTCAAAGAACATAGAACAGTACAGCACAGTGCGGGCCCTTCGGCCCATAATGTTGTGCTGACCCTTAAACCCTGCCTCCCATATAACACCCCCCCCAACTTAAATTCCTCTATATACCTGTCTAGTAGTCTCTTAAATTTCACTAGTGTATCTGCCAATTTCACTCATGTATTTCAATGGAGAGAAGCAAACCTGTGTAAGGACCTGCTGTAACTTGTATGTACTGTTCAATGATTATGAGAGCAGTTTGAAGTTATAGCATGAAATAATCTTTTATTTTATTTTATTTAGAGATACATCAGGGTAACAGGCCTTTCTGGCACAGCAAGCTCGTGCCACTTAATTACACCCAGGTGACGAATTAACCTTAGGTCTTTAGGATGTGGAAGAAAACTGGAGCACCTGGAGGAAACCAATGCTACGATGTACAGGGAGAATGTACAAACTCCTTACAGACATCAGTAGAATTGAACATGGGTCGCTGGCACTGCAAGAGCGTTACGCTAACTGCTATACTACCATGCTGCCTCTACTAGCAATAAGAGGTCCATCTTCTCTGACACTAGTTCAGGCATGCAGGTCTGTGAATCATTAAGTGATGGCAGTCAGTAATTAACAGTGTGCCCAATGATCCCAACCTCAGCATGAGGGTTGGCTGCCTTCAGCAACTGCAAACTGCATCCATCAAGGACAGGCTAAGTTAATGACTAACCTATTACAAGAGCAAATTGAACACAATGAAGCATAGACAAAACTGATTACTCTTATTACCCAGTTCCATCATTGCCACAGACAGCTGTGGAGAATGATAGGTTCTTGAGTAGTCAGGGCGTCAAAGGTTACACGGAGAAGGCAGGAAAATGGGACTGAGAGGGATAATAAATTCAACCATGATGGAATGGTGGAGGACTTGATGGGCTGAAAGGCCTAATTCTACTCTTATGTCTTATGATCATTAAAGCATGCATGGAATGGGTAAAAGATTAAGCAGTAACACCCGGGTTGAAGAGCATACATAAGAACATAAGGCAAGGATGTCAAGTCAGTCCAATTTTTTTGTCAAAAAAAATTTATAAAGAAAAAAATAGAAAACAAATAGAGGGCTATGGGTAACCCTTGGTAATTTCTAAAGTGAGTACATGTTCGGCACAGCATTGTGGGCCAAAGGGCCTGTATCGTGCCATAGGTTTTCTATGTTTCTAATTGCAGATGAAATGTATTTCAATGTTCAACAAATTTTTTGCTCAAAGCCATTTTCAGGAACTATTCACATATCACTTGTTTCTTTTCATGCCCTGAATATTATCAATCTCTGTGCTGAGTTAACACACAAACTGATCCTCCGTAGCCTGCCGAGGTAGATAATTCCTCACTTCAATCCTAAACGGCCCTTTATTCTGAAACTGTACCCCATTCCTAGATTCCTCTTTGGAGGGAAGCATCTAGCATGTCTAGCTCTTTATGTAGGACTCAAAGAAATCTTCTCTTACTTTTTAAAATTCTAGACGAACTGTCTTAATCCGCTCAATCTCTTCTCATACAGCAAAATGTTGTCTCTAGAAGCAATACAGTAAGTATCTGATGTACTGCCTCTGTAGCAAATACACCTTGGTTATGTAAGGAGACCAAACTACACACAATAATCCAACTGCAGCCTCTTCAGCCCCTAAATAATTCAAATAAGGTTCCTTTATTCGTGTTACCATATCCTCTGATAACAAAGGTTAACATACTATTTTTCCTTCCAACAGCTACACCTGCATATTAGCCTTCATTGACTTGAGTACAAGCACAGCAAAGTGTCCTTGAACATTGTCTTCTCTCACACCATTTAATATTCTTTTTGTCATCTACACTGAAATGGATGACCCAACATTTTTCCACATTTATTCCATCTGACATGCACTTGCCAGTTCATTCTGCTTGTCTATATCTTTTTGAAGTTACTTTTCACTTTCCTCCATGCTCACAATCCCATTTTGTATTAACCCCTTATGCCACCATTTGGCCCATAGCTTTCGATGCTGAGATGTTCCAAGTGCTTGTCTAGACCATTCTCAAATTCTAGTATCATCCCACCTCCCATCACTCTTTCCAGTGGTGCATTCCAGATATTCACCAAAAAATATCTCCCTCAGAATCCCTCTAAATAACTTCCTCTTAACCTGATTCTATGTCCTCTAGTTTTGTTCACTTCTGATATGGTGAAATGTTTCCTGCACTCAATCTTATCTTTAATCCTCATAATTTTATATTCTTTAATCACATCTCCTCCTAATCTCCTCCACTCACCGAAAACAGACCTAGCCTCTCTGGTGTCTTCTCAAAACTTAAATGTTCATCCTAGACAATGTCAAATTGAATCTTCCCTATGCCCCCTCCAGCACTATCACATCTTTCCCATAGCATGGTGACCAGAAACACATGCAGTACTCCAGATGCGGTGTCACAAAAGGTTTATAAAGTTGAACCTCCCTGCATTTAATGCCTTCACTATTGAAGGCCAATTTCCTACAGACTTTCTCAACCATACTGCCACCTTCAAAGATCCATGGACTCGCATACCAAGGTCCCTTTGTTCTTCAGTATTCCCAAGCACATTGTCATTCGTGATGTATGTTCTAACCTCTACTACTTTCAAATTCCATCACCTCTCAGTCTCTGCCATTTCTCATCCCTTTTCATCAATATCACTCTGTAACAAACAATGTCAACAACTCCACCAATCTCCGTGTCATCTTCAAACTTATTGATCATTCCTTCTACATCCACATCCGAAACTTATGTTACAAACTGTAAGAATCACAGCACCAGTCCCCATGGAACACCACTAGTCACAGGCATCCAATCACAAAAAAGACCCACACAGGGTTTCCCAACCTGGGGTCTACTGACCCCTCGGTTAATGGTAGGGGTCCATGGCATAAAAAAAGTTGGGAACGCCTGCTCTAACATCACTTTCTGTGTCCTATTGCCAAGCCAATTTTGGATCTGGTTTGCCAATTTGGCTTGAATCCCATGAGCCCTAACCTTTTGAACCAATCTCCTATATAACATACAACAACCATATAACAATTACAGCACGGAAACAGGCCATCTCGGCCCTTCTAGTCCATGCCGAACTCCTACTCTCACCAGTCCCACCGACCTGCACTCAGTCCGTAACCCTCCATTCCCTTTCTGTCCATATATCTATCCAATTTAACTTTAAACGACAACATCGAACCTGCCTCAACCACTTCTGCTGGAAGCTCGTTCCACACAGCCACCACTCTCTGAGAAAAGAAGTTCCCCCTCATGTTACCCCTAAACTTTTGCCCTTTAACTCTCCACTCATGTCCTCTTGTTTGAATCTCCCCCACTCTCAATGGAAAAAGCCTATCCACGTCAACTCTTTCAATCCCCTTCATAATTTTAAGCACCTCTATCAAGTCCCCTCTCAACCTTCGACCTAAAGAATAAAGACCTAACTTGTTCAACCTTTCTCTGTAACTTAGGAGATGAAACCCAGGCAACATTTTAGTAAACCTCCTCTGTACTCTCAATTTTATTGACATCTTTCCTCTAATTCGGTGACCAGAACTGTACACAATACTCCAAATTTGGCCTTACCAATTGCCTTATACAATTTCAACGTTACATCCCAACTCCTATACTCAATGCTCTGATTAATAAAGGCCAGCATACCAAAAGCTTTCTTCACCACCCTATCCACATGAGATTCCACCTTCAGGGAACTATGCACCATTATTCCTAGATCCCTCAGTTCTACAGCATACTTCAATGCCCTACCATTTACCATGTATGTCCTATTTTGATTAGTCCTACCAAAATGTAGCACCTCACATTTTTCAGCATTAAACTCCATCTGCCATCTTTCAGCCCACTCTTCTAACTGGCCTAAATTTCTTGCAAGCTTTGAAAACCTACTTCATTATCCACAACGATCATTATCCTATGTGGGATCTTTTCAAAACCTCACTGAAGTCCATATGCACCACAACTACTGCACTGCCCTCTTCAAAGCCCTTTCTTACCTCCTCAAAAAATTCAGTCAGGTTTGACTCTGCCTTTCTAAGTGGTCATTATTCCTGTCCCTCAGAACTTTTTTCTCTATAACTGATCAGCACACAGGTGTATAATCGCTAAGCTTTTGTTTGTTGTCTTTTTTGAAAAGGAGGACGCATTTGGTGTCCTCCGGTGATTTGGTACCTCACTTATCATCAGCAAAGATTTAAACATCTCACCTGGAGCTCCAGCAATCTCTTCCCTTGTCTCCCATAAATCTTATCCAGCCTTGGAGATCTATCTACCTTTAGGCTGACTAAGACTTTGAGTTCCTCTTCATTATTTGTGAATACTTGTACTAGAATTTCACCTTTCACTCAGCTGAGTTCTCCAATGACAAACTTTAATTCCTTTGTGAAAACTGTATTATATTATCAATTTAGGATGTCACTTTTACCCTTAAGCTCCCCACATAGATTGTCTGCAGAACGTGTAGACACAGTGGGCCGGCCCCTGCAAGTGACACATTTCACAGTATGCTTCAAGCTCAAGTTCAGTTTATTGTTATTCAACTGTATACCAACAAAGGAAACATCGTTCCTCCAGACCAAAGTACACAGCATAATTCATATAACTCACACATATAACACTAAGTAACGTTGCCACCAGTAGGTTCACTAACAATAAGGTGCACTTATAACACGAGTTAAAATGCCTGATGAGACCTGGGCGGTGACAGGGACTTCAGTAGTAAACGTGATAAATTAAATTAATTTTGAATGTACAATCTTGAGATAGTCCTTGTTGTCCATAATGGTCCTTCCATATACCCCAGTTATACTTTTGCCTTTAATATAGTTATCAAAAGCCACTAGGTTAATCTTAACCAGGTCTGCCTGTGGTATTTCATGATCCCCCTCTCTGTCATCTTAATTTTTAATATTATATTACATTCATACATGAAAACTGATGCAATGAAGATTCAAACCTTCTTACGATTTAACCAGCTAAGCAAGCATCACCAGCAATGTGGAGAGAAGCTGGATGGTCCATTGTGAAGGATTCCTATGGAAAATAATCTGTGAGGAATCAGAATCTTTTCAAAAAGACAGTTTAGGGCACAGCAACACACACAAAATGCTGGTGGAACGCTGCAGGCCAGGCAGCATCTATAGGAAGAAGTACAATCAATGTTTCGGGTCGAGACCCTTCGTCAGGACTAACAGAAAAAAGAGATAGTAAGAGATTTGAAAGTGGGAGGGGAGGGGGAGATCCAAAATGATAGGAGAAGACGGGAGGGGGAGGGATGAAGCCACGAGCTGGGAAGTTGATTGGCAAAAAGGGATACAAGGCTGGAGAAGGGGGAGTATAATAGGACGGAAGGTCTAGGAAGAAAGAAAGTGGGAGGGGAGCACCAGAGGAAGATGGAGAACAGGCAAGGAGTTATTGTGAGAGGGAAAGAGAGAAAAATATATATATAATTAGGAAGTTAGAGAAATCAATGTTCATGCCATCAGGTTGGAGGCCTCCAACCTGATGGCATGAACATTGATTTCTCTAACTTCTGTTAATGCCCCTCCTCCCCTTCTCACCCCATCCCTAATTAAATATTTTTTTTTCCTCTCTTTCTCAAAAATGTTGTTTGCGTTTAATATCACAGTAATGCTCTTTTGGTACCTGAAAAGATATGGCAAAGAACCTATGATTATAGTAATTTCCAGATCAATGGACATGAGCGTTAACATCTCTGTAACAAACTCAACCCTTCTCTGGCATGGAACCAGCATTTGGGGAAGCACCTAGATTATCCAAAACACCAAATGTTTATTCCACTCCATGGATCCTGCCTGACTTGATGATTTCCTGCAGAATTTTGTGTGTGTTGCTCAAGATTTCCAGAATCTACAGAATATTATGTGTTTATATGACCTAGATTATCTCAATAGTCAAGCTTCAGCACAGTAGTAATTTTCCCTTTGTCTGCCAAAACTTGTCAGGAATGAGTCATCATCTGCTCTGTTTACACCTCTCACGTCTCTTTTATAAAAGCAAAATTGTGCAGATTCTGAAAATCTGAAATTAAAATAACAAGGGTGGAAATATGAAACAGGTTTGCTGGCAGTGCGGGACATCCTCCAGCTCAGACAGAAGTACAATTTCTCCATAAAAACAAAAATAACTTTTGAAATCGTTCTCAACTCTTGAATTCTTCAACAAACAGTCATGATTCAAAAAAATTGGTACCCTGTTGCCCAAAACATCCACTTCAGTTTCTGGATGCAGAAACACCACAGGGATTGAATTAGCTAGGGTGCATCCAAACTTGAAGGTTAGGCTCACTTCCATCATGTTTGTAATACTAATATGAAGGATGGCCAAAACCTGAATTGCACGAAATACGATTTTTTCCTGTTGATAATGGAAAGAAAGGGAGCCTCTGTCGGTGTTAGAGTGTCACAGTGATTCAATGGTTAGCACTGTTTTCTTACAGGTTAGAGCCCAATCTTCTGTGCTGTATGTGTGTGTAGTTTGCATGTTCTATAAATAAGACCATAAGAGATTAGTCTGCTCCGCTACTCCATCGTGGCGGATTTATTAACCCCCTCAACCCTATTCTCCTGTCTTCATCCCAAAGTCTTTGAGCCCTTACTAATCAAGAGCCTATCAAATTCCTCTTTAAATGTAAAACCATAAGACATAGGAACAGAATTCGGCCTTTTGGCATATCAGAAGAACAAACTTCATGACAAATGTGAATGATGGGTTTGCTTTACATAGTTTCCTCCCTCATGGCAAAGACATGCTGGTTGATGGGTTAACTGACCACATAACTTTCTCCTTGTGTTGATCAATGACTGGAGAATAATGTGGTTGAAATTGAGGTGGTGAAGTTAATGGTGATGTGAGAGGGGAAAATGTAGAATGTAGATGGGTGCTTGATGGTCAATGTAGATATGGTAACTAAAGAGCCTGTTTCTGGGCTGTAAAACCATGACCAGAAACATCCCTAGATCTCAAGACCAAGATCCCAAACTCCATCAATCTCCAGTTGGTCAATAATCTTTCTAAGTTTTACATGTATAGAACATGACAACAAAGATTATTTCTGGAAAATTTCCAGGGCACATTCTGCTGCTCTCATGAAGTCTGATCATCTTAGGGATTAATCTCCAAGCATCCTATAGCATTAAATAGAATGTGTTGGTATTAATTCAGTTGCGGATGATCTTACTCAAAATGTTTGGGGCTTGATAAGAGCAATCCTGCAAGATTGTTTCCTTTGGTTGGACAGGCTAGAACAAGAAGGTATAATCTGAGGAAAAGGGGTTTGATATTTGAAGCAGAGTTCAGATAGAGTATACATTCAAACCATGGGGAATTCATTGAAATTCTCCACACCAAATGACGAGGTCTGTTATTGAATACATTCAAGACTGCAATTGATTGAGTTCTGTGTTCACAGAGAATATGGGGTTCAGCACCACAATAACGTAGCAGATAGTGCAACATTATTACAGTCTGGGGCATTTCAGGGTTCAATTCTAGCACCGTTCTATAAGATACTTTACGTCCTGTCAATGGAATACAGCGGTTTTCTCCAAGTATTTCGGTTTCCTCCCACATTCCAACAATATACAGGTGAATTGGTCATTATAAATTGTCCTGTAATTAAATTCGGGTTAATGGAGGTTGTGGGGGTTGCTGGGGAGACATGGCTTAAAGAGCTGGAGGGACCTACTCTGCACTGTATCGCTAAATAAAAGGAAAATAATATAAGAAGGATGAAGGGCATTTCGTTCTAATGCTTCTTTCATTATAGTGTTGCATTCAGAAAAACATGCTTTAGAACATCAGAGGAAAGTAATGTTTGTATTATCAGAATCATTGCTAGCAGCTTCTTGATAGTCTGCATTAGGCCTGGCAGTAATGGAACCATGAAACATGTGGGCAATAGTGAATCCCCTTCTGCATGAAGCTTGATGTGAGACCTCAACAATTCTGGATTTTGTTAATCCATCAATCTCTTTCATCCACTTTGCTCACTTGTTGATTTTTATCACACCAAGCACCTGCCCTGTCTCAGTAGAGTGTATTTGAAGCAGCATCAGGAGTACCTATCTCAACTGAGGGGCTGCCCCATCAAAGCTGCGGCAAAAGCACACTAAATAATGGAAGCAGCATGCACTAGAACACATCCCATCTCTGGTGCTGAATACTTTCAGGCTGGAAATAACCATGACTCCTCCTAAGCTGTTCCAGTTTGTTATAATGCTGGCATATTCTCAAGTTGCAGAAAATTGCCTAGGACTGCCCTATTTAGAAAACAACAGGACAGGAATGAATATTAATTTCTCTACCTTCTGGTATTTTCTCCTCCCCCACACCTTTTTTTAATTCCCTATTCTGGCTCCCCTCTTACCCCTTCTCTTCTTCTCATCTAACTGTCACCTCCCTCCAGTACCTGTCCTTCTTTTCTTTCCCCCATGGTCTTCTGTCCGCTCCTATCAGTTTCTTTATTCTTTAGCTCTTCACCTTTTCCACCTATCAGCTCCAAGCTTCCCCATTCATTCACCCGTCCCCCACCCACCTACCTTCCACTTCACCTTCCTCTCCTTCTTCTGGATTCTTCCCCCTTCCTTTCCAGTCCAGGCAAAGGGTCTTGGCCAGAAACATCGACTGTTAACTCCTCTCCTTAGGTCTGCTGAGTTCCTCCAGCATTCTGAGTGTGATACTCAGGACAAATACAATCCAGCTGAATTATCATCCATTTTACTCCCAATTATGGTCTAAGTGGTAGAAAATGTCATCATGGAGCAGCATTAACTCACCAGCACCCTGCTGATTTTGGACTTTGAACAATCATCTTATTGATGCAAAAATGAACAGAAGAATTGCAGAGGATGCCATCTTTTTGAGGCATCGCCTTTAGAAGATGTCCTTGCTGCTGGAGTGGATATTGCCCATTATGGAGCTGGCTGAGCTTGTAACATTCTGCACCTTTTTCTGATCCTGTGCAATGGCCCCTCCATACCAGACCGTGATGCAACCAGGTAGAGTGGTCTCTACATGCCAAGTTTCCTAATGAAATATAGCTGCTGTTGTGCATTCTTTATAATTGCATCATTATGTTGGACTCAGGATAGATCCTCAGAGAGGTTGACACCCAGGAACTTGAAATTGCTCACACTTTCCACTACCGATCCCTAGATAAGGACTGGTATGTGTTCTCTCAACTTTCCCTTCCTGGAGTCCATAATCAGTTCCATGGTCTTACTGACATTGAATGCAACACCAGTGTTGTTGTTGCAACACCACTCAGCCAGCTGATCTACCTCACTCCTGTATGCCTCCTCATCACCATCTGAAATTCTGCCAACAATAGTCCTGTCATTGGCAAATTTATAGATGGCGCCTGAGCTGTAGACCTACTGTGGCAACAGGCAAATTGCAGTGGGTCCAGGCCCTTGTGTAACTGCACTGGTCCAATGAAATAATGGCCACGCAACATACAGATGTCCTTGAAGATTTATTTTTATTTCTGTCTCTCTCTCTCTTTCTTCAGTAGACACTGTGAAAACTACAAGAAAATAAAGGACATAAAAGTTTGAAACATACATCTCTCAGTCTTTTAAAGTCTCTCAAGCTAGTGTCCACCAATAAACAGGCCCAAACAAGTTAGCACATCAGAAGTGTGCTGAAATCAAATAAATCACTTAAACTTATCACATTAATCATATAAAGGCACCTCAACAACATTATATTAAACAAATTTTTGAAAAAACAATTACCGTGTGCGCCTCTTGGACCACATGCAGAATAAGGTTATTTTAGGGCCATGTGTCTTTTTTTGCTTCCATGTTGGTCCTGACCCACAATACCGCAGTCATGCTTTCATTAAACTCTGGTCATGTGACCCATTAAACTTTGGTCATGTCGAAGTATGTCATCACAGTAGATATGAGTGCAGACATTTTGTAGTGGTGCTGGAATATATGGGTATGTTTTCTTTTAGTGGAAATGAAAATATTGTAATAATTTCATTAACTGAGAACAAACACTAATTGCATTTGGAATTTGTATTCAAGAGGAAGCCAAATAAATACATGAAAGAGAAAAACAAGGATCTTTCAATATGAATAAATGAAGTGGGATAATGTCACGATAGACAAATGGGGTAGACTGGCCTGCCTGCACCTGTACTGTTTATTTTTAATGAATAAAGGAATTTGTGTTTGTTTGACCTTCAGTTATTTGCATCAAATCATTAAATAGTAACTAATAATAATCATCTGTTCACTTGATTCCATTCCCAGTATCATCCAGGAAAATGGTACAGACAAGTGTCACTGTTCTCTATTTTGTTGTTAACAGCATTCCAGGCTGTATGTTGGAGCAAAGCGGACAGCCAATGCGCCCCACATCTTTGCTGTGGCAGACATTGCCTACCAGGCTATGATCACTTACAATTCAGATCAGGTATCTGTAATTCTACAACAAATACACCTTGTGCAATTTTATGTCTTCTGTTCTCTTCATGCCATTTGTGATGTCGGTATCTCTCTGCAGCAACTAATGTTGTCTTCCTTATCTGTCTCAGTGCATTGTGATCAGTGGAGAGAGTGGTGCGGGAAAGACTGAAAGTACCCACTTTTTAGTAGAGCAACTCACTGTCCTTGGAAAGGTACCGTATTCTTCAGATAAATCACAGCTTGCATGAGGGGTGAGAGGGTGAGATTTTAACTTAACCCAGCTATTGGGAAAGCTATCAGATTCAGCGCATCAGTGGAGAGCAATATAGGGCATTTACAAATCTGGCAATGCATCCTATCTGTGGTATTCCTGCCCATTTAGTTTACAAAGACTCAAACCCTCTTCTACATTGTAATCCATTCACTATATTGTATAAATTAATACTGGTATAAAGGAGGAGCAATGTATTCTACATAGGCAATGTAAACATACAGCGAATAACCAGTTGTGCATTAGATTTCATCTAAAATTTGATTCCATTTCAGATGTTGAGTAACACATGATTACAGAACTGGAGTATAATAGGCAGCTTCTGTGCTGCAAACAAACACATTCATGTACTTTCCTGTTACACAGGACACTGGATTCTAATTTGCAGAATTGGAATATATTTTTCAGTCTAATCATGCAGAATTGCTGATCTAAGGATATTGATGAATCAATATGTCACATTCAGTCCTGGTAAACAGAGTATTGATCTTAGAACTAATTGCGGTTCTAGATGCAAGTCTAACCTTAAATGTCAACCTGCAACATTTCTATCAGGCAACACACATCAAAGTTGCTGGTGAACGCAGCAGGCCAGGCAGCATCTCTAGGAAGAGGTACAGTCGACGTTTCAGGCCGAGACCCTTCGTCAGGACTAACTGAAGGAAGAGTTAGTAAGAGATTTGAAAGTGGGAAATCTCTTACTAACTCTTCCTTCAGTTAGTCCTGACGAAGGGTCTCGGCCTGAAACGTCGACAGTACCTCTTCCTAGAGATGCTGCCTGGCCTGCTGCGTTCACCAGCAACTTTGATGTGTGTTGCTTGAATTTCCAGCATCTGCAGAATTCCTGTTGTTTACATTTCTATCAGGGTTTCCTGATGATACAACAAAGTTATGATCACAGCACCAATCTTAGCAACAGTACAGTATCAATGACTGAATACAAGACACAATTTCTAGTAGAACTTTGCAATAATCCTTCGTTTTTGCAACTGCTTTGTTGCTTTCTTATCATCTTTAAACCATTGGTTGGGAAACCACTGAATCTCTGGGCAATGAGGTGAGGTGGCTAGCTGATTGTCTATGGTACTAGAAAACCCTAAGTGTGGAAGGTTAAAATTCACTGCATCCTACCACAAGGTTTTCCATGCATGTTAACAATTTAAACCCAATGTATATAAAACAGCTATTATCTCTTAATGTCCCATTTAATTTTTTTTAAATAAATCAATTTTTTTCAAGAAAGTAATGAATGAAAAAATACTTTCTCTTTGGTCTCTTTCCTGTTTATATTTTCCCTTCTGAAACCAATTGATCCCTCTTACAGTGTGTTTCCACAGGTGCTTATAAATATTCAGCAATTTCCGTAAGTGACCAAGACATTTTCATAAACGTAGATGATCGAAGACACGAATATATAAGTTATTTGAAATATTACAGAAAACTCTAGATCTAGATTCAAAAGACCTCTGCCTAATCAGAAATCTGTACTGGGAACAAACTGCCGCTGTAAGAATAGATGGAGAAGTGAGTCAGTTTACGAAAATCAAGAGAGGCGTGAGACAAGGGTGTGTTTTCTCCCCTGATTTATTTAATGTGTACAGTGAAACAATATTACAAAAAATAAGAGACATCTTGGGAATCAAAGTTGTTTGTGAAAACATCAGTAATTTCAGATATGCAGATGACACTGTATTAATTGCAAGTACGGAGGAAGAACTACAAAACTTAATTGATATAGTTGTTGAAGAAAGTGCAAAAATGGGTCTGTCTATCAATTGCAAAAAGACAGAATGTATGGTGATATCCAGAAAGAAGGAGAATCCTATCTGCAGGCTGAGAATAAACGGGGAAGACATAAAACAAGTACAGAACTTTCGCTACTTATGAAGCTGGGTGACATCAGATGGCAGGTGCGACTTGAACATCAAAAGAAGAATAGGGATGGCAAAAGACACCTTTACTAGAATGAAGAGTATACTGACCAATACTAAACTAGGCATGACAACCCGCCTCAGAGCACTGAAATGTTACGTTTATCCAGTTATGTTATATGGCTCAGAATGTTGGACAATATCTAGTAACATGAGGAAATGAATTGAAGCAGCAGAGATGTGGCTTTTGAGGAGGATGCAAAGAATATCATGGATGAAATGAATATCTAATGAGGATGTCATGAACAGAGCAAACACAAAAAGAGAAATAATGTATGAGATCATGAAAAGGCAACGTAACTTCATTGGACATGTGATTAGGAAAGAGGAGTTAGAGCGCACGGTAATTATGGGAAAGATTGAAGGGAAGAAAGCAAGAGGAAGACAAAGACAAATGATGATGGAGACAGCAGCCAGAGAACTGGAAACGAATACCAATGAACTGATCCACTTGACCTGAAACAGGAGTGTGTAGGCCATGGCAGTCAAAGCTCAAACTGGGCACGGCACCTGATGATGATAATATATAAAATCACATGGGACAAAACTCAAACTGACTCATACTAATTTTTCATATAGAGACATGAAATGAAAATCAAGATAAATAAAAATTCTAAGATAATAATCCGTTTACTCTAGCTGAGATTTTTTAACTTGATAAGTTCGATGGCAAAACCTTTCCTTGCCTCAGTTGGGTATTAAGAAATGCAGCTATGCATTAGTAAATCTTATATGATATGCTTTCATTATTATTACAGCTCTATGAAGCTCCTTATCATTTCTTTTCCTGTTCTAGAGACAAATGCTACTTCAGTGTTTTGTTGCTACTGAGATGAAGCAAATTTAGTGATAGCTGTAGGGATATCCGTTTCTACACTCTGCTATTTGAAGGGGAATAATTCAAGTTGGGTTATCAACACATGGGAAAAATTAAGAAAAGGTTCAGAAATAAGCTGAGAAAAATATTTTTATTCAATCTGCTGCTAAGAATTTTTGGAGTAATTAATTTACAGAATATCTTACAGACCAATAACAGGTTGCTACAGGAGAAGATTCTACAGGTGAATAACCTGCTTGAAGCATTTGGAAATGCCTGCACAGTAATCAACAATAACTCCAGTAGGTTTGGCAAGTATTTGGAAATGAGGTTCACCAGTGGAGGGAAGGTCATGGGAGCTCAGATCTCAGAGTACCTGCTTGAAAAATCAAGAGTCATCCACCAAGCCCCGTGAGTATTGAAATAAACCTTTGCTAATGTTTTTCATAAGCTTTCAGCATCTCAGTTAAATGTGCTTCAAACAAAATTATTCTCCAAGTGATTAAGGTCTGTACACAGTTAATAGGAAAAGTTGTGATTGTTCTCCTCAAGACAAAGAAGGCTGAACAGAGTTGTGATAAGCATGTTCATAATTATAAGATCTCTAGGCAGAGTACATGGAAGGCAATGATTTGCTGTGGAGAACAAAATGACATAGTCTTCAGGCAATTAGCAAAAGAGCCAAAAGTAAAACCTTCATACCTTGTGGGCAGATTTCTCCTGGAATGCAATGACTAAGTATGGTAGAGGAGCATTCAATTGTGCCCTCAATAGAATTGGATCATTACTCATTAGAACATAGAATAGTACAGCACAGTGCAGGCCCTTCGGCCCACAATGTAGTGCTGACCCTCAAACCCTGCCTCCCATATAACTCCCCACCTTAAATTCCTCCATATACCTGTCTAGTGGTCTCTTAAACTTCACTAGTGTATCTGCCTCCACCACTGACTCAGGCAGTGCATTCCACGCACCAACCACTCTCTGAGTAAAAAACCTTTCTCTAATATCCCCCTTGAATTTCCCACCCCTTACCTTAAAGCCATGTCCTCTTGTATTGAGCAGTGGTGCACTGGGGAAGTGGCGCTGGCTATCCACTCTATCTATTCCTCTTAATATCTTGTATACCTCTATCATGTCTCCTCTCATCCTCCTTCTCTCCAAAGAGTAAAGCCCTAGCTCCCTTAATCTCTGATCATAATGCATACTCTCTAAACCAGGCAGCACCCTGGTAAATCACCTCTGTACCCTTTCCAATGCTTCCACATCCTTCCTATAGTGAGGCAACCAGAACTGGACACAGTACTCCAAGTGTGGCCTAACCAGAGCTTTATAGAGCTGCATCATTACTTCGTGACTCTTAAAATTTATCCCACGACTTATGAAAGCCAGCACCCCATAGGCTTTCTTAACTACCCTATCTACCTGTGAGGCAACTTTCAGGGATCTGTGGACATCTACCCCCAGATCCCTCTGCTCCTCCACACTACCAAGTATCCTGCCATTTACTTTGTACTCTTCCTTGGAGTTTGTCCTTCCAAAGTGTACCACCTCACACTTTTCCAGGTTCAACTCCATCTGCCACTTCTCAGCCCACTTCTGCATCCTATCAATTTCTCTCTGCAATCTTCAACAATCCTCTACACTATCTACAACACCACCAACCTTTGTGTCATCTGCAAACTTGCCAACCCACCCTTCTACCCCCACATCCAGGTCGTTAATAAAAATCACAAAAATTAGAGTTTCCAGAAATGGTCCTTGTGGGACACCACTAGTCACAACCCCCCAATCCTAATGTACTCCCTCCACCATGACCCTCTGCCTTTTGCAGGCGAGCCAATTCTGAATCCACCTGGCCAAACTTCCCTGGATCCCATGCCTTCTGACTTTCTGAATAAGCCTACCATGTGGAACCTTGTCAAATGCCTTACTAAAATCCATATAGATCACATCCACTGCACAACCCTCATCTATATGCCTGGTCACCTCCTCAAAGAACTCTATCAGGCTTGTTAGACACGATCTGCCCTTCACAAAGCCATGCTGACTGTCCCTGATCAGACCATGATTCTCTAAAGGCCCATAGATCCAATCTCTAAGAATCTTTTCCAACAGCTTTCCCACCACAGACATAAGGTTCACTGGTCTATAATTACCCGGACTATCCCTACTACCTTTTTTGAACAAGGGGACAACAATTCCCTCCCTTCAATCCTCCGGTACCATTCCCATGGACAACGAGGACATAAAGATCCTAGCCAGAGGCTCAGCAATCTCCTCCCTCACCTCGTGGAGCATTCTGGGGAATATTCCATCAGGCCCCGGGGATTTATCCGTCCTAATCTATTTTAACAACTCCAACACCTCCTCTCCCTTAATATCAACATGCTCCAGAACATCAACCTCACCCATATTGACCTCACCATCATCAAGTTCTGGGCCACAGGGAAAGGGTACACATTGGGACAAGTTGGGGTCCTCAAAAGGCTGAATAGCCTCCAGTGCTTATTACCATTCTAGGATTCTATAGCAACACACAAGTTTGGAGCAACTCAGAGGGTCGGGCAGCATCTATGGAGTGAACTGGACAGTGATTGCTTTCTGTCAAGTGCTTTTGCCTGAGCTGAGAAAAGGGGGAGTGAAGCAACATAAAAAGGTGGAGGGATGGAACATAAGCTGACAGATGATAGGTGGATTCAGGTGAGGGGATGATAGAATATTGAGGGATAGAGAGAGTGGGAATGGTGTCAGAAACTGACAGGTAATTGGTGGAAGTAAAAAAGCATTGAAGATGATGGGATTTTATAGGAGAAAACGGTAAAGCATGAAGAAAAGGAATGGTGAGGAGAGCCAGTGGAAAAAGAGAAAATAGGATTTTATAATGCTCTCTCATGTTTTAATTATTTTACAGGGGTGAGAAGAATTTCCATATTTTCTACTATATCTATGCTGGTCTGGCGCAGAAAGACAAAATTGCTCATTATAAATTATCCAAGGGACAACCTCCAAGGTAATTTTGTAAATTGAGACTCTAACACTAAGCTTGAAATGAAAAGATGTTCTCATAACAGTGGTGTGATTTATTGTGATTTGATTACCTGACAAGTGGAAAATGCTCTGCGTGAAAACATTCTAGCAGCAAAGATAATGAGGCTTACTTTATTTGTGCTTGTTAGGTGACCTTATCTATGGGTCATAGGTATGGACTATGCCTCTCTAAATCTTCCAGTGTTTCTGTTTAATGTACCACTGGACTGTATATGATCCTCCAAACAAGAAATAATCTATATTTAGAACATAAACTGAGATATCAGAACTATCTTTGTAGTGTATTTACACCAATATATGTTCAAAATGTTTACTCAATCTTATCTTTGTTCTTTTTCTAAATTTGTATCTGTTTTGAACACTATGCCTTTTTGACATCTTTTAGATATCTGCAAGATGAGAAAATAACGATGGAAGAAATAGTAAACAACTTTTTCTACAAAAGCCAGTTTGAAGCTCTTGAACAGTGCTTCAAAGTTATTGGCTTCACTGTCGAGGTGAGAATGTATAACCCACTTTATACACATTCTGCTACTGCTACTGCATCCTCCAAAGTAGAGTGGGAGATGATATCATTTGCCACCCATAAAACTGTTAGGGAACTTAACACAGCAGATGTGGAACTGATAGAACCAAGGGTCAAGAACAGATTAAAGGTCAAGGGTCAGGCATTCAAGACAGAGATAAAGAGAACTTTTTCCATAGGTAGTTGTTAAGAGATGCTCCCAACCACGGAAGCTTCTGAGATTTAAACGCTTTAACTCTCTGGAGTACAGATAGCTGGTGTGGCCTCCTTAAGAACTTAGGATGTTCCTGTTAATTGGTAATCATGTTTTGGGCACCAAGAATTGAGTACTTAAGGAACTCCTGAACATAGGTTCAGTGATCAATTATAAGGCTACCAGTGATTTTGTCTAGTGTTTGTTTCGTGCTCAATTTCTTGATCCCGGTTGAGACTGTGTCTCGGTCCCAGCCTCGGAGACTCCAGTATTTGGGTCCAGTCATCCTTGTCAAGGTCACTTGTCATAGTACGTTTGAGCCAATATGGACGCAGTGGGTTATTAGAGTCTATCATCTGCTGTGACCAGCCACAATGAAGATATTTTCAGACAGAGCCTGGAGATTCATAACCTCCAGGTAGCCATTGATCAACTTTTGCAAGGAGGAGAACCTGCTCCAGAGCCATACATCTTCTAACCCCGGAGAGGTTAGACTGTAACCTGGGCTCTTGCCGCAGCTTCCTCATTCAATGCTCATTAGTATTAGAACTTCAGCCATCCCAGTTCCCTTTGGAGTGAGGGAAAATGGCCTTCATTATCTCTCCCCCAACTGGAAGAGCCCTGGCTTGGGCCACATGCAATGGGAATGCAGGTCAGAGCTCTGCCCAGATTCAAAGGAATTCATGGCCTCCATGACCAAGGTGTTTCATCACCCCGCTGGATCAGACCGCCTGATGAAGATTCGACAGAGGGACGGTCAGCAGCCAACGATGAGATCAAATTTCAGGCCTCGGCACTGGAAAGTGGTTGGAACGGGGGGGCCTTGGCCACTCTATACCGCCACAGACTCTGAGACAAACTGAAGAATACCCTCACCTTTGGAGAGCCAGCAGAGAACTTATCGATCTGTCTCGATAATCGTCTAGCTGAGCAAAAGGGGGGCAACTTCAAAAGATCAAAGAGAGCTGGTCTGAGCCCTGTTCCTATACACCATGGTTCCACCCCCCCAACCTCGGACCATGTCTGTCGCCTGTCGCCTGTCGCCTGCTCAAGATCCAGCCGAACCAATGCAGGTTGGTTGCACTAGACTCTCTACCAATGCGAGGTCCCAGTGTCAGAGTCACGGTTTCTGCTTTTACTGCGGGGAAGCAGGTTGCCTGTGGGCCAAATGTCCCAAATGTCCCAAACTGCAGCCACCTGGGGAACTGCTAAGACATCCAGTGTTAGGAGGACTGGGACAGTAACGGCCACTATGATAATCCCAAATATTCTGGTTTCATACTGAAGGCAAAGTCCACTTGGGTAAGAACTTAGGGCCGATGATGGCTTTTGTGGACTTGGGGACAGAGGGTAATTTTCTGGATTTAGGAACTGCCCGTCGATTCGAGAGTTGGACCCATTCTTGCCCACTACTGTCTTGGACAGCCAACCTCTAGCTTCCAGGCAGATCCAGCAACAGACTGCGGTGTTGCAGATGAGGATAGAGGATCATGTGGAAGACATTCATTTCTACATTATTGACTTTCCACTCATACCCCTGATCATCGAGTACCTAGAGCTGCCCCAAGGGTACCTGAGGATACTGGAGAGAGGGGTGAATCATTGCTTGGTTCAGTCATTGTTAGAGGCTTTGTTTACAGTGTGGTGTTCCAACACCCAGACTCTCTCGTGATCAACGACCAATAAAGGGACAGGCTTTGGTGCCAGGGAACCTGAGACCTTCTGGAGACGTAGTCCAGTCTTCAAGAGCAGAAAATCAGGTTCTGGCCAATGGGCTTGACACAGTCTAATAGGAACCCCCAGGAGGTAGAGAGAGGGAATTTCTAGGTCAGGAGAAGACCAAGGATAGGCCTGAGCAGTCTAGGAGACTTGCTGCTAATTGGAAGGGAACAGACCGCCTTGTCACAAGGAAGGGAAAGACTCCTTTACGCTGATCCTCGAAGCCTATTTCTGGGGGTGCAAAAACCCTCTGTAATGTCTTGCTGCCATTGCCTGTGGATACAGACAGGGAGTCGGACTCTGATTAGGCCACTGTTTCCATGGATGAACTTTGTGAGCTCAGAGAGAGTACTCTGAATCCCATTGAATCACCCCTGTCACTAAAGAAGTCTCAGGAGTCGTCCTTGAAGGAAGTTCCACAGGAGATAGCAACACCCAAATGCATTAAAATCTCCCCTGTTTACAAGGACTTTAGAGGAGGTATTCAACAAGGGAAAGGCCTCAACTCTTCCACCGGACCAACCCTACGACTCTGCTATAGACCTGCTGCCTGTACTTCTCCCCCACGGGGTCAATTGTATGCGCTGTCAGGCCCAGAGAGAAGCCCCATGGTGGAAGATATAAAGGTGGCTCTTGCCACAGGCTTCATTCGGCCCTCCACCTCACCCACTGGCACAGGTTTCTTACTCATGCAAAAAATAGATGGGAGCTTATGGCCATGAATTGATTACAGGGGTTTAAACTGCACTATGACCAAGAATCTTTACCCCTTCCTCTTATGAATACGGCTTTCGAGATATCCCAAGGGGGGAGGGTACTCATAAAATTAAACTTCTGAAGTGCCTACAATTTGGTCCATATCAGGGAAGGCAATGAGTGGAAGACGGCATTCCATACACTGACAGGGCACTATGAATACTAGATTATGGCCTTCAACCTTGTGAACACCCCAGCTGTTTTCCAAGCATTTATAAATGACGTGCCTTAGGACACTCTCCCTAAGTACGCCTTCGTCGACTCGGATAATATCCTAATCATCGCAAGTCCATTGAGGAGCACGTTGCTCACGTCAGGGACATTTCAAAGAGGCTTCTAGACTATGGACTTTATGTTAAGTTGGAGAAGTCTGGGTTTCATATGACGACTGTTTCATTTTTTGGATTTCATCATCAGCTGTACTGGTAATCTAGAGATGGACCCTACCAAGATCAGGCAGTCAGAGACTGGCCACCACCACCTAGTATCAAACAGGTCCAACAATTCCTGGGGTGTGCTATTTCTACTGGAAATTCATCAGAAACTTCAGCTCTAAGGCAGTTCCACTGATGGCCCTAACTAAGAAATCCATGGGCACTTTCGTCTGGACTATTGAAGCAGAGGCTACTTTTGCAGAGCTTAAACAGTGATTCACAACAGCTCACATGTTGGTTTCTTCTAACCAGGACCTTCTCTTTATTGGAGAAGTAGATACCTCAGACACCAGAGTAGGTGCCATTTTGTCTCAGCGATCACCTTTGGACAGTAAATTGCACTCAGGTGTGTCCTTTGCCAGGTAGAGAGGTACTATGACATCGAGCTTCTTGTGGTTAAGTTGGCTTTGGAAGAATGGTGTCACTAGCTGGAGGGGGCCAAAAACCCTTTTATCATTTGGATTGACCATAAGAACTTGGCCTATATTCAGGAGGCCAAGAGGCTGAATTCCAGGCAGGCCAGGTTTTTTAACCAGTTTAATTCAATCCTGACCTATCGATCGGGGTCTAAGGACCATAAGCCTGATGCCCTGTCCCATCAGTCTGACAAACCGGAATCAGAGGAACAGCCTACCACCACTTTGCTCCAAGCCAGGATGGTAGCACCATTTCATTGGGGAATAGGCACTCTGCCAGTTCTGAAAAGACCTTAGACACACATCTCCATGGACTTTGTCACAGGTTGCCACCTAAAGGGAAATCAGTCATCATGGTGGTTGTTGATCGATTTTCAAAAACCTGTGTTCATTGCCTTGGAGCACCCACCTTCCACTTTGGAGATGGTTGAGATTGTCTGGACCAAGTCTTTAGGGTTCATAGATCTCCAGTTGACATTGTTTCAGATCGTGGTCCACAATTCTCATCACATTTCTAGAAGGCTTTCTGTAAACTGATAGGGACAACAGCAAGCCCTTCTTTTGGGTTTCACCAGCAGTCCAATGGTCGGGTGGAGTGGACGAACCAAAATTTAGAACATACCCTAAGATGCCTGGCCTCTGAAAGACTTGATGAGTGGTGTGACCATTTGATGGGGCAGAGATCGTCCACAACACCTTACGGCACTTAGCACACAGGATGTCATTGTTCTAGTGCCAGTTTGGTTATCCTCCGCCTCTCTTTCCAGAACAAGAGCTGATATTGGGGTCCCTATGATTAAAGATCTTGGCCAATGCTACAAGAAGAAATGGATGAGGGCAAGACAGATTTTTCTGGCCTCTACCCAAAGAGTGGAGACGAAGGCAAACTGAAGGACAATACAGGGACCCGCATTAAAGCCTGGGCAATAGGTCTGGATGTCCACTCATGATTTGCTTCTCTGCGTGAAACCTAGAAAGTTGGTGCCAAGTTCATTGGTCTCTTTAAGAACTGAGAAAAGTAAACCTGGTGGCTTACACCTTGCAGCTCCCCAAGACCCTAAAGATCAACCCCACCTTCCACATCTCTAAATTTAAACCTGTCTACACCAGTTCCTTAGCCCCACCACCATTGGCCCCACCGGCCAGGTTTATCGAGGGAGAAGTCTTCTTGGTGAAAAGACTTCCGGACTTGTGTACTCTTCAAGGTATTCAGCAATACCTCATGGACTGGGAGGGATTCAGACCGGAGGAACGGTGCTGGTTGCCGGAAAGAGACATCCTGGATCTGACTGTCATCCATGATTACCAACACTGCCTCTCCGAGCATCCAGGGCTGTCAAGAGTCAGCCATAGGAGTGGGGGTCCCAACCATGCCAGCTCCTGAGATTTAAACACTATAATCCTCTGGAGTATGGATAGCTGGCACGGCCTCCTTAAGGGCTTAGGATGTACCTGTTAATTGATAATCATGTTTTGGGTACCAAGATTTGAGCATTTAAGGAACACATAGGTTCAGTGTTTGATTTGTTAGTCTAAATTTTGAGCAATAGGTGTTCATGCACAGAATCTCTGTGATAATGTCACTTTTATTTTTTGCCTCTCTGAATAACTGCCTTTAACGTCTTCTGTCTATTTTCAGCAACCACCTTCTGATCCTGTGTGTTATTTGCCTCCTAATGCTTGATCAGCTTATCAAATGCCTTAGCCCCCTACTTTCTTCCTCAACCCCTTAATCTGCTCCCTATAGTCACGTCTGTGATGCCAGATTCTACTCTAACACTGTCTGCAAGTTTGCAGATGACTCCACCGTAATGGACAGAATCTCCAATGTTGCTGAGACAGAGTACAGGAAGGAGAGCCTATTGACATGGTGTCATGATTAACGTCAGCTAAACAAAAGAGCACTCATTCATTTCAGGATGAGGAGTGATTCTTGTGCTCTCTTTTAGATTGATGTTGCCAAGATCAAAAGGGTTCAGAACTTTAAGTTCCTAGAAGTCAAAGGCATCCATTAGTCTTGCGAGACCATGGATCTGCGCCTGGAAAGTCTTCACTCTCCAGGGCGCAGGCCTGGGCAAGGTTGTACGGAAGACCAGCAGTTGCCCATGCTGCAAGTCTCCCCTCTCCACGACACCAATGTTGTCCAAGGGAAGGGCATTAGGACCCATACAGCTTGGCACCGGTGTCATCGCAAAGCAATGTGTGATTAAGTGCCTTCCTCAAGGACACAAAATATGTTGCCTCGGCTGGGGCTCGAACTCACGACCTTCAGGTCGCTAGTCCAATGCCTTAACCACTTGGCCACATCCTAGAAGTGAACATGACAAATAGCCAGTCCTGTCCAACTATGCAGATACCATGACCAAAGAAACTCACCATCTCTACTTCATGTATGCCTCCTTTATCTATGCACCATTGACCTGGATGCATCACAGTTTGGTATGGCAGCTGCTTTGTCCATGACCACAACTAACTGTTGAAAATTGTGGACACACACCGCACATCATGGAAACCAGTATCCCCTCCATGGACTCTGTCTACACTTCTCACTGCCTTGGTAAAGCAGCCAATATGATTGGTGACCACTCCACACCAGACATTCTCTCTTCTCCCCCCTCCCATTAAGCAGAAGATATAAAAGCACATACACCCAGGCTCAAGCACAGCTTCTATCCTGCTGCTATGAGACTATTGAAAATTCCCCTAGTATAATAAAATGGTCTCTTCACCTCACAATCCACCTCATTATAGTCCTGCACTTTATATCTACCTCCACTAGACTGTCTCTGTAACTATAACCACTTATTCTGCATTCTGTAAGTGTTTTTCCTTGTACTACCTCAATGAGCCACTGTCGTGAAATGATCTGTATAGATGGCATGCAATCAGAATTTCACTGCACCTTAGTGCAAGGGACAATAATAAACCAGTTCACCAATTTGCTTTTTAAGAACTAAGTAAAACAACAAATAGTGATTCAGCATATCCTTCAGTTTGCTCATTTTTAAATTTCTTATTTCTTATTTATTAATGTTTGAACAATATTTCAAAAATCTAATGTGTTCACTGGTGGAAGGATATTACCTGAAGACACTTAAATTCTACAATGATTTCCCTTCAGGAACTGGGGAACATATACAGTATTTTGGCAGCTATCTTGAATATTGGTAACATCGAGTTTACCTCTGTCGTGACAGAGCACCAGACTGACAAAAGCAATGTTGTTAACTTTGCAATTCTGGAAAATGGTAAGTGATTCGTAACAACTCACTTTTCTACAATTATCTGTTCATGTATTTTGTTCGGACAGAGTAAATTCTACAAGGCTATATTCATAAAGTGGAACATCAACCTCAGAGAGCAGGGGTTGGGGCAAACACAATGAGGGCAGCAATCAGAGTATGAGCAGGTTAATGCCTTTTATTGTGACTTATCCATTTTCAGGAAACTAAAATCAGCAGACAATTCAAAGTTGAGTTCTTTATAGGCTTCTTCCTGCATTTTTACCGTATCTACTTCAACAAGAATATCCATGAACGTTACTTCACTATTCTTCTTTTGTACTTGTTATTTGTTTACTTTTTATTATAACTTGTTATTTCTTTGCTGCTTTCATGCCATACAGTATGTCAATGACGATAAACAGATTCTAACTCTGATTCTGATTACGATTCTATTTTAAGCATATTGCTATTCTGCAATACATTCTGAATATTGCTAGAGTGATTTAAGGGCCTTGAATCTTGGAGGGTTTTGTTTAACTTAACTTCTCTGCAGCCCAGTTAGTATAGATCATGTCTCAACCATGTGCACCCTAAAGCCTTCACCGCGTTCTTTATGGAGAGAGTTCAGATCTCCACAGCCTCTCAGTTAGCGAATGCTTTACAGCACGTCAGCTGTTAGATTGGAATTCGATTCCTACCGGTTTCTGCAAAGGAGTTTGCACATTCTCCCCATGACCACCAGACTGGTTTCCCTTCAGGTGTTTCAGTTTCCTTTCACCTTCCAATGACTTATGGGTTAGGGTTAGTGAGTTGTGGGCATGCAATGTTGGTGCAGCAGGCATGGCTGCCCAGAAAAATCCTTGCTGATTTGATTTGATGCAAACGATGCATTTCACTGTTTGTTTCAATGTGCACAGGACAACTAAAGCTAATCTTTTTTATTATCTTTGTATTCATCTTTATCTCACGGCTCTCCCATCTTCTTAGATTTAATTTTGAATCATTGACCCCTTTCACTATACCTTTAATTTCCGAAAACTGTCTGGTTCTATTTATCATTGTCCTATCCATGCTACCCCATTCTTCAAATTTTTGCTTTATTGTGTTCATAAGTCCAACCAGTAGTCCAGCACTGCATTTAATTACCTGTGAATCTTTACTCTCAGATCCATCTATTTTTCCAGATCACCGAATCAGAATGCATAACCTTGTTCAATGATAAGGGACACGAGGGAAACAGTTTTGTCCCAGTATAAAGGGATCATAAATTTATAAATGCTTGGTATTGATTTGTACTGGATCAGAGGTTGAGGTCAGAGTATCCAATATTAACACTCTCTGCTAAGAATTAGGATTGCATATTTCATCTGAAAGAATTCTGTTCCCAAAATGTTTTATCTCATACCTCAAAAAATCTCTTCCTAAATCATGTTTGACATTGTTTAATTTGTAATTCTCCCAACATAAAATCATTAACAGTGTTAGCTGAATCTCCATACTCGATCCTTCAGTGCTCAAGTTGAGCAGAACTCCCCATCAGGAGCATTGCTCACTACATTTGCCTTTGGATGCTCTGATGGACTAGACCCACTAAAAGGATGAGTTTGTACAGTTGTCAGGATTTTCTACATCCCTGATACTTGTTCTGACCTCATGTTCCAACACTAGTCAGAAAAATAAATTCAGTAATTTATCAAATCATCAAAATTCAGAACAGTAATCACTGTAGGATGCGGCCACTAGGCTCTTACTCCCTTGTACTCCTCTTACTCTTACTCTTCTTTCCTATTATTACTGCAATTTCTTTTCTAAAGGCAATTATCAAACTACTATTGAATTCACCTACCCATCAGCTAAAACATTGTGAATCCTGATCACTTTTTCTGAAAAAGTTGTTCTTTGACATCACCTTTGATTATTTTGCTAGCACCATAAGATGATTCCCTCTGGTTATCAGTTTCTCAACTATTAGAAAAATAGTTTCACTTTAATTAAAAGTAAAGCAATGCAAATGCTGAAATAATATCTATGTTTCTGTCTTCACACTGCATATTTCCTAGAGTGAAATATGCTAAGTTTCAGTATGTCTGGTCTGAATATAATACTTCAGCTCGAGCTCATCCAGAATTTACTTTGATTTATTATGCCATATTTCTTTTTACAAGCCATGGCTCTTTTTATGAATATTAGTTGTCCATATTAATTTCTTTGATCCAACCAGCTACCTCTCTTTGGTCCAGAATCAGGCATTCCTGAGAAAACTTTTCATTTTTGGCCCTCTACAGAAGTGTGACATATTGTGTTCTGCTTCTCAATTTCAGTTCTATTAAAGTTAATGGAAGCAAATTTCACGTATGCATATATCACTATCAGATGGGAATAACTTTCTAGTCAACACTTTTCAAAACCTTAGCCAATTTTATATCCATACTGCTCCTGCCTCTCTTATCTGATTGGGTTCGTTTCTGGTAACAAATGCAATACGTTGTACTTCATCAAATACTATTTAAGTCCATTAACACAACACAAATTGCATGGACCCTACCAACCCTCTTAGTTACAATGTTAATGTCAAATTTATCAAATCACGCTGGCTATCTTTAATTAGTTAATAAGTATGAATGTTGTGACTGTGAACTGAGTCACTAGAGAGACACTGAAGCAAGTTGATATCAATTCATCATGTCTATATTCATCACAACAAGCAGGCAGTCTCCTGGAGACCCTCTCAGTAGAGTCTCCCAAACACAGTGTACATCATTTTTTTTTATATTCTTGAGCACAGTAACACAGGTAATTCAATACAATTTCAATAGCTACATTTCAACATTGAGTCTGATAAAGCTACAATGGGAGTAACTTCCAAATGTTCATATACCTTTCCTGGGACAAACTAGTTCACAAGGATGATCTGAAATCTTCTGAGGACAGAAATTCTAGGTCCCTGAAACTAAAGTTGTGAGGAGTGACTCTGAGTACACAAATATCTTAGCTGCTGATAGATCAAATAAACCTGTGACTGCATTTGATGTGTTATGTTTCAGTATCAGATTGGTCTGCAAGCTTCCTTGCAAAATGGTGCCATGGTTGCCTGGTTTGATGTAGACCAATTAACATGCCTTTATTCTCTTATGTTTGCCTGATGCACACAAGAATGTCCCAGGGTCACTGCACTTTGCAAGCCATTTCAGCAGGCCCCTGCTGTGCGTCAGAGGCCTGTGTTCTGTGGATAGTACTGTTTGCTTGCAAAACTTTAGCAAGATCTTTGAATGGACTTCAAAAAAGTATCTTTCAAGGTTCATCATGGCAGGTTAGTCAGGAAGTTTAGACCACAGTGGAACCAGAAGAAGATAGGAGGTTGGATTCATAATTGGCTCAGTGATAGGATGCAGAGAGTGATGGTCAAGGATAATTTCTCAGACTGTTATTCTGCGTCCTGTATATGGCCACAGGGGTTGGTGATGGGACCTGTCTTGTCTGTAACTTCTATAAACAATTTAAATGCGAAAGGTCAGTAAATTTGCAGATGATACTAAAATAGGTGGTGTTGTACATAGTAGACCATAAGATATAGGAGCAGGATCTGGCCATTCAGCCCATCGAGTCTGTTCTGCTGTTCAGCCATGGCAACCCGATTCTCCTGCTTTCTCCCCATAATCTCTGACACCCTTACTAATCGAGATCCTATCAACCTCTACTTTAAATATACACAATGACTTGGCCTCTACAGCCATCTGAGGCAATGAATTCCACAGATTCATACCCTCTGGCTAAAGAAATTCCTCCCCATTTCCTTTCTAAAGGGGCATCCTTGTATTCTGTGGTTAAGCCCCTGGTCATAGACTCCTCCACTATTGGAAACATTCCCTCCATGTCCAGTCTATACAGACATTTCAATATCCTATAGAGATAGTGTAGAATGTTTTGAAAAATTACAAGGAGTTATTGATTAACTAGGTATTTGGGCTGAGGATTTGCAAAGGGCTTTCAATCCAGATAAATGCTTGGTATTGCATTTTGGGAGAAGAAAATATGTAGAACTTGTACAGTGAATGCTAGGGCCTTGCGTGTGCTATGGAGTAGAGAGACCTGAGAGGGCAAGGGCATATTTCTTTAAAAGTGTTGTCCCAGGTGTATAGGGTGGTGAAGAAGGTACTTAACACACTGCCTTCATTAGTTAGGGCACTGAGTTAGGTTACAGTTATATAAGACATTGTGCAGCCACACTTGGAGTATTTGCATAGTTTTGATCACTCTGTTATAGGAAAGATGTACTAAACTAGAAAGTGTGCAGAAAAGATATACCAGTGTGTTTCCTGCAATTGTGGACCGAATTTACAAGGAGGGGTTACATAGACTGGGACTTTATTTCCTGGAGTGTAGGGAAGGTATATAAAATCATAAGGGGCATCGACAGGATCAAACTTGCAGTCTTTTTCCCAGAGAGGGAGTGGGTTTCAGGTCACTGGCAACAGATTTAAAAGGGACATCGGGGGCAGCTTCTTTATACAAAAAGTGGTGCTTATTTGGAATGAGCTGCCAGAAATAGTAGTTGAGGCAGGCACTCTAACAAAATTTAAAAGCAATCTATATAATTACATTGACAGTAGAGGTTTAGATGGATAGAGGCCAAACATTGACAGGTGGGGCTAGACACAAGGCCATACAGTTGACATGGATAAGTGGGCTTGTTTCCATGCCATTTGGATCTATGAGGCTGTCCTTTTAACTCCAAAATGGTTGTGGCTTGCAATTTACATTAAGAACTATAGACTGATTCTCATTTGAATTAAAGCATGGTATATTTATATGATTCTATAACTCCTGAACCCCTAACAATGAAATGACTGCTTTATTTGGCATATATCTTAAAGATTTTCCACCAAAAGATGATAAACATGATCGGTAACTGATGAGTTTATACTTCCCCATTCATTTTGGAAAGGGATGTAGTGTTTGGAATCATCCTGTAGCTTGACATTGCATCAATTTCTAAGAGTAGCATATTTTACATAATTTACACTTCAGCAAATTTGCACCAGGTGGTATCAGCCTTTAAATATTTCCATTCTTCATAGGACTTGTTCATTGTTCCTCATTCCTTATGACTCGATGACTACCTTTATTCCATCAATCTGCTTATTTATCATGGTCGTGTCAAATGTCCTCTTTCTTGGTAACAGCACCACAAAGTACACATTTAGAAGCTCAGACTTGTGGTCCACCTCCAGAAAGGAAATCAGCTGATTGACATCTCTATAAAGTTTTTTAATGTGCCTATTGAAGACCTTTGGTTTCCTTTTACATTAGCTACTTATGAATGTCTAACTTTTGAGAGAAAACATCTCGATTAAATATATGCTTATATAAGCATATAGTGGAGTTTGTTCCCAGCAATTGACTTATGCAGATATTTCCATCACAACTATTAATTTTTGCATGTGAAATAAATAGGCTGTATCTTCCATAATATCCACCACTAACTAGAGAAAGCCAAAGGGAAGAAAATATTCATCACAGATTCTGTAGTATTTGTTACAAAAAGAAATACTTCAGGAATAAATGCAACAGCAACAGCAACATGCATTTGTAATTGAAGTCATGGGAAAATATAATATTTCACTGCAGCAATATCTACCTGTCAAGGTGCATGAGCAATGATGTGAAGTGAAAGTCAGAACAAATGGACTATTTGACTGCATTGCTGTTTTTTTTTATCCAATTTGAAACAAAACTTATTGATCACCAGTGGAAATAAGGGGAAGGAGGAGATTATTTCAGATCAAGAAACTTTGATTTTATTGCATTACCAGAAGTTTTATTTGGTGTATTTCCTTTCATTTTCAGCTGCCTCATTGCTGAGTATCCAAACAGATGAGCTACAGGAAGCTCTCACCTCTCACTGTGTAGTGACTCGAGGAGAAACAATTGTGCGTCCCAATACAGTCGAGAAGGCAACTGATGTCAGAGATGCTACAGCCAAGGCTTTGTATGGCCGTCTCTTCAGTTGGATAGTCAACCGCATCAATGCCTTACTAAAGCCAGAGACATTTCTGAGGTAATAACATCATCAATCATTTTTGCTCTATTTAACTGACTCGCCATAAGTGGGGAATCGATGAGTAATAATATCCCTTTCTAGGAAGCAACCTAGACGTGCATTTCTGCAACTTGATCGTCATGCTTGCATGTTTAGGTTAATTTGTCTTTCAATCAAAGAAAGAAAATATATTTAGTAAGTCTTGCCTGCTGTTTACAAGTTTTTCCTGAGGGACACACACATTTTATAAACCATATTAGGCAGAAACACAATTATACATCCAATATAAAACTATAAACATTTAGGTGTGTTTATTACAAAAATGTAGATAACACAATCCAATAGATTTTGGCTGCAAACAAAATTTTACACCAGATTAAATTATGGATTTAAAATAATTGTAGAAACTGAAAACATTTAAATTCGAGTCTATGTTTTAGTATCAGGAGATCTGTGACATGCATATTTGGGAATATTACTTCAAAGAATGTTGAAGGCTGAAAATCCAGAAAAATATCATATTTTAGGTTATATTTATATGAATTAAATGGCAACTTTCGTTGATTACTAGATTAGGGAACTCAAGGTAAAGGAACTGTTAGGAGAGAATGATTAAAATACGATAGAATTCACGCTGCAGTTTGAGAGGGTGAAGCTAAATTAGATGTTTTAGGATTACAGGGGAGTAAAGGGAATTACAGAGGTATGAAAGAGGAATTGGCCAAAGTTGATTGGAAGGGGTCACTAGCACAGATGATGGCAGAAATGCAATGGCTGGAATTTTTGGGAGCAACTCGGAAGTAACAGGATAAAAACATCTCAAAGAGGAAGTATTCTAAATGGAGAATGAGGCAACCGTGGCTGACAACATAAGTCAAGGACAGCATAGAAGCAAAAGAAAGGACACATATTGGAGCAAAAATTAGTGGGAAGTTAGAGGATTTGGAAGCTTTTAAAAGTCAGTAGAAGGCAACTAACAATGCAATAAGGAGAGAAAAGATGAATTATGAAGGTAAGTAAGCCAATAAAATAAAAGATAATACAAAAGGTTTTTTCAGATATATAAAGAGTGAAGGAGAAGCGAGAACGGATATCGGAGCGCTGGAAAATAATGCTGGAGGGGTATTAATGAAGGAACAAAGAAGTTGCAGATGAACGTAATAAGTATTTTGCCTCAGTCTTCACTGTGGAAAACACTAACAGTATGCCAGAACTTTGAGTGTCAAATGGCAGAAGTGAGTGTAATTGCTATAACTAAGAACAAAATGCTTGGCAAGCTGAAAGATCTGAAAGTGGATAAGTCACTGAACCAGATGATCTTCATCTCTTGGTAGCTGAAGAGATTGTGGAGGCATTATCAGTGATCTTTTATGAATCCTTAGATTCTAGAATGGTTTCGGAGAACTTACATTTGTATGGAACTTCTGCAAAGACTGTACCCCAAATTAACAGATCTTGATTAAATTAGACCTATCTCACAACCATAGCCAGTTTAGGCAAAGAAAACCAATACAACTATCTCACAACCATGGCCAGCTAAGACAAAGAAAACCAATACTCTTTTACAATTAACACTCACAGAGGCTGTACTCTTGTCTCAACCTAATATAACACAGAACATAGACCGCTATAGCATAGTAACTGGTCATTCAGCCCACAATGTTATGCTAATCTAATTGAACTTATATGTAGTTGCCTAACTAAAAAGCAAACAGAAATATTTGGGATAAGACCATTCCCAGAAATGTTCCAAGTGACTTTGATAAATAATGCTGCACGACTGCATCACCTGGAAGCAGAATGCTATTCTAACGCAACTATCACAGAGGAAGCAAGCCTACATATATAGATACTTGACAATGCATTCAGTAAACTTCATCAATATAATATCAAATTCAAAAACAGCTTTGTGCACCTTGGCAAACAGAAGTGATCGCCTTAGATAAAAACATTCTGCAGCTTGTTTAAGTGAGAGTTGAATCCATCAAAGATGGCAAATCTAAAAATGTTACTGAGTTCCATTTACCAAGATATGATCCAATTTTCTGCTTTTCTTCTCCTCAACCCTGTCATAATATAGATATCACCTCCAGCATTTTGCATGTGTTCCTTCCGTTTACCTTATTCATTGAGCCTCATGTTGCCAGAACTTCTGTTGCTGCTTCTTTCTGGTATGCAGTTAACTGGTGTCACGAGAATAGCTAATTTAGGACTGTGGGTGTAAAACCCCATCCCACTCTCACCACCGACATGGAACTCTCAAAAAAAACCCTATCTTTTGTTCACTTTACTGACTTGTATGCCCATTCAAGACAACTAATTTATCACTAATTAATTTATATTACAGTGATGCTGATAATAATGTTGACAAAGGAACAGACATTGGAATTCTTGATATATTTGGCTTTGAGAACTTTAAGAGAAATTCCTTTGAACAATTATGCATTAATATTGCCAATGAACAGATTCAGTTCTACTTCAATCAACACATCTTTGCCTGGGAACAGGTATCGTCAATTTATTCTGCAATAAATTCTGCTTGTCAAAGGATCTGAGATCATTTTAAAGATGCCGTAATTAGAATTAACATTAATCTTGTTTATAGACATTATGTTATGGGATTGTTGAAAAAAAAATCACCCAATATGTCAATGAACTGTACATCAGAATCAGATTAAATATCACCAGCATATGTTGTGAAATTTGTTAACAGAGAAGGAAAATTTGCTAGCATACCCCAATCTGATCCCAGGCCTGCTGAAAGTTAGTTAGTTTATCACTGTCATCTAAGTTGGCCTAGAAGGCAAACCACGCAGTTCATGGTCAATCAATGTTGCTTTTGTCAATGGTAACTAATTTACTTGAATGAATATGAAAACATTCTTGCAGTAAGGGAATCTTGTATTAATGTGTCTCAGTGGAAAATCTCTATAGTTTCTGCGGTAGTAGTAGGAAAAGCTCATTAGCACCAACATATCCAATGGGATAATCCACTGGTGGGATTGTGTCTTTTGGCTATAACCCAACAGCAGCAATGTATCTAGCATGTAAATCACATTTGCATCAATGTGTCCACTGAGAAAACTTCATTAGCATCAACGTGCCTTCTGGGCAAATACCATTAATGTTGATGAAGCTGTTGGGCAAATACAATTTGAATCAACATGGCTTTTAGGCAAATCCAATTAGTAGCAATGTACCTAAGGGTGAAATGACATCAGCATCGATTCATACAACAGGAAAATTCCATTAACATCAATATGCCAGTTGGTCACATCTCATTAACATCAACCAACCTAACAGGAAAATTTCTTTTGATTAAGACGTTGAGAAGGAAAGCTCCATTATGTACATTTTACACAATGTAATTTGAATCAAAGGTATTCACTGTGAATAAAGGGGAATGAAAGCACAAGTATGAGAACCATTTTCTATCAGGGCTAGTTCAAATTGTCATCAGTGGGAAGACGACCATGAAGTGAACTGTTTAAATGACTTACACATCTAACGCACAGAAAGGTGCTCAACTCTGATTCAGACAGGCTGACTTAATACGCACTGTCATTACAGAGCCTTGCCTCAGCCAGAAAAAAATCAAATGTGAAGGATGCAGTTTAGAAAATAATAAAGGGGCTAATGGAAAGTGGAGCAGTAATCGTGCTCTCCATCGGATGCTCACCTTCACAGATAGGATTAGAAACATTAACTGGCTGTTTAAGGAGCCACAGTTGTCTCTTTATTACAGACAGAATACGGATGATATAAAGGCCATTTTTTGTGGTATTAATGCATTTGATTGAAGTTATTTGTGTTACAAGGTCTAGCTGTCTCTGGAAGTGCTAAAAAGCCCACTGATGTTGCAAAAGTTACTCCATCAGCCTGATGCTATGAACTATCGATTCATTAAAGGGCCATGAAAGCATTTGCTTTGGTTGTATTCATTGGTCTACAGTTACACTAAACACTTAGAGAACATTGTTAATAGGCAAAGTTGCCACATTTTCTAGCTACAATAAAGTCACACATTGCAGAGAGGTTTAGGTGCATTGTTTATGTATTAAAAAGCTTCAACCCAACTGCAACCTGCCTTAAGCCTGACAGGACAATGTTAAAAGAGCTGGAATAAGAGGGCAAGCACCCAATGCACTTCTGAGAACAGACTTCCTTATATAATGAAGCTGTTTGCCTCAGATTTTAAGTTACATCCATAGGTGAGGCTAACTAACTAAAACCTGGCAACTGAAAGAAGTCAGGGATAAAGGCAAGGATGAGGTAAGGGGACTGCCCAACAGAGCATGAGAAGGACTGCTTCTCCTTAAACAACAATTGCTTCTTTACCCGTGAGCATCCTCCCCCTATAATCAGATCCCATCCACCGCAATCACTGACTTCCCCTTTGATATGATCGTCTTCCCCTACCACAACCACCAGTACCTTGCTCTATCACTATCCACAATAGATAGAGGCCTGCATCAATCATCTAACAATTCTACTATTCACCTGTACACCAGAGGAACTTTGCATTAGCCAGTAAACCCATCAACCTGCACCTCTTTGGAATGTGGCAGAAAACAAGGTCACCTGAAGAAACTCGCTAATTCACAGGAAGAATATACAAACCTTATACAATCAGCACCAGTGTGGAAGAAAATTAAGCCAGAGAATTAAGGATCAACAAACTCATGAGAATAGCAGGATAGGAAGCAGATAGGGTCTGTCTAATTAATAAAAGGTCCTCCTAGAAATAATAAACTGATAATGAACAAATGTTGTGTTTAAAGAGGAAGAGAAACCACTGGCCTTCAAGGCTGCAAGACTGATGCCTTGTTTTCTTGATTAATGGGGGAATTGATTGTGTGTGTGTGTGTGTGTGTGTGTGTGTGTGTGTGTTTGTGTGTGTGTGTGTGTGTCTAGGTACCCGATGTCTAATTTTGTGTAAGGTACGGAAGCATTTGGAACCTTGCCAATACGGGCTAAACAGCAGCTCATGACCTCTGCAAACTGCTGAATTGCATGTATTCTAATGTTTAAAAGACGATGCTTATGCTCACTTAAGCAGAGTCGTAACTGGCTCTCTGTGATCACGTAATAAAGTAATTAAACCGAATATCGGGGTTTGTGTCTTCCTTTGTCTAATTGATGATCATAATTTTCTCTAACAACCAGGAATAAAGACTGAATTAGCTGTGGAAAACATCTCGACAACCCAACTTCATGTCACTTCCACACTGGCTCTTAATTTCTCTCCAAGTGCCCTTCTGCTACGTCATACCAATAAATCACCCTACAACCAAGAATCAAAGTGCTACTGTACTCCACTACAGCACCAACTTCACCAACTTCTCCTGGACTGCAAGTTCTTTAGCCCCATTTTCCACCATGAAAAACTGAAGCTTATCTCTCAGGTCTTTGTCCGGGAGTCGGGGGGGCGGGGTGCGGAAATACTGTATATAAAAGCAAAGGAGGACAAGCTCCCAAATTAGAATTTCTCTCTTCTCTGAGAAATTCTGACCCAGCAAAGTTCTTTGCTCCTGTGACCTTTTCTCAATCAAACAAAAATCAAAATCATTTGTGAAGAATCAATGGGAAGAAGTTAATTGTTGACATCTTGGGTCTGTGTCCTGATGCAGGGTTTTAACCTGAAACATTGCCAGGTCTTTTTCTCCTATTATGCTGCTTGACCTGCTGACTTCCTCCTACAGATTGCTTGTTGCTCCACATTGCAACATCTGCAATCTCTTGCATCTCTAAATAATCCATCCTTAATCAATTTAAAACCTCTACAATTTACAAGACAAATTCGCTTAGCAATATTATATATGGAATATGAGTTAATGAAGAAGACAATAGAACTGAAGTATGGCAGATGCTGGAAATCCGAGACAAAAACTGAGATTGCCAGAGATGTAGCAAAAGGTTTCAGGTCAATGAACGTAAATTGCTGACTCCTCTTCTCTCCTCAGATACTGCCTCAGTATTTCCAAGAACACAGTGGAATCAGATTAATGTATTACTTTCTCTTCAATTCTCCCCTAGAATGAATATCTGAATGAAGGGGTGGATGCTCGGTTAGTTGAATATGAAGACAATCAGCCACTACTGGACATGTTTCTGCAGAAGCCCATGGGCCTTCTCGCATTGCTAGATGAAGAAAGTCGATTTCCCCAAGCCACTGACCAAACACTTGTCGGCAAGTTCATGAAATAATGATTTAATGATCAATGATTTTTGTTAAAAAAAAATATACCATTAAGTTAGGCTATGCCTTTTTGCCAAGGTTTGGGGTTGTTTTGACAATACTATCTCAATCATACCCTATAGACTGTAAACATATTTTCATTCCTAAATTGCCTTAGAATGCCAGCATCAGTAATAAATTGCATTTTGTCAACAGGGAAATTTGAAGACAATCTCAAATCAAGTTACTTCTGGAGACCAAAGAGGGTTGACTTAAGCTTTGGAATTAATCATTATGCAGGAAAGGTGAGCACTCATCAGTATTCAAGTCCTAACTTGAAGAAAATATAAAGCTCAATCTTGTACATTCAATTCAAATGAAAATTCTAAAAAAGTTCAATATCCATTAATGGGTGTTCATGGCTTTGTTTTCACCAAAGTAATTTAACCTTTCATCTCAGCAATTGTTATCACTAGGAACCTTAGTTTAGAGTTTTGGGACTACAGATTTAGCTGCCCTATTTTTGGCCATCTGGTGTATTGACATATGGAGCTATATTTAGTCTTAAGTCTTTTGTGTGCAACTATTCTCACTGTAAACTCCACCCCTTTGAGTCAAGGGTTAGAAGAAAATCTCTTGGACCTCCTTGCCCAACAGTTAACGAGGCTTTAATAACTCAGTTTCTTTGTTGCTTGTTACCAACTGAGACACCGGAGATCTTTGATATCCCCAGACAAAGTAGTTTTGTCATTGCCCCCAAACAAGCATTAAGCCAGCTGGTGAAACACTAGGACAAAGCCTCAGAGAGACTTAAGTCTTGTAACCAACTTTGGTGGAGAATTCCAAATTTCTTTTCATTCTGGTATTGAATGACCAGTGTCTTAGTTTGAGTCTATGAACCTTGGTGCTGGACACTCCAGGTGAAGGAAGCATCATCCCTGCATCTACCTGTCAAGCCACATTAGAACTTCGAATGCTTCAATTACATTAACTCTCACTTAAAACTGATGAGTAAGTATACCCTGACGTCAGACCTGCTCATGAACGCTCCTCCCATTCTCCACCCAGCTAACAGGAGTTGCCTGCTATTCGTTTCCAACTCATCACCTGCAGCCTATTTAAATCCAGCTCTCATCCACACTCCTGTTCAGTCATCGAACCACCCAGCTGCTCCGAGCCTTCAGTTACCTTGTTACCTGTGGTGTTAAGCGTCTGTTTTCTCTTGTTTGGTGGCCCGTTATGGAAGACGATTTTGAGAATCAGAATCAGGTGTAATATGTTCAAAATAGAGGAAAAAATGCTGAGGTGGTGTTCATTGGTTCATTGTCCATTTGGAAACCTGATGGCAGAAGGGAAGAAGCTTTTCCTGAAACGTTGAGTATGTGAGATCATAGGTTATGGTCCTTTACTTTTCCTGACACCTGCCTGCTTAATCTTTTCTCATAGATCAATCTACTCAAAGCATCCTTTACAGATTTGTCAAACATGATTTCTTTTCCATTAGCTTCATATAATTCTGCCCAATCCTATTATTTTATTGTAACTACCCTGTTATCTCTTCCCTAAGGATACTGTCATATAGAAGTCAGATTAAATGGACATTATTCCCTGTTTTGGCTCTTTTCCTCCTTTTGTAAGTACTAGGTTTGCATATTCTACCTTTTAAGTCTATGGGATCTGTTCTCGAACGGATGGAATTTTTGGAAGGTGACAGCAGTGCATGCCGCATCTCCAGACGACGTAGGTCATCAGACCCTATGGCTGTGATGGTGAACCTATAGCATATGTGCCCAAGATGGCATACACAAAAATTTAGTTGCCTCGTGGCATGCCATGCCACTCCTCAATTCGTTAAAATAGACCAATAATAAAAGATATGCATAATGAATATGTTTACTGGCAAATGAAATCACCAATGATCTTTTAGAACCTGAGATCAGTGATACGTTTTCACAGGAAACAACTCATGCCAGCTTGACAGTTGCGAGAACATGTAATTTTGAAGAATATGTTTTGAAATCCTTGCAGACCTGGTGCAGATATCAGTATTTGGATAGTAAATGGTTACGATAACAGTACTATAAAGACATTATGTTATATTTCAATAGTTTTTAAGTTTAACATTAATAATTTTTGAACTGGCATTCTAAAATGTGTAATTCATTTCAATTTCTCTCTGTTATATTTTTCTTAATAGTAAATAAGGGATACACAGAAATAAGCAATCGGACTCAACCCTTTTCAATTAAAAACTCCATAATTATGTTACTAATTCATTAATCAATGATAATCTCTGTTCAAAATTGTCTTAGCATGTGAGAGAATTTTTTAGATTACCACTAGTTTGGGCACATGCACTCAAAAAAGTTTGCTACCTTGTCCTAGAAGTTTAATGCCCTTCAGTGTCAATAACTTCTCCATATCATGTCCTTACAAATGCTAATTTATTTCAACTTGTCAATCATCTTGAACTATTGTTCACCAATATTTCCTTTTGTGTGACTCACTTGACAACAGACCCAAGTATTCTTTTAATTTCAGTAGTTTCAAGGGCAAGCACCAGTATTGTTAATCAATGAGCTCCAGATTTTTATGTGTGAAAGTGACAATAAGACGACTGCCTTTCACTTTCATTTCTCTGTCAAAAACTGTACACAGCTAGGGTAAATAAGGTGGAGAGCCAGAATGAATTTCCCAGGGGAGAAATGTTGAATAATAGAGAGCACAGATTTCAAGTGAATGAGCAAAATGTAGGGGGAATTATAGGGCAAGTTTTTCTTGCACAGAAATGGAAAGGCGCCTGGAATGCATGGCCAGAAAAGTAGTGGAAGCGGTTATGACAGTGCCTTTTACAAGGCAATTAGATAGACACATGATCATGCAGGGAATGAAAGTATATGCATGATGTTCAGGCAGAAGTGATAAGTTTAATTGGCATCATGCTCAATTGAAGGGCCTATTTCCATGCTCTACTCTTCTATTACCTATGTTGTACACTCTATGACAAAAAAAAACTGGGATTTCTGGGCATGCACAGTGGAAATACAAATGATGCTGTCGTCATTTCAGCACACACCACAGGAGCACATAACTCAAGGAAATCACTTGAACAAATGTTTAAGCAGTTGATATTTTGATAGAAAGTGCTGATATTGCCATGAACCACTGCAAGAATTTCTCGTGTCCACAGTCACCTTCAGGGCCCTTGTGTCAGCCAGTGAAAATGATGAAGTCCTGAACTTACTGGCAATTGTTTCTCAGAGTGTGTTGTAGTGTTGGGCACCAATTCCAATCACTTACACTAGGGAAGTCTGCCAGGTTTTGCCCGGCATAGGAACAGCTTCTCCTTCATGAGAATTAAGCCAAACGGCTGTGAGGAACCAAGTTCTGGCAAATGTCCCTGCAAGCAATAGAAATCTGGCTGAGTGGTGCCACAATAACAACCTCTTACTCAACATCAGAAAGACCAAGGAGCTGATTATTGACTTCAGGAGGAGGAAACCAGAGGTCAGCCCTCACTGGGGGATCAGAAAAGTGAAGAGGTCAATAACTTTAAATTGCTCGGTGTTATCATTTCTGAGGACCTGTCCTGGGCCCAGCACGTACAGTGCAATGAAAAACTATTCAGCCCCAACAAATATTTTCACATTTTACTGTCTCATTTTCTAAATTTAAAATATATTGAAGTAGAAATTTCTTGAGCTAATCGATAAAACATTGTGCGTCATGACAATTCAAAAGAAAAATTCCAAAACCTGTCAAAAATTTACTGAAAATTAAAAACCAAGGCTGTAAAACTATTCCTTCCCTTTGTAATCGCTACACTAACTTTTCTCAACTCACCCAATTAGCTGATGTAGAAAATTGGCAGATCACCTGTTTTCAATGAATTCATAAGAATAAATACCCTCTCTCTGTAAGGTCCAACAGTTTGCTAGACTTTCAACAGACCAAACCAAAATGAAGACAAAACAGCATTCAAGACAAGTCAGGAAAATGATAATGGAGAAGCACAAATGTGGGGAAGGGTAGAAAGTCATCTCAAAGGCACTGAACCTACCTCAGAGCTCAGTGCAGTCCATCTCGAAAAGTAGAAAAAATATGAAACCACATCCATACTGCCTAAGTCAGGCTGTTCCTCTAAACTTAGTCACTGGAGAAGAGCAGCACTTGTAAGAGAGGCTACTGTGACACCACATTCACTCTGAGTGAGCTGCAAAATTCAATGGCTGCAACTGGAGATGAAGTTCATGGCTGCACAATATTTAAGGCTTTGCACAAAAAGGGTATTTATGGAAGAGAGGCAGGAAGAAGGCTGGCTATATCAAGGAAAACATATCGTTGCCCAGAAAGACTTTGTAAAGTGCCACTTGGAAAATACTGTAAGGATGTGGAAGAAGGTCTTATGGTCGGTTCAGACTAAACTGAAACTTTTTGGCTTCAACGCTAAGTGGTACACGTGGCGTAAATCTAACATTGCACATCAGCCAGGTAACACCATCCTTACTGTAAGTATGGTGAAGGTAGCATCATGAGATTGTTACAAGATGCTCCCAACCACGTCAGCTTCTGAGATTTAAATGTTCTAACCCTCCGGAGTACTGATAGCTGGTGTGACCTCTTTAAGGGCTTAGGATGAACCCGTTAATATATAATCATGTCTTGGGTGCCAAGAATTAAGTAATTAAGGAACATCCGAACATATGATCAGTGCTCAGTTCTAAGCCTACCAGTGATATCGCCTAGCATCTGTTTAGTGCTCTGATCCAATTTGCTACTGTGCCACAAACCTTGCTTGGGATACCCCAGCACTTGGGACCAAACCATCCTCATCAACGACTCCCATCACAGCTATGGGGATGCTTTGCGGAAGAAGGGTCTGGAAATCTGGTCAGGATTGGTGGGAAGATGAATGTCGCTAAGTACAGAAAGACCCTGAATAAAAACCCGCTAGCATCTGCCAGTAAGTTTAAACTGGGGAGGAAGTTTGTTTTTCAGCAAGAGAATGATCCAAAGCACTCCGCCAGAGTGGTTTGAGGGGCATCAAATGAAAGAAATTGATGCCCTTGAGTGGCCCAGTCCTGACCTTAACCCAGATCAACATCTCTGGCAAGACCTCAAGACTGCTGTCCACCGTCATTCACCAACTAATCTTGTATAGTTGAGCAATTTTGCAAGGAGGAATGGGCAAATCTTTCTCCATCACTATGTGCTAAGCTAATAGAGACTCATCCAAAAACACTTCTGTGAGGGATTCAAGTAAATACTGAGCAATGGAGGATGAATACTCTTGAACTGCTGACACTTCAGTTTTTAAATTATTAGTTTTTCTTGCTTTACAATTTTCCCTTTTTGGGCTCGTGTGAAAAAAGGAGCATGTGATTCACAAATAAAAATTCTCGGTTAAATTGCTGGAAAATCTCTGGATATAACTCTCAATTTTGTGAACAAAGGTTTGGGGACTGTATACTTTCTCAAGGCACTGTAAGTGTAATTATGAAGATAGCACAGCAGCATCTTTACCTCCTTAAGAGTTTGCGAAGATTCAGCATGGCATCTAAAACTGTGACTAACTTCTACAGATGTGTTGTGGAGAGTATATTGTCTGGCTGTATCACAGCCTGGTATGGAAACACTAATGCTTTTGAGCAGAAAATCCTGCAAAATGTAATCAATATGATCCAGTTCATCACAGGTAAAGTACACCCCACCATTGAGCACATCTTCATGGAGTGTTGTTGGAAGAAAGCAGCTTCCATTTTCAGGAATCCCCACCAACCAGGCCATGCTCTTGTCTCCCTGCTGCCATCAGGAAGGTACAAGAGCATTTACTACCCCTCAACCATTAGCTCCTGAACAAGAGGTGATAACTTCACTCAACTTCACTTGTCCCATCCCTAAAATGTTCCCACAACCTATCGACTCACTTAATCAGAATCAGAATCAGGTTTAATTTCACCACCATGTATTGTGAAATTTGTTAACTTTGTGGGCAACAGTACAATGAAATACATGATAATAGAGAGAAAAAGAAAACTGTGAATTAAGACCATAATACCATAAGACATAGGATCAGAATTAGGCCATTTGGCTCATCAAGTCTACTCTGCCATTTAATCATGGCTGATCTTTTATTCCCTTCCTCAACCCTACTCCCTAGCCTTCTCCCCATAACCTTTCATGCTGTGTCCAATCAAGAACCTATAATGCTCTTCCCAATGACCTGGCCTCCACAGCTGCATGTGGCAACAAATTCCACAAATCCACCACCCTCTGGCTAAAGAAATGTTTCCGCATCTCTGTTTTAAATGGACACCCCTCTATTCTGAGGCTGTGTCTTCTACTCCTTGACTTCCCCACCATGGGAAACATCCTTTCCACATCTCCTCTGTCTAGGCCTTTAAGTATTTGAAAAGTTTCAAAGAGATCCCCCCCTCCTCCTTCTGAATTCCATTAAGTACAGACACAGGGCTATCAAACGTTTCTCGTATGATAACCTCTTCATTCTCGGAATCATCCTAATGAACCTCCTCTGGACCCTCTCCAATGCCAGCACATCCTTTCTTAGGTGAGGAGCCCAAAACTGTTCACAATACCAAGGTGAGGCCTCACCGGATTTTTGGATTTTCTCCCCGTTTAGAATATAGTCTGCACGTTTATTTCTACAACTCCTGCCCATTACCGCTGTTCAGGGCCACAACATTCCTTCCAGGTGACACAACACTTCACCTGTGACCCTGTTGAGGTCGTCTATTGTATCCGGTGCTTCCACTGCAGCCTCCTCTACATTGGAAAGACCCTTCATAAATTGAGGGATCGCTTCATTGAGAACCTCAGCTCCAACTCATAGTCATAGTCATAGTCATACTTTATTGATCCCGAAAGAAATTGATTTTCGTTACAGTTGCCACAACCAAGAATAGAGTATAAATATAGCAATATAAAACCATAAATAATTAAATAGTAATATGTAATTATGCCAGGAAATAAGTCCAGGACCAGCCTATTGGCTCAGGGTGTCAGACCCTCCAAGGGCGGAGTTGTAAAGTTTGATGGCCACAGGCAGGAAACTGCCAAAAGTGGAATGTGCTGGCAGCCTACCATTTTAATTCCTATCCCCATTCCTGTTCCAACGTGATGGTCCATGGGCTCCTCTTATGCCACGATGAAGCCACGTTCAGGGTGGAGGAGCAACACCCCATATTCCGTCTGGGTAGACTCCAACCTGATAGCATGAATATTGATTTCTCCTTCTAATAAAAAAACAATTCCTTCCCTCTCCCCTCTTCTACTACTCCTCTCTCTGGCCTACTACCTCTTCACTACCAGCCTATCACCTCCCCTGCTGCCCTTCTGCCTTCCCTTTCTCCTACGGCCCACTCTCCTCTCCTATCAGATTCCTTTTTCTCCAACCCTTTACCTTTCCCACCCACCTGACTTTACCTATCACCTTCTAGCTAGTCCTCCTTCCCCTCCCCCCATCTTTTTATTCTGGCATCTTCCCCCTTCATTTCAGGTCCTAAAGAAGAGTCTCAGCCTGAAACGTTGACTGTTTATTCATTTCCATGGACGCCTCATCACCTGCTGAGTTCCTCCAGCATTTTGTGTGTGTGTTGATCTGGATTTCCAGCATCTGCAGAAACTCTTGTCAAACTTTAGTTTTCGTTCCTTTATTTTAATTGTTTTACTCTACACATGTACCAAATTTTTGTTTAAGAGATTTAATAATATCAATTTGTCTCTAAATGTCAAGTTTGTGGTTTAACTCACTGTAAATGTTCCTTCTGCATTCCATGGGTAAGATTTCCTCTGGATTTATGCTGAACTGGTCTTGCCATTTCGTAAGATCTCATCAATGATGATAGAACTGGCTTCATGTCATAAAGGGGTCTCAAGAAATCGACTGAGTAACCATGGAGGCAATTGTGGGCAGTTCATTATTAACAATAAATCCGAGCCATTAACAATCCAGTCCAATTAGAAAATAAATGAAAATCAGAATATTACTCATGCTGGAAATCCGAAATAAAATCAGAAAATGCTGAAAATGCTGACTCAACAGGTCAGGCTGCATCCATGGAAAAAGAAACAAATCTGAGTATTCCAGTTGTTCAGTTATTTCTGTTTCTCTTGGAGTGTGGCAGAACAAGAGATGAACTAATTGAGGTGTATAAAATCATGAGAGGTGTAGAAAGGGTAAAAGTACATAGTCTTTTTCCCTGGGTTGAGGAACCAAAAACTAGAGGGCATGTACTTATGGTGAGAGAGAAGAGTTTTAAACTGAACCTGAGGAAAAAACTTTTTACTCAGAGAGTGGGCAGCATATGGAATGAGTTGCCAGAGGAAGTGGCTGAGGTAGGTACATTAACAACATATGCTGTATAAGACATTTAGGCAGGTTCATGGATAAAAAAAAGTTTTTAGAAGGATATTGGCTAAACGTAGTGAAATGGGATTAGCTTAGATGTGAATCTTTATTGGCATAAACCAGTTGGGCCAAAGGGCCTGTTTTCATGCTGTATGACTTGATGATGCTTTTCATAGATCCACCTAACCTACTGAGAGTACCCATCATTTCTGTTCCCCAATATAACATACCCTAACAATCTATTACTTTACTCGATAAGGGCAAAGTAACTTTCAATGCTGTACTGAAACATGATAATGATTAATAATCTATCTGCTTCTAAATCACAGGAATATACCGTTCACTTTCTGAAATATTATGCCCATTCCTTAAACCAGCCAATGCTACTTCATCTATAATTTGGTGATAAATCTTCCTTTCATTTCCAACATGAAAGAACATCATTATCCCATTGAATCTATAGAACATAGAACAGTGCAGCACAGAAACAGGCCCTTTGGCCCAAGATGTCTGAGCTGAACTAAATCTCTTTTGTCTCTATGTGATCAAAATCCCTTAATTTCCTGAACACCCATGTGCCTCTCCAAAAACCTCTTAAATGCTACCTTTGTATCTGCTTCTACCACTATCCTTGGCATAGTTATATCCTATATCATCTCTCAGATGGACTCAGGACAATTTGTGGTAGCAAATTAAGCTCTATATATTTTTGGGATATGGTAAGAAATGGATGTAACCACGGAAATGCATGCTTGCATGGGGAAAATGTACAAACTCCATATTTGAAATCATTACCAAACTTGGGTCACTGGAGATACAGTATGAGGCAGCAGGCTCAATGTCTGAGATACTATTAACTATAATCGGTCAGATATCTTTATATTTAAATGTCATCATTTATATAAGGAATAGAGTCCAAGTAGTTCATTGCTACCAACTTCTTCAATCACCTTTTTAAAATACCCCTTGGACCTTTCCCATCAAACTTCAGTCCTTACTTGTGATAGTGACCTAATTGTTACCTTGTCCTTCATACTACAGGTTCTTTATAATGCCAGTGGCTTTCTTGCAAAGAATCGAGACACTTTGCCAGCAGATATTGTCCTACTTTTGAAGTCATCTGATAATAAAATTACTCGGGAGGTTGTAACACACCCACTTACAAAATCAGGTAAGACTTTGTGATTAAGGATTGCCAAAAACATTGTTTTTCTATTAAACATGAAGGACTTAGTCATTAGTTTATTACAGGGAATATTTAAATTTTTCACATTCCTATGTTTTTCAGTTCCATGTAACCAAATCAAAGGTGTCAAAGCAAACTGGTATTTTGTTTCATACAACTTGTCTGAAGTTGGTTTGAATTCTGTTTAGCTGTTTGTAGCAGCTGCTTGCTGCATTGTGAAGGAGGACTTAGGCCACGCTGTTGCATTTCTTCACCATGGGTTCTGTTGTTCATTTGCAGTATCCTTGTGCTTGTGTTTCAGATCTCATTCATTTTTTATCTATAAGGTTGTGTGCTCCAAGAGCAATTTGGTCAGTTGTGTTACTTGCTGTGCTAATAGCTAATTTGCTTCCGTGCCTTAATCAGAATCAGAATCAGAATCAGGTTTAATATCACCAGAAATGTTGTAAAGTTTGTCAACTTTGCAGCAGCAGAACAATGCAATACATGATAATATAGAAAAAAAACTGAATTACAGTTAGTATATATATAAAATTAGGTGTGTATATTAAATAGTTAAATTAAAATAAGTATTAAAATAACAAATAAAAAAAAAGTAGTGAGGTAGTGATCATGGATTCAATGTCCATTTAGATATCGGATGGCACAGGGGAGGAAGCTGCTCCTAAATTTCTGAGAGTGTGCTTCAGGCTTCTGTACCTCCCTCCTGACAGTAACAATGAGAAGCGGGAATGTCCTGGGTGGTGAGGATCCTTAATGATGGACGCCGCTCCTTGAAGATGTCTTGGGTACTAAATAGGCTGGTATCCAAGATGGAGCTGACCAATTTTGCAACTCTCCGAAGCTTACTTCGATCCTGTGCAGTAACCCCCCCCCCACACCTCCTCCTGTCCCCCATACCAGATGGTGATGCAGCCAATCTGAATGCTCTCCACTGTACATCTATAGAAGTTTTCGAGTGTTTTAGGTGACAAGCCAAATCTCACCAAACTCCTAATGAAATATAGCCACTATCTTGCCTTGTTTATAGCTGAAATAATACAATCTCTGCAAGAAGTGGTTCTTAAATATGATATTACAATTTCACCTGAGCTTTGCTTTAAAACAGATCATTCTCTGGTAAATAACTTAAGCGAAAGACTTAGCTAAAATGACTTAGTTTATAAACTGTAAATGGAGGGCATTCATAACAAAACAGACATTGAATAAATATTGAAATCAAGAAGGTAGCAGGGAAAGGATAGATCCACTCAAGGCCAAAGGAGGCAATTTATGCCTGGAATCAGAGAGAGTGGGTGAGGTGCTAAATGAGAGCTTTGCATCAGTATTCATCAAGGAAAAGGACATAGATAATGGTGAGGTCAGGAAGGAGTATGTTGATATTCCAGGGCATGTTGATATTAAGAAGGAAGAAGAGTTGGGAGTCTTATGAAAAACATTAAGATGCATATGCCCCCAGGAATCTGTCCCCGAATAATGAGGGAGACACGGGGGCAGATTGCTGGGGTCTTGATACTTTGTGCCCCTTGTCTCCTCTGTAGCTGCAAACCAAGTCCCAGATGACTGGAGAATAGACAGTGTTGTTCCTTTGTTTGAAAAGTGTGATAGCGACAGTCCAAGAAAATATTGACCAATAAGCCTTAAATTAGTTGTAGGGAAATTATTGGAGAAGGTTCTTAGGGGCCAGAGTTTCTCATTTTTGGAAAAGCCTAGACTTAATATGGGTAATCAGAATGGCTTTGAGGAGATAGGGAAGGATAGGAATTTTGGATAGGAAAAGTTTAGAGGACTTAGAGAAATATGGCCAAATATGGGCAAATTGACTAACTTAAAAGGGATTCTTGGTTGATAGGAAGCACCTGGGCTGAATGGCCTGTTTCACATCTATGTGACTCTATGATAAGGAGGATTGATAAGGGTAGGTAGTGGGTATTGTATTCATGAACAATATGGGATTTCGAGTCAAGATGATGCCAAGCTACAGTTTCCATCAAGGTTGTGGCTCAGTTTATTTGTTTTTTTTTAATTTGTAGGAATGGTTTTGGGGAGAGAGAGGGGAGTAAGGGATCAGTTTGGGGTTTTTAGGGACTGGATGAGGGGCCTAGTCCTTAGAGTCTAGGCCTTTGTTCTGTACTCCGTGTTTGAAGATCAGCAACAACGTGCACAAAGGATGTACGTGGATAGATTTCAGGGTGACAAGCGCTGTGAATGAAGACCAGTGAGATGAAGGCTTGTGCCCCACTACTCCAGGTGAACAAGTATTCCATGGGATCAGTGTGTGCACAGAGGAAACACAAAGATCAGTAACGCCACAGATATACATTGGCAAGACCAGAGCTTGAGGACTTTAGCTTGGGTCCCATCATCATAGAGTCCAGAGATTGAGGCCTGGAGTTCAGGGTCCTGTTGTCAGCAAATCCAGAGATTGAGGCCTGGAGTTCAGGGTCCTGTTGTCAGCAAATCCAGAGATTGAGGCCTGGAGTTTGGAGTCCCATCACTGGCAATCAAAGCCATTCAAAGGTCAATCAGAAATCCAAAGGTTAAGGCCCAATAGCCAAAGTCCCAGATCCGCAAGTCCACTGCAGAAGTTGGATGCTCGATGTCTGTGAGTCCATTGCAGGCTGGAGGCCCTGAAACGGCCTGTCCTTGACTTCAGCAGTTGGGACTTTGAGTAGAAAAGTTGGGAAGTCATGTTGCAGCAGTATAAAACTTTAGTGAGATCATATTTGGTGTATTGTGTTCAGTTCTGGTCACTGCATTACGGAAAGCATGTGAAGGATTTGGAAAAGGTGCTGAAAAGGTACACTAGGATGTTGCCTAGATTGGAGAATATTAGTTATAAGGAGAGGTTGGACAAGCTCGGATTGTTTTCTCTGAACTGTTGGAGACTGGACCTGATAGAAGTATGTAAAATTATGAGAGACAGAGCTAAGCTTGATAGTCAGAGATTCCCCCCCCACCCCGGATGAAAATGTCAAATACTAGAAGGGCTAAGTTTAAAGTGTATGGGAAGAAAGCTTAAAGGAGAATCAAGGGATAAAGCTCCTTGTACTGAGTTTGGTAGACCTCTGAAACGCACCACCAGAAGCCATTACAATCATAATGTTTAAGAGAAAATTAGACCAACACATGGACAGCAAATGGGGGGGGGGGTGGAATGTAGACGACTTATCCCTTTGTTCAGTGGCCAGCACAGTCATGGTGGGTTGAAAGGCCTGCTCCTGCACAGTAGTGTTCCTCGTTCAAGAAAATGGTAGAATGCCCATCTTCAAATTAAAATTGCTGGTCTTCCTCTCCATGCCTTGTGGTGCATCAGGCAGCAACCTTGCTCTTTGTTTTTTACATGGTCAAGTTGCTAGCTTGATGCTCAATGCAGCATGGATGGAAAGTGTACAAATTAAAATGGAAAATATATTTTTGCAATTTGTTTGTAAATTCATTATTAGAACAATCACATAGAGTCAGTGAAGCAGTGGTGCTTCCTCACAAGTTATGAGCAACCGATCAGATATACGGAAAATCAAAATAAAGTGCAGATGCCTGAAATCTGAAATGAAAACAGAAAAATATTGCTGTAAATACTCAGCAGGTCAGGCCAGATCTATAGGAAGAGAAACAGAGTTAATGCTTCTGGCTGAAGATCATCCATCAGATCTGGTAAGGAGGGAAAAGCAGCTTGCTCAGCTGCAGGAAGCGTGGGGAAGGGAAGTTAAAGCTAATCTGACCACGGGGATAAACTGTAAACCAGGTTATCTTGTAGATGTGGCTGTAGAAGTAAGTATTATCAAAGACAAGAAGGGAAGCAGAAACCACTGAGAGAGAATGATAGGAATGGCATTAGAATGGGAAGGGTCCCTATCAATCCTTATCATGTTTTATGGATGTATCATGGCTTGGTATGGTAACTGCACTGCCCGTGACCACAGGAAACATTGGAGTTATGGACAGAGTTCAGCATATCACAGAAACTATCTGCCCCTTCATGGTCTCCATCTGTAAAGTAGCCTGCATAATCAAAGACACCCACCTACCTCTGTCATTCTCTCTTTTCTCCTCTCCCATCATGCAAAAGAATACACAAGCCTAAAAGCCCTTATCACCAGGTTGAAGGACAGCTTCTACCTCGCTGCTATAAGACTATTGGATAGCTTCCTAGTCTGCTTTGCACTGTACATCCATACATGTGACAATAATAAATTAATTCTAATGTACCACTGTCTGGTCTTTGGCCAACATCCTGGAAAGGCAGTGGAAACAAATGCACTTTCCATTTGATGACATACACAATGTCCCCAGAGCTGGTAGATACCTGCAATTGGAAATCAGAGTCACGAACACAATTGTCAAACATAACAACAGACAATGGTTCATGCTTCAGGTAAAGGGGAAAAAAGTATTAACATTTCAGAGCAATAAGCAAAGATCACTAATGTTGAGTGTTAACTGATTAACTCTGCACAGATGCTACCTGACCTACTGACTGGTTTCAGTGCTCCCTTTTTTTAACTTAAGATTTTCAGCACCTGCAAGGTTTTGCATTCATTATTACCAAGTCATTACACATGCAAATGTTTACAACTGTGCAGCTGTCTTTGGCTAACTAGTGGACCACACTGAAAACCATCTCTACATATTAAAGAACCATCCTGGGGATTCTTGGCTTCACAACAAACAGTCCATATGAGTGGAAACAGTGATGGCATCAACATTTATAGCATAGATTATGTCACTGACTATGAATGATTTTATACCAGGATTGTACACAATCTGGTTTACTTAGCTTAAACAAATTCCTTTCAGTCTCTAGATATTTCGGACCTATCCACAACTGTTTTAAAACTGTGGACTGTCTGACTATTGATTACCTACTTAATATCCTAAATTCACACCTCATTGCCTGCTTGGTCACTGAGGAAATTAATACTTATCTCCAGAAACTAAGAGGATAATCAATATCTTTTCACAGAGTGTATATTTAAAAGTCTCAAGATTATCTTAGAGTGCACTCCTGTCTTCTTTTTCCCCGTAAAACATTTTATAATCTTGTTCTGATGAAACATTTTTAATTTTTATATTCCTTCTGGACTGTTTCACAAAGGTCAAGTGTTTATTTGCTAAGTCAAAGAATGAGAATCATTTTCACTTACTTATTCATTACATGTCTGTTAAACTCAGGAAATTTCTATCTCCCAGATTAGCCATTTTCCAAATGGTATTTTCAATTTATATTACTCCAATAATGCCACTAAAAAGGGGAATAAATTTATAAGGTAGTTCAAGCTTGTAAGGTAAAAATAAATATCATGCATTAAAAATATTTTTAGAAGTAACTTTTACCTTCTATTCTCTTTACATAAGGTTCTCCTTTCTGTTACTTCCAGATGTACTCAAATGGGTTGGTTACCTAACAGTGGATTCTTTTTTTCTACATATTAATTGTGGTCAATGTTGAGACCTAAAATCTAGACTTTGCTTTCATGAATGTTTTCATGTCATTTTTAATTCTGTTACTCTTCTGCTATGGTGTACTGCTTGTGTATCTGACATATCCCAGTAAATGAAAGTCAATAATTTCTTTACTTACAAAGCAGAATCATCCTGCAGGTGGGAAGTCACCTAGTGGCATTTACAGGAGGTTTGATGAGTAAAATATCTCAAATCCTATGAATGAAGTTTTCCCTTGTGAAAAAAAAAATGCAATCATGGTCTAATTATTTGTGTGATCACATCCGATGGCTTTAAGATGAAGCTGATGCAATCAACAGCGAAGTCAGCAGTGGGTGAGTGAATTCTGAAGGAAAGATGAGAGGAGAAAAAAATAGATTATGGTATGATTAGTGTAAAAATTGGCATTTAATGATCAGCTTGGACTCAGTTGCCAAAGTACCTATTTCCGTACTACCTCTTTCTATAACTCTATGACACGACTCCATGTACCGCTGGACTAGGAACTAAGAGCTGGGGAATGAGATAAGATTAATTTTATTTTGAGCTTACTGCAAAGTTACAGGCCCTTCTGGCCCAATGAGATCCTGCCACTCAATTACACCCATATGACCAGTTAATCTTCTAATCTGTACGTGTTTGGAATGTGAGAGAAAACCAAAGCACCTAGAGGAAACCACATGTGATTGTGGCAAGAATACATAAACTTCTTAAAGGCAGTGATGGGAATTGAACTCAGGTCACTGGTGTCGTAATAGTGCTATGCTACCCTTAACAAGTACTTGATCTTGGCAATGACACAAAGGGACAAACTGCCCCTCCTGTGCCATGAATATCAATGGTCTGGATTTTGTCATTGCCTTCAAACAGGATTAGAGCAATCTATATCTGGAGGGCCAATAAGCATAAAGTGTCATGCTCCTGAATCAGCCTCATGCAAGGTATACCTTCTTCCAGGGTTAGGGGTTCTGCAGGACCAAGAACACAAAGGAAATCAGAAAGATCTAGGCTTGGGCTGGGTCCAAGTGGCTCGAAGGGAGAGAGTCCTGAGCTGGGATGGAGTGTCAAAACTTGGACAGGGCTTGTTCGGAGCCTCAGGATGGAGACTGCCAATGATTGTTGGGGTGAGAGGAGACAATCACTCACCAATAGGAGGTATTTAGTTTAGAGGGATTGGGTATTGGTGGTAGCCTGGCCCAGCTATAGAAAAGTATTTTGTTCATACATTACACTCACTTGTCTTCTTGGAACCAATAAAATTAGAGTAGAAGCAAGTCATCCCCAGTCCTAAGCGACTGAATAAAAAGAAGAATTTTTGAGCATGATTCCAAAATAGTTTTCTTCACCATTCCTTGACATTTAGAAACATAGAAACATAGAAACATAGAAAATAGGTGCAGGAGTAGGCCATTCGGCCCTTCGAGCCTGCACCGCCATTTATTATGATCATGGCTGATCATCCAACTCAGAACCCAGCCTTCCCTCCATACCCCCTGACCCCTGTAGCCACAAGGGCCATATCTAACTTCCTTTTAAACATAGCTAATGAACTGGCCTCAACAGTTTGCTGTGGCAGAGAATTCCACAGATTCACCACTCTCTGTGTGAAGAAGTTTTTCCTAACCTCGGTCCTAAAAGGCTTCCCCTCTATCCTCAAACTGTGACCCCTCGTTCTAGACCTCCCCAACATCGGGAACAATCTTCCTGCATCTAGCCTGTCCAATCCCTTTAGGATCTTATACGTTTCAATCAGATCCCCCCTCAATCTTCTAAATTCCAACGAGTACAAGCCCAGTTCATCCAGTCTTTCTTCATATGAAAGACCTGCCATCCCAGGAATCAATCTGGTGAACCTTCTTTGTACTCCCTCTATGGCAAAGATGTCTTTCCTCAGATTAGGGGACCAAAACTGCACACAATACTCCAGGTGTGGTCTCACCAAGGCCTTGTACAACTGCAGTAGTACCTCCCTGCTCCTGTACTCGAATCCTCTCGCTATAAATGCCAGCATACCGTTCGCCTTTTTCACCGCCTGCTGTACCTGCATGCCCACTTTCAATGACTGGTGTATAATGACACCCAGGTCTCGTTGCACCTCCCCTTTTCCTAATCGGCCACCATTCAGATAATAATCTGTTTTCCTATTTTTGCCATCAAAGTGGATAACTTCACATTTATCCACATTAAATTGCATCTGCCATGAGTTTGCCCACTCACCCAACCTATCCAAGTCACCCTGCATCCTCTTAGCATCCTCCTCACTGCTAACACTGCCACCCAGCTTCGTGTCATCCGCAAACTTGGAGATGCTGCATTTAATTCCCTCATCCAAGTCATTAATATATATTGTAAACAACTGGGGTCCCAGCACTGAGCCTTGCGGTACCCCACTAGTCACCGCCTGCCATTCTGAAAAGGTCCCGTTTATTCCCACTCTTTGCTTCCTGTCTGCTAACCAATTCTCCACCCACACCAATACCTTACCCCCAATACCGTGTGCTTTAAGTTTGCACACTAATCTCCTATGTGGGACCTTGTCAAAAGCCTTTTGAAAATCCAAATATACCACATCCACTGGTTCTCCCCTATCCACTCTACTAGTTACATCCTCAAAAAATTCTATGAGATTCGTCAGACATGATTTTCCTTTCACAAATCCATGCTGACTTTGTCCGATCATTTCACCGCTTTCCAAATGTGCTGTTATCACATCCTTGATAACTGACTCCAGCAGTTTCCCCACCACCGACGTTAGGCTAACCGGCCTATAATTCCCCGGTTTCTCTCTCCCTCCTTTTTTAAAAAGTGGGGTTACATTAGCCACCCTCCAATCCTCAGGAACTAGTCCAGAATCTAACGAGTTTTGAAAAATTATCACTAATGCATCCACTATTTCTTGGGCCACTTCCTTAAGCACTCTGGGATGCAGACCATCTGGCCCTGGGGATTTATCTGCCTTCAATCCCTTCAATTTACCTAACACCACTTCCCTACTAACATGTATTTCGCTCAGTTCCTCCATCTCACTGGACCCTCTGTCCCTTACTATTTCTGGAAGATTATTTATGTCCTCCTTAGTGAAGACAGAACCAAAGTAATTATTCAATTGGTCTGCCATGTCCTTGCTCCCCATAATCAATTCACCTGTTTCTGTTTGCAGGGGACCTACATTTGTCTTTATCAGTCTTTTCCTTTTTACATATCTATAAAAGCTTTTACAGTCCGTTTTTATGTTCTCTGCCAGTTTTCTCTCATAATCTTTTTTCCCCTTCCTAATTAAGCCCTTTGTCCTCCTCTGCTGAACTCTGAATTTCTCCCAGTCCTCAGGTGAGCCACTTTCTCTGGCTAATTTGTATGCTACTTCTTTGGAATTGATACTATCCCTAATTTCTCTTGTCAGCCACGGGTGCACTACCTTCCTTGATTTATTCTTTTGCCAAACTGGGATGAACAATTGTTGTAGTTCATCCATGCAACCTTTAAATGCCTGCCATTGCATATCCACCGTCAATCCTTGAAGTGTCATTTGCCAGTCTATCTTAGCTAATTCATGTCTCATACCTTCAAAGTTACCCCTCTTTAAGTTCAGAACCTTTGTTTCTGAATTAACTACGTCACTCTCCATGTTAATGAAGAATTCCACCATATTATGGTCACTCTTACCCAAGGGGCCTCTCACGACAAGATCGCTAATTAACCCTTCCTCATTGCTCAAAACCCAGTCCAGAATAGCCTGCTCTCTAGTCGGTTCCTCGACATGTTGGTTCAAAAAACCATCCCGCATACATTCCAAGAAATCCTCTTCCTCAGCACCTTTACCAATTTGGTTCACCCAGTCTACATGTAGATTGAAGTCACCCATTATAACTGCTGTTCCTTTATTTGGCTCCCAGTATCATGGTTCTATTTATCACTGATCTCAAATCATTCCTTCTCAAATCTCCCATCTCTAACTTTGTGAGAGCCACTGTGTTATTACAATATTTATCCATGTTTTGTCAGCTCAGAGAAATTTTTTCTTGCCTAAGGCATCCTTCATTTCCCAGTAAATTCAACTTCATAACTGATAGGGTAACCACAGTGCTGAAGCAGTTAGTTTTTGTTGCCTCAACCCCAGAAACCCAGTTTCAATTCTGACCTTCGGTACTGTCTGTGTGCAGTTTGTACACTCCCCCTGTGTGTCAGGCCTGCATAGGCAGGCACCTTCCAGTCTCCATACAGCTAACAGGAGTCACCTGCCACTCATTTCCAAATTGTCACCTGCAGCCTATTTAAACCCAGTTCTCATTCACAGTCCTTGTTCACACATTGTACCATCCAGCCTCAACCGGTTGCTCCTAGCCTTCAGTTACCTTGTTGTCTGTGGTGTTTCTTTTTCATTTCGTGGCTCTTCTTGTCTTGTTATTTTTTCAGTCTGCTATTGAAGATACCACTGTTCATCAAGTTGTCTTCACTGCTCTCCTTTTGGATCAAGCCTCCTCTACATTTCCTGACACTGCAACTGTATGGGTTTCTACTGGATGGTCTAGCCTTCTTCCAAATCCCAATGATATATTGGGAGAATAACTGGCTCCTGTGCAATACCCATAGTGTTTGTATGTGATGGGATAAAGGACCTATTCCTGTGCTGTACAAAACTTTCACTCAGACAGAATCTGGTGAAATTGAAATAAATATAAGAAAGAATAAAAGAATAGGGTACCTAGGGACAAGGAAATAACAAGAGTGGGAAATAGACCGATGGGATTGCCAGGAACTGGCATGGACCTGACAGGCCAAATGGCCTAACTACTTGTCCTAATATATAAGTGCAGTTTGCTGCTCTAAATGGCATCATGCCCTGATCACCCTGCATTCTCTGCATGTTAATATACAGTGACCATTGTCCCAAAAGTAATGCAAATTTAATACGACACATTCTCCAAACAAACTACTTCCTTCATAGCCTCATCTCTGGACATCTCTGAGGCCTCCCTTAGCTCTAAAACAAGCTGAGTACTATTTTGTGGGAGGAATTAAATGATGGTGCAAGTGAAGTTGAGTGAAGTTATCCCCTTTGGATCAGGAGCTTGATGATTGAGGGGGGATAATCTGTTCCTGAACTTGGCGGTGAGAGTCCTGAGGCTCCTGTATCTTCTTCTTAATGGCAGCGGTGGAGAAGACAGCATTTGATGGGTGGTGGGGGCCCCTGATGATGGATGCTGCTTTCCTGCAACTTCACTACTCAACTTCGTTTGCCCCATCATTGAAATGTTCCTGCAACGTATGGACTCACTTTCAAGGACTCTTCATCTCATGCTCTCGATATTTATTGCTTATTTATTTATTATTGTTATTTATTTTCTTTGTATTTGCACGGTTTATTGTCATTTGCACACTGTTGGTATGTAAGGTGGTGTGGTCTTTCTTTGATTTTCTTATGGTTATTATTCTATTATGGATTTACTAGGCGTGCCCACAAGAGAATGAATCACAGGGACGTATGTGGTGAGTGAGGCCTCTGTCAGTCAGGGTCCACCATGGATGATGCATCCTAGCTGTCTGAATACACAAGCCTGGACAGAACAATATGGAGAGCAAGCTGTTACCCATGTCGTAAGCTCCCCCTCTCCACACAGCGGAGGAACCCAAAGGAAGGGCAGAGACTGATACAGTTTGGTACCAGCAGTGTTGCAAGAGTTGCCAGTCAGCATTGAACTCAATGTAGGACTGCCTTAGGGCAGGGGTCCCCAACCTTTTTAGCACCGCGGACCGGTCTAATATTGACAATATTCTTGCGGACCGGCCGACCAAGCTGGGGGTTGTTCAAGTAGGGTTAAACTCACCTCAACATGTCTTTTACAGTTAGGGTCGCCAACTTTCTCACTCCCAAATAAAGGACAAAAGTAGCAGTCAAATCCCGGGACACTTTACCCCAGGTAAGACTACAATGACCATGAAGCCTTGCGCGGGCACATGTGTGCGCATGTGATGTGCGTATGCACATACGTGCCGATTTTTCCCCACAAATTGGTTTTGGCTTAATCTTCCCGACTGTACTGTACATACATTATTTGTACTTTATATAGGCTGTGTATTTGTCATATCATTTCTGCTTTTACTATATGTTAGTGTTATTTATTTTCAGTTTTATGTGTTATTTGGTATTATTTGGTAGGTTATTTTTTTGGGTCTGGGAACGCTCAAAAATTTTTCCCATATAAATTAATGGTAATTGCTTCTTCGCTTCACGCCATTTCGGCATGAAAGGTTTCATAGGAACACACTACCTTAGCGGGGGAAATACAGGACAAGGGCGGTCCCGTATGGGACAAACCAATTTAGCCCAATATACAGGATGTCCCGGCAAATACAGGACAGTTGGCAACCCTATGTTCAAGTTCAACAGTGCGTGACAGGGAATGAGGAAAAGGTGCAGCTGACTCATATCGTTTCCTCGCGGCCCGGTGGCACATGCTTTGCAGCTCGGTGGTTGAGGACCGCTGCCTTAGGGACTCCAGCTCCGGATTTTTCCCTCGGGGTTTGCTCCAGAAGTCTTCCCCATGAGTGGCTATAGCCCACAAGGCAGCAGAAGTTTGAGGTCAGTGATTTCCTTCTTCTAGATGAACTGCCAAACACAGCTGATGAGCACCATCTTGTCCATGCAGATGTGCTCAATGGTGGGAAGGGCTTTACCTGTGATGAACTGGGCCATATCTACAACTTTGTGTAGGCGTTTACATTCATGGGCACCAGTGTTTCCATACCAGGCTGTGATCCAGCCAGTCAATATACTCCCCACTATACATATATAGAATTTGTCAGTGTTTCAGATGTCATGCTGAATTTTCACAAACTCCTCATGAAGTAGAGATGCTGCTGTGCTTCCTTTGTAATTGCAATTATGTGCTAGGCCCAGAATATTCCTTCAATATCGTGAGATTACCTGTCTCCAGCATCCCGGTTGCAGTGTGATCTAGATGCCAACAGTCCTCTAGGTTTAAAAACAAGTTTTCCTCAGATTCCCCACTTCATCTCATACCTGTTATGTAAACCTTTCCCTTCTCAGAGAAGTTCCTCTACCTTACTTATGTCCTTCACCTCTAACAATTCCCAAATCAGCCTCCTCCACTTGAAACAAAGCAAACCTAATCTATCCAATCTCTGTTCATAACTGAAATGTCCTTCTCCAGTGCAATATAATCTTCCTATAGTATAGTGAGCAGAATGGGAGAGGTAATTGCCTGGTCCTGGTCACTGCTCCATCTCTTCACTGCAACTTAAAACTAACTTATTTTTCTGTTTCCCAGTTCTGATGAAGGGCCTCCAACCAAAACATTAATTCTGTGTCTCTTTCCACAGATGCTGCCTTACTTGCTGAGTATTTCCACCGTTCAGCCTTGTATTAGAATTTCAGCATTTCCGCAGTTTTAGTTTAATTTTACTTCCAATATGCATAAAATAAAGACAAATACTTGTACGGAATAAACACCTTAAATGGTTTCAGGAAAGTTACAAAATGCTTTACAGTGCATGAAGCACCTTAGATGTTCCTCCACATTTGTCAAGTGAGAATTACGGGAACGCGTACAAAAAATTCAGATACTGAACAAAGCGATGCTGAAGAGAAAAGCTACTTTAGTTTAGCTGCTTGAGCAATAGTCAGGACACAATGTGACTAATCCACTGCTTTCCATTTTCACTCTGATCCCCTCTGTAACAAGTGACAAAATCAGTAAAAATAAAGCTATAGAATAATACAGCACAGAAACAGATGCTTTAGCCCACTGACTTTACACTGATCATCTGACATCCCATCCCACTCGAATCCTATTTTGGTTTCCCTGTATTCCTATCCACTCTTCCTCAATTCTGCCATGCCCCTGCACCTAGAGGCAATTTATGGTGTCCATTTAATCTACCACCGGCTATAGCAGTCAGCGTGCAAACACCAAGCTCAGAAGTACGGATTAGGATTGAATGCATTTTACTGGAAATATGAGACAGCTACATCACTGTGCTTGGAGAAACATGGATCAATAAATCAATAAATCAATCCAGTAGGTATTTCTAAAGGATGACTGATGGTAGATTAGTCTTATATTGTCCATTGAAAAAAAAACAGAAGATGTTCAAATGCAACAGTTGATACTTAATTGGAGTGGACTTGGATCCATTCCAATTTGCCTACTGTCATAACAGGTCAACAGTACATTTCATTTCATTGGCTCTTCACTCAGCCCTGGAACATCTGGACAGTGAAGATTCATGCATCAGGGTGTTCTTCATTGACTACAGCTCTGCAATCAACACTATCATTCCCTCAAAGCTAATCAATAAGATACAAGACCTAAGCCTCAATTCCTCCTTGTGCAGCTGGATTGTGGATTTCCTCACTTGCAGACCCCAGTCAGATTGGAATGGCAAGATCTTCTCACAATTTCCATCAGCACAGGTGCATCAGAAGGCTGTGTGTTTAGCCATCCGCTCTACTCGCTTTACACTTATAACTGTCTGGCTAAGCACAGCTCTAATGCCATATTTAAGTTTGTTGATAACACAACTGTTGTGGCCAAATCGAAGGTGGTGATGAATCAGTACATAGGAGGGAGATTGAAAATCTGGCTGAGTGGTGTCACAACAATAACCTCTTACTCAATGTCAGCAAAACCTTAAAGCTGATTATTAATCACAGGAGGAGAAAATCAGAGATGCATGAGTCAGTTCTGATCAGGGGACCAGAGGTGGAGAGGATCAATGACTTTAAATTCCTAAGTGTTATTATTTCAAAGGATCTGCCTGGTCAGTGCCGTTACAAAGAAGGCACAGCAGCACCTTTACTTTCTTAGGAGTTCGCAAAGATTCAGCATGTCATATACAACTTTGACAAACTCCTATAGATGCATGGTGGAGAGTATAGTGACTGGTTGCATCACCAATGTATGGAAACACCAATGTCTTTGAATGGAAACATCTACAAAAGGCAGTGGATACTGCCCAGTCTATCACAGGCAAATCTCTTCCCTCCATTGAGCATATCTACAAGGAATTCTGTTGCAGAAAAACAGCATCCACCATTAAGGACCCCCACCATCCAGGCCATGCTCTTTTCTTGTTACTGCCATCGGGGAGGAGGTACAGGAACATTAGGTCCCACAACACCAAGTTCAGGAACAGTTATTATTCCTTCAACCATTAGGCTCCTGAGCAAGCATGGATAACTTCACTCACCTCGACAGTCCAAATCCTATGGACTCTTCAAGAACTCTATAACTCATGTTCTCAATTACTTATTTATCTATAATTATGATTTTGTTTTTCTTTTTACGTCTGCACAGCTTGTTTTCTTTTGCATGTTGCACATTTTGTTTGTCCGTCTTTCTTTGTATGTAGATTTTCATTGATTCGACTGTGTATTTCCTATGCATGACTACAAGAAAATCTCAGGATAGTATATAGTGACCAACATGGACTTAAGTAATAAATTTATTTTGAACTTTGGACCTCGGAGTTGCAAATTAATAAAATGTTGATAATAAATCCATGACAAGTATATGTGGATTTTCGGGGAGTTTGGTAACTTTGGGAAAGAGCTCAAAGTCCACTCTCCATCATTGTGAAGCATCTCAGGAGTAGAGATTGTAGTGAATGGTATACTGTACATAATTCATTCAGAGGGAACAATAATGTTTTGTAAGACAGACGAATAAAATATAGCACGTTTTAAAGCAGGTGCATGTTGTGCAAAAGTCTTTAAAGATGGTGACATCGCTGATTAACTGGACTCTGAAAACTCATACTCATTCCACAGGCCACTGCTGGTGTACAGGAACACAAAAACATAAAAGGAGTAGGGCACTGGGCCCCTCAAGCCTGCCCCACCATTCCATATAATCAACCTCAGAGCTCAACTCCTCCTTTCTGCTAGATCCCTGCAGCCCTCAATTCCAAATCTTTCAGCAAATTTCCTTCCCCTGTTTTAAATATTCTCAGCAAACATGTTGAGGCAGAAAATAATAGAAATTTGCGACTATTTCTCAGAGCAAATCTCGAACTAAAATGACCATCTCCTTATCTCGAGACTATGCTCCCTCATTTAAAATGCTCCCACCAATAAAATCATCTCAACATGATCCTGTTATATACTCTGAGAACCTTCTTTGTTTAACCCCTCAGTTTTCTTAAACTGTAAAGAATAGAGACACAACCATTGTAACATCTCTTGTTAGGACAACCCTCTTATCCCGGGAATTGGTCTGGTGATTCTCCTTCGGACTCCCTCTGAGATTTAACAGAGAGGAAGGTTAAATCCATCAGCTGATTCAACAGGAGGATTTTGCTGGTGGTTTCCTATGGAATAATGTTTGTTTACACTGCTCAGTGAGGTGATGAAAATGGTGAACAACTCTATGATAATGACATATTCAGGGGAGGATAGAAGTTTTTTTACACAAATATAGTTAATCTACATAATTGCTCTCTGAAAAATATTGCTAGTTGAGAATCCGTAATTTTTAAACATAATTCCCATATTTTATCAGTGATGTTGGGGTTGATGTTGTTAAATAATTTGATAGGCAAATGGGGAACAGAACAGATGTACACTAAGGGAGAAATATGGACAAATATTGAAGGGAAACCAAGTTGATCCAGCAAATGTGAACATGATAAGAGGTATGCGTAAAATGCAAGGCTAAATTGTATCTATTTAATTCAAAAGGTCCTACTAAAAAGCAGATAATCATTGTTAAGCGCTGGGATTATTTTGTTGTCAAAATTAGAGACATGTTTGACGGGCATGACAATTCAAAGTTTCAGGGTGCAGATGCCCCCAATGCTCTTTTTGTGAATCGTTCACTCCTCATGTCATCTCTGATCCTCCTGTTTCAACTGATCACCTACCCACGGGAAATCTTTCCTTTATTTATTCTATCTAAGCCTCTCATCATTTTAAACACCTCTATCAAATCTCTTTTTTTGCTATATTTGGAAGAACCTCAGTTTCATCAGTTAGATGCGAGATGGCAGCCCCAGTGCAGGTTAAATTTAGTTTCATTAACTAAAACCAGATTCTTTTGTTTTATTCTAGGACATCTGACTCGCTCTAAGAGTAAAGGTGCAACTGTCCCCCGAGTTCGAACTCCTCAGCGCTCAGTGAACCATTCAAAGGTAGATGTCTGGAGCATAGGATGTTGAATTACATTTTCCTTTATAAATGCTGACTAGCATTGCCCTCTGCTACTTAGACCACTTATTTACCTGCCAAATTTTGAGATACCTGTGAGAGAGAAGTCAACTTGGCAGAAGGCAAAAGATTTGCTATGTCAGAAATATACTCACTGGCTGAGTCTGGTGAATGAAGTTGGATTATACAAGTTCTTGGGTGCCAAATGGAATTTGCACTTAAAATTCATGTCCTTTATTCAAAAAGATTGGAGTTTCCTAATTTGTATTGTACCTCGATTACTCTGCCATCGAAGATCTTGAAGATGGTATTTGAATGATGTTTTTGTGTTGGTTTAATTATATCATAATCTGGTTTTGCATTTGCTCCATCTCCCCTGGTTGAGGGTATGACAAGTGATATTATTTTAGAGGTTATAAGTAGTATTAATGATCAGCAGAAATACAACACCTGAAAATAGATTGACCTTAAATATTAAGACGTGCAGATTCTCTGTAATTTCAAATGATCGGAATACTGATTACAGTATTTAGAATAAGATAAATATTTAGAAAAACATTTACATGTTACTTGTCCTGTAGTAGAGGACTTTCCAATAATGATTTTGGATTGAATGTGATGAAACCTTTGACTTTTAGTGTCACCGAAAAAAATTACTTCTGTCATGTGATTATGATCCTTATGAACTAAAACCAAATTATATAAATGTACAACTATGATAATTTAAAGAAAATTATTAATCACACACATTTTCAGTGTCTCAAGTTCAATTTCCTTGTAATACACTGAGGCATTTAGTTGTGTGCATTGTCCTTTGGCACCAGATGGCTTCATAATGGAAAAAACCAAAAGCTTAATACTGTGTCTTGTACATGAGGATCTTTAAATGTTCACTCTTTATTAACTATAGTTTTGGCTCTCAGGGAAGTTATCATACGTCATGAAGCATTCCAGTACAGCATCATGCCCTCGTGTAAAAACTGGTAAACATCAGGTTTAATTTGCGATGCAATAAAGACAACATGCTAGAACTCAACAATGCCACAGTAAACAATAGCGAGATACTTATCTTCATATCTTCCACTGATTGAGCTTCTGATCTTGGTACATAATTAAGGAAGGTACCATTCAGTCATTGGTTCTTCCCCAAAGTGAATTAAGAGGGTTGTCATCTAGATAATGATTCCTTTTATCACTCCTTTCACCCACATGGCATCCATGGGATGATTGTAGAAAACAAAGGCAACTATGGAAGAATTAATACTTTAAGGACAAGTTATCCACGTGCAATGATAAGAATAATATCTTTAATCACTAGTATTATCTAAGGTAATCTGTATACACAGTACATAAATAGCTTAGAAACTGGCCAGTCAGTATTAACCTAGGACTGGCAATATACATAATACTCACTTGAGATCAGCATGATTTTTTTTTATCTATTGTTGTAGCATGTTAGTGCTTTCAGACCTTAAGATATAGCTGAGAAAACTCGGTCGTCACTTAGTCCAGGCTACTGTGGAAACTATGTTATCCCAGCCCTTTTCTTTTGCCGGGTAACCTTGTTAATTAAAACAGAAGGCAAAAAATAAAGGATATAAATAGAATGATAAATGAGGTTTTCTGTTTGCATTGTGGACGACTTACCTTTCTCATAACCAAACAACATTTGCCTCCATTTGTAACCGTACTGAGAACAGAAAAGATCATTATATCTGCAGTGCATCTGAGAGTTTGGAGACACCAAGAGATTGCAGATGCTGAAATCTGGAACAAATGCTGTAACAGTTTGTTTTCTTTACACTTGAGAATTTACTTGGGAAAAATACTATGAAAAATATGTCAGGGAATTATAGTCAGATTTTGTTAAAGAGTCACAATGGACCATGGACCTTTAGGTTTCAAAATGAGAAATAATATGACATTTATAATTTCTTTGCCTGGGCTCAGAACTTCAATTTTTAATTTCGCTGGAAATTTATCATAAATCCCAAGGATTTGTTTATGATGTGAATGATAAAACTTTGTTAACTGAAGTCTGAGATTGAAAAAAGCTTTTGTTTCCCAAAGTTTGCATGCATATTGAACTGTGCGGAAGACTTGAAGTGGGATGATGCAGTGAATTGGAATGGCTGGAAAGTTGGCAGATGAAATTTTATGCAGAGAGATAAGAAGGGTTACATTTTGTTAGGAAGAATGAGAAAGGGGCAAGATAAACTAGCAGGCACAATTCTGAGAGAAACAGAAGAACAGATAAATTAGAGATGTGGGCACAGTTCATTGAAAGTAACAGAGATTAACATTGTAGAATAACAAAAGTAACATTGAAAGTAACAGAGAATTCATTGAAAGTAACAGAAAGTAACGAACCGGGTCAGGTCACAGATGCCTCAGCGGGTGAGCATCTGTGGGACAGTGACCACCGCTCCCTGGCCTCTAACGTTATCATGGAAAAGGATAGAATCAGAGAAGACAGGAAAATTTTTAATTGGGGAAGGGCAAATTATGAGACTATAAGGCTAGAATTTGTGGGTGTGAATTGAGATGATGTTTTTGCAGGGAAATGTACTATGAACATGTGGTCGATGTTTAGGGATCTCTTGCAGGATGTTAGGGATAAATTTGTCCCGGAGAGGAAGATAAAGAATGGTAGGGTGAAGGAACCATGGGTGACAAGTGAGGTGGAGAATCTAGTTAGGTGGAAGAAGGCAGCATACATGAGGTTTAGGAAGCAAGGATCAGATGGGTCTATTGAAGAATATGGGGTAGCAAGAAAGGAGCTTATAAAGGGGCTGAGGAGAGCAAGAAGGGGGCATAAGAAGGCCGTGGCGAGTAGGGTAAAGGAAAACCCCAAGGCATTCTTCAATCATGTGAAGAACAAAAGGATGACAGGAGTGAAGATAGGACCGATCAGAGATAAAGGTGGGAAGATGTACCTGGAGGGTATGGAAGTGAACGAGGTCCTCAATGAATACTTCTCTTCGGTATTCACTAATGAGAGGGAACTTGATGATAGTGAGGACAATATGAGTGAGGTTGATGTTCTGGAGCATCTTGATGCTAAGGGAGAAGAGGTGTTGTTAAAATATATTAGGATGGATACGTCCCCGGGGCCTGACAGAATATTCCCCAGGCTGCTCCACGAGGCAAGGGAAGAGATTGCTGAGCCTCTGGCTAGGATCTTTATGTCCTCGTTGTCCACGGGAATGGTACCAGAGGACTGGAGGGAGACGAATGTTGTCCCCTTTTTTAAAAAAGGTAGTAAGGTTAGTCCGGGTAGTTATAGACCAGTAAGCCTTACGTCTGTGGTGGGAAAGCTGTTGGAAAAGATTCTTAGAGATAGGACCTATGGGCATTTAGAGAATCATGGCCTGATCAGGAACAGTCAGGATGGCTTTGTGAAGGGTAGATCGTGTCTAACAAGCCTAATAGAGATCTTTGAGGAGGTGACCAGGCATATAGATGAGGGTAGTGCAGTGGATGTGATCTATATGGATTTTAGTAAGGCATTTGACAAGGTTCCACACGGTAGGCTTATTCAGAAGTCAGAAGGCATGAGATCCAGGGAAGTTTGGCCAGGTGGATTCAGAATTGGCTTGCCTGCAGAAGGCAGAGGGTTGTGATGGAGGGAGTACATTTGGATTGCAGGATTGTGACTAGTGGTGTCCCACAAGGATCAGTTCTGGGACCTCTACTTTTCATGATTTTTATTAACGACCTGGATGTTGGGCTAGAAGGGTGGGTTGGCAAGTTTGCAGATGACACAAAGGTTGGTGGTGTTGTGGATAATATAGAGGATTGTCAAAGATTGCAGAGAGACATTGATAGGATGCAGAAGTGGGCTGAGAAGTGGCAGATGGAGTTCAACCCAGCGTGAGGTGGTACACTTTGGAAGGACAAACTCCAAGGCAGAGTACAATGTAAATGGCAGGATGTGGAGAAACAGAGGGATCTGGGAGTACATGTTCACAGAACCCTGAAAGTTCCTCACAGGTAGATAGGGTAGTTAAGAAAGCCTATGGAGTGTTAGCTTTCATCAGTCAAGAGATAGAGTTTAAGAGTTGCGGGGTAATGATGCAGCTCTATAAAACTCTGGTTACGCCACACTTGGAGTTACTGTGTCCAGTTCTGGTCGCCTCACTATAGGAAAGATGTGGAAGCATTGGAAAGGGTACAGAGGAGATTTACCAGGATGCTGCCTGGTTTAGAGAGTATGCATTATGATCAGAGATTAAGGGAGCTAGGGCTTTACTCTCTGGAAAGAAGAAGGATGAGAAGAGACATGATAATAAGAGGAATAGATAGAGTGGACAGCCAGTGCCTCTTCCCCAGGGCACCACTGCTCAATACAAGAGGACATGGCTTTAAGGTAAGGGGTGGGAAGTTCAAGGGGGATATTAGAGGAAGGTTTTTCACTCAGAGAGTGATTGGTGCGTGGAATGCACTGCCTGCCTCAATGGTGGAGGCCGATACACTAGTGAAATTTAAGAGACTACTGGACAGGTATATGGAAGAATTTAAGGTGGGGGGTTATATGGGAGGCAGGGTTTAAGAGTCAGCACAACACTGTGGGCTGAAGGGCCTGTACTGTGCTGTACTGTTCTATGTTCTTTGAGAAGGTTGGAAAAAGTAGTTGAAAAACAGCAAAATTGCAAGAGCAATGAAATTGTGATGAAGCTCTTTAAAAACTGCTTTGGGTACAGTTGAAGTGCTGTGTTAGTTCTTGGCACACACATTAGGAAAGTTGTAAAGGCTTTAGGGAAGTAATAGGAGAGACTTCAGAAAATTATTCTGGGGATTAATGAGATAAGTAGACACGGGAGAAGGTTGTTATAGTTTCACAAGAACAAAGGACATTACAAGAAGATAATATGATAGTATTAGAAATCATGCTGGGAAAAGCAAACTCTGGACTGTTTTATTTAGGAAGTGATAGAAAGGCAATTGAAGCATCGTAATTCGATGTGGTAGTTCAATATGGATTTATGAAAGGAAATCATATGTGATAACTGATTTTTTTATTGTTGTAGATAGAGTAAATAAGTGTTTAAATGAACTTTCTAGAAGGTGCCACATAAGAGATCATAAGCAAAAGTCAGGTTCTGATATTGGGGAAACGTAGTGATGTGGATTCACCATTTCATAACAAATACAGAGTAAGATTAGAGATACAAGAGAGAGCAGATGCTGGAACATGGATCAAGAAACAAACTGCTGGAAGAACTGAGCGGGTCATTTTGTGGAGTGAAATGGACAGTTGACATTTCCCGTTGGGGCTCTTGGTCTGCACAGAGTAAGATTATCCATTTTTGGATAGGCAGGCTGTTGATAGTGGTGTGCTGCCAGGAATGGTGTCGTGGACCCCCATATTCACAATGAGTATCAGTGAGTCGTATGAGGAGATGAATATGCATCCAGAGCTGCTGATGATATAAAGTTGGGTGGTATTGTGCACCATGAGGAGGATGCAGAGAAGCTTTAAGATTAAGTGAATAAGAAGAGACACAGCAAATTGTATATAATGTGGAAAAGTCTGATATGATCCACTTCAGTAAAACAAATGTAAAAAGGCAGAATATTTTTAAATGATGAGAGATTGAACAGAGCTTTTCAAAAGATGTGGGTGTCCTTGTACGTGAATGACTGAAAAGTGACATGGAGTAATTGTGAACAATTATGAATGTAAATAGTATGTTGACCTTAGTTACAGAGGAATATTGAGGACAAAGTTTGAGAAAAATTTATAGGGTCATAAGAACTGTCTCTACCTGACTTAATATGTTCCATAATTTGTCCTGATGTCCCGGCATACCCTGAAGCAGTCATCAGGATTTACTTTTTCTCTTTTAATGTCATAAATACCTCTGTATAAAGTCCTCACTCAACTATCTCCTTGTATGTCCTTTGCTCTTCTGCAAGTTCATCTGGGCTTATCCTCAAGGGATCAGCCTTGTGATTCTCCTCTGCACTACCTTTAGGGACTAATTATTTCTTTAAATATTCATAAAATGTTCCTTCTAATTGAAATGAATCAGAATGACAAAATGCCATTCTGTGTCCTACATGAGCATTTACAGCTGGGTATGAAAAAGAAGTGATTGAGGAGACTCGATAAGCCTGTGATTGCCAGTTAGTGTAGGTGGGTTAGTAATTGTTGGATTAACAGTAGATGGGGGTGGGGGCACCTAAATTCAAAAAACTGAGGATGGACTTCATAAAGTTTCCCTTGAGGTTATGCAGAAACGTGCCTCACTGATACACTGGAAGTGACTCCTGTAGGATGGGTCACTGTAATATTAATGAAAATTCTAGAAATGGTTTCCTATATCATTGGATGCAATTATGCGTGTCCAGGACCTTCTGAGTGTAACACATCAGAAGAATCTGGAATGGGGATTATGCATTTTGAAAATTGTGCTCTGTGTCCCTGACTTTCCTTTACATTTATCTTTCTTAGGAATGATTTGCTTTCCTCACGATAGTCCGATGCATTTCTACATAAGAGTTTGCAATTTCACTTCCAATTTTATAATCATTTCCCTTGTTTCAGGTTCCCTCATGGAGTAAAATCCATTGAATGCTTGATCCTATATGATCAAACCCTTGTACTATTTAAACCTTGGCACAGTCTCCTAGTCTCAAAGGAAATGAGCTGAGTTCACAGATCCTACCTTCATGATATAATCTCCCAAACCCTGGGGCTGTTTGGGTGAACCTGCCTGGGACCTTTGCCTGAAACAGCTCCAGATAGTCAATGCACAACTTTCTGATATACGTTTCTCCTCAGTATACCAGTATCTCTGTGATAAAACATCTCTTTCCAAGAAACTAAATTGCTTTTAGTACCTTTGCCCAACCTTTAAGAACATATGAATTAGGAGCAGCAACAGAAGGTCATTCAGCCTTCAGACCTGCTCCACATTTAAGAAGTTCAGGGCCAAGCTGACTGTCACCCCAACTCTGCAACGGATAATCATTTTCCTCTCTCTGTCTTGAAATATTAAAAGACTCAAATTCCATAAATATTTTTCAAAGACTCATTATGAGGAAAGGCAATTACATCATCGTCTGAAATTAATCTTCTGTTCCAAATTGTCCTACAAGGGTAAACACCCACTTCACATCCACCCTGTCCAGACCCTTCAGAAACTTACATGTTTCAATCAAGTTCTTTCTCACTCTACTAAACTTCAGCAAATACAGTCCAGCCTGTTCATCCTTTTCTAATAAGATAACTCATCCTTACTCAGAGGGTATTTCACTTTCAGTGATTTATGTGGACAGCTGAAATTAACTTGTAGCTGAATGTTTGAACGTGATGTCCTATAGTCAGAGATTAGCGGTAAGGAATGTGCCATAATGCATGTAAAACAAAATCAATATGCTCAGAGCAGAAAAGCTCACTGTCTTGTACTGCTGTACTGTACATCCTGACTGAGAATCTCCACAGGACTCACCTGACTTACAATGTTAGTTTTTAACTTAACTTCTTCTGGAGTTTTGTCAGTCTTCTACTGAAGTCATGGCAATACATCAGAATGACATGGAAATTTCCCACTCCCATCTTTATTCTATATTTTCTTTTCTTGTAGGTGGATCACTCTGTATTTCACAGCTATTATTGCCTTTGTGAGGTAAACTCCTTTCTCAATCTTTATCTTCCATTTCATTTTTTTAAATTTCATTATGATATATTGTAGCATTGTTTATATATCTTCTCTTACCAGTCATTCTCCCATGAAATAAAGCTTGCAAATAGATTAATCTAGAGCCAGGTTTAATATGTGGAAAGCAGAGAACCCTGAAAATGCAGATAAATAGAACATTGAAGCTGGCAGGAAGGTTCCCTTGAGAAGGAACAGGTATGTCCTAGAATGCTTCAGGGATGTGGCACCTCATTTACTTTGGAGCACTGAATTTGAGTTGTTCTCAAAAACACAAGAGTTCATGCGGATTCTGGAAATCCAGAGCAAAGTAGACAAAATGCCGGGGGTATTCAGCAGGTTATTGAATCAGCAGTCGATTTCTCAGGCCAAAACCTGATGAAGGGTCTCAGCCTGAAATATCAACTGTTCGGTCCTCTCCATAGATGCTGCCTGGCTTGCAGTTTTCCTCCAGCATTATTCCTGGGCTATTCTCTATAGAGCAGGGAAGGCTGGGTGCAGTTCTGGTATAGGGTTTTGCCGTTTTTTTTAAATAAAGTAAGGAAGAAAGCTATTGGCAGTGTAGAAACATTGGTTAACCACAGACTGAAGTTTGTCACTTAAGATGATAAGTGGAAGAACTAGATATGAGAAGAATTTTTGTTTTGTTTCTGATAAACTGGTTTGTCATCAGATTTGGCTGCTGAAGTTAATGTAGCTTACATGAAACAGAAATAAATAAAATTCCAGACCAACCGTCAATCAACTTATTGCTGGCAAGTTCCTAAAAACTGACATATGCAATTGATATATCTTAAATTTCTTCCTCTTGTTTTGGATTCAATGATCCACAATCTCGAGGGAGTAAAACTTCTATCTGGGTATGTTGGTAAAGAGGGAATTACAATTTGGGACATATAAATTGCTACTCAAATTCCAAATCAATGCATTGTGTATCACATCCTAAACTACTCTAATCCCTAATTTTCAGTTCCAGTCTTGGTAGTGTCATTAATTAAATCAATCCTTTCACAGTAGACTTAAGAAGGGAAGGGAGAAACACAGGCAGAAAAGATGAAGAGTTATTGGCATTGCTGAACCATATTACTTATAACCAAAATTTGTCTACACTTGTTGGAAAGCTACACAGGAAAATCCTAATTTTCTGCTGGAAATGGAACATGTTAAACACATCTACTTAATGAATCGTGCACATTCAACCCTGCTCTGACTCCTGACCTGACTATAAGTTATACCTTGCCTGCCGAAGATTAGGTTGGGTTTGCAATGGAATGTTGAACCCTCTTATAATGGAGTGAAGCTAGGAAGGAGAACATTATCCACTTTTAAACAAGCATGATTGGAATTTGGCAAGCAACATGATTGACTGAGATACAATTGCAGAACTATGAAAGTGGATCAGTAACAATGGTGCTGCTCAATGCATACAAGAAATGAAACGTTGCTTCATTCGGAGTGAAGAGAAATCTTCGTATAAGAAGCTGATACAGGAATAAAATAATGTACCAGTATCTGCAGAATGTGGGTCCTTGAGAAAGGAAGTATAGGACATTGTGGATTATGGAATTCTGCAATATAACCGAAGATGCCGAAATACTCAATAGGTCAAGCAGCTTTTGTGGAGAGAAAGCACTTTACACTTCAGGTTGATGACCTTTCATCAGATCATAAATGTGCATGTTACAAATGGTTTCTTCTCAAACTGTTATTTCTCTGCTGTTTTACTGAATAAAGCATTCACTCAATCTAACAGCTGGACATGCATGGAAATTCAAATGTATAGCACAAACTGAAAATTGCCTCTCTAGCTGATATCACACTTACTTTTTCAAAAGTTCTTTCACAAAAATACTTTTAAGATACAGAGAAGAAGGATGCTGTCCTGGAATCAAACTTGCAATTCTTTTCCCTTTACAGGATTGAAACAGCTCATCAAAGGATAGATTATACTGGCATCAAATAAGGACCAACTGAGCCTTAATGAAGTGAATGCATTAAGCATAGAATAAGGAATGCACCCACAGGACCAGTTCTGTGTATCTCTTATGTTATTCTTACTCTTCTCACTTGTCTCAGTCAAGCATAATACCATACGCAACACCAGACCCAAATAAAGGGGAGTACTGCATGCCCAGTGTGTTAACATTGCTTTCTCGTCCTCTTCTGTTTCTCCAGACATGCCACCAGGAAAAGCGACAGCCCCTAGATCCTTTCAAGAAGCCAGCACCTCACAACAACTTGCGTAACTCATTCCACTTGTCACAAACACAGGTACAACCACCCACGGGGTTCATATAATCAAAGTAGCTAGAGCAATAGATTGAAAAGGAGCAGCAGGAACCTTTTTCTTGGAGTTCACCTCATGTCCTGCCTTAGCTGGCTGTGAAGAGGAGGATGACAAACAAAATTGCTGACCAAGCACTGAGGTATGCCGGAATCATTTTCATCCATTCAAATGGGAAGTTTATTTCCATGCTATTTCCAGAAGTGTTCACCTTTCTCACTGGCCATTCCAGTCACACCATCAAAACTTATACCTCTGTAGCACCAATGTCTCCACTAGGCTTAAGTATTCTCTGAGGCTTAAGAAATGATGTGACAAGGAACTCCATTAGCACAGAACAAGTAACTTAACTTTATTAAAAACATTAATATTAATATGCATCATATGTTCACTTGTACAACAAAACACAATGCTGTGTAGTATTTTTGAGTCATGCTACTCCTGGAATTACTGATAAAACATCAATGTTTCTTTGCTGTTTATTCAATAGAGCATGGTGTTACCTTCCTCAAGACAATACCAAGCAGGACAAGTAAAGGGAAGAGGGCCACTGGGAAAGGTCACTGAGATGTTTCTTATTTGGAGACGGCAAGGGTAACAAGGTGATCAGAACACAGGAGAACGAGCATATTCAAAGGGTTAGATGCTGATGGTAGGAAACATTGAGACATCTGAACAAGAGACCTTCTTTGACTGTTCAGTTGTCCAATGAGATCATGGCTGATCTTTGACTTTATTCCTCAAACTTGCCCTTTGCCCATATTCTTTAATATCTTTTGTTAAGAAAACTCTCACTAATCTCAAATTGAAAAACAGCACTTAATTATAGTTATAATTATTGTTAGTCCTGACGAAGGGTCTCAGCCTGAAATGTCGACTGCACCTCTTCCTATAGATGCTGCTTGGCCTGCTGCCTTCACCAGCAACTTTGATGTATGTTGCTTAATTATAGTTCAACTGTTTATCAGCTTGAAGAGAGTTTCAAATAATTTTTTTCACAGTGAAACATTTTCTTCCTGAAAGGTCTGGGTCTAATTGTTTATTCTCCTCTTATACTAATCTTCCTGGTCAGCAGGAGTTGTTTCTCATGAAAGGGACAGGGAAAAGAAAGCAGAAAGAAAAGAAAGTACAAGGAAAAGAAAGAACAAGGCCTCTGAGAGGAGAGAGAGAGGGGAACAGCACTGGAAAATAAATTACAGAGCAAGAAACATGAAAATTTGCAATCTATTTTCACTTTCATTTTGATCATCAAAGATAGTTTAATAAAATGAAAAGCCTTTAAGAGATCAATTTCCATCTTTTATTCATGACATTTTAAGAGTTTGTACAGGCCTTCCTGAGGTAACGAATGGATTCCATTTTTCAGATGCCCATACCTCATTTTTGCATGTAAGTTGTAAAATGGATAAAAAAGACTCAATATGCCTCCATTGTACTCTAATGAAAGACAACAAAAGCACATAAGATTGAAAGGAAGGAACAAATTCCAAAAGTGGTGAGAGTTCTGCCATTTGTAGGGACTAATATATGTATGTAAGTATAATAATATTATAGGAGCTTGTTCATATGTAGGAGTGTTCATAAGTCTAGCGTTCGTAACGCAGAATGGCCTGCGTTTAGTTTCAAGACATATGTCAGTAATAATGAACCTGATTCTGATTCTCATCAATGAAATTAACTGAAGGAAGGGTATCTGCAGCTCTTTATTCTTTACTTGATTTTGTTTAGTAATTTCATGTAATTCCGTGGACTGAAGATTGAAGATCACCTCCTTCGTGCCCAAGTTATATTATCTTGCATCAAATAGAACTTTGCTAGCCTCACAGCCTTGGCATTTAGCAGGATTATCCTGTAAGCAAATTACTATAAATAACTTGTATAGCCTTTTCGAGAGACATTGATTAGCAGTAATAGAACTGTAGTTTTGGAAGTGTTCATATGTTCCGCAAGATTTTGTACATTTTATAGGTGCACCATTGTCCATGGTTCAACTAACATCCATTACCTTCCACAGCCATCGACATCACTTTGTCTCAAGTGTTCTGTTCAGATTGAATTGAAATATAGCAAAAAAATTAGTCATTAAACACTGGAAAACAGAACTATATCTGTTTGCTTGATGGCATCACTTGCTCTTTGAAAGCCGTTTGTTACATGGGACCGCCATCATTCTGCTTCTGGAAAGTGTCTGGTTCAGATGCACCTTACAGTAGAAATTAGTAGACTGACGGATCTTAGATTGACTACAGCGTACAAAACAAAACAATAATGTTGAAGCTTATGACAGTTCAGCTGCACAGCAGTTAAAACAGTTGCTTGAAAATGTGCTATTTTCAATTCTAACAGTCTTTGTCTGCTTATCCAAATTTGCTTTGGTCACTGCAATTCTGACGAACCAAATACTTATAATTAGACTTTTGTACCTAACCCCTAATGAAATTTAATGGAGGATGTCTGATGCTGAAGACTAGTTTAAACCATCAAACTGAGTTCCAGTTCCAGAATTAGTTTCTTCAGCTCTGAGTCACACCCATAAAGGCTATTTTTAGTTATTAATAAACGTTTGACAAGGATTTACCAAAGCCCTAATAGCTAAAGGATGACCAACAAATTATCTGCAAAAGAGCAAAGTGAACACTTTATTTTCCTTTTTTTCAGGTTGACACTGAAGAGTCTGGAAATGCTCCCAGAGAAGCCACGAACATGAAAACACAAACTGTTGCTTCTTATTTCAGGGTAGGCAAAATAATCTTTGCATTTGTCATTACTTTTGAGCCTATATTTAAGACCCTTACTCTTTCACTGAATGCGCAAGTAGATGTATACACCTTTACTGATGCTGCTCTTGAACCAGGCACATCTTTCTCTAGATGTTGCTACTGTTGCTTCTAGTGAGTGAAGTGTGGGCAATGTATGGGGAAACACGGGTATGAATCTGCAGCCCAACACAATATCTCAAACACCTCCTTTCCATTTTCCACTTCAGTTATTTCCATTTCATTAGCCATATGTGGTTTTACTTGCCCAGCTCTCTCAGTTCTTCCCATCACCACTGAATTAGATCTATGTTACTGACTGATCTCAACAGTATCACAATGATTCTGTATACTTGATAGGTGAAATATTGTCCATCGTCCCGTTTCATACAACCTCTAAGCTGATATTAATGTTTCTGTTTGAGTTGTTGCTTTTTTTAACAGGTATGAAAGATAATTCAGCATCCCTGATTTAGGATGCGTGCGTGTTTGTTTGCTTTTCCTTTGACCCATTTTTTGGATATCTTTTCTACTCCTTGGATCCAACCTTTGAATTAATAACCTGCACAATAAAAGGCAGATGACCCACTCCATTACATTACATTACAATACATCTCCTCTTAAAGCTGCAGGAGGTAGGCTTTGTTATAAGCTTTCAAAGGCTTCCTGCAAATGCATACAGGAGTTACCTTCAAGAAATTATAAAATCAAACCATTGTGAGAGCATAAATCTAAAATAAAACAGATATTAGTCTGCAGGTCAAGCAGTTGTGAAGAATCCCACATGGTGCCTGAGTATGCCAGAGAAGTATGGCTGGACCGTTGTAACCAAAATCCATGGGTGGAAAATAGAGATGAGAGTGTCACGAAGTGCCAGTTAGCAATGATGGCAGCTGTGGTTCCACATGACATTTATATGCATACGTCTCTCATCCATGCCTGACATCTGACCGGCAGGAATTAAGAACTCTGTTGTGAAATGTTGTTCTGTCTCATGACCCTCACCACTACCTGAAAATAGTGACTATATGCAGCAAAATATTCTGCCTTGCAAAAACATTGATTTGCACTAATGACTCAAAAATATTAGGTAATTGAAATGCATTTGTACAGTTATTCCTACCTTTTAAAGTGAACTTATCAGATTTTGTTTCTAGTGTCTGAGATTTAATATGGGGAGACAATACTGCCTTCATCCAGTGACTACTGACACACAAACTGTAACAGTGTTGCACCAAAGTCACCAGTCTTTGATCGTTTATGTATAACATTATAAAACCTGGATTCCTTTGGTTCTGCTGGTCTGAGTTTCGGATCATCTCTTAACTACTTATTCTTGATTCACCATCTCCGTGCCTAATTGATGTTAATTGGTATAATCAGGCAGATGCACTGAGAACTCTCAAGCTATCTTCATATGGCAGACATCTGGTGTCGAGAGCTTACTGTTCTGCCAGCATAAAATTTCACTCTACCCAGAAAATCACACTTTTTTCTACCACTTGACTGTGGTTATTTAAAGATGTGGAATATTAATCATTAAAAATCAGCTTCCAATAACAAAGTTGTGAGTGGCAAGACAGGAGGCATCACTCTAAGCGGGTGTTTCATGCATCTTGTACTTGTAGATAGCAAGATTAAAAGGGTGTCCACCACCTGAAACATTCACACCCACCACCTCTTCTTCTTTCAACATTTTAAGTGACCATTTCATGATCTAATCTTCCATCCCCACCAATTCACCCCGCTTTCCTGTCAAAATCAAATACAGAGTTCTCCTTGTCCCTGCCTTCTGTCTCACTAGTCTCATCATTCAATGGATCCTCTGTAATTTCTGTCATCTTACTAAGTTTCCACTACCAGAAAATATCCACCCAAGCCTCCCCACTTTCCTCTTTCAGCATTCCAAAGGGACCATTCCCTTCGCATCTTCTTGTTCCAATCTTGCATCCCCATCAAATACTTCCTTTAAGTTTCTCCTGTTATTGTCAGAGCTGGACAGTTTTGAGATAAGGATGTCCAGCGAACTTTCCACTGTTGCTGCTGGTTCTACAGGACATTTACAGCGTTCACATTCGTTTCAGATTTGTCACACCTGTTGTCTTACGGCCCTCAAATTTCCAGTGTAGTTTTAAATGTCATCATTTATTTATTAATCAGAATGCAAGAGCATAGCATTACCTGGACAACCTTGGTCTTCATTCTTTCACAGACATTCCCTTTCTTCTCTGTGCCCTTACTCCTCTGGAGGTTCCAACCACAGCCAAGGTCACAGCACAAGAGAACAGGAGCAAGGGTTCAAGAACGATAGTGGTATGAGCTTCAATAATGAGAGCAAGAGACAGGTGTTTCTTCAGCATTGATGGGAATCCAGTATGATGTTAGATTAGATTAGATTATGAGGACACACAGTCCTCTTTTATTGTCATTTAGTAATGCACGCATTAAGAAATGATATAATATTCCCCTGGTGTGATATCACAGAAACACAAGACAGACCAAGACTGAAAAACTAACAAAAACCACATAATTATAACATATAGTTACAACAGTGCAACAATACCATAACTTGATGAAGAACAGGCTGTGGGCACAGTAAAAAAAGTTCAAAGTCTCTCGAAAGTCCCACATCTCACGCAGACGGGAGAAGGAAGAAAACTCTCCCCTGCCATGCCCGACCACAGTCTGACTCTGAGTCGTTCAAAAACTTCGAGCCTCCGACCAGCCGTCTGACACCGAGTACCGAGCTCCATCTCTGCCGAACGCTTCAACCCCAGCCTCAGTCGCCAGCAGCAGGCAAAGCCGGGGATTTTCGGGCCTTCCCTCTGGAGATTCTCGATCACACAGTGGCAGCGAACCTGGCATTTCAGAAGTTTCTCCAGATGTTCCTCTGTGCTTCTCACGTCTGATATATGGTTATGGTCAAGCATGTCAAGGTCAGGGATATCTTTGAATAGTTGTAAGTCATTCTGAAGGGACAGATCACAGATAAAAAGAGATATGAGGTCCTATAACCTGAATTTAGGGATCTGATTAACAGATAACCTCGCCTTGACACTGACAATCAGCGCTGGTGCACCTCAAGGATGCATGCTTGGTCCACTGCTCTACTATCTCTCTACCCACGACTGTGTAGTTAGGCATAGCCCAAGCACCACTTAACAATCTGCCTCTGACACAACCATTGTTGGCAGAATGATAAAGAGGCATACAGGAGTGAGATAAATCAGCTGGCTGAGTGGTGTCCCAACAACGCTCATTGCGGCCAGAAAGTTCTATTTTAACTTCATCAGTCCACAGGACTTGTTTCCAAAATGCATCAGGCTTGTTTAGAATTTAACTGATAAAGTTAAGCTAGAACTTTTTGGCCACAATGAGCCAAAATGTTTGGAGAAAAAAGGGTGCAGAATTTCATGAAAAGAACCCCTCTCCAACTGTTAAGCACAGGGGTGGATCGATCATGCTTTGGGCTTGTGTTGCAGCCAGTGGCACAGGGAATATTTACTGGTAGAGGGAAGAATAAATTCAATTAAATTCCAGCAAATTCTGGAAGCAAACATCACACTGTCTGTAAAAAAGCTGAAGATGAAAAGAGGATGGCTCCTACAACAGGATAGTGATCCTAAACACACCTCAATATCCGCAAATGACTACCTCAAGAGGCGCAAGCTGAAGGTTTTGCCATGGCCCTCACAGTCCCCTGACCTAAACATCATCAAGAATCTGTGGATAGACCTCAAAAGAGCAGAGCATGAAAGACGACCCAAGAATCTCACAGAACTAGAAGCCTTTTGCAAGGAAGAATGGGCGAAAAGCCCCCAAACAAGAATTGAAAGACTCTCAGCTGGCTACAGAAAGTGTTTAGAAGCTGTGATACTTGCCAAAGGGGGTGTTACTAAGTACTGACATGCAGGGTGCCCAAACTTTTGCTTTGGGCCCTTTTCCTTTTTTGTTATTTTGAAACTGTAAAAGATGGAAATAAAATTTTTCTTGCTCAAAATATTAAAGAAATGTATCATCTTTGACTTCATGCCTTTTGGAAATCACGTCATCTTTTACTCACTTAGCTATTCACAGTCACAAAAATTTTGACCGGGGGTGCCCAAACTTTTGCATACCACTGTATATGTATATACATGCATGCGCACGCGCGCACACACACACACACACGCACACACACACACGCACACGCACACATACTCATATATACATATAGTTTTTTTTTAAATGTTTATGTTCTGCTGCTGCAAAACAGGACACTTCATGATGTATGCCAGTGATATTTAACCTGATTCGATTCAGATTAAAAAGGATTTAATCTCTAAATTACTTCCAGTGCAATGTGTGAGTAGATGAAAGGTAGCTAAAGAGATGATACAGGAGGGTATGCTCTGGATTTCAAGATTACTAGTACAGGAACATAGAGTCTGTGCAGACTGGACAGTTGAACATGTGTATGTGTCTCTATCTATATGTCTATGTGTACGGTGTGGGGGAAGGGGGTGGTACAGGTATATAGTATTTCTGATGCTGTTGAGGAAAGTTTAAACTACTCTTGCACAGAGAATGTACTGTATGTGGCACAGAGCAGTATAGCAAGAGGTGAGCAACATCCAAATATACGTATAAGGTAAAGTTAAACAGTTCAGTAGGCAGAGCAAGCATAGCTTTGGTAAGGCATATAGGAAGAATGTAAGGGGATGCTGCAGCTGGTAAGACATATTCACTGAGAGCAGTGCCTAGCACATGGGCATTCAGCATTACTGAAAGATGTTCAGGATCAGCAATTCAACATTCCAAGGTATAAAAAAGATATAAAAGAAGAAATGACATTGCAATATTAATCAAAAACTCCTTTTCTCCAATAAGAAGAGGGAACATCCAAATGACGTAATTAGAGACAAGAAAATAGGAACATCGACTTTATTCAGGGTGCACTACAACCTTCAAACAATCAATGAGAGACAGCAGGGCAGATAAGTTTGTAAATCACGGCAAGCTGTGAAAGTAATAATGTAACAGTGTTAGATAAATCTCACATGAGAGCAATTAAAGGGAAAAATATCTGTAGTACAGGTTTAATCTGGATTTGGAAGGACAAGAATTACTCATGGATGGTCAGCGTGGTTTTGCTATAGAAATCCTGTCCAACTAAATTCATTAAACTTTTCGAAGAGTCGGTGAAGTTTTGATGAAGATAGGGCAGTTGATGTAGCCAACATGGACCTCAGTAAGGCCTAGACCAAAATTCGATACTTGTTTTCTCACTTTTATGGTTCTGGAGAAGGGTAGAAGGGCTACTGACTTGAAACATTAACTTTGCTCCTCTCGCCATCGTTACTCCTGATTATTTCCAGCATTTTTTGTTTTTCCTCAGCATGGATGCATTTAGTCACTCTATCTTCCAAAAATGTTATAAAAATTCCCTATTCTGCTGAGTATTTCAGACATTTTACATTTCATAAGTTGTATAGTTATAATAATTCTTCAGTTGCTTAATTGCACTTTTGAATTATTTTCCAAGCAGAAATGCTTGCGCCATGTTGATGCCTTACCTTGCTAAATACAAACCTATTCATATTATGTCTGTTGTTAGTTTGTCACATGGCCTAGATTTGTAAACAAAATATTGAGTGAGGGTTTGGGACCATAATCAAAATTAAGTTCACAGATGTACTTACAAAATTACGGAAAGACTCACAAGTCCCAATAGGTTTGCCAGATCAAATTATTGTAGCGCGGTTTTTATGAGGGAAAGAATTCACATGCGTTGTACACCTAAAGTAAATCATCATTGCTGCTAACTGCACTTTAGTGTACAGTAGTCAAAGTGCTGAAACATTACAGTGTTGGTTATGCCAGATCAATGTTCCACTGGGGTCTCAAACTAACCTTTTGTTTTCACCTATCAAAGGATTAGGATTAGGGCCTCCTTTGGGCATTTCAGAAATTGCTTGTCAGTTTTTGCTGGTGTCCTGACTCATGATTATAGAACTACAGAAAAGTACAATCTATCTGAAGGCCATTAAATCTTTCAAATTTTGCAATCTCTTCTGAAAAGCAGTAAGTATTTTCTCTATTAGCTCATTTTTCTACATAGCACTACACATTTCATTTCTGACAAAGATGCACATGAAAAGAAAGTCAGAGAACTAGTATGTGTCAGTTAAAATATTGGAGGTTGTTTCAGAAGTGGAATGGCTGAGAGTATGAAAAGGTGGAGAATAATATTTAATTGAAATGTTAGAGACAGATAAAGACCAGCAAAGATGCGGTGTTAGAGGTGTGGAGCTTTCAGGAGGTCTTTGCTTACCACATCGAATAAGACTCATTTATTCAAACTCAGTGTCCTATCTACAAACGTTTATAGCAATCAATTCTTTATCCATGCCACTTTATACCCTGGAATCCCATATGATTTCTCTTCCACACTCAGCTCTTATGTAGCACCTTATCAAAACCTTCCATATGTCCAAATCTATCCAAATATAATAGTTTTCTGTCCTTTCAGTCCTATCAAAAATTGAGGGACAACTTTTTCCCCCAGAGAGTGGTCAGCATATGGAATGAGATGCCAAAGGAAGTGGTTGAAACAGGTACATTAACAATATTTCAAAGGTACTTGGACATGTACATAGATAGAAAGGTTTAGAGCAGGGGTTCCAATCTTGGGGTCCATAGACCCTTCAGTTAATGGTAGGTGTCCATAGTATTAAAAAGGTTGGGAATGCCTAGTTTAATAAGATATGGGCCAACTGAGACTAGCTTGGTCAGCATGACAGGTTAGACCAAAGGACCTGTTTCTGTGATGTTTGACTTTATTACTTTGTGACCATAAATGTCCAACTAATTTGTTTAGCATTCCCATTCCCATTCTGATATGTCTATCCACGGCTTCCTCTACTGTAAAGATGAAGCCACACTCAGGTTGGAGGAACAACACCTTATATTCTGTCTGGGTAGCCTCCAACCTGATGGCATGAACATTGACTTCTCTAACTTCTGCTAATGCCCCACCTCCCCCTCGTACCCCATCCATTATTTATTTATATACACACAGTCTTTCTCTCTCTCTCCTTTTTCTCCCTCTGTCCCTCTGACCTTACCCATCCTCTGGGCTCCCCCCCCCCCACTTCTCCCTGGGCCTCCTGTCCCATGATCCTCTCATATCCCTTTTGCCAATCACCTGTCCAGCTCTTGGCTCCATCCCTCCCCCTCCTGTCTTCTCCTATCATTTTGGATCTCCCCCTCCCCCTCCCACTTTCAAATCTCTTACTAGCTCTTCCTTCCGTTAGTCCTGACGAAGGGTCTCGGCCCGAAACGTCGACTGTACCTCTTCCTAGAGATGCTGCTTGGCCTGCTGCGTTCACCAGCAACTTTGATGTGTGTTGCTTGAATTTCCAGCATCTGCAGAATTCCTCATGTTATTGTTTAGCATTATCTTCCTTTCATCGCCTTCTGCTGACTTGGTCAGATCCAGTAACTGTATTCCAAATGTTCTCTTATTGCATCCTTCACAATGTATTTTGGCGAACTGGTCTGTAGTTCCTTCCTCCTCTTTTTCAAATAGTAAGATCACATTTGCCCGGAACTTCCCTGGAGTTTTAAAAAGTCTTGGAAGCTGACCACCAATGCATTCACTGTTTATATACCACTCCCTTTAGTACTCAAGGATGTAAATTATCAAGCTTTGGAGTTTTTTCAGCATTTAGCGCTATTAACCTCTCACATTATTTCCCTCAAAAACCCTAAGCCTCTCCCTAGACTCTAAATTCCCTGCTATATCTGTGAGGTTACTTGTGTTGTCCTTTGTGAAAAGGAACCAAAGTAACTGGTTAAATATTCTGCTATTTCTTTCTTCACAATAATAAGCTCTTCCTTGATAATAGAAGACCCATACTTGTTTTCTCACTTCACTAAAATTTGTTCACTTGTGCACTTTCCCAGTCTTATTTGTTTTTTTTTATCCTTTGCAGAATTGTAAACTGCTTCTAATCCTCAGATATGCTGCCTTCTGTCAGCAATTTATATGTCTTCTTTTTGGATCCAATAATATCATTAATTCCCTTCCTAGCCAATGGTTCTACACATTTTCCTAACATCTTTTGATGTGGATAAGATTGATCCATGGTGTAATGTATGCTTAAATTCTTTAAATATGATGCATTACCTGTCTGCTGTTTAGTGACAGTACGCTTCACCAAACTATCAATTTCTGTATCATACTTTATAAAGTGCTTTATTCAGATTAAAGATCTAATTTCTGTCTACCTATCTATGTATTTATTTCTCAACATAGTTATCTATCTATCAGATTAAAGACCAAGTTTCTATCTATCTGGCACAATGGACCAGGCCACCCAGTAACCCACCTATCTAACCCAAACTGTAGGAGAATTTATAATGACCAATTAACCTACTTACTATTACATCAGTGGGCTGCAGTCATCGCGGGCAGTCATTTCCTGTGAGGCAGCTCGAGATTTAAAGAAAGCTCGAGGCCTTTCAGAACTTTTCAGCAGGCTGCAATCATAACGACCTCTTAGCCACTCGGCAAGTGCCAATAAAAAGAAGTGAGGTGTAAGTGGAGCAACAATTGTTGGAGTGGTTCACTGTTAGAGTGGTCAGGCGGTAGCTCAACAGGCTTGGGCATGAACTGGTTTAGCTGAGAGAAAGGCACAGGCCAGAATTTAAGCTTGAGAAGTTATAGGTATAAAAATGTAGGCAGGATGGTAGTTGAAGTAATGGAATGCTCATCCTGGAACATGTGGGATTGCAGGGTATCTAGCAGTCTCCCTGAAGACTATATCTGCAGGAAGTGTACCCAAATTCAGCTCCTGAATGACAAGATCAAGGAACTGGAGCTGGAGGTGCATGTACTCAAGATCATCTGGGAGGCTGGAAACTTCACAAGTGAGACTCTTACTGAGGTGGACACATCCCGAATGCAGGTTTCTGATTCTAGATAGATGACCACCAGAAGAAGTAAAGGGAGTAAGCTGTCAGTATAGGGCTCCCCTCTAGCCAATACCTGCAGCATTAAGTGTACACTTTTGGATGCTGCTGGGGGAAATGATATATCAGGGTACAGCAGCTGCAGCTGCAGCCAGGCGAGTGGCACTGTGGCCGGCTCTGGGGCTCAGCAGGGAAAGGTAAAGTCAGGCAAAGCAATAGTAATAGGAGACTTGATGGTTAGGGGGATGGACTGGAGGTTCTGTGGCTGTGGAAGAGACAGCAGGTTGGTGTGTTGCCTCCCAGGTGCACTGCTCTAGGATGTCTCAGAGTGGCTGCAGAAGATTCTCACAAGTGAAAGTGAGCAGCCAGAGGTCATGGTGCACATTGGCACTAATGACTTAGGTAGGAAGGGGGGAAAAGTCCTGTGTAGTGGGCATAGGGAGTTAGGGAAAAGGCTGAAGAGCAGAACCTCCAAATAATCTTTTGGTTACTCCCAGTACCATGTGCTAGTCAAGGCAGGAATTGGATGATAGTACAGATGAATGAGTGGCTGAGGAAGTAGTGCAGTTAGAGATTGACAGGTAGGACATTGTGGGCATTACTGATTCATGGCCGAAGGAAGATCATAGTTGGAAGCTTAACATCCAAGGACACACATTATATTGAAAGGACAGCTAGGTAAGCAGAAAGATGCGATAGGTCTGTTGGTAAAAAATGAAATCAAATTCTTAGAAAGAGGTTACATTGGATCAGAAGATGTAGAATACTTGGGGGTAGTTAAGAAATTACAAGGGTAAAAACATCCTGATGGTAGTTATATACAGGCCTCTGAATAGCATCTAGGAGGTGGGATATAAATTACAATGGAAGATAGAAAAGACATGCAAAAAGGCTATGTTATGATAGTCATGGGGGATTTCAATATGCAGGTAGATTGGGACGATCAGATTGGTGCTGAATCCCAAAGAGGGCATCTGTAGAGTGCCTATAAAATGGCTTTTAAGAGCAGCTTGTGGTTGAACACACTAGGGAAAAAGCAATTCTGGAATGTGTGTTGTGTAATGAACAGGATTTGTTTAGGAAACATAAGGTTAAGCAGTCAGTGAACATAAAATGATAGAGTTCACCTTGCAGTTTGGGAGGAAGAAGATAAAGTCAGATGTATCAATATTATAATGTTACAGTGGAGTAAAAGGAACTATGGAGGCATGAGGGGGGAGCTGGCCGTAGTTGATTGAAAGGGTACACTAGCAGGGATGATGGCAAAATCACAATAGTTGGTGTTTCTGTGGGCAATTTGGAAAGCACAGGATAGATACATCCCAAAGATGAAGAGGTATTCTAAAGGGAGGATAAGGAAACCGTGGCTGAAAAGGGAAGTCAAAGACAGCATAAAAGCAAAAGAGAGGGCATATAATAGAGAAAAAAAAATCATTGGAAGTCAGAGGATTTGAAAGATTTAAAAAATTTAAGGCACTAAAAAGCTATAGGGAGAGAAGATGAAATATGAAGTTAAGCTAGTCCATAATATAATGAGGGATACCAAAAGCTTTTTTCAGGTATACAAAGAAAAAAAGAATGGTGAGAGTTGGTATTGGACTACTGGAAAATGACACTGGAGAAGTAGTAATGGGGTCAAAGAAATGGCAGATGAACTTAATAAGTTTTTCGTATCCACCTTCACTGTATGTCAGTGTGCCAGAAAATCGAGAGTCAAGGGGCAGAAGTGAGTGTAGCTGCTATTAATAACAAGAAGATACTTAGAAAGATGAAATGTCTGAATATAGCTAAGTCAAGTGGAACAGATGGACTACACCCCTGAGTTCTAAAGGAGGTAGCTGAAGAGATTGTGGAGGCTTTAGCAATGATCTTGCAAAGATCTGTAGATTCTAGAATGGTTCCAGAGGACTGGAAAATTGCATATGTCACTCCACTTTTCAAGAAGGGAGGGAGGCAATGGTTTGGAAGACATTGGAGTCCACTATTAAGGATGAAGTTCCGGGGTACTTGGAGGCACATAATAAAATATGCCAAAGTCAGCATGGTTTTCTTTAGGGGAAATATTACTTGACAATACTGTTGGGAGTTCTTTAAGGAAATAACAGGCAAGGTCACAAAGGAGAGTCAGTGGATGGTTTTACTTAGATTTTCAGACGGCCTTTGACAAGGTGCAGTACATGAGGCTGCTTAACAAGATAAGAGCCCATGGAATTACAGGAAATATGCTAGCATGAATAGAAGATCCACCTACCTGCTTCAGTTATAATGATACCCAAGAAACACATGTTAACCTGCCTCATTGATTATTGTCCAGTAGGACTTACATCCACTGCGATGAATTGCTTTATAAGGTTGCTGCTGAAACGTATCAACTCCTGCCTGAGAAGTGGCCTGTATCTGCTCCAATTTGCCAACTATCATAACAGGTCAACAGCAGATGCCATTTCATTGTCTCTTCTCTCAACTCTGGAACATCTGGACAGTGAAGCTGCATACATCAGGATGCTCTTTGTTGACTACAGCTTGGCATTCAGTAATATCATCCCCTCAAAACTAATCAGCAAGCTTCAAATCTTAGACCTCAATATTTTCTTGTGCAACTGGATCCTCACTTTCCTCACTTACAAACTCATCAGTTCAGATTGGCAACATCTCCTCCATGATCTCCATCAGCACAGGTACACCACAAGGCTGTGTGCTTAGTCCTCTATTCTACTCACGTTACACTTATGACTGTGAGGCTAAATACAGCTGCAATGCCATATTTGAATTTGCTGATAACACCACTGTTGTTGGTCAAGTCAAAGGTGGTGATGAATCAGCATATAGGAGCGAGATTTAAAATCTAGATGAGTGGTGCCGCAAGGAACTGATTATTGACTTCAGGAGGTGGAAACTGGAGGTCCAAGAGCCCATTCTTATCAGAGGATCTGAAGTGGTTAGGGTCAGCACCTTTATATTCTTCAGTGTTATCATTTCGGAGGATCTGTCCTGGGCCGAGTGCAATTACAAAGAAAGCATGGCAGCACCTCTACTTTCTTAGAAGTTTGTGAAAATTTGGCAAGTTCTAAAACTTTGACAAACCTCTATAGCAGCGCGCAGCACACGCGGCCTCTCCAGTGATGAATATCTGTAATCTGTCAAGTAGGTTGCCGTACACAATTCTGATTTGATGGAGGCAGACGTGAGAGCACAGAGGAACATCTGGTGAAACCACTGAAATGCCTGCTTCGCTGCCCCTGCTACTGTGTGATCCAAAATCTCCAGAGGGGAAGGCCCCGGATCCTCGGCTTTGCCTGTTGCTTGGCGGCCGGGGCTGGGGTCGAAGCGCTCGGCAGAGATGGTGCTCGGTGCTCGGTGTCGGAGGGCTGGTCGGAGGCTCGAAGTTTTTGGACGGACTCAGAGTCGGACTGTGGTCGGGTGCTTCCCGGATGCTGCATCGGCAAGTTTGTGGCGCTGGAAGCTCGTGGCAGGGAGAGTTTCTCCCTTCCGCAGCCTGCGTGAGATGTTGGGGCTATTGGGACTTTGAGACCTTTTTAAACTGTGCCCATGGTCTGCTCTTATCAAATTACTGTATTGCTTTGCACTGTTGTAACTATATGTTATAATTATGTCATTTCTGTCAGTTTTAGTCTTGGTCTGTCCTGTGTTTCTGTGATATACCAGAGGAACATTGTATCTTTTTTTCATTGCATGCATTTCTAAATGACAATAAACGAGGACTGAGTGTCCTCATAATCTAATCTAATCTAATCTAATAGTGTGTGATGGAGGGTATATTTACTGCTGTATTACAGCCTGGTATGGAAGCATCAATGCCCTTGTTGGAAAAGTCTACAAAAATTAGTCAGTGTGGCCCAGTCCATTCCAGGTAAAGCATTCCCCACCATTGTGCATATCTACATGGAGCACTGTCACAAGAAAGCAAGCGTCCATCTTCAAGGACCCCCACCATACAGGCCATGCTCTCTTCTCCACTGCTGCCATCAAGAAGAAGGTATAGTAGCCTTAGGATCTATACCACCACATATGGGAACAATTATTACCCCTCAACCATCAGGCTCTTGAATCAGAGGGTATAACTTCACTCAACCTCACTTGCCACATCACTGAATTGTTGCCACATCCTATGGACTCATTTTGAAGGACTCTTCATCTCATGTTCTTGGTATTTATTGCTTATTTATTTATCATTATTATTGGTTTTTTTCTCTCTTCTTTTTTGTATTTGCACAGATTGGAGGTTTTTTTTTGCACTTTGGTTGTTGTCTGTTCTCCGTCCTGTTGGGCGTGGCCTTTCATTGATTCTGTCATGTTTCTTGTACTTACTGTGATTGCCTGCAAGAAGATGAATCTCAGACTTGTATATGGTGCCATATATACACTTTGATAACAAATTACATTGAACTTTGAAAATCAGCTAACTGGCAGGGCACAAGGAGTGTGAATAAAGGGAGTGTATTCTGGTTTGCTACCGATAACTAACGGTGTTCCACATGGGTCAGTACTGGAACTGCTCCTTTTCAAGTTATAGGTCAATGATTTCAATAATGGAATCGATGTCTTTGTGGTCAAGTTTGCAGACAATACAAAAATGTGCGGAGGGACATGTAGTGTCTGCAGGGAGTCTGCAGTAGGATTTAGACGGAGTGGGCAAAGAAGTGGCAGATGGAGTATAGGAAGTCAATGGTCATACATTTTGGTGTAAGGAATAAAGGCAAGGACTATTTTTTACATGGGGAGAGAATTAAAAAATCAGTGGTACAAAGGTAGCTGGGAGTCCTTGTGCTGGATTCTCGAAAAGCTAACTTGCAGTTTAAATTGGTGGTAAGAAAGGCAAATTCAGTGTTAGCATTCATTTTGAGAGAACTAGAATACAAGAGCAAGGATGTGATGCTGTGGCGTTTTTTAAGACATTGGTCAGACTACACGTGGAGTATTGAGGAGTTTTTGGGTCCCTTATCTAAGAAAAGTGTGCTGGGGTTAGAGAGGGTCCAGTGGAGGTTCTTGTGAATGATTCTGGGAGTGAAATGGTTAACATATGAGGAGAGTTTGATGGACTTAGGACTATACTTGCTGGAGTTTAGAAGAATGAAGGGGGATCTCATTGAAACCTATTGATGATTGAAAGGCCTAGATAGAGTGGATGTGCAGAGAATGTTTCCTTAGTGGAGGAGTCTAGGTCTAGAGGGCACAGCCTCAGAATAGAGGAGTGTCCATTTAAAACAGAGATGAGGTGGAATTTCTTTAGCAAGAGGTTGGTGTATCTGTGGAATTCATTGTCACTTACGGGTCTGGAGGTCAAGTCATTGAGTATATTTAAAGCAGAGGTTGATAAGTTCTTGATTAGTCAGGGCGTCAAAGTTACTGGGAGAAAGGAGGAGAATGAGGTTGAGAGGAATAATAAATCAGTCATGATGGAATGGTGGAGCAGGCTGAATGGGCAAAACGGCCTAATTCTCCTGTGTCTAATGGTTTTATGGTCTTTGTACTGTGGAAGGAAACCGGACTACCTGGAGGAAGCCTATGCATTGACAGGGAGAACGTACAAAATCCTTACAGGCAGCACTGAAATTGAACTCGGAACTCTGATGACCCAAGCTATATTAGCATCACACTAACCCCTAACCCATCATGACACCCCTTGTGCAGCGTAGGTTCACTAGGTTAATTCCTGGGATGTCCGGACTGTCTTACGCTGAGAGGTTAGAGAGACTGGGCTTGTACACGCTGGAATTAAGGAGATTGAGGGGGGATCTGATTGAGACATACAAGATTATTAAGGGATTGGACAAGATAGAGGCCGGAAATATGTTCCAGATGCTGGGAGAGTCCAGTACCAGAGGGCATGGTTTAAGAATAAGGGGTAGGTCATTTAGGACAGAGTTGAGGAGGAACTTCTTCTCCCAGAGAGTTGTGGAGGTGTGGAACGCGCTGCCTCAGAAGGCAGTGGAGGCCAATTCTCTGGATGCTTTCAAGAAGGAACTAGATAGGTATCTTATGGATAGGGGAATCAAGGGTTATGGGGACAAGGCAGGAACCGGGTATTGATAGTAGATGATCAGCCATGATCTCAGAATGGCGGTGCAGGCTCGAAGGGCCAAATGGTCTACTTCTGCACCTATTGTCTATTGTCTATTGTATCTCTTTATTCTCTCTTTATCACATTATGGTCACATTTATTCTCCATCCTATCATATTATGGTCACTCTTCTCTGAAGGGCTACTCACAGCAGAAATGTTATTTTTTAACTTTCTCATTGCACAAAACCAAGTCTCTGATAGTCTGTTACATTCTGGATGATTACCAGTATGGCTTGTCTGATCTAGAACATAGAACAATACAGCACAGGAACAGCCCTTCTGCCCATAATGTCTGAACTGACCATGATGACAATCTAAACTAAGCTCCTCTGCCCACACATGGTATTTAGTCCCTCTCTCCCAGTTCATGTGTCTGTAAAGAGCAATTTTAACCTTATTTGTCATGTGTACATAGAAACATCAAAATATGCAGTGAAATACCTCTGTATTGATACCTTGTAAGCATTGCCATCATAGCTAATCTGTCATCTCCCTAGACAGCACATATCCCTGTGTCACCAGTTTATAAAAGTACCGCATAAGTTTGCAATTCACGTTTCTTTTTTTCACTCTCAAGCATCCTAAGCAAGCCTAATGATCTAATTAATAATCACACACTAAAAATGGAACTGCTATTTCTAGTTAATGATTTCTAAAGCCAATCTTCTCAGTACTTCAACCTACAAAACAATACCTACTGTATTATTATTACGTTTAACGAATCTATACATTCATCTAACTTTAGATAAAAACAAAGTTGGAGTATATTGAGGAGAATCTGCAATCTGAAAGTGTGCTTTATGATGGTTGGCAGTCAGGATTCAGTAGTAGCAGTCTTACACTGACATTAGTGAGCTTCTAACCCAGGGCTCCAGCACACAATCAGAGTTAATACTTTGATGCTGATATTAGTAAATGCTGGATTATCAGAGGAGCATTTTTTGAAATGGCATTTAGTCTCTCTGCCTGCCCATTGGGTTGAAGGTAAGGGACCCTGCGATGCCTTTTGATTAAGTTATCAAAATTCTCAGTAAAAGTGATAGTGAAACAAAAAGTTTACATATGTTGCACTGGTCCTGTGGCTGATGCCTATTTGAATTTCAGTATTCGCTCATGGATCTCCTCTCCAAGATGGTGAGTGGGTTGCCTCATTTTGTGCGTTGCATCAAACCAAACAACGATCGCCAGGCCAAAAAGTTTGATCAAGAAAAGGTCTTGGTGCAGCTCCGATACACGGGTGTTCTGGAAACCGCCCGAATCCGTAGACAAGGATTTTCACACCGCATTCTCTTTGCAAATTTCATTGAGAGGTAAGCAATGCAACTCTGTGACCTAAATGTCAGCAGAACCAGGCGATAGCTAAAACACTGGCGTGAGGAAGCTAGTCCGGATGTGATTGACATGTCTGACACATTTCTGTGTTTTATTCTGGTTAAAGCTTCACTTATTGCTTGAAACCTAGTTTTCATAAGCAATTTGATACATCAAATCTTTTTCTGAGAACATCCCATGGCAATGGAGCTGGCATTTCTTCCTGTGGCTTCTACATCACTTGACCCAGCTTATTTAGGTTTTTAGAACAATTCCATATACCAAGCAAGAGCCCACCTATGTCATCAAGAAAAGAAAATAAAGCACACTGCTTTCCTTGGCTGCATAAATCGAGGGAAAACACTCTCCTATCCCAGCAAACCCGTGAGATTGAGACGGCTCTCCCTCCCCAAACCCTAGTTTGTGTGGATGCTGCCATTTGCCATCCTGTTACAAATTAACGCCATTCAATAACAGACAGTGGACTGCATACGATTAAAGGAATTATATTTATCATTCTTAACCAAAGAGTTAGTAAGGAATAACAAAAAGAAAAGGGCCCATTCTAATTAAACAGTCAAATGTGCACACGTTGGAGCTCATGTTGAATGTCTCTGTCACTCACGCGCTGGGTCCTCGGTCAACGTGAAAGCTCACACCACCTTCCGAACGTTGCTCACAATCCATCTCGAACAAACGGGTCTCCCACCGGATCATACGCTACGACCGGTTCTCCCCAGCGTCTTCTCTCTTCATCTCCAGTCGAACAAAATCCCAAGATCAATCTTATTGTCCCTCACCAAGAAAAACCTCCCCCTAATCGGATGACACATGTTCCACATCATCCCTTATCTTCAACAATAACCCAGACAGGCTGAACGCATAACAGACTGTTCTTACAGAACTGCTAATTGAAATATCTACAGCATGACAGTAAAATGCAAACCAGAGCATTACAAAAAGATGGTGCCAATAGAGACAAAAGATATTAAGGATTCAGAAATCTGAAGCCTTTGTCAAAGTTAAAGTTGAGTTTATTGTCATACACACAAATATATGTAAAAACTTACTTGCAGCAGCATCATAGACACATAGATCAAAGACACAACATTCACAAAACAAGCATAAACTAAGCATACATTACACATGAATTTTACAAGAATGAATCACAATCAGAACAAAAAATAATCCATTCTAGTGTGAAGTGGTCAAAGTGGTCATGGTATTCAGCCTCTGGTGCACCTTTGTACATGCTATTTATTCATCTGGCTGCTTCAGTTGTCTTCTTATTCTATGGCAACAACTAAGATGGTGATGGTAAGGGGCTAAGTGATGGTTATGCCACTGAATGTCAAAGGTAGGTGTTTAGAATATCTCTTACTGGGAATAATGAATTTTGTCAAGTCTGTTATTTGCCAGATAGCAGCACATGCCTAAATGTCTGGATCTTAATGCACAAAGGTGCAAACTGCTTCCTTTGCTGAAGATTGTCAATTGGAAATGTACGCTGTATAAGCATCAGCAAACATCCTCACATCTGACCTCCTACAGCACAAAGGTCATTGAGGAAACAATTGAAGTTAATTGGCCTGAGAAATTGCCATGAGGTGCTTCCCAGTCATCTCCTAAGTGTGACGAGGGTCCTTCACAAGGATGGTTTGGACCCAGCTGCTGGGGTACCCGAAGCAAGGATTGAGACGCAGTACCAAACTGGATCCGAGCACAAAACAAACTCCAGACTGTATCACTAGTACACTTGCAATCGAGCACCAAACCTCAGTTCAGCAGCTCCTTAAATACTCAATTCTTGGCACTCAAAACATGATTACCAATTAGCAGGACCATCCTGAACTTTAAAGGGGCCACACCAGCTAGCCGTACTCCGGAGAGTGACAGTATCTAAATCCCAGAAGCTGTGAGCATTTCGTATCAGGACCCCTCCCCACGGCCAACTCCTGACGGCCCTGGCTGCTCAGGGAAGCGGTGATGGTAATCGTGGATGAGAGACGGATCCAAGATGTCTCTTTCAGGCACCAAACGCCTCTCCTCAGGACCAAATCCTTCCCAGTCCATGAGGTATTGCTGAACATCCTGAACAGTATGCGAGTCCAAAGGTCCGCTAACCATGAAGACCTGTTCCCCCTTGATAAGAACGTAAGACATAGGAGCAGAATTAGGTCATTCAGCCCATTGAGTCTGCTCCGCCATGCCATCATGGCCGATCCCGGATCCCACCGGATAAACCTGGGTGGTGGTAGGGCTGATGGTGCTGGGGCTAAAGGACTGGTGCAGATAAGTTTTAATTTAGAGATCTGAGCACAAAATGAGCGCTAGACAAAATCACTAGTAGGCTTACAATTGAGCACCGAACCTCAGTTCAGGTGTTCCTTAACTACTCAATTCTTGGCACCCAAAACATGATTACCAATTAGCAGGACCATCCTGAACCTTTAAAGGGGGCATGTCAGCTCTCCATACTCCGGAGAGTTAGAGAGTCTAAATACTGGAAGCTGTCGCGGTTGGGAGCATCTTAGCACTAAGTTCGGGATATTGTCAAGGAGCTCAAACTTTTTTCCTCTGTGGAGCTTGACTTGTTTTTGAATGGTATGGAAGCAGTAGATGAGAATTAAGTGGAATACAGTCATATACCTGGCATGATTGAGTGGAAGAGGAATGCTGCATCTATAACCCAGCCCAGTATATGGCAGACAGAATACATGAGCAGGCAACAATAGACAATAGACAATAGGTGCAGGAGTAGACCATTCAGCCCGTCGAGCCAGCACCACCATTCACTGTGATCATGGCTGATCATCCACAATCAGTACCCCGTTCCTGCCTTCTCCCCATATCCCTTCACTCCACTATCTTTAAGAGCTCTCTCTAATTCTTTTTTGAAAGAATACAGAGAATTGGCCTCCACTGCCTTCTGAGGTAGAGCATTCCACAGAACCACAATCCTTTGTGTGAAAAAGTTTTTCCTCAACTCCGTTTTAAATTGTCTACCCCTTATTCTTAAACTGTGGCCTCTGGTTCTGGACTCCCCCAACATCGGGAACATGTCTCCTGCCTCTAGCGTGTCCAATCCCTTAATAATCTTATATGCAACCTTAAGCACAGTGTCATCGCTTCAGGGCAACACACTGACCCAGCTTGTTTCCTGAAACATTCCTTCCCTTTATATTTATGGATGGGAAATTTCCAAGATCAATTGTGATTTGGTAGAATTAGTTCTTAACTCTGATCTAAAATTTGCAGATGTACGGTATTTCTGTTTGCTGTTCATTCTGCTTGTTTACAGATACTACCTTCTTGCATTCAAGTCAACTGAAGAACCTCCAGTAAATCCTGAGATATGCATTGCCATTTTGAAAAAGGTTAAACTTACTAACTGGGTCCTAGGGAAGACCAAAGTAGGTGATTCATTCATACTATTTTCTGCCTATTTATTCTGATGCATGCATAATTTTTGACTCAAATGTCTTCAATTATAAGAACATAGAAGCAAAACCAGAAATAGACCATTTGGTACTGATATTAGTTTATTTTATCACAAATATACAGATAAGCTTGTAATGCATACTGTTTATACAGATCAAATTATTACATTGAGGTAGTACAATAACAACCCAGAATAAAGTGTAACAGGAGGAATTCTATAAATATAAATACGAACGTAACAGTTCATGGGATCTTTGAGATCACATGCTTCCTAAATCCAAGAGCCTAAAGAGTGTTTCTGTTCAGGATTGTACTGGAGACCTTTTGCGTGTAAAGCAAACGTGATAACCACTACACTACACATGCCCTTACACTTCCTCCGTTACCACCATTCAGGGCCCTAGACAGTCCTTCCAGGTGAGTCAACACTTCACCTATGAGTCGGCTGGGGTGATATACTACATCCAATGCTCCCGATGTGGCCTCCTATATATTGGCGAGTCCCAACACAGACTGGGAGACTGTTTTACTGAACACCTACGCTCTGTCCGCCAGAGAAAGCAGGATCTCCCAGCGGCCACACATTTTAATTCCACATCCCATTCCCATTCTGACATGTCTATCCACGGCCTCCTCTACTGTAAAGATGAAGCCACACTCAGGTTGGAGGAACAACACCTTATATTCCGTCTGGGTAGCCTCCAACCTGATGGCATGAACATCGACTTCTCTAACTTCCGCTAGGCCCCACCTCCCCCTCGTACCCCATCTGTTACTCATTTTTATGCACACATTCTTTCTCTCACTCTCCTTTTTCTCCCTCTGTCCCTCTGAATATACCTCTTGCCCATCCTCTGGGTCACCCCCCGCTCCTTGTCTTTCTTCCCAGACCTCCTGTCCCATGATCCACTCGTATCCCCTTTTGCTTATCACCTGTCCAGCTCTCGGCTCTATCCCTCCCCCTCCTGTCTTCTCCTATCATTTTGCATCTCCCCCTCCCCCTCCAGCTTTCAAATCCCTTACTCACTCTTCCTTCAGTTAGTCCTGACGAAGGGTCTCGGCCTGAAACGTCGACTGCTCCTCTTCCTATAGATGCTGCTTGGCCTGCTATGAAAGTGCGTCCCCCCCTTGAGACTGCAAAAAAACAATAAAAAGCGGTTGAATTGCAAACGCCTGAGAAACACAGAAGCAAGAAGTGAGTTTCGACGCATCCTAGCTGAGAAACTAAGGGAGTTGGAATCTTGTCTGAGCTCAGAAAATACCATGGAACAACAGTGGACCTAAATCAGCTCTGCGCTCTATGAGGCAGCAGCCCATCCATTGGCCATAAGAACAGGAACCACCAAGACTCGTTTGACGATAACTCAGACACCATCCACATCTTGCTTAAGGACATGCCCAAAGCACACTGGACAACTTTAGACAACCCATCACCCAACAGGAACAGACAGCATTTTTTCAGGCGGCTCAGAGGAAAGTGCAAAAGGCAATATGGGCCATACAAAATGAGTGGTGGACTGAAAAGGCACATGAAATCCAGTCCTTTGCCGATAATAATGACATGCGTAATTTTTATGATGCTGTCAAAACCATCTATGGCCCAATAAATCAATGCGTTACTCCCCTGAAAACAGCAGATGGTCTAACACTTCTGAAGAATCAGAATACCATTCTGCTGAGGTGGGCTGAGCACTTTAACACCGTGCTTAATCAGGACTCTGACGCAGACCCCACCATCCTGGACAAACTGTCTGAACTTCCTCCTGTCCACAACCTCAGTCTACCACCAACCTTCCAGGAGGTTCTATCAGATGTCCATTCCCTTGAGAACAACAAGTCCCCTGGCACTGACAATATCCCTGCTGAGTTACTGAAGAATGGAGGGTACATGTGTATGCGCACCCTCTACCAGTACATCACCAAGGCCTGGACTGATGAGAACATCCCACGGCAATGGAGAAATGCAAACATCGTTGTCATTTATAAGAACAAGGGTGACAAGGCCATCTGTGGCAATAGTAGGGGCATATCACTCCTTTCTATTGCTGGAAAGGTCTTGGCTAAGGTGATGCTTCAGAGACTCATCAACAACATCACCGAGTCAATGCTGCCTGAATCGCATTGTGGATTTAGGAAGAGCAGGAGCACGATTGACATGATCTTTACAGCCCGGCAGCTTCAGGAAAAGTGCCGGGAGCAACATCAGGACCTGTTTATGGCCTTTGTCGACCTCTCCAAAGCATTTGACAGTGCGCAAAGAGAGCTCTTATGGGATGTCCTCCTTAGGTTTGGCTGTTCCAATAAATTTGTTAACATCCTCCGCCACTTCCACGATGGGATGACTGCTCAGGTGACCATAGGAGGGTAAGAGTCCGAGCCCTTCCTTGCACACACAGGGATGAGACAGGGGTGTATGCTAGTGCCAGTGCTCTTCAACATCTTCCTGTTGTGTGTTACCAAGCTTCTCCACAACAAGATTGAAGACAGCAGCGGTGTGGCAGTGGACGTCAGATTAGATGGCAACCTCTTTGACATCAGGAGGTTCTGCGCAACCACCAAACTCTGTAGAGAGTGGGTCCTGGAGCTGCAGTATGCAAACGACTGTGCTCTTGTGGCCCACACTCCGGAGGATATTCAGACTGTCCTTGCTGTGGTGGTGAAAGCATACAGCAGTATGGGGCTGACTGTCAATACCACCAAGACAGAAGTAGTTTGCCAGTGGAGTACCAGTGTCCCACCCACTCTACCTGCCTTCACAGTTGATGATGAAAAGCTGTCAGTAGTGCCATCTTTCAAATATCTGGGGAGCATTCTGTCTGAGGATAACGGCATTGACAACAACATCCAGAGCCGCATTAAATAAGCATCAGATGCCTTTGGGAGACTTCGGCGTGGAGTCTTTCAGAACAGGAGCCTTCGTTCCTCCACAAAGGTCACCGTACACCAAGCGGTCTGTGTCACTACCCTCCTTTACAGCTGTGAAGCTTGGGTAACCTACAGCCGTCACATCAAGTCCTTGGAGCTCTTCCATATAAACTGCCTCCAGCGCATCCTGGGAATTACCTGGCGTGAGTGGGTGCCTCACACTGAAATAATTGTAAAGACCAACTGCAGAAGTATTGAGGCTATGATCACCCAATGTCAGCTGCAGTGGCTGGGGCACGTGATAAGGATGCCCCCATGTAGGTTACCCCGCAGAGTGTTATACGGCCAGCTACATCATGGACGACGCTCAGCTGGAGGGCCAAAGAAGCACTATAAGGATCAGATGAAGAATGCTTTAAGGAAGTGCAAGATCAGACCCAAGGACCTGGAGGATGTTGCTGCTGACCGTACCACTTGGCGACAGCTGTGTAGGGACGGGGTTCGTATTCTGAAGATGGAAAGAACAACCAACCAGAAGACAACAGAAGAGAGCCAGGGGAAATGCAGCCATGGTTGCCACCTCTACTACATATACATGTCCCACCTGCAATAGAGCTTGTGGGTCCAGGATAGGACTGTATAGTCATCAAAGATCTCACCATTAAAGGAGTGGACATCCTCATTAGATTTCGATGGACAACTGAAGAAGAAGAAGAAGAAGAAGAAGACACTTCCTATTCCTTTGTGCCTATTCTTCCTCAGGATCAAATATGCTTGAATTTTAATCTCCCAGTTTCAGTGTTCCTATAATTTCTTAATGCCAGTTTGATCATTCCCATTAAATTCTATTTATGCCATTGATTCATCTGCATTTTTGCAAGAGTTCCAAACATTTAGATATATCACCATCAATGTTGACATTGAAATTTATTTTTCTATTTTGGACCCTTTTTATTGCTACCCTTTGTTTCTGCTACCCATTTATAACCCTTTCTATTTTTGTCCAATTTCCATGCCCAGCTTTGTTCCTTCTTGAATTTCTTTAGTGATGTCCATCATCCTGCCAAACTAAGTTAAAGCCAGATGAGTTGTGTGATTGTAGGATTTTGCATATTTCAACATCGCCCATCACTGACTTGACCTGATATCATATGCACACTCCCCCCACCCCCTCCAAAGCCAGGAGCTCATCAGACTTCTAAATATCTCTCACCTCTGCGCCTCCTCCCCATTGCCAACTTCCCAGAATCAGTCTCAGTCCCAAATGGCTTATTGTCCTTGAAAAAAATCATATACTGCAGTTCTCTATAAGTAGTAAGTGTTACCAAAGTTATTTTTGAATTGCATTGTAAAGTAGGGATAGGATCAGAGCAAATCTCCTTCCAATGCAAATTAAAAGCCTAGACTTCAGCCTTAAGTTTAAGAAAGAGACAAACTGGAAACCACAAAGAGAGTTTGTTACTACAGGCTGTCCTGTGTATTGTGATCTTTCATGGGGGTGACAAACCACAGCAGTTCCAAATCAGGATGAACCACATCCCCTTCTGTTTGCTGTTTGCCTCATCTCTGAGAGGAGACTTTAGTGATCATCAAGGTACCATATAGACAATGTGATTGTAGATAGAGTAGGATAATATGAACACCGGCGTGCCTCAAGGCTGTGTGCTGAGCCCTCTTCTGTGCTTCCCTTTCATCTATGACTGTGTTCCTGAACGTGGTTCTAACTCCATAATCAAGTTCGCAGACGACACCACGGTGGTTGGTCTGATCAGAGGGCCGATCGAGATGGCCTATAGGGACGAGGTCCAGCACCTGGCCGCCTGGTGTGCCGACAACAACCTGGCCCTTAACACCCAGAAGACCAGGGAGGTCATTGTGGACTTCAGGCATGCTAGGAGCCACACTCACATCCCCATCTACATCAACGGAGCTGTAGTGGAGCGTATATGAAGCTTCAAATTCCTTGGTGTCCACATTTCCGATGATCTCACCTGGTCCCTGAGAACTCCTCCATCCTGATCAAAAAGGTGCAACAGCACCTTTATTTCCTGTGGAGCATCAAGAAAACTCACCTCTGTCCCAGGATACTGAAGGACTTTTACCACTGTACCATTGAGAGCATACTCACCAACTGCATCTCAATGTGGTATGGCAATTGTCCCGTATCAGACTGCAAAGCACTCCAATGCATGGTGAAAACTGCCCAGCGGATTATCGGTACCCAATTGCCCACCATTGAGAACATCTACCATAAACACTGCCTGGGCAGGGCGAAAAGCATTATCAAGGATGCATCTCACCCTAACTATAGACTTTTTACTCTCCTCCCATCCAGTAGGCGCTACAGGAGCCTCCGGTCCCGCACCAGCAGGCACAGGAAGAGCTTCTTCCCTGAGGCTGTGACACTGCTGAACCTCACATCACAGCTCTAAGCAGTATTGCACCCATATTGGATTGTCTCAGTACTTTTGTATTTGTGTGCTGTAGAACTTACTTTTTATTTGCAGTTATTTTGTAAATAACACTATTCTTTACATTTCTGGTTAGATGCTAACTGAATTTCATTGGCTTTGTATCTGTACTCAGCACAATGACAATAAAGTTGAATCTAATCTAATCTAATACAAGAGCTTTCATGTTGGGTAATAATCCCAAAGATCACAAAGCAATGTAGATAGAACATAGAACAGTACAAGACAGGAACAGGCCCTTTGGCCCACAATGTTTTGCTGAATCAATTAGATTAGTAATCAAATAGCCAACTAAACTAATCTCTTCTGCCTACACAATGTCCATATCCTTCCATGTTCTCACATTCATGTGCCTATCTAAACATCCCTTAAAAGTCCCTAATGCTCAAATGACATCTATAAATTTTTGACAACACAACTGTTGTTGGCAGAATTTCAGATGGTGACAAGAAGGCATACAGGAGCAAGATAGTTCAGATAGTTGTGTGGTGTCGCAGCAAAGCATTTCACTCAATGTCAGTAAGACCACAGAACTAATTGTGGACTTCAGAAAGGGTAAGATGAAGGAACACACATAGAGGGAACAGGAATGGAAAGAGTGAGTAATTTCACGTTCCTAGGCGTCAATATCTCTGAGGATCTCTCCTGGACCCAACATATCAATGCAGGTACAAAGCAGGTACGGCAGTGGCTATATTTCATTAGGAGTTTGAGGAGATTTAGTCTGTCACCGAAGACACATGCAAATTTCTACAGATGTACAGTGGAGAGCAATCTAACAGGCTGGTATGGGATTGTGGGCTACTGCACAGGATTGAAATAAGCTGCAGAGAGTTTTTAACTCAGTTAGCTCCAAAATGGGCAATAGCCTCACCAGCATCCAAGACATCTTCAAGGAGCAGTGCCTCAAAAGAATGGCATCCATCATTAAATACCCTCATCACCCAGGTCATGTCTTGTTCTCTTTGCTATCATCAGGAAGGAGGTACAAAAGCCTGAAGGTGCACACTCAATGATTCAGGAACAGCTTCTTCTCCTCTGCCATCTGATTTCTGAATGGACATTGGATCTATGAGCACTACCTCACTACTTTTTTATTTTGATTTTTTGCACTAATTGAATTTAACTATTTAATGTATATATATATTCTTACTGTAATTCACATTTTTTTCTATAATTAAAAAATGCGCTGTACAGCTGGCACAAAGACAACAAATTTCATGATATATGCCAGTGATATTAAACCTAGTTCTGATTCCGTTTCTGATTCTGCAATAGCCACACCACTAGCAGTGCATTCCAGGCACCCATCATTCTCTGTGTAAAAAACTTGCACCTTACATCTCCTTGGAAACTACCCCCCTCTCACCTTAAATGCATGTCCTCTGGTAATAGACATTTCAACCCAGGGAAAGAGATGCTGTTTATCTCTCTATGCCTTGCATATCCTTTAAAACCTCAGATCTCCCCTCAGCCTCCACTGCTCCAAGGAAAACAACCCAACTTTGTTCAATCTTCCATTAAAACACATGTCTTCACATCTAGACAACATCCTGGTAAACCTCTACTGCACCCTCTCCAAAGCATCAACATCCTTCCTATAATGAGGCGACCAGAACTGTATGCCAGATGTGGCCTAACTAGAAATTTTTAAAGCTGCAACACAACTTCCTGGTTTTTGAACTCAGTGCCTAAACTAATAAAAACAAGCATGCCATACACCTTCATAACCACCCTTTCAACCTGTGTAGCCATTTTCAGGGAGCTATGAACTTGGATTCCAAGATCCCTCTGCTCATCCACACTGTTAATAGTCTTGCCCTTAACAGTATCCTGTCTCTTTACATTTGACTTACCAAGGTGAAACACTTCACATTTGGCCTGGTTAAACTTCTTTTGCCTTTTCTTCGCTTATATCTACAACTGATCTTTATCCCACCGTATTCTTTGCCAGTCTTCTACACTATCAACAACACCACCAATCTTCATATCATCTGTACACTTACTAACCCACCTCCACCTATCTTTTCATCCAGGTGATTTATATACCTCATAAACAGCAGAGGTCCCGGTATAGATCCCTGGGGAACACCACTAATCACAGACTTCCAGTTAGAATATGTCTCTTCGACGACGACCATCTGACTTCCAGGGGCAAGCCAGTTATGAAACCACCTGGACAATTCATCCATGTGGGCAACATCCACAGGCCTACCTTCATCAGTCATCCTGTCACCTCATCCAAAAACTCAAGCAAGCTTGTAAGACACGACTTGCCCTGCATGAAGCCATGCTGGCTGTCCTTAATTAGGCCATGATTTCCCCTAAAGGGGCGGACAAATGTAGTAAAGCGGTATCTCAGAAACATGCACTGGATCATTTTCCTAGATACATGCTATGGTCAAATCCAGTTTTTGTAACTCACTGGCCAGCATCAATTTGAAGGCGTCTTGCCTTTACAAAATATATTTGATTACCTCCACAATTAGAAAGGATCATGAGATACCATTTCAATTTTTTTTTAATTGCGGCGGCAAATAACAAACATATTGGGAGTAATTTTTAATTTCACTAGGCAGTGGCCAAGTGGAACAGATTCACCATTTCTATAAAATCCCCTTGATTTTCATTCCAATTTAATTTAATTTTAACAAAGAAATATCTTTGATTTTATAATGAGCTGACAATCTGCTCCACGGAGCTATTATGCAGATAGTGATGTTCAGTCTTGTCCGCATTACTGCTTCTGCTGCTGGGAGTTTAAGGGAATTCAGGTAAACCCTTTTTGGGCAGAGTCTATTTTAATTGCTCAAGTGCTATTTCAACACCAATGCTACTAGTTAGTCTGTGATGTGGGAGAACATAAAAAGGCAAGAACTAAATAAAACTGGAATTAAGAGCTCAGTTTAATTAGTTAAAAGTTTTCCGACACTGAAAGCATACCTTCGTTGCAATTCTTTGGATCACCTACTGTATTTCAATGTAATTGATAATTAGTTTATTTTGGCACATCTACCAAGTCACAGAGATAATTTCAAAACGTAAGTACATTGATGTGGTACAAGGGAAAATCAATAACAGAATGCAGAATGCAGTTGACAAGTACCTTTCCATTAAAGTAGCATTTTAAAATCTTTTTTTCAATCCCGATAATTTTTGAAACTTAGTCACCATCTTGTTCTTTGCTCTCAGGTATTTCTTAAATACTACCATGTGGAACAGCTAAACCTCATGGTAAAGGAGCTGCTGGATCGTGTAGTTCTCATGCAGGCCTATGTGAAAGGCTGGCTTGGAGCCAAAAGGTACAGAAGGTTGCAAGACAAGAGGCAGCAGAGTGCAGTTGCCATTCAGTCAGGTAAAACCTTCTCTTTGCCCATTTTACTGGTATTCAAAATACTGAGTCATAGAGTCATACAGAGCAGAAACAAACCCTATGGCCCAGCTGATCCATGCCCAACCAAGATTCCCATCTAAACAAGTCCCATTTGCCCACCCTTGGCCAATGTCCCTAACCCTTCCTATCCATGTATCTTTTAGAAGATGTTAATGCACCTGTCTCTCTTCTTTTAGGGTCAAATCAGGAAAGGTTCAGGTCTGAGGAATTGTGTTTTTTGGGAAACTGGCAAAGAAAAGGGGTTGAACCCAGCCTAGATAAGAATCAGAATCAAAATTAGATTTATTGTTGTTGACATAGGTTGTGAAATCTGTTTTGTGGCAGCAGTACAATATAAGACATAAAAGCTGTGTTCATATTGAACAACACACAAAAAATGCTGGTGAGCGCAGCAGGCCTGGCAACATCTATAGGAACAGATACAGTTGACGTTTCGGGCTGGTACCCTTCGTCAGGACTAGCTGAAAGAAAAGATAATAAGAGATTTGAAAGTAGGAGGGGGAGGGGGAGATCGGAAATGATAGGAGAAGACAGGAGAGGAGGGGTGGATCTAAGAGCTGGAAAGTTGATTAGCAAAAGGGATACCAGACTGGAGAAGGGAGAAGATCATGGGATGGGAAGCCTGAGGAGAGAGAGAAGGGGGGAGGGGAGCCCAGGGGGTGTAGATCAGGCAAGGAGTTATAGTGAGAGGGACAGAGGGAGAAAAAAGAGAGAGAGAAAAAAAAGGGGGAAATAAATAAATAAATAAATAAATAAGGGCTGCGTTGTGAAGGGGAGGAGGGGCATTAACGGAAGTTAGAGTCTTCTCCTGACATTTTGGATCTCCCCCTCCCCCTCCTACTTTCAAATCTCTTACTATCTCTTCTTTCAGTTAGTCCTGACGAAGGGTTCCGGCATTCCACCAGCATTTTTTGTGTGTGTTGCTTGAATTTCCAGCACCTGCAGATTTCCTCGTGTCTGTCTCATATTGAATGATGGGGCAAACTTGAGGGGCAAGTTTCTAGTGTTCTTGTATGACCTTGTTGGGCTATTTGGAACCAGATTTACCATGCCTCAGTGACTGGTGTAGATTTAAGAACATTACAACAGTATAGAGTTGGACAGGCAATTTGGCCCACGATGTTATGCCAATCTTGATGCCAACTTTTACTACATGTCGTCCTTCTGTGCGTCATCCATATCTCTCCATTCTCTCGATAGTCATGTGTCTACCACCTTAAACTTCACTAAATTACCTCTTGCACTACTACCCCTGTTGACATATTCTAGGCACCTACAACTCTCTATATAAAAGCACTTATCTCTTACGTCACCTTTAAACATTCCCCCTCCAACCTTAAAAGCTTATCCTATAATGTTTGACATTTCTGTCCTGGAGAAAAGGTTCTGACTGTCTAATCTATCCAGGATATAACCTCCCATAATTAAAAAAATTCTATTTAGACTCTCCAATGTTCTAGTGGGAAACAACATCTCCTTACAGCTCGTATCTTCTAATCCAGGCAGCATCATAGTGAACCTCTTCAGCACTCTCTCCAAAGTCTCCATATCCTTTCTATAATGGGGTGACCAGAAATGCAAAACTACAAGCGCAGTCTTCACATTTTAGCAAAGAATAGTAATAGTGTTAAAAGAGCTTTAATGAGCATGGGGCATGGGGCAAGGGGAATGAATGACAGTTAAATCCACCTGTCCATGCATATAGAAAAAGATAATATCTTGTTTAAATATACAATTCCGGGTGCTCTTGATATTGGTCTGCTCTGCATTGTGGTATCTTCAAACCTACGTTACATGTTTCTTGAACAGCATTGCAAAGAGCATTGAATCTACAGAGAGTTTGCTGTTCCCTTTAATTGTTTGCATGATATTAATTTTTTTTCTTTCTCTTGCGCATCGAGTGTTGGTCTTTTATTTTTATTTCTATTCTTTTTTTCTTTAATTGGGTTCTTTCGGGTTTCTTGCTTTGTGGCTACCTGTAAGCAAGCAAATCTCAAGGTTGTATAATTTATACATTGTTTGATACTAAATGAACCCTGAATCTTGATATAAATCATATTCAACAAGTCTTAATTACTGCTTGTTAGCATTGACACATTGAATGGAACCAGTTTGCGCCAGACCAAAATAAAACAAGGCTAAAATGGAGTTTGGATTTATAATATTCCTGTTAAAAACCAAATAAGAGATAAATAGATCTATTAGTCTAGTTGCCAACGTTTACCATTTCATGCACTTTAGAAACAAACCTAGAGATAGCTTTGTGATATATGTTGAACTAATTAGAAAAAAGATGTAGAGCTGAGATGAAGAGAGCTTTTTCATTCAGATGATGGTGAATACATGTAACTCTCATTAAAGAAGATGAAGCTACTGAATATGTCTTAAAATTATCCTTCTATGATGGGTCAAATAACGAGTAAAGTCAATTTATAATATAATCCATCCCCCTGAAATGTAACAACCCACATTTTGAAAGTTATTGGCAAGAAGTAATGGTATGAATGGATCTTCAGGCGTTATTTTATATTGCACTCCATTTAGATGCCGTTATACATTTCATTGCCATTTCTTCATCTTCCCTGAATCTAAATTGGTGTCGCACGTCAGTGTATCAGTTAGTGTAATAATTTACAGCTCCAGCAATCAGAAGATTTGGGGTTCAATTCCTGCTGCTGAAACTTCTGACCACATGGGCTTCCTCTAGCTGCTCCCATTTCCTCCCACATTCCAAAGACGTGCAGGTTAAGGTTAGTAAGTTATGGGCATGCTCTGTTACTGCCAGAAGCATGGTGACACTTGCAGTCCTGACACATATTTGGACTGTGTGGGTCATTGAAGCAAATGTCACATTTCACTGTACGTTTCAATATTTGTATGTACATGTGACAAATAATGCTGATCTTAAAATAAAATCTTAAACTGGGGAGCTCCTTGCACATTAGCATTGTTTGAGATCCTTCTCTAGAAAGACTGTGGCACTTCAAGAAGGTGGCTCACTAATATCTTCCCAGGTACAATATTCAGGGATTAGCCTTGTCACCAATGGTCACATCCTGTGAAGGTTTACCAGATTACTATGTTCTATAGTATATAATATAATCACCAAAATGTATTTGATCAAAGTTATGTTTCTATTTATTAAACATATAGAGAGCTCATATTGTTCTTGCTGATGCATATTATTTCATCTTTTTCATTCCATCTTCAGGTTTAATAACATATAATTTCATTATTTTGTCCCCTGAAATATCACGTTTAAATTTAATTCAATCTCTTCAGTTCACTGCATGGTTTTTGCACCTTTTCAGCACTCTGTTCTGAACATATTTTATTTAAGATAAACAGAGCAGTGTTCAAAAACTGTTCTTTTGCTTTTCTGATGCAACTGCCATAAGAATCTGATACTTGGCTCCTGTTGACATGATAAGACTATAAGATATAGGAGCAGCATTAAGCCACTCTGCCCATCAAGTCTGCTCTGCCATTCCATCATGGCTGATTTATTATCCCTCACAACCTCGTTCTCCTGCCCTCTCCCCATAACATTTGATGCCCTGACTAACCAAGAACCCATCAACCTCCGCTTTAAATATACTCAATGACTTGGCTTCCACAGCCATTCATGGCAATGAATTCCATAGATTAACCACCCTCTGGCTAAAGAAATTCCTTCTCATCTCTGTTGTAAGAGGACTTTCCTCTATTCTGAGACTGTGCCATCTGGTCCTAGGCTCACCCACTATAGGAAACATCCTCAGCACATCCATTCTATCTAGGACTTGCAATAGTCGATAGGTTTCAATGAGATCCCCCCTCAAACTTCTAAACTCTAGTGTGTACAGATGCAGAGCCATCAAACACTCCTCATACTTTCACTCTCTCATTCCCAAAATCATTTTTGTGAACCTCCTCTGGACCCTCTCCAATGCCAGCCCATCTTTTCCTAGTTGAGGGGCCCAAAACTGCTCACCATACTCCAGGCGCAGTCTGACCAATGCCTTATAAAGCCTCAGCATCACACCCTTGCTCTTAAATTCTCGTCCTCTCAAACTGAGAGCCAATATCGCCTTCCTTGCCACCAACTGAGCCTGCAAATCAACCTTTAGGGAAACCTGCACGAGGGTTCCCAATCCATTTGCACCTGTGATTTTTGAATTTTCTCTTATTGGGAAAACAGTCTACGCCTTTTTTTCCTTCTACCACAATGCAGATCATACATTTTCATACTCTATATTCAGCAGGGAAACAGACCTTCGACCTTTTGCGTGACAAGGCCTGTTTTAAATCTCACACCTCTGGTTTTTACACCTTCTCCTATGGATTTTTACCTTGTCTATGACACCCATGATCTTATATACCTCTGTCAGGTCATCCTGAATTAAACAAATTAATTTAGACATTTGAAATCTGAAAATTGGAGGATGGCGAGAGAAGGATCATCCTTTGCAATTTCCATCAACTCTGACAATGTTCCACTACCAGGCTCACATTTCTCTTCCTTTTCAGTATTTTGAAGGGATTTTTCCTTGGTCCACTCTTCTGTCACCACAAATCACTCACCAGTTCATAGGAGATACAACTCCTGTCCTGTCACCTCTTCCTTCTCACCTTTCCAGGTGAAGCAGTGGTTCACACACATTTCATCCAATCGAATGTACTACATTCAGTGTTCACCTTGTAGCCTCCACTCCGCTGGAGAAACCAAATGCAAATTAAGTGGGGTCCTTGTGGACACTTGCCATTAGACTGCACGTGTAATCCCAAACCTCCGATTGCCTGCCACTTTAATTCACCATCCATCTTACTATCTGTGACATTCTGACAGTTACAATGAGGCTCAACATAAGCTAGGGCAACAAGAGTTCATCTTCCATTTAGGCATGTTATAACATTCCAGACCTAATACAGAACCCTCCACTTTAGGTAACTTACTCTTTCTTTCCATCTGTGTCAGAACTGACCATTTTGGCTGTCATTAGTTTTGATCAGTTTTTCATTTTCTTCTTAGATATATGAGCCTACTAGGCATGTTCCACAACATTGTTATTAACAACACATAACATATAGAAGGAAACGTAACCTGGAACTAATAGCTACTTCGACATTGACATTAATGCATTTGGTCTTACCTTGTCAAAGATACTCCCTTCGTTCTACCCATCCCTTGCCAATCTTCATTTTGTTACAAAAACTAACATTTTCTTTTTTTCAAGGTTCTAACATGTGGTTTCTAACCTAAAATGTGAACTGTTTCCCTTACCACAGATGCTGCCTATCTCAACATTTACTGATCGCACATTTGCAGGACCTCTATTAAAAAAGTGACTGCTCTTGAGAAGTACTTCATTGGCTGTAGAGGCTTTAGGCTGCCTGAGAAACCACATAAGTTGAGGTTTCCCTCTCTGTACAATACGTGACATTGACAAATGTATGAAGCTATTTTGATACTTGGAATCACACTTACAGAAGTTATGGAATGACTAGCATGGTGCAAAAGTAAAATGAAGTTTCAGAAAATAACAAGATTTATTTTTTTAAGATTGGAAGCAAAGGGTTTGTGCCAGTTCCAGGAAAGGGGAAATTTACTCAGTAAAGCTAGCAGCACCGTATCTGATATGAGAGCGCTCAAAGCAAACAGGAAACAAAATATACAGCAAGTCAGTCAGCACCTGTGGAAGTAACAGGCAAATGAATATTTCAAGTATATACATTTCAAGGATGAAAAAAAAAGCCAAGTTCCAAAATATTTGGTCCATCATTTTACAGCCTAAATTTACAGCCACATTTTAAAATAATCAAATGCATTATCACATACTTGAGAGCAAAATTCAAGGAACTTCAATGTGTATGTGAACAGCTAAAGATGAATTCATCACATTAACAATAAAATTTTTCAGAAGGAAGACTAAATTGTTGCTTTCTCTCAGCGTATAGAGGACACAAAGTGAGGAAGGACATTGCAGCTGAGAAACAGAAATTAGAGGAATCAATAATAAAACTTCAAGCCGGTAAGGAATTTTACATAAAATTTTAATATTTGTGATGCAGGTATAATAAATTTTTGGGGCTGTAACTGCTCTTGAGTAAGAGAAAAATGAGTTGTTGGACGAACTCATAATGGGACTTTGATAGAATAAAGATCTGGTCTGAGAAGTGGCAGATGGAGTTTAATCCAGAAAACTGTGAAGTGATACACTTTGGAAGGTCGAACTTGAAGACAGAGTACAAGGTTAATGATAGAATTCTTAGCAGTGTGAAGGAACAGAAGGATCCTGGAGTCCACATCCATAGATCCCTCAAAGTTGCTTCTCCAGTTAATAGGATGGGTAAGAATAAAACAGAAGAAAGTCTACAGATGCTAGAATCCAAAGCAGCACGCACAAAATGTTGGTGAGACTCAGCAGGTCAGGAATCATCTATGGAAATGAGGAGATAGTCAACATTTCAGGCTGAGTACCTTCTTCAGGATGGTTAAGAAGACATAGGAAATGTTGATCTCCGTTATTCAGGGGATTGAGTTCAAGAGCTATGAGGTAATGTTGCAGCTCTATAAAACTCTGGTTAGACCACACTTGAAGTATTGTGTTCAATTCTGGTTGCCTCATTATTGGAAGCATATGGAAAAGATAGAGAGAATGTAGAGAAGATTTACCAGGATGCTGTCTGGATTAGAGTACATGTTTTATGAGGAAAGTTGAATGAGCTAGGGCTTTTCTCTTTTGGGCAAAGATGGATGAGAGGGTGATTTGATAAAGGGGTACACAATGATAAGAGACATAGATTGAGTAGACAGACAAAAACTTTTAGCCAGGGCAGAAGTGGTGAATAAAAGGGGGCATAATTTTAAGGTGATTGGAGGAAAGTATAGGGGGAATGTTAGAGTAATTTTTCTTTACACAGAAAGAGATAGGTGTGTGGAGCTCACTCTGAGGGCTAGTGGTAGAGGCAGATATGTTAGTGACATTTAAGAAGCTTTAAGATAGGCACATAGATGAAAGTAAAATGGAGGGCTATAAAAGAGGAAAGAGTTAGACTGATTTTAGAGAAGGTTCTGTACTGTGCTGTGTTCTATATTCTGTGTACTCAGCTGTGTAGCACCTGTGCAGGGTAATGGACAGTTGCTGTTTCAGGTCCAGGCTCTTCATCTGGACTCTCAGGCCTGGATGAAGGATTTTGCCCTTAAATTCTACTGTCATTTTCCCTTCAGAGATACTTCCTGACCTGCTGAGTTTCTCCAGCAACTCATTTCTTTCCTTTGCCCCAGATTCCAGCATCTGCAGTCTCTTTTTATCAGCACCAAAAGACCACTCAGCCTTTTTTCCACACCTCTCTATCTTACTGTTACTACACCAGGGTGCATGGGAGTCCTGCGCTTTCTGCTGCTGGGTGAAAGTAAACGTCAGCAGTCCTGCATGGTCCCATCAAGTATCTTTCAAAATGCACATAGATATCAAAGAAACAAAACAAGAAGATGGACATTAATTTTACATTATGAATATTTATCATTTATTTATTTGAACAGCTGCAAGAGGATACCTGAGCCGAAAAGTAATCAGGGAGATGCTGGAAGAACAGAAGAACGCGGCAGTTAAAATCCAGGCCCACTACAGAGGGCACATGGATAGAAAGGCTCTGAAAGAGCCAACGTGAGTTGTGTAATTAAAAAGAAAACAAGAGAAACTTGAATTCTTTGGAGTAAAATTTGAATTTGTACAGCAGTATGCAATTAATTTGCATTTTCTTGCATTTCTCTACATTTCAATTTATTGTGTGTTGAAATGGAAAACACTCTGATGTCTCTGTTGAACCTTATTGCAGAGAATTGGTGTGATCTCCTGGAATGCTTTAGAATCCTGAGATTACCATGGAGGGAAACCAAAGGATGAATTTTAGAACATAGATCTTTCTGGAAGCCTTCCATTACAATCACATTCAAGTCAGCCAAACCACAACTGAAGATAGAATCCCCAAAAAGAAGGGACACATCCTCCAAAACCAGAGCAAATAAAACAGTATCTTCTATGTTGATTGGCTCTTCCCTTTCAGCTAATTTTAAATTCCATCTTTTAAAGCTCTTTTGATTTTGTATTATTTTAAACTTATTCTTTCGTCATAGCTAGAGTCATAGGGTCAAACAGCATGGAAAACAGGTCTTTCGGCCCAGCTCATCCATGCCAACCATTTGCCTAGCTGAGCTAGATCTATTTGCCTTAACATAGAAACCATAGAAACTACAGCCCAGAAACAGGCCTGTTGGCCCTTCTTGGCTGTGCCGAACCATTTTCTGCCTAGTCCCACTGACCTGCACACGGACCATATCCCTCCATACACCTCCCATCCATGTATCTGTCCAATTTATTCTTAAATGTTAAAAAAGAACCCGCATTTACCACCTCGTCTGGCAGCTCATTCCATACTCCCACCACTCTCTGTGTGAAGAAGCCCCCACTAATGTTCCCTTTAAACTTTTCCCCCCTCACCCTTAACCCATGTCCTCTGGTTTTTTTCTCCCCTTGCCTCAGTGGAAAAAGCCTGCTTGCATTCACTCTATCTATACCCATCATAATTTTATATACCTCTATCAAATCTCCCCTCATTCTTCTACGCTCCAGGGAATAAAGTCCCAACCTATTCAACCTTTCTCTGTAACTGAGTTTCTCAAGTCCCAGCGACATTCTTGTAAACCTTCTCTGCACTCTTTCAACCTTATTTATATCCTTCCTGTAATTTGGTGACCAAAACTGAACCCAATACTCCAGATTCAGCCTCACCAATGCCTTATACAACCTCATCATAACATTCCAGCTCTTATACTCAATACTTTGATTACTAAAGGCCAATGTACCAAAAGCTCTCTTTATGACCCTATCTACCTGTGACGCCACTTTTAGGGAATTTTGTATCTGTATTCTCAGATCCCTCTGTTCCACTGCACTCCTCAGTGCCTTACCATTAACCCTGTATGTTCCACGTTGGTTTGTCCTTCCAACGTGCAATACCTCACACTTGTCAGTATTAAACTCCATCTGCCATTTCTCAGCCCATTTTTCCAGCTGGTCCAAGTCCCTCTGCAGGCTCTGAAAACCGTCCTCACTGTCTACTACACCTCCAATCTTTGTATCATCAGCAAACTTGCTGACCCAATTTACCACATTATCATCCAGATCATTGATATAGATGACAAATAACAATGGACCCAGTACTGATCCCTGTGGCACACCACTAGTCACAGGCCTCCACTCGGAGAAGCAATTCTCTACTACCACTCTTTGGCTTCTTCCATTGAGCTAATGTCTAATCCAATTTACCACCTCTCCATGTATACCTAGCGACTGAATTTTCCTAACTAACCTCCCATGCGGGACCTTGTCAAAGGCCTTACTGAATTCCATGTAGACAATATCCACTGCCTTCCCTTCATCCACTTTCCTGGTAACCTCCTCGAAAAACTCCAATAGATTGGTCAAACATGACCTACCACGCACAAAGCCATGTTGACTCTCCCTAATAAGTCCCTGTCTATCCAAATGCTTGTAGATTCTGTCTCTTAGTACTCCCTCCAATATCTTACCTACTACCGACGTTAAACTTACTGGCCTATAATTTCTCGGATTACTTTTCGATCCTTTTTTAAACAACGGAACAACATGAGCCACTCTCCAATCCTCTGGCACCTCAACTGTAGACAGCGACATTTTAAATAGTTCAGCCAGGGCCGCTGCAATTTCAACACTAGTCTCCTTCAAGGTCCGAGGGAACACCCTGTGAGGTCCCAGGGATTTATCCACTTTAATTTTCCTCAAGACAGCAAGCACCTCCTCCTTTTCAATCTGTACAGTTTCCATGATCTCACTACTTGTTTCCCTTAATTCCATAGACTTCATGCTAGTTTCCTTAGTAAATACAGATGCAGAAAAAACTATTTAAGATCTCCCCCATTTCCTTTGGTTCCGCACATAGCCGACCACTCTGATCTTCAAGAGGACCAATTTTATCCCTTACAATCCTTTTGCTCTTAATATACCTGTAAAAGCTCTTTGGGTTATCCTTCACTTTGACTGCCAAGGCAACCTCATGTCTTCTTTTAGCCCTCCCGATTTCTTTCTTAAGTATTTTCTTGCACTTCTTATACTCCTCAAGCACCTTATTTACTCCTTGCTTCCTATACACGTCATACAACTCCCTCTTCTTCTTTATCAGAGTTGCAATATCCCTTGAGAACCAAGGTTCCTTATTCCTATTCACCTTGCCTTTAATCCTGACAGGAACATACAAATTCTGCACTCTCAAAATTTCTGCTTTGAAGGCTTCCCACCTACCGATCACATCCATGCCAGAGAACAACCTGTCCTAATCCACGCTTTTTAGATCCTTTCTCATTTCTTCAAATTTGGCCTTCTTCCAGTTAAGAACCTCAACCCTAGGACCAGATCTATCCTTGTCCATGATCAAGTTGAAACATCTAGCTGACTTGATGATAAAACAATGCAAGTTCTGTTTCCGCACATGACTTGACATGCAGAATGTGCCCACGCACTCTTGTCCAGTTCTATACATTTTTTGAGTGATAAAATTAGGTATAGGTGATATATGTAGCATGATTCATCCACAGATAGAGAGTAAAATCTAATTTCTCAACATGCGTATCAACAACTTACTTATTATATCAAATTAAAGAACCATTCAGCCTGGCTCCCATCAACCTATCTCCTACTTATTCTCCTGTTACCCCTTCTCTCTCTACACGCCCACTGACTCCTCTTTAACACTTCTTCCTCTAGCATGCACTAGATGGAACTTTACAGGAGACAATTAACCACTGACACTGGGACGAAACCCACATGACCTTAGAGAGAACATGCAAACTCCACACAGACACATCGGAAGCTGGGATTGAACCCACATCTTTAGAGCTGTGAGGTGGCAGCACTGTGTCACTGTCACTGTGTCACAACTGATGGAAACCACACATTCCAATGTCAAAAATAAATTTAAAGACAAATTCATATAGTCCTTCCCATCCGCTTTGTGTCTCAAATTAACTCTGGTGATGTTGGGAATTAATGATTGTTACCAATGCTAAAAAAAACAATCAATTTAATAAGTGTTAATGTCATCAATGTAATTCAATGTTGTTGTCTGAAAGGAAATGCAGAAAGTACTAATATTCCCTGTACACGCAACTCAAAAAGACTCATCTAACTATCTCAAAGAAATTCTTTATGAGGTATTTGTATATGACAATTGTTTTAATAATTCTTGTTCAAAAAATCCCAGAGTAAGATTTTCCTTTTTATTATGATTAGAATACATGATGCAAAAAATCTACATGAAAAACAACACAGTAGATCTGATGTGAATGGCAAAGAGATGCAAGGAGATTCAGCAAAAAGATCCTCTCAGAAAGAAGGCAGTCAACAATCCACAGGGAGCCAGAAAAGGGAGTTAAAGGTACCGTCAGGTCAGGCCACAAGTGCAACCAGTGCAGAGGGTGATGAGGACAATGCTGCAAAAGTCATTCAGAGCAACTTCCGTGGGCACCGAGAGAGAAAACGTCTGGAGAATGAGGGAAAGCTTCCTGAACGAAGAAAAAATATTGGAAAATCTCCACAGGAACATCATGAAAAAGTACACACTATGAACAGAGCAGGGAATGAGATACAAGGGAACAAGATGCCGGGTAAAACTGTGGAAAGAGGAATATCACTTCAACCACGAAAAGAAATACTTACCAGTAAAGAGTCAGATAAAGGGTCCAGTATACAGCCTGGCACAGCCATAGGGGATGAAGACCAAGCAGCAGTGAAAATTCAAAGTAATTACAGAGGCTTTAAAGAAAGAAAACAAATTCAAGAATGTACTAAAAAGGAAGGAGAAATGGTTGCAAATTTTTCAAAAGAGGTAAGGAATATTAAGCATTTTGCTCCTTTTCCTATATGGGACATTAATTTTTAAAATTCATCTCAGACAATGGAAATGACGGCTGGATAACTCTCTAAGGTACAAAGAAAATTTCTTGTCACCTCTAAAGGTCAGAAAGAGTTGTGCTTTAACTATAGAAGTAGGTGACAGAATAACTATAGGTCAAATTAATTGAAAATATGAATGAAAACAATTCTGGGATGTCACAATCATTTGGCTTGATTTTAAATCAATGGCTGGGACCAATGTCAGAGGTTGATACAATTTAATGAGATGTACTTGGGATTGGCTTCTACAAATATTTATAAAGTAATGTGATTAGTTTGTCCATCCACTCTAAGCTAACATCCTGAATTTATTAACTTACATGAGTTCATCCTTATGAGCTGGTTTCAGTGAATGTGTTGCCTCAGCTGTCTCTGAAAGGTTAATGTTTACCTATTGAGACATTCAGAGTGATGAAATTCCATGTGTATAGATTATACTGAGTTTCTTCTCGATTTCCCTTAAAAGAAAAGAAGATAACCAAATATTGGAGTATCTGTCTAAACTCACTCATATGTTGCTACTTGTCATATACCCAGGAGGTTGTGAAATATAACTTTGCATAAACCTAATTGCCACTATAATTTTTCTAAATTTCATTCACATTTTCAAACAGAAAATTATTCCGATGCAGTTTTATATAGTTGGGAAATATATTTTAATGGAACGTATTATGTCAGAAAAAAATAATTTTCTTTTCTGGATCATGTCCAATCAACATTTTAAAAGCATGAACAGAAAATGCTAGAAGCACTCAGCAGCTCAGGCAATGTTTGTAAAAAGATAAATATTAAATCTTACAGGTCAAAGACCTTTCAGCATTTTATATAATTTTTTAAATTTCAGATTTCCAGCATCTTTATTTTTTGATTTTCATTTTAAAAGCTGTTTATTATTGGTTTTTATTATCAGATAGCAAAACGCTCCAATGAATTCTTGATTGCCCAGAAGAAGCTGAATGATGTCATTGCCTCACACTATCTGACGTCTATGAGCCACGATCGACAATCTGTGAATAAGCAATCAAATAGGAGCTCTTTGTCACAGCAGTCACAGCCAGGTTTGTCTATGTTCCCTTGAAGATGTTTAGAATGAAATTGGAACCTGTTGAAACAGGCATTTACTCTTCTGTGTGGCCTTTGTAGTATCAGAATGCCTGATGGCACATTACAGAAGTGCAGGATGCAGAGCAGATGAGAACATCGAATTAGAAAAGCTTTCAGAGGTGGTGAGAGACTGAGCAAAGTGGAAATATCTGACAAGAAAATTTTAGGGTGCAGCAGGTAGTGCTGGGGTATTACAGATCCAGCAACCCATGGTTTATTTTTCCCACTACAGTACTGTCTGTGTGGAGTTTACATGCTCTCCCTCTTACTGTATGAATTTTACTGGTATGTTCCAATTTCCTCCCATATCACCAAAACATTCTTCTTCTTAGGCTAATTACCACTATAAATTTGCCCGAGGCAGAGGTATTACTGAGAGAATCAATATGATATTGTTTGTCATGTTACATCCATAAAGACCATGAGACTTAGGAGCAGAATTAGACAATTCAGCCCATCGAGTCCGCTCCACTATTCGATTATGGCTGATTTATTTTTTGCTCTCAACCTTATACTCCTCTGTTCTCCCAGTAACGTTTTCTAGTCAAGAACACATCAACCTCCCCTTCAAATATATCCAATGACAGCTCTCAGCGGCTATGGATTTCACAGGCTCACCACGCTCTGGCTAAAGAGATGCCCTTGTATTCTGAGGCTGTACTATTTGGACAGGGGCGCTATTGAAAACGTCCTCTCTATGCCCACTCTCCCACTCTCTATTTATTAACTTTATTAACTTTTATTAGCTCATCTTTTTAAGCTGGTGCAAGTAAATGTGTTGTCTCAATTGTCTCTGGGAGGTAATATTCAGTTGGTTTCCATGGGATCCCCCCTCATTCTTCCAAATTCCAGCAGGTACAAGCCAGAGCCATCAATTTCATTTCCAGAATCATTCCCTTAAACCACCTCTGGTCCCTTGCCAGCACATCCTTGCTTTGATATGGGGCCCAAAACTACTCACAATACTCCAAATTCAATCTGACCAATGCCCTATAAAGCCTCAGCATTACATTCTTGCTTTTATATTCTAGTCCTCTCAAAATCAGTGCTAACGTTGCACTTGCCTTCCTTACCACCAATTCAGCATGCAAGTTAACTTTTTGAGAATCCTGCACTAGAATTCACAAGTCCCTTTGCACAGCTGATTTCTGAATTCATTCCCTATTTAGAAGGTAATCTATACCTCGACTCAAAAAGTTTTATATGGCTACAACTTTCATATTCAACATCCAGACTAATGAAGGCAACCATGTCATGTGCCCTCTGTACCACCTGATCTACTTGTGTTGCCACTTTCAGGGAGCGAGAGTCTTTCATCTCAGAATTTTTCTGTATATCAATGCTTCTAAGGGTCCCGCAATTTACTCTAAACTTTCTTGTTATATTTGACCTCCCAACTTGCAGGTTGAGTCAGCTGTAAGGAAGGCAAATGCAATGTTAACATTCATTCCAAGAGAACTAGAATATAAGAGCAAAAATGTGTTGCTGAGGCGTTATAAGGCATTAGTGAGACCACACTTGGAAATACTTTGAGCAGTTTTGGGTCCCTTATCTGAAAGATGCGCTGACATTAGAGAGCGTCCAGAGGAGGTTCACGAGAATGATTCCAGGAATGAAAGGGTTAACAGATGAGGAGCATTTGAGGGCTCTGGGCCTATACTTTCTGGAGTTTAGAACAGGGGCTCCCAACCTTCTTTTATGCCATGGACCCCTAGTTTAACTGAGGGGTCCATGGATCCCCTGTTGGGAAACCCTGATTTAGAAGCATGAAGTAGGATCATATTGAAACTATAGAATATTGAAAGGCCAAGAGGATGGAGAGGATGTTTCCTAGAAGTGGGAAGTCTAGGACCAGAGGGTACAGCCTTAGAATACAAGGACATTCTTTTAGAACAGAAATGAGGAGGAATTTATTCAGACAGAGAGTAGTGAATCTTTGGAATTTATTGTCACAGACAGCTGTAGGGGCCAAGTCATTGGGCACATTTGAAGTGGAAATTCATAATTAATAATTCAGATGTGGAGACTTTTACGAAGTTGTAGATGAGGTTCACCAGAATGTTGCCTAGGTTGAAGTGTATTAGCTATAAGGAGAGTTGGACAACCTTGGGTTGTTTTCTTTGGAGCATTGGATGCTGAGGGACAAATTGATAGGTTCATAAAATGATAAGAGTGATAGATGGATACAAAGTCAGAGTCTGATTTGCTCTTGTTTAACTGTGAGTTAACAACTAAAGTATTAGATTATGATTTTTTAATCCAAAATAAGTCAGATTTACCCATTGCCCATGTTGGTAACAGTATCATGTCCTGGAGCTGTGATGGGGAAAAGAGATCCACTTTGGTGTGAATCACATTGAATTGACTAATCCAACTTCCTAATCGCAAGTCTTCAGAGCATATGGGCCCAAACATTCAAAACACACACAAAACAATTCCTTTTGCTTCTCTAAACTAGAGAAAAAGGTTCAAATGTTCCATTTGATTCCAATTTTGAGGCAAGTGTTTTATCTTTCATTATATCATTTAAAACTCTTTAGTATGTTTTTGTTTCTTTCTCTCATCTTTATTAACAACAAAAATCTAAAGATAGCAAAAGGCAGGTGCTGACTACAGTTAAGTGACTCCCTAAAGATCTGTTAAATCGAGCATTTCTGGTATAATCGACATAATGTGCAAGCACCGAGACATCCTGAAATAGGTGGTAATAGAGTTGCTAATTTAAGCAGCAAGAAACAGAGTAAGCTGAAATTTTGGATGGAAAATGTACATACTGTATAAAGATCGACAAATATGCAGATACTCTCTCTCAATCTTTTCATTTCTAACTGCTGAGGGGACGTTAATCATCTTGACTTTTCCCATCCAGCCTCAACCCCTCTGACTCTCACACAGATTTTCAGACAACCCAGTTAGGTGAGCTGTGATCATTTCTTAGTGCATGTTTGTGAAGTGAAGGCATATGCGCTAAGTGAGTGAAGGTACTCTAAATAGAGGACTTGAGAACACACTGGTTCTGATCAGCAAAGAAGCATGGGCTAATCAGTTATCCAAATAAATCCTTAAATCTCACTGTGCAGTAGACTCCGCCAAAGGTGTTATAGCTTGTTTATTAAGTAATTTCCTATTTAGGATAGCAATATGATCAGATGGATGAATAAGATAGTGCTGAAATAACCAGGAAAGTCTACAAGATTGTTCATTACAATTTCATCTGGGCTTTCCCATTGGCAAATGCTCCTTCTTACAAGCATTAATCATAAGATTATCAATCTTACATCAATAATATAGGTCACATCCTTATGTTTTGTCATGGTCCGGATCGGGGTCTCTTTAAATTTACTTTGTTTATGTTACGATCCGGACCGTTGACTCCTTGTTTCCCTTTGGTTCCCTGTTTTCCCGTGTCCCTTGGCCTTGGTGATTAGAGGCAATTTACTCTCGGCTGAACCGATAGTTTATAGTCTCCGGCTTTCAGCTGTTTGGCGCGTGAGCATCTGCAAAGTCACCAAAGGTACGGCGTGCCAATGTCATCTGGCCGGAGCAAGCCTAGTCTCCGCCCAAAGTGAGTGCCGGTAATTCACCGTTCCTCACTGGAGCAACCCTGTCAAGTTACCTCGCCGAAGCAAGCCTGCAAAGTTTCCTCACCGAGGTGGGTCCATCAGGTAACCCGCCGGAGGGAATCAAGAACCGTTGTCTACTGTTCCCGAGACGAGTCCAGACCTTGCCACTACCCGAAGGTACCAAGCCAAGTCCTGGATCTGGGGGCATTCAAGTACCAAGTCAAGTCCTGTCCCTGGTGGCATCCAAGTACCGAGTCAAGTCCCGGCCCTGGCGGCATCCAAGTACCAAGTCAAGTCCTAGCCCTGGTGGCATCCAAGTACCGAGTCGAGTCAAGTCCCGTCCCTGGCGGCATCCAAGTTCCGAGTCAAGTCCTGGCCCTGGCGGTCTGTGATTCCTGTCCTACCCCTCTGTCTGAATCCCTTCTCTGCCCCTCTCACCTCTAGCCCTCGTCTGCAGCCCTTGCCTGCACCTCAGTCTAGTTCTATCGCCGGAGCTAGATAGGTACTGTCTGGTGTTCTTTCGTGTTGGTCTTGTCTTGTCCTCGCCTCCGTGGGGTAGGGCTGGCTGTCTTGCCGTTGCCCCGCAGGGGGGTCATGCATTGCCGTGTCTTGTCCTTGCCTCCATGGGGTAAGTCAGGCTGTCTTGCCGTTGCCCCGCGGGGGGACATTAGTCCCGGCCCTATGTCCTGTACCCAAAGAGGGATCCCGGCTCTCTGTTCTGTGTGTGAGTCCCGGCCCTATGTCCTGTACCCAAGGAGGGGTCCTGACTCCTGTTTTGTGTATGTATCCATGGTTCCATGTACCTGCTCTCCCGAGACCGAGGCTCTGTTTTTCCATGTTCCTCCTCTCCCTAGCCCATGTCATGTCCATGCCTGGTTCTGGGGTCCGAGCCCGAGGCAAGACCCAGGTATTGGGTCCTTGCCCAGTCTCTGGCTCGGAGTCCATAACCCTAGCCTCTTCATGTCGCCGCTAGTTCTGGGACCCAATTCCAAGTCCAAGCCCAGACCCCTAGTCCCAGCCTAGTCGTAGTCCTGAGTCCTTGTCCAGTTTGCTATTCCTGCTCCTGCTTGGCTCTCCTGGTATCAAACAATAAACTCAATGTAATTAACCTCACAAGATGTGTCTTGCATTTGGGTCCACCCTTGCTCCCAATGCCCCCAACAGTGACATGTTTATAATTAACATGGCACAATGAATAATATTTGTCAAAGAACTGTATATCTTAACTGTCCTCTGTTGTCTCATTATTTCATAGATGTATATGTTCTCCATGTGAACAGTTCCCTGATACGACTCTTAAAGAATAAAATGCAAGAAATAGAAGCAGTAATGGGGCAAAATGGTGCCTTTTCTTGCTCCATTGTTCAATAACATCATGAGGTCTTTTACCTCAGTGAAACTTTCTTATACAAACCCCACATCCCTAGATTCCCTTAATATCCAAAACTCTATTGATCTCTATCTAAAATATATTCAGCTTCCAAATCCAACATGGGCAAAGAATTCCAAAGATTCGCTATGCTCTAGGTGAAGAAAGATACTCATTTCAATTCTATTTGTCTGACCATGCAGAAATCCTAGTCTCTTTTTGAATGGGCAGTTCAGGTCATGTCTGATCATTCAAATTCTGTACCCTGAAGTTGACTATGATCTGACTGAGCAAGGTAACTCACATAGAAATGCCTTGAGAATGAGATAGACCACTCCCCCAGGCTGTACTGACTGCAGGAGCTATAGAGGAAGTTGACCTTACATGCATGTTAGAAATATTCAAAACTAAAAGTCACGCTGTTTTAAAAATTAAAATATATAAACAAATGAAACTAAGCACTTTAACATTTGAAAGCAAGTAGATTTAAATGAACTCAATTTAAATAATGCAAATTATCAGATGCACTTTCACCAGGAACTGTTTCACTCCCTTGAAGTGAATAGAGTTGCTGAACCTGACTTGGTCTAACTGGCAAAAGTTTAGTGTGTAGATTTGCCCATGCAATTATTGTGTTACTGCAGGCTTTCGGAGCTATCGTAGATCTTTATGATGTTTCCAATATTAGAATGAAGTCAGAGGGATGAAAGAGATTGGTCTTTCTGTTCATGAGGAGTAGAGTGGGATTCCAGTGCCTCCTGCCAGCTGTTTGCAGTTTCACCCAGAACTGATTACTTTCTTCACAGAAAATTTCAAACCTTTATATTTTGGAGCACAATTTCACTGTCAGAGATGGTATAGCCAAATCCAGTTCTGAGCTCCCACTAACAGCCTTATACGTGAATCAGTCACTATGGTGACTGGACAGTGATTGGCACAAAAAGCCTTTGCTGCATCTTTTTTTAAATCCAGTCTGTACCTTAAGGGCAGTGTATCAAATTGAAACATCAATTCACTGCTGGACCATCTAAGAGCAAATCATCAAGCATGGATCAGTGATTATAGTACTGTCCTGAAAATGTCTCAGGGCTTTCACTCAGAAATCTGAATTTACCAGCTTATAGCTTTGGAAGAGTTCTGGGAAGTAAAACTACTGATTATTTCTATTTGTAGAGGTGTTACAGAATGAGTTTATATCCTAGACATTGAAATCTCTGAAGAGCATGGATCCACCCTTCTGAGGAAACATGGCTTTCTTCGCTGGTGCTGTTACCTGAGTTTTTACACCCCAGGTTTTGAAATTTCTTCCATTAAGTTTTACATCCTCTTGCCTCTTTCCCCACTTGAGATGCTCCTGAATATAGCTCTTTATAAACTTTTGAGTAACCTGTTCCAATACTATCGCATGTACCTTGGTGTCAAATTTTGTTTGGTATAAATTTTGTTAAATATATAACAGTATAATACTACTGGCACTGTCAAACGTAATGTGTACTGGGTGGAAGCAGGGTTTTCAGAAGTCTCATAGCCTAGGAGAAGAAGCTGTAATCCAGTCTAACAGTGCATCCTTGCTTTTATATTCTAGTTCTCTTGAAATGAATGCTAACATTCCATTTGCCTTCCTCACCACTGACTCAACCTACAAATTAACCTTAAGGAAATCCTGCACAAGGTCTCCCAATTCCCTCTTCCCTTGTCAATTCTGCTTGTTATTTCTTCAAAGAATGCCAACAGATTTGTTCTTGAGGAAACCATACTGACTACAGCCTATTTTATTATGTACCTCCAAGTACCCTGACACCTCATTCTTAATAATCGACTCCAACATCTTCCCAACCACTGAGGTCAGACTAACTACCAACAGTTCCCTTTGTTCTGCCTCCCTCCCTTCTTGAAGAGTGGAATGACATTTGCAATTTTCCAGTCTTCTGTAACCATTCCAAAATCTAGTGCTTCTTGAAAAATCATTACTAATACCTCTATGATCTCTTCAGTCAACTTTTTCAGAACTCTGGAGTGTTTACCATCTGATCCAGCTGACTTATCTACCTTCAGACCTTTCAGTTTCCCAAGAACTTTCTCTCTAGTTATGATAACTTCACACACTTTATGCCCCCTGATACCTGGAACATCCATCGTACTGCTTGTGTCTTCCACAGCGAAGACTGATGCAAAATAGTTATTCTGTTCATCCCCTATTCTATTGTCCCCATTACAACCTCTCCAGCGTAGTTTTCCAGCAGTCCAATATCCACTCTTGCCTCCCTTTTACATTTTATGTATCTGAAGAAACTTTTGGTATCCCCTTTAATATTATTGGCTAACACGAGGAATTCTGCAGATGCTGGAAATTCAAGCAACATACATCAAAGTTGCTGGTGAACACAGCAGACCAGGCAGCATCTCTAGGAAGAGGTACAGTCGATGTTTCAGGCCAAGACCCTTTGGCAGGACTAACTGAAAGAAGAGCTAGCAAGAGATTTGGAAGTGGGAGGGGGAGGGGGAGATCCAAAATGATAGGAGAAGACAGACACCCCCAGCCTCCCTAACCCTCCCCCCTCTGATCACAGCTGTCATCCCTGCTGGGTCTTTATCATCCCCTCTGACCTTCAACTGTCTGAGGCAGAACGCTCTGTTCTCAGTAAGGGCCTCACCTTTGTCCCCCTTCGCCCACACCTCAGCGAGTTCCGTGTGTGCCATGGCGCGGATCTCTTCTTCTGCCGACTCTGTCTCCGAGCCTTCTTCTTCAGCAAAGACTCTTCCACCCACACCGATGATCCCTTCTCCCGTCTTCAACCTTCCTCCTCTTCATGGACACCCCGCTTGCTCTGGATCTCTTTGTTGCTAACTGCCGACGGGACATCAACCGTCTCGACTTCACCACCCCTTGTTCCCATTCCAACCTCACTCCTTCCGAACGCTCCGCTGTCCATTCCCTCTGCACTAATCCTAACCTTACTATAAAACCTGCCGATAAGGGCGGTGCTGCTGTAGTCTGGCGTACTGACCTCTACCTTGCCGAGGCACAGCGACAACTCGCAGATACCTCCTCTTATTTACCCCTCGATGGTGACCCCACTAAGGAGCACCAGGCCATTGTCTCCCAAAACATCACCGTCTTTATCCGCTCAGGGGATCTCCCATCCACCACTACCAACCTTATAGTTCACACACCCCGCACTTTCCGTTTCTACCTCCTACCCAAGATCCACAAACTTGCCTGTCCTGGCAGACCTATTGTCTCAGCTTGCTCCTGCCCCACCGAACTCATTTCTGCATACCTCGACATGGTTTTATCCCCCCCGTTCCCTCCCTTCCTACCTATGTTCATGACACTTCTCACGCTCTTAAACTTTTCGATGATTTTAAGTTCCCTGGCCCCCACTGCTTTATTTTCAGCATGGATGTCCAGTCCCTATATACTTCCATCCCCCATCAGGAAGGTCTCAAAGCTCTCCGCTTCTTTTTGGATTCCAGACCTAACCAGTTCCCCTCTACCACCACTCTGCTCCGTCTAGCGGAATTAGTCCTTACTCTTAATAATTTCTCCTTTGGCTCCTCCCACTTCCTCCAAACTAAAGGTGTAGCTATGGGCACCCGTATGGGGCCTAGCTATGCCTGCCTTTTTGTTGGCTTTGTGGAACAATCTATGTTCCAAATCTATTCTGGTATCTGTCCCCCACTTTTCCTTCGCTATATCAACGACTGCATTGGTGCTGCTTCCTGCACACATGCTGAGCTGGTTGACTTCATTAACTTTGCCTCCAACTTTCACTCTGCCCTCAAGTTTACCTGGTCAATTTCTGACACCTCCCTCCCCTTTCTAGATCTTTCTGTCTCTATCTCTGGAGACAGCTTATCTACTGATGTCTACTATAAGGCTACTGACTCTCACAGCTATCTGGACTATTCCTCTTCTCACTCTGTCTCTTGCAAAAATGCCATCCCCTTCTCGCAATTCCTCTGTCTCTGCCGCATCTGCTCTCAGGATGAGGCTTTTCATTCCAGGACGAGGGAGATGTCCTCCTTTTTAAAAGAAAGTGGCTTCCCTTCCTTCACCATCAACTCTGCTCTCAAACGCATCTCCCCCATTTCACGCACATCTGCTCTCACTCCATCCTGCTGCCATCCCACTAGCAATAGAGTTCCCCTTGTCCTCACCTACCACCCCACCAGCTTCTGGGTCCAACATAATATTCTCCATAACTTCCGCCACCTCCAACGGGATCCCACCACTAAGCACATCTTTCCCTCCCCCCCTCTGCTTTCCGCAGGGATCGCTCCCTACGCAACTCCCTTGTCCATTCGTCCCCCGCATCCCTTCTCAGCGATCTCCCTCCTGGTACTTATCCTTATAAGCAGAACAAGTGCTACACATGCCCTTACACTTCCTCCCTTACCACCATTCAGGGCCCCAGACAGTCCTTCCAGGTGAGGCAACACTTCATTTGTGAGTCGACTGGGGTGATATACTGCGTCCGGTGCTCCCGATGTGGCCTTCTATATATTGGCGAGACCCGACGCAGACTGGGAGACCGCTTTGCTGAACATCTACGCTCTGTCTGCCAGAGAAAGCAGGATCTCCCAGTGGCCACACATTTTAATTCCACATCCCATTCCCATTCTGACATGTCTATCCACAGCCTCCTCTACTGTAAAGATGAAGCCACACTCAGGTTGAAGGAACAACACCTTATATTCCGTCTGGGTAGCCTCCAACCTGATGGCATGAACATTGACTTCTCAAACTTCCACTACTACCCCACCTCCCCCTCGTACCTCATCCGTTATTTATTTATATACACACATTCTTTTTTTCTCTCTCCTTTTTCTCCCTCTGTCCTTCTGACTATACCCCTTGCCCATTCTCTGGGGTTTTCCCCCCTCCCCTTTTTCTTTCTCCCCGGGCCTCCTCCTGTCCCATGATCTTCTCATATCCCTTTTGCCAATCACCTGTCCAGCTCTTGGCTCCATCCCTCCCCCTCCTGTCTTCTCCTATCATTTTGGATCTCCCCCTCCCCCTCCAACTTTCAAATCTCTTACTAGCTCTTCCTTCAGTTAGTCCTGACCAAGGGTCTCGGCCCGAAACGTCGACAGTACCTCTTCCTAGAGATGCTGCCTGGCCTGCTGCGTTCACCAGCAACTTTGATGTGTGTTGCTAATATTATTGGCTAGCTTACTTTTAGTTGCCTTCTGTTGGTTTTTAAAAGCTTCCAAACCCCCTAACTTCACAGTAAATGTTGAACTCCTATATGCTCTCTCTTTGGGTTTTATGCTTGCTTTGAATTTTCTTATTAACCATAGTTGTGTCATATTTCCTTTAGAATACTTCTTCCTCTTTGAGATGTATATATCCTGTGCCTTTCAAATTGCTTCCAGAAATTCCATCTATTGCTGCTCTGCCATCATCCCTGCCAGTGTTCTTTTCCAATCAAGTCTGGCCAGCTCCTCTGTCATGCCTCTGTAATTCCCTTTACTCCACTGTAATACTTCAATATCTGACCTTAGCTTCACCTTCTGAAAGTTCGGGTTGCATTATGATCACTTGCCGCCAAGGGTTCTTTTACCTTTAACTCTCTAATCAATTCTGGTTCATTGCACAACACCTAGTCCAGAATAGTTGATCGTTTAGTGGCTCAACCACAAGCTGCTCTAAAAAGCCATTTCGTAGACCCTCTTGGAATTTCCCCCCCTGGAATCCAGCACCAACCTGATTTTTCCAGTCAACCTGCATTTAAAGTGCCCCATGACTATCGTAACATTGCCCTTTTGGCATGCATTTTCTATCTCATGTTGTAATTTGTAGGCAACATCCTCACCACTGTTTCTGGGGTCTGTATACAACTCTAATCAGGGTCTTTTTACTCTTGTAGTTCCTTAGCTCTATCCACAATGATTCAACAGTTTCCGACCCTATGTCACCCCTTTCTAATTATTTGATTTCATTTTTTACCAACAGGGCAATGCCCCCCCCCCCGGACCCACTGCCTTCCTCCCTATCCTTTCAATACAATGTGTCTCCTTGGACGTTAAGCTCCCAGCTACAATCTTTCAGCCATGATTCCATGATGCCTACATCATATACGCCAATTGACAACTGTGCTGCAAGTTCATCTACATTATTCTGTATACTGAGCACATTCTGATACAACACCTTCAGTCCAGTAGTCACCCTTTTCGACTTTGTTGCACCATGCTCAATCTTTTGATTTCTAACTTTGTCTGAGTTCTGAGGTCTTACTAACATCTGCCTCCACAACCTCTCCACAAACTGTTCTGGCACTCTGGTTCCCATCCTCCTGCAACTCCAGCTTAAACCCCAGCATGCAGCATTATTAAAACTTCTTCCCACTAGGATATTAGTCTCCCTCTAATTCAGGTACATAATGTCACTTCTGTACAGGTTTTAGCTTCTCTAGAAGAGAGTCCAATGATCCAAAATTATTCTGCCCTGCCTCCCTAGCCACGTATTTAACTGTATAATCTTCCTAGGTCTGGCCTCACTAGCACGTGGCATGAATAGCAATCCTGAGATCACAAACCAGGAGGCCCTGCCCTTTACCATAGCAATTGACTCCCTGAACTTCCTATGCAGAGCCTCGTCACTAGTCCTACCCATGTCATTGGTATCTACATGGACCATGACTTCTAGCTGTTCACCCTTCCACTTAAGAATGCTGAGGACTCGACCCAAGATATACCGGACCCTGGCACCCGGGAGGCAACATACCATCTGGGAATCTTATGCTCGCCCATAGAACCTCCTGTCCATTCCCCCTACTAACAAATCTCCTATCACCACAGTATGCTTCTTCTTCCTCCTTCCCGCCTGAGTCACAGAGGCAGACTCAGTGCCAGAGACACGACCACTGTGACTTTCCTCTGTTAGGTCGTCTCCCGACAGTATCCAAAGTGATTGAGGGGGATGGCAATAGGGGTACTCTGCATTGGCTCCTTAACCCCTTTCCCCTTTCTGACTGTCACCCAGTTTCCTCTGTCCTGCACCTTGGGTGTAACTACCTCTCTATATGTCCTATCTCCTTCAGCCTCCCGAGTCCATCTAGTTCCAGCTCCAACTCCTTAACACAGATTGTTAGAACCTGCTGCTGGATGCACTTCTCACAGCTGTAGTTGTCAAGGATACTGGCGGTCTCCCTGCCTTCCCACATTCCGCAAGAGCAGCATTGCACTATCCTGCCTGGCATCTCTACCTAGCTGAGTAGATATAAAAAAGAAAAGGAAATAACTTGAGTTTTTCTTTCTCTGAGTGAAGCCTCTCTTTGCTGAAGCCTCAAAGAGTTAAAGCCTTAAGATCACCATTCTGACTATGTCCAATCAGGCGATGGGAGGGTTTTTTCACAATGCAGAAGACTCTGTGAATGCAGTGCTTCTGGTATCTGTCCTGGAATGAGGAAGTGCAGGGGGAGGGGTGAGAAGAGATTCTCTCAGCCATCCTCACAATCCATTGCAGTTTGTAGTTGTTGTGCTTCACAGTCTTTAGGGTGCTATAATAATAAATGCAAGAGCTGTTGTTGGAAAGGATTCTAGTGCAAGTGCATCATGCGGAGAAATCCATCAACAAGCCCTTGGCTGTGGAAAGGCTCAGAGCCTCCATCATACACAAAATATCACAGATCCCTGAGGCTGGAGGGAGGGAATCAAAGATTAACTTCCTTCTGAGCCATCTGTTTTCTTTACCAATTTGTACTTTCAATGACATGAATCAAGCCATTTATTTCAAACAATGACAGTTTGGAGGGACATTATGAAATAACGGCCAAGGGAATAAGGTTCCTCTGTACAACATAAGTCATACATTGATACCGAGTTTGCAGTTCTTGTGATTTTTTTTCTTTGTGTAAGTAATCACAAGAAGTATTTAAATTTATTCTGTCTTCTGAAAGAATGCACTAATATATCTGTATGGCAAATTAAGGAGATCAGCAGGACGGATTCCTATTAAGTAAATCAGCCTTTTAACCAGTACAGTTGGTGCACAGTGGGAGATAATGTCACTAAGTAGTATATGTAAGAAAATGCAAGAAAAACATTGAAAATACCAGAATTAAAATTGGAACCTTTTCAATGGGTTAGAAAGAATAATGGTCAAAGTGAGTGTTCACCATAGTGTAAATCCTCAATATTATGATATGGCTAAAGACCAAATATGAGGTCTTTTTATGAGGTAATTACTTCATAAAACATGAGGTAATTTGAAGATCTTCAAAATTATATTATCGCTAAGGACCAAAGGCCTTCGTGTTTCCTTTCACGACTGTTTAATAAAATCGAAGTTAATGATTTGGCTAATGGGTGTTAATCTAGTTTAAAGCACAACAAATCTTGTCAATTTGTACTTCATTAATATTAATGTCAAATATTACCCTGCTGCACAGAAATATTGTACTGTTTTAGGGCATATAGATAAAATTTATGTGCAGCTGTGATATCAAAACTGACAAGGTTTATTCTTTCATCTATTGTTTTAAATGGAGTGAAAGAACATTTTTTTCAGTTATTTTTAAGATGATTTGCTTTGCAATTAAGTTCAAATCAAAATGCACTGAAGCAACTCTAGTCAGAATGAGGTTCAGTTCTAGGATCGTCTTCTGAAATGGCTGTATTTTTACATTCTCAAGAGGCCTCTGTTGTTTGTTTATTTATTGAGATACAGCATGGTATTGGCCTTTCAGACCCTTTGAACTATGCCACCCAGCAAACCCTGATTTAACCCTACCCTAATCATGGGACTGTTTACATTGACCAATTCACCTATTATCCGATACATTTTTGGACTGTGGGAAGAAACCAAAGCACTCGGAGAAAACCCACACAGTCGCAGGAAGGATGTCATCGACTGATGACGTCGGATTTGAACTCCATCTCCGATGCCCCGTGCTGTAATAACGTCCTACCACGGCACAAGCCAATGTTCTACTATTCTGACAAGAGGCAGTGAACTTCCAGCTACCAAGCTTTTTAATAACAGTTCAGGTGTTGTTATTCAAACTGATAAATGCTTGATAAAGATTATTTCATTGTTTACAGTTTACCTACTGGCATAAATTGCACCAGTTGATGCAGATCTTAAAAAAAAGTTATTTTGCTGTTCTCTCTAAAGATTTAGTTTTATGAATTCACTGTCACAATGGTTTGACTAGATTTTTCAACGTTAAATTTAAATTAGTTTGACTTTCTAATCTGCCAAATGATTTATGCTAGCTGTTTACATAAATTAACAATTATAATTTCCTTTTCTTGCAAACTTTTGCAATGTAATAGTTATATGCTCTTCAGTGCTCAGCAGAGCATTGATTCACTTCAAACTAAGCCAAGGAATAAGTTTGCATCTATTATTGGTAAGTAAAACTATTTACACCAGGCTTCGTACTGTTCCAGATAATTTAAAATATTCACGGAAGTGCTCATCCCTCAGTTGACATGGCTCAAAAATCTCATGGAATAACTTCTGTTTTGAGAGTAAGTTGATGAAAATATTTCCAGAAGATGAGATCAGTTCATCTATCCATTAAATAATTTTTAAAATGATCAGTGATAATCAAGGGAAATGCTTATTTCAGGTGATTTAAAAATAAAATGACATGATATTGATGGTGAAAGTCAAATCAGTGGGAGAGATGATTCTAAGTATTAACGTGTACTTGGCACCAGTAGAGAAAGCTCTCAAAAAACATGATAGGAAAACTAAAAGGCCTAAATTATGCTTCCACCTGACAGCTGCAGAGGAGACAAATTTGGTCTTGCATTGATTAATTCTTAAACAGAAAAAAATACCTTCAAAATGCTTTACAGTTGTGATATAAATCCATTTTATTCATAGTTCAAAGTACATTTATTATTAAAGTATGTATGTTACATATATACACAACCTTGAGATTCATCTTCTTGCAGGCAAGCACGGAACAAAGAGACCCGATAGAACCCATTTAAAAGAAGACAGTCAAGCACCCAATGTGCAGCAAAAAAGCCCAAAATCATGCAAACAATCAAAGTGTACAAATAACATTCAGAATTGAGTCCACAGCTACAAAGCCAATCATTACTGCAGCCATTTCCGGAGCCCCATTAGTTTCAGACCACAGCCTCTATTCAGCACAGAGACGAGTGAACCTTGCAGAGCAATGAGCTGAACTGGACTCTCCCTCACCTCCGTCGCCAGCACCCTGACCTTTTCAATCTGGCCCAGTGCTTTAATCACCCAAACCTTGGGTTGTTCCCCATTGTCCGACCTGGGCCCTGCCATTTCAATATGCTCACGAGCCCAGGCCCCACTGCCTCAAATTGGCATGTACTCAACCTTCCCATTTCCGCCCGGCACTGAAATCAATCAAAACCTCGCGTCTTTCCTCACTCTCGGGCCCCGCTGCATTGCCTCTGCTTGTCCCATACCGGACTCATGAGGCACTGGTGAGACATCATTTGGAGTTTTGTGAGCAGTTCTAGGAACTCAGCAGGTCAGGCAGCATTTGGAAATCAATAAACAGTCGACGTTTCCGGCCGAGACCTTTCTTCAGGGATCTCGGCCTGAGGCTTTGGCTGTTTATTTATTTCCATAGATGAAGAATGAATGGGATATTTGAATTCCTATGGTGCTTTATGCATGAAGTGGAGACAGGGTGTGGGCTTTATGTGAAGTGGTGCTAATCACCCCACCATACACAATGCTTCCCTCAGCTTCCCAACCTTAACCCTCTGCATTTTTTTTACATTTTTTGCTCTCTAAGAAATTCCTATTTCACCAAGATTTTGGCATCTGCTCTAATATTTCTTCATGATTTCATTGTTATATAATGCTCCTTCTATGAAGTTCCTTAGGCTACTGAGACTCAAAGCAACACAGCATGAATGCAGGCTCTTCAGCCCATCCAGTCGATTCTAACCACAAGGACCACCCAGGCTGTCCCAATTTCCTGCATTTGGCTCATATCCTTCTGGGCCATAACTCTCCCTGCACCTATCCAAATGTATCTTAATTGTTACATTTGAACCTGCCTCAACCACTTCCTCTGGCAACTCACTCAAAATGCTCTTCGTGTCTGGAGAAGTTGCCCCTCAGGTCCCTTTTAAATCTTTCCCCTCTCACTCTAGTTTTGGACTTCCTTACCTCTGAGAAAATATTGTTACCAGGCGCCTTTTCTATGCCCCTCATAATTTTAAACATTCTGTAAGGTTGTTCCTTATTCTCCGACATTCCAAGGAATAAAGACCTGGTCTCGCCACCCTCTCCTCTCCTTCGTATAATTCATATCGTAGCAGCTCACAGAAACACAATGACTTCCTCAGCTCTCAAAAGTGTTGCTAGTTTTAAGTTCCTAGACTTTCAAAGTTTCTAGTCAGGGATTTCAGTCAACCAAAGCTCCACAAATACAGCACTACTGAACTCTTAGACAAAGTTACATTTAATCCGTCAACAGCAGAGTTAATAGCGATGCTCAATAGACTCGGGATTCTACAGACAGCAGAGCCGGTGGCAGCGAGCTGTCCAGGGCACTGGCTAGGCTGAGATCTTACCCAACCAGGCACTAGTTAATAAAATTGATGCACTGACTGAGAATGAACACACAGAAAGAGATTAGAAATGCTGCATTCTGGTGTTCACCAAAATGTGGCTGAACAACAACACGTTGTACTTCCTAACCAACAGTCCTCATATGGTGAGGATGCACCAGCACTCCTCCCTCCTCATCAACCTAAACTCGAGTGCACCCGAGTCCATTGCTGTACACTCTGCTCACACATGGCTGCCCAGCCAAACACCTGAGTAATCAGATTGTCAGGTTCACCTCTGACACAACAATCGTGGGACTCATCACCAACAACTATGAGACTGCCTACTGAGAGGAGGTGGAAGAGCTCAAGGCCTGGTGTCAGGCAAATAAACTCTTCTTCAATGTCAAAAAGACAAAGGAGATGGTTATCGACTTCAGGAGAACTCACACCACTCACATCCCTCTGTATATTGGAGACACAGTAGTGGAATTTGTGAGCAGTTTCAAACTCCAGGGAGTGCTCATCTCATGGTTCTGGAACACATTCCACACAATTAGGAAAGCACGGAATCAGAACCTGGCATACATTGTGAAATTTGTTGTTTTGCAGCAGCAGAACATTGCAATGCATAATAATAAAAACTAGAAAATGCAATAAGAAATATATACAGTGGATTCTGGTTAATTGGACCATCAGTTAATCAGGGCAGCCACTTATCTATGACAACAATAAATAAGAAAATAGCTGGGATTCCCTCTGTTTATTTGGGACACCATGCCATTTAATTAGGGCAGGAGAATGTTGCCAAACATCTTCTAACTAGCATCAGTCATATGCACGTCGTGTGGCCGTTAGACCCTGCACCATGCTTAGAGCGAGCAGTTTTCAAATAGAGTCATTTGTGTCCAAAAAGCAGTAATTGTTGTCATTGATAATTGGCGAGAATTAGCAATAAGACAATTCAGAACTGTTTTGCTTCATGTGGTGTCAAGTATTCATATTTGGAAATGCCAAAAAACAGCCAGGAGTGAAAATGAAATGATTTCACTACTTCAATTACTTAGACACTGCAAAGAATTTGAAGGTTTCGATAATCACCTTGAATATTGTTTTTGGTCCTGACTGGACACTCAGCTCTTACCTGAGGCTTCAAGTAGCTGTTTGCACGCGACAGCAGCTACAACTCAGTACGCCACTTCGACAGGTGGGCTAAACCAGGTGAGAGCAGCCGTTGTGTCTCATATCCTGGTGAGATAAGGACATGCCTGCCCTCACATGCAAAATCAGTTCCAGCTACAGAGAGATCCAATGACCAGAAAGGTGATTCTGCAACATTACATGGAGATGCATGGAAGAAGACATGGTCATCCACTGCAGCCAGGGAAGATCCCAGTTGTGACATCTCCTCGTACCACTGAACCCGAATTTCCGAGTTTGAGGGATGTGGAACTGCCTCAGTACAGCAGCTTTTCCACTTCAAAAACTCACCTGCACAGATTTCCTGTCATCGTTGGATACAACAGGCAACCGTCAGTAGTATTGGTAGTGTTCTAATTTGTTCGGTATTTCATTTTAAAACATAATTAGTTAGTTAAATGGTAGTTTGTTTCTTTTATACCTTTTTAACTATTTCCATGAAACTGCCACTACATTTGAGTAGGTTGCACGGTCAGCACAACATTGTGGGATGAAGGGCCTGTAATGCGCTGTAGATTTTTATGTTCCATGTATATTGGACAGCCACTTAATTGGACCAAAACATGCTGGTCTAATGTGTGCCAATTAACTGGACTGCGCTGTTTATGAAAAAAATTAAATTAAATAAGTAGTGCTAAACAAGAGGAAAGAATAGTGAGGCAGTGTTTATGGATTCATTGTGCATTCAGAAATCTGATGGCAGAGGGGAAGAAGCTGTTCTTGAATCATTGAGTGTGTGTCTTTAGTCTCCTGTACCTCCTCCTTGATTGTGGCAATGAGAAGAGGGCATGTCCTGGGTGATGGGGGTCCTTAATGACAGATGGCTCCTTTTTGAGGCATCACCTTTCAAAGGTGTACTCGATGCTAGGGATCTTAGAGCCCACGATGGAGCTGGCTGAGTTTACAGCCTTCTACAGCTTTTTCTGATCCTGTGCAGTGGCCCCTCAGTACCAGATGGTGACACAACCCGTTAAAGTTCCCCATCGTACAGCTATAGAAATTTACACGAGTTTTTGGTGACATACCAATTCTCCTCAAACTCCTAACAGAATAGGGCCCAGCAGGGAGGAGGCTATGTAGCATCTGAGCCAGGACCACCAGACTCAAAATCAGTTACTTTCCCCAAGAAGTTAGATTGATCAACACCTCCACCCACTAACCCATCCCTCCACAACCCCCACCACTGCTACTTTGTAATTTCCTTTTAGCTATGTTAGGTACAGACCTATGCCTAGCATCATTTTATGAACATACACTCAGTCTATGTATATGAGCAGCTTATGTATTTATGTTTATTGTGTTTTTTATTATGTTTTTTATCTTATTGTGTTTCTTTTTGTGTTGCATGGGATTCAGAGTAACAATTATTTTATTCTCCTTTACACTTGTGTACTGGGAATGACATTAAAAAAAATCCTGATTCTTGATTCTCTCTCGGTTGCAGATCTTGTACTATGAATGTTGGAGTACTGGGGGTATAATAGAACAGAGGCACCTAGGAGTATAAGTGCATAGTTCACTGAAAGGCCCTGTAGTCCCGACAACATCCTTGTCACTCTTTTCTGTATTCTTTCCAGTTTAGCCTTGCCTTTCCTATTACAGGGTGATCAAAACTGTACATAGTACTCCAAGTATTCACCAGACGCTTATACCACTGCAACAGAATGTCCCAACTCCTCTTCTCAGTGCCTGACTGAAGGCATACACTAAACACATTGTTCACTACACTATCTATGCATGACTCTGTTTTCAATGATAACATTCTTTATTGCTAACAGATCTTTCTAACTTTGTGTCATCGACAAACTTACTGATCAAGCTCTGTGCATTCACATCCAAAATCATTTATATAAATAACAAATAACAAAGGTCCCAGCACAAACCCCTTGCAGCACACCACTAGCCATCGGCCTCCATTTTGAAAAAAAGCATTTACCACCACCCTGCATTTAACTACATGCTTCATGTATGTATTTTGTTGCTTCCTGAGACTTGACTATTTGTATTTAGCTCGTTACTGTCACCCAAGGTGATATATTGTCCCTTACAGCCACCATTTTTCCGTAGTGTATGGAAATGGAAGCTGAATTTAGGATTTTCCTTTAGTCAGTCCTTGAATAATTTTCTTCCTTTCACAAACTGGGATTTCATGAAAGGAAAGCTCTGGAAGTTACAATTCCTTGTGGGAACTGTAGAGTCTGATAAAAACAAATACTTTTGTATAGTTTCCAATCTCTACATAATGTATTAATATTAAATCATTGAGTTCATTCTAATTGTATTTTAACTGTTTCACTCAATTAGAAATAACATGGAAAGGCAATATGTTTTCCCCAACAGAAAACTTGCTTAATTGGATTAGTGTATTATTGCATTCTCCTTCATCCCTTCTGAGTCCAGAATTGCAGACACAGAACTTGATAAAGGAATGTAATAATTTAACACCAATGTAAGCCTAAATTACCATCATCTGTCAAAGCATCATTGTGTCTGTTATGAATCTAATTATTAAAGAAAGCAATGATATTAAACACGGCGAATAAATGTAATGCAGACAATGAGTTAGTAAATAGGGAGGGAGCAGAGGCAAATCAGTAATTTTAATAAAACACGAGGATTTTTAGATGGAATGAGATAAAATCAGTAAGTGGGAAAAATAATGGCAATAAAATGATATAAGAAAATGTTTTAAAATGCCATACATTTGAAGAGTAACTGGGAGATATGCTTACTGAATGATCAATGACAAACCCAAGAATGGTGTAGTTGAGATGTATACTCTGAGGATAGCTATCCACTTTCTCAGGATTGAGGATAACTTGTTTCCCTTCCAGTCCGCTGAGCTTTGGTATTAACTTATAAAGCTAATAATTTTGCCACAAGTGGGGCAGTAAGTGCTTTAAATAGGTGGGTAGTTTGGGAGATGGTACACTCCTTTTACCCTTTACACTGTGCTTCTGTGTGCTCCCGATACACGGGATTGAGGTCGTCAGTCATCTTGACTGTTTACAGGTTCCCAGACGTCAGTGCAGACGTTCCATTCTTTTCAAGGAGACTTTGAGTTTTTTGCTATCCTTGAATCATTTGATCTGCTCTCCTGGTAACTTCTTCCTGTGAGAGATTTTGGAATCAATCAGCCATGATCGAGTGGCAAAACAGATTTGATGGGCCAGTTGGCCTAATTCTGCTCCTATGCCTTGTGGTCTCATTAAATAGAGTGACAGTTTTAGAAGTACGTTATTGACTCCATGACAACATTGCCTGATTGGATGTATTTAGAGCATCAACATTGGGGATCTTGGCCTGGGACAGAATTCTGATCATAGTTTATTTATTTTACCAGTTGTTTTGGAAAATTTTAAGGAGGGTATCTGCCCACTGCTTTGTGCTACTTGCTGTAGGTTACCCAGGACTCAAAAGGATACTGGAGAACAGCAATCACAACTTCCAATGGAATGTTTTTGTGATCTGAATCTTTAAAACCACTTTCTTCAGAAAACTGTGCACTAAAAGCCATAACTGACATGACTCCAATCTTTGTTGTCAATGTGCAGATGATTCAAATCTACATTTATATTCAGAAGCCAATATTAAGCTATGGTTGACTCTTTCAGTGAAACATATGACAGAGACCCGCTTTCAAAACCAACCTTATGTGTTTTATGTGTGGAATTTGCAACATTTTCCTGTGTCTATATGGGTGCTCCAGTTTCATCCCTCATGCCTCATGCAGGAGAGAGGAGTTGGACAGAATTGATTAGAAAAGAACACTGGCCAGCGTGATAGCAGAGCAACAGTAGCTGGAATTTCTGGAAACAATTAGGAAGGCACAGGTTATATACATCCCAAAGTGGAAGAAGTATTCTTGAGGCAAGATGACACAACCAGGGCTAACGAGAAAAGTCAAAGCCAACAAAATAGTCAAAGAGAGGACATATAATAGAGCAAAAATTAGTGCAAAATTGATTGGGATTGTGAAGAAAATTATTCAAGGACTGACAAAAGGAAATTCCTAAATTCATTTCCATGAGGATTGGGAAGCTTTTAAATGCGAAAAAAGGCAACTAAAAAGTTATCAAGAAGGTAAAGATGGAATACAAAAGTAAGCTAGTCAGTAATGTTAAAGAGGATACCAAAAGTTTCTTCAGATACATAAAATGTAAAAGAGAGGCAAGAGTGGATATCAGACCACAGGAAAACAATGCTGGAGAGGTAGCAATGGGGGACAAGGAAATCACAGATGAACTGAATAAGTATTTTGCTGCAGTCTTCACTGGAAGACACTAGTAGAATGGTGGAAGTGCCAGGTATCAGATGTCATGACGTGTGTGAAGTTACCATTACTAGGGAGCAGGTTCTTGGGAAACAGAAAAGTCTGAAAGTAGATAAGTCACCTGGACCAGATGGTGTACACTCCAAGGTTCAGAAAGAGGTGGCTGAAGAGATTATGGAGACATTAGTAATGATCTCTCAAGAATCACTCGATTCTGGAATGGTTCTGAAGGACTGGAAAATTGCATATGTCACTCACTCTTCAAGAAGGGAGAGAAGTAGAAGAAAGGCCAGTTAGTCTGACATCAGTGACTGAGAAGATGTTGGAGTCGATTGTTAAGGATGTGGTTTTGTGAAAAAATTGAAAATCGGCCGTAGTCAGCATAGGAAAATCTTGCCTGAAAAATATGCTGGAATTCTTTGAAGAAATAACAAGCAGGATAGATGAAAAAGAATCAATTGATGTTGTGTACTTGGATTTTCAGAAGGCCTTTGACAAGGTGCCATATATGAGGCTGCCTAACAATCTATAGGCTCATGGTATTACAGGGAAGATTATAGTATGGATGAAGCAATGGCTGATTAGCAGGAGGCAAAGAGTGGGAATAAAGGAAGCCTTTTCAGGTTGGCTGGTGGTGACTCGTGACATTCCACATGGGTCAGTGTTGGGACCAATTCTTTTTACCTTATATGTCAATGATTTGGATAATAGAATTGATGGCTTTGTTGTAAAGTTTGCAGACATTATGAAGATGGGTGGAGGAGCAGGTAGTTTTGATGAAGTAGAGAGGCTACAGAAGGACCTAGATAGACTAAGAGAATTGGCAAAGAAATGGCAGTGTTGGGACGTGTATGGTCATGCACTTTGGTAGAGGAAATGAAGGAGCTGACTATTTTCTAAATGGAAAGAAAAGACAAAAATTGAAGTGGAAAGGGATTTGGGAGTCCCTGTGCAGGTTTCCCTAAAGGTTAATTTTCAGGTTGAGTCTGTGGTGAGGAAGGCAAATGCAATGTTAGCATGCATTTCAAGAGAACTAGAATATTTAAGCAAGGATGTAATGTTAAGAATTTATGAAGCACTGGAGAGGCATCATTTGGAATATTGTGAACAGTTCTGGGCTCCTTATCTTAAAAAGAATTTGCTGAAACTGGAGAGGGTTCATAGGATGTTCAGAAAAAATGACTCCAGGATTGAACAGCTTGCCACATGAAAAGTGTTTGATGGCTCTGGGCCTGTACTCACTAGGATTCAGAAGAATGAGGAGTGGACTCATTAAATCCTATTAAATGGTGAAAAGTAGAGTGGATGTGGAGAGGATGTTTCCACTGGTGTGAGAGCCTAAGACCAGAGGACACAGCCTCAGAATGTAGGGGCATCCTTTCAGAACGACATTGAGGAAGAATTTCTTTAGCCAGAGAGTGGTGAATCTGTGGAATTCTTTGCCACAGACAGCTGTGAAGGCCAAATCCTTTTGTGTATTTAAGGCAGAGGTTGATAGATTCTTGATTGCTCAGGGCATGAAGGGATATGGGGAGAAGGCAGGAGTATTAGGCTATGAGGAGGGGCCATATGGTGTAACGCTGCTCCTGTGGCTTATGGTCTTATGCCATAGATTTACTAGCTGTAAGTTGCTCCTAATGTAGGTGGAAGGCACAGAAGAACTGGATATAGGCATTGTAGTGAAAATAATGGTAATAGAACAGCCAAATATTGCAGGATTATCCATGTATCTCTTGGCACATGGTCACAAGGTGGTATTGAGAAAGACCTACAGCAGTAGGTGAATATCTTATAGTAAATTACTTAACCTATTCATAATATTTACTGAATATTTCATAGTGAATTACTTTATTTATTCATAACACATCACAAGACTGATGAGTTGCACCACACATGACTATAAATAACAACTTTAGTAGCTTTCTTTTGTGTGACACAGTGGCATAGCAGTTTGCATTATGCTGTTACAGCACAGGCAATCACTCATTGGGGTTCAATTCCTGCACTGCCTGTAAGGAATTTGTTCATTCTCACATGACCACACAGGTTTCCTCCTATGTTGCAAAGACATACTGTTAGGATTAGTGAGTTGTGGGAATGTTGTGTTGGCTCCGGAAGTTTGTCAGCACCTGCGGCCTGCTCAGCACAATTAATGCAAATGATGCATTTCACTCTGTTTCAACGCACAGTACGTGTGACATAAAAGTTAATTTTCTCTTTACATCAATTAGCAAAGGGCATATTTAACATGGCCAATATATAACAACGGAAATCAAAACCAGAAATAGAGTATTTTAAGTTAATAACTTGTTCACAAACAATTCTTGTTTATCAAGCTCACTCAAAAAATATTTTATTTCCAGTATGTACGGTACTTTTGTTATATTTTTAGGCTTATACTCGTTGGAATTTAGAAGATTGAGGGGGGATCTTATTGAAACGTATAAAATCCTAAAGGGATTGGACAGGCTAGATGCAGGAAGATTGTTCCCGATGTTGGGGAAGTCCAGAACGAGGGGTCACAGTTTGAGGATAGAGGGGAAGCCTTTTAGGACTGAGATTAGGAAAAACTTCTTCACACAGAGAGTGGTGAATCTGTGGAATTCTCTGCCACAGGAAACAGTTGAGGCCAGTTCATTGGCTATATTTAAGAGGGAGTTAGATATGACCCTTGTGGCTAAAGGGATCAGGGGGTATGGAGGGAAGGCTGGTACAGGGTTCTGAGTTGGATGATCAGCCATGATAGTACTGAATGGCGGTGCAGGCTCGAAGGGCCGAATGGCCAACTCCTGCACCTATTTTCTATGTTTCTATGTTTCTAGACTCAAACAATAATAGAGCATTAAGCCAACCCAGAGCTAAAGTTTAGATATAGAACAAAGTGCCTGAAAGGGCAAGGTGGAGGATGAGGCTCAAAGGGGAATAGGGCCAAATAGCTCAGGTTCGGGTCCAATTTCTAACAAGGTACTCGACTGATCTGGAGAGGTATGAAATTCAAAATGTGATCCTCAATGCCAGCTTCTTTGTGAGGAACTTGTACAATAACATGTTTTAAGCTTATTAGGGAAATAATGTTTGCATCACTTCAAAAATATATTTGTTCAAGAAAATTTTGTTAGAAAGTTAACTTTTTTTTTCCCATTTCTTTAGGTCCCAATAAAGTAAGCGATCAGAAACAGCAAAGAACACCTCGGAGGACTCAGCCACCAAAGACTGTAAATACACCTGAAGACAGCACGTACTACAACATCATTCATGTAAGTCAATGACCTGCTGAACTATGTGTTCAGATCTAGTTAGGGTTTCCATTGAAGTCGCAAGCCATCATAGTCACAATACAATCAGGTGATAGAATACTGAGTTTTCCACTCTGAAAGATGATATGTATTATATATTTGCAATATTTTAAATTAAGCTATATTCTTGATGAAAAAATATGTTTTTACTGAACTTCCTTTGGGCTATGAGGAAAAGCAGCATTTCTTTCGGGCCATCAAACCACCCAGAAGACAATCTCTATCCAGCAGAACATCCTTGTAATTTAAACACCCCTGTATCTTCAAACTCAAATCTTACTGTTGACTCCACAAGTATCCCAGCCGATGTTGGAACCACCCTCGAAATAAACTTATCCCCTCAGCTGGAACTAAACCATGGATTTGAGTGTATTTGTAAATTATATGAAGGTGGTTTGAAGGAAGAATTTTTTCTTGCTCAGAGTGTGTTTAAAGTCTTGAAACTTACGGCCTGAAACGTAAATCCATAGTCCCTGGATATGAATTTGACCTACTGGGCAATGAATCATGTGTTGGGAAGTGGAAGTTGGAAAGCTCCGTTTTCGTTGGCCTGGATACAGTGGGCAGAATGAATCCTTATGATTCCATCAACCACCCAGCGAGCATTCCTACTTAGCGAACAGCCCCATGCAAACCCGTTCTCCCCTTTATGATGACCATCTCCCACCTAATCCTGAAATCCTACAACCCAACCATGCCCTCATTTGCTCTTTTCTCAGCCAACCTGCCTACTTTTTCTTCTTGGCTTTGGCTTTAAAAAGCAGGTTGCCTACTTGGATGGTCTTAGGCATGTCATTCAGATCAACTATGGGTAGAAACTCCATTTATAAAGTCCTGAAGTTAATTTCTGCAGGATATTTAGAAAACAAACATTCTTCTGCATGTCTCAGCCTTGCACAGCCATTATCTTATGCACAGAAGTTGCCTCTCAGGTATAGACCAGGGAATGATGCTAAATTTGTGGGAAATGAAAGGGGTTGAGGCTTATGCCCAAGTCCTTCATTACCCTACTTATCATTGTCAACTAATCGAGTGTCCAGAGAATATGCTACAAAATAATACATTTTTACGATGAAAAGATCCATTTACCACCTAAGTGTATGTACAAACCCCATACTGACTATCTAAGCTATTTGCAAGAACCAAGATTTAATATTAGCCTAAGGACAGTGTAATGTTCATTGAATACAAAATATATGCTCGAAGGATTTAAAGTCACTTTGGCTTAAAGCAAAGTGTATATTTAGATATTTTTGATTTAACCTTTACATACTGACAGGTCAAATTTGACCTGTTTTGACATTTGACAACAGTAAAAACATTCTAAATGCCATTTTTTAAAGCCAAAATTTGATGACTTTTCCTAAAGTGACCCAAAATGTGCAAAAATGAAAATAATTAAAAATTTTATACTTTTGTACAGTTGCTACAAATTTATGTACAGTGAGGTCGTTCCAGGTCAGATTTGACCTGTATCTATTGAAATGGATTATAGATCTCTGAAACATTAACTAAGGATTAATCACCTTTTTGTTAATGTCAGATAGGCTATTTATACATTCTAAATAGATCTGTGGTTCAAAATTTGGTACATACACTTGTTATGAGGGGATTCTTGGGCTGGGTCAAAATTGATCCAGACCATACTGTGAAGGTATAGAATATGAACAGGTTGCCTGGGTTAAGTGATTGCAAGAAAACTTAACAAAAGCAACCATGTGCTAAAGGGAACAAAATCCCTTATATGGTTACCTCTCATAACCTTAAAGAAATGTAGTGTTAACTGTCTTTTGTGTAACAATAGAGCAACAACAGTTTTAGACAACTGACATCTTATTCAGTAATCATTAAATGACCTTTATTATCTCACAATACCAAAATCCTTGTCTTGTGTCAACACATGCCTGTCATGAGGATACATAATGGAACATCAGATAAGAAGAAACAGGTGTATGGACACCGCGTTACTAGCCTCGTCCCACTAGCTGCATTTGTCAGCATGGTTAAAGCCAAGATTTGAAAGTTTTTTTTAATCTCTTGGTAAATTGAACTTTGTATCCCAGCGCCACTACTTCTCAGCTTGATATGATATAATATGATATACCACAAGCCAAGACTAGAAATAGTGATATAGGATGCTAGAAATAGGGGTGATATAAGAGGAAATGCTTTTAAAATGCTCAAGACTTTCACAAATCTCTCTATGTATATTATCCAAAAGCTTAACTAGCTTTTCTCCAGTTTTCAGACTTTCAAAAGGTAGAACTTAATCAGAACTTCAATATTGACTTTCTGGATTGATAACTGTGGGTGCAAGCATTGAACAATTAATAAATAACTCAACAATATGACCATTGATGTCAATACTAATGTTCATATTCACTAGGATACTTAAGATGCTAGATGGAATTTTCTCATAAGTAAGCACACCAAATCAGATTTGCCAATCAGAACATTTCTCCTCAAAGGACTTCAGGATGAACCCTGGGAAATGAAAGGTCACTCAGTACAGCTACCTTCCTATTGCAGGCTTTTTTCAATTCTTGCCTTTACTAGAGAAACTTGATCTATCTGTACCGTCCAGTGAATCTTTAACATTTTTGTAGGTACACTGCTAAGGACCAGTCTGCTTTACAACTGCAATCTATAATCAACACTCCAGCAAAAAGTTCTACTGTACATCACTTAGTCCAAAACTCCAAGAAAATAAGACATTGGAGCAGAATTAGGCATTTAGCCTATCAAGCCCACTCTGCCATTCTGTCATTACTGATTTATTATCCCACTCAACCCCATTCTCATGACTTCTCCCTGTAACCTTTCATGTCCTTACTAATCAAGAACCTATCAACTTTTGCTTTCAATGTACCCAGTGGGTTGGGCTCCACAGCCATCTGTGTCAATGAATCTCACAGATTCATCACCCTCTGGCTAAAGAAATTCCTCCTCATCTCTGGCCTAAAGGGATGTCACTCTGTTCTGAGGCTGTGCGCTCTGGTCCTGCATTCTCCCACTATAGGGAACATCCTCTCCATATCCACTCTATAGGCCTTTCAATATTCAGCAGGTTTCAATGAGATCCCACTTCATTCTTCTAAACTCCAGTGAATATAGACCCAGATCCATCAAACGGTCCTCATACATTAACCCTTTCATTCCCCAGATTAGTCTTGTGTCTCCCCTCAGGACCCTCTCTCCAAAGCCAGCACATCCCTTCTCAGAAAAGTGGCCCAAAACTGTTCACAATACTCCAAGTACAGTCTGACCAATGCTTTATAAAGCCCCTGTGTTACACCCTTGTTTCCTATATTCTACTACTCTTGAAATGAATGCTAGCATTGCATTTGCCTTCCTTACCACCAACTCAAACTGCAATTTATCCTTCAGGGAATCCTTTAAGGACTCTCAAGTCCTTTTGCACCTCTGGTTTTTGAATTTTCTCTCCATTTAGAGAACAGTCTTCGCTTGTATTCCTTCTACCAAAGTGCATGACCATACTCTTCCCTACACTATATTTCAACTGCCACTTCTTTGTTCATTCTCCCAATCTGTCTAAGTTCTTCTGCAGACTTCCTGCTTCTCAACACTACCTGCTCCTCCACCTATCATCATAGAAATGAACAATTTTTAATCACCCTCCTGAGCTGCTGTGAAATTGATGGGAGTTTAGAGCATTGCATGGAAAGATCCCACTCAAGTTTGGTAACATTCCGACAATGAATTGTAAAAGTAACAAATACCTTCATTCTAACTCAGATGCAAACCAAGGTAGAAACAAACCAGCATTTAAAAATAGCTCTGACAAAGTATTCCCAGAAAATATGAGAATTATACCTCAGATAAATATTATGTGAAGATTTGTGACAAATATGATTATATGATATATACATACAGTATCTGAAATACATCTTATGGAAATGTTTGTTTGATGATGAACTTCAATAAAAAAAATAAATTACGAAAAAAAATAGCTCTGACCTTTTCTTTAATACTTTACTAGTAATTACACAGCTTGTGTAGGGCAGAAACTATGTTATGAGAATTTGATATCTGGAAAGATTTGCTTTATTGGACTCTGATTAGCACTGCTGTCATATATTAGTTTGCATGATTAGATCATTGAAGACACATTTTTGATCTCTGCTGCTTAGACATTATGAAGTATTGATCAACAGGTGAAAATTAGGGAGGAAAATCTGTGGAGGACGACTCCGTGAACGTGCTGGCACCACCCCACCAACAGTGACTCCCAGTGGCCCACCCTCATCACTACCTGATAACCCTTAGTAGCAGGAAAAAATAGAAGGGTAAGGGTTCTAAAACTGAAGCAGCTATTGCAAGATCTGGAATTGTGAAACAAAAATAGAAAATGGTGGAGATAGTCAACAAAACCCCTCTTCACAACTGGGAAAGTTCTGCGTCGGCTCATGAGACTCCCTGTAGCTTATTTCTCATTCCACTTAACTGAGGCAATGAGTAATAAGCAGATCTAAAGCCATTTCTATCCTTCTATATATCAGTAGAGATGCAACACTGTACAAGTCTCGGCCTGAAACGTCGACTGCGCCTCTTCCTATAGATGCTGCTTGGCCTGCTGTGTTCACCAGCAACTTTGATGTATGTTGCTTGAATTTCCAGCATCTGCAGAATTCCTGTTGTTTACAAGTGATTTTTTAATGTTTCTTTTTTTAACAGAGGTCAGTGCAGGATGGAAAGAGAAGACCCCGGAGAGACAGGTAACTGCTCACTTTTTTCCAGTCTAAATTAACTCAAAGCAAAAAAAAACAAATAAGAATTTTACTTTTGCTCCAGATTACTGTACATTAACTGCAGCCTTAGTTCAAATCCTGATATCTGTGGGACAATGACTCCTTTAGCCATAGACGGTGAAACTGTAAATACATTAGTTTATATATTAGTCCTCACTGTGCGGTATATGTTAAATGTACAATGTAAATACGTTAGTTTCTATATTGGTCTTCACTGTGAGGTATATGTTAAATGTGCAATGTGTGGCAGACCAGATCCTAGTGCACACAAGGCCCAAGGCACCATGAGGGCAGAGTGGAGTAACAGTACATCAGTCGGAGTGGGGGAAATAAGTCCAAAGGTTAGCACAGGACGTGAGACAGGAGCACAGAATCTGGATACCCACAACAAGATGCAATAATAAATTATTTTTTAACTCAAAAGCCATTTTTTTTACCTGCAAGCTAAGCTCAAAACTGAACTCCAGAAGAAAGGAATTGTTTATGTTAATTTCCATGGAAATTGCTGATAAAGTTCTCACTCTCACAGTTAAGTGACGCTCTTGAATGCCCATACCAATGAGTGTTCTATGTTGTTTACATTTACAATAGAGATGTTTCTATTTTGCAACTTTTATCAAATGTCATCATCAGTTTTTTTTCCCTTTGCTACATGCTGTGCCATTTCCTCTCGAATTTACACAAATAATAGGAATGCACTGCTAATTGTTCAGTGGCCCAGGGTTCATGTCACATTCCTGCCATTCTCCCTATGCGTGAGTTCATACAAAGAGGCATAAAAGCAAGCAAGCTTCCATCAGGAACACACAGCAGATGAACACCAGCACATTTCTCCCACACAGCTAACAAAGGCTCGCAAAGGCCAGATATCAGCATGGGGGAGCTGACACAGTTAATCGGAGTTGTATTTTTAGAAATTGTGGTTCTATTTAATGAGTTCAGTGAGCTCATGGAACACGATGTTTCCTAACTACTTCACATTTTTTTTCTAAAATCTAAATATAGATTCTAAATTCCATTCAGAATAAATATAAGGTTTTCATCAATTAAACATATTCATGTACTATTTTGAAATTTGCAATAGTTTCCAATATTAAAATAGTCCAGTGACAATTCCTCTGCCAAAGTAAGAGAATAAGATTGATTCTGTTTGTTCAATTTGAGCCCCTCTGTGAATAAAGTGAAATGTAATATTTGCTATTTGCAGTGAAGCTGCGAAACTATTGGCAAATAAATTGTCCATATTAGGAGAGGTGTGTTAACCATGCCCCAAGGCATCATGGGCAATAGAATAAATCTTGCACGTTTAGTTAACATGGAGGCCTTTAGAGTAGATTCAGGGAAATAACCCAAGAAAAGGAGTCACAGACATCAAAAAGAAATGAAGTACATCAATGTCAGTTTGCAGTTCCATATTTACTCCTTTCTGATTCTAGGACCAGAGGGCACAGCAGCAGAATAGAAGGACATCCCTTTAGAACAGAGATAAGGAGGAATTTCTTTAGCCAGAGGGTGGTGAATCGGTGGAAGCTATTGCCATAATCGGCTGTGAATTCCAAGTCACTGGGTATATTTAAAGTGCAGGTTGATAGGTTCTTGATTAGTAAGGGTCACTGGAAGAAGACAAGGGAATGCGGTTAAGAGGGATAATATATCAGCCGTGATGGAATGGTGGAGCAAACCTGATGGGTCAAATAGCCTAATTCTGCTCCAATGTCTTATGGTCTATGACATCTCCCATTGTCATTCTGACTGACACTGGAGGAAGAGCCAAACAGAAGAAACATCTGAGGTCAGTCAAAACAAGTCAAAACTCTCAAGGTATGAAATGGAGAAAAATGAGACAAAAGAAGCAAAATATAAGCTTACTTTTTAATTAATGGATTCCTAATTATCTGTTTTAGAATTATCATTATTCTTCAAAAGAACATCAGAACTGTAACATTTAATGAACAATCAACAATATGTTCGGCAGTTATAGAAACACAAAATCAATAAAGGAATCATATGTGTCTGGTAATTGTTGAATACAAAGTGTTTTAAATGTAAATGTATTCCGCTTAACACTATTTCATTGAAAATGAGTGCTTGTAGGATGAAATATTTATTTTACTTTAATTTTTTCATGATTATTCAAGTTGATAACATTTTCTAGCTCACCACCATCAGCATATATACCCTCCAAACAGGCAATGATGCAAGGGTGCTGTATTAAATTTCCTCTCATTTTACCCAATGATGCACCTTGCCTCTATGCAACACAGAAGAAAATTTATGGTATTAGCATGCAGTGTTTTCCATTCCAATCATTAATTATCTGGTGTTTACTTGAGTGAGGATGGTAAATTGCTGTTTGCATTATGGCGGTGGATCTCAACCACTCCATTCTGCTCCAGGAAACAAAATATGCATAACTACTGTACATTTGCCATGCTATATGAACCATTCTCTTATTTCCATTCCATGGTTTTCAGTCTGTCAGAACAGATAACAAACAACTGACACACATTTTGCATCATTGTCAAATTGAATTTGATCCCCATTTGCTCATTCCATATTGTGTGATTAACCCTGGTTAAAATTCTAAACAGATTATTTTACAATCCAACTTCTAATTGTTTGCTCCACTTATTCAAGTGTGTGCATTAGCTCTGCCATGGGGAAGCAATGAAATCCAATGTGATGAATGAAGCAAATTAAATAAGGTGTTATAATTACAGTTAATATGCTCATTATTTTCTTTATAGCCAAGTAAAGTTGCTGGACGAAGATGATCGCTACTATGGAGAAATTACTCCTGGTGATTCCACGACCAAGGATAACACTAAAACAACAGGGAAAATTTCTTCATCACAGCCCAGATCCACAAACCCCACCCACCCCAACAGGTAGATCTACATTCCTTTAACATGGCCAGTAATGAGATACCTTCTAATGTCAGATTTGTCCCCGCTAAAATTCTTATCCAAGTCCCAAATCTACACTTCCTTCAATTTCACTATTCTATACAATTTACTGGCAATCCGAATCAAAAGATTTATTTTGACTCGGTAACTTCAATTTCCCCATCGCAACAGGGCCAAGAAGGTATTAAAATCCTTTTTGCCATTTCCTTATTTAGTCAGGACTTCTATACATAGTTCACTGGAAATTAAGCTAAACTTTATTTATCTGCAGGCAAAGGAAAGTGTTTGTTCAACATAAATTGGGCTACAGTATAGATTAGAAGATAACTTTGAATGAAGAGATCCCAAAACCATAGCAAATAGTTATCTTTATGGAACAAGGCTTGCTCTTTGTTGATTACATGACTAACATTGGCCATTCCATTTGTGAGCTCTTCCTTCCCTCCAATCAGTTGCTTCAACCAACCCTATTGCACTAACTTGTCTGCTATCTGGATTAGGTTCCAGGAAACAGATATTGCCACTGTTCAAAGCCATCAACATACAGGCAAGAGGATGCCTAGTAAGGGTGTGAGCTTGCTGTCAGCAACACAATGAGATGTGGGACTCAAGCTAAACACAGTAGTAGGAATAGTAGGAGTAGTAGATTGATATCTACTTCTGTTAATGTTACATATTTTCCAATTAATGTGATATCCACTCCTATTAATTCACAATTTAGAGAAATAGAATTACCTCCAAAGAGCAGAATTCTATTTGTTGAGAAATGATGATCATGAATTATATTAACTCATTCATAAAAGCTATCTTTAGAATATTATCACTGGTTGAAATTTTTGTCAATTGGATGTATTTTATGAAATTTTATTTCTACTCAATAGACTTCAAAACAATTAATAACCTTGATTTTACATACAGTGTATTCAATTCAGTGGCAGGAATACTTTCATGTTTTGGTATCAAACTTTGCCTAATATATTTCATTAGTTCATAGATTAATTCATAATACTTTTGCAGTAACATTATCAGAAGTGTAATTTAAGCTAATAGTTTTAATTGTTGGAGAAATATTAAGGCCAATTTCATGAAAATCTTGCAGACTCAGATCATGCATAATTTAACTTTAGTTTATTGTAAGGAACATTGCAATGTCAAAAGTGCAATAGAGACGAAAACCTGCTCATTAATCTGTCAAGAGGCACTCTGACACCACCCAGTACCATCTTCCAAGAATGAGTGATTGGCAGAAACTTGCAGTATCCTACATTATGGAAAGTTGTGGTACGGTGTGAGAATAGTCTTACATTTCTTTCTTCAGAGCTTTTCTGTTATTATCTTATTGTATATTAATAAAGCACCAAATTTATTGAAGGCAGTTAAAAATTTTATTTTCCTCTCACTTGAGGAAAAGGTTTATAATCATTCAAAATTGTACTTATTTCTTTTAAACTGGTATTGATTCAGTTATATTAGTCAAAAAATCAGCAGACGCATCTTAGCAGGCAGACATATGAAAGTTTGCATCCCCTTCCATGATCTGCTACTTCATCATAGTCAAAGAACCACTTATTTATCATTAAATGCTTAAGGCCCAAGCTGAAATGGGAGATCACAAAGAATCTAAAAATATAGTCATTGTTTGCTCATAAATGCCATTAGCTGTTATGCATGGGCCCTGATATCTCCATCGTAGTAGTTAGATAAGCTGTAGCTTTCTATTTGTTTTCTGAGTGTATGTATTGTATATTTTGTTTCATGAAAATAATAAATAATTTAATTTCTCTGAGAAAGGAAATATACTCTGCAGTAATCTCCTTAGTTATCAGTAAATGTTGCGCTGTCAAAGTGCACATTTCCTGTCTTAGACTCCCCTCCGTGTGGACAAGGTGTGAGTCATTGATAATGAAGTCTATTTTGCTGTCAGAAATAATAAGTTATTCTGTCAATCAGACTTGTTGTTTCAAGTGAATATTTGGGCTTTCTATAGATTACATATATATATGCTAATTATAAAAAGATATAACCATATCCCTTTAGTTCTACATAACAATATCTATTACAATATGGTATCTGTTTGCAAACATCAAATTTAATCCTAGTCAAACACATAGCTAAATGTATATTGTGCTCAGAATCATATTGTTCTCAAGATATATTTTAATGTATTTATTAACATGATATGGCTGCTGCTGTGTCAAAATGGTTGTGATGCGTCTAGTTGGTAATGTAGTGGGTAGTGCTTATCATTCTCGCTTTCAGCTTCCGTCGCTGGCTAGCAGTCTTGTGAAAAGGAGAGCTGAATGTGTAATTGTCTCCCTGTCAGTACATAGCCTCTCCAACAGCAAGCCTCATGCAGTGCCTCCTCGCTGGTGACACACGGAAACTGAACTTCTTTCATGGGGAGGGGTCTGGCCCCTGTACACGCAGCACGCAAGCCCACTAGTGTGTGGACATGCCCTGATGCTCCTGAACCAGACCCCCAGCTATGGTAAGTAGCTCCACTGTCTTGTGGGCAGCCTCGGGAGAGACAAAGGCTATGGGAATAAACCCAGATAGCAAATCCGGAGTGGAGCCCCTAAGACGGTTGGACATCATTCAACATCCTTTCTGCAGTTCCTGCAACCAACCTGGTGCCAAACGCATTGCTTCATAAGCTTTCCTTTTGAATACACTGGTGAGGCCGAGAGGGGGATCTTGACGAGTGGGCATCTCAGGATTTCCATAACTTCTGCCCAGGCTTGTAATGAGGATCATCATCACCCATTGTCCTTTGAGACAGATAGTTGCCAACCAACCATAGCTACTGCTGGCTAAGGATACACGGATACACGGTGTATCGGAAGGATAGGAAGGTAGGCAGAGGGGGAGGCGTGGCTTTATTGGTAAGAAATGATATTAAATCATTAGAAAGAGGTGATATAGGATCGGAAGGTGCAGAATCTTTATGGGTTGAGCTAAGGAATAGCAGGGGTAAAAGGACCCTGATGGCAGTTATTTATAGGCCTCCAAACAGCTGCGGGGATGTGGACTACAAATTACAACTGGAAATAGAAAAGGCTTGTCAGAAGGGCAGTGTTATGATAATTGTGGGGGATTTTAACATGCGAGTAGATTGGAAAAATCAGGTCGGCACTGGATCTCAAGAGAGAGAATTTGTAGAATGTCTGCGAGATGGCTTTTTAGAACAGCTTGTTGTTGAGCCCACTAGGGGATCAGCTGTACTGGATTGGGTATTGTGTAATGAACCGGAGGTGATTGGAGAGATTGAGGTGAAGGAACCCTTAGGAGGCAGTGATCATAACATGATTGAGTTCACTGTGAAATTAGAAAAAGAGAAGCCGAAATCTGATGTGTCGGTGTTTCAGTGGAGTAAAGGAAATTACAGTGGCATGAGAGAGGAACTGGCCAAAGTTGACTGGAAAGGGACACTGGCGGGAAAGACGGTAGAGCAGCAGTGGCTGGAGTTTATGCGAGGAGTGAGGAAGGTGCAAGACAGGTATATTCCAAAAAAGAAGAAATTTTCGAGTGGAAAAAGGATGCAACCGTGGTTGACAAGAGAAGTCAAAGCTAAAGTTAAAGCAAAGGAGAGGGCATACAAGGAAGCAAAAATTAGTGGGAAGACAGAGGATTGGAAAGTTTTTGAAACCTTACAAAAGGAAACCAAGAAGGTCATTAAGAGAGAAAAGATTAACTATGAAAGGAAACTAGCAAATAATATCAAAGAGGATACTAAAAGCTTTTTCAAGTATATAAAGAGTAAAAGACAGGTGAGAGTAGATATCGGACCGATAGAAAATGATACTGGAGAAATTGTAATGGGAGATGAGGAGATGGCAGAGGAACTGAACAAGTGTTTTGCATCAGTCTTCACTGAGGAAGACAGCAGGATACCGGACACTCAAGGGTGGCAGGGAAGAGAAGTGTGCGCAGTCACAATTACAACAGAGAAAGTACTCAGGAAGCTGAATAGGCTAAAGGTCGATAAATCTCCTGGACCAGATGGAATGCACCCTCGTGTTCTGGAGGAAGTAGCTGTGGAGATTGCGGAGGCATTAATGATGATCTTTCAAAAGTCGATAGATTCTGGCATGGTTCCAGAAGACTGGAAGATTGCAAATGTCACTCCGCTATTTAAGAAGGGGGCAAGGAAACAAAAAGGAAATTATAGACCTGTTAGCTTGACGTCGGTGGTTGGGAAGTTGTTGGAGTCGATTGTCAAGGATGAGGTTACAGAGTACCTGGAGGCATATGACAAGATAGGCAGAACTCAGCATGGATTCCTTAAAGGAAAATCCTGCCTGACAAACCTATTACAACTTTTTGAGGAAATTACCAGTAGGCTAGACAAGGGAGATGAAGTGGATGTTGTATATTTGGATTTTCAGAAGGCCTTTGACAAGGTGCCACACATGAGGCTACTTAACAAGATAAGAGCCCATGGAATTACAGGAAAGTTACATATGTGGATACAGCGTTGGCTGATTGGCAGGAAACAGAGTGGGAATAAAGGGATCCTATTCTGGTTGGCTGCCGGTTACCAGTTGTGTTCCCCAGGGATCAGTGTTGGGGCCGCTTCTTTTTACATTGTACATCAACGATTTGGATTATGGAATAGATGGCTTTGTGGCTAAGTTCGCTGACGATACGAAGATAGGTGGAGGGGCCGGTAGTGCTGAGGAAATGGAGAGTCTGCAGAGAGACTTGGATAGATTGGAAGAATGGGCACAGAAGTGGCAAATGAAGTACAATGTTGGAAAGTGTATGGTTATGCACTTTGGCAGAAAAAATAAACGGGCAGACTATTATTTAAATGGGGAAAGAATTCAAAGTCCTGAGATGCAACGGGACTTGGGAGTCCTCGTACAGGATTCCCTTAAAGTTAACCTCCAGGTTGAGTCAGTAGTGAAGAAGGCGAATGCAATGTTGGCATTCATTTCTAGAGGAATAGAGTATAGGAGCAGGGATGTGATGTTGAGGCGCTGGTGAGACCTCACTTGGAGTACTGTGGGCAGTTTTGGTCTCCTTGTTTAAGAAAGTATGTGCTGACATTGGAGAGGGTACAGAGAAGATTCACTAGAATGATTCCGGGAATGAGAGGGTTAACATATGAGGAACGTTTGTCCGCTCTTGGACTGTATTTCTTGGAGTTTAGAAGAATGAGGGGAGACCTCATAGAAACATTTCGAATGTTAAAAGGCATGGACAGAGTGGATGTGGCAAAGTTGTTTCCCATGATGGGGGAGTCTAGTACGAGAGGGCATGACTTCAGGATTGAAGGGCGCCCTTTCAGAACAGAAATGTGAAGAAATTTTTTTAGTCAGAGGGTGGTGAATCTATGGAATTTGTTGCCACGGGCAGCAGTGGAGGCCAAGTCGTTGGGTGTATTTAAGGCAGAGATTGATAGGTATCTGAGTAGCCAGGGCATCAAAGGTTATGGTGAGAAGGCAGGGCAGTGGGACTAAATAGGATAAAATGGATCAGCTCATTATAAAATGGTGGAGCAGACTCGATGGGCTGAATGGCCTACTTCTGCTCCTTTGTCTTATGGTCTTATATCTACGTTAACTGCCCATTCTGAATGGCTTGTGCCACCATTTCAGGAGGGTAATTAAGAATCAATAACATTGCAGTGTGTCTGAAGTTACACATAGGCCACACAGGCAAAGGTAGAAGATTTCCGTTCCTGAAGGATATTAGTGAACCAGATGAGTTTTAATGACAATCCAGTAGTCTTATGGTCACTGTAAATGTTACTATCATTTTTATTTAATTACATAATTTAAATTCCCTAGCAGTAATGCTGGGATTTGAACCCATGCCTCAAGATCAGTAGTCCAAGCCTCTGGATGAAGATTGAGGAACAAATTGCTCTTGTCATCATTCATTCCTTCATGATCCTAGGAGGGTTGTCGTTAATCATTGCTAAACTTGTCTACAGGAAGTTTGATCATTCTTTGCAGCTGTCTCTACCTGAAACTGGATTATTACCTTAACAAATGTTTTGCAATTTCCTAGATGCACACAAGTCTGATGGTGCTAGACAAGAAATTCTGCCAGGTCAGCAAGATGAAAGCTTACAAGTCTATAGAGATAGACAGGTGGGGGAGCTCTGCAATCTGCTGCATCTGACATGCCACTTTTGCCAGATTTGTTTCTTGCCAGAGCCTCATTAAATCAAAAATTTGTGCGAAAATATTTAAATAATGGGATTAGCCCCAATTTTGAACTGATTTCTTCCTTTCCCCTCCCCTTCCTTGGGAATGAGAACACATGGATTCCCTTTGGTACTGCAGCTCTGCAATGGAATCCACTTTTGTTTCATAAGCAATTCTGTCCCCAGTTTCTTCCTTTTCTTTTCTACAAAAAGATATCCTTTGGTACCTTTTGTTTGGCTCTGAAAGGTAATTTTGTTTTCAGCATTTTTAAATGCAGTGGTTGATGGTTAAAACAATACAACATGAAATATAACCAAGAAGTTGTGTAATTCCACCCCCACCATCAGCCAACCCCAGACCCCATTTGCTGGTTTTGACACCAGTAAAGATCAAGGACATTTGTCTCGACCTGCTGTGAGTCATCAGGGAACTATTTGCAGCTCTTTGCCATCTGTAGCAAGAACAGCTTTCAGTTAAACTGCAACATACGGATTGCACAGTTACACCTGCAGCTAGTTTCACTGCAGTATCAGCTAACGTGCTGCTCACTAATGAATGAACGCAGTGACTGATTCTTCGGCTGGTGTGGCCAGTATTTTCATCCACTGCAAGTGCTGACATGGCATTCCTCTGAGAGTTCTAACATGGAAATAGCTCTACATTGCACTATATTGAGGGAGTTACTAGTGGCTATCAAACAACAAGTCTGTCAGCAACAAAACTATAGTAATGTTGCATTGCTTCATACTAAAGCCCTTAGATCTAGAGACTGAATAGATTTGCAGTCACAAATCCACTTGTGCACTACTGGAAAGTGCCTGTGTGTGTGAGTGTGGAGTGAAGTGAACTGTACCCGTAAGAAATTGTGGATGTCAATTTACTAAAGGGTTTACGAAAGGCTCAAAAAACTAGGCAAGCTTACAAAAGGTTCAAAAAACTAGGTAAGCTTATGAAAGGTTCAAAAGAACTAGGTAATGATAGAGATCTAGAAGATTATAAGGCTAGCAGGAAGGAGTTTAGGAATAAAATTAGGAGAGCAAGAAGATACCATGAGAAGGCCTTGGCAAGCAGGATTAAAGAAAACCCCAGGGCATTCTACAAGTATGTGAAGAGCAAGAGGATGAGACGTGAGAGAATAGGACCTATCAAGTGTGCAAGTGGAAAAGAGTGTATGGAACCGGAGGAGATAGCAGAGGTACTTATGAATACTTTGCTTCAGTATTCACTATGGAAAAGGATCTTGGCGACTGTAGTGATGACTTGCTGCGGACTGAAAAGCTTGTGCATGCAGATATTAAGAAAGAGGATGTGCTGGAGCTTTTGGAAAGCATCAATGGGATAAGACACTGGGACCAGACAGAATGTACCCCAGGCTACTGTGGGAGGCAGGGGTGGAGATTGCTGAGAACTCTGGTGATGATCTTTGCATCATTAGTGGGGACAGGAGAGGTTCCAGAGGATTGGAGGGTTGCAGATGTTGTTCCCTTATTCAGGAAAGGAAGTAGAGATAGCCCAGGAAATTATAGACCAGTGAGTCTTACTTCAGTGGTTGGTAAGTTGATGGAGAAGATCCAGGAAGCAGGATTTATGAACATTTGGAGAGGCATAACATGATTAGGAATAGTCAGCATAGCTTTGTCAAAGGCAGGTCCCGCCTTACAAGCCTGATTGATTTTTTTGAGGATGTGACTAAACATATTGATGAAAGCAGAGCAGTAGATATAGTGTATAATGGATTTCAGCAAGGCATTTGATAAGGTACCCCATGCAAGGGTTATTGAGAAAGTAAGGAGGCAAAGGATCCTCGTGCAGGATACCTTAAAGGTTCACCACCAGGTTGGATCAGCAGTAAGGAAAGTGAATGCTATGTTGCCATTCATTTCAAGAGGAATAGTGTATAAAAGTAAGGAGGTGTCGATGAGGCTCTATAGGGCACTGGTGAGACCTCATTTGAAATACTGTGTGCAGTTTTGGGCCCCCTATCTTAGAAGGGATGTACTGATGTTAGAGAGAGTTCAGAGAAGATTTACGAGGATGATTCCTGAAATGCAGGGGCTAACATATTAGGAGCATTTGTTGGCTCTTGGGCTGTATTCATAAGAGTATAGAAGAATGAGAGGGGATCTCATAGAAACATTCTGAATGTTGAAAGAGTTGAACAGAGTAGATGTGGAAAGGCAGTTTCCCTTGGCGAGTGAGTCCAGGACAAGAGGCCACAGTCTTAGAATTAGAGGGTACCTATTTAAAACAGATGAGGAGAATTTTTTTTTCAGCGAGAGGGTCATGGGTTTATGGAATTTGTTGCTACACACAGCTGTGGAGAGCCGATCATTGGGGGTGTTTAAGGAGGAGATTGACAGGTATCTAATTAGTCAGGGTATCAAGGGATATGGGGAAAAAGCTGGAAATTGGAACTAGATGGGAGAATAGTTTAGCTCATGGTGGAGTGGCGGAGCAGACTCGATGGGCCGAATGCTCCTTTGTTTTGTGATCTTGTGATCCAAGGGGATCTTGGTTTGCAGATCCAGAATTGGCTTGCCCACAGAAGGCAAAGAGTGGTTGTAGACTGGTCATATTCGGCATGGAGTTTGGTCACCAGCGGTGTGCCTCAGGGATCTGTTCTGGGACCCCTTCTCTTCATGATGTTTTTAAATGACCTGGATGAGGAAGTGAAGTTGATGGGTTAGTAAATTTGCTGCTGACATAAAGGTTGGGGGTGTTGTGGATTGTGTGGAGGGCTGTCAGAGGTTACCGCGGGACATTGATATGATGCAAAACTGGGCTGAGAAGTGGCAGATGGAGTTCAACCCAGATAAGTGTGAGGTGGATCATTTTGGTAGATCAAATATGATGGTATTAATGGTAAGAATCTTGGCAGAGTGGAGGATCAGAGGGATTTTGCGGTCTGTGTCGATAGGACACTCAAAAGCAGCTAGGCAGGTTGACTCTGTGGTTAAGAAGGCATACGGTGTATTGGCCTTCATCAATCGTGGAATTGACTTTAGGAGCCGAGAGGTAATGTTGCAGCTACATAGGACCCTGGTCAGACTCCACTTGGAGTACTGTGCTCAGTTCTCGTTGCCTCACTACGGGAAGGATATGGAGATTATAGAAAGGATGTTGCCTAGATCGGGGAGCATGCCTTATGAGAATAGGTTGAGTGAACTTGGCCTTTTTTCCTTGGAGCAACGGAGGATGGGAGGTGACCTGATAGAGATGTATAAGATATTAAGAGGCATTGAGCGTGTGGATTGTCAGAGGCTTTATCCCAGGGCTGAAATGGCTAACATGAGAGGGCACAGTTTTAAGGTGCTTGGAAGTAGGTACAGAGGAGATGTCAGGGGTAAGTTTTTTACACAGAGAGTGGTGAGTGCGTGGAATGGGCTGCCAGCAATGGTGGTAGAGGTGGATACAATAGGGTCTTTTAAAAGACTCCTGGATAGGTACATGGAGCTCAGAAAAAAAGAGGGCTATGGATAACCCCAGGTAATTTCTCAAGTAAGTACATGTTCGGCACAGCATTGTGGGCCGAAGGGCCTGTATTGTGCTGTAGGTTTTCCATGCTTCTAAAATAAAACTCCAAATTGCTGTAAGAATTCATCGGCCAGGCAGTATCTGTGGAGAAGGAGACAGTGAAAATTTCATGTTAATAACCTGATAAAATTAACTTCATTTCTCTCTTCATGGATGCTACCTGACCTATTATTTTCAGCATTTTCTTTTGTATTTGAGACAGTAGAACACACTATTTATGTCATGCAGACATGACCATTTCTCTGATTTATTAGAAAAGCGCTGTCTTTCCCTGCATCAGCTGGATTGTCGAGTCTGACTGGCACCGCCGGTCATAGCTGGCGTACAGGAGTCCTCAGGAGACAACTTCACGAGTGATAAACAGGAAGCATCACCTTATACACAGTTCATGCAGAAGCATATTCACTTCTCAAACATCAGACAGGGGCTTTGTCCCCTGATCTTGTTCCGTGTCTCAGCTCTGGCTTGCACTGTTCTACCACATCATTTGACTGTACAGTTGTTGAAAGGGCTGTCTATGTTCTAAATCAGCATTATTTTTTTTCTGAAGAATGCCTTGATCTCCTACATCACTAATTTTCTGCAAGTAGATCCCAGGGATTCTGTCCCTTCTCAATAAGCATTATCTACATCAGGACAATCTGTGTAGGAATAACATTGAATGTAACTGTGTTCCCCATACAACACCCAGCGTTTCTTGCTATAAAGGCTAAACTGTTAGGAGGATCTTATCAAAAAGGGCAGCAAAAACTGCTCTGTACTTCAGAACCCTTTCCCCAATTACCTGTCATCTTCATGTGCATCTACATTTATGCTAACATTCTCAATGGCAGAGATTGTTTCAGACATTTGATGAACAGTCTTTAAAATGCAGCTTTATTTTCTTTTCTTTCTTGATCTGCCATGCCATCAAAGTTGTGGAACCTGATGTCTCTGCTGTAACACTGATCCCTTCCTGTCTATTTTTCCCAAAAGTTTTTCTATACAACTAATCATCCACATTCAGTAACCATCCTTCATTACAGAGTGGTTACCATTATACTTCAGCATACTGTCATTCTCTCTCAGTATCTTCTGCATTTGCGTTTGTTATGGGTCTGCTTCCATCAGGTGTGGTCAGATTTGATTCAGCCGGTTGGTGGTCATTGCTTAGGTTTTTCTGCAAAGACACTGTTACGGGGCACACTTGATCTCTCACTCTGTCTGACAAGAAGGTGAGTAATGCAACTTCACCTGAGCCTTAACAGGACTGTACACCAGCACAGGCGATATTCGTCGAGAGCACCAGTGGTGGTCCTATCCACCTGGGAGCGAAACCTGTCTTATCAGCCAGCTCCCTTACCATCACTCGCTCACTAGGCTGTGAGAGGACTCTTCTCTCCCTCTGGCTCTCTCTGACCCACAATATGTTGGCTTCTGTTTTGCTCGATCCCTCAATGTGTTACCCTGGTTACAGTGATCCTTCATATCTCCATGTAATTTTACTGAACTGGCATTTGTGGTTTCTTCCTGTACACTTATAATCTCTGTTAGTTCTTGTTCGTCCGTTGTCCTGCTCGCACTGATGACTGTCCCCTCGTACCCTTTCCATTCCTGACTGCTCCCTTTCAGGTGAGCCTTTACTTTAATCACTGCTATCTTCTCAGGCAGCTGCACTATTTCTAACAGCTCCTGACGGTGCTTGACCCCAAACCTTGGGACCTCCTGACATGAATCCCAGTCGTGTTTAAGGATTGATCAATTATCAATACTGACAATCCCATGTCCACTAATGCTAGCCCACTAATAAACCTCTTATGCACATCCGTGGCTGAGCACCACTGGCCATAAGAGATAGGAGCAGAATTAGGCTATTTGGCCCATCGAGTCTGTTCTGCCATTCAACCAAGGCTGATCCTTTTTTCCCCTACTCAACCCCACTCCCCAGCCTTCTCCCTGTAATCTTAAATGTTGTGTCCAATCACAAGCCTATCAATCTCTGCCTTAAATAAAATACACCCAATGACCTGGACTCCACAGCTGCATCTGGTAACAAATTCCACAAATTCACTACCCTCTGGCTAAAGAAATTTCTTCGCATCTCTGTTTTAAATGGGTGGCCTCTGTCCTGGAGCTTTTCTCTCTTGTCCTGAACTCTCCCATCATGGGAAACATCCTTACCACATCTACTCTGAAACATTCGAAAGGTTTCAATGAGATATGTATCCCCTTATCCTTCCAAATTCCAGCAACTACAGGCCCAGAATCATCAAACATTCCTTGTATGATGATCCTTCCATTCCAGGAATCACCTTTGTGATCCTCCTCTGAGCTCCCTCCAGCCAGCACATCTTTTCTTAGATAAGGAGTCCAAAACTGTTCACAATACTCAAGATGAGGCCTCACCAGTGCCTTTTAAAGCCCCAGCATCACGCCCCTGCTCTTGTATTCTAAACCACTTGAAATGAATGTTAACATTGCATTTGCCTTCCTCACCACCAACTCAACCTGCAAGTTAACCTTTGGGGTGCTCTACACAGGGACTCCCAAGTCCCTTTGCATCTCAGATTTTTGGATTTTCTCCCTGTTTAGAAAGTAGTTTGCACATTTATTTCTTCTACCGAAGAGCATGGCCGTGCACTTTGCAACATTGTGTTTTATTTGCCACTTTTTCCCATTCTCCTAATCTGTCTAAATCCTTCTGCAGCCTACTTGCTTCCTCAACATTACCTTCCCCTCTATGAATCTTCTGTATCATCTGTAAGCTCAGCAAGAAAGCCAGTTATTCCATCAACTAAATCATTGATATACAGTATAAAAAGAAGTGGTCCCAACACCAACCCTTTCGGAACACCACTAGTCACGGGCTGCCAACTAGACAATGATCCGTTTATTCCCACTCGCTGCCTCCTATCAATCAGCCAATGCTCTAACCATGTTAGTAACTTTACTGTAATACCATTAGCTCAGGGGCATTTTGGTAAGCAACCTCATGTATGGTACCTTGTCAAAGGCCTTCTGAAAGCCCAAATATACAACATCCACTGCATCCCCTTTATCTGGCCTACTTGTAATCCCCTCAAAGGATTCCAACAGGTTCATCAGGCAAGATTTTCCCTGAAGGAAACCATGCTGACATTATCCTATCTTGTCCCGTGTCACTGAGTACTCCAGAACCTCCATAAGTTGACTGGAAAGGAACATCTTCAGGAAGGACAGCAGAGCAGCAATGGCTGGAGTTTTTATGAAAAATGATGGAAGTAGACCACAGATATAGTCCCAATAAGAAGAAATTTTCAAAGGGAAGAAGGACACTACTGTGGCTGACAAGTGAAGTCAGAGACAAAGTAAAAGCGAAAGAGAGGGCATACAAGAAAGCCAGAGCTAGTGGAAAAATAGAGGATTGGGAAGCTTTTAAAAACTTGCAGAAGGAAACTAAGAAGGTCATTAGGAAGGAAAAGATGAATTATGAAAAGAAGCTGGCAACTAATATCAAAGAAGCTACTAAAAACTTTTTCAAGTATATAAAGGGTAAAAGAGAGTTGAGGGTAGATATAGGACCAGTACAAAATGACACTGGAGATATTTTAATGAGAGATGCAGAGATGACAGGGGAACTGAATGCATATTTTGCATCAGTCTTCACATGAAAGACGTCTGCAGTATACTGGACATTCAAGAGTGTCAGGGAAGTGAAGTTTGTGCAGTGAAAAATATGACTGAGAAGGTGCTCTGGAAGCTTAATGGTCTGAGGGTGGATAAATCTCCTGGACCTGGTGGAATGCACCATTGGGTTCTGAAGGAAGTAGCTGGAGAGATTGCGGAGGCATTAACAATGATCTCTCAAGAATCGATAGATTCTGGCATTGTACTGGATGACTGGAAAATTGCAAATGTTACTCCGCTATTTAAGAAGGGTAGGAGGCAGCAGAAAGGAATCTATAGATCTGTTAGCCTGACATCAGTGGTTGAGAAGTTGTTGGAATCAATTGTTAGGGATGAGATTACAGAGTACCTGAGGCACAGGACAAGATAGGCCAAAGCCAGCATGGTTTCCTGAAAGGAAAATCCTGCCTGACAAACCTACTGTAATTATTTGAGGAAATTATAAACAGGATAGACAAAGGAGATGTAGTAGACGTGGTGTACTTGGATTTTCAGAAGGCCTTTTACAAGGTGCTGCACACGAGGCTGCCTAGCAAGATAAAAGCCTATGGAATTACAGGGAAGTTACCAGCATGGGTGGAGCATTGGCTGGTCAGCAAGAAACAGAAAGTGAGAATAAAGGAATCCTTTTCTGGCTGGCTGCCAGTTACCAGTGGAGTTCCACAGGGGTCGGTGCTGGGACCATTGCTTTTTGGACTATGGGATTAATGGATTTGTGGCTAAGTTTGCCAATGATACAAAGATAGGTGGAGGAGTGGGTAGTGTTGAGGAAACGGAATCCGCAGAGAGACTTGGATAGATTGGGAGAATGGGCAAAGAAGTGGCAAATGAAATACAATGTTAGAAAGTGCAGTTTGTTGGAAGAAATAAATGGGCAGACTATTATTTAGATGGGGAGAGAATTCAAAATGCAGAGATGCAAAGGGACTTGGGAGTCCTTGTTCAAGATACCCTAAAGGTTAACCTCCAGGTTGAGTCGGTGGTGAAGAAGGCGAATGCAATGTTGGCATTCGTTTATAGAGGTATAGAATATAAGAGCAGGGACGTGTTGTTGAGGCTCTATAAGGCACTCGTGAGACCACACTGGGAGTATTGCATGCAGTTTTTGGCTCCTTATTCTGGAAAGATATACTGACATTGGAGAGGGTTCAGAGAAGATTCATGAGAATGATTCCAAGAATGAAAGGGTTACCATATGAGGAACTTCTGGAGTTCTGGGGCTGTATTACCTGGAGTTCAGGAGAATGAGGGGGGATCTCATAGAAACATTCGGAATGTTAAAAGGCCTGAACAGATTAGATATAGCAAAGTTATTTCCCATGGTAGGGATTCTAGGACAAGAGGGCATAACTTCAGGATTGAAGGACGTCCTTTTAGAACTGAGATGTGGAGAAATTACTTTAGTCAGAGGGTGGTAAATCCGTGGAATTTGTTGCCACGAGCAGCTGTGGAGACCAAGTCATCGGGTGTATTTAAGGCAGAGATAGATTGGTTCTTGATTAGCCAGGGCATCAAAGGTTATGGGGTGAAGGCAGGGGAATAGGGATGACTGGAAGAATTGGATCAGCCCATGATTGAATGGCCTAGCAGACTCGATGGGCCGAATGGCCTACTTCTGCTCCTATATCTTCTGATCTTATAACCTTATCCTTAACAATTGACTCTAATATCTTCCCAACCACTGAGGTCAGGCTAACTGATCTATAATTTCCTTTCTACTGCCTTCCTCCTTTCTTAAAGAGTGGAGTAATATTTGCAATTTTCTGGTCCTCTGGCACCATGCCAGAGTCAGATGATTTTTATAAGATCATTTCTAATGCCTTCACAATCTCTAATGGTACCTCTTTCATAACCCTAGATTTAAGTTCATCTGGCTCAGGTGACTTATGTACCCTTAGGTCTTTCAGATTTTTGAGTACCTTCTCTCTTGTAGTAGTTACTGCACCCACTTCTCTTCATTCACACACTACAACATCTGGCACACTGCTCGTGTCTTTCACAGTGAAGACTGATGTAAAATACTTATTTAGCTCATCTGCCATCTCCTTGACCCAGTTATTATTTCTCTGGTCTCATTTTCTTGCGATCCTATATCCACTCTCATCTCTCTCTTATTTTTTACATACTTGAAAAAGATTTTACTATCCATTTTGATATTGTTTGCTAGCTTGCTTTCATATTTTATCTATTCCCTTCTAATGATTCTTTTAGTTGCTCTCTGTAGGTTTTTAAAAGCTTCCCAATCCTCTTTCTTCCCGCTGAATTTGCTTTGTTGTATGCCCTCTCTTTTGTTTTTATATTAGCTTTGACTTCCCTTGTCTGTCACAGTTGTACTATTTTGCCATTTGAGTATTTCTTTATTTTTGGAATACATCTATCCTGTACCTTCCCCATTTTTCCCAGAAATTCACACCATTACTGCTCTGCTGCCATCCCTGCCAGCAGCTACTTCCAATTTACTTTGGCCAACTCCTCTCTCATACCACTGTAATTTCCTTTACTCCACTGAAATACTGCAATATCAGACTTTACTTTCTCCTTATCAGATTTCAAGTTTGAATATATTGTGATCACTGGCTTTTCAGGCCTCTTCTACCTTAAGATTTCTAATCACCTCCACTTCATTACATAACACCCAATCCAGCGTAGCTGATCCCCTAGTAGGCTCAACAACAAACTACCCAAAAAAGTTTACTCGTAGGCATTCAACAGATTCATGCTCTTGAGATCCATTACCAACCTAATTTTCCCAGTCAACCTGCACGATAAAATCTCCCATGACTACCATAACATTGCCCTTTTGACTTGACTTTTCTATTTCCTGTTGTAACCTGTGGTCCACCTCCCAGCCACTGTTGGGAGGCCTGTATAGAACTGCCATCAACGTCCTTTTACCCTTTCAGTTTCTTGATTCAATCCACAAGGATTCAACATCTTCCGATCCTATATCACATCTTTCGACTGATTTGATGCCATTCCTTACCAGTAGAGCCACACCACCCCCTCTGCCTACCTTTCTGTTTCCTCCAATACAGTGTGTAACCATGGACATTAGGTTCCCAACTACAACCATCCATCAGCCATGATTCAATGAGGGCCACAACATCATACCCGACAATCTGTAATAGTGCAACAAGATCATGCACCTTATTTCTTATACTCTGCACATTGAGATATAACACTTTGATTGATGTATTTGCTACACTTCTTGATTTTGCTTCCCGAATGCACTGATACTCACCCTGCTGTCTGCAATTTTCTCCTATCATCTGCCTGCCCTTCCTGACACTCTGACTGCACGCTATCCTTGCTCTTTTCCATCCTGAGTCCCATCACTCTGGTTCCCCCCCCCCCACCGCCAAATTAGTTTAAACCCTCCCCAACAGCTCTAACAAACCTGCCCACAAGAATATTGGTTCCCCCTGGGTTCAGGTGCAACCCATCACTTTTGTACAGGTCATACCTCCCCAAGAAGAGATCCTAATGATCCAAGAACCTGAATCCCTGTCCCCTGCACCAGCTTCTCAGCCACGCATTTATCAGCCAAATCATCCTGTTTCTACCCTCACTAGCATGTGGCACAGGTAGCAATCCAGAAATTTCTATCCTGGAGGTCCTGCTCCTCAGCTTTCTGCCTAGCTCTCTAAGTTCTCTCTTCGGGACCTCATTGCTTTTCCTTCCTATGTCATTGGTACCAATATGTACCAAGGCATTTGGTTGCCCTCCCTCCCTCTCCAAACTGCTGTGGACACGATCCAAGATGTCCCTGAACTTGGCACTTGGGAGGTAATATACCATCCGGGTGTCCCACTCACATCCAGAGAATGTTCTGTCAGTTCCCCTGACTATTGAGCCCGCGATCACTACTGCTCCTCTCTAATCCCTGTTTACCTTCTGCACCACAGACCCATTCTCGGTGCCAGTAACATGATCTCCATGGCATTTCCCTGGGAGGTCAAACCCACAACAGTATCCAAACCTGTATACTTATTTTTGAGGGGAATGGCCACAGGGGTGCTCTGTGCTAACTCCCTATTCACATTTCCATTTCTCCTGACAGTCACCCAGCTACTTGCCCCCGCAACTACTTCCCTGTAACTCTGATCGATTATCTCCTCACCTCTCCCGCACAAGACAAAGGTTTCAAGCTGCTGCTCCAGGTCCCTAACACAGTCTTCAAGAAGCTGCAGCCAGATGCGCCATGCAGATGTAGTTCCCTCGGAGAGTCTGGGTCTCCCAGGACTTCAACATCCAGCATGAAAAGCACACAACAGCTATTTACTACTCTTAAGTACAGCAAGAGAGAGAAAAAGGGAACCTTAACAGAAGCCTACCCAGAGCCAAGGCCTCTTTCAAGCCAAAGCCTCCTTTGAGCCAAAGCCTGACATTATTCCTCCCATTACTAGCCTACTGCCAACAATGGCCGCCCCACTTGTCAGTTCTGTGTTTTTTTTTAATTCTGCTCCCGCCGCTGATTGGGCCTCCAGAATGTTCCAAATGCCCACAAAGCTCTCCTTATAAACAAGCATCGCCGACCTGCGAGAAACCTCGTCGCTGTGCTCTGCGCCCGCCACTGATTGGGCCTCCAGAGGCTGCTATCAACCATCGGCTGACCTCATCAGCTCTATAATCTGGTCAGAAGCCAAATCAGAAAGAGATGAAGGTGCTGTGGATTCTGCCTGTTTTGCTGAGTGATTCTCATACTTTGCTCTCTTTTCAGGACACTGCCTCCAACCATGGCCCGGGAAGCTGCAGCTGTAACAAATTATCTCCTTCACTCTCTCATGTCTATTCCAGCAATTCCTTACTATGTGGCCCAGTTGCTGGCACACAAAGCAAGTTCTCTGTGACATCACAGCAGCTGTGTTCACTGTAGCCACTTTACAACTTCTCTTCCATCTCCTCTGGTCTATCTCACTGGTCTGTGATACCACCGCAGTGTACGTTGATCCCACGGCTGCCCCTGAATCTAAAACTTTCTGGTGAGCTGAGTTCAGGCCCTCCTTCAGTATTTTCATGAAGACTGGATCATCCAACACTGAATATTCCTCTAACGCTCGATATTTACATTCTGCATAATTCCTGGCAGGCTCATCACCTCTCTGAACCACTAACATTATCATTCCCCAGTTACTCTCGCCTCCCCCAGTCATTCCTCTTCCCCTTTAATGAAGCGATATCTCTCTTCATTGCTGGATTTCCCGGTAGTTGCCCTTATAACATTCTGCATCCTGTGGGCCATACTGTCCCACCTATTCCTTGGGCACTTCACTTTTAGAGTGCCTCTGGTGAATTTCAACGATTTCTTCAACCTTGTGTCAGAATTCTGCATGACCCAGGTGATCTTAAGTGGGGGCAATTTTAACAAAATACTTTGTTTCTCTCCTGGGGTGAAGTGCTTATGGATGGTCATAATCAAAGTCAAGGGCTGGCTCGGTTTATCAGGGCTCTCAACCTGATGTTGTCTGACCTCAATGTGTGCCATCCCAACAGATATATCTATGTATAACCTCTCTCTCAAATATTTCCACACTAATTCCCACACTGCACAAAATATAAATGATGGATAAAAATTAAACAGTGCATGCTTAAAACCACAGAGTATGTACTCTGCAAACTGCCACTTATGAGCATCTGAATTCATAATGCCTGTTATAATCCTTTGCATTTAGAACTATCACACCAAGGTTACAGACTTATTAATAAACCACACACACTCGTAAATGCATCTGCCACTATGCAGTTCCCCAAACGAGTACGCACACACTCCACTGTCGTTCGGAGCAGTCAGTAACCATCCTTCATAACTGGTGGCCCTGTCTCACCAAATTAACACACAAAAGTTTAGTCCCTTCCATAAACACACAAGTATATACAAACACACCACACTTCTTTTATATCTACTAGTTCAACTCTCCGTCACATTCGCGATCGTCGTGATCCCGTAGCCACTGACCTCAACAAATACAAGTGTGCATGCTAATTTCAAAAATACTCACCCACTTAGACTGCTGGGATCGCTGGCCACACGATGAGTCATGAAATAATCCCAGACAAGCCCCCAAATGTTGTAACATGAACAAAGTCACCAGAGAGACACTGAAGCTAGTGGATATATAGAAGTGTTTTATTGAACAAAAATAACCAGTAGGCATTATGTTGAGACAATCCTGTTGGAAGAGACCTTCCAACCCAATATTGCATGACATTTTTACATGCTAAAGATCAAATGTAACAGCAGGACAATTCAATAGGTTTCAATTGGTACATTTAATGTCAGAGAAATGTCTACAATATACATCCTGAAATTATTTTTCTTTGTAAACATCCACAAAAACAGAGGAGTACCCCAAAGAATGAACGAGCTAAATGTTAGAGCCCCAAAGACCCCCCAACCCACCAACTCCCCCTCCCATGCACAAGCAGCAGCAAGGCAATGATCCCTCCCCTGCCCACAAGCAAAAAAGCATCGGTGCCCCCAACCAAGTACTCATGCGTGCAGCAAAGCATCAATAAAGACACAGACATGCAGTACCCCAAAGACTACTCATTCAACCTACCACAGGCTCTCTCTCTCTCTCCCTAATAAGGGAAAAAGAAGTGTCCCCATTTCACAGTGAGAGGGGAGACATAACAAAAATCTCACTGACTTATGGTGTTAAAAGTCTGTTGCGTCACTTTTCCAAACTCTGTGCCGCTGGGCACACAGCCAGCAGCAAGCCCGCTGCTTCCAGTCTTCCTTGTTCTCCCACAATGCATCAGTCAGTGGCGGCAGCACCAGCCTTGAGTCCACCCATCTCCAGAGCCACAAAAATCCGACACCCTGAAGCCACGCTAGTCTTCTAGGCCATGTCCTTAGCATATCGAAAAGCGGCTGGTCGTGAGGCCTTGAGAGCATTCCCTCAAAGAACTCAAGTCAGAGTGTAACTCCAGGTCAGGGTCTTCAAAATAACATTGGAAAGGTGAAAAAGAGATATTAAAGATGCAAGCAAAGGAGTTGCCGTTTAGCGCCATCATCACTCAGCTCCAATCTTTTATTTAATTCTTAGTTACAATGTATTTACAACCTTTGCTTTGAAGTACATAAACTTTTCACAAACTTCCTTTTTTGCACCCACACTCCAGACACTGAAAATGAATGTTAATCAGCATTTTCTGGTTTGAAATCAACACCAGCCTACAGCTCCAGGAAAAGTATTGTTCAGGGCTGCATTTTCAATTCAATCAACAATCCATGGTCATGTCTTAAAACTGGTTGCTGGTGAAGTTAATATTTGCTCTATATCCTAACTCCAGAACATACCCTAACAGTTCAATATAACAGCCAACATTTCCTGCTGTAAATGGCCATAATATTCCAACACTGACATGTGAATGTGAAAGTCCTAATTTACTGGGAAATATTTAAAAGGGGCCTTTAATGCAGAGGGTGGTGAATATAGGGAATAAGCTGCTCAAGGAAGTGTCGAGGCAGGTAAAAATAACAACATTTAAAAGGTTCTTGGACAGGTACATAGATAGGAAAAGTTAAGAGTGAATTAGGCCAAACACAGCAAGTGGGACTAGCTTAGACAGGTATTTAGGTCAGTGCGGACAAGTTGTGCCGAAGGGCCTCTTTCCATCAATCTACTGGCTGAGCTCCCCTGCGATGCCTGGCACTCCTTTACATGAGTCCGCTAGCATCCATGCCGAGAGGTTTCCTCTCCGATCTTGCAATAGGTCCATAAGCCAGCTCTTTGAATAAGCAGAGTAAGGCTATGGGGAAGAAAGGTAAGAAGAAGGTAAGTTACAACCTTCCCATTGTTAATGCTTCAAATTATTTTTAAATCATTTTGTGGTACCAGAGACCTGGCTTCAGTCTTGAATTTAAATGCTCTCTGTGGGAGCTTGCACATCTTCCCTCTAGGGGCTCCAATTTTTTCCCAAATCCCAAAGATCAGCCATTGTCAATTACCCCTAGTGTAGGTGAGTGCCAGAATCTGGGGGCAATAGAAGAATAAGATTAATGTAGGATTAGTTTAAGTGAGTGGTTGATGATCAGCACGGGGATTGTTGCCATGGCTTGATGTTTCACATTCACAAACATTGATAAGCCACAACAACCAGAAAACCTGCTGACGCAGGAAGCCTGAAATAGGAAACAAACATAAAACAAAGGCTTTCTAACCTGAAATTTTAACTCTGTTTAACACTTCAGCTATAAGTGCCTATAAATTCACTCGTAACATCTCTGTTACTGGCCAAGTCTCAAAGTCAACAACTGGCTGGTGAAATCATGTCACAGCAACAGCATTGCACTCATTGTCAGCAGGGCTAAGCTAATTGTGGTCTTCAGGAAGGGAAAGCTGGGAGAACACACATCAATCCACGTTGAGGGGTCATCAGTGGAGAAGGTGAGCAGTTTCAAGTTCCAGTACGTCAACACCTCAGGGGATCTATCCTGGGCCTAACATATTGATGAAGGCATGGCAGTGGCTATACTTCATTAGGCGTTTCAGGAGATCTGGCATGTTGCCAATGACGCGATGTTCTGTGGAGAGCATTCTGGCTGGTTGCATCACTGTCTGCTGTGAAGGTACTAATGCACAAGATCGTAAGACGCTTCGAAGTGGTGCATAGTCAGCCAGGTCCATCACGGATGCAACCCTCCCTATCATTGAGGATATCTCCAAAAGATAGTGCCTCAAGAAGGTGGCTTCCATCACTAAAGGCTCTCAGCGCCCAGGACCTGCCCTCTTCTCATGACTAGCATCATGCAGAGGTACAGGAACCTGAAGACCCACACTCAATATTTCAGGAACAGCTTTCTCCACTCTGCCATCAGATTTCTGAATAGCCCTTAACCTATGAACACTACCTCACTATTTTTCCTCTCTTTTTGCAATATTTATTTAACGTATACTACCTCACTATTCTTCTTTTGCACTATTTGTTTTTCTTGTACATTATAGTAAATTGCTTGCCTACACTGTACCGCCGCCACCACACAAATTTCATGGCTTTCGTCAGTGACAATAATCCTAATTCTGATTATTTTCCCTTTCCACAGATGCTACTTGACCTGCTGAGTGTTTGCAGAATGTTCCATTTACATTTTAGATAAGACCTGGTAGCTTTTGCTAATGGTAATACTGAGAGCTAGGGCTTTGCTGCTGTCAGTAGTTTTAGAGTTGGGCGACTTTCACTAGCACATCCATATCACCCAAATATGGTTTAGGAGGGTATGCCTTTACTCCAGATCTGATCACTCATCTGCAAGACTGCCTCGGCCATTGAGACAGTCTCAAGCTCAGCAAACTTTTGGAAACACAGAAAGTGAGGTTGGAAGGTTTGGGGAAATTGATGACAAGAGTAGACTGCAGCTGCCGTCGGGAATTTGTTAATGACCAGACCTACAACCTTATTATTTATGGTGATACACAATTGGAGCAGAGCTCTGAGGTTGTATCTGAGTAGCCTGGAAAGCAGAGCCTCTGTCAAATTTGATGCTAAAACCTCCTTAGCATTTTTCCCCATCTTCTGCCTGGTGGCCAGGAAATTTTCTTTCCCAGACATTGGCCTACTGCTACCTGGGAAAACTTTGCTGGCAGATCCCGGTACTTAAAGAAGACTATTTGTGGTAGACGGTGGCAGTTAGGAAATAGTCAGGTCATTTCTGACAGTATCACCAATAGGGTGCAGAAAGATTGTGGGTGCTGTGCTAGGTTGGAGATGCAGCACAGTATGAAGATAGTGGAGCTGTAGATTCAATGGGCTGAATGGCCTAATTCCGCTCCTATGTCATATGCTCTTATGGTCTATGGATTTATTCCAAAGCCAGTGAGGAACATACCTGTTCTTTCTGTCCACAAAGGTTGCTAGAACAGTACTCAGTACAGTTATAATCCATCATACTTTTGCCATTGTTTTGTTTTTCTTAGGAAATCCATCCAACAGACACTATGTTCAAAAGGTTCCCAAAACTTGAAGAAGATGGACTCAATAACACTTTGCAAACATATACCGCTCTTTTAGGTTAGGTTGTTTAGTCCTCCTCAAAGCAGCTACTTAAACCAGTTGTAGGGAGTTTTAGAGGAGTTTGGCATTGATCTTCATATTTGGTTCCCCAATTCCGTTGCATTAATAAAGGATTCCAACACTACCTAGACTTTAAATGTTATCACCTGCAAACGTTAGACCACTACATTAAATGTGCGAAGTGCAGGAGTGAAGTGAAACAACATAATTAGTCGCATATTACTAGAATCATCAGATAATTAAGGGAAGGAATTTGCCCCACTCACTCACGTTACAACTGCCTGCTTGATTTACTTCTGATATTCAGTTCCATTGACATCAGTGGAGCAAAACTTCAAAGGTAGAGCACAACATCTGGCTTTAACCAAATATAAAACAGTGCATGTGATAACACTCAAAGTTTGGGTAGCATCTGTGGAAAAACAAATAGATTCAATGCTTCAGGTCAAAGAAATTTTGTCAACTACATGCTGGCAAAATGTGCGCATACTTCATGCAACACTCAGTTATACTGAAATGATGTCATGAGTGGTGAAATGTCTTCACTGGAAGGCTAAATCTCCAACCTCCTTTCTGCTGAACTTCTCAATCCAATGGCCTGTTAGGGTCTATCTTTGGATTATTTCCATAAGGGGCCTGTGCTGAGTTCTTTTTCTTTGTGGAGAAGTTCAGACAAGAAATAGTGAAGTACTGGATTTAGGCTTCCACAAGTGAGAAAAAGAATGTCCAAGGATGCTCAGGAAACTGGGGTGGAGGCTTTCCATTCCAGGATATCAGAGAAGTCCTCCTTCTTCAAAGAACGGGGTTTCTCTCTCTCCGCTATTGATACTGCCTTCACCCACATCTCCTCTATTTCCCAAACATCTACACTCTCCCCAACTTCCTGTCATCTTAACAGTGATAGACTTCTTCTTGTCCTTACCTACTACCCATCAGCCTCCGCATCCAACACGTCATCCTCCGCAACTTCTGCCATCTCCAAAGGGATCCCACCACTAAATGTATCTTTACCTCCCCACCCCTCTCCAGTTTACCCCTCCTCCATGATTCCCTTGTCCATTTGTCCCTCCCCACTAATCTCTCTCCTGGCATTTATCCCTGCAAGCAGCCTAAGTGCTTCACTTGCTCATTCACCTCCTCCCTCACCTCCATTCAAGGCCCTAATCAGTCCTTCCAGGTGAGGCAACACTTCACCTACAAATCTGTTGAGGTCATCTAGTATGTCCAGTGCTCCTGATGTGGCCTCCTCTACATTAGTGACGCCTGTTGTAAATTGGATGGAGCACTTCCGCTCCATCGGACATGAGCGGAACTTCCCAGTGGCCAAACATTTTAATTCGAATCCCATTCCCATTGTGGCTAATGGTCCATGGCCTCCTCTTGTGCCAAGATGAGGCCACTCTCAGGGTGGACAACAACACTTTACATTCTATCTGGGTAACTTCCAACCTGATGTTATGAATATCTATTTCTAGTCCCATTAACAAATCCATCCCCCAACTCTTCTTTTATTCCACACTCTGCATTTTACCTCTCCTCACCTGCCTTTTACTTCCTCCTGTGTCCCCTCCTCCTTCCCTTTCTCCTATAGTCTGCTCTCCTCTCCTATTAGATTCCTTTTTCTCTAGCCCTTCAACTTTCCCACCAGCCTGGCTTTACCTATCACCTTCCAGCTAGCCTCCCTCCCCTCTTCCCACCTTTTTATTCTGACATTTTCCCCCTTCCTTCTCAGTGCTGAAGAAGGGTTTCAGCCTGAAGCGTTGACTGTTTATTCATTTCCAATGGTGCTGCTGAGTTCCTCCAGAATTTTTTGTGGGTTGCTTTGGATTTGCAGCATCTGCAGACTTTCTTGTGTTTTTGGTAAGAACCTGTTAGTTTTCTTTATCATGGCATATGTGAACATGCTGAAGCTTAGTAGCTTTGTCAGAACTGTTCATAGATGATCGACAGATGGGCAGCTGTTTGGTGACAGAATCAAATATAATGTACTGTATATGCTTGTCCTACAACACTCAGTTGTACTATTTGATGTCATTATGATCATCTTCAAAATAAGAGGCAGCAGTTTTGCCTCAGTAGTACTAATCATGTATCTTATCTCTGGCAGGTCTTCATAAGTGCCGCAGTCCATGGTCTTCAGAGGAGATAATTTCTTCTGAATGTGGACCAAAGTCAAAGTCAAGTTTATTGTCATATGTACTGGTTCAATGGAAAACTTAGTTACAACCGCATCACAGGCACATGGCATTAGATCCATAACATTCACAAGAAAAACATAAATTAGTCATGAATTATACAGGAGAACATAAGAAAGAACAAAATTATGATGAGAAGCTCTATAGCAGCACAGTGATCATAGTTTGATGTTGCTGTACTGAGGTAGTGCTGACAGTCATGTATCGGTGAAGTTGGCAGATGGATAGTTGAGCTTTGACTAGGTGATTCACTTTTCATACAAGAGCAAATGCTGGCTACTGGAATTCTACACCATGTTAATGCAAGAAGGTGCAGCCCTCTTCAAGTTCTCTGCAGTTGGATGCAAGTTGCCTCTCGGTGTTATTGATAAAAAGGAGTACTACTGAGACCCATCCCAGAAGACGGAATGAACTGGCAAGCCTGAAGTAGACCAAAGACAATTACAGACAAAATGAGGGAATCTACACAAGTACAAGTGGAATGATGCCACAGGGCTTTATAATGCTCTATTCAAACATGGGTAGAGTGGCTGACCCTTATGAGTCATCAGGTAAGTAGCGACTAATATGAGGACAATATGAGTGAGGCTGATGTTCTGGAGCATGTTGATATTAAGGGAGAGGAGGTGTTGGAGTTGTTAAAATACATTAGGACAGATAAGTCCCCGGAGCCTGACGGAATATTCCCCAGGATGCTCCACGAGGTGAGGGAAGAGATTGCTGAGCCTCTGGCTAGGATCTTTATGTCCTCATTGTCTACGGGAATGGTACTGGAGGATTGGAGGGAGGCGAATCTTGTCCCCTTGTTCAAAAAAGGTTGTAGGGATAGTCTGGGTAATTATAGACCAGTGAGCCTTATGTCTGTGGTGGGAAAGCTGTTGGAAAAGATTCTTAGAGATAGGATCTATGGGCATTTAGAGAATCATGGTCTGATCAGGGACAGTCAGCAGGGCTTTGCGAAGGGCAGATCATGTCTAACAAGCCTGATAGAGATCTTTGAGGAGGTGACCAGGCATATAGATGAGGGTAGTGCAGTAGATGTGATCTATGTGGATTTTAGTAAGGCATTTGACAAGGTTCCACACGGTAGGCTTATTCAGAAAGTCAGAAAGCATGGGATCCAGGGAAGTTTGGCCAGGTGGATTCAGAATTGACTTCCCTGCAGAAGGCAGAGGGTCTTGGTGGAGGGAGTACATTCAGATTGGAGGATTGTGACTAGTGGTGTCCCACAAGGATCTGTTCTGGGACCTCTACTTTTCGTGATTTTTATTAATGACCTGGATGTTGGGGTAGAAGAGTGGGTTGGCAAGTTTGCAGACGACACAAAGTTTGGTGGTGTTGTAGATAGTGTAGAGGATTGTCAAAGATTGCAGAGAGACATTGATAGGATGCAGAAGTGGGCTGAGAAGTGGCAGATGGAGTTCAACCCAGAGAAGTGTGAGGTGGTACACTTTGGAAGGACAAACTCCAAGGCAGAGTACAAAGTAAATGGCAGGATACTTGGTAGTGTGGAGGAGCAGAGGGATCTGGGGGTACATGTCCACAGATCCCTGAAAGTTGCCTCACAGTTGGATAAGGTAGTTAAGAAAGCTTATGGGGTGTTAGCTTTCATAAGTTGAGGGATAGAGTTTAAGAGTCACAATGTAATGATGCAGCTCTATAAAACTCTGGTTAGGCCACACTTGGAGTACTGTGTCCAGTTCTGGTCACCTCAGTATAGCTAGGAAGGATGTGGAAGCATTGGAAAGGGTACAGAGGAGATTTACTGGGATGCTGCCTGGTTTAGAGAGTATAGATTATGATCAGAGATTAAGGGAGCTAGGGCTTTACTCTTTGGAGAGAAGGAGGATGAGAGGAGACATGATAGAGGTGTACAAGATAATGAGAGGAATAGATAGAGTGGATAGCCAGCACCTCTTCCCCAGGGCACCACTGCTCAATACAAGAGGACATAGCTTTAAGGTAAGGGGTGGGAAGTTCAAGGGGGATATTAGAGGAAGGTTTTTTACTCAGAGAGTGGTTGGTGTGTGGAATGCACTGCCTGAGTCAGTGGTGGAGGCAGATACACTCGTGAAATTTAAGAGACTACTAGACAGGTGTATTGAAGAATTTAAGGTGGGGGCTTATATGGGAGGCAGGGTCTGAGGGTCAGCACGACATTGTGGGCCGAAGGACCTGTACTGTGCTGCAGTATTCTATGTTCTATGTTCTATATAAGTAAGTCCATACTGTGCGACAGAATGCTCAAGTCTGCCACCTTAAAGTGGGTGGTCTGGAGGTCCCAGTGCTTCACTGATCTGCTCCAGGGTCCTGAGGAAAGACCTTGGCCCAATACGTCGACTGTTCATTCATTTCCATAGCTGCTGCCCAATCCGCCGAGTTCCTCCAGCATTTTGTGTGTGTTGCTTCGGAGAGAAATATAATTTGCTCATGTGTGCTGAAAGAAGACATTCTCCATTCAAAGTACTTTTCTCATTTTTACATCAGTGGCTAACCTCGCTATGTTAGTTGAGTATGTTCCTGGAATTTTCTGTGATTGTTGCAGCAACTCAGCCAGCAGAGCAGGAATCTGAACAGGAATCTGAACAGCTACTTCTGCTTAAGCCCCAGGGGTTGCACTGGTAGGAGCATTACAGAAAATGTGACGAGAGACCCTGACGAGGATGGTTTGAGCCCGAGTGCTAGAATATCTAAGGCGAGGACTGAGACACTGTACGAGACTGAAATGAGAACTGAGCACTGAACAAGATGCTAGATGATAACTCAAGTTGAGCTTACGATTGAACACTTAACCTCCATTCAGGTGTTCCTTGAATACTGAAATCTTGGTGCCAATTAGTGGGACAGTCCTGAATCCTTAAAAGGACCACAACAGTTATCCACACTCTGGAGAGTTAGAGCATCGAAATTCCAGAAGCTGGTACGGTTGGATGCATTTCATAACAGTAAAGGAAGAGTAAATCTAATTGGGTCCACAAACATTTGCACATTGGGGCATGTAAAAATGATTTGTTTTACAAGTTTCTTAAGATATCTTCTTAAGTAGGAGTGCATAAATGTTCCCACAGTCCAATCAACTTTAACTGGAATGGTAATGAATTTCCAGTATGATTCAAAATGAACCAGAAGCGTGAGGTGTATGAGCTGGATTATTATTTGCAGGGTGGTTCTTTATCAGTAGGATGGCTTTGGCAGTGAGACGGGGGTAATGTGGGAAGTAGGACGTTGCTCATCAATCCACCAGTGGCCTGCCAATGCAAAACAGCCGTTGGAATCTGGAGCAACAGACAAGATACTGGAAGATTTCTACATGCTAGACAGCATCTCGAGAGGGAAATGGATAGTTGAGGTTACAGATTGGGGAGATAAACCTCTTCGAAGCCCAGGTGAAGGATCCTGATCTGAAAAGTCGACTGTCCATTTTCCTCCACAGATGCTGCCTGACCTATTGAGTTGCTCCAGGATCTGTTGCTCCTTGTTGTACCAAGGAGGAATCAAATTAATAAGGGTGACACTGGCATTCTGAGCAGCAATGTTAGCAGTGGCTGTTCTTATCACCTTCCTCGTCCTTTTTCTTCTTAGTCAGAATCATTCAAGGACAATGGCCTCTGCTCCTTGTTCCTCCTGGAGTTTCAGTCCTTGCCATTGTGCAACATGTTACAGATATCATCATGTTGCAGCCGTTCTGGAGAAGCTAAATGCTGCATAATGATGAGTGCCTGATACAACCCTTCAGATAGCTTGTTCAATCACACATCTGATGACTTCTGTTCTTGAGTTCCATCCACTGAGTTTCTAGTGACATTATCAACTAGACACAGTAAACTTAGAAATAAAGACTGCAGATACGTAAGGGTGAAAACATTCTTCACTAGTACGTAATTTTAAATATGTGTGTTCAAAATAGAGACACATCATTGGTCTGTAAGAGGAAGAACAGGCCATTACTCACATTCCAACCCAACACAATTTTGTCTTACAAACCACCATCCTGTTACACAGTTTAGTATGTACCAAGGAGGAATCAAATTTAACTTTCCGTATATTTATATCTCTTGTCTTCCCGGAACCATTTCAGGAGTCGCCTTAAGCATTCAAAGGTGTCCACAAAGTTAAACTACCATTGAATGAGTATGTCAGAAAATGTCACTGATCTCCAAGAATCCCGCTGCAATCGCAGGAAGATTTATCTTTTATTTATTTAGAGATACAGCATGGTAGCAGGCCCTTCTGGCCAAAATAAAAACATACACAGTTACACCCACATGACCAATTAACCTACCATATAACCACATAACAATTACAGCATGGAAACAGGCCATCTCAGCCCTTCTAGTCCGTGCCGAACTAAACCGTACATCTTTGGAATGTGGGAGGGAACTGGAGCACCCGGAGGAAACTCACGCTGGGGAACTCCTTACAGACAGGGTGAGAATTAACCTGGGTCGCTGGCATTGTAATATTGCTATGCTCGTGGCTACGCTACTATGCTGCTCCAATGCTGTCTGCAAGGGCACACTTACACTAACTGTGCTTTGAAGGAATAAAAACTCTTGGAGATTACATTTCCTCCTGGATGATCTGGAGCTGCCTTGGAATACCATGTGAAATTATGAATGAATGGGGAGCCAGCCGGTGGCGTGAACACAGAGAGTTGTAGTCATAGATAAATACCACAGAGAAGCGGGACCTTTGACCGACCAAGTTCACGCAGACCATCAATCATCCATTTACACTAATGCTGTATTACTCCGATTTTTTTATTGTTTCCTCATTCTCTAAAAGTATTCTCACCAACACACTCAGTCAATTAACAGCGGAAACCCACGCGGCAACAGGGCGAATATACAAACTCCACACAGGCAGGCCACGGTTCAGACTGGTTTTGTGACATTGCAAGGCAGATGCTCTTCTGGCTCTGCTCATAGGTGCTCATTCATACCATCTGACATCAGCCCAGCAGCTTACATGATCGCTGATCTATTAATCACCTGGACAGCCATGAATGTAATCTAATTCTTTTACTGGCATAGTCGAATTTCCAATTTAACCTATTTGTTCTGACTCATACCAGCTTACTTTTGCCTTTGTACAGTACGTCTTTTCTCTCATATTTGTGGTTTATTGATTTGCTGGTCATATCTTTAGCAGACTTGCAAAAAAGATATTGAGGAAAAATTGGTGCCATTTGGATGTCTTCAAGAACACAAGTATAGGTAATTTTATGCACCTATATAAGATCACCCCTTGGCCTCCTTCACTCCAGGGAATACGGTCCCAGTCTAACCAATTTCTTCTTATAACTCAATTCCTCTAGTCTAGGCAACATTTCTGTGTATTTTTTCAGCACCCTTTGTAAGTTGTCACATTGCTCCTTTCATTTCTAGAACTGCATACAATACTCCAAGCAGCCTAGTCAACAGTTTAGACAACTGTAACATGATGTCCCAACTCTTATATTCAATGCCTTGTCCTTGAAGACAAACCTACCTTATACTTCTTCATCACTCTGTCTACTTGTCTCTCCACTTTCAGGAAACTACTTACTGTATCCCAAAGTATTGATATTCAGTACCACTCCCTGGGGACCCAGACATTCACTGTCTTCACTTGATTAATTTGCCATGATCCTTTATGTATTTGACAAGGAGACAGCCAGGATAGCACATAATGTCCAACAGAGTGTTCGGCATGCCAATACATACTCCAGAGATTTAGGTCCATGCCTGTAGACAGTATTCATGAATGAAGAATTAGAGAGACATGACCTTCAGTGTGGTTGACTGAGTGTCAGGGAGTAAGAATACCCTAAATAGATCTTTTTGAATCAGTGTGGATGCTGTAGAACAAATGACCTCTACTTGTAACCTGCAGTTACATTGCTCCCCACCACTGACCAGTGATCTTCAGCCCCACCACATCACAATCTTAAGCCTGCCCTTTCCTCTAGTAGACCATGATGTCCACCTCCACCCTTGTCATTGATCTCAAGCACCACCACTCTACCACTAACCAACTATGCTGCTCCCTGTTCTCATCTCCAGTTTGAACCATGCTACCAATTTCCCATTCAACACCTCTCACCACACCCATGTGATGATCACCAGGCCTATTCTCCTCTCAATCTACAGACAGATTTCTCCTCCACTGTCTAATCGATCTTCAACCCAATCTTGCCATTGATCTCTCGCTCAACTTATCTTGTGCCTGATACCCTGCAACAACTGAGAGACTCAGATTCCATGTTGGTATTTGCATACTCTTCCTGCCCCCCACGCAATAATCCATCTAAACTTCTTTAAGTTTCCAATCTTCACCAGCTCTCTGTCATTCTCTCTCTCTTTAGCTTAGTGCACTGTAGAATTAGAACATTGAAAAAGTAGTCATTGGCCTAATGCCCATTCTCCAACTGCTGCACCTTTCCAATTATCTAATTCTTTCTAGATAATCTCTAATCTTTGAAGAGAAGAATTTACAGGCTTATTGTGAGGAACTAAGAATTATAAAAGAAAGTTTTAATTCTCCCAAGGTGTTAAAATTATACTTCACAATGTTAACACAGAAAAATCTAGTTTCCACATTAAATTTCTTTGTCTACGAGTACAAGAAAGACTCTACTGCATTTATTTTGTTCACCTTGTACAGATCACTGACGGACACCTCGGTCACAGAAAAATTGAACACTGAAAACTAATATGTTGAGAAGTATGATATGCATCCTCGAAAAAAAATAGTGCTTAAAACGGGGCAATGTCAGAAAGTGAGTTAAATATTAAATACTGATAAAAATCCAGATCAGTATATCAAAGTAAGCCAAGAGATAAAAGGGGTAATATAAAACAAATGTCACAAAGAATTTCTAAACTCATGGATGATAAATGTTTGAAATAATCGGCTAGATAAGCAAGTAATGCAAAAGAACGTGGCTATGCTGCAATTCTTCTTTCAAGTACAGAATACTGAGGTTGCCAAGAAGTCCTCCCTACTCATTTTGATAAGCTTTTAGTGAGCTAGTTTCTGAATCTGCAACAGTGTGCTTTGTAAAGGTAAACTCAGAACACTATCAGCCAGTGACAACTGAGATTTAACTTAACATTGACAATGGAATGATGATGTGTGTCCTGGCTGGGCACCTGCTATCTTTCCTTTTATTCTCGTCACACTTCCCATTTCCTCTACAACCACAAACTTGTTTTCATGGTGTTGTAGAGTTGTAAGGCACAGAAACAGGCCTTGAGCATGGCATCCAATTTACATATCTACCTACACTAGTCCCATTTGTCCACATTAGGCCCAAAGCCTTCTATGCATAGATGATTCAAGTCCTTGTCTAACTACTTCTTAAGCATTGTGAGAATACCTGCCACCACCCTGCACCTGCCACTGCTCTGCAACCACTCCCTTCATGAAAATATCCACCTAAGATCACCTTTAAACCTTCTACCGTGCACTCACGACATGGTATAAAGTTCTTCACTGTCTATCCTATCTACCTCTTCCTTATTTTATGTAGCTCTATCAGCTCAGTCCTCAGCCTCTTTCATCTAGAAAAAAGCTTACCCAATGTCTCCTTATAATCATAATCCAGGCATCATTCCATGGGATCTCCTTTAACTCACTTCAGCATAATCGTACTTAAAGCATTTTATTACCTACTTTTGCTTTTTGATGAAAGACCAGCAATTTGAAACACTAACTTTGTTTCATTTTTCTAACTAGCTGAGTACTGTAATTCCAACATATTTAGTTTTTTGTTACAGGTGGTAAAATTTGGTGGGGTGGAGAAGTGGAACTGATTCAACCTTGTGCCTATTGTACTTTTGTTGCTTTCTCATGGCTTTTTTTCTGCTCAGTTGTATTTCCCCTGATTATCTGTCAGTGGGGGGATTTGCTAGTGGTTCTACATTTGAATGTTGTAGCAAGTTGTTCAGAAAACGCCTTTCTACATGGGAATTTCCTGGCACTTCTCTGGCATAAATTTCACTTCGCCCTTATCAGCTGAAGCCTGGGTATTTTATGTTTAGTTGCATGTAAGCATGGACAATATCCGTATATGACAAGTGGCATATTAAACTTTATCATATCTGATTATCATTATGTAGGGAAGGTCATTGATAATATACCAGAAGTTGACTGGACACAGAAAATTGCCCTAAAGGAAAAAACACAGTTTTATTTTGGATTAGGCTGGCTTCCATTTTGCTAGAAATTACTCTAACTCCTTAATTCCCCTTAAATTCAATTTTACTGGAGCTCTTGGTCAAGAGTTGCCTTGGTGTCAAGGACAGTTCCCAAGAAGATGTAGTGGGAGAGAGATTTCAAAAGAAGCAAGTGGGGCAGTCAGGGCACTCTGCATGCCACAGTTGCTGAGAAGATGTTGGAGTGTGCTTACATAAGCACTTAGCAAGGTCCAATAAGAAGAAGTTACGTTTAAGTGGAGTGGCCATTGTGCAAGTGAGCCAGTGTTAGAGTGGGGAGTTCAGACTTTGGCTCACAGAGGCCTCTGCAAAGAGAGGTGGAAGCTGTAGGTAGATTTGTTTTGCTTGTTTTTTCTTTCTTCCAATTGCACAGTTAGAGCAGTGGGGATGTTAAGCAGGATAGCTCCTCTTGCGGGATGTGGGAAGACCACCAGGGAGACCTCCAGTGATCCCTGACGACTACACCTGCAAGAAGCGCATCCAGCTGCAGCTTCTTTCAGACTGTGTTGAGCAATTGGAGCTGGAAATGGATGAACTATGGATCATTAAGGAGGCTGAGGGGTTGATCAACAGGACATACAGGAAGGTAGTTACAGCTAAGGTGCATGATACAGGCAACTGGATGTTCATCAAGAGGTGAAAGGGAATAGGCAGCTAGTGCAGAGTACCCCTGTGGCTGTCCCCCTCAACAACAGGTGTACTATTTTGGATACTGTTGGAGGGGATGACCTATCAGAGGAAAGTCACAGTGGTCAGGTCACTGACACTGAGACTGGCTCTGTTTGTCAGAAGGGAAGGGGGAAGTAGAGGCGAGCTGGAGTGACAGTGGATTCATTGGTTAGGGGACCAGATAGGAGGGTTTGTGGATGAGAACATGATTCCCGGATGGTATGGTGCCAGAATCAGGGACATCTCACATCAAGTCCACAGAATTCTTAAGTGTGAGAGAAAGCAGCCAGAGGTCATGGGCCACGTCAGTAGCAATGATATGGATACGAAGGGTGACAAGATCCTAAAAAGTGAGTTCAGGGAGTTAGTGGACAGAATCTGCAGGGCTGTGACCTCAGTATTGCTACCCGTGCCACATGCTAGCAAGGCCAGAAATGAAAGGATCATACATTTAAATACATGGCAAAGAAGATGGCGCAGGAGAGAGGACTTCAGATTTTTGGATCGTTGGGCTCTCTTGCATGGAAGGTGGGACCTGTACAGAAGGGGTGATTTTCACCTAGACTGGACTGGGACTAATCTCCTTGTGGGAATGTTTGCTAGTGCTATATGGGGTGAGGGGGTTTAAACTAGAGTTGCAGCAGGATTGGAACAAGAGCGCCAGAGCAGATAGTGGATTGGTTGTGGGGAAATACAAAAGACAGGAATTGAAAGATTGAGCATGGTGGGACTAATGTTCTGAGTTGTGTATGTTTCAATGCAAGAAGTATTGTAGGAAATGCAGATGAGCTTTGGGGATGGATCTATGCAAGGAATAGTGTCATTGTAGCCATTAGTGAGCCTAGGTTGCGGGAGGAGAAGGACTGGCAGCTCAAAGGGATCCATTGATTTAGATGTGATAGAGTGGGAGGGATTAAAGAGGGAGGGGTAGCATTACTAGTCACTGAAAATGTCATACCAGTGCTCAGACAGACAGGCTGGAGAGCTTGTCTACTGAGGCTGTGTAGGTGGAATTGAGGAACTAGAAAGAAATGACCACATTAATGCAATTATGTTATGGATTTAGAGGAACAAATTTGTAGATAGATTGCGGACTGTTCAAGAAACATAAGGTTGTGGTAGTAGGTGATTTTACTCTCTGCCTTAGTAGAGATATTTAAAACATCCTTAGAATCTGGTGAGGTGATGGATTGGAGGATAGCTGATGTTGTTCCATAGTTTAAAATGGCTCTAAGAATAAGCCAATAGCCAGCGGGTGGTATAGTGACATCAGCACTGGACTTCGAGGAAAATGGTCCCAAGTTCGAATCCAGATGTCTCCTTGCACGCTTTCCATCCGTGCTGGGTTGAAAGTTGAGCTAGCAACTCAACCTCATAAATAACAGTCAAATGCTACGGAAACAGCAAAAATACCACCCAGTATGCCACAAGATGCAAAAAGGAGCAGCAAGAATAAGCCAGGAAATTATAGGCCGATAATCCTGACGTTAGGTGTGGGTAAGTTATTGGAAGGTGTTCTAAGGCACCTGATTAATAGACCGGGATTGATTCATAACAGTCAACATGACTTTGTGCTTGGTATGTTGAGTCTAATCAATCTTATAGAGTTTTTCAAGATAGTTACCAGGAAAGTTGATGAAGGCAGGGTAGTGGATGTTGTCTCCAAAGGCTTTAGCAAGGTCCCGCATGGGAGGTTGGTCAAGAAGGTTCAGTTGTTTGGTTTTCAAGATGAAGTAATAAATTGGATTAGACATTGACTTTGCAGGAGTAGTCAGAGAGTGGTAGTAAGTGAATGAGTACCTCTCTGAATGACTAATGGTGTGCCACAGGGATTGGTGCTAGGTCCATTGTTATCAATAGTCTGGATAATAATGTGGTAAACGGGATCAGGAAGTTAGCAGATGACACCGAGTGGATAGTGAAGAAGACTATCAAAGGTTACAGTAGGGGATCTGGACCAGCTGAAAAAAAAATAGGCTGAAGAAAGGCAAATGGAAGTTAATGCAAATAACTGTGAGGTGTTGCACTTTGGGAGGATAACCAGAGTAAGGCTTACACAGTAAGCGGCAAGGCACCGAGGGGAGTGGTAGACAGAGGGATCTGGGAATATAGATTCGTAATTCCTAGAAAGTGGCATCACAGGTAGAAAGGCTTGTAAAGAAAGCTTTTGGCTCATAGTCCTTCATAAATCAAAGTTTTGAGTACAGGAGTTTCAGTGCTATGTTGAAGTTGTATAAAATGTTGGTGAGGCATAATTTGGATTATCTTGTGCATTTGTGGTCACTTGCATCCCTTTCTTTGTTCTACTGTGAATGCCTGCAAGAAAATTAATCTCAGAGTAGTATATGGTGATATATGGACTTTGATAATAAACTTACTTTGACTTTTTGACTTTGACAGAGTGGAGATCAAGATTGTCCAGGTAATGCAGTTGCTTTCAACACCACCTAACCAAAGAAATAATTCTTAGTCATTGCTGATCTGTCTAGAATAGTGGAACCACAGGAAATAAATGAGGATGACAGAGAAAGACAAGAGAACTGTAGGAGATGCAGAACTGAGCAGCTGCTGGAAATCTGAAATGAAAAGAATGCTGAAAGTACTCAATGAATCAGGCAGCATCTGTGAAAAAAGAGGATAAAATGTCACAGACTGCCAAACCTGTATCAGAAGAGGCTAGTTCAGGCACAAACAGAAGAGGGTTAGTATCTGAAATTGTTAAATTTAATTTTACTCTTCAAAGAGAAAAAGAAGTGTCCTTAAACTTACGTTAAGCTTATTTACAACAATGTAGGAGACCGAGACTTAATTAGGCTTTGTTTACTTTTAACAGAAGAATTGAGGTTGTAGGGAGACTAGACTAAGAGGTATAAAAATACGAAACATCTAGATAGAGTGAATTAGAGGAATGCTGAGGTCCCTGAAATTGATGGAGATAGAAAGCCTTGCCATATTTAAAAGTTATCTGGATATGTATTCGCAGAGCTCAGGTCCTCAGGAGTGTGGATTTCTTACATGAAGCTGAGACTTTTGCTGAGTTGGTCGTATACAGAGTGCAGGCTTCAGATGAGTGCCCATCAGAAGTAAAGGCAGTAGGTAGTCAGTGCCACAATGTTTGCTCCGTTCTTCACTGCACTGAGTGGGAGGCTGTGAGCCTGCCCCGGCTGCACAGGGCTTCGTGTCTGAGGACTCACTTTCGTTCTAAATGCTACCTACTTACCTTTATTGTTTGCTCAATTTCTTTTCTTCTCTCTCTCTCTCTCTCTCTCTCGCTCTCTCTCTCTGCACATTGGGTGTTTTTTAATGGGTTCATTTGGTGTTTCTTGTTTTGTGGCTGCTTGTAAGGAGACAAATCTCAAGGTTATATAATGTATGCATACATTGATAATAAATGTGATTTAAACTTTGAACTTTCGAATAGGGTTCCCCGTGGCTATTCCCCTCAGCAACAAGTATACCCTTTTGGATACTGCTGGTCGGGGGATGACCTATCAGGGCACAGCAGCAGTAGCCAGGCCAGTGGCACTGGGACCGGTTCTAAGGCTCAGCAGGGAATGGTAAAGTCAGGCAGAGCGATAGTGATAGGAGTCAAAATAGTTAGGGGGACGGCCAGGAGATTGTAAAGAATCCAGGATGGTGTGTGCCACCCAGATGCTAGCATCTCGGATGTCCCAGAGTGGCTGCCAAAGAATCTCAAGAGAAGGGTGAGCAGCCAGAGGTTATGGTGCACATTGGCACCAATGACATAGTTAGGAAGGGGGATGTGGTCCAGCACAGTGAGAATAGGGTGTTAGGAAAGATACTGAAGAGCAAGATAGAAATCTCTGGATTATTCCCAGTACCATGTGCTGGTCAGGGCAGAACTAGGATAATAGATTGCATAGATGAATGAGTGGCTGGGGAAGTGGTGCAGAGGGCAGGATGTCAGATTTCTGGATCATTAGGATCTCTTCTGTGGAAGGTATGACCTGTACAAAAAGGACGGATTACACCTGAACCAGAGGAGAATTATCCTTGCAGGCAGTGCTGTCGGGGAGGGTTGACACTAATTTGGCAAGGGGATGGAAACCGGAGTAAAAGGGGTGAGGATGAGGCAGTTGGTATGCAAATAGATGCATTGTGTAGTGAGAGTGTAAGGCAGGACAGGCAAATCTTAGGGTATAATTGCAGTCAGTGGGATGAGCTGAAGTGTATCATGGGGATAAAATCAAAAAGAGTGATGAGTACAGGACTGAAGGTGTTATATTTAAATGCATGCAGTATTCAGAATAAGACAGATAATCTTATAAGGCAGTTAGAGACTGGCAGGTATAATGTTGTGGGCATCACTGAGACGTGGCTGAAAGAAGATCATAGTTGGAAGATTATCATCCAAGGATACACATTGTATTGAACGGACAGACAGAGGGGGTGGGGTGGCTCTGTTGGTAAAAATAAAATAAATCGAATCCTTAGGAAGCGGTAACATCAGATTGGAAGAAGTAATATGTTTGAATAGAATTAAGAAACTGTAAGGGTAAAAAAAACCCTGATGGGAGTTGATAAACACAAGGAAGTCTGCAGATGATGGAAATCCAAAGCAACACACACAAAATCACAAAATGCTGGAGGAACTCTGCAGGTCAGGCAGGAAAGGAATAGATAGTCGACATTTCAGGCATAGACCCTTCTTCAGGACTGAGAAGGAAGGGGGAAGATGCCAGAATAAAAGGTAAGGGAGGGGACGGAGGCTAGCTGGACGGTGATAGGTGAAGCCAGGTGGGTGGGGAAGATCAAGGGCTGGAGAAGAGGGAATCTAATAGGAGAGGAGAGTGGACCATAGGAGAAAGGGAAGGGGGGAGAGGAACCTTCCAAAGGGTTTCAGCCTGAAACGTCGACTGTACTTTTTTTCCATAGATGCTGCCTAGCTTGCTGAGTTCCTCCAAAATTTTGTGTGTGTTGCAGAGAAGGAGGGGAACCCAGGGGGAAGTAATAGGCAAGTGAGAAGAAGTAAAAGGTCAGAGTGGGGATAAAAGTAATTTGGGGGGTGGGGAATTTGTTCACCAGAAGTAGAAATCGATATTCGTGCCATCAGGTTGGAGGCTACCCAGATGGAATATAAGGTGTTGCTCCTCCACCCTGAGGGTGGCCTCATCTTGGCACAAGAAGGGGCCATGGACTGACATGTTAGAACGGGAATGTTTGACCACCAGGAAGTCCCACTTGTGGCGAATGGTGCAGTGGTGCCTGATGAAGAGGTCCCCCAATTTACGACAGGTCTCACCAATGTAGAGTACTTCGCATCAGGAGCTCCAGACACAATAGAAGACTGCAGAAGCTATGCAGGTGAAGTATTTCCTCACCTAGAAGGACTGTTTAGGGCTGTGAATGGAGGTGAGGAAAGAAGTATATGGGCAGCTGTAGCACTTAAGCCATTTGCAGGAATAAGTTCCAGGAGGGAAATTAGCGGGGAGGGTCGAGTGGGAGTTATATACAGACCTACAAACAGTAGCCACGGTGTGGGATATGAATTACAATGGGAGATAGGAAGGGTATGTTATAAGGGCAATGATACGATAGTCATAGGGGATTTCAATGTGCAGGTATATTGGGAAAATCCGGTTGGTGCTGGATCCCAAGTAAGGAAATTTGTAGAATGCATAAGAGCTGGCTTTTTAGAGCAGCTGTCGTTGAGTCCACTACAAATAGGTAATTCTGTATTGGGTGTTGTGTAATGAACCATATTTGCTTTGGAACCTTAAGGTAAAGGAAGCTTTAGGGGCCAGTGATCATAATATGATAGAATTTACCCTGTAGTTAGAGAGGGAGAAGATAAAGTCAGATATATCAGTATTTCAGTAGAGAAAATGGAATTACAGAGGCATGCATACAAAGTCACCAGGAGCAGTGGAAAACTGGAAGACTGGGAAAACCCTAAAAGCATCAAAGAACCACTAAACGAGCAATAAAAAATGTGAAGATAGATTATGAAAATAAACTAGCATAAAATATAAAAATGGATAGTAAAAGTTTTTATAATTATATAAAGCAGAAAAGGGTGGCCAAATGTAGGTCCCTTGGAGAATGAGAAGGGAGAATTGATATTGGGTAATGAGGAAATGGACGAGAATTTGAATGACTATTTTGAGTCAGTTTTCACAGTGGAGGACACATTTATCGTGCTGAAGGGAGATGATATAGGTGTGATGGGAGGTGTGGACCTTGATACAATAGCTATCACTAAAGAGATAGTGCAGAGCAAACATGTGTGCCTAAAGATAGGCAAGTCCCCTGGTCCTGATGGAATGCATCCCAGGGTACTAAAAGATATGGTAAAGGTTATAGTTGAGGCTTTGGTGATAACTTACCAATATTACCTGGACTCTGGACAGGTCCTGATGGATTGGAAGAAGGTGAATGTCACATCACTGTTTACAAAAAGATGTAGGCATAAAGGCAGATAGTTATAGGCCAGTTAGTTTAACATCTGTGGTTGGGAAAATGCTTGAAGCTATCATTAAAGAAGAAATAGCGAGGCATCTGGAAAGCTATGGATCCATCAGGCAGACACAGCATAGATTCAGCAAAGACAGGTCCTGTCTGACAAACTTACTGGACTTCTTTGAGGATATAACAATCACAGTGGATAGAGGGGAACAAATGGATGTTATTTATTTGGATTTCCAAAAGGCGTTCTATAAGGTGCCACATAAAAGACTTATCCATAAGATAAGGATGCATAGAGTTGGAGGTGATGTATTAGCATAGATTGAGGATTGGTTAACTAATAGAGAGCAGAGAATTGGGATACACAGGTGTTACTCTGGTTGGCAAACAATGGTGAGCAGTGTGCCTCAGGGGTTGGTGCTGGGCCCGCAGCTGTTCACAATATACGTTAACAATCTGGAAGCGGGGACCGAGTGTAACGTATCTGTTTGCTGATGACACTAAATAGAGTGGAAAAGCAAATTGTACAGAGAAACTGCTTTTCCCAAAGAGCTGTGAATCTGTGGAATTCCCTGCCCAATGAAGCAGTGGAGGCTACCTCAGTAAATATATTTAAGACATGGTTGGATAGCTTATTGCAGAGTAAGGGAATTAAGGGTTATGGGGAAAAGGCAGGTAAGTGGAAATGTGCCCATAGTCAGATCAGCCATGAATGGTGTAGCAGGCTTGGTGGGCCGGATGGCCTACTCCTGCTCCTATTTATGTTCTTATAAAACAGGAGCTGGCTAATATTGATTAGAAGGGATGATCACAGAATAGCACTGGTTGGAGTTTCTGTGCAGTTTGAAAGGTGCAGGATAGATACATCCCAAGGATGAAGTATTCTAAAGGGAGGATGAAGCAATTGTTGCTGACAAGGGAGGTAAAAGACAATATAAAAGCAAGAGAGAGGGCATTTAGTGTTGCAAAAAATCATGGGGAATTAGAGGCTATGAAGGCCAAGTCATTGAATATATTTATAGTGGAGGTTGACAGGTTCTTGATTAGCCAGGTCATCAAATGTTACAAAGAGAAGGCAGGAGAAAGGGGTTGAAAGGGATAATAAACCAGCTAAGATGGAATGCTGGGGTGGACCCAACAGTCTGAATGGCCCAGCGCTTTTCCTATGTCTTATGGTCTAATAGTTTTGACTTGGAAGCTCAGACATTAAAGCTATTGACCTAGTGCAGTTAAATGACGTCCATATGAATAGGTGATGGTTGGCATAGACATGGTGGGCAGGTGTTCCTCTGTCTCTGCTAAAGGACTATGACTCTATGACTGTATAGCAGAATATACCTTACCTATGTCAAAAATTTTCTCTGACTCTAGACTGATATTTACATCAACCATGCAAGTTTATGGGAATATTATTGAACCTATTTTTTACTTATTTCCTGATTTAATTAATGATGCCATGGTGAGATTTGAGTTCATGTCTGCTAGTAATATAACATTGCCAAGCTGCCACATCCTGCCTTCGTGCACTTATTACCAGAAAATTACCAATATTGTTGTATGGCTCACAAGCAAAGAAATTTCTTACCACAATAATCTTGCTAAATATTTAAAATCACTCTTAAACGTAAGACATAAGACCACTTAACAAGTAACAGAGAGTGGATTTAATTTTGCAGGAGCCAATTTAAACATGCTGATACAGGAATGGACCATAGTTCCAACCAGAAGAAAATATTGAATGGGATTTGGGGTGAAACTCAAATGATTGGATTCCTGGAATTTCAGGTCCCTGTTGTTTGCAGTTAGATATATCGTAGGCTAGTTTATACACTTGAGATGACTGCAGCAACTATTGTGCCTATTATATGATCTTAATCTAAATTTAAAAGTCCTTTTCCTTCGATTGTATCAGATTTGTCTCAGCATAATATAATTAGCTCATTTATTATATCTGGAGTCTGGGACAGCAGCACATTTGATTTAGGATCATTACACATATCATAAAACCCAGGAGAGGCAGAGTCTGGGGGAGAAATAGATAAATAGATCTTTTATCTTGGGCAGCGTATGCAGAACCTGATTCTCAGATACCTATGTCATTTCTATTCAATCAAGTTTGTACATTGAAATCTTTTATAACTACTTACTGCTAAAGTGCAGTTTAAACTTCCATTTATAACTGCAATGATATGATTCAAATCAATAGTCCAGTCACAGTTGAAATAGATGAAAGAAGATATTAAACGAAACAAGATATAAACAAGAATGAAATAATTAGATGACCAACAACTTGTATTTTTGAAAGCACGAATACAGTTGGAAAGAGGAGAATTTACAGAGGTAATGAGGCCTTTGGAAAATAAAGAGCTTGAGTAGGAGTTAATGCACCATCTCTTGGTGTTAACAGGTTGCCACTGAGGAGCTGTGAAGTGTGGGGGAAAGGAAGTTTTCACTTCCCTTTGCCATTGTTCCATCCTGGAATATAAGTGAAGTAAAGGAGTCTTCAGTCAATGGGATAATTCCACTGGCTCTGTCACTAACGACCAGTTATAAACTCAGTGACCACTTTTTTAGGTATCTCCTGTATCAAATATTGTAGCCACTGTGTGTATGTTAGTGGTTTCTACCACTGTAGTCTATCCACTTCATGGTGTGCATTCCTAGAGGCCCTTCTGCACATCACTGTTATAACACATGGTTACATGAGTTATTGTTACCTTCCTGTCAGCTTGAACTAGTCTGGCCATCTTCCTCTGACCTCTGTCATTAACAAGGTCACTACCGTTCCCCAAATGTTTTATTGTCCTTTGCACCATTCTCTGTAAACTGTAGACACTGTCGTGCACGATAATCCCAGGAGGACAGCACTTTCTGAGATGTGCAAACCGCCCTGCTTGGCACCAACAATCATTCCTCAATCAAAGTCACATGGATCACATTTCTTCCCCATTCTGATGTTTGGTCTGAGCAACTGAACCTCTTCACCATGGCTGCATGCTTTTATGCATTAAGGTATTGCCACATGTTTGGCTGATTACATATTTGCGTTGACGAGAAGGTGTACATACATTGCTACTTAATAAAGTGGCCACTGAGTTAGTATAAAAGGGATTATTTTTCTAAATCTATTCTTATTGGATGACTATTAATTTTTCATTTTACTTGCAAAAGATGTAAAATCTATCAAGAGACAAATCGATTCTTATTGGATGACCAATAATCATTGTTTCTACTAGCAACAGATGTAAAATCTGTCAAGGGACGTAAAAGACGTATTTCCACAAGGCATGCCATTCCCCCCCCCCCCCACCCTTTCCAATAGCTCCCACCTGATTCTGGAGGAAGGGCAGTAGTATCAATGTTATCAGCTGAAATGAGCCTTCTTGGGATTAAATCATTGGACTCAATAGCCTGTAATGGTTCAGTTGTTCTCTGGGCAATCTTGCTGTTTCAGGAAAATGGTATTCAGATGGAACTCAAAATGTACGAAGAGTTAAACTTTGATTCACTATTTGCTCCAAATGGAAAAACAAGATTCCTGGAGGATATCGGAGTCAGGAAGACTGAACATTTCAGGTCAAAGATTCGTCTGATGAACTCTGATTTTCTTTCAATAGATGCTGCTTGACTGCCCGAATTTCTCCAGGTTTTCTGTCTGTTTTTCAGACATCTGCAATGGATGAAAATGGAAAATGTGAACAATGACAACTGATGGAGAAGGAATGAGCAAGAAACGTTCAAAAGAAGGAATTAGCAAACGTTGTTTGAGTTTAATAAGATACAAAATGTTTGGGCTGATTTTTGTTTAGAGTGCTTGGCATAAAATAATGGCCACAGTCAAGGAATTGTAGATCTGCAGGTTATTTTTCCATCTAAATTTATTTAAACTAAAAGATAATCAGGGTTTAGTTGCTCATAATTCCCTAACCAGCAAGTCTTTCTTGTACACACCACATTTTCTCTAGGAGCACCTGATCAGAGTATCAACATTTCTATATTTTAAAGTTATCAGCCCATTGAAGTGAATAGCATTGAAATACAATCAGAAAATTCTGGAAAAACTCAACCAGTTGAGCAACGTCTGTGGAGAGAGAAAGCAGTTACTGTTTGGGTCAGTGACCATTCCTCAGAATGCTTATTTCCAATGAGATCTTAGGGCTAGTTTACTGATTGTAACTAATGTTGCCCAGGAGAGTCTGAGCTGGTAGCATACTTGGACAGGGAACCGGAAGTCTATTGAGTTAACATCTAATACAGAACTGCAGTCCAGTGTTCAAGGGGAAATTGTGTTGGTAACAGGAATTTGTCACAGCTGTGTCATAGAGGAATATAGGCAGTTTCTTCTGCTATCTAACTGCAGGATGCAGCAAAGGAGATTGACTCTAACTAGGTGTAAAGCCCACTCAGCTGGAAAAGCAGAAATGAAAACCTCATGGAGGGAAACTGCTGAACAAATGAATATACTGATTTGGGACATTTGTACCTGTTTGTAAAATAAGTATCTGTTAGTCTCATGAGACCATGGATTTGCGCCTTGGAAGGTTTCCAGGGCGCAGGCCTGGGCAAGGTTGTATGGAAGACCGGCAGTTGCCCATGCGGCAAGTCTCCCCTCTCCACACCACCGATGTTGTCCAAGGGAAGGGCACTGTTTGTAAAATATGAAGCTGTGTGTTGGTTTCAGGACGAAGGAGAAAACAATTGCATTCCTTGGTTTTCTATTCATTCCTCATTGGTGCCAACAATCTTTGTGTACTATTATCTCAGTAATTGTGGGAGCTTCTTGGGAGTGATCATGAATAGTTCTGCTGAATTATATTCCTCTTTATGGCAGACATTGTTTGGACAAGATGGAACAGCATACTGTATACTTACTGATCTAGAATGGGTTATTTATCTGTTTTTTCAAAGGAATCAGAAGTCTTGAATGCAGAACAAGGTTTTGATTTCTGACCATACCTTGCAACAAGACTTTCCTTCGGTTAATTTGGGTAGTACGGACAGCTGCATCCTGCTACTCCTGAGTGATGCCCAGTGACATGCAAGATGATGCCTAACTAGCCTCCAACACTGGAAGTACATGCTCTTTCTGGTTATTAAGTCTATTTATTGGGTCAGTATAAAAGGCTTCCATAATTGGATGAATGTCTTGTGCACTGCACTGTGGTTTATGTAAAATGTCACTGAGGTAAAACTTTGCCTTCCCTACATTGATGCCTCCACTCCACAAGTAAATGATTATTTCTTGTTTCTCCTGGCAGGATATGGGTTAATAACATAGAAAAGATTATTTCCATACCAAATTGGTGTATTTCTATTGCATGGATACTTCATCCCATGCTTGCCTACACTTCTGAGAAAAAGGCAATCACTCATCCAGTTATTTGTGGAGCAGGCAGTGGAACTATGTGGGAGCTTCTGTAATGAAGTGTTCACTGATTGTTGTATGGCTCCTATATAGCAAGGCCTCTCAGATGATAACAGGAGATATGACTACAGTGCACAACTAATGAATGCATGTGTAGCAGCCCAACATCTGATGGAAATGCCTACCAGCATGCTGTGAGGAAGATTCCATTATCTGGGTTGATCTGGAGGCACTCTGTAATACCAAGCAGACCCAATCTCAAGATTAATGCTGGGAATAATACAGGTTCACCCCTTATCTCCAGCCTTAAAGTGAGCAACTAGAAAGAAGAACAAAGAGACTGATTCACAAATATCTCAAAAATTGCAATGCCAATAACTACACCCAAATACACTCCTCATCAGAATTTTCACATCTAATCTTGACCTTGATCTTTGCCATATCAGTGTAAAGACCAGGTTATTCCTGTTTTCAAGAGTTTTTAAATTAAGTCAGATGTAGATTAAAACTTTGATTTTTGGTTCTCCCATGCAGCACAATGTAAAGATAAAGTCAACACAAAATAAACAATCTAAGCTAAGGTTATAAACCAAAGCTACCCATATCTCAAGTAATGAACTTTGTCTAATCCTATACTATTTCCAGTTCACATGAAGAGCAAGTGGCTGGGCTAGCTGGCTGAAATAATCAGCTTTAGTTAAGTCAGAAGTCTTAGCAGAGTAGTAGTGGTGATATCATGAAGGGGTATACCCAAAGGACAGCAGATACATATTTCACCTCCATACAGATTGTCACCTCGGCTATCCTAATGATCCCTTTGAGTACGTGTTGCTGAAGTATTATCACAGCCTTTTGTTTCAGTTATCTTGTGCCCATCCATCAAATTATTAGCATAATAGCATTACTTTACTTAGCGATAGCAGGTCGTAGAAGGTTTGGAAACCAGATATATCCCCACTGCTGCAGCTGAATGTTCCAACTGTAGTCCAAAGCCTCCACTCAGGTCTTAGATGGTTTTCACTTGCTCGGCAGTAGAACTGAAATATTGGTCAATGGAAGCTGAATTATCCTCAGCTCTAGAACTGCTCTTGGAGACGCCATCCACCTGCATTGCTATAAAGGACGAGTTCTATTCCCATGCAAGTTGGTGCCCTTTGACATTATTTACAGACTGTGTCATAGTTCTGCCAATATAACAAATATTCTGTTGTACATACCATCTACGAGCTTCACCTGTACCTGTCCCATCAAATTGCCAATCTAGATCTTCCCAAATAGAACTTGTATCAACTCACCAAACCAGCTGGCAGCTAGTTTATCCTTCTTTTATTAGTGTAGCCTCAGACCTCACCACATGCAAATTTTGTCTATTCCATTCTCTACATACAGTATATACAATGTTAGTACACTATATACAATGAATATGGGCATCTGATATGAGGAATGCTTTTATTGGCCATCCATTCTGCCCTGTTCTGATATAATTTCTGCTTCTTATAAAGGTCTGTAGAATGCTCCAGTGAAATAAGTTCATGCTTTAAAGTGAATGCAGGGGATCATTTTTTCTTCAGGAACATATTTAAAATACCAGAGGGCACAGCCTCAGAAATCCCTTTAGAACAGAGATAAGGGGGAGTTTCTTTAGCCAGAGGGTGGTGAATCTGTGGAATTCATTGCCACAGATGACTGTGGAGGTGAAGTCATTTGATATATTTAAAAGAAAGGTTGATAGGTTCTTGATTAGCCAGGGCATCAACAGCTATGGAGAGAAGACAGGAGAATAGGGTCAAGGGGGATAATTGATCAGCCCTGATGGAATGATGGAGCAGACTCTATGGGTTGAATGGCATAATTTTGTTCCTATGTCTTATGGTCTAATACTGAACAGCTACCTCAATGCTAAGGCCAGTGAAAATATTGGAGGCTCTTAGTGTAATGTGAACTTATTGGTAAGAATGATCCAGAAAAAAATTACATAGCCAAAATATAAAGGCAAAAGAAGGCCCGAAATATGAGTGCTGACTTTAATGACCAGAACTGATGTCTTTCTTTAACTAAGACAGACAGACAGACACACACACACACACACACACTCACTCATCTAAGATACTAAAAGCTTTTTTAAGTATATAAAGGGTAAAAGAGAGTTGAGGGTAGATATAGGACCAATAGAAAATGATGCTGGAGATATTGTAATGAAAGACACAGAGATGGCAGAGGAACTGAATGCATATTTTGCCACAGTTTTCACAGCGGAAGACATCTGCAGTAAACCGGACACTCAAGAGTGTCAGGGAAGTGAAGTTTGTGCAGTGAAAATTACAACTGAGAAGGTGCTCAGGAAGCTTAATGGCCTGAGGGTGGATTAATCTCCTGGACCTGATGGAATGCACCCTCGGGTTCTGAAAGAAGTAGCTGGGGAGATTGTGGAGGCACTAACAATGATCTTTCAAGAATCGATAGATTCTGGCATTGTGCTGGATGACTGGAAAATTGCAAATGTTACTCTGCAATTTAAGAAGGGTAGGAGGCAGCAGAAAGGAATCTATAGACCTGTTAGCCTAATTTAAGTTGTTGGGAAGTTATTGGAATGGATTGTTAGGGATGAGATTATGGATTACCTGGAGGCACATGACAAGATAGACCAAAGCCAGCATGATTTCCTGAAAGGAAAATCCTGCCTGACCAACCTACTACAGAAGGCCTTTGACAAGGTGCCACACATGAGGATGCCTAGCAAGATAAGAGCCCATGGAGTTACAAGGGAGTTACTAGCGTGGGTGGAGCATTGGCTGATTGGCAGAAAACAGAGAGTGGGAATAACGGGATCCTATTCTGGCTGGCTAACGGTTACCAGTGGAGTTCCACAGGGAACACACATCAAAGTTGCTGGTGAACGCAGCAGGCCAGGCAGCTTCTCTAGGAAGAGGTAGAGTCGACGTTTCAGGCCGAGACCCTTCGTCAGAAGTTCCACAGGGGTTGGTTTTGGGACTGCGGCTTTTACTATGCATGTCAATGATTTGGACAATGGGATTAATGGATTTGTGACTAAATTTGCCGATGATACAAAGATAGATGCAGGGGCGTGTAGTGTTGAGGAATCAGAGAGCCTGCAAGGAGACTTAGATAGTTTAGGGGAATGGTCTAAGAAGTGGCAAATGAAATACAGTGTTGGAAAGTGTATGGTCATGCACTTCGTTGGAAAAAATAAATGGGCTGTCTATTATTTAGATGGGGAGAGAATTCAAAATGCAGAGATCAAAAGGACTTGACAGTCCTTGTGCAGGATACCCTAAAGGTTAACCTCCAGGTTGAGGCAGTGGTGAAGAAGGCAAATGCAATGCAATGTTGGCATTCATTTTTGGAGGTGATGTTGAGGCTCTATAAGGCACTTATGAGACCACACTTGGAGTATTGTGTGCAGTTTTGGGCTCCTTATTTTAGAAAGAATATACTGACATTGGAGAGGGTTCAGAGAAGATTCACGCATCTCTTGGGCTGTATTCCCTGGAGTTCAGGAGAATGAGGGGGGATCTCATAGAAACATTCCAAATGTTCAAAAGCCTGAACAGATTAGATATGGCAAAGTTATTTCCCATGGTAGGGGATTCTGGGACAAGAGGACATGACTTCAGGATTGAAGGAGGTCCATTTAGAACAGAGATGTGGAGAAATTACTTTAGTCAGAGGGTGGTACATCTGTGGAATTTGTTGCCACAAGTGGCTGTGGGGACCAAGTCATTGGGTGCATTTAAGGCAGAGATAGATAGTTTATTGATTAGCCAGGGCATCAATGGGTATGGGGAGAAGGTAGGGGAGTGGGGATGACTGGAAGGATTGGATCAGCCCATGACTGAATGACGGAGCAGACTCAATGGGCCAAATGGCCTACTTCTGCTCCTATATGTTATGGTCTTATGGTGTATGGTCTTAACTACAGACAAGAAGGAAACAATGCTGCAGGCAAGCTCACTATAATCCCTGAGAACTTCTATTATTCTGTCAACCTATCTAAATAAGATCTTACTTGCTTTTTCAAAACACTATATTTACACCCTAGCATTGCCAGGAGCCCCTTGTACGCCTTTTAGACTTGTGTGACATTTTCATTCTACCTACCTCCACCTCTAATCTTGGCCTTTTCTCCCTGCCACTTATCACAGAGTCAAGAGCAGATTTTATGGGAACAGTAAGATATTTATTGTGGCTTGGCAGCGTAGCGGTTAAAGTAACACTATTACAGTGCCAGTGGCCCAGGTTCAAATCCTGCTATGATGTAAGGAGATTGTACATTCCCCCATAACCGCAAGGATTTCCGATGGGTGCTCCAGTTTCTTTCACATTCAAATAATATACAGGTTAGTAGGTTAATTGTTTGCATGGGTGTAATCAGGCAGCATGGACTTGTTGGGCTGGAAACACTGTACCTGTTATGCTGCCTTTCTAAAAACTATATATATTTTGAACAATAGCCCTTGGGACAACTGAGTAACTTTTCATTCCAAGGTAGTGTCAAATATAACTATCCATCTCCTGTTCTAACTGAGTCAATTTATAATCTATCCACAATTTGTTTGAATTCAGCATCAACGTTAGATTAGTCAAACTTTTATTTTCCTCTCTCCTCTCGTTTATATTTGGTCTAAAATACAATTGACCAACCAGAGTGGACCTCTCCTGGCTCTAACACCCCGCTGCTAGAGCACCTATTTGAAAAGTGACTGCAGTAGTTATTTTTGTGTTACTATAACTCGAATTATCAGCTGAAAAAGAGGAGCTCGGTATAAAACTTCTTAAAGAAAGAGACAGCTTTAAGTTTTAAATTTTATTTCATCTCTATGTAATACTGACCAGAATTCTTATTTAGCAGCTAATGTGTAAATAACATCACTTTTATTTGCATTTCAATATACCCTCCCAAAGATTTTCTGAATACATCTCAGTTCCCTCAGATTATCATGGAAATCAAAAGAGCTGTGCTGGATTGTATTTCATTTTGTTTCTTAAATTCAAATTCCCGAACAAATCAGAAATAACTAATGCTTTGGCATGCTTTTTTGTCCAGTGTTTATAAATTTTACAATGTTAATTGATTGTTGTCACATTACATTCTATATAATTATATCATATTGATTATAATGTGTTTAATAGCAAATTATTACTCTTCTGTTTTCCTTCCTTTAAACACATATTTTGCAAATTGCTGGCATTGTTGTTTGAGGTGTTCTGTATTTACTTTCTACCCCTGCACATCAGTACCAAATATACCATTGCACCTAAAAGCAAATTCCAAGCATTCTTCATTTTCTATTGTGCTGTACTAAAAAAATCAGCCTTAATTTGCTCTTTTGTTGCCATTTCTGTTTATCTGTACAACTGAGTGAGACAGCCATGAAATATGACCAATAATTACATGGGCAAAAATTACACAATATTGCGACTGGTCAGCACTGCTTCCTTTTCAAGTGGGCATAGATTTATAAACAGCTTATTGAATTAGACTGTGCACAGAGAAAGTAAGTTATTTAGTTCACTTCTATCCCAATTACATTCAGACTGTTGCCTCTTAGGCTCTGTTTGTATTTCCCATTGCAATTCATGTTAATGAAAATGCTTACTGGACAGAATTCCCTTTTGTAGTTCATTTTCATGATGTTTGCAAACAACACCTGTTTACCTATTGCGGCATTAATGTTCAATGCGTAATCTTCCCAAGAAATCAGAAATGTGATGGGATATCAATTTGCGAAGTAGCTTATTAAGGTCAACTCATGCATAGTTGCAGGAAGATAAAGCATTTTAAATATATTGGTATATTTTCCAGCAATAAAAGTATAGCTAATGATTACATTTGACTTTAATCCTCAGCACATCCGTTCTACAAGAAGAAATTCAAGATGAAGATAATCCATATGACTATAGAAAACTACTTCGTAAAACCTCCCAAAGGAATCGTCTCGTTGAGCCTTGCTAATTTATAATCATGGAACCCATTGCCTTGAGTACTATTAAAACAAATTCCTAGTACCACTAAAAGTCAACTGTTGTACATAGGTTCAACTTGAACAGTATTAGTAATTTGCATTTGTAGCGTTCTTAAAAGTATTCCAGACACAGGCGGTAAAATATTTTGTGTTTAAAATGTATGTTGGATCTTTTGAAGATCATAATTAATGCTTTTTGTTAAAATATAAAGCCAAATATTGATATATGTTGATATTTCAAAAATGGATAGGAAATGAAGCCAGTTGACTCATATTACAGTGATATACATATGAAACATTAATGGAAAGAAGAAATAAATTATAACTTTTTAGCTAATAATGTGTCCCATGCTATACCATACTTAAGATGATCCTGTCTGATGTGTCAGAAAACAAAGAATCTCTAAATGTCTTTCTTTAACTAAGACAGACACACACACACACACACACACACACACACACACACACACACACATTAATGTTTGATGCATTTTGATATTAGGGATCAATTATTGTGTTGCTTGAATTTCCAGCATCTGCAGATTTCCCTGTGTTTACGATTTACATAAGGCAGTTATTTTCAACTTAGTAAACACTAAGGACATGAGTGAGTCATGACTTAACTTCCCATTAAAACCCCAAAACACAATACAGAATACAATTTTCTACATTTTAAACATTCAGTTGCAATAAAATGTCTGAGAATGACAAAATCTAAAATTGATTTATTATACAGTAACATCAGACATGACTGGGGATATTTTATACAATAACTAACTGCTTTAATATCCTCCAATAATTCAAAGTTATTTTAAAATCATACTCTGTCTAAGATAACAAGTATTAGCATGTTCACAGGGCATCAAACCCAATGACATAGTTTTACAGTGAAGGCACTCTTGTAATGGAAGAAATGCAAATACTAATTTATGTGTAGTAAGCTTACACAAACAGAAGATCGGGTGAGATAACTGCATATAGACAACATCATTCCTGCGATTTCATTGCACACTTTGGGGAGACCAGTGTGGATGTTGTCTTGTTTTTGGACAAGCTATCAGTGGATTAGTTCTGTTCTATTCTGGGAATCTGAGGAGAATCACAATCCATGCTGTCTAACTTCTTCCAAAGTAGTCTTCTTGCGAACTGTACAAGGCTAAATATTCTGAGCTTGCTTTTATTCTGATAACCCTTTCTCTATCATGTGACTTTGGAGAAAATCTGATACTAGACACACAATGGAGAGTAGATAATAAATAGTCATTAGTCACACACAGATCTTTATTCTTTTTCCAGACTTTAATAATGAATATTTTTCATCACGCAAACATGCAGACAGGTATACTGAATATATAGATCTCTTCCAGTTCAGTGAAGTACCTGGATAAGAGAGGTATATGGGAGGGAAGGTTTAGATTGATTATAGAGTAGGCTAAAATGGTGGCACAATATTATAGGCTGAAGGACTTGTGCTGTAATGTTCTATGTTCTATAAACCTTTCATGGCAGCAGTTTGGTTAGGTTACTGAACTTGTCCTCAAAGGTGTGTACTATTCCTCCAGATCCGTAATTTCAAAGGTCCTAATTTTTTAGATTATAAAGACACGTAGTCCTCTTTTATTGTCATTTAGTAATGCATGCATTAAGAAATGATACAATATTGTAGCCAAAGAACTTAAATTCAAATGAATAAATCTGCAACAAAATGTTAGCATCAGTAATGGGGCACTATTAAGCCTTAGGACTGCCATTAAAACTCATTTGTTTCACTCATGACAATCAAGAAAGGAAACCTAACATTCTTATGTGTTCTGATCCAGAAGTGACTGCAATCTATCAATGTGGTTTACTAAACTGCCCTTGGAAAATGTCAGGGGAGCTTTTAGGGATGGTAAGTAATTGCTCTCATTTCCATTGGTGCAATATACCATGAAGAAATGTTTTAAAGGAAGGATGAGAATGTGGTTGAATTGGTTCAGACAGCAGTGCTCAGCCTTTACCCACGGACATATTTACATTTTAAGGATCTGCAGTCAGTCATCTTCAGCTCAGCTTCCACTGAGCGGGATATAGATAGCAATTAAGTGTCTGGTTGCTCACACAGGTTTAAGTAAATAATTCAAAGAATCAAAATCATTTTAATAAACTTATATTAATTTAAAATCACCTCAGAGTATTATAAATTAATTAGAATCATCAAGATGAAGTAAGATATTGCAAAACAAAACAAGCCAGATATCTACATCAATACTCATTAAAGGCTGGAGGAACTCAGGTGAACAGGCAACATTTATGGAGAAAAATGAACTGTCAATGTTTCAGGACAAGACTCTTCAGCAGGATTCTTCTGGGCTGAGACTCTTCATCAAGATCTGCGTTTATTTCCCAATCAAGCTTAGTTACCAAGTAACATACCAAACACCCTGGCATAAAGTTGAGAGTCCAAACATGAAGTGCAGCCACCCGCTCAGGCCTCAGGTCAAGAGGCTGGCGCTCTGCCATGGCTGAGACGAGCAGTGGAATGGTAGGTCTGATGGACTGACCCCTGACCTTCTGGTTTGCCAAGTACAGGAGTCAGAAAGTGCATCAAATGTGCAAGCCAGTTACCCAGCATGTCGCTAGAGAAGCACCCACTGAAGATGAGTACAATCCAGCCCAATCTAAATTCCAAAGCTCTTAAGAAGTTATAGACTCATTGAGATATACAGACAGAAACAGGCCCTTCAGATCAATGGTCCATTCCAACTAATAATCCAACTTCTTTCAAGGTTCAAAGAAAATTTTTTATCAAAGCATATGAGATGGTCATTAAGAGGGAAAAGATGAACTATGAAAGGAAGCTAGCAAATAGTATCAAAGAGGATACTAAAAGCTTTTTCAAGTATATGAAGAGTAAAAGACAGGTGAGAGTAGATATAGGACCGATAGAAAATGATACTGGAGTAATTGTAATGGGAGATAAGGAGATGGCAGAGGAACTGAAGAGTATTTTGCATCAGTCTTCACTGAGGAAGACATCAGCAGTATACTGGACACTCAAGGGTGTCAGGGCAGAGAAGCGTGCGCAGTCACAATTATGACAGAGAAAGTACTCAGGAAGCTGAATAGTCTAAGGGTAAATAAATCTCCTGGACCAGATGGAATGCACCCTCGTGTTCTGAAGGAAGTAGCTGTGGAGATTGTGGAGACATTGACAATGATCTTTCAAAAGCCGATAGATTCTGATATGGTTCCGGAGGACTGGAAGATTGCAAATGTCACTCCGCTATTTAAGGAGGGGGCAAGGAAGCAAAAACAAAATTATAGACCTGCTAGCTTGACATCGGTAGTTGGGAAGTTGTTGGAGTCAATTGTCAAGGATGATGTTACGGAGTACCTGGAGACATATGACAAGATAGGCAGAACTCAGCATGGTTTCCTTGAAGGAAAATCTTGCCTGACAAACCTATTGCAATTTTTTGAGGAAATTACAAGTAGGCTAGACAAGGAAGATGCAGTGGATGTTGTGTATTTGGATTTTCAGAAGACCTTTGACAAGGTGCCGCACATAAGGCTGCTAAACAAGATAAGAGCCCATGGAATTACGGGAAACTTACACACATGGATAGAGCATTGGTTGATTGGCAGGAAACAGAGAGTGGGAATAAAGGGATCCCATTCTGGTTGGCTGCCACTTACCAGTGGTGTTCCACAGGGGTCCGTGTTGGGGTCGCTTCTTTTTATGTTGTACATCAGTGATTTGGATTATGGAATAGATGGCTTTGTGGCTGAGTTTGCTGATGATACAAAGATAGGTGGAGGGGCCGGTAGTGCTGAGGAAACAGAGTCTGCAGCGATACTTTGGATAGATTGGGAGAATGGGCAAAGGAGTGGCAAATGAAATACAATGTTGGAAAGTGGTTATGCACTTTCATAGAAGAAATAAATGGGCAGACTATTGTTTAAATGGGGAGAGAACTCAAACTCTGAGATGCAACAGGACTTGGGAGTTTTCGTGCAGGATACCCTTAAGGTTAACCTTCAGGTTGAGTTGGTGGTGAAAAAGGCAAATGCAATGTTGGCATTCATTTCTAGAGGAATAGAGTATAGGAGCAGGGATTGTGATGTTCAGGCTCCTTAAGGCACTGGTAAGACCTCACTTGGAGTACTGTGGGCAGTTTTTGGCTCCTTATTTAAGAAAGGATGTGCTGACGTTGGAGGGGGTTCAGAGAAGATTCACTAGAATGATTCTGGGAATGAGAGGGTTAACATATGAGAAAAGTTTGATCACTCTTGGACTGTACTCCTTGGAGTTTAGAAGAATGAGGGGAGACCTCATAGAAACATTTAGAATGTTGAAAGGCATGGACAGAGTGGATGTGGCAAAGTTGTTTCCCATGGTGGGGGAGTCTAGTACGAGAGGGCATGACTTAAGGATTGAAGGGCGCACATTCAGAACAGAGATGCGATGAGAGGGTAGTGAATCTGTGGAATTTGTTGCCATGGGCAGCAGTGGAGGTCAAGTCATTGAGTGTATCTAAGGCAGAGATTGATAGGTATCTGAATAGCCAGGGCATCAAAGGTTATGGTGAGAAGACGGGGGAGTGGGACTAAATGGGAGAATGGATCAGCTCATGATAAAATGGCGGAGCAGACTCGATGGGCCGAATGGCCGACTTCTGCTCCTTTGTCTTACGGTCTTATGGTCTTATACATATATGTCAATATACACAGTGCTGAGTTTCATTTTCTCCTGCATTATCAATAAATCCATAATAGAATAATAATCATAATAGAATCAATGACAGCCTGCACTAACTGAGCATTCAACCAGTGTGCAAAAGACAACATACTGTGCAGAAACAAAACCATAATAATAATAATAATAATAATAATAATAAATAAGCCACAAATGTTGAGACTATGAGATGTAGGGTCCTTGAAAGTGAGGTTGACTAGGTTGTGAGAACATTTGGGTGATGGGGCAAGTGAAGCTGAGTGAAGTTATCCCGTTGGTTGAAGAGCCTGAAGTTTATGGAGTAACTGTTCCTGAATGGTGGAGTGTGAGTCCTGAAGCTCCTGTGCCCTCTTCCTAATGGCAGAAGTGAGGAGAGAGTGTGACCTAGGCAGTGCGGGTCCCTGATGATGGATGCTGCTTTCCTGCGACTATGCTCCCTGTAGATGTGCTCAGTGCTGGGGAGGGTTTTATCTGTGATGGACTGGGCCATATCCACTTGTTTTTGCAGGATTTTCCATTTAAGGGCATTGGTGTTTCCATACCAGGCCATGATGCAACCAATCAATATACTCTCCACCACACATCTATGGAAGTTTGTCAAAGTTATAGGTGTCATGCTGAATCTTCTCAAACTCAAGAAGTAGAGGCATTGCCATGCTTTCCTTGTAATTGCACTTACGTACTGGGCCCAAGGCATAACCTCTGAGAAGCTAACACCAAGTTCTTAGAAATTGCTGACACCCTCCACCTCTGTTTTCTCCAATGGGGACTGGCTCATGGATCTCTGGTTTCCTCCTCCTGAAGACAATAATTATCTCCTTGGTCTTGCTGTCCTTGAGCAACAGGTTGTTGTTGTAGTTTATTAACACAAGATTGTTTATCCTCCCCATATTCTTACCAATTCATCCCTCCATGCCCCCTTACCAACATGCACAGAATCTCGTCTACACAGAAGGAGCAAATTATAGTGGTCAACCTGCTCATCTTTGGGTGTGGGAGGAAAATGGACTACCAAGAGGAAACCCAATCCATCATAGAGTATAATATACGGCCATGTGAGGAAGCAATTTTACTAGCCGTTTCACTGTGTTACCCCTTTCAGACTCCAGATCTCCATAAACAGGATGATTACATCCTCAACAAGCTGTAAATCTGACCAAATGGTTGTTTTTCTCAATACCCTTATGTGAAACATGTAGTGTAATGCAGTGTTATAGCCATCAATCTTTACATCAGTCTGAGGCTGTAAATCTCTCATCTCCATTATATACACTAGACTTTCATACTTGAAAAAAATCAAAGCTTTAATGAATAGTTTTGATTGCTTAAAAAAGTTGTTTTATCTTAATTTATGGAAGCACATTTTATACATTGTGCATTTATACATTAAGAATTATGCTTGCATTTTAAACATAGCAAACTGTTTTACTGTATAATTATGCAGCAAATGAGTCAATTTCTTTGCCAGCTTAGATGGCAGTGAGATGATTGTAGTTCAATCAGAGGCTATGTCTGGAAAAAAAAACGAGAGAGTGAGCTGATTATGTGGTCAGTATGTAATTGTATGTTGACTGCAGCTGCTCCCCACTGGGCTGATTTCATTCAATACCACAAGATTGGGTCTTCAGTCATTGTGATATTCTCGGCACTTAGCACTTAGCGCGCTGAGAGTATCATGGGAATTAACTAACAGCAGTCATTAAAGAAACGCAAAGACATTGCTTTCACAAAACCTCTTACAAGAGAGTTAATTTGAATTAAAAATATGCTCTGAGAATATCAGTTGTTTGAAAAGCCAAACAATGAGGTCAAAGCTAAACTATAAGGTCAAAAACCATTAGTGATTATTTGCAGGTGAAATATTGACCATCATGAAATTCAACAAGGCACTTCCATGTGCTTTTCATATCAGTGGAATGGACATCTTTATCGCAAAATCATACATCCACCTCATCACCGCATTATTATATAGCACCTATTTTGATTCTTGCTTGTGTAAATTGCACGATAAGATGTACTTTATAAACACCATTGAACCAATGGAGTTGGGTAAGATGTTCTCCTAAGGGGTTGTCAGTTGCTGGGTCCTCAAGTTGTTGTAGAGGCCAGTCTGGGATCCACGTATTCTGGTGAAGCTTGGGCAAAAGTAAGTGGTGGCTGTGGTTAGTGGTTGGGTCCTTTTGCTCTGTAGTCTCTCCTTCTGCAGCTGCCACTTGTTCTCTGTGGCACAGCGGAGGTGACTCTCATGTAACACAGCTCCCTCTTGAACAGATTTCCTCTGGGGCATCTACTGAGTACACTGTCTTCCCATTTTCCAGATGTAATGTTGAATTTCATCAGGCTGATTTTGGTGTTACCTTTGAAGTGTTTTCTTTATCCATGAGGGGCTTACTAGCCTTCCCTTAACTGAGTGTTATGGACCTGTTTGGGGAGATGTGAATTTGCTATCCAGATGACATGACTTTTCCATTAGAGCTGGTAATGCTTATCATGCTGGAGATGCTACTCATGTTGGTCTTCTTCAGGATGCTGATGTTAGTACATCTGGAACCTGTAGGTCACGGTCTTCAAAGACTTTTTTCCTTAATCTTGCACAGGCTTCACTAGAACTTCTCAGGTGATGGTTGATCTCTGTGTCAATATCTGATTTTGAGGAGAGAATGCTGCCAAGATAGGGAAAGTAGTCTACATTTTCAAGGGTGATACCGTCAACCTGGATGCAGGGTCTGGGCTAGGACGGACAAGAAACATGAAACCCTGACAAGGAACTAGGAACAAGGAGCCTGGACTAGGGGCACGGGACTCCAGAACCAGAGCCTGGACAAGGACCAAGAACCTGGGTCTTGGTTGGGACTAGGAACCTGGGTCTTGACTCGGAACCAGAATCCAGGTTTAGGCTAGGACAAGATGTGGCTACAGGACAGGACGTGAGACTCCTGGACAGGACGAGGGAACTCCAGCACAGGGCTGGGCAAGGTAATCTTGGGCTGGGCAAGGCACATGGACAGGATGAGACAACGAAGCCCTGACTTGGTCTTGGGAGACAGGAAACTCGGAGCCTTGGACTTGGAACTTGGGAACCTCGGAGTCTTGGACTTGGAACTCGGGAACGTAGGAGTCTTAGTCTTGGAACTTGAGAACCTCGGAGCCTTGGTCTTGGAACTTGGGAAACTCGGAGCCTTGGACTTGGAACTCGGGAACGTAGGAGTCTTAGTCTTGGAACTTGAGAACCTCGGAGCCTTGGTCTTGAGCACAGGAACATGGAACACAGAGCCGGGACCCCTCCTTGGGAACAGGACCAAGGGCCGGGGCTCTTTCTATACACAGTACACTGAACACGAAGAGACAGTTCTCCACTCAGGATAGCGGCAAACAGCCAGACTTACTTAGCGGAGGTGAGGACACAGAGACAGTTCCCAACTCAAGGTAGCGGCAAAGGGCCAGACCTACCTAGCGAAGACGAGGACACAAAGAGATGGTTCCCAACACAAGATAGCAGCAAACGTCCAGACCTACCTAGCGAAGGCGAGGACACAAAGAGATGGTTTCCAACACAAGGTAACAGCAAACACCCAGACCTACCTAGCAAAGGCGAGGACACAAAGAGATGGTTCCCAACACAAGGTAGCGGCAAATGGCCACATCTACCTAGCAAAGGCAAGGACACAAAGGGACAATTCCAAACAATGACAGACTGTTCCTTATCTTGACACAGCAACGCCTCGGTCTTGCTCCGGTGGTTGAACTTGACAGCATTACAGGCAAGGAAACAGGCTGAAGTTTCAGGCAAGGCTTCAGAAAGAGGAGGAAGGGAAGGGAACAGTCCAGCAAGTGAAGCTGAACCCAGGAGCTAGTTATGTAGCCAGCCCAAAATGAGAATCAGGTGCCTCAAATGAGACACTCAACAGAACAAAGGAGAAAACAGGAAAACCCGGAACAAGGATCGATGGACCGGATCGTGAACCAGAATGCGGTCTTCACGGACTGGACCATGACATAAATATTTTGCTAGAGTGCTTTACACTCAGTATATGCACTACAAGATCGGAACCTGCACAGTTCCTGACAGAGTCACACTTACTTGTCATGTTTTTAGCGTCCTGCTGCATACTTATGAGGGAAGTTTTCCATTTGTAAAGGCATACTCTGTGTGACAGTCAGACATCAACAAAATGCACTGTGACTACTGTGGGAGGGACAGGAGCTTCAGTGAACAAGGAGAGGGTCCCTAGATGTAATGATGGATGGAGATCAGAACATCTTCATTGAGGAGATAACTACTGGGAGGGAGTGATGTCATGGGAGTGGGGGTGGGGGAGGGTTTGAAGAAGCTGGATTCTAACTAAGAATAGTATGGGAAAAGACAGATGGCTCCATCTTCCTCCATCATGTGTGGGAATTGCCACTTAGACACTTACCAATGTTTTAAAGATACACCATAGGAAGCATCCTATCTGGATGCATCACAGCTTGGTATGGCAACTGCTTTGCCCAAGACTGCAAGAAATTGCAGAGTTGTGAATACATCCCAGTTCATCATGGAAGCCATCCACCCCTTTACTGATTCCATCCATATATCCTGCTGCTTAAGGAATGCAGCTAACATAATCACAGAGCCTTCCCACCTTGGCCATTCTCTCTTCTCTCGCCTCCCATCAGACAGAAGATACAAAAGCTTTCAAGCATGAGCCACTGGACTTAAGGGTAGGTTTGATCCCTGACTCATTGAATGGACTTCTCGTACACAAAATGATGAATGCTTGGGTTCCTGAACTTCCTATCTATTGTCATAGCCCTTCCACTTTATTTGTCTACCTGCACTTTTCTCTGTACCTGTAACAGTATATATTCCACAATACCCTGTCTGCCTATGTTCCTTGTCTATATACCACTATCATATAATAATAATAATAATAATAATAGTAATAATAACAACCCAAATGGGATCATTTAAAACATTTAAAAACACACTTAGCAGTGTGCAGACTTAACTAATAATAAAGTGCAGAATAATAATATACACAATAATAATTTAACAATGTGCAATAATAATGTACAAAATAATAAAACAGAGACTATACTATGATGTGGGTTCTCCTGTTGCACAGAGTTCAAATATTGTATATGCTTATTGCATTTAGTAGGAAAGAATTTTTATAATGATCCTGATGACAGCAGAGCTGAATGAGTCTGTTTGAAAAGGTTCTCTGCTGCTTATTCAGTGGGCCATGGAGAGGATGTGCCAGATTGTCCATAATGGATAATAGCTTGTTTAGTGATAGTCCCTCCATCACTAACTCAAAATGATCTGGGTTGTAGCCAATGATGGATCCAGCCTTTTTGTTGAGTTTATTTAGTCTTTTTGTATCACCAACACTGATGCTGCTCCCCCAGCATAAAGCCACAAAGAAGTCTGCACTCACTACAGCAGACTGGTAAAAAATCTCCAACATCCTGCTGCACACATTGAAGGATCTCAGCTTCCTTAGAAAATAGAGTCTGCTCATCCCCTTCTTGTAAACAGCCTTGATGTTGGCTTTCCAGTCAAAACTGTTGTTGAGGTGAACACCCAAGTGTATGTATACTTCCACCACTGCAACTTCTTCTCCCAGAATGCATCATCATCATCATCATCATCAGGTGCCATGCCCAGTTTGAGCTTTGACTGCCATAGCCCACGCACTCCTGTTTCGGGTCAAGTGGATCAATTCACTTTACTTGAAGATCCTCTTGACGCTGTTGTTGTGCGATACATTTTGAGAGTTTGACCATGGTTTTCTCAGCAGCTAGATTCTAGGAAACCTAGTATCTAGCAACGGTGGTTTGCTATAGCCTTCCATTGGGCGAGCTGAAGAAATCACCATTTCTCTTCCCAAATGTTCATCCGCCTGTACTACAGCCACTGTCATTTGAGGTTGTAGCTCATCTGCCTTCTCCATCATAAGTTCAATTACTGAACCTGCCAGTTCTGCCATTGGCCTTTGCTTTTCTCCTGAGCAGGAACCCTTGCAGGTGTTACTGTTCCGGGTCAGAGCGGCCCTGGGAGCAATGAATGACTAAGGGGTAGCTCCACTTTCCCCAAAGCTCTGAAAGTCCCCAATCAGAGCCTCATCATCGTTTGCAGTTTAGAGTCATACCCAGGGCTGCCAGAATGTATATAGGACTCATTACAGTCCTCTTCCTCCTGAAATGAATCACCATCTCCCTGGTTTTGGCCACATTCAGGAGCAGATGATTCCTCTCACATGACTCCACAAACTTGTCCTCCAGTCCTCTGTACTACGATTCCAGCCCGTCCAGCCCAGAGGGGAGGAGAAGATGGCGGCGCGACGCAGCTCGCAGTGGGCACTCCAGTGGTGATGTCTGCTGTTTGTCAAGTAGGGTACCGTGCACAATCCTGATTTGATGGAGACGGACATGAGAGCACAGAGGAACATCTGGTGAATCTTCTGAAATGCTGCTTCGCAGTTGCTGCTACTGTGTGGTCCAGGATCTCCAGAGGAGAGGGCCCCGAGTCCTCGGCTTTGCTTGTTGCTCGGCGGCCGGGGCGGGGTCAAAGCTCTCGGCAGAGGATGGTGCTCGGAGAGGCTGTGTCGGAGGGGCTGGTCGGAGGCTCAAAGTTTTTGGACGGACTCAGAGTCCGCTGCAGTCAGGTGCTTCCAATGGTGCTGCATCGGCAAGTTGGCGGCGCTTGGAGGCTCATGGCAGGGAGAGTTTCTCCCTTCTGCCGCCTGCGTGAGATGATGAGTCTGTTCGGACTTTGAGACTTTTTTTTACTGTGCCCATGGTCTGCTCTTTAAAAAGTTAAGGTATTGCTTTACACTGTAGTAACTATATGTTATAATTATGTGGATTTGTCAGTTTTAGTCTTGGGTTGTCCTGTGTTTTTTTGTAATATCATTCTGGAGGAACGTTGTATCATTGTTTAATGCACGCATTTCTAAATGACAATAAACGAGGACTGAGTGTCCTCATAATCTAATCTAATCTAATCTAATCTAATCTTCGATACACCCAACCACCACAGAGTCATCAGAGATCTGCAAGTGATAAGACTCTGATTTTTACTGAAAGCCTGAGGTGTACAGTGTGAACAGAAACAGAGAGAGGACAATCCCTTGTGCACTCCAATGCCACTCACCACCATCTCAGACAGAGAACTACCCAGCCGCACAAACTGGGGTCTATCCAGGAGAAAGTGGATTTGTCTACACCCACTCTTTGCAGATTCTCACTCAGAAAAAGTGGCTGGATTGTACTGAAGGCTCTAGAGAAATCAAAAAAAATGTGATTCTCATATTGCCACCAGCATCATCCAGGTGGGAGTAAGCTCTCTGCAACAGGGATATGATGGCATCATCCATTCCCACAAGAGGTTGGTGGACAAACTGTAGAGGGTCCAATGAAGATCTCAACAGACAGGAGGTTTTCTCAGCCTGACAAAGATAACCAGGTGTGTGGCCTCCCAGATACCAGGGTACGGGATGTCTCGGATTGGGTGCAGAGTATTCTGAAGGGAGAGGGTGAACAACCAGAAGTCTTGGTACATGTCGGTACCAATGACATAGGTAGAAAAAGGGGGGAGGTCCTGAAGAGAGAATTCAGGGAGTTGGGTAGGAAGCTGAAAAGCAGGACCTCCAGGGTAGTAATCTTAGGATTGCTGCCTGTGCCACATGCTAACAAGCGCAAGAATAGCATGATCAGGTATATTAATGTGTGGCTGAAAGACTGGTGTAAGGGGCAGGATTTTGGGTTCCTGGATCATTGGGGCAACTTCTGGGGGAGGTACATCCTGTAGAAAAAGGATGGGTCACTTCTGAACCCAAAAGGTTCCAATATCCTAGCAGACAGGTTTAATAGAGTTGTTAGGGAGGGTTTAAACTAATTTGGCATGGGAGTGGAAACTGGAGTGATAGGGCTGAGGAAGGGGAATACAGAAGTAAATCAAAGATAGTGTGCAACAGACATGATAGGAAGGACAGGCAGGAGATGAGGCATAATCACAGCCAGTGGGATGAGTTACAGGGCAATAGAGGCATAGTGCAGGTAAAACAGAAAGCAACAAATACTGGACTGAAAGTGTTGTATTTGAATGCATACAGCATAAGAAATAAAATGGACGATCTTGAAATTCAGCTACAGATTGGCAAGTATGACGTTGCGGCCATCTCTGAAACTTGGCTAAAAGATTCCTGCCATTGGGAGCTGAACATCCAAGGATATACGGTGGAAAGATAGATTAGTAGGCAGAGGGGGTGGTGTGACCCTGTATGTAAGAAATAATATTAAATCATTAGAAAGGGATGACATAGGATAGGAAGGTGTAGAGTCTCAATGGGTTGAGTTAAGAAATGACAAGGGTAAAAGGACCCTAATGGCAGTTGTATACAGGCCTCCAAACAGCAGCTGGGATGTAGATTACAAATTACAGCAGGAAATAGAAAAGGTGTGTCAGAAGGGCAATGTCATGATAGTCGTTGGGGATATTAACATGAAAGTGGATTGGGAAAACCAGGCCAGTGCTGAACCTCAGGAGAGAGAATTTGTAGAATGTCTAAGGGATGGCTTTTTAGAACAGCTTGTTGAACCCACTAAGGGATTGGCTGTGCTGGATTGGGTATTGTGCAATAATCCAGAAGTAATAAAAGAGATTAAGATTAAGGAACGCTTGGGGAACAGTGATCACAATATGATCGAGTTCACTTTGAAATTTGAGAAGGAGAAACTAAATTCCATTGTGTTGTTATTCCAGTGGAATAAGGGAAATTACAATGGCATGAGAGGGGAGCTGGCCGAGGGTGACTGGCAAGGGACACTGGCAGGAAGGACAGCAGAGTAACAATGGCTGGAGTTTCTGTGAAAAATGAGGGAAGTGCAAGACAGATATATTCAAATAAGAAGAAATTTTCAAATGGAAGAGGGACACTCCCATGGATGACAAGTGAAATCAGAACCAAAGTAAAAGCAAAAGAGAGGGCATACAAGGAAGCCAAAGCTAGTGGGAAGATAGAGGATTGGGAAGCTTTTAAAAACTTGTGGAAGGAAACTAAGAAGGTCATTAGGAAAGAAATGATGTGATGAATTATGAAAGGAAACTTGCGACTAATATCAAAGAAGATACTAAAAGCTTTTTCAAGTTTACGAAGGGTAAAAGAGAGTTGAGGGTAAATATAAGATAAATAGAAAATGACACTGGAGTTATAGTAATGAGAGATGCAGAGATGGCAGAGGAACTGACTGCATATTTTGCATCAGTCTTCACAGTGGAAGACATCTGCAGTATACCAGACATTCAAGAGTGTCAGTGAAGTGAAGTATGTGCAAGGAAAATTGTGACTGAGAAGGTGCTCAGGAAGCTTAATGGTCTGAGGGTGGATAAATCTCCTGGACCTGATCGAATGCACCCTTGAGTTCTGAAGGAAATAACTGGAGAGATTGCAAAGGCATTAACAATGATCTTTCAAGAATTGATAGATTCTGGCATTGTACCAGATGACTGAAAACTTGTAAATGTTACTCTGCTATTGAAGAAGGGTGGGAGGCAGTGGAAAAGAAACTATAGAAGTGTCAGGGATGAGATTACAGCATACCTGGAGGTAAAAGAGAAGATAGACCAACGCCAGCATGGTTTCCTGAAAGGAAAAACCTGCCTGACAAATCTACTGCAATTTTTTGAGGAAATTATAAACAGGATAGATAAATGAGATGCAGTAGACGTGGTGTACTTGGATTTTCAGAAGGCCTTTGACAAGGTGCTGCACACGAGGCTGTTTAGCAAGATAAGAGCCCATGGAATTACAGGGGAGTTACTAGCATAGCTGGAGCATTGGCTGATCAGCAGAAAACAGAGAATGGGAGTAAAGGAATCCTATTCTGGCTGTCTGCCAGTTACCAGTGGAGTTTCACAGGGGTCGGTGTTGGGACCGGTGCCTTTTATGCTGTATGTCAATGATTTGGACTATGGGATTAATGGATTTGTGGCTAAATTTGCCAATGATACAAAGATAGGTGGAGAAACGGTAGTGTTGAGGAAACAGAGAGCCTGCAGAGAGTCTTAGATAGCTTAGGGGAATGGGCAAAGAAGTGGCAAATGAAATACAATGCTGGGAAGTGTATGGTGATGCACTTTGCAGGAAGAAATAAACGGGCAGACTATTATTTAGATGGGGAGAGAATTCAAAATGCAGAGATGCAAAGGGACTTGGGAGTCCTTGTGTAGGATACCCTAAGGGTTAACCTCCAGGATGAGTCGGTGGTGAAGACGGTTAATGCAATGTTTGCATTTATTTCTAGAGGTATAGAATATAAGAGCAGGGATGTGATGTTGAGGCTGTATAAGGCACTCATGAGACCACACTTGAAGTATTGTGTGCAGTTTTGGGCTCCTTATTTTAGAAAGGATATACTGATATTTGAGAGGGTTCAGAGAAGATTCATGAGAATGATTCCAGGAATGAAAGGGTTACTGTATGAGGAACATTTGGCAGCCCTTGGGCTGTATTCCCTGGAGTTCAGGAGAATGAGGGGGGATCTCACAGAAACATTCTGAATGTTAAAAAGCCTGAACAGATTAGATATGGCAAAGTTAAACCCATGGTAAGAGAGTTTGGGACAAGAGGACATGACTTCAGGATTGAAGTAGGTCCATTTAGAAGAGAGATGTGGAGAAATTACTTTAGTTGGAGGCTGTTAAATTTGTGGAATTTGTTGCCATGAGCGGCTGTGGAGGCCAAGGCATTGGGTGCATTAAGGTAAGATAGATAGGTTCTTGATTAGCCAGGGCATCAAAGGGGAGAAGGCAGGGGAGTGGGGATGACTGGAAGAATTGGATCAGCCCATGACTGAATGGTGGAGCAGACTCGATGGGATGAATGGCCTACACCTGCTCCTAAATCTTATGGTCTTATGGTCTTATCTGCCATCCAAGGTAAATCAGGACCAGCGTCTCCAGCACCTTTATCACGTGAGACGTGAGGGCAATTGGTCTGTGTCTGTTTCCACCATAACACTTGGTACTGCATTCAAGACACACAATACACTCTGTGTGAAAAATATACCTGCCCATCTCCTTCACTCAGCTTAAAAAACACAATCTTGCCGTCATAGATGTGGACATAGAATATAAGAGTTGGAATGTTGTGTTGTAAATTTCTAAAATACTGGTTAGACTGCACTTAGAGTATCATGTGCTGTTCCGGTCACCACACTATAGGAGGGATGTGATTGTGCTGCTGAGAGTATAGAGGAGATTCACAATGATGTTGCCCAGTTTAGAAGACTTTAATTTTGGGAGATATTGGATAAGCTAGATTTCTCTTCCCTGGAGCAAAGGATGCTGACGGGTGACTAGATACAGGCGCATTATGTTATGAGCATCTGATAATGTTGATAGTCACGATAGTTCTCTATGATAGTGGTATCAAAACAAATGGAATTGGTTGAAGGTGAGAGGAAGAACTTTTAAAGGGAATTGCAGAGGTTTTTTTTTAACACAGAGAAGTTGATATCTTGCTACCAGAGTAGGTGGTGGAATCTGATACAATCACTATGTTTAAGAGGCATTTATTCGAACGTAGAAAGATAGAGTCCTAATGCAGGCAAACGTGATTAATATACCTGAGTAAAAAGATCTGCATAGGTCTGATGGGCCAAAGGGATCTTTTTCAGCTGGATGTTAAATTTGATTCTATGACTTGATGAGATATAGAAAAGAGCTACCTGGGCTACTTGGAAAATTCCTTGAGCAAGGAACAAGAGTTGAGGTGAGACTCTTCAGGAAGGGGAAGGTGGGAGGACACACAACAAACCTCACTGTAGAGCCGGTAGTGGAAATGGTGAGCAGCTTTAAATTCCTAGGTGCTAACATCTCAGAGGATTTGTCTTGGGCACAACACAATGATGCAAGCATGAAGAAAGTACATCAGCAGCTCTGCTTTGCTAGGAACTTGAGGAAATTTGATATATCACCAATGGCATGCAGATTTCTATATATGTGCAGTAAGGAGCATTTTGACTGGTTGTATTACTGTCTGTTATGGAGGCACAAGGTAGAAAGAGGCTGTAGAGGGTTTAAGATTCAGTTAACTCCATAACAGGCACAAACGTTTGCACTATTGAGGACATCTTCAAGAGGTAGTGCCTCAAGAGGATGGCATCCATATTAAGGACCCTCACCTTCTGGGACATGCCCTCTTCCTGTTACTACCATGAGGGAGGAGGCATGGTCAATATATTAGGTTATATGCTTCTTCTCCTGCCCCATCAGGTTTTTGAATACAACCTTGTTATTTTTCTTTTGGCTTATTTAATTATTTTTGTCATATAGTAATTTTTATGTCTGACACAAAACAACAATTTTCATGGGATCTGTCTGTGATAATTAACCCGATTCTGATCTTGACATCATGGGAAATGGAGTCCAGGCACAAAACTACAGCCTAAGGTCTTCGGGCAGGACTTCATTCACTTCGGTTGTGACAGCTTTGATACACCTCAACCTCTGGGTACCTTATTCATCAGGGAAGTCTGGATAGGCAAAATTTGGCTTCTTTCCAGAGGTCTCCATGAAGGGATTGCTGCTGGGAATGTCACTGCTGAGGCACCCATCAATAAGCAGGTTAGCAGCTGAGTGCTGTATTAAACACTTCCAGTTATGTCGTGGACTTTAGAAAGTCTTTGCAGTCATTTCTGCAGCTGTGCAATATCAGCAAAATATCCCTTTAAATAATAGGAAGAGTAACACTGTCACACTGTACTCCATGAACAAAGGCAATCTTTCCACTTAGCTTTCATAGATTTGGTAAAAGTGTTTGGTGCAGTAGATTGCCAAGCTTTCTGGCGTATCCTATCAGAACATGGCTGCCCTGATAAGTACTTATGAATACTGACGCTACTGCCAGGCACAGTCCTCAGCAACAATGGCGCTGAATCAGAACCCTTCACTGTCAAGATAGGAGTCAAGCAGGGCAACATCACTGTGCCCATCCTATTTGCCATCTATATTGCAGCCTTCCTTCACCTCATCAGTCAAGACCAGCCACAGGGAATCCCAATTGTGTATAGAATAGACAGCAGGCTTTTCATCTTCAACCTAGTCTCCTAGCCTAGCATCCTAGTCTCATCCAGGGCCTGTGTCAATGTCCAGCATAGTTATTTCCCTTGCTTTCTTGTCGCACCGAGTCCTGTTCCTAGTACTTCAGTGTCTGGGTCTTGCATTTGGGTCCGCTCCCAACACCCCCATTATGACAATTTGGCCATTTTCACAATTTGTTGCCAGAAATCCAGGTAAGTGTTAAAGCCACACACAATGTTGGTTTAGCAGATTACAAAGAATGAAATCTACTTTCTGATCTTGCAATTTCATGGAAGGTTCAGACAAATGATCATGTATTATGAATGGAATGGAACAATAATGCTTTCATAGACGTGTGGGGAATGTTTGACTTCATCGGCAGGATTTTGAGTTCAAGAGTTAGGATGTCATGGATGTTGCTGATACCTCATCTGGAATATGATGTGTAGTTATGGTTGCCATATTACAGGAAGGATGTGATTAAGCTAGAGAAGATGCGGAAAAAAATCACAAGGACCTTGCCATGACTTGGGGGCTTGAGTTATGAGGAAAGACTGGATAGGTTAGAACTGTTTCCCTGGAGCAAAGGATGCTGAGTGGTGACCTGTTAGAGGTTTATGAAATCATGGAGGGCATAGAAAATGTGAATGATCACAGTCTTTCCCAGGGTAGGGGAGTCTAAAACTTGAGAACACAGGCTTACAATGAGAGAGGAATGGTTTAAGGCTTTTCACACTGAGTGTGTTGGGAAAGAATATGAACTGCCAAAGGAAGTGGTAAAGGTAGGTACTCATTGCATTATTTAAGAGACGTTTACACAAGTTCGTAGATAGGAAAGGTTTAGAGGGATACGAGCCAAATGCAGGCAAATGGGACTGGATCAGGATGGTACCTTGGTCAGCATGGACAAGCTGGGCAGGTGGGCTTGTGTCCATGCTATACAACTGTGACTCTAAGAAGGAATCTTGAGGTTAATTGAGGTTAGGGTCTGAGCTGTACTCTACGGGACAGAAAAGTAATATACCAAGTGCTACCAAAATGGTATAGAACCGATAATGAGAGAGTTTAAACTAATAAGCTTGAAACTTGCGGTGAGATGCAAAGGGAGATGCCAAACATACTCTGAAAAGTCCTGGTTACTTTAACAAAGGTAATGTTGAGAAAATACAGAGATGAAAGTAATGACAGAAAATAATGGTACGGAGTTAGGAATATTAACTCAATCAGGGTAAAATGCAAGAACAATGAACAGTATGCAACACAAGCTTTTCACTGTTCCTCAATACATGTGACAAAAATAAGCCAATCCCAGTTCCAGTTCCAAAGATATCATCGTTTGTATAGATGTATTTTATAGTGAAAACGATGAACAGTGAATGACACTACTAAAGTAAAAGACTGCAGAATGAAGTGAAGTGATATCATAGAGGATGATTTCCAAACAGAAACTCTCGGGACTGAACTGTAAAGCAATAAAAGTTTTACAAAAGTCTAATGATCAGAAGATGCTGGAAATCTAAAACAAAAACTAAAAAGAAACTTTTTTTTTACCATAGACCCATTCAGTGCTTCCAGCATTTTCTGCTTTTGGATGGGTGTCTCAGATTAATATTCAGCATTTTATTGTAGACCACAAAATTGAGACTAAAGTTCAGACTGAGAGAAATGGATATACATCAGAGCTCTGTAAAACACAGAAATTGACTGGATTGAAAACAAGAATGCACTCAAGATGCAAGGACATATCCGTAGAATAAGCTTCAAAATTATTTTCTGAGTCAGCATGTTATAAAATCCATGAAGGGAAATAGAGTGCTTAGCTTGGCGGTGTGTAATGAACCAAGGCAAGCAAATGACCTGAATGTTAAGGGTCAGTGATCAGTATTTGAGTAAATTTACAGTCACAATATGTAAGGAGAAAATGAAATTGAAAGACAAGATAGGGACTTTAAAAGAAAATATTTTGGACAATGAAAAACATTAATTAAATAGGGAAAACTAGGAATAAACAATTATATGATAGGTATATATGCTATATGTTGGGCAGTTAAGGAACACTGGAACATTTCAAAGAGATTTTTCATGGTACTAAACAAAAGTATTTTGCAGTTAAAAGCAAGGACAGTGAAGGTGGAGAAAGCCAGCCTTGGATAACTAAGGAAGTAAAACAAGGTATTAAAATAAAAGTCGCCAAGTATAGTGGGAAACTGGAAGACTGAGAAAACTTCAAAAAGCAGTAAAGAAACATTAAGCAAGCAATAAGAAAAGGGGAGATAGATATGAAAGTAAACTAGCACAAAATATAAAAACCATTTATAAAAGATTTTTATAATAATGTAAAGCAGGTGGCTAAAGTGAATGTAGGTCCATTGGAAGATGAGAAGGGGAAATTATTATTGGGTAATATGGAAATAACTGAGACTGAAAGACTATTTTGTGTCATTCTTCATAATGGAGGATACATCTAACATGCCAAAGAAATGTTATAGATGAAATGAAAGATGAGGACGTTGACACAGTTGTTGTCACTAAAGGGACAGTGAGGAGCAAGCTAGTGTACCTAAAGGTAGACAAGTCCTCTGGTTGATAGGATGCGTCCTAAGATGCTAAAAGAAATGGTGAAGTTCTGGTAGGCATTCTTGCAATAATTTACCAAAATTTTCTGGACCCAGGTCAGGTCTCTGCAGATTGCAGAACAGTGAATGTCATACACTGTTTATAAAAGATGTAGGCAAGAGGCAGGTAACCAAACGCCAGTTAACTTAATGTCCGTACTCGGGAAAATGCTTGACGACATCATTAAGAAAGAAATACCTAGAAGTGGTTCCATTGGGAGATACAGCATGGATACATGAAGGGCAGATCTTGTTTGATGAATTTAAATTCTTTGTGGATATAATGAGTGCAATGGATACAAAGTATGATGGAATTTCAAAAGGTATTCAATAATGTGTTGCATAAAAGACTTACCCATAAGAATGCATGGAGTTAGGGATAATATATTACCCACTGATGAGGGTAGAGCAGTAGATGTTAGTGTATATAGATTTCAGTAAGGCATTTTGATAAGGTACCCCATGCAAGGCTTATTGAGAAAGTAAGTAGACAGGGGATCCAAGGGGACCTTGCTTTGTGGATCCAGAATTGGCTTGCCCATAGGAGGCAAAGAGTGGTTGTAGACGGGTCATATTCTGCATGGAGATCGGTGACCAGTGATGTGTCTCAGGGATCTGTTCTTGGACCCCTCTTCTTCTCTTGATTTTTATAAATGACCTGGATGAAGAAGTGGAGGGATGGTTTAGAAATTTTCCTGATGACACAAAGGTTGGGGGTGTTGTGGATAGTGTGGAGGGCTGTCAGAGATTAGAGCAGGACATCGATAGGATGCAAAACTGGGCTGAGAAGTGGCAGATGGAGTTCAACCCAGATAAGTGTGAGGTGGTTCATTTTGGTAGGTCAAATATGATGGTAGAATATAGTATTAATGGTAAGACTCTTGGCAGTGTGGAGGATCAGAGGGATCTTGGGGTCCAAGTCCATAGGACACTCAAAGCTGCTACTCAGGTTAACTCTGTGGTTAAGAAGGCATACTGTGCATTGGCCTTTATCAATCGTGCGATTGACCCCACTTGGAGTCTTGTGCTCAGTTCTGATTGCCTCACCACAGGAAGGATATGGAAACTATAGAAAGGCTGCAGAGAAATTTACAAGGATGTTGCCTGGATTGGGGAACATGCCTTATGAGAATAGGTTGAGTGAACTCGGCCTTCTCTCCTTGGAGCGACGGAGGATGAGAAGTGACCTGCTAGAGGTGTATAAGATGAGGAGAAGCATTGATCGTGTGGATAGTCAGAGGTTTTTTCCCAGAGCTGAACTGGCTAGCACGAGAAGGCACAGTGTTAAGATTCTTGGAAGTAGGTACAGATGAGATATCAGGGGTAAGTTTTTTTATGCAGAGAGTGGTGAGTGCATGGAATGGGCTGCCAGCAATGGTGGTGGAGGCAAATACGATAGGGTCTTTTAAGAGACTCCTGAATAGGTACATGGAGCTTAGAAAAGTTCGGGCTATGAGTAACCCGAGGTAATTTCTATAGTGAGTATATGTTCAGCACAGCTTTGTGGGATGAAGGGCCTGTATTGTGCGGTAGGCTTTCTATGTTTCTACATTAGCATGGATAGAGGATTGGTTAACCGATAGAAGACAGAGAGTTGAGATAAATGGGTCCTACTCTGGTTTGGAGTCATGGTGAGTGGAGTGCTGTAGGGTTGGTGCTGGACTTGCAACTGTTCATGATATACATTAATGATCTTGAAGAGGAGATTGAGTATAGCTTATCTAAGTATAATGGCATGATTAAGATTTCTAGTACTGTACTATGCTGTGAGGTATTTTTTAGCAGCTTTCTGCAAAAGCAATGTGTCCTGTTAGTAATAATGTTTTGGGTTCGATTAAAGATAAGGCGCCATGTTGTCCAACTTAGGAATATTGTGTCAGCCAATTGTAACTTCCTGCACAGTAGAAGACTTGGGAGAGGTGGGCGGGAATCAGATTTCTGAAGGACAGTAGTCTGCTTTGGGGTTGTTTGGGCGGGAGCTGCTGAGCGCTTGGGAAGATGCCACAGAACGTCATTCAAAGGAGAGATGCCGTTGTAAGAACTGCTTTGTGTAGATGAAGGGCCCCAAGGAGGGTGTGCCAATACTCCTGAGAGAGCCAGTTCATTTGAGATAGTCTTTGAAGGAAGTTCAAACTGTGGTTGGTGTCCTTCAGGCAAAATGGGAGTTCAGCATGTGAGAAAAGTGATTCACCCAGCTACTCCAGAAATGAGCTCCAATGTTGACGTGCATATTAGACTGGCTTAATCGTAATGGGCCCTTTTATCTTTTTTCCATTCTTTGTTAATTGTTTGATAAAGTTGAAAATTGTTCAATATAACTTTCTTTATTATTTTATGCTGGTGTACAATCTGTAATTTCTGGGCTACTGATAACTGTGTGTATGGGCAGTACTTATTCAGCATTCACTTAAATCAAGGTTCCTTTAATTGGAACATCTCAATGTTCCTGTTTGGTTGAACCCCAAATCATACAGACCCTAGACGTATATTGCATATGAAAGATGGCAAAGTCACGTGGCTGTTAGCGGACTTAGCTGCCGAGTCAAGTTGGTGTGTGAACCCTGGTGAGAGGGTTACATAAGTTTGTTGATGACAGTAAATTGAGTGAAAAAGCAAATTGTGCAGAGGATTTCAAGAGTTTCTCAGAGAGATGTAATTAGGTTAAATGAGCATGCAACGGTCCGCAGATGGGATACAATGTTGGTAAATGTAAGGTCACCCCCTTTGGAAGGAAAAGTAGATCAGATTATTATTTAGATGGTGAAAGACTGCAGTATGTTATTGTGCAGAGGGATGTGGGAGTGTTTGTACATGATTTACAAAAGTTTGGTTAGCAGGTGCAACAGGTTATTTTATCAAATGTTGACTTTTTTTGCTAGAGGGATTGAATTTATGAGTGGGGAGGTTATGCTGCAATTGTACAGGGTAATGGTGAGGGGAATTGGATTTATGAATAGGGAGATTATGCTGCTACTGTACAGGGTAATGGTGAGGCTGCACCTGAATTACTGCATGTAGCTTTGGTCGTCTTACTTGAGGAAATATATACTGGCTTCGGAGGTAGCGTAAAGGAAGTTCACCAGGTTAATTCTAGAGATGAAGAGGTTAGACTCAGGAAAGTTTGAGTCACCTGTGAATATACTAAGTTGATCCAGAAAAATGAGAGGAGATCTTATCAAAATGTATAAAATTATGAAAGAAGTAGGCAAGATAATGGCACAAAAGCTGTTTCCATTGGTAAGTGAGCTTAATTAGGGGACATAGCCTCAAGATTTGGGGAACTAGGTTTAGGCTGAAGGTGAGGAAAAACTGCTTTTCGCAGAGAGTAGTGAATTTTTGGAGTTCTCTGCCCAGGGAAGCAATAGAGTACCTCATTAAACATATCTGTGACTAGGTTAGATAGATTTTTTTGCATGGCAAAAAAAATGAAGCGTTATGAGAAAAAGATAGGAAGGTAGAGCTGAGGCACCAGCCAGATCAGCCATGAACATATTAAATGAGAGAGCAGGTTCAACGGACCAGGTGACCTACCCCTACTCTTATTTCTTATGTTCTTATGTGTAAGGTACAAATCACATACATTTCTTTTGGAGTGGTGCTACAATATCCAGATTTCAATGCATAAATGTACATACAATATTTTATACAAAATTATTGCATATGATAAAATATGCAAATAATGGAAAAGATATAACATGAGAAATGCCAGAGGTCTGAAAGTGAAAATTAGATTAGCATGGCTAGGCATCTGTATGAAAATAAATGGCAATTTACATAAATGATAATGAAAAAAGATTTTATAAATTATGCAAAATAAGATGACAGTCCACAACATAATGAGTTAGTGAGAATCTGAGATTTTTAATGGTATTTTTGCCCATTTTGTAAAAGGAAAATGAAATGAGTTCAAGATCTGAACCAATCAATTATTTCTCCAAGTATTAAAAATAATGAGGTATTGTAAATGATACATATTTGGGGTTGCTACAGCTGTCTTCTTTGCATTATACTACATCAATTGTTCACATATACACTTATACTTTAGAAAATGCTTACATTGCCAGATATGTACTTATATGGCAGATAAACTAAGGGCATCACTGTGCTTTATTTGTCCATTTCAGAATATAAGGCATAGAAGCAGAATTAGGCCATTTGGTCCATCGAACCTGCTCTGCCGTTCCATCACAGCTGATTTATCATCCCTCTCAACTCCATTCTCCTGCCTTCTTCCTGTAACCTTTAAAGCCTTTACTAATTAAGAAACTATCAACTTCCACTTTAAATATACCCAATGACTTGGGCTTTACAGCCGCCAGTGGGAATGAATTCCACAGATGCACCACCCTCTGGCTAAAGAAACTCCTCCTCATCTCTGTTCTAAAGAGACGTTCTTCTATTCTGAGTATATGCCCTCTGGTCCTAGGCTCCCCAAAAGCAGGAAACATCCTTTCCACATCCGTTCTATCCAGGCCTTTCAATATTTGATAGAGTTCAGTGATAGACTTCTATTCTCCTTTGCCCTGATTAATGAAGTCCGAGCCTGCTTGTGGGCACGTGGCCAAGTGGTTAAGGCATTGGACTAGCTACATGAAGGTCGTGAGTTTGAGCCGCAGCCGAGGGAACGTGTTGTGTCCTTGAGCAAGGCACTTAATCACACATTGCTTTGTGACGACACTGGTGCCAAGCTGTATGGGTTCTTGGACAACATTGGTGTCGTGGAGAGGGGAGACTTGCAGAATGGGCAACTGCTGGTCTTCCATACAACCTTGCCCAGGCCTGCGCCCTGGAGAGTGAAGACTTTCCAGGTGCAGATCCATGGTATTGCAAGACTAACGGATGCCTTTATTATTATTATTAGCCTGCTTGACCTCTCTCTATAACACAATCCCTCCAGTTTCGGCAATGTCTTTGTAAATCTGTTCTCCACTCTTTCCAGCTTAATGGCAACTTATTTATAGCAGAGTTAGCAAACCTATGCACAATTTTCCAATGTGGACTTATAGAACTGCAATGTTACTCAGTGCCCTGACTGAGGTAAGCCAGTGTGCCAAAGCCTTCACCACCCTGACTACCTGTGACGTTATTTTGCTGAAACTCCCTTCTGAAAGTGGTATGGGAGTACCTTCACCAGAAGTATGATTGGCTCAAAGAGCGAATGGGATATGTAATGGCCAGTACAGACAGGATGGGTTGAAAAGCCATTTCAGTACCATGTGACTCTGTGACATTCTCAAGGACAATTAGGGATAGGCAAGTAATATTGCCCTTGCCATCAATCTGAATGTTCTGAAAAATGAGAATAAAATATCTGACACAATTTGAAATAATCACTCAGTTCTCTCCCCACCACTCCCCAGCACAACCACATTCAGGAGAATGGCAAGGAATCAGGTCCGTTGGGATTCTCCGTGAAGAAAGGAAAGTTTAATGCATGTGGCTTATTAAGTCATTACGTCAGAAAAGAGTGATATAAGGAGTTATCACTCCAGGATCTCTCTACCTGCTAACATGTAATCCTATCTGCCTACCATTGAATAGCTGGAACATGGGAGTTTATGCAGATGCTGGAAATTACATATAAAATGCTGGAGGAACTCAGCAGGTTAAGCAGCATTTATGGAGAGGAATAAACAGTCAACATTTTGGGCCAAGACCCTTCATCAGTACTACAGTGGTGCTAGAAAGTTTGTGAACACTGTAAAATTTTCTCTATTTCTACATAAACATGAACTAAAACATGATCAGATCTTCATGTGAGCCCTAAAACTAGATAGAGAACTCAATTAAAAAAATTTTTTTAAAGCATTATACTTGTTCATTTATTTATCGAGAAAAATTATTCATTATTATATGTATTTGTTGGAAAATGTATGTGAACCTTTGCTTCCAGCAACTGCTGTGACTCCTTGTACAGCAATAACTTCAACCAAATGTTTCCGGTGTTACGTACCCCATAACGGGTTAAAGAACCAGCAGAAATGGAACACAGCTAGAGTCTGGTATTGCTGTTAAGTAATTCTATTTTACTAGTAACTACGCAATACAGTAATATAAAATCAGATAAATCAACAGGTTAACAGTGTTGTGTGCATATATGTGTGTAAATACAACTCCCAAACTATTGGGCTTGGGGGAAACAAGGCTTAGAGTCTTGAGATGGTAAAGTATGAAAGTTCAGTTCACCCACAGAATAGGTGATGAGAGAGAGATATTTGTAATCCAGGGTAAATGTCGAGAGAAGGCAATTACGTCGATATTCCACAGATTCCACGACAGCAATACAAGATAACAATAGCAGTAGGTTTTATCTCCGAAGTTTTTCCACTCCACACACGAGATATCACCGACAGTGATCTTCAACGAATATCCTTTCAACACAAGTGGTACCACACCCGAATTCAGCTACGGGTCATCTCAAAGTGGCGGCCATAGGATACTCAAACAGAATCCACGTGTGGATTATCACCAACAGTAGCTTATCGCTAAGGTACCTTCTTCAAGTGGTAAAACTACCAACCCAGGCAAGGATTATCACACACAGGTAGCTTCCGCAAGGTTACCCCAAACACACAACTGTGATAGCCACTTATCCAGTTCCACGACATACAAAATAACTCCAACAGTGGTTTGCCACAGGGGTGTCTTTCTTCAGTGAACTACCACAGCCAAACAAGGGTAACACACAAGTGGTATTCACAAAGGTACTCCCCTCACCAGAGAACCCACTCCTGTGGATTAACTACGTGACAGTCACACCTTCGTATTCGAATGGAACTCAAACTCACCCTTATGGACTACTTAGAGAGTGAGTCCAAACCGTGACCTCTTTGTCACTAGGTTTCTTCTGTTTCAAACCTATCTCTCCTCTCTTCTCTTCCTTTAAACTTGTTTTAGTTGCAGAAAACTTGTGAGAGTCATTTACCCATACTCAGGATCGATCTCGATTCACCCCTTTTGGGCTACTGAAATTTTAAACCAGGACCGCACTCACTGGTGTCTTTCATTGATAGAATCCATCTTGACTCTGAGCATGTGTTTCTCTGTGTCTGTAACTGTCCTTGTAAAAAGTAAACACAAGCTGAAAGGCAGACTCCACCCCTCTCTCTGTCAGTACAAACCCAAAAGTTAGTCTCAGTTCTCTCTTGTGCCTTAAAGTGACAGTCCAAACCCTAGGGGTACATAACACTGGTAACTATTGATCAGTCCTGCACATCGACTTTGAGCAATTTTAGGCCATTCCTTCTTACAAAACTGCTGCAACTCTGAAATGTTGGTGGGCTTCCTTGCATGAACTGCTTGCTTCTGGTCCTTCCCGAACATTTCTATAGGATTGAGGTCAGGACTTTGACTCAGCCGTTCCAAAAGACAAATTTTCTTCTTTTTAAACCATCCTGTTGTTGATTTACTCTTGGCTTTTGGATCACTGTCTTGTTGCATTATTCAACTTCTGTTAAGCTTCAGGTGATGGACTGCCACCCTGACATTCTCCTGTAAAATGTCTTGATACAATTTTGAATTTATTTTTCTCTCAACGACTGCTAGCTGTCCAGGCCCTGAGACAGCAAAGCAGCCCCAAACCATGATGCTCCTTCCACCATGCTTCACAGTTGAGATGAGGATTAGGTGTTGGTGTGCAGTGCCCCTTTTCCTCCAAACACAGTAATGTGCATTTCTGCTAAGAAGTTCAACTTTTGTCTCATCTCTCCATAGAACATTGTTCCAGAAGTATTGTAGAACAGTCAGGTGGTCTTTTGCAAACTTGAGACATGCAGCAGTGTTATTTTTGGAGAGCAGTGGTTTCCTCCATGGTGTCGTTCCATGAACATCCATTCTTGTTCAGTGTTTTTCTTACAGCGGACCCATGAACAGAGACTTTTGTAAGTTCCAGAGATTTCTGCAAGTATTTTACTGTTACCCTTGGGTTTTCTTTCACCTCTTTCAGCTTTGCATGTTGTGCTCTTGGAGTGATCCTTGCATACACCCACTAGTAGTAACAATACTGAATTTCCTCCATTTGTAGACAATTTCTCTTGCTGTGGACTGATGAACATTCAGATCTTCAGAAACGCTTTTGTAGCATTTTCCAGCTTCATGAATCCCTACAATTCTTCTTCTAAGGTCCTCTGAAAGTTGCTTTGATTGAGGCATGGTACACATAAACAGATCTTTCCTGAGAAGAATCAGTTCTGTCAGTAACCTGATTTTGTGTGTATTTCTTATAGGGCAAGGCATCGCTACAACCCACACCTCCAATCTCATCTTATTGATTGGAACATCTGACTCTAAACAGCTTTTGTACAAGACATTACTCCAGAGATTCACATACCTTTCCCAACAAATATATGTAATACTGGATCATTTTTCTCAGTAAATAATGAATAAGTATAATGTTTTATGTTATTTATTTAATTGGGTTCTCTCTATCTAGTTTCAGGACTTGTGTGAAGATCTGATCACATTTTAGGTCATATTTATGCAAAAATAGAGAAAATTCTAGTGTTCACAAACTTTCTAGCACCACTGTAAATACCAGGTCTGCTTCATATATCATCCATGCATAGAAGTACGGAGGCAATAAAACATCTTTACCTCTGTAGAAGGCAGTTAAAGAGCTGAAATTGTATTTGAACCACATTACCCAATAATGTTGTATACACCAAGGCACTTCAGGGTAAGGATCATTAAGGTTAGACTAACTTTCTGGATCTCTGTGACCACGTGATCTGTCATGCACTTCTCCCAAAATTCTGTGCTGGAGATCCTATACTGTAACATTTCCCCACAGACATCCTGCCAGCTCTACCAGTCCACTCCATGGCCTCACTCTTTGAAATGGGAACAATATAATATTATGTACATGCCAATAACCAGTACCTTGCAATTGGAAATACTATAGTCTTGGCAATATTGTTTTACAATAAGCCAAGTCGAGAAGAATGCATTTGCATTTGTATAAAGCCTTTCAAGTTTCCACCTGATTTTTCCCTGTAGCCTGAGCAGCTGTTTAGTGCTAATCCAGGAAATGTAAATGATGACATTTAACTTTCTGTTTGACTAATTTAATGTCAATTCAATTAATCTATATACTTCATTGAAAGGGAAACAAGATGACAGTGCAAGAAGCCATTGACAACAAGAGAATCTTAATTGCATTTACACTTATTGCACTGAGAAGACATTTGTATACAGTGACATGAGCGAAGGGTGTTGTATTAAGTGAGGTGGAAAGGATGAGTTGGGGGGTAGAGCAGTTCTCCCAATGATTTCAGTCCTTTACAGCTGCCCACAAATACCAAAATATCTCCTCATTTTAATGATTTACAAGTGTTCTCTCAGGTTTGAACTACGACGTTGTGGCCATCACAGAGAGGACCATGATGTTGTGGCCATTACAAAGCCTTGGAAGTCTCGGTGGGGGGGTGGAGGGGGTGAAATGGCTGCAGAGTGTGCCAGGCTTTACCTGTCTCAATAATGACAGAGAAGGATACAAAAAGGGTGGGGGAGTGGCATTGCCAATCAGGAATAGTATCACGGCTGCTGAAAAGGAGGTAGTCATGGAGTGATTGTCTGCTGAGTCATTGTGGGTGGAAGTCAGAAACAGGAAGGGGGCAATAACTCTACTGGGTGCTTTTTATAGACCACCCCTGACAATATTAACAGAGACAGCAAGAAGCAGATAGGGACGCAGATTCTGGAAAGGTGCAATAATAAGGTTGTTCTGATGGGTGATTTTAACTTTCCTATATTAACTGGCATCTCCTTAGAGAAAGAGGTTTAAATAGGATGGAGTTGGTTTGGTGTGTTCAGGAAGATTTCATTTCACAATATGTAGATATACCAACTAGAGGAGAGGCAGTTCTTGATCTCATATTGGGAAATGAACCTTGTTAGGAGTAGACAAATTGGGAAAACTTTTAATTGGGGTAGGGAGAGATATGATGCTATTAGGCAAGAACTTCGAGGCACATCGAGGAGCAGATCGGGAGACAGATTCTGGAAAGATGTAATAATAACAGGGTTGTTGTGGTGGGAGATTTTAATTTCCCAAATATTGATTGGCATCTCCCTAGAACAAGGGGTTTAGATGGAGTGAAGTTTGTTAGGTCTGTTCAGGAAGGTTTTCTGACACAATATGTAGATAAGCCTACAAGAGGAGAGGCTGTACTTGATCTGGTATTTGGAAATGAACCTGGTCAGGTGTCAGGTCTCTCAGCAGAAAGAGTATTTTGGAGATAGTGAACACAATTCTATCTCCTTTACATAGCATTGGAAAGGGATAGGAACAGATAAGTTAGGAAAGCATTTAATTGGAGTAAGGAGAAATATGCAGTTATCAGGCAGGAACTAGGAAGCATAAATTGGGAACAGATGTTCTCAGGGAAATGTACAGCAGAAATGTGGCAAATGTTCAGGGGATATTTGCATGGTGTTCTGCACAGGTATTTTCCAATGAGACTGGGAAAGGATGGTAGGGTAAAGGAACCATGGTGTACAAAGGCTACTGAAAATCTAGTCAAGAAGTAAAGAAAAGCTTATGAAAAGTTCAAAGATCTAGGTAATGATAGAGATCTAGAAAATTATAAGGCTATCAGGAAGGAGCTTAAGAATAAAATTAGGAGATCCAGAAGGGGCCATGAGAAGGCCTTGGTGAGCAGGATTAACGAAATCCCAAAGGCCTTCTGCAAGTATATGAAGAGCAAGAGGATAAGATGTGAGTGAACAGGACCAATCAAGTGTGACAGTGGGAAAGTGTGTATGGAACTGAAGGAGATAGTGGAGGTACTTAATGAATACTTTGCTTCAGTATTCACTACAGAAAAGGACCTTGGTGATTGTAGGGATGACTTACCATGGACTGAAAAGGTTGAGCATATAGACATTAAGAACGAGGATGTGCTGGAGCTTTTGGAATAGATGAAGTTGGATAAGTCTCTCGTCCAGTCCCAGTTATACCCCAGACTACTGTGGGAGGTGAGGGAGGAGATTGCTGATCCTATGGCAATGATCTTTGCATCATTAATGAGGATAGGAGAGGTTCTGGAGGATTGGGGGTTTGCAGATGTTGTTCCCTTATTCAAGAAAGAGAGTAGAGATACCACAGGAAATTATAGACCAGTGAGCCTTACTTCAGTGGTTGGTAAGTTGATGAAGATCCTGAGAGGCAGGATTTATCAACATTTGGAGAGGCATAATATGATTAGGAATAGTCAGCATGGCTTTGTCAAAGGCAGGTCGTGCCTTATGAGCCTGATTGAATTTTTTGAGGATATGACTATACACATTGATGAATGTAGAGCAGTAGATGTAGTGTATATGGATTTCAGCAAGGCATTTGATAAAGTAGCCCATGCATGGCTTATTGAGGAAGAAAGTAGGCATGGGATCCAAGGGGACCTTGCTTTGTGGATCCAGAATTGGTTTGCCCACAAAAGGCAAAGAGTGGTTGTAGATGGGTCACATTCTGCACAGAGGTTTGTGCAGTGGTGTGCCTCAGAGATCTGTTCTGCGACCCCTTCTCTTCGTGATTTTTATAAATGACCTGGATGAGGAAATGGAGCATGAGTTAGTAAATTTACTGATGATACAAAGGTTGGGAGTGTTGTAGATTATGTGTAGGGCTGTCAGAGGTTACAGTGGGACATTGATAGAATGAAAATCTGGGCTGAGAAGTGGCAGAAAGAGTTCAACCCAGATAAGTGTGAGATGGTTCATTTTGGTAGGTCAAATATAATGCCAGAACATAATATTAATGGTAAGACTCCTGGCAGTGTGGAGGATCAGAGGGATCATAAGGTCTGTGTCCAACAGACACTCAAATCTCTGCACAGGTTGACTGTGTAGTTAAGATGGCATACAATGGATTAACCTTCTTCAACTGTGCGATTGATTTCAAGAGCTGAGAGGTAATGTTACAGCTATATAGGACCCTGGTCAGATCCCACTTGGAGTACTGTGCTCAGTTCTGGTCGCCTCACTACAGGAAGGATGTGGAAACCATAGAAAGGGTGCAGAGGAGATTTACAAGGATGTTGCCTGGATTGAGGAGCATGCCTTATGAGAATAGGTTGAGTGAACTTAGCATTTTTTTCTTTGGAGCGACGGAGGATGAGAGGTGACCAGATAGAGGTGTATAAGATGATAAGAGGAATTGATTGTGTGGATAGCCAGAGGCTTTTTCCCAGGGCTGAAATATCTAACATGAGGGGTGCATAGTTTTAAGGTGCTTGGAAGTAGGTACAAGGGGGTTGTCAGAGGTACATTTTTTGCACAGAGAGTGGTGGGTGCGTGGAATGCACTCCTAGCGACGGTGGTAGAGGCGGATACGATAGGGTATTTTAAGAGACCCTTAGATAGATACGTGGAGCCTAGAAAAATAAAAGACTATGCGGTAGGGCAATTCTAGGCAGTTTCGAGAGCAGGTTACATGGTCGGCACAACATTGTGGGCCAAAGGGCCTGTAATGTGCTGTAGATTTTTTTTTTGGTCTTACTTTGCAGTGGAAATCTAATTACGTCAGCTTTCTTTTGTTAACATCAAGTTTCTGGTACATGAATGCAAAATTATTCTTTAATCTACTCCATACAAATCAGATGACTAAAAACGTAGTAATCGTGTAGTGCACGGATTTGTCATTCGTTTGGATTACAACGGGTTAAAAAGGTTACTGCTGAATTTATCAATTCTCTTGGAAAAATTCTCTAGTACCCGTATAACCTCGTTGATTTAAAGCTACTTTCAAAGGACAGCTGACAATTACTTCTCTCAGTTCATTGCCACCTGTAACGCTTGAATAGCTTGCTTCAATAGTCCCTGCAGTCTGAGTCGTGGCGCGCTGGAAAAGGATTTACCAAATATAACAAAAAAGACAAGTCATGAGCTGCTAGCCGGTAAAATAAAACAAACACTTGTATCAGGCTGCAATTCCTGAGGTTGGCCATTTGTAAAGTCCTGAATAAATTTTGTGAAAATTCTTAATAATTTACTTAACCTTTAGCATCACGGCAAGACTACTCCTTCTTCCCGAAGCAGATCCAAATACATCTCTCTGAATTACCCACTTATACATAACTGTCAGTGACGGCTCGAAATCCATATAGAATTCAAATTATAGTACAAGCTCGTCAAAGAAAACCAAAAATTCCCTTTCAGGCATGTTCTTTCTAAACCTTTATAGAAAGGTTCTCTTCTGGGAAATGTGGATGGCAACTTTAACAAAGAAAGATCGCGCCCGAGGTGGCTCCCTCCTTTCCAGAGAAGATGGATAACAAAGAATCAACCAGATGCAATCCTTTTTCGTTTAATTTTGATTCCGTGGCGCAACATCTGAACGCGATCGCTGAAGGTGTCGAAGTTTGGACTTCTGTGCAGTCGAGAAATGAAGAGTGATCGAGCAAAGTGCGCGCTGGAATCGGGAGAGGTGGAAAGAGGAGAGATGCGGTTGGCTGCTTTGATTCCCTCCTTGCAAAGGAAAGGTGATTAGTGGACAGAGAGTTGGGGGAGAGAGGAGAGAGAGAGTGTGTGTGTGTGTTTAAAGAGAGAGTGTGTGTAGAGACAAGGAGGGAGGGAGGGAGGGAGAGAGAGAGAGAGAGAGAGAGAGAGAGAGAGAGAGAGGCAGGCAGACAGAGAAAGCAAGGTGGAGTGAAGCCTCACCAGGATGCCGGGGGACCTCCACATTTGTGGCGGACTTTGCACTCCGGTCGCCTGTCTTTTCGCATTTACTATAACATTGACAGGGTGACTCATTCAGACTCGCCACCAACTGTAATCCAGTAATCCTTCGCACCCACTTCCTGGATTACGTCAGAGCTCCCCCCCCCTCCCCGCCACCACCATTCCACCCTCTCCAAATCTTTTCAGTAAAAGAAAGTTTGTGTTGCAGATCAGGAAACACTCCTGCAACGGTGTCCATCCCGATCCCATCTCTTCTCTCTGTCAGTTTTTGTGGCAAAGTAACTGGGATCCTGATTGACCTATGCTTCAGAGAGAAGGTAGTTAAACCAGGAGTCCTCTTCTCACGCTCAGTCCGGGTATCATTTGATGGAGCAGCTAGGAGCAGCGCGATCAGGGCTCTGGAAGAGATAACAAGATCATCTCCGTCTCTTCAACTCTAGACAGCTCCTCCCACACTCCTCCCCGTCTGGGAGCCGTGTGGCTGTGATTTCAGCACCCGGATCCCGGACAGCTCCCTCCCGCCTGGGAACTGCGTGACCAGTGCTCTGTATTTGGACTCCGGACAGCTCCCGTTAGACCGTCCGCCTCAGCGTTCAACACCCGAGCATCGGACAGCTTCCTTTCGCTCGGATGAGGCTTTGAGCTCTGGTTGTGAATTGGCCTCCGCGATTCTAGCCAATTTCCTCCTCTCTGCAAGGAACGTCCAGTGAGCAAATGGCATCTCTCGGCTTCTTCTCCAATGATTCGGGACAGCGATCCGGCGCCGGAGACAATTCAGCGGCAGGTAAATATAAGGAAGCACGTGCAACTGCTGAAGGAGGCGGGGAGGGAGAGGCCGGGCGGGGTGGGGAGTTCACAGAACAGGAAGGCACGGAATGCTATGAATTTGAAGATTCTGGTCCCCGGAGTCACGGGGTTGGGGGGGGGGCAGTTGTTAGGAATAGACAACATCCTGGGCTTCCTGATCACTAAATAATTTAAGATATCTACCCCCCGGGACTTGATTTGGATATTGAATGCTTTCAAATTGACAAGCTCCGACTTTGTGATTTGGTAACCGAAAACAACTTGTAGTAGATTTGGCTCCAACCTTGAATGAAACAGGTTGTTCGGACTCGAAAATGAATAATCCAAAAGATAAGCAGGAAACCCAATGCAATGTAATGGAGGAAGAAAAACAATGTTAACTGTGCGAAATAAGAAGCTCAATTTCTTTACCGTGGTTGCAATTTGCACGTTTTGATTTGCTTTCAATTCTGTGCACGGATTATTCACACTCTCCGTTAACACATGTTATGGCGGCTTTTGGTTAATATTCATATTCAAAATTCACAACCTTTCTCGGAACTTGATTAGCTACTAATCGCTTATTTTTGACATAAAGCACTATGTAGCAATTATGCACATTCGACTGTATACAGGATGGAAGACTGGTTGTAAATAATCTGATGAGACTCGCAATCTGAAGAGAATCATCTGTCGATAATGGTTGTTCTTTCCGCTTATTGCTTTTGCACATGATTGTTTTCCAAAGAGGCCAGACCCTCGGTCATAAATCCTGCACGAGTGTCTCAATCCAGCCGGGAGAACGGGTGGGTCACTGACTACCCGCTGACCTCCTACTGCCGTTCACCGAGGGATTTCAATTTTTTTAGTGAGAACGTACAAAACGATGATGCATAGGGTGAGCAGGGCAGCTTTCATTCAGCTTTTCCCGCAGCCCAGTCACACCAAACTGAAAGAACAGATTGACTCGGTTAAAATCAGAGAGAAGACTCCATTCATTGTTAACATTTTGCATGTTTTACAGCCCCCGCTTGGTGTCAGATGGCCCAAAAGTTCACTGGCGGCATTGGAACAAAGCTTTGCGGTGAGTTGACACAATAGTTGTAGGCAAAGTCTCCAATTGAAAAGAAAATTGCAAAATCAATGCCCCCCCCCCCCAGCGGGAGAGTGGGGGTAGGCGGAAGAACAGCAAGATTATTTAAAATTACTGCAATCTTCCCCACCCCTACGGGGTTATTCGAACTGTGCCGTGTAATTTCAAGCCGAGTGGAATCTTCACACAGTTTCTGAAGCGAATGGGCTAGTTTAATGTTATCTGCATGACCAGGACTTTAAATCTGGCCGCTTTTTATGGGGGTGGGGTCAGGGAGGGGTAACTAGACACACGTTTACAAATGCGCACCTACTGTATATCCGGTTTTGGGATATGAGATCCTAGCGAGATGGAGTGGCCGAAGGGATCCCCGTTCATTCTCCAACTGCGCACTCCTCTGTATCCACAGTGAATCCCAAAATGTCTTCATCCGCCTCAGGGAGGAGCGTGAAGGGACCTGATGTCGAAGCATTTGGGTTTCAGGCAAACTCGCAAAAGATCAGCAGGTCCACATGTACCTGTCATGGGCTCATGAAAACAAAGCAGATGTTTCAAAGAAACTGATAACATTTCCTTGGTCGTCCATCAGCCCAGACCGACGTTTTGAGATTTTGTAATGGGTTCATCATTCTGAATAAGCCTCCCATTGATTAGTGCTGCTATTGTCGAATGCACCTCAGAACGTTTGCCTACGAACAGAACATGAAACAAAGAGCTTGAAATTGCCAGGCACTGCTTCCTTTTATAATTAAACAAGGATGTAATGTTTGGGTGCATCATATGATGCTATTGATAATAAAGTTGTTGGGCACTGTTACCTTTTTAATCCATATTTTAATGTATCCAAACTTTTTTCCAAAGGGTATGTGTTAAAAAGCATTCCTTTTCAAATTTATTTTATCTTTTATTCATGAAAATGAAAAAATCTGTTCCTTGTCATTGATACATCAGGCTATTTTATTTAAGATAGTAAGCGATAATTTGAGTTAATCTATCTAACTGGTTCTACTTTTCTGTAAGATGCTTTAAGTAAAGTGTAGCAAAAGAGAATCTTTTCTATTTGTAAATTGTCTAGTACAGGACATCTTGTATTTCACAAACCAGTCATGCAAATATCAGAATATATTGTCAGTCTAGCTGCCAACCGAGATGTAATTTACCCCAATGCCAAAATTGTCCATCATATTTTTTACAAGCTTTCAAGACTCATGGTTCAATTACCACTGTTCTATTCATACTTACACACAACCATTATCCTAGCACGACACAATAATGTACTTTCATTACAGAAAGGAGAAAATCATTTTGATCATCCAAAAGAGCTGTAGCTGATGGCTAGACCAATAAGCGCATGCTAGAAATACTGAACATGACAGTTCAGGAGTTTAACACCAAATGATTAAATCATCTGGTATTTAACAAAATATTAGCTTGCCATTTAAAATTTATACTCTGTTCACTGACGACCATCAACAAAATTTATTGGTCTTATCAGTTTGGGCTCTATGTGATTTCAGATCCTCAATATTGTTAATTATGAGCATTCTCTGAAAAGGCCTAACTAGACAAAGTTCTAGAGGTATTTTGAGATGAACAATAAGTGGCCTCTTCCTCTGTGCTAATCATACACTATGAATAAAATGAAGAATTAATTCAAGAAATCATTATTCTTATCTAATTTCTTCATACCCTTTCTGATATATCCATGTTATTCTTATATCAGAATTTTTTCCCAACATAATCAATTTTATGTTACAACCTAATGCACACACAGAGCATAATGGCAGTCTGTATAGACACATTATATGTCTGCACATTCATAGAACTATTGCTATACCAAAATTGACTTTTATGCCATACTTGTAAATCATTGTATCATTACAGATAATCCAGAAAAAGTTATTTTGCCAAACTATGCACTAAATAGAAAATGACACTCTATCCATTTATGCTGGAAATATGAAGAAATATAATTCTTCATATTTCCTAGCCAAGAATTATTTATATTTCCTATATCTCTATGAAGAAAACAGAACAATGAATGTTTCCCTTTTCTATATGTAAACAACGGAAGCAATATGAACCAGGATAATAGATCTATCCAATAACAATGCTCAGTGCTACACCAAACAGTTGAAAGAACATCAGCAATGTGGTTCACTGTGCATGAATTCAGTTCACTTTTATGCAGTACCCTTGATACATGAAAACATCTTAAGGCACTTTATGGGAGAATTAACAAATAAAAAATTATGCCAGATTACATAAGGAGATGTGAGAGCTGATGATGGTTTTTGCTTAGATGTTAAGTTGGGAACAGCAATTGGGGATGGAATTTGTGGTGATGCATGTAGGAGGGAAAAATAAAGTCAGGGTATACATAATGAATGGTAGGGGCCTAGGAAGTATTGAGGTACAAATGGATTTTAATATATGCCGAAGAATCCTCAAAGGCAGTGTATAAGAATGCATATGAGATATTTGTGTTCATTAACCAACATAAGACCATGGAGATGATAGTACAGATTTATAGATCATTAGATCACTGCTGGAATACTCTTTGCAGGTCTGGGAATCACAGTAAAGGAAGAAGGTGATTACTCTGGAGAGAATATTTAGGATGAAAGGTTTAGGATGAAACATTTCAGTTATGAAAAGAAAATGATATACACAACCTCATGAAAAATATAAATAGGATGGATTGTAAAACATACTTCTCCCATGACGAAGATGTCTGAAGCCAAAGGATGTAACTTTAGGGCAAAAGATAGGATGTTTAAAGGAGATGTGAGGAAGATGTTATTCACCGACTGGCTCAGTGAATCTGGAACACTACCCCTGAGAGCAGGGTGGATGCAATATTTAACACTCATAATATTTAAAATGTATTGTATTTAAACCAGCACTTGAATGGTTAAGGCATAGCGAGTTACAAACTAAGAACTGATACCTGGGATTAATGTTAATGGGTATTTGATATTTGGCTAAGACATAATCAACCAAAGGATCAGTGTCTATGCTGTATGACTACATGACAGATTTTATTTCAGATTTTAAGGGGAATCAAGGAAGGAAAAGTACATACTGTAGATAGGAAAGGTTTAGTGGGATAAGGGCTAAGTGTAGCAAATAAAATTAGAACTGGAAGACATCTTGGCCAACATGGACAACTTGGGCCAAAGGACCTGTTGACCCAAAGGATTAATCAGAAAAGGGTGTGTTGTAGAAAACTGGAAAAAGTGCAGCGGATATTTACATGGGTATTTCTGGGATTTGAGGGTTTGAATTATGAAGAAAGTTTGACCAGTTTGGGAATTTTACATTGGTGCATAGGAGAAGGAGCATGTACAAAAAAATATAAAATTATAAGGGGCATTGATAGGATGAATGCAGCCTTTTGCCCAGAGGCATAGGTTTAGGTAAGAGGGAAAAGTCTTAATAGGAAGCTGAAGGGCAAACTTTTCACCCAGTCACTATATGGAACGAACTGCCAGAGGAAGGGGTTAAGGCAGGTACATCAACAATATTTAAAAGGTACATGGGCAGGTACAGGAATAGGAAATGTTTAGAGGCATGTAGACCAAACAGTGGGGAAAAGGCTGTAGCTTAAATATGAATCTTGATTGAGTTATCACAGACCAGTTGGGCTGAAGGGCCTAATTCCAAGTTGTATGACTTTATGACTGTGATTCGAAAGGTTTAGTTAAGGAATTCTTGAGTTTGATGTTGACCACTTGATTTTGCCATCCATCATAGAGCAAATCAAATCATGCATGATCAGGAGGCAAGGACTGGAAATTCATTAATTTCTTAATGGTTCACAGGACTTGTAGAATTACAGTGAAAAGATAGAGGGAAGTCATGTTGGAAACTGAGAGCAAGGAGGTTTTTTTTGCTAACCCTGGAAATAATGTAGACCAGTTTGCATAAAAATGATGGATTAGAGATAGTCTGCAAGTGATGGCCTGTAGAGCTTTTGATGATCTTTTATGGAGAATAGAACAAGATATTTCTGCAAGCATTGCGACAGAATAATCAAGTCTGGGGTGACAGCACAATGGAGGAGATTTTCACAAGCTGAGAATTGGAATGTGGATGAAGCTGGGTAATGTTATGGTAGTAAAACTAAGAGTTCTTAACTTCACTTTGTATTAGTGATCTAATGTTCATCCATCAGATGTTACAACCACAACCTGTAAATTACAAATGGAATAGTTCATTACTGACAGGAATCGGTCCAGCACCTATGGAATGGATGCAAACATCAATGGATGAGAACTTGGAGGAAAGTTTTGCTCATTCATTGTTTGATGTCTAACAGTTTGGAAATGGTGAAGATGTCATGAGAAGAGACGGTTAGATAGAGCTAGGACTCAACACCATACATATGAAAACTGAAACAATGTTTTAGTTGGCATCCTTGAGAGATTACATTTAGATGAGAAATTATATAGGACCAAGGTTAGAATGTATAAGGACTCCACTCCAGTGGTTAAAAGAAAAAAAATGTTGCGGATGTCTATTGCTTATGACCGTATAAATACAAATGGAAGCACCTCAATATAGTCCCAATTGGCTATTTTGTGTGAGTCTGGGAAGGATGAGCACAATTTAGGGGACCTTGGGGAGGAAACTGGTTGTAGATGTGGTTACAGTTTGCAAGACAGAAGGGCTTATACTACTGCCAGTTTTTTTTTGAGAAATAACACAACTTGGAAGGGTTTTGCCTCCATTTCTAGAATAAATAACTATGATTAGCAATTGTATTTCTTGCTAAAATGCTATATATTGATTTGCTGGGCTCAGGTTGAAGAAGTGGGGGGTACGAAAACTAGAAATGACAAAGAACATAAATAATACTGCAATTTTTGTTCACAATGACAGCATTCCTGTATGGTGATGGCCAGCGACCCAAGGATGCGGTTGTGAAGGAGGAAGCTCCACCCCTGGAAACCACCCTGACCTGTACCTGCAGCAAAACTCCATGTGCTTGTCAGAAAGTTCAAATCAACTTTTCTGTCTTGCATTCAACAGGTAAGATAAATTACCTTTATTTATAAAACATTATCTTTGAACTGAATTATTCAGCCTTGATTAAATTGCAACATACATGAATACATTAATTTCAGTATTGTGATAGATTGCAATTGCAAAACTAATTTAGTGCAATGCAAAACATTGCAGATTTTGAACTCTGTTGAGTGCTTCAGACCAGTCTTTTTAAAGAGACGAGTGTGAAGCCATTTCTGAAAACTATTAGTTTTTCAGCTTTAATATAAGACTAGCTAAATCAACTTGATCTTTGTTGTCAGAACACTATCAAGATATTTATCATACTTGTGTTTATTCCATTGTAACAAAGGTGCCAGAGTCATGCTTGTGGAACTAAGTCTCTGGTCATAAATTCAGTAGGTTTAATAGGGAGTTGAATATATTCATGGACTCATTTTTCTGTTGCCATTTGAAACTGTTTGGAAATATCTTATAAGGTTTGCATCACAGGCTCCCCAAAAAGTAGAAACTTATTGGTCTTTGTACTACAATATAAATGCTGAATTACATGTAAAACCAACTTGGAAAACTATTAGTGCTTTAATAATGATTTTGTTGACCAATTCTCATTAACAAGTAACTTTTTATTTGTGAACTGTCACATAAAGTGCCTTAGGATGCATGTCAATATTAGAGAAATAAAGGAATGTGATGAAACCATGGTGAGAATGCAAAAGTATATGAAAAGAGCCTAAGGAAATTTATTTATTTATTAAGATACCGAGCAGAGTAGGCCCTTCCAGCCCTTCAAGCCACACCACCCAGCAACCCCCGATTTAATGCTAGCATAATCATGGGATAAACTGCAATGACCAACTAACTTACTTACCAGTACGCCTTTGGACTGTGGGAGGAAACTCACGTGGACATGGGGAGAACATACAAACTCCTTACAGGCAATGGTGGGAATTGAACCCAGGTCACCTGAACTGTACAGTTATAAGAGGGTGCAAAAATTAGTCTGATCAACAGAATTGCGAGCTGTTGAAAGAACTGTATGAGGATCAATAACAGAGAGTGACATATCTTGCGAATCACTGAACATTTAATTTATGCCCTTATTTATAATATCAATAAGAATTAATGGGTTTGCAATGCTGGTAAATAGACTTAAGGAGTTTGTTTTTGTAAAAAAAAAGTCAATACAGATCTTTATTACAATATGTATATTGATTTTTGTCAGAAAACCAAACTCTAAAAATCTAATCCTGCACTTCCTTCCTTAAAGTGAAGAGATACTATCCTTAAACAGATCTAATCTTAGTTGATACTTAAAATAATTAGCAAAAGAGCAATCGGGATATTTTTTCACTCCACCTATAGCAGAGAAAAGGCAAAACACAACATAATTTATGAGGAAATTAGAGGAGAACATATTACAGGGTGATGAAGGGGGGGTTTAAATAATGAAATTTTCATTTCAGCCTTCATAAAGAAAGGCTATGGCCATATTATTTCAACACATTATGCAGGCATCGGCAATATATTTAATGTGGAGAAGCTCAATAAATGGAAAGTAAACAAATGCCCAACTAGTCAGTTGTACTTTATAAATCACGGGAAACTGAGCATGGAAATAGTCATGGCAATAGCTTTAAGGCTACAAAAACTGACTACACGTAGCTGCTTTTTGTTCCAAAATATCAGCCAGTGCACATACAGTATCACATGAGTCACATCTTCCATTATACTGCAGAGGGCAATAGAAATGGTACACTATTGTGAATCAAAACTATGCTGTGCAAGCAAGTCAGTCAGCTGCTTTAACACCAAGAATGCCAAATTGGTGATCAAAGCTCCATTCTATCCCATTGTTAATCTTGCACAGCTGAACACAACTTCAGCAATAGGATTTCAATCAGCTTCTGACAGATTGGTTGATGAATGATTTCTATTGGTTGGTCTTACCATTCTACAAGTCTTTAGGTTTCTTTGACCTTGATAAAGGCTACAGGGACTGATGTCCTGCAAATGGCTTTGTGCATCTAAATAAATAGAACGGTAGGCGTTTTCTCTTTCAGTTCTGCACAGTAGAATCAGACAGGCCACAAAACAGAGAAGTGCGAGTACAGGGAACCCAGATTGAACACTGTTCAATAAGCATACCACCATATTCTCAGCAAAAAATGTGCTTGCACTGGAGAAGCTGCAAAGTGGATTTACAAGGAAGCTAGAACATAAATGCAAAGAACTGCTGGAAGAACTCAATGGGTCAGGCAGCATCTGTGTAACGAAATATACAGTTGATGCTCAGGAGACCCTTCACCCGGACTAAAAGAGTAGAAGAGAGATAGCTATTATAAAAGAGTGAGGGTGAGGGCTGGAGCGAGAGATGGAGATAGATCATAAAGGGAGAAGGTGTCAGAAGTACTCCGAGTGAATTTGAAGGCAGAGTGGAAGTTGATGAGTTCTTTATGGTTGCAGGAGGCAGCACAAATGCAGTTGTCAATTTTGCAGAGAAAGAGTTGGGGTGGATTCAGGGTAGGTCTGAAACAAAGACAAATTTCACATCATACGTCTGTGATAATAGATTTGATGAAAAGACAGGTGTAGTTTGAGTCAATGTGAGTGCTTTGTCTTTGATTTACAAAGAATACTTCTCAAAACTAACGAACGGCAGGTTTAGCTAGGGCCCGTGTGATTGCCCAAGGCTGCAGCTTTGAATTCAGCATCAGCAGTCTTTTGTTTCTTCATTTTACAAGGATGCTGCCAAGACTAGAAGATGGTAGCAGGAAGAAGGATTGTTTTCTAAGAAACCGGCACGGCTAGGGGCAGACTTCATTAAGGTATATAAAAGTATGCGAGACCCGGAACTGAGCAAATAGGAAGGGTATTGCTCAAATGACTCTTGTGTCTTGCTTCTCTTGGCAATCTTTCCCAGTTGTATGCTGCTGGACACCCAGAAAAGTTTGTAAATCCAAAATCCTTCTCACGGTGAAGACCTGCTCGCCATCGAAAAATCTGGGCAGCCACGGGACTAGCGGTGGTGGGTCTAAAGGGCTGGTGGTCACAGGTTTTAATTTGGAAACGTACAAAGTGGGATTGATCTTGAGGTTCTAGGGGAGCTTCAAGGTGTAAGCAGCCAGGTTTGTTCTCTTGAGAATCTTGAAGGGTCCAATGACCTTGGGCGTCATGTTCATGTTCATGTAAGTATGTGCTCAGCACAGTATTGTGGACCAAAGGGCCTGCATTGTGCTCTAGCTTTTCTATGTTTCTATGTCAGTTTCCTAGGTTCCTCCTGGAGAAGCAAATCCTGAGTCAAAAGCCAAACCTGTTCCCTGGGCTGCAAAACTGTTCCCTGTCTTCTCTTGCAGTGAGCCTTTATTTCAGCTTTCCGGGTAGAAGCTAACAAAATCTCTCTTGCCCCAATCCATTTCTCCTTGCGGCGCCAGACGAGATCTTTGGCCACAGGAACCCCAAACTCGGCCTCCTGCTATGGGAAGAGTGGCGGAGAATACCCGAACTGGTATTCAAAAGGGGACATCCAGTGTGCCGAATGCCATAAATTGTTATGGCGACCTCTGCCCACGTCAAATGGCTGCCCCATTCGTCCAGTCTTTCAGAGGCCAAACATCATAGGCTTTGTTCCAAATCTTGGTTCGCCCGCTCCACCTGGCCATTGAACCGTGGGTGAAACCCAGAGGAAAGACTTGCTATTGCCCCGATCAGCTTACAGAATGCCCTCCAAATATGTGATGTGAGTTGCGGACTGTGAAACAACACAGTGTCGATCAGAAAACCATGGATCCTAAAGACATGATGCAGGACAATTTCGGCCATCTCTGCCCCAGATGGTAGTCTGTCCAAGGCGATGAATTGGCAGGCCTTCAAAAAAAGATACGCAATTACCATGACAATGGACTAACCCTTGGAAGGAGGAAGACTAGTGACAAAGTCCATGGAGATGTGTGCCCATATCTGCGTGGAACAGGCAGAGAGTGAAGGAGCCCTTGAGGTTGAGTGTGAAGCTCCTTGTTCCAGGCACATGCCTCGTATGCCTGCATGTATTGACAAACTTCCCTTACCATTCCAGGCCATGAGACCCTCTCCTTTGAGACCTAATAGAACTAGGAATGAACAGACATAAGCCACGTGCTTCTTGGAGCACTTTGAGAAAATTAGGATGTCATCCAAGTAGACAAAGTGTACTTATGGAGCGAGTCCCAGAGCACGTCGTCTATAAGCCCTGGAAAGCCACTGGTGCATTCACAAGGCCGAAGGTACTCATAGTGCCCTGCTGGTGTGTTGAATACCGTCTTCCATTCCTCACCCTTCTTTAGGCAAACCAGATTGTAAGCACTCCACAAGTCTAGCTCTGAGAATACCCTTGTCCTTTGAAGAATCTCAAAGGCAGTGTTCATGAGTGGAAGAGGGTAACAATTCTTGACCGTTATATGATTCAGTCCTCTATAAGCAATGCATGGCCTCAGGCTCCCGTCCTTTTTCTGTACGAAGAAGAAGCCTGCACTAGCAGGAGAGATGGAGGGCTAAATGAATCCCAGAGCAAGAGCTTCCTTTATATAGTCCTCCGTAGTGACTCGCTCTGGGGCTGAGATTGTGTATAATCAACACCATGGAGGACAGTACCAGGCAGTAGGTCTATAGCACAGTTGTAGGGTCAGTGCAGCTGAAGAGTTGAAGCCTTTCCCTTGCTGAAGACCTCTTCCAAATCCTTGTAGACAGAAGGGATGCCTGCCAGCTTGGTTGCTGCAATTACCCCTGAACCGTCCTCTGAGGATGACTCCTGAGGGTCTGTAGGTAATGGGGATGATTCAGCAGACCCCAGAGTCTCCTCCACAGGTTCACAAGATCCTTTAGTAAAAACAGAGGCCAAACCACAATTCAAATCCTCATCCATATCCTCAGACATTGGCAGTGAGGCACGACAGATGGTTCTTGGGCTCCTGAGACTAGGCTCTGAGGGTCTCCGTTTTGGAGCCTTCTCCCTAGATGGGACCTGGCAACTGGAGCCCTTTGTCTTAGCTGGTAGAGTTCCAGTCTGCTTGGACACCGCTTTGGCTTGCTCCTGAACTGGAGAACCTCTGTCTGTAATTCCAGCACACCCCTGACTGGATAGGGTCAGGACTCGCACAGGCCTGTTGGCATGTCAGCCGTTGAAAGCAGAACTGGGTTTCCTGAGGGCTTCAGGTTACCCCGAACTGAAGTCTGTCCCCTCATCAACTGCTGGTCTGGGGAGAGTCTGGGCTTCAGAGCACCAAGCAGAAAACTTTCCTCCTTGCAACGACTGGACCATGCATTGTCTCGTCCCTTCCTTCCAGTTCATGGGACAGCCAAGGGTGCCTGAGTATCAGTGGTATCAGAGGACACTCAATAATAGAGAAACTGAGGTTCGTTTTGTGATCCTCTATCATCAACCACAAAACCAATGTCTGCTGCTGGATCTGGTCGGAACCAAGCAGGCAGCCGCCCAGAACAGTTGCAGGCACGGGCTGTCTCAACTCCTGCATCAGTATGTTGAGCTGATGGGCGGTCGCCAAGTCCAGGAAATCACCAGCTGCCCCTGAGCCCAAAACAGCAATCACCTCTCATCGGTTCATACCCCAAGAGATCTTCGCCTTCAGTGTGACACCAAAATCCATGAGATTAGGAGTAGTGACTGTTACTTTCACAGTCCTCCCAACACCGAACGGTCTTAGCAAAAGCTTCGGACATTCGGACTTCAGGTGACCTGCTCCCACAGTAATAGCAACAACCTCAACTCCAACATCAGAAACTTTCATCAGCGGAGATTCTTACACAGCCACTTTGCATAGGCTTGACAGGATCCTGAGCAGCAGACAGGCTAGTCTTCGACTGAGGACGGGTAATGGAACTGTGATGCATTGAGGCTGGGCTCGGGCTAACCCTCTTCAACCTCATGAGGTAGCACCACTCTCACTCCGGCAGGCATTATCAAGGTAGATGGACTGATCAATCAGAGCCTCTAGGTCCTCTACCAACTTCCCCAAGGTAAGGACATCCTTTAGTTTGCGTCAGAGACCATGGTGGTGCAGAGTGACCAAGGCCCCTGTTCGAGCCACTCGCTTGGGCCAAAGTCCGAAACTCAGTGGCGTGGTCAGCTGGTGACCGACTGTCCTGGCGCACTTTCATCAGAAGGTCTGATGCTCGGTTAGCTCCAGCGGGAAAATGGAACACCCTCCTCATGGTGACCATGAATTCCTCTGAGTCTGAGCAAATCTCCGACCTTTGCTCCCAATGCACAGTGGCCCAGGCCAGGGCTTTCCCAGTCAGGAGAGAAATAATGAAGGCCACCTTTCTGCACTCCATAGGGAACTGGGCTGGCTGGAATCTTTAAAGGAGCCAGCCCAGCTATCCATACCCTGGAGAATTAAAGCATCTACGCCCCAGAAGCTGGCGTGGCTGGGTGTGTGTCGTAACAGTTTTTGATGGTTAGCACACACGTGCTACAGTATTGCAGCCTCACAAGGCTGGTATCTTAGCATTAGGTGTTCCTGATTCCAGCATGCTCTTCTGCACTCCTCTTTGAATCAGAGTTAACAACTTGGCTTGATAGTAAATGTAGAGGGAAGGATATACTAGACCAGACTGTTTTTCTTGCTAATCATCGTGAATGTCCATTTGTGAGCTGCTAGATCTGTTTTAAGTCAACCCGTAGTGTGATGTGAATGTCACTATGAAATGTGGTATGAGACCACAACTATTACCTGTTTCTGCATGTCGGCATGTAAATATGCTCATGTGTGGGAGTGTTCAGGCTTGTCTCTGTCTGCTTGTGTGCATGCAGTGATATACTTGAATCTCTGATATCAGTCATTATTGATAGAGATCATTGGTATGTGAGGAGAGAAGATCAGTGTATCAAGCAGACTCTGGGGTTGTTTATACATGACTACCCAGTATGCAGAGCTGGTAAAATGAACCCTTTGCTATCTTCCAAAATTGAACAGTTACCCTTCTACTACTTCATTAATTTCAGAAACAAAATAAGAAAGAATTTGGGAATTATAGAGGATGTGACCAGTTGTCTTCTTTGAGCTGATGTACTATAAAAAAGATAAACGATCACCTCATTAATCTGTAACATTTCAGAAGGTAAATAATTTGATGGACAAAATTAACCAAAAGGATGTGGTGTACTTACGATTTTCAGAAGGTATTTGATAAAGTTACACATGGGAATATTTCACAGTTGACAGTGACAAGAAATTAATGGTACATTTGATGATTCTTAAATAAAGTGATTGAAAACTCTGTGTAGGCTGCATAATTCTGAAGGTTCCTATTCTGGGTCTCCTGCAGTTAATACTGTTCAGGAAATATTCTGGAGGTTATTGTTACTGAGGATATATTTAAAATTCCTGAAAGGATATGGGTTTATCAAGCCATTTAATCTTGTGATGATTACACAGGACATGGTTTGCAATGCAATAGACCAATAGCAGTTAAGGAAATGGACCGGTAATGATGGATGAAGGGTAATGTAACTAAAGGAGAACTCATTGCAATTAATGATTTTCGAGGCAACAGGACAAATATATGGTTAGAAATGAAACTGGTAATCAATAAAGTTAGACATATTGGTAGAGAATATACATTTTATAGATATTAATTGTAGAGCCCAATCTCTCAGAGGTTTCAGTAGCCAAATCAGCTTACCTTCTGAATATTTGCTTTTCATTCATTGCTTGTGTACTCCAGTGGCGATTAGGGTGGTTCTGGAGAGAGTGACATAGGGTGAACTGCTTCCCAGTTCTACTGTAAATTATATTCACTTGGGAAGTTGGTTGGATGTGAAGAGCACTATTGTGTTGAGAAAAAGGTTTGGGTGAAGGTGCAGCCTTGCCTAGCACTAGTCTGCCCTGAGATTTGCTGTCCTGCAAACTCAGTGGTTGAAATCTGGCCCTACAAGGCAATATGCCACAGTCATAGGATGAGGAGGAAATTTTCAAGGCAGCCAATTTTCAGATAGATACTCCATAAAGCTTCTCAGTTGATATAGTCAAAAGGGGTCAAAATGTATAAAGCTTGGTGCTGTTTTCTTAGAGATGTGCAGTGAATATCGTGTGCATTATGCATTCAAATGGGCAGGATTGAAGCAACACTCTGTACTCTGAGAGAATGTGTTCGAGGAGAATCCTTGTAATGACTATATCTGTTGGAGTTACCACAGTCAAATCTGTCCTTTTTCTAGGTTCTTAGATCCTCTTCACAGTAGTGGAAGTTGAGGTTGAAAAGTCTCCATCAAGCTTTGGAATTTCAATATCCCCGGTCATGCAATCTTGTTTGTCAGTTGTTCTGTGACCTTTATGAGTTCTAGTTAGTCTGGGGTGGTGATTAAGCTCGGTCAGATAGTTTGCTGCCAGATAGAGTCAAGGACAACAGTGTCTAGATCAAAGGCATGGTTGAGGATTTATTTGGAATTTTCCTTTCAGTAGCTACTAACTTTACTCTTGTCCTTGATAAGCTGAACTACAGCAGGATAGGACATGAGACATTTAGAAAAATCTGGACTTGCCATGGTTATTAGTCAGCTGCTGGAACTGCTGCACCCTTTCTATCCACCATCTGTTCTTTCAGTCACAGGAATTCTGCTGGACCTCTGCCTTCAGGTGCTTGTAGGGCCGTCTCTTCTCCCTTGAGGCATGTTTGAGTTTCCAATCCAAGAAGCCTGAGCCTGCAATTAATTAGCTTCTGGATTTCTTTAAGCTAGGGGCATCTGAAAGGTCATATCAGTCAAATTAATAATCTTAATGAAAGGCTAGAAAAACATTCTTATATTGTGGTGACTTGGGGAAAATTCCTTAAATGTCTTGAGTTCAATTGTAAAGCAAGCTTTATAATAGGAAGTGGAAATCTTGTTCGAAATGATCATTTTTCCTTCTGTCAAAAAGAATTTCAGCGAATACTCTCTTTTTCATTACTAATATATATAGAAGAAAATGCAATGAGCAGTTAAATGCAATGTACCACTTGTACCGTTTGGAATAAATTTCCGGTTAAGTCTTCATCATAGTGATGAAGGTAAGACTTATTATGACACAAACGGTTGGAACTTACATCAACCTACTGTTTATTTTTCAGATATGTCTCCATTGAGATATTATAGATTGAGAGAACTGACAAACAATACACGGTGTCTGATTCACTCGGGTGTGACCCCTCACCAATCATAGGAAGCTGTCATATACACTAACAACCCCACGTTTGCTGATTTCACATATACACTACAGTCATAAAAGATGATAATAAGAAAGATCAAAGGCAGCATAGCAACATTATCATCGGATCACGCCGAGTGTGAAATGCCTGTGAACAGACACTCAATAAATTACATCCTCTGGAGTACGCAGAGGAACTGCACAGACGCAGATCATTTTCTGCTCCATGCTAGAACCATGCACTTTCCACATTCTCTCTTCCTCCTATTTCATCTAATTCTAACCACTTCTTTTGCCAACATTTTCCCTCATTGATATAGCTAGTTTCCGACACACTACACATACAAAATCAGTGCAGCATTCCATATCTTACCTACTCTTTACCCGGTCTTGAATTTTTAAAAATATCTTTACTGTCCTTGGTTTTGAATACTGTGATGGTGAGTACTCAGTAAACAGACTCCGTACACACTCACATTCTCTCACACACAACCATTCCTTTGTCATTCTGTTGTTGTTGCTGTGAGTGCACACACTTCAATATCATCCCAGTATATTCTCATATTTGACCAGAGCTGGTTTCCCTCTGCGTTGCTGCATGCATTCAGAGTCAGACACCAACGTTTAGTTTAATTTTATTCTTTATTTGTACTTACCTGTAGTGTACAATTGTAGAGCAGTCTGCTGTTTCACTGCTGGGTCCTAAACGAAGCTGATGTGCTCCGTTGGGTTTTATGGTGCCTTTCCCACCATACACGGCAGAATATTCCATTTCATTGGTAGTGGGGAATATGTAAATGTTGTTTATACACTGTATTTAGGGTAGATACTTCTGTTCATTAGGTAAAATGATTGTAACTACATTGTGGGATGCGTCATACTCTAATTCATCTGTGGTCGTAAATTAACTTTGTGGTGAATTAAAGATGGTATGTCCTAGCTCCAAATAAAAAGGAGCTCATCACCCTCGGTAGAGAGAGAAAGAGAGAGAGAGAGATAGATAGATAGATAGATGGAGAGATGGAGATAGGAATAAGTATAAGGATTGGGATAGGGATAGGGCTAAGGGCTGCCAGCAGTTCACATTGGACAAGAATAAGTACAGAGCTGCTTCTGTGTTTTCATGGAGATATATATAATTTTGTAAATATTGGCATTTTTCTTTTCACTAACTTTCACTATTTTTTGTAAGTCTGATTTTTGACGCACCTAATAAACACCCTTGCACTAAAGTGCAAAGTGACTCCGGTCATAACCCATGTATCTGACATATGATGGCAGGGACTGGATGGCCAGTCGCAAAGAGGTGCATTAAATTCGGGTGAGAGTGGGGTTGCAGTCCCAAGTCAGGAAACCCCCGAGGCTGAAAATGAAGCCTAGGAAACAGCGGAGACCTCAGAGGAGGAAGAACTTCAGCCCAGGGCCAAACTCAGGCCAGAAGCAAAAGGGCTTTCATGTGGCACCACTTCTGAACCTTCTCTGGAAAACCTGCTCAGAGACTCTTTGTCTGCCGAGCAGAGGAGAGATGATACTTTTAGAAAGGAACTTCAAAGCTTGCAGAAGTGTCCCAAGATGCCTCCTTATCAACGAGGTGACAATATTGGGAACTATCTCCTCAGGTTTGAGAGGATGGCCTGGATATGGCAATGGCCAGCGATGCAGAGCACCTGCCAGCTAGTGCTCACGTTGACAGGTAAAGCTCTGAAAGCCTACACTGCATCAGGTGGAAAGAGGTCAAACAAACCTGAAGCAACCGCTGCTGGCTAAATCTGATATCTCGGCAGGAACCTATTGCGTTTCAGTACTCTACCACCAGGAGAGTCACCCACTGAGGTGTATCACCATCTGAGGGTTCTCTACCACCAATGGATTCAATGAGAGCAAACGTCCAAGGAGGAGATTGGTGAGGCCATTGTTCTTGAGCAGCAGCTGCAGGTTGTTCCTGCAGACACCAGAACATGGGTCCAAGAGCATAAGCCTGAGGATGGACCCATGGCAGCCTGACTTTCCCTGCATTACCTCAATGCCTGCAAGGGGGCGGAATCACCGCTGTCATTCTGAAGCAACAGAGACTCTAACCCTCCTAGAGACTCTCAGGGTAACTGCGGAATTGAGGAGTGGAAGAAACGAGGGCAATGAACCTTTTGTGGTTTTGTCTAAGACTTTTATTTGCTACCATTGTTAGCAGTCAGGTCATGAGTCCTCTGTGTGTCCTCACGAGAAGCTCAAATTGTCAGGAATATGCTACGTAGCAAGTGAGGGAGAATGTGATGATGATGGTGACTGTAATGATGGTGATTATGGTAATGGAAAACAAGCAGAATGTGTGGAGAAGGAACCCATGTTTATAATAGTCAAAGTTGATGGAAAGCTCTTTTAGATCCTGGTAGCTCACTATCATTTATTACGGAAAGTCTTGTCCCTGTCTTTGGTGTTGACTTCAGTCACCAAACACCTATCAATTGTGCCCATGCTGATTTGCCTGTGTTGCATTAATTACTGCGAAATGAAAATAGCCAATCTGTTAATCCAAAAGTAGGTAGCGTTGTTTCTTAATTTGTCATGATTGATGCTAAAACCAGAGCAGTGGCCAGTGTTTGACGTGGAGTCTGTGCAAGGGAGGAACCACAAGGTCTAGAAAGTCACGCCAGCAACGGTGTCTTGACAAGTATGCTGGTTCTCCTGCCTCTGTTGATATTAGTACAGACGATGCACCCTTTGATGATGACATGGAGGGGGTCATTGAGGCCTGGGAAAGCTGACCTCTCCCACTTCAATGCCACCGACCTGTGGAGCTGCTGAGAGCATTTGCTGCCTTTCCATAGGTCTTCCAGATGATTTCAAGGCTAATAACAGCCCTATAACAGTCCATCAGGATCAGACCTGACCAGTTTCAGTACATCAACACTGTTACCGAGTGTCAGAGTGACGTGTGAGGGTCCAGAAGGATGAGACTTGGACCATGCTGGAGGTGGGAGTCATTGAGCCTTCAAATACTGAGTGGAGCAGTCCTACCATTGTGGCCCTCAAGAAGGATGGCACTCTGAGGGCATGCATTGATTTCCGGAAATTGAGTGCCATTTCTTTTTTTGATGCTTATCCTGAGCCTTTGTTGATGACCTACTATGAAGGAATGGACAGCAAACTACTTTACTATACTGGACCTTTGCAAAAGCTACTGGCAAGTTTCCCTAGGTGACCAATCAAAATCCATCACTGCTTCCTCACCCCGCGCCCCCCCCCCCCAGTTCCTCTTTGTTTCAGTTCACCATGATGACCTTTGGTCTTCAGGGTGCACCACCAAGCTCCATGGTTCTGAGTGTGGCCCAGCTAGATGACGTGGTCAGAGCACCTTGACCATCTTCGCAGGGTTCTGGGGAGTATTCATGCTGCCTGTCTCATTCTCAATCTACAAAAATGTGAGTGGGCAAATGGGGAAACCAGATAACCTTGGCTACCAGCTGGGACCTGGAGAGTTTCGAGCACAGGTGGACAAAGTGGAAGCGATCCTCAATGGTCCTCAATCTCACACCAAGAAAGAAGTGAAGTCCTTCCTGTGTTAGCTATGGGAGTATCACAGGGTTATTCCCCAATTCACCACTCTGGCAGTACCTCTGACTAATCTTACCGGGAGGTTTGTAAGTAACACAGTGACATCAATGAGTGAATGTGAAAACATTTTTCAAGCCCGTAAAGCGAAAATGTATTCTTCACCTGCCCTTTGGACCCCAGACTTTGACAAACAGTTCCTGTCAAAGTTGATGCCTCGGGAGTAGCTTTAGAGCAGGGCTGGCTCAAGGAGAACCTGGAGAAGAGTCCTTTGCCTGAGCCAAAAACTGCTGCCAAGGGAAAGTAGGTTTGCCACCATTGAAAAGGAGTGTCTGGCCATTTCATGGGCTCTTGACAGCCTCAGGTACTACATCTATGGCAGGAAGTTTGATCTTTACATAGACCACAGAACATTAGCATGGATTCAGACAATGGAGGACTGTAATGCCAGAGTGACATGGTGGTAACTGGAGCTCCAACCTTTCAGGTTCTATAAAGCAGGAAAAGGAAATGTTACTGCAGACTACCTGTCTCAGCTGCCGAGCATCATCGTCGCAGGAGAGGAGGGTGGTAAGCTGACAGGGAGCGCTCTGTAAGCACACACACACACACACACACACACACACACACACACACATTCTCACACACACATTCTCACACACACACACACACACACACACACACACACACATTCTCTCACACACACACACACACACACACACACACACACACACACACACATTCTCTCACACACACACACATTCTCTCACACACAACCCTTCCTTTGTCATTCTGCTGTTGTTGCCGTGAGTACACACACTTCAATATCATCCCAGTACATTCTCATATTTGACCCGCTGGTTTCCATTGCTGTGTGCGTTCAGAGTCAGACACCAACATTTAGTTTAATTTTATTGTTTATTTGTACTTACCTGTAGTGTACAATTGTGTTGAGCACTCTGCTGTTTCACTGCTGGGTCCTAAACGAAGCTGATACCTTAGGTTTTATGGTGCCTTTCCCGCCATACATGGCAGAATATTCCATTTCTTTAGTAATGGGGATATGTAAATGTATGTTTATTAGGTAAAATGATTGTAACTCCATTGTGGGATGCATCATATTCTAATTCATCTGTGGTCGTAAGTTAACTTTGTGGGTAATTAGAGATGGCGTGTCCTAGCCCCAAGTAAAAAGGAGCTCATTGTCCTCAATATGAGAGAGAGATAGAGATTTCGAGAAAGAGAGGCTGAGAGAGAGAAAGAGAGAGAGATTGAGAGAAAGGGGGGGAGATATAGATAGGTAGATATAGATAGGGGCTGCCAGAAGTTCACATTGAACAAGAATTAGTACAAAGCTATTACTGTGTTTTCTTGCAACACACATCAAAGTTGCTGGTGAACGCAGCAGGCCAGGCAGCATCTCTAGGAAGAGGTACAGTCGACGTTTCAGGCCGAGGCCCTTCGTCAGGACTAACTGAAGGAAGAGCTAGTAAGGAAGAGTCCTGTTGTTTGTTGTTTACTGTGTTTTCTTGGTGATATTGGCAATTTTCTTTTCACTAATTTTGGAAGTTTTATGATTGATGCACCGAATGAATATCCTTGCACTAAAGTGATAAGCAACTCCAGCCATTTTTTCTTTGATCATACCTAGCAAATATGAACATTTACCCTCTTCCTTCATTTCCACTTTCATCCATTTCATTTCCATTCCATCTGAGCTGAAATATCTTCCCTACATTTCAACACATATTTTTACAATTTTAGACCACAAGAATATAGGAGCAGGATTACCCCTTTTGGCCATTGAGTCTGCTGTGCCATTTCATCATGGCTGATCCAATTGCCCTCTCAGCCCCAGCCTCCTGCCTTCTCCCTGTATCCCTTCATGCCCTGACCTATCAAGAATCTATCAATCTCTGCCTTAAATATACATAAAGACTTGGCCTCCACAGCTGCCTGTGGCAAAAAAAAAGTCTCCACAGATTCACCACTCTCTGCTCAAGAAATTCCTCTTCATCTCAGTTCTAAAAGGACACCCAGAAGCTGTGTCCTCCGGCCTTAGACTCTCCCACTATAGGAAACATCCTCTCCGCATCAAGGCCTTTCACCATTCAATAGGTTTCCATGAGATCAACCCTTGCTCTTCTAAATTCTAGTGAATAGAGGTCCAGAGCCATCGGACACTCTTCATATGACAAGCCTTTCAATCCTGGAATCACTTTTGTGAACCTCCTTTGAACCCTCTCCTGTTTCAGCACATCCTTTCCAAGATAAGGTGCCCAAAACTGCTCACAATACTCCAAGTGAGGCCTCACCAGTGCTTTATGAAGTTTCAACATAACATCCTTGCTTTTATATTCTAGTCCTCTAGAAATGAATGCACACATTGCATTTGCCTTCCTCACCACAGACTCAAACTGCAAATTAACCTTTAGGGCATCCTGCTCAAGGACTCACAAGTCCCTTTACACCTCATTTTTAAACTGCTTTAATGGGTCATTTCAGTGTCTAAATGGTAAACAAAGTATAATTATCAATTTTCATGTTTATAATTCAGCCAGAACGTGCCAGGTTGATTTATCATAGAAATGATGGTTTAAATAATGTTTTAATGTTTGGAGACAAAAAGAATAAAATTAAACAGATTAGAGAATACTGGAAATACTTGGCAAGCAGCACCAATTAACAGTTCACATTCACAGTCTTTTAGTGGGTTTTGAAGGCAGAAGAGACAAATAGCTGAAGCAAATGAAAAATCGTCATTAGAAGGAAGCAGGAAAATAGGAAAGGGCGGATGTGACCCACATATCCTAATTGCAGAAGAAATAGTATGACAGCGTAGCAGTTAATTATCTTGACTAACTTCTGAAGGCAAACAAGAGAAAATCTGCAGGTGCTGGAAATCCAAGCAACACACACAAAATCTGGAGGAACTCGGCACACCATGAAGCATCTTTGGAAAAGAATACAGCCGGCGTTTTGGGCATCTCGGCCCGAAAGGTCAACTGTTTACTCTTTCCCATAGGTGCTCCCTGACCTGCTGATTTCCTCCAGATTTTGTGTGTGTGTGTGTAACTTCTGAAGGTCTGGGCGTCTGAAAGGTAACTTCTGAAGGTCTGAAAGTCTAGAATAAAACAGGTTTAACTCACACAATGGCAATTGGGAATTTAAATTCAAGTAACTAAATAAATTGGGAATTATTTTTAAAGTGGTATTGTTAATAGTAACTATGAAAGTAATGGTTTGTCATGAAATAATCGTTTTCTAATGAGTTTCTTAATAGAATGAAAACTTCTGTGCTTATCTGTTTTGGCCTCTCCACGTAATGATTTTGTGTTTGTCTCTGCTCCTAAGTTCATGAACAATTAATGTATCATTGCAATGTTTTGAGAAAGTAAAATAAATTCTGAAATTTGCTGTAAACTCTGGCCCAGTTCAAACCACTTGAAGTTTTGCATGATAAGATAAAAGCTTCAAGTGATAGTACAGAGGAGGAATTCATAAATCTAGGCTAATGTTTTTGTGGAGGCCTGAGAAGTCGGTGCATTGTCGCACGTGATATACTTTGAATGAAGAGATAAGCCAATTCCTCATCTGTTGCATTGACTTATATCAAAGAAAAGTAAACAGATACCCCTGAGGTCTCAGTGAATATTTATCCATCTATCAGCACCTCTCAAACTATTTATATTTCATCATCTTGCTGATTATAGGAGCCCTTGCTGCTTTCATGAATGGTAGTGATGAAGCCATGTTATTAAGTTGACTACACTGGATGCTGTGAAATTCTCTGCAAACCAGATTCAGATGTTTGAATTACTGGCTTTGTTTTGTTCTGAAAGTTGTCTGAAAACACAATTATCCAGGCTCATCCAGTGTAAGAGGCTTTTTCCTGCAAATACTGAAAGATGAAAGTACACTGGGATGTCAACTATCTCAATGCTGGAGATATTGGATAACTGTGTGTTTTTTCTTTCCCTTTCTCTTTCTGTCTCTGTCTCTGTCTCTGTGTCTCTATCTGTGTCTCTGTGTGTGTCTCTCTCTGATTCTCCCCACTCTCTCAACTCTCTTTCTCCCTGTAACCTGCTCCCTGCCCTCCCTTCTCTGTCCCCTCTGCAATGTCTCTCCCTCTCTCTGAGTGCACACTTCTCCCTCTGATCTCCCTGCACCTCTCTCTCCTGCACACCTCCTCTCCCCTCTAGAAACATAGAAACACAGAAAACCTACAGCACAATACAGGCCCTTCAGCCCACGAAGTTGTGCCGAACATATCTCTCTCCCTCTCTTTCCCCACTATTCCCTCCCCTCTTCCCCCTCACCCCATCACTCCCCGTCTCCCCTCTCCTGTAACCCTTGTCTCCCTCTCCTCCTGTCTCTCACCCTCCCTCGTGCACCCTTTCCCCAACTCCTCCCATTCCCCTCTCCCCCTGTACTCCCTCTCCTCTTCTCTCCTTTCTGCCTACTTCTCCATCTCTCCCTTCACCATTTCACCCCCTTCTCCCCCTCTCTTTCCCTTCTCTCTCCCCTTCCCTCTCCCCCTTCCCCCTTCCCCCTCACCCCTCACCCCTCTCTCCCTCTCTCTCTATTTCTTCTTCTACTTCCCCAATCACTTCACCTTTGCCACTGTTTCTCCCTCTTCCACCAGCCCTCTCCCCATCTCTCCCACCCTCTGTACCCATCTCCCTCTCTCTCCCCCCTCTCCCCCTCTCCCCCTCTCCCTTCTCTCCCCTCTCTCCCACCCTCTCCTGCCCTTTGTACCCTTCTCCCCCTCTCCCCCTCTCCCCCTCTCTTCCCCCCTCTCTCCCCCCTCCTTACTCCCCTCTCTTCACCTCCCCCTCTCTCCTCCTCTCTCCCCCTCTCTTCCCCCCTCTCTCCCCCCTCTCTCCCCCCTCCTTACTCCCCTCTCTTCACCTCCCCCTCTCCCCCTCTCTTCTCCCTCTGATCCCCTTTCCCTCTCTCTCTCTCTCTCTCCCTCTCTCCCTTCATTCAGATTGACTGAAAAGTTGAGCAGTTTTTCCCTGTATAAGACAAGAATTTCTTTTAAAGTATGTATGGCCCTTGATAGGAATGACTGAATATAATTACCAATCTTTCTAGCTGGTATGTTCATCGGAAGGTAATAAAATGAGTTTAGATACAGTAGCACAATTCTCCTTATGTTTCCAAGTAATTTGGTGCTCAGTGAAACATTTTACAAAGATGAAAATTTTATTACATTGTTACAGTATATCAGGATACCAAGTCCAGTAAGCAACTATTGAATACAGCGGACATGTATATAGACTCCTAAAACATTGTCAGTATTTCATTGCTCTCCTGGTTCCACGATTATAATTAAAAATATCCAACCAAGTGCGACAATGAATGATGAGCTCGTTTGGCAGCTTTAAATTTAGCCCAAGGGCAAGTGGATTGTCAATACTTGATCTGCTACTTTTGTCATAGCTGATGATGTCATTAGAAATATAAGCACAAAATTAAAATTGATTCATTCAAAATGGTATGACTTTCTGAGAAAATAGAGTGCTGTCTTTATGTTGAAAATAAGATCCTATTGATCTACTGTATAACCAGTTAAATAGCATTTGTGTAACATCTTTAAACCGAAATGCTCAAACATAGAACGTAGATCAGAAAATAGTACAGCTGAGGACGCCCTTCAGCCCACGATTCCTGTACTTGATATGCTGCCAAACTAAACCAATCCCTTCAGCCTATACATGATCCAAAACCTTCCAAGTATTTTCCGTAAACCACATACGAAAGATTAGGAGTGATAATCAAAGCCCAGTTGAAGACTTAGCTTTTAAAATGATGCCGAAGGAAAGAACTGGCTGGGGCGAACCAAAGTGGTTTTGGGATGCAATTTTGGGTGGGGCATAGCTGCTGGGGCAGAAGCACAACTGGCAAGGGGTCAGAACAGACTCTTGATTGACGTAAAATGCAGTCCATCGAATGCAGAGTTCAGAGAAGCTGGAGGAATTTTTTCTTGGAGTAAAGGCTGTGAAGTATATTTATAATTAAAATATTAAATCTGTAACATTGAGAAATATGAGTATTGTAAGCCAAAGAAGGTAGTTCAATATTGAGAAATTGGTTGTGAATATTGAGAAGAATTTAGAATGCATGAGATAATAAGAGTTGAAAAGTTTTGGGTCAGCTGTGCTTTATAAAGGCAGTAGATGAGAAGCTAGTCAGAGCAACATAAGAAAAATCACTGCAGAGATGGGCAGGGTGGTCAGAATCAGGTTTAAAATCACTGGTATGTGTCAGGCAATTTGTTGTTTTATGGCAGGAATGTATTGCAATACATACATACAGTCTTGGATACTGTTGGCGGGGACAACCGACCAGGTGTGAGCCATGGTGTCAGGTCCTCTGGCACTGAGTCTGACCCTGTGGTGCAGAAGGGTGGGATGGAGAAGAGGAGAGCTGTTGTCATTGGAGAATCTATAGTCAGGGGAGCAGACAGGAGATTTTGTGGACGTGAGAAGGACACCCGCATGGTTTGTTGCCTCCCGAGTGCCAGGGTCCGGGATGTCTCTGACCGGGTGCACGACATCCTGGTACGAGAGGGAAAGCAACCAGAAGTCATGATACATATTGGCACCAATGACGTAGGCAGGAAGAGGGAAGAGGTCTTGAAGTGTGAGTTTCGGGAACTAGGCAGATGGCTGAAGAACAGGACCTCAAGGGTTTCATTCTCAGGATTGCTATGTGACAGTGATGGTAAGAATTGGAGGAGATGGCAGTTGAATGTGTGGCTGAGGAGTTGGTGCAGGGGGCAGGGTTTTAGATTTTTGGATCATTGGGATCTCTTCTGGGGAAGGTGGGACCTGTACAGATTGGATGGGTTGCACCTGAACTCAAGGGGGATCAATATCCTTGCAGGTAGGTTTGCTAGCATGGTTCGGGAGGGTTTAAACTAATTTGCAAGGGGGATGGGACCTGGAGCGATAGAGCAGTGAGAGAAGTGCATGGAGGAAAGCCAGATCTAACATATAGAGAGGCTTTGAGGAAAGAGAAGCAGAATAAAGAGTGTAAAATTAGTGAGGTAGAAGCGCTAAAGTGCGTGTACTTCAATGCAAGAAGCATCAGGAACAAAGGTGATGAACTGACAGCTTGGATACATACATGGAATTATGATGTAGTGGCCATTACAGAGACTTGGCTAGCACCAGGGCAGAAATGGATTCTCAATATTCCTGGATTTCAGTGCTTTAAAAGGGATAGAGGGGGAGAAAGGGGAGGAGGGGTGGCATTACTGGTCAAGGATACTATTACAGCTACAGAAAGGGTGGGTAATGTAGCAGGATCCTCTTTTGAGTCAGTATGGGTGGAAGTCAGGAACAGGAAGGGAGCAGTTACTCTATTAGGAGTATTCTATAGGCCCCCTGGTAGCAGCAGAGATACCGAGGACCAGATTGGGAGGCAGAGTTTGGAAAGGTGCAAAGATAACAGGGTTGTTATCATGGGTGACTTTAACTCCCCTAATATTGATTGGCACCTGATTAGTTCCAAGGGTTTGTAAGGGGCAGAGTTTGTTAAGTGTGTCCAGGACGTATTCCTGTCACAGTATGTTGACAGGCCGACTAGGGGGAATGCCATACTAGATCTAGTACTAGGTAATGAACCGGGTCAGGTCACAGATCTCTCAGTGGGTGAGCATCTGGAGGACAGTGACAACTGCTCCCTGGCCTTTAGCATTATCAGGAAAAGGATAGAATCAGAGAGGACAGGAAAGTTTTTAATTGGGGAAGGGCAAATTATGAGGTTATGAGGCTAGAAATTGCGGGTGTGAATTGGGATGATGTTTTTGCAGGGAAATGAACTACGGACGTGTGTTCGATGTTTAGAGATCTCCTGCAGGATGTTAGGGATAAATTTGTCCTGGTAAGGAAGATAAAGAATGGTAAGGTGAAGGAACCATGGGTGACAAGTGAGGTGGAAAATATAGTCAGGAGGAAGAAGGCACCATACATGAGGTTTAGGAAGCAAGGGTCAGATAGGTCTATTGAGGAATAGAGGGAAGCAAGAAAGGAACTTAAGAAGGGGCTGAGAAGAGCAAGAAGGGGGCATGAGAAGGCCTTGGTGAGTAGGGTAAAGGAAAACCCCAAGGCATTTTTCAATTATGTGAAGAAAAAAAGGATGACAGGAGTGAAGGTAGGACCGATTAGAGATAAAGGTGGGAAGATGTGCCTGGAGGCTGTGGAAGTGAGCGAGGTCCTCAATGAATACTTCTCTTCGGTATTCACCAATGAGAGGGAACTTGATGATGATGAGGACAATATGAGTGAGGTTGATGTTCTGGAGCATGTTGATATTAAGGGAGAGGAGGTGTTGGAGTTGTTAAAATACATTAGGACAGATAAGTCCCCGGGGCCTGACGGAATATTCCCCAGGCTGCTCCACGAGGCGAGGGAAGAGATTGCTGAGCCTCTGGCTAGGATCTTTATGTCCTCGTTGTCCATGGGAAAGGTACCTGAGGACTGGACAGAGGCGAATGTTGTCCCATTGTTCAAATAATGTAGTAGGGATAGTCCGGGTAATTATAGACCAGTGAGCCTTACGTCTGTGGTGGGAAAGCTGTTGGAAAAGTTTCTTAGAGGTAGGATCTATGGGTATTTGGAGAATCATGGTCTAATCAGGGACAGTCAACATGGCTTTGTGAAGGGCAAATCGTGTCTAACAAACTTGATAGAGTTCTTTGAGGAGGTGACCAGACATATAGATGAGGGTAGCGCAGTTGATTGTGATCTATATGGATTTTAGCAAGGCATTTGACAACATTCCACATGGTAGGCTTATTCAGAAAGTCAGAAGGCATGAGATCCAGGGAAGTTTGGCCAGGTGGGTTCAGAATTGGCTCGCCTGCAGAATGCAGAGGATCGTGTTGGAGGGAGTACATTCGGATTGGAGGGTTTTGACTAGTGGTGTCCCACAAGGATCGGTTCTGGGTCCTCCACTTTCCGTATTTCTTACTGACGCCCTGGATGTGGGGGTAGAAGGGTGGGTTGGCAAGTTTGCAGATGACACAAAGGTTGGTAGTGTCGTAGATAGTGTAGAGGATTGTCGAAGAATGCAGAGAGACATTGATAGGATGCAGAAGTGGGCTGAGAAGTGGCAGATGGAGTTCAACCAAGAGAAGTGCGATGTGGTACACTTTGGAAGGACAAACTCCAAGGCAGAGTACAAACTAAATGGCAGAATACTTGAGCAACACACATTAAAGTTGCTGGTGAATGCAGCAGGCCAGGCAGCATCTCTAGGAAGAGGTACAGTCGACGTTTCAGGCCGAGATCCTTCGTCAGGACTAACTGAAGGAAGAGTGAGTAAGGGATTTGAAAGTTGGAGGGGGAGGGGGAGATGCAAAATGATAGGAGAAGACAGGAGGGGGAGGGATGGAGCCAAGAGCTGGACAGGTGATTGGCAAAAGGGATACGAGAGGATCATGGGACAGGAAGTCCGGGAAGAAAGATGGTGGGGGGGGCACCTAGAGGATGGGCAAGGGGTATATTCAGAAGGACAGAGGGAGAAAAAGGAGAGTGAGAGAAAGAATGTGTGTATAAAAATAAGTAACAGATGGGGTACGAGGGGGAGGTGGGGCATTAGCAGAAGTTAGAGAAGTCGATGTTCATGCCATCAGGTTGGAGGCTACCCAGACGGAATATAAGGTGTTGTTCCTCCAACCTGAGTGTGGCTTCATCTTTGTTCCTCCCCGAACTTCCTGTCCCATGATCCTCTCGTATCCCTTTTGCCTATCACCTGTCCAGCTCTTGGCTCCATCCCTCCCCCTCCTGTCTTCTCCTATCATTTTGGATCTCCCCTTCCCCCTCCAACTTTCAAATCCCTTACTCACTCTTCCTTCAGTTAGTCCTAACGAAGGGTCTCGGCCTGAAAAGTCGACTGCACCTCTTCCTAGAGATGCTGCCTGGCCTGCTGCGTTCACCAGCAACTTTTATGTGTGTTGCTTGAATTTCCAGCATCTGCAGAATTCCTGTTGTTAGCAGGATACTTGGTAGTGTGGAGGAGCAGAGGGATCTGGGGGTACATGTCCACAGATCCCTGAAAGTTGTCTCACAGGTAGATAGGGTAGTTAAGAAAGCTTATAGGGTGTTAGCTTTCATAAGTCGAGGGATAGAGTTTAAGAGTCGCGAGGTAATGATGCAGCTCTATAAAACTCTGGTTAGGCCACACTTGGAGTACTGTGTCCAGTTCTGGTCACCTCACTATAGGAAGGATGTGGAAGCATTGGAAAGGGTACCGAGGAGATTTACCAGGATGCTGCCTGGTTTAGAGAGTATGGATTATAATCAGAGATTAAGGGAGCTAGGGCTTTACTCTTTGGAGAGAAGGAGGATGAGAGGAGACATTATAGAGATGTACAAGATATTAAGAGGAATAGATAGAGTGGATAGCCAGCGCCTCTTCCCCAGGGCACCACTGCTCAATACAAGAGGACATCGCTTTAAGGTAAGGGGTGGGAAGTTCAAGGGGGATATTAGAGGAAGGTTTTTTACTCAGAGAGTGGTTGGTGTGTGGAATGCACTGCCTGAGTCAGTGGTGGAGGCAGATGCACTAGTGAAATTTAAGAGACTACTATACAAGTATATGGAGGAAATTAAGATGGGGGGTAATATCGGAGGCAGGGTTTGAGGGTCGGTAGAACAATGTGGGCCGAAGGGCCTGTACTGTGCTGTACTGTTCTATGTTCTATGCACATAATAATAAAACTATAAATTACAATGGGAGAATATATATTTTTTAAACAACTTAAGTAAGTCATGCAAAAAGATGAACAAAAAAAAGAAAATATGTATGTTGAGGTAGTGTACATGGTTTCATTGTCCATGCAGAGATCTGATAGCGGTGGGGAAGAAGCTGTTCCTAAAACATTGAGTGTGTGTCTTCAGGCTCCTGTACCACCTCCTGGATGGTAGCAATGAGAAGAGGGCATGTCCTGGTGGTGGGGGTCCTTCATGGTGGATGCTGCCTTTTTGAGGCATCCGCTTTTGAAGGGCTGGTGCCTGGGTTTACAACTTCCTGCAGATTATTCCAATCCTGTGCTGTGGCTCCTCCATACCAGACTGTGATGCAATCAGTTGAAATGCTCTCCAGAGAGTCTTTGTGTCATACCCAGTTTACTCAAATTCCTAATGAAAAATATCCGCAGCCGTGCCTTCGTTGTAATTGCATCAGAGTAATCAATGATCCATCATCAGTTCTTCCTCCCCATCAAAGATAAACTTTATCCCCTTGTCTGTTTGATTCACTTCCAACCTAAAACATTTTAAGAGGGATGTGGTAACCTTCCTCAATGCCTATCAGCCAGTAGCACTTATTTTGACTATGATGAAGTATTTTAAGAGGTTGGTGAAGAAACTCCTGTTTGAGCAGTGACTTGGATCTGTTCCAATTTGCCTGCTGTTACAATAGGTGCACAGTAGACACTTTTTCATTGGCTTTTCACTCAACCCTGGAACTTCTGGACAATGAAGATGCATCTATCAGGATGCTCTTCATCACCTGCAGCTTGGCGTTCAAAACTATCATCCCCCCAAAACTAATCCGTAAGTTTCAAAGCCTTTGCTCAATACCTCCTTGTGCAACTTTATCCTCGATTTCCTCACTTGCAGACTCCAGCAAAAACATCTCCACAATACCTGTTAGCACAGGTGCACCACAACACTGTATGCTTAGCCCCCTGGTTCAACTTCCTTTACACTTATAACTCTGAGGCTGAGAAAAGCACCAATGCCATATTTAAGTTTGCTGATGATACCACTGTTGTAGGCCGAATCAAAGGTGGTGTTGAATCAGCATATAGGAGGGTGATTGAAAATCTGATTGAGTGGTGCCACAACACAACCCCTCACTCAATGTCAGCAAGACCAAGAAGCTGATTATTGACTTCAGGAGGAGCAAAGCATAGGTCAATGAGCCAGCCCTCACTGGGGGAATCAGAGGTGGAGAGGGTCAGCAACTTCAAATTTCTAGGTGTTATCATTTCAGAGGATCTGTCCTGGGCCCAGCACATAAGACCATAAGAAATAGGAGCAAAATTAGAGTATTTGGCCCAACAGACCCCAATCAGTTAAGTTAGACAACTTCTCCTCCTCCACTCTCACCCTAAACACCAGCATGCCTCAAGGCTGTGTGCTGAGCCCTCTTCTGTACTCCCTTTTCACCTATGACTGCATTTCTGTACATGGTTCTAACTCCATAATCAAGTTCGCAGACGACACAACGGTGGTTGGCCTGATCAGAAGGAATGACGAGATGGCCTACAGGGATGAGGTCCAGCACCTGGCCGCATGTTGTGCTGACAACAACCTGGCCCTTAACACCCAGAAGACCAAGGAGATCATTGTGGACTTCAGGCATGCTAGGAGCAGAGCTGTAGTGGAGCATGTATCAAGCTTCAAATTCCTTGGTGTCCACATTTCCGAGGATCTCACCTGGTCCCTCCTCCATCCTGGTCAAAAGGCAGCGCCTTTATTTCCTGCGGAGCATCAGGAAAGCTCACCTCTGTCCCAGGATACTGACGGACTTTGTACCGCTGTACCATTGAGAGCATACTCACCAACCGCATCTCAGTGTGATATCGCAATTGTACCGTATCAGACTGCAAAGCACTCCAGCGTGTGGTGAAAACTGCCCAGCGGATGATTGGCACCCAATTGCCCACCATTGAGAACATCTACCATAAACGCTGCCTGGGCAGGGCGAAAAGCATTATCAAGGATGCATCTCACCCTAACCATGGACTTTTTGCTCTCCTCCCATCCGGTAGGAGCTACAGGAGCCTCCGCTCCCGCACCAGCAGGCACAGGAAGAGCTTCTTCCCTGAGGCTGTGACCCTACTGAACCTCACATCACAGCGTAAGCAGTATTGCACCCATATTGTACTGTCTCAGTACTTTTATATTTGTGTGCTGTAGCTCTTTTTATTCGCATTTATTTTGTAAATAACACTATTCTTTGCATTTCTGGTCAGATGCTAACTGCATTTCATTGGCTTTGTATCTGTGCTCGGCACAATGACAATAAAGTTTAATCTAATCTTGAGTCTGCTCAGCCATTTCATCACAACTGATCCAATTTTCCTCTCAGCCCCAATCTTTTGCCTTCTTCCCGTATCCCTTCATGCCTTGACCAATCAAGAATCTATCAACTGTTGCCTTAAATAAACATACAGACTTGGCCTCCACAGCTGCCTGTGACAAAGAATTCCACAGATTGACTACTCTCTGGCTAAAGAATTCCTCCTCATCTCTGTTCTAAAATGACACCCCTCTATTCTGAGACTGAGTCCTCTGGTCTTAGACTCTCCCACCATAGGAAACAACCTCTGCATATCCACTTTATCAAGGCCTTTCACCATTCGATAGATTTCAATGAGGTCACCCCTCATTCTTCTTAATTCTACTGAATACAGACATAGAGCCATCAGACGCTCTTCATATAACAAGCCATTCAATCTTGGAATCGTTTTCTTGAACCTCCTTTGAACCCTCTCAAGTTTCAGCACGTCCTTTCTAAGATAAGGGGCCAATACTCCAAGTGAGGCCTCACCAGTGCTTTCTAAAGTTTCAACATTACATTATGAAGAAAGCATGGCAGTGCCTGTACATACTTAGAAATTTGCAAAGGTTTGGCATGGCATCTAAAACTTTGACAATCTTCTATGTCTGGTGGAGAGTATATTACTGATTGTATCATGGTTTTGTATGGAAACACCAATGCCCTTGAACATAAAATCCTACAAAAATTATTGGATACAGCCCATTCCATCATGGGTAAAGCCCTCCCCATCACTGAACGCATCTATAGCGAGTGCTGTTGCAGGAAAGAAGCATCCATCAGGGACCCCCACCATCCAGGCCATGCGCTCCTCTCACTGCTGCCTCAGGGCCTGCACCACCAGGTTCGGGAACAGTTATTACCCCTCTTCCATCGGGATCTTGAACCAGAAGAGGTAACTTCCCTCACTCCATCACTGAACTGTTCTCACAACCTATGGACTCACTTTAAAGGACACTCCTTCCCACGTTCTCAATATTTACTGCTTATTTATTATAATTTCTCTTTATTTTTTCTCAGCTCGAGCTGGTAAAACCAGATGTACAGGCATAACCAAGCATGCTCATTTGTCAATTGTTAGGAACTTCTGGGCTATTCTCGAGGTGTTTGGTATTGTGGCTTTCTGAAGATTTGCATAGATATTATTGTGTGGCCCTAATTGTTTAATGCTATTGTGTAGTGTCTTTGGGATGATACTAGTTGTAGATATTGCTATCGGGACAGTTACATAGAAGAAGACAGGTTTTCTTCCGTAAACATTAACAAACTAAATAGATTTGGTGGCTTTTCTTTGAAAAGAATTTGAAATGAATTTCCTGTCTTCAATTCAAGATAAAATGATTAATTGGATTTAAACTCCCCCACTGCAATTGTGAAATTGGTTATCAAGGTATCTCATCATTACCCAGACCATAATGTTCAATTAACAAGTTCTGATATATAATTGGCCCAAGAAAGGCTGAAGTAGCTGATTTACATCAATTAAATGAGTGTCCGAATTACTGCAGTTCAATTAACCCTTTTCATTCTGACCCATTATATCCTCCATATCTTCTTTCCATCAACTGCTCCTCAGCATTTTTGTTCTTTAGTATTGTTGTACATAAGAGAAACAGGCCTTTCCCTCCTCTACATCCTTGCCAATCATGCTCATCTGTACTTATTCCACTTGCTCCATTAATTCCATATCCCTCTATGTCTTGTTCATTCAAGTACCCATCCAGAAGCTGTTATGTTTTGGAACTCCAAAACGTTAAACTAACATTAAATATTAAAACCTTGCATTTTACTTTAAGCTAGGTACACATATCAAGTCAAGTTTATTGTGGTTTAACTATACAAACGTATATAATGCATATATAACCATATAATGTATATAGAATTGAGACAATGTTTCTTTGAACCAGGGTATAAACCATATCACATGGTGCCTGATGATATACGCCATTTATGTACTTTTGCAGATAATCTGCAACGCATTATGCAAACAACAAAGTACACTTAATCAAGCAAATTATTTACAATGTTATTCAAATATTAAATACATGACACTCCTCCCTGTTTAGCTATAAACTCCAACTCATTATAGAATGCATCCTAGCTTGTATACATATAACTGTTATTACAGTATATTGTACAGTACAACTACTAAATAGACATCCACAGCACAGTAAATTTTAAACTGTCCTATTGAGTCCTAAAGATTTAATCGCTGTGGAGGATTTCCTACTCTTGTAGGATAACATCTTTTCTGACAAGGGATATCACTCTGTCTGCAGGTGAGAATTGTGGCTGTGAAACAATCACAGGTTCTCGGACCTCCTTTGTGGTGGTTGCAGGAGTTGACTCTGGGACTGTAGGAAGTGGCTCTGACATCTCTAGCTACCTTTCTTCTATAACAATTGACTCTGCCCTCCTCAGCTGATCAATGTGTTATACCTAGATGATATCAGCTGCAATCTCCATTGTGTAGGAGCATGGTCCAGTTCTGTCCTTAATCTTTCCAAGTACCCACTTTTCATCAGCTCTGCAGTCCCTCGACAGGACTGCTTGTCCAGGAGTGAAACCTCAAACCTCCTTGTTTGAAGTGCAAGGAATTTGCTATGAACAAATGTTTAACTCAAGAGTTACCAAAATAGTCAATCTGGGTGTGATCTGTTCATTCTGAGGGATAATTCGATAAAGTCTAAAAGTAGTTGCTATCTTTTTACTTAAATGTATATTAATCAGTACGACAAAGTGCTTAACCATCTACTTTTCTAAGGATTGTTTTTCATACTTCAATGGAAGGAACACACACTTCTCTTCCTGTTTGAAGAAGCCATCTGGAGCCAGTCGGAAAACACCTTTCATGCAGTTTTTCTGCTGAGTTCTGTGTCTGTGAACCCGCGAGAACAATGATATTGTTCGCAAATGTTTCACATTACTGATCATTATATTCCTGAAATATGCAAAATTCATCATAGAGTCTGTATTCCATGAAAATATATAGCTCAGGTCATGAGTTGTCAGGAAATAAGAAAGTTACCCCACTTCTTCTCTAAGGCATAGTCATTATTAAGAAGTTATTAAGATATAATCATTGTTAAAATGACAAAATAGCTAGAATAATGTTTGTTTCCCCACAGAGGACATTACAAATGTCACTAGACAAAAATAAATCTATCACACTTAAGGTGAGCCCTGTTATTAGGTATTATCATGCATTGCCATTGCTTGGCTATTATGCTCAGCTTCCAGATACTTTCTGTAAAGCAGTCTCAGTTACTCTGTTGGAAATTTCTTGGACCAGCTCTGAACCAGTTGTGTAAGATAATCAATATGTACATACCCACCATGAGAAGAATGTAAGTGGTAACGAGAACCCCAAGGTAGATAAGTGGCAGAAAATTTGCATAAGAGCCCGGAGCAATAGGCAGATCAAACTAGAAATACCACTAGACATTACATTTATCCAGCTGGTAATACAGTGATTTGTTACATTACTACTGTGAAATACTGTATGTAGAATAGAGGAATCTGTATGCACTTAGTAACTGGATAACATTTCAATGATTTTACTGGATCAGGTGTTTTATTGAAAGATTGAAACTGACAATATATGTCATACCAAAGTGGCAGGATTAAATGTTTTCTGGGCAATTATAAGTGTGTATCAGATAACGAGACATCAAACTGGAAGGAGGTTATTCCCTGTTAAAGAACCAGTTGGAAGATTGCCATCTCAGTGCACAAAGTATCAGTCAACTGCAATCAGCAATGATCATTTTTAGTCTGCAATATTAATATATAGTTACACTAATTGTAAGAGCCATTTAATACACAACTTGATTTTGATCACAAAACAACACACTGATAATTGTCATGGGAATCATGAATAAAAATTAAATCTGTTTTACTTCATTCACATTCAGGGCTTTCCTGGTGTACATACAAATATTCTACTCTAGTTGCACTAGTTTAACCTCAATAGCAATAAGACCATAGCATTTACTATAAGAGCAGAATCAGGCTACTCAGCCCTTCAAACTGCTCTACTATTCAATCACGGCTGGATGGAAAAGGATGGATAAAGCAAAAAAGATGAAAAGTGCAGGAGATTGTGGAGTTCTCCAGAACAATGAACAAGACAAATATTTAGAAAAGAATTAGGATTTACTTCTGTAAACTGGAGACAAAATTGAAAGGAAGAGTAGTGAATACAGACTGAAGGTGTTATATTTGAATGCAAGCAATATACAAAGTAAGGTAGATAATTTTGTAACACAATTGGAAATTGGTATGATATTATGGGCACCACTAAATTGTGGTTGAAAGAACATCATAGCTGGGAGCTTAATATTCAAGGATATACTGTACATTATATAGAAAGTAGAGACAGGACTGCAATTTACCTATCGCCACAATAGGTTAACGGCAGACGCAAACTCAATGGCTTTTCACACGGCCTTAGACAACCTGGACAACATAAACACCTGTGTCAGGATGCTGATCATCGACTATAGCTCAGCATTTAATACTATCATTCTCATAATCCTGATTGAGAAGTTACAGAACCTGGGTCTCTGTACCTCCCTCTGTAATTGGATCCTCAACTTCCTAAGTGGAAGACCACAATCTATGTAGATTGGTGATAATACCTCCACCTCACTGGCTATCAACACTGGTGCACCTCAGGGTGTGTGCTTAGCCCACTGCTCTACTCTGTCTATACCCATGATTGTGTGGCTCGGCACAGCTCAAATATCATCTATAAATTTGCTGATGATACAACCATTGTTAGTAGAATCTCAGAAGGAGACAAAAGGGCATACAGGAGCGAGATATGCTAACTAGTGGAGTGGTGTCACAGCAGCAACCTTGCACTTAATGTCATTAAGACAAAAGAGCTGATTGTGGACTCCAGGAAGGATAAGATGAAGGAACACATGCCAATCCTCATAGTGGGATTAGAAGTGGAGAGAATGAGCAGTTTCAAGTTCCTGGGTGTCAAGATCTCTGAGGATCTAACCTGGTCCCAACATATTGATGCAGCTATAAAGAAGGCAAGACAGTGACTATACTTCATTAGGAGTTTGAAGAGATTTGGTCTGTCAACAAAAGCTTCTATAGATGTACCGTGGAGAGCAGCCTGACAGGCTGCATCATGGTCTGGTATGGGAGGGCTACTGCACAGGACCAAAAGAAGCTGCAGAGTGTCATGAGTTTAGTCGGCTCCACCTTGGGTACTAGTCTGCAAAGTACCCAGGACATCTTCAAGGAGTGGTGTCTCAGAAAGGCAGCGTCCATTATTAAGGACCCCCAGCACCCAGGGCATGCCCTTTTCTCACTGTTACCATCAGGTAGGAGGTACAGAAGCCTGAAGGCACACACTCAGCAATTCAGGAAAAGCTTCTTCCCCTCTGCCATCCAATTCCTAAAATGGACATTGAACCTGTGAACACTACCTCACTTCCTTTAATATATATTATTTCTGTTTTTGCATGATTTTTAATCTATTCAATATACATATACTGTAATTGATTGATTTATTTATTATTTTTATTTTTCCTCTATATCATGTACTGTATTGAACTGCTGCTGCTAAGTTAACAAATTTCATGACACATGCCTGTGATAATAAACCTGATTCTGATTCTGACAGGTAGTTCAAAGAGGTGGGGTGGTTTGTTGGTTTAAAAAATGAAATTCAGTGACGTAGAAAGAATTGACATGGGGATGTCAGAGTTTGGAGTTCAATTCCAGCGTCCTCTGTAAGTAGGTTTGTACGTTCCTTCCTGTGTGCCTGGGTTTCCTTGGGTGCTCTGGTTTCCTCCCACAGTCCAAAGATGTACCAGTTAGTAGGTAAATTGGTGATTGTAAATTTTCCTGTGATTCGGCTAGAGTTAAAATTCGTGGGTTGCTGGGCTGGACAGTTCAGCTCAGTGGGCTGGAAGGGCCCATTCCATGTTGTATCTCTACATAAATAAATAATAAATTGTCCTTTGATCCTAAAGGACCTATTATTTCCCTGATTACCTTCCGTTCTACCAACAAATGCACTGGGAACTTAAGATAAACAAAAATGGGTAATTTACAATAGTTAATATTTATGCACTTATCTGTTATTATCACCAGAAGTTATTCTACTCGATGATTTATGTCTTTATTTTGATATTACTTATAACAATAGATAAATAGACTTTTAGAAGTAGAAGCTTTATTCTATTAATGTTGGATAAATTATTGGCTAAAACAGTTCTTCAGCTAAATGGACATTTGATTCTTGATGGGATAATTGTGAGGTGAAATATGAGAGTTGTGGCTCATTCAACATCATTCTGAGTCCGTTGTCAGATCGCAGCCAGAAGCATTCCTTCTGAGCTGGGGAAACCAACTGACATAATTAAATTCACTCCATGTGGCTGTCATCTCCTGCTGGCAGATAATGCGCAGACATTGATATCATTTGTACATTTTCCTATCGGGGGAACTGACCTGCACTCATCTTGTTAAAACAACATGAACATGGAATAAAAAGCAAAATTAACTGATTTTTTTTCTTCCTGTTTTATCCCTGCAGACCTTCTGCCAGCATGCAATGGAGAAGGAGTCACTTTCACGTTCTTGGAACAAGTGTTGGACATTCTACTTGAGTACATTTTGAAAACATTTGATAGATCTACAAAAGTAATAGATTTCCACTATCCTGATGATCTTCTTGAGGGATTTAACTGGATGCTAGATGAAAAGCCAAACTCTTTAGAAGACATTTTGTTGACCTGCAGGACAACACTAAAATATGCTGTTAAAACAGGTATGAAGGAACATGAACTCTTCTTTGGATGTTGTAAGCCAGAGTGCACTGTAACTTCTGAAATGGAGTTTTGACCTAGACATTGCTTGAATAGTTTAATTCACAGATAAAATGCTTAAAATGATCACCACAAATGTTTCACACTGTTTCTTTTAAAGCCAACCTCAGATATCTACTTTTGAGTTGAATCAGACATGGTAGCAACAGATAAGAACAATATGATTGTAGAGAAATGCTTCAACTCATCACACAGATGTTTGGATTGGGGCAGCACTTATTGTGTGAACTCATGATCTGAATTCACAGTTGTGTGAAAATGATATAATCTACAGTAAATCAGTGACATATTATCTATCAAGAGATTCATTTTGTTGAATGCTGTTAGTGACTGTGGAAACGGCCAATGTTTTGCACAGGAGGGGCAGGGTAGGAAGAATGTAGAACCACAAAAGAGGACATCCGCTTCTAGATAATTTATGATCACCTTCAGAAACAATGAGATGTTGCTGGTTCAAAGATAACCAATTGCTGTTAGCTAATTACTGAGTAACTAATAGTTCCTGCATAGTAGGAACTAGCCAAGTGGAAACTTTCCATGGAAAAACATATATAATAATATGCACAATGGATTTAACAATATGACCATTTTTAAACGGTACTACTTTTTGTTCGCCAAATTTTTAATCATTCCTCTCCCATTTGGAGATAGGACAATGATGTTATGCTATTTTCTTAATGAAGTAGAAGTCAACTATCTATTTTTACGCCATGCTCAGGTAACTAGGATTGTTTAGCTACTCATATCGCTGCCATTCATGCTCTTCAATTTACGTAGTGATTTTTCCAACTCAAATTCTATGGTTGCAGGAATCAGAATCAGGTTTAGTATCACCTGCATATAACAATATATGTTATTGTCTCTGCAACAGCAGTACAATGCAATAGATAATAATGGGAAAAACACGTGTATTACACTAAGAATATACATAAATCGTTAAATCAAATAAGTAGTGCAAAATAGAAACTTTAAAAAAGTGATCAGGTAATGTTCTTGGGTTCAATGTCCATTCAGAAATTAGACGGCAGAGGGGAAGAAACTGTTCCTGAATCATTAAGCGTGAGCCTTCCTACTTCTGAACATGCATCCTGATGGGTGGCATTGAGAACAAGGCATGACCTGGGTGATGGCAGTTCTTGATGATGGACACCACCATTTTGAAGCAATGATCCTTCAATATGTTCTGGATACGATGGAAGCAAGTGTCATGATGAAGCTGACTAAGTTCACAACTCTCGGCAGCTTATTTTGATCCTGTGCAGTAGCCGACCCACTGCCCCGCACCGCCCCCCCATACCAAGTGGTGAGACAGTCAGTTAAAATGCTTTCAACGGTACATCTGTAGGAATTTGTGATTGTCTTTGATGACGTACCAAACCTCCTCAAACTCCTAATGAAGTATAGCCGCCGTTGTGCCTTCTTTGTAGCTGCATTGATATGTAGGGTCCAGGATAGATCCTCAGTGATATCAATACTCGGGAATTTGAAATTGCTCACTCTTTCCACTTGTTGTAGATTTCCTCTCTATATGGTATTTCTGTTCTCTCCAATCAAAACTCTTGTGTCTCATCAATGAAAAGCAGGTGTACAGTAAATGCTTCTTAATTCCATTGTCCCAAAGAATGGCAAATCAAAAGTTTTACATTTGCAACTTTCTTTGTGATTTTCCATTGGAATGGTGAAATAGCCTCGACGGATTGAATGGTCTATCCTGCAATGAACATGTGTTACTCTCTTCGGTTCCTCGGTTTTAGAAAAATAACCTCACGCATGTGCTTGGCTCATTCTTCAATGAACAAAAGAACTCTCAAATATTTAAAGAGGGAAATGAACTTTCACATTGATATTGATTTCAAACGAAGTGATGCATATGTGATTTAGTTGTAGAATTGAATAAGTACTGTAGCACTGGGGGTTAACAATGTATCAGTAAATCTGGCGGAACGACATTTCCCATACATTCATATTCTTTCCAAATAATGCTTCCTTCTAGGATTGGTTCTTATTGGCACACCAGACAGCAAATGGATTTTGTTTAAATGATCTAGTCCTGGTTTACCACAATCCAACAATAACTCTTGTCAATTAGATTGCTGCTTTTTCACATTTTGGATGGCCTAAGTTCATCTTTTTAAGTCATTTTACTACAGCAATTATTTACCACGCATTCAGATTAAAAGGAACTAAAGGGCTAAATGTGCACCATGAATGTTAATTAATTTCATCACTGAGGTTACAAAAGCTGATAAATTATAAGCATTGACATACTTGCAATTGTTCTATAACATAATGGGTTTCCTTACCCAATCTTCAAACACTAAATAGTATAATAAAGTTTTCTATTATATTCTAATAAAATGAGATCTTATTTAATTTATTCCAAGGTTCTGATCTCATTGTTGCACTTCAATCTTTATTTTAAGTACTGCTGGTCATATTTTACAAGATTCTCTGCTAGAAGATCGTTCCATTGATGGTGCCATGTCAATCACAGCATTACACATTGTGCTTAAAAACATCAAACCATTATCAAGGATATCAAAAATTTTCATTAAGTTCCATAAGATCTTGGAAAATGTGGCAGCATTTCCATTAAATAGATGTGTGCTATGACACTTTGAGATCTGGGCTGCAAAATCCAGCATTAACAGTTATTCCATTTGTTATCAGCAGCACACAAGGTCTGATTTTTTTTTTGCTTTATATAGAACATAAAACAGTACAGCAAAGGAATAGAACCTTCTGGCTCATGATGTCTGTGCCTACCATGATGCCTATTTAAACGTATCCTATCTGGTCGCACATGGTCGAGGTCCATCCATCCACTGCTTGTTAATGCACCTGTCTAAGTGCCTATTAAATGTTGCTTTTTGAATCTGCTTCTACCTCCTCCTCTGGCAGCATTTTCCAGGCACAGACCACTTCCTGTTTAAAAAAAAAAGGTGCTTCTAAAATCTCCTTGAAACCTTTCCTCCTCTTTTTAAAACTAAGTCTTCTAGTATCTGACACTTCTACTTTGGAGAAAAGACTCCGATTATTTATCCTGTTTATACTTATCCCAATTTTATATATTTTCTTAACAAACCTTCTGTGGATCTAAAAGATTCAATATATGGATCTAATTCTTGTAAAGCATAAGATAATGAAACAAATTGCTCGGATCTCTAGCATGTTAATTGATACTTTTCAAGCCCTAAACTTTCTCTGGGGAAAAGAATCAAACAACTTCCTCCATCTTCTCCTCCTACACAAGGCGCTCACCTCATCATTCTGTTGAAGAAATGTTCAGCCGTTCTCTAGGCGGAGGTTTTCACTTCAATGCAAAATCAAAAATGTATTTTTTATGTAACAAATTTTTCATTTTTAAATAGAACTTAACAGATTAGTGCACAGTGAGCTTATACTATCCATATTGGCCATTTTGCAGTTTCACATACAACTGTCAGTCCAATAATCATAAATAACCTCTTACTTGCTAGTACTCAAAGACAAATGTATATGAAGCATGCTTGAAGAGTTTCCTACTGAAAACTTAATTGTCAAGAATCCAAGACCCTGTTGGCAGGCTTGTGCACAATATCTGACAACAACAAATGTAATTTAAACATTGGTCAAAAGAGAGGTATGTGTTATGTCAGAATCACCTTGGGACAGCTATTGAATAAAAACATAAAACATAGAAATCTCAACACATTACAGGCCCTCTGGTCCACAATGATGTGCCGACCATGTAACCTACTCTGGAAAGTGCATAGAATTACCCTACCGCATAGCTCTCTATTTTTCTAAGCTCCATGTCCCTATCTAAGAGTCTCTTAAAAGACCCTATTGTATCCACCTCCACCTCTATCACTGGCATGCATCCCACACACCCGCCGCTCTCTGTGTGAAAAACCTACCCCTGATGTCACCTCTTTACCTACTTCCAAACGCCCCGTCTTAGTCATTTCAGCCCTGGGAAAAAGTCTCTGGCTATCCACATGATAACAGTCTTGTTAAAAGTGTGTAAAGGACATTTGAAACTGGTAAGCAAAAATATGCTTAAGAAGAGTTTAGGTATTTAGCTATATGTTCCAGTATTCCAGTGGCATTCTGAATTTATTGGCAGTTATACAAATTCAGTGGTGAATTTCTGCCATTACAGCTTGGGAGTTAGTAGTTGACACTAGTTTGTGCATTGTTGGTCTTATTTTCTCAAAGCACAAACCTGGACATGTAACTTTGTTTTGCTGTTATAAACTGTAAAGATGTAGATTCCATAGAACCGAATTCTAATATAGGTAACATACATCAAAGTTGCTGGTGAACGCAGCAGGCCAAGCAGCATCTATAGGAAGAGGCGCAGTCGACATTTCAGGCCGAGACCCTTCGTCAGGACTAACTGAAGGAAGAGTGAGTAAGGGATTTGAAAGCTGGAGGGGGAGGGGGAGATGCAAAATGATAGGAGAAGACAGGAGGGGGAGGGATGGAGCCGAGAGCTGGACAGGTGATAGGCAAAAGGGGATACGAGAGGATCATGGGACAGGAGGTCCGGGAAGAAAGACAAGGGGGGGGGGTGACCCAGAGGATGGGCAAGAGGTATATTCAGAGGGACAGAGGGAGAAAAAGGAGAGTGAGAGAAAGAATGTGTGCATAAAAATGAGTAACAGATGGGGTACGAGGGGGAGGTGGGGCCTTAGCGGAAGTTAGAGAAGTCAATGTTCATGCCATCAGGTTGGAGGCTACCCAGACGGAATATAAGGTGTTGTTCCTCCAACCTGAGTGTGGCTTCATCTTTACAGTAGAGGAGGCCGTGGATAGACATGTCAGAATGGGAATGGGATGTGGAATTAAAATGTGTGGCCACTGGGAGATCCTGCTTTCTCTGGCGGACAGAGCGTAGATGTTCAGCAAAGCGGTCTCCCAGTCTGCGTCGGGTCTCACCAATATATAAAAGGCCACATCGGGAGCACCGGACACAGTATATCACCCCAGTCGACTCACAGGTGAAGTGATGCCTCACCTGGAAGGACTGTTTGGGGCCCTGAATGGTGGTAAGGGAGGAAGTGTAAGGGCATGTGTAGCACTTGTTCCGCTTACACGGATAAGTGCCAGGAGGAAGATCAGTGGGGAGGGATGGGGGGGGACGAATGGACAAGGGAGTTGGGTAGGGAGCGATCCCTGCGGAACGCAGAGAGAGGCGGGGAGGGAATGATGTGCTTAGTGGTGGGATCCCGTTGGAGGTGGCGGAAGTTACGGAGAATAATATGTTGGACCCGGAGGCTGGTGGGGTGGTAGGTGAGGACCAGGGGAACCCTATTCCTAAGTTTTTGCTTTTAGAAACAGTTTTATAATAAGGAGGCAGTATCATATAAAAACACTTTATACTGCAATTATGATTTGCATTCATAAATGTCAAAATCACAATGTGTTATTCTCACTTCTTGACACCAAACTTAATCTCAGTACTTCTCTAACAGCTGTCGTGGGCCAGCAATAACCTTAAATTGTAAATACTTTCCAATATTGCATCAGGCTTAACGCAACAGAAGTAAAACAGCCACAACTCACGACCTTCAAATGAAAGTGCACATGCAAGATTATAAAGATTGGGTGTTAATGTAGTGTCATGGAACATACAATGCAATATAAATAGCACAAGTTGAAAAGTTAAGGTTTTACAGAATGGATTTTAAATTGACTCTATGGGCTATATACCCTCCTGTTTTATTTTAATTCAGCACACTTTAGGAATACAAGCAGAATGCAGAAATTAACATCAGTTGTTGTTTGCTCACAGGTCATCCTAGATATTTCAACCAGCTGTCTACAGGCTTAGATATGGTTGGCCTTGCTGCTGATTGGCTTACCTCCACAGCTAACACGAACATGTAAGTTTGGCTTTGCTGTCGTGTTCTATATTGTGTAAAATGACTTTCTTTTGGACCAAGCCTCGCTAATTAATATTCAATTCTCTTCAGGCTGTGCACCAGCTATTGTTCTGGTCATGAAGTTGTAGAGCACAAAAAGAGGTCCTTTGCTCACCATATTCATATCACTCATTGTATCCACCTATACTAATCCCACTTATCCATAGTCTTCTATGCCTTTACATCCAAGTCATTTTTCTAATACAGAGTTTCAAAACCTAAAGGTTGATAATTCCTTTCTTCCCAGAGATGCTGCCAACTGACTAAGTTCATCCACTAGATTGTTTGTGGCCTGAACTTTCTTATAAAGCTGTACCATGATGTCCCAGCTCTTAGGTTCTACACCACAGCCAATGATAGCAAGCTTTCCATATGCATTCTTCTCCACCTTCTCCACCTCTGCTGCTACTTTCATGGATCTACTCCAGGTCCCTCTGTTGCTCAAAATTTAGGGGACAACTATTACTGTGTATATCCTACCACGTTCCCCAATTGCATCACCTTACTAAATTTCACTTGCCATCGCTCTGCCCAACTTTCCAGCTGAACAATATCATGGTGAAGTTTAAAACAGCTTCAACACCATCTACTGTATAATACCATCAATTTTCATATCATCCACAAGCTTCCTCTTCTGCATTCACACCCAAGTTGTCAATATATACCACAATTGTTAAGGTAAAATTCCTATTCACTTCAGCAGTCTGAGGTACTCACCAGCTTCAGGCAGACTTCACATATACCAGTGCCTAAGGAGAACGTGGTAATCTGCCTCAAAGACTATCATCTAGTAGCACTTACCTCCACAGTGATGAAGTGTTTTGAGAGTTGGTGATGAAACGTATCAACTCCCACCTCAGAACCAACTTGGATCTGCTCCAAGTTGCCTGCAGATCTACAGCAGATACCATCTCATTGACTCACCACTCAACCCTGGAACATCTGGACAGCAAAGATGAATAAATCAGGATGCTCTTTATCAACTACAGCTCAGCATTCAATGCCATCATACCCTCAAAACTAACCAATAAGCTTCAAGACCTTGGCCGTAATACCTCCCTGTGCAATTGGATCCTTGATTTCCTCACTTACAGACCCAAATCAGTTTGGATTGGCAGCAACATCGCTTCCGTAATCTCCATGAGCACAGGTGCACCACGAGGCTGTGTGCTTAGCCCCCGCTCTACTCGCTTTACAGATATGACTGTGTGACTAAGCACAGCTCCAGTGCCATATTCAAGTTTGCTGATGACAGGACTGTCATAGGCCGAATCAAAGGTGGTGACAACTAAAACTTTGACAAACTTCTATAGATATGTAATGGAGAGCATATTGACTGGCTACATCATAGCCTAGTATGAAGATATCAATGCTCTTGAACAAAAAATCCTACAAAAACTAATGGATACAGCCCAGCCCATCACGGGTGAAGCAAACTTCACCATTGAGCATATCTGCACGAAGCCATCCATCGCTAGTGAGCTCCGCCACCCAGGTCATGCTCTTTTCTCACTGCTGCCATCAGAAAGAAGGTACAGGAGCCTCAGGACCCACAGCACCAGGTTCAGGAACAGTTACTACCTCCCAGCCATCAGGATCTTGACCCAAAGGGAATAACTTCACTCAACTTCACTTGCCCCATCATTGAAGTGTTCCCACAACCTATGCATTCACTTTAAATGACGCTTCATCTCATGTTCTTGATATTTGTTGTTTATTTACTTATGATTATTATTATTTCTTTCTTTTTGTATTTGCACATGTTGTTGTCTTTTGCACATTGATTGAACACCAAGTTGATACGGTTTTTCATTGACTCTATTTTGGTTATTATTCTAAAATGGATGCCCACAAGAAAATTCATCTCAGGGTTGTACGCGGTGACATATAGGTACTTTGGTAATAAGTTTGCTTTGAACACCTTCTCACTGCACTGAGGGTATGCTGGGTGCAGGCTGCAAGTGTCACCACACATTCAGATACCAACAAAGCATGTTCAGCAGAACGACACACCATCCAACAAAACAGACCACTACAAGCAACTAAACAACCACAGCAAAACAAGCCGCTTTCCTCCCTTCTCCCCACCCACACATGACCCACCCATACACAACTCCAGGACGGGCATTTGGGCCTGCAGTCTCTAGGCTTCAGCCTTCAGGCTTGGACCTCCAGACTTCTGAATCAATCTCCGGGCTTGGATCTCCAGTATCGAGTCCTGGATTAGCTGATGACAGTATCCCAAACTCCTCATTCAAATCTGGAGGTGAAGCACACAGCCTCTGAAAACATCAGTGGTCTCACCCCCTGTTTCTGGGCTTGCTGATTTATACTTGTGCATCAAATTGACACCGTAGGTACGGTGTAGCTGCGAACCCTACGCAGTGCCTATGCAGATCCCTACGCCGTAGCCTGACACGCACCTCTCCCAAAATGTAAATACGCGTCGCGGCAACGCAGACCGCAACAACTGTGATTGGTCCGCTTGGTAGCATTGCATTTCCTCCCACGCTGCAGTAGCTTCCCACTGGGCGACTGAAGGGCAGGGAAGGAACTCTGGCTGCAATGCTTTCCATAAAGCTTTACAGACCTCTGAAATTATGGAGGACGCATTTCACTTTTACGAAAAAAGACGCTCACTTTAAACTTGTTTACCCCGAGAAAGACTACCATGACCATGAAGCCTTGCACGGGCAGGTGTGTGCGCATGCGCGACGTGTTTGAATACGTGACGTGCGCGCATGCATGACATGCGAATACATGACGTGCACATGCGTGACGTGCCCGAATTGCCAAGCGACGCAGACACACCAACACACAAGTATAAATGCTCACAACAGCGTAGCCCACTTTCGTAGGCTACGGCGTTATCTGCTACGCACAAGTATAAATTAGCCTTTATGATGGTGGAGAGATTAATAACAAAGCAGCTGAAGCATGTTAAGCTGAGGATATTTGTCTGAGAAACTCATGTAGTAATAGTGGCCGATAATTAATCACTATTCACCACAATCAGCTTCCTTATTGCTAGGATAAGAGCACACACTCAGCAGGTCAAGCAACATCTCTAAGAGAGAAGCAGAATTAATACTTCCTGTTGATGATCCTAAGGCTGTACCATTGTTATATTCTGCATTCTGCTCTCATACAGAATGCAAATAATCTTTTCAGCCATTTTGTACCCGGCTCTCACTTTCACCTTGTCCTTTCTCTACTTCTGTAACATCCACCTCAGGGGAAAGGTTAGCAACCAGTATCTATTAAAAACTCATGAACTCCCATAGGTGTTCTGACAACAGCCACTCCCACCTTGCTTCCTGTGAGGACTACATTCCATTCTCCCGATGCATCTGTTCAGATAGCATCACCACCCACTCCAGCAATTCAAAATGTCTATATATATCTACAATAAAGGTCGCTGTAAGTTTGCAGTTACCCATTGCTTTAATTCTACTTCCCATGCCTAGTTTTAGTGACTATTTTTCTCTCCGCAGGCGATGCCTGACTTGTTAAATACTGCCATTCTGTCTTTATTTTAAACTTTGAGCGTCTGTAGGATTTCTTTGTTTTTATTCTGTTGTCCTAGGAATGACCCCAGTCAACACAGGGTTTTCTACTGATCTAACTTCAGTTTTGCTGGGGGTCCTGATGCACACTATCAAATGCTGCCTCAGTATGAATAACAGTCTTTGTCACTGCACCTCTGCAAGTCAGTTTCTTTGTACATGCAGTGCACAGGAAAAGGTTGTCTGTCCTGCCTCATCTCTGCCAGCTCTCAGCAGAGCCATCCCCTCATCTCATTCCCAGATGGTTCTCAGCCACGTGGTCTGCTTGCGCTCGTGGGCCTTATGCTGGCTAAGGGGTAATTTATAGAAGTTAGTTAACTTACAACACACCTTTGGGATTTGGGGCAAAAATGGAGTATTCAGAGGAAACTCACGTACTCACAGGGAAACATACAAATTCAATACAAAGAGCACCCGACCATGACCATGAAGCCTTGCACGGGCAGGTGTGTGCGCATGTGTGACGTGCGAATACGTGACGTGCACATGTGTGTACATGCCGGAATTGCAGAGCGACACAGACACACCAGCGCACAAGTATAAATGCTCACAACGGTGTCTGGATCCCTCCAATCACCTTAAAATTATGCCCTCTCATATTAGTCAATTCCACCCTTGGAAGAAGTCTATGGGTATCCACTCTATAAATGCCTCATCATTTTGTACAGCTCTGTCAAATCACCTCTCATTCTCCTTCACTCCGAAGAGAAAAGCCCTAGCTTACTCAGTCTATCTTTATAAGATATGCCCTTCAGTTCCGGTAGCATCCTGGTAAATCCTCTCTGCATCCTCTCTAATATCTTCCACGTCATTCATATAATGAGGTGACCAGAACGGAACACAATATTCCAAGTGTGGTCTAACCAGGGTTTTATAGAGCTGCAACATTAACTGGTGGTTCTTGAAATACCCAGACTAATCCGGGCCAACACATATGCCAATTCTCAGCCTAGCTCGACATTCTGTCAATGTCGTGATGCAACCTACAACAACCCTCTGCAGTATTCTCAATTCCACAACCTTCGTGTCATCTGCAAGTTATTTGTCATGAATTTGTTTAGTCATAACATGAGCATTTTCTGACACTGTGGTAGAATTGCAGTGACTTCACCATTGAATCTGCTATTGAAATTCACTTCCATTAAAATAAGTGGAACCAACTTTTGGAGGCAATGTACAAATCGTGTCCATCATCTCCTTGTGCACTTATCCTATGTGACTGAGGTCAAGTCTTTATGAAGTGGATCAGAAGTGAAGTCAGGACTGAGATGTGCCAGTTAGAAATTCATTCAGTGTCAGTGCAGGCCTATATTTTGTTTATATTTTAAATAAGGAAATACATCACATAACTGGTTTTCTCATGCTTAGGAGTTTGTGTTTTCTTATAAGCAATATGGTTTGAAGTGAGTGCATGCAATTTTCTTAAAGTTGAATTTTAGCATAAAGCACCTAGCATGGTTCTGGGCCTGTACTCTCTCGAGTTTTGAAGAATGAGGGGGGATCTCACTGAAATCTATCGAATACTGAAGGGCCTAGATAGAATGGATGTGGAGAGAATATTTCTTGTAGCGAGGGAGTCTAGGACCAGGAGACAAAACCTCAGAATAAATACATTTAGAACAGAGATGAGGAGGAATTTCTTTAGCCATAGGGTGGTGAATCTGTGAAATTCATTGCCAAGGATGGCTGTGGAGACAAAATCATTGGGTATATTTAAAGTGGAGCTTGATAGATTCTTATGAGTCCTGATGAAGGGTCTTGGTCCAAAACGTTGAATGTTTATTCCTTTCCTTAGATGCTGCCTGGCCTGCTAAGTTCCTCTAGTATTTTGTGTGTGTTGCCTAGGATTTCCAGCATCTGCAGATTTTCTCGTGTTTGTTGACAGGTTCTTAATTAGTTAGAGCATCAAAGGTTATGGGGTGAAGACAGGAAAATGGTATTGAGAGGGATAATAAATCAACCATGATGGAATGGTGGAGCAGACTCAATGAGCTGAATGGCCCAATTCTGCTCCAATGTCTTGTAGTCTTATGAGATTGGTATGCTGTCTCCCTTATAAGTGTTAGAGAGAGACCGAGACCATATTGCAATGCTACGTTCAGGACCTCCTTGTTTTCAAGCTATCCTCTTTGCTCATTTGATTCTCCTGTTCCACACCACATTTTTTTTTTGTAGAGGGTTAGCTGTAAACTTCCAATTACCATTGTGTAACTACAAATTTAACTACCCAGAAAATCATCCAAGTTCAGAGTACTAGCCCTCTGTAAAGGAGCAGTCTTATGTTCAAAACAGCCTTTGAAATTGAGTTCCATTGATTTCAGTGAAACTTAATTTCAGAGGTGGGATAGGGCATTTTATAACGCTTTGCACTTTACTGTGCACTTATTCCTTCCCATGGGATAAATTCGAAGGAAAACATGTGTCTTTGCTATGGGCAGGAGCATTATAGCAATGAACTCAACGTAATTTTTTGAATGGTGCTCTTCATTTTCACTGCCCGTGGAGAATTCTAACACCAATGTTTAGCCACTGCGGGCTGAAACAAGCAGTTATCAGTGCTTAATGACCAACACAGGAATATCACACTGTGGAGAGTCAAAACAAGGCTCTTCGGCCTCTGGGGAATCCACATTGTTCAGAGTCAGCCAATCATCTGGGGTTGTTCTGATGTTGAAATGCACCAATAAAATAATTCAGCTCTTGTCAACAACACCATTAATGACTAGCTTTCAATCTTAGCTTATTTTTACATTTAGAGAAGATCTCTTTCTGGAACTGAATGATTCCTACTCATGTCAGATCACCCTGTAAGTAATACCCAACCCAGACAAGCAGGAGTGTCTAGCTACAAAGCTACATTTACTCCACTTTGTCATTAGCTGGTTAAAACCTTCAGTTACTCTGTTTGCCAAGACCTCTATACTAATATCAAGCAACACACTTAAAAGTTGCCGGTGAACGCAGCAGGCCAGGCAGCATCTCTAGGAAGAGGTACAGTCGACGTTTCAAGCCGAGACCCTTCATCAGGACTAACTGAAGGAAGAGATAGTAAGAGATTTAAAAGTGGGAGGGGGAAGAGAGTTCCAAAGTGATAGGAGAAAACAGGAGGGGGAGGGATGAAGCCAAGAGCTGGAAAGTTGATTGATTTCCTCGTGTTTGCATACTAATATCAATATACTTTTAAGACATCTTACATGTATGCTATACCTTTAAAGCAGAACCATATGAAGGTGCCTTAAGGTTTGGTTCTGCTTATGGTCTTCAATATAATTAGATTTTACCCCTGTTGGATGGTTTCTCTCAAAACAAAGTTTATTTGTCACGTGAACATCAAAACTTACAGTGAAATGCGTCTTTTGTGTCAGTGACCAACACAGTCTGGGGCAGCCCATAAGTGTTGCCATGCTTCTGCTTCCAACATAGCATGCCCACAGCTTACTCGTCCCAAAGGGTATGTCTTTGGAATGTGGGAAGAAACTGGAGCATTCGGAGGAAGCTCTACAAACTTCTAGCAGGTAGCGACAGGAATTGAACCTGATGTTCTGCTTGCCAGCACTGTAAAATGCTGCACTAACTGCCAGGTGGTGTGCTGGGTCAGGCAGACAAAACTCCTTTATTGATTCTGTTTGGAGTTAGCTTTGTAATGAGAAGAGTCACTAAGCCAGCCGCTCTAACTTAACCAAATACTATGATGAATGCATTATATGATTGCCAGGTGCACTATTTAATTCCCACGCTTCTGAAACAGTCCATAGCTTGTTTGCTCACAATATACAGCTGAGTACAGGAACCAGTCTCACACCAAAGAACAACATGTTCTTTGCCTTCTCCTTCCAGGTTTATACAGATTAAATATCAATATCTCCAAAATGTCTCCTAATAGAATTTAGTTCCAATTTCTTTGCAATGACCTTGGAAGAGGACATTGATTCCCTTGGAGGTGAAATAGCTCCTTAAACCAGATTTACAGTAGCTTTCCAGTGTATTTGAGATTAGTTTCTTCTAATTTTGGGTAGCATATATCTAAAAGTTGCATGTAATAAATCATGTGATGATGATGAGCTACAAGCACAGACACAACTACATGCATGAAATCTGTATTTCCTTATCGGAATGGCATCGGCCGAGGAGTTAGCTGTCTGGCTCCCCAGGTGTTCGAGTGCACGTTTACAGTCCAGTGACATATCTCAGGTTAGTGCAGCGTTGCTGGAGGTAGCGATGCTGTCTCATCTAACCAGCGCTCTGATTCCCTTCTGACCTCCAATGAGGTTGAAGTGGAGTTTCCTCTTTAGCCATCCCATCTGACTATGTGGTTGTCCTGCAGATGCACGTGTTTCCTCCTACGTCTCAAAGGCTTGTAGGTGGGTAACAGCGGAGTTGGAAGGGGTGAGCAGTGTTGATGGTTATATGAGAGAGAATAAGCTTCAGGGAAATCAGTGGGAAAATGGGATTGATGGGATTGTCTTGAGAGCTGACACAGACTCACTAGTCTCCTTTGCCTGGCAGGGGCCTGGAATTCACTGCCAGGGGAGGTGATAGAAGTAGATACCTTTAGATGTGTGCACCAAAGTTCAATACTCCCAAGACCTTACCTTACATCGTCTATTTTCTAGCTTTATTAGTATTCTGAAATGCATTACCGCACAGTTATTTGGATTAACTTCCATCTGCTATTTCTTAGCCAACACAGCAATATGATCCTGTAACCAAAGGATAACTTCCACACTGTCAACAATTCCACCAGTCTTCATGTCATTTGTGAACTGATCATACCCCCAAATCTTGCAATGTGTATTATAAGCAGCAAGGGTCCCAGCACCGATCCCAAAGAATACCACAAATCACAGGTATCCAAACACAAAACAATCCACTACCATCTCCTTCTATCTCCTGTGGCAAGTTACTTTAGGTCCAATTTGTCAACAGGTTCTGAATCCCATGGGTCAGACACCCATGTGGCAACTTGTCAAAGACATTAATGAAATCCATGTGAACTGCATTTACTGCTGTCCTCTCATCAATACACACTGTTAGCTCCTTAAGTAATTCAGTCAAATTCATCAGTTAAGATCTACCCTTGATGAAGCCATGCGAACTATCTCTAATTAATCCCTGCCTCTCCAAGTGATTGTTAACAGTATCCCTCAGAATTTTTTCCCAATAGCTTTCTTATTGTTAACATTAGGCTCTTAAGTCTGGAATAAGTTTTTCCCTGCAGCCTCTCTTGAAAAGGGGAAACACATTTGCTCACCAGCCCAAGAAGCTGAATGCAGATACTGCAATGCTTTGATTAATGCCAAATCAAAACCAATAGCCACCAAAAGCAAACACCAGCTCCTCTCAGATCAATTCAGCTTTGTTTTAGATGTTACACAGCTGAATGATAAATTACAAACAAGAGAAAATCTGCAGAAGCTAGAAATCTAAAGCAGCACTCATAAAATGCTGGAGGAACTCAGCAGGCCAGGAAGCTTCTATGGAAAAGAGTAGACAGACGATGTTTTGGACGGAGACCCTTCGTCAGTCCCGATGAAGAGTTATAAATTGTCCAGTGAAATGCTAAGTTCAGAGGGAGCTTGGAAAACACAGTCCCAATAGGTTTCATGAGACTGTGGGAAGCAAAACCAGGTAAGTTTACAGGGAGCCAGGGAACGAGGAACCCAATGCAATTAAAGGAAATACAGGAACCAAGGTCTTAGTGAGTGAACATGAGATAGGAATTAGCACCCAGTGAGCCAGATGTTGAACGAAAAGGAGCTCCATATAGTCAGTAACAGATCATCAGAGTGTTTGGTTTACTTGGAGATACCATTTAGCTAAGGGTTAGTGATTTCTGGAAGATGGCTGGATGTTCATTACGTCTTCCCTCATCATGTTCTACAACCTTCCATGGAGTGTGACGTGGAGTTAGCAAACAGTTGAAAGCAAAGATTAGGAAATCAAAGGGCACGAGTTCAGTTTCTCCTCACTTTCTCAACCGTAAACCATTATTAAATTCTCCCATTGCATTGTAAGAGGTTGTGCTGATCCTTATAAAAATGTGATTTGGATGTGGCACGAACTACACAAAAGGGAGGTTCGGTAATTGCTTTCAAAGTGCAGTTAGATATGTCACAGTTCAGTGGAGAAAAATGGAGAGTTAGACTAATTGTGTAGCTCTGACAATGAGTCATCTTTGATATCATTGACCAAGTGGCCTCCCTCATGCACTATCGCTCCAAGCTTTTGTGCCAAGTTTTTCAATATGTGCTGTACACGTCTATCCCATGGACTTACTCCTCATCTTTGGGAGGAAAAGAGGCAGTATCTTTTCTATGATAGGTTTAGAGTGCACTTTCTCATTCTTATTGCATGTGCATCTTTCAAGCTCTTCAGGGAAAATCTACATTGCTTCATTACAGAGCCGTCATCTCATCTCAATCACCTCATTTCAGAGATGAATCACTGAAGCACTCGAGATGGCCCTGAGTCAGTACAGACTGATATTCTGGAACTGAGCTCATTGCTGGATCTCCTTCTCTGTTCACCTTGAAAACCATCATTCGCATCTACCACTTCAATCACTTTGCTTAACCATTTTCTCTGACAGCAGAGTATAGTAGACACTTGACTACTCACCCTCTGTGTTGTTTCATGAGTCTACACTAACTTTGTTTGCTGTTGCATAGCAGTCTTCATTTATCCACCAGGAAGTAATATGAATCATACTAATGCAATATTATTTATTGTGAATTATCTTCAGGTTCACATATGAGATTGCACCAGTGTTTGTTCTGTTGGAATACATCACGCTGAAGAAAATGAGGGAAATGATTGGCTGGCCTGGAGGATGTGGAGATGGAATATTCTCACCTGGTACATGTGACTTTGTGACTTACTTTTCTGGTACTGTTAAATTAGGAAGAATAGCAGCCGTGGAATAATATGTCATTACTCACCAGATTAAAAAGAAAAGGTGCTAGATAATTACGTAATCTCTTCCAAACTATACCACATGTAAGACAGAGAAGAATCCAGTTATGACTTCTTTAGAAACTTTTTCACCCTTTTGGAATAGTTGAGATTTACACTTGGTAGCCACTTTATTCTATAATGGTGTGGAAACCAGTGTCATCCTCTGCTGCTGTAACCCATCCACTTAAAGGTTCAAAGATGCACCTATGCACACCACTGTTGTAACACGTATTATTCTCCTCTGACCCCATTCATTAACAAGGTATTTTCACCTACACAACTGCCACTCACTGGAAGCTTTTTGCTTCTTGCACCATTGTCTGTAGTCTTCAGAGACTGTTGTGCATGAAATGTGCAGGAGATCAGCAGTTTCTGAGATACTCAAACTACCCCATCTGGCACCAATGATCATTCCATTGTCAAAGTCACTTAGATCACATTTCTTCTCCATTCTGATAGTTGGTCTGAACAACAGCAGATCCTCTTGGCAATGCCTACATGTTTTTATGCATTAAGTTGCTACTACATAATTAGTTGATTATTTACGAGGGTGATTGATAAGTTCGTGCCCTATGGTAGACGGAGATGAATTATACAGCTCTCATTACATGCACATGCAGGTCAACTCTTTGAGTGATTATGCAGAAAGTTTGAAGTTAATAACCCATCTCCTTCTACCTTAGGCCACGAACTTATCAATCACACCTGCTGTGGACACTTTCTGGAGGTCCAAGATCCGTATGCTCCATGACCGCGGGTGTAAATGTAGGAGGGACTATGTTGAAAAATAAATGTGCTAGGTTTTTTAAAATTGACTCCTTCTACCTTAGGCCACGAACCTATCAGTCACCCCTCGTACATTAGGTATACCAGTGTACCTAATAAAGTGGCCACTAAGTTTATGCTTTGCTTAGACTTTCGGGCTAAAATGCCAATTGCTTTGTCAATACGTAACAAGATTAGCTGAAACATGTCACAATACTTGCTAAAATAGTGAAATATTTAGTCTTGGAATTTACTGTAAATTTCTGATGTAACATTGGTCTAAAAGTCGCAATGCAAAAGTTTTTTTTTCCTCAGAGAAATAATGTAAAAGTGGTTTTAGCAGATTTTACACCAAATACAATAAGTTCAAATTCCTCCAAAAATTTTCAGTTACTCCCAAGTTACATGTTCTTAAAAGTATTACTTCAACTCAGCAACATGGTGTCAACTGGAGGCCAAAGATCAGTAAAAGTGAGTTTTCTTCATTTATACTTATTCTGAGCATATCAAATTTGCATTACCCTAATCAAAACGCACACAAAATGCTGGAGGAACTCAGCAGGTCAGGTAGCATCTTTAGAAATAAATGAACAGTTGACATTTTGGGCCGAGACCCTTCTTCAGGACTGAGAAGGAAAGGGTAAGATGCCAGAGTAAAAAAAGTGGAAAGAGGGTAACAGGGATAGCTGGAAGGTGATAGATGAATGCAGGTGGGTGGGAAAGGTCAAGGGCTGGAGAAGAAGGAATCTGATAGGAGAGGAGAGTGGAACATCGGAGAAAGGGAAGGAGAAGGGTGCCCAGGGCGAAGTAATAGGCAGATGAGAGGTAAAAGGTCAGAGCAGGGAATAGGGGAAGAGGGTGGGGTAGATTTGTTCACCAGAAAGAGAAATCCATATTTATGCCATCAGGTTGGAGGCTATCCCAACAGAATATAAAGTGTTGCTCTTCCACGTGAGGATAGCCTCATCTTGGCACATGAGGAGGCCATGGACCGACACATCAGAATGGGAATGGGAATTAAAATTCAAATGTTTGGTCAGTAGGAACTCCTGCTTAGAAAACATAGAAACATAGAAAACCTACAGACAATTCAGGCCCTTTGGCCTACAAAGCTGTGCCTAGCATGAACTACTTAGGCTTTACCCATAGCCCTCTATTTTTCTAAGCTCCATGTAGCCATCCAGGAGTCTCTTTAAAGACCCTATCGTTTCCGCCTCCACCACCGCCGCCGGCAGCCAGTTCCATGCATTCACTGCTCTTTGCATTGAAAAACTTACCCCTGACATCTTCTCTGTACCTACTTCCAAGCACCTTAAAACTATGCCCTCTCGTGTTAGCCATTTCAGCCCTGGGAAAAAGCCTCTGACTATCCACACGATCAATGCCTCTCATCATCTTATACACCTCTATTAGGTCACCTCTCATCCTCTGTCGCTCCAAGGAGAAAAGGCCAAGTTCACTCAACCTATTTTCATAAGGCATGCTCCCCAATCCAGGCAACATCCTTGTAAATCTCCACTGCACCCTTTCTATGGATTCCACATCCTTCCTGTAGTGAGGTGACCAGAATTGAGCACAGTACTCCAAGTGGGGTCTGACCAGGGTCCTATATAGCTGCAACATTACCTCTCGGCTCTTGAACTCCGCTTGTGGCAGATGGCGGATGGTGCAAAGGTGCTCCACGGAGCAGTCCCCCAGCTCACGATGGGTCTCTCCAGTGTAGATGAGGCCGCATCGGGAGCACTGAATACAATAGATGACCCCAGCAGATTTGCAGGTGAAGTGTTGCCTCACCTGGAAGGACCATCTGGGGCCCTGAATAGAGGTGAGGGACGAGGCCCATGGGCAGGTGTGGTATCTGGGCCGGTTGCATGGGTAAGTACCAGGAGAGAAATTAGTGGTGATGAAGAAATGGACAAGGGAATCAAAGAGTGAGTGATCTCTGTAGAAAATGGAGTGTGGCGGGGAGGTAAATATATGTTTAGTGGCAGGATCCCTTTGGAGATGGTGGACGTTGCGGAGGATAATTTGTTGGATGCGGTGGGTGATGGGGTGTTAGGTAAGGCTACGAGGAACTCTACAACTGGTGGGAAGATGGGGTGAGCGCGATGTACAGGAAATGTCGGAGATGCGGGTGAGGGCAGCATCAATGGTGGAGAGAGGGAAACCCCATTCTTTAAAGAAGAAAGACATCTCTGATTTCCTGGAATGAAATGCCACTTCCTGGGAACAGATGCAGCGGAGATGAAGAAACTGAGAAAAGGGAATAGCATTTTTACTGGAGGTAGGGTGGGAAGAGGTATTATGGAGATAATCGTGAACATCAGTAGGCTTATGAAAGTTGGTTGAGAGTCAGTCTTCAGAGATGGAGACAGAGAGATCGAAAAAGGGGAAGCAGGTGTCAGAGATGGACCAAATGAATTTAAGGGCAGGGTGGAATTTAGAGGCAAAGTTGATAAAATTGATGAGCTCAGCATGGGTGCATGAAGCAGGGCCAATGCAGCTATCAATGTAGTAAAGGAAGAGTTGGGGACTATATCTGGAGAAGGCTTCGAACATAGACTGTTCCACGTAGCCAATGAAGTGACAGGCTTTGCTGGGGAGCATGCGAGTGTCCATGAATACCCTTCAAGTTTGGAGAAAGTAGGAGGAGCCAAACAAAAACCGTTTGAGGGTGGTGACCAGTTATGCCAGATGGAGGAGGATGGTGGTGGAGGGGGATTGGTTGGTTCTTTTGACAGGAGAGGAGTGAAGAACTTTGAGCATTCGTGATGGGGATAGAAGATGAGGCAGTCAGGGCCAGGGAATTGAAAGTTACTGAGGAGATCGAGGGTATGGGAAGGGTCATGGATGTAGGTGGGAAGGGTCTGAACCAAAGGGGATAGAACCCAATATGTGTTCTCTGGCTTCTAAAAAGTTCTCTTTACAAGCAAGTTGTTCAAACGTTGCATAAGTATTTGTATCTAAATAGAAAATTCAACCTCTGACTTCAAAGGAATGACTCAAATCATGTGTATAATGATATAACAAATCATGCATTGATTGCTGCCAATTCAAGATCAGTTTTAGGCAATTGAGCATTAATGATTGTGTAATGAATTCTGAATCAGATTTATTGTTACTGACTGACGATATGGAACATGTTGTTTTGTAGCACTGGTATAGTCCAAAGACACTAAATTGCTGCAAATTACAGAATAAATAGTTAAAAAGAAAGGAATAACAAAGTGTTGTCCATTGGTTAATGGACTGTTCAGAAATCTGATGGCAGAAGGAGAGAAACTGTTTCTGAATCACTGAGTGTGGGTCTTCCGACTTCTATACTTCCTTCTCGATGGCAGTAACGAGAAGAGAGCAGGTCCTGGATAGTTGAGATCCTTAGTGTTGGAATCTGCCTTCTTTAGGCACTGCCTCTTGAAGATATCCTTTTTGGTGTGGAAGGTTGTGCCCGGGATGAACCTGGCTGGGTCTACAAGCCTCTGAGTGTTTGCTAATATACATCTACAGAAATCTGTAAGTCTTTGGTGACAGACCAACTCTCCTGAAACTCCAAACAAAGTAGAGCCCTGCCCCTAAACTCTCTGTATCTCACTTTTAAAAGCCTCCTGCTTGCCAGATATCTCTTCACCTGTTATCAGCCTGACACAATCAACCCCAGCTAGTTCCTGTCTAATGCCATCAAAATTAGCCTTGCCCCAATTTAGGGCTTTAACTTGTGGACCAGCCCTATAATTTCCCATAATAATTTTACAACTAATAGAATAGTAGTCACTGGTCCCAAAGCAATAAGTTACTTATCAAAATAGCCAACAATCTGCAGACCTGTTTTTTTTAACATTTTATGAAGAAATTCCCACACATGACCCAATTTCTATTAACGTTCAGCTTCACTTTATTGAGAGTAATTTGAAGCCAAACAAGTCTCCGAATTCATCTTTTTTCTAGGTTTCCATCTTGCTATCAGATTCGACATTGGACCATAACACTCTGCAACACCACTGAGAGGAGTCTGTGCAATATCTGTATCGTTATTTGGAAAGTTTTTTCATCTGTCATTCATGTAGTGATGCTGTCTGTAGATCGAGCAACCATTTACTTCACCCAGTTGTTGAGGGACCAGCAGCATTGTAGATAATGGAAGGGCTGACAAAGTGATTAATTAATTTTTATAAGGCAGTTAAAAATAACATTCCCTGTCTCACTGCAGCTGTCCTACTGTTCAATGGTGAGATTTTTCTTACATAATTCCAAATTACACCCTAAAGGTATTGGCACCATTATTGACACTTATAAATATCACCTTGTACTTTTTTTAGACTGCTCCATGTCGAAATCAGGTCAAGGAGAGTGAAACCATTTGTGGTGATGCAAATGATGTAGGCCTGTCAGCAAAAGGAGAGCAAAATTCAACTCTTGGGCTGGAGGTGTAGAAAATGAGCAACAATAGGTGGGGTTTTTGAATAAGGTAGTGGGTACATTGTCTTCTGAGGGGTAAAGTGATGTAACCATTATGAATTGGCTTGTCTGACAACTCAATGACTAAACCCACAGTATTAGTGAATGTGTGAGATACTTTAGCTCATCCCACCACTGAATCCACACACCATGGTCTTCAGTGTATACACCACGTCCTTTAGCTTTGGATGAGGCTAAGGAGAAGTTTAACTGCAACCTTGATAAAACCTCAGTCCACACCTCAAATGGAGACTAACTGATCCTTGCAGGTGACTTGAGGAAAGGGGATACAACCCAAGGCAAAGGTTAAGTAGAAAAGACTCACTTAACCGGTGTCTTTCTGTTGACCAAATGCTTGGAGCATGGCCTCGTTATAAGAAGCACCCTGCTACATCAGAGAGACAAGTGCAAGATGGCACTTCAAGTATTATGACATGCTAGAGTATATCATTAATTGCACAAGGGATGAAGAAGATTTCTGCATGTCACTCATGTCAGGACATAATCTTGGACTTCTTGATGGAAAGACCCCAGTCAATTTGATTTGACAGCAGCATCTAAAGCTCCATTGCGCTGAGCGCTGGTGCCCCCCAGGGCTGTGTGCTCAGCCCACTGCTCTTCACATTGCTGATTCACAACTGCACTTCTAGATCCAGCTCAAACCGCATCATCAACTTCACTGATGATAGGACAGGGTTTGGCCTCATCAACAACATTTGTGAGTCAGCATACAGAGAGGAGGTAGCGAGGCTTGTAAAATGGCAAGAAAACAGCACTCTGAGTGTCAACGTGGACAAAACAAAACAGATGATTGTGGACTTCAGGAAGGTGCAGGTTGACCACTTTGCATTGCACATCAATGATTCTGCATGGAGAGAGTGAAGAGCACAAAGTTCCTTGGTGTGCACATAACAGCTGATGTAACCTAGACCCATAACATCTCCTTTTAGTAAAGAAGGCACGGCAGCATATACATTTTTCTTAGGAGATTGAAGCGGGGTAATCTCCCTGCCCCCATTCTAACAACTTTCTCCAGGACTGCCATCGAGAGTGTTTTGTCTAGCTGCATCATTGTGTGATGCAGAAGCTGAAAGGCATCAGACTGCAAAACCTACATCATCATCATCAGGTGCCGTGCCCAGTTTGAGCTTTGACTGCCATGGCCCACACACTCCTGTTTCAGGTCAAGTGGATCAACTCCTACAGAGATTAGTAACAACTGCTGACAGGGTTACTGTGATCTCCCTTGCCCCTATTTGCAACATTTACTGGGAGCATTGCAGACGAAAGGCCTGAAGCATATTTGAAGATCCGTACCAGCCATTCCCCAATCTGTTTGACCCACTAGCGTCAGGAAGGAGGTACAGGAGCATCAGGACTAGGACTGCCAGACTGAGTTACAGCTGCTTCCCTAGGCTGTGAGACCAATGAATATCCTGCTATCACCAATGTCTCGTCACAAGGACAGCGAGATGTCTACTGTTTACTGTATTGTTTATTGTTTGCCTGTGCTGCACATTACATGCATTTTGAATTATATTTTAATAACTTATTTGTGGTTATACTTTGCTTTATGTGCCGTGTGTGCTGTATGTTTTATGGGTGCAGCGTGGTCCTGAGGATTGCCCTTTCATTTACTGTATATATGGTATGCACAGTCTGATGACCATAAACTTGAGCTTGAACTTTGCATACTGCATAATGGCAGCTGCTGGACCAGCCACAGAATGATGTGTTCTATTATCTCCATCAACTTCATCAGCATCAACAGAGCACGTCTGTAATGAGCTCTTCGGGCCTTTGCTGGACGCTGGAGAGCATTGGACTCTGAGGTTTTAGAGCATCTGAATTAGTTAATTGTTGTTTAATGGGAGTCATTAATCATTCAGAGCTCCTTGTGTTTTTCTCGAGCTCTTTGTAATGCGGTTTCCTGGTACTTTCTGTATAAGCTTTTAAGTTTACTTAGATCGGCTGAGGGATTCTGTGTTACTTGTATTATTTAAGCGATGCCCAATTAGTGCTAATCACAGGGTCCTAGTTTTGAGACTGTTACTTCTCACTGCGTTGCTCAGCCGAGCCACCGATGTCCTTTTGGAAGTATTATGAATAAACTCTCATTGCCATCTCTACTTCGGAGTTTGTCTTTCCTCCGTACTTGGGTTCCGATATTGCCAGCACACATCACAACTATTGCTATAACATCAACGACACCACAAAGCCTAGTCTTCATGGACAATGCTTCTAGTTAACCACCATTCCATCGGAACTCCAGTCAGTACAGTTTATGGGCTGTTCTGAAGTCTGAAATAATTGGCCCCTGTAAAAGACTTCTCGCTTCAGCAAGTAAAACCAGGCCTGGATTGATGAGACTGACCAGGAGATCAAGAGCTAATTAACCCCAAACATGACCTTTTCCTGAACTGGAAGCTCCACTTTGTCTCAAAGGAGAAACAGCTCAGCGGTTATCTGAAAGTGGAGCAGATGCTAATACAGCTGGGGGCATCAAAGATCAGAGTTCAGTTCCGGTGATCTCTGTGAGGAGTTTGTACATTCTTTCAGTGACTGCATGGGTTTCCTCTGGGTGCTCCATCTTCCTCCCACAGTCCAAGCAGGTGCCAGTTAGTAGGGTAGATGGTCTTTGTAAACTCTCTTGTGATTAGGCTCGGGTTAAATAGGTGTGTTCTGCACAGTATCTCTAAATTTAAAAAAAACACCTAAGATTGGTGGAGATGTTGATAATTGCCTAAGAGTACAGATGGGCATAAGTCAGCTGGAAATTTGGAAGAGGTACAAGCGGTGGAATTTAACCCAGACAAGCGTGAGGAAATGCAACTTAGCTTGTCTAATGCCGGCTGGAAATGCATGGTAAGCAGCAGGGAGCATTGATATGGAGGGGGACCTTGGATACCAGTTCATAGCTCCTTGAAACTGATGATGCAAGTGGATAGACTGCAGAAGAATGTGTTTACTTGCTTGCCTTCATAGGCTAGAGTATTGAATATAAGAGGAGGGACATCATGTTTCATCTGTTCAAATAGGCCACACTAGAATATTCTGTGCAGTTCTGGTCTTCCCACTCATGGAAAGGATTATAACACTAGTAAAAGTGCAGAGGAGGTTCACCAGGGTGTTGCCTGGAGTGGCCACAAGGAGAATTTGAATAGGCTGGCATTGTTCTCACTGGAATACAAGAGGCCGAGAACCAAATAAATATTTATAACATTATGGGAAGCGTAGATGGGTCATAGAATTGTTCCAAGAGTAGGGGAGTCTGAAACATAAAGGACATAGTCAGAATGAACATATTTAAAGCCAATCTGAGGGACAACTTTCTCTCACAGATGGTGATGGGTATATGGAGCAAGCAGCTGGATGAAGTGGTAGAGGCAGATCCAATGGCAGTGTTTAAAAAGCATTTGGAAAGGTACATGGTTAGGAAAGTACTGAAGGTATATAGGCCACATGCAGGAAAATAGGATTAGTGTAGGCAGGCATCATAGTCATCATGATGAATGGGCTACAATTCTACACTACAGAGACTGTATCCCAACTCTACTCACCACTCACTCTGTTGGACACCACTTGCTCCAGCCTTGGAATAGCCTGCTGCTCCCACTCAGTGTCCACCTCAAGACCCGGAAAAACAGATCAGATGTGAGTCATCCTCAGTCCTAAGGCACCATCTAAGGATGAGGAGGAAGACATATCCCTTTCATTTTTCTTACCCATTGACTGGGATAAGTGTACAACATATCCACCACATCTTTCCAGAGTTGAATTTCACCAAGTTTTCAACCATTCCTTGCTAGTTGAAACACTCAGAGCAAATACAGTATCTACAGTATATTTCAGACTCCTCTACTCTTGGAACAAGCCTGAGACCTATCTATGCCTCCCATAGTGTTATAATATGGAATATATAATAAACTATCAAACCAAATATATAGCATGAATGTGATTGAACATGAATCTATGATCAATGAGGTTATATCTGAAATCAGAATGCAAAAATATTTTAGTTATTTCATCTGAAATCCCAGTTGTCTTACTTTATATAGGTTAGATGGGGCAGAGGCTAAGGGAGAGGTGTAAGTATTGAAGAATAGTATAGAGAAAAGCTGCAAGGTTTTCTTTCATTTACTAATATATTAACAATTTTCCAGTATTGTGTGCTTGAACACAGAGCTAATTTCTCTGCCTGGAAATTACAATCCACTAAAACATATAGATCTCAAGCTCACAAATACAATTTTATCATCTCCTGCACGTCCGTTATTTGAACAAGCAGTTCACGCTGATTTGCTCAACAATTAAAATCAAAGTAATTTGTTTCTAAGATGCTCTGCCTTTATACTTGAGCTCCTTACTGAATTAATTCTGGTTAAATGCTCATTAAATAGATCTATGGTTATAACATATTTCATGACAGGCAAAAAAAATCTCATCCATTATTTTCTGGATTATTTTGGTTCAGTGGCTATCAAGAATTGTGCTTGACTATTTGTTTAATAACTGCGGGTTTCAAGATGAATTTAATTTGCAGAACAAAATGATGCAAATTCTTCGCTTTGCAAAACCACTCTAAGTTAATGGTTCAGCATAAGGCTTCTCAGTCCAAAATATTAACTTGTTTTCTCTTTCCGTGGATGCTGCTTGAATAGGTGCGTTTTTCCAGGATTTCTGTTTTTGTTAGCATAATTTAACAGTTAACTGGTTGCTTTGTAGTGTTATTGGACTTATTCATTGTTGTATATTAATTTTCAACCCGGGATATATTTGCGCAAGAAGACTTTTTCAAGAGGTTCCCATTTATTTCTGAAAAACTGCATGGGAATGCTGCCGTGATTCAGGAAGTTGCTGTAAACTGTTACTTCTTGACTGAAGCTGGATAACTCTTCATAAATTGGAAGAGGTTATTCGGGGATGGATTGCAATAGTTAGTTGACCACAGATTTTCTCAGGCTTTTCAGTGCATCGTCTGGTTTCTCCTATCACCTTGGAAGGTCAATAACTATTTTGAAAGCAGACAGCTGACCCAATTGAATGTGAACACGAGGAATTCTGCAGATGCTGGAAATTCAAGCAACACACATCAAAGTTGCTAGTGAACACAGCAGGCCAGGCAGCGTCTCTAGGAAGAGGTACAGTCGACGTTTCGGGCTGAGACCCTTCATCAGGACTAACTGAAGGAAGAGCTAGTAAGAGATTTGAAAGTGGGAGGGGGAGGGGGAGATCCAAAATGATAGGAGAAGACAGGAGGGGGAGGGATGGAGCCAGACCTGGACAGGTGATTGGCAAAGGGGATATGAGAGAATCATGGGACAGGAGATCCGGGGAGAAAGACAAGGGGGAGGGGGGAAAACCCAGAGGGTGGGCAAGGGGTATAGAATGGAGATCAGTGGGGAGGGTTGGGGGGGATGAATGAATATCAGTGGGGAGGGATGGGGGGGATGAATGGATATCAGTGGGGAGGGATGGGCCACCACTAAGTCCATCTTTCCCTCCCCCCCCCCCGCTTTCCGCAGGGCTCGCTCCCTCCCTCCCAAAACGTCGACTGTCCTAGACATGCTGCCTGGCCTGCTGCGTTCACAAGCAACTTTGATGCCAATTAAATGTGACATGTTTTGAATGAAAATCCAGCAGCTGAACCTTTGTTAGATCATGGTACACTTGTAGACTTAAACAGGGAAACTTTTAACTTGTTACAACTGGAAGTAATGAGGCTGTGAAGGAATTAAAATGGACTGACAATATTATATTACCACTGTAGGTACCTACCAGTGAGCTCTCCTTAGGTCCTAATCCAAAAATGTTACACAGTCCATGGATATGCTCAGAGTGTCCACAATTGTTGCCATTCCTCTATGCCACCATAGCACGCCCACAACTTACTGATCCTAACACATATATCTTTGAGATGTGGGAAGAAACTGGAGCACCCCGAAAAAACACATGTTGTTATGGCTTAAAACTCCTTACAGACAGGGCGGGAATTGAATCTGGTTGGCTGGTATTGTAACAGTGTAACGCTAACCGCTATGCTACTGCGCCAACCAGTAGCCCATTTTAATATGTAATTTAGGATTCTAGGAACCTGAGTGCCAGTTTAGATCAGACCATTTTACATATGTACCCTGCACCCACCAATCAGTCAGAGGCCTTAATGCCAAAATTAATCTGAAGTGAGTTTAATTTTTGGAATTTTTTGTACTGGGAATTAAGGAACATACGTTTTCTAATTCTCGCTAAAATAATTCAAGTCTCAGGTGTCTTGGTAAACTGTCACATCCCTTCCTCTCAATCAAGACCACCTTCCACATAGCCCCTCACCCAAACCACACAAACTTACTTTGCTACTAAGAGAAAACCAAAAAGCTACAGATGCTAGGATTCTGAAATTAAGACAGAAAAAGTTAAATAGCCGTAAAATTAACCTTTTTTTCCTTTCCACTGATGCTGTGTGAGTTACTGAGAACTTCCAGCAATTTCTGTCGATCTTATTCTGAGCTAGGATGCCCAATATTGATCAACCTTAATCAGGTGAGCTGAATCGTGAGGCCCATTTTTTCCCCTGTGACTTTCAGGACAATGTAAATGCAGCGGCCTCAAACTCATAGCAGTTTCTCCTGTAAGAGCGTTGATGGCAGTCAGGCAAACTTCAGAGGAGCAGCTAGAGTTAGCAACTGAGATCAGGAGTCATACCTGCCTCCCTTGTTCCCTTAGAACTTTGCATGATTGCTTTTAATTGGTCATTAATTTCATAGAACATAGAACATAGAAATCAATAGCACATTACAGGCCCATTGGCCCACAATGTTGTGTCGACCATGTAACCTACTCTAGAAACTGCCTAGAATTTCCCTACCGCATAGCCCTCTATTCTTCTAAGCTCCATGTACCTACCTAAGAGTCTCTTAAAAGACCCTATTGTATCCACCTCTACCACCGTTGCTGGCAGTACATTCCACACGCCCACCACTCCGTGTGAAAACTTACCTCTGACATCCCCTTTGTACTTACTTTCAAGCACCTTAAAACTATGCCCCTTTGTGTTAGCCATTTCAGCCCTGGGAAGAAGCTTCTGAATCTCCACACACTCAATATACACCTCTATCAGGTCACCTCTCGTCCTCCATCTCCCCAAGGAAGAAAGGCCAAGTTCACGCAACCTGTTCTCATAAGGCATGCTTTCTAATCCAGGCAACATCCTTGTAAATCTCCTCTGCACTCTCTCTATAGTATCCACATCCTTCCTGTAGGGAGTTGACTAAAACGGAACACAATACTTCAAGTGGGGTCTAACTAAGATCTAATATATTTTTAACATTATCTCACGGCTCTTGAACTCAATCCCATGGTTGATGAAGGCCATCACACCATACACCTTCGTAACAGCACTGTCAACCTGTGCAGCAAGTTTGAGTATCCAATGGACACGGTCCCCAAGATCCTGCTGATCCTCCACATTAATGCTATATTCTGTCTTCATATTTGACCTACCGAAATGAATCATTTCACACTTATCTGGGTTGAAGTCCATCAGCCACTTCTCAGCCCAGTTCTGCATCCTATCAATGTCCCACTGTAGCCTCTGATAACCCTCCAGACTATCCACAACACCACCAACTTTATTTCTCACAGTTTTTTTTCTTTTACTATCAATGTCAAGTGGAGGGTTAAATGGAAAATAAAACATAGAGAATGAAACTTGCTACAGAGCAAGAGCTGCAATCTATCAGCTGATTACACTGGACAACAAAAATTTCCCTTCCTGAATACTTTTGGGTGCATCTTATGGATTTTTGGCTGCTGATCATGAAAATCACCATGAAATTTCCCTATCGTGCACCATTTTTTTTCAAATCACCTGTATTTGTTATTTAAATTCATGATTCAAGTCAAAATAACTGATGCCAAGATTAAGGAAGGCATTTTTGTTGATCCACAAATCAAACAGGTCACCAATCACAAGTAATTCAAAGTACTTGTAGTGGAACTGGAGAAAATTGCATGGAGGTATTCAAAGATGTTGTTGAAAAGTTCTTTGGCAACTACAGAGCACCAAGCTACGTGCAGTTGGTTGACAACATGCTTCAAGCACGCAAGACCATGAAGTGCAACATGACACTAAAGATTAATTTTCTGCATTCCCATTTAAACTTCATCCCCGCAAATCCCTGCTGTCAGTGTCGAGCTTGGTGAAAGCTTTCACTGGGACATTGCAGTCATAGGGAAATTGTATCAGGCAACTGGAATCCATCAATGCTGGCTGATTATTGTTGGATGCTTAAGTGAGAAGCCTCAATCACTGAGTGCAAATGAAAATCATCAACAAAACACCTTAAGTTTAGTTGAACTATTGTAAAGCGTCAGCACCATTATGCAATTAAATGCATTATATTGAATAGAAGTTAATTTCTTGTTTCTGCAAGTTCCTTCATGATACAAGAAGTCTCCAGTTACATTTGTGTTCAGCTTCAAGTGGTCTATCATAAACAGAAAAAAAATTCTGAGGAAGCAACACTTTCGAAAAAAATTTGTTGTCCAGTGTTATATATACTTAAAGCAGAAAATACTGGAAACACTTTGCACTCCAGGCAGTATCTGTGGAAAGAGAAGCAGTTAACTAAATCTCACCCTTTTGTTTCTTTTATTCTAATCATCTATTTTTGCTAATGAAAATTAACTTTGTTTTCTCCCTTTCTTAATTCTAATGAAGTATCTTGGGCCTGAAATATTGACTGCGTTGTCCTTTCCACAGATGCTGCCCGAATCTGCTGAGTGTTTACAACATTTTTTTGCTTTCATTTCAGAATTCCAGCGTGAGCAGTTTGATTTTCAGGAGAATATAAATCTTAAAAATGACAATTCAAGAGGTTGGCTGCATAGAATTATTAATGTGTCATCTGTATATTTTATGAATGTCAGCAATACTCTTGTGATAATATTATTTGAAATTGATAGGTCCAGAAAACCATGCCACTTTATCGAAACATTTACGGTAAGGATTATAATAGAACAAAATAGCAGAAACAGAATTCAAGCAAAGTCCAATCAAACGGCAGCTGATATTTTCTGTTAAAGGGAGTTACTTATTGGTTCAACATGTCTGATAAGGATTAGCATTCTTCCACATCATGGTAAAAGCTGAATGTGTCTCATTTTCTGATTTAGGTGGAGCAATATCAAACATGTATGCCTTGCTAATTGCACGATACAAGCTGTTTCCTGAAGTTAAAGAAAAAGGAATGGCTGCCCTTCCGAAACTAATTGCCTTCACATCAGAACACGTATGAATTTCATTTTTCTTATTCTTGTTGAAACATTGTATAGATAGTGATTGTGCATATATAGTCAAGACCTTTTAAGGAAGAATTGCATCCCATTTTAGAGCAACACACAAACTGATGAAGCATTTCAGACCAAAACATTGACTAATTATTCATCTATATAGATAATGCCTAACCTGCTGAGTGACAACAATATTTTTTGTGTTACTCTGGATTTTCAACATTTGCAGTATCTCTTGTGTTTATCCCAATTTATCATTTTTAATGTTTCCGGTTAATTTAACATTAATAAACATTTGGACAATAATCTAATATCCATCTAAATATCTATATGGTGTCTATCCATTACCAGATTGTCTTCTAATTTCTACAGTAAAGCTGCTGTACTGATCCTGGATGTTGATGTAGCACTAAAACAATATCATATCAAAGCCCACTATCATCGAGTCAGAATTATACAACACAGAGAAAAAGCATTTTGGCCCATACTTCTCCATCCCAACCAAGATGTACAGTATATTCAAGCTAATCCCATTTCCCAGCCCTTCAAATTGTTGTCATCCATCTACCTGTCCCCATATTACTTAAACATATCTAATGTACCAGCCTCAGCCATTTCCTCTGGCAGCTGGTTCTTTATATCTATGGTCATCTATTTAAAAAATTGCTGCTCAAGTTCTTATCAAACCTTTCACCACTAACCTTAAAACTATGTCTTCTGGTTTTTGATTCCCCAACTCTGGGGGAAAAAGATGCTAAACCTATCTATGCTCCTCATGATTTTATATACCTGTATGAAATCACCTCTCAGTCTCCCATGCACAAAAGAGTAAAGACCTAGCCTACCTAACACCCCGCCCATTACTCAATCCCTGGCAATATCCTTGTAAATCACTTTTGCACTCTTTCCATTTTAATCACATCCTTCGTATAATAGGATGACCAAAATCGAACGCAATACTGCAACTGTAGCTTCCCCAATCCCTTGTACAATCACAATATAACCTTACAGCTTCTGCAATCACTGCCCTGATTGATTAAGGCAAACATGCCAAGTGCTTCTTCACTACCCTACCTACCTACGGCTCCACTTTAACAAAACTGTGCATCTGTATCTAAGGTCTCTCTGTTCCACAACAGTAATCAAGGCCCTTCCATTTCATGTAAGAATCTTACTTTGATTTATCCTTCCAAAATATAGCACTTCCCAGTAATCTGAATTAAATTCCATTTGCCATTCCACAGTCCATCCGCCCAGCTGATCACGATCCCATACCCCTCGTCTCTATCTATTGCACTACCGATTTTAGTGTATTCTGTAAATTTATTAATTAGTCCTCGTAGATGCTCATCCAGTTTATTAATACAGATGACAAATAACAATGGGCATAGCACCAAACCCTGGGGTGCAGCACTAGTCACAAATCTCCAGTCTGAGAAGCATCCTTCTCTGTTCATTTTCTGTTTCCTACCATCCAGCTAATTTTGCAGCCAGTTTCCTCACTCTCCTTGGATGCCATGTGTTCTAACCTAACAGAACAGCAAGCCATGCGAGATCTTAGCGAAAGCCTTACTGTTGTCCATATCAACTACGTCTAACACCCTGCCCTCATCAACTTTCTTGGTTAACTCATCAAAAATCTCAATGAAATCCTTAAGACAAGATCCTATGCACAAAACTGTGCAGGCTATCCCTAATCAACCTGTCTTTCCAAATGTAGGTATATCTTATCTCTCAGAATAATTCCCAGCATCTTAGCTACCATGGGTGTTAAGCTAATGAGTCTATAATAACCAGGTATATCCTTACAGCCCTTCTTAAATGAAGGCATAACATTTTGCTATACTTTTGTCGTCCTGCATTTTGCAGGAGGATGGCAATATTGCAATATCTCAGCAAGTGTTCCTGCTGTTTCTTCTCTAGCTACCCTTAGTGTTCTTTGATATCCCTCATCCAGACATGGAGATTTGCCTGCCTTCATATATATTAACACATTCAGCACATCCTCTCCTATAATATGCATTACTCATAAAGTATCTCCATTAACATTGCCAAGTTCCCAACACTTCACCTCTTTCTCCATGGTACAAAATACAGAAGAGAAATAATCATTTAGAATTCTGCCCTTCTCTGGTGGCTTCACACTTAGATTTCCATCTTGGTCTTTGAAGGGCCGTGGCTTCTTCCTATTCAATATTTTCTCCTTAATATACTTTCAAAATCTCTTGAGATTCTCCTTAATTTTCTCTTCCAAACACACCTCTCATGCCTCCTCTTTGTCTCTTAATTTTCTTCTTGCATATCCTCCAGCATTTTCCATATATCACCAGTAATTCACTTAATCCAAGTTGTCTGTACCTGATCCAAACTTTCTTTTTCTTGGCTGGAGTTACAATATTCCTTGACATCCAGGATTTCCAACTCCCAGCCGCTTTGCCTTTTGCTTTAACAGGAACATGCAGTCCTTGAACTTTTGCTATCTCAAAGCCTCGCACTTACCAGAGATCTCTTTAGTTACAAGCAAACCAGTCCAATTAAACTTTGCCAGTTTCTGTCTAATACTGTCAAAACTTCCCTTTCCCAAATTCAGAACTCAAACCTGTTCCTTTCTATAACAATTTCAAAACTAACAGAACTATGGTCAACGGTCCCACGGTGCTCCCAACCCATGATCTCAGTCACTTGCCCTTCCTTAATTCCCAGGAGTAGATCAATCTATGCTCTGTTTGAACACATGAAATTTATGCAATGTAGGACCCCTATATACAATTTGAGGAACTTTCCCTGAACACATGGAAAAAATTTCACCTTATCAAGACATCTATCACTATGGCATTCCCAGTCAATGTTAGGAAAGTTAAAATCTCTTATGGTGATAACCCTATTATTCCTACAACTCTCCCCAACCTTCCTGCACATGTGCCACTAATTTCTGAAGATTTCTTGGTGGCCCAATGTGCAATCCCAACATGGTGATCATTCCCTTCTTATTTCTCAGTGCCCCCATAACCCTCACCAGATATTCCTTCATTAAAAATCATCTCCAATAACTGCTTTAATCAGAAAAGCAACTCTTTCTCCTCTCTTCCCTTCACCCCTGTCTCAGCTGAATCATTGATATCCCACAACATCAAGCTACCATTCCTGCCTTTCTCTTAATCACGTTTTTGCAATGCATGTAGTAACCCATCCCACATACTTATCTCTGCCCTCAGTTCATCCGCATTGCCTCTCACATTAAAGTAAATACAATTTAATCGAAGCAACATTCCTCGCTCTTTGCTATGCTCCTTGCTATCTTGCTATTTTTGCTGTCTTTTCCAATACTACTTTGCCTCACTTCTACTTAGGATCTCATCCAAATGGCAACTCAGTTTAAGCCCTCCTTGACAGCATTGGCAACTCTGCCCACAAAGCTATCTGCCCTCCAGTTGTAACTCGTCTTATAAACATTAATATTTTGCCCTATGACTGGATAAATAGCAAGCACTTCTAGAGTTATTATAATTGTTTACTTTAATACCAAAATCATATATTATTGAATAGGTGATCAAGTTCCCAATAAAGAATAATACTACTAATTGATTGCTCTTCACCATCAGAAATATCATTTACACTGCTTATCAAGGCAGGAATTAATTTTAAGTTACTGCTTTCTTCATACAATGGGTCGGAAGTGAATCTTAACTGAGGTTTCTTTTTTGGTGAAACTTTTTTACTTTGATGTCAGATCTATAATATATCTGCTGCTAAGTTATTACAGATCACACTGTACAAGGAAAAAATTCTAGATGACGATAAAGAACTTGGTACATATTTGAATTCTACTGATTGCAGGTACAAATGTGCTGAAACAATTCGGTTTCTACATATCATCTGTCAACACTGAAGTCTCTGGATAAGAAGGTTGAGAGTTCTTGACCAAATCCAGAATAGCAGTGTAAATTTGAAGCTATCAATCCAGTGTGCAATCAATAACATGATGTGCTTCCTTCTTAATAGCATAAAGGCCCTATTATTCTAAGCCAAGCGTTCCCAACCTTTCTTATGCCATGGACCAATACCATTAAGCAAGGGGTCCCAGTTTGGGAAACTCTGTTCTAACTTACACAAAATGCTGGAGGAACTTAACAGGTGAGGCAGCATCTATGGTGAGGAATAAACAGTCAACATTCAGTCCAAGACCTTCATCAGAACATGATGAATGGCCTCATCACAAAATATTGACAGTTATTCATCTCCATAGGTACTGATTGTCTTCTGAGTTCCTCCAGTATTTTGTGTATGTTGCTCTGGATTTTCAGCATCTGCAGGATCTCCTGTCGGTTATTTTAAGGAAAGGCAGAAAATCCTGTGGAGATACTTATCAAGTTAGACAAGTATCTTCCAAGTCTGGAAAGAAAAAAATAACATGTAGCTTATAGTAGTAACACCTTTTGTCAGAGCTGGTAAAATGAGAAAGCAAGTGATTTAAATTATACAGAGTGAGATAATGGAAAGAACACAGGGAATGCCTTTGACAGGATAGAAGCCAAGTCTGTCGAAGTGACGTAAGTGCTGCTGGTACCATCTAACAGTCATTGATAAATGTTTCTAACTCATGTCTGATTTATTTGGAGGAGTGTAAATAGAGGGAGACAAATGAAGGATGTAGAAAGAAATCAGAACCGGTTGGCTAAGAAAACACTAAGCCTGCATTTCTCCATTCCACCCCCACCCTGACCTTTTCTCAAATACTATTATAGTGAAACTCGGGGTAAACACCTCACCATCTGTCTTGATATGCTGCAGACCTCTGTAGAATGCAAGCTCAACAATTTCAGATCAGCAGCTTTTCCTGTTTGTGCCAGAATAGACCAGCTCTACCTATAACATCAACACAGTTTTTCTCAGTCCAGATACAGTACCTATTCTGTTGGCAAATTCCAACATACACTTAATTTTCTGATTTTCAAAAGCTGCTGTGTTCTGCACTTCACAATTCTGGCATTGTGTTTGGTTTCTATTATTCTTACTCATCTCCAGTTTTAACACTCTTCCAAACACAACAGCATCTCATGAGCTTATAAACATATTTCCCTCTCTCTCATCTTGCATCAACGTGGACAAGCTCCATCATACCACAGACATTTTCTCAGTTCTCCACACTCTTACCCCTCTCTTTAACCTCAAATAGTCTGTTTCTATTTTCACTTTTCTGTTCCATTAACATTTCTTTGACCCAAAGCATTAACTGTAATTTTTTTTCACAGTGCTATCTGACCTGATCAGCACTTCCAGAATTTTCTATTTCTGTTCTATGAGTTTAAATAACACTGGACAAATTTAAATTGAGATTATTTGAATAGATTTGGACTAAATACTAAATTGGCCTTACTCTATCATTACAAAGCCTAGGAAATGGACTTGTTGCTTATAAAACTGAGTATGGGTTCGATGGGTCAGTTGGTCGGTGTCCATATGGAAATTGTCCCATCTCATAGAACATAGAACAAAGAACATAGAATAGTACAGCACAGTACAGGCCCTTCGGCCCACAGTGTTGTGACGACCCTTAAACCCTACCTCCCATATAACCCCCACCCACCTTAAATTCCTCCATATACCTGTCTAGTTGTCTCTTAAATTTCACTGGTGTATCTGCCTCCATCACTGACTCAGGCAGTGCATTCCACACACCAACCACTCTCTTGAGTAAAAAACCTTCCTCTAATAACCCCCTTGAACTTCCCACCCCTTACCTTAAAGCCATGTCCTCTTGTATTGCGCAGTGGTGCCCTGGGGAAGAGGCACTGGCTGTCCACTCTATCTATTCCTCTTAATATCTTGTATAATATTTCCTCTGTCAAGATTCCTTTGTATTCTGTTGAAGTAGTGTGTGGAAGTTGACCCAGTGCTATATCCAATATTTATGAAGTAATCACAAAGAAACAACGGAGCTGATCATTGTCAGAGTCTGATGTGCATAAATTAGCTGTCATGTTTCCTATTTTACAGTGAGTGCTTCAAAATGATTCCATTGGATCTAAATATTTTGCATATTCTGGGGTCATGAAGGCACCACCTCAATTCAAGTTTTGCTTTCATCTTTTCTCTTCATAATATTGTGGCATTCAATAAAATGATTTACATATAAGAATGGCCACTTGAAAAAGCACCAAATGGTTTGCCATGTTCCCAGATCGAGTACAAAATCAGTATCTTCTGAGAAATGAAAGGCAAAGAATAAAAGGACAAAAATACCTCAGTTTTTTCTGCTTTGTAATTATTAGGATCCCATTGATGTGTTTTTCTCTTTGTGTGCTGATTCTTACAGAGTCATTTTTCGATAAAGAAGGCAGCAGCAGCATTGGGGATTGGGACAGATGGAGTGGTTCTGATCAGGTGTGATGCAAGGTAGGTTATTTTACATACTGCCTTCCACTCCTCGAGCAGCAAAGCCCCGCTTCTGCATTCAACCAAATTAAAGATCTCTGCTGACACACAATCTGCATGTGAAATTGCTCAGAGCTCTGACTTGTAGGCAGCACAGCAGTGAAGCAGGCAGAAGGTGACACAGCAGGTTATGGAGATGCTAAATTCTGGTCCAGTCTGCCCTCTGTAGTGGAGGTGAAATATTCCACGACACTATTTTGTAGAAGAGCAGAATTCTCCCCACCGTCCTGGCTAATATTTATCACATAGTAAAGGCATCCGTTAGTCTTGTGAGACCATGTATCTGTGCCTGGAAAGTCTTCACTCTCCAGGGCGCAGGCCTGGGCAAGGTTGTATGGAAGACCAGCAGTTGCCCATGCTGCAAGTCTCCCCTCTCCACGACACCAATGTTGTCCAAGGGAAGGGTATTAGGACCCATACAGCTTGGCACCAGTTTCATCGCAGAGCACTGTGTGATTAAATGCCTTGCTCAAGGACACAATACGTTCCCTCGGCTGAGGCTCGAACTCATGACCTTCAGGTCGCTAGTCCAATACCTTAACCACTTGGCCACGTGCCCACACATATTATTTATCCAAAAACAGAACCTGCTGGAAACTACAATATTTTCTTTTTTTATTTAAGATTTCCAGAATCAACAGTTTTTTTTCAGATTTTCGTCAATAGAACATAACTTGATCACTGTTGCAATTGTGGTTGGTAGTCATTGCGAATATTGGCTTTTGATGAGAGTGCAGATGCCTACATTCCATAGTATTTTGTTGGTTTTAAAGGCATTTGGAACAGCTTCAACTCACAAAGGGATTTATATTAATGAAATTCAGCTTCTCCTTATAGCACATGCCCTCATGGCCAGATGTGAATGCAATACTCTCGATACAGCCTAACCAGTGTTTTATAAAGCTGCAAAGTAACTTGCCAACCCTTCAATTCAATGCATCAACTGATAAAGGCAAGCGTTCCATACACATTTTTTACCATTAAATTAATGCTGGCTCCCAGGAAACAAACTCATTAGTTCCATTCCCTTCCCCTATACCCTTGAAAACTTGTTCTGTCTCTCAGGCCCATCAGTTCCCCTTTTTGCCATTAACCTAGCCAGGATAATTTTAGGCTTATGATCCTCGGTGTTTAGAAGAATGAAGAGTGACCTTATTCAAACGTGTAAGATCATAGGAGGATTTGACAAGGCATATGTTGAGATTAATATTTATTTATTTTATTTATAAATACAGCATGGAATAGGCCCTTCCGGCCCTTCAAACCACACCGCCCAACAACCCCCAGTAAAACCCTAGCCTAATTATGGGACATTTTACAATGACCAATTAGCCTACTGACCGATACATCTTTGAACTGTGGGAGGAATCTGGAGGACCTGGAGAACCCAGAGAAAACCATGCATTCCATGTCGGGGACATAAGGACTCCTTACAGATGACGTTGGAAATTATCTCTAAACTCCAATGCCATGAGCTGGAATAGCGTTGTGCTAAGCCGAACGTTACCATTCATTACTGGAGGGCTTACAGAGAAAGAGATACAGCTGAAAAATAGGGAGGGGTGAATCATTTATAATTAAGGTGTACACAAAGGTCTTCTGTCAAAGTCATGAATCAATCCAACTCCATAAATATAAGATGATTTCTCTAGTTGCGTTGCTTGAATGTTTACATCAGAATTCTGGTTTTTAAGAATGCTTGCATTTTCTGTTGCTAGGTGCTGTGAGACCTATCAATCTCTGTTTGAAAGACAGATGATCCTTTGTCCTTTGTGATGTATTTGGCTCATCAAGCTATCAATCACATACTTCTATGTGTGAGCACCAGCTTCCTTAGCCATTGCAAAACCTAAGATGAGCACAGTGCAAATGAAATACTATAACATGAATAAATGCCTGCAGAATATAGGGTGTAATAAATGGGAATGAAGGCTAAAAATGCATGGGGCTTGTGATAAATTCTGTGCTACAATCTGTAGTTTTGTATGAACCTACTGGTCACAGGGGAGTCATTATCTCAAAATGGATGAAAATTGTAGATAATGACTCTTATTTCATTAACTGTCATTGCAAATCACCATGGCAACCAATTTGAGTCAGATACTGGCTTGTTGGTCAGGGATACAAGATTGTGAATATAGTCGTGCAAGAAAACTAATTTTAAAAGCCAGGAAAAGCCCAACTTGCACAAGGCAAAAACAGATGTTGGGTGGGATCCAAAGGCACCACGCACAATGAAACAAGCTTAACTGGTAGAAATAATTCCACTGGAACAGCCATTTTACTCTAGAAATATAATAAACATTGGACCCAGAAAGCTTGGCAAGAGTGAAGGTAATGAATAATTTCTAAACCAAATAGATACTCAGGGCAATATTTCAATTGGCAGGGTCATATCTTGATTATGACATTTTGGCTCTTCATATAAATGTTTTTGGAATGATAATATAGCTTTCAGTTCATTGTAAACACTGTTTTTAGACAAAAATTGAGTATTGACAGAACTGAAGTAAATGTCAAAGGTGCTGTAAAAACTCAGTACTCAGGAGCACCGTAAACTGGCAGCAGGGATAGGATATTTGACCCCTCTAACCAGCTCCACCGTTCAATAAAATCATGACTGATCAGCCCAGACCTCATCTCCTCATTTCCTCATCTCTACCAGCTCCCAATAAGCCTCAATTTCCCGATCTAACTCCTGTTTAGAAACTTAAGATGATCTGGTCTCCATTACTCCAATAAAGAACTCTAAAAGTTCACTGCCCTCTGTGAGAAGAAATTCCTATGTGTACCTCAGTTTAAAATGACCAGCCTCTCAATACTGTTGCTTCATTCAAGACTTCTGCGCTAATGAAAAGATCTGGACGTAAAACCTGCCATGCCATCTTGAAATTGTTCATGTTTCAATAAGATCATCCAAACTCTATAGAATAGAGACAAACCTGTTTATCCTCTCATCCCAGCAATTAATATACTGTGAAAAGAACTCAACAGGTCAAGCAGCATCTGTGGAGGCAAAAGGATGGCTGACATTTTGGACTGAGACCTTGCACCAGGACTGAGTGTAGAATGATGATAGTCAGTATATTGTGCGAGGGAGGGGTGAGACAGAAGCTGGCAGATAATAGGTGGACACATGAAAAATGAAGAAGAAGCAAAGGTAGATGGAGCTAAGTGTGGGAGGGGTAGACTTAAAGGCTAGTAAGTGACAGGCAGAAACAGATAAGCAAAGAATGATGGGCAGATGGAGCTAGCTGGTAGACAGGATAAGAAAGGTAAATCTAGGGAGCAGAAGCCTGGGTAGATGGGTGATGGACAGATGGAGCAACTGTGTGGCTGGGCACAGTTCAAATTCCGTCTATAAATCTGCTGATGACATAACTATTGTTGGCAGAATTTCAGATGGTGATGAGGAGGCACACAGGAGTGAGATAGATCAGCTGGTTAAGTGGTGCCACAGCAACAACATTGCACTCAGTGTCAGTAAGACCGAAGAATTTATTGTGGACTTCAGGAAAGGGAAGTTGAGGGAACACACACCAGTCCTCAAGGGATTGTCAATATAAAGGGTGAGCAGTTTCAATTACCCGTGTGTCGACATCTCTGAAGCTCTATTCTGGGACTAGCATACTGATACAAACACAAAGAAGGCACGGCTGTGGTTATATTTTATTAGGAGTTTGAGGAGACTTGGAATGTCACCAAGGACACTCTCAATTTTCTACAGATATACTGTAGAGAGCATTCTAACTAGTTGCATCTCCACCTGGTATAGATGGGCTACTGCACAGGATCAGAAAAAGCTTAGAAAGTTGTAAGCTAGCCAGCTCCATCATGGGCCCTAGCCCACCCGGCATCAAGAACACCTTCAAAAGATGATGCATCAAAAATGCAGCATCTGTCATTAAGTACCCACCACCACCCAGGACATGCCCTCTACTCTTTGCTACCATCAAAGAGGAGGTACAGGAGTCTAAAGACAGACACTCAATGTTTCACAAACAGCTTCTGCCTCTCTGCCATCAGATTTCTGAATGGACAATGAATTCATGAACCCTACCTCAATATTTTCTCTTTTTTGTCTAATATATTTCTTATTGTAATTTATAGTAATTTTATTATTATATATTACAATGTACTACTTCTGCAAAACAACAAAATTCACGCGATATGCCAGTAATATTAACCCTGATTCTGATAGCTGAGGGCATGAGAGGTGTCCTGGATGTGGGGGTGAAGGGTGCAGGCAAGAGGAGTAAGGTTAAAGTACAGGTATGAAGAGATAAATTTTTGTGGGGTAAGACCAGCAGGAACAATTAGTGTACCAGAGAAGTATTATAGGTATATCTTAAGTAAGAGATAAAGCAGGGTAGAGCAGGTTTGGGACACTATCATGTTGAAGACTGTGGTGTGGAGATTTGCTGAAGCAATGACATCAGTAGTAGTGTGGGAAATAGTGGCCTGGTGTGTGTTAGTGGAGTCATGAGCAGGGAAGGTATAAGTCTGAATGTTGCAGTCTTGCCTCTGCAAGGTCCAGATTCCAGTATCTGTAATCACTTGTGTCTCTATCCCAGTAATTAATGTTATGCATTTCCTTTGCACTGTCTCCAATTCTATTATGTCCTTTTTTTAAGTAACGCGAGGAAAACTCACTAGCAACCTGTGCAATTAGAAAAACTTCCCTGTTCAGAACTCCAATGCCTCTGCACAAAGGACAAGACGTTTGTATAATTTGTCTTAACTACTTGCTGCAGCTGCCTATAAATCTATAGCAATTCACAAGATCAGATTGCAACTCTTCAGAGAGAAAGATCATTTCAAATCCCACAACAAGTCATAGACTAGGGTCCTATATTTTTAAATTCTTCATACAAAAAGCCAGTTTGCTCCAGATATTGGAGGTGTGCATTTGAGAAATGGCATAATCGCAGTGTATTTTAGATGGAGGTAGTGAGTGTGAATTGACTCTACCTTATACTTAAAATGTTATGGTCCTATTGTTTTTCAAGAACTAGGATATACTGTGCAATGAGCACAATGGCACACTCCAGGAGAGATGATTGATTTTTTGTCAAATTGACTGGCAAATTTTCAAAAGGGAAATGTTACTGGGAAAGACAGGCACTTATTGAAGTCATGGAAGATATGAGAAACAAATATGAGGACAACCAGCTAGATAGGCAGAGAAAGCCTGTATCAGCGAGGAGAATGTCACTGAAATCCAAAGTGGAAAAGATAAACAAGGCTGATAAGAATGAAGAAATTTTGTTCATAAAGAACATGCGATTTTTCCTTGAATCAAGGCAAAATTGTATTATAGTATTAGTTCAGCTGCTTGTAAAATAAAATAGCTTAACAGATTTATCAGGTCCTATCTCATTAAAGTGCTTCAGACTACATTTGTTAAGAATGGAGGAACGTATAAATAGTTTTACATAAAATAAATGAAATCCATTTAAGATCTTATAAAAATGTTATGCCTCGTACTGTATAATTCCCTGTCAGTGTTTTAGACACACTTATGCCAAAAATAATGAAGGCCTTCAGGGTTGGACTAGTATCTCCATGCGACAAATCTGAAACAATGGATGTCTACTGCAGGATCCATCCCAAATGTACGCCTAGTGTCCAAAGCCTCCCTCAGATGCATCAGTCTAGTGTGGGGCCTTTGGCCTGGTGTTTACGGATGTTGGTGATCCCAGAATCCCGTCACACGTACATTGTCCCATCTCTGTGCAATGGCTGCAAATGTGGATGGAAACATTGTCAATGGAATAATTAACAATTTCCTAGTCACTCACAGTTGGGGTAAATTATTTTTCACCATGCAATCTCTGTTGGCAAAACAGATGAGTTCCCCAATAGATAAATAATCCCCAGTACTAGAAAACAGTGTACTGTGGTTGTTCAGAAATGAGGGGAATCAGTTACCTGCCTACTAGATATAATATACTACAATATAATATATATTATATTTGTAGACTATATATAATATATAGTACAATCTATATTATCCATCAGAAACAGAAATCAGGCACTAGCTCTGAAGTGTGACCTTGATTCTGTCAGCATGAACTCTCTAACCTTTCATCCCTGTGAATGTTTTGAATCGCGGCTAATTTGTGTTCAGTATTTTCAGGTATAATTAACTGACACTCTGAATAATTTCCTTCACCTCATTCACCCTTTCCAAAGTGAAGTAGTAATTTTTTTGTCTGCGTAATACAGTCAAGTATATGGTATAACGCCCACAGCAAGTCCATTAATTTTGCAATGGGTTAAAAAGCCACTTTCTCTACTGCACACTGTAGCACTTGGCTTCTTTTCACATAAGATGCAAAAATGCTAAACACCATTTACAGAGTTGCAGCAACATTTCAAGTTGTGACTGTGCTTTTCTAAATTTTCAGGGGGAAAATAATACCATCAGACCTTGAGAGAAGAATACTTGAAGCTAAGCAAAAGGTCAGTTCATGTTTTGAATTAAATAAAATCCCAATTAAAACTATTGCGTGTTTCCTATTGTTACGTACCCCGTAACTGGGTTGCCAAACCAGCAGAAATGGATCACTCAGTTGGAGTCTGGAGTACTAGAACTAAGAAAGTTTTATTAAAGAGACAAGCAACACAGTAATCGAAAGGATAATAAATGCAACAATTCAACAATGATAACCACACATGTGCACAGAATTAAGATAACAGCATCAATCAAGCTCTATCGTTGTCTAGGGGTTAAATGACCAATTTCAAAATGACTCAAAGTTCAGTCCAGTTTGTAGTTCAGTTCGCAGTAATCGTTGCCATGGCGATGGACAAGGTGGGGGAAGAGAGACATAGAATAGGAACAACTGATCATTCAGAACGGCTTCACTCACAGACCAGCGAGATGGCTCACAAACAGCATTTGGGCGGGTCCTTGGTGATGTCACCTGAGGTCACCGACTGTGACCCCTCCTCCAGATGCGGTCGATCCTCTGCAGTGAACCCGGCACCCAGGCAAGGGCGGACACACACCGGGTTCCCGCTGATCGTACCTTTCCACCCTATGCGTTGTCTGGGACTTCTCACCCACTCGTGAGAAGCGCACCGCTTCCAGGGTCTCGTTACCTCGGGTGGCGTGTGTCTGTCTTAGCGAACCTGTCCCTTTTTATCCCCCTGCTGGGGTATCGCCTGTCCATCACTTCAAACAGTTCAGGGCTCAAAGGGGGGAGCCGCTCCAGACAGCTCTTCCTCCCACATCCCTTCATTACACATCTCCAGACGCTGCTCCATTGTTCCTTATCTCTCCTTCCCCTGAGGGCAGGTGGCAGACCAACTGCTGATGCCACTGATGCTAGCCCAGGCCAGCAAACATCTTAATTTTATGTGTATTCTCGTAACACTATGCACATTTATAAATTAGGCATGAGCTTCCTGTGGATGTTAAAACAGTACAGAGCACTCAGCTGTCAGCTGTCAGCTGTCAGTATATATACAGGGACATAACATATAGTCAAGGATTAAGGAGTGAATATTGAGATTGGGATAAAGATTCAACAGCCCAGATAGCTTTAATGAGTAGATATTAGCATTCACTTTCTGGGACTGGTTTATACTGCTGTGTTAATCTGTCCAATAGGCAGCACCTTGGGATCAAGGATGAATTGCTTCCCCTACAGTGGAAGTACATACCTGTAACTTCTTCAAACATGGGGTAGTCGTTGCACACTTGCTGCCACATGCATATGGCAGGGTGTGGCCCTATTCCAATGACAGAAGGTGTAAAGACATAGAAGACCAGTTTCTGTAGTTTAATTTAAGCATTGACTCATCATCTATCCACACACATTCAGAAGAGTACAAATATGCCTCAAGTCCTCTCCCTCTCAACCGACAATTCCTTCAGTAATCCCTTGCTGCTCCCCACCTACAGAAATTTGTTTCACTCTCTTTTCCATCTCCCATTCCCTGCCCCACCTCACCCCCCACTCTCCCTTGCCACTGGTCATCCTCTCCTTGATCCCAGCAGATTCACCACCCAAATCTTAAACAGGTCTTCAAACCTCCCCTACCCTTTGGGAAACTCCAGCCTTCCACCCAGTGAGACTGACAGACCATGGCTATCCAGTTCACTGTGAACAGGTAATAGGACGGGCAGTGGTTCTGTTGACTGATGGGAGACATATTTTTCCTCAGGAAAAGCATCAACACCCACCTCTGACAGTCACAACCCTCTTTATAAATCTTCACTTGAATGTCTTGGATATGCATTGGAAAGTTGCAGTTCTTACATTTTCCTGCATGGCATTTTCAGACATTTTGGGAATTCAGAGCAGCTTCCAGTTTTTGGAAAAGGGAAACCAGAGTGAATAAATGAATATACGTAAATCCTGACATTTATCTCGAGAATAGTAAAAGCCCTGGGGCAGATTATTAATAGAAGCTTTTGGTAAAAATTTCATAAAGGGAAAGGATCAAAATAAAGGCCCCTTCTAAGTCTTATACGTTATTTACATTACCATTAACTTCAAACTATATGTTGTATTATTGTTAGCTCAAAACTATACAATTTAAATTACCAACACCTCTGAAGCAAATCAGTTACTTTATTTCCATACACTAAACATGCATTTCCCTGAGAGAAATTTTGCATGATTTCCCCAATCCAGAAGTAAGCAAATAAAAATGTTTTTTTTTTCATTTGGGATCAGAAGTGTGAGGATTAACCAGAAATACCATTATGGGTTGTGGGGGGAGGATGGGTGGGAACTAAGGCCCACAATCAAATGTCAGTAGCTCTGAATATAGAACATAATTGAGAATTGAGTGTTATGAAGGTCAGACACACAATCATTTAAGTGGCAGAAGATTTCATAAACACTATCAGGTGTTGTGGGTGATGGAAAAATTCAGGCATTTGGTCGGGTTCTAACAGACAATTGCATTTTGGGTTTATTGGACACATGTTCTGATGTCAGTGGGAGTTTAGTACCTCCAGGAACATTGACATGAGGGCAAGGAATGTGGGGCATACATTGAGAAAGATTGCTTGAGAATCTGCCTGCAAAATAACGGCTGTGTTCGCCTCCAAGGCAATGAACTAGGTAACAATAGGTCCTCCTAATTTATGACAAGGCAGATCTTAGTCTTGGAATGTGCTTCAGTGTGATGACATTGAATTATGTTGTTTTAATAAATCTTATCAGAAGGTGCTTTAAATGCTCTTTGATGTATTCCACATGTGAATGGAAGAAATGAATCACAGAGAGTACCCAATCTATTTCTGTGCATGGAAGATATAAATCAGAGTGTACAAAATCTATTTCTGTCCATAGTATACTGGATGAGAGAATTTCTAGGCCATTGTTTGACCAAAGGAGCAATTGATTATTTCAGACTGTCTATTCTAAATGCAAACAAATATGTAGTCACCACATTACTGAAGTGTCAATTTATATATAAACTCTTTTTGCTGGGAATTAGTTCAATTGATACAGGTTTATGTTTGGCATAACAAACAGAAAGCCAAATGACCTGCTTCTGCGCTTACAATCCTTGGTCTCATCTCAGCAGTTGATAGAATCCAATAGATCTGAGCCACGATTTAGATTAAACAGAGAATGAGATATAATAGATCATACAGCACAGTACAGGCCTTTTAATCTACTCTAAGATCAATCTAACCTTTCCCTCCTATATAGTCCTCCATTTATCTATCATCCATGTGCCTAGCTAAGAGTTTCTTAATGTTTCTTTATTTATCTGCCTCTATCATCATCCCTGGCAGGACATTCCAAGTGTTGACTACTCTTTGTATAAAAAACTTACTTCTGACATCCCCCCGCCCCACTATACTTTCCCCCAATTACCTTAAAATTATATCCTCTTGTATTAGCTATTTCTGCTCTGGGAAAAAGTCTCTGGCTATCAACTTGATCTATGCCTCTTAATATCTTGTATACCTCAAAGTAAAGCAAACAAGGAATAACATAAAGAAACATAGAGTTTTACATCTATAACAAATGTAATATTAAAATTTGTCCTCTGTCGGCCAGCAACTTTAATTCCAAGATGACCATTACTCCTGGAGGGAGGCCAGCAAAAATCAATCCCAAGTTGGAGTAGGAAAGCCTGACTGCTCCTTGTTCTTTTCACAAGCAGTGCTGAAAGCTTCAATCTAATCCATTGGTTTGAGAATCATTTAGTTCTAATGTATGTAGACCTGTGTTACTTCTGTCAGTATGTCCTTCTACACCTATTGACCGACTAGAGAGCAGGCTATTCTGGACTGGGTTTTGAGCAATGAGGAAGGGTTAATTAGCGATCTTGTCGTGAGAGGCCCCTTGGGTAAGAGTGACCATAATATGGTGGAATTCTTCATTAACATGGAGAGTGACGTAGTTAATTCAGAAACAAAGGTTCTGAACTTAAAGAGGGGTAACTTTGAAGGTATGAGACATGAATTAGCTAAGATAGACTGGCAAATGACACTTCAAGGATTGACGGTGGATATGCAATGGCAGGCATTTAAAGGTTGCATGGATGAACTACAACAATTGTTCATCCCAGTTTGGCAAAAGAATAAATCAAGGAAGGTAGTGCACCTGTGGCTGACAAGAGAAATTAGGGATAGTATCAATTCCAAAGAAGTAGCATACAAATTAGCCAGAGAAAGTGGCTCACCTGAGGACTGGGAGAAATTCAGAGTTCAGCAGAGGAGGACAAAGGGCTTAATTAGGAAGGGGAAAAAAGATTATGAGAGAAAACTGGCAGAGAACATAAAAACGGACTGTAAAAGCTTTTATAGATATGTAAAAAGGAAAAGACTGATAAAGACAAATGTAGGTCCCCTGCAAACAGAAACAGGTGAATTGATTATGGGGAGCAAGGACATGGCAGACCAATTGAATAATTACTTTGGTTCTGTCTTCACTAAGGAGGACATAAATAATCTTCCAGAAATAGTAAGGGACAGAGGGTCCAGTGAGATGGAGGAACTGAGCGAAATACATGTTAGTAGGGAAGTGGTGTTAGGTAAATTGAAGGGATTGAAGGCAGATAAATCCCCAGGGCCAGATGGTCTGCATCCCAGAGTGCTTAAGGAAGTGGCCCAAGAAATAGTGGATGCATTAGTGATAATTTTTCAAAACTCGTTAGATTCTGGACTAGTTCCTGAGGATTGGAGGGTGGCTAATGTAACCCCACTTTTTAAAAAAGGAGGGAGAGAGAAACCGGGGAATTATAGGCCGGTTAGCCTAACGTCGGTGGTGGGGAAACTGCTGGAGTCAGTTATCAAGGATGTGATAACAGCACATTTGGAAAGCGGTGAAATGATCGGACAAAGTCAGCATGGATTTGTGAAAGGAAAATCATGTCTGACGAATCTCATAGAATTTTTTGAGGATGTAACTAGTAGAGTGGATAGGGGAGAATCAGTGGATGTGGTATATTTGGATTTTCAAAAGGCTTTTGACAAGGTCCCACACAGGAGATTAGTGTGCAAACTTAAAGCACATGGTATTGGGGGTAAGGTATTGGTGTGGGTGGAGAATTGGTTAGCAGACAGGAAGCAAAGAGTGGGAATAAACGGGACCTTTTCAGAATGGCAGGCGGTGACTAGTGGGGTACCGCAAGGCTCAGTGCTGGGACCCCAGTTGTTTACAATATATATTAATGACTTGGATGAGGGAATTAAATGCAGCATCTCCAAGTTTGCGGATGACACGAAGCTGGGCGGCAGTGTTAGCAGTGAGGAGGATGCTAAGAGGATGCAGGGTGACTTGGATAGGTTGGGTGAGTGGGCAAACTCATGGCAGATGCAATTTAATGTGGATAAATGTGAAGTTATCCACTTTGGTGGCAAAAATAGGAAAACAGATTATTATCTGAATGGTGGCCGATTAGGAAAAGGGGAGGTGCAACGAGACCTGGGTGTCATTATACACCAGTCATTGAAAGTGGGCATGCAGGTACAGCAGGCGGTGAAAAAGGCGAACGGTATGCTGGCATTTATAGCGAGAGGATTCGAGTACAGGAGCAGGGAGGTACTACTGCAGTTGTACAAGGCCTTGGTGAGACCACACCTGGAGTATTGTGTGCAGTTTTGGTCCCCTAATCTGAGGAAAGACATCCTTGCCATAGAGGGAGTACAAAGAAGGTTCACCAGATTGATTCCTGGGATGGCAGGTCTTTCATATGAAGAAAGACTGGATGAACTGGGCTTGTACTCGTTGGAATTTAGAAGATTGAGGGGGGATCTGATTGAAACGTATAAGATCCTAAAGGGATTGGACAGGCTAGATGCGGGAAGATTGTTCCCGATGTTGGGGAGGTCTAGAACGAGGGGTCACAGTTTGAGGATAGAGGGGAAGCCTTTTAGGACCGAGATTAGGAAAAACTTCTTCACACAGAGAGTGGTGAATCTGTGGAATTCTCTGCCACAGCAAACTGTTGAGGCCAGTTCATTAGCTATGTTTAAAAGGAAGTTAGATATGGCCCTTGTGGCTACAGGGGTCACGGGGTATGGAGGGAAGGCTGGGTTCTGAGTTGGATGATCAGCCATGATCATAATAAATGGCGGTGCAGGCTCGAAGGGCCGAATGGCCTACTCCTGCACCTATTTTCTATGTTTCTATGTTTCTATGTTAATCCCCTGGTTTGATGGTAATGGTAGAGTGAAAGATAATACTAGCATAAGGATACAGGTTGTGGTGGAATACGCCCCTGCTGCTGCCGGTCTACAAAGCCAATGAGTGCCCAGCTTTGAACTCTCCTGTCTATTATGAGCATATCCCAATTGGCACAGATTGTAGTGTGACACAATGTGATGGAGGGTGTCCACAGTATGAAGCTGGAATCTTGTCTTAACAAGGATTTTGCACCAATTATATAAATGGTGAGGAGATGGGTTCAAAAGGCTTATCCCTTTTGTTGGTTCACTCACTGTCCATTGCAGACCCAATCTTCAGGTATCAGCCTGTGCTGATGTTGCAAAGCTACTTTTGGTGATGGCATTTTAGTCACCTAGCTAGAATACATTCTTAGTCGTAGTCATAGTCATAGTCATACTTTATTGATCCCGGGGGAAATTGGTTTTTGTTACAGTTGCACCATAAATAATAAATAGTACTAGAACCATAATAGTTAAATAGTAATATGTAAATTATGCCAGTAAATTATGAAATAAGTCCAAGACCAGCATATTGGCTCAGAGTGTCTGACCCTCCAAGGGAAGAGTTGTAAAGTTTGATGGCCACAGGCAGGAATGACTTCCTATGACGCTCTGTGTTGCTCAACATAGAAAAACACAGGTTCATCAACTGAGTGAGTGATGCTGGAGAAGACAACTCCCTGCCTATGTATGACCCAATGTCATTAGACATTGTTGGGTGGGTTCCATATCAAGGTCCTATTAAATGTGAAATTGTGATGGAGGATTCTGACACATCAGCTGCTGATAATTTTCTTTGAGGATGTCACTGTCAGGTTGTCCATTTTGGGCACCAAACCAAAGATGTTTGTGAGCAAGACTTTACTGTTTCTACATTAAATGCTGAAGACATTGATCTCTATCCAGTTTTATTCTTTTCCAGTTTCAACATAGTGATTACAGTATAAGTTGCTAGCTAGGTCATCATTTGGTGGCGGGAAGGAGGGGGAAGCAAGAGTGGAAATTACACAGGCCTGGAGCCACATATGTACAGACATCTTTACTATGACAGGTTTTTTTTAAAATTCAATTTAACTGAATTTAAACTAATTGAAATTTCACAAATGACATGATGGGATTTGAGCTAGTTTGATCATTTAAATATTGCACCAGCATAACATATGCTTATTTCCTGAATATGTTTGCACCAGCATAACATATTCATATTTCCTTCTCATGTGAGTTTCTAATCAGGTTTTTCTATTCTGTCCAGGGCTTTGTTCCATTCTTTGTGAATGCTACTGCTGGCACCACAGTGTATGGTGCCTTCGACCCTCTAGCAGCCATTGCCGACATATGTCAGAAGTACAAGATCTGGATGCACGTGGATGTAAGTGTGTCTGATCACATTTGCCATTTTCCTCTCAAATCCTAATCCTGTCCACTTATTCCAGTAGGAAGATAGCTCTTCACAAAGCTTTCATCAACTTTCATATTTTAAACTGCAGCCTTACCATCTTCACATTGTAGATGCCCAGGTTGTGTCACACCCAGCCTCCACCTATCTCAATAAAATTCTGATTAAAATTCAAAATATAGTATCTCATTTGAAGATATTCTTAACTTATTTAATTCAATGGCAAAAGTTAACAAAATGATGAAATAAAGCAGAAAGAGTTGGAAGTACCAAGGTCAGACAGAATCAGTGGAGAAAGAAGCAGAGTTAACATTCAATCAACAGTCAAAAATGTTAACCATGTTTCTTCTACCATAGATGCCATGTAATCTGCTGAGAATTTATAGTGTTTTATTTTCAGATTTTCAGCATCTACATGATTTGACCTTTTTGGTTAGTTAGCTAAGTAGTGATCTCACTGCCCATTATCTACGTCAACCCTTTGGCACATTAACAAACAACTGGCTGAAGGAACTCAGCAGGTTGAGCAGAATCCGTGGGAGGAAGCAAATTGTCAATGTTTCTGATCACAGCTCTGCATCAGGACTCCACTGGCAGATTATTTTGTTTGCATTAAATTGTTGTGAAATGTTGGCATTACCTTGCTTAATTCTCCGTTTTACTTTAATTCAGGCAGCCTGGGGTGGTGGTTTGCTGATGTCTAGAAAACATCGCTGGAAGTTAAGTGGAACTGAGAGGTAATGAATGCTCTTGCTACTTTCTCAGACCTGGTGACACAACTTGTCACACAGTCTGCTGCTAATTTATGCTCAGTCTCTCATTTTGGTGGCAGTTTAAAGGAATCCCTGGCGAAGCTGTTGAATATTTAAAAAAAAGTTGAATCAGGTCTGCAGAAATTAAAGGCCTTTTTAAACTTTATTTTGGATATCCCAGATGTGCCAGATAGAAAAAGGCTTTGGTGCAACTTCCCTATTGTAATTGCTGGAGATGCAACAACATGCTGTTCTCAAAATGTCAATGGGAGGCAGATGTCTGCTTTCAAGACCTCTAGGCAAAATGTCCATTGGTGGCCATAGAAAGACTCACACAGGGGTAGAAAAAAGAACACAGATGTTTTCTCAAGCCACAGTCAGATCATTAGCTCCTCCCTGGGCCCTTCTTGAAGATTGAACACTACAGTTCCTTGGTGGGTATCAACCACAGCAAGGTGGGAAAGAAGTGTTTAAGTCCTCTTCCACTGCTTTTTAACTCCATAATTTCTAGTAGATTACAAGAGTTAAAATCCACTTGTGTCTTCACAATGGATTTTCAGCCAAATTTTAAAATATAATTATGTATTATTGTGCACTTCTGTCATAAGTTCCATGGTGGCCTAATACAGTATTGGTAAGCCTTGAGTGTTCAGAGCTTCAAAGGGGAGACACCACAAGTCTGCTCCTCCTGCTTTCATTTCTAACTGCTAATTATGTACTTTTCAACTTCAGAATGGTAGCTCTAAGGTGATTGAATAGTATTTCTTATCCCCTTTTCATAAATACAGTTGATACCTTTATTTCTAGGGCGAACTCTGTTACTTGGAATCCACACAAGATGATGGGAGTCCCCTTGCAGTGTTCGGCTCTACTAGTCAGAGAAGAGGTAGGGACCATTTTTTTTTCATGCAAGTTCATTGGTAGTGAATTAATAGTGCCACTATCTCTTTAAATCCCATTTACAGATACTGACTATGATGTCTCCTGATGTAATTTTTGCTTTGTGTTGTCGTTAAGTGTCTTTCCCAGAGTGGCAGTAGAAGCACTAGTATTGACCAGCAAATACCCAAGTGAGCTGTTAATCTTAAAATTAACCTGGGTTCTCTGTCCTTGTTCTGCAGTCAGTGACACAGGAAGAAATACAGCCAATGATCACTTTATTGGGTACACCTGCTCTTTAATGCAAATATCTAATCAGCAAATGTTCTGTTGATTTTGTCATGTAAAATATCAGGATATTATTGGATTGTGATAGGTGAGAGTTAGAATTGTCTTTAATACACAGATTTGTTTCTTATAAATCTTAAACTGTAAAAATCAAGGTATTCTGTAGAAGGCTAGGTTCTTAGTTCACTCGGTTCAATTACTCCCAAAAGTTTCAATCTGTTCAAATTTTAAAATTCATTGTCTTTTTTATGATATGCAACTCAATTTTCTTCATATGATTATCTGGTATTTTTTCTTGCTTTCCATTTGTTATCACACACTTCTTTACCTCCTGATTTCTTAAGCATTCATTCTCTTTCACCATAATCCAACCTCCTTCCTTTCTTGCCATTTTACATTCCATTTTGCTGCTGCTGTTCATCTGTGTCCCAACTCCTGATCCATCCAGTTGTCCTCAGTCATGATTCAGATCACTGTTAAACTTTGCTCCTTTTGCACTGTTTCACACACATGCACTGGGTTGGATTTTCAGAATTACCATACTCCTCTTTTGCATAGATTCTCCACGAGGATAAAGGTCCCATATGGCTAGCACATTAACAAGCTTAGTAGATTCCTGTTGGGGATTGGATGTGTTATTTTTAGATACTCTGACTTTAAAGATTACCCTAAGAATTTTAATTCGTACTTCAATGGGGAAGACTTACGTGCCACAGATTTGTGAAGATAAGACATTGGAACAGGAGTAGACCATATACATGATGTTTAACAGGCATTTGGACATTTACTTGAATAGGAAAGGAGTAGAGGGATGCAGTTGACCCCTCGATGAGGACTGGTGTGTGACCCCTCGACTTCCCCTTTCTGAGGTCCACAGTCAGTTCCTTGGTCTTACTGATGTTGAGTGCAAGGTTATTGCTGCGACACCACTCATCCAATTGGTCTATCTCACTCCTGCATGCCTCCTTGCCACCATCTGATTCTGCCAACAATAGTGTCCTCAGCGACTTTATAGATGGCGTTTGAGTTGTGCCTAGTCACACAGTCATGGGTGCAGAGAGAGTCGAGCAGTGGGCTAAGCACACATCCTTGAGATGCACCAGTGTTGACTGTCAGCAAAGAGGAGGTGTTATTTCTGATCCATACAGATTGTAGTCTCCCAGTGAGGAAGTCAAGGATCCAGCGGCAGAGGAAGGTACAGAGGCCGAGGTTTTGGAAGTTTTTGATTAGAACTGAGAGTTTGATTTTGTTAAACACTGAGATGTAGTCAATAAACAGCAGTCTGACATAACTGTTACTGTTGTCCAGATGATCTAAGGCCAAGTGGAGAGCCAATGAGACTGCATCTACTGTAGACCTATTTGGGTGATAGGCAAATTGCAGTGGGTCCAGGTTGTTGCTTGGGCAGGAGTCGATTCTAGCCATGACCAATCTCTCTTAATCACCGTAGATGTGAGTTCCACTGGGTGATAGTTGTTGATACTCATCGTGCTGGGCATTGAGCACTGGTATGATTGTTGCCTTGCTCCCTTGAAGCAGGTGGTAACTCCAAATGCAGCATTGATAGATTGAAGATGTGCTTGAACACTCCCACCAGTTGTTTTGTATAGGTTTTTTTAATGCCCTACCAGGTACACCATCGGGTCCTGACGCCTTGCAAGTGTTTACCCTCTTGAAAGATGTTCTGACATTGGCCACTGAGATAAAGATCACAATATCACCAGATGGTGCAGGAATTCACAGAGGTGCAGTGTTACTGCCCCTATCAAAGTTTACATTAAATGGGTTCATCTCATCTGGGAGTGGAGCATCAACGCCATTCATAATGTTAGGTCTTGCTTTGTATGAAATAATGACCTGCAAACCCTGTGAGAGCTGACATTCATCTGATTCCATCTCTTACCTCAACCATAATTGTTTTTTCACTCTTAAAATAGCCTTCAGTAGCTCATACCTGTGCTTCTTGTATAGTACTGGATCACTGGTCTTGAACCCCACAGACCAAGCCCTGAATGCCACACAGACCTAGCCCACAGCAGACTACAAATCTCTTAGTTCTCCTTTTGATTTGGGTATATCTGATATGTTCTTGAAGGCACACACTCATCCACACAGGTTTTGGTGAAGTCCATGACAACTGCGGCATATTCATTCAGACTCGGTGATGAATCCCAGAATATTGTCCAGTCCACCAACACAAAGCAGTCCTGTAAGCGATTCACTGCCTCTCTTGACCCAACCTTCTTGGTCTTCACCACTGGTGCTGATTGAGAGATTGCTTTCAAACTTCAAATGAAAGAAATTGCTGCCAGACTCAACAAGTTGAGCAGGGAAGGAACAGTTAATGATTTACATTGAGACCCTGCATCAGGACTGAGAGCGGAGAGTGAAAATAACTGGTACAAAGGGACGTGGGGTGCGCTGATTCAGGGGCCAGTAAGATGTAGATGAGTGGAAATGAGGTGAAGAATGATGGACAAATAGAGCCAGGTGGAAGAAGAAGGGCAGAGTTAGGAGAAAAAGGCAGGAGGCAGATAGTTGGAAGCAGACAAGAATAAAAAAGTGTGAGGATGAAGAAGGAGAGGAGAGGATGAAGGTGGAGACAGAAGCCAGAGGGTGGTAGATGGGGACACAAAGACTGGAAGTTCTGAAATCTGATAAGTAATGAAGGTGATAATGGGAACCATTAAGGGAGAGGTGAAGAGTGGATGAAGCCAGATAGAGGAGGAAATACGGTGAGTGGTTCGAGCCATGAGGAGAAAAAGGTAAAAATGAGTAATAGGGAACTGATGGGAGATTATAGAAAGGGGAAAAAACTGGAAGGATCAAATGTGAAATGGAAGGAGAGAGAGAAGGGACCACAGGAGATATCACATATCTACCTCTGTGTCCCAACTCCAGCTCTCCACCTCCCCATTGTGATATATGTAAATGACTTCAGTGTAAATGTGGTGAGCTAGTTAGCAATTTTGTGGTTGACACAAAAATTGCAGAGTCTTGGATAATGAGTAAAGTAGTTGAAAGCTACAACAGGACATAGATGAGTAGGAAATATGGCCCAAAAATGGTAGATGGAGTAAGTGTAAGGTGTTGCATTTTTGGAGATCAAATGTGACAGGAAAGTATTTAGCAAGGCCTTTGGCAAGCTCTCACATGGGAGTTTGGTCAGGAAGTGCCGCAGGGATCGGTGCTGGGTCCACTGTTGTTTGTCATCTATATCAATGATCTGAATGATAAGGTAGTAAAGTGGATCAGCAGATTTGCAGATGACACCAAGATTGGTGGCTTAGTGGACAGCAAGGAAAACTGCAGGAGCCGGACCAGCTGGGAAAATGAGCAAAAAAGTCTCAGGTGTAATTTAATGTAGATAAGTGTGAGGTGTTGCACTTTGGTAGAACCAACCAGGGTAGGTCTTACATGGTGCATGGTAGGACACTGACAAGTGCGGTAGAACAGGGATATGGGAATACAGGTCCATAATTCTTTGAACATGCCATCACAGGTAGATCATATGACAGGTATGGTCATAAGGAAAGCTTTTGGTACATTAGCTTTTGGCCTTCATAAATCAAATTACTGAATGTAGGAGTTAGGACATTATGTTGAAGATGTATAAGATGTTAGTGAGGCCAAATTTGGAGTATTGTGGGCAGCTGTGGTCACCTACTTACAGGAAAGAGTGCATGAAAATTTATTTAGATGTTGCCAGGACTTGAGGACGTGAATTATAAGGAAAAGTTGAATAGGTTAGGGCATTATTCTCTAGAGTGTAGGAGAATGAAAGTATTGTATACAATTTTCTTCACCTATCTACAGGAAAGATGTAAATAAGATTGACAGGGTACAGAGAAAATTTACAAAGATGTTTACAAAGACTGAGGACCTGAGTTATAAGGAAAGATTAAATAAGTTAGAACTTCATTCCCTAGAACAGAGAAGATTGAGGGGAGATTTGATAGAGGTATACAAACATATGAAGGCTATAGATAGGGTAAATGCGAGCAGGCTTTTTCTAATGAGGTTAGGTGAGACTACAAATAGATGTCATGGTTTAAGGCTGAAAGATGAAATGTTTAAGGGGAACATGAAGGGTAACTTCTTCACTCGGACTGCTGTGAGAGTGTGCAATGCGCTGCCAGTATAAGTGGTGGATGCAATTTTGATTTCAACATTTAAGACCAGTTTGGATAGGTACATGGATGGTAGGAGCATGGCAGGCTATGATCTGGGTGCAAGTTGATGAGGGTAGGCAGCTCAAATGGTTTGGCATGAACTAGATGGGCCGAAGCCATGTTTCTGTGCTATACTTTTATACAGCTCTATACAGTAAATGGCAGGGCCCTTAGGAGCATTGATGTACAGAGATGTCTTGGGCTGCAAGTCCATGCTCCTTGAAAGTGGCAACACAAGGATATAGGGTGATTTAAAAAAGGCATACGGCATACTTTCATTTATTGTTTGGGGCTTTGAATATAAAATTTACAGGTTAAGTCAATGGTGTATAAAACTTAGATGAAGTCACTTTTGAGAGTTTTGTCTGCCTTTCTGATCATCGGATCACAGGAAGGTTGTAAAGGTTTTGGAGATGGTGCAGAAGAGTTTCACAAGGGTGTTACCTGCATTAGAGGGCATCTGCTTTGAGGAGAGCCACAAACATTCTACTCGCTCAAGCAGCATCTGCAGAGGGAAAGGAATTGTTGACAGTTTGCTTCAAAACTCTGCATCAGGTCTCAGAGCGATAATCAGTATAAAGAGTAGTGAGGGCGTGACAGGAGACCGAGGTGATTAGGGGACTGTGGAAGGTGAAATATAATAGGCAGGTCAAGCTGATAGGGGAAGGGGGACTTGGGAGATAGTGGATGATAGCTGAAGCCAGACAAAATAAAGAGGCAGATGGAGCAAGATGGAGTGAAGGGATGGTAAAAGTGGAGACAGCTAATTCCATCTTCACCTTCCCCTCCCCCAACTCACTCCAACTGCTTCTCCTTTTCTTTTTTTTATTTCCTCTTGATACTATCTCAGTCTTGAAAAAATTCAATGCCTGAGTTTTGTTTAAGTTCAGTTTTCAGCGTGCATGCATTGTAGCAAAGCCACTATGGAGTCGAACATTGTGCAATCAATGAACTTCCACATTTCTGACCTTAAAGTGCAATCAACAGCCTCTGAGTTATTGAATTGCAAAAACAATTACAGCCATTACTGAACGGTAGAAGCACCTTGTCATTTAAAATCCTTGCAACACACATCAAAGTTGCTGGTGAACGCAGCAGGCCAGGCAGCATCTCTACGAAGAGGTACAGTGGATGTTTCGTTGACTGTACCTCTTCCTAGAGATGCTGCCTGGCCTGCTGCGTTCACCAGCAACTTTGATATGTGTTGCTTGAATTTCCAGCATCTACAGAATTCCTCGTGTTTGCGCATTTAAAATCCTTTATTGTTTAGACCCGTATTCATGAATAGCTTTTGGATTTTGTTTTATTTTCCAAGCTTTCATCTGTTATACCTACCTTCACACTTGATTGAACTTTTTGCAGGGACTGTTGCAGAGCTGTAATCAGATGAACGCCTGCTACCTCTTCCAACCTGACAAACACTATGATCTGTCCTACGACACTGGAGATAAGGCATTGCAGTGTGGGCGACACGTGGATATTTTTAAATTGTGGCTGATGTGGAGAGCTAAGGTAAGCATTTCAACTGGTGATCTGCATTTGTTATTGGTCTCTTTACAAGCAACTTAGAGAGTTTTCATTGAGAAAACATTAGAGACATTTTAGAGAGCATGTCTTATGAGGAAAGCTTGAGTGACCTCAGGCTTTTCTCTTTGGAGCTAAGGAGGATGAGAGGTGACTTAATAGAGGTGGACAAGATGATAAGAGGCATAGATCGACTGGATAACCAGAGACTTTTTCCCAGGATGGAAATGGCTAATACCAAGGGTTATAATTTTAAGCTGATTGGAGAAAAGTATAGGCAGGATATCAGAGGTAATTTTTTTTATATAGTAAGTGTGGTGGGTGTGTAGAATGCCCTGCCAGAGGTAGTGGTAGAGCAGATATGTTAAGATCTCTAGATAGGCACATGGCTGATAAAAAATTATTGTGTAGGAAGGAAGGGTTAAATTGATCATAGGCTAGCTTAACTGGTTAGCACAACATCAGGGGCCGAAGGGCCTGTACTGTACTGTAATGTTCCATGTTCTGAGCATAGAACACATCATGGTGGCGTAGCAGTTAGCATGACGCTATTACAGATCGGGGTGTTTCACAGTTTGGAGCTCAGTTCCAGCATCATCTGTAAAGTGTTTGTACAATCTCCCTGTGACCTCCGGGTGCTCCGGTTTCCTCCCTCAGTCCCAGTTAGTGGGTTAAATGGACATTGTAAATTATCCTGTGATTAGGCTAGTGTTATACACTAGCTGGGTTGCTGGGCAGAGCAACTCATTGGGTCAGAAGGGCCTGTTCTTTAATTAGGGAAAAACCAAAGAAATGACCAGTTCTGCCAATCATCCACCTGTGGTTTTTGATTCAGTTTTTTTAATGCTATCACTAAAGTCCGGCCTGCTGAACACGTCACGCATTATGGGTTTTCTCAACATGCAACACTGACAAAGAAGCATCATCTGATTCTAAAAACCACATTACGTTGTTTAATCTCGCCTCTTCGTCCCTCTCTAGATGTGTCACAGCGTGATACAGTGCTAACAGTCACTACAGTTATCAATTTACGAACAGAGTAACTCTCTTGAGGAATGTGTGAAAGAAACCACAGCAACTTCTACCTATCCAAGCAGGAATTTTTCACCAGAAATACAGGAAGTGGAGGACAGTCAGGCACAAGTAATATGCTTTAATTCCATCTCGGTCACTCAAAGTCACCAATTTTGGTCACCCACAGTGGACTTACCCATCAATTCCACTCTTTTGAGTATCTGCTTTATCATTATATCCAGCTCTCTTGCACAATGATCACTTTCAGTGAGCAAACCTGTACTCTTACACTTTACCTTACACGCCAAATGTCTGTAAAAGCAGTCTGTGTGTCAAATGACAGGGCATTTGTTGGCAATGATATGGGATATCATTCCATTCTTCTGATGTCTCATGTTAGGACTTTATTCCCTGGAGCGTAGAAGAATGAGAGGAGATTTGATAGAGGTATATAAAATTATGATGGGTATAGATAGAGTGAATGCAAGCAGGCTTTTTCCACTGAGGCAAGGGGAGAAAAAAACCAGAGGACATGTGTTAAGGGTGAGGGGGGAAAAGTTTAAAGGGAACATTAGGGGGGGGCTTCTTCACACAGGGAGTGATGGGAGTGTGGAATGAGCTGCCAGACGAGGTGGTAAATGTGGGTTCTTTTTTAATATTTAACAATAGATTGGACAGATACATGGATGGCAGGTGTATGGAGGGATATGGTCTGTGTGCAGGTCAGTGGGACTAGGCAGAAAATGGTTCGGCACAGCCAAGAAGGGCCAAAAGGCCTGTTTCTGTGCTGTAGTTTTTCTATGGTTTCTATAGTAACAAGAAGGGTAACTTACTGAAAGAGCAGGTAATTCAGGCTAAATTTGCCAATGTATTCTTACCAAACGCTGAAGACAAAAGATAAATCATGAGAAGAAAATAAAGTACTCAGTTGCTTTTTGAGATTAATACTAATACAATTCAAAATGAAGTTCTGTTTTTCATTCAGAGTTTGCAACTACATTTTATGTACTGGCCATGAGTATAAAGGGCATTGGAGTCCAAATTCATCACTGATAAACAGATTAACTATGTTAATTTGCATAAATGTAACAGCTGTCTAAATTACCCCTGCCTACACTATGTCAAAGGCCTAATGGCTGCACTTGAACACTTAATTTCAACTAGCTTCTAGCACCTTCAGATCAAGGCATGCATAATAGGTGAGAGGTTTATGATTCATCACGGTGCTTTAATAGATTTGGACAGAACGAATGTGATGTTGTGACAAAATCAATGTGATTTTCTGGGCTGAAGTACTTCTGTTGAATTGATTTCAGCTCTGGCGAGTATCCATTGTTTATTCTGGGATTACTATGGTAAAGGGCTGAATAAGAATTAGTTAGAATAGGTGAGATGTCTGTAAAACTTCTGGACCTGCCTTCTGTGTTACTTTTTCAGGGTGAGATTAGCAGATAACTTCCAAAAGTTTGAAGGTATGTTCACATCATAGCTAACTGATGGAAAAGTTTATTTCAATTTTTGTTGTAGCAGCACATACAAAATGATGGAGGAACTCAACAGGTCAGGCAGCAACTATAGAGGGAAGTTAAGAGTTGATGTTTAAGGGTCTCAGCCCAAAACATCAATAATTCTTTTCCCTCTATAGGCGCTGACTGACCTACTGAGTTCCTTCAGCATTTTTTTTGTATGTTGCTTCAGATTTGCAGTGTCTTCAGTCTCCCTTGTATCTTCATTTTTTTGTTTTCCAGGGTACCTTGGGTTTTGAGGCACAGATTGACAAGTGTTTGGACCTATCTGACTACTTGTACAACAAAATTAAAAACAGAGAAGGATACGAAATGGTGCTTGATGGGAAAGTACGTTCGATTTCAATGGCTAAGGTGGAAAAAGAAGAGTATCTGATGTTTCACGAATGTAAAAACAAATTAACTAATGGAGAGTATAAAAGATAAAAGTATTGCAAAGTTTTGTTAGCACGTGAAGCCCAAGCGACAGTAAAACAGACCAGATTTTTTTTCACGTTATGCTCATCTGTGCATTGTTTCCACTGCTGAGTCAGCATCAACCTTGGGAACACCATTTACCATTTCACCTGCTTCTCATTCTTCAAAGTTAATCTTACTGGGCTACACTAAACTAAAAAATCTGCCTTCCAACAACCTCTAACTTCACAGAGCTGTTTCATAGTCTTCTGATTCCAACCCTCACATTGGTCTCATTGGCCACAGACGCCGCTGCACGAACAACGCAGGCAGCTGGGACGCAACATCTGTGGTCGACCTTGACCAAAAGGGAGTTACCAGTGATCTTACTGATTGGCCTTTGAGAGGCAGGCGGATGAGATAACTGCATCGGCCATTTTGATTTGACACAATGTCAACCAATCCAAAAGTGAGTGGTTAGAGATAACTATTTTTCATCCATGATGATATGTATGAGAAATACTTACAGTAGCTCTAAGCACTCTTACTTGGATTATATATCAACCCATACCGTTCCTCCTTTAATAAAAACAATTGCAATTCTAATATGAGGCTTTAGTGTTTAAACCTGTAAACCTTCCGCTAAACAAAATACAGATTTAACAAGTCAGGAAATGGTTATCCGTATGCAAGGGGCAGAACTTGAGGCTCCACTGTGGCATCACTTCTGTGTTCCTGAAGATTTTCTACTTTATATAACATTTGTGGAGACAAAAAAATCACCTACATTCTATCATTTTCAGTCTCTCATGTTACTAACTGATGGTCTTTGACAGTTCACTATTACCAAAGAAAATTTAATTGCATTTAAATGTGTCTGATCTTCAATCATATATAAAAGAAGTTTAAATGGAATTAAGCACACTTATTAAAATTATAAAAGGAATAGATTGAATCATATATTTTAATAAATATCTGGGGAATAAGGATGCTGTTCTTGGACTACAGTTCAGCATTCAACACCATAGTTCCATCCAGGCTCGACAAGGAGCTCAGAAACCTTGGCTTTGACCCTGCCTTGTGCAGCTGGATCCTAGACTTCCTGTCAGATTGCCAGCAGGTGGTAAGAGTGGGCTCTCTCACCTCCACCCCTCTGACTCTCAATACAGGAGCCCCTCAGGGCTGTGTACTGAGTCCCCTCCTTTACTCTCTGTATACCCATGAGTGTATTGCCACCCACAGCTCCAATCTGCTAATTAAATTTGCCAACGACACTACATTGATTGGCCTTATCTCAAACAATAGCGAAGTGGCCTACAGGGAAGAAGTCATCTCTCTGACACAGTGGTGTCAAGAAAACAGTCTTTCCCTCAGTGTCGCAAAAACAAAGGAACTGCTTGTGGATTACAGGAGGAATGGAGATGGGCTAACCCCAATTGACATCAATCGATCTGGGGTTGAGAGTGTAAACAGCTTCAAGTTCCTCGGCATCCACATCACTGAGGACCTCATGTGGTTTGTACACACCAGCTGTGTGGTGAAAAAGGCACAACAGCGCCTCTTTCACCTCAGACGGTTGAGGAAGTTTGTTATGGGCTCCCAAATCCTAAGGACTTTCTACAGAGGCACAATTGAGAGCATCCTGACTGGCTGCATCACTGCCTGGTATGGGAACTGTACCTCCTTTAATCGCAGGACTCTGCCCAGAGTAGTGCAGACAGCCCAGCGCATCTGTAGTTTTGAACTTCCCATGATTCAGGACATTTACAAGGACAGGTGTGTAAAAAGAGCCCTTAGGATCTTTGGGGACCCAGGTCACCCCAAGCAAAATCTATTCCAGCTGCTACCATCCAGGAAGCGGTACCACAGCATAAAAGGCAGGACCAACAGGCTCCGGGACAGCTTCTTCCACCAGGCCATCAGACTGATGAACTCACACTGATTTGAGTGTGCTCTATGTTACATTGACTGTTATGAATTATTATAAATTACTATGATTGCACATTGCACATTTAGACGGAGACTTAACGTACAGGTTTTTACTCATGTATGTGAAATATGTAAGAAATAAAGTCAATTCAATTCAATATATTAAGCCATTGCAAAATAATTAATGACATAAATATAAAGTGAAATAAAGTAAAAAGAAGTATTTAAACTAAACTTTTATTTGAATTGAAGGTTGGCTACCCATCTAAATTAATGTATAACTCACTCGTGTGACCTGTCATGAAAAGGACCCTACTAATAGAGGATTGCCACTGATGAGCTTATTGGGAAGGGCAGGGCAGTGGAGCCTGTGTGATAATCAACACAGCTCTGATTTCTATGTTGTAGTGTGGGAAGCAGAAATCAAAGACCCTTTGAACATCACAAGTTGGAAGTACTATAATACCTATGGAATTATCACCAACATTGTAGCAGAATCCAGTCCATTATCTGTAAGAGACTCAGATAAACATTGTGCAATCATTTGATCAGCGCATTGGAAACTGAATATAACGTATTAAAGGCAAATTATTTAATTATTATGTAATGTGGAGAGAATGTATCCTGCAACGCTGAAGTCATTTATAACTGGGGTAAATGACCTTTCTTCTTCTCTTTCTGTTGTTCAGCCACAGCACACCAATATCTGCTTCTGGTATTTGCCTCATAGTATTCGACATTTACCAGATAATGAAGAGAGAAGGAGCTTGCTGATGAAAGTAAGCCAATTTTTGTGTATCTTGTATTAAGACAAACAAAATGTCAGGTTTCTAGGCCATTTTGGGTGATGCCTCTTTCCATTGTTCTTAAGTTAAATATGATCCTATAAAGAACTGATTTTACACATATACTTACATTTATTTGCATTATTACAGATGAGCCTTATGTACCTCATTAGAAACGAGGTATTCCAGTGTTTTACAACAATTTCTAGTGGACAGATCCAGCTACATTTGCATACAATTTTGGAACATCAGGAAATAGTGTTGCATTCCATTAAACCACATTCTCTATTTAATTCTATTAAACCACATACTCTGCTCTAATATATTTGTTCACTTAGTGCCATGTCGTATGATGTGGGCGATCATGGTCTTTCCATGACCATGATTGTATCTTGGCAAATTTTTCTACAGAATAGATTTGGAATTGCCTTTTTCTGGGCAGTGTCTTTACAAGACAGGAAACCCCAGCCATTATCAATACTCTGCAGAGACTGTCTAGCATCAGTGGGCACATTATCAGGATTTGCGATACGCACCAGCTGCTCATATGACCATCCACCTCCTGCTCCCGTGACTTTACGTCAGTCACATAGTAATGGATGAAGCATGATCTATATGTAAGCAGCTGAAATCTTCAGAGTCGCTACCTATGGTGAAAAGGGCTAGTCCGGGTAAATGCTAAGGATGTAGTTCCTCCAGCTGAAAAACATAAAACTAGGGAGTATAGTCTTCCAATTGGGGGTGGGGGGGAACAGGTCGCCCATTAAGACTGAAAGGAGGATGCATTTCACCTCGTGTGGATTCTGACACTGAGGAATACTGTACCTTTAGAGTTGAGGAACTTAGCATTAAGTATATTCAAGACAGAGGTAGATAGGTTTTATGGGGGGGGGGGGTGAGGATGATTGCAGTTTAAGAAACCAGGCAGAAAAATGAAGTTGAATCCAAGATCTGACTGAAAGGTGGAGCAGGCTCAATTAAGTGCTGTAGGAACTCACCAGGTCAGGCAACATCTACGGAAAGGAATAAAGGGTCATGGCCCGAAATGTTGGCTCTTTATAGGTGCTGCTGGCCTGCTGAGTTCCTCCAGCATTTTGTGTGTGTTACTCTGGATTTCCTGCATCTGCTGAACCTCTTGTATCAATAAGACAAATGACTTGCTCCTCCTCCTCCTGTTTATTATTTGCTTAAATGCGTTCGGACTCCTCAGAAGGAAGAAACTCTTACTTCTTGTTTGCTGTTTTAGGTGGCTCCACAGATTAAAACTAGAATGATGACATTTGGGACCACAATGGTAAGTTACCAGCCCCAAGGTGACAAAGTTAATTTCTTCCGTATGGTCATCTCAAACCCAGCAGCCACACAAGAAGACATTGATTTCCTCATTGAGGAAATAGAACGACTTGGGCAAGACCTGTAACTGCAAGTCATCGGGCCCATTTCAATGGAGATGTTGCTATTGTGTGAATGTACTTCATTGTTTACCTCCTCCAAACTAGTCTTCTTTGATATTAGCCCTTGCTGCAGGTACTGGAGCTGAAGACTCCAATCTGGAATTATGGACGTTACAAGTTATTTAATGCAATTAGACATTCACTAATATTGTTGAAAGTTTTGACTCATCAACAATATGTCATTCTTCAGAAAAATTGTACTAAAGCATTAAGTACTGTAACAATCTTCTCACAGTAAATAGAGCACCTTGAAATCTATTTAGATATTTTGTTACGATGCTTTAAAAGCATTTTTGCAGCCACACATTAAACACCAATAGCCTCCACCATTGTGGTTGTCACTAATGAAGGTCTCTATTTACAAAGCTTTGAGTATTGTAAAAGTCCAGGTGTCTGCAAATTTCATCGATGTACAAAAGAATAAATAATTAAGGCTTATTCTCTTTAGCTGATGTGAAAAACAAATACTTAAAAGATCTGTGCTTCAAGCTCTGTGAAAACTTTATTCTCTAATTTAAAATCTGCATTGAAGTGTCAAATTTCAAATATTCTATTTATTTTGATAGAGAAAAAGTGCTTTAGTACATTTGATTGCCATACTTGAATTTGTGAGTTCAGTGTTTGAAACTTTTCCTCCAGGAATTTATGTCATGTATATTTGTGATGTTGCTCTTCCTGATGTAAAGAAATGGCAAATGACAACTCTTGCCAACTGGATAGTGGTCAGTGTCTGTGAACGTATTTCCTTTGTAGACCTTTGAGTAATGTCTAGTTTACCTCAGATTGAGGCTGTGCACTTTAGAAGCAAACTGTATGGTGTTGAATGAAAATGTTTTAATGTTGTAGAATATTGTTATCAAACTCAGAAACTTTAGATATGGTTACAGGAAGCTTTGAGTTAAAACTCTGACTTGGTCGTCCACTTCCAATGTGGCAAAATTAGCATTAAATCCTACAAACCAGTTAGATTGTAAAATTTAATTAGATTCCAGGTTAAATATGAAAATGTCATGTAAAATATCAGTCCAAGCAGGGTGGAGCAAAAAAGTATAAGATCGCTGCCAAGGGGTGGTCTCAAAGCACAAGTTCATACAACCAATGCAAATGCACCATTAACATTTCACAGAATGAAATGTTTATGAAAATTTATCACTTTATTTTTAATACTTCTAGTGTTAGCTTGGATTAAGTAATAACTGGCCCCCTCCCTCTACTGAAATCTAACTGACCATCAGAATACCAGCTTCAGAATAGCAGAAGACTAAACTTTAATTCTGATATCAAGAATTCTTTTATGTGCAGAGTGGTCAACAAGCAGAATTGACCCCTGCATAAAGTAAAGGAAATAGAAAGTCCGAGCCAATTGGATCTTCTGTGAGGGAACTATAGATAGGCCAAATGATGAGGACGAAATAGCCCTTGCCTCCAGCTTGCATAGTTGCTTTAATTCAGCCATCAGTTGAACTTGACCTTGCAATCTCTAGCACCCAAGACCGAGGTCAACACCTGGATCTTGAGTACAACTTGAGGGGCCTCTGTTGGTCGGAGTTGAACATGGATGTTACGCCCTAGCTGTCTAAGTTGGCGCAGTACCACAAGCCAGGACAGTACAATATGGAGAGCAAGCTGTGCCAATAAAGCAGGCTCACCTTCTCCATGCAACTGATGAATCCAAAGGAATGGCATAGACAAATACAGTTTAGTACCAGCAGCGTTGCAAGAGTTTCCAATCAGCGTTGAACTCAATGTAGGACTGCCTGAAGGACTTCAGCTCTGGATTTTTCATTGGGGTTTACTCCCAAAGCCTTCCCCATGAATGGCTATAGCCCCAAGGCAGTGGAGGTTTGAAATCGGAGTATTACTTTTCCTCGATGAGTTGCCAGCTACAGCTAATGAGACTCATCTGCCTGGAGTGGCTGTTTCTAAGGTGCCAGTAACCCACCTTTTCCTCTTCTGTCAGTAGAAACAGTTCCGCTGGGCTTAGTAGCTAAGCCACACATGAAGGCCAGGAGCTAGATTTCATTGTCAGAGGCTACTTGAGATGCAAGCCATTAGGAGCCTGTAATAGGTAGTGGGAACTACCCTCTCCCCTGGTTATGACAACTGTAAGGAACCTGAGTATAACTACCAACAAATAGAAATGCCCAACCTTGAAACTCTGGGATCAAGAATTATGTTCATCCTCCTACTGATCCATCTCAACTGGTGACTTCCCAGTTTGGGTTCCAGCTCAGAGGCTTCCTGATGTATTAATTTGCTTTGCATCCTTTTTGGTAGTTGAACTTCTCTCTTGATCAGATTATTTGACTGACATTACCATGTCATTACTGTTATTTAAAAATGGATAAGTCCTTATACTTTCATTTAAATACATGAGATTTTCAGGATTGGAATTAAGAAAAACCTAATTTCTGATCCCATTCTTGTAAAATAGCTCTGTTCAGATGTGAAGTAGAACCATACCTATTTTGATTGTCTTGTGGTGTCTACAGATGAATTAGTTGTGTACAGTGCCAACTATGTTAAAATGAATATAATGATCCAACCTACTTACCATTTGTATAGAAGTGTACACCATTTGTATAGAAAAGTTGTGCTATGAATACTTTATTTTCTCGAAAGCACAAGTTAAATGAATACTGCCTCCTCCTGCACCAGCAGATAAATTTTGTTTGCAGCACAGTGGCAAAATAGGTGGTATTGAGAAACTTATGACCCAGGAAGGGAAATTTGTAACATATTATCTTATGTAGATGTACCTTTTAGACAATGATTGGCTACACGAAACACACTCTGGTAATCATTTTTCCAAAATATGCTTAATGATCTTGCACTAACCCTAATGATCCCTTCTAGTAAAGAGTTTAATAATATTACTTAATTAAAAAGCAACACTCCCTCCAAAGAGCATTGAAAGACATTCTAAAAGATCAGTGTCCATTCCCCACATTACAAATGGAATTCTAACCGTAGGACTTGAATCTACTGTTTCCGGGCTTTCTTAACACAGAGATCAAGGAAACTCCACAGCATCTGATGCTGAACAATTAAAAATGGTGAAGCTTTAAAGCTTCTATCATACAAGGTTATAGATGCTTAGACACTAAGTTTATTCAGGATAGGAATTAAAGCGCTCTTGGATAACAAGGGAATCACCAAAAATAAGATTAGTGCAAGAGAGCGGCAGTGAGATAAAATATCACTCATGATCTTTTTGAATAGTGGAGCAGGCATAAGGAGCTGAATGGTCCAAATCCGGTTTATACTTTTTATGTTACGTTATAACAAAGGCTCAAAACTGAGGAGGAGCCTAGTGGAGTAAATATTCTAAATTCTCCAAGCAAGAGTAAACACAAGAGATCCTGCAGATCCAGAAATCCAGAACAACACACACACAAAGTGCTGGAGGAACTCAGCAAGTCAGGCAGCATCAAAGAAATGAATAAACAGTTGATATTTCAGGCCAAGACCCTGAAATGAAGGGGGAAGAAGCCAGAATAAGGAGATTTGGGGAGGGGGTGGTGGAGGGGGATGAAGTAAGAAGTTGGGAGGAGGTAAGTGGAAAAAGCAAAGGGCTAGAGAAGGAATCTGATAGGAAAGAAGAGTGGACCATGGGAGAAAGGGAAGAAGGAGAAGGAGTAAAATGACATTCCCAAAGAATGACTTAGATATAAATGGAATGGTCTTAAAAAGGTTAAAGATATTATAATAAATAAATCCCCAACAGTATTTAGAACATAGAACACTACAGCACAGTACTGGCCTTTGGTCCAAAATGGTGTGATGACCTTTTCACCTGCGCTAAGGTCATTCTAACCCTTTCCTCCTACATAGCCCGCCATTATTCCATCATTCATGTGCCTATATGAGAGTTTCTTAAATGCTGCTAATGTATCTACCTCTACCACCACCCCTGCCAGGGCATTCCATGCATTCACCACTCTCTGTGCAAAGAACTTACCACTGACATCCCACCTATACATTCCTCCAATCACCTTAAAATTATGCCCTCTGGTTTTTGCCATTTCCGCCCCGGGAAAACAAAATCTCTGACTATCCATTCAATCTTATGCCTCTTATCATCTTGTATTCATCTATCAAATCACCTGTCATCCTCCTTCGCTCCAAAAACTAAAGCCTTTTCTTGCTCAAGCTATCCTCATAAGACATGCTCTCTAATCCAGACAACATCCTGGTAAATCTCCTCTGCACCCTCTCTAGAGCTTCTACATCCTTCCCATAATGAGGCAACCAGAACTGAGCACAATATTCCAAGCATGGTATAACAGGGGTTTTATAGAGCTTTTTCACTCTGTACTTTACTCTGTATCTACCCGAAGCACAGACAGACAGAAACTGAGAAGAATTTTATAATTTATTGATCATCTGAGTCTCAAGTAGAGAAGGGAGGGACGGGGACTTTGAAAGCCTTGGCTCTATTCAGAAAGGGAAACAAATCAATGGCAAGGTCTATCTTATTAGTTTTCTATTCTATAAAATACTAGAATAAATTTTCAGACTCGATTTAAATATCACCTGTAAAATAACCGGGTAAGTAAACAACAATTTAGAAGTCCAAGCTCCTGTCTGGCTACAATCTTCAAACCTCAGTCTTCAACTGTTTTGAGGACGTGAGTATGCAGATGAACACTCAGCTCACTAACTACAACTAACCATTTTATTTTGGAGTCACAAAAGAATGCACACTGGAATCCGAGGGCCAGGCAGCAGCTATTGAGCGAAATGGAGAGTCGATGCTTCGGGTCAAGATCCTTCATATGAAAAGGTGTCAATTACTTTCCAATCATTTTATTTTACCTATCATCTCATTTTTGGTCTGCTAAGTGAGGGATTTACCTGACTCCCAGCAACTCCGGGTTTCATTAAAATACTCTTCAAAGTCAAGCCATCTCATAGAGCCTGGTGAAAGTCTCAGCCAGAAACATTGACTGTTTATTCCTTTCCATATGCTGGGTTCCTCCAGCATTTTTATCTGTTAATATGGATTTCCAGCATCCGCGGAATCTCTTGTGTTTAAAGATTGGATAAGCTTGGCTTGTTTTCTTCAGAACAGAAGATGGCAAGGGGTAAATTTAATTGGATTTGCATAAAATTATAAATCCTTGGCAGAGAAAAAATAGGGGACATAGATGATAAATATTTGGTAGAAAGATTAGTCCAGAGAAAAGGAAATATTTTTCACCTAGAGGATAGGAGGGGACTGGGATTTGCTTCTTGAAAGGATGAGAAAGGCAGAAATCCTTGGCGTGTTTTATCTGAACTCAAGTGTTGTGAGGAACTGTTATCTGCAGGGCTACAGATCTAAAGCTGGAAGGATAAAATAGGTTGGAGAGCTATTTCACTATTGGAATAGAAATAATTGACAGAATTGATCCTTTCTGTACGGTAAATCTTTCATGGTTTGCTTGTGTTGCAATAAACTAAATAAGAGGTGAAAGAGACCTGGGATTCTGACTAACCCTGATATTAAATATGTCTATCCAATGCAATCAATCAAGCCTGTAAGATTCATTACCAGTTCAGTACAATCAATAGGAGTAGTGATCATACACTGAGTATCACATCCAGTGCTGATGGCCTTGGAAAGAGAGTGATGTTCAAATAGAATGAGCCACATGTTTGAAATGGAGAAGTTCAATTTATCGCGAATGACAGGAGAAATTCAATCTGGTGTATTTGCGAGGGAGAACAGAGAACATAAAACAGTACATCAGATAAACAGGTCCTTCGGCCCACAATGTTGTGCCGAACCAATTAAACTAGTAGTCAAATGGTCAACTAAACTAACCCCTTCTACCAACACAATATCCATATCCTTCCATTCATGTGCCTATCTAAATATCTATTAAAAGTCCTTAATGTATTTGCCTCTACTATCACCCCAGAGAACACATTCCAGGCACCCATCTCTCTCCCTGCCCTCTTGCCCTTCACATCTCCTTTGATGCTACCCACTCTCACCTTAAATATATGCCCTCTGGTATTAGACATTTCAAACCTGATAAAAAGATACTGTCTCTGTACACTATCTGTGTCTCTCATAATCTTATAAACCTGTGTAAAATCTCCCCTCAGCCTCCGCAACTCCAGAGAAAACAACCCAAGTTTGTCCAGCCTCTCTAATCCAAGCAAAGTCCTGGTAAACCTCTTCTGAACCATCTCCAAAGTCTTGACACCCTTCCTATAATGGGGTGACCAGAACTGTATGCAATACTCCAGATGCGGTCCAACGGCAACATAACCTCCTGACTTTTGAATTCAATGCCTTGACTCATAAAGGCAGCATACCATATGCTTTCTTAACCTCTTCTATCAACCTACAATATCTCGCAATATGGTAGTCTAATGGAAGCAAATAAACTGTATCTTTCAAAGTAGAATCACTTTGTATTTAATTGTAGGAAAAGAAGACACAGGCAAGTTCAAATGGGTAAATATTAATTTTAGGCTAGAGATCAGAAAATATATCTTTACAGAAGAGCCACCAGCAAGTTATGGAGTCACAGATTTTTAAAGCACAGAAATGGGCCCCATGACCCACAATGTCCTTGCTGACCTTTTTGCCTATTCACACTAATCTACTGCCAACAGTAGGTTCATATCCTTTTTACCATTCCTATTTAAGTGTTTCTGTGTCTCTCAAATGTAGTGATTTTATCTGATAACACCACCTCCTCTGACAGTGTCTCAACCATGCTGTGTGTGCATATAAAACCATTCCCCCTCATCCATGTTAAAATTCCTTCCTTTCACCTTTAACCCATGCCCTCTTGTGCTTGATTTTGTTTTTGTTTTGTTTTCATTGCCATGGGGAAACTATTCTGACAAACAATCCCATCTATGTCTCTTATAAGTTTATATAACAATAAATCTCAAAACAATAGAAGTCTGTGGATTCAATTAAGAAACAATTGGATATGTGAATCTTTCAAAGTGGATAAATTAAAGAAAGCTAGTTGGCATTTCTTATGCTCCGATATATTTAAGCATTTCACAAATGCATGCAATAAATGACAACTTGAGATGTATGGTGTAAAATGGCCAAGTAAAGAGAGTGGAGGAAGGTGCAGTTTCAACATGCTGCCGCCTAATTTAATTCAAAGCTGACTCAATCATTCACTAGAAGGTACGTGTTGTTGAATCTGATTATACCCACTGATGCACTGATAATTATGAAATTTCTAGATGGGTCACACTGACCTCAGAAGTTGCACTGTGATGAAGCATTACCACTATTGACCCTATTTCAGCTTCCATCTTGAGTTTATTAAAACTTAGTGTGAATTGGTATTTGTTGGGTTGGAGAAGTCCTTGAATGAACAAACTGTGTCTTACTCATGTCCATTTCATTGGCTAAGGTGTGTATTACATGTATTTCACAGGATCTACAGAGTCTCTCAAAGAAAGTGAAGTATAAATATATTATTGTGTAGTGACCTTCTTGTATATGATGCATATTTTGCAATGTTCCCTCCACTATGGAACTGTGTATTGGAATCTGAATAGTAAACTCTGTCCTGTGTCTTTGCTGTAAAGATGCCTGTTGTAATTCCAGCCAGCTACAGGTACAGTGTTACCTGTAATAAAGAACTTGAGTGTTTGATGCTTTAGTCTGTGCATATATATCAGGAAATGCATACAGAGACTGGAAAGTGAATACTGCACCTTAAAACAGATACATATTTTCTCTAAACTGTGTTCAAATGGAAACTGCATTAAGACTTAACTTTATCACTTTGGATCGATTTGTACCCAAAGATGCATTCAAGATTGTCATGTTTAAACCATAGAAAATGACATTATCAACTAAAGATTATAAAACATTGTTCTCTGTAAGCTTGCTGCTTCAAACTTTTCTTTTTTAACAATTAAGAACAGAGCCCAGAGGCTGGGAGAAAGCTGAGGATAGTGTGGCACAGTTGGTGCTGGATGGTTGGTGGTGGAATTGCATGTAGTTCCTCGAGTGGAGCTGGAGATCAGAAGTTTCATCACTGAGCTTACTGGAGGTTTATTCAGCTGACTGACAAGGCCTCACAACCCCCACTCTACCCCCACCCCTTGCCTGCTCTGTCATTCAGTAGATAATAACAGAGATATTTTACCACATTTCCACTTTCCTGCACTAGATCTCAATTCCCATGATTCACTGAACATCTAAAAATATATCAATTTATCTATCATACCTGAAAATATTTATCACCTGGGGCTCCCCTGCTCACTTGTAAGTGATGAAATTTCTTTTCATCTTTGTCTTGAGTGGCCAACCTCTTATTGGTTCTAGACACCCAGCCAGTGGAGACATCATCTCCATGTTTAACCTAACCTGTCAACTTTTGTTCTTTGTTTTAATGCTTCTAAACTTGAGAGAGTGTTGGTTTATTGTTGCCACATGTACCAAAATACCGTGAAAAACTTCTGTTTTGCATGCCATCCAGACAGATCTAGCCATTCGTAAATACAACAGGGTAGAAAAAAGGGAAATGGGGTGTTGCAGTTACAGAGAAAGTGCAATACAGGTAAACAAATAAAATGCAAGGACAACAGTGTGGTATATTGGAAGATGAAGAGTTTAGGAGTTATCTTTTAGCATCTGAGAGGTCTGTTCAAGAGCCCGACAAGCATGGGATAGAAGTTGTCCTTGGGCCGAGTGGTACATGCTTTCAGAGTCTTGTAATTTTTGCCCGCCGGGAAAGGACAGAAGAGCACATGTCCATGTAGATGGGATCTTTGAATATGTTGGCTGCTTTCCCAAAGCAGCAAGAAGTTCAGGCAAAGTAAACGGAAGGGAGACTGGTTTAAGTGAAGGAATGGACTACATTCACAACTTTCTGCAACTTCTTGCAATTTCAGGACGAGCAGCTCCATTCCAAGCTGTGTTGCACCTGGAAAGGATACTTTCCATGGTGTATATATCAAAATCTGTCAGAGCAGTGGGCCCAATCTTCTTAACCTCATATGACAAGCAAGACACTCCAGGAATCAATCTGATGAGTCATGCGTTCTGCCTTTTGCCAGCATGGCCTTCCTTAGAAGGGGACATCAGACGAGTACACAATGCTCCAAACATATTCTCAGTAGGCTACGATATACTATGCATAACAGATAAAACAGTACAGCACAGAAATAGGCCCTTCAATCCACCCTGTTTACATCAATCATCATGCCAATCTAATCAGTTTAATCTTCCTGCACATGGGGTGTATCTTCTATTCCTCTGCTGTTCATCAGTCACCTATCATTCTCGGTGTAAAAACTTGCCTCACAAATATCCTTTAAATTTTACTACTTTCATCTTAAACCAATGCCCTCTGGTATTTGACATATGCACCTTGGAAAATAGACTCTGACTGTTTGCCCTGTCTATGCCTTTCATCAGTTTATATACTTCTATCAGGTCACTCCTCAGCTTCTGATGATCCACAGAAAACAATCCAAGTTAGCCAAACCACTCCTTATAATTTTATACTGCAATCCAGGTAACACCCGATGAACCTTCTTCCTATATTGTGGCAACTCTAACTGCTCACGATACTCCAAACGTGTCCTAACCAAAGTTTAACAAAGCTGCAACATGGCTTGACAACCTTTATAATCAGGGCTCAGATTGACAAACCTATGCCTTTACTGCCTTGTTCAATCGTGTTGCTGTGGACTAGCAGCCCACCTTCCCTTGGCTCAGTACATCAATGCTTCTGAGGGTCCTGCCATTTACTGTACACCTTCCTCCTGCATTTGACCAATTGAACTGCATCATCTCACACCTGTCCAGATTAGATTCCATCTGCCATTTCTCCACACAAAGTTACAATTGATTCATTCTTCCACAACCTTCCTCACTATCCATAAGTTTCATTCCACTGACAAAATTATGAATCAAAATTATAACTGAAACATGTCATCTCCATCCTGTCATTGAAATCTTCTTGGAATACAGGTCATCAGAGTATCTCTTGCTGATGTACACTTTAACATACAAGGACTCTCATGTTCCTCTGAACACAAAATCTTTCAAATTATTACCATTCCCCACTTCACTAATTTTTCTGTTGTAAGTAGTAGCTCATAGTTTACAACATTGCATTTCATCACACGTGGTCTTTCCCCTTCACTTAATCCATCAATATATCCACAATGTTTCCCTACAACCTTTCTACAGCCCATTGTATCAAGCAACTTTGTGTTATCTTCATGGTTAGAAGTATCACAATTGATCACCTTATCCAAATCATTCTTATAGGTTGCTTAAAGCTAAGGCCATGGCATTGATTGCTGCAGTCCATCACTGATCACAACCTCCGAACCCAAAATGGCCTCTTAATTCTTACTCCAAATTCTGCTTATTAACTGGTCATCACTTCAGTCCAAAAATTTATGCCCAATGAACTGCACTTCATTTATAAAGTTTTAGAGTCATAGAATACTACAGTGCAGAAACAGACCCTTCAGCCCATCTAGTCTGTGCTGCCTGGTCCCATCAACCTGCACCTTGACCATAGCCTGCCATATCCCTCCCATCCTTCTACCTATTCAAATTTCTCTTAAATGTCAAAATCGAACATGAATCCACCACTTCCAATGGCATCTCATTCCACGTTCTCATGAAGGTGTTCCCCCTCATGTTCCCCCCATGACCATAGCCCGCCATATCCCTCCCATTCATCTACCTATTCAAATTTCTCTTAAATGTCAAAATCGAACATGAATCCACCACTTCCAATGGCACCTCATTCCATGTTCTCATGAAGGTGTCCCCCCTCATGTTCCCCCTCATGACCTCTAGTTTTTTGTCTTATCCAATCTCAGTGAAAAAAGAGTAATTGCATTTACCCTATCCATACACCTCATAATTTGGTATACCCTCTCAAATTTCCCCTCAGTGTTCTACATTCTATGGAATAAAGTCCTAACCTATTCACTCTTACCCTATAACTCATGTCCTCAAGTCCTGGAAATATCATTGCAAATTTTCTCTGCACTCTTTCAGTATTATTGATATTTTTCCTGTAGGTAGGTGACCAGTACTCCATTTTCCACAATACTTCATATTATGTCTCTCCAATACTTCATATATCTTTAACATAGTATCCCAACTCAGTACTCAATACCTTGATTTATGAAGTTTAACATGCCAAAAGCTTTCATTACAACCCTCTCTGCCCGTGATGCAACTTTCAAGGAATTACAGATCTGTACTCACATATCCCTCTGTTCTACCACATTCCTCAGTGCCTTATGGTTCACCATGTAAGTCCTACTCTGGTCTGTCCTCCCAAAGTGTATCACCTGGCCCTTAACTGCATTAAATTCCATCTGCAGTTTTTCAGCCCATATTTCTAGATTCCACTGCAAACTTTTATGGTGTTCCTCATTGTCCACTGGGCCCCCATCCTAGGTGTCATCCAGATCATTTACATAGCTGACAAACAACAACAGACAGAGCACCAGTCCCTGTATCACAGGCCTTCCTTCATCTTCTGCTGCTCTCTGGCTACTCCCGTAAACCCAATGTTTGATCCAGTCAGCCATCTCATCCTGAATGCCAAGCAATTGAACCTTCTTGAGAAATCTCCCATGTGGGACCTTTTCAAATGCCTTGCTAAAGTCCATGTAGACAACATCCACTGCTTTGCCCTAACAATTTTCTTGGTAAACTCCTCAAAAACCCTACAAGATTGGTCAGGCATGACCTTCTGCATACAAAGCCATGTTGACTATCCATAATGAGGCCCTGTCTATCCACATAATTATATATCTCATCCCTTAGAACATCTTCCAATAACTTATCCACTACTGTCAGGCTCACCGGTCTATAACTTCCTGGCTTATTCTTAGAGCCTTTCTTAAACACCGGAACAACATTGGCTATTCTCCAATACTCTGGCACCACGCCACAGGAGGGAGAAAGAGGAGAGGTAGCCATTGCAGAGTACCCCTGTGACCTTTCCCCTTAACAACAGGTATACTGCTTTGGATACTGTTGGGAAGGATAACATAGAGGAGGAAAGCCACAGTGATCAGGTCTCTGTCACCAAGTCTTCATTAAGAAGTGAAGATAGGAGAAAAGGCAAGTTGTAGTGATAGGGGATTCATTAGTTAGGGGCACAGAAAGGAGGTTCTGTGGATGAAAACAAGATCCCCAGATGATATGCTGCCTCCTGGGTACCAGGGTCAGGGATATTCCTGATTGAGTCCACAGCATTATAAGTGGGAGGGTGAACAGACAGAGGTCATGGTCCATGTCGGTATGAATGACATGGGTAGCAGGGGGAGACAAGGTCCTGCAAAATGAGTACGGGGAGTTTGGAGCTAAGTTACAAAACAGGACCTCCAGGGTTGTGATCTCAGTACTCCTACCCATGCCACGTACTGTTGAGGTCAGAAATAAGAAGATCATACAGTTTAACACGTGGCTAAGGAGATGGTGCAGGAGGAAAACCTTCAGGTTTTTGAATCTTTAGGTTCTTTTCCAGGGAAGGTGCGCCCTGTACGGAAGGGGCAGTTTGCAACTAAGGGACTAATATCCTAGCAGGAAGGGTGTGTGCGGTTTAAATAGGAGTTACAGGGTGTTGGGAACCAGAGCACAAGAACAGATAGTGGACTGGTTATGGAGAAAGGTATTGTTAAGCCTACATACAAATAGTGGAATCAAAAGGTTGAGCATGGTGGTACTAATATTCTGAGCTGCGTATATTTCAATGCAAGGAGCATTGTAGGAAAGGCATGGATCAGCACATGGAATTATGGCATTGTAGCCATTAGTGAGACTTGGTTACTGGAGGGACAGGACTGGCAGCTCAGTGTTCCAGGGTCCTGTAGTTTTAGATGTGATAGAGTGGGAGGGATTAAAGCGGGCGGCGTGGCATTATTAGTTAGGAAAAATGTCACGCCATTGCTCAGACAGGACAGACTGGAGAGATCATCTAGTGAGGCTTTATAGGTAGAAATGTGAAATAAGAAAGGTATCACCACGTTAATGGGATTATATGATGGACCAGGGAGTTAAGGGAATTAGGGGAGCAAATTTATGGAGATCACAGAGTGTTGCAAGAAATGTATGGTTGTGATAGTAGGTGATTTTAACTTTCTACATATTGACTGGGACTCCCATACTTTAAATGGGCTGGATGGGGAAGAATTTGTCAAGTATGTTCAGGAAAGTTTCCTTAATCAGTACATAGAAGTCCCAACTCGAGAGAGTGTAATACTAGATCTCCTATTAGGTGGTGAGACAGGGCAGGTAACAAAAGTTTTGTGTAGGGGAATACTTTGCATCGATTGACCATAATGCCATTAGTTTCAAGGTAATTATGGAAAAAGATAGGCCTGGGCCTTCAGTTGAAATTTTAAATTGGAGAAAGGCCGGGTTGTTTTCTGGTAAAGATGTACTTGGTAAGTAAGAGGCCTGCAAAAGTGAAATTTTGAGACTGCAGAGTTTGTATGTTCCTGTCAAATAAAAGGCAAGGATTACAGGTTTATGGAACCTTGGTTTTTGAGAGAGATTGAGACTGCTTAAGAAAAAGAGGGAGGTGCATAGCAGGTACAGGTAGGCCAGAACAAATAAGGTACTTGAAGAAATGCAAGAGAACACTTAAGGACAAAATCAGGAGGACTAAAAGAAGACATAAGGTTTCTCTAGCAGACCAAGCTAGATGGTAATCTATGCATGGAGCCAAAAGAGATGGGGGAGATCTTAAACGGATTTTTTTGCATCTCTATTTAATCTGGAGACGGACACAGAGTCTATAGAAGTGAGGCAATGTCGCAGCGAGGTCGTGGACCCTATATAGATTACAGAGGAGGAAGTTTTGGCTGTTTAGAGGCAAATTAGGGTGGATGAATCTCCAGGGCCTAACAAAGTGTTCCCTCAGACCTTGTGGGAGCCTGGTGCAAAAAATTGCAGGGACTCTAGTAGACATATTTAAAACATCTTTAGCCATGGGTGAAGTGCTGGAGGATTGGAGGATGTTGTTTCATTGTTTAAGAAAGACTCTAAGAATAAGCCAGGAAATTATAGCCAGGTGAGCCTCACATCAGTAGTGCGAAAGTTTATTGGAAGGTTTTCTAAGGGACTAGATATAGAAGCATTTGGATACACAGGTTCTGATTGATAATAATAATAAGTACTTTATTAATCACAGGTAGGTAATTATTTCTTTACAGCATCAACATTTAAAAACACACTTAGCAATAATAATAAATACAATAATAACATTAACTAATAATAAAGTACAGAATAATAAAATACACAGTAATAATTTACCAACGTGAAATAATATTTAATACTGTGCAAAGATAATGTACGAAATAGTAAAACAGAGACTGTTGTACTATGATGTGTGCTCTCCTGTCACACAGAGATGAATTGTTGTATATGCTTATTGCATTTGGTGGAAAAGATTTTCTGTAACGGTCCTTGTGACAGTGGAGCTGAATGAGCTTGTTCGAAAGGGTGCTCCACTACTTATTCAGTAGGTCATGGAGAGGATGTGCCAGATTGTCCATGATGGATAACAGTTTGTCTGTTAACAGTGGTGCAGTCTCTTCTGCACCACTAACTCAGAAGAGTCGGGGTTGCAGCCAAGGATGGATCCAGCCTTTTTGATGAGTTTATTTAGTCTTTTGCATCATGGCCGATACTGCACCCCAACATAAAGCTGCAAAGAAGACTACGCGTGCTATAACAAACTGGTAAAAGATATTCAAATGGCTTTGTGTGCGGTAAGTCATATCTAACCAATCTTATAGAGTTTTCCAAGGAAGTAACCAGGAAAGTGGCTGAAGGCAAGGCAATGGATGCTGTCTGTGTTGACTTCAGCAAGGCCTTTGACAAGGTCCTGCATGGGAGGCTGGTCAAGAAGGTTCTTCGCTTGTCATTCAAGATGAGGTAATAAATTGGATTAGGCATTGGCTTCAAAGAGGAAGCCAGAGAGTGGTGGTCAATGATTGCCTCCGTGAGAGAAGTCCTGGATTATTGATGTGCCACAGGGACTGTTGCTTGGTCCATTACTATTTGTCATCTATATCAATGATTTGGATGATAATTTGGTAAACTGGACCAGCAAATTTGCAGATGACATGAAGATCAGGGGTGCAATGGACAGCGAGGAAGACTATCAAAGCTTGCAGTGAGATCTGGACCATTTGAAAAAAATGGGATGAAAACTGGCAGATGGAATTTAATGCAGAAAAGTGTGAGGTGTTTCACTTTGGAGGATCAACCAGGGTAGATCTCACTTGGTGAGAGGTAGGGCACTAAGGAATGCAGTATAACAGAGAGTTCTGGGAATACAGGTCCATAATTGTTTGGAAGTGGTATCACAGTTAGGTAGGTTCATAAAGAAAGTTCATAAATCTAAGTATTGAGTATAGTAATTGGAATGTTATGTTAAAGTTGTATAAGATGTTGGTGAGGCTAATTTGGAATATTGTGATCATTTTCTTGGTCATCTACCTACAGGAAAGATGTAAGTAAGTTTGAAAGGGTGCATAGAAAATTTACAAGGATGTTGCTGGGACATGAGGACCTGAGTTATAGAGAAAGGTTGAATAGGTTTGTATTTTATTCCCTGGAACCTAGAAGAACAAAACGAGATTTGATAGAAGTATACAACTTATGAGAGGTATAGATAGGGTAAATGCAAACAGGCTTTTTCCACTTACTTTGGATGAAACTACAACTAGAAGTCATGGGATAAGTGTGAAAGGTGAAATGTTTAAGAGGAACATGAGGGGGAACTTCTTCAGTCAGAAGGTGGTGAGAACGTGGAACAAGCTGCCAGCACAAGTGGCAGATGCGGGGTCAATTTCAATATTTAAGGGAAGTTTGGATAGGTACATGGTTGGGGGTTGTATAGAAAGCTACGCTCTAGGTGCAGGTCAATGGGGCTATGTAGATTAATGGATTGTCACAGACTAGAAGGGCTGAGGAGCCTGTTTCTGTGCTGTAGTATGACTCCAGCTGAATTAGGCCATTTGGTCTTTTTTAGTCCGCTTTGTCATTCAATCATGGCTATTTTTTTCAACCCCTTCTCCTTCCTTATCCTGTAACCCATACACCTCTTATCAATCTCTGCCTCAAAAACTTGGCCTCCCACTGGCTGAACAATTTCCTCCTCATCCGTGTTCTGAAGAAAATTACCATGATTCTGAGGCTGTGCCCTCAGATCCTAGACTTTTCTGCAAATAGAAACATCCTCTCCTCAACTCTATCCAGTGCTGTTAATTTTTCTAATGTTACATTTTTACCAATTTTTTGATTTGTTCATTTACATTTCTATTGAATTCTCCATAACTTCCATGAAGCTTTCAGTGCTCTTCATAAATACCAGACATCAAAATGTGTTTAACTTCCTTGTCACTTCTGTATTTCCCACTGCAATTTCTCTTGTCTCAGCTAGACAGGAACCCAGATTAACTTAATAGCTAACCTTTTCCTATCTAATATATCTAGAGACATACTTACAGCAAGTTTTTATCCTTTTCACTAAACTATTGTGTATTTCCTGTGGTGGGGGAGTCTAAGACCAAAGGACACGTCATTGGGTGTACTTAAGGCAGAGATTGATAGGTATCTGTGTAGCCAGGGCATCAAAGGTTATGGTGAGAAGGCGGGGGAGTGAGACTAAATGGGAGAATGGATCAGCTCATGATAAAATGGCGGAGCAGACTCGATGGGCCGAATGGCCGACTTCTGCTCCTTTGTCTATGGTCTTATGGACACAGCCTCAGAATAAGACCATAAGATATAGGAGCAGAATTATCCATTCAGCCCATCCAGTCTGCTCCACCATTCCATCATGGCTGATCCCAGATCCCACTCAACAGCATACACCTGCCTTTTCACCATATCCTTTGATGCCCTGACTGATCAGGAAACGATCAACTTTCGCTTTAAATATACCCATGGACTTGGCCTCCACCGCAGCCTGTGGCAGAACATTCCACAGATTCACCACTCTCTGGCTAAAAAAATTCCTCCTTACATCTGCTCTGAAAGGTCACCCCTTAATTGTTCTGGATACCCTCACCATAGGGAACATCCTCTCCACATCTGCCCTATCTAGTCCTTTCATCATTTGGTAGGTTTCAATGAGATCCTCCCAGATTCTTCTAAATTCCAGTGAGTGCAGACCCAAAGCTGTCAAACACTCCTCATATGTCAACCCCTTCATTCCCAGAATTATCCTTGTGAACCTCCTCTGGACTCTTTCCAATGACGACACATCCTTTCTGAGATATGGGGCCCAAAACTGTTGATGATACTCCAAGTGTGATCTGACTAATATCTTATAAAGCCTCAGCATTATCTCCTTGCTTCTATATTCTATTGCCCTTGAAATAAATGCCAACATTGCATTTGTCTTCTTTACCAGAGACTCAAGCAGTAAATTAACCTTCTGGGAGTCCTGCACAAGGATTCCTGAGTCCCTCTGCACCTCTGATGTTTGAACCTTCTCCCTATTTAGGTAATAGTCCACAGTATTAGAGGGGCATCCTCTTAGAATGGAGAAGAGAAGAAATTACTTTAGCTAGAGAGTGGTGAGTCTGTGGAATTCTTTGCCACCAGCAGCTGCGGAGGCCAAGTCTTTATGTATATTTAAGGCAGAGGTTGATTGATTCTTGATTAGACAGGGCATGAAGGCAAGAGATTGGTGCTTAGAGGAAGATTGGATCAATCATGAAATAGCGGAGCAGAATTGATGTGCCAAATTGCCTAATTCTGCTCCTATATCTTACTACTTTCCTCTTCCCTATCAATGATTTGCCCCTACTTGGCTGAATTCCACAAGGACACCACTTTGTTCGGCAAAATTATAAAATTTCCCCTTTTATCATATCTTTTTGCTAACTGCTTTAACTGCAGCATTTTTCTTAAAGCAACCCATGACTTCAAACTATGTACTAACTCATTAAGCATTAGTCATTGATTGGAAAACAGAAACATGTTCAACTCTCAGCTTTGATTATTTTGGGGGCTTTAATGAAGAAATGAGAAAAGCAGAATCGATGGAGGGGAGCTGATTTTCATGATGTGCTGAGCTGTGTCCACAACTTTCTGTCAGTTTCTTGCAGGAAAAGCAGTTGCCATGCCAAGCCGTGATGCATCTGGATAGGATGTTTGATAGTGCATTGATAAATATTGATGACCGTCAAATCACTTTAGCCAGATCCATTAACCAGTTTGCAGATGACAACACTGTAGTGGGCTGAATCTCAAATAATGATAAGTCAGAGTACAGGAGGAGATTGAGAGTCCACAGACGTTGTGAAATTACGGCAAATTGTAGTGGGTCAAGTTTGTTTGGGAGGCTGAAGTTAATGAACAGCTGCTCAAAGCTCTGGCATCATGACGTTGGATGTCAGAGCCAGCTGGTGGCAGTCACTGAGGTGCAGTACCTTTTCTCCCTTCAGTACCAGGATGACAGTGGGCTTCTGAAAGCAGGTGGGAATTTCAGAAAAAAGTCGGGAGGAGTTAAAGGCATCGGCAAATCCACCCTCTAACCAACCTGCACAGAATATGAGGGCACATCCAGGAACACCACCCAGATCACATGTAGGTTCACTCTCCGGCAATCTGAAATGGTGACTGTGAGTTCCAGTGCATTGAAGACTATCAGGCTGGGTGGTGACACTCCATTCTCCTCCTGTTCAAAGCGTGCATACAGTGCATTCAGCTCTTCAGCAAGCAAAGTGCTAGTGTCCGCCATGCTGCCAGATTTTGTTTTCTAATCCATCACAGCATGTAAGCAACTAATGGCTGGTCGAGAATTTAGTTTTGGAGAGGTACTACCTCTTGACATAAGAGTGTTTTATGAAGGTTGTACCTTAATTTCTTGTGTTGGTCAGGGTTACCCAATACAATGCCACAGGAGATACCATCGGGCAGAAGATACAAAAGCCATGTACCACATGTGCAGCTTCATTCCCACTGTTATAAAACTATTGAAATGTCCCCTAGTACAATAATTAGATTCCTTACCTCATAATTGACCTCATTATAGCTTTGGACTTTATTGTCTGTCTGCACGGCACTTCCTCTGCAACCATTACACTTCATTCTGCTTTCTTCATTGTTTTCCTTTGTATTACTCAACACACTGTTGTAATGAAGTGATCTGTATGGATGCAAAGCAAAACAGTTTTTCACTGTATCTCAGTACACGTGACAATAATACACTAATTACCAATGACCACTTGTAATGGGAAGGTTTGATAGTGAGCAACAGATGCATTGTGTCAAACCTTCCGTTTTGGTTTCCCATACAGATTTCAATACCTCTGCAAATCTCTGGGAAATATTTATCTTCACATCCCAAGGAACAGTGAATATTTTTTGACAATGGCATCCTTTGATAAATATTTTGTTCCCAGAACCTGAAGTTGCCATCAGCTATTATGCCTATAGATGGTGCTGTAACTGCACATCACAGACATTGTTCCATTTTGAGACTTCTTGTTTTTGTCTTAAGTTTATTTAAACTCATAGAAAAATGAAAGCTAAAGCTTCCAGAAGAAATGCAAAGTCAAATGAAAGGTTTGAGACTCCTATTTCCTCACTGCAATCTTCCATAATCGGTTTATTTATAGAATTATAAAGAGTCCACACATTGTCTGCAGAATAGATTACTGTGCGGCCAAGTGGAACTCTTGCTCTGCTAGGCTTCTGACCATAATCAGCCATGTGACAATCTGGATATTCCCATGAGAAATCAGGAGGTTCCATTTCTACATGATTAATTTAAAGAAAGAAACTTAGTTCCTATAACAGAGTGTTGAAATTTGCACTCCTGGACTGAATTCCAGTAACAGGAAAGGTGTCCACTTCCTGCTTAACTCAGCTATAAGTGTCTTTAGATCTGGGTGTACTATTGGGCGGCACAGTAGGACAGTAGTGGTTAGCACAACGCTTTACAGTACCAGCAACCCGGGCTTCAATTCCCGCTGCTGTCCATAAGGAGTTTTTACATTCTCCCCATGACCTTGTGGGTTTCCTCTGGGTGCTCCAGTTTCCTCGCACAGTCCAAAGACGTACCAGTTGGTTGGTTGATTGGTCGTTGTAAATTACCCTATGATTAAGTTAGTGTTAAATCGAATGTTGGTAGCTGTTGCAGCTCGAAGGCCCAGAAGGGTCTGTTCTACGCAATATCTCAATAAATAAATAAAATTAAATCTTGGTATTCAGTGAGAACCTGATTGGTACCCATTTGGATTCATTCAAATGCTTACTGTATATACCTTCAGTGCAAGCTGAGGTAAGTACGTCACTGAGAAGAAATGGTTTACACTGATAACATCACTCACACTGTGAAGATCCTTTTCATGGCTATCATGCTGTGAAAATAGTGGACTAAAATTATCATTTCTTATTACCCAGAGAATAAATAGGAGTATTTGTAACATAAATACACACTCTCAGTAGACTGAAATGTGAAATAAGTTTACTCTTGATTAGATACAAATAGAAAACGGAAAACAAGATTTTTAAGATAGAGATGAAGACCAAGATTAGCTTTTTTGTCACATGTACATCAAAACGTACAGTGAAATGTGTCATTTGCATCAAATCAAATTGAATTGACTTTATTCTTGCATCCTTCGCATACATGAGGAGTAAAAATCTTAATGTCATGCCTACATCTGAACATCCAATGTACTAATTATAGTAATAAGGAATAAATAACATTTACAGTAAGATATACAACAGAACAGTCAATATAACATAGAAATACAATTGTGTCAGTGCAAGTTAATCAGTCTAATGGCCTGGTGGAAGAAGCTGTCCCAGAGCCTGTTGGTCCTGGCTTTTATGCTGCAGCACCATTTCCCAGATGGTAGCAGCTGGAACAGTTTGTGGTTGGGGTGGCTCGGGTACCCAATGATCCTTCGGGCCCTTTTTACATGTTTGTCGCTATAAATATCCTGAATCATGGGAAGTTCACATCCACAGATGCGCTGGGCTGTCCACACCACTCTCTGAAGAGCCCTGAGATTGAGGAAAGTGCAGTTCCCATACCAGACAGTGATAAAGCCAGTCAGGATGCTCTTAATTGTGCCCCTGTAGAAAGTCCTCAGGAATTGGGAACTCATGCCAAACTTGTTCAAACGTCTGAGGTGAAAGAGACACTGTTGTACTTCTTTCACCACGCAGCCGGTATGTACAGACCACGTGAGGTCCTCGGTAATGTGTGTGCCAAGGAACTTAAAGCTGTTCATCCTCTCAACCCCAGATACAATGTCAATAGGGGTTAGCCTGTCTCCGTTCCTCTTGTAGTTCACAACCAGCTCCTTTGTTTTTGCGACATTGAGGAAGAGGTTGTTTTTTTCACACCCTGGGTCAGGGTGATGACTTCTTCTCTGTAGGCTGTCTTGTTATTATTTGAGATAAGGCCCATCAATGTACTACCACAGGTAAATTTAATTAGCAGATTGGAGCTGTGGGTGGTGACATAGCCCTGTGTGTACAGAGAGTAAAGGAGGGGGCTTAGGACACAGCCCTGGGGGGCCCCTATGCTGAGGGTCAAAGGAACAAAGGTGAGAGAGCCCACTCTTACCACCTGCCGGCGATCTGACTGGAAGTCCAGGATCCAGCTGCACAAGGTAGGGTGAAGGCCGAGATCTCTGAGCTTCTTATCAAGCCTGGAAGGAATTATGGTATTTTGAATGCTGAACTGTAGTCCAAGGACGGCATTCTCACATAAGCATCAAATCAGCAAGGATTATGCTGGGGACAGCCCACAGGTGCCGCCATGTTTCTGGCGCCAACATAGCATGCCCACAACTTTCTAACCCTAACACAAACCGATAGTTGGTGAACTGCAAAGCCACAAATATTTACACAAGAACCTGTAATTTCATGTTGTATTTAAAGAAATACAGCATCATCCATAACTTAGGTATTTATAAAGAATGATCACATAATTATGGTTCATTTTGCTTTTGGAAGTGAAATTTAAAAATGAGATTTGTGTTTTCAGAAATTCCAAGGTTAAGCAAAAGTAACCATTCAAGAGTTTACAATTTTGCACCCCTCAACTGGAGACCAGGAACAGGAAGGAACCACTTCCTGCTCAACTCGGCGGTAAATGGCCACAGATCTGGGGCACTATGTATGCAGTCTATCCAGACAGATAGTCATGCTTATGCAGGCAAAGTAACAGGATGCCAGAGATTCCCATGCAATGTATCAGTCTGAATTACACTGTATAAAGTATTTAAATTTAACATTGTGCTCTTGAATATTCTCAGGCACTTCTATTGATTGGTAAGCAAGTGCAGCTTCAAATCAGAAGGGAATAATCAACCACGATCCAGGTGTTTTGCAGGTTTCCAGAACAAAGAAAAATAGTGAGAAATGAAAGTGCTTATAAAATGAAGAACTGCAACACTTGCAGACACAGGTTTCCTGCTCATGAACGGGCAGAGTGAATGATTGAATCTGACTGTTAACAAACTGGGACTTTTCACATTTAAGTTTCCTCATTTGTCAGTGTCTTTGACAAGTCTACTGGAAAATGTATTGTCAGAGGAGTTTCTGATAGAAAAGATCCTTAATGTACTGTACATTATTGTAACAATGTTGTCACCAAGAGAATTAGCCACGGGAAAGTTTGAACTGGGAGATTCTTTATGCCCAAGCCAATGTAAAACTAATCATTCTTGTACAAATGATCTCAGAGAAAACATTAAAACGCTCCACTAGAGATTACAGCATTTCCTGAGATATTGTTTGAATACTATCAAATCATCTTAAATAAGCCTCACTAGTTCGCATTTCTGACATGATGACATCAAGCTGCCCTCCAATTTTAAGTCAAAATCATAAAATAGTTATTCGTAAATCTTACAGAGCTCCACAAATAACATATAGGTATATGGCTAACTATCTGCCTGAACATTTCTAAAGGGCATTCTCAATTCATTGCATCGTTAATGCACTTATTTTTGATTGCTTATTGTTTCCAAGTAATCCCCTCTAAAGAAGTATAAGGGAAGCTGACATTTATTTGTACTTAATAATGGTTAACTGAGCTCCCCAGGGTTAGGTAAACCTTGCACTAAGAAGAGGTGAGCATGTACATTTTAAAGGAAGACTTGCTCACATCAAGCAGAAATGCTCCAATCAACCCCCACTTCCACCTGTTCTACACTGAACCAACAATCACCTAAGCCTCCAGAACCAGGATTGGTTGGTTCTTTTCCATTTCCATAATTAGCCCAATTACCTCTGATCCACCTCTGAATCCCACTCGGGCCAAAAGCCTTTTTGGCTGCTGGCTGGCTGTCTGAGTTAGGTGTGGAAGCCGGCCGGCCGTGGCTGTGGTGGACATTCTGTGAGAATATTGACTGACAGCCTGTGTAGGTAAGGAATGATATTCGTACACGGTCTCTTGCAAATTCTGATAGGATGGCAGGGAGGGGAGACTGATGGTGACAGCAATAGCATGGAGTGTGAGTGGGAAGAGGTGGGGAGAGGGACTAAGAACAGGAAGATGATGGGTTGGAAGAGAAAGAAAGGAGGTGGGTCTAGTGTAGGTGGATCGGAAAGTGAGGGAAGAGAAGTTGAGGAGAAGGGCCCGAGGACAAAATTGCTAAATGTAGTGGTAAGATTTGAGGGGGAAGGGGGAGTAAAGAAAATCGATCCGCTTAAGCTAACAAAAATTATTAGAGGACAAGTAGGGGAAGTGAACCATGCAAGAATTTTAGGAGATGGAAACCTGCTGACAGGATGTAAAACTGAAGAATGACAAGGAGAGCAGAGAAAAGGGAGACTAAAACTGTTCTGGTAGAATTTGAGGATAAGGTGCCTCCAAAGGAGTTATATTTTGGATTTCTAAGATACAATGTAAGAGAATATATACCAAAGCCTATGAGGTGTTTCTATTGCCAGGAGTTTGGGCATGTGGCCAAAGTGTGCAACGGAAAGAGAAGATGTGCAAGGTGTGGTGGGGAACATGAATACGGAAAATGTGGAGAGGGAGTGAGACCAAAGTGCCGTAATTGTGGAGGTAACCATAGTGTAGCGTACTGGGGGTGTGAAGTGTTGAAAAAAGAGGTGGAGGTGCAGCAGATAAGGGTGAAGGAAAAAGTCTCATATGCTGAGGCAGTCAAGTTGGCAGGACAGAAGAAAATGAATGAGGGAGGATGTAGCAAAGAGCAAGCAGCAGCTAAAGAAAGGCAAGATGAGAAGAATGCATGGATAGAGAAGAAGAAATTGGTGACCTTTATAGCAGGAGTGGTAAACGCAATGTATGAGATCAAATCTAAAACTGAAAGGATTCAGATTACTGTGAAAGCTGCAGAGCACCATTTGGGTATGATAGGATTAAAATGGGAAGAAGTAAACGATGAACTCAGGGTACAGTCAAGTCAAGAGACAGTATGTGTGGGTTGATATTACTAATAATGCTACTTCCTCAATGGAATGCAAGAAGCCTGATTGCTAACGGACGAGATTTCAAGCAGTTTATAGTGAGTAGGAGAGAAAAGCCAGTTGTTGTGTGTATCCAGGAGGTTAAAACCTAATTTAGATTTTGTTTTATACGGTTATGAGGCAGTAAGGTGAGACAGGAGAGAGGGTGGAGGAGGAGGATGTGCAACTTATGTAAAGCAAGGTATTCCTTATAGAATACTAGGTGTAGGAAGTGAACAGGAGTATGTGGTAGTAAAAGCATAGCCTGAAAGGAAAGAGTTGGTGATTGTGAATTATTATAATCCATGCAAAAGACTAGAGTTAAACAAGCTTGAGGAGATAGAAGGGCAGAATTGTAGTAACATTGTTTGGTGTGGTGATTTTAATGGACATAATGTATTATGGGGGAGTGACAGAACAGACATCAATGGTCGGATAATAGAGGAGTTGCTAGATGAGAAGTATTTAGTGTGCCTAAATGATGGCAGTAGTACTAGAATTGATGTTAATACAGGTAAAGAATCTGTGCTTGATCTTACATTAGTATCAAACTCCATTGCATCAGTGTGTGATTAGTTAGTGTACCAAGAAGGAACTGTAGGGAGTGATCATTACCCAATCTGGTGCAAGATAAATGTTTCTGCTTCAATGGTCACAGAGAATACAGGTGGGAAATGGATCCTTGAGAAAGCCAATTGGGAGAAATTTCTGGAAAAAAGTGATAGACATCTAAGTCAGGTCAGTGATGGAATGGATGTAGAAACACTTGACAGCATATTAGAACAAGGTATAATATCAGCTGCATTAGAATCCATTCCTAAAAGTAAAGGAAGAATAAAGAAGAGAATAATACCATTGTGGGATGATAATTGTAAGGAAGCAGTGAGAAATAGAAATAAGGCATTTAAACTGGTTAAAAGAACTCATAACTTCCAACATATGATTCAGTACAAACAAGCTCAGGCAGTAGTAAGGAGGACAATAAGACATGCTAAAAGAACGCACTGGAGAAAGTATTGTGATTCATTCGGAAACACAACTCAAGTAGGAGAGGTGTAGGGGATGATAAAAAGGATGGGAGGGGACAGGAGAGAGTAGAGGTACCCAGTTCTGGTTGATGGAAATGTGACTGCAGTAACAAATAAGGAAAAGGCATAGTTGTTGGCAAACACTTTTGTTATGGTACATAGTTCTGATAATTTGTCTGAGAAGGGAAGAAGAGGTAGAGAGAGAACAAAAGCTGAAAATATGGAGGCTTTATGTAGGAAAACTAACCTTGACGGTGTGCAAGATGTCCCTTTCAGCATGGGAGAATTAAGAAAGGCACTAGATAAAACAGGAAAGATTGCGCCAGGGAAAGATTGCGCCAGGTAAAGATGAAATATGTTATAGTATGATAAAACACTTGAGTGAAGGAAGTCTGGAGAAACCACTGCTTCTGTATAGCAAAGTCTGGGATGAAGGGAGAATACCAGGGAGCTGGAAAGAAGCAATACTTATTCCAATAAGGAAACCTGGGAAAGATGCCTGCAAGCCAAAAAACTACAGGCCAATTGCCTTGACGTCACATGTATGTAAACTTATGGAAAGTATGATAAATGAGAGGCTAGTGTACTTCTTGGAAAGTAGAGGTATGGTGGCTATGTATCAAAGCGGGTTCAGGAAAGGAAGGAATACTACAGATCCAGTGTTGTGTCTAGAAGATGAAATGAGAAAAGCTCAAGTAAATAAAGAGACAGTGGTTGCAGTTTTTTGATGTTCAGAAAGCTTATGATATGTTATGGAAAGAGGGGCTCTCAATCAAACTACATTTAATGGGAATGGGGGGGCAATGTTCAATTGGGTTAAGGACCTTTTAAACGGGAGAACTATTGAGGTGAAGATAGGATCAGAGCTATCAAGCCAGTATGTTGTAGAAAATGGGACACCTCAGGGGAGTGTAGTGAGTCCAACTTTATTCTCCATTTTGATAAATGATATATTCGTAAATATTCCAATGGAAGTGGGGGGGGGTCATTGTTTGCAGATGACGGGGCTTTGTGGAAAACAGGGAGAAATATTGAACATATAGTTACAAAAATGCAAGATGGAATTAATCAAGTTGAAGAGTGGGGGACAAAGTGGGGTGTTAAATTTTCAGTGGAGAAGACAAAAGCCATGTTCTTTACAAGGAAAAAGTTCAGGGGACTTAATTTGAATCTATATGGAAGTAACCTGGAGAGAGTTGAAAGTTTTCGGTTTTTGGGAGTGCACTTTGACTTGAGATTGACATGGAGAGAACATGTTAGATAGGTAGTTAGTAAATGTAAAAATGTGATAAATGTCATGAGGTGTCTTGCTGGATTGGAATGGGGTGCTGATTTTGCATCACTGAAATATATTTATGTAGCATTAATAAGATCAAGATTAGACTATGGAAGTATTGTATACGGGTCAGCAGCAAAATCTGTGCTGGCAGAACTGGATATCGTGCAAGCTCGGGCTCTAAGGATGTGCTTGGGAGCGGTTAGAACTTCCCCAGTGTGTGCACTCCAAAGTTGAGGCAAATGAAATGCCATTGGGGCTGTGGCGTAAACAGCTGGAGGCCAATTACTGGATCAATTTAAGAGGGCATGGTGATTGCCATCCTACAAAAAGGGTGTTGCAGACATGCTGGGAGAAGGAGAGGACACAAAAAGAAAGTTTTGGCTGGACAGGAGAGCAATCAGCAAAAGATATGAGTGTATACAATAAAGAGTTTTGTCCAAGTGTGGTGTGGCCTGTCAGTCCTTTCTGGGTATTAGAAAATCCCTCTGTAGATTTGGAATTGCTTAAGATTAAGCACAGTAATAAGACGGCTGATATAGTCAGTGAATATCATAGTTATAGGGAATGTAAATATAAAGGCATACAGATTTTTACTGATGGATCAAAGGATCCAGAAACAGGTGCAACAGGGTCTGCAATTGTTGTACCAAGTTATCGAGTGGAAATTAGCAAGAGAACACCTGATTGCTTGAGTGTATATGCAGTTGAAATGTTTGCCATATTGTTAGCACTAGAATGGAGTGAACAGGTTGATTGTAATAATATTGTGATATGTAACGATTCTGTGTCGGCCCTTGCAAGCATTAAGGCGGGTACAGCTAGAGGTCACCAGGATCTGCTTTATGAAATCCTGTCTGCAAATTCTAAACTGGCTAGACAAGGCAAAAATATCGCATTCATGTGGGTTCCAGCACATTCAGGTATTATGGGAAATGAGACAGCAGATAGTCTGGCAAAAGCAGCAGTCAAAAAAGTATCTGTAGAGGTCAATATTAAACTATCAAAATCAGAGGGGAAGAGCATAGTGTGGAGAAGGATAAATCAATAGTGGCAGCAGCATTGGGATAGAGCAATAAAAGGAAGATATTTACATTCAATTCAGAACAGAGTAGATATGGGAAGAAGTTGGGGAGTAAAGCAGAAGGAGCAAGTGATTATAAGTAGACTGAGAATTGGGCACAGCAACTTTAATGGCACTCTGGCCATCATAAATAAGCATCCAACAGGTTTTTGCTATCTATGTCAGGAGACTGAAACAGTAGAGCATATCCTTATTTCATGCCGGAAATTTGCACAGGAAAGGCAACAAATGTTACAGCAATTACGCAAAATAGGACTGGTAGAGAACAGTGTTAAAGGTTTATTGGAATGTGGGGAGAGTGAGCAGGGGAGGAAATGGTTGTTTAGTTTTTTAAGGACTGGAAAGACGAAGAAGAAGGAGGAGGAGGAGGAGGAGAAGAATTCACGAGGAATTGCAACTACAGAGTGATGCTAATAGAGAAATGCAGGCTGAACTAGACTGTCTAAAGTAGAGAACATCAGGACATATTTGGTTGGAACACAAGAAGTCTAGCAGGTGGTGGTAATGCACCGAAAACTGGTTGCCAACCGCCATAAAACAAAAAGAAGATGAATCCTACTCATCAGCAGTCCTTTCCCTACCGACCCTGTTTTTGTGCACTGGTTGAGGTTTTATACTCACAGCTTTTCTTGCTCAGATTTAAAGGTGGGCCAGCTTTTCCTGAGAGATTGTCTGAACACAATCAAATCATCTTAAATAAGCCTCGTTAGTTTGCCAAGTGCCATTTTCCTAATATTTCGCAGGTGAAGTGCCCTGAAAACACTCACTATACCCCCACAGAAATTTTTCCACATTTCTTTCTTGCTTTCATGTTGTAGTATATGTAAAGGACCATAATATTAAGACACATTTGATCTTGTAGGTATCAATGAGCAGGCAGGTATAAGTGGTCTGAGAAGAACCTCAATTAAGCCACTTTGTAAAGCCCTCTGTGATTCCTGAAAATTATTCTGCATGTTATGCTACTAAAGTTGTAGATTCCTACAGCATAGAAAGAGACCCTGTGCCCTACTGGTCCGTGCAAATCACAATTCCCATCTAAGCTAATCCTACTACTGCTACTACATCGACTCAGGCCTAGGGGGCCAGTGTCGGGCAAAGGCTAATCCCATTTGCTTGTAGTTGGACCATATCCTTCTAAACATTTCCTGTTGATACAACAGCCATTTTTTCTGTATTTCTTGGCTATCTGGAAGAGATGAGGATCAGCGTTGTATTGTAAATGCATACTTCGACAATAAAATAAACCTTATGACCTTATCTATGATAATTTGTCAGCCTCTCTATTCTTATGTAGAATGGATGGAGATGTCCTTCAGAATAAACAATCTTCTTGAAATTGTGGTTGAGGATGAAAAGTTCCTGCTTAAAATTAATCTGTATGAGACTGTGAAGAAGACTTATTAAAGGAGAAAGTCTGGGATGTATATGCTTTCAATCTCCATGCGAGATTAAAGACATTTCATTTAATTAGCTGCTGTGGCGATTAACTTCGCTTTAGACATTATAGAAAGCTATAACTTCAGAATCAGAAGTCAAAGGACGGATAAGACCATTAGTGTTTAAATGACTGTGTTAAAGAATGTGTCACAAGAGTCTAATTCTGGCACCTTCCTAACTCAAGCACTGCAAGACAAATTTAATACATGAGTAAATTCAATCTGTTATAAAATACACAAGATTCAATATTTAGGCATGCATGTACAATCAGCATATTAGTGGAGATTCTGTCGCAAGTGCTGAAGAACTTCAATAGACGCAGAGTGTCATGGTTAAAGCTGAACATATCCAAACATTGCTGTTGAAGCCTGAGCTCTCACAGAAGCCCAAATCACATGAAGAGCTTCACATGAAAGGAAAGACTGGCAAGAGAAAACTAATACCAATATCATGGAGATCTCTCATCCCAGGTGACCCAACTCAGAGAAGTGAAATGATTCAATTGTAAAAAGAAATGGTTAAAAAAGTGGCTAGACTGAGGACTGAGGGAGGGATCTCATAGAAACATTCCAAATGTTAAAAGACCTGAACAGATTAGATATAGCAAAGTTATTTCCCATGGGAGGGAATTCTAGGACAAGAGGGCACGACTTTAGGATTGAAGGACATCCTCCTAGAACTGAGATGCGGACAAATTACTTTAGTCAGAGGGTGGTAAATCTGTGGAATTTTTTGCCATGAGCAGCTGTGGAGGCCAAGTCATTGGGTATATTTAAGGCAGAGCTAGACTGGTTCTTGATTAGCCAGGGCATCAAAGGGTAAAAGCAGGGGAGTGGAGATAACTGGATGAAGTGGAATCAGCACATGATTGAGTAGCAGAGCAGACTCGATGGGCAGAATGGCCTACTTCTCCTCCTAAATCTTATGGTCTTATCATCTAAAATAAGGTCAACAAAGTCTGTTTTCCATCTAAGAGCAAAAAACAATAATAGAATGTCACAAAGCTTGGGCAGGGAAATACCCACAATAGAAGCAAAAATGGAAATTGTATTGATCTTAAAATAAATGTATCATTGCCTAAACATAAGATCATAAGACCATAAGAGATGGGAGCAGAATTAGACCATTTAGCCTATTGAGTCTGCTCCACCACTCAGTCATAGCTGATCCTTTTTTCCCTTCCTCAACCCCATTTCCTGGCCTTCTCCACATAACTTTGATGCCATATCCAAACAAGAACATATCAATCTCTGCCTTAAATATACCTAACAACCTGGCCTTCACAGCTCTCTGGGAACAAGTTCCAGAAATTCACCAACTCCTCTTTCATACCACTATAAGTTCCTTTAATCCACTGAAATACTGCTACGTCAGACTTTACTTTCTCACTACCAAATTTCAAGTTGAATTCAATCATATTGTTATCACTGGCTCCTGAGGGCTCTTTTACCTTAAGCTCTCAAATCGCCTCCGGTTCATAACATAACATCTAATCCAATATAGCTGATCCGCTAGTAGGTTCAACAACAAGCTGCTCTAAAATGCCATCTCGTAGGCATTCAGCAAACTCACTCTCTTGAGAACCATTACCAACCTGATTTTCCCAATCGACCTGCATGTTAAAATCTCCCATGACTATCATAACATTGCCCTTTTGCCATGTCTTTTCTATTTCCTGTTGTAATCTGTGGTACAAATCCCAGCTACTGTTGGGAGGCCTGTATAACTGCCATCAGGGTCCTTTTAGCCTTGCAGTTTCTTAACTCAACCCAAAAGGATTTAATATCTTCTAATCCCATTTTATGCCATTCTTTACCAGCAGAGCCACACTACCCCCTCTGTCTACATTCCTATCCCTCCAATAAAATGTGTAAACTTGGACATTAAACTGCCAACTACAATGATCCTTCAGCCATGATTCAGTGATGGCCACAACATAGAACATAGAATAGTACAGCACAGTACAGGCCCTTTAGCCCACAATGTTGTGCTGGCCCTCAAACCCTGCCTCCCATATAAGCCCCCACCTTAAATTCCTCAATATACCTGTCTAGTAGTCTCTTAAACTTCACTAGTGTATCTGCTTCCACCACTGACTCAGGCAGTGCATTCCATGCACCAACCACTTTCTGAGTAAAAATCCTTCCTCAAATATCCCCCTTGAACTTCCCACCCCTTACCTTAAAGCCATGTCTTCTTGTATTGAGTAGTGGTACCCTGGGGGAGACGTGCTGGCTATCCACTCTATCTATTCCTCTTAATATCTTGTACACCTCTATCAGGTCTCCTCTCATCCTCCTCTCCAAAGAGTAAAGCCCTAGCTCCCTTAATCTCTGATCATAATCCATACTCTCTAAACCAGGCAGCATCCTGGTAAATCTCCTCAGTACCCTTTCCAATGCTTCCACATCCTTCCTACAGTGAGGCGACCAGAACTGGACACAGTACTCCAAGTGTGGCCTAACCAGAGTTTTATAGAGCTGCATCATTGCCTCATATCCCTCGACTTATAAAAGCTAAGACCCCATAAGCTTTCTTAACTATCCTATCTACCTGTGAGGCAACTTTCAGGGATCTGTGGACATGTACCCCCAGATCCCTCTGCTCCTCCACACTACCAACTATCCTGCCATTTATTTTGTACTCTGCCTTGGAGTTTGTCCTTCCAAAGTGTACCACCTCACACTTCTCCGGGTTGAACACCATCTGCCACTTCTCAGCCCACTTCTGCATCCTATCAATGTCTCTCTGTAATCTTCGACAATCCTCTACACTATCTACAACACCACCAACCTTTGTGTCATCTGCAAACTTACCAACCCACCCTTCTACCCCTACATCCAGGTCATTTAAAAAAAAATCACGAAAAGTAGAGGTCCCAGAACACATTCTTGTGGGACACCACTAGTCACAATCCTCCAATCCAAATGCACTCCCTCCACTACGACCCTCTGCTTTCTGCAGGCAAGCCAATTCTGAATCCACCTGGCCAAACTTCCCTAGATCCCATGCCTTCTGACTTTCTGAATAAGCCTACTGTGTGGAACCTTGTCAAATGCCTTACTAAAGTCCATGTAGATCACATCCACTGCACTACCCTCATCTATATGCCTGGTCACCTCCTCAAAGAGCTCTATCAGGCTTGTTAGACACAACCTGCCCTTCACAAAGCCATGCTGACTGTTCCTGATCAGTCCATGATTCTCTAAATGCCCATAGATCCTATCTCTAAGAATCTTTTCCAACGGCTTTCCCACCACAGACGTAAGTCTCACTGGTCTATAATTACCCGGACTATCCCTACTACATTTTTTGAACAAGGTAGTTGTTCATACCCGACAATCTATAAAAGTGCAACAAGATCATCCACCTTATTTCTCATACTCTGTGCATTGAGATATAACACTTCGAGTGCTGTATTTGCTACCCTTTTTGATTTTGCATCCCTAATGCACTGATACTCACCCTGCTGGCTTCAATTTTGCCCTATCATCTGCCTGCTCTTCCTGACAGTTTGACTGCATGCTATCATTGTTTTTTTCACCATCCAGCCTATCCTGAATCCTTTCACTCCTGTTCCTACCCCACTGCCAAATTAGCTTAAATCTCCCCAACAACTCTAACAAACCTGCCCATGAGAATATTGGTCCCCCTTGGGTTTGGGTGAAAATCATCCCTTTTGCACAGGTCATACTTCCCCCAGAAGAGATCCCAATAATCTAAGAACCTGAAGCCCCGTTTCCTGCACCAGCTTCTCAGCCATGCATTTATCTGCCAGCTCATCCTGTTTCTACCCTCGCTAGCACGTGGCACAGGTAACAATCCAGAAATTACTATCCTGGAGGTCCTGCTTCTCAGTTTTCTGCCCAGCTCTCTAAATTCTCTTTTCAAGACCTTATTGCTTTTCATGCCCATGTCATTGGTACCAATATGTAGCAAGACATCTGGCAGCTCTCCATCGCTCTCTAAAATGCTGTGGGTGAGATCTGAAGCGTTCCTGACCCTGGCACCTGGAAGGTGCAGATACGCCTCAAGACATGTCATTCTGGTTCAACTGGTTGTGGAAAAGGGCAGGTCTTTGAACTGAAATGTGAACAGTATCACTTTCTACACATAGTACCTGACCTGCTGAGTTTTTCCCAGCATTTTCTGTTTCTATGGAAGTGCAGTTATGAAGTTTAAAACTTAGTTAGTTGGCTAACCTTGTAATTTGGTAAGACTGGCAAACTAGTTTTTTTCTTTCTTTTCTTTTGCAGGAGGCAAAAATAAGACGGAGGCCAATGCATTGTATTTTATCATTTATATCTATTTGTATGGATTTAACATTTTTAGATGATGTGGACCTCAGATAAATCAGGAGGAAATCATCAAATCAGGCTTTTTCCCCTCTGCACTCTCAATATAGAAGTATCATGTGTTGACATGAAATACTGACCATTCCTCTGTTTCCACAGATGCAGTTCAACCCTCTGAGTTCCTCTAGCAGTTTGTTTCTTTTTACATTTTATATAGAGAATTCTCTATATTTCCCATATATTACTCTTCACACTCCAATGACTAGGAACCCACAGACATGTATGTTACGCTTGCAATTATCGGAGAAAAAAAAGAGGTTATGGTAACATAAAAACAAGTAAAGGATAACTAAAAGAATATAATGAAATTAAAATTAGAGTACTAGACAAAACTAGCTAGAAATGTAAAAACAGATTCTGCATTTTTTAAAAGACTAATCTGGGCATTTGTTTTACAGAAAGTGAACATGGGGAATTAATAATGAAAATCAAAGACAAGGCATATGAATTGAAAAGGCATTTTGCATCAGACTTCAATAGAGAGAATTCTGTTAACATTCCAGAAATAGATGTAAATTGAGAATTAGAAAAGGGAGAGGAAATCAGGAAAACTTCAGTCACTAGGAAAACAACATGGAACTTTAGGCTAGAGAGTTCTTGGTTCCTGATGGAGTTTATTGAAGGGTCATAAAAAACATGGCTTGTCAGTAGTTGATGCTTTGGTTTTAATTTTCCAAAGTTCCCAATGTTCTAAAAAGGTTCTGTTAGATTGGAAAATAGTGAACATAACCCCTCTATTTAGAAAAGGAAGGAGACAGAAAACAGGAAACTAGGCTAGTTAGCTTAACATCTGTCATCAGGAAAATGTTAGAAGTTATTATTAAAGACATTTTAGCAAGGCACATAGAAAAGTTCAAGGTAATCAGGTAATGTCAACATGGTGTTAAGAAAGGAAAATCAGGTTTAGCTAATTTATTGGAGTTCTTTGAAGAAGTAACATGTGCTGTGGATAAAGGGAAACCAACAATGGACTAAACTTGGATTTCCAGAAGGTATTTAATAAGATGCTGTACCATCGATTACTTCAGGAAACAAAAGCTCAGGGTGAGCATTTTGGTGTAGATGTGAGATTAGCTGGCTAACAGAAAACAGAGAACAGACATTAACAAAACTTTATTTTCTGGATTGCAAGGTGTAATAAGTGGTCTGCTACATAGATTGGTGCCAAGCCTCATTTTTTTATAATTCATATAGCATATGGAAACAGGCCATTCAGCCCACTGAATCTATATCAACCAAATGGCACTAATCTGTATGAATTCCATCTTCCAGCGTTCAGCCCATAGTTTTCTATAGCTAGTTAATTCAAGTGGTCCCCTAGATACTATTGAATGCTGTAAGCATCTCTGCTTCCAGCACTCAGGCATTTCAAATACCACCACTTTTTGGGTGAAAAATAATCCCCTTAGATCCGCTCTAAATTCATTATTTATTTCTCCTTTTTTTTTTATCTACCTCTCATATGGGGTACAGATTTTTGCAGTCTACTCTCTGTGTGTCCACTCTTAACCACCTCTACTCCAGGAAAAGTAGATTTAGCCTTTCCAGTTCCTCCTCATAACTGAAACACTCCATCCAAGACAGCATCCTTTATATCTCATCTGCATCCTCTTTATCAGCAGCAACCAATCTGAAATTGTAAGCGTGAAAAGATGTAGCTCACTCAGGTTTGCCAACTGAGTACATAGGGCATTGATTCACGACAGTTTGGTGTTTGAACAGTGGCCAATCAGGGTTTGGGATTAGTTTGCAAGAATAAATAAAAATAAGTCAGGGGCAAGTGGAGTGGCCATCGTTGAAGTGGACAATGGTAGAGTGGTCATTTGAGGCTTAACTCTTCAAAGCGTCAGCACAGAGAGGTTTGAGTGAGAGAAAGCAAGAAAGCTATAGGTAGATTTTTTTCCTCCAGTTTATTTATAGTTTCCTTCTTTATATTTGCACAGTTAGAACAGTAGGGATGCCAGGCAGGCACCTAAGCTAGACTTGCATATCTGATCTACACATGGTTCTGCATGGACTAGATGGACTCGGGCCAGTTTCTGAGCTGTGCTTTTCAATGACTCTGATTCTCTCTTTCCTATAGTTTGGTGGCCAGAATTGCATGCAGTATTCCAGCTGAGATCTGACAAATGTTTTATAATGTTTATGAAGACATACAAACACTAAAGATCAAGTTGCAGATTTATTGATGACACAAAAAGTAGGTAAGCAAGTACATTGTGAAGAGGTCACGTGGAGGTTACGTAAGGATGTAGATAAGATGAGTTAATATGAAGTTCTAAAATATTGAATGTATTGAGATGGACTGCAGAGCTTGGGAAAGCAAAAAGATTCAGGTGTGCTAGTTCATTATTAACAAAGCGTGAATGTGAAGATACAGCAGGTAAATAGAAAAGTTAGCAGAATGCAAGATTACCTTTCAGCTATATGCACTGTAGGAGTTCTGGGAAGGTTTACTGGACTGTACCCGAAAGCAAAACAGCAAATTTGTTCAATGAAAAAAGTAGGATAACCTAGCTTTACATCTGCCGGAGTTTAGAAGAGAGATTGAAACAAGTAGGAGCTGCACAGTGCTGACAGGGTGGATGTGAAAAGCCTGTAACCCCGTGTGGGAGAGTCTAGGTCTAGAGGTCAATGTTTAAAAATACACGGTTACCTAAGCCTGAAGGGACCTGAATTGCATGCAGTATTCCAGCTGAGCTCTGACCAATGTTTTATAATGTTTATGAAGATATCTAAAACACTAAAGATCAAGTTGCAAATTTATTTTCAGGGACCTGAAGTCTTTTGAACTCGCTTCATCAAACAACAGTGAAAGCTGAATCTTTGAAATATTTTAAAGCAGGGATAGATAGATATTTGATAAGCATAGAGCTGAAAGGTTACTAGGAATAGGTAGGAATACACACGAGATTGCAAGCAAGTTCAACCATTGAATGGCAAACCAGACTCAAGGTGCCAAGTGGTCTAACCACAGAAACATAGAAACATAGAAAATAGGTGCAGGAGTAGGCCATTCGGTCCTTCGAGCCTGCACCGCCATTCAGTATGATCATGGCTGATCATCCAACTCAGAACCCCGCCCCAGCCTTCCCTCCATACCCACTGATCCCTTTAGCCACAAGGGCCATATCTAACTCCCTCTTAAATATAGCCAATGAACTGGCCTCAACTGTTTCCTGTGGCAGAGAATTCCACAGAATTCAACCATGTTTCTAATTCTTGTATTCATATGCGATTATGGATTGTTGACAGACCATAAGACCATATGGCATAGGAGTAGATTTAGGGCATTCGGCCCATCAATTCTGCTGCACCATTCTATCATGGATGATTTATTATCCCTCCCAACTCCATTCTCCTGCCTTCCTCCCATAACCTTTGACACCCTTACACATCTAGAACCTATCGAACTCTGAGCTCAGAAAATCTGCAGCTGAGATGAGAAATCCAAGCAACACACAGAAAATGCTAGAGGAACTCAGCTAGCAAAGGCAGCATCTATGTAAAAGAGTAAAACAATTGATGTTTTGGGCTGAGACCCTTCATCAGGACTGGAGAAGGGTCTTGAATTGAAACGTTGAATGTTTACACTTTTCCACAGATGCTGCCTGGCCTCCTGAATTGCTCCAGCACTTTGTGTGTGTGTGTGTTACTTATCAATCTCCACTTTAAATTTTCCCAAGAACTTGGCTTCCACAGCCATCTGTAGCAATGAATCCCACAGATTGACCATTCTCTGGCTAAAGAAATTCCTCTTCATCTCTGTTGTAATGGAATATTCTTCTATTCTGAGGCTGTGCCCTCTGGTCCTAAGACTCACCCACTGTATGAGACATCTCCTCCACATCCACTCTATCTAGGCCTTTCTGTGCTCAATAGGTTTCAATGCGATCCCCCCCCTCATTCTTCTAAACTCCAGCGAATTAAGACACCAAACTCATGTTATAGCAACACACATCAAAGTTGCTGGTGAACGCAGCAGGCCAGGCAGCATCTCTAGGAAGAGGTACTGTCGACATTTCAGACGTTACATCAACTGTACCTCTTCCAAGAGATGCTGCCTGGCCTGCTGCGTTCACCAGCAACTTTGATGTGCGTTGCTTGAATTTCCAGCATCTGCAGAATTCCTGTTGTTTGCATTTTTAAAACTCATGTTATATATTAACTCTTTCATTCCTGGGATAATTTTGCTTACCTCCTCTGGAACTTCTTCAGTTCCAATGCAGCAGAAGGGGTCTAAACAACAATGAAGCAGAATTATATATACATCAAACTTGCTTGCCAAAATAATATAAAATCAGTTTCAAACTGCAAGCATTAACATCATAATAGATTCTCTGAAGTAATGGCAGGTTCACATTTAATGTTATGTAAAGGGTACTGTGGAAGAATGGCTGAATGCCCTTTCCACCTGCCCTTCACTCAGCCTTTCCTATTTCACATGTGTAGTTGGTCATTACTGTTTAATGAGTCCTTTCCATTAATCCCCTTTAATCTGTTCACTCAAATGCCTTGCATTTTTAAACAGGGCCATTATCCCAGAAAGTTCACATGTTCAAATTAAATGCAGAGAAAAATACATTGTATTTTCTGTCATTTTTCATTACAATTAACAGAGAGGACATCTCATTAATACTAATATCTGCTTCTCCACCTGTACCAGCTGTTAACGATGGTGAGAAGATAGAATTATGAGTTATTGTCCTTTAGAGATATAAACCTCCATCCCATGACCATTTCCTCCCAAGAGTCCTCCAGTAGACTTCTGTTAGATTGGATTCCTTTTATAAAAGATGACTCATAACCTGAAGGATTCAGTGGATCAAAAATCTCATGGGCCAAGGATAATTCTTCACCAGAAGTAACAGCCTGCATTTATATTGAGCTGTCAGGATTTGATATCTTCCAGAAATGGACAGAGTAATTTCAATACGTGATGAACCCTAGGCTATTGTTCGCAATGCAAACAGCACTTGGTACTCAAAGATTACCATAGAAATTTTGACTTTCAGCTTTACGGGCCATGATCTTCATCGGACGGACATATTGTTAGCTGACCGACATTATGAGGCAAAGTCAATTACAGCTAGCTAGTCTCTCCAAGGGGAGATATGACTTTAAAGGACAGATGCTGCATGTCATTCTACAAATGAATCTGAGCTAGGAAACTGTGAAGAATGGAAAGGGACAAACAAATCTATGACTCTATAAGCAAAGACTTTCGACATTTTCAAGGCAGATGGGACAGCTTCCGTATAAGCAAGGGGTGAAAGTTAATATGACTATTTCCTGTTGGTTCCAGTGTCCGACATCATGAACTGCTTGATCTTCTGTTCTACCTCATTATGGTATTTATACTTCATTTGTCTACCAGCACTGTTGTCTGTATCAGCAACACTAAACTCCACACTCTGTTTTCTTTTCACTACCTTACTGTAACATTGTATGGCATGAGCTGTCAGGATGGCATACAATACAGAATTTTTTCAATGTATCTTGATACATGTGACAATAGTAAAACATTTACCAAATACTGATGTGAAATTAAGGTTATGCTCTGATCAGCCATTGAATTTTGGAGTGGGCTCTGTCAGGGCTTGTTCTTGCTCCTAATTCATAAGTTCATTGTTCATACACTCATCGGTGAGGTGGTCAATAGCAGATGTCAAACTCCAAGAATCAAGACGCAGTACCACAAGGCATTTAGTCTCCTCTCACAGTGGTGAAGATCAATGAATTAAACAGCAAGTGTCTTATCATAGAAGATAGAATGTTACAGGCACTTCTGCTTAAATTGTTGTGCTGATAATTTCAAACCTTCCCAACCCACATAGCCCTTCATTTTTCTTTCATCCATGTGCCTATCTTCAATGCCCCAACGCATCTACCTCCACTAGCACCATGACAGCACGCTCCATGCACTCATGCATAAAGAATTTACCTCCAATAGCCACTAAAGTGTGCCCCCTTGCATTAGCCATTTCCACCCTGGGTCAAAGTTTCTGGTTGTCCACTCTGTCTATCTCTTATCATCTCATGCCCCTCTATCCAGTCACATTTCATTGTCCTTCACTCCACTCAAGCCGTGCCAATAAAACATGCTTTTTAATTGAGCCAGCATCCTGGCAAATCTCTCCTGCACCCTCTAAATCTTCCTTGATATGCTACACTATGAGATACATCCTTATCTCAGATTGTGTTCCATTCACACTTATCCCTACCATTTAATTACTAACAGTTTTTATCACTTGGTGTCATGAGGCAACTGGTTTTGCTGGGGGTTGGGAACTGGAGCATCAGGTCAATAAGGGAAGGATCGGACTGGAAGGTAGATGTCAGGGAAAGTATTGAAAGGCAAAATTTGAAATAACAGGTTTGATGGGTCAGATAGGTTGAAGTGTGCCTATTTTAATGCTAAGAGTATTATGAGTAAAGTTGATGAACTTAGAGCATGGATCAGTACAGGGAACTATGATGGTATGGCCATTATTGAAACTTGGTTGAGAGAGGAGCTGAATTGGATGATTAATGTACCAGGTTTACAAAGTTTTAGAATAGATAGGGAAGGAGATAAAAGATGGAAGTGTGGGGAGGGGCGGGTGATGCACTACAAATCAGGGACAATATTACAGCTGCACTGGGGGAGACACAATCAAAGGGTCAAACACTGAGTCCATTTAGGTAGAACTCAGGGATAGGAAGAGTGCAATCACACTAATGGAACTGCACTACGGACTCACTAATAGCCACCGGGACATTGAGGAACAGGTATGTAATCAGATAAAGGAAATATGTAAAAATAATAGGGTTGTTACCATGGGGGAATTTCAACTTCCCTAATATAAACTGCAACCTTCTTAGTGCAAGGGGTTTAGATGGGGCAGGTGGGTTGAGTATCTAGGAAGTATTCTTCAATCAATATGTAGATGGTCCTGGTGTTTGGTAATGAGCCTGGCCAGGCAACTGACCTTTCAGTAGATGAACAGTTAAGGAACAGTGACCTCAACTCCTTAACTTTCAGGATAGCTATAGATAGGGATAGATATGGTCCTTGTGGGAGGGCTTTAAATTAGAGTAGAGAAAATTATGAGGGCATTAGGCAGGAATTAAGAAGAGTTAATTGGGAACACCTTTTTTCCTGGCAAGTCCACATCAGCTATGTGGAGGGTGATTAAAGATCAATTCACGGGAGACAGGAAAGGTGTGTTTCTGTTAGAAGGATGGATAAGAGTGGAAAGATAAGAGAACCTTGGGTGTCCAGGGAAGTGATGAATTTAGCCAAGAAGAAAAAGGAGAAGTATTTAAAGCTACAGATGTCAGGAATAAATGAAGCACATGAGGAGTATAAAGAATCCAGAAAAGAACGAGAGAGGGAATTATGAAAGCCAGGATGGGCCATGAAATGTCTTTGGCCAGTAGGATTAAGCTGAATCCCACGGTGTTCTATACATACATCATGAGCAAGAAGATAACTAGAGAGACTGTAGGGTGACTCAAGTATAAAGTGGGTAACATTTGCTTGGATGTGGAGAATGTGAGTGACATACTCAATGAGAACTTTGCTTTAATATTTACCAAGGAAAAGGACATGGAGGACCAGGAGATCAGTGCTAAGTGTATTACTATGTTAGTGCGTTTAGAGGAAGTGTTGGGTCTCCTAATGAGTATTAAAGTGGATGTCCCCAAAGCCTGATGGGATTTACCCGAAGTTATTGAAGGAAAAAAGAAGTGAGATTGCTGCGGCCTTCACCAGTATCTTTACGTTCTCTCTAGGCATGGGCAAGATTCCAGATGATGGGCGAGTGATTAATGTTTTACCTTTATTTAAAAAGGGAACAAGGGAAAGTCCTGGGAACTATAGACTGATGACTCTCATGTCACTTGTAGGGAAATTGCTGGAGAAAATTCTTAGGGATAGGATATATGAGCATTTGGAAAGGTTCAAAGGGGATGTGAGGGGTAGATTTTTTTAGTGGTGAATACCTGGAATGAGCTGCCTGGTGTGGTGGTAGAGGCAAATACACTAAAGGCTTTTAAGAGACATTTAGATAGGCAAATGAATGTGAGGAAGATGGAGGGATATGGACATTGTGTAGGTAGGAGGGATTTGTTTTTTTGAGTATTTTTGATTTATTTTTTAACTGATATGGTACAATATTGTGGGCTGAAGGACCTGTTCTTGTGCTGAACTGTTCTACGTTTGACGTTCTCTGTTCTATGTTCGAATGGATCTTGTTACAAGCTGTGCAGCCAGATTATGGATGAGCCGAAGACCGTAGGTTGGAGTACCAAGTGATAGTGTACATCAGTAGGAAACATCAATGGCATGAATAAGAAGTGGTGAAAAGCAAGATACCAGTTGCAGCTATTACCTTAAGTTGAAGGCTACAGGCTAAAGAAGCACTGTGAAAACTGCATGCACAGAAGTGTAAATGTGCATGGGATGTGTTTTGTCCAAAAGTGGCCATTTTACAGAGTTGGAAGTGTCTGCAATGCAGAGTTTATGAAAGTAAAAGCTCACTTCAGCTTGGAGTAATGATTAAAGTGTCCCATACAATCCAGTACAATTTATGATGCTGTTCAACCAGTGGGATTCATGCAATTATAATGATTTCAAAGAATGTCAAGAGATCAATTAAAATCTTTAATCTTCTTCATTGCAAAGAGGTGAAGAGATTCAGCTGACCAGTTCAAATTAAATAAAATGGAAATTATATTTAATTATGAACCTAATCTATGGCTAATTTAAAGTTCCTCTGAGTGATCCTGGGAAGTAGCTCCTTGCGCAGAATTCCTGTTGTTCACATATATTTAAAGTGGTTCCAGTGATCACATTTGTGAGTCCCATAATCACAGATGAATATAAGAATTAGAAACAGGGTTCCAGCTACTTGTCAAGAAGAATTCTGGAGTCCACCTAACTGAATTGCCACTAAAAGTAGCATTGTTAGTATGGCATTGTTACATCTCCTTTTTCCTTACACAAAAAAAATTTTTGCAAGCACCATTAGCAGTGAACTGATCGAGTAAACTCCCTTACGCAGAGAAGGAAGTCCAAATTTCTGCTTTCTTTTGTAGAAAAAAGTGGCACCTTTTCTCAGTCCTAAGTAGCCTACACCCTTATATTATGTTCTCTACTTATAGATTCACCTACCAGAGGAAATAATTCTTCTGTGTCTAATTCATTTATCATTTTAAGGATGTCCTAAATGATTAGTTTACTTTCAAATGTCTGAACTCAAAAGAACCCAAACCAAGTTTTATAACGCTCTTCAAACTGCTAATCCGTTTGTGAATTGATGTGACCTTCAGTTAATGCCTACTCCTTCTTATCCCCCCCATATGCTGTGATCTGATAGGATGCTCCAGTCTGCCTACATGTGGCAAGGTTAGTTTGAATCATGTCAAATTGGATTCACTGTCTCAAATTACATGCAGTATCTCTTTCAATTAAAATTTTCAGTCCAAGTCCCTCAAAGCATATTGAATCATCAATCCTTGCCACTGAGGGACTATCTAGATATCAGTCCCTAATAGAATAAAGCATAAACTGCTTGATCTGATCACTACCTTGTTGAATTGCTTGTGTTGTTGAAGATCAAATCAAACTGTAACTGATTACCTGCAAACCTGGAAGATGAAGATAAGACTTTTTTGCACATTGTTAGTTGGAGATTTATTTTGTTTTTGTTTTCTACAGTATGGAATTGCCTTTGGTCAGTCCTACACCAACATGACATAAGATTAAGGTATGGTTATTTTAAAAAAAGTGACATTGGATTATAGGTCCAGACAGTTATAGAAACATAGAAAACATAGAAATATAGAAAATAGTGCAGGAGTAGGCCATTCGGCCCTTTGAGCCTGCACCGCCATTCAGTACGATCACGGCTGATCATCCAACTCAGAACCCTGTACCAGCCTTCCCTCCATACCCACTAATCCCTTTAGCCACAAGGGCCATATCTAACTCCCTCTTAAATATAGCCAATGAACTGTTCTCAACTGTTTCCTGTGACAGAGAATTCCACAGATTCACCACTCTCTGTGTGAAGAAGTTTTTCCTAACCTTGGTCCTAAAAGGCTTCCCCTTTATCCTCAAACTGTGACCCCTCGTTCTGGACTTCCCCAACATCGGGAACAATCTTCCTGCATCTAGTCTGTCCAATCCCTTTAGGATTTTATACATTTCAATCAGATCCCCCCTCAATCTTCTAAATTCCAACGAGTATAAGCCTAGTTCATCCAGTCTTTCATCATATGAAAGTCCTGCCATCCCAGGAATCAATCTGGTGAACCTTCCTGTACTCCCTCTATGGCAAGGATGTCTTTCCTCAGATTAGGGGACCAAAACTGCACACAATACTCCAGGTGTGGTCTCACCAAGGCCTTGTACAACTGCAGTAGTACCTCCCTGCTCCTGTACTCGAATCCTCTTGCTATAAATGCCAGCATACCATTCGCCTTTTTCACCGCCTGCTGTACCTGCATGCCCACTTTCAATGACTGGTGTATAATGACACCCAGGTCTCGTTGCACCTCCCCTTTTCCTAATCGTCCACCATTCAGATAATAATCTGTTTTCCTGTTTTTGCCACCAAAGTGGATAACTTCACATTTATCCACATTAAATTGCATCTGCCATGAATTTGCCCACTCACCTAACCTATCCAAGTCACCCTGCATCCTCTTAGCATCCTCCTCACAGCTAATACTGCCGCCCAGCTTCATGTCATCTGCAAACTTGGAGATGCTGCATTTAATTCCCTCATCCAAGTCATTAATATATATTGTAAACAACTGGGGTCCCAGCACTGAGCCTTGCGGTACCCCACTAGTCACTGCCTGCCATTCTGAAAAGGTCCCGTTTATTCCCACTCTTTGCTTCCTGTCTGCCAACCAATTCTCTATTCACATCAATACCTTACCCCAAATACCGTGTGCTTTAAGTTTGCACACTAATCTCCTGTGTGGGACCTTGTCAAAAGCCTTTTGAAAATCCAAATATACCACATCCACTGGTTCTCCCCTATCCACTCTACTAGTTACATCCTCAAAAAATTCTATGAGATTCGTCAGACATGATTTTCCTTTCACAAATCCATGCTGACTTTGTCCGATGATTTCACCGCTTTCCAAATGTGCTGTTATCACATCTTTGATAACTGACTCTAGCAGTTCCCCCACCACCGATGTTAGGCTAACCGGTCTATAATTCCCTGGTTTCTCTCTCCCTCCTTTTTTAAAAAGTGGGGTTACATTAACCACCCTCCAATCCTCAGGAACTAGTCCAGAATCTAAGGAGTTTTAAAAAATTATCACTAATGCATCCACTATTTCTTGGGCTATTTCCTTAAGCACTCTGGGATGCAGACCATCTGGCCCTGGGGATTTATCTGCCTTTAATCCCTTCAATTTACCTAACACCACTTCCCTACTAACATGTATTTCCCTCAGTTCCTCCATCTCACTGGACCCTCTGTCCCCTACTATTTCTGGAAGATTATTTATGTCCTCCTTAGTGAAGACAGAACCGAAGTAATTATTCGCAAACAACAGGAATTCTGCAGATGCTGGAAATTCAAGCAACACACATCAAAGTTGCTGGTGAACGCAGCAGGCCAAGCAGCATCTGTAGGAAGAGGTGCAGTCGACGTTTCAGGCCGAGCCCCTTCGTCAGGACTAACTGAAGGAAGAGTGAGTAAGGGATTTGAAAGTTGGAGGGGGAGGGGGAGATCCAAAATGATAGGAGAAGACAGGAGGGGGAGGGATAGAGCCAAGAGCTGGACAGGTGATAGGCAAAAGAGGATACTAGAGGATCATGGGACAGGAGGTCCGGGAAGAAAGACAAGGGGGGGGGGACCCAGAGGATGGGCAAGAGGTATATTCAGAGGGACAGAGGGAGAAAAAGGAGAGTGAGAGAAAGAATGTGTGCATAAAAATGAGTAACAGATGGGGTACGAGGGGGAGGTGGGGCCTTAGCGGAAGTTAGAGAAGTCGATGTTCATGCCATCAGGTTGGAGGCTACCCAGACGGAATATAAGGTGTTGTTCCTCCAACCTAAGTAATTATTCAATTGGTCTGCCATGTCCTTGCTCCCCATAATCAATTCACCTGTTTCTGTCTGTAGGGGACCTACATTTGTCTTAACCAATCTTTTTCTTTTCACATATCTATAAAAGCTTTTACAGTCAGTTTTTATGTTCCCTACCAGTTTTCCCTCATAATCTTTTTTCCCCTTCCTAATTAAGACCTTTGTCCTCCTCTGCTGAAATCTGAATTTCTCCCAGTCCTCAGGTGAGCCACTTTTTCTGGCTAATTTGTATGCTTCTTCTTTGGAATTGATACTATCCCTAATTTCCCTTGTTAGCCACGGGTGCACTACCTTCCTTGATTTATTCTTTTGCCAAATTGGGACGAACAATTGTTGTAGTTCATCCATGCGATCTTTAAATGCTTGCCATTGCATATCCACCATCGACCTTTTAAGTGTCATTTGCCAGTCTATCTTAGCTAATTCACGTCTCATACCTTCAAAGTTACCCTTCTTTAAGTTCAGAACCTTTGTTTCTGAATTAACTATGTCACTCTCCATCTTAATGAAGAATTCCACCATATTATGGTCACTGTTACCCAAGGGGCCTCTCACGACAAGATTGCGAATTAACCCTTCCTCATTGCTCAATACCCAGTCTAGAATAGCCTGCTCTCTAGTTGGTTCCTCGACATATTGGTTCAAAAACCCATCCCGCATACATTCCAAGAAATCCTCTTCCTCAGCACCCTTACCAATTTGGTTCACTTAATCTACATGTACATTGAAGTCACCCATTATAATTGCTGTTCCTTTATTGCGCACATTTCTAATTTCCTGTTTAATACCATCCCCAACCTCACTACTACTGTTAGGTGGCCTGTACACAACTCCCACCAGCGTTTTCTGCCCCTTAGTGTTATGCAGCTCTACCCATATCGATTCCACATCCTCCCGGCTTATGTCCTTCCTTTCTATTGCGTTAATCTCCTCTCTAACCAGCAACGCCACCCCACCTACTTTTCTTTCATGTCTATCCCTCCTGAATATTGAATATCCCTGAATGTTGAGCTCCCATCCTTGGTCGCCCTGGAGTAATTAACCTGATGAAGATGGTTCATAGAACACATTTACATTGAATAGAAAGGTCAGTATAGTATCAGAGGAGTAGATAAACTAGAATGAACAGAAAATGAATCTCACGGTAGTATACGGTGACATAAATGACCTTAATAATAAATTCACTTTAAACTTTGAAAAATCATGGTTGCATATAAAGCAATTAACACCATAGGAGAAAAACACATTAATGCAGCTATAAAGAAGGCAAGACAGCAACTATTTTTTCATTAGGAATTTAGGTTTGTCACCTAAAACACTCAAAGAATTCTACCGATGTACCATGGAGATTATTCAGACTGGCTGCATCACTGTCTGGTATGGGGGGGCGGGGCTACTGCACAAGATTGAAGTAAGTTGCAGAAAGTTGTAAAATTATTCAGTTCCATTATGGGTACTAGCCTCCGTGGTATGCAAGACATCATCAAGGAGTAGTGCCTCAGGAAAGCTGCATCCATCATTAAGGTTCTCCTCCACCCAGGACATGCCCTCTTCTCATTGTTACTATCAGGAAGGAGGTACAGAAGCCTAAAGGCACACACTCAATGATTCAGGAACAGCCTCTTCTCCTCAGCCATCTGATTTTTAAATGGACATTGAACCCATGAACACTCTCTCACTACTTTTTTTCATTTCTGTTTTGGCACTACATATTTTAATTTGACTAATTTAATTTAATATATGTTTATATACTTATTATAATTTAGTTTTTAAAAATATTTATCATGTATTTCATCATACTGCTACACAAAGTTAACAAATTTCACAACATATGCCAGTAATATTAAACCTGATTCTGATTCTGTCAATCTAAGTAGCCATTATTTCATACTTCATATGTGAAGGATACAATTTTCCAGGCCAATATTTGAAGATAATGAATGTTTATTCTGCTGTTGGTCTAGCGTAAGAATTGCATGTTAAGGTAGTTACTTCTTTCCAGAGCTGAACAGAGTGGCACAAGGGTGGCAATTTCCATTACAGCTGGAGACCATGTGCAAGCTATAAAACTGCCTATCCAGCTTTCTGTTCCTGTATGGGACAAGTGGGGGAGGTGTAATAATGCTAAAAGGATGTTGGAACTACAAAAGAGACAGATTAGGATAAATTGAAGGGTAAAGGGAACAAATACCCATAAAAAGAAAGAAGAAAAATAACAAAGCAGGGAGGCAAGATAAGTATTTTATAATGATATTAGGGCTAAGTGAAACATGCTTGTAAATTGGAAACTTATGTGTTGAAAAAGGCACAACTTAATAGGAATAACAGAGGTCTAGCCAAACCAGGAAATTAAGCAAGAGAATAAGATCCTATAATGTAGGGACCCATAAGAGGTACAGACATAGCAATATGTGGCAGAGAGAATCATTTCTTGGCTGACGTGGATGCAACACTGTAGACTAGTGGAAAGGACTAGAAAGGAAAGAGTGGAAGAAGGACTTCCTGGCACTATTGACGCCCCAAAGCAATTCATACCAAATGGAAAAAATGGTGTCTTGTTACCGCTGTAATCTGGTTAACGCAGCAGTCGTCTTCCATAGAACAATATCCCACAAACAACATGGTGATATTGACTAGGTAAACTCAGAATTTAGCCCCTTAAGCCTGTTCGAACATTTAATGCGATATTGACTGATTTGAACCCATTGTTTTCACATAACCCTTAATATCTTTGGTTATCAAAATCTCAGATGTTAAACTAATAATTAACCTGAAAGGATCTAGTGCTTCCAGGCGGGTACAGGTATCAATTTTAACCAATGTTTCAATAACAAACTCTGCCATCTTCATCAGGCATGATGCCTAGGCATGTCTAGTCTGGTTGTATATATACCCCCATCGTCTCTCCCTTCTGATTGGTGAGTCCTCATCCAATCAGGTTTTCACTGTCTCATCTTCAATACAATCGAATTCCAGTTCTCACTTAGTGCGACACCTTCGACTTTGCTAGTTTTATTTCAATGGCTTTCTTTACCACGTGGTCCCAAAACCCACTGATGCAGCAAAGTAGGTTTTGCCATCAAAGTCAGTCTTACAGCCATTGCAAATGCAGTGTTCTGCCACCGCCAATTTCTCCGGGTAACCCAAATGAATACACCTCTTGTGCTCCTTGGTGTGTGTTTCCACTATCCTTTCTATCTGGCCAATATATGCTGCTCCATATTTACAGGGAATTCTGTAAACACCAGCCACCCTGGGTCCCAGGTCATCTTTGACCTGCATAAGCTGTGATTTGAGCTTCCGTGCAGTTTTGTGGACGGTATTAATCCAGTATTTCTTTAGGACCTGGTGATCCTTCCAGAAACCGTGGAAGTACAGAAGGAGAAGATGGCGGCGCGACACAGCGAGCAGCAGCCACTCCGGTGAATGATATGTTATCTGTCAAGTAGGGTGCCGTGCACAATCCTGATTTGATGGAGACAGATGTGAGAGCATGGAGGAACATCTGGAGAAACTTCTGAAATGCCTGCTTCACTGCTGCTGCTACTGTGTGGTCCAGAATCTCCGGAGAGGAAGGCCTCGAGACCTTGGCTTTGCTTGTTGCTTGGCAGCCGGGGAGAGATCGAAGCACTCGGCAGAGAATGGTGCTCAGGAGGCTGTATCAGAGGGGCTGATCGGAGGCTCAAAGTTTTCGGACGGACTCAGAGTCGGCTGTGGTCGGGTTCTTCCAATGCAAGTTGTCAGCTCCTGGAGGTTCATGGCAGGGAGAGTTTCTCCCTTTTGCCGCCTGCTATCGGGACTATCGGGAGTCGATCAGAACTTTGAGACTTTTTTTTTTACCCTGCCCATGGTCTGCTCTTTATCAAATTATGGCATTGTTTTGCACCGCTGTAACTATATGTTATAATTATGTGGTTTTGTCAGTGTTAGTCTTTGGTTTGTCTTTTTTTTGTGATATCACTCTAGAGGAACATTGTATCATTTCTTAATACATGCATTTTTAATTGACAATAAACGAGGACTGAGTGCCCTCATAATCTAATCTAAGTATAGGGAAGACAGGTGGTTGTGGCAGGTTTCTTCTCATTGTTGGGTTTCCTGGTTTTTCTGTTGGCCCTTTCAAGGGCCCGATTGATTTCCTTCACCTTGTAGCCATTCTGCAGGAATGACATGCGTAATCATCTTATTTCCTCATGGACACTCTTCGGGTCCAAAATAATTTTTGCATGGTTAATCAAAGTAGAAAGGACCACTCTACATTGAGAGGTGTGATGGTAGCTGTTATTGTTGAGGTATATGTCCGTGTGAGTGGGTTTCCAATAGACACCATGCCGGAGGCTACCATCTGGTTTCCATTGTATTAGAATGTCCCGGAACAGGAGGCAACCATTCTTCTCCATCTCCATCAGAAATTGAATGTTTGGATGTATGCTGTTCAGATAGTCGTGGAGCTGTTGGAGTGACTGGAGTCCATGAGGCCACACTACAAAGGAACATCGATGCATCTGAAGAAGAATTTGGGATTTAAAGTTGATGAACTCCGATCTCTCTCCTCAAAGTTCTCCATGTAGAAATTAGCAATAGCCAGCAAAAAGGATGATCCCGTGGTCACTGTCTGTTTGTTCATAGCAGTTCCCTTTAGAGAGGAAGTACATTGCTGTGAGGGTATGTTCAAAAGGGTCAATTTTACCCTTATCGGACCTTGACTACAGGAGGACTAAGGTGTCCTTAATGGGAACTCTCGTGAACAGGGACACCACGTCAAAACTGACTGTTATGTCCTCCGGAGTCAGCAGGATGTTCGTTATTGTTTTTACAAAGTCACTTGAATTCATGATGTGATATTCACAGCCCCCAGTAAAGGGAGGCAGCATGGTCATTAAATGCTTAGCAAGGTAGTGAGTTGGAGAATCTATCACACCTCAGGGCTTGAGAAGAGTTCTCCTTGTGTATCTTAGGGAGTCCATAAAGTCTTGGTGGTTCTGGCGCCTGAGGTCTTGCATATATCTGCGGGTAATCCAGATTTCTTTAATAAAGCGGAGGTCATCCTCACAATCAAATTCCATGGGATCCCACTGTAGAACTCTGTAGGGGGATCATCCAGAATCTGTTGGACTTTCCTGTGGTATTCCTTCAAGGACATCTGGATCCTAAAGAAATACCAGATTGGTACCATCCACAAACCCACAAGAAAGCTCAAATCACAGCTTATGTGGGTCAGGGATGATCCGGGACTCAGAATGGTTAGCGTTTATAGGATTCCCTTTGAATACGGAGCAGAGTGTATCAACCAGATGGGATGCACGGTGGAAACCCGCATCAAGGAGCACAGAAGGTGTATCTGTCTGGGATATGAGGAGTGATTGGAGAAGTACGAGCAGAACATAGCCATAGGATTGACTTCAACGGCACAAAGCTACCGTGCTGCGCCAATGGCTTTTGGGTCTGCCTGGTATAGGAAGCCATTGAAATAAAACTAAAGAAAAAGAATTTTAACAAAGACAAAGGTCTCACGCTAAGTAAGAATTGGAATTTGATTGAAAGCAAGATGGGACAGCAGAAACCTGGTTGGATGATGACCAACCAATCAGGAGGGATGGACAATGTGGGTATGTATACTCCCGGATTAGACATGCCTAGGCATCATGCCTGATGAAGATGGTAGAGTTTGTCATCAAAAGGTCATTTAAAATCGATATGTGTACACAGCTGGAAGCCCGAGTAGAGTTTATTCATAATAATTTACCTATCATTAATTACTCCTTGTGGAGAAGAATTGTGTGTTTCCACATTCCTGGCAGGACATATGTCAACTATTAGACTGTACCTATTAGTTCAAGATTGGTTCTAATCTTCAGATATAGCCTCTCCCTGATTTCCCAAAGTCTCCTCAAGCCTCTAAATTACAAGTTTCTGTACTTTCTCATAATGTGTTAACAGTATCATTCTAGTTAATGTACACTACACTTCAAGGTTTTATATCTTTGTCTTAAGATGTGATGCTCAGAACTGTTAATGCTGTTCAGATGTGATGCAGCTAAATAATTACGTGCTTTTGGTATAACTAATATCCCCTTACACAATAGCGATTAAGTGGCATTCCTTTCACCTTCTTATTTTGTTTCTATCTGTCCAGAGTATTTAATGATCTGTGTACATGCACACCAAGTCCCTTAAGATCTAAATTATGAATGTGATTGAAGGATTAATATTTGACCAGAATACTATTATAATTTACTCGTTCTTCTTCATGGACTTTTGAATGTTCACCTGAGGTGTGTATGGGGCCTTTGGGCAGTATCTCTTTTAAGATAAGATCTTTGACAGTGTCAGGCTTTTATTAATGTGTCAGTCTGGATCTGTGTGCTGCTGCCTCTGGGGTGGATGAAATTATAAAACCTTCTGCATTGAGGTGAGTATGCTACCACATGAGTAAAACCTGGCAGTCAAAGGAAGCAATTACTAGCTACAATTCTAAACAAGAAAACAGAGTAAATGAGGAAAGGTACTGGAAGATAAACTAGAAGCGTTGCAGTAACCGTGGGTACGCAGGAAACTTAGAATCCGAATCGGATTTATTGTCACTGACTGATATGACATGAAATTTGTCATCTTGTGGCAGCAGTACAGGGAAAAGATATAAGAGTACTCTAAATTACAAAGATAAATAGTGCAAAAATAGGAATAACAAGATAGTGCTTATACATCATTCGGAAATCTGATGGTGTTGGGGAAGAAGCTGTTTCTGAATGGTTGAGTATGGGCCTTTAGGAACTTCCCTGATGGTAGTAACAGGAAGAGGGCAAGTCTCAGATGCTGAGGGTCCATAGTGATGGATACCGCTCTCCTGAAGCAGCATCTCTGGAAGGTGTCCTTGAAGTTGGGGAGGGTTGGGACCCTGGTGGAGTTAGCTGAGCCTACAAGCCTCTGCGGCCTCTTGCGATCCTGTGCAGATACTGCGAACTGCTGAAAGAACTCAGTGGGTCAAGCAGTATTTTTGGAGGTAAACGGATAGTCAATGTTTCAGGATGGGTTCGGATGCAAGTCACAACTCGAAATATGACTATCCCTTTGCCTCCACAGATGTTGCAAGACTTTTTGAGTTCTGCCAGCAATTTGTTTTTTGCAATAATCATGAAACATAGGAAAAGGGTAAATTGCTCAGCTGCACATTCCTAACACATTTTTGTCCATCAAGGTATCTGACTGGAAAATCATGTCTGCTTGCCTACACTTTTTCACCTTCATAATCAATGGATGTAACACCATGAAGCTGACCAGGTGTGAAAAGCTCTCTGCAGTTTGTAACCTGTAACTTGTAATCAGAAGTAAAAGCTGTAGAGAACTGGGGTTTTGCAGCAAAATATAAAAGCTGAAAAAATATGAAGATTAGCAATTATTAAGGAATGCACAGGGATGTTTGCCTTTGTAATACTTCTACTTTATTGGTTTACAAACACATGCTTCAGAAGTAAAGGGTATGTGTATTTAATATTTCAGTAATATTTGAGTAAATTTGGAAATATATTGCTTGATTAAGCATCCTTGTTTATATAATTCATTATGGCTACATGTCAAAATAGATGAATTGCATACGTCATCATACTACCACATGATACATGCACAACTCATTTAAAGTAAACATGAAGTTAGACTCACGTTTTGGACCCTTGTGGCTTCCTTTGAATTAGATTATATTTTGAAGCTACAGAACATAACAGTGGCAATGAGATATTTTTAAAAATGAAGCCAAGGTGACTCCCTACCCTTTCAACTGCAGCAAAATAGTCGAGTTAAAAAAACAGTGTAGCGCAGCACTTGTCCTTTGGAAGGAAAGACATGATTGAGTTTTAAATAAAGGCAGGAGATGGAATAATTCGCTGGTTCATTAATGGTGAGTACTGGGTGATAATATTTTTTTAAGAGCTGAAATGGCTGGCCACATTGGAAAGACTGATGTAGTTGATTTTACAACAGGTTACAGGTCCATGCATGAAGCAAGTGAAATAGTCAATGAGAAGCGAGAACCAATTTTGCTGAGTGCATTGAATTTAAATTCATATATTTTGCTTCAATGTTTAACTGTTCAAATCAAACCAGCAAGAAGGGGAGTCCATTTAAGTATACACGGCTGAATTGAAGAGGTTGTCTCAGCATTGTCAATTCAATAATGGGCTTAAAGATGCACAGAGATTGTTAAGTTTGTGGAATCTTACAAGAAAGCATTCAAAAATGTCTCCTAATTGAAGCACAACTTATACTTAAAAGAGCAGTTGAAATACGTGTATTAATGGAAACAGCAGACAGAGATGCAATTGAGTTGCAGTCAGGAGTGTGAACAAAATTGCAATGATTAATGGAAATGGCCTGGCCAAACAAATTGTGTTGCCGTTGTGGCAGGTGTGCTCATACCAGACCAATGCAGGTCTGAAGGTGAAACTTCCAGAAAATTCAACAAAGTAGGTCTCATACAAAGAGCATGTTGGGTAGACAAAAATAAATGGACTGAATAGGAGAGAGATAAAGTCAAGTTGCAGTTTCAAAAAGGTAACTGCACTGCATGCTGTTGATGAAAAATCTGATAATGAGAGTGACACAGAACTATATAGCCTTCAGATTTACAATGTGAAAATCAACAAGAGACAAGCAGAACAGCTAATGACAGAAGTGAACAGCATATTAATTAAAATGGAATTAGACACTGGATCAGCTTTTTCAGTCATTTCACCAAATAATTTTGTACAGCATTTCAAATATACTAAACGGAAGCCTGCAGATATCCAACCCAGAATTTATCCTAGACAAAAGATAACTCCTATGGGAATGTTGTTTTTAATAGTGAAATACAACACACTACCAATCACATTGAACTTTTATGTGGTAAAAACAGGAGAACAAGCATTGAGGGGGATGTGATTGCCTGAGACAACTACAAATTGATTGGCGATCCATCCCCAATTTACATGTCACATCCCCTGCAATGAAGCCTCCTGAAAGGGAATTAAGAAATGTACTGGATGATGCCACGACCGTCTCCATGCTGTACATCATGAACTGCTGCCCACAAGCATTGGTGCCAACATCTGTGCCTCTAGTCGGAAAGCATATTGGAGCGAGAAAGGACCATACTGCTCGGTGTAAGCATGAAAGTAATGAAATCACTGGTCCAACTACAAAATTCTTTGTCGGCAATATATTTGAGAAAGCTTCTGATGTGTTAATCAGGCTGTTATTTGTGAAATGTGGCTTGATTTTAAGCTGGTAGAAAGTTCAAAGAGCTTCAGGAAAGTTGCAAACATTCGGCTTTTGTGAGTATGAAGAATCAGAATCTACTCTGTATGCATTAGGGTTATTTCGTGAATTTCAAGTGGGAGGCAAGTGGGATTTCTGCCTGTGCCATGTGACAGTGAGTATAGGAATAGAATGAGGTGGAGGATAAATATGTGACTAAGAGATTGGAACAGGGGGCAGGGATTCAGATTTCTGGATCATTGGGACCTCTTTTGGGGCAGGTGTGACCTGTACAAACAGGACGGGTTGCACTTGAATCCCAGGGGGACCAATATCCTGGCAGAGAGGTCTGCTGAGGCTACTGGGGAGAGTTTAAACTAGAATTGTTGGGGGGTGGGAACTGAACTGAAGAGATGGAGGAAGAGGCGGTTGGCTCACAAACAGAGAAAGCTTGGAGATAGAGTGAGATGGAGAACAGGCAGGTGATAGAGAAGGGACGCGTTCAGACTGATGGTTTGAGATGTGTCTATTTTAATGCAAGGAGTATTATGAACAAAGTAGATGAGTTGAGAGTGTGGATCAGAATTTGGAGCTACGATGTTGTGGCCATTACAGAGACTTGGATGGCTCAGGGGCTGGAATGGTTACTTCGAGTGCCAGGCTTTAGATGTTTCAGAAAGGACAGGAAGGGAGACAAAAGAGGTGGAGGTGTGGCACTGTTCATCAGAGATAGTGTCACGGCTAGAGAGGAGGAGGAGGTCATAGAGGGGTTGTCTACGGAGTCTCTGTTGGTGGAAGTTAAGAACAGGAAGGGGTCAATAACTCTACTGGGTGTTTTTTATAGACCAACTAATAATAACAGGGACATCAAGGAGAAGCTAGGGAGACAGATTCTGCAAAGGTGTAATAATAACAGGGTTGTCGTGGTGGGAGATTTTAATTTCTCAAATATCGATTGGCATCTCCCGAGAGCGATAGATTTAGATGGGGTAGAGTTTGTTGGGTGTGTTCAGGAAGGTGCCTTGACACAATATGTAGATAAGCCTACAAGAGGAGAGGCTGTACTTGATCTAGTATTGGGAAATGAACCAGGTCAGGTGTCAGAACTCTCAGTGGGAGAGCATTTTGGAGATAATAATCACAATTCTGTCTCCTTTACCATAGCATCCAGACAAGTTAGGAAAGCTTTTAATTGGAGTAAGGGGAAATATGAGCCTATCAGGCAGGAACTTGAAAGTGTAAATTGGGAACAGATGTTCTCAGGGAAATGTACAGAAAAAAATGTAACAAATGTTTAGGGAATATTTGCATGGAGTTCTGCTTAGGTATGTTCAAATGCGACAAGGAAAGGATGGTAGGGTACAGGAACCGTGGTGTACAAAGGCTGTTATAAATCTAGTCATGAAGAAAAGAAAAGCTTAAAAAAGGTTCAAAAAAGCCATTTAACGATAGAGATCTAGAAGATTAGCAGGAAGGAACTTAAGAATGAAATTAGGAGAATCAGAAGGGGCCATGAGAAGTCCTTGGTAGACAGGATTGAGGAAAACCCCAAGGCATTCCACAAGAATGTGAAGAGCAAGAGGATAAGATGTGAGAGAATAGGACCAATCAAGTGTGACAGTGGAAAAGTATGTATAGAACTGGAGGAAATAGCAGAGGTACTGAATGAATACTTTACTTCAGTATTCACTATGGAAAAGGATCTTGGCAATTTTAGAGATGACTTACAGCAGACTGAAAAGCTTGAGCATGCAGATATTAAGAAAGAGGATGTGCTGGAGCTTTTGGAAATCATCAAGTTGGATACGTCACCAGGACTGGATGAGATGTACCCCAGGCTACTGTGGGAGGTGACAGAGGAGATTACTGAGCCTCTGGCGATGATCTTTGCATCATTAATGGGGACAGGAGAGGTTCCAGAGGATTGGAGGGTTATGGATGTTGTTCCCTTATTCAAGAGAGGGTGTAGAGATAGCCCAAAAATCATAGACCTCTGAATCTTACTTCAGTGGTTGGTAAGTTGATGGAGAAGACCCTGAGAGGTGGGATTTATGAACATTTGGAGAGGCATAATCTGATTAGGAATAGTCAGCATGGCTTTGTCAAAGGCAGGTCGTGCCTTACGAGCCTGATTGAATTTTTTGACGATGTGACTAAACACATTGATGAAGGTAGAGCAGTAGATGTAGTGTATATGGATTTCAGCAAGGCATTTGATAAGGTACCCCATGCAAGGCTTATTGAGAAAGTAAGGAAGCATGGGATCCAAGGGAACATTGCTTTATAGATCCAGAACTGGCTTGCCCACAGAAGGCAAAGAGTGGTTGTGGACAGATCATATTCTGCATGGAGGTCGGTGACCAGTGGTGTGCCTCAGGGGTCTGTTCTGGGATCCCTACTCTTTGTGACTTTTATAAATGACCTGGATGAGGAAGTGGAAGGATGGGTTAATAAATTTGCTGAAGACACAAATGTTGGGGGTGTTGTAGAAAGTGTGGAGGGCTGTCAAAGGTTAAAGCGGGACATTGATAGGATGCAAAACTGGGCTGATAAGTGGCAGAGTTCAACCCAGATAAGTGTGAGGTGTTTCATTTTGGTAGGCCAAATATGATGGCAGAATATAGTATTAATGGTAAGACTCTTGGCAGTGTGGAGGATCAGAGGGATCTTGGGGTCCGAGTCCATAGGACACTCAAAGCTGCTGCGCATCTTGACTCTGTGGTTAAGAAGGCATACGGTGCATGGCCTTCATCAATCGTGGGATTGAGTTTAGGAGCAGAGAGGTAATGTTGCAGCTATATAGGATCCTGGTCAGACCCCATTTGGAGTACTGTGCTCAGTTCTGGTCACCTCACTACAGGAAGGATGTGGAAACCATAGAAAGAGTGCAGAGGAGATTTACAAGGATGTTGCCTGGATTGGGGAGCATGCCTTATGAGAATAAGTTGAGTGAACTCAGCCTTTTCTCCTTGGAGAGACGGAGGATAAAAGGTGACCTGATAGAGGTGTATAGGATGATGAGAGGCATTGATTGTGTAGATAGTCAGAGGCCTTTTCCCAGGGCTGAAATGGCTAGCATGAGAGGGCACAATTTTAAGGTGCTTGGAAGCAGGTACAGAGGAGATGTAAAGGGTAAGTATTTTACACAGAGAGTGGTGAGTGTGTGGAATGGGCTGCTGGTGACGGTGGTGGAGGTGGATACGATAGGGTCTTTTGAGTCTCCTAGAGAGGTACATGGAGCTCAGAAATTACCAGGGCTATGATAAACCCTGGGTAATTTCTCAGGTAAGGACATGTTTGGCACAGCTTTGTGGGCCGAAGGGCCTGTATTGTGCTGTAGATTTTCTGTTTCTATGTTTCTAAATAGCTGCTTGAATAAATTCAAAGACCAAAGCCCAGCTGGATAAACAAAAGGCCAAACAGAAAGGAGTCAATGGAGATCTGAAAAGAGAGGATTCATCAGATAATGTTGTGGATGAGGAAACCAAGAGGAGAGATCAGATCATAAAGGAGCAACAGAAGGATTAATAACAGAATTCTCCAGTGAACTGAATGGACCTTCCCAAGATCCGGATCACAAACTAGAAGAAGAAAAAGGAAAGAGAAGAAATGTGTTCTGAGCTGTCAGAAGTACTTCCTGAAGTCTCAGAGATGTATATATAGTTTTATTCAACATTTTGGTTTATATAAATCATGATGGCTATATGTAAATATACGTGAATTGCATATGTCTTCGCTCTACCAGGTGAGGCATGCGCACCTCGCTTAAAGTAAAGATGAAGTTAGACTCACATTTCAGACTTCTGGATCTTCCTCTGAATTAGTTCAATGTTTTGAAGGGTACACGATACCCATACACACTGATGACATATTACCACTGTCAAAGAGCCATATTACTTTTAGCCTGTCTAATAATTTTATTTTAGATTAAGACCTGATTTCAGAGCGCAGGGTTTTCTTCAAAAGGTTGGAAAATAGCCAATTAAATAGTTCACATTTTCACTCTGAGATTGAACAATGTCTTCTTACTGCATTTCCTGAGGGAATGTTTTATTTGGAAATTATTGGTCTGCAGATTTATTAGAAGGTAGTATTTTAAGACTACTGGCAAATATTGAAAATACTTTGAGGAATGGAAACTTCTCTGTCTTATCATACGGTGACTAGGGAGATCAGGAAGTTGTAGTGTTTTGGATGAATAATGCCATAGCACTGTAGAAAGGACTGGTTCAGGATCATCAGATAGGAATTTCTCAGGGATATTCCCCAGAATGGGTTGGATCAAGTAGTAAATGGACTAAATCAGACAGCAATTGAACCTTTAAGCCATAATGTATAGTGTAATACATGCCATACCTGCATTCCCTTCACAGGCAATGTTAACCAATAGAATAATAAAAATTATTTTCATTAGGATTTATTTCCTCTCAAAGGTTTCAACATGAAATATAAGCCTTTTTGTGAATTACTGTGACTTTATAGTGTTATCCAATGGTCAGATAAATAATAACAAGATCAAGGGTTTAAACTATTGTCCAAGGATTCATTCAAATGCATTACATGCCAGCAAGTGATTTGCCATATCTTTAGTGAACCAAATGAAGCTTCACTCTGTTATATTCAGGGTCAAGTCATTAAAAAAGAGATTTTTATCCAAAGTAAACAAGAAATGAGAAGGAAGTGGTGTCAGATTAGGTGTTTATGATAATTAAAGGACTAAATCTCCCTAGTTACAGTATATGCAGTGGTTCCAATTCCATGGTATTTAGCCATTCCAGCTGCAATGACCCCTAGACATATCTGTATCCCAAACTACGCACGTCTATGCTCACATCCTTCGACAGATGTGCAGTAGAGAGTAACGAATGTGCTGCATCACTACATGGTGTGGAAGTTGCACTTCCCTGCACAAGAAGGCTCGACCATGGGTAGTAAAAACTGCCGAATGCATCATCAGCTCTAATCTACCCCTCATCAAAGATGTACAGTATATACAGAAAGGTGGTGGAGTAACATCATGAAAGATCTCACCCACATTGCTCATGGACCATTTGTCCCACTCCCATCAGGGAGGATGCTATGTAGCATCCATGGCAGGACAAAAAACAGTTACTTTCCCCAAGAAATAAGGGTGACCAACACCTCCACCTACTAACCTAACCCACCCCACCACCATCATTTCCTCTCAGAGTCACCTTATGCACAGATGCTTAGTGGCCCTTTATGGGCATACACATAGTCTATGTATATGATATTGTATGCATTTATATTTATTATGTTTTTTTGTCTTTATTGTGTTTTTTTGTGTTGCATCGGATCTGAAGTAACAATTATTTCGTTTTCCTTTACACTTGTGTACTGGAAATGACATAAAGCAATCTTGAATCTTGAATGTCATGAAAAATGGTTGAATCTTCCTGCTCACTCTGCTGCCAAACATCATACGTAACTCAGTAGCTGAGCCCAGTTTATAGACACCCCCCACCAGCAATAGTTTCTCAGTTTGTGCCCTGTCGGACGAGATACTGCACCAAGATATCATTGAGTTGAAGATTATAGAGCAAAGATGAAAAGGGAAAGGAGAGGAATATTATTTAAAATGATTTACCTTGTTTTTAATTATATGTTATTAGCCATCCTAATTCATCCTGTTTTTATACTATGAGTAAGTTAATGTTTTATTATATACTTAATGTTAATAATTCCTTGATAACCCAATGGGATTAACATTCCACAATTAGATACAATTAGTGCAAACATGTGGGAATTTCAAGTGGTGATCTCAGAGTAGATTCTTGTTGGCTTCCAGTGACGAGTGATGTTCTGCAGAGCCTGGTGTTGAGACCACGTTATATATCAATTAATTGAATGACGAAGTTGATGGCTTTTTGGCCAAGTTTGCGGATGATACAAAGATGGGAGGGGGAGCAGGTAGTTTTGAAGAAGCAGGGATTCTGCAGAAGAATTTAGACAGATTAGTAGAATGGGCAAGGAAGTAGCAGATGGAATATTGTGTAGGGAAATGTATGTTCACGCATCTTGGTAGAAGGAATAAAAGCATAGACTATTTGCTAAATGTGGAATAAATTCAGAAATCAGAGGTATGAAGGGACTTGGGAGTCCTTGTGCAGGATGCCCTAAAGGTTAAATTAGAGATTAAGTCAGTGGTAAGGAACATAAATGCAATGATAGCATTCATTTTGAGAGGGCTAGAATATAAAAGCAAGGATGTAATGCTGAGGCTTTGTAAGGCATTGGTCAGACCACACTTGGGATATTGTGGGCCGTTTTGGACCCCTATCTTAGAGAGAATGTGCCACTATTGGAGATGATCTTGAGGAGGTTCACAAGAATGATGTCAGGAATGAAAGGGAGGAAACATAGAAACATAGAAAATAGGTGCAGGAGTAGGTCATTCGGCCCTTCGAGCCTGCACTGCCATTCAGTATGATAATGGCTGATCATCCAACTCAGAACCCTGTACCAGCCTTCCCTCCATACCCCTTGATCCCTTTAACCACAAGGGCCATATCTAACTCCCTCTTAAACATAGCCAATGAACTGGTCTCAACTGTTTGCTGTGGCAGAGAATTCCACAGATTCACCACTCTCTGTGTGGAGAAGTTTTTCCTCATCTCGGTCCTAAAAGGCTTCCCCTTTATTCTCAAACTGTGACCCCTCGTTCTGGACTTCCCCAACATCGGGAACAATCTTCCTGCATCTACTCTGTCCAATCCCTTTAGGATTTTATATGTTTCAATAAGATCCCCCCTCAATCTTCTAAATTCCAATGAGTATAAGCCTAGTCGATCTGGTCTTTCATCATATGAAAGTCCTGCCATCCCAGGAATCAATCTGGTGAATCTTCTTTGTACTCCCTCTATGGCAAGGATGTCTTTCCTCAGATTAGGGGACCAAAACTGCACATAATACTCCAGGTGTGGTCTCACCAAGGCCTTGTACAACTGCAGTAGTACCTCCCTGCTCCTGTACTCAAATCCTCTTGCTATGAATGCCAGCATACCATTTGCCTTTTTCACCGCCTGCTGTACCTGCACTTTCAATGACTGGTGTATAATGACACCCAGGTCTCGTTGCACCTCCCCTTTTCCTAATCGGCCACCATTCAAATAATAATCTGTTTTCCTGTTTTTGCCACCGAAGTGGAGCATTTGAGGAGCATTTGACAGCTCTGGGCCTGTACTCACTGGAGTTTAGGAGAATGAAGGGGACCACATTTAAACCTATCAAATATTGAAAAGCCTAGATCAGGAGTTCCCAACTTTCTAACGCCATGGATCCCTACCATTAACTGATGGATCCATGGACCCCAGACTGGGAAACCCTGGCCTAGAAACAGTGGATGTGGAGAGGATGTTTCCCATAGTGGACGAATCTAGGAATGGGGGCACAGCCTCAGAATAGAAGTTCATCCCTTTAGAACAGAGATGAGGTGGAATTTCTTTAGCCAGAGGGGAGCAAATATGTGCAATTTATTGTCACAAATAGCTGTGAAGACCAGGTCATTGGATATATTTAAAGTGGAGGTTAATAAGTTCTTGATTAGTAAGGATGTCAAAGATTATGGGGAGAAGGCAGGAAAATGGGGTCGAGAGGGATAATAAATCAGCCATGATTGAATAGCGGAGCAGAATGAATAGACTAAATTGTCCAATTTTGCTCCTATGTCTTAAGGTCTTATAGAAGTTCATTGAGACAGTTTCATCCACATCAAAATCTTCCCTGTCCTTTGCAAAGGCATTTATCCTGATATACTTTGTATTTCTTAGTGAAACTAGATCCTTGAAAATATCTGCAAAAGGTGTGCAAAATGTAACCAAAGGTGCACATTAATGTGTATTTTTTGTTACCTGTTCCTTTGGCAGCTCTGTATAAATTCACATTCAGATACACAGCCAATAAACACAGTCATCAAAAGATTGCAGATTAGCTGTGCTGATTAATGATATTAACTTTTCTTGAATTAGTGAAAATATTAAAAAAAAATCCTTTTTACTATTAATTACATGGCATCACAGAAGTTCTTAAGTGGTTATAAACAGAAGATGTTCACGAACAGGCTGGAATCTCCTTTGAGAGGAAACTTGGAAATGAAAAGCTTTAACATTTAAATGGTTAATATTTCACTCTCTATTCTTAGGCAATCCCTCTGGATTGAGAATGATCTTTTTCCACTCTGATTTGTGGGTTTTGAGGATGTTGATGAGGTAGCTGGTTTATAGGACTGCAGATGCTTCAACAGCTGGGGTAGAACGTGTCTAAGGGGGCGGAAACATGGACGGTTCTGAGCTGACCTGAACCATCAATCTTTTATATAGGACTTCTGTGTCTTTCCAAAGTTCAAAGTAAATTTTACTATCAGAGTACATACATGTCACCACGTACAACCCTGAGATTCTTTTCCTGTGGGCATACTTAGCAACTCCAGCTTACAGTTCCTGATGTTTACGGTAACTGTAAACATCAGGAACTGTAAGCTGGAAACGAACTGTGCAAATGCAGGTATAAATAAATAGCAATAAATAATGAACATTAAATAACAATATAACAAAGTCTTTAACTGAGTCTTTAAAAAAAGTGTAGCTATCCCCTTTTGTTAAAGAGCCTGATGGTTGAGGAGTAGTAACTATTCTTGAACCTGGTGGTGAGAGATTTGAGGCAACTGTACCTTCTACCTGATGGCAGCAGTGAGAAAAGAACATGGCCTGGATGGTGAGGATCTCTGGTAATGAATGCTGCTTTTCTACAGCAACGTTTCATGTAGATGAGCTCAATGGTTGGGAGGGCTTTACCTGTGATGTACTGGGCTGAATCCACTTAATTTGTAGGATTTTCTGTTCAAAGGCACTAGTGTTCCCGTACCAGACCATAATTCAGCCAGTCAGCAGACTTTCCTGTACGCGGACTCAAGGTCTTCAATACAATTCCAAGTACTTCCTCTTGACTTTGAATGCAGAATAGTTCTGCTGGGACCCCTGCTCTTTGTGATTTTATGTATGACTTGGATGAGGAAATGAAAATGTACAGTATATTAGTAAGTTTGAAGGTGACATGAAAATTGGTGGTGTTGTGGATAGTGCAGAATTTTGCCGTAGGTTACAACAGTACATTGACAGGATGCAGACTTGGGCTGAGAAGTGACAGATGGATTTCAATCCGAAAAGTGTGAAGTCATACACTTTGGAAGGTTGAACTTGAAAGAAGAGTATGGTGTTAATGATAGGATTCTTAACAGTGAAGAGGAACAAAGGGATCTTTGGGATCATATCCATAGATCCCTCAAAGTTGCCATGCAAGGTGATAGGGTTGTTAAGAAGGCATATTGTGCTGGTCTTTACTTTATTGTTGCCAAACAATTGATACTAGAGTGTACAATCATCACAGCGATATTTGATTCTGCGCTTCATGCTCCCTGGAGTACAAATCGATAGTAAATATTAAAAATTTAAATTATAAATCATAAATAGAAAATAGAAAAGGGAAAGTAAGGTAGTGCAAAAAAACTGAGAGACAGGTCCGGATATTTGGATGGTACAGCCCAGATCCGGGTCATTGGTTGGGATGGAATTCAAGAGCCACAAGGTAATGTTGCAGTTCTATAAAACCCTGTATAGACCACATCTGGAGTATTACGTTCTTTTCTGGTTGCCTTACTTCACAGTGAAAGCTTTGGAGAGGATGCAAAGGATATTTATCAGGATGCTGCTAGGAGTAGATAGCATATCCTATGAGGAAAGGTTCAGCGAACTAACAGTTTTCTCTTTGGAGTGAACCAGGATGAGAGATGACTTAATAGAGGTGTATAGATGAGGCCTCGGACACAAATGGTAATACAATAGGGCATAGTGTTGAAATAATTGAAGGAATGTATAAGGAGGATGTCAGAAGTAGATTTTTTTACACAAAGACTGGTGGATGCAAGAACACGCTACTAGTGGTAGTGGTAGAGGCAGATACATTAAGGACATTTCAGTGATGCAACCAGATCGGCATATGAATGAAAGAAAAATAGAGGGCTATATGGCAGGGAAGAGTTAGGTTAATCTTGGATAGTTTAAAAGGAATGCACAACATGGGCCAAAAGGCCTGCGTTTTGCTGTACTCTTCTTATGTTCTATGTTTTATTTTGAATGGTTATGGGCCAGAGTCAGTGGGGACATACTTATTCAAGGAAATTTTGAACACAAACAAATCTACTTCTCTGTCCTCCCAATAATTTCCCTGGTGAGCAGAGCTCAGGATACAGTGTCTGTTTCAAGAGTCTTACTTTGGACATACAAATGTTATGACCTGTCAACATTGACTAGTGCATGGAATTAAAGTTCAAAATTCAAAGTACATTAATCATCAAAATATATATATATATATATATATATATATATATATATCATATACAACCTTGAGATTTGTCTCCTTACAGGCAAAGAAGCCCAATAGAACCCATCCAAAAAAGAAAATCCTCAGTGCTGAAGATGTTGGTCAGGGAGAGGTCAGGGAGTATCATTTCTTGTTTACCTTTCCAGTGCATTTGTAGGATTTTGCAGATATAGCATTGATCAAACCATCAAGTGCCCTGTTGTGTCCATAGGAGGAAGTCCAGGTTTCAGAAACATATATAAGGGCGGACATCACTGCCACACCATAGTCCATGAGTTTTATGCCAGGTCAAGTTTTACTTGATGACACTTTTCTGAAGCACTTTGCTGTGCTCTTGCTGCTACATAATATTTTGTGGTTATTGTTGGTGTTGTCACTTGCCAAGTTTGGGGTAAGACTTCCCAAGTCTTAAAAATCAGCCCACAGAAAATAAAAAAAACTTTTGAAACTTTGTCCCAGATAATGGAAATAAAGGCATTAACTAAAATGGAGTAGTTATATCTCATCTTATTTAATCTCATATGATTTAGATCTCATATAATTAAGGAAGTCGTTGTACCCAAAGCCCAGCATAGCTTGTGCGATAAGGTAAAAAGCATCATTACAGGGTGATATGCTGTCACCTATAGTCTAGATCATGAAGGAACCATGAAAGGTAGTGGAGCCGCCCAGCCCAGATCGATTCTGATCAGATTTCTCAGTTACAGAATGAAGGAAGAGGTGCTTAAAAGAGCATGGCAAAAGAAAGGTTTCATGTGGAACAACTGCAAAATCAGTTTAGACCACGACTACGCACCGGGGATTCTTGCCAGACGGAAGGAATATACGGAAACACGGAGAGTCCTGAAGGAAAACAACATCAGATTCCAGACCCTGTATCCAGCTCGGCTGAGAGTCTTTTATGACGAAGGGACAAAAACTTACGCTACGGTGGAGGAGGCAACGTCGGACCTGGCGGACCGGGGACTACCTATTAAAGTTATCACCCAACCGGAGTCGCTACTGGAGAGGATTCGGCAGAAGTCGTGGCAGTTAGTGGGGCGAGGACGCTCCACTCGAACCAGAGTGTCAAACTACAAGGAAAAGCTGCAAATATTCAGACGCGAATGTACAGAGAATACAGATTAATTAAGAGAAATGACTGAAAAGAGTAAATCGGACTTGAAAGTAAAATGAAAACTGGTAACTGAAAATAAACTAGGCGGAATAACTTGAATGATAGCAATATGGTCGAGACATAAATAGGAGAAAATTCTCTATGATTATTCAAACTGCTGAGGGCCCTCTAACACAGGGTGAAGATAGAGGTTATCCCTCTGAACTGAGGCGGGTCGGTGCTCAGGCCTCACTGTGGGAAGTCGGGGAAAATTTTCAAATGTTATGCGTTCAGAAATGTCTAGGGTGTGGTTATATGTCTTGGTTTACTGTTGAGAAGGGATTGCTTACTGTTTGGTTAGAAAAGGAGAGTGCTTTTTTTCTACTAGAGAAAAATGCAAACTGAATTGGTAAAAATAATTTCCTATAATGTTAATGGGGTTTTGAATCCAATTAAAAGAAATAAGATTATGTCTAAATTGAAAAAAGAGAGGGCACAAATAGCTTTCCTCCAGGAAACACATATGAGTCAATCTGAACATGGAAAATTAAAAAGAATGGGCTTTAAGCATGTATTTTATTCATCATATAAATTGAGTCACAAAAGAGGGGTAGCTACTTTAATATCAAGTACTCTTAATTATGAACATATTTCAGAGACTAGAGACAAAGAAGGACGGTTTGTAAAAATCACAGGAAGAATAGAAGGTACAGAAATAACATTGCTGAATGTTTATGCTCCTCCAGGTAGTGAATGGTCATTTTATAGACACATTTTTGACCTAATGGTCAGTTCTCGAGGGGTAGTAATTTGTGGAGGGGATTTTAATATTAGATTAAATCCTATATTAGATTCTTCAAGAATAGTTACTCAGAATAAACCTCTGACTCAGAAAGTGAATTCATTGATGGAGGAGTTGGGAATTATAGATGTCTGGAGGGAATTACACCCTACTAGTAAAGATTATACATATTACTCTTTCCCTCATTCAGCCTATTCAAGGATAGACTATTTCTTTATCTTTAATACAGATAGACTCAGGATAAAAAACTGTAATATTGCAACAATTGATCTGTCGGATCATAGCCCAGTCTCTATGTCTCTAATCCTGGAAAGGAAAATGAGGAAAACACTATGGAGGCTAAACTCACATATACTTAATAACCCAAAAGTAATGGAGAGATTAAGGGGAGAAATCAAAGAATATCTAGACCTTAATGACATGGGAGAAACATCACCAGTGATTTTATGGGATACATTGAAAGCTGTACTGAGAGGGAAAATTATTTCCATTACTACTCACATGAAAAAAAATCAATGCACAAAAATTAGCAGACCTTCAAGGAAAATTAAAACAACTTCAAGTTGGAGATAGCAACAAAAGTAATTCAAATCAAAAACAGGAAATTAGGAAATTGCAAAGTGAAATTGATGACATTTATACGTTGGAAACTCAAAGAAATTTTCTTTACCTGAGACAAAAGAATTATGAAGTAAGAGGTAAATCAGCTAGATTATTAGCATATAAATTACGAAAACAACAAGCAGACAATACAATTCATAAAATAAAGAATCCAAAGACAAAGCTTGTGGAGAGTACAATAGGGAAAATTCAAGAGAGTTTTGAAACGTATTATCGAGAGCTGTACTCCCAACCCCGGGCCCCCAATGAGCCCTATATAGACAGTGTATTGAATTTTTTAGATCTACCTAAACTTACAGATTTACAAAACGAAAGTTTAGTAGAACCAGTAACTGTCAAAGAACTGAACGTGGCCATCTCTAGGTTAAAGGCTGGAAAGTCCCTGGGTTCTGATGGGTTTACCTCAGAGTGGTACAAGTCCCTGAAGACACAGTTAGCCCCATTACTAGTTAACACCTTTAATTGGATCTTGCAGAGAGGAGAAACTCCACCTTCCTGGAGAGAAGCGATTATTTCAGTTATTCCTAAAGAGGGTAAAGATAAACTAGAATGTGGCAATTATCGGCCAATTAGTGTTCTTCATTTAGATTACAAACTATTTACATCTATATTAGCGCGCAGATTGGAAAAGCTTTTACCTGGCCTAATCCATTTAGACCAGACTGGATTTATTCAACAAAGACAAACACAGGACAACATAAGGAGAACTCTGCACATATTAGAACAGGTTAATAAGAACGAGACAGAGACAATGGTAGTAGGATTGGACGCTGAGAAAGCTTTCGATTCGGTTAGTTGGGCATTCCTATACAGAGTGTTAGGAAGATTCGGCTTTCAAGAAAGGTTTATTAAAGTAATTCAGACTCTGTATGACAGCCCAACAGCCCGAATTAAGATAAATGGGGACCTCTCTGACTCCTTCATTTTAGAGAGAGGCACTAGACAGGGATGCCCAATTTCTCCTCTCCTTTTTGCGCTATATATTGAACCACTTGCCCAACTAATAAGACAGAGCGAAGTCGTAAAAGGTATCAAGGTGGCAGGGATTGAACAGAAAGTGGCGTTATTCGCAGATGATGTTTTGGTCTATCTGAGTGAACCAGAAAAATCATTTATAGGATTGTTTACACTGTTGGATGACTTTGGGAAAATATCAGGTTATAAAATAAATGTAAAGAAAACGCAGGTTATGTCCCTAAATTATACACCATCCAAAAAATTGCAGGATACATACGATCTTAAGTGGGAAGCTAAATCATTAAAATATTTAGGAATAACCCTGCCGAAGGATCTTTCAACACTGTCACAGGTAAATTATGGGCCATTAATCTCAGAGATAAAAGCAGATATGCATAGATGGAATCTTATCCCCTTTTTAAGTTTAAATTCAAGGATAAATACTATAAAAATGAATATTCTTCCTCGGTTATTATATCTTTTCCGTACTTTACCAGTGGAGGTGGATGATAATCAATTCAGGGAATGGGACAAATGGATTTCCCGCTTCATTTGGCAAGGAAGGAAACCTAGAATTCGATATAACACCTTACAGTTAGGGAAGGAAAGAGGAGGTATGGTTCTTCCTTGCCTGAGAAACTATTTTTATGCCTCACAGATAACCCCTCTGTTATATTGGTGTAATAGGGAATATAAGGCTAGATGGAAGGAAATAGAATTTGGATTAGTTGACAGTTTTCCTCTTCAGGCCTCAATAGCTGACAAAGGATTGATGGCCCAGTTGGAAAAATTTAATATTGCTTGGATAAATCTTACATTAAAAGTATGGCAGAAGGTGGTTAATTCATGTGGAATTAATAACATGCTAAAACTCTTTAGATGGTGTGCATATGATACCGAATTCCTTCCCAACAGAGGAGATAAAAGATTTGAGCTATGGATAAAGAAAGGTCTTACAACCTACCTCTCATTTATAGATAAAAGAGTATTACAAAGTTTCCAAATCCTGCAGGACAAACATGGCCTAGAACATAATGACTTTTTTAGGTACCTTCAAATACGAAACTATGTTAACCAGAGTTATAGGTATACAGACCTATCAACAGTAGAATTAGAATTTTTCAAGATTCTGAATTCGGCTTGCAGTTCAATACCTAGTAAATCAGTTTCTCACCTATATAATGCACTCTCCCATGCTAAAAATGTAAATACACTGTATATTAAAGAGAAGTGGGAGAAAGAAGCGGGGTTGGTACGTTCAGAGGAGGCTTGGGGGAAAATCTGCAGCTTTCAATGGTCCTCGACTAATTCTTTGACTTGGAGAGAACATTGTTGGAAAAACATTATAAGATACTTCAAGACCCCATATCAGGAAAAATATAAAGATACAAATGTGATGTGTTGGAGAAGGTGCGGCTCTAAGGAGGCAAATCATTTTCATATTTTCTGGGATTGCCCTAAATTAAGTCTATTTTGGGAAGGTATTCATAGAACATTAGTTAAGGTACTTAGGTCCCAGATACCTCTGAACTTTGAGACGCTCTATTTGGGGCATGTATTGTTCCTTGAACAGAAGGAAGATATAAAGTTGCTGCAGGCCCTCTTAGCGGCAAGTAAGAAATCAATCACTAGAAAATGGCTAAATCCAATACCACCTACATTAGAAGATTGGTACGAAATTATCTTGGAAATATTTAAAATGGAAAAGTTGACTTACTCCCTGAGAACTCAAAAAGAAACATTTTATCAAATCTGGAATAAATGGATTGAATATATAACCCCAATGCGAGCAGACTTTAGATGACTCTCCTAATGATTTATATTGCTCTTCTCATCAACACAGTAATATTGCTAACGTAAGCACCCCTAGTCTAAATGTTTGTTGTTTTTTTTGGAAAATAGAGAATTAACACAAGTAAAGGGAAAGATTTGGGAAAGGGATAAAAAAAATGAAAAAATTAAGTAAATAAGTACATAGGGATTGGATAATTATGTCTGCGGGCAGGAACAAGCACGAACAAATTGGGATATAAACACCTACAATGGTTGGTATATAGGCTTGTATGCAACATTTTGGACCAGTGGAAATGGTCCAGAAGGGTTGTATGGAAACTATTATTACCATTTTTCTTAACAACTAATTTCATTACTTAGCCTAATAGGTTAGATTTACCACAGTACATAACTATCTATTTAAATGTTTATTTTGCTTTTATATCATCTCAATGTGTACTAAAGAATGTATAAATAATTGTAGTTTTATACATATAAAAAAATGGAAAAGGTATATGTACATGATAATTGTGAATTCCTTATCCAAATAAAAATAAAATTAAAAAAAAAAGAAAGGTAGTGGAGCCAACACAGAGGGGAAACTAAAGAATAATTAATCGAAAAAAGCCTAATGTACAGTCCTGGGCAAAAGTCCTAGGCAGCTATGGTGCCTAAAACTTTTGCACAGTACTGTATCTGTCAACGTGGAGCAGAGTGTAAGTTTGTAAATCTGGCAAGAATCTGATGTTGGGAACGTCAAGAGTGGTTATGGGAGGGCTGTGGGACAGATGACAGAAAAGGGGTGCCAGGGGTGAGGTGCAGAAACACACAGCCCTAATACACCAGGCAAGGTCATTTGATTGCAAACAACTGGTTTATTGATCATAACAGAATACCTCTGTCTCTGTCTCTGGAGACAGCTTATCCACTGATGTCTACTATAAGCCTACTGACTCTCACAGCTATCTGGACTATTCCTCTTCTCACCCTGTCTCTTGCAAAAACGCCATCCCCTTCTCGCAATTCCTCCGTCTCCGCCGCATCTGCTCTCAGGATGAGGCTTTTCATTCTAGGACGAGGGAGATGTCTTCCTTTTTTAAAGAAAGGGGCTTCCCTTCCTCCACTATCAACTCTGCTCTTAAACGCATCTCCCCCATTTCACATACATCTGCTCTCACTCCATCCTCCCACCACCCCACTAGGAATAGGGTTCCCCTGGTCCTCACCTACCACCCCACCAGCCTCCGGGTCCAACATATTATTCTCCGTAACTTCCGCCACCTCCAACGGGATCCCACCACTAAGCACATCTTTCCCTCCCCCCCTCTCTCTGCATTCCGCAGGGATCGCTCCCTACACAACTCCCTTGTCCATTCGTCCCCCCCATCCCTCCCCACTGATCTCCCTCCTGGCACTTACCCGTGTAAGCGGAACAAGTGCTACACATGCCCTTACACTTCCTCCCTTACCACCATTCAGGGCCCCAAACAGTCCTTCCAGGTGAGGCATCACTTCACCTGTGAGTCAACTGGGGTGATATACTGCGTCCGGTGCTCCCGATGTGGCCTTTTATATATTGGTGAGACCCGACGTAGACTGGGAGACCGCTTTGCTGAACATCTACGCTCTGTCCGCCAGAGAAAGCAGGATCTCCCAGTGGCCACACATTTTAATTCCACATCCCATTCCCATTCTGACATGTCTATCCACGGCCTCCTCTACTGTAAAGATGAAGCCACACTCAGGTTGGAGGAACAACACCTTATATTCCATCTGGGTAGCCTCCAACCTGATGGCATGAACATCGACTTCTCTAACTTCCGCTAGGCCCCACCTCCCCCTCGTACCCCATCTGTTACTCATTTTTATGCACACATTCTTTTTCTCACTCTCCTTTTTCTCCCTCTGTCCCTCTGAATATACCTCTTGCCCATCCTCTGGGTGTCCCCCCCCCACTGTCTTTCTTCCCGGACCTCCTGTCCCATGATCCTCTCGTATCCCCTTTTGCCTATCACCTGTCCAGCTCTCGGCTCTATCCCTCCCCCTCCTGTCTTCTCCTATCATTTTGCATCTCCCCCTCTCCCTCCAGCTTTCAAATCCCTTACTCACTCTTCCTTCAGTTAGTCCTGACGAAGGGTCTCGGCCTGAAACGTCAACTGCGCCTCTTCCTATAGATGCTGCTTGGCCTGCTGCGTTCACCAGCAACTTTGATGTATGTTTCCAGAACACCTCTCTGGTGCTTTCCGCTCCCTCCCCTATTCCTTCCCCTTTTCCCTACGCCTATAACCTCTCCCTGCCCCCTTCCCACTTTCGGTCCACAATAGAGACCCAAATCAGAATTAAGTTTATCATCATTCACATATGAAATATGTCTTTTTTTGTGGTGACAGTACAGTGTAATACATAAAATTACTACAGTGCTGTGCAAAAGTCTTAGGCACTCTAGCCATATATATATATATATATATATATGTGCCTAAGAATTGTGCACTGCACTGTACTGTATGGCTTGAGGCTGTCTACGTACTCCAAACCAGAGTGAAGAGCCAGTGAGTTTGCTGCTGTAGACCTGCGGTGCTGGTAGGCAAATTGCAGTAGATCCAGGTCCTTTCTCAGATAGAAGTTAATTCTAGGTGTTCTGCCCTCACTCAAGAGTTTTCCCCATTTGCTCAAGTTAGACAGATAGATAACTCCAGCCCTGGTGTAGCTCTATGCATAACGAACCTCTAAAAGCACTTCACTAGCACAGATGTGAGTGGAATGGGGTAATACTGATTGAGGAAAGTCATCCTGGTCTTCCTGGCACTGGAGTGATTGCTGCTCTTGTGAAGCGGGTGGGAAACATAGGCGACAGGAGTGAAAGGTTGAAAGTGACCTTTAATATTCCAGCCAGCTGGTCAGCACAGGCTTTTTAGTACCCTGCCAGGTGCACATCGAGGTCTGGTGCATTGTGAAGGTTCACCCTCTTGAATGATGTTTAGAAATCAGCCTCCGAGACAGAGACAACAGGATTGTCAGATGCTGTGGGGATTCACATAGTGCAGTGGTCCCCAACCACCGGGCCGCAAAACACGTGCTCCCGGGCAGTGAGGAAACGATATGATTCGGCGATATGAAACGATATGAGTCAGCTGCACCTTTCCTCATTTCCTGTCACGCCCACTGTTGAACTTGAATGCACGCGAGGTCATTACCCACACAAGGTCATCAGTCCGTCATTAACCTACAGCTACTCGATGAGTAAAAAACAAACGTCGCTTTAGAGTTTCTTTGGAAGAGATGGTAGGGACATAAAAGACCTAACGATGATGATAACGCAGAGACAGCTGAGGCTGAGACTGCAAAAAAAAAGAAAGCTTCCTTCAACGGAAAATACGACGAGTCGTACATAAAATATGGCTTTATTGCAACCGGTGACTCGCACGCTCCAAGACCCCTACAGAAGCCATTGTGAGAGTGAAAAGACAATTATAAATGCAACTAGAGACAGAATCGAATGCACGACAACGGTGGTAGAGTTTGCAAGCCATTACTTTCTATAAGGGGAAACTTATTAGCGTTAGAGATGCTTTTATGCATATTTTGAAAGAGAATAATATTACACTATTGAGTTCATTGAGCAGCTTGAAGATGTCACACAGATATAACTTGATTACGGAGTTAGAATCATGTACAGGAACGCAGTCATAGGTGAAAGGGGAGTACAGAAGAGGGCTCAGCACACAGCCTTGAGGCACGCCGGTGTTCAGGGTGAGAGTGGAGGAGGAGAGGTTGTCTAATTTAACTGATTGGGGTCTATTAGTCAGAAAATCCAAGGTCCAATTGCAGAGGGATGAGCTGATACCAAGCTGGCGAAGTTTGGCGATCAGCTTGGAGGGGATCACAGTACTGAATGCTGAACTAAAGTCAATGAACAGCATTCTGACGTAAGAGTTGGGGCTGTCCAGGTGGGTCAGGGCAGAGTGAAGTGCTGTGGAGATGGCGTCCTCTGTTGACCTGTTGGTGCGATAGGCAAATTGATGGGGGTTCAGGGTAGTGGGCAGACAGGATTTCAGATGTGATAGAATAGAACCAGTCTCTCAAAGCATTTTGCAAATGAGTGCAACTGGGTGGAAGTCATTCAGGCCCATGGCAGCGGAATGCTTTGGCACTGGCACGATGGTGGCAATCTTGAAGCTAGTGGGGACAACTGCCTGAGATAGATTGAAAATGTCCGTGAAGACCCCGGCCAACTGCCCTGCACAGGCTCTGAGCACACGGCCAGGTATTCCATCCGGACCAGCTGCCTTCCATACATTCCATACACTAAGGCAGAGGTTGATAGATTCTTGATTGGTCAGGGCATGAAGAGATATGGAGAGAGGGCAGGTGATTGGGGCTGAGAGGAGAATTCGACCAGCCATAATGAACTGGCACAGCAGCCTCAATGGGCCAAAAGTCCTAATTCTGCTCCTATATCTTATGATCTTATGGTCTTATCGACTGCAGCTTCCCTCTCCACTGTCCTCTCACATCCTAAAAGCATGTTGTTAGGTTAAATAGCAACAGCAAGTTACCCCTCAGCAATGTTTCCTCTAATTTTTAGTAGTCAGTGTGCGCAAAAATTTTATGTTGTGCAAATTTTTTTCCTGTGACAAAAGTATGTGATCACTGAATGCACACATAGCACAATTTATGTAGGTTTACAAAATATTTGACATAAAACTGCACAGAATAACAACAAAATAACATATATATTTCAGTCACTCAGTTATTTTTTCTCTCTCCTGTCTTTGGCATTTACCCATTCTTTGTAAACTCTGTCTAGACTAATAGAACTTCCATCCAATTGATAGCTTTAGATTCTCATTAACATATCCAAATGACATTCACCTAAACGGTTTCGCAGCTTGTTTTTGAGTAGATTCATTAGGCTAAAACCTCACTCACAGTCTGCACTAGACGCAAGAAAGGTTCCCCCAATGTCCATCAACTGTGCAAGGTCGCAAAACTGTTCATTTTGAAGTACTAATACTACCACTTGAGCAAAGTTTGAAATCGGTTTGGATTAATTTTTTCTTGCATGGAAAATTTGAAATCATTAAACTGTCTAACTATTACAATATTTTCAGCTAGAAAATCATGATATTTTAGACATAAGGCATTAACTTGTTCATCGCCAAAAGTGAAGTCACAATCTGCAATTGCGGAGAAATCAAAAGCCGACCATTCTTGTACCTCAGCTTTGATCTCCTCTGAGTTTGATTGTTTTCGCTCTCGCTCATCTGCACTCAACCGTAACATACGTAGCACTCCTGTAATGGGTAATGACGGGTTCTGTTGCCTGAGCTTTTGTACACCATCCAAATATGATTTACTTGCCAAATGATGCTTCAAAAAGTCAAGTTTCCAAATATCATCCCATTTTTTTCCACTAGCAAATTCTCCAGCAACTTCCGCACACGACAATACAAACAGTTAACTCCAGTTTCTGAATCATACACAAATATTTCTCGTAGCTGAACCTTCATGACCTCATGAGCTTTTGGTGTAGCAGTTTCTACTGTTTTGTTAAGCCATTCAACTTTGAACAAATTTGCAGTTCTTTTGCACTTCACGCCCTTCGCTTCTTTTGAATTTGACATAGTGAATCAATATTTTTTTTTCCAATAAAAACTTGGTAAGCTATCTACAGGATTTGAAACAGATCTTTGTAAACTTTACAATATGAACACTGTCTGCCAAACATGGCTGCCGCCATGATGCAGCTGTACAAACTGGAACAGGATAGGTAAGGTGACATAAATTAGTGACGTGCATTGTGGTATTTGAAAAACCGACTAACTAGTTAACAGAAACAGTTAGCTAACAGATTATTTTCAATAAGTATAATTATTAATTACTACATTATTTTAGATAATTAACCTTTTGTGCACACATTAATTTCCTTAGTGCGCTTCTTGAAAAACGTGTGTGCACGTGCACACTTGCACAGCTTAGAGGGAACTATGCCCCTCAGTGTGGTCAAGTGGCAAAATAATTAAACTAGTGGGTGCACAAGAGAAAATAAGCCGTAGGTGTAGAGAGATAGATGGAATGGAATTTACGATACTGCTCTGTTGAAAGATGACATACATCTGATAGACCAATGGCCTCCTTTTGCATTGCAAAAAGTGCTTGGTTTCCTTTGTGTACTGTGCCTGTTAAATTTCCACTCCAATTAACTTCCAGAATATCTGCTGCCATTTTAACTTTCAGGCCACATTTAATTGTCCATCATCTGCAACAATACCTGCAGCTAATAAAGCCCTAAACTTTAAAATTCCCACCCTACTGCACTGCGGCATTTAAGAACGCATCCTTGAGGTTCACCTGTTTTGATTATCAGCAAGGAGGTGATGTTATTTCCAATCTGCACTGACTGTGGTCTCCTGGTGAAGTAGTCAAGGATCCAGTTGCATTGGGAGGTACAAAGGCCCAGGTTTTGAAGCTCATTGATCAGCATTGAGGGGGCAATGGTGTTGAACACTGAACTATAATCAATAAACAGCAGGCTGGTGGAGGTATTGAGTACATATTATGTTGCAGGGTGGGTGATGAGGGTTGGTAGAATGGTCGATTTTCTAGTGCAGCAACCCCTGCTAATCACCACAGAACAGCAACCGGGACTTAGTTCCCAGTGCAGTACACACTGCTGATGTGGCAAAGTAACCCAGCCCAGTCATATGAGAAAATTCACCAAATCCAGGCACACTGGGGCAGCTCGGCCATCAGTGAGAGGTAAGGGTGAAATCATTGCTGAGGACATTCGATGAGTCTGAGCTCAGCTGGAAAATAGGTGGAGGAGACCAATAACTGAAAACAGACGATGTGGGAAACACTCAGTTGGGCAGGCAGCATCTGTGGAAAGATCATCAGTTCAATTCCAGGATCCTTAAACAGAACTTGGAAATAGGTCCTTAAAAGTGATATGGTGGAAGGAATTATTGTCAAGACAGGCAGGACAAGAAATGGAATGGAGACAGCAGGTGTTGAAATCTGCTGCAGGAACACAGCGAGACAAGCAGCACCTGTGGGAGAAAAAGAATTGTTGACATTTTGGGGTCAAAACTCTTCCTTAGGCCAGAAATGGAATGGAACTGTTTTAATATTCAGCAGAGATGTTCACTTCTGCTAGTCCTGGCTCTTTATCAAGGTGTGTAGGAAACCTGAAACATACCTTTAATATGTTGCGCTCTGTTGTTTTTCTAAGGTCCCCAGTGTGCCGGTTTGCTAGAAAGGCTTGTTTACAATGCACATTATGATGCATTGTAAACTAATTCCACAAAGGAAATTGAAGCAGGAGATGGGTTCCTGTATGGCCTTACGCCAGCTTCAGAGGGGTGTTCTTGATGACTGCAAAGCGCTTTTACCAATATAATGTTTTGGACACTTCTGGTAAGGAATGAATGTGCTAACACTGCACATCATATTTCTTCCTGCCAAACCAGCTTATCACTTGGAAACTGGGTGGAATAATTTGATGACTAGGCTGTATTAAACCACTGACCCACAAAATCACCATATACCATTTGCAAATTTATACAGAGGAGACAGTTTTTAAGTTGACTTCAAGTCAGAATAGTGTTCAATTTTAGTTATTGATTCTTGCAGATGTCTTTATTTTAGATTGTCAAATGGTTTCCCAAATGAATTGCAAATGTTTCCTTGCACTAAAAAGACTTGTTAGTTGTCTTTCAGCTCATTTTAGGCTCAAATCATCATTTTCTTTTCCAAGAACTCACCAAAGGATCAATTTTTGAAACAACCTGAAGTGTACTGAAATTATAAATACAGTGGATTCCAGTTAATTGGGACATTTTGGGACCAGTATACAGTGCCTATAAAAAGTATTCACCCTCCTTGGAAGTTTTCATGGTTTATTGTTTTACAACATTGAATCACAGTGGATTTAATTTGGCTTTTTTTGACACTGATCAAGAGAAAAAGATCCTTTCATTTCAGAGTGAAAACAGATCTCTACAAGGTGATAGAAATTAGTTACAAATATAAAACACAAAGTAATTGATTGCATAAGTATTCACCCCCCCCCCTTAATATGACACACCAAATCTTCACTGGTGCAGCCAATTGGTTTTAAAAGTTGTATAATTAGTTAAATGGAGGTCACCTGTGTACAGTCAAGATGATTCAATTGATTGTAGTGAAACACCTGTATCTGGAAACTCCAACTGCTGGTCAGTTGGTATCCTGGCAAAAACTACACCATGATGACAAAAGAGCACTTGAAGTGACTCTGAAAAGATTATTGAAGAGCACAAGTCAGGAAGTGGATACAGGCTAATTTCCAAGCCACTGAATATCCCTTGGAGTAAAGTTGTCAATCAAGAAAGGGAAAGAATGTGGCACAGCTGTAAATCTGTCTAGAGCAGGACATCCTCAAAAACTAAGTAACTGTCCAAGAAGGGACTAGTGAGGAAGGCCACCAAGAGACCTATGATAACTCTGGAGGAGCTACAAGCTTCAGTGGCTAAGATGAGATAGACTGTGCGTACAACTATTACCTGGGTGCTTCACCAGTCACAGCTTTATGGGAGAGTGGCAAAGACAAAAAAGGCTCACATGAAATCTCGGCAGGAGTTTACCAGAAGGCATGTGTGAGACTCTGAAATCAGCTGATAGAAGGTTCAATGGTCTGATGAAACCAAAATTGAGCTTTTTGGCCTTCAGATTAAGTACTATGTTTGACATAAGCCAAACAGCACACATCATTAAAAACATACCTTCCCTACCATGAAGCTTGGTGCTGGCTGCATCATGCCGTGGGGATGTCTCACTACAGCAGGCCCTGGAAAGCTTGTGAAAGTGAAGGCAAAATACAGGGAAATCCTGAAGGAAAACCTGATGCAGTCTGCAAGAGAATTGTGTCTTGGGAGAAGACTTGTTTTCCAGCAAGACAATAACCCCAAGCATAAAGCCAAAGCTGCACAAGTCTGGCTTTAAAACAACAAATTTAGTGTCCTGGAATGGCCAAGTCAGAGTGCAGACCTCAATCCAATTAAGAATTTGGGGCTGCACTTGGAAAGGTTGTTCACTCATGATCCGCATGCAATCTGACAGAGCTTCAGTAGTTTTATAAAGAAGAATGGAGGAAAATATTGCAGTATCCGGATATGCAAAGCTGATAGAGACCAATCCACACAGACTCAAGACTGTAATTTCTGCCAAAGGTGCATCTACTAAATACTGACTTGAAGGAGGTGAGTAATTATGCAATCAATTATTTTGTGTTTAATAATTGTAATAAATTTATAGCAATTTTTAGAAATCTGTTTTCGCTTTGACACGAAAGAGTCTTTTTCTGTTGATCAGTGACAAAAAAGCCAAATTATATCAACTGTGTTTCAATATTGTAAAACAATAAAACATGAAAACTTCTTGGGGGGGGTGAATACTTTTTATGGGCACTGTATTTTAGCCCAATTAAGTGGCAGCCCCAATTAGCCAAAGTTTCATGGAAATAGTTAAAAAGGAATTAAAAAAGACAAACTACTGTTTAACTGAGTACAAAGTATGTATTTAGATGAAATACAGAATAAATTAGAATATTACCAATACTGCTTCGATATTATAAAACTGTGTATTAGTTTGTAATAGTTATCGAGTGTGCACTGCAATGTTCTGTTCATTGACTTCAAATTCACAAAATCAGCGTAGACACCTCAGGTAATTTTTTTGGTGAGTAAAACATTGAACGTAGATCATAGATCAGTACAGTACGACAGACCCTTCGGCCCACCATGTTGTGCTAAACCAATTACAGTAACTTAATTAATAATCAAATGGCTAACTATGTAAACAAATCTCTTCTGCCTACACAATGTCCACATACTTCCATTTACTCACTTTCATGTGCCTACCTATAGATCTCTCCAACGTTTCTGCCACTACCACCACCCCAGTCAGCACATATCATGCACCCACCATTCTCTGTATATTTTAAAAAAAACACCTTCCCATCTCCTTTGAAATCACTCCCATTTACTTTAAATATACGTCCTCTGGTATTAGACATTTCAACCCCTAGAAAAAGATATTGTTTGTCTACTCTATCTATGCATCTCATAGTCTTTTAAACCCCTCAGCCTCCATCGCTCCAGAGAAAACAACACAAGTTTGTCCAAGCTCTCATTATAGCACCTATCCTCTAATCCAGGCAACATCCTGGTAAACCTCTTCTGCACCCTCTAAAAGACCTCAAAATCCTTCCTATAATGGGGAGAACATAAATGTAATACTCTATTTGTAATACTCTATAAATGTAATACTGAAGTTTTATAAAGTAGTGACATAACTTCCTGACTTTGACGTCAATGCCTCATAGTAAAAGCAATCACATGCCTTCTTAACAACCCTATCAATCTATGTAGCCACTTAGGGAGCTATAAACTTGGACCCCAAGATCTTTCTGCTCATCAACACCGTTAAACTTGCATTTAACAATGTACTGTCTCTTTACATTTAACCCACCAATGTGAAACACTTCACGTATGGCTGGCCATGTTAAACTCCATCTGTCATTTCTCTGCTCGTATCTGCAACTGATCAATATCCCGCTGTATTCTTTGCCTGTCTTCTGTGCTATCCAAAACACAAGCAATATTTGTATCATCTGCAAATTTACTAACTCACCCATCTACATTTTCATCCAGGTCATTTATGATAGCATAGGTCCCAGCACAGATCCCTGTGGAACATCACTAATCGCAGAACTCCAGCTAGAATAAGCCACTTCGACCACTACCAAACATCTTCATCTTTCTGTGGGTTCTTGCAAGGATCTGGAAATTTTGTAAAGTTAAAATAAAAAACAAAACTATCAAAAATCACCACTTTTTGAATCCGTCCAAATGGATAACATGACACAATTACATGCAATTGACGCTATTTAAAAGCTGTTTGCTCTAAGCACAGTGTAGTGTCGAACAGCCACACAAGTGCCCGTGATTGACACTAATTAGAACTGTTTGGCAACAGTCTCCTTCCACAATTAAGCGGCATAATGTCCCAATAAACAAAGAAAATCACAGCCATTTTCTAGATTAGTTTTTGTTCCTTGAGATGTCCCTAAAAGATGGCTGGCTCCATTAAGTGATGACCTAATTAACTGGAATCCATCATATCAAATGGTGATGAGGAGGCATACAGGAGTGAGATAGATGGGCAACAAAAACCTTGCACTGGATGTCCTAGCACCAGGACATGCCCTCTTCTCATTGCTGCCATCAAGGAGGATGTACAGCAGCCTGAAGACACACACTCAATAATTCAAGAGCAGCTTCTCTGCCATCAGATTTCTGAATAGACAATGAACCCATGAACACTTCTGTGTATTTTTTCCTCTTTTTTTTGCACAAGTTGTTTAATTTATTTTTTATAAATACTTATTGTGATTTATAGCTTATATTTCTATGTAATGCAATGTATTGCTTCTGTAAAACAAATTTCACAACATATACCAGTGGTAGTAAATCTGATTCTGATTCCGAATGTCAGCAGGACCAAGGAATTGATTGTGGACTTTAGGAAAGGTAAGTCGAGGGAACGCATACCAATCCTGATTGAGGGGTCAGCAGTGGAAATGGGTGAGCAGTTTCACAATCCTATGTGTCAATATCTATGTAGATCTTTGCTGAGCCCAACATATTGATGCAATTATGAAGAAGATAATGCTAGCGACTATAATTTCAGTAGGAGTTTGAGGAGACTTAGTATGTCACCAAAGACTCTAGAAAATTCCTACAGATATTCTGTGGAAAACATTCTAACTGGTTGTGACACCGTCTGACGGAGAGGCCACTGCACAGGATCAGAAAGAACTTCAGAGGGCTGCAGACTGAGCCAGCTGCATCATGGACATTGACCTGTTCAGCATCGATCTTCAAAAAGCGATGCCTGAGAAAGGCAGCATCCACCGTTAAGGACCTCATCGACCAGGACATGTTCTCTTGCTAATACTACCATCATAGAGGAGCTACAGGAGCCTGAAGACACACATGGAATATTTTAGGAACAGCTTCTACCTCTCATTCATCAGCTATCTGAAAAGACAATGAAAGGCATAAATATTGCCTCACGAATTTTGCTCTTTTTTTTGCACTACTCATTTAATTTATATACACAGTAAATGTATATTTTTTCTCTTATTGTAATTTATAGTACTTTTTATGCTGTAATGTTATTGCAAACCAACAAATTTCACAACATATGTCAGTGATATTAAACCTCATTCTTATTCTGATATCAAACACTAAGTTCTATTCATCTTCTGTGTTGGCATATCATTGCCTAAAGTTTTATATTCTGCTAAGGAACTCCTATCAAGGGCAACAAGACCCAAGTAACAGTTCAGAAACAGAATTTAATTTTTGGCAAACTGACAGTACTCCTGACTGTTCTTTTTCAGTCACATCACCACTGGCCTTGTTAAGCTCTTAACAAAGCCAAGAAACTGAAATGAAATGCCGTACAAGAAATTAAGCCTTGGAATTGCTGATTACTACTTTCCGACTGACTTGGCATCATCTGTCACACCTGCCCAATCCTGCTGCTTTGCTGATTTCTGCACAATTGACTGCACCAGTGCTGGCTGTGAGAGCTGTTGGTGGCTGGTGTGGAACATCGGTGGCCTGCTGAGAAAAAATGTTGAGCTAATGAAATCAGCCTCTTCTCCGTGTGCTCAATGTGCTCTAGACTTCTCCAGGGGCTAATCAACTGTTGTAGCTCCCATTTGCACTGCTGCTGCTTTTGTTACAAATGTGAAGTGTTTCCACATCTCAGCAGTATGGTGTAAATTCCGGATGATGGCATTGTTCAGAGTACAGCAGAGCCTTTGGCAAACTGCAGTGATGTGGGGGATTGGTCTAGCAGACTTGTGTGAGAAGTGAACACGTAAACCCAATATCCCTGCTTTCCTACCATCATCCCATTTTGGGATTTTTATTTACAACTTAATCATAGAATTATAGCACCGTAAGTGACCATTCAGCCCAACAAGTCTCAGCAGCTCTTACCTGGGCAATCCCCTATGTCTCATTCCACTGTGCTTTCTCCATGGCTCTGTTTAACCCTCTGCACAACATATTTTGCCATCATTGTCATGCTGCTATTCTGAAGACACTTGCCTGGTGAACTCCAAGAAACATACATTTCATGAAAAAATACATTTTTTATTGGTTGCCTGTCAGCAGAACGCCCACGATTAATTTATTTATTTTAAGCACAATGATATAATCAGAGCACATTAATTCAATATTAGAAAGAAAGATTTTATTTGTTTATGGGATATGAGGAACCCTAGCTAGACCACCAGCTTTTATCCATCCCTAATTGCCCTTGAGAAGCTGGAGGTGTGTTGCTTTTTGAAACCATTATTATGGTTCTGGTGAAGGTGCTCACCTGTTGCAGGGAATGGGGGTTCCAGGATGTATAATAGGCATACAGAGAGATACAGCATAGAAACCGGCAATCACCCACCGAACCCACACCAACCACCAAGCACTAATCATTACACTAATGCTCCTCTAACCCACTCCATTCTCCCAACACTCCTATCATTCCCATGCTTCCATGCTACAGTCACCAACACACTCTGAGGGTGAAACAGTGTAATGCTTAGTGCTACACTACTGCAGATCGCAGCCTTCCGGAGTTCAGAGTTCAATTCTGGCGCCATTCTGTAAGGAGTCTCTCTGTACGTCCTCCCTGAGGAATTTGTGGGTTTCCCCTCACAGTCCAAAGAGATACCGGGTATGTTAGTTGGTCATTGTAAACTGTCCTGTGATTAGGATTAGGTTACTCAGGTTTGTGGGCTTGCGAGGCTGGCGTGGCCTGAAGGGCCTAGTCCGAGCTGTGTGATTAAATAAATTACAGCAGCCATTCGACCTCATCATCCTCACAGTATGGTGATGTGAGAGGGAACTACGACACTCAGAGGAGACCCGCATTGACACAGAGAAAGCAGAGGCAGCACCTGAGGACTGGCTGGAAACCAGCTGTGATGCTGCAGCTCCAGTAGCTAGGCCTGTGTACCACCCGATGGTATATTTCCTAGCTAGGGTTTGAAAGGTGTTCCTATAGTCCTGTTTCTCTTGTTGATGTACAATGAGGGTATGGGAGATGCTGTCAGAGTCACCTGGCAGAGTAACTGGAGCATATTTGTACCCTCTGGTACCCTCTGCAGATAGAGCTCAATGAACTGGTAGCACGTTGTATAATTGGGGCACCCAGTGAACTGGGCTGCTTAGTCCTGCAAGGTACTAAACAAGGTACTGAGTGTTAACAGCACTGCACACATTGGGCAGCAGTAGGAAATTTCATCACAATGCTAACTTGTACCTTACAGATGTTGGAAAGGTATTGGGGTGTTGGCAGATGAATAATTCAGAGATTATGGAACAGTACAACACAGGAACAAGTTCTTCAGCCCATAATATTGTGAAAAACTCAATAATTCATGTAATTAAATGGCCAACTAAACTAATCTCTTATGCCTACACAATGTCCATATCCTTCCATTTTCCTCACATTCATGTGCCTATCTAAAGTTCTCTTAGAAGTTCCTAATGTATCTGCCTCTACCAAGCAGCACTATTCAGATATCCACCACGCACTGAGTATAAACCTGCCCCTCACACCTCCTTTGATGCATGCCCTCTGGTAATAGATAATTCAGCCCTGGAAAAAAGATACTGTTTGTCTACCTATGCCTCTCATGATCTTGTATACCTCTATCACATCTCCCCTTGGCCTCCGCCAATCCAAAGTAAACAACTCAACTTTATCCAACCTCTTATCATAGCACGTGCTCCCTAATCTAGGCAGCACCCTGGTAAACTTCTTCTGCAGCCTTTCCAAAGTCGCAATATCTTTTGCACAACAGGCCAACCAGAATTGTGTAGTATGCAATACTCCAGATGTGGCTAACTAGAGTTTTAGAAAGCTGCAATATAACTACCTAACTTTTGAACTCCATGCATTGACTAATAAAGATATGCATGCCATATTCCCTCTTAACCACCCTATCAACTTTCAGGGAGCTATGAATTTGCACCCCAAGATCCCTCTGCTCATCTACACTGTTAAGGGTCTTGTCCTTAACAATGTACTGTATCTTTATGTTTGACCTACCAAAGTGCAACACTTCACGTTTGACTGGGTTAAACTCCATCTGCCATTTCTCCACCCATATCTACAACTGTCCTATATCCCACTCAATTCTTCGCCAGTCGTCTATGCCATCCTCAGCACCACCAATCTTTGTTGATCCGCAAACTTGCAAACTAATCCAGCTACATTTTCATCCAAGTTATTTATATACATGGTAACAGTAGAGGTCTCATTAAAAAATCCTTGCAGAACACCACTAATCACAGATCTCCAGCTAGAATAAGTCCCTTTGGCCACAACCCTCTGTCTTCTATGGGCAAGTCGCTTCTGAATCCAACAGTCAATTCGCCACTGATCCCATGCATCTTAATCTTCTGTATGAGCCTCTGATGGGGGGCTTTATAACATCCATATAGATATCTTCCACAGATATCCTTCATCAATCTTCATCAGTTACTTACGTCACCTCACCAAAAAAACTCAATCAAGTTAGTAAGATCTGACTTACCCCGCAAAAAGCCATCCTGGCTCTCTCTGATTGGGCCATGGTTTTCCAAATGCTCATAAATCCTACCCTAAGAATTCTCTTCAGTAATTCCCATACCGCTGACTTGAGACTCACCGGTCTATAGTTTCCAGGGTTATCCCTGGTTCCCTTCTTGAATAATGGAACAACATCAGCTACTTGCCAGTCCTCTGAGACCTCGCCTGTGGCTAGAGAGGACACAAAGCTATTGGTCAGAGCCCCAGCAATCCCTTCATGCCTCTCCTAAGAACCTTGGGCAAGTCCCACCAGGTCCTAGGGTCTCGTGCACCTTAATGTTCTTTAAGAGATCCAATACCGCTGCCTCCTTCTAGCATATTAATACTCTCAACACTGTTCTCCCTATCCTCCACATCATTATCTTTGGTAACTACTTATATAATGTACTCAAAAAGAATCCTCCAGATCCGAGCAAACGTTGCCGCTGTTATCTTTAAATGGTCCCAGCTTCTCCCTTGTTATCCTGATGTACAAAAAGTATAGAATGCCTTGGGATTCTTGTTAACCCTACTTCCCAAGGACGTTTTGTGGCCCCTTCTGGCGTTCCTAATTCCCTTCTTGAGTTTTTCTCCTGGCTTCTTTCTAATCCTGTTTGATTCTAGCTTCCTAAGCTTTACATACTTTTTTTTTCTTTACTAAATTCATCACCTCCCATAATATCTAAGGTTCTCTTACCTTGTCTCCTTGTCCTTCCTTCTGACTAGAACATACCTGTCCTGTACTCTGTGTAGTTGGTCTTTAAACACCCTCCACATGTCAGATGTGGACTTGCCCATAAACAGCTGTTCCCAGTTAACTCTCACTACCTCCTGCCTAATGTGCTCAAAATTTGCCCTGCTCCAATTTAAGACTCTCATGCATGGTCCATACTTGTGCTTATCTGTACCTACTTTAAAACTTGATTTGTGGTCCTAACTGTTCATCCACTGAAAGGCTGGTCTCCTGGCTTGTACAGGTTACCCCTGCCCCAGAGGAGGTTCTAATGATCCAAGCATCTGAAACCCTGCCCCCTGCACCAGTTCCTGAGCCCCTCATTCATCGGTACTATAATCCTGCTCCTGCCCAGTCAAGTACATGGCAATGGGAATAACCCAGAGGTTGCCACCCTGGAGGCCCTGCTCTACAGCCTCTTTCTGAACTCCCTATATTTTCTATATAAGACCTCTTCCCCCTTTTCTACCTATGCCATTGGCACCAGTGTGCACCACAATGTCTGGCTTCTTACCTTCCCCCTTGAAAATATTCTGCAGCTGCTCTGAGACATCCTGGATCCTAGCACCTGGGAGACAACACATCATTCTGGTGTCTCTTTCACCGGCCACAGAATCACCTGACTACCCCCTTAACTATCAAGCGTCCTCTCACTATCGCTCTGCCTGACCTTGCCCTTTCCAGCTGAGCCTCGGAGACAGCCACAGTCCCACTGGCTTGACTGCAGCTGATGTGCTCTGATGGGTCATTCCACAACAGTATCCAAAGGGGTATACTTGTTGTCAAAGGAACTGGCCTTGGGAGAAGCCTGCATTGACTGCTGACTCTTTTTACAGTACCTGGTGGTCACCTTTCTACTTTCTAAAGCCTGTACTCTGGGTGTTTTCACCGCAGTAAAAGTTTCATCCATGAAGTTTTCAGCTTCTCGGGTAACCCTGAGTATGTCCAGCTCCAGTTCTTTGACCTTGTCAGTAAGGAGCTGAAGATGGGTGCCTTCCTGCAGATATTGTCATCAGGGAGACTGTTTGGTACCCTGAAATCCCACATCTCGCAGGAGGAGTAATCCACCGCCTTAACCATCCTGCCTACACTGAACTAAGAACTAAGGAATTACAAACTTTTTTTTTAAAAAAAAGTTTACCTGTTCTTACTTGTGCCTTTTTTTCTGAAATCTTTTGAGCTTTGCACTCACCTAAATTACTTACTCAGATTCTTCTCCCTGAGCTTGCTATACCTTTGGCTCCGAATTCTCAAGCCCAAGTTCCACAATGAAAAACAAATTATAACAAATGACTCAGCAGCTTTCGCCTCCGCCTGTTCTCGCTGAAGTCTGCTGACCGCTCTAATACTGGCCCACTCTCAGTGGCCACTCTGCTTGCAACTCACATCTTTCAATTGGCTCAAATAAAACTCGCTCCCGACAAGACTTGGTCTCTTTGAATTGCTCCTGCCCTGTAGCAATGTCACCTTCTCATTTGCTACTTGAATCCCCAGCCTCTGAGCTGTTCCTCTAGCCATAGTATTTACAGTACGTGGTTGATCCAGCTGAGATTTTCATCAATAATGAATCCCAGCATGATGAGAATTGTAACTGGACCATCATAAGCGATGCAGTGCTACTGAGTATGAAAGGTAGAAGGTTGAACACAAGCCTGTACACATTCAAGATGGTCATTGCTGGGCACTTCTCTAGTACAATTGTTGCATGCGGCTTATCAGCACAGCAGTGAATGTTCTCCTGGTCTTGCTGCTACAAACATAGTCAACATCATGTAAATGGGATTGAACATGGTAGAATTATTTGGCTTCGGTATTGGTTTTAATTTATTATTGTCACGTATACCCAGATACAGTGAAAAGCTTGGCTTGCAGACCACGCATACAGATCAAACCATTGCACAGTGCATTGAAGTAGAACAAGATAAAATGATAACAATGCAAATAGGGTGTAAAAACTACAAAGTTCAGTGCAGGTAAACAATAATGTGCAAGATCATAATGAAGTAGATTGCGAGGTTGAGTCCATCATATCATATGATAACAAGGATCACATCAACAATGAACATCCCCACTTCTGACCTCATGATGGCAGGAAGGCTATTGATAAAGTAGCAAAAAGTGGTTGGGCTGAAGGTTGGTCAGTGGCTGCAGTGATGTCCGTAGATTGAGATGGTAGACCTGCAACAACATAACCATCTTCATTGGTGTAAGATATGACTTCAATTCGTAGAGTATGTTCTGAGTGATAATATGCTCAGTCAAATTCTATCCTGATATAAGGTCCATCACTCTACTTCACTTTTGTCCCTGCATGAATTGACTAATGAGTGTTGCTGCTAAAACTGATACCATGCATCAGTTGCTGGTAAGACCACTTGATAATATCCTCAACAGCACCTGCCTTCACCTGCCCAAGAATACTTCTTCCTAGAGATTCTGCCTGGCCTGCTGCGTTCACCAGCAACTTTGATGTGTGTTGCAAGAATAGGAGGTATGGTTAGCTGGATTAAACTTATCTTGTCTTTTCTTTCTTGTGGGCAGAACATAATCAGCAAATTTTCCACATTATCAGGTAGATACTGGAGAGTCCATAACATAGGAATGACTTGGCTGGAGGCACAGCTAAGCAATGGAGGGCAAGTTTCCAGTCTGACAGACAAGATATTGCCTGATCGTATTGTCTCTGGTCTGCTTCGTGTCCTCAGTCACTACTCAAAATCATGTGGAGTAAGTGAAATTGGCTAAAGGTAGACATCGATGACGGTGATGAATTCAGGAGGAAACTAAGGCAAATCATTCAGTTGGCATGACAGAAAGCAAAGAATTTATACGCTTTGACACAATAAAATCTTGCAACTTGATTCATTTTTTTTGAAAGCCTTTGTTAAATCTTGACTAGAAAAAGCTGAAAAAAATGTCAATATAAGATTTAATATTCCAAAAGATTGAACTGTTTAGTAAGCACTTGTGCAACCAATATGGATTCTTTATGAATTATGTAGCTATATATTTTCAACATTATAAACCAGACATGATCTACCTAGGCTGAGTAATGTAAAAAATGATGAGATAAATCATAGCTATTATGCATTTAGCAAGCAATAGGCTGAAAATTCAAAGAATCAAGGAACAAAAATCCATTAATGATATTCTTGTCTTCTAACTTTATGATTTCTTGACCTTAAAACATTACTCAAGATGTGCTATGAGACTAAGTTCACAGAATCATTCATAACAATGAACTCAAACAGATCAATGCCTGGTATACAAGACCACAATCCCAACCAATGGAGACAGCGGAGGCAGAGCCCTGATGTGATGTACAGTGTATTCACTGTCCAGGGGGCCTCTTGTTTCTGCGGAGCTCAGCTTTCTAAACACAGCAGTTGACACTTCAAAAGATTAAAGCCTCATTTTTTTTAGTTGTGTTAGACTTCCAACTAATATTCTTTGTTTAGATGCTTGTTGTAAACAAGGGCCAGTCTTCCGTTCTTAATGAAAATGGCAGGCAGTAAGCAGTTTGAGGTTAAAAGGACGTCTTTGCAAGCAAGCACAGTCCAAAGAGCCACAGTCATGCTAGCCCCATAGCATGTGGGCGTATTGCTCAAGAGTTGCAGTATAAGGCAATGGGTTATTTAATTTGGCTTGCTTCAAAACAGACAACTTTGGCTAAGTCATTTAGTTCAAGGAAGCTTGCAGACCAGATTGATAAAATCACTTAGCATATTAAACAGATCTGTTGATAGTTGGAAGGTTTGTATACTTGAAGAGTATATAACTGTGGGCACCTGGGATCCCTGTCTCCAGAAGTTTTTAGGTCATTTGTGTTAAAAGGTATCTGAAAAAATATCATATTGTGTGAAGTCACCTCAGTGGCAAAAAGACAGGATACATTTAGAGAGCAGTTCAGACTTTTTAGGAATGGTAATGATTCAGGATCATTAAGAAGAATGACAAAAATATAGGGTGAATTAGAATCCATTCCTCTGCCTTCAATTTCTGTGATGGATGACTAATTCATCTACAACTCAGGGGTGTGTCTTTTAGGCTTATAGAAGTTGCACCTGTGTTTTGGAAATCCTTTGTCCTTTAGAAATGGCTTGTAATTTGGAAGTCTTTTATAAGATAGAAATCCTCTGAGTTTTAAATGTGTTTTAAGAAGGTTGGTTGGATTTAAACATGTATTACTGAAAATAAATGAACTTCGTTTAAACTAACTTGTTAGCTGGAAGAACTTTTCCGTTAGGGAGGCAAGACCCACCATTCAAATAATGGGCTTTGCCACCTAAAGTTGCCTTGGAGGGTAAACACGGAAGTGAACTATTCTTTGAAGATTGAGTGGTTACAGTATAGCATCTCTCTATTGAGAGTATCCTTGGCTATTTATATCAGATAGGGTTTAATGTATTCTTTTGAGTTTAGAACTTTGTGGTCTCCAAACTTCACACTGAAGCCTGACCTGCCCAGAGGGAAGTCAATGAAAGGAAAGGTGCCTGAGTCTTGAAAGCCTCAACTGAAAGCCCATCCTGCCAGGGCACCCGACGGCAACCTTTCCAGATATTGACTATTCATAGCCAAGTCCTGATGCCAATGCCCCCACCTACCTTCTGGAGCAGCACATTCCTCCTCAGGACTTTCTGACCTGTATGGGAACAAAAACTTACCTTACAGGCCAGCTGAATTTCAGAAGAAAGCACTTATCTTCCAGTCCAAATGAACCAGCCTAGATTTTCCTGGTCTGTCCAAGTGGCTCAACTCCCAAGATGAACCAGTGCAGTCAATTACTTCAGATGCATGCTAAGACAGCTGGACTACAGGTGATACTGAATGTTCCCAAACCAGAAACCATGTATGAAGCAAGAGATCCATTCCATACTGAAGTCTAGGACTGCAGCTTTCAAATCAGCTGACCATGACTTTTACAAGAAATCAAGATATGACCTCAAAGCTACCTGGGATGCCCAAGGACAAGACCAGTCCAACATCAAGTCCCAGACCAGACTTCAGTTGTGGCAGGGCTCACATGCTAAAACAGATTACAAGACAAAGTCAGGCAGCATCATGGAAAACATTGCATCCATTCCTGATGGTTCAACCCATTCTCTGCAAGCAAAACAGAAGTGCTGGTCATTGACTTCATGTAAGGGAATGGTACATCTGGTCCTGTTTACAAGAACAGTGTTGAGGTCAAGAGGATTGAGAGCTTCAGGTTTCTAGGAGTGAACATCACCAATAGCTTATCCTGCTCCAATCATGTTGATGCCACACCACAGCCAAGAAAGCTCACCAGCAGCTCTACTTAGGAGGCTAATGAAATTTGGCATGTCTCCTTTGACCAATGACTTGGTATGGCACCTGCTCTACACATGACCACAAGAAACTGCAGAGAATTTTTGTGGACACAGGTCAGCACATCACAGAAACCAGCCTTCCCTCCATGCACTCTGCCTATAATTGCTGCCCCAGTAAGGCAGCTAGTATAATCAATGATTCCACCCACTTCAGACATTCTCACTTCTCCCCCTTCCATTCATCGGAAGATACAAAAGCCTGAAAGCACACATCACCACACTCCAGAACAGCTTCTATCCATATTGTGTGTTTTCCTAGTATGATAAGATGGACTGCTGACCTCACAATTTATCTCATTGTGATTCTGCTCTGTACTGGCTGCTTGCAGTGCACCTTCTCTGTAATTGTAACACTTTATTCTGCGCTCTGTTATATCTTGTATTACCTTAATGCACTGTTGCAATGAACAGTTTGCAAGACAAGGTTTTTTACTGTACGTTGGTACATGTGACAATAATAAAGCAATTTACACGATGCAAACATGAAGAAGGCAGACTAATGGCTTGACTTTGTTTGGAGATTCATTATGTCACATTTCAACAGTTTTATGGTGGAGACCATACTAACTGGTTGCATTACTGCCTGGCGCATTGTGGTCCGATGCACAGATTCAAAAGTTGATGCAGAAAGTTTCATCATGGCTCAACCTTCCCCACCATCAAAAACTTCTTTAAAATGTGGTGTTTCAAAAAGGCGACATCCATCATTAAGGATTCTCTCTATACAGAATATGCCCTCTTCTTGTTTCTACCAGCAGGGAGGAGGTACAGGAGCCTAAAGATCCACACTCAATGTTTTTGGAACAGCTTCATCAGTATTATGTTTCTAAAAGTTTCATTAACCCAGGAACTGTATCTTACTATTCCTCGTTTGTATTGTTTATTCATTATTTGCTGTAAATTATAGTTACTTCTGTGTCTTGCTCTGCATAGCTGACACAAAACAATAAATTTCATGACATATGTCAATGATAATAAACCTGATATCATTTTATCATTGATTTAAAAAAAACAAAGAAGAAATATTCATTAAGGTCCTTGCCCATCTCCTGTGACTCCACAAAAAGGTGTCTTATTTGGTCTTTGAGCTTCATTCTCTCACTTTTTACTCTTTTTCCCTTAATATACTTATAAGAAAATCTCTGCATTTTCTTTAATCTTCTCTTCTATCTCATACACCCTTTTTGTCCTCCTGATTTTGTTCCTACGTGCACTCCTATACTCTTCCAGGGGTTCACTTCAACCCAGTTCATTTTTTCTGGTATATCTGTCCGCCAATAGGAACATGCAGATCTTGAGCTCTCCATAGCTCACCTTCAAAACCTTCCACTTGCCTATGGTCCCTCCGCTCGCAAACAGCCTGCTCCAATCAACCTGTTCAAGCTTTTGTCACATACTATCAAAATCTGCTTTTAGAACATGAAAATGTGGACCAGTTCTGTCATTTTCCCAAGTGCAAAGTACATCTATGATCAAAATATGTGCAGTTTCTAGAATACAGCTCTGAGATTGATCCTCTACAGGCAGCCATGAAACAAAGAAACATCATGGAGCCCGTTCCCAGATAAACATCAAACACCCAACGCGGGGAAAAAAATGAACAAATTGCGCAAACGGCAAAAAGTGAATGAACAGCACATGGAGTATCAACATCAAACCAGGAGTTCGGGAGTATTCAGTTAAGTCCAGTTCAGTTCAGCGCCACTGGCTGACTGCAGACTGCAAAGCCTGTCTTCACCGAAGCGCCCCAGTCCCAGTTGATGTTCTGGTCAGGTCCTGATGAAGGGTCTCGGCCTGAAATGTCAACTTTTTATCCTTTTCCTTAGATGCGACCTGACCTGCTGAGTTTCTCCTTTATTTTGTATGTGTTGGCTCCAATCTGTATCAGGAAAGTTAAAATCCATTACTATAACACCTCATTTATTCTTACAACTGTTCATAATCTCTGTGCATATTGTTGTTGGAATTCCTGTGGACTGTTTAGGGGCCTACAGTATAATCCCAACAATCTGATCATCCCATTCTTATTTCTCAGCTCCAGCCATAAAGCCTCACTGGATAATCCTCCAGTAATTTCATCTGACCTCTGTTGTGGCATTTCCTTTAATCAAAAATGCAAAGCCTCTCCATTCTTTCCTCTGCCTTAATCCTGCTGTAATGTACCCCAAAACATTAAGTTGCTAGTCCTGTCCCACCCTTAGATATGCTTTTGTATTTGGCTACAATATCCCAGACTCAAGCCCTAAATTCATCTGATTTAGTGTCTATTTTCTGCCTTTGACCCTTGTAGCACTGGTGACAATCTGGCCTGACATGAAATATTGAAAAAGAAAATTGGCCACTTATGTAATGCCTATGCATGGATTACTTAGAATTTATAACACAGAAAAGAATTATATGACCTATCTAGTTAGAGCACAGAACAGCACAGCATAGGAACAAACCCCTCGGCCCAAAAGTTGTGCTGAAGTAATTAATGATGCCTAATTAAACTACTCCATTCTACCTACACATGGTCCATGTCCCTCAATTCACTGCACTTCCATATGTCTATTTAAGAGCAACTTAAATGCCTCTGTCACCATACCTTGCAGAGCATCCTGGGCAGCCACCACTCTGTGTAATCAATCTATCCCTCAGATTTCCTTTGGCCTTTCACCTTAACTATCTGCCCTCTTGTATTAGGCATTTCAGTTTTGGAAAAAAGAAACCAGCTGTCTCTCATAATCTTAGAATTTTATAAACTTCTATTAGCTCTCCTCCAGTGCTGCAGAGAAAGCAACTCTAGTTTGTCCAATCTTTCCCCATTACACATTCCCTTTGATCCAAGCTGCATCCTGGGAAAGCCCTTCGGCCCACTTTCCAGAATCCTTATCTTCCTAAATCATATTAGCATTTATATTCCACTTGAACCTTCTCCTGTCCCTTCTCATGTAAACCTGACAGTGTAATATTTTATACTCTTCTCCTTCATGTGCTTATCCAACCTTCTTTTAAGTTTATTTATACTAATTACTTTAACCATTCCTTATAGTTGTGAGATCTACATTGTTACCACTCATTCGTAAAGAATTTCTTTCTGAATTTCCTATTGGATGTATTATCATTACTCTTTTACCTTTACTATTAGATTATCCCTCAAAAAAGGACTCTGTCTGTTGTCCTTTTCCTAAAATGTATATCATTCTTATAAACTTTCCAGTACATCTGTTTCCTTTTTATAATATGGCAGTCAAAAATGTATGCAGTACTCTCACTTGAATTAATTCCTGTAGAAGTAAACCTTAGTTTGCTTGTTCATAGTTTTGCTAACCAGGAATTAATGTTTGTCTGCCCTGTGATTCCTTTTATTTTCAAACCAACATCACTTGCACTTTCCAAGGAATATGATCTTTCTGTTCTTCTTACCATAAGACATAGGAGCAGAATTAGGCCATCTGGCCCATCGAGTCTGCTCCATCATTCAATCATGGCTGATCCTTTTTTCTCCCCCTCCTCAACCCCAGTTCCCAGCCTTCTCCTGTAACCTTTGCTGCCATGTCTAATCAAGAACCTATCAATCTGTGCCTTAAACATATCCAACAACCTGGCCTCCACAGCTGCATGTGGCAACAGATTCCACAAATTCACCATCCTTTGGCTAAAGAAATTTCTTCGCAACTCTGTTTTGAAAGGGCGCCCCTCTATCCTGAGGCTGTGCCCTCTTGTCCTAGACTCTTCCACCATGGGAAACATCCTTTCCACATCTACTCTGTCTAGGCCTTTCAACATTCAAAAGGTTACAATGAGATTCTTCTAAATTCCAGCGAGTATAGACCCAGAGCCATCAAGCGTTCCTCGTATGATAACCCTTTCATTCCTGGAATCATCCTTGTGAACCTCCTCTGGACCATCTCCAATGCCAGCACATTTTTTCTAAGATGAGGGGTCCAATAGAATAGCACTTCTCGTGTGTTTTGTTGAACTTGATTTGCAAATTAGTTGGCCATTCTAAAACCCTCTTAACGTCCTGTATTTTGTTTTACTCCTCCTCAATATTGATAATGTCCCTATTTGAGTATCATGAAGGATCAGAATCAGGTTTATTATCACTGGCACGTGACGTGAAATTTGTTAACTTAGCAGCAGCAGTTCAATGCAATACATAATCTAGCAGAGAGAAAAATAATAATAAAACATAATTAATAAACAAGTAAATCAATTTTATATATATATATATATATATATATTGATTAGATTTTTTTTAAATATCCTATCCACCCTGCTTATGGACGATCCACCCTGCTTATGGACTGTTTGAACAACTCCGATCTGGGAAGAAACTTGCACGACATCCATAAGAGGGACACTAGACTCAAAAACAGTAAGTTCCCCCAAGCCCACAGGCTGATAAACACCTCCGCCCATTAATCCACCCCACCACCACTATGTACACATCACCTAGCCTCACTTAATGGAGATATAATCAGTCTATGTATATAACAGTTACTTGTACATTGTGCTTTTATATTTATACATACTGTATTGTGTTTTTTTTTTGTTTTTCTACTGCGTTCATTATTCTTATTGTGTTTTTGCTTATACTACATCAGATCCACAGTAATTATCATTTTTGTTCTCCTTTACATTGAAGAATGGCAATAAACAAATATGAATCTCAAATTTGGATATCAACTGCAAATTTAGAACTTGTGTTTTTGATTCCTCAGTCTAAAACATTAATGCAAATTTTGAACAGCTGTGGTCCCAGTTTAGGTCTTTATAGAAAAATGTTATTTACTACATTTCCTTCCCACTCTGTTTTCTGCCCTGAAGTCAGATGGCAATCTATTCTATTCCCTATCACAATAACTAATTTTGCTCATTAATCTGTAATGGGATACCTTAACAGAATAACAAAACAAGATTGACTAGGTAATGTTATACTGTTATTGAATGAGGGATAAACTTTGGCCAGGAGCAAAGTGATAAATCCAGTTTATTTTTTTCAATAACAGTACACTTTCCTTTTTGCCAATCTAAAAGAGAACGCATCGACTTGTTTCAGCAATCTGATTCAAAATCTAACATCTCCAGTAACAGTTACTTAAGTACAATATTTTCAGCTCAGCATCAGGCTTAATCTCACTACAAATATCATGAAATTTCTTGTTTTGTGGCAAACTAAAAATATAAATTACAATAAAAAGTATATTAAAAAATAAGTTGTGCAAAAGAGAGGAAAAATAGTGAGGTAGTGTTGATGAATTCATTGTCCATTCAGAAGTTTGATGGCGGAAGGGAAGAAGCTGTTCCTGAAACATTGAGTGTGTGCCTTTAGGCTCCTGTGCCTCTTCCTTGATATTAGCAATGAGAAGAAAGTATGTGTTGGGTGATGGGGGGACCTTAATGATAGGTGCCGCCTTTTTGAGGCATTGCCTATTGAAGGTGTCTTCATTGCTAGGAAGGCTAGTGCCCATGATGGAGCTGGCTGAGTTTACAACTTCCTGCAGCTTTTTCTGATCCTGTGGTCCCTCCATACCCCTCTGTGATGCAACCAGTTAGAATGCTTTCCATGGTAGTTCTGTAGAAATTTGCAAATGTCTTTGGTTACATACCAATTCTCTGCAAACGGCCAATGGAACATAGCCGCTGACATGCCGTCATTGTAATTGCCTCAATATGATTGCTCTTCAGAGACGTTGACACCCAGGAACTTGAAACTATTCACCCTTCTCACTTTTGATCCCTCAATGAGAACTGTGCATTTGACTTGCCCCTCCTGAAGTCCACAATCAATTCCATAGTCTTATTGGCTTTAAGTGCAAGGTTGCTTATGTGGCATCACTCAACCAGCTGAGCTATCTCATTCCTCGTCACCACCTGAAATTCTGCCTGCCAACTATAGCTGTGTCATCCTCAGATTTATAGATGGTGTTTGAGATGTGCCTAGCCACACAATCGTTTGTGTAGAGAGAGCTATGGGCTAAGCACACATCTTTGAGGTGCGCCATGTTGATTGTCAGTGAGGAGGAGATGTATTACAGTGTGACGAGAATACACATAAAATTAAGATGTTTGCTGGCCTGGGTTAGCATCAGTGACATCAGCAAGTGGTCTGCCACCTGCCCTCAGGGGAAGGAGAGATAAGGAACAATGGAGCAGCGTCTGGAGATGTGTAATGAAGGGACGTGGGAGAGAGAGCTGTCTGGAGCGGCTCCCCCTTTGAACCCTGAACTGTTTGAAGTGATGGACAGGCGATACCCCAGCAGGGGGATAAAAAGGGACAGGTTCGCTAAGGCAGGACACACACGCCACCCGAGGTAACGAGACCCTGGAAGCGGTACACTTCTCACGAGTCGGTGGGAGGTACCAGACAACGGCCAGGGTGGAAAGGTACGATCAGCGGGAACCCGGTGTGTGTCCGCCCTTGCCTGGGTGCCGGGTTCACTGCAGAGGATCGACCGCATCTGGAGGAGGGGTCACAGTCGGTGACCTCAGGTGACATCACCAAGGACCTGCCCAAAAGCTGCTTGTGAGCCATATCGTCGGTCTGTGAGTGAAGCCACGTCTGAATGATCAGTTGTTCCTGTTCTCTCTCTCTCTCTCTTCCCCCACGTTGTCCATCGCCATGGCAACGATTACTGCGAACTGAACTACTAAACTGGACTGAACTTTGAGTCACTTTGAAATTTGGTCATTTACCCCTAGACAACGATAGAGTTTGATTGATGCTGTTATCTTAATTCTGTGCACATGTGTGTTTATCATCGCTGAACTGTTGCATTTATTATCCTTTCGATTACTGTGTTGCTTGTTTCTTTAATAAAACTTTCTTAGTTCTAGTACTCCAGACTCCAACTGAGTGATCCATTTCTGCTGGTTTGGCAACCCAGTTACGGGGTACGTAACAACAGGATTACAAATACCTGGGGATATGAATTGACAATAAACTGGACTGGTCAAAGAACACTGAGGCTGTCTGCAAGAAGGGTCAGATCCGTCTCTATTTCCTGAGGAGAATGAGGTCCTTTAACATCTGTCAGACGATGCTGGGGATGTTCTACGAGTCTGAGGTGGCCAGTGCAATCATGTTAGCTGTTGTGTGCTGGGGCAGCAGGCTGAAGGTAGCAGACACCAACAGAATCAACAAACTTATTTGTAAGGCCAGTGAAGATTGTGGGGATGGAACTGGACTCTCTGACGGTGGTGTCTGAAAAGAGGATGCTGTCCAAGTTGCATGACATCTTGGACAATGTCTGCCATTCACTACATAAGGTACTGGGTGGGCACAGGAGTACATTCAGCCAGAGACTCATTCCACCGAGATGTAACACAGAGCATCATAGGAAGTCATTCCTGCCTGTGGCCATCAAACTTTACAACTCCTCCCTTGGAGGGTCAGACACCATGAGCCAATAGGCTGGTCCGGGACTTATTTCCTGGCATAATTTACATATTACTATTTAATTGTTTATGGTTTTATTACTATTTAATTATTTATGGTGCAACTGTAATGAAAACCAATTTCCCCCGGGATCAATATAGTATGACTATGACTACTATGACGATTTCTGACCCGCACTGACAGTTGTCTCTCAGTGAGGAAGTCAATGATCCAATTGCAGAGTGAGTAACAAAGACACAGGGGTTTTGGAGCTTGTTGATCAGAACTGAGGATATGATGGTGTTGAATGTGCGCAATAAAGAAACAGCAGTTATAATGGGTGACTTCAATCTACATATAGATTGGGTGAACCAAATTGGTAAGGGTGCTGAGGAAGAGGATTTCTTGGAATGTATGCGAGATGGTTTTTTGAACCAACATGTCGATGAACCAACTAGAGAGGAGGCTATTCTAGACTAGGTATTGAGCAATGAGGAAGGGTTAATTAGCAATCTTGTCATGAGAGGCCCCTTGGGTAAGAGTGACCATAATATGGTGGAATTCTTTATTAAGATGGAGAGTGACATAGTTAATTCTGAAACAAAGGTTCTGAACTGAAAGAAGGGTAACTTTGAAGGTATGAGACGTGAATTAGCTAAGATAGACTGGCAAATGACACTTAAAGGATTGACGGTGGATATGCAATGGCAAGCATTTAAAGATCGCATGGATGAACTACAACAATTGTTCATCCCAGTTTGGCAAAAGAATAAATCGAAGAAGGTAGTGCATCCATGGCTGACAAGGGAAATTAGGGATAGTACCAATTCCAAAGAAGAAGCATACAAATTAGCCAGAAAAAGTGGCTCACCTGAGGACTGGGAGAAATTCAGAGTTCAGCAGAGGAGGACAAAGGGCTTAATTAGGAAGGGGAAAAAAGATTATGAGAGAAAACCGGCAGGGAACATAAAAACTCACTGTAAAAGCTTTTATAGATATGTGAAAAGAAAAAGATTGGTTAAGACAAATGTAGGTCCCCTACAGACAGAAACAGGTGAATTGATTATGGGGAGCAAGGACATGACAGACCAATTAAATAACTGCTTTGGTTCTGTCTTCACTAAAGAGGACATAAATAATCTTCCGGAAATAGTAGGGGACAGAGGGTCCAGTGAGATGGAGGAACTGAGGGAAATACATATTAGTAGGGAAGTGGTGTTAGGTAAATTGAAGGGATTAAAGGCAGATAAATCCCCAGGGCCAGATGGTCTGCATCCCAGAGTGCTTAAGGAAGTAGCCCAAGAAATAGTGGATGCATCAGTGATAATTTTTCAAAACTCTTTAGATTCTGGACTAGTTCCTGAGGATTGGAGGGTGGCTAATGTAACCCCACTTTTTAAAAAAAGAGGGAGAGAGAACCCGGGGAATTATAGACCGGTTAGCCTAACATCGGTGGTGGGAAAATTGCTAGAGTCAGATATCAAAGATGTGATAACAGCACATTTGGAAAGCGGTGAAATCATCGGACAAAGTCAGCATGGATTTGTGAAAGGAAAATCATGTCTGACGAATCTCATAGAATTTATTGAGGATGTAACTAGTAGAGTGGATAGGGGAGAACCAGTGGATGTGGTATATTTGGATTTTCAAAAGGCTTTTGACAAGGTCCCACACAGGAAATTAGTGTGCAAACTTAAAGCACACAGTATTGGGGGTAAGGTATTGATGTGGATAGAGAATTGGTTGGCAGACAGGAAGCAAAGAGTGGGAATAAACAGGACCTTTTCAGAATGGCAGGCAGTGACTAGTGGGGTACCGCAAGGCTCAGTGCTGGGACCCCAGTTGTTTACAATATATATTAATGACTTAGATGAGGGAATTAAATGCAGCATCTCCAAGTTTGCGGATGACATGAAGCTGGGCGGCAGTGTTAGCTGTGAGGAGGATGCTAAGAGGACGCAGGGTGACTTGGATAGGTTAGGTGAGTGGGCAAATTCATGGCAGATGCAATTTAATGTGGATAAATGTGAAGTTATCCACTTTGGTGGCAAAAACAGGAAAACAGATTATTATCTGAATGGTGGCCGATTAGGAAAAGGGGAGGTGCAACGAGACCCGGGTGTCATTATACACCAGTCATTGAAAGTGGGCATGCAGGTACAGCAGGCGGTGAAAAAGGCGAATGGTATGCTGGCATTTATAGCAAGAGGATTCGAGTACAGGAGCAGGGAGGTACTACTGCAGTTGTACAAGGCCTTGGTGAGACCACACCTGGAGTATTGTGTGCAGTTTTGGTCCCCTAATCTGAGGAAAGACAACCTTGCCATAGAGGGAGTACAAAGAAGGTTCACCAGATTGATTCCTGGGATGGCAGGACTGTCATATGATGAAAGACTGAATCGACTAGGCTTATACTCATTGGAATTTAGAAGATTGATGGGGGGATCTTATTGAAACATACAAAATCCTAAAGGGATTGGACAGGCTAGATGCAGGAAGATTGTTCCCGATGTTGGGGAAGTCCAGAATAAGGGGTCACAGTTTGAGGATAAAGGGGAAGCCTTTTAGGATCGAGATTAGGAAAAACTTCTTCACGCAGAGAGTGGTGAATTTGTGGAATTCTCTGCCACAGGAAACAGTTGAGGCCAGTTCATTGGCTATGTTTAAGAGGGAGTTAGATATGGTCCTTTTGGCTAAAGGGATCAGGGGGTATGGGGGGGAAGGCTGGTACAGGGTTCTGAGTTGGATGATCAGCCATGATCATACTGAATGGCGGTGGACGCTCGAAGGGCCGAATGGCCTACTCCTGTAGCTATTTTCTATGTTTCTATGTTTCTCTGAATGCTGAGCTGTCGTCAATAAGTAGCAGCCTGACATAGGTATTACTGCTTTCCAGGTGATCGAAGGCCAAGTGGAGAGCCAGTGAGATTGCGTGGGCTGAGGACCTATTGTGGTGATAGGTCTTCACTTAGACAGCAGTTGATTCTAGCAAGGACCAACCTCTCAAAGGACTTTATCAGAGTAAATGTGAGTGCCACTGGGCGATAGTCAATAAGGCAGCTCTTCTTCGACACTGGTTAGATTGTTCTCCTTGAAGCAGCTGGGAACCTCCAACTGCCCCAGTGAGAATTGAGGATGCCCTTGAACATTACAGGAAAGTTGGTTGGCACAGCCTTTCAGAGCCCTACCAGGTACACTGTCAGATATTGATGCCTTCAGAGGTTCATCCTCTTGAAAGATACTCTGCTGTCAACCTCCGAAGTAGAGATCACTGGGTCACCAGATACTGTAGGGATTTGAATAGGAGTAGTTTTATTCTCCCTTTCAAAGCATGCATAAAATGTGTTGAACTCATCTGGGAGTGAGTATCACAGATATTCATGATGTCAGTTTTCATTTTGTAGGAATCAATGGCCTGCAAACCCTGCCAGAACTGACGTACATCCAATTCTGAATATAACCACAATTGGAATTGTTTTTTTCTTCTTCTTATGTAACACGCTATAAGGTTTCAATGCTAATGTAATAGCCTCTCTGTAATGTTTCACGGCTAATGTAATGGTTTGTCTGTAGCAACAATGTTTGGGTTATGACGAGAGATAACGGTGTTTTTGGAACGTGCGCCATCCAATGAGAGGCATGTTGTTCCTGCTTGTGGGTCTGAGAGAAGGGATTTTGCGGTCCTTTGTCAGCGAGAGATGGAGACCGAGGACACAAGTGGAGAGGGTCAGTAGGCCGCCGGATAGAGTGGACTTAGAGTGACGGTCTGAGAGTCTGAGACCCTTGGAGGAAGTCGATGGGGAACGCATGGATGGAACCATGAGCTCCAATGTGTGCATTACACTGTTTTATGTGAATGGGCCCTTTTTCTTTTTTTATTTCTTTACTAACCTTTGGTCAAATTAAGAATTATAAAGCTCAATCATGTAATTGCATATCCTGTACTGTTTGTTACTTCCTGGTACTGATTTGTAACAGGAGCACATCATGCAGCATCGACCCAAACAAGATTTCCCAAGTTTGGCCGGGCCAGAGGCTGTTTTTGCCTAGATTAAGCCGCTAGCCGAGCTGAGGGTTACACTTAAAATAACTTTCTGTAGGTTATACCTGGACTTGGATAGCTGTCAATGATACAGTAGCTGACTACAATGTCAGCAAAGCAGAGCTATTCTCAACTAAGGCATCATTTCTGCGTGCAATTCTCTGGAATGGAACCCGATTCCACAAAGTGAATCAGCCACATGTGATCACTCACTGAGCCAGGGATTATACACTGCAAGCTCTCTGTTAGTGTTAGGTCAAGCGTATCTTTCAGCTAGTCACTCCCATGGTAATTCAAAAACTTTCATCCAGTTGAAACATCTAAAGCAGCCCTACCTTAGAGTTGCAAGCTGAGCACCAGATGTACACCACTCCTGCCAGCTATTCAAATAACTTTGATGACTTCTTGAGTTTGTGAACTGTGAAGCAAAGAGGAAGAGAATGCACTTAGAGGTGGTTGGGTAAATTAAGTTCCTTTTACCCTAAAACTTTATCAAACTCATCTGTCATTCTGTCACAGAAATTCTGTGAAGATTTACCAGCCAAAATCCCAGGAGCATGATTAAAGCAAGAGCAGTTTTCATGAAAGTTGATTACCACATTCTGTCTCCCACACTGGTTATGGCTGCAAACAATAGTTTTATGCTGCTATTCAGCCGAGGCAGTTATGTTGACAGCATGGGTGAGATTGGCTATGTTCTACTGTCAGTTTGGTTAGGTGTCACTGAGAGTGCCAAATCTTTTCTGAATGCTAATGATATGGAATTCAGTAATATAGTCATTGTTTCTAGGCTGCTATACAGGGGCCTCATTTTCAAATCCCTCCTCTGGACAATTTAAACTCAGCTAATAAAATAAGTTTGAGTCAAGAAAAAATAAACTCAATTTACTTCCAGGAACTTGATGGGTCAAGCAGTATCTGTGAAACCAAAGGAACTGTTGATGTTGGGTTGAGACCCTGCATCAGGACTGTGAAATCTGAATTGTTTAAAATATAGTCACAATACTCATAAATCCTATTACAACAAACCTACAGAATATTGTTAAAATCTTTCTGGTTTACTAATAGGTTTTAGTTGAAGAAGATCCCATTCCTTTCTGGTCTATGCGGCTCTGATTCCACTGCTGACTGTTTTCCATGCATGGTACAGTGGCTGGGATTGTAGAGGAAATGTCTCACAGCTCCAGGGTTCACTCTTAATCTCCAGTGCTGTCTGGAAAAAGTTTATATGTTCTCCCTGTGAATGCATGGACTTCCTCTGAGCGAGTTAGATACCTTCCAAATTAAAAGCCTAAGAGGCTATGTTGAATCTTTGTAAAACCATAGTGTGAAGATTGAATTCAATTCTTGTCACATTAAGAAGACACTAGAAAGGGAGCTCCAAAGATTTACAAGTATGGTTCCAAAACTAAAGGAATTCCCAACTACTGTTTTCCTCCTTGATAAAGATTACCAAAAGCTGGGCATAGAAGGCATAAGTATTATAAGACCATAAGACACAGGAGCAGAATTAGGTCATTTGAAAGGTTTGAGGGAAGAGAAGTGAGTGCAGTTACTATTACAAGGGAGAAGGTGCTCAAAAAGCTGAAAGACCTAAAGTTACATAAGTCACCCGGACCAGATGAACTGCACCCTTTGGTTTTGAAAGATGTAGCAATAGAGATTGTGGAGGCATTAGTAACGATCCTTCAAAAATCATTGTACTCTGGCTTGATGCCAGAGGACTGGAAAACTGCAAATGTTATTGCACTCTAAGAAAGGAGGAAGGCAGCTGAAAGAAAATTATGGACCAGCGAGCCTGACCTCAGTGGTTGGGAAGATGTTGGAGTCTATTGTTAAGGATGAGGTTATGGAGCACTTGGTGACACAGACAAGATAGAACAAAGTCAGTATGGTTTCCTTAAGAGAAAATCTTGGCCGACAAATCTGTTGGAATTCTTTGAGGAGATTATGTGTAGGACAGATAAAAGGATGTTGTATATTTGGACTTTCAGAAGGCCTTTGACAAGGTGCCACACATGAAGCTGCTTACCAGGTTAAGAGCCCATGGTATTATAGGAAAGTTACTGGCATGGTTAGAGCATTGGCTGATTGGTAGGAGGCAGTGAGTGGGAATAAAAGGAGCCTTTTCTGGTTGGCTGCCATTGACTAGTGGTGTTCTGCAGGGGTCAGTGTTGGACCAGCTTCTTTTTATGCTGTATATCAATGATTAAGATGATAAAATAGATGGCTTTGTTGCTAAGTTCACAGATTATACGAAGATTGGTGGAGGGGCAAGTAGTGTTGAGGAAATGTACATAATGATTTGGCCTCCACAGGCATCTGTGGCAATACATTCCAAAGATTTGCAACCCTTTGGTTACAGAAATTCCTCCTTATCTCTGTTCTAAATGGATTTCCCTCTATTCTGAGGCTATGCCCTCTGAGTCTAGACTCCCCCACTATAGGAAACATCCTCTCCACATTCACTTAATAGAAGCCTTTCAATATTCACTAGGTTTCAGTGAGATCCCTCCTAATTATCTAGAACAGCAGTCCCCAACCACCAGGCCGTGGACCAGTACCGGGCCGCAAAGCATGTGCTACCGGTCCGCGAGGAAACGATATGAGTCAGCTGCACCTTTTCCTCATTCCCTGTCACGCACTGTTGAACTTGAACATAGGGTTGCCAACTGTCACGTGTTTGCCGGGACATCCTGTATATTGGGCTAAATTGGTTTGCCCCATACGGGACCGCCCTTGTCCCGTATTTCCCCCGCTAAGGTAGAGTGTTCCTATGAAACCTTTCGTGCCGAAATGGCGTGAAGCGAAGAAGCAATTACCATTAATTTATATGGGCAAATTTTTTGAGCGTTCCCAGACCCAAAAAAATAACCTACCAAATAATACCAAATAACATATAAAACCGAAAATAACACTAACATATAGTAAAAGCAGGAATGATATGATAAATACACAGCCTATATAAAGAAGAAATAATGTATGTACAGTATAGTTGGGAAGATTAAGCCGAAACCGATTTGTGGAAGAAAATTGGCACGTACGTGCATGCGCACGTCACATATGCGCAAGTCACGCATGCGCACAAGGCTTCATGGTCATGGTAGTCTTTCCTGGGGTAAACAAAAGTGTCCCGGGATTTGACTGCTACTTTTGTCCTTTATTTGGCAGTGAAAAAGTTGGCAACCCTAACTGTAAAGGACATGTTGAGGTGATTTTCACCCTACTTGAACACCCCCTCCCCCCATGTCAGTGCATGGCCTCTTCTGCCATGATGCCACTCTGAGGTTGGAGGAGTAATATCTCATATTCCTTCTAGGTAGCCTTCAACCAAATGGCATGAACATTGATTTCTCCAACTTCTGTTAATATTCTCCCCACCCATTCCTCTTCCCTGTGATTTATGTGATGTTTTACATATTCAAACATGCTAAATGCATGTAAATTGTCATTGATATAATGGATGTGAGGTAAATAGAAATGAAAAGCCCTGTGCATGGTTGAAAATGTGGCTTTTCTAAGAAGGTTAAAGGCCTATTTCAACCTCTCACTGCTATAGTCGGAAGTTCTCACCTGCTTAAAAAAGGCAACAATGATACCACAGCCCTAGAAGAATAGTGTGAGCTTCCTTAATGACTATCACCCAGTAGCATTCACATCTATGATGATAAAATGCTTTGAGAAGTTGGCCATGGCTAGAATCAACTCCTGTCTCAGCAAGGTCCTGGACCCACTGCAATTTGCCTATCACCACAATAGGTCTACAGCCGACAGAATCCCCATGGCTCTTCACATGGCCTTACACCACCTGGACAATACAAACTCCTATATCAGGATGCTGTTCACTGTCTATAGCTCAGCATTTAACACCATCATTCCCACAATCATGATCAATGAGAACCCAGGCCTCTGTACCTCCTTCTGCAATTGGATCCTCAACTTCCTAACTGGTAGACCACAATCTGTGCAGATTGGTGATAATATCTTCTCCTCACTGACGATCAACACTGGTACACCTTAGGGGTGTGTGTTTAACCTGCTGCTCTGCTCTCTCTATATCCATGACTGTGTGACTAGGTGTAGCTCAAATACCATCTATAAATTTGCTGATGATACAACCATTTTTGGTAGAATCTCAGATGGAGATGACAGGGTGTACAGGAGTGAGATATGCCAACTAGTTGAATGGTGTAGCAGCAACATCTTTCACCCAATGTCAGTAAGACGAAAAAGCTGATTGTGGACTTCAGGAAGGGTAAGACAAGGGAACAGAAACCAATCCTCATAGAGGGATCAGAAGAGGAGAGAGTAAACAATTTCAAGTTCCTGAGGATCTAACCTGGTCCCAATATATCAATGCAGCTATAAAGAAGGCAAGACAGTGGCTATATATCATGGGAAGTTTGAAGAGATTTGGTTTGTCAACTAAAACACTCAATAATATCCATAGATGTACTGTTGCGAATATTCTGACAGGCTGCATCATTGTCTGGTATGGGGGTGGGGGGGACTACTGCACAGGACTGAAAGAAGCTGCAGAAAGTAGTAAAATTAGTCAGCTCCATCTTGGGTACTGCCCTCCATAGTACCCAGGACATCAAGGAGCGGTGCCTCAGAAAGGCGAGTTCCATTATTCGGGACCTCCATCACCCAGGTATGCCCTCTTCTCTTTTTTACCATCAGGAAGGAGGTTCAGAAGCCTGAAGGCACACACTCAGTGATTACCCCCTGCCATACGATTCCTAAATGAACATTGAACCCATGAACACTACTTCATTTTTTAAACATGTACTATTTCTGATGTTACTTATTTTTAATCGATTCAAAATACACATAAAGTTGTGGAAGCGGAATGATAGGGTCTTTTAAGAGGCTCCTGGATAGATACATGGAGTTTAGAAAAATAGAGGGCTATGGGTAATCCTAGGTAATTTCTAAAGTAAGTACATGTTCAGCACAGCATTGTGGACCAAAGGGCCTGTATTATGCTGTAGTTTTTTCTGTGTTTCTATGTACCTGTATATACTTACTGTAATTGGTTTACATTTTTCTTTCTATATTATCATAAACTGCTATATTTATCATTGAACTGCTGCTGCTAAGTTAACGAATTTCATGACACATGCCTGTGATAATAAACCTGATTCTGATTCCGATTCTGTTTGATGAAGGCCTTCAAGATTGGAATGAGTTTTTATAAGGTAAATAATACTGGAATATTTCCTCTGGTTTTCAAGATTGGAATAAGACCATAAGTTTAGCATAATTATAAAAAGTAGTAGGGGATTAGAACAAATATGCTGAAAACATTAAACAGATCGTGTAACATCTTCATCGAGGGACTTTGATCTGAAACACTAAGTAGTGTTTCTCTTTTTACAGACGTTTCTAGCTCACTGAGTGGTTCCAGCATTTTCTGTATTTATATTTATTTATTTTGCGATATAGTATGGAGTAGGATCCTCCACCCCTTCAATCCATATCACCCCTGCAATTCCTGACAACCAATTAACACTAACCCAATCATGAGACAATTTACGATGACCAATTAACCCACCTGGTATATCTTTGGACTGTGAGAGGAACCCGGAGCACTCAGAGAAAACGCATACATTCCACATACAGACAGTGACAGAATTGTACTCTTAAACTCCGGAACACCCCAAGCTGCAACAGCATTGTGCTAACCGCTACACCACCATGGCACCCAATCTTTATTCTTAATTGTTATTTGGGAAATACTGTAGTTCAAATACAGGCAATAGGAGTAGCTCTGGAAATCCCTTTGTCCAGCTTGAACAAGTTGGAGTAAAGGGTCTGTTCTCAGGATCATGCGTTTTTTTTAAATGAGAATTCATTTAATATGTAAGTGGTTAATGTCCTTCATCAACAGTAATGTTGCAGTCACGACCATCTGAATTTCACATCAGTGTATGTGTGTAGAAAAATGTCCCTGTTTGGTTTCCTCATTCTTTGTTGATAAAATACTTCAGATGTTGCAGATGGAATCCAATTAAAGTGCTGTCTCACATGTAAGGGAGGCTGTGATTGATCTCAACTGCACAGAGAACCAGGCAAGTCAAACAAGTTCCTCCCTAGCTCCATGGGATTAAATGATTTCAGTGTGTTAGTAATAGAATGAATGTGATAGAAACACATTTCTGAGTTAATCACTTGCTGATCTTCTAGAAGAATAGAAACTAAGAGCGATTAAAAAGGCATTTGTTTAACTAAGGGCTCTGATGTCACCATATGGTATGAAACTGTTTATTTGGATGACCAGATTGCATCTTAAACCTTCTCCAAAATATCAGTTAATGCATTGGCATGTTTTCATTCAATATTCCCCTCCTCTGTCACTACTAAACATGGAACTCACTCTTCCAGCTTTTTTGCCATGACTTTTCATGAGTCCTTTCAAAACCTCCTCAAAAATCCACGAGAGATGGGAGATGGAGCGGGAGAAGGCAAATATCTGGTATGAGGCAAAGGAGAAGGGGGGGGGACAAAGTGGAGCAGAAGGATGTGCGGGGTAGAAGAAGGAGAGGAGAGGGAAGCTGGAGGGGAGGGGAAAGGCAGAAGGGATGGAGGAACAGAAGGAAGCATGAGGAGGGGAGCAAAAAGGAGAGGATGTGTGGGTAGGAGAGGGGATGGTGAAGGGATAGGAAAATGGGGAGATGGTGGAAATGATTGAGGGGTAGGAATAGAAAGGGAGAGATGAAGAAGGTGTGTGTGCATAATAAAGAACTTCAGTTCCCAGTGTGACATTGGTGAACAGGACACACATACTCTTGGCGGGCTGGAGTGTCCCGAGTAAAATGTGGTCGAGCTGAAGCCGTTCTGTAAATAAGCAATGCGCCAGGTTTTTCTTACCCATGCAAGTTTGTCTTTATTAAGTAAAAGCATTACATGATGTCAGATGTCGACATAAGGTCGAAATACGAAGCATAACTGAATACCACAAGTGACTGAGAAAAAGACGCTAGGTTCCAGCAGAAAGAAGCTGCTGGCAAGAGAACAAACTGTCTTGAAGTTCAATAAGAAATTGAGGTGAGAGCCTAAAAATCCCTTCAACGGATAACCCAAGTCCTCCCGCAACTATGCAGTTTACCAGCAATCCAACGGATAACTGGAAACACTTCAAATAGTGATTCAATATATATTTAGCAGCCAGGAGAGCTGGAGGCGTGGATGAAAAATTGGAGGTGTCTACTTTTCTACATGTAATTGGCCACCATGTTTTGAACATCTACAACAGCTTTCAAATTGATGAGACAGACTTTAAATTGGACACTCTGATGACAAAATTTGAGGAGTATTTTGTCCCAAGTAAGTTCTTTTCCTATGAACAGAAACAAGGTGTTAGCTTTGACAAATAGTTAGCTGATCTTCACACACTGAGAAAGTCCTGTGTGTTTGAAGATTTGAGAGACTCTCTAGTTAAAGATAGAATAGTCTGTGGAATCCCAGATAATGCAATAGTCTGAGAGAAAGCTTGCTCCGTGAAAAATATTTGATGCTAAAAAAGGCTGTACGTATGTGTAGGGCAGCAGAGAGCATACAAGCACAAGCTAAGGAACTGCTCAGAGCAGAAACAATAGATCATGCTGTGAAAACAGAGGGGCAGAGCACAAGGCATCTCCCAAAGCAACATCAAAGAAAAGAGGTTGGCTGAAACAGCAAATGCAGCAGAAGTGGAGGTAGGGACATTTCAGAGATGCACCCTGATTATGGAAAGTCCTGCAATTATTGTGGGAAGAAGAATCATTTTGCAAAGTGCTACAAAGTGTGACCAAGAGAAAGGTGTACACGGTTGCTGAGGAAATGGAGGAAGTCTTTGCAGATTCATTACAGACTGCTGGGTCTTTGTAGATCCTCTACAGACTGCTGGTGCTGGTAAAACAGAATGGATCATTCCAGTGACTGTGAGTGCGACAGTAATTTCATTCAAGCTTGACCCAGGATGATCTGTTTTCTGTGACTGTTAACATAAAGAGCAAGATTTACCCAGTTACGCTAAAAGTGTCTGGCTACACTAGGAAGAATGTTCCGGTAAAAGGGGACTGTATAGTGACCTTCAAGCACAAAGGGCAGCACATAAAGCACAGCTAATGATTGTAGATAAGAGACTGCAGCCAGTATTAGGTCTGAGTGCACGTGAAAATCTCAATCTGGTGGAAAAAGTGTTCATAGTGGCTTCACACACCAAAGGTGACCAGGCAAAACTGATGGAAGAGTACACAGGTGTCTTTGAGGGGCTCGGATGCTTACCCGATGTAACTCAAGAAACTCGTAACAATTGTTTCTTGCAGATTTATGGGGACCTAGTATTGTGTTTGGTTTTCTTTAAAAGGGGGCAGATGTGTTATTATGTGTGTACATAATAAAGAGCTTCAGTTCACAGTGTGCAATGCAGGCAATTCACCCGGAATTGGAAGTGATGATGGTAAAGTAGGAGCACGCGCTAAAGTGTGGAGCTAGAAGCCCTGATTGCTAATAAATGTGCTAGCATTTGAAAACCCACACAAAGTTTGACTATTATCAAGAACAAGCAGAGGGGAGGAAAAAGCAGGGGTCAACATAGGAATTGAAGGAAGCATAGGAGAGGGAAAGGCAGGAGGAGAGGAGGGAGGAATAGAAGGAGAGAATAGGGAGAAGCTGGATAGGGGAGGAAATGGGACAGAAAGAAGGGAGGGGGTCTGTGAAGTATGAGAAAGAGAGGGGAAGGATGTGATGGGAAAGTCAGTGCTCCATGTTACCCCAATCACCAAAAAATGGGGGAAAACTCTGTCAGAAGAGAGTGCTTTACTTCCACGTTTTTTGTTTGTTTGTGTGTGATCGATCCTCATAATATGCAGCACTGCAATTTCCCATTGGTGCTGCCACTGCTTTGAACCTACTACAGAAGACAGTAAAATACCTTTTGCACCACAAGAGTTTCATTGTGAAACAGTTGGTGGTTCCGCAGCTTTTTGAAGCAATAATTCCAATATGCACATGTCTTCTGTGAATGAGGCATATCACTTGTCTTCCTGGTGAATCTTCAAAACCCTTCCACTAAAAATAAGAAGCTCTTTTTAAAAAAAATGACTTTCCCACAGCTTCATTCTAACATAACATACCTCTGGGAAATAAGAACATGATAAATAGAATCAGGAGTAGCCCAGCCAATCTGCTCCACAATTCATCACTGACCTATAGGTACTTAGCACCATTTCCCCTCGATTCACTAAATGCTCGGAAATCTCTCAATATCTGCTTTCAATGAATTTGATAACTGAGCTTCCACAACCCTTAGGAAGAGAGAATTAGGAAGAGAGAACAGAGAACGTACACTGTCTGGAAAGCCATATCACAGGCGAAGTTGCAATTCGGACTAAACTTGAAACAATGAAGAATGCTTTACAGCTGTGGCAGGGCTTGAATGTTTTAACCTCTTATAAAGTCAAATCAAGTGACATACACCATATAGTGCTGTGCAAAAGTCTTAGGCACATAGAGTATATATAGCGGGTGCCTGAGATTTTTGCACAGTACTGTATTGTCAACCTGGAACAGAGGAACAGAGTGCAAGTTTGTAAATCTGGTGGGTACAAAGGATGTTGCGAGTGGTGAGGGTGGAGTCCCACAGGAGAACTGTGGAACAGGTGGCACAGAAGGAATGTGCCAGTGGGAGGGTGGGTGGCATGGGTGCAGACACACCCAACCCTGTGACATCAGACAAAGTCATTTGATTCCAAGCAATTGGTTTATTGATCGTAATGGAATGTCCCTCTGGGGTGCTTCCTGCTCCCTCTTCTCTCCCTTCCCCTTTTTCCTTTCCCTACTCCCTTCACACTCTCGGTCCACAATAGAGACCCATATGAGAATCAGGTTTATCATCACTCACATATGTCAAGAAATTTATTGTTTTCTTTTTTGTGGTTGCATTACAGTGTAATACATAAAATTCCTACAAGAGTCTAGGCAGCCTAGCTATATATATGTGCCCAAGACTTTTGCACAGTGCTGTAGGTGACAGCAGGGCTTTACTTCCAGGTGAGTTCAATACCTTCTATGCTCACAATCACAAATTCCCACTGCCCTGTGAGTTCAGTCTCTGAGGCCAATGTGACAGAATCCTTCAGGATGGTGAATTCACAGCAAGCATCCAACGCAGATGGGATGCCTGGTCATATACTAATGACCTGTGCTGATCATCTGGCTGGAGTGGTCATGACGATCTTCATCCTCTCACTTCAGCCATCTGAGGTATCCATCTGCTTTAAGCAGGCTTCAATTATAACAGTGTCTAAAAAGAATCAATGACTATCATCCAGTAGCACTTACATCCACAGTGATTAAGTGTTTTGAGAGGTTGGTGATGAAACGTATCAACTCCTGCCTAGGAAGCAGTTTGGATCTGCTCCAATTTGCCTACCAGAGCAACAGGTCCACAGCAGATGCCATTTCATTGGCTCTTCATTCAACACTGGAACATCTGGACAGCAAAGATGCATACATCAGAATGTTCTTTATTGAATACAGCTTGACATTCAATACTATCATCTCATCAAAACTAATCAATAAGCTTCAAGACCTTGACCTCAATTCATCCTTGTGCAATTGAATCATCGATTTCCTCACTTGCAGACCCCAGTCAGTTTGGATTGGCAACAATATCTCCACAATCTTCATTAGCACAGGTGCAGGGCTGTGTGCTTAGCTCCATGCTCTATTTGCTTTACACTTTTTGACTGCATGGCTAAGCACAACTCCAATGCCATATTTAAGTTTTCTGATGACAACACTGTCTTAGGCCAAAGCAAAGGTTGGAGATTGAAAACCTGACTGAGTGGTGCCACAACCACCTCTTACTCAATGTCAACAAGGAGCTAACTATTGATTTCAGGAGGAGGAAACCAGTGGTCCATGAGTCAGTCCCCATCGGGGGAATCATGGGTGGAGAGGGTCAGCAACTTTAAGTTCCTTGGTGTTATTATTTCAGAGGACCTGTCCTCGGCCTAGTATCTAAGTGCAATTACAAAGAAAGCACAACAACGTGTCTACTTCCTTAGGAGTTTGTGAAGATTTGGCATGACATCTATAACTTTAACTGACTTCTGTTGTTGTATGGTAAAGAGTACATTGACTGGCTGCATCACAGCCCGGTGTGGAAACACCAATCCCCTTGAACGGAAAATCCTACAAGAAGTCATGGATATAGCCCAGTCCATCACAGGTAAAACCCTCCCAACCATTGAGCACAACTACATAGAGTGTTGTCGCAGGAAAGCAAAATCCGTCATCAGGGACCTCACCATCCAGGCCGTGCTTTCTTCTCGCTGCTACCATCAGGAAGAAGGTACAGGAGCCCAGGTTCAGGGACACTTATTACTCTTCAACCACCAGGCTTCTGAACCGAGTGGACAACCTCACTACTTGCCCCATCACTGAACTGTTCTCACAAACTATGTACTCACTTTCAAGGACTCTTCATCTCATGTTCTCAATACTTACTGCTTATTTATATCATTTTTTTTTCCAGCTCAAGGTGGTAATACCCGAGGTACTGGCATAGCCAAGCACATTCATTTCTCTATTGCTAGGAACTTTCAGACTATTCTAGTGGTGTTTCGTATTATGGATTTCTGGAGAGCTACATAGATATTGCTATTGTTTAATGCTATGTAATATTATGTAGGGACTTTGGGATGACACCAGTGGTAGATATTTCTATTGGCACAATACACACCCTGTTCACGTTCCACAGACTTTCAATTTCCTCTTTTAATTCAGCACATTCCTGGTGGTTTTCACTTATTGATTTCTGTATGTTATGTGTGATTGGAATGGCTATATCTATTAAGTAAGTTGTTCTTGCTTGTTTATCCTGTAATAGTACATCCGGATCTGTAATGATAGCTCAATAGTTCCATTTAATATCAGAGAATGTATACAACATACAATCAGAAATTCTTGTTCTTCAGACATCCACAAAAACAGAAAAGTTCCCCAAAGAACGAGTGACAACGAAAATGTTAGTACCCCAAAGCCCCTGTTCTCCCCCTCCCCCACTCAAGCTGCAGCAAGCAACAATCCTCCCCCTCCCCACTTACACTTACTGCAGCCAAAAAAAAGCATCAGCACCCTCCACCCACCAAGCAAGCAATAGCAAAGCTCCCAAGAAAGACCATTATCTGCAGTACAACAAAAACAAATTGTTTACCCAACAATTTGACATACCTTAGGCGCTCTCTCTCTCTCCCTAATAAAGGGACAGAGAGGTGTCCCCCTTTCACAGTAAACCAACAAAGACAAAGAACTCGCTTATTATGATGTAAAAGTCCGCTGCGTCTCTTTTCTTCCAAGTTTTCCAACTCTCCTCCACCAACCAGAGAAACAGAAAGAGTGCGCAATTCACCGAGTACAGAGCCAACGACAGCCAATCCGCTGTTCCCAATGTTCCTTCTCCCACAACACTTCAGTCGGTGGCACTGACAGAGAATTAGCCCATCCACAGGGCCATGAACCCTCAGAACTGCTCGTCTTCTAGGCCGCGTCTTTGGGATATCAAGAAACGGCCGGTCATAAGCCCCCAGGAGTGGGTCTCACCTTTGGAAAGACCTGAAGTGTGAGTGTAGACCTAGGTCAGAATCTTCAATAAAACCACATCCACCTTGAAAAGGGAAAAGAGAGCCATTAGAGATAGAAATTAAGCTGTTCCACAGATGACCACAAAGGAGTCACTGTTGACTGCCATCGTAACTCCACCTCATAATGTACTGGTCATAATATAATTCGTAGGACCCTGACTCTAAGACTGGATCAGAAGTGTATTTTTTGCAAGGTGTGGTTTCTTCTATGAGTTTGTATTTTAAAGCAAGATTTTGGCGAATGACGTTGGTAACTTGATTGTGCCTGTGTAAGTAATCAGATTGTGTTAAACTTTTGAAGGATCCTGTAATGTGTTGGATTCTTTTTGGTTTCTCTTGGCATCTTCTGCTTTTATCATCTTGAATATGTTGGACATTTATTTTGTAATTATGATAATTTTTGTGTTAATCGCTTGCTCCTGTATTGCCACAAGGAACTGTCTTTTTCTGGAAAGAGGTCTCCAACTCAGAGCCAGGCATTCGATGCTTCCTTGTCAATATCTAGACTGCTCAGATCATGGGGATGTCTTCCATGGAGGGTCATGCTCTTCCATTGGTTAACTGTTTCTTCTACAGTGATAATTGCTTCATTTTTCTGGGTTGCATTTCATTTAAGTTTAGTGGTGTGTACTTCTTTTTAGAATTGCATATGCTCATGTGGAGTGCTGAATCTTGTTTTATTATTTTTATTATTATTATTATTTAGTCAGCTCCATCTTGAGTACTAGCCAACAACATACCCAGGGCATCTTCAAGGAGCGGTGTCTCAGAAAGGCAGCGTCCATTATTAAGGATCCCCAGCACCCAGGGCATGTCCTTTTCTCACTGTTACCATCAGGTAGGAGGTACAAAAGCCTGAAGGCACACACTCAGTGATTCAGGAACAGCTTCTTCCCCTCTGCCATGCAATTCCTAAATGGACATAGAACCCATGAACACTACCTCACCTTTTTAATATATATTATTTTTGTTTTTTGTATCGTTTTTAATCTATTTGATATATGTATACTGTAATTGATTTACTTATTTATTATTACTTTATTATTTTTCTTCTTCTGGATTATGTATTACATTAAACTGCTGCTGCTAAGTTAACAAATTTCATGACACATGCTGGTGATAATAAACCCAATTCTGAGTCTGATTTTTTTTTTTGTACTTGCACAGTTTGCTTTCTTTTGCACACTGCTTGTCCACCCTGCTGGTGCAGCCTTTCACTGATTCTATTATTGTTATTGGATTTATTGAATATGCCCACAAGAAAATGAATCTCGAGGTTGTATATGGGGACATATATGTACTTCAATAATAAATTTATTTTTAACTTTTAACCTCTTAAACCCATACCCTCTCGTTTCCAGCAACCCCTTCTCTGAGAAAAAGGCCTTCATGCTGTTTGTGCCCGTCAAGATGCAGGTCACCCCTCAATCTCCTATGTTCCAGGAAATGAAGTCCTAGTTTACACAACCTATTCTTGTAATTCAGACTCCAAAATTAAGGCAACATCTTGGTAAATCTTTATGCACTCTTTCTAATTTAATAACATCTTTCTTATAACAGGACAACTGAAACTATACACAATACTCCAAGTACAGCCTCATTAATATCTTATCTAACAGCAACATGGCTTCTATCTCCTCAGTGCCCCAACCGATGAAGGCCAGCATGCCAAATGCCTTCTTCACCACCCTATTGACCTATGATGCTGCTTTCAGTGAACTATACACTTGCAATCCTAGGTCCTGCTGCTCCAAGATGCTCTCCAGGGCACAATCATTCACTTTATTGGTTTGCTCTATCAAAAGGCAGTACCTCACATTTACCTAGATTGAAAGCCATTTGCCGGTGCTCAGTGAACATACTTAGCTCATCAAGATTCACCTGTAATTTTTCATAATGTTCTACACTATATACAACTCCAACTACGTATTTTATTATCATCTGTAAACTTGCTAACTATTCCTTGTACATTCATATCCAATTTTTTAATGCAAATTGTAAACAACAAAGGTCCAACCACAGGCCCATGTGACACACCATTAGACATAAGCCTCAAGTCTGTGAAACATTCCTCAACCAACAGGGTAGAAAATGGAAGAAATATGAAGAATCTCAGTCAAAATCTACACAGAGCGAAACAGAATTAAGATCAAACATAACAGCAGAAGACATAGGAGCAGAATTAGGCCATTCAGCCCATCAGGTCTGCTCCACCATTCCATTATGGCTGATTTACTATCCATCTCAACTGCCATTCTGCTGCCTTCTCCCCATAATCTTTGCCACCATTACAAATCAAAAATCTATCAACATTTGCTTTAAACATAGCCAAATATATCCCCCTCATCCCTGTTCCAAATGGACATCTTTCTGTTCTGAGGCCATGCCTTTGGTCTTGGGCTCCCCCATTATAGGAAGTACACTCATTGCATTAATATTTAAAGATGATGACTCCTTGCATTTCCATAGCAGTAGCACTTCTCTTTTTGACACATAGTCTGAAGAGTTTTTGAGTCATGGGGAGGTGGAGCAGAGACTCAGCCACTGAATCCACACTATCTTCACCCATTTATCTTCACTACATTGATCCTAATTTTTATTCTCCCCACATTCCCATAAGTCCGCCACATTCTACCAGTCACCTACAACAGCAAAATTGCCTACCAACCTGTACAATGCCGAAGGGTTTTGGCCTGAAATATCGACTGTAATTTTTCCCATAGATGCTGCCTGGCCTACTGAGATCCTCCAAAGTTTTGTGTGTGTTGCTCAACTTTTCAGCATCTGCAGCCTTTCTCTTGTTTGTAACCTGCACACTGTTGGCGTCTAGGAGAAAACCACAGCACTTATGGGAAATCCACAGTCACAGGGAAGATGTGCAAACTTCACATGGACAGTACTGGAGGTCAGGATTGAACTGACATTACCGAATGTGAGACAGTATAACTACTAGTTATGCCACTGTGCTGTCCAGGTTGAGATCTCAGTGCATCTCCTGCCTCTTACCTATCCCTGATCTGAGCTTAACCATTGATTGGTGCCTTCACATGGATAGACCCCCATGCTTCAGGCCTCCACCTGAACCTCTTGACCACCTTCACCACTCTCACTCCGCTTTTAGTCACCTACCCTAGAGTTTTATATCAACATCTACATGCTTACGATCATCTGAAAATGAAATTCCATCATTAACCCAGGAGATGGAGCTGCACACCTCTGTTTTGGGGCAATGCCTGTGAGGTTGGAGGGAAGAGGATGGGATGGAGCTTTAGATAGGTTGATGAATTTTGTGATCAGAAATGGGCTGAACAAAGCTAACAATTACCTAAAAGAAGTACCAGGGGTTGCAAGCAGCTCAGATGTTAAAGGAGAAAGAGAATAAACAGAACAATGTGATCACAGAAACAGACCATTCAGCCCACCAGATCCATGTCAATTATTTCGTCCATCTGCACAAATCCCCTTTGCATTAGACCTGTAACCCCTGTGCCTTGCCTGTTCACACTCCTGGTTAAATGACTCTTAAAGAACAGATTGTTTCTAATTTCACCACTTCCTCTGACAGTGAGTTAAAGATACCAACCACTTGGTTACTCTCTGTTTAGAAAACTTTCCCCTCAAATCCCCTTTGAAAATCCTTCCTATCACCTTAAGTGTATGCCTTTATGTTCTTGATAATTCCTTGCCATGTGTGAAAGAATCTATCTCCTTATCAATGCCTGTCATAATATTATATACTTGTAATGCTCACTTATCAGTCATCTTTTCTCTAGGAAAAGCAAGCCCAGTTTATACATTCCCCTCCCGTAACTAAAACCCTCCTGTCCAGGAAACATCCAGGTGAATCCTTTCTGTACTCTGTCCATCGCCACTGTACCCTTCCTATAATATAGTAACCAAAACTGCAGACAATACTCCGGGATTCCAACTTTTATATTCTGTTTTAAAGGGGATTTGATTACTTTTTGCACAAAGAGTGGCTGAGTTGTTGAAATCTTGAACTCGCTGCCAGAGGGATGCGATGGAAGCAGATTGAATCTCCACATTTAAGAGTTGTTTGTATTGGCCCTGACTGACTTATGAAAGTAAACACATGCCATATGCTTTCTTCACCACTCGAGCTATTTGTGTTCCAATTTCAGGGCACTATGAACTTGAACGCCAAGTTCTGTGTTCGTCAACATTCATTAGATTCCTACCATTTACTGTATGTGTCTTACCCCTATTTGACTTCTCAAAATACAGCAATTAGCACATGCCAATGTTAAATTCCATTTGCCAGTGCTCCACCCATCTGCGGCAGTGTTAGACAACCTTCATCACTATCCACAACACCACCAATTAACCAGCTTGTCAAGTACCATGTACCAAATACCAAGTGTCTTAATTTCTGTATCTGAATAGCATGTATGTTTTATAGAAAATATAGGTAATGTCTATGCCATGTCTCTTGCCCTGTAATTATCAATCTTATTAATTATTTCCCCAAAAAACTCAATGAAATTTGTAAAAGAGGAGTCTCCCCACACAAAACCATGCTGATTATCCCTGATCAACTAATTATATTTGAAATTAATCTTACCCTTTAGGATTTTCTCCAGTATTTTCCCTACCACTTACATAAGGTTCACCTGTATTTATCTGGCTTCTTCTCTGCTGATCTTACTAAATACAGAAGAAACATCAGCTATGCTCCAATCTTCAGGAAAATCTTCTGTTGTAACAATTTCTGTCAGCGTCCCAGCTTTCTCCTTTCCTTCTAGTAGCAACCTGTGGGACTGATTTCATCTGGGGATTTAGCAATCCTCATTCACCTAACAACTCTTCCTTAGTAATCCTCCAATTTTGAGGAATTGAGGAGATTTGCTATGCCTTCAAAGACTCTAGCAAATTTCTCTGGATGTACCTTGGAGACCATTCTAGCTAGTTCCATCATTGTCTGGTATGGAAGGACCACTGCACAGGATCAGAAAAAGCTGCAGAGGATTGTAAATTCAGCCAGTTCCATGATGTGCACAGCTCTCCCCACCAAGGAGGACATCTTCAAAAGGCAGTGGCTCAAAAAGGCGGCATCTAGCATACCACCAAAAAGATGTCCTCTTCACATTACTATCATCAGGGAGGAGATACATAAGCCTGAAGACACACACTCAATGTTTTAGAAACAGCTTCTTCCCCTTTGCCATCAATTTCTGAATGGTCCATGAACCGATGAATACTATCATACTATTTTTGCTTTCTTTTCATACTACTAATTTATTTTTAATATACTTATGAAAATGTATAGTATAGTTTAGGTATTGCACTGTACTGCTGCCACAATTTCATGACATATGTCAATGATAATAAACCTGACTCTGATTATGCACATAGCCCTCCCTGACCTCATTTCATTCCATCTCCTTCCTGTCTTGAAAATGCGTGAGACTGCACAGCTGTGTCATGTTGTGCAAAGTTGCACGCAAAGAGCACAGAATATCTGCATCGGAGAAATGCAAGATAAGGCCCTTATAGAAGAGTTCCTCATTTAAGAAAGGATGTGCTAGGATTGGAGAGGGTCCAGGTTAATGTACAAGGACTGGTTGATAGCTCTGGGCATGTATTCACTGGAGTTTAGAAGAATGAAGTTTGGGGGTGGGGGGAATCTCATTGAAACCTATAGAATATACAAAGCCCTAAATTCAATGGACGTGGAATGTTTCCTATGGTGGGGGAGTGTAGGACCAGGGTGCACAGCCTCATAATAGAGGGACATCCCTTTAGAACAGAGATGAGGAATATCTTTATCCAGAGAGTGATAAATCTGTGCAGTTCACTGCCACAGATAGCTGTTGAGGCCAACTCATAGAGTATATCTAAAGTAGAGATTGATAGGTTCTTGATTAGAAAGGGCATCAAAGGCTACAGGGAGAAGGCAGGAGACTGGGATTGAGAGGGATAATACATCAACCATGATGAAATGCCGGAGCAGATACAAAGAACCATGTGTGTAAAATGTGTATATCTTATTGATAACCTTCAAAGAAAGAAACTGTTGTTCTATCTGTTCAGCCTTAAAAATGACTCTTGTCTAACATAATATTGCCGATTCCTAATGGCATGCCTCTAGCAAAAGAAACTGCTAATTCTTGGCCCAAACACAGATAGATAACTCTGAGCAAATCAAACAATCATTGCTCAGTTCGGTGCTCTCTTTCCATTGGTGCCAGTAATAGAGATCACAGTGTGCTTTTGAGTGTGCCAACGTTCACATTAACATGATTAGCACTGGTAATCCATTAGTTCCACTAGTCAAAAACTGTTAACTTTCAGATCTATGGGACCCATGGTAGAATCAGACTCTTGCTTGCACAGCCATTTATGGGAGAGGGCAGGAAATGAGGAAATCCATTCTTACAAACATCTTTCAGCAGTCTGCACTTGAGAATACATTAGTCACCAATTCTCTGTTTATAAATATTGTACTGAATGGTTTTCAAACCGTGCTGTATTGAAAGCATACATTTCTCTGGCACACAAGATTCTGCAGATGTTGGAAATCGTTGGCAACACACACAAAACGCTGGCAAAACTCAGCAAATCTGGCAGCATCTATCAAGGAGAATAGAGGGTCGAAATTTCAGGCTGAGACCCTTCATCGGGACAGATGAAGGGTCTCAGCCCGAACTGACTCTTTCATCCCCTCCATAGATGCTTCATGACTTGCTGACTTAGTAACTCCAGCATTTGCTGTATTGACCTACATTTCACTGGTATGTTTGTACAATACAATAAAGACCTTTCAACAGCAATGGGTTCATATTTTATACTCAAGTCCATTTTCAAACTTACTATTTTCTTATTCTTCCCTGCTTCATCTTATTCAAATATCATTTTAATGTTAACTCTTATAACTTTCCTTGGATATCTTACAGCCGATTCGGTATTCAGAGCTTGCATTTTAAACAAGTGCTAACCATTGTGATGCTTTACCCAGCCAAAGTGCTTCATAATCAATAAAGCACATTGGAGATGTATTTGGTATCATGGGAAAAGCATTGTAATATCTGACAAATGGCATGAGAAATGACTCGATTAATGTTTCTGCAGTGATCAATCGCTGGGTCAATTGGAATTGGAATGTTTGTGAACAGAGGACTGCAGTGTTAGATTCATCATTAAGAAAATGATTGAGAAGATAGAATTGTATGGCACAGGAACAGCCTCTTTAGCCCATCATGTCTGTACTAACCATGGCACCTTTCTAAAGTAATCCTATCTGCCAGCAAATGATCTGTATTCATCTATTCTGTGTTACTGGTTTGTGCCTTTTAAACACTGTTGTGGTCTCCTTCATAGTGCAGTTCAGACACCTACCACACTCTGTGAAAAATGCTGCACATTTTTAATTTTTCTCCTCCTCACCTTGAACCTAAGCCCTCTTGCATAATCCTATCAAAGCAAAATGATTTTGCCTATCTTCCCTATCTCATAATTTTATATACCGCTATCAGACCACCTCTCAACCAGCAAGGCTCCAGAGAAAACAACCCAGGTTTGTCCAAACTCTTCTTGTAACTAATACACTCCAATCCAAACAACATCCTAATGAAACTCGACCACATGCTCTTGAAAGCCTAAACATATTTCCTACGACATGGTAACCAAAACAGCACATAATATCAAAATTAAGCCTAACCAAGGGTTTATACATTTCCAGCATGACTTCCCAACTGTTACAATCAATGCTCAGCTGATGAAGGTAAGCATGCCATATGCTTTCTTTGCAATCCTATCCACCTATGTTGCACTTTCAGGGAGCTATAGACTTGCATTTACTTATTTATTGAAATTTTAAAACAAAAAGTGAAAATTCTTAAAAGTGAAATTTATTTTCTCAGTTAACACTTGGGTTTTCTCTAGAAATTTACTTTAGATCCCAAACTTTTTCAACAAGTGCATCCATAATCCCAATACCAATAATAACATTACCAACATCTCCAACTACCAACCTCTCATCATCTCTAAAATGCAGAGGATCGCAAACTTTAATGTAATGATTACAAGAAAATTTGTACTTAATTCATCTGTAAGATTTTTCAAGTGCAATGGCAGTGAACATGGTGCTCACAATGAAGTGTTCAGTGGGTTAGCTCTTGGTGCTTCTGTGAATAGGAATGGAGAAAATAAAAGGAAATCATTCCATTCTTCCTGACAAACAGGAATTACTTTTCAGGTGATCCCATTGGTGCAAGGTGCTAAATCTAACATGATTGTCTCAGCCACAAACATTTAATCCTATTAATGGAAGATATTAATTTGCTCTCTCCAATGGCCATCGCTCTCAAAAAAAGATACAGCTTCAAATTCAATGAGACTTTTACATTGCAACAAAAATACATGTTGAACTAAAAATAATACAGGTAAATGTACCCCTTTCAATTTCACTCACTGCAGTCCAATAATCGCTGGTGAAACAAAATACATTGTCAATATATCAGTTCCTAGGAATGAATATCACCAACAGCCTCCCTTGGTCAAAATACATAGAAGCCATAGCTAAGAAAGTGCACCAGCATCCTTACTTCCTAAGGCAGCTAAGGAAATTTGGCATGTCCCCTTTGACCCTCACCAGCTTTTCTCAAAGCACCATAGAATGCATCCTAATCAGATGCATCACGGCTTGGTTGGCAACTCTCTACCCAAGACCACGAGAAACTTCAGAAAGCTGTGTACACAGCTCAGAGCATCACTGAAACCTATCTCCCCTCCACGGACTCTTGCAACACTTCTCACTACCATAGTAAAGATGCCAGCATTATCAAAAACCACATCCACTCCGGACATTCTCTCTTCTCATCTGAGTAACAGAGCAGGAGATACAGAAGCCTGAAAACATGAACTTCCAAGCTCAAGAACAGCTTCTATGCCACTGTATAAGACTATTGAACAGCTCTCAAGAACTATAAGGTGGACTCTTGACATCACAATCTATCTTGTTATGGCCTTGCACCTGATTGTCTACTTGCTCTGCACTTTCTCTGAACTGTACTACTTTATTCCACATTGTTATTGTTTTCTCTTGTTTAATGAACTAATGTGATGAAATGATCTGTAGGATAACATACAAAGCAAAGTTTAGCGTTAGCAAGACCAAGGACTAGATTGTGGATTTCAGGAAGGGAAGTTGAGAGAATACACACCAGTCCTTATTGGGGGGTCAGCAGTGGAAAGGATGAACAGCTTTTAGTATTCTGGAGGATCTGTCCTGGGCTGAACGCATTGATGCAATCATGAGGAAGACATGTTAATGGCTCTACTTCTTTAGGAGTTTGAGGAGATTTGGTATGTTACCAAAGACTCTGACATATTTCAAAGACATGTTACCAAAGACTCTGAGCCTGGAGACGTCAGCCATGAAGAAGTTAAAATATGAAAGAAAACATTGAACTCCATTGGGTCAAGACCAGTGGAAGCAGACAAACCAAATGCCTTATTCTTGCCTTGCGCTTGAAGGAATGGAGGCTGCCATTTTGTGAAGCTGCTCTGAAACCTCTATTTTGTGAGCTATCTTGTGAACTGATGTGATGAAATGATCTGTAGGATAACACACAAAGCAAAGTTTTTCATTCTGCCTCAGTACACATGACAATAATAAACCAATTTAAGTTTACAAATTTATCATTAACTAGGATTTTCAATGGATTTTGCACATCAAAGTAATATTGCTATGTAGTATAATTCTGTAAATAAGTCGTGGTCAGAGAATGTTGTGATGGTTCTACATGTATCAACATATGATAGAAGCTCCTCATGTTACTGATTTCTTGCTGTAATGGTTGAATAACTGAAGCTCTCCTGCTTGACAGTCCTGACTCCCAGCAATGGCATTCCAACATCCCCTTACTGATACCCAATCAGTTACACTAAGCAGGCTTTGCTATTTGCCTTTTTACACTAGATTCCATAATCAACTTCCTCTGAGTAGGAGACCTCTTTTTTTTTCAAATAAAGACACTTCCTGATGTAACAATTCCAAGAATTGTCTGTCACCCGAAACGTCTATAAGTAGGAAATTCTTCCAACTGAGATCATTGTTGGCTGAGTTCACAAAGGTTGCACTGATAGGTGCTATATATCTTAGTTAAGTTTAGATCTTAGTTAGAGCTAGGTTGGAATTAGTCATGTGCATCTGTACTACAGATTCAAAACATACCAGATAACTGGAGCTGCTGGAACACAGATGACGCCACTGTTGTTGGTAAAATTTCAGATGGTAACAAAGAGGCATGCAGGAATAAAATAGATTGGCTGGTTGAGTGATATTGTGACAACACCTCCACTCAGTGTTAGCAAGACCAAGGACTAGATTGTGGATTTCAGGAAGGGAAGTTGGGAGAATACACATCAGTCCTTATTGGGGGGGTCAGCGGTGAAAAGGATGAACAGCTTTTAGTATTCTGGAGGATCTGTCCTGGGCTGAACACATTGATGCAATCATGAGGAAGGCATGCCAGTGGCTCTACTTCTTTAGGAGTTTGAGGAGATTTGGTATGTTACCAAAGACTCTGACATATTTCAAAGATGTTACCAAAGACCCTGAGCCTGGAGATGTTAGCCATGAAGAAGTTAAAATATGGAAGAAAACATTGAACTCCAATGGGTCAAGGCCAGTGGAAGCAAACAAACCAAATGCCTTGTTCTTGCCATGCACTTGAAGGAATGGAGGCTGCCATTTTGTGAAGCCGCTATGTAACCTCCATTTTGTGAGCTATCTTGTGAACTGTTTTTGCTCAGGAATAGTTCAATCAAAGTGCTTTAAAATGGGCACATGGATACTCCTGGTAATCTGATAAATTAGAAATAATTTCCAAATTAGAAGTTATTTCTGAGGTGTTCTTTGGTACGATAGAACGTGCAGGTTTATGAATAGGAGAGCTTGTGCCTGACCTGAGTAAGTCAAGCCTAGTAACTGGCTGATTAAGAACAAAGAGACATTAATTACAAGTTGTCACTTGTAAAAGAGCAATAAATTGATGCTGGCTTGGACTTCATCCAATAGAAATCTGATATAGGTCAGACAGATGACCTCAAGCCAATGAGATTGAAACACAACATTTGAACTACTAAGGAAAGCGTATGTAATGCCCTAGTTAAGAATACATTTTATTGCATGCTGTTAGTTATTTTATTGCAGCAGCCTTTCTGAAAAAAACAATGTGTTCTGTTAGTTAAGCTTCATAGACTAGTGTTTTGGCTTCTGCTAAGATTAGGAACTTTTTGCTCTGCTTAGGAATGTTGTATCAGCCAATCGGGTTAGCCGTGGTAACATTCTATACATTTTGTCCAGGTGTATGCCATGAAATATTCAAGAGAGCTGGGTGGGATCAAATTTCCGAGGGACAGTGGTCTGGTTTTGTGTTTTTAGTTGGAAGGGGTTGCAAGAAGAACAGAGGTACAGAGAAGAGCAGAAGGGAAGGTGTTCTCAGAATCCCACCCAGAGCGGAGGCCCTGTTGGAAAAATTGCTTTGGGCAGATGAATGGTTCCAAAGAGCAAGCGCTAATACTTATGAGTTAGCCAGTTTATTCATAATGTTCTTCAAGGGAAGATTTGAACTGAGTCTGGCACTGTGAGTACTTACAGCAATACACCCAACTACTTCTGAAACGAGCTCCAACATTTATGTGCATATTTAGACTGGTTTAACTGTAATGGGCCCTTCTTCTTTCTTTTTCGATTAACTGTTAAAGTTGAAATATATGTAAATATACTTCTGCTTTAATTTCATCACAGTGCAAGCTCTGTTATTTCCTGGTGAACAATAATTTTGCATGGGCCAGCATCTACACAGCATTCACCACAATTCCCATTCCCTCATTGGAACATTCCAATTTTCCTGTTTGATTGAACCTGAAACACACCGATCCTAGGCGTGTGTTGCTCATTGAAGGCGGCCTTCGCACCATTACCCATGAGATGCTGGGTCATGTGCCTGGGTTAGCTAAGGGGCCTGGTTTATTATGAGTCACAGTGAGAGGGTTACAATTGTTGGGGGCTCGTCCAGGATAGAGTGCTTTATGAATGTTGTATAAGGATTGATTAAGCAGTTTATTTGTGTGTCTAAGCCTGTGTTTTGTGGAAAGTGAAGTGCATCATAATTAAGGTACTTTATTATGGATGCCGCGGAGATTAAGGTCTGGTGCGATACGAAGAGATTACCCACATGAAGTGCTTGTGTTCTGAGCAGGGTTGCTGTTTGAATTCCTAATGAACTGCTACTTAGGACACTGTAAAGTACAAAGCAAAGTTACACTGATAGAAAGGCATTTTGACGAATCAGTTGGTAAGGATATCGTATTACTCCAGACTAACAGTGACATGACTAAAGTCATGCTGCCCGATAGGATAGGGGCACCTGGAGAGGCAGGGCCATGGCCAGCCCATATATTTAGAGATGGTGGGAATGTAACTGAGGGTGCTGGATATGCTGCGGGTGAAGATTTTAAAGACAAGTTGTTCTCTTTTCTGCAAAGTGAGGGGAAGGATCTGACTGATGTGAAAGGTCTAATAGGTTGATTTAAATTCTGAGTTGGTTTCAGCTATTACATCATTGATCAATAAATGCTAAAGTGTACCTGCGGAGAGGCAAAGCTATTGCAGTCTGGGAGTGTTCTCTGGGGTCAAGCCCACACCCAAGGGGGAACAAAAATATGAGGCTTGGGCTGAGCAGACATCCCAATTACTGGATGAATGGCAGTGCTCAGATAATATGAAAAAAACAGAGACTGGTAGAATGTCTTAAATATCTGGCTGCTGATGTGGTGAGGTTCTTAAACCCAGAAAATCTGCTGGTCATGTCAGTTAACTATATGCAGGCACTGGAAAACACTCTTGGCGTGTCGAACAGCCCAGCCGATCTAATGATGAAGTTTAAGCACACATTCCAGGAAAAAGGAGAGTAGCTTTCTGCCTACCTTTTCAAACTAGATAGACAGCAGCACTGCTTGTGCCGTAAAGGGGACATTCAACTGGCTGAGAGAAATCGGTTAAGGGTGGAGCAAGTTGTGAAGGGCACGCTGTCACATGATCTGATTACTCTACACATTCGAATGACTCACAAGATGCGTCCCCCTTCCTCTTTTGCTGAGCTACTTGGAGAAATAGAAGAGAAGGAAAATATGACGAAGGAGTGGGAGGTTTCCAACAGTCGGTTAATGTCCTCAGTTGTAGCCTTTGTTGCTGAAGATACCCCTGAAGCCACACAAGTAGATGATTTGCAAAATGAAGTGAAAATCCTGCAAGCCAGTGTATCCTGGTTGATGTCAGCTAGTGCTGCAGCGAAGCGTGACAGGTCAGCTAGGAAACCTGACCAACCTGTAGCACGAACTAAGCAGAGGAATTCCACTGAGAGGGGTCTTTTGACTAAAGAAGCAACCAGTATTTTCTGTTACATCTGTGGAGAGGATGGACATTTCAAGAGGGAGTGTGAAGGACAGGAAAATCTTTGGAAAGTAACCCAGCAGTTACTTAAATAACATAGAAACATAGAAACATAGAAAATAGGTGCAGGAGTAGGCCATTCGGCCCTTCGAGCCTGCACCGCCATTTATTATGATCATGGCTGATCATCCAACTCAGAACCCCGCCCCAGCCTTCCCTCCATACCCCCTGATCCCCATAGCCACAAGGGCCATATCTAACTCCCTCTTAAATATAGCCAATGAACTGGCCTCAACTGTTTCCTGTGGCAGAGAATTCCACAGATTCACCACTCTCTGTGTGAAGAAGTTTTTCCTAATCTCGGTCCTAAAAGGCTTCCCCTTTATCCTCAAACTGTGACCCCTCGTTCTGGACTTCCCCAACATCGGGAACAATCTTCCTGCATCTAGCTTGTCCAATCCCTTTAGGATTTTATACGTTTCAATCAGATCCCCCCTCATTCTTCTAAATTCCGACGAGTAGAAGCCCAGTTCATCCAGTCTTTCTTCATATGAAAGTCCTGCCATCCCAGGAATCAATCTGGTGAACCTTCTTTGTACTCCCTCTATGGCAAGGACATCTTTCCTCAGATTAGGGGACCAAAACTGCACACAATACTCCAGGTGTGGTCTCACCAAGGCCTTGTACAACTGCAGTAGTACCTCCCTGCTCCTGTACTCGAATCCTCTCGCTATAAATGCCAGCATACCATTCGCCTTTTTCACCGCCTGCTGTACCTGCATACCCACTTTCAATGACTGGTGTATAATGACACCCAGGTCTCGTTGCACCTCCCCTTTTCCTAATCGGCCACCATTCAGATAATAATCTGTTTTCCTATTTTTGCCACCAAAGTGGATAACTTCACATTTATCCACATTAAATTGCATCTGCCATGAATTTGCCCACTTACCCAACCTATCCAAGTCACTCTGCATCCTCTTAGCATCCTCCTCACAGCTAACACTGTCACCCAGCTTCGTGTCATCCGCAAACTTGGAGATGCTGCATTTAATTCCCTCATCCAAGTCATTAATATATATTGTAAACAACTGGGGTCCCAGCACTGAGCCTTGCGGTACCCCACTGGTCACCGCCTGCCATTCTGAAAAGGTCCCGTTTATTCCCACTCTTTGCTTCCTGTCTGCTAACCAATTCTCCATCCACATCAATACCTTACCCCCAATACAGTGTGCTTTAAGTTTGCACTCTAATCTCCTGTGTGGGACCTTGTCAAAAGCCTTTTGAAAATCCAAATATACCACATCCACTGGTTCTCCCCTATCCACTCTACTGGTTACATCCTCAAAAAATTCTATGAGGTTCATCAGACATGATTTTCCTTTCACAAATCCATGCTGACTTTATCCGATGATTTCACCGCTTTCCAAATGTGCTGTTATCACATCTTTGATAACTGACTCCAGCAGTTTCCCCACCACCGACGTTAGGCTAACCAGTCTATAATTCCCCGGGTTCTCTCTCCCTCCTTTTTTAAAAAGTGGGGTTACATTAGCCGCCCTCCAATCCTCAGGAACTAGTCCAGAATCTAACGAGTTTTGAAAAATTATCACTAATGCATCCACTATTTCTTGGGCTACTTCCTTAAGCACTCTAGGATGCAGACCATCTGGCCCTGGGAATTTATCTGCCTTCAATCCCTTCAATTTACCTAACACCACTTCCCTACTAACATGTATTTCGCTCAGTTCCTCCATCTCACTGGACCCTCTGTCCCCTACTATTTCTGGAAGATTATTTATGTCCTCCTTAGTGAAGACAGAACCAAAGTAATTATTCAATTGGTCTGCCATGTCCTTGCTCCCCATAATCAATTCACCTGTTTCTGTCTGTAGGGAACCTACATTTGTCTTTACCAGTCTTTTCCTTTTTACATATCTATGAAAGCTTTTACAGTCAGTTTTTATGTTCCCCGCCAGTTTTCTCTCATAATCTTTTTTCCCCTTCCTAATTAAGCCCTTTGTCCTCCTCTGCTGAACTCTGAATTTCTCCCAGTCCTCAGGTGAGCCACTTTCTCTGGCTAATTTGTATGCTTCTTCTTTGGAATTGATACTATCCCTAATTTCTCTGGTCAGCCACGGGTGCACTACCTTCCTTGATTTATTCTTTTGCCAAACTGGGATGAACAATTGTTGTAGTTCATATCCATGCAACCTTTAAATGCTTGCCATTGCATATCCACCGTCAATCCTTTAAGTGTCATTTGCCAGTCTATCTTAGCTAATTCATGTCTCATACCTTCAAAGTTACCCCTCTTTAAGTTCAGAACCTTTGTTTCTGAATTAACTATGTCACTCTCCATTTTAATGAAGAATTCCACCATATTATGGTCACTCTTACCCAAGGGGCCTCTCACGACAAGATTGCTAATTAACCCTTCCTCATTGCTCAAAACCCAGTCCAGAATAGCCTGCTCTCTAGTTGGTTCCTCGACATGTTGGTTCAAAAACCCATCCCGCATACATTCCAAGAAATCCTCTTCCTCAGCACCTTTACCAATTTGGTTCACCCAATCTACATGTAGATTGAAGTCACCCATTATAACTGCTGTTCCTTTATTGCACACATTTCTAATTTCCTGTTTAATATCATCTCCGACCTCACTACTACTGTTAGGTGGCCTGTACACAACTCCCACCAGCGTCTTCTGCCCCTTAGTGTTACGCAGCTCTACCCATATCGATTCCACATCTTCCCGGCTTATGTCCTTCCTTTCTATTGTGTTAATCTCTTCTTTAACCAGCAACGCCACCCCACCTCCCCTTCCTTCATGTCTATCCCTCCTGAATATTGAATATCCCTGAACGTTGAGCTCCCATCCTTGGTCACCCTGGAGCCATGTCTCTGTGATCCCAACTATATCATAATCATTAATAACAATCTGCACTTTCAATTCATCCACCTTATTACGAATGCTCCTTGCTTTGACACACAAAGCCTTCAGGCGCTCTTTTACAACTCTCTTAGCCCTTATACAATTATGTTGAAAAGTGGCCCTTTTTAATGCTTGCCCTGGATTTGTCGGCCTGCCACTTTTACTCTTCTCCTTAGTACTTTTTGCTTCTACCCTCACTTTACACCCCTCTGTCTCTCTGCACTGGTTCCCATCCCCCTGTTGTGAACTAACCTCCTCACGCCTAGCCTCTTTAATTTGATTCCCACCCCCCAACCATTCTAGTTTAAAGTCACCTCAGTAGCCTCAGTAACAAACGAGAAAATCTGCAGATGCTGAATAACCAATCAAAAGGAAGTCAGAAAACTTCGGAGGGACCCAGTGGGGGAATGGCCTGGTGTCTCAGAGAGAACATGTTCCAATCAATACATCAAGGGAAATACTAAAGTGCAAAACATTATTCCTGAAGGTTTAATGGAACCAAGCTCTGATGTATCCATATGGATGGAAGGTACTTAAGCTAGAGCCATACTTAACACAGCTTCTCAAGTTACTTTACTCTACTGATCTTTTTAGAACTGGTATTTGACACATTTACCACTGACACCACTCAGTACCCTTGAGATTTGAGGGCTTAGTGCTGATGATTAACTGTATGATGGTTACTTGTCATTGAAACTGAAATGTTCGGAAGCAGGTGTTGGAGTACCTAGGACTATTGATACACTAGTGTCGGTCTACCCTGATCTGGTCAGGAAAGGTGAAGCTTCCATTCTTGTGCGAACAGGGAAGTTGACAGCGAAGCCATTCAACTTTGGTGACTCCCCAGTATCTGAGGAATGGAAAAAGAGACCAACTCAGAAGGTGTTGGAGCACAAAGGTTTATTTTCTGCTAACCAGTTTGACTTTGGTTGCTCCAAGAGTACTCACCACACTATCCAAGTGACAGAGGACACCCCGTTCAGAGAATGGTCTCGACAGTTAGCTCCAGCAGAGATGGAAAATATTTGGCAGCACCTGCTGAAACCGAAGGAAGCTGGACTTATCACTAAGTCGAGAAGTCCCTATGCATCACCTGTAGTGGCGGCGAAGAAGAAGAATGGGAAGGTACGAATACATGTTGATTATCGAACACTGAACAGATGTACTGTCCCAGGCCAGTATACTGTTCCACTGATCAAAGTTGCTCTGGCGTGCCTGAGTGGAGCAAAATGGTTCAGTTCAGTGTGTTGGATCTAAGAAGTGGGTATTATCAGATACCCATGAGTGAAGCTGATAAAGAAAAGTCAGCTTTCATACTTTCAGTTTGAAAGAGTGCCCCGGGGCATATCAGGAGCACTTCTCGATGTGCCGACCAGCTACTTTCCATGAGCCTGTTTGAGGTACTGGTGTACCTGGATGTTCTCATAGTGTTTGGGTCAACACCAGAGGTGCAGGAGATGAGACTATTGAAGGTGTTAGACCATCCAAAAGCTAGAGATTTAAAACTGTCACTGGCCAAGTACCTGTTCTGTAAGATGTCAGTCAGTCAACTATGTCAGAGACATAGTCTCTCAGGATGGGGTGGCTATGGATCCGTCCAAGATAGAGGCGGTAACAACATGGCCAAGGCCCAAGAGCGTGAGTGCCCTACATTCATTCCTTGGATTCTGTGGCTACAACCGGAGATTTGTGAAGGACTACTCCAGAACAAGCCACCCTTTCAATCAGCTTCTGTGTGGTTACCCTCCCTTGGGGAAGGAAAGGAGAACAAAAGAAGAAAAAATGAAGTTTATCTTAGCCCTTCGGAGACTTTTGTGGAAAGATGAGATGCAAAGTGTGAAGAGGTATTTCAGCTCCTGCTGAAAGAGTTGCTGACTGTAGCACCTGTGCCTGCAAAAAAAAAAAACCGCCGGTTGCCATATGTACTGCACGCAGACACCAGCCATGAGGAATTAGGCCGTGTTCTATATTAAGACCAAGGAAAGGGGGCTGAGACCTGTTGCTCTTGTTAGCTGGAGCCTGTCACCATCTGAATGAAACTTTTGCATGCAGATTGGAGTTTCTGGCACCGAAATAGACAGCGGTAAGTAAGTTTATTGACTATATGGTGCCAAGTTTGAGGTGAGGACCAACAACAACCCACTGACTTGTATTCTGACCTTGCTGAAATTGGATACCACAGGTCATCGCTGGTTGGCAGCATTGTCTGCGTATGATTTCAGCTTTAAGTATCGGCTGGGATGTCAGAACATTGATGTGGATGCATTGTCACAACATTCTCATGAGCTGTCAGTAACAGACAGAGAGAGAGAGAATGCTCATGCCTCTGGTGTTAAAGCAATGTGCCAGTTTTCCACTGTGATGAAATTAGAGCCAAGAATATGGTCTAATAGAGCTATTGATCATTTGGGAGCTTCCACCATGCCATTCCACCAGCATATTGCAACTTGACCACGCTGAAGACGAATCAGTTGCCCTCTTTGAGTCCTGTGGAATTGGCAGCAACCTAGCAAGATCACCCTTGTATAGGTGCCATTTGGTCATCTGTTGTCAAAGGGGATATGGCCCAAACTGAGAAGACAAAACACCCTACCATACCCCTTCTGATGAGGGAATGGAACAAACTGGAATTGAGGAGCAAAGGTTCATACAGGGTTACGTCTCCTCCACCCAGGCCTCAGTGTTCCCAGTTGGTTTTGCCTGAGAAGTACCGGAATATTGTACAAAATGATGACTCAGGTCATTTGGAGTTTGACAAGACCACAAGAGTTATGGGTTGGTCCGAGATTGGTTCTATTGGCCCCGCACGAAGCCTTAAGTTGAAGAGTACTGTAAGTTGTGTATCCGATGTATTCGGAGAAAAACACTACCTGAAAGAGTTGCTCCATTATCTCAGTTACAAAGTACGGGACCACTTGATTTAGTGTGTATGGATTTCCTTTCCACAGAGCCTGATTCCAGTTGTGCAGCAGATGTCTTGGTCATCATGGATCACTACTCCAAATATGCTCAAGCCTTCCCCACAAATGATCAGAGAGCATCTACAGTTGCCAAAGTGTTATGGGAGAAATATTTTATTCATTATGGTCTCCAGAGGAGGATACACGGTGATCAGGGAAGGAATTTTTGAGAGTTGGCTCAGACATGAGCTGCTGAGCATGCTTGAAGTTGAGAAGTCAAGAACCAGGCTATATGATCCTCAGGGTGACCCTCAGCCTGAAAGGTTCAACTGGACATTACCAGATAAGCTTGGATCCCTGGATGCCAACAAAAAGAACAAGTGGAATCATTTGGTAAACTGCTACAACTGTACACAGAATGAAGCCACTGACTACTCACCATACTACTTGATGTTCAGTTGCAAAGCGAGATTGCCTGTAGATACTTATTTTGCAACCAGCAATGAGGACTCACTGCAGAAGACGTATCTCTGGAATATGTCCAGCATGAAGAAAGAACTGCAGAAAGCTTATGAGCTAGCAGCAGTTTCTGCTATCAAGCAAAATCAAGGAAACAAGAAGAGATATGATCAAACAATCAGCTTCTCTCAGCTGATGCTGGAGTCAGAGTTTTAATAAGAAATTTGGGGCTACAAGGGAAGCATAAGTTGGCGGACTACTGGGTTTCTATGCCTTAAGTAGTGGAAGGCTAGATGCCAAATTTGATCATTTTCAGGGAGAAGCCAGAGGATGGGAATGGTCCTGTCAAAATTCTCCATCGGATTCACCTTTTACCTCTAGGACAGGAAGTACATGTTGATCCAGAGTCTGACACGGAACCTATACCCAGTAGGAGAACACCGTGCAGAAGGAGGACAACAGAAAGGCAATAAGCTTAGAATAATGTGATTTCAGGGGAAAGACCTGAAGAGGAACCAGATGAACCCACTGAATACTGTACAGACTCAGAGGATGAGGAAATGGGAATGTGGTGTGCTTTACCTTGTGCAAACTCCCCAAGAGCTGATGAAGAGATGTCTGAATCTCCAACCTGGATATAGTGGGGAGGGCTACCAATGGACAGACAGATGTGATAATAGACAGTGAAGGGAAAGTGGGCTCAAATATAATTGGAGGGGTCGCAGGAGTCAAAAAGGTGTGGAGAAGAGCACAAGGGAAGGTATTCACAGAACCCCACCTGAAGGGGAGACCCTGTTGTAAGAAGTATTTTGTGCAGGTGAATGCTTCTAAGGAAGAAGTGCCAATATTTCTGAGATAGCTGGTTTATTTTAATGCCCTTCACAGGAAGTTTTGAACTGTGGATGCTGCTGTGAGTACTTAAATCGATACACCCAATGACTTCAGAAACGAGCTCCAATGTTTATGTGTGCATTTAAGCTGTTTTAACTGTGATGGGTCCTTCTTTCTTGTTTGTTTATCTGTTTATTAAAGTCGAAATATCGGTAATTACACTTCCACTTTATGCCAGTGTACGGTCTGCTGAACAATAACTTCACCACAATTTCCATTCCCTCATCAGAACATTCCAACTTTCCTGTTTGATTGAATCTGAAACATACCAACCCTAAGTGTGTGTTGCTCATTGACGGTGGCCTTCCCAACATTACCCATGAGAAGTTGGGTCACGTAGTTGTTAGCCAAGGTTAGCTAACGAGCCTGGTTTATTATGACCCACAGTGAGAGGGTTACAGCCATAAGAATGAGAGCCTAAGTGGCGAGAATCCCAGACACTTCCTTCCTATTGCAAGGAAGAATCCCATACTAGTGACTGGGAGAAGAGTCTTTTGGCCAACAGGAGATCCCCTGTTTCAATGTTATTAATTGGGAAAGTGATCTGAATGAGTATTGGTACGGAGGGCACAGTAGAACTCATATTTTAAGTTGTTGGCCTGGGGTGAACATGGTAACATTGCTGTTTGTCCAGAGGCAATAAAGTGCAAGCTTCAACTAATTAAGAGTTGCATAGTGAATTACCTAGCTGAGATCACATGGTAATAGTCAACAATGTCAGTAAAGACTCTGACATATTTTTATAAATAGCCTGAAGACCCACACTCAATGATTCAAGAACAGCTTCTTCTCCTTTGTTGTCAAATTTCTGAAAAGTCCATAAACACTACCTCATTATTCCTAAGACACTGATAATAAACCTGAATCTGATTCTGAATGCCAGACTAGAGAGTTTCAACCTGCCCGTTGCTATTCTTTGGGTAAAGCTGCTGGATCTGCCTCCCTAACAGCATTGTGCAGTTACAGAAGGCAACTCATCATCAACTTCATATGACCAATTGAGTGCTGGCTCAGCCCGAGAAGCTCACCTTGTTTGAATCAATAAAAATAATGTCAATCTGACTCCTTCACCAAAATATACAGTGTGCAAAGAAAGGGTTCTCTACCAACCTGTCCCTGCTCTCAACACAGCCCTCTAATAATACAGGTTCATGATAACACCCTAGAAAATCCAAACTACCTCTTTGTCTGCGCAAAGACAACAGAAAGGGTTCAAGGATATTCTCAAATACTTTTTTTCAAAAGTTGCAGCTACCCCAACCAACAATCGAAATGGAGAAGGAACTGAGAACCTCAGATACATGGGAAAGAGGCCTAGGGAAACCCAGGATAAATAGCAGAACTAGCAGACCACTTTGGAATCTACCCACCAATCTGCTCTGGCAATATATCTGGCTATTCTGTGTTTCCCACATTGACATGATCAACCAGTTCTAAACCCTCAGATATTGAAAACAACCGGACATGTAGCTTCAGGGAAGAGGAAGGAGTTTTAATGGGGAATTTAGAGGAAGGTTGCTCACTGTTAGAGAGTGTGATGTAATTGGATATAATCACTACACTTGGACAGATACAAAAATGGGCAAGGCAGCTAAGGATGTGGACTGAGTGTCGGCAAATGGGACTTGTGTAACTATGCACAAAATGCTGGAGCAACTCAGCAGGTCAGGCAGCATCTATATATGAGGAATAAAAAGTCGATGTTTCAGGACAATATACTTTAACAGGGATTAGTGTAGATGGGCAAAAAAGGTGAAGGGTCTATTTCTCTGCTGAATAACTCTACGAAGCTATGATTCCATGACACAGACACAATGGGAACAAGTCATCCTCAAGATGAAGCCACCACCCAAGAAGAAATGTCCTTATTCATGTTTCACTTGTCCCTTTGATTTCATGTGACTTGGAGTCAATGTTGTGGGCTTCTACAGCCTTTTCCTATCAACTGTGTTCCCTTATTGGCACTGCCAGCTGCTGCCTGGCAGTGGGCCAGGAGTATCAAGCAATTACGATGAAAAAGTGTGGTTTATGAGAGGGTATGAGTAGGACACCATCAACTAAGACAGATCACAGCATAAGTTATTACCTGCATGGAAGAGCTTGCGATTTGTAAACTGGCTGTCATTTTTACTGCAAAACAGCAACAATAACACTTGGTTATCTTTCAAGCAGAGAGGCTTTGAGGAAAGAGAAGCAGAATAAATGGTGTAAAGACAGTAAGGTAGAAGGGCTGAAATGTGTGTACCTCAATGCAAGAAGCATCAGGAACAAAGGTGATGAACTGAGAGCTTGGATACATACATGGAATTATGATGTAGTGGCCAAGGCAGGAATGGATTCTCAATATTCCTGGATTTCAGTGCTTTAAAAGGGATAGAGAGGGCAGAAAAAGGGGAGGAGGGGTGGCATTACTGGTCAGGGATACTATTACAGCTACAGAAAGGGTGGGTAATGTAGCAGGATCCTCTTTTGAGTCAATATGGGAGGAAGTCAGGAACAGGAAGGGAGCAGTTACTCTACTAGGGGTATTCTATAGGCCCCCTGGTAGCAGCAGAGATACAGAGGAGCAGATTGGGAGACAGATTTTGGAAAGGTGCAAAAATAACAGGGTTGTTATCATGGGTGACTTTAACTTCCCTAATATTGATTGGCACCTGATTATTTCCAAGGGTTTAGATGGGGCAGAATTTGTTAAGTGTGTCCAGGATGGATTGCTGTCACAGTATGTGGACAGACCGACCAGGGGGAATGCCATACTAGATCTAGTACTAGGTAATGAACTGGGTCAGGTCACAGATCTCTCAGTGTGTGAGCATCTGGGGGACAGTGACCACTGCTCCCTGGCCTTTATAACTATCCTGGAAAAGGATAGAATCAAAGAGGACAGGAACATTTTTAATTGGGAAAAGGCAAATTATGAGGCTATGAGGCTATAAGGCTAGAACTTGCGGGTGTGAATTGGGATGATGTTTTTGCAGGGAAATGTACTATGGACATGTGGTCGATGTTTAGAGATCTCTTGCGGGATGTAAGGGATAAATTTGTCCCGGTGAGGAAGATAAAGAATGGTAGGGTGAAGGAACCATGGGTGACAAGTGAGGTGGAAAATCTAGTCAGGAGGAAGCAGGCAGCATACATGAGGTTTAGGAAGCAAGGATCAGATGGGTCTATTGAGGAATATAGGGAAGCAAGAAAGGAGCTTAAGAAGGGGCTGAGAAGAGCAAGAAGGGGGCATGAGAAGGCCTTGGCGAGTAGGGTAAAGGAAAACCCCAAGGCATTCTTCAAAAAGGATGACAGGAGTGAAGGTAGGACCGATTAGAGATAAAGGTGGGAAGATGTGCCTGGAGGCTGTGGAAGTGAGCGAGGTCCTCAATGAATACTTCTCTTCGGTATTCACCAATGAGAGGGAACTTGATGATGGTGAGGACAATATGAGTGAGGTTGATGTTCTGGAGCATGTTGATATTAAGGGAGAGGAGGTGTTAAAGTTGTTAAAATACATTAGGACAGATAAGTCCCCGGGGCCTGACGGAATATTCCCCAGGATGCTCCACGAGGCGAGAGAAGAGATTGCTGAGCCTCTGGCCAGGATCTTTATGTCCTCGTTGTCCACGGGAATGGTACCGGAGGATTGGAGGGAGGCGAATGTTGTTCTCTTGTTCAAAAAAGGTAGTAGGGATAGTCCGGGTAATTATAGACCAGTGAGCCTTACGTCTGTGGTGGGAAAGCTGTTGGAAAAGATTCTTAGAGATAGGATATATAGGCATTTAGAGAATCATGGTCTGATCAGGGACAGTCAGCATGGCTTTGTGAAGGGCAGATCGTGTTTAACAAGCCTGATAGAGTTCTTTGAGGAGGTGACCAGGTATATAGATGAGGGTAGTGTAGTGGATGTGATCTATATGGATTTTAGTAAGGCATTTGACAAGGTTCCACACGGTAGGCTTATTCAGAAAGTTAGAAGGCATGGGATCCAGGGAAGTTTGGCCAGGTGGATTCAGAATTGGCTTGCCTGCAGAAGGCAGAGGGTGGTGGTGGAGGGAGTACATTCAGATTGGAGGATTGTGAGTAGTGGTGTCCCACAAGGATCTGTTCTGGGACCTCTACTTTTCGTGACTTTTATTAACTACCTGGATGTGGGGGTAGAAGGGTGGGTTGGCAAGTTTGCAGACGACACAAAGGTTTGTGGTGTTGTAGATAGTGTAGAGGATTGTCAAAGATTGCAGAGAGACATTGATAGGATGCAGAAGTGGGCTGAGAAGTGGCAGATGGAGTTCAACCCGGAGAAGTGTGAGGTGGTACACTTTGGAAGGACCAACTCCAAGGCAGAGTACAAATGGCAGGATACTTGGTAGTGTGGAGGAGCAGAGGGATCTCGGGGTACATGTCCACAGATCCCTGAAAGTTGCCTCACAGGTGGATAGGGTAGTTAAGAAAGCTTATGGGGTGTTAGCTTTCATAAGTCGAGGGATAGAGTTTAAGAGTCACGATGTAATGATGCAGCTCTGTAAAACTCTGGTTAGGCCACACTTGGAGTACTGTGTCCAGTTCTGGTCACCTTACTATAGGAAGGATGTGGAAGCATTGGAAAGGGTGCAGAAGAGATTTACCAGGATGCTGCCTGGTTTAGAAAGTATGCATTATGATCAGAGATTAAGGGAGCTAGGGCTTTACTCTTTGGAGAGAAGGAGGATGAGAGGAGACATGATAGATGTGTACAAGATAATAAGAGGAATAGATAGAGTGGATAGCCAGCACCTCTTCCCCAGGGCACCACTGCTCAATGCAAGAGGACATGGCTTTAAGGTAAGGGGTGGGAAGTTCAAGGGGGATATTAGAGGAAGGTTTTTTACTCAGAGAGTGGTTGGTGCATGGAATGCACTGCCTGAGTCAGTGGTGGAGGCAGATACACTAGTGAAGTTTAAGAGACTACTAGACAGGTATATGGAGGAATCTAAGGTGGGGGCTTATATGGGAGGCAGGGTTTGAGGGTCGGCACAACATTGTGGGCCGAAGGGTCTGTACTGTGCTGTACTATTCTATGTCTATGTTCTATGTTCAAACATATTTGGGACATCCTTTGGTTTTAAATAATCACAATAATAGTACAACCCTTCTCCCTTATTATTCACAGAATCTGGATGTGTGGCTCAGTAGTTGGGCCAGTTTTTATCCATCAATCACTATTGTAAGTACAGATTGGGATACCGATGCAACACTCTCAACACGCTGGAGGAACTCAGCAGGTCGGACAGCATCGGTGGAAACGATTGGTCCACGTTTCGGGCCGGAACCCTTCGTCAGGACTGTAGGGGGAAGGGGCAGAGGCCCTATAAAGAAGGTCGGGGGAGGGTGGGAAGCAGAAGGCTGGTAGGTTCCAGGTGAAAAACCAGTAAGGGGAAAGATAAAGGGCTGGGGGAGGGGAGGCAGGGAGGTGATAGGCAGGAAAGGTGAAGTAAGAATAGGGGAAAACACAATCGGTAGTAGAAGGAGGCAGAACCATGAGGGAGGTGATAGGCAGCTGGGGGAGGGCACAGAGTGACATAGGGATAGAGGAAGGGAGGGGGAGGGAATTACCGGAAGTTAGAGAATTCTACGTTCATACCAAGGGGCTGGAGATTACCTAGACGGTATATGAGGTGTTGCTTCTCCAACCTGAGTTTAGCCTCATCATGGCAGTAGAGGAGGCCATGTATGGACATATCTGAATGGGAGTGGGAAGCAGAGTTGAAGTGGGTGGCTACTGGGAGATCCTGGCTGTTGTGGCGGACGGAGCGGAGGTGCTCGATGAAGCGGTCCCCCAGTCAGCGTCGGGTTTCACTGATGTAGAGGAGGCCGCACAGAGAGGGCCGGATGAAATAGATGACCCCAACAGACTCACAAGTGAAGTGTTGCCTCACTTGGAAGGACTGTTTGTGGCCCTGAATGATGGCAAGAGAAGAGATGTAGGGACAGGTGTGGCACTTGTGCTTACAGGGATAAGTGCCGGGTGGGAGATCTGTGGGGAGGGACCGATCCCTGCGGAAAGTGGAGGGGGGTGGAGAGGGAAAGATGTGCCCCCTCCCCCAGCTGCCTATCACCTCCCTCATTGTTCTGCCTCCACTACCCATTATGTTTTCCCCTATTCCTTCTGCACCTTTCCTGCCTATCACCTCCCTGCTTCCCTCCCCTACCCCTTTATCTTTCCCCTTACTGGTTTTTCACCTGGAAACTACCAGCCTTCTCCTTCCCACCCTCCCCCCACTTTCTTTATAGGGCCTCTGCCCCTTCCCTCTACAGTCCTGACGAAGGGTTCTGGCCCGAAACGTGGACCAATCGTTTCCACGGATGCTGCCTGACCTGCTGAATTCGTCCAGCGTGTTGTGAGTGTTGCTTTGATTATTTTGTGTTTGGGATACCGGTGCAACTGGTTACTTAACAGATTGGTGTTTTATGGCCTTACCCTTTTCCTACATAGCAATATAGCTCCAACATAATGTGTGTTCCGAAAAAATTTAGACATCCCTGGTATGGAACAAATGCTTTGTAAATACTGTTCATTCACTTTCTTCTGGCTTTATAATGGCTCAGCCAATGTTACCTGCGTTATTAGTTATCCTTCAAATTATCAAACTCTTTAAAGGAGGTTAAAAGTTTCAATAGTTTATTATTAAATGTGATTTCTTTCTTGTTTCTTGATTGATTAAAACTGAAATGTCAGATCAGAAAAGGAAACTTGATACCCTAAGTACTTTGACAAAATATTTAAAACCACTGCACTAGTCATTACTGTCAAAGAGGAAGTAGGTTTCCCTACTATAAAGGAAATGAGATGCTTTGATATAGAAAATGCATCTGTTATTAAATATGTACATCATTTCCAGATGAAAGCACATTTGGAAAGGATCAAATATAAAGGAATGTTTAAGAAATCCAAGTACAATATGGAGCCTTGGCCATGTGCTTTCAGTACCATGAGCACTGTGTGAGGTGGAATACAGGCAATCACATTGGAACTGCCTGCTGAAACAGGATGTATCGTTCCACCCCACTGGCAAGTATTGTACACAGATCAGAATCCAAATGGTTTCAGAAGAGGTAGATCTCAACTCATACCCAACAAAATAGTTTATAGTAACAATCTAAATAAACATCTGAGCAGCTTACATAGAATATAGAACATAGAACAGTACAGCACAGGAACAGTGCAGGACATTGTGCTAAAGCAACTAAATTAGTAATCAATTGGCTAACTAATCTCTTCTGCCTACACAACATCTATATCCTCACATTTTCCTCACATTCACGTGCCTATCTTAAAAGTCCCTAATGTACCTGCCTCTACCACCATCCCAGGAAATGTATTCCAGGCTTTCACAACACTCTGTGTAAAAAAACATGCCTCTCACATCTCCTTTGAAATTACCCCCACTCATCTTGAATGCATGCCCTCTAGACATTTCAACCCTAGGAGAAAGATACTGTCTGACTACTCTATCTATACCTCTCATGATCTTATAAACCTCTTTCAGATCTCCCATCAGCCTTTGCTACTCCAAAGAAAAGAACCTAAGGTAGTCCAGCCTCCCATTATCGCACATGCCCTCTAATCCAGGCAACATCCTGGTAAATCTCTTCTGCACCCTCTCCAAAGCCTCAACATTCTTCCTCTTATGGGATGACCAGAACTGTATGCAATACTCCAAATGCAGCCTAACTAGAGTTTTATAAAGCTGCTGCATATCTTCCTGCCTTATGAACTCAAAGCCACAACTAACAATGGTAAGCATGCCATATGTCTTCCTAACCACCTGTTCAACCACTTTCAGGGAGCTGGGAACTTGCACCCAAAATCCCCCTACTCATTATCACCTCAAGGGACTTGCATTTAATAATGTACTCTCCCTTTACATTTGACATACTGAGGTGCAACATGACTCATTTAGCCATGTTAAACTCCATCTGCCTTTTTAATCTGCTCATATCTATAACTGATAATATGAAGACTGCAATGGACCTATGCAATTACAAAAGACACATATTTCAGATTTTACTAATTAATGCAAGCCCGTCTTGAATGATTTCACAGTACTGAACAAAAAATAAATCAGAGGTCTAGAAAAATAAACCTGACTTATAATCACTCTGGGTTTAATATCCTTTTACAGTCTCAAGTGATGGAAGATGGAAATACTCACTCATTTTCTTAAGGCTTTCAAATTTATCTTATTATAAACTATATTTCCTCTACATTTATGTTCGTCACACTCTATCATTCATTTTCATACATTCTTTCTAAACTCGTGTGTCTCTCATTCCCTATTCCCCTTCTCTCCCAAGTGCTGTCGCTGCAGGGATTCCAAACGCAATATATTTTAAATGCAAAGCTTTGATGGAACCCTAATTACAAGGAAGCTAAAGGTTACTAGAAAGACTACAATTATTGATTGTTGTCAGGAAGAACATGGTATTTATACACTGGCCTGTTAAAATCCACCACAGGAAATCAGCATCACTTGAATGTGATGTAAAATCTGCATTATTTTATTCCACTTGAGAGAACAAGTAGAGACTATGAAAGAATTATTTCTTGTTTCTTTTGAAATCCAGAACCAAGCTTTCATTTCTTGATTCTTAAGTATAGTTTATACACATGAACTAACGTTGTTTGCTTTAACCCAAGTAAAGCTGTTCAGTGTTGAAAAGGTTTCAATGAGCTAGGATTTCCAAAAGGCATAAAGTTAAAGATGACACATTTCTTTAATATTTTAAGCAAGATTACTTCTTTATTTTCATCTTTTACAGTTTAAAAATAACAAAAAAGGAAAGGGGCCCGAAGCAAATGTTTGTGCACCCTGCATGGTCAATACTTAGTAACACCCCCTTTGGCAAGTATCACAGCTTGTAAACACTTTCTGTAGCCAGCTGAGAGTCTTTCAATTCTTGTTTGGGGAATTTTTGCCCATTCTTCCTTGCAAAAGGCTTCTAGTTCTGTGAGATTCTTGGGCCGTCTTGCATGCACTGCTCTTTTGAGGTTGGTTCACAGATTTTCGATGATGTTTAGGTCAGGGGACTATGAGGGCCATGGCAAAACCTTCAGCTTGCGCCTCTTGAGGTAGTTCATTGTGGATTCTGAGGTGTTTAGGATCATTATCCTGTTGTAGAAGCCATCCTCTTTTCATCTTCAGCTTTATTACAGATGGTGTGATATTTGCTTCCAGAATTTGCTGGTATTTAATTGAATTCATTCTTCCTTCTACCAGTGAAATTTTCCCTCTACCTGTGCCACTGGCTGCAACACCAGCCCAAAGCATGATCGATCCATCCCCGTGCTTAACAGTTGGAGAGGTGTTCTTTTCATGAAATTCTGAACCCTTTTTTCTCCAAACATACCTTTGCTCATTGAGCCAAAAAGTTCTATTTTAACTTCATCAGTCCACATGACTTGTTACCAAAATGCATCAGGCTTGTTTAGATGTTCCTTTGTAAACTTCTGATGCTGAAGTTTGTGGTGAGGACACAGGAAAGTTTTTCTTCTGATGACTCTTCCATGAAGGTCATATTTGTGCAGATGTCGCTGCACAGTAGAACAGTGCACCACCACTCCAGAGTCTGCTAAATCTTCCTGAAGGTCTTTTGCAGTCAAACGGGGGTTTTGATTTGCCTTTCTAGAAATCCTACAAGCAGTTGTCTCAGAAAGTATTCTTGGTCTTCCAGACCTCAACTTGACCTCCACCATTCCTGTTAACTGCCATTTCTTAATTACATTACGAACTGAGGAAACAGCTACTTGAAAACGCTTTGCTATCTTCTTATAGCCTTCTCCTGCTTTGTGGGCATCATTTATTTTAATGTTCAGTGTGCTAGGCAGCTCCTTAGAGGAGCCCATGGCTGCTGATTGTTGGGACAGGGTTTGAGGAGTCAAGCCATAGCCCTAACAAGCTAATTAAGGTCTGAGACCTTGGTAAAGTTACCTGAGAGCTCAAATCTCTTGGGGTGCCCAAACTTTTGCATGGTGCTCCTTTCCTTTTTTTCACTCTAGAATTGCGCAAAACAAAAATAATACACTAATCTTGCTTAAAATGTTGAAAAGAATGTTTCATCTTTAAATTTATGACTTTTGGAGATCAGTTCATCTTCTACTCATTTAACTATTCACAGTAACAGAAATTTTGACCGGGGTGCCCAAACTTTTGCATGTCACTGTAGGTCTTTGCTTAAGATTTACAATTCAGAAATACTCATTGTATTCACTCTGCTGGCAAGACATTTATTTTGATAACATAGGAGATGACATTAAGCTAATTGTGACTCAATTGCTTAAGAATAGTTCAGTATCTTAAAGAATTTGATGTCTGGAAATTTTAGAAGACTTCAAAATAAAGAGGCTTGTTGGAAGAAGTGATATCCTGCGGAGAAGGAGAGCAAGCAAAGGTGGAATTCTGATAGCAATCAAATTTTTAATAACATTCAATCACATCCAACACTCAATACAGTGTATGCAATAGCATTTTCATATTTGTTTGATACGTGTCATGATTTCAGAAAGGAGTTATTAGAATACTTCTGAAATATAATCACTATTTATGTGTACAATTAATGCTCAGTAGGATACCACAAACAAGATAAGATCCTATGGTAGTACAGGAAAGACACCAGCATGGATAAAAGATTGTCTGACCAGCAGGAGGCAAAGAGTAGGAATAGAGGTGATCTTTCTTAGTTGGCTGCCAGTGACTAGTGCTGTTCCACAGGGTTAGGTGTTGGGATCGTTTATTCTTACGTGATATGTCAATAAAATGGATGACGAAGTTGATGGCTTTATGGCCAAGTTTGCGGATGATATAAGGGTAGGTCGAGAGTCCGCAGAAGGGCTTAGACAGATGAGGAATGGGCAAAGTGGCAGATGGAATACAGAAATGCATGCTCATGCACTTTGATAGAAGAAGTAAAGGTGTAGTCTCTCTCTCTCTCCATCCATCCCATAGGATGATGATGATAGTTCCTTCCAGTCAGTTGGGTGGGTGGTACCCCACTCCTCAGAAAGGACAGCGTGTGCGTGAGTGGATTTTAGGTGAGTAGGGGGTTGCACAGGTCCAGACCTGCCCTCTCGACATCCCCTCCCGGATCCAGTGGCACGGTGGGGTCCAAGACGGCTGGAGGAAGTTCTATTGCAGTGAATGGCCAGACCAAGTTTCGATGCAAGGGATGCCCTTTCCATGCTTCACGGCACGTGTTTGCTAGATGGCTGTTGACCCTACAAGAGGGTTCAGTCGCCCTTTGACAGGTCTTGTTTTTCCTCCTGCAGGGTGTCTAGCCACCCTCCTCACCAGGCAAGCCTGCTAGGGGAGCCGGTTTAGTCGCTGACCACCCGACCATGCAACAGGTAGTACTGGGTTACATGGCACCAGTAGCACTCAGGCGAGTGAACTGACCAGAGGTGTAGACTATTTCCTAAATAGGGAGCAAATTCAGAAACCAAAGGTGAAAAGGGAATTTGGAACCTTCATGCAAGATTTCCTAAAGGTTAACTTGCAAGCTGAGTTAGTGGTGGGGAAGACAAATGCAATGTTAGCATTCATTTTGAGATAAAAAGAACTTAATGGCTCTGAGACTGTACTCACAAGAGTTTAGAAGAATAAGGGAGTTCTAATTGAAATCTATCGAATTTTGAAAGGCCGAGATAGAGTGGATGTGGAGAGAATATTTCCTACAATGGGGGAGTCTACAACCAAATGGCAGAGCCTCAGAATACAAGGACATCCCTTTAGAACAGATATTTCTTTAGCCAGAAGATGGTGAATCTGTGGAAATCATTGTCACAAACAGCTGTGGAGGACATCAGATGAGCCCGAACTACACCTGCCTTTTTGTTGGCTACATGTAACAGTCCATGTTCCAAATCTTCACTGGTAATGCAGCCCAACTCTTTCTGTGCTATATTGATAACTACATTAATTCTCCTTCATGTATTCCTGCTGAGCTCATCAATTTCATCAACTTTTCCTCCAACTTCCATCCTGCCCTTAAATTCACTTGGTCCATTTCTAACACCTTTCTCCCCTTTCTCAATCTCTCTCTCATCTCTGGAGACAAATTGTCTACCAATGTCTATTATAAATCCACCACTATCTTGACAATACCTCTTCCCACCCTGTCTCCTCTAAAAATGTCTTTCCCTTTGCTTAGTCCCTTCGCCCCGCTGCATCTGTTTCCAGATGAGGCTTTCCTTTTCAGTAATCAAAGATGTCGTCCTCCTTCAAAGGATGGGGTCTCTTCCTCCACCATTGATTCTGCTCCCACCTACATCTCCTCCATTTCCCAGACATCCACACTTACCCCATCTTCCTGCTACTTCAAAAGCAAGAGAGTTTGTCTTGTCCTCCCCTGCCGCCCATCACATCCAACACATCATTCTCCTCAATGTCCGACAGCTTCAACTGGACCCTACCACCAAATATAACTACTTCCCCCCCTCCCTTCTTGATTCCCCTGTCCACTCATCCCTCCTCACTATTCTCCCTCCTGTGAGCAGCAGAATTGCAACACCTGCCCTTTCCCCTCCACCCTCACTTCTATTCAGGACCCCAAACAGTCCTTCCAGGTGAGGCAACATTTCATCTGTGAACCTGTTGGGGTTGTCTATTCTATCCAGTGCTCGCGAAGTAGCCTCCTCTACATTGGAGAGACCTGTCATAGTTTTGGGGAACCACTTTGTCGAGCACCTCCATCTGCAAAGAGCGGGACTTTCCAGTGGCCAGCTATTTCTATTCCCATCTCCATTTCCGTTCCAACATGTCAGTCCATGACCTCCGCTTCCGCCACAATGCTCTCCGATACCCCATGAAGGCTCAAAGAACTCATTACACAAATAGGTTAAAAAAGTTATTACTGTACAACCATCAAGCTCTTGAACTAGTGAGGAATAACTTTACTCACCACTACTCTGAACTGATTCTATGACCTACAACTCAGCTGCAGGGGCACTCTCAGGTTGAAGGAACAACACCTCAAATTTCATCTAGGTACTCTCCAACCTGATGATACGAACATCAATTTGTCCAACTTCCAGTACTATATTCTCCCTCCCCCTTCCCTCTTTTTCATTTCCCCACTCTAGCCTCATACTTCTCTTCATCTGCTTATCACCTCTCCCCAATTCCCCTCCTCCTTCCCTTTCTCTCATGGTCCATTCTCCTCTCCTATCAGATTCCTTCTTCTCCATCTCTATTTTCCCCCCATCACCTCCCAGCTTCTTATTTTGTTCCCCTTTTCCCACACACCTGGTTTCACCTATTAGCTTCTGGCTTGTCCTCCTTCCCCCCACCCTCTTTTTCCTTTGCGTTTCTGAAGGGTCTAGGTCAAAACATCGACTGTGTATTCATTTTCTTAAATGATGCCTGACCTGCTGAGTGCTTCCAGTACGTTGTGAATATTGCTCTGGATTTCCAGCATCTGCAGAATCTCTTGTGTTTAGGTCAAGGACCAATTGCCATTGTCAATATTGGAACACAAGTCCAGAGAAAAGACAGACTTTGATGCAGAGACAGCAATGAGAGTTTATTCATAATTCCACAAGAACATCAGTGGCTCGCCCAAGCAACACCATGAGAAATAACATTCTCAAAACTAGGACCCTGAGATTAGTGCTAATGGAGCATCTGCTTATATGATACAAGTAACACAGTATCTCTGAGCCTATCAAAATAAACTCAACAAGCTTGAACAGAAGGCACCAGGAGCCCACATTACAAGGAGCAAGTTGCTCAAGAAAAACACAAGGAACTCTAAATGATTAATAACTATCATAAAACTACAATCAACCAATTCAAATGCTTTAAAATCTTTGGCACTCACTCTCTGATGCCCCACACAGGCTCGAAGAACTCATTACACTAATAGGTTAAGATATAGTTATTACTGTACAACCATCAAGCTCCTAAACCAGTGTGAATAACTTCATTCACCACTACTCTGAATTAATTCTATAACCTACAAACTCGGCATCAAGGGCTCTTTACAACTTATGCCCTCAATATTACTTTGTTATTTGCACATTTTGTCTTTTGTCCATTGTTTGTCAGTCTTTGTGTATAGTTTTTCATGTCTACTGTATTTCTTTTTCCCTGTAATTGTTTGCAAGAAAGTGAATCTCAAGGCAGTATACGGTAACGTATACGTAGTTTGACAATAAACTTACGTTGAATTTTGAACATTTTATGGTCGTAACATTTTATTATACCAAAAGTTGTACAGATACTTGGAAATAATAAATGATTTTTAATAATTCTCTGCCATGGTATGTTTAAGTTGCAATGTATATATGATAAACACAAGACATTTTGTAGATGCTGGAAATCCAGAATCTCACACATAAAATGCTGGAGGAACTCAGCAGGTCAGGCAGTATCTACGAAGTGAATAAAGTCGATACTCTGGCTGAGTACCATCATCAAGACTGGAAAGGAAGGGAGAAGAAGTCAGAATAATGTGGGTGGGGGAGAAAGAGGAGAAGGGGCACAAGCTAGAATGTGATGTGTGATGGCAGGTAGGTGGGGGAGGAAGAAGTAAGAAATTGGGAGGTGATAGGTGGAAAAGATAAAGGGCGAAAGAAGAAATCTGGTGGAGAGGGGAGTGAACCATTGGAAAAAGGGAAAGAGGAGGGACACTGTGGGAGGTGACAGGCTAGGTGAAGCCTTTTGGCTTTGATAGCAAAGTCTGTATGAATAATTATATGTGTATATAACAAAATGGATGAACAGATTATAATAGTGATTTATTAATAGCAATGGTTCTAAGTTATTAAAAATAAAAACAAGACTAGCAAATGTCCACTGTACATTTTTGGTATATAATCTGAAATAAAGCATGCATATAATTCTTAATAGTTTTACTAGAAAACATGAATGTAGTAAGTGTGGTTGTAATTGAAAGATAGATATGGGTATCTTGTCTAGAATGTGAACACCACAGCAAACAATACAAAAACCACATTTGTTTTAAAGAATCTCATATACCACATTATTAGCCAGCTTTCTGTTTTATCATTTCTACAAGTTCCTCTGGAACCAACATGATATTAAAATTACACTGGGAATATTAGTAGGGCTGAACTCCAAATATCAGGGATCCTCAGAATTTTGATCATCTGGATTACTGATGGGTGAGGTTCAGGAGAGTGTAGGAAATAGATCCCCAGAGAGTTTAAAGGCAACATAGGTAACAGAAACCGGTGAGACATGATTTCTGAAAACTCAGAGTAGGTCAAAGTTTTAATAGGCAAATTCCCATTTGCTTCTGTTCCTGATCACAGGATGACTTAGAATAAAAATTGACTTCATTCGATTTTTTTAAAGAAATGGCAAATGGGCTCAGCAAATTTTATACCTTAATATTTGCCTAGTAATATTTATATCCATTTGTTTTAGAGATATTTAGAAAGCCTTTAGCTTTATTTGCCACACATATAATTGCTTTTGTGTCAACATCCAACACAGTCCGAGGATGGGTGTCACCACACCTCCAGCAGCACCATAGCACACGCACAACTCACTAACCGTACACACTTGTAATCCAGAGTACCCAGAGGAAATCACAGGGAGAACTTACAAAGTCCTTACAGACATCAGCAATCGCTGGCACTGACTGCTACGCGACCATGCTGCCCAGATAGTTTTGATTGACCATCCTGCATATAATGCAGTGAAAATGTGATCATACTCAAGATTTCTTCAGAAATTAAGAGTCTACAGTTGCATTTTCCCACTGGGAAGCATGGGTAGAATATCATTCCGTTCACCACACACAATAGTAAATACAGAATGTTCATCAAAGCACTGATTTCCATCCTGCTGGACATAGTCATCAGAACATATTTTCACCACCACACTAGATCTAATGAACTTATTTTTCTCATTTAACAGCTGGTGCAGTGCCACGGATCTAATAAAAGGCAATGTGAATCACCATAAATCAAAAGTCTCCATGCAAGAATTCTTGCTAGATGTTCACCAGAATGATTTGTATTATTCTGAACTGTTTCTAACCTTGTCATCGACTGCTCTTATTAGCTGCACTTGGAGAGGTAGAGATAATGAATTTTTCCCAGCAGTACTTTGGCACAATTCACATTCAAAGTACGACTCCCACTGTACAGGAGGAAAGGTTGTGGCCCAGATCCCATAAAAAACTGTATTCATTTGTGAAAACATACCAACTTGTGAAAAAATGCTAAAAGCAAGAAGTTACTGCTGGCAGAGGATGATGTGCTAACTCTTCTGTGTGCACTTGAGTGGAGTCTACTAAACACAAGCAGACCTTATATTTAGGTGTCACTAATCACACTGGTGAGTATCTGTAGTTCTTAACAGAAGTCCCCAAGTCCATTATTCAAGCAAAGTAAAGCCAGGAGCATAGACTTCTGCCTTGCCACCTGCCCCAGCACTGAACTAGTAGTCTCCTCATGGATGGTGCCAAGTAGTGACATTGGAATTGGTTTGGTTGAATATAATGAAAAGCAGGGGAAGGAAATATCTGTAGGTCTGCTAGCCATTGACTTCTTGACCAGCCAAAGCATAAATAGGTATATTTCAATTTAAGGGAACTGTAATAAGCACATGTCATTTCCCACATACTAATTGGACTAATCAAACTGCCAAGGGTACCAAGAATGTAGAATTTTTGCAATATTTGGGGATTGTTTCTTGGAGCAGTTTGTTACAGAACCTACCTGGGAACAGGTTACTTTAGATTTAGTCACGAGTAACAAGGTAGGATTAATAAAAGGCGTTGTGATGAAGAATCACAACAAGATGGAATTCTGGATACGGTTTGAGAGCAGACACTTGGGGTCCACAACCAATGTTGTCAAATTAAATGAGGGCAATTGCAATGGTATGAAGTTGCCTGGACCGGTCTTGGTACATGGGCTACGGGAGAGGTCAGTGGATGAGCAATGGCAGATATCGGAACATCGACTTCATTAACTAAACTTACCTCAATTAGAACCAGGGAAAACATTAAATATCAATACTTAGCAATGGCTAATGAAGGCTGTAAAAGGACATATCAAATAAAGGCTAGAGAAAAGTAACAAGGACTGGTGGGGACCAGGGGAGTGGGAATATTATAAAGACCCCAGTAGGAAGAGACCAAAAGGTTAATCAGAAGGGAGAAAACTGATCAAAGAAGAAATCCGGCAAGTAATATCACAACAAACACCAGGGTTTATTATGGATATACAAGGAGTAAGAGAGTAGCTAATGGTAAATATGGGGACCCTAGAAAGTGAGACTGGGGAAATAATGACTGGAAACAGGGAAATGGCAGATAAGTTAAATCAATACTTTGCTACAATCTTCACAGTGGAGCACACCATGACATCCTAATGATCTTGGATGGGCTGGTTTTAAATACAATGGAAGACCTTGCAACAATTGCCACCATGAGAAACAAGGTATAAGAAAACGGGACAAAAGGCAGAAAAGTCACCAGGTCCTAAATGCTCACGATGGTCTTAAAGGAAGCACTGCAGAGATATAGGAAACCACTGGTTGAGGTTTTTCAATATTCACCAAGTTCCAGGACTTTCCTGTAGACTGAAATGAAAAGCACAACTATAGGGAGGAAGACAAAAAGTGGATTACTAAAGGGCTGCCAGCTCAATGTGTGTTGCTGTTGAGATTGTGGAATCAATATTAAGGAAGAAGTAATTAGTCATTTGGAAACACTCAATGCAATCAAACTAAATCAATGTAGTTTTATGATAGGTAAAACCACAAATATGTTTGACAAATTTGTTGGAGTTCCTTGAGGTTGTAACAAGTAGCGTGGAGTATTTGGGTTTTCAGAAGGCATTTGACAAGAAGCCATGCAACAGGCATCTTGCATGAGATAAAAGCACATGATGTTGGGCTAAGTGCGTTAGCATGGATTGAAGATTATTAATACAGGAAAAGGAGATGAGTCCTGGACCAGATTAATCACAATCATATGGACTGGCAGGCAGGTTTTAGAGGCTGAATGGCCTACTCTTAATCTTGTTTTCTTAGCTCTTGAGAAACTACGTGGTCAAAACAACTATGCTCAAGGCAGCAGAATTTTACTGTTAATATTCATTTACCCTTGGGAATGTTAGAGTTTGTGATCAGTTAATTACCTTCTGAAAGGAGCTGGAAAGAAATAGGTGGAAAAAGATTTTGCGCAAGTCCTGTTCTTATTATATAGTAATTGCACAGCTATTGTATAATAAGGATATGGTGTGTGGAGCTTGCATATTTTCAAGTGACATGTGGTCCTCCAGGTACTCCAGTTTCTACTGGCACCCCAAAGATATGGAGTTTGGTGGGTTAATTGGCCACACTAATTTTCCTTAGTGAGTAGATGAGTGGTAGAATCTGAGGCTGTGGAGGTGGTATCTGTCTGATGAGTGTGTGGGAAGAATAAAATGGGATTAATATAGATGGATACTTGATAATTGGGCAGAATTAATAGGCTGAAAGACCCATTTCTGTGCTTCATTATTCTAGTCATTATAACAATTTTACTATTATTAAAAACGAGGTGTAATGTTAAGACTTAATAACGCACTGGTGAGGCCTTATCTGGAATATCTTGAGCAGTTTTGGCCCCCTTAGATGTGCTGACATTGGAGAGGGTTCAAAGAAGGTTCACAAAAATGATTCCAGGATTGAATGGCTTGTCATTTGAGGAGTGTTTGATAGCCCTGGGCCTCTACTCACTGGAATTCAGAAGGGTGAGGAGTGAACTCACTGAAATATATTGCATGTTGAAAGGCTTCAATAGAGTGGATGTGAAGAGGATGTCTTCTATGGTGGGGGGAGTCGAAGACCAGAGGACACAGCCTCAGAAGAGAGGGGGATCCTTTTATAGCAGAGATGAGGAGGAATTTCTTGAGCCAGAGGGTGGTGAATCTATGGAATTCATTTCCACAGGTGGCTGTGGAGGCCAAGTCATTGAGTATATTTAAGGCAGAACATGATAGATTCTTGATTAGTCAGGCAGAAGGCATGAGATTGGGGCTGAGAGGGAAAATGGATAAGCCATGATGAAATTGTGGAGCAGACTCAATGGGCCAAATGTACAAATTCTGCTCCTATATCTTGTGGTGTTATTGCATTCGCAAAAAGTATGCTCATAAAAGAGTGAGACCTGTATCATAAAACTTGTCTACTGGATCACCACACAGGACTTATGTAGCTGTAATCTTACTGAACATTGTATTAATTACATTTTTGATCTTTCTCATTTGGCATCACTTTCCAAATATTTTGACTTTTCTTTTCTTTTTACACTGCTATGTTAGGGGTGGGACACCAAATTCAAACTTGCATTCAATTTTTATTCTTCTTCCTTCCACATTATCACAAGAAGTCCAAACCCATGATCAGTAATAGCAGGAGCCCATGATCTGAAAACAGTCCAGAAGTGATACTTTTCTTTGATTAAATTTTCCTTCCTGTCATTCTCCTCAATCAGTAGAGTACTTCACGATGAAACCCATAAAATTGAGAAGCTCGTCCCATGTCGGAGTGCAATCTGATTAATCCGCCCTCGAATACAGTCCAAGGAGACGTATGCCACTGTGCTGTTCTGGACAGCAAATGAAGCATGCAAGCTGACACTTGTCCACTGACTACCTAAAGGCATCTGACCTCCAATCTGTTGCGCGACAACAGATGGTGGGCTGCGATCGTTCTGCAGCTGCTGCAAAGAAACTTTGACGATATCACACGAGTGAATCAGCTTGATGTTGAAAGCAATGCTGGCCACCCCACTGCCAAGGAACACAACATGCTTGTGTGCAAACTGCCCCGATGTCACGAGTACAACCTGCCTCTGCTCGGTTGCGGGCAAAACCTCCTGGAAACTGAGAAGCCTGTTCCTCACTGCCCCAGTGGGTAAGCCGGACCCTGACACGGCTAGTGTGAGGACCGAGGATATTGCCGACGGAATCCAAATGAGGCTAAAAATGCTGATCCCAGATGAGTCCCCAAAGTAGCGCACACTACACTGAGCAGGGGTGTGGATCTGGAAACTGATTGTGTCTCCGGCATTGACCACAGTAGCTCCAGAGGCAGATATCGAGGTGTCACGATAATTGACACCAGATTTATAAACCTGTGTCAACTCCTCAGCGGTTCCGTTCCTGTTAATGTAGGAGAGCAACGTGAAGCCTTCGCGGACACAGGTATGGCCCATGGCATAGAGTGCCTGGTGATAGACGAACTTCACCACCCCCTCCTCGGTGAATCTCACAGCCCTGCCATCATGGAACATGGTGACCATGTAGGGGTCAGAGGTGGAGAGGAGCTTGAAGACGGGCCGGTAGTTAGTCTGGTAGTGGATTGAGCTCGACATGTGAGCACTCATTGCCACTGCACCCGTGTCATGGGACAGCCAGAAGAGGCTGAATGGGTTATGGAGGTGGTAGAAGTTGAAATTGTTGCTCCGGTTGCAGAACTGATTGGGACTTTTCACAAAGACATGGAGCGTGTGGCCAGGCTCAACCTCAGCCGAGCTACTTACACTGGCACTCTGGTAGTACTTTCCGTCAGGCTGCTCAATTCGAACACCACTGAGTACATGACCCTTCTCCTCCTCCTCTTCGATGCTCTCCTCCTCCACATTCATCCTCAATGAAAACTGGAGGAAATTCCTGCAGTTGTGCCTAATGGCGATGTTGTAATCGGCCCAGATCAGTCCATGCTGCCTGAAGACCAGCCTGCCATCTTCATTGCTTAGCAGATTAGACTGGGCATTCCCCTTCAAGGGCAGGTTCAACCCCAGATGAATGGGGGTCTGTCCAAGCTTTATCAACAGGACTTCGGTGCAGGTCGACCAGGATTCTGAGAGACGGCTTTCAGGCAGCTGGGTGCAAATGGTGTCACTGTGCTGGGAGCAGCGATGAAGCACTGTGCCATCATCGCACAGCGAACAGGCCTGGCATTCCTGCATTTCCTTGCTGAAGAAGTAGCCATGCCCACAAAGCCCCAGAGTAACGTCATGTTCAGCAAAGCCCAGACATCGGAACCCACCTGTTAGGGAAGCAGGAGAGAGAGAGAGGATGAATTGAGGGATCCCTGGGTGAGCGTGCCAATCTTCATTTTACTAACAACCAGTCTTATAAAAGAGCCTACCTGGAGTGTTAAGGCACTTTAATCGATCACCACAAAGATCTGTTGACTCCATGCACTCGTCTTTATCCTGGATTTAAGGGGAAAAAAAATAGAAAAGTCATCCAACAAGTGCAAACTTATTCCCAAAGCAAACTCATGCTAGTGCTAAATGTCTGCAAAAGTGTCTGTCGCCAGCAGCACTCTTCTCCACACATTCACCAGTGGACATCACCAGCAGCAAATACACTCAAACACTTTTAGCCCCAGTGATATCTACAATTTATAGAGATGAGACAGGAAATGGCTTGCAGTATCCTAAACACGTAATGAAAAAGAACCAACGGTGGTGCCCACACATTAGATGAATGCATATACTACCCCAGCAGGTTTATTCATTTAGTGATACAGCACGGTAACAGGACCATCGGGCCCAGTGAGGCCATACCACCCAATAACATCCATGTGACCAACTAACCTACTAACCTGTGTGTCTTTGAAATGTGGGAGGATGTAGTCATGGGGAGTACTTACAAACTGACAGCGGCAGATTTGAACCCAGCTCGCTGGCACTGTAAATATTGTTGCACTAATCACTGTGCAACCATCTCATCCCATTTAATTCAAGCAATGCTGGGCAAATGAGACAAAGAGAAGCTGTTCTGTTACTTTCATACCCTAGATTACTTATAAATGTGTTCTGGCAATAGAAACTACAGCACAGAAACAGGCCTTTTGGCCCTTCTTAGCTGTGCCGAACCATTTTCTGCCTAGTCCCACTGACCTGCACAAGGACCATATCCCTCCATACACCTCCCATCCATGTATCTGTCCAATTTATTCTTAAATGTTAAAAAAGAACCCGCATTTACCACCTCGTCTGGCAGCTCATTCCATACTCCCACCACTCTCTGTGTGAAGAAGCCCCCCCTAATATTCCCTTTAAACTTTTCCCCCCTCACCCTAAACCCATGTCCTCTGGTTTTTTTTCTCCCCTTGCCTCAGTGGAAAAAGCCTGCTTGCATTCACTCTATCTATACCCATCATAATTTTATATACCTCTATCAAATCTCCCCTCATTCTTCTACGCTCCAGGGAATAAAGTCCTAACCTATTCAACCTTTCTCTGTAACTCAGTTTCTCAAGTCCCGGCAACATCCTTGTAAACCTTCTCTGCACTCTTTCAACCTTACTTATATCCTTCCTGTAATTTGGTGACCAAAACTGAACACAATACTCCAGATTCGGCCTCACCAATGCCTTATACAACCTCATCATAACATTCCAGCTCTTATACTCAATACTTTGATTAATAAAGGCCAATGTACCAAAAGCTCTCTTTACGATCCTATCTACCTGTGACTACACTTTTAGGGAATTTTGTATCTATATTCCCAGTTCCCTCTGTTCCACTGCACTCCTCAGTGCCTTACCATTAACCCTGTATGTTCTACGTTGGTTTGTCCTTCCAACGTGCAATACCTCACACTTGTCAGTATTAAACTCCATCTGCCATTTTCTAGCCCATTTTTCCAGCTGGTCCAAGTCCCTCTGCAGGCTCTGAAAACCTTCCTCACTGTCTACTACACCTCCAATCTTTGTATCATCAGCAAACTTGCTGACCCAATTTACCACATTATCATCTAGATCATTGATATAGATGACAAATAACAATGGACCCAGCACTGATCCCTGTGGCACACCACTAGTCACAGGCCTCCACTCAGAGAAGCAATTCTCTACCACTACTCTCTGGCTTCTTCCATCGAGCCAATGTCTAATCCAATTTACCACCTCTCCATGTATACCTAGCGACTGAATTTTCCTAACTAACCTCCCATGCGGGACCTTGTCAAAGACCTTACTGAAGTCCATGTAGACAATATCTACTGCCTTCCCTTCATCCACTTTCCTGGTAACCTCCTCGAAAAACTCCAATAGATTGGTCAAACATGACCTACCATGCACAAAGCCATGTTGACTCTCCCTAATAAGTCCCAGTCTATCCAAATGCTTGTAGATTCTGTCTCTTAGTACTCCCTCCAATAACTTACCTATTACCGATGTTAAACTTACTGGCCTATAATTTCCCAGATTACTTTTCAATCCTTTTTTAAACAACAGAACAACATGAGCCACTCTCCAATCCTCCGGCACCTCACCTGTAGACAGTGACATTTTAAATATTTCTGCCAGGGCCCCTGCAATTTCAACACTAGTCTCCTTCAAGGTCCGAGGAAACACCCTGTCAGGTCCCAGGGATTTATCCACTTTAATTTTCCTCAAGACAGCAAGGACCTCCTCCTTTTCGATCTGTACAGTTTCCATGATCTCACTACTTGTTTCCCTTAATTCCATAGACTTCATGCCAGTTTCCTTAGTAAACACAGACGCAAAAAACCTATTTAAGATCACCCCCATTTCCTTTGGTTCCGCACATAGCCGACCACTCTAATCTTCAGGAGGACCAATTTTATCCCTTACAATCCTTTTGCTCTTAATATACCTGTAAAAGCTCTTTGGATTATCCTTCACTTTGACTGCCAAGGCAACCTCATGTCTTCTTTTAGCCCTCCTGATTTCTTTCTTAAGTATTTTCTTGCACTTCTTATACGCAAGCACCTTATTTACTCCCTGCTTCCTATACACGTCATACAACTCCCTCTTCTTCTTTATCAGAGTTGCAATATCCCTTGAGAACCAAGGTTCCTTATTCCTATTCACCTTGCCTTTAATCCAGACAGGAACATACAAATTCTGCACTCTCAAAATTTCTGCTTTGAAGGCTTCCCACCTACCAATCACATCCATGCCAGAGAACAACCTGTCCCAATCCACGCTTTTTAGATCCTTTCCCATTTCTTCAAATTTGGCCTTCTTCCAGTTAAGAACCTCAACCCTAGGACCAGATCTATCCTTGTCCATGATCAAGTTGAAACTAATGGTGTTATGATCACTGGAACCAAAGTGCTCCTCTACACAGACTTCTGTCACTTGTCCCAACTCATTTCCTAATAGTACAATAACCCACTATAACCCAACTCTAAAATTCAAGTTTGTGCCTTCAAAAAAAAACTGAACTTCTGAGGCAAAATACAAGATACTGCACGTACTTTATAACCCGAGTAATGCAACCTATACAGGATGGATTTATGGCTGACAGCATCACATAGACATACTGCACAGATAGAGGTCTTGACCAACTATACCAAAGTAGTATTCTAATAGTCTCAGCGCCTATTCTTTTCCCAATTCTGTACAGACAGCAAAGATGGTGACCAGTAAGACCAAGGCATTGACGGAGGATTTCAGGAAGGGGACATCAAAAGAGCACACACCAGTCCTCTGAGGGATCAGCACTGGAAAGGGTGAGCAGTTTCAAGTCCTGGGTATCAACATCTCTGAAGATCTACGCTGGGCCAAACAGGCTAATGCCATTTTGAAGGAGGTTATACTTCATTAGAATTTGAGGCGATTTGGTATGTCACCAAACACTTTAACAGATTTCTAAAGATGTGGTGTGGAGAGTAAGCTAACTGGTTGAACAACTATCTGGCATGGAGGGGCCACCATACAGGACTGATAAAAGCTGCAGAGGCTAGCTAGCTCCATAAATACTAGCCTCCCCAGCATGGAGGACATCTTCAAAAGGCAATGCCTCAAAAAAGGCCGGATCCATTATTAAGTACCCCATAACTACATCTCTTCTTATTATTACCATCACAGAGTTACAGGAACCTGAAGACACACACTCAACATTTTAGGAACAGCTTCTTCTAAGATTTTTTTTTAGGATTTTAACATTTTAGGATGCTTATGTGAGAATGCTGTTCTTGGACTTCAGTTCAGCATTCAACATCATAACTCCCTCCAGCCTCGACAAGAAGCTCAGAGACCTTGGGCTTCACCCTGCCTTGTGCAGCTGGACCCTGGACTTCCTGTCAGACCGCCAGCAAGTGATAAGAGTGGGCTCCCTCACCTCTGCCCCTGAACATAGCAGCCCCTCAGGGCTGTGACCTAAGCCCCCCCCCTTACTCTCTGTATACCCATGACTGTGTCACCACACACAGCCCCAATCTGCTAAGTAACTTTGCTGATGATACGACATTGATTGGCCTAATCTCAAATAGTAGCGAGGTGGCCTACAGAGAAGAAGTCATCACCCTGACACAGTGGTGTCAAGAAAACAACCTCTCCCTCAATGTTGCAAAAATAAAGGAGTTGGTTGTGAACTACAGGAGGAATGGAGACAGGCTAACCACTATTGACATCAATGAATCTGGCACCGAGAGCGTGAACAGCTTTAAGTTCCTTGGCATACACATCACCGAGGACCTCACAAGGTCTGTACATATGGGCTGTATGGTGAAAAAAGCACAACAGCACCTCTTTCACCTCAGACAGCTGAAGTTTTGTATGGGCCCCCAAATCCTAAGAATTTTCTACAGGGGCACAACTGAGAACATCCTGACTGGCTGCATCACTGCCTGGTACGGACACTGTACTTCTCTCAATCACAGGACTCTACAGAGAGTGGTGCAGACAGCCCAACGCATCTGTACACGTGGATTTCCAACTTTTCAGGATATTTACAAAGATCAGCGTGTAAAAAGGGCCCAAAGTCACCCCAACCACAACCTATTCCAGCTGCTACCATCCAGGAAACGGTACCGCAGCATAAAAGCCAGGACCAACAGGCTCCGGGACAGCTTCTTCCACCAGGCCATCAGACTGATTAATTCAGTCTGATACAACTGTATTTCTATGTTATATTGACTGTCCTGTTGTATATACTATTTGTTACAAATTACTATAAATTGCACATTGTATATTTAGACAAAGACATAACGTAAAGATTTTTACTCATGTGAAGGACGTAAGTAATAAAGTCAATTAAATGCAATTCTTCCCCTTCACCATCAGATTTCTAAACAGAAATGAACCAACCTATAAACACTACCCCAGTATTTTTGCTTGCTTTTTGATCTTATTTATATATATATTTACTGTAATTTACAGTTTTAAGTACTGTACTGCTGCCACAAACCACATTTCTCAACATGTATTAAACCTAATTCTGATTCCTTTCATCCATTTCCTTGTTGCAAGTTGCTATTGAAACTACAGCACATCTGCCAACCTCTCAGGCAATGCAGAAATAACTCAAAGAATTTTCCATTTACATAGAATTAAAGGCTATTCTTTAGCATGTTACCATCAATAAGTGTCTTCTGGTAAAATACCCTATCTTTGGAAATCATTTCTCCTTAGTTTTTCTTTGAAGGTCCTCCATAACATGAACATTTTTTTCACGTTAATCTACACTGGGGAAATAAAAACAGGGAAGACTGCAGAAGTTCGTTAGTGTGGCGAGTAATCTGTAGCGCCTGAACAATTTTCCAAATGCAAGATGATGAAGCAGGGAAGGGCTGCAAGGTGAGATAATCCTACACTTCCCAAGCTGATTTATCTCTGCAATCACAACCGTTGCAGATAATTTTGCATAAAATAACTCTAACAATACCACTGTCCCATCCAAAGCAGGCAGGCAACTTTACAACACAGGGCAAATTCAAAATGCCACTTGGAGTTGAAACTGTCACCTCAAAAATTTAAAGGATTAGATATTTCAATCAGTGCCCAGCTGAACAGGAAATAAGAGCAGGTTTACTCATTTGGCCCTTCGAGTCTGCTCCACCATTCAATCATGGCTGACTTATTATTCCTCTCAATTCAATTCTCCTGCCTTCTCCCCATACCTTGGATACCTTTAAGAACCTCTCATCCTCCACCTTAACTACACCCTTTGACCCAACCTTCACAGCCATCCGTGGCAATGAATTCCACAGATTCACAAACCTCTGGCTAAGGAAATTCTTCCTCATTTCTGTTCTGAAGGCACATTCTTCTATGCTGAGGTTGTGCCCTTTGGTCCTGGACTCCCCCACTGTAGGAAACATCCTCTCAACATCGCTAGGTCTTTCAATATCCAATAGGTTTCAATTAGATACCCCCTCATTCTGCTAAACCAGCGAGTGCAGGCCCAGAGCCTTAAAATGCTTCTCATACACTAACTCTCATAAAGTTCATGTAAATTCAATCCTGTAGGACTTAAAACAGTGGGATGCAATAGGGAGGGTGTAAAGATAGGAATGCACAGCCACTCCCACTAGTTGGACTTGCCTAAAGTTCAGAACTGATTTCAATGGCAAAAAATGCATTCATGTGATATCACCAACATTATCCTAACCACACTCATCTTGGCCCCAATGTACTGACAAAAGCTGGCAAAGATCAGGAGGTAGTGAATCCGTTTTATATATTTGAAACATCCTCAAGGGGCACCATCTGGCAATCTTTTACGGCCTCGCACCATTTTGTCTGCCTGCACTGCACTTTCTCAGTGACTGTGGCACTTTATTCTACATTTTGTTATCACTTTCCCTTCTACGACCTTAATACATAGTTGTAATGAATTGATCTGTATGAGTAGTATGCATGACAAGACTTCCCACTGTGCCCCAGTACGTGACAACAATAAACCAATTTACATGAATACACCGAGGCTTCTCATCCTCCTCCCAAGCACTAAACAAAAGCAGAACATGGTATGAACTCAGTAATCAAGAAATATCCTTGGAGGCAGAAACTGTTAAGTTGATATTGTTGCAAGCTGAGATCGGGTTTTTTAGTTTTGTTCTAGATTCCAGAAACTGTAGTCCCTCTCATCTCCTCTGACCAGTACGCCTTATACTGCTTGGAAGCTTTTTTTCAATTCCCTGGGAATCACAGCTGGCATCCCCACTCTGAAACACTGACTAACACATTGCAGACATTGTCCACAAGATACTGGGTGGAAGTAAACTGCTGGGCACAGAGAGGTGAGAAACTGCCACCCAGGCACAGCGCTCAGAGGTGGATGGTTGGATCACAATATGCATCCCAAATCCCCTGCACAAGATTAAAGTCGGTCTTTACCACGATCGTTAGTGAACCTTTGTACACACACTTCTACACTTCTTATTTCTCAGAATGACTTCTCAATCCACAACAGCTCCACATGTAGAAAGTTTGACCATAAAAAGAGAGGAGACAAAGTGGAGGAAAAACTGCCAACTCTTTCATGATATTGTCAGATTTTACTGATGACAGGACAAGACATGGGGGACTGATGTCATCCCAGGCCTAACAACATCCTCAGCATGTTGGGAGCATCTGTGAAAGTATTAAATCTTTTATTCACCTGAAACATTAAATACAATGGAACCTGACTTGGTAAGTGTTGTTAGTATTTATAAGTCAAAGTCAAATTTATTGCCATTGCACAAGTACATATAGTGTAAGTGTAGCAGCACAGACACATAGCATTAGAGACAAAACATTCACAAGAAAAACAGATTATATAAACATACAATTAGAACAAATAAATAAAGTCTATTGCAGTGCAAATTGGTCATAGCTGTTGTTTACTGGAGTGGTGCAGTCTGGTTCAAGAACAGAATAGTTGAATTGTTCAATTGTCCTTGAACCTTGTGGTGGAAAACTTCATAAACACAAGAGATTCTGCAGGTGCTGGAAACCTTGAGCGACACACGCCAAATACTGGAGGAACTCAACAAGTCAAGCAGCATCCATGGAGGGAAATAAATAGACGATGTTTCTACTGGTTAGAAACATCAACAGTTAGGTACATGGAGAGGCAGGGCCTGGAGGGATATGCCTTGAACAGGAGGGAATTGGAACTAAATGAGTGGGCACTATGTTCAGCATGGACTTGTTGGACCAAAAGGTCTTCATCTGTGCAATCAACACACAAAGTTGCTGGTGAACACAGCAAGCCAGGCAGCATCTCTAGGAAGAGGTACAGTCGATGTTTCGGGCCGAGACCCTTCGTCAGGACTAACTGAAAGAAAAGCTAGTACAATATCTGTGCAATATTAGGTGCTGCCTAACTTGCTGCATTTCGTGGGTGTGGAGCTTCAGGTTTCTGTAACTTGCCCCAATGGTAGCTGTGAGAAGATGGCATGGGCCAAATAATGGGGATGTTTGAGGATAGATACTTTTATGTACTCCTGTATGCATGTTCAATGGTAGGCAGGGAAGTGCCCATCACCTTGGGATGAAGTTACTACTCTCTGCAGTTTTATGTTCCTGCAATTATGAAGTAAGTCTGAATTCCAGCATCCTCAATTGTTATAATATATAGCTGGTTAATTAATAACATCCTCCTTTTACTATGATTAATGCTTCTTGTCAGAACCCACTCAAACAAAGGCATGAATACTAAAAACAGCTGGCACATGGCTGTTGCAAAGCAAAAACTATTTGAAGGAATCCCTTGCAACCAGGATTCACAACATCTGGCCCTCTTTATTGTAGCCTGTGCAGTTTGGGCTATCTCCCCATGCTCTACCACACGTCACTACACAATTAGACCTGACTTTCCATACTATTCATTGGGCTACATCAAGCAAATCTCCTTTTACCTACCTCTGAGTTGTATGTCAGAAGGGTCCCCAGTCAACATGTCGACAGACATCTAAAGGCAAGGAAATGTGGCCCAAATGACACACCGTACCTCTTGTTAAAACTTAAACAGAAATATTCCTATCAATGTGTCCACATCGTTTCTTAAGCCAAAGTACAGGACATCAAGTTTCTTAGAATCTTTACCAGATCTACATGAATTTAACATAGCTCCATCTGAGAACAGCAACTTGGATATGGACAACTAAATAAAGCAACAAAAACACAAGAAATTCTGCAGTTGCTAGAAATACAAATAAATATACACAAAATCCTGGAGAAACTCAGCAAATCAGGCCACATCCATGGAACTTGTCTCTTCTCACTGGCCTATCACCTCCTGGTGCCCCTCCTCCTTCCCTGTCTCCTATGGTCCACTCTCCACACCTAGAAGATTTTCCTTCCTCACCAGCCCTTTACCTTTCCCACCCACCTAGCTTCACCTTTCACCTTAGAAACATAGAAAACCTACAGTGCAATACAGGCCCTTCGGCCCACAAAACTGTGCCGAACATGTCCCTACCTTAGAACTACCTAGGCATTACCCATAGCCCTCTATTTTTCTAAGCTTTTCTAACCTTCTTGTTATCCTCTTTTTCCCTCCCCCACCTTTTTTATTCTGGCATTTTCCCCTTCCTTTCCAGTCCTGAAGTAGGGCCTCGGCCCAATACATTGACTGTTTGTTCATTTCCATGGATGCAGTCTGACCTGCTAAGTTCCTCCTGCATTTTGTGTGTTGCTTTAACTAAAGTAACACACAAAAGGCTGAAGGAACATAGCAGGTAAATAAAGCAACAGCCAGCATCCAGACATCCCACCTCTCCCGGAAGGTCTGGGGGTCTCCTGCAAATTAATAGTGGCTCCCTGATGCCCGCAAATTATATACAATGTCCCGGAAATTGATTTTTTTTTTCCTGAGAGCGAGCGTAAGCGAGCGCGAGTGAGAGCGACCACGAGAGAGAGAGCAAGAAAGCAAGCACGAGAGAGCAAGAGAGTGTGTGAGAGCAAGAAAGCAAGTGCAAGAGAGCGAGAGCAAGAGCAAGAAAGCGAGCGTGAGTGAGAGCGACTGTGAGCGAGAGAGAGTTCCAAAAAAAAATATAAAACGTACGTCACCCCAGACTACGCTAAAGTGTACCCCTGCCTAATAGAGGTCAAAATAATGGCAGTGTTGCTCGCTGCACTGTTTGCAACAGTGACTTTTCTATTGCCCATGGTGGGTTAAGACTGTAAAAGACATGTTGAGGTGAGGTTAACAGGTGTCATTCATTCATTAGCATAGCTAACATTATTTAAACTAGCTGGCTAGCTGCTAAGGAGGGGCTCTATTGCAGACATCCCACCTCTCCCGGAAGTCTCCCGCAAATTGGTGGTGCTACCTCCCTGAAATGTGTTTTTGCAGGGTGGGATGTCTGCAGCATCTGTCTTTTACCATTAAGCAAGAAAGTCTTTTGATGTGGAGCCATGTTGAAGAATCTACCCTGTTTTACTATATTTTACTACAAGAAAATTTACCCCATTATCAAACAGATATCAAGACACAGACTTCAGTAAAAGGTTAACCCTTTAATACATGATCACAGGGAGCCATTGCCTTGCAACTCTACCATTGTCAGGTTACATCTTAAATTTAGATGTTAAATATTGGGCAATAGCCAACAGCCTAACATACTCAATCAGCGATTTCAAGAAGCACTTATTAAGCGTCAGTCAGTTCACAAATGTTCTTGCGCGATACACAAAATTAGAACTGCACATCTTCAGTCAGTTCCTCTATTAACTAGACAGTCTTGGACAATAGTTAACAATACCTCATTAATGACATGATCTATTGTTAGCCATTGTTAGCCAGCAAAAGCAAGGCAGAGTCTGCATTTTATCTTGTCACTCCATCACCCAAATCTTAAGCAATACTTAGCTAGTCAAGCTTGACAAAATTTAATTCAAAATTTAATTTTCTTCTTAATTTTTCTTCCACAAGCTATCAACTCAAATCTCAAAGATACAAAGTCCATCTCTCAAAAATTATAACTTGTAGTTGATCCTCCCATTGAGATGAAAGTAAATCTGAGGTAAAGCAAACCGCCAGCTAGCAGATACCATTTATTACCATTCCCCATAGAAAAACAATGATAACATTGCCTGAGAGACTATTCAAATCAACTTTAATCTGTTGAGAGAGATTCTGCCAATAATGACAGAAAAAAGTGGCACTTAATTTGGAAATCAAAAGTAAGAATAGAGTATATTACCCTTAGATTTAAAAGAATTACATGACATATCAATTGAGTCTTTGGCTAGTTGCAAATTCAGAAAGATAATAAAAGGGAAAGAGAAAGGTGAAGTATGATACACCTCACTTCTTTACATGTAGAGCTTCAGCAGGGAGGTGAATTTGCTTCCACTATAGTTCTGTGGGTTCTGACAAAAATGTTGAGACCAGTGAGGTAACTGTAGAATCAAGTCTTTCACAGAGTATGCAGGAAGTGGCTGAGAGTTTGTGAGGTTGTGGATGCTTTCCTTCACTTATGCCATGATGAATGGTGAGATTTTCAATGCCATTTTCAGACATCCCGCCCTGCAAAAACTCATTTCAGGGAGGTAGCACCATCAATTTGCAGTAGAGTCCCGGAACTTCCAGGAGAAGTAGGATGTCTGCAATAGAGTAGCTCCTTAGCAGCTAGTTTAAATAACATTAGCTATGCTAATGAACAAATGGCACCTGTTAACCTCACCTCAACATGTCTTTTACAGTCTTAACCCACCATGGGCAATAGAAAAGTCACTGTTGCAAACAGTGCAGCGAGCAACACTGTCATTATTTTTGACCCCTATGAGGCAGGGGTACACTTTAGGGTAGTCTGGGGTGACATACATTTTATATTTTCTTTTTTTGGAATACTCTCCCATGGCGTGCTCTCAAAAAAATTGATTTCCAGGATATGGTATAAAATTTGCGGGCATCAGGGAGCCACTGTTAATATGCGGGAGACTCCTGGAACTTCCAGGAGAGGTGGAATAGCTACATTCTGTATGTTCCTTCTCCACGTCAGCAGTCATGGACGAGAGATTGCCAAGATTGCCTCTTCAAGAAAACTTTCAGCGCATGCTTGAATTGTTTTCACTCTACTCCTGATAATCTTTAAACATGACAGATCGTAGAATAATGCAGCCATTTCAGAAGTTTGTTATTAGACATATACCGTTAACAATATGGCTGAGGGCTAGAGCCTCAATACCAGGGATGTTGGCCTGGGATAATATAATGACCTTAGTTCACTTTCACTTCCAATCCAACCTTCTACATGACTACAGCTAATCTTCTGAGCTAATGGGAAGTTCTTGAAACTATGGTATCTGCACTCTGTAACCAGGGTCACCCAATCAATAGTAGTTCACCTATAGGATGTAGTCAATGTTTGTGTTTGGAATTGATCAGAGATTATGCATTTGCAGTGCTCTCAGTGATGGAATGCGTCTTACACTCACTTGCTAAACTCCTCCTTGCTGTACCACACAGCTCTCCAACAAAAAAAAATATCCATGAAAAGACGCTGGAAAACAACTACTTTCAATACCTCAGAAACCATCCTTCACAAAGGAAGACATCGATGGCTTCCATTTATTTATGTAAGTTCATATGCCAGCACAGCCTTCATTAAAAGAAAAAGACATCTGATGATCAAGACCTCAAACCTTACACAAAACTCAGTCTACTGGTCAAGAGTAATATCAACCTTCATAAAGCGAACAACAAGGCAGACACGATCTGCAGCAGTCCTGTACCAAACAACTCTAAAGGTGGGCGAGTATACTCACATGGGAGAAGGAAGAGGAGAAATCGCTAGCTTACTGAAACACTAGGCACATCTGGTTAATTTATGTGAAACTCTGCCTGAAATTTTGCTGATGAAACAGCAGGAAATATGATAGCATAGTGGTGTGCAAAACCACCTGAGCAATCCAAATTCACACTGCCAAACCTGACTGACAAATTCTGAGACCAAGTTTAACTTGAGGGTTTATAGGAAGGAAAAGAATAATGAACTTTGTTGGATTGCTATTAAAGGTCCTGATATTAAAAACAAATTTATTGTCAAAGTATATACAGTATGTGACCAAATACAACTCTAAGATTGATTTTCTTGTGGGCATTCAAAGTATGAAGAACACAATAGAATCAATGAAAACAATACACACAACAAAGACAGACAAACACCCAGTGTGCAAAGAGGAAACTGCTAATATAAAAAGAAAAAACAACAATAATAATGATAAATATCAGGAACATGAGATGGAGAGTCCTTGAAAGTAAGTCTATAGGTTGTGGGAAAAGCTAAAGGGATGCTCTTCAACCTATGGTATCTGCACGCTGTAACCAGAGTCACCCAATCAATAGTAGTTCACCTACAGGATGCAGTGAAGTTATAACCTTTGGTTCAAGAGCCTGATGGTAGAGAGGTAATAACTGTTCCTGAGCCTATGGATGTGGGACCTGAGGCTCCTGTACCTCCTTCCTAATGGCAGCAGCAAGAAGAGAGCATGGCCTGGGTGGTGGTGGTTCTTGATAATGGATGCTGCTTTCTTGCCATTGCGTTCCTTATCAAAGTGCTCAATGGTGGGGAGGGCTATACCTGTGATGGAATGAGCTATATCTACTACATTTTGTAGTTTTTTTTCCCCATTCAAGGACATTTGCGTTTCCATACCAGGCTTTAAGAGACTGTTTGTACTTAGTTTCAGAGAAACATGGCTCGCCCCGCCATTTTGGATGCCGCACTGCAGCTCGATGGCTCCACCATTGTCTGCAAAGACAGGACAGCTCAGTCTTTTAAAGTTACAGGAGGTAGAGTATGCCTTATGGTTAACTCATCATGGTGCACAGTCCTGCTCACCCGACTTAGAATATCTAACAGTCAAATGTCATCCGTTAATCTACTGAGGGAGTTTTCCATCATCATTCCTGGTAGCAGTGTGCATTCCACCTCAAGCCAAAGTCAGGCAGGCACTGGAGGAGCCGGGCACTGTGATCAGCAGTCACAGAACATGCACCCCAGATGCCTTGCCTATAATTACAGGAATTTCAACCAGGCCAGCTAAAAGAAGTCTCTGAAGAACTACCACCAATATATCACCTGTGGAACCAGAGGAGCCAACACACTTGACCACTGTTATACCACCATCAAAAATGTTTACTGTGCCATCCCATGCCCACACTTTGGCAAGCCTGATTACCTGGCTGTACTTTTACTCAGGTCGTAGGCAGAGACTAAAGATTGCAGCACCAGTGGGGAGGACCAAGGTACAGTCAATGGAGGCGAAGGGGTGCTCACAGGGCTGCTTTGAGTCCATGGACAAGACAATATTCAGGGACTCATCTTCAAATCTGAATGAATTCACAACAGATTTCATCAAAATGAAGATGAGCTCAACATCTTTGATGCACACTTTGAGAAGGAGAATACTGCGCAAATCCCTGCAGATCCCTTTATCATACCTCTTTTCCTGCTGCCAATCTTTATGTATGCTAGTATCTTTCCTGTAATACCATGAGCCCTTATCTTGTTAAGCAGCCTCATGTGTGCACCTAGTCAAAGGCCTTTTGAAAATCCAAGTAAACAACATCCACTGACTCTGCTTTATCTATTCGGCCTGTCATTTCCTCAATGAATTCCAACAAATTTTGTCAGGAAAGATTTCTCCAAGGAAACCATGCTGGTTTTGGCTTATTTTATGATGTGCATCCAGAAATTTCATTCTTAATAATGAACTCAAATACCTTCCCAACCACTGAAGTCAGGCAATCTGGCCTATAATTTCCTTTCTTCTGTTTCCTTCCCTTCTCAAAGTGTGGAGTGCCTTCTGTGATTTTCCATTCCTTCAGAACTATTCCAGAATCTACTGATTCTTAAGAGATCATTACTGATGCCTCCACAATCTCTTCAGCCACCTCTTTCAGAACCCGGGGTGTGTCCATCAGGTCCAGATGACTTATCTACTGTACATTCAGACCTGCTCCTTAGAAATTACAACTACACTCAATTCTGCCCCCGACACTCTCAAATTTCTAACATACTGCTAACATCTTCCACAATGAAGACTAATGGAAAATATTTGTTCATCTGCCATTTCTTTGTCCCCTATTACTATCTCTCCAGTGTCATTTTCCAGTCATCCAATATCCACTCTTGACCCTCTCTTTTGCTCTTTGTATATCTGAAAAGAAAACATTTGGTATGTTCTTTGATATTATTGGCTAGCTTACCTTCATATTTCATCTTTTCTCTCCGTATGTTTGTTTTTTTAAAAAGTTGCCTTCCACTGGCCATCCATGGTCGCCTCGTACACCCTTTAGAATAGTTCTTCATTTTTGGGATGCATCTTTCCTGTGCCTTCCGAATTGCCCCCAGAAGCACCAGCCTTTGCTGTTCTGCTGTCATCCCCATCAACTCTCCCATGCCTCAGTAATTCCCTTTACTCCACTGTAATACTGATATATCGGACTTCATCTTCTCCCTGTCAAACTGCAGGGTGAAATTTATCATATTACGATCAATGCCTCCCAAGGGGTCATTTACCTCACGCTCCCTAATCAAATCTGGTTCATTGCACAACATCTAATCCAGAACTGCCTGTCCCCAGTCAGGCTCATTCACAAGCTTCTCTGTAAAACCATCTGCTTGGCATTCTATAGATTACCTCTCTTGGGATCCAGCACCAACCTGACTTTCCAAATCTACCTGTATGTTGAAATCTCCCATCACTACAATAATATTGCCCTTATTACATGCCTTTTCTGTCTCCCATTGATATTTATGTCCCACATCCTGGCTACAGTTCGGAGGCCTGTATATAACTCCCACCAGGGCCTTTTTACCCTTACAGTTTCTTAACCCTACCCACATGGATTCTACATCTTCCAATACTATGTCACCACTTTCTAAGGATTTTTTTTTTTTTTTAAACCAACAGAACCACCCCACCCCCTCTGCCTTCCTGTGTGTCCTTTTCACACAAGGTGTACTCTTGGACGCTATGCTCCCAACTATGATCTTCTTTCAGCCACACCTCTGTAATGCCCACAACGTCTTACCTACCAATCTGTACCTGCACAACACGATCATCTACTTTATTCCATATACTGTGTGCATTCAAATATAACACCTGTATTCATCACCCTTTTCAATTTGCCACCTTGTTGCACTTCTCCTCATTCCACTGACTGCAATTTTGCCCCATCATCTGCCTGTCCTTCCTCACAGTCTCACTACACACAGCATCGACTTGCATATCAGCAGCTCCATCCTAAGCCACGTCACTCTGGTTCCCATCCCCGTACCAACTTAGTTTAAACCCTACCGAACAGCTCCAGCAAACCTGCGGGCAAGGATATAGGTCCCCTCGGGTTTAGGTGTAACCCGTCACTTTTGTACAGGTCACACCTTCCCCGGAAGAAATCCGCATGATCCAGAAATCTGACGCCCTGCCCCGTGCACCACTTCCTCAGCCACTCATATGACTGCCCTCCACTAATTGTGGATACTGTAGTGGAGACACAGAAACGGAGGTATGTAAACACAGATGAAGTTTAAGTTCAATTGTCATTCAACCAATAGAGCCAAATGAAACAGCGTTTCACTAGGGCCAAGGTGCAAAACACAGAACCGACAGTCATACACAGCACCAGGCACATGTACTTACAATAGCAGTAAACATACAACCAAAAAAAAAAGACCAAGTCCCTGAGTGTCATGCCCTGTAAAATGATCATGCATGTGATATACGCATTAGTGCAGCCAGAGAAAAGCACAATCCAGTTTGTTTTCCACCAGACAATCACTGGAGGGGCAGGGCTGCACCAATAGGAGGGACTAGCCCCTTATCCAGCATGGCCACCCGCCTCCAGCGTCTCCTCCCCGAGGCAGCTGTAACAGGCAATACCACGGCATGACAGCCTGGTCCATGCAACAGCCAAGGCCATGTGGCTCCCCCGGCAGTCACGCCAATGAGCCAGTGAACTGGACATGCAGTGTTCTACATTCCCAGTGTCTAACAGGATCTCGTGATCAGAAGAAAAACATCCAAGACAATCACTTGCATTGTTTGTTGTATGACACACCACCTCCAGCACCTCCCTGTAGCAGATGGCAAGAAGTCCAGCTCCTCTGTTATTAAGCAACTTGCTAGTCAGGTAGACCTACAGCAGCAGTCCCCAACCACCCGGCCACGGACCGGTACCGGGCCGCAAAGCATGTGCTACCGGGCCGCGAGGAAATGATATGATTTGGCGATATGAGTCAGCTGCGCCTTTCCTCATTCCCTGTCACGCCCGATGTTGAGCTTGAACACGCGCGAGGTCATTACGCACGCATCATCCATGTCAGCATGGGAAGATGATCAACTCCTCGAGCTTGCAAATGATGGCAGGCTGAAAATTATGTTTGACATAACATCTCTGCCGGCATTCTGGATCAAAGTCAAGGCTAAATATCTTGAGATAGCCACGAAAGCACTGAAAACATTGCTTCGATTTCTAACATATCTCTGTAATGAATGCAACGAAAACTAAATTGCGGAATAGACTGGACATAAGGAACCCCGTTCGAGTATCGCTGTCTCCCTTCACCCCTCGATGGCACCGTCTTGTTGCAGGGAAACAAACCCCCCTGGGCTCCCACTGATTCAGCGATATTGGTGTGTTGCAATGATTTTATATGTTCATACCGGGAAAATATGTGCTGTGTGTTTAATATCCAAACATTACTTAAAATGTTATGATGCTATTGACTTATAAAGTAATTGACTTATTCATGCGAGGAAAATATGCGCTGTGTTTAATATTAAATTCGTCAGATAAACCCTTTTAGAAACAAAATTGAGTGTATTAACCACTAAAAAGTAACTTATAGTTGACAGATCTTCTATATTCCGGTCGTGATTAACACCCCCAACCCCCCGAACAGAATGGTCAAGAACAATCTATAGAAAAAAACCGGCACGTACACGCATGCGCACACAGGTGCCCACGCAAGGTTTCATGGTAATTGTAGTCTTCTCGGGGTAAACCCAACATATTTGATGGTTACTCTTGTCCGTTGGCAACCCTACCACCCGCCCCCTCCCCCCACACCCCGGTCGGCCGGTCCGCAAGAATATTGTCAATAATAAACCGGTCCGCAGTGCAAAATAGGTTGGGGGACCCCGACCTACAGTATTTGATCTTAATATGCAGCAGTGTCTTGCAATTATAAAAAATGTTAAGGATAAAGAATTACACTTTTGTTTGGACCCAGAGAGACCTCTGAGATCAAGCCCACTGCCATCTTACCAGGAAGATAGGGAGACAACCAGCACAATTGCCACAAGCCTTAGGGTCATGGGATGAGAACTGCCACTGTGAGTTAGTTACATGACATCAAAAGTTCCTTCATGAAGGAAAAATACTTAGACAAATTACTGATAAGCTAGCTCTCCTGCCCATGGGATTCTAGTTTCAGTAAGGACAGGTGGGAAAAGTATAGAAAATGAAAGAACTGGATTCAAAGGAGATCGGAAGGGTTTCACTGAGTGGTCAGCAGTGGAAAGGGTAAGCAGCTTCGAACTCCTGAGCGTTAAGTGATCGATCCCGGGTCCAGCAGTTTGATTCAATCACAGTGGTGGCACAGCAGCAGCCATACTTCATTAGCAGCTTGACGAGATTTGGAATGTCACCAAAGACTCCAGCAGATTTCTGCAGATGACCAGTGGAGAGCAGTCTGACTGGTTACATAACCATATAGTATGGAGGAGGCTCCAATGAACAGGATTGAAAGAGGCTGCTAAGGGTTGTTGACTCAATCAGCTGCATCACATGCATAAAACTCCCAACCATCGAGGCCATCTTCAAGAGGCACTACCTCAAGAAGGCAACATCCATATTCAAGGACTTTCACTATTCAAGACACACCCTCTTCTCATTACTACCACTGAGGACAAGGTACACGAACCTGAAGACCCACACTCAGTGTTTTAGGAACAGCTTCTTCCTCTCCACCATCATATTTCTGAAAAGTCCATGAAGCCATGAACACTCTATCGCTATTCCCCTATTTCAATATTTATCTATTTGCAATTTATAGTAATTCATGTCTTGGACTGGACTGTTGCCACAAATTCTGATTCCGATTCAGTCTGCTGCAGTGCTGCAGAGCTGCAGAAACAGAGCAGTTCGAGCAGCATCTGTGGGCAGAGAGGAATTGCATCAGGCACTATCACCTGTCATAATACAGAATGCGACCCTAAAAGTCAACAATTTGTTTCACGCTCCCACCTTCATAGACGCTGCTCGACCTGCTGAGTTCCTCCAGCAGATTGATTGTTGTGTAAAAGATCCATGTTGTTTCACAGTAAGATGCAGTTAGCCACATGGTCTCCACAAACAATGCCCAGGCTACATCGTGGTTCTGTTCCCAAGCCCTGTTTGAAAGCTGAGGTGCTCCTAAGTCAGAAGTGAAGAGAAACAGCACGTGGGAGAGGATCACTGAAACGGCTGTGATGGGACAGTGAGCATCAGGGGAAGATCAGCCGCGGCCTGACTCAGAGTGAACGATTCTGCTCAGCACTCCCCGCTCAGCTCAGCCTAGCTCCCGATTATTGAGTAACACACAAAATGCTGCTGGAACTCAGCAGGTCGGGCAGTATCTATGCAGAGGAATAAAGAGTCAATTTTTCAGGCTGAGATTCCTTCATTGAGGCTCATGGACGGGGACAGAAGGCCCACAGAAATGACCCGTTCCCACCCAACACAATGACAATTCCTTCCCAGATCACACAGATATCGCTTGACATGCTAAATTCCTCCAGCATCTGCAGTCTCTTACAACTTCAAAGAGGGTGAAGTTTTTTTAAAATCCTTCTTGGAAGCAATAGCCAAGGCAATGACACACAGACAGAAGGAAGAGAGCTTACAGACTGAAGCAATGGAAGATTGCTTTACCTGACATATTCGATCAGCAGTGGCAGAACATTCAGTAACCTGGAAAAACCCTGCCGGGCAAATGGTACACCTCTCGCACTGCGGCGGCTCTTTCTGGAAATCACAATATTCATCAGCTTGGCAAATGCCACACTCCAGCAGGTGGTCTCCAACATCAATAACTGTCGCATCCACGTCCACCTTATGCACTGCATAGGTTTTTTGAAGTTGACTTTGTATCTCGCTCTGCAGGCCTTGAAAGTGAGAATCAAACTGGTCCTGAATCTCGGCCTGCAGATTCAAAAATGATGTCTGCTTAATGGTATCAAAGAGCATGCCATACTGGACTTTCACTAGCTCCATCTGTTCAAACATCTTCCTCTGCTGCTCCACAATTTCCCTTTGCTGCTTAATCAATGTGGCTTGCTGCTCTGCAAGAGTCTGCTGCAAATCACCAATCGTTTTCTGCTGACTCTTCAACATCTCCACGAATTTCTCTTGTCCCTTTGACAACTGGAGTTGCAAGATCAGAGCATCTTCTGATGGCACCTCATTATCTCCTGAAACATTAAGGAAACGTAACAGTTATTTAACACAGAAACATACTTTTCCATTGGCTTGTGGTACTCAACTTGCCCACTTAAGCAACAAACACTGACCTATGTCCCAAGTACTTCTCCTGACAGCAGTGCAGCAATGTACGTGACTGAAACAACTCAAAACAGGGGTTACAGAGAGCACACAAAGTGCTGGAGGAACTCAGCAGGTCATGCAGTATCTATGTAAAAAAGTACAGTCGATGTTTCAGTCTGAAACATTGACTGTACTTTCTACCATAGATGCTGCCCGGCCTGCTGAGATCCTCCAGCATTTTGTGTGTGTTACTTGGATTTCCAACAGATTTTCTCGTTTAATATTTCAACCCAACTCCCTTACAGAGCAACAAACTCACAAACAACATATGCATAGAAAGTTTAAATTTGCACCTGATAAACAGTCCTCCAACAAAACAATGTGTTGTTTTGATAGTACAAGGAATGCAGAGGGTATTTACATATTATAATGGAGGCATGTTTATGAACAAAGTATTTTTTTTAATTAAAGAAACTAGTCCTATGCAACATTCTACATTCAATTTCATGGAAGACTCAATCAATCTTGCAGGGCTAAACATTAAAAAAAAATGCTGAAGGAACTCAGCAAGCCAGGCAGCACCCACGGAGGAGAATAAATAGCTGATATTTTGAGCTGAGATCCTTAATCAGAATTGGAAAGGAAGGGGACAGAAGCTAGAATAAGGTGGGGTGGGGAGGTGGAGGAATACAGGAGGCAGTTGATAGGCAAGACTAAGTGAGAGGGAAAATGGTGGCTGGGGTATCGAAGATGAAGTTAGAAGCTGGGAGGTGATATGTAGAAGACGTAGAAGTTTGAAGTAGTAAGCAAACAGGAGCGGACAGTGAACCATGGATTAAAAGGAAGGGAGAGGGGAACGAGAGAGCTGAGGAGATCAGTGTACATGGGTGAGATCTGACGCACATTGATAGACTGCTTCATCAGCCACCTTTGCACTGTCCACCACGAAAGGAGAGTTTTCCCGGCGGCTATCAATTTCAATTTGACTTTCCATTACTATCTGACATGTCTGCCCTCGGCCTCCTCTAAAGTGATGAGAGATTAGTTTCATATATCACATGTGCATCAAAACATATAGTGAAATGTACTGTTTGTGTCAAATCAGCCAGGATTGTACTGGGCTGTCTAGCTCCAATATAGCACATCTACTATTCACTAACCCTAACCATACAGTATATCTTTGGAATGTGGAAGGAAATCGGAGCTCCTGGTGGAAATCTACACAGTTATGGGGAAAATGCACAAACTCCTTGCAGACAGCGGTAGGAATCGAACCCTGATCTTATAGCAAGTGCTGTAAAACAATTGCACTAACCACTGTGCCATCTCACCTACACTACTGTGCTGCTTTACCATCAAGATAAAGCTAAACTCAGGTTGGAGGAGTAACACCTCATCCATTATCCGAGTAGCCTCTAACCTGATGGCATGAACATCAATTTCTCTAACTTCCAGTAATTGTTCCGCTGTTCCCCTTCTCTCTGTCTCTTCCCTGTTTTGGTTTCCTCCTTACTCCCCCTCTTCTCTTCACTTGCTGAGCCTCTCCAGCACTTTTTCTGTGTTGCTCATGATTTCCAGCATCTGCAGAATCTCTTGTGTTTATATTATGTTCTTTTCTTTTTTCGGTTGAATGGCACAAAGTCAGGGAGGCATCTGATTAACGTTTCTATACTCTGATCCATTACAAATTGTCTGTAATCAAAAAGCAACAGAGAGCTGCAGATGAGATTCATTAGGCAGATTATTCCTTTCTCCCTTGTATTTCAGACTGACTAAACATCAGGCAGCAATTTAACATAGGCTTTACTGGACATGAAACTACATAATACACCAGTGTTTCCTTACAAAGGTGGCACTCAGGAAGAACTATAAATGGTACTAAAAGGCACATCTAAGGAAAGAACTGTATTTGAAAAAGGCTGATTATATCTCCTTTACAAACAACCCTACAAATTGTCTTTTTTGCTTTGTTATATCAACTTGTTGGCAAGTTGTTCAGGTGATGATCTCTGGCTCCGTCATATGGAATTAAAATTAATGCTAACATAGCTGATGAGCAAGAAATGCAGGGGCGGCGCTGAGGTGGTGCTTGCTGGTGCTATAGCCCCAGCAGAAATTACAATAGCACCACCAAGAAATTACGTGAAATTTGACATACAAATTGCAGCTGCTTTGCTTTCTCTGTATAGTTTTGAATACAGCTTGTTTCTCCAGTTGATCTAGTGAAACAGCGCCCCCAATTACCATAGCACCCATGCAGCAATAAAGTTATAAACTCTGTGCTGGTCTAAGGTCAGATCCACTCTACACTTCTGCTTATTCATTCGTTGTCAATGTCTTGCCGTTGCTGTCCTCAGATCAGTTAAGCTGATTTAAGATCACAAGGTGGTGATGACACACACACACACACACACACACACACACTTTTTACAAGCTAGCATGGGCCTCGCACTTGCATTATTTTGGCCAGCATGAAAAATGGATCAATTTTTAGTGAGAAAACGACCTCATCCAGAGGAATCAGCGGTGTCTCAGCCTGAGCCTGTCTTAATTGAAAGCGATATGCAGAAAGTAAGTGGGGATGAGGACGACAGCAGTTCATCGAGGGAGTGTGAGGGTGAAGTAGAGGAACAAGAAATGGAGTGGGATTCGGAAGAGAACCTGGATGAAGCTGCTCTTAGGGTTAGTGGGAATACTGTTAGCGATGTTAGCCAGCAGCCTGAGGAAGGACCCCGTCGGCCAGCATTGAAAAAGTACCCTTCACTGCTCGCAACGGTTTAGCAAACAGCAAAGGAGTTTTATTTGTGGCTGGTTTGACTGGCTGGAATATTCGATCACGAAAGATACTACGTTCTGCTTCGCATGCAGGCATTTTCTGTGTGGAGGACATGGGTCCCATTTTGAGTCTACCTTCACTGTCACTGGTTACCACAACTGGCGGAAAGCTACAACAACCCACCATGTAAGTGCAGCTCATAAGTTTGCTATGGAGGCATGGGCCGAATTCGCATTGAGAAAACAAGACAGTTCAAGATTGGGAAATATGCTTGACAAAGGACATGCAAAGATTGTCCAAGGAAATCGTGAGTATATGAGAGCAGTGGTTGAGTCTCTACGCTATACTGCGTGCCAAGGCATTGCCCAGTGAGGACACTGGGAGGATGATGGATCTGGCAATAAGGGAAACTTTGTTGAGTTGCTCAATGTAATTGGGAAGTTTGATAAGACTGTAGCTAAAATAAAATATAGAGGACAATCCTGGAAATGCAAAAAACACCCATCACGATATCCAAAATGAAATTATGGGAATTATGGCAGGTATGGTCAGATGTCAAATAAATGGAGAAATCAAGGAGGCTGGATATTTTGCCATCATGGTGGATGAAAGTAAAGACTTGAGTAAAAAGGAGCAAATATCAGCGGTGGTGCAGTATTTGAATAACGAAACAGTGCTTGAAGAATTCTTGCACTTCACTCCAGCAAAAGGGTTGGACACAGAGTCACTTCTTAAAAGCATTGAACAGACACTCGCCCAGTGTGTTATTGATAAGAATGCATGTATAGGTCAGTGTTATGACGGGGTGGCAGTGATGTCCGTGTGCATAATGGGGTACAAGAGAGATTCAGGGAAGAGGTCCCGCAGGCATTCTATATACACTGCCATGCTCACAGACTTAACCTTGTTTTAGTGGATGTTGTGAGCAATGTACAACAAGCGGGCAGGTGAGTTTTTTGAAACTGTGCAGCTGCTTTACAACTTCTTTTCAAACTTTGTTGCCCACAATCTTTTCATGAAAAAAACAGAGAGAACTGGAATCAACTGCACAGCCCGTGGAGTTGAAGAAATTGTCAGATACACGCTGGGCATGGCAGTATACAGCTTTGTGGGCTATAAGGAAAACACTCCCTGCCATTCTAGCTACACTACAGGATATTATGGGTCAACCAAATGCACGGAGTAAAACGGAGGCCAGAGCTGTAAATGGACTGATTGACGAGCAGTTTGCTTGACTTCTCACTCTGTTTGGGGATTTATTCCGAGTCACCAAGTTCATGTCAGACCAGCTACAATCTCCCAGTTTGGAGCTTTCATCCACTGTGGACTTGGCTCAGTCTGTTATCGATGTACTCTCAGCAAAACGGGGAGAGAAATCGGAGTGAAATTCAGGCAAGAGCTAAGGACTTGTGTGTCAAGGCCGGTATACAGAGCAGACCACATGAAAGGAGACAGGCCCAGCCACCCCGCCACCTACATGATTTTGTTGTTGAGGCCCAAACCGAACACACACCTGTCACATCCTCTGATGACCATCGCAAGCACTGTTTCTATCCAGTTATAGACAGACTTCTGACTGAAATGAAAAGACAGTTCTCATTTGAGACTGGAGGTGTTCTGACTGGAGTCTCAGCATTGAGTCCCAAGCACAAGTTCTTCCTAGACAAGAATTGTCTTTGGCCAATGGCCCAATACTATGGAGTGACTGAAATGAACCTGACTGCTAAGCTACATCAGGTTTGGCATCTGCTGGAAACAAAACAAAACAGCAAGGACAGACAGTGAATGACACAGTGGAATTTCTAGCTCTAATGAGATGCTACCGCTATGCATTTATAGATTTATACAAACTAATCTGCATATCACTGACTCTACTTGTGACATCTGCCTCATGCAAATGGAGTTTCTCTTGCCTCAGACGTCTCAAAAACTACCTAAGGAATAGCAGTGGTGATGCTCGGAACAGCAAATTGGCTCTGTTGACCATAAACAGCCGGAGGACCAAAGCACTTGACATCCAGAAAATCATTGATGCTTTCACCACCAATCACAACAACAGACAGATCGTACTTCTCTGAAAACATCAATGGTGAGTGCAGTTGATTTTTTTTTTTTTTTTTTAAATTTGGGCCAAGACTAATGCTGATTATTATGTGGTGGATACCCCATAGTCCTTATGTTTCCTACAAATCCTAAACTATTACATTTACTGCTATTAAGCCTACTGGTTTTGCTTAGACTTCCAAGCAGTGATTCTGTTGATTTTTGTTTTAAATTCAGTAGCTGAATTAATTGAGGTATTGTATGGTCAGAGTACGATTTGTCCAACTCCTGGTAAAGCCTCGCATCTGTTGTTTGCCTTAGTTGACTTTAATAACAGTATCTTTTGGCATTTTCTGTCTATGTAATGCTAATAGCACTGGACATTGTGGGTTAATGTGTTTTTCAGTTGAAAAGCAGGCATTTGACGCTGATTGTGGGACTGGTGCGTGATTCACGTTGTGTGCTGTGAATCGGATGCTCTGTTGGTTTGGTTGTTTATACTCCGTGTAGGCCGGGTTGTCTCTGATGCCGTTGACACTGTCACAGTTCACTTCTATATTATATCTATCAATTGCTGTTGCTTGTGAATCAACAGAGGCATTTATAGTAGGCACATAATGCTTGAAACTGACTTTTGAACACCACGCATCTGGCCTTGAGAATACATACTACCATACAGTGCATCCCTCAGCACCATCACTGAATAATTCAGCCCCACTGTAGCACCAGCGAGAAAAAGTCTCTGGCACCACCACTGAAGCAATGACATTGCTATATAAAGTGAGATTCCAAGGAAGAAGCACTGAAGCATACTTGCCACTTGGGCTCATTTTATGCCACACAATTACTAGGTCCAAAAGTGGCCTTTGGTCTAAGGCTTGTATATTATATGGAGGCCATCTTCTGCTGTGATCTATCCTGGTTTGGGCCAAACACAGGTTACAAGGACAGTAGAATCAAGAGACTTTAGTTACATCAGTGCATCTTAAGTCTGATCTCGTCATCACTGAAGGCACAGCTTCAAAGATGCAACTACTTAAGTCATACAGGTAAAGGTTATAGAGGTCAGGCAGCTACACTATAAAGGTCAGGCAGCTACACTTCTTTGAAGATGCATTGGTCAATTTTACATCTGAATGATCTACAATAAAGCCACTCAAAAGGAATTTAACAGACTTGCTTGGTCATGTAACCTTTCATGGTTCAGTTTTAAAACAGTGTGCCATTAATAACCCACTGGTTGCTTGGTACCTTATGAGAATACTCAATGCAAATAGTAAAAATCAACTTTATCAATGTAGTGGTATATTGGAACTCAAATCTAAAAAAGTCTGTTCTTTGTCTATTACATATATTCAAAGATTAGGTTACAGACAGATTCCGATGAATAGCAAATATCTTGAGGTCAAGGTTAAAAAGAAAATCTGAAGAAAACTGTATTGTAATGATATCCTTGAAGCCAAATTGGAAATACAATCAAGCAATTAGCACAGCAAGTTGGTTAATATGGAATGAAGATTAATCACTGATTCAACAAATACAGATTCCAAACATAAAGGAATTTTACTTTATTCCTTTGATAAAATAATACCAATTATGATAGTAGTGAGTTGAATAGTCTGTTCTTTCTACAACCTCAATTCAGGTAAATAACAAGCAATTCTAAACAGAATATAATCAATATTGATGCATATTATTTTATACCAATATACTACAATTATATATTGCATTTGAGAGAACACATCTTGAATTCAGTCTACCCTTTTGATCTCTGTAACCAAAAATAAATGGTATACTTGCTTTAAAAGAGTTCGCATGAAAGGTTTACTAAATTAGTTCCAGGGAAGGCATGTTTATCACATGGGAAGGATTGAGTAGATGAGCTTTTATTCTCCAGTATTTAGTAGAATGAGAAAAGTTCTCATTAAAATTTACAAAATTCTTAGAGGATTGCATAGGCTGAATGCAAGGAGAGGGCGTTACCTTTAGTGAGGAGTCTAGACCCAGATAGTCAACTTCCAGTGAGATCATCCTAAAGTAAAAGGAATTGATAAATTTCTAGACATTACGTAGAACAAGGGGGAAAAATAATATTGCCGAAAACAGTGTTGAGCTGGAAGTTTGGCATGAAAACAGCAAGGACAGATTGAAAGGCTTAATGCATGTAAACACAAGATTCTGCAGGTGCTGGAAATCTTGCTCAAAACACACAAAATGCTGGAGGAACCTAGCAAGTCAGGCAGCATTTATGGAGGAGAATAAAATTCAATGCTTCCAGCCAAGAACCTTCTTCAGGACTGGAAGGCCATAATAAAAGGTGAGAGGAGGGATGAATACAGAGGCTTGCAGATGACGGGCAAGACCAGGTGAGGGGTACATTGGGTGGGTGGGGAATGAAGTAAGAAGCTGGGAGGTGATAGTTGGAAGAGGTAATGGGCTGAAGAAGAGGAATTGAAAAGTAGAGAACAAAGGACCACAGAATAAAAGGAAGGAGGGGAACCAGAGGGAGCTGATAGGCAGTAGAGGAAAAGAGGTGAGACGGGAGGGTAACCAGAATGCAGAATGGAAAAAAAGGGAAGGTGGTAGAGTGGAGTAATTACTAGAGGTTCAAAAAATCGATGTTTATGGCATCAGGTTGGAAGCCTAAGCAAATAAAAATAGCTGCTGGAGGTTCTAAGCAAGTCAAGCAGCATTTGTACAGATAAAGAGATGGTCGACATTTCAGCTTAAGGATTCTACATCAAGATTAAGAGTGTAGAAGGGAGATAGCCAGTTTAAAAAGTTGAAAGGAAGGAGGTAGAAGCTGATACATGTTAGGTGGATCCAAATGAGGTGGGCGAATGGAGCAGGATGGGAGAAGGAACGGTGGAGACAGAATCAGGATTATTATCACTGATTTGAAATTTGTCAAGAAGGTGACATCCATCAGTAAGTAACCTCACTATCCAGTACACGTCCTCTTACTATTGCCATCATGGAGGTGGTACAGGAGCCCGAAGACACACACTCAAAGATTCATAAACAGCTTCTTCCCTTTCGCAATCAGATTTGTGTGTGGTCCATGAACCCAAACCTGATATTCCTTTCTTTGTTTTAGTTATTTTGTAATGTATGGTAATTTTATGTCTGCCACAAAACAACAAATTTCACACCAAGTCAGTGTTAATAAATCTGTGGCTGATTCAAAAAGATATCCTCCATTTTACATAGGATAATTGACAGCACCATTATTCCTTTCATTCAAGACTTCTAAATTCAAATGTTATCAATATTTCAAATGCACTACTTGATTTTAAAGTTATTCTGGAATTCCACTTGGGCCTGCCCAGATAAGGCAATAATGATCTCCAAGTACAATGACTCAAGGTACTAACATGTGATTAACAAAGGTGATTAGCTGATTTCTAAATACTGCGAGAACAGAAAATACTTGAGATATTCAGCAGTTCAGACTGCACACATGGAAAGAGAACAGAGTTAACCCAGAGATACAGCAAGTCACAGATCCTCCTTCAGACCTTCAACCTGCAGTGTTAACTCAGTTTCTCCATCCACAATGCTGCCAGAACTGCTGAGTGTTTCAAGCATTTGCAGTTTTATTTTTCAGATTGCTAGTTGATTTTTTGTTCAGCAATTGACCTCTTGAACAACTGTCTGCTCTATCTATGCCTCTCAATCTTATAAATCTCTATCAAATCTCTCCTCAGCCTCTGCACTCCAGAGAAAATGTCCCAAGACGGTTCAACTTTGCCTTATAACAAGAGGACATGAGTTGAGAGTTAAAGGGCAAAAGTTTAGGGGTAACATGAGGGGGAACTTCTTTACTCAGAGAGTGGTAGCTGTGTGGAATGAGCTTCCAGAAGAAGTGGTTGAGGCAGGTCCGATGTTGTCGTTTAAAGTTAAATTGTTTAGATATATGGACAGGAAAGGAATGGAGGGTTATGGGCTGAGTGCAGGTCAGTGGGACTAGGTGAGAGTAAGAGTTCGGCACAGACTAGAAGGGCCGAGATGGCCTGTTTCTGTGCTGGAATTGTTATATGGTTATAACACATACCCTCTAATCCAAGTGAACCTCTTCTGCACCCTTCTATAATAGGGTGACCAAAAATGATGCAATGAATCTCCTGTTGGATGGGTACAAGGCATTTCTACATGCCGTCTCTTCCAAACCCCAGAAATTCAATAATCAAAGCTGGGCTGAGCCGAGTGGAACTGGGAGCACTGAACAGACTCATTTGGTAGTGAGGCCAGCTGATGGCTGCTCTTCCCGCGCCCTCTTGCTCTCCCATCACAGTCATCATCTGTGATCCTCTCTCATACTTGTTTTGCCGTTCACTTCCAATTTAGGAAGAGTTCTGATGATTAACAGTTCTCAGGAACAGAACCCTGTCATAACCTGGGCATAGCCTGTACAGACCATCATGCAATCAACTAGGTCTCACAGTGGAAACAAGAATCAAGTCTTTTGATTATTATTCACTGAACAGAGAAATGAACACATTATCAGGAGTTGCTGTAAAATTGCTGCATATTGTTCAGTGTGTTTATTCTACTACTTCTCAGCCATTAAAAGAATCATTCCAAGAGAAAAGTCTGTAACAAAAGAGAAGCATGTGGTGAAGGATTAATGGGTTGAGCAGGAAGATTAAACTGACATATTGGATTCTACTTGATTAATCAAAAGGAAGGAGGGATGAGGAGAAACTGCAGAACCTTCCTTGGAAGAATGAATAGATCAGGCAGAGTACATGAAAAAGTGTGTTGTACATAGCCTGTGGTAAGTTACTTGATGAGCCTGTTCTCATTCTTCCCTTTGTCATATCTACTATAAGCCAAGGAAACCAAATGTTTCCTCATGAATTACAAGACAAAAGTAATCAGTGAAGTTCAGGTCAAATTATAGATCAAAGTTCAGGTGTTTTATGTCTGAATAATGAGTAAAGTACTATGCTGTCTGGGACTGCTTTTGCTTTACAGTTTTTGATTAATGAACACATGGCTATGACTACAGATAATATCCCAATCTGACTCAGGAATTACCTACAGCTTGGTTTCGCTCCATGTGTAGCGGGATGGATTTTAAATTGCTCAGCTCATCTGCTGGAGATCCTTACCCTTCAGAAACGTTGTGCTTAAGCCCCAAAATGTTACACATGAGGAAATGACCTCTCCTCTCTGTGCATACACAAAGAGGTAAGCTGATGCACTGGGAGATCACTAAATGCAAATTCTTACTGGCCCCAAAACTGAAGTGCAATTTTCCAGTTGGAAGCATCAGATACTTCAAATGTATTCAGAACCTGATGACATCTACAACTTGAGAGCCTCAAATTTATGTGCAACTTCTGTGGACAAAGAAACTTCTCCAACTTGTGAAAAAAATGTCGTTGACCTGCAGCATTAACTTTGCTTCTCTCCATGGATACTGAGTGTGCCCACTATTTTCTACTTTTATCTCATGCTTTCAACATTGATGTTTTCTTCCCTTTCAATTACCCACTGACTTACAGCAATCATGATAGAAATATACAACGCATATTCTCTGCGAAGTATAATATAAAATGCCAACGTGAAAAGCTCGGGTGCTGGGGTGGCAATACATCCCTACCAAAGGAGATAGAAGGTGCTCCTTCCCTCCACTAGCATGCATGTGTCGCATCTGCTTAGCCCCTTCGATCAGTCACGTGAAGCCATGGGAGCTGGTGATGGGTGGTCGTATGAGCAGGCGGTGAGGATCACAAGTCCTGGTTCTCCCAACCACTGACACCAGGCAAGCAATCTCTGATGGGTATTGATAATGGGTAAGGTCACCCGTCTTGTTAAGACACTGCCCAGAAGCAGGCAAAAGCAAAGCACTTCTGTACAAAAATTTGCCAAGAACATTCACATTCATAGATAAAGAAAAGCAGAAGAAAAATCAGAGTGAAGGAGGTCTTAAAGACAGATGAAAGACCATGATACGACATGGCGCATATGGATGATGACATGAAAAACTGGCATACGTTCAATATATCACTTCAAAGAATACATTTTTTTTTAAAAAAACAAAATATTTAAGATCCTCGAGAACTGAAATAAGCACCTAAACAGGCAATAATATTCTGTAGGTCATATCACTGCATGGCAAGGAAGCGGGCCCTTGGCTGCAACACATCCATACTGACCAAGCAGCCAACCTGACCTATTTTCATTTACCTGTGCTTAGCCCATATTCCTCTCAAATGTTCCTATCTATGTACCCGTCTAATATTGTAATTGTACACACCTCTACCACTTCCTTTGGCACATAACCACCATCCTGTGTGAAAAGGTGCCCCTCTCATCACCTTTAAATTTTTGTTCTCTTAGGAAAAGACTGTGTCAACTCAAGCTGCTTATGTAGGCTTCAACTTACTTTATAAGCCTACATAAGGTCATTGAGCAGACGTAGAGAAAGAAACCAGGTCAAAATTTCAAGTTAATGATCTTTCTTTAGAATTAAGTTGATTTTCTGATGCTGTTTAAAAGATATTCTCCTGAGAAATTGGCTCTGGTTTTCTCTCAATGGAGTTTACCTGACCTCAAAAAATTTAAAATATTTCCTGCTTTTATTCCTGAAGGAATGTTTCTCGGAACCAGTGAGTGAATTAGTGGTTCTTTTCCCTAGATTTTTGTTTAGAAACCGTAGTTGCTGAAATCTGAATTAAAAGCAGAAACTGCTGGAAACACTTAGCAGGTCAGACCAGCCACATCTGCAGTAAGTTTTTCTACAGAGGATGGTGTGTTTATGGAATGAGCTGCCGAAGTATTTTTAGAGGCAGGTGCAATTAGAGCACTTAAAAACATTTGGACAGGTTCATGGACAAAAAAGATTGAGAGGGATATGGCCAAATACAGACAAAGGGGATTAGCATAGAAGAGGTAGTCAGGAAAACATTCACCAGTCCTCACTGAGGAGTCGGCAGTGGAGAGGGTCTTGACATGAAACATTTCCAAAGATGCTGCCTGGCCTTCCGAGTTCCTCCCGTGGAGAAGGTGAGCAGCTTTACGTTCCTGAGCACAACATCCCTGTGGATCTGCCCTGGGTCCAAAACATTGATCCAATCATGAAGCAGCGGCTCTGCTTCACCAGGGGTTTGAGAAGATTTGGTACCAAAGACACTGGCAAATTTCTATCTATGGGGGACATTCTGGCCGGTTACATCACAGCCTGGTATGGTGACTGCAGCACACCTGATGGCAAGAGGCTGCATTAGGCTATAGACTCAGGAACTCCATAATGGGCATAACCCTCCCCATCACTGAAGGCATCTTCACAAGGCAGTGCCTCGGGAAGGCTGCAGCCAGCATTAAAGATCCTCACCATCCAGGACATGCCCTCTTTTTGTTACTACCATCAGACCATAATACATAGGCCATTCAGCCCATCAGGTCAATTCTGCTATTCGATCATGGACGATTTATTTTCCCTTTCAACCCCATGGTGCTGCCCTCTCCCCTTCATCTTTGACATCATTGGCCGCCACAGTAACGTAGCAGCTAGGATGATGGTATTACAGCTCAGGGCATTCCAGAGCTTGGGGTTCAGTTGCAGAGCTGTTCCGTAAAGAGTCTCTGTACACCCTCCCTGTGGAAAGCTTGGGTTTTGCCCGGGTACTCCAGTGTCCTCCCACTGTCCAAAGACGTACCGGGTAGGTTAACTGGAAATTGGAAATTTTCCCGTGATTAGGTTAGAGTTGATTGGGGCTGTGGGGTTGCTGAGGTGGCATGGTCAAAAGGCCAGAAGGACCCACTCCATGCTGAATAAATTCTTAGAGAGGAAGTACAGGATCCTGAAGACCCACATTCAATGTTTTAGAAACAGTTTCTTCCTCCTTCATTACCAGGTTTCTGAACAGTCCATGAAGACTACCTCACTATTCATCTATTGCACTATTTATTCAATTTGTAACATACGATTTGCTGTGGGAAAAGAACAACTTTCACAACATGTCAGTCAGTGATGATAAACCTGATTCTGATACTGAACTCGGAGGAGGAGGAACAGTCGAAGGAGGAGAAACAGTTAACTTGGGTAAAATACCTGAGAGAGGTTTCCAAGATAATGGTTCTGACCCTTTCCCGGTTTTTAATCTGATGCTTCTCTCTCCATAGATTCTGCCTGACCAACAATTTGCTTTTTATTTCACACTTCAAAAAGTTTATGAAAAGTAAAGAGGAGAAAGTGACAACACAGAATTCAAATGTTAATCTTGTTTGTTTAGCAGTGTTTCCCTTTTGAGTTTGTATTTGGAATGGAGATCGCAGAAGACTGTCCCACCAACCTGGTTTGATGTCACACGTCAACTGAATTCCCAGCGCCGATGCACCCAGCTCCGTGGTGGAGTAGCCGAGGTCAGGAATCTCGCTGATGAATTGAGCTGCGGTGTCCCGCACGTGGATCGGGCTGGGCTGGCCAAGTTCCTCAGCTCCCAGTGAGACAGGGGCAACGGGACAGTGCTCGCCAATACACTGAGCGCCGGCTTTGGGCTTCAGTCGGATCCTCAGCGGCAGCCTGCACTCGATACCTTTGCAATCTTTCGTACCGTTGTGCTTGCCTTGTTTCCCTGGGCAATCGCCCCCGACTCGCAGGCAAGGAGCCTCTCTGTCGCCAAGGTTTTCCTTCCTTCTTCCAGCATGCTGGAAATAGTTGGGATCAGCGGTGGATCTAGAAGTCGCCCCGCTGCTGCCGTTCCTCGGATATCCTCTAAAAGCCGTGCTAGCTCGGTCCGGAGAAAGACCCGAACTGGCCCGGGACGGTGTGAAGGGTCTGGTCTGGCAATGGACTCCGTGACAGAGCCGGCTGCCCTCTCTGCTGACCGCTGCATAACAATGAAGACCACGGCAGATCTCTGCAGTAGCACCGGCACTCGGTACCGAAGACAGCCAGGTTAGGACAAGCAGGAGTGAGACCAATGCAGAAGGCATCCCGCCTGGTCGCGGCAAAAAAAAATCTTTATTATCTGGGGGGGGAAGAGAGAAACACAACGATTCCTAAACATATTTAAATTAAACACATTCGCATTCTGTGGAATTTGGTAACAGTGAAGATTAACAGTGAAACTTTCTTACCTCAAGCCGCAGATGCGACTGTTGGCTTCGAAGCGATAGTTGTAAACCAAGTTTCTTTCTTCCCAGTGTTTACTCAGTCCCCTCACCCACCAAGACCACTTCTGAAGTCTGTGAGTGAATGCTAAATGTAGCATTCCAGAAACTAATGAGGGGTTTAACCTCTTCACCGCCGCGACACATTTATTGTAGGTAGCGCTTTCGTCAAATTTTATATTAAAGCACAATTACAATGATATAACTCGATTAACATTTCGGTAGGGGCGGGGGTGGTAGCACTAATCGAAAAGTTAACACAGGCAACAAGTGTCCATGGAAGGCGACCTAAGTGGTGCTTGCGGGGACGTTCGTTTACAGAAGAGTTGGAACAACTAGTCGAGGGTTAACTTTAGACAGAGAGCAACAGCGGCACAGCCCAACTGATAACAAATAAAGCTAATCACTTTCAGATCTTTTAAAGGCTCATCTGTTTTATTTTCCCAATGCATGATTTTCCTCATGCTTATTCCAAGAAATTCCCATGAAACCCTCCGCTGTTCGGAGTCGATCGTGGATATTGTGTCTACGCGATACGCAAACCAGTGCAGTACGATATGGAGAGCAAGCTGTTGCCCACTCTCCATACAGCTGATGAACCCAAAGGAACGGCAGAGACTGATACAGTTTGACACCAACGGCATTGTAGGAGTTGTCTATCAGCGTTGAACTCGACGTAGGGATTTAAACTCTGGATTTTTCCTCGGGGTTTACTCGTTCTTTCTTTTTAAATCTTTATTAATATTTCAAAATTATAAACTCAATAACAAAGTTGGTACAAAGAGATTGGAAAAATGTTCATCAGCATATATAAAATGAATTTTAAGTAACATAGATATAAAAGACTTCCAAACTCATAATAAGATTAAACATTAAAAAAGAAATAAAAAGAAAAAAATATATATATAAACAAAAAAAACCCAAAAGAAAAAGAGAAAAAACCCCCCAAGAAAATAAAAACAAAACAGGGCTAGACCAACAGCTTGTATCGGACACGTTCAATAATGTCATTAACCCCGCTCCTCTCATCATATAACTTAAGTTTAGAAAAAAGATTCAGAAAGGTCAGATTACATCATATGAAAATGTTGCATAAAAGGTTTCCAAGTTTCTTTAAATTTAACCGAAGAGTCAAAAATATCACTTCTAATTTTTTCTAAATTTAAACTTAATATGGTTTGAGAAAACCATTGGAATATAGTTGGAGGATTAGCTTCCTTCCAGTTCAACAAAATAGATCTTCTCGCCATTAAAGTAACAAAAGCTATCATTTGACAGGCTGAAGAAGACAAAGACCTATGTTCTACCATTGGCAATCCAAAGATTGCCGTAATAGGATGGGGTTTTAAATCGAAGCAAGGAACTGTTGAAATAATATCAAAAATGTCTTTCCAATATTTTTCCAAAAGAGGACAGAACCAAAACATATGAGTTAAAGAAGCCACTTCAGAGTGACATCTATCACAGGTAGGGTTTAAATGGGAATAAAAACGAGCTAGTTTATCTTTGGACATATGAGCTCTGTGTACTACTTTAAATTGTATTAAAGTATGTTTAGCACATATAGAAGAAGTACTAACTAAATGAAAAATTTTATCCCATTTCTCTGTAGATAGGGAAAGTTGAATTTCCCTTTCCCATTCATTTTTAATTTTATCAGATATATCTGGCTGTAATTTCATAATTATATCATAAATTATTGCTATTAATCCCTTCTGCAAAGGATTAAAATCTAAAATTTTATCAAGAGTGCCAGAAGGATTGGAAGTCGGCAACGTAATATTTAAAAAATTTCTTATTTGTAAGTATCTAAAAAAATGGGATCTAGGCAAATCAAATTTCTCAGATAACTGCTCAAAAGACATAAAGCAGTTATCCAAAAATAAATCACGAAAACATATTTTGCCTTTCGTTTTCCATATCAAAAAGGCTTGGTCCATTACCAAAGGTTGGAAAAAAAAAATTAGATATAATAGGACTTGATAACATAAATTCATTCAGGCCAAAAAATTTACGAAATTGAAACCATATTCGCAATGTATGTTTAACTATAGGGTTGAAAATTTGTTTATTCAATTTAGATAGTGCAAAAGGCAGTGAAGTTCCTAAAATGGAAGCTAAAGAAAACCCTTGTACAGAATGGCCTTCAAGGTTTACCCAATGTGGGCTTGGAGTTATATTCCAATCATGTGTCCAAAATATTAAGTATCGGATATTAATTGTCCAGTAGTAAAATCTTAGGACAGGCAATGCCAAACCACCCTCTTTCTTAGATTTCTGTAAGTATTTTTTACAATCTGGGATTTCTATTTTGCCATATATAAGAAGAAATTTTAGAGTCAATAATATCAAAAAAAGATTTAGGAATAAAAATCGGTATCGCTTGAAATAAATATAAAAATTTGGGTAAAATAATCATTTTAAAAGCATTAATAAGGCCAATCAATGATAGAGACAAAGGGGACCATTTAGTAATCAGTTGTTTAACCTGATTAATTAATGGTAAAAGATTGAAATTGAATAGATCCTTATGTCTCTCAGTAATTTTAACTCCCGAATAAGTAAAATAATCAGTAATCAGTCTAAATGGAGAATTTCTATAAATAGGAACCTGCATATTTAATGGAGAGTCCACTCTTACTTAGGTTTAGTTTATAACCAGAAAAGCTACTAAACTGAGCAAGCAAAGTTAATACTGCCGGAATAGATTTTCCTGGGTTAGAAATATATAATCGTAGATCATCTGCATATAGTGATAATTTATGAGTCTCATTTCCACGGGTAATACCAAATATATTAGGGGAGTCACGAATGGCAATAGCTAGTGGTTCCGAGGCAATATCAAATAGTAGTGGACTAAGAGGGCAACCCTGCCTAGTACCACGGAATAAATGAAAAAAAGGGGATCTTTGATTGTTAGTAAATACCGAGGCCAAAGGGGTAAAATATATCAGTTTAATCCAGGAAATGAATATCGGACTAAAATTAAATTTCTCAAGGGTATTAAATAAATATACCCATTCAACTCTATCAAAAGCTTTTTCAGCATCCAATGAAATGACACATTCTGGAATTTTGGGTGAAGGCGTACAAACAATATTCATTAATCTCATAATATTAAAAAAAGAGTAACAATTTTTAATAAATCCAGTTTGATCAGCAGAAATAATTTGGGGTAATACATTCTCCAATCTCGTTGCCAATATTTTAGGGGATTTACTCTTGAAGCCTTCCCCATGAGTGGGTATTGACGCAAGGCAGCGGAGATTTGAAATCCGCGTTTCCTTTCCAGATGAGCTGCCAACCACAGCTGACGAGCTCCATCTGCCCGGGGCAATTGGTTTTAAGGCACCAGTAATCTGCCTTTGCCCCTTCTCCTGTCAGGAGAAATGGTTCCACCCGCCGGGCCTAATCCACACGTGAAGGCCAGGATCTGGTCTTGGTTGTCAGAAGATATTTGAGACGCACTCCCTTGGGAGCATTTAATATATACTGGGAATTTATCCCCACTACCTCCCCCAGCCATGACTACCTTAAGGAACCAAGAAGTCCCTATAGATTATTTAGATTAGATTATGAGGACACGCAGTCCTCTTTTATTGTCATTTAGTAATGCATGTATTAAGAAATGATGCAATGTTTTTCCAAAATGATATCACAGAAACACAAGACAAACCGACTTAAAAACTAACAAAAACCACATAATTATAACATATATCAAAGTTGCTGGTGAACGCAGCAGGCCAAGCAGCATCTATAGGAAGAGGCGCAGTCGACGTTTCAGGCCGAGACCCTCTGCAGAATTCCTGTTGTTTTAATTATAACACATAGTTACAACAGTGAAAAGCAATACTGTAATTTGATAAGAACAGAACATGGCATGGTAAAAGTCTCAAAGTCTCTCGTAAGTCCCATCATCTCACGCAGACGGTGAACCCCCAGCGCCGCCAACTTGCCGATACAGCATCCTGGAAGCATCCGACCACAGTCTGACTCCGAGTCCGTCCGAAAACTCCGAGCCTCCGATCAGCTCTCCAACACCAAGCGCTGAGCACCATCTCTGCCAAGCGCTTCAACCCCGGACCTGGCAACAGGCAACAGGCAAAGCCGAGGATTTGGGGCCTTCCCCTCCGGAGATTCTAAATCGCACAGTAGCAGTGGCAGCGAAGCAGGCATTTCAGAAGTTTCTCCAGATGTTTCTCCGTGCTTCTCACGGTCAAATCTGGATTGTGCACGGCCCCCTAGTTAACACATATGATATCATTCGGAACGGCCGCGCGTGCAGCGTCGCGCCGCCATCTTCTCCTCCCTCCCTATTTAGAATAAACAGATATCCATTGATCTTTCTCGGGCTGGATCGGTAAAGTTTGCAGTAAATGGAGGGGGTTGTTCTTTGGCATTAAGCTGAGTTCTCCATTGAAACTTGGGAAGTGGAAGGAATTTGGCAGGGAACTTAACTTGCCTGGTGCCTTCTCACTCTGTGTCAATATTCAATTATCAATATTGCTGGATGCTGGAAACCAAGTAGACAAATCCAAATAAATCAAGAATGATGGTATAAGCAGAGATAATGTTTGCATTGTCAGGTCCTTGTTAAATGAGAACTCCTCTCGTTTTTCTAAACTCTATGGAAATGCAGAGGTTTGAGGCCAACTTCAGAAAAATTAGTGGAGGACTCATTAAAACTCAGGGCTTGAGAAGCTGAATGAGGGAAGATGTTTTCCATGGCTGTGCAGCCTAGAACCAGGGAAAATATTCAAAAAAGGCTTACACTGTTGAGGACTGAGACATAGAACTTAGAACAGTATAACACAGAAACAGGCCTTTGGCCCACAATGGTGTGCTGAACCAGCTAAAAAGCAAGTCAAAACACCCAGATACTAATCCCTCCTACCTCCACCATGTCCTTATCCCGCCATCTTCCTTACATCCATGTGCCTATCCAAACATCTCTCAAAAACCTCTAACGTATTTGCCTCTACCATCATATCAGGCAGCATATTCCAGGCATCCACCACTCTCTGAGTGAAAAAACTTACCCCCCACATTCCCCTTGAACCTATCCCCTGTCACCTTCAAAGCATGCCCTCTGATATTAGACATTTCAACCTTGGGAAATAGATACTCTCTGTCCACACTATCTATGACTCTGATAATCTTATAAACCTCTATCAGATCTCACCTTAGCCTCTGGCGCTCCAGAGAAAACAACCCCCAAGTTTGCCCTCTGAACCCTGCAGCCTCCTGGTAAACTTCTTCTGCACCCTCTCCAAAGCCTCAACACCCTTCTTATAGTGGTGCAAGCAGAACTGTATGCAATACTCCAGATGAGGCCTATTTGCACAGTTTGTTGTCCATGGATCCTTCTTACAATTACTGTTCTAAAGATTTCCTAAGTACACTTGCAGAAAACTAATCTTGGTTGTATGTGGTGACATATATGTATGTCATAGTGGGGTGCTGGTAGCAGACCCAAATGCAACACACAGACACTGAAGTACAAGGAACAGGACTTGGAACCATGAACTAGGAGCCTGGCTTGGGCTCCGAGCCAGAGACTGGACAAGGACCCAGAACCTGGATCTTGCCTCAGGCTCGGGCCCCAGAACCAGGCATGGACATGACATGACTGCAGGACTGGAGGCTGGGGTCTTGAGGCTTGAGGCTTGGAGACAGGCTTGGGGTCTAGGTCTTGAGGCTTGAGCTTGGAGACAGGCTGGGGGTCTTGGTCTTGAGGCTTGAGCTTGGAGACAGGCTGGGGGTCTTGGTCTTGAGGCTTAATCTTGGAGACAGGCTGGGGTCTTGGTCTTGAGGCTTGAGCTTGGAGACAGGCTGGGGTCTTAGTCTTGAGGTTTGAGCTTGGAGACAGGCTGGGGTCTTGGTCTTGAGGCCTGCAGGCTGGGGCCTTGGGTCTTGGGTTTAGGGTACTTCAAGGCTTGGGTATGAACTAGAAGAGACAGGAGCACGGAACACAGGGCTGAGACCCCTCCTTGGGAACAGGACGTAGGGCTGGGACTCATACACAGAACACTGAACATAAAGAGATGGATCCCAACACAAGGTGGCGGCAAACGGTCGGACCTACCTAGCGAAGGCGTGGACACCATAAGACCATAAGACAAAGGAGCAGAAGTCGGCCATCCAGCCCATCGAGTCTGCTCTGCCATTTTATCATGAGCTGATCCATTTTCCCATTTAGTCTCACTCCCCCGCCTTCTCACCATAACCTTTGATGCCCTGGCTACTCAGATACCTATCAATCTCTGCCTTAAATACATCCAGTGACTTGGCCTCCACTGCTGCCCGTGGCAACAAATTCCATAGATTCACCACCCTCTGACTAAAAAAATTTCTTCACATTTCTGTTCTGAATGGGCGCCCTTCAATCTGTAAGTCATGCCCTCTCGTACTAGACTCCCCCATCATGGGAAAAAACTTTGCCACATCCACTCTGTCCATGCCTTTCAACATTCAAAATGTTTCTATGAGGTCTCCCCTCATTCTTCTAAACTCCAAGGAATACAGTCCAAGAGCGGACAAACGTTCCTCATATGTTAACCCTCTCATTCCCAGAATCATTCTAGTGAACCTTCTCTGTACCCTCTCCAACGTCAGCACATCCTTTCTTAAATAAGGAGACCAAAACTGCCCACAGTACTCCAAGTGAGGTCTCACCAGCACCTTATAGAGCCTCAACATCACATCCCTGCTCCTATTCTCTATTCCTCTGGAAATGAATGCCAACATTGCATTTGCCTTCTTCACTACTGACTCAACCTGGAGGTTAACTTTAAGGGTATCCTGAACGAAGACTCCCAAGTCCCGTTGCATCTCAGAACTTTGAATTCTTTCCTCATTTAAATAATAGACTGCCCATTTATTTTTTCTGCCAAAGTGCATAACCATACACTTTCCAACATTGTACTTCATTTGCCACTTCTCTGCCCATTCTTCCAATCTATCCAAGTTTCTCTGCAGACTCTCCGTTTCCTCAGCACTACCGGCCCCTCCACCTATCTTCGTATCCTCAGCAAACTTAGCCACAAAGCCATCTATTCCATAACCCAAATTGTTGATGTACAATGTAAAAAGAAGCAGCCCCAACACAGACCCCTGTGGAACACCACTGGTAACCGGCAGCCAACCAGAATAGGATCCCTTTATTCCCACTCTCTGTTAACTGCCAATCAGCCAACGCTCTATCCACGTATGTAACTTTCCTGTAATTCCATGGGCTCTTATCTTGTTAAGTAGCCTCATGTGTGGCACCTTGTCAAAGGCCTTCTGAAAATCCAAATATACAACATCCACTGCATCTCCCTTGTCTAGCCTACTGGTAATTTCCTCAAAAAATTGTAATAGGTTTGTCAGGCAGGATTTTCCTTTAAGGAATCCATGCTGAGTTCTGCCTATCTTGTCATATGCCTCCAGGTACTCTGTAACCTCATCCTTGACAATCGACTCCAATAACTTCCAAACCACCAATGTCAAGCTATAATTTCCTTTCTGACACAGAGAGACAATTCCACACAACAAAAGACAGTTCCTTATCTTGACCTAACAAGGCTCCGGTCTTGCTCCGGCGGTAAAACTTCAGCGATACAGGCGGGGTATCCAGGCTAGGTGAGCAGGCAGAGAGTCAGGCAAGGTATTCAGGCAGAGAATCAGGCAAGAGGGGAAAAGACAGGGAGGGGAACAGGACAGTCCAGCAGGGAATCCCTGGTTTGCAGAGGTATTTACATCTCAGCTCCAAAACGAGAAATATGTGCCCACAACAGAAACTGGGGAAAACCAGAAACCCCAGAACAAGGAACCATGGACCGGACCATGAACCGGAGCACGGACTTCATGGACCGGACTATGACAATGTACTCTGATAATAAATTTTACTTGGAACTTGGAACTAATCACAGTTTAATAAATTTGCAACATAACCACCGGCTTTTGAATTCAATGCCTTGACTAATAAAAGCAAGCATTCCATAAGCCTTCTTAACCACCTTATCAACCTGCGTAGCCACTTTTAATGAGCTATTAACTTGGATCCCAAGATCTTTCGCTCAGCAACACTGCTGAGGATCTTGCCCTTAACAGTCTATTGTCTCCTTGCATTTACCCCACCGAGTTGCAACATCTCACATTTATCTGGGTTAAACTCCATCTGCCGTTTCTCAGCCCATATTTGCAACCGGTGTATATCGTGCTGTATTCCTTGCCAGTCTTCCACACTATCCACAACTCCACCAGTCTTGGTATCATCCACAAACAGCAGAGGTCCCAGCACAGATCCCTGTGGAACCACAAATTACAGACCTTCAGTATGAATAAGTCCCTTCAACACTACACTCCGCCTTTTATGTACAAGCCAGTTCTGGATCCAAACAGCTAATTCACTGTGGACGCAATGCATTTTAATTTTTGGATTAGCCTCCCTTGCGGGACTGGGAAATTTCTTTATGCGGAGACCAGTGAATCTTTGGAAGTTGCTACCCTGAGAGCTGGGGAAATTGAGTTTACTCAAAACATGGATTTATATATTATGCACATTTTATTCCACATCTGTCCTTCAACCTCCAACACAATTTTCATCATTTTTTATAATTGTTGAATGTTATTGCTTTTTGTTGCACATTTCACCTGACCAACACCCCATAATAAATTCCTAATACATGTAAATGTACTGTATATGGCTAATAAAGCTGATTCTTGATCATTGAATAGATACTGTAGATGTTTGTATATTATGGGAATCAAGGATTAAGGTGATGCTGCAGGATTGAAGGAAGCAAGATGAAAGAGAAGCCGTGATCTTGATGAATGAAAGGACACAAGGCTTACTCTCCAGCAAAATCTCTTAAATTCTTAAACTCCACCTGCATAACGTGTCAAGTCTGAGAAAACAGAAGAATTCTCCAGGTGGGTTCCTTCCAAAAACAATAAATAACTGAAGAGTGTCTGCATAAATCACAACAGTTGCTGGTTTAATTATAACGAGTTGAGTTCCAAGTAACCTGAATTTACTTGCTCCGATTCAGTTTTAATGACATTTCTTAAATAAATGGCACCTAAGTGATACTTAGCAACATTGGGAAGGAGAAAGAAAGCAAGAAATTCCACAACAGATTAGGAATAGCACTTAATTTCCCTTCGATAAAATAATTATTTTATTCCACATTGTTTGGTGCAGGTCAGGATTGAATGGAGAGGAAGGGTACGTGAGAAAATACATTAATAACTCAGCAGAGTCCCAATACAGACCTGGATTTTCAAAGCATGTCCCACGTGAGACCCTTTGCATTCATATTTTCCACATAGATTGATGGCAGATTTTCCTCACTTGTGAGTTGGGTGGTGAGAACAAATCTCAAGTATTTAAATTTTACGGCTTTTAGAAGAAAAAATCAGAATGATACAGCTTGGAAACAGGCCCTTCAATACAAATCGTCCATGCCGGCAAAGGTGCTCACTTAAACTGGCCCTATTTGCCCACGTCACTCTAAACCTTTCCTATCCAAATACATATCCAGGTGTTTTTTTTAATATAGACATTATCCCTGCCACAACTGCTTCCTCTGGCAGCTTGTTCTATGTAAATACCACCTATTGCTTGAAGAAGAAACCCTTCAAGTACTTTTTAAACCTTTCCCTTCTTAAACCCATGCCCTCTAGCTTTTGGATTACTTTCTCTGAGAGAAAAAGAAATGCGTACATTCATCCTATCTATGCCCCTAATGATTTTAAACACCTCTACAAGGACACCCTGCAGACTCCTACGTTCCAAGGAATAAAGTCCCAGCCTACCCAACCTCTCCCAAGAAATTGGTAAATTGATAAAATGGCTCATTATTGTCACATGTACCAAGGTACAGTCAGTACCTTGTCTTGCACAGCATTCATACAGATCCATTCATTACAACAGTGAATTGGGGTAGTGAAAGGTAAACTAATAAGAGATTGCAGAATTAAGCGAGACAGTTACAGTGAAAGTGCAAGGTTATAACAAGGTAGATTGTGAAGTCAAGAGTCCAGCTTATTGTACCAGGGAAACATTCAATAGTCTTAAAACAGCAGGATAGAAGCCATCCTTGAGATTGTTAGTACATGCTTTCAGGTTTTTGTATCTTCTGTCCGATGAGAGAGGGAGAAGAAAGAATGTGTGGGTTGGGTAGGGTTCTTGATTATGCTGGGTCCTAATGCCCTTCCCTTGGACAACATTGGTGTCATGGAGAGGGGAGACTTGCAGCATGGGCAACTGCTGGTCTTCCATACAACCTTGCCCAGGCCTGCGCCCTGGAGAGTGAAGACTTTCCAGGTGCAGATCCATGGTCTCGCAAGACTAACGGATGCCTTTATGGAGGAAACAATAAGTGTAGACAGAGTTGGTGGAGGGGAGACTGGTTTCTGTGATGTCCTGAGCTGCGTCCATAACACTCTTCAGTTGAGCAGAGCTGTTGCCATACCATGGTGACGTATCCAGAAAGGATGCTTTCTATGGTGCATCAATAAAAAGTGGTAAGGGTCAAAGGGGACATGCAGAAATTCTTTAGCCTCCTGAGTGTTCTTGACCATGGTGTGAATGTGGTCAAACCTGGGTATGATATTGGTGACGTTCACTCCTAAGAACTTGACGTTTTCAACCTTCTTGATCTCAGCACCATTGATGTTACCAAGACCATGTGCACCAACCCCTTCTTGAAATCAATGCCTAGCTTTTTCATTTTTGCTGACTTTGAGGGAAAGATTGTTGTCATGATAGACACCATGTCACTAGGCTCCCTATCTCCTTTATGTACTCTGACTCATCATTACTTGAGATACAGCCCACTACCATGGGATCATCTGCAAACTAGATGGAGTTAGAGTAGTGTCGGGCCACACAGTTATGAGTGCATAGGAAGTACAGCAGAGGCTGGGGATGGAGCTTTGTGAGGCAGCAGTGGTGGAGGGGCTGCTGTTTATGCTTACTGATTATAGTCTGATGGTGTTATTTGTCACATGCATAGGTTACATCAATGACTAACATAGTCCAAGGATTTCTTGGTGGAAAGTGTCATACTTTCAATGCCAACATGGCATGCCCACAGCTTACTAACCCTAACCCATATGTCTTTGGAGCATAGGAGGAAACCAGAACACCTGAAGGAAACTCACATGATCACAGGAAGAAAATACAAACCCTTTATGGACGGAGGTAGGAATTGAACATCTGTCACTGTAAAGTGTTGTGCTAACCGCTATACTACTGTGCCACCCCAAGGATCCAGATGAAAAGAGAGAGGCTGAGCTCCAGGTCTAGGAGTCTGGAAATGAGTTTGCTTGGAATTATACCTGTAGTATGAAGATGAAGCTGTAGTCATTAAACAATAGTCTAACATAAGGTGCCTTTACTGTCCAGGTGTTCCACAGATGAATGTCAAAGAGCCATAGACCTGTTTTCGCATCAGACAGGTTGCAGTGGGTTGAGGTGTCTGAGAGGCTGAAGTTGATGTGTACCATGACCAGACTGTCAAAGCACTTCATGATGGTGGATGTCAGAGCCACTGGGCGGTAGACATTAAGGAATATTACTTGTTTTTCTTAGATGCTGGATGATAGTGGTCTTCTTAGAACAGGTGGAACATCATATTGAAGTAGGGAGAGGATAAAAATATCTGCAAATACCACCAGCTGATCTGTGCAGGATCTACGGCCACAACCATGGATAGCATCTAGGCAAAATGCTTTCTGTAGGCTCCCTTTTTAGAAGACTGATCTGACGTCTGCAATGGTGACGGTGGGTTCAGGTGCATTAAAGGCTGCAGGAGAAGGTGGATCCTCTTCTGTTTTCACCCGATACTCTTATGTTCAACAAATGCATTAAGCTCATCAAGGAATGATAACCCATGGAGATCTATACAGGGGCTTCAACTTATTCTTTTATCAATTACTTTAGTGCAGGAAAAGAGAGGGAGAACAAGGGTTAGAGAGTCAGAATGGCTTTGAGAGAGAGAGACTGAATTTGAACTTGGCTTGAGATGGGAGACAATAGACAATAGACGATAGACAATAGGTGCAGGAGTAGGCCATTCGGCCCTTCGAGCCAGCACCGCCATTCACTGCAATCGTGGCTGATCATCCACAATCAGTATCCAGTTCCTGCCTTATCCCCATAACCTTTGATTCTGCTATCTTTAAGACCTCTATCCATCTCTTTCTTGAAAGCATCCAGAGACTTGGCCTCCACAGCCTTCTGGGGCAGAGCATTCCATATATCCACCACTCTCTGGGTGAAAAAGTTTTTCCTCAACTCCGTTCTAAATGGCCTACCCCTTATTCGTAAACTGTGGCCTCTGGTTCTGGACTCACCCATCAGCGGGAATATTCCTGCCTCCAGCGTGTCCAATCCCTTAATAATCTTATATGTTTCAATAAGATCCCCTCTCAGCCTTGTAAATTCCAGAGTATACAAGCCCAGTCACTCCAATCTTTCAACATATGACAGTCCCGCCATCCCAGGAATTAACCTTGTGAACCTACGCTGCACTCCCTCAATAGCAAGAATGTCCTTCCTCAAATTTGGAGACCAAAACTGCAGACAGAGGCTTGATGAGTAACAATGGGCTAGTGCAGGTAGCCATGGGGTGAGAGCACTGATGAACGAGTGGCTGCAGAGATGGTGCAGAGAACAGAGTTTCAAGTTCTTGTACAAGAGGGACAGGTTGCACCTGAACTGGAGGGGAACCAATATCCTGGCTGGGAGGTTTGCTGATGGTCCTTAAGAGAGTTTAAACTTGTTTTGCAGGGAGCTGGGTACCAGAGCCCATGGACATTAAGGAAAGGGTCAGACCGGAAGGTAGATGTCAGGAAAAGTACTGAAAGGCAAAATCAAAGTGACAGGTATGATGGGTCAGATAGTTTGAAGTTTGTTTATTTTAATGCTGGTAGTCATATGGGTAAGGGTGATGAACTTAGAGCAAGGATCACTACATAGAACTACAATGTCATGGCCATTACTGAAACTTGGTTGAGAAAGGGGCAGGAATGGGTGATTAATGTATCAGGTTTTCAAAGTTGTATAAAAGATAGAGGAGGAGGGGAGCTGCACTACTAATCAGGGACAATATCATAGCTGCACTCAGGGGAGACAGAATGGAGGGGTCAGGCACTGAGTCCATTTGTGTGGAACTCAGCAATAGGAAGGTGCAATCACACTGATGGGATGGTACTACAGACTCCCTAATAACCACTGGAACATCGAGGAACAGATATGTAATCAGATTAAAGAAAATAATAGGGATGTTGTCATGGGGGATTTCAACTTCCCAGATATAAACTTGAACCTTCTTAGTGTAAGGGGTTTACATGGGGCAGAATTTGTTAAGTGTATCCAGGAAGGTTTCTTAAATCAATATGTCGACAGTTCAACAAGAGGAATGGCTGTACTAGACCTGCTGGCGGGAAGTGAGCCTGGCCAGGTGACTGACTTTTCAGTGAGCGAGCAGTTAGGGAATAATGACCACAATTCCTTAACTATCTGGACAGCTATAGATGAGGACAGGTATGGTCCTTGTGGGAGAGTTTTAAATTAGAGTAGGGAAAATTATGAGGGCATTAGGTAGGAACTAAGAAGCGTGAACTGGGAACACCTTTTCTCTGGCAAATCCTCATTAGACATTGGGAGGGTGATTAAAGATCAATTGCACAGAATACAGGAAAGGTGTGTTCCTGTTAAAATGAAGGACAGGGATGGAAAGATAGAAGTACCTTTGATGTCCAAAGAGGTGATGAATTTAGTCAAGAAGAAAAGGAAAGAAGTATGTAAAGCTTCAGAAGTTACCATCAAACGAAGCATATGAGGAAGATAAAGAAGCAAGAAAAGAACCAAAGAAGGGAGTTAGGAAAGCCATCAGGGGCTATGAAAAGTCCTTGCTCAGTATGATTAAGCTAAATCCCGAAGCATTCTATACATACATCATGAACAAGAGGATAACTAAGGAGAGGGTGGGACCACTCAAGGATAAAGGGGGGAACATTTGGTTGGATGCAGAGAATGTGAGTGAGGTACTTAATGAGAACTTTGCTTCAATATTCACCAAGGAAAAGGACATAGAGGACAAGGAGATCAGTGCTGAAGGTATAAATAGGGCATTTAGAGGTCAAGGAGGAGGAGGTGTTGGGTCTCCTAATGAACAATGTGACAAGAATGCACATAGATTAAGATGTTAGCTGTCCTGTGCTGGCACCAGTTGGATCAGCAGTTGGTCTGCCACCTGTCTTCAGGAGAGAGAGAGATAAGGAAAACAATGGAGCAGAACTTGGAGATGTGTAATGAAGGGACGGGAGAGAGAGTAACAGAAGGAGAGAGCTGTCAAGATCGGCTCCCCCTTTGAACCCTGAACTGTTTGAAGTGATGGACAGGCGATACCCCAGCAGGGGGATAAAAAGGGACAGGTTCGCTAAGGCAAGACACACACGACACCCCGAGGTAACGAGACCCTGGAAGCGGTGCGTCTCTCACAAGTCGGTGGGAAGTTTTGGAAGGCCGGTTGCGGGACCAGGCCATAGACGCACAGGGTGGAAAGGCACGATCGGCGGGAACCTGGTGTGTGTCCACCCTTGCCTGGGTGCCAGGTTCACCACAGAGAAACGATCGTATCTGGAAACGGAGGGGTCACGGTCGGTGACCTCAGATGACATCACAAAGGACTCGCCCGAAAGCTGACTGTGAAGGTCTGTGTGGAAGCCGTTTTGAATATTCATTCGTTTTTGCTCTCTCTCTCCTTCCCCCCACTGTCCATCGCCACGGCAGCGATTACTGCGAACTGAACTGAACTAAATTGAACTGAACTTTGCGTCACTTTGAAACTGGTCATTTACCCCTAGACAACGATAGAGCTTGATTGATCCTGTTATCTGAATTCTGTGTACATGTGTGTTTATCATTGCTGAACTGTTGCATTTATTATCCTTTTGATTAGAGTACTGTGTTGCTTGTTTCTTTAATAAAACTTTCTTAGTTCTAGTAATCCAGACTCCAACTGAGTGATCCATTTCTACTGGTTTGGCAACCCAGTTACGGGGTATGTAACATAAGTGGGGTTCTCGTCCGCGATTTTGAATGCTAAATTTGGGACGGAGTAAATTGATTGGGTCAAAATTCCCAAAAGAAAGAAAAGACAAACAGCAGAAATGGAGGCTGAGGAAATTATAAAGGCGCCGACCTTGGAGGCATTAGAGGATACCAGGAAATCGGAATTGGTAGCTGTGGCCAAACTGTTGAATCTTGCTAAGGGGAAGTCGACAATGAGGAGAGAGGAGATACACAGAGCTATCGTAGAGCACTATGTATCTAAAGGTGTGTTTCCCCAAGGCGAGCTGGAGGTGGTGTCTATTGAAAAACCTGCTGGAGACGCGGTACAGGTGCAGCTTGAAAAACTGAGACTCGAGCACGAGTTCTGGGTACGGCAGTTGGAGCGAGAAGAGAAAGAGAGAGAGTTAGGAAGGCAGGAGAGAGAGTTAGAAAGGTAGGAGAGAGAGAGAGAGAGACAGTTGGAGTGAGAGGAGAAACAGAGGGAAAGGGAATTCGAGCTGGAGAAGTTAAGGATAAGGGCAGAGCAGGGGCTCGTGCCGAACCAAGGTGGAGGGTTCCGGGCGACCCAGGAGGTTAGGTTGGTTCCCCCATTTGACGATACCGACGTGGATCGGTACTTTCTCCATTTTGAAAAAGTTGCTACAAGTCAAGACTGGCCGAGGGATAAGTGGGATGTTTTGCTTCAGAGTGTGCTGAAAGGGAAAGCCCAACAAGCTTACTCAGCTTTGTCCGCGGAAGATGCCCAGAGGTATGAGGTGGTGAAAGAGGCCATCCTCAGGATTTATGAGTTGGTCCCGGAGGCATACTGGCAGAGGTTCCGCAATGCGAGGAAGCAGTGGGACCGCACGTATTTAGAGTTTGCCCGTGAGATGCAGACATATTGTGAGCGTTGGTGCGCCTCGAAGGGGGTAGAGGGGGATTATGACAGATTGCTACAGCTTATCCTGATTGAGCAGTTTAAAGGTTGTGTCCCTGAGGGTATGAGACCCTACCTAGATGAGAAAGAGGCAGCCACGTTAGCCGCAACTGCTAAGTTAGCGGATGAGTATGCGTTGACGCATAAAATGAAGTTTGCCCCGAGTAAAGGCTACCAGAAGGGTAGCCAGGACGGCGGGGAGAGTCCGCCGGAAAAGTCAGAAAGTAAGCCGGGGATTAGTGAGAAGGATAAGGTAGACCGGGAGCAGTCTGGTAGGAAGTCTCTTGGGGTCGTCTGTTATAATTGCGGTAAAGTCGGACACTTTGCGTCCAGGTGCTTTGCCCCAAAGAAGGAGACGGGAAAAGGGAAAACAGCGATTTTGACTGGCTGTATCGAGCTGGTAAACGAACCGCTAGGGAAGGACAGGTCTGCCAAAGTTCAGGAAGGGCGCAAGAGGTTTATCTCGGCCGGATTGGTGTCAGTGAAGGAGGGGTTAAAACCAGTTCCAGTGCGGATCTGGAGAGACACGGGAGCGTGTCAGTCACTGATACTGAAGAGTGTATTAGAGTTTAGCTCAGAGACCCAGACTGGGGAGGTCAAGGTCAAAGGTATTGGGGAAGGGACAGAGGCCGTCCCTTTGCACCAGATACACTTACAAAGCAACCTGGTCTCTGGACTGGTCACGATCAGGGTGAGGCCAGAATTACTGATGAAAGGCGTGGAAGTCTTGCTCGGTAATGACCTCACTGGGGGAATCATGTTCCCAGTCGTGAGATTGACAGGTCAGCCTGCCAGCATTGGGGCCTCGCCCATGGACTCACAGGTTCATCACGGGACGGCGGTAGTAAATTTAGCTGAGACGTTTCTGCCAGCCTTGTACGAGAAGGGGGTAGAAAGTGAAAAGAAGGAGTGTAGTGAAACAAGAGGTAGTGAGGGAGCTGAGACAGACTTAGCATTAGCCAGGAAAGAATTTGTGCAGGCGCAGGAGTGAGACGAGGGGCTGATGGTTTTGGCAGAGACAGCTCTCTCTGACACAGAATTAACAAGGGAGCCAGTAGGCTATTGTGTGGAGGAGGAAGTGCTAAGGAAGAAAGAGAGACCAAGTACCGTACCCGCAGATGAGGAATGGGGGGTGGTGCAAAAGAGTTATGGGGATGAGATTTTTAACCTGGCCCATAAGGTACCCCCCGATGGACATTTTGCGGTGCTGGAGGAAACAGTTGGTGGAATCATGAAAGAGGTTTACTGACTGCCCAGGAGGAAGGATGTTATTGATTATGACCGATGCGAACTGAGACGGTCATAGGCTTTTGATATGCTAACAAACCTAGTCGGTGTTAGCGCAGAAATCAATAAAGCTAGGGTCCCCCGATAAGAGAAAAAAACCATTTTGAAAAGATGAGTATGGTATCGACCAGATGGGAGAAGGCTATTGTTTTGGCCAGCTCTGCTGATAAGGTCTCTCCCTTAATCCCCGAACAAAGCGACTCTTTAGGAGAAGTAATTAAATGACTCGCACACGTGTGTTTGATTGTCCCGAGGCGATGCAAAGAACTGCGATGTTGGGTGGTGTTTGTTACACTAGGTTAGCCTAGCGAGCAACCCTTTATAGAATGAGTAATTCAGTGATGAAAGGGCTAACGAACACAGAAGCGTGTATTGGCAATGTAATACGGCTGTCTGAAGCCAGCTTGATAGTGGACCTTGAAAAAAATGAGTTCGGCCACACGAAGGTCACTTACCTGGGAATTGTGGTGACACAGGGGCAGCTGGCAGCGATGCAAGCTACAGTGCAGGCTATCGCTGACATCCCAACCCCGACAGACAAGAGGGCCCTCAGAAGGCTCTTGGAGATGGTGGGGTACTGTAGGAAGTTTTGCAATAACTCTGCGGTTACTACCCCTCCCCCTCCTACTAAGCCCCTAAGCCCTTGTGAGAGAAAACTAAGTCGGAATGGGACGACCCTTGTTATTGTGGTCCGGGACGAAACCCAATGAGAGGTTACATTGATCGCAATTCATCAGTGTTTTTGGCCACTATGAAGTTTGCTAAGTTGGAGCCTGGTCTAAGGGATTATAAATAACACATATAAAGGGAACAGAAAATGTGATTGCTGACTGTCTGTCAGGTGTTAACAACTTCAAACTCGCTGTATTAGCCAAATAGCTGATAAAGATGTGTATTTGTGTGTATCAAATAATGTACTCATGTTTGTAATTTTTACCCCAGTAAAAATCCTTAAAGGGGGGAAGTGTGACAAGAATACACATAGATTAAGATGTAGCTGTCCTGTGCTGGCACCTGTGGGATCAGCAGTTGGTCTGCCACCTGTCTTCAGGAGAGAGAGAGATAAGGAAAACAATGGAGCAGAACTTGGAGATGTGTAATGAAGGGACGGGAGAGAGAGTAACAGAAGGAGAGAGCTGTCAAGATCGGCTCCCCCTTTGAACCCTGAACTGTTTGAAGTGATGGACAGGCGATACCCCAGCAGGGGGATAAAAAGGGACAGGTTCGCTAAGGCAAGACACACACGACACCCCGAGGTAACGAGACCCTGGAAGCGGTGCGTCTCTCACAAGTTGGTGGGAAGTTTTGAAAGGCACGATCGGCGGGAACCTGGTGTGTATCCACCCTTGCCTGGGTGCCAGGTTCACCACAGAGAAACGATCGTATCTGGAAACGGAGGGGTCACGGTCGGTGACCTCAGATGACATCACAAAGGACTCGCCCGAAAGCTGACTGTGAAGGTCTGTGTGGAAGCCGTTTTGAATATTCATTCGTTTTTGCTCTCTCTCTCTCTCCTTCCCCCCACTGTCCATCGCCACGGCAGCGATTACTGCGAACTGAACTGAACTAAGTTGAACTGAACTTTGCGTCACTTTGAAACTGGTCATTTACCCCTAGACAACGATAGAGCTTGATCGATCCTGTTATCTGAATTCTGTGTACATGTGTGTTTATCATTGCTGAACTGTTGCATTTATTATCCTTTTGATTAGAGTACTGTGTTGCTTGTTTCTTTAATAAAACTTTCTTAGTTCTAGTAATCCAGAATCCAACTGAGTGATCCATTTCTGCTGGTTTGGCAACCTAGTTACGAGGTACGTAACAGCAATAAGGTGGATAAATCCCCAGGATGTGATGAGATTTACCCCAGGTGGTGAAGAAGGCAAGAGACGAGATTGCTGGGGCCTTGACCAGTATCTTCGTGTCCTCTCTAGGCATGAGCAAGAATCCAGAGGACTGGCGAGTGGCTAATGTTCTAGCAACATACATCAAAGTTGCTGGTGAACGCAGCAGGCCAGGCAGCATCTATAGGAAGAGGCGCAGTCGACGTTTCAGGCCGAGACCCTTCGTCAGGACTAACTGAAGGAAGAGTGAGTAAGGGATTTGAAAGCTGGAGGGGGAGGGGGAGATGCAAAATGATAGGAGAAGACAGGAGGGGGAGGGATGGAGCCGAGAGCTGGACAGGTGATAGGCAGAAGGGGATACGAGAGGATCATGGGACAGGAGGTCCGGGAAGAAAGACGGGGGGGGGGGTGACCCAGAGGATGGGCAAGAGGTATATTCAGAGGGACAGAGGGAGAAAAAGGAGAGTGAGAGAAAGAATGTGTGCATTAAAAAGAGTAACAGATGGGGTACGAGGGGGAGGTGGGGCCTAGCGGAAGTTAGAGAAGTCAATGTTCATGCCATCAGGTTGGAGGCTACCCAGACGGAATATAAGGTGTTGTTCCTCCAACCTGAGTGTGGCTTCATCTTTACAGTAGAGGAGGCCGTGGATAGACATGTCAGAATGGGAATGGGATGTGGAATTAAAATGTGTGGCCACTGGGAGATCCTGCTTTCTCTGGCGGACAGAGCGTAGATGTTCAGCAAAGCGGTCTCCCAGTCTGCGTCGGGTCTCACCAATATATAAAAGGCCACATCGGGAGCACCGGACGCAGTATATCACCCCAGTCGACTCACAGGTGAAGTGATGCCTCACCTGGAAGGACTGTTTGGGGCCCTGAATGGTGGTAAGGGAGGAAGTGTAAGGGCATGTGTAGCACTTGTTCCGCTTACACGGATAAGTGCCAGGAGGGAGATCAGTGGGGAGGGATGGGGGGGACGAATGGACAAGGGAGTTGTGTAGGGAGCGATCCCTGCGGAATGCAGAGAGAGGCGGGGAGGGAAAGATATGCTTAGTGGTGGGATCCCGTTGGAGGTGGCGGAAGTTACGGAGAATAATATGTTGGACCCGGAGGCTGGTGGGGTGGTAGGTGAGGACCAGGGGAACCCTATTCCTAGTGGGGTGGTGGGAGGATGGAGTGAGAGCAGATGTACGTGAAATGGGGGAGATGCGTTTAAGAGCAGAGTTGATAGTGGAGGAAGGGAAGCCCCTTTCTTTAAAAAATGAAGACATCTCCCTCGTCCTAGAATGATGTTCTACCTCTATTTAAGAAGGGAACAAGGGAAAATCCTGGGAACTATAGACCAGTGAGTCTCCCATCACTTGTAGGGAAATTGCTGGAGAAAATTCTCAAGGATAGGATAGACGAGCATTTGGAAACCAATGGACTAATTCATACTTGGTAGGTCGTGCCTTACCAACTTGATCTATTTTTTTGAAAAGGTAATAAGAGAAACTGATGAAGGTAGAGCAGAGGATGTTGTCTGCATGGTTTTTAGTAAGGTATTTGACAAACTACCTCATGTGAGGCTAATTCAACATGGGGTCTGCGGCGAGTTGACTGCTTGGATTCAGAACTTGCAGAGAAGACAGAGGGTAGTGGGTGAATGGACTTATTCAATCCGGAGGTTTGTAATTAGTGGTGTTCCACAGGGATCTGTGCTGGTACCTCTGCTGTTTGTGATGTACACTGTGTAAATGTAGATGGGTGGGTTAGTAAATTTGCGGATGTTATCAAGATTTGGGGAGTTGTGAATAGTGTAGAAGACTGGCAAAGAATACAGCATGATATAGATCAGTTGCAGCTATGAGCTGAGAAATAGCAAATGGAGTTTAATCCAGATAGATGTGAGGGGCTGTACCTTGGTAGCACAATTGCAAGGATAAAGTTCACTGTTAAGAACAAGATCCCTAACAGTGGTGCTGAGCAGAGAGATCTTGGGGTCGAAGTTCATAGCTGCTTGAAATTGGCTACACAGGTCGATAGGGTCGTTAAGAAGGTTGTGGAATGCTTGCTTTGATTAGTTGAGGCATTGAGTTTAAAAGTTATGCTGCAACTTTATGAAAATCGGGTCAGGCCACATTTGGAGTATTACAGACAGTTCTGGTTGCTCTGCTATAGGAAGGGTGGTGAGGCTTTGGAGAGGGTACAGAAGAGGTTTACCAGGATGCTGCCTGGTTCAAAGTGCAAGTGTTATCACAAGAGGCTGGATAAACTTGGGTTGCTTTCTCTGGAGCGCCAAAGGCTGAGGGGAGATCTGGTAGAGGTAACGAGAGGCATAGATAGAGTGAACAGAGGGTATCTCTTTCCCAAGGTTGAAATGTCTAATACCAGAGGGCATCCATTGAAGGTGGCAGGAGGTGGGTTCAAGGGGGCTGCGAGTGGTACGTTTTTTTACTGGGAGTCATGGATGCCTGGAATGCCTGAAATTTAGTAGCAAATAGAACCAAATACAGTACCATCATTTGCGGACATGTCAAATTCCAACACATTTGAAGGAAGGTCAGTGATGAAAATGGTTGAGCCGAGGATTCTGCTCTAAGAAAATGCAGTGGTATTCTGATTCTGGGATGATTAGATCCTGACAACCACAACTACCTTCCTTTTTGCCAAGTTAGAATCCATCCAATAGAATGTTTTCCCACTTGGTGCCCATTGACTTCAGGTTCAACTGAGATCCTTGAGGCCACACACCTCAAAAAGTTGCTGTCATGTCAGGAACAGTCACTCTTACCTCATCTCTGGCGTTCATCTCTTTGGTCTAAGGCAGAAGAAGTCTGGAGCCAAGTGAGTGATTCTAGCAAAACCTAAACTGGGCACCAGTGAGCAAGTAATTACTAAGTAATTGCTGCTTGATATCACTGTTAGCCACACTTTGCGTCATTGATTGATGGTAAAGAGATAGGACGATAATTAGTCAGGAATGCAATTTTGGGCAATTTTTCACCCTGTTGTGAAGATATATGTTTCATCACTAGTTAAGATGGCATTGCACTGCACTTTCTTATAACTGTAACACTTTATTCTACATTCTGCTGTTGTTTTTTCCTTGTACTACCTCAATGCACTATTGTACTGAAATTATCTATATGGACGGGATGCAAAACAAAGTTTTCACTGTCACTCAGTACTGGGGACAATACTAAACCATTTCACTAGTTTATTGGTAGTAAATAAACCAGTAAATTAAGTTTTATTTCAGCAATAATTTATCAATTTACATAATGGTTGTATAAGTTCAAAATGAGCAATTGAGTGAGCGAGAGTAAAATAGAGTAACAAGTTTTTTTGTTATTAATAGCAGCAACAGCAAAGTGAATCGAAGAGAAGGATCCAACCTATCACAAAGCAACCTAATTGAGCAGGTGTGCTTCTTTCATGTAACGAGAAGGACCCTGAGGGTCTAAAACCATTGTGAAGTTTTCAGCCTGAGACACGTTTTCTTCCCCTCTATATCACAGCCCATAAACTGGAATGATGGAAATGGGATGTGCAGGATCGGGTGCTTGCTCGGCCAGCCCACGCCTTTCACCTGAGGAGTCTTAATAAATCAGCACACAAGACCATAAAATGGAAATAGCTTGAAATCTTATGAAATTGATCTTGTTTGTTTAATTGTTTGAGTATCTTCTGCAGTTTAGCAAACAATGCCGCCAATTCAATAAACGAAACATTATATATTAAGCTACATGACAACCTTGGCTTTGATGGATATTCATTGTGGTTCAGGTCACATACACCTAAATGCTGCCTTGATGTCCACACCAGTGACTTTCAACAGGGATTCAGCTCCTTGACCATGTTTGGGCTCAGGCTATGGAGGTCTGGAGCTGACTGGTCCTGGTGGAACTCAGAATGACTATTGGTCCTCACAAGACACATTCTTTCTCACAGAAACCAAACATCTCTAAATAGCCTCTTGTCTTCATCATTAATTCTTAAGTGCTTCGTAAACACAAAATACTCTGCCGATGCTGGGGTCAAAGCAACACTCAAAACACACTGGAGGAACTCAGCAGGTTGGGCAGCATCCGTGGAAACAATCAGTCAACGTTTCGGGCCGCAACCCCTCGTCAGGACTGAAGAGGGAGACGGGGGAACTGGGAATAAGGAATGGCATTTTTGCATGTAGCAGGGTGAGAAGATGCAAAACTGCCATTTCCTATTCCCAGTTCCTCCGTCTCCGCCACATCTGCTCCCAGGATGAGGCTTTCCGTTCCAGGACATCTCAAATGTCCTCTTTCTTTAAGGATCGTGGTTTCTCTTCTACTGTCATCAATGACGCCCTCACCTGCATCTCCTCTGTTTCCAGCACTTCGGCCCTTACCCCGTCCTCCCGCCACCACAACAGGGACAGAGCTCCCCTTGTCCTCACCTACAATCCCACCAGCCTCCGGATCCAGCACATTATCCTCCGCAACTTCCGCCACCTTCAACAGGACCCCACCACTAAGCACATCTTTCCCTCTCCACCCCTCTCCGCCTTCCGCAGGGATCAGTCCCTCCGCAACTCCCTGGTCCACACGTCCCTCCCCACGGATCTCCCACCCGGCACTTATCCCTGTAAGCGTAAGTGCTACACCTGTCCCTACACCTCCTCACTTGACACCATTCAGGTCCCCAAACAGTCCTTCCGAGTGAGGCAACACTTCACTTGTGAGTCTGTTGGGGTCATCTATTGCATCCGGTGCTTCCGGTGCGGCCTCCTCTACATCGGTGAAACCCGACGCAGATTGGGGGACCGCTTCGTCGAGCACCTCCACTCCATCCGCCACAACAGACAGGATCTTCCGGTTGCCACCCACTTCAACTCTGCTTCACATTCCCATTCGGATATGTCCATACATGGCCTCCTCAACTGCCGTGATGAGGCTAAATTCAGGTTGGAGGAGCAACTCCTCATATACCGTCTGGGTAGTCTCCAGCCCCTTGGTATGAACATTGAATTCTCCAACTTCCGGTAATTCCCTCCCCCTCCCTTCCCCCATCCCAGTTTCACTCTGCCCCCTCCCCCAGCTACCTATCACCTCCCTCATGGTTCCGCCTCCTTCTACTACCGATTGTGCTTTCCCCTATTCCTTCTTCACCTTTCCTGCCTATCGCCTCCCTGCTTCCCGTCCCCCACCCCTTTATCTTTCCCTTACTGGTTTTTCACCTGGAACCTACCAGCCTTCTCCTTCCCACCCTCCCCTCACCTTCTTTATAGGGCCTCTGCCCCTTCCCTCTACAGTCCTGACGAAGGGTTCCGGACCGAAACGTTGACTGATCGTTTCCACGGATGCTGCCCGACCTACTGAGTTCCTCCAGCGTGTTGTGAGTGTTGCTTTCTTCAGTGCTTGTAGATTCTTGTGTGGAAGACAGCAGAAGCCTCTGTGGGCATTAATTTTCTAGTTTAATTGTCATTCAATTGTACATGAATATAGTCAAATGAAATGGCCTTCCTCTGGGCCAAGTTGCAAAACACTTTACCAGCAGCACATATAGCACATATGGTTATGATAGCAGATAGCAGACATATAGTCATACAGTCAAAAAAAAATAATATAGCCAAAATCCATGAGTTATGTGGCCTTTAGATTGGTGAGGCATGGGATGTTATTCTTGTCCGGCTTGTTCTTCCACACTTGAAGGCCATACCAAAGGGAAGGACAAGCCTCCTACCACCTCAGCCTAATATGGATTCCAGCATGCCAACAGAGGCCTCTGCTCTCTTCCACACAAGAATCTACAAGCATTTAGGAATTAAAAACAAACATTAGAAGCAATTTTGAGATGTTTGGTTCTCTGAGAAAGAACATGTCTTGTGAGGAACAATAATAGTTTTGGCTTGTTGGAATTTTCAAAAACGGGTAGTGATCTTATTAAAAGATAAGATCTTAATTTTATCTTTTATATTAGTTTGTGCTGTAGTGCTCTATGACTAAAAGACAAGATATTAAATGGAAGACTTTAAAACCAAGAAGTTTTGCTTGAAAGTAAAATGAACTATTTAAATCAGAGGTGAGGAAGCTTTCCCCTTAACTTTTAGAAAGTCACCTCACTGGGATTAAAAGGTGACATCATTCGATATATTCAAATCTAAATTTTGAACACCAGTTTTGAGCTTCAGCAGACTAAGACCAAGATCAAATCGGGCATGTTCAAACTGAATTGCAGAGCAGGTTCAAGAGTCTGAAAGGCCTTCTAATGCTTTCATTTCTTATGTTCATAAGTTATGGGGCCAAAGAATGCTGGTGGTCAGAGGGATCTTGGAGTTCAAGCCTGTAGTTCCCTGAAAGCTGCAGCAATAGTAGAAGGTTTATGATGATGTAGAAGGCTTACTTTCCTCTACAGGAATGAGCATAGACGTTGGGCATAGATATTGCAACTTTACAATACATTGGTGAGGCTGCAATTGGAGTATCGTATGCAGTTCTGGGCGTCATGCTGTAGGAAGGATGTGGTTGTGCTGGAGAGAGTGCAAGAGCAGATTAATCAGGATATTGCCTAGATTGGAGTTTCAGACACTGGGATGTGCACAGAGGGGAAATTATCCAACAGGCATTCATGCAACAGATTCAAAGCTGAAAATCTGCCAAGAGGGAAAGAAGCATGTGCTTAGGTGTGAAACAGACCTGGAGAAGTAGAAGGAAGTACAGGAGAATCCTTAACCAAATAAGTGTAACTTTCCTCCACAGGACAAGGGCAGAAACTACAGGAGCAAAGAGAGATGGCATTATGATAGAGGAATCAGAATATAGTTTAATATTACAGGCATACTGTATGTCATGAAATCTCTTCTTTTGCAGCAGCACATAATTTTAAAAGCTATAAATTACACTAAATATCATCATGTTCATTAAGTGCCCTGTCATATGACGTGGGTAATCATGGTCACACATGACCATGATTGTTCTTAGCAAATTTTTTTACAGAACTGGTTTGCTGTTGCCTTCTTCTGGGTGGTGTCTTTTCAAGATGAATGATCCCAGCCACTATCAATGCTCTTCAGAGATTGTCTGCCTGGCATCAGTGGTCACAAAACCAGGACTTGTGATATGCACCAGCTGCTCATATGACCGTCCACCACCTGCTCCCGTGGCTTCACGTGACCCGATCAGTGGGGCTAAGCAGGTGCTACACCTTGCCCAAGGGTGACCTGCAGGCTAGTGGAGGGAAGGAGTGCCTTATACCTCCTTTTGTAGAAATGTATAGAAACCCCATCACACTACTTAGAAGTTTACATGTATATAATAAAATTAAGTTATGTAGGCCGAGCAAAAAGAGAGAAAAACAGTGAAGTAGTATTTATGAGTTCAATGTCTATTCAGAAATCTGATGGTGGGAGGGGAAGAAGCTGTTCCTGAAACATTGAGTGTGTGTCTTCAGGCTCCTGTTCCTCCTCTTTGATGGTAGCAATGAGATGAAGGCATGCCTTGGGCAATAGATGCCACCTTTCTGGCGCCTCACATTTTGAAGCTATTCTCGACGCTGGGAAGGCTAAAACCCATGACGGAGCTGGTTGACATTACAATTTTATGTGGCTTTTTCCAATCCTGTGGAGTGGCCCTTCCATACCAGAGAGTGATACAACCAGTTAGAATTCTCTCCACGTGTACATTTGTAGAAATTTACAAGAGTCTTTGTGTGAGAATAAAAGGAACATAGCACAGACAGGAGGCAGTATAGTTAGGGATAAACATGGGAGATTCTACAGATGTGGTAATCTTGAGGAACACACACAAAGTACTGGAGGAGCCCAACAGGTAAGGCAACATTGCTCCCTGTAGCCACCAGCGTGAGCCGTGAAGGCTGTGATACCTTCCCTTTGACAGAGGTGAACAAATGGCAGGGTTCCACTCAAGGAGAAAGAGAAACTAAGTCTAAATTAAGAAGCGGAACCAGAATCTCTTCACAGCTACCTGAGCTGCATGGAAATTGATCAAATATCAGTGAGATCAGAAATGCTTGGCTGAAAAGTTAATGTGTAAAGAATGATGAATAAACTCCTCTTAGGCTTCCAGCTGGGTACTGGTAGTATCAATTTTAAAACCAACATTTCGATGACAAACTCTGCCAACTTCATCAGGGATGATGCATAGGCATGTCTAGTCCAGTGGGATTTATACCCCCATTGTCCATCCCTCCTGATTAGTTAGTCCACATCCAATCAGGTTTCTGCTGTCCCAACTTGTTTACAATTGAATTCCAGTTCCTACTTAGAGTGAAACCTTCCTCTTTGTTAAAACTCTTTTCCTCTATTCTTATTTCAATGGCTTCATTCATCAGATGATCTGGTACTCAAGACGGCTGGTGTTTACAAGATTCCCTGTGAATGTGGAGCAGCGAATATTGGCCAGATAAGACACACGGTGGAAACACTCATCAAGGAGCACAGGAGATGTATCCATTTAGGTTACCAAATGGCGGTAGCAGAACACTGCATTTGCAATGGCCATAGAATTGACTTTAATGGCACAAAACTACTGAACCACACCAATGGCTTTTGGAACTACCTGGTGAATGAAGCCATTGAAATAAAACTAAAGGAAAAGAATTTTAACAGAGATGAAGGTCTCGCTCTAAATAAGAACTAGAATTCAATTGTAAACAAGGTGGGACAGCGGAAACCTGATTGGATGAGGGCTAACCAATCAGGAGGGATAGATGACGGGGGTATAAATACCGCCAGACTAGACATGTCCAGGCATCATCCCTGATAAAGCTAGCAGAGTTAGTCATCAAAAGGTCAGTTAAAATCGATACATGTACCTGGCTGGAAGTCCGAGATGTGTTTACTCATCATATACGCTGGGAAAGCACCAGATACTTTTTCGTGGGAAGAATGAGTTTCAATTGTGGGCCACCAGCAGCAGTACTGGGGCAAAGGGAAGCTTTCTCTGTTGGTTTGGGTTTTCACCTAAATTGAGCAGGGACCAATGTCTGTGTGATTCCAGTAATTAGGTCTATACCTAAGGCTTTGAACTAAGTCACTGGGGATGGGGGTCAAGATTCAAATCAGGGAAAATTTAGAAAAATAAAATAAAAAATATAAGATAATAATGCAGGGTAGGAAAATGAACAATTTAACTAGAGTCCATTAAGTATGAACAGTGGGTAGAAACATAAGAGTATACCCTTAATGAGAGTCAGATCGGAGAACAGTGGTAAAAAGACAACAATGTTACATCTTTATGTAACGTTCCTAACAAGGTAGGTGAATTGATAGCATAAATGGAATAGATAATCATTTTCTCAGTAGTGATGGTTGCAAGGTAACCAAGGATTGGAAATAAATATTGGAACTGAAGTTGGAATTGATTTATTGTTATTGCATGTACCAACGTAAAGTGAAAAGCTTGTTTTGCAAACTGTTGATACCAACCAGTTCATTACAACAGTGCATTGAGGTAGTACAAGACAAAGCAATAACAGAGTGCACAATAAAGTGTAACAGCTACAGAGAAAATAGAAGTAGAAAATAAGATGGAAGATCATGACAAGGTAGACTGTAAGGTGAAGACAGCATCTTCTCACAGGAGGTAACCATTGAATAGTTTTATAGCAGCAGGACTGTAGCTGTCTGGAGCCTGATTGTACATGCTTTCAGGCTTTTATGCCCTCTATTGAAAACCTGGTATTGGAGCTGGGCAAAATAGTACAAAAGGATTAGCAGTCTAAGCGGGTAAAGATGAAGAATAATCACTCAAAAAATCCCAATCAGAGTTAGAATCATAAACATAAGAATTTCAGTTTGAGTGGATTTCAGGAGTAACAAAGGGCAGGAAAGTTTGGTGAGCATATTATTTATTAAGCTCCAAAAGAGTAACAGCGATGCAGAAATTAGTAAATTAGGGCCATGTGTAACAATGGTGATAAAATAAACAATGAGTAATTTACAGGTGGGTGTGGCACGTGGTCAAATGGTTAGGGCATTGGGCTCACAATCTGAAAGTCATCGGTTCGAGTCTCGGCCAAGACAGCGTGTTGTATCTTTCAGCAAGGCACTTAATCACACACTGCTCCAATCCACCCAGCTGAAAACGGGTACCGGCAACTGCTGGGGGTTAACCTCGTGATTGACTGGCGTCTTATCCGGGGGTGGGGGGGGGGGGAAGTTTCGTACTCTCAGTCGCTTCACACCACAGAAACCAGCATAAGCACCGGCCGGATGGGCCACAAGGCTGGGGACAGACTTTAAGTTTAAAATTTACAGGTGTACTGGGAAAACCTAGGAAATACTGTCTACCAGCCGCCTACCAGCCTCTCGCTCGCTGCTACTGGAGAGACTGTCTGCGTATGACGGTCTCTCTACCTCTTGCTCACTGATGGAGAAGGAAGGTTCCTGCATTTGAATGATCTCTCTCTCCCTTGCAGTTTTTTTAGGTTTGTGGATTGGACCATGGTTCACATTATGATCTGTTTTCTGGTTTCTGGTTGCTCCTTTTCCTGTTGCTATTTTTGAGCAACTTTGAATCGAGCTGGCCTGCAGATGAGCTAATATTTAAAAAATTAAAATATACTGTATAATTTTAATCAATGTTTTCCTACATATTTAAGATATAAAAACCTGGTGAGAAAAATAGTCAAATTGTTGCTAAGGAGAGAAGTTAAGATAATATGAAGAAAATTTACAATTTTGCCTAAAAGAATAGTAGGCCTGAGGATTGGGGAAATTTGAAATTTATCAAAAGGAGATCAAAAGGATGATAAAGACAATAAAGTAATTAGGAATGAAACATAATAAGCCTGTAAATATATATATATAACTGTGTAAAATACAAAGGTTTAGTTAACGTTAATATGAATACTTCATTGACTCTGGCAGGGCCAATTGAGGAACAAGGAAATGTCAGTGAAATGAAGCAGATGTTTTGTGCTTGTTTTTGTGGAAGATGCAGAAGTACTCTCAGAAAGTTTAGAGAGCAACAGTAAATGAGGAACTGTATAAATCAGCATTAGTATATAAAAAGAAGTCGTAGAGTCACAGAATCATGGAAACATGCCCCTTGGCCTAACTTGTTAATGATAATTGTTCTCCACCAAACTAGTCCAATTGCATTTGGTCTTTAGGCCTATCTACTAGTCTACAGCCTTACAGGGACATGGAGCAGTATAACACAGAAACAGACCCTTCAGCCATCGAGTCCATACCGAACTGTTATTCTGTCTAGTCCATTCGGCCTGCACCTGGATCTTAGCCCTCTATCCCCCTCCCTTCTATATACTTATCCAAACTTCCCTTAAATGTTGCAATCAAACTCTCGTCCACTGCTTCTTCTGGCAGCTCATCCCACACATGCATCCCCCTCTGAGTGAAGAAGTTCCCCCTCAGGTTCCCATTAATATTTCACCTTTTTACATTTAACCCATGACCTCCAGCTCTAGCTCCACCCATCCACCGTGGAAAATGCTTGCTTGGATTTACCATATCTACAGCTCTCATAATTTTGTATACTTCTATCAAATCTTCCCTCATTCTTCTACACTCTGGGGAATTAACTTCAGAATCAGAATCAGAATCAGAATCATGAAATTTGTTAACTTAGCAGCAGCAGTTCAATGCAATACATAATACAGAAGAAAAAAATAAAAAAATAAATCAAATACAGTATATGTATACTGAATAGATTAGAAATCATTCAAAAAACAAAACTAATATAAGTTAAAAAAGTGAGGTGGTGTTCATGGGTTCAATGTCCATTTAGGAATCAGATGGCAGAGGAGAAGAAGCTGTTCCTGAATCGCTGAGTGTGTGCCTTCAGGCTTCTGTATCTCCTACCTGATGGTAACAGTGAGAAAAGGGCATGCCCTGGGTGCTGAAGGTCCTTAATAATGGACACTGCCTTTCTGAGACACCGCTCCCTGAAGATGTCCTGGGTGCTTCTAACTTAATCAATCTTTTCCTCCAACTCAGGTCCTCAAATCCCCATAATATATGTGTAAATTTTCTCAGTAGTCTTTCAATCCTTCTAGTACTTTAGCAATTAAAACTAATCATGCCATAGAACATATTACCTGGAGGCTAAGGTTCTGTCAAAGGTGATAATAGAAACTGTGGATGGACTGATTGTCCATTCAAAATTCTATAGATTCTTTAGAAATTCCCACAGGCTGGAAGGTAGCAAATGTACTATCTAAGAATGGAGAGGGTGCGATAACAGGGAACTAGTTAGCCCAATGTCCAATGCCAGTTGTAGGTAAATTATTAAGGGAATGGTAATAGAGCACTTAGCAAATTATGATGGAATTGGACTGAATCAACAAGAAAGGGAAAAATGTTGGAAAAATTTGTCAGTACTTATTGAGGTTATAATCAGCAAATTGTTTAGTTTGAAATTCTGGATGAGGTGCACTTGGACTTTGATGTATATTTGGACTTCCAGAGGCCTTCAATAGAGCACCAAACATGATTTTATAGAACAAAATTAGAACACATGGGAGAGTATAATACAAGTACAAGATGTAGAAATAAGTATATTTTTGGAAATATATAATCAGCAGATTTTGGAAATTGGAAATAAAATAGAAAGTGCCAGAAGGCAGATGGCGTACAACCCAGTTAAGTGTGAGGTGCTTCATTTTGGTAGGTCAAATATGATGGCAGAATATAGTATTAATGGTAAGACTCTTGGCAGTGTGGAGGTTCAGAGGGATCTTGGGGTCCGAGTCCATAGGACGCTCAAAACTGCTGCACAGGTTGACTTTGTGGTTAAGAAGGCATATGGTGCATTAGCCTTCATCAATCATGGGATTGAGTTTAGGAGCCAAGAGGTAATGTTGCAGCTACATAGGACCCTGGTCAGACCCCACTTGGAGTACTGTGCTCAGTTCTGGTCACCCCACTATAGGAAGGATGTGGAAACCATAGAAAGGGTGCAGAGGAGATTACAAGGATGTTGCCTGGATTGGGGAGCATGCCTTATGAGAATAGGTTGAGTGAACGCGGCCTTTTTTCCTTGGAGCGACAGAGGATGAGAGGTGACCTGATAGAGGTGTATAAGATGATGAGAGGCATTAATCTGTGGATAGCCAGAGGCTTTTCCCCAGGGCTGAAATGGCTAGCATGAGAGGACAGAGTTTTAAGGTACCTGGAAGTAGGTACAGAAGAGATTGTCAGGGGTAAAGCTCATGTTAAAATGGCAGAGCAGACTCGATGGGCCGAATGGCTGACTTCTGCTCCTTTGTCTTATGGTCTTATGGGTAAGTTTTTTACACAGAGAGTGGTGAGTGTATGGAATGGGCCACCGGCAACAGTAATGGAAGCAGATATGATAGGGTCTTTTAAGAGACTCCTGGGCAGGTACATGGAGCTCAGAAAAATAGAGGGCTATGGGTTAACCTAGGTAATTTCTAAGGTAAGGACATGTTCGGCACAACTTTGTGGGCTGAAGGGCCTGTATTGTGCTGTAGGTCTTCTATGTTTCTATGTTTCAGTCAGCAGGTTAAGCAGCACCCATAGAGCTACAAAGAGTTAACATTTCTGGTCAATGTCCCTTCACCAGATGAAGGTTCTGATTGTCAGTCACCGACATGAAGCATTACATTTGCTTTTCTTTCCACATCTATCTGATATGCTGAATATTTCCAACACCACCAGTTTTTATTTCATATCTATTTTGGATTGAAAGGTTGTAAACCAGTAGGAAACCTTAAAGATCAGGGATGCGACTTGATTTCATCATGCTCTATGTCAATGGTTGGGATGATGATAACTGCTATATTGAAGTCTGTTGATGTTAGTGCAAGTTGTCCATTTTTAATGAGTCTTCAAGGGATTAAGTTCAGTGATTGAGGCATGGTCAGGGAAAATGGAATACCAAGTAGGAAAACGTGAAGTAATCTTCCTTGGTAGAATATATTTTTAAATTTTGTAAATAATAAGAGAATATAATATTATTGTTTGAAGGAACATGTATAACTGAAACTTAACATGCAGTAGTGTATAGCAAGCAATTTGAAAGGTAAATGCTGTTTTGATCTTTATAGCAAGAGTAATTGAATACAGAGTATAGACTGGAATTACATAGTGCCCAGATGAGACAGTGCCTAGAATATTGTGTACGGGTCTCATCTTCTTATCTAGGAAAGACTATACTTGCGATAGAGGAGTGAAACAAAGTTTTACCAGATTGATTCAAAGTTGTCTTTTGAAGAGAAGCTGATGAAAAAGAAATGGAAGAAAGTAAATGTAACTGAGAAACAAGGCTGACTTGACCAGATGGAATGAGCAATACACCCTATCCGGTAGGTGGCATTTAGAAGCCTTTAAGAATCAATTGCCTCTTTAAATTATTTTCAACGAACATGCAACCAATTTCCGTTAACACAGGAAACAGTCGGTCCCAGCAAAAACAGTTAACCCTCAGAATCAAGCTGGAGGACGTTGAATATTACAAAATTCATGTTCACTGAACAAATCTGAAACTGGTTTAAAGCTCAGAATATATATAAAGGTGAGTTTTGTTCCATATACTTAGAAATATGTTTTAAAAGATAAAATTAGCATACGTAGTAGCACATGGAGCGAGAATGAACTACAGTAACTCAGATTCCTTTGGTGATACTGTGTACAGAGCGATTAGTCAAACTTTTAAAGCCATAAATGAAGTAATGAAAATTTGCGGCTGGGAAAAAAAGTGACGATAGCGCCTCAGAAAAATTTGCTTCGGTGTTGTAGACCATGCTCTAGTCATACCGTGAAAAATGTAAATCCTGTTATGGTCTATATTGTAAGAAGCTTACAATAATAGTATATACCAACTCCAGTACCCAGTGTTGGCTTTCTTTCAGTTGAGTTGACTTTTCTCACAGCTGTAATACTGGGTGAAGTTCCCAACCAAAATGAGTTGACAAAATAGAAATTCATAATATCAAGTATCCAGAGCAAACAATAAAAATATCATCCTGGCCACATCAGAAACCAACAAACAATGTTTTGGATGTTGGCATGACATTATATGTGAAGGAAAGGCAAGAGTAATTATTGATTAGGACAAAGGAGAATTAGACATTGGTATACTACAGAACCATAATGTTTCTTTCAAGAATAGAACTTCCTGTGAATGGACAGACTGAAATATTTTAGCACAGGAGGAAAATTTCTGATCATAATTGGTGAATGTGAATGTGCATTCACTAAATCCTCTAGTAATTCCTCCTTTAGAATAGAACCAATATATAAATTGCATTTGTAAGGCTACTACAACACCAATGGAAGATAAGTGGCTCACTATACATGGTCTGGTCTTTGAGCATTGGAGTAACTTAGCAGCAGTTCCCAAGCTTCAGCCTGGAATGCACCAGGAGTGCTTTGACATAGAGTTATAACTGTGCTGAGCCAGGCTTTGAAATAAAGCTATGATTGTTAATTCATTTCCTTCAAATCTCTAGCCTATCCTTTGAAGTTTCAGTTTGGAATTGTCTTTTGAAGGTAGTAGAAAAGACTATTCAATGCCGCGAAGAACATATATCCAATTTTTAGGATAGCATTTTATAAGAATTTGAAATGAAAACCCAGTAGGATCATTTCAAAAAAATGGGCTGAAGAATAGCAGATAGAATTTAATGCAGACAAGTGAGAGGTGTTGCACTTCGGAAGGACAAATCAAGGTAGGTCTTACATAGTGAACGGTAGGGCACTGAGGAGAGCGGTAGAACAAAGGGATCAGGGAATACAGGTCCATAATTCGTTGAAAGTGGCATCACAGGTAGATAGGGTTGTAAAGAAAGCTTTTGACACATTGGCCTTTATTAATCAATGTATTGGGTACAGGAAATGGAATATGTTAAATTTGTATAAGATGTTGGTGAGACCTAATTTGGAGTACTGTGCATAGTTTTGTCACCTACCTGCAGGAAAGATGTAAGATTGAATGAGTACAGAGAAAATTTACAAAAATGTTGCCGGGTCTGGAGGACCTGAGTTGTATGGAAAGATTGAATAGGTTAGGACTTTTTTACTTGGAATGTAGAAGATTGAGAGGAGATTTGATAGAGATATACAAAATTATGAGAGGTATAGCTAGGGTAAATGCAAGTAGCCTATTCCCACTGAGGTTGGGTGGAACTAGATCTGGAGGTCATTGGTTAAGGGTGAAAGGTTAAATGTTTAAGGGGAGCATGAGGGGAAACCTCTTCACTCAGAGGGTTGTGAGAATGTGGAACAAGTTGACAGCACAAGCAATGCATGCGAGCTTGATTTCAATGTTGAAGAGAAGTTTGGATAGGTACATGGATGGTAGGGGTATGGAGGGCTACAGTTCCAGTGCAGGTCGATGGGGCTGACCAGGTTAAATGGTTTCAGCATGGACTAGATGGGTCAAATGGCCTATTTCTGTGCTGTACTTTTCTATGACCTCATGCCTCTATGACTCTAATATGTGGGCACATCGTTTATCAACCCACAGAAGAAAACCCAGCAATGCTGTAGTGGCAAAGAGGACTGATGAGACGGTATTAATAATGAGCAATTCTTTCATTAGGGCTTAATCGTGAAAACATTAACCCAGAGCAGTCTTTAAGGGGAGACCAAAGGCACACTGTCTCTCCTTGTATCAGGGTCTACTCATGTCCAGGTGAATTTGTTGCCACTTCTCTACTTCCTGTCCTAAATGTTCTGAAATGGGAAACAGAGTAATTGCTGATAGGGAAAGACTGGCTTGCATTACCCACTCGACAGCTTGCAAATGAGTGCTTGGAAGTGAGGACTCATAATTCCCCTTCTGGCTCACAGAGGAGTGTCCCCATTTCATGTTGCAGTCTCAGTAAAACTATTAACACATACTTAGTAGGTGTGGAATGGAGATGGTTGGTGATGTGAGTTTGTTCATTGTCTCTTCCAAGCATGAGCTAGACATAAAATCCAGGGTGATTCCCAGACTCACTTGGATTGTGGTTACCAAGCACAATGAGTCATGTTGATGCCAAGTAGCAAAAGCAAGGGCTGAGTCTTTCATCTGCTTGATGACAACAAACTTGACGTACATTATACCTTTAACATAGCAAAATATCCCATGGCAACTCACAGATTAAGTTGAGAGAAAGCTGAGTTCCATAAAGATAGCTATTCACACGATTGTTCACTTACACTGTCAGGGGAAGTGGTCAGACTTACAAAATGTAGTATTTTTCTTTTCCCTTTTCTCAAGAAAAATCATGTCTATTTTAAAATAGGTACCAGAAACGTGTATTATTCTTCTGACATCTAAATGGGTCAACTGCAGTGCAAAGTAGCTTTTTATCAAGCTTTTCTGTTGCACAGAGTCACGATCAGGGCCACTCAGCTACAGAGCAGTCAGGTTTTAATATGTTGACTTCCTGTGTGAAGCCCATGTCTTCTGCCAAGTGAGCGTGCGCTGACCCAAACTAGGATTCCTGTCATCAAGGCCCCATTGATGAGTCCTTCTCAAAATTAAGTGACAAGAAACCCCAGAAATCATGCAAAAAGTTTTCATGTTCATCAAATCAGAAGCAGCCAAGCTTGATGATGACATAAAAAAATAGATTGGTTACAATTGTGAGAAATTAACTGAGTAAACCATCTCTTCAGTGCATCCTTCTTTAAATAGGGAAATGAAAACCATGCATAATACACCAGTTACAGTCTCTCCAGCACTCTATAAAATTTCATCAGAACCTTCTTATGTTCACACTCCATAGCAATGGTGAGGAGGACACAACACGCCTCCAAAGTGATAGACAGTAAATAGGTTGAGTCAGTGGCCCAGAAATTAACAGGTGAATTGTAATAGGGGAATCAATCATTGTTAATCCAAAAATTGCAGTAATAGGATGAAGTTGTGAATCAATATGTAAAACTGCTGAAACAGTATCAAAAATGTCTTTACGGTATATTTTCAAGAAAGGGCAGGACCAAATCATATGGGTTAAAGAAGCAACGTCAGAGTTACATCTGTCACACATAGGGTTTATATGGGAATAAAAACGGGCTAGTTTATCCTTTGACATATATGTTCTATGAACCACTTTAAATTGTATTACAGTATGTCTAGCACACATTGAAGAAGTATTAACTAATTTAAACAACACACATAAAAGTTGCTGATGAACGCAGCAGGCCAGGCAGCATCTCTAGGAAGAGGTACAGTCGACGTTTCAGGCCAAGACCCTTCGTCAGGACTAACTAATTTAAGAATCTTTTCCATTCTTCTATGGATACATTTATTTGAAGTTCTCATTCCCATTCATTCTTTATTTTATCAGATACCCCTGAAGGGAATATTCATTTGTTATACTGATAGCCAGAAGCTCCATTTTATTTAAATGGAAAGATTCTGATCCCCCTACTACACTTCAATGGTTTTCTCAAACTATAGCTTGTTTAAACCTAGAAAAAATCAGGAGTACCACAGTTAATTCCTCGATTAAATGCAAGGAAACTTGAGAGTCCTTTATTCAATATTTCCATACATATGACTTAAGTTGATTTTCTTTTTGAATCCATTTTCCTAATATTTAATTGTTTATGGAAGGAGGAACGGAGTCAAGGACAGAATAATTATAATTGACAAATTATGGCAGCCCAGTTTTTTTTTCTGTTTTGTTTTCTGTTTAGTTTGGGGGGGGTTGTATTTTTTGGGGTTTTTTTTGAACAAATCTTTTGAACTTCTTTTTTCGGTTTCAGTTATCAAGAGATCGGGAGGACCTATCTGGATATGATATTTGAAACTTATGATTGCTAGTATTGTAATCCTGTTCTCTTGGTATTGTTTTTATTGATATGTTCATTTAACTCATTATAATGCAATAAAAAGATTTGAAAAGAAAGAATTGTAATAGGGGAAAATATCCAGATTATTGACTTTGGTTACTAATTTTAATACGTCGGGTGAGACGACAAAGTGTTATGGGACAAAGAGATCTGCAGTATTTGTCACTAACTACAAAAGAATGGCATGGCAATTAAAAAGGTGATGGAAGTTTGGTTTTTATTGCTAGAAGTTCAGAGTACAAGAATAAAGGAAGTTTTGATGTAACTTCACAGGTGCTGTTGAGCCCATAGCCGGTGTTTTGCATAGAGTTTTCATCTACCTAATTAAGGAAGGGTGTACTGCAGAGAAGGTTCACTGTGTGTAATTCCTGAGATGAATGGGTTAAAGTATAAAGAGAGATTGAGCAGGCTATATTCATTTAAGTACAGAAGAACATCATGGATTTCAGATGAAAGGTGGAAGTGTTACAGGGACTCGGGGGTATTTTACACTGAGTGCCTGATATAGAGAGCACACTGCCAGAGGAGGTGGTGGAATTAGATATGGTTACTACACTTAAGAGGCATTTAGACAGATGATTAAATAGGCAAATTATAGAAGAAATGTGGTCCTAATGCAGGAAAATGGGACAGGCAGAAAGGTCAGCATAGATGTTGTGAGCGGAAGGGCCTATTTGCACCTTTATGGGTCCAGAGAGAGGTGCCCCTTGTAGGACTAGACGAAGGGTCTCGGCCCGAAACGTCGACTGTACCTCTTCCTAGAGATGCTGCCTGGCCTGCTGCGTTCACCAGCAACTTTGATGTGTGTTGCTAGATCCTCTGAGAAGTTGACACCCAGAAACTTGAAGCTGCTCATCCTTTCCACTGCTAACCCCCCATGAGGACTGGTGGGTGTTCTCCCAACTTCCCCTTCTTGAGGTCCACAATCAATTCCTTGGTCTGGCTGACATTGAGTGCAAGGTGGTTGGTGTGACAGCACTCAACCAGCCAATCTAGCTCACTCCAGTATGCCTCCTCATTGCCATATGTGATTCTGCAGACAGCAGTGGGGTCATCGCTGAATTTATAGATGCCATTTGTGCCCTGCCTAGCCACTCAGTCATGAGTATAGAGAGGATAAAGCATGAACTAAGTATGCATCATTGAGGTGTGCTTGTGTTCATTGTCAGTGTGGAGGAGATGTTAAGGATCCAGTTACAGACTCATAGGTTTTGAAGCTTGTTGATTAGTACTGAGGGGTTGATGATGTTGAATGCTGTGTTGTAATTGGTAAGCAGCAGCTTGATATATATATATATATATATTGCTGTTAACCAGGTGCTCCAAAGCTGAGTGGAGAGCCAGTGAGATTGCATCCACAGTAGACCTGTTGAGGTGGTAGGCAAATTGCAGTGGGACAAGGTCCAGGTCCTTACTCAGGCAGGAGTTAGCCATGGCCAACTTCTCAAAGTAATCACACTAGGTGTAAGTGTTTCCCAATGATAGTCACTGAGCCAGCTCGCCCTGGTCTTCTTGGGCACTGGTATAATTGATGCCCTTTTGAAGAACGTGGGAAATTCTGCCTGTAGCAGTGAGAGGTAGTAGATGTCCTTGAACACTACAATCAGTTGGTTGGCACAGGCTAGTTGCTTAGTCATAGACTCATAGAAAACTTCAGCACAGAAATGGGCCCTTCAGCCCATCTAGTCCACGCCAAACCATTTAAACTGCCTAGTCCCATCAACCATTTAAGATCTCCCCAATCTAGTTTGGCTCCATGCATAAATTACCATTCTAATCTTCCAGAGGACCAATTTTGTCCATTGCAATCCTTTTGCTCTTAATATTTCTGCAAAGGCTCTAAGGATTCTTCTTCACCTTGTCTGCTAGACCAATCTCATGCCTTCTTTTAGCCCTCCTGATTTCTTTAAGTGTTTTCTTGCGTTTCTTATACTCCTCAAGTACCTCATTTGTTCCTGCCTGCCTATACCTGCTATGCACCTCCTTTTTTTTTCTTAACCACGGACTCAATACCTCACAATTCCTCTGTTTCTTATGTTCGTATATTCTTAATGAGTAAAAAGATGAGAAATATATTCAGCAAAAAAGGCAGCACTAAAACCATTCTCCAAACTCTCTTGAAGCTCTGACTTCAGGATAAAGTATTCACACTAACACACAAAGGCACTAGCATGAACTTGCAGCTTTCGGAGGTTGAGGACAAGTCTTAAATCGTTCACAAGTATGTGTGCTGCTCTCAAAGTCAAAATGTTGTGTGGGCTCTGTCACTGTGCTTCTGCCCTTACAAATACCTCTCTGGGAACTTCCTGCTGAAATTGTATTTGGGATGATGATGCTGACTTCCATACACACTGTATTTCAGAAACTTCCACAGGTTCTTCTGCCACTGACCCTAAATCCTCCCCCATCTTATTACCAGAGAGCTTTGCCTTCTCTCTCCCATCACTTCTTGTAAACATGCCCTAATATCCCTTCTATTCAGATGAGTGTAGATGAGGACCTTTCTGATGGATCTCGACTGTGAGGAATGGTGCTACTAACCCGACAGATCTGATGTGTCAAGCCCATAGCAATTTTTTTCAAATCGACTGTCCATTCTTCCAGCCTTTTGTATGTTGCTCCTGATTCCAGCTTCTGCCATCTCTTCTGTCTTCATTGTACTATCTTAAAACTGGGATACTGAATTCTATAAATTCTTTGAGGTTATTTGAAATAGCTTGAGGGACATTAGTAACATTATATTTAAGGCCTGTAAAAAAGCACAGGCAATTTTACAGGCCTCAAGCAGCACACACAAAATGCTGGAGGAACTCAGCAGGTCAGACAGTATCTATCAATATGAACACAGTCGACTTTTCGGGCTGAGACCTTTCTTTGGGACATTTCTGTAGATGCTGTCTGACCTGCTTAGCATTTTGTGTGTGTTGCTTTGGTTTTCCAGCATCTGCAGACTTCCTAGTGTTTATGATTTACAGCCCCCCGAAGCCTTCACTTAACATTTGCAATACTGCCACATGACCATATATTATCTTAGGAGAGGAATCAGGTCCTTTAACATAAACAAACTTACGGCCACATAACAGATGAACATCATGCAGATGCTCAGCTGGCAAAATTGGCAACAATAGATACTCAAGAGCTGTTTCAGATGTGCAGCTACACATCTATTCGTGATGCAAAGCTTGTTTAAGTTTTGACATTTCAATAAGAATAGTGAATGAAAGTCAAGAAAAAATGTTGGAAACGCTGTTGGATATATTGCTGGGAATGTCTAGCTTTATCAGCTTCATTATATATTTGGCTACAAGAGGAAGATTTAAAGAAGCTTCAAAGAGATATGCTTTATTTGTCACATGTACATTGAAACATCAAAACATACATAGAAATTTATCCCCTTGTTCATTTGTCTCTCTTCCAATTAACATTCTCTGCAACCACAAGTTATTTGGTATCCTATTAATATTGCCTGCCATATCCTCATCCTTCTATTCCTGAACCTCAAAACTTACTTTGTTTTTGCCAACACAGTTACATGGAGCTAATCACCTATTTTATTTAGCCTCAGGAATGTGATGTGTATTCAGAACCAGGTATATTATTACTGACACATGCTGTGAAATGTGTTGGTTGCAACAGCAGTGTAGTCCAAGACATAAAAATATCTGTAAGTTACAAAAATTAATAAATAGTGCAAGGGATGACCTAGCCCTACACTGCATCTGCAAAGATTTTTAATCCTGTTATATTTTGTCAATATTTTTTTCTTTTTATGATTATGGTAAAGTATCTAATTCTGTGTTTTTGAATATGTGGAATAAGAGAGGGAATGCCTTGTACTTGTATTACATATTCATCAACCCTTGCCAAAGGAGAATTCAGAAATTGCTTGTGTCAGAATAATAATTACAATGAAGGCCCAGCTATCATATTGAGGTTCTGAGATCTACAAATACTAGGTGCTCCTGAACATTCTGCTTTATGCTCTTTCATCTATTGAGCACTGATAGACAGCCTAGGATGGGCATTGATTACATAGTGATTTATACTTTTTATAAGGCATTTTGAAGTTCAGTTCAGTCAGAGTTAAGCAATCTTGAGGAAGCACTTGAGATACTTCACTTGTGCCCAAATAACTGCCCTTGACCAAAGAGCAGAAGTATTCGCTTACATTTTTATCTCTTACTTTAAGGAACTGAAATTCCTCTAAATAAAAAGGAAGTGAGGAGTTCCATATTATTAATAAGAAAATCTGCAGATGCTGAAAATCCAAGCAACACACACATAATGCCAGAGGAACTCAGCAGGCCGAGCAGCATCTATGGGAAAGAGAAAACAGCTGACCTTTCAGGCTGACACCCTTCAGATCAGATCAGTTCCATATTATAGATCACCTTTCAAGTTTATTTCTCAAAGCTAGGGGATTGAAGGGTTTGAGTGTAGACTAAAGAAGAGCATAGAACATTTTGTACACCTCTCTCAGGTCACCTATCGTCCTCCTTTGCTCCAAAGGAGAAATCCTAGCTCGCTCAACCTATCTTCATAAGAGTTGTCCTTTAGTTCATGCTGCATCCTGGTAAATCTCCTCTGCACCCTTTCTTAAGCTTCCACATTTTTCCTATAATGAGGCAACCCGAACTGAATATAATATCCCAAGACCATAAGAAATAGGAGCAGAATTAGGCCATTTGGCCCATTGAGTCCACTCTGCCATTCAATCATGGTTGATTCTTTATTCCCCTCCTCAGCCCCACTCCCTGGCCTTCTCCCCATAACCTTTGATGCCGTGTCCAATCAACAATCTAACAAGCTCTGCCTTAAATATACCCAACGAACTGCCCTCCACAGCTGCCTGTGGTAATAAATTTCACAAATTCACCACCCTCTGACTAAATGGATGTCCCTCTATCCTAAGGCTGTGCCCTCTTGTCCTGGACTCCCCTACTATAGGAAACATCCTTTCCACATCTATTCTGTCCAGGTCTTTCAACATCCAAAAGGTTTCAATGAGGTCCCCCCTTATCCTTCTAAATTCCAGTGAGTACAGACCCAGAGCTATCAAACGTTCCTCGTATGATAACCTTTTCATTCCTGGAATCATCCTTGTGAACCTCCTCTGAACCCTCTCCAATGCCAGCACATCTTTTCTTAGATGAAGAGCCAAAACCTGTTCACAATACTCAAGGTGAGGCCTCACCAGTGCCTCATAAAGCCTCAGCATCACATCCCTGCTCTTGAATTCAATCCTTCTTGAAATGAATGCTAACATTGCACCAATTACACTTGCAAGTTAACCTTTAGGTTGTTCTGCACAAGGACACCCAAGCCCCTTTTCACTTCAGATTTTGGGATTTTCTCTCTATTTAAAACATAGACTGTACATTTTATTTTCTTCCACCAAAGTGCATGACCATGCATTTTCCAACATTGTATTTCATTTGCCGCTTTCTTGCCCATCCTCCTAATCTGTCTAAGTCCTTCTGCAGCCTGCCTGTTTCCACAACACTACTTGATCCTCCACCAATCTTTATATCATCTGCAAACTTGGCAAAAAGCCTTCTACTCCATCATCTAATTCATTGATGTACGGCATAAAAAGAAGCAGCACCAATACTGACCCCTGCGGAACATCATTAGTCCCTGGCAGCCAACCAGAAAGGACCCTTTTATTCCCACTCCCTACCTCCTACCAATCAGCCAATCCTCTTACCATGCCAGTAACTTTCTTGTAATACCATGAGTTCTCATCTCTCTTTTATATTTTTACGTACTTGAAAAAGCTTTTACTATCCACTTTAACTTTGCTAGCTTGCTTTCATATTTCATCTTTTCCCTTTTAACGATTCTTTTAGCTGCTCTCTGTAGGCTTTTAAAAGCTTCCTAATGCTTTGTCTTCCTGCTAATTCCCAGTGTGTGGTCTAACCAGAGTTTTATAGAGCTGCAGGTCTACCTTGTGGCTCTTGAACTCAATCTTTTAACTACTGAAGGCCAACACACCATACCCTTTCTTAACAAACCTATGTGCATGTGCAAGAGGAGGACGAAGAAATGCTCCTCCCAGCATTTCTCATTTGATTGTAGGACTATTTAACCAATTCAGAGGGACGTTAAATATCAATATACTTATATGCTCATGAGCGTCCACAGGCATTCTTCACGGGGCTTATGCCCCTGTGGCTTGTCACACATCACCCCCATCCTCATCCCTTCTCTAATCTCACACTTGCCCCCATTCCTGTGGAGTTTACGAGCTATCCACTGGGCAGCTACAAATTCAAGAGCGCCTGTATATTTCAGTAACTTTTATAAAGGCTGGAGCTGAAGATTAATTATCCGAGGGATTTCTCATCATGTTTCGGAAATAAGCAGTTTGTTTAAACCTTTCTTGTGTGATCCAAGCCATGATGAAAATTAGCTGAAATTGAAGATTGTATTTTGAAAGGACCTGCAGAAAAGAAAAAATATTGTTTTGAATTTAATTCTTGTCCTCTGTTTCTCTCTCTGAGTATGTAATGAAAAGTGTTACTAGCAGCTGCTAATTCAATTCTGAAATTACTATATATTAAAATTTAACCTCTTTTCAAGGGTCTAGAATGAAAAATATTCATTGGATTCAGGCAGTTCAAACATATAAAGGCCATCAAGTTTTAAAGTGTGTGTGCCTTACAGTACTTCAGGGAATTGAAACAACAAATAATCTGTAAAGTTAGAAAATACTGGAAATACCTACTGGATTATGTAACATCTGAAGGAGAAAAATAAATTTAACATTTCAGGCTAACAGATTTTTTTTCATCAGAACCAAAACAAGACAAAAAAGTTGTTAGGTTAATTAGCAGCTGTAAATTGTTCCTAAAGTTGATTGCTGGCACGATAATCAGGGGGAGGAGGGAGCTAGGAATTGATAGGGGTGTGAGCCAAAAATTAGTGTTTGATGGCATAGATGCAGTGACAAAAGAGCCTGTTTCTGTGCTGTACAACTCTATGAGTTTGAGTCCACCAGAGCCGCAGAATGAGGGGACAAGAGGAAAGATCGAAAGAGGGTGGAAATCTGGGGAAATAATTATCAAGTGGGATTATGACAAAGAGTTTGTAGCATTAAGGCAAGTAAAGAAATAAAAGATGAGTCCTGAGGAAGTATAAGAAGGAACAGAAAATCACATCAGCAGCTGATGTCTGAAATGAATTTTGCATTGATTGCAAATAATCTAATTGCTGAATAGACACTGAACATTCGGTCACAAAAATAATTGAATAATTGTGAGGAGAAAGGAAAATCATGAGAACCCTGACGTACCTATGGGGAGGAGATTCATAGGAGATGATACCAGATCCCTCTCATATGATCATTGATACCCCTTTTGCAGGCTAATATTGAAAAATGCTTGATATAATTAAGCAAAAGTGAAATTTAGAAATGGTAATTAAAGAAACTCCAGATGCTGGAAATCTGACCTGCTGAGTGTTTCCAGCATTTGCTGATTTTAATTTCAGACTTCCAACATTTGCAGTTCATTGAGTTTTCATTTACAGTTTCTGCCTTGTAAGTATCCATTGTTCAGTGCTGGAGGGGTAAGAGAGCAGTGCACAGGTGCTGTTCCTCAAGAAGTGTGGCCACCTAGGATTAAGCAACATGACAAATAAGAACCTACCTCATTTAGGTTTTTTTATCAGGCAGTTTTGAACAATGTTCGCAGCATGAAGGCTTGCTAAAAAGTATCATGAATTAGAGATGAGGTAATGTCATTATAAGAGTTTACAGCACAGAATGAGTTTATTATGTCCATCCTGCCTCTGCCATCTAATTAAAAGAGCTTAAAGTCATAACTTTCTCCTTTTTCGTATCTTTTCTGTTCCCTTACTTTTCATATATCTGACCTGCTTCTTAGATGGTCCTTAGGGTTGAGTTGACTTGTTTTCACTGCAGTTCTGAAGGTTTCAAAGTAACTGATGAGCCCTATGTGAGATCCTCAGGCTCTGCAAAAGGAGGGGAAGGTGGGGCTGGATAGGGTGGATGGTGGATCGCTTGCGATCCTTCCACACTCCTTCCACTGATTGTGCTTGGCCTCTCCTTGCCCTGTTGTTTTTCTACCAATTTGACCAGGCTCTGGCAAGGAATCACCCGCCTCAGTGATTCCTTTCTTTAAAGTTTCGGAAGGTTTCCTTGCAATCTCTTGTCATGGCGGAACTTAGAACGGAAGTCTGGATTCAGGTATTACGTATGCAGAACAGGACACTGATACTGATTTGCCAATTCGCTAGTGGATTTGATAGATTTTATGAAAACAATGTGGGGTTTACTGCAGTGTTTTGAAGTATATAAGTAACCCACTCTCCAGAAGATGCTTCTAGACTTTGCTTTTCTATTTACAGATAATGTGCATGCTCTGAGGCTGAGCTCCAAACTATTGTGGATCCCTTCATATTAGTGCATGACAGAATAGGCCTCCTACTTAATACATAACTGGTTTCCCTTTAGAAATTACCGGTTATGTCATGCTCGCAGACTTTGCACCTTCAGCCTGTGTATACTCATTTTGATTTTATGCACATTCCTGTCTCACTTAAACAATGTATTAATAAAAAACTGTGATCCTCTGCTGTCTTATAATGAAATGCTAAGAAATAACATGGGGAACTTTTGATTGTGTAGCTCAGTGAGACAGGCAAAGAGGAAGTGTATATGGTAATATATGAAATATGTGATGAACAGCAGGGTAAATTATATATGTATGTACTTCCTTCATATCACTAACAATTCTGTCTCCTGGAGTCCATGCATCTTGATAGCTTTTTAAATAATCCTTTTATTAGCTGCAATTTTGGAGGATCAGTATTCCTTTCATAACTTCGATCAATCTGATCTTAGAGTTGGTAAGAGGCAGTGTCTTTTCACTGCTCTGCTTCAGAGGCTGGTTGTTGTTCTAGTTTGTCCATCTGTCAAGTTGACCCACCCAGGTAGAGTAATGGGGATCCTGTATCAGAAGCTCACAGTGTATAAGAAAAGATTGCGAAAAATGTTTTTCTTGCCATTATGTGGCTAAACCATACCACACCCAGTTGATTCATTTTCAAATGAACACATGTATAACAAGTAAACACACTGTTCTCAACCATTATTTTTAGAGTGCATAGTGGATTTAACTAAATTTTCCCCGCCTTAGAATTCGACAAAATACTCCATGTCCTATACAATTTGTGTAAGATCATTATTAAGCAGTAATTGACTCTTTGTTCCCCATTTTTAAAGTTTGACCAATCCCCATCGCACTGAATTTCAGTTTCAAAAGCACAGTACCAACTATGGAAAATATTTTCTATAATAAGTAGTCTAGGTTAGTAGTTCAACACTCTTTAAGAACAACGGTGTAAGGAACTCAAGTTTCTTCCACCAGACCCATCAGAGTATGGTTTTCTACTGCACTCCTCATATAAGAGCTTTTGTATCTTCAATTCATGTAGCAGCTGACTTCTCTGTCAAAGCATTTGAACCAATAATCCTGTTACCGAGCCCTTGCACCAGATAAGCTGAAACATTAATAATTCTGGGCAACAGCTCTTAATAGAGTGCTGACCACTATTGCACACAGTTGCTGGAAATTATTAAGAAAAATTACAGTTGCTTTAGATGCTACAGGAACTCTATCACCCAGCAGGGTGTGGCTTCCACTTCAGTGACTCCATAAGCTCATGGATGAGGTAGGGAGCCACAGGGAGCCTGTGTGACTCATGGAGAAAGAAACATCAGTGACAGAGTCCCAGAATAGAATCGTTTCCACACATCGCAGCATCATTCTAATAAATGAACTGGTTGTAAACAGGAACTGTTTCTTTCACAAGAGTTTTTATTTGCTGTCACTCATGACAAAGACCAGTCAGAAGCTGCATCCCATTCCATTCAAAAGATAAATAACAGGAGGAAGAAACTTTGAGTAGAACCACTTTCACTGGGGCATGCTTACATCTATAGCATACTTCACTGGGTTTTGTAAAGAGTTGCATGTGGTTTTGCCAGTTCTTATTCAAAAATGGAATTAATTAATTAAGCCTCAAAGCTTAAACAGTTGGGCAAATTTGGTGTAACAGCTTTTGTAGTGACTTCCTTAATGAATGCACCAATCACACGTCATCCCACAGTTGATATATGCATCCAATGGGAACTCTGTTGCCAAGTTTTACCAGCATATTCACAAAATGACTAATGGCCATTTTTCACTCAACAATCTCCAGCTTTAGAATGTGTTTGCTCAAGAGTGTCAGGGAAACCTCAAATGGAGGATAACAATAAGTTTAGTGTGGACGGACAGTTGATGTTGGTTAGCTGAGGGGTCTCCATGAGGAAATGAAAGATCTGATCCCAAAATCAAAACAAACTTTGCAACTGTAGCAGTTTTGAAGAGTTACATGGGGTGAAGAAATTCTACTGATGTGTGGTGCGTTGGTTAGTGCTACTATCTTACAGTACCAGAGGTCTGGGTTTGATCCTAACCTTGCTTGCTATCTATGTGAAGCTTGTACGTGCGGATTTCTTCCGGGTCCTCTGGTTTCTTCCCACGTCCTAAAAGAAGTGTCTGTTCATAGGTTAACTGGTGAGTTGAACTGTAGGTGAGTGACAGAAGAATAAGGTGGTAGGAAGAGTTATTGAGGATGGAAAAGGAAATGTGGGATTACTGTAGCTGGTTAGTACAGATCAATAGGGATGTAGGACCAGTTTCTGTGCTATGCCAAGCTATGATTGTTAGAAAATTAATAGGATCTTATACTGCAGAGCTCCAGTTTTAGCTGAAGTCCAATGTAACTACATTTCAGAATCAGAATCAGAATCAGAATCAGGTTTATTCTTACCGGCATGTGATGTGAAATTTGTTAACTTCGCAGCAGCATTAGCTGTTCACTGTCTCCACTTCTGATCCCTCTATGAGGATCGGTACATGTTCCTTCAACAAACTTCTACCCTATCCACGACTCTACCAATCTTCATCTGCAAACTCACTATCCCACCCTTCCACTTCCTCACCCAAGTAATTTATTAAAATCACACAGATCAGGGGTCCCAGAACAGATCCCTGCAGAACACCACTGGTTACCGACCTCCAGGCAGAATATGTTCCATCACTACCACCCGCTGATTTCTGTGGATAAGCCTGTTCTGAAGTCGAGTTTCCCTTCATCCTATTTCCTGACTTTCTGAATGAACCTACCATGTAGACCTTTTTCAAATGGCTTACTAAAATCCATATACACCACAGTGACTGCTCTACTTTCATCAATGTGCTTTGTCGCATCCTCAAAGAATTTAATCAGGCATAACTTGCCCCTCACAAAGCCATGCTGACTACCGCTAATCAGACTATGCTGTTCCAAATGCTAGTAACTCCTGCCTCTAAGAAACTTCTCCAATAATTTGCCCAACAGTGAAGTAAGATTCACTGATCTATAATTCCCAGGGTTTCCCCTACTCCCTTTCTTGAACGAAGTAATAACATCTGCCAACCTCCAATCATCTGGTAAAATAAAAACTATAAAAACACTCAGTGTTGGATTGTAAATCATCTCCATGGTGGGGGAGTAGGGCATTTCTACTTGTAATGTTACCCTCTCAGACTCAAGACAGTCATCGAAAAACCTCTGGAACCACTACATCGGTTTCTCAAAGCAGCCACAAGCTGCCCACACCTTTGAAATGAAAAGCATTTTTAAATAGTGTAGTTAAAGGCTTTGGTGACGAATGAGGTGATTACATTGAAATATATAAAGTTATTAAGGAAACTGACAAAGAGGTTGAGGAGCTGTTGCTTCCTCTGTCGAGTCACAGCCTCAAAATTAATTGGCTGGTCATTCGGAACATCACAAAAGAGAATTTTTTCACCTAGCAAAACACTTGGATTTCACAACCAAAGGTCGTTCTGAAGCTTCAATCAGTCGATTATATTCAAGCCAAGATTTGTCAATTTAATGTATTAAGGAAATGGTGAGATACGGAGTCAGCTGAGTAAAGTGATACTGAGGCTGGGATTAAGCAAGATCGTATTGAATGACAGAACAGGCAGGCAGGATGAAATCGCAAACATGAGGAATTCTGCAGATGCTGGAAATTCAAGCAACACACATCAAAGTTGCTGGTGAACGCAGCAGGTCAGGCAGCATCTCTAGGAAGAGGTACAGTCGACGTCTCAGGCCGAGATCCTTCGTCAGGACTAACTGAAGGAAGAGCTAGTAAGAGATTTAAAAGTGGGAGGGGGAGGGGGAGATCCAAAATGATAGGAGAAGACAGGAGGGGGAGGGATGGAGCCAAGAGCTGGACAGGTGATTGGCAAAAGGGATATGAGAGGATCATGGGACAGGAGGCCCAGGGAGAAGGAAAAGGGGGGGGGGACCCAGAGGATGGGCAAGGGGTATAGTCAGAGGGACAGAGGGAGAAAAAGGAGAGAGAGAGAAAGAATGTGTGTATATAAATAACGGATGGGGTACAAGGGGGAGGTGGGGCATTAGCAGAAGTTAGAGAAGTCAATGTTCATGCACAATGGGTAAATCACTTTATTGGAACAGCAAGTGCCTGGCTAAACAATCCCATCACAAAGACATTTAAGTGATGGTGGACTAAACTTTGAGGGCTGCTGGGCAGCAGTACAGGTCAGTGAGGTTGTTGGTAAGTCTTATAGATTGCATGAGCATTTCTACTCAGCCAATGCGCCAGCTGCTTTGTTGAATTTATCCCGGATGATGTGAGGAAATTTACTGCAAAGGTTTCAGGGGTGCCCTGTGACAGATGTTTTGGCTGCATGGAATGACTTGTGTCCTCCATTAGAGCAGAATGGAGTGATGGGGATTTTGAAGAAGATTTTCACGGTCAAAAAGGTTCTAGGTAGAGTTGGCAGGAGGGGTTATTTTCAATGGCTGAGACGTTGTGGAACAAAGGACTACAGAGTAATTGGGAAGTGAACTGGAGACTTGAAGAAATAATTATGTTGCATGGCCTAAAGTTAAGATTTAAAGTATAAAGTCGGAGAGAGTAGTGGATATCATTTCAATAATAGTGGTCAAATGAGAACAGAACAAAGAGTTGAAGGGGATAAAAGAGAAGGAATGTGAGAATGAGTGAGAAAGTGGGGATGAAACTACCTCCGTAGTGTTCAATTATACCACTCAGTGATGAAAGAGAGAAAAAAAATGGCATCTTAAGTGTCCAGGCAAGAATATAATTAATAGGTTATATGTGCCACTTTTATTCTAGTTTCTGCCCCATAGATCATGAAGAAATATAGTTTGAAATTCAGATGGTGCACACATTGGAGTTCACGGCATCCCTGTGACCCTGCTGCCCAGCTCTTTCTAGGAAATACACACAACAGATTTGGGAAGTGATATCAAGAAAAAAAGGAGCTGTACCTCTTGCACACAGCACACATGTAGTCATTGTGCACCTGGTGCTGGATGAAATGTCAACCATGTGATTGTTTTACCCTGAGCAAAGCAGAGTTTCTTGAGTATGCTTGGGGTTGTATTCAACCAGACAAGAGTAGAATGAACCATCACATTTGCAATGTGCCCTGATATGTAAGTTATAGAATCAACTTATCACATGACACACAGACTCTAGCTTATCTGCAACATATATGTAGCTGAACAATGTAATTTTCTGGTGAAAGTTGACACGCTTTATCTTCCACCAACCCCCTGCCTGGAGCTTAGTAAAGCTTTCTACAAGGTCTTACAGCAGAAGCTGATTCAAAAGTTTACAGCCAATCATGTCTAGGACAGGTCTGGGATGTGATTGGATGTCCGTGACCAGTGAATGATTTGGATGTGAATATACAGTAAAAGATGTAATTAGCTAGTTCGCTGATGACACTAAGATTGTGGATATGTTAGCAGGGTGGAGGATAGTCCTAGGGTACAGGGAGATGTTGATGTCTTAGTGAAATGGGGTGAGAAATAGCGATGAAGTTTAATTCAGGTAAACGCATTTTGGGAGTACTACCAAGGCTAGGCCATTGGTCATGAATGGTGGTATCCTTGGCAGTACTGAGGAGCAGAGGGACTTTGAAGTGCAAGAACAGCAGTCCTTGAGATAGAAATACAGGCAGATAACATGGTTAAGAAGGTACATAGGATGGTAGCCTTCACCGGTCAAGGCAGAAAGGATATGTTCTAATTTCATATGACACAAGGCAGACCTTAGCTGGAATACTGCACGAAATCCTGGTCGCCTCTTGCCTAATACCAGAGGGCATTCATTTAATTAGAGGGGGATAAGTTCAAAGGAGATGTGCGCTCTCTGTGTTTTGAACACAGAGAGTACTGGGTGTCTGGAACGCACTGCCTGGGGAGGTAGTGGAGGAAAATACCGTAGGGACATTCAAGAGGCTGATAGGCACATGAATGGAGAGGAAATGGGAGTTGGACATTTCATTAAGCAAATAAGAAATGGCAGTTGGTACATGGAGCTTAGTAAAATAGAGGGCTATGGGTAGCCCTAGGTAATTTCTAAAGTAAGTACATGTTCAGCACAGCATTGTGGGCCGAAGGGCCTATTTTGCGCTGTAGGTTTTCTATGTTTCCATGTTTCTATTATCAATTTAGTTAGTTTGGCACGACATTGTGAGCCAAAGGGCCTGTCCCAGTGCTGTACTCTTCTGTTTTAAGTTCACACTATAGAAAGGGTGTGATAGTGCTGGAGAATATGCAGAGACAATTCGTCAAGCTGTTCCCTTTAGTTATGAGCAGATTCTGGAGAAGGTAGGTCATTTTTCCCTGGAGCGGAGGAGATTAAGAGGGGACATGATCGTAGTATATAAAATTACAAAGGGTGTAGATAGGGAAGACCGTAAGAAACTTACCAATGGTGAATGTAACTTGAGGATGTAGATTTAGGATGAGGGGTAAGAGATTGAGAGGAAGTTTGACATTTTCACTCGGAGTATGGTGGAGCCTGGAATTCACTGCAGGAGAGAGTGGACATGCCACATGGAAGTATGAAATATTTTCTTTGCAAATAAATTAGAAACTTTGCGCAGTCATCAATGAATATCCTGACTTTTAACTTTATGATAGAGGGCAGTCATTAATGAAACAGGAGATAGGAATAGGAGATTAGTGGGCAAAATTAGGGAACCTGGTATTGGGGGCAGAGTACTGACATGGATTGAAAATTGGCTGGCTGACAGAAAGCAATGTGTAGCGATTAACTGGTCCCTTTCGGAATGGCACGCAGTGACCAGTGGGGTATCGCAGGGTTCAGTGCTGGGACCGCAGCTGTTTACCATATACATTAATGATTTAGATGAAGGGATTAAAAGTAACATTAGCAAATTTGCCGATGGCACACAGCTGGGTGGCAGTGTGAAATATGAGGAGGATGTTATGAGAATGCAGGGTGACTTGGACAGGCAGGGTGAGTGGGCAGATGCAGTTTAATGTAGATAAATGTGAGGTTATCAACTTTGGTGGTAAGAACAGGAAGGCAGATTATTATCTAAATGGAGTCAAGTTAGGAAAAGGGGAAGTACAACGAGATCTAGGTGTTCTTGTACATCAGTCACTGAAAGCAATCATGCAAGTACAGCAGGCAGTGAAGAAAGCTAATGGCATGCTGGCCTTCATAACAAGGGGAATTGAGTATGAGAGCAAAAAGGTCCTTCTGCAGCTGTACAGGGCCCTGGTGAGACCACACCTGGAGTACTGTGTGCAGTTTTGGTCTCCAAATTTGAGGAAGGACATTCTTGCTATTGAGGGAGTGCAGCGTAGGTTCACAAGGTTAATTCCCGGGATGGTGGGACTGTCATATGTCAAAAGATTGGAGCGACTGGGCTTGTATACTCTGGAATTTAGAAGGCTGAGAGGGGATCTTATTGGAACATATAAGATTATTAAGGGATTGGACATGCTGCAGGCAGGAAGCATGTTCCCGCTGATGGATGAGTCCAGAACCAGAGGCCACAGTTTAAGAATTAGGCGCAGGCCATTTAGAACGGAGTTGAGGAAAAACTTGTTCACCCAGAGAGTGGTGGATATATGGAATGCTCTGCCCCAGAAGGCTGTGGAGGCCAAGTCTCTGGATGCTTTCAAGAAAGAGATAGATATAGCTCTTAAAGATAGCGGAATCAAAGGTTATGGGGATAAGGCAGGAACTGGAAACTGATAGTGGATGATCAGCCATTATCACAGTGAATGGCAGTGCTGGCTCAAAGGCCCAAATGGCCTACTCCTGCACCTATTGTCTATTGTCTATTGTAAAGATGATTGGGCCTGGGAAACTACCTCTGAGGAATTCCTTCAAAAGATGCCCTGGAGCTGGGATAAGTAACTTCCAGAAATCACAACCATCTTTCTGGATGCTACACTAGTTACTGTGCATTTTTTTATGATAAAATGGTCTTGGTAGAATAAAACTACAATTAATTAAAGAATTGAGTTCAAGAGTCAGGAAGTTATGTTATGGTTTTATAAAATTCTGATTGGGCTGCATCTGAGTATTGCATTCAGTTCTGGTCACGCCTTTATAAGTATGTCAAGGTTTTGAGAGGGTTCAAAAGAGGTTTACCAGGATAATCAACTTCCCAGCTCTTTACTTCACCACCTCCCCTCTTCCAGTTCTACCAAGCATCTACCACCTTATACTTCTTCCTCCCCTCCTCCCAACTTCTTACTTTAACTTCTCATCTTTCTTATTTCATTTTCAGAAGGGTTCCAGCTCAAAAAGTCAATTGTTTACTCTTTTCCATAGATGCTGCCTGGCCAGCTGAGTTCCTCCAGCATTTTGTGTGTGTTACCAGGATGCTTTCTGGATTAGGGAGCCTATGCTATAAGGGCAGGTTGGGCAAATTTGATTTGTTTTCTTTGGAGTAGCAGAGCAATTTCCGATCAGATGGAGCTGTGCTCAAATGCTGTGGCCTCTGCTGGGACAACCAATGGTGTTACTGTCTTTTTTTAAACGTCTTTTTTATGGTCACAAGACACTGTTGGACATTAAGGCCTTCAATTATTGCAGGCCTTCCCCATCAGTGAGTTGCTTGTTAGCAGAGGAACTGGGCTTAGTGCGACCGTGTTGGTGCCTGCTACAGAAAGTCGTTGGAGCCGGTGTGAAAACTTGGTGCACAGTCTAACAGCATTGTGGACAATCTTCTAGTGATTGTGAGATCCTGGTGGACATTGGTAACAGTCACTGCTTTATTGGCCAGACTGATGGCAGGGGCCTCAGTTGTAGCACAGACAGGGCCTCGTGATGTAGTGTCACCAGTTGCAGCCATCCAGGAGAGGTGATGCTGGAGGTGCTGTGGCACAGTGTCCATGCTGGACTGGGCTCTGGTCTCACCCACCAGTTCTTCCTCCAGTGTCCATTTGGTAGAGGACAAGCTGGACTGAATTCATTTATGGATTTAAGGGGGCTTGTTCAATCCAACAACATCCATGGACTCAGTGAGTTAGGCTTTTTTTTTGTGTGACTGTGTGTTTACTGCTATCTTATATGTGTTATTTGTGACTTTTGTCACTGTGTTTTGCATCTTGGCCCTTGAGGAATGCCATTTTGATTGGGTCTATTCGTGGGTCATCATGTATGGTTGATTGACAATTAAACAACCTTGAGAGCCTGAGGGGAGATCTGACAGAGGTTTGTAAGATTACTAAAGGCATAATTAGAGTAGACAGCCAGCACCTTTTATCCCCAAAGGTTGAAATGTCTAATACCAGAGGACATGCTTTTAAGGTGAAAAGAGGTTAGTTCAAAGAAGATGTGCGGGCCAAGACTTTTACATAGAGAGTGGTGAGTGCCTGGAATGCTGTGCTTTTGGTGGTGTGGGTACAAATATGATAGGGGCATTGAAGAGGCTCCTGGTTAAGCACATGAGTGTACAGGATATGAACATTGAGTAGGCAGAAGAGATCAGTTCAGTTGGGTGTTTGATTATTCATTTATTCAGAAGGGCCTGTTCTTGTGCTCTATAGTCTACAGAGACATTCTTATTACAGCTTCTTGTTCATCATCATAGGAAGAACAACTCACCTCTAGTACTCAAGGAAAACTATTGCAAACAAGGTTCTTGCCAAGGTATCGGCATGGAAAATAAAATGGTGAAAAGATGGGAAGTACTGTAAGGCAAAGAAAATTGTACAAAAATGATTCAGACGGAGTTTGACAAAAACATAGCACTTAATGTTAAGCATGATTATTGTTTTAATTCCATTAACCTAGGAAGGGATGGAGCTGCATTTGTTAACCTGAACTCTTAGCATTATTCTGACACAAGGGACTGCAGATACTAGGATCTGGAGCAAGATGTTGGAACTCAGCAGGTCAAGCAGCACCCGTGGTGGTAAATGGACGGTCAACATTTTGGGTTGAGACCCTTTATCTGGATCCACTCAGTTCAGAAGGTTCTCAACCCAGACCTTCGATTGGCAATTTCCCTCTACAGATACTGCCTGACCCACTAAGCTCCCGCAGCATCTTGTTTGTTGTTTTCAGTGTCATGTATTAGTGCTTCCATTGCTTTAATGTACCATACTGTCACATGACCCTTTTTGCGGTTTGCCACTTCCTAGCTTAGCTGCTTGCAAAAGGGATGTTGTGAAGCAAAGCATGTGTGTGGTAACATTTGAACTCATCAGCAGCTGAGTACTACCTTTACTTTAAGTTCACTTATCAAAAATATAAAGCTACAAAAACACTCTCTACATTGCATCTTCTTTTCTACCAATGAGACAAAAAAAAAGCTTACTTAAGAATGTCAGAGAGTAAGGTGTCAAGTTCCATTTAGTCCAAGTCAGAAAATTTGAACGATTAAATATCAATGTAACACAGGCACTCCCTCAACAACCACAGGCTTGCAATATGCATGCAATATTATTAAAATAGGTAACATGCTCATTTTTCTCAAAAAAGTTGCTAGTTCATTTTCAGATCGACTCTGCAAATGTTAACTGGTATTATACACAACCACATCAGAACATTCTTACATTGAAGAGATCACTTTACAAGCAAGCTCTCGGTTAGAGAACTCTGCGTGAATTTGGAAAACCACCTACTTACCTCCATCATCTGACGCCCTGGGCACTCTCTGACGTGCAACCATTTTGTCACCCTTACAACTGGATGTGCTGCAATAAATTTCACTTGGTCAATGTTAATATATGCCTTTGAAGCAAAACAAAATATAAATAAATTTGAATTAGAAGTAATGCAAGAGGTTTATTCATACTTCAGCTATGAGAGGTGATTCAAACTGACAAAACTTTATGCTCCCAGCTGCTTTGAGTGATGAGTAAAAGCGGATCAATAGATGACAGAAACATTGCTCTCTTAATTATAACATAGAATAGTACAGCACATTACAGGCCCTTCGGCCCACAATGTTGTGCCGACTCTCAAACCCTGCCTCCCATATAAGCCCCCACCTTAAATTCCTCCATATACCTGTCCAGTAGTCTCTTAAACTTCACTAGTGTATCTGCCTCCACCACTGACTCAGGCAGTGCATTCCACGCACCAACCACTCTCCGAATAAAAAACCTTCCTCTAATATCCCCCTTGAACTTCCCAGCCCTTACCTTAAAGCTATGTTCTCTTGTATTAAACAGTGGTGCCCTGGGGAAGAGGCGCTGGCTATCCACTCTATCTATTCCTCTTATTATCTTGTACACCTGTTTCATGTCTCCTCTCATCCTCCTTCTCTCCAAAGAGTAAAGCCCTAGCTCCCTTAATCCCTGATCATAATGCATACTCTCAAAACCAGGCAGCATCCTGGTAAATCTCCTCTGTACCCTTTCTAATGCTTCCACATCCGTCCTATAGTGAGGTGACCAGAACTGGACACAGTACTCCAAGTGTGGCCTAACCAGAGTTTTATAGAGCTGCATCATTACATCACGACTCTTAAACTCTATCCCTCGACTTGTGAAAGCTAACACCCCATAAGCTTTCTTAACACCCAGTCGTTCTTTCAACAGTCACCAGCTAATGATATTCTGCTGTGGAAATTGCTCTTCCAAAGTCCAATTCATATTTTAATGTATTCCCATCAGAAGGCAAGTTCTCAGTTGGCTACATTCTATCAAAACCATTAATGTGGCATCCAAATGATTTGGCTCACTACTGTTCTATATCATTCATAATAGCCTGCTGCAGGGTTTTCCACAAATCTACCAACCTTTTATTCCAGTGTTTTACCTTGCTCAATCTTTCCCTTCATTAGTTCAACAGGAAATATAAAAGTTGTAAGGTCTTGCCACAGCTCTATAAAACTTGGGTTTGGGCTCATTTGGAGTTTTCTGTACAGATCTGGTCACCACGTTATAGGAAGGATGTTGACACTTTGCAGAAAGTGCAGCAGAGGTTCCCCAGGATGTTGCCCGGATAGAATGTAATAGCTATAAGGAGCAAATGGAAAACCTCAGCTTGCTTTCCCTGGAGGCGAAAGAGTGATCTGAGAGAAGCACATAAAATTATGATATATATATATATATGTGTGTGTGTGTGTGTGTGTGTTTGTGTGTTAGAGAGTCAGAGCTTTTGCACCTAAGCTGGAAATGTCCAATATTAAAGGGCATAGGTTTAAGGTGAAAGGGGAAAAGTGTAAGGAAGGTTTGAGAGCCATAATTTTTTTTTTGTGTTGAGATTAGTAGGTGCCTGGAATTTGTTGCCAGGGGGTTTGGTGGAAGCAGGTGCTAGATTTCCAGTGTCTGCAGTTATTCTTTATAAATTTTCATTTACTGTAATATTCTGATGGATTGTACCTTCCAGTCATTCACATTTGGGCAGATGGGGCTCATCAGCAGTGGTTGGCAGGAGAAAGAACATTCTGATCTCAAACCTCCACTGCCTTGCAGCTACACCCACTTATGGGAAAGGCTTTGGCAGTAAGCCCCGAGGTAAACTACAGAAATGTGTGTGTTGCACAAATACATTCAGGTTTACCCATCCTATGTACAATAAAAGTCTTGTTGCCCCATTCCAAGAAGTAGAACAGGGCCATCATACGGGGCTTAAGGGGGTGTTGATGTGCATAATGGTGGGTAAAAGCAAACGAGGTAGAACCTAGGTCAGCAGGAACCCGAGTGCTATACGCCATGATAGGAGGTAGGAAAAGGTGTAAAGGAATTGAGTTTATTGTGGGGGGGGGGCGCAGAACACTGCTGAGATGCTGACCAGGCGATCATGGCATCAGAATTAAAATCACCCGATGCAGCTACCCGTACAGGTCCTTTTTTGGAGCAGTTCTGACCCCAGCAGGACCCAGGGGAGACGATCATGCCAACACTTGTCCACCAGGAAGGCCCTTGGAGCAGCCTTTCAGGAGTGGTGAAACCGCTCACACAGACCGTTGGGCTGGGGGTGATATGACATTGTGTGACGCAATTTAACACCGAGGTTCTGGGCCATTGTGGCCCAGACATCTAACATGAAGTGGGGTCTGTAGTCAGAAGAGATATCAAATGAGGTATTGAACCAAGCAGTCCAGGTGTAGCTGAACACCTGAGTCACGTCGGCTGCCATCATCAACTCTAGAGGGACAACCTGGTGGTACGGCCCACCATGGTAAGGAGATGTGTGAAACCGCCGGGGGAGGGCAGCAGGTAGAGGACTAACCAGGTTCACACTGACGTGGTGAAACAGTCACTCACGGACCTTAAAAGGTTTCGACGGTGCCTGAATGTGATGGTTAAGTTTTGCCCGCTAACATGGGCTGCACTCCAGTCTCGCAGGTCTATCTTAAGGCCGTACCACACAAAATTTAAAGCAACTAGATTCTGTGAAGCCTTCTCAGCCGGATGTAAGTGGTCATGAATGGCATTAAAAACAGTACACCTCCAGTTCACAGGCACTATGGGCGAGGTCGACCAGTTGAGACATCACACAGGAGAGAAACTTGTGCATCCCCGAACTCGACATCAGCCAACCATGGGCCCGTGACTGCCGACCTGTAAGCCTGGACCTCTGGGTTGGTATCTTGGTCGATTGCCATGGCGTCATAGTCAAACCCGATGTGTATGGCATTGACGGCAGACCATGAGAGGCAATCAGCCGCAGCATTATTATTCCCTCTGAGGTGCTGTACGTCAGTCGTGAATTCCAAAGTGTAGGCCCGGTGGCATTGCTGCTGTACAGACCAAGGGTCTGTCGCTTTGGTCATCACGTGCACGAGGGGTTTGTGGTGTATGGATGCTGTGGAATACCAAACCTCCAGTAGAAAATGAAAATATGGAGACCGAGGTGCTCACAGTCAAACGTGCTGTACTTCCCCTGTGGTGGCTGGGGGTCAGAGCTGCCAACTGAAGAGGTGAGGAGCTGCTACACGCCTCCAACCAACTGTTCATGCACAGCAATCACAGCTTTGTCTGAGGCGTCAGTGGTAATAGCTATAAGTGCATTGGCGAGCTGCTGCGCCTGTGGGGTTCAAAAAGGTCAATTCATGTTATCAAATGCTCTGGTCACGAACGCTGACCATTCAAGCATCTGATTAGGAGCACCATATAAGGCAAGCGTAAGTTCAGCAGCTCACGGAATGAAATTCACCATACCTAAAAATCCTTGCAGTGTTTTGCTAGTGCAGGGCAGTGGAAAGTCTATAATAGTGGTGACTTTTGACGGCAGTGGTGCCACACTTTCTGCAGAGATGTGGTGGCCGAGAAGTCAATAGTAGACAACCTGAACTGGCATTCAGTGGGGTTAGTAATCAGCCCATGTTGGCTTTAGCGGAGATGTGATAAATGTACGGTTTTAGATGCTGGTGACAAGTATGTCGTCCAAGTAAACAAAAAGAAAATCTAAAATCCTTTAACAGAGTCCATTTGTCACTGGAAAGTCTGTGCCACATCTTCCAGCTCAAATGGCGCGCGCAGAAACTCAAATAGGCCAAATGGGGTTATTGCAGCAGTTCTGGGAACATCTTCAGTGCACACAGGCAAATGATGGTAGCCCATGACTAAGTCCACTTTAGAAAAAGTTATTTTTCCAGCTAAGCATGCCAAAAAGTATTGGATATGTGGAACCAGGTAATGATTGGGGATGGTGGCCTGATTGAGGCAACAGTAATCGCCGCGTGGACGGCGACCACCATCGGGCTTAGGGACCACGTGGAGGGGTGACACCCAAGGGCTCACCTGTGTACAATGCCAAGCATTAGCATGTTGACAAACACAGCCCTCACGCTGGCCAGCTTTTCTGAGTCCAGTCTACACACATGGGCGTGGACCGGTCAGCCAGTTGTGGAAATGTGGTGCTCAACCCCGTGCTTTGCGACTGTAGGGGAAAAGGTGGGTTTGGTGAGGTTCGGGAATTCGCCCAGTAGGCGAGTGAGTTCACTTGTGGTGGAGCATGCAGTAGACAGAGTCACTGTGCGGAACTTACTAGAGTTACAGGGTAGTGACCCAAAAAGTACCTTTCATCCACGAGCCAGCAGTTCTGCGGATCTACTAACAGTTCTTTGATGCACAGGAAATCTGCGCCGAGCAGAGTTCTAGCAACTTCTGCCAAGACAAAGTCCCATGTGTACCGATGTTCACTGAAGCAGAGCATCGCGTGCCACCGTGTCTCGTAAGTCAGGATCATGCTGCTGTTGGTGACGTCCATCAAGGGTCCATTGTTCTCTGCCTATAATCAATAGGTGATGCTGGCAGCACACTCACTTCAGCACCCATGTCAGGCAGGAGGCGCCCCCTTAAGAGGGTGTCCATAATGAACAATGGACTACCCTTATAGCTGGAACCCACGGCATTCACACACCTCCGAGGGCCAGATGCGCCGGCACTGTGGAAGCTGCGTGGCGGTCGGCACTTGTTGGCGTTCGTGCCAAGGCGTGCATGGTGCATAGATCGGTTGTTGTCTGGTTCAGCGCCGTGGGTCTGAGCCTGTTGGAGGCTCTGTTGACGAGGCTAATTGAGACAGGGAAAGGAGGAAGAACAATAAACCTCTGCTTGGCTGAGTGTAGTTTATCGAACATTTTTGCAAGCTCCCTATAGTCCTTCAGGGGTGTATTAGTGAGGGCTGTGTGAAGCTTGATCAGGCATTTACTGCATAAAGAGTTCTTTAAGATGAAACAAGGATGGTGATAGCCCAGGAGAGATAGTACGTGACCCATTAGTTCTAAAGGCCTAGCGCATCCAGGCCAGCCAAGCAGAGTAACTGCTTGGTTCACTCAGACTCAGACAGTGTAAAAGTCTATAATAGGTGAGTTTTCATTTATCACATGCAGGCGGGTCTTCCAATAGACTTGCTACTCTGGCTGCAGAAAAACTTAGCAATGCTACAAAAAATAAAATATGGTATTGTCCGTGGTGATTTCTCACAGCGCTAACTGGGCTTCTGCCTTCACAAACCACATGGCAGTGCGCTGCTCCCAAAACTGCGGCAGCTTCGAAACAACGCGTTGGTCAACATGTCATTGAGTAACTCTGGAATCATCCGAAAGCGTCGGAGTTACCAATGGACGATTTTGTGAATAAAACATGCAAGAGTTGTTTTACGTGCTTAATGAAAGCCATAGCCCTTTACTTCCATTACAAACAAAACCAAAGTCAATCGCCATACCCTGATGTCATTATGTCAGACACTGTCCCTTAAAGTGAACGCAACTCATTGGCGGTGTTTGGGAATTATGTAGAACGGTTTCTATTATGAACAATATGTGTCATCTCTCACCCATTGGATTACCCTACAATACCTATGCCAGGCTGCTGTTAATTGATTACAGCTCAGTGTTCAACATAATCATACCCTCAGTTCTAATCAAGCTCCAAAACCTAGGCCTCTGTACCTCCCTCTGCAACTAGATCCTTAACTTCTTCACTGGGAGACCAAAATCTGTGCAAATCACAAATAACATCTCCTTATTGACAATCAACACTGATGCACCTCGAGGATGTGTGCTTAACCCATTGCTCTACTCTTGTTACACCCATGACTGTTGGGCTTGGCGCAGATCAAACACCATCTATAAATTTGCCAATGACGCAACTATTTGTTGCAGAATTTCAGATGATGATAAGGGGGCATACAGGTGCGAGATAGGTCAGCAGGTTGAGCGGTGTTATGGCAACAACCTTGCATTCAACGTCAGTAATACCAAGCAATTAATTGTGGACCTCAGGAAGGGTAAGTCAAGGGAAAACATGCCAGTCCTCATTGAGGGATCGGAAGTGGGAAGGGTGAGCAGTTTCAAGTTCCTGGATGTCAACAGCTCTGAAGATCTATTCTAGGCCCAAAATACTGATGCAATTACAAAGGAGGCAGTGCAGTGTCTATATTTCATCAGAAGTGTGAGGACACTTGGTATGCCACCAAAGATATTTGCAAATTTCTACAGATGTTTGCTATTCATTAACTACAGCTCAGGGTTCACCGTAATAAGTACCTCAGTTCTAACCAGCATAATCCAAAACCTAGGCCTCTATACCTCCCTCTGCATCTGGATCCTTGACTTCCTCACTGAGAGACCACAGTCTGTACAAATGCCACGAAGTGCATATGCCTTGCCGCTTCCACAATGCCAGCACATCAGGATGTCAGAGGGCTGTGACTGCTGTGGGTTCCATTCCAACTGGTTGCATCACTGTCTGGTATGGAGGGGCCACTACACAGAATCAGAAAAAGCTGCAGAAAATTATGAACTCAGCCAGCTCTATCATGGCACTAAGGACACCTTCAAATGGCAATGCCTCAAAAAGGTGGCATCCATCATTAAGGACTCCCAATGCCCAGGACATGCCCTCTTCTCATTGCTACCATCAAGGAGGAGGTACAGAGGCCTGAAAACACACACTCAACATTTCAAGAACAGCTTCTTTCCCTTAGCCATCAGATTTCTGAATGGATAATGAACCCATGAACACTTTGTCAGATTTTTCCCCCTCTCTCTCTTTACACAACCTATTTAATTTATCTTTTAATATATTATTCTTATTGTAATTTATAGTTTTTACTACTATTCCTTGCATTGTATTGCTGCTGCAAGAAACCAAGTTTCACAACATATGCTGGTGATATTAAACCTGATTCTGTATCAGTCTCTGCTGTTCCAATGCATTCATCAGCTTCATGGAGATGAGAAGCCTGCTGCATAGGCAACAGCTTGTTCTCCATATTGTACTGCCTTGGCTTGTGTATCGACTATGTACATTGCTTGGACGTAAAATTCACGGTCGACCCTGACCAATGGAGGCCTCACAGTCCCCTTGAGATGAAGATCACAAGGAAAGATTGGCTGAGTGGCTGAAGAACATATTTTATTTATAGCTTAATTGCATGGGATATTAAAGTGCATTTATATAGATACTTGACAGGCAGGAGTGTAGAACATAGATCACAGACCAATATATATAAACCTACTCCATGATCAATCTAACGGTTCCCTTTTACACAGCCCTTAACCCTCCATTTATCTTGCAGTACATCCACTTGCCTATCTAAAAGTCTCTTAAATGTCGTCTTTGCCACCACACCTGGCAGTGCGTTTCAAGCCCCCACTACTCTCCATGTAAACAAACCGATCTCTCACATCTCCCCTAAACTCTCCTCCACTCACCATAAACAGATTGATGTATAATATTTTAGTAATATTTGAGCAATATTGTAAATTTTTAATCTTGCCCTCAATAGTGTATTGCCTCTTTACATTTGGCCTACCAAGGTGCAACACTTCACATTTGGCTGGGTTAATCTCCATCTGCCATTTCACTACCCATATCTGCAACTGATCTATATCCCACTGTATTCTTTACCAGTCATCTACAATCTTCATATCACCTACAAACTGAGTAACCCACCCATCTACATTTTTATCCAGGTCATTTATATACATCACAAACAGCAGACTCCTAGAACTTATCTCTGAGAAACACTAATCACAGACCTCCAGCCAGAATAAGTCCCTTCAACTACCACCCTCTGTCTTTTATTGACAAGCCATTTCTGAATCACAATTGATAACATGCACCTTAATCTTCTGGATGAGCCTCTTATGAGGGACCTTGTCAAACGCCTTAATAAGATCCATGTAGACAACATCCACAGCTCTCCTTTCATCCATCATCCTCATCACTTCATCATAAAAACCAACCAAGTTAGGAAGACATGACTTGCCCAATAGAAAACCATCTCATTATGCTATGGTTTTCCAAATGCTCATGAATCTTTTCCCTAAGAATGCTCTCCTTATGTCTTTGATTTTGGCCATTGTTATTCTGGGAGAAAGGTGCTAGCTGTCTGTTCTCTGTATGCCTTTCATAATCTTATACACATTTTCAATTTCCCTTTCACCATCCTTCACTCCAAAGAGAAAAGTCCTAGCTCACTCAACCGAAATAGAGGGATACTGACCAACTGCAGGCAAACGTTATAGGGTAGACAGGCCTTTTTGTTGGTACAGACATGGGAGGCTGAAGGACCTCTTCCTGTGTTAAATTGTTCTAGGTTGTTTTATAATGGTTTAGCAGCAAGTATTTTTCATAGAACTTTCTTCACCGTGTGTAATTTCATAAATATAATCATCGGGCTGAAGGCAGCTCTCCCTACTCAGATTGCTGCAGGAGTTAATAAGTTTCTGCAATTTTCCACTTTCCTTCAAATTAATTACTATGTGGGTCTGAATAAGAGTGAGGACATGATAAATGAAGGGACAAAGATGCCCTCTATAGAAGTCCCTGTATTGGGAAGTGCCCAGCTCCTTAGAGCAGTCATATATATTCAACATCTACTTGCTCTGCAGCCAGGATCTAGAGTCATAAAGTTATAGAACGCTACAGTACAGAAACAGGCCAATTGGCTCGTCTAGTCTGTGGCTGAACCATTAACCTGTCTAGGCCCATCGAACTACACCCACACTACAGTCTTCTATACCCAGTCCATCCATATACAGTACCTGTCCAAATTTCTCTTAAATGGTGAAACTGACCCAACATCCACCATTTGCGCTGACAGCACATCCCACACTCTCACAGCTGTCAGAGTGAAGAGGTTGCCCTTCATGTCCCTCTTAAACATTTCACCTTTCACACTTAAACCATGACCTCGAGATCTAGTCACTCCCAACCTCAGTGGAAATAGCCTACTTGCATTTACCCTATCTATACCCCTTATAATTTTGTATACTGTACCTCTATCAAAGCTCCACTCAGTCTTCTACACTCTCAAAAATAAAGTCCTAACTAATTCAACCTTTCCCTAAAACTCAGGTTCTCATGTCCTGGCAATATCCTTGTAAATTTTCTTTGCACTTTTTCAATCTTATTGACATCTTTCCTGTAGGTAGGTAACCAAAGTTGCACACAATACTCCAATTTAGGCCTCACCAACGTCTTATACAATTTCAGCATAACATTCCAAGTCCTATGCTCAACACATTGATGAGTGAAGGCAAATGTAGCAAAAACCCTATTTATTATACAGTAACCCTATTTACTTGTGCTACCACTTTCAAGGAATTATGGATCTGTATTCCCAAATCCCTTTGATCTACCACACTCCTCTGTGCCTTACCACTCACCATATAAGACCTGCCTTGGTTGGTTATCCCAGAGGACAACACCTCGCACTTATCTGCATTACATACCATCTGCCATTTTAACAGTTAGTTCAGATCCCACTGCAAGTTTTCATAGTCTTTCTTGCTGTCCACTACACACCCAATTTTAGTGTCATCCAGTAATTTGCAGATGACACCAAGTTTACCAAATTATCATCTAGATCATTGATATAGATGACAAACAATAATGACCCATCAACGATCCCTGCGAATACCACTGCTCACAGCCCTCCAATTAGAGAGACAACCATCTACAACTACTCTCTGGCTTCTTCCATGAAGTCAATATCTAGTCCACTTGAATACCAAGTGACTGAACCTTCTTGATCTGACATGTATTTTGTTCATTTTTAGATCAGATTCAACTTTATCTGTGCTGAGTACAGATACAAAGCCAATGAAATGCAGTTAGCATCTAACCAGAAATGCAAAGAATAGTGTTATTTACAAAATAACTGCGAATAAAAAGTAAGTGCTACAGCACACAAATAAAAAAGTACTGAGACAGTACAATATGGGTGCAATACTGCTTAGCACTGTGATGTGAGGTTCAGCAGGGTCACAGCCTCAGGGAAGAAGCTCTTCCTGTGCCTGCTGGTGCGGGAGCGGAGGCTCCTGTAGTGCCTACCGGATGGGAGGAGAGTAAAAAGTCCATGGTTAGGGTGAGATGCATCCTTGATAATGCTTTTCACCCTGCCCAGACAGTGTTTATGGTAGATGTTCTCAATGGTGGGCAATTGGGTGCCGATAATCCGCTGGGCAGTTTTCACCACACGCTGGAGTGCTTTGCGGTCTGATATGGGACAATTGCCATACCACACTGAGATGCAGTTGGTGAGTATGCTCTCAATGGTACAGCAGTAAAAGTCCGTCAGTATCCTGGGACAGAGATGAGCTTTCTTGATGCTCCGCAGGAAATAAAGGCGCTGTTGTGCCTTTTTGACCAGGATGGAGAGTTCAGAGACCAGGTGAGATCTTCGGAAATGTGGATACCAAGGAAGTTGAAGCTTGATACACGCTCCACTACAGCTCCGTTGATGTAGATGGGGACGTGAGTGTGGCTCCTAGCATGCCTGAAGTCCACAATGATCTCCTGAAGTCCACAATGATCTCCTTGGTCTTCTGGGTGTTAAGGGCCAGGTTGTTGTCGGCACACCACACGGCCAGGTGCTGGACCTCGTCCCTGTAGGCCGTTTCGTCAACCCCTCTGATCAGGCCAACCACCGTGGTGTTGTCTGCGAACTTGATTACGGAGTTAGAACCATGTATAGGAACGCAGTCATAGGTGAAAAGGGATTACAGAAGAGGGCTCAGCACACAGCCTTGAGGCACAGCGGTGTTCAGGGTGAGAGTGGAGGAGGAGAGGTTGTCTAACTTAACTAATTGGGGTCTGTTAGTCAGAAAGTCCAAGGTCCAATTGCAGAGGGATGAGCTGATACCAAGCTGGCGAAGTTTGGTGATCAGCTTGGAGGGGATTACAGTATTGAATGCCGAACTAAAGTCAATGAACAGCATTCTGACATAAGAGTTGGGGCTGTCCAGGTGGGTCAGGGCAGAGTGAAGTGCTGTGGAGATGGCGTCCTCTGTTGACCTGTTGGTGTGATAGGCAAATTGATGGGGGTCCAGTGTGGTGGGCAGACAGGATTTCAGATGTGATAGAACCAGTCTCTCAAAGCACTTTGGAATGATGTGGTGAGTGCAACTGGGCGGAAGTCATTCAGGCTCGTGGCAGTGGAATGCTTCAGCAATGGCACGATGGTGGTGATCTCGAAGCTTGTGGGGACAACTGCCTGGGCCAGGGACAGATTAAAAATGTCCGTGAAGAACCCGGCCAATTGCCTTGCACAGACTCTGAATACACGGCCAGGTATTCCATCTGGACCAGCTGCCTTCCGTACATTCACCCTGCTCAGGGTGGCACAAACATCAGAGGTGGAAAGTGAGAGAGGCAGTTCACCAGGTGGGAGATCCGCTTTGAGGGTGACCTCCTTGTTCTCTCGGTCAAAGTGAGTGTAGAGGTAATTGAGCTCACCAGGGAGGGAAGCAGAACTGGAAGGGAGCACAGTACTAGGTGGTTTGAAGTCTGTAATGACCTGTATGCCATGCCACAAGCGCCGGGGATCCGAGGAGTTGAAATGCTCCTCGATTCTGTTTGTATATGTGCTTAGCCTGAGAGATTCCCCTCCTCAGGTTGGCCCTGGCTGAGCCTTCAGTCTCCAGACCTGAAGGCTGAATCTCTGGCTTTGAGCAGGAGGTGAAATTCTCTGTTCATCCATGGTTTCTCATTGGGGAAAACTTTTATTTGTTTTTGTGATATCACTCTATCTACACACTTGTTGATGTGCTCAAGGATAGAGTTGGTTTATAAATCAATGTTGATCTGAGAGTCTGTGGTGGCATGGGCAGCAAACGTGCTCCAGTCTGCGTGCTGGAATTGGTGCTGAAGAGCAGAGTCAGCACCCTCCAGCCAGAACTTAATAGTCTTCATTGTGGGTTTCACACCTTTAATGACCGGGCTATACCAAAATCCCTTTACACTCCTGAGCCTAACTCATTGCCTCTAACACAGTTAGTATCTTTTTAAACTGTGTCTCATGTATGACAGCTGACTGGGTGAGAGGCTGCAAGTAAGATACGGCTTAAAGGGACGCACAAGTTTCCTTAAATAAAAATGGAAAATGCTAAAGATACACATCTAAAGAAACATCGCACATCTGAAATAGTAACCTTGTTTCTTTCTACAGAGACACTGCTTGGGTTGATGGGTATTCCCAGCATTTCTACCATCTGTGCGCTGTTTTTGTTTTGCTTTTCATCACAGACTTTTGTCTTCCATAATGTTCACTTTTGGTTCTGGACTTGGAGACTCCAGATGTTATTGATATGAGTATGCCATGAAGATTATCCTTTCCTCATCAATGAGTTTCTAATCTGGAAAATGGTAGCTAGTGAAGAGATTGAAGGTCCAAAGTAATGGGACCTGACCTCAATGACCCTGGGAAGGCAGAAAGATTCTCGAACCTGCATCCCTTCAACCTTCAACCTACGAGGATGATTCCGGGAACGAAGGGGTTAGCATATGAGGAGTGTTTGGCAGCTTTGGGCCTGTACTCAATGGAATTTAGAAGAATGTGCCAGGATCTCATTGAAACCTACCAAATGTTGAAAGGACAAGTGGACCTTACCTATAAGGTGGATGTGGAGAGGATGACCCGCTGGTGGGGGCATTCAGAACTAGAAGGCACAACCTCAGAATTGAGGGGCAACCTTTTAGAACAGAAGTAAGGAGGAATTTTTTCAGCTAAAGAGTAGTGAATCTGTGGAATGCTCTGCCACAGACTGCGATGGAGGACTTCCGTGGGTATATTTAAAGCAGAAGTTGTTAGTTTCCTGATTGGTTGGGGCATCAAAGAATATGGCGAGAAGGTAGGTGAATAGGATTGAATGGGATCTGGAATCTGCCATGAAGAAATGCAGAGTGGACTCGATGGGCTGAATGGCCTAATTCTGCTCCTATCTCTTATGGTCTTACGGTTTGATCCCCGTCCAAAAGTGGATATCAGTTAAAACAATTGCCTTCTTTTCATGTGCTCTTAGATACCAGGGATAGGGACATGTGTATTCCCTGACTTTGTGCACCGTTTTCCCCTGCAGGGACAAAGAAGTATGTTAATTGGCTGTTGTCGGTCATATGAAAGCAGCATAAATCCATAAGCAAACAGAATTACTGTTAGGTAGAAGGAATCAAGGGATTCAGGTGTGAGCAACACACAAAATATTGGAGGAATTCAGCAAGTCAGGCAGAATCCTATGTCCTGATGAAAGGTCTCAGCCAGAGGAGTCGACTGTTTATTCCGCTGCCTGAGTTGCTGAGTTTCTCCAGTATTTTGTGTTTGTTGCTCAAGATTACCCGCATTTGCCAAATCTCTTGCGTGTCAGGTACAAACTTCCATTGCCCTGTCAGCAGTTGCAAGATGTGACACTTTTAACATAAATTTTAACAAGTGACTCTGCTTTTGGAATGAGGTTATGGGACCCTACATTTGGCAGTTTGCATAGGAACTGCCCGTCTCCCTGGAATTCATTTGCTGGCCCACATTGGAAGGATTGTTTACCTTTGTTGGCCAAATGAGGTTATTAACCTTTTACAGAATTGCAAGGAAACCCTTGGGATAATGGAAGACCCAATCTTATTCCGAGTCCCAGGCACCTCCTGCCACATTGCTCGGGGGTTGCTTGAGCTAGCCTCTTCCCTGGTTTTCCAACACCAGCATCACTCTTTATTCTAACATTTATCAACAACACTTTAGCAGTTTTGGAAAAACAAGACACTTGAATTATTCATCCTTTTGTTCCAGTCTTTATTTTCAACAATCTTGTCTCATTTATAAATGGACGATCTTTTTATGTTCATCCCCTCTTTCTGAATCTTCTTGGAAGCTCTGCCCTTCCCATTTCACCCCCCCCCCACCACCCTGTCCACTACCCCTGACCTAGCCCCCACCCCCTTGTGAGGTATCGGCATGCTCCACCAGAAGTTGGAAAGTACAAGGTCAGCTGGTAATGGAGGACATAAATTCTGCTCAAGTACATTAGCAAAACTGATCTCCAGGAACTTCCTCAACACTTATATATCTGTCAACAGCAAAAATTGACCTCCTTAACCTATGCAAATAACTTCCTTCCACAGCGCATTTTTGCAAAACTGAGCCTATCTCTAACCATTGCCACTTGGATTCTAATCTGATTAGTCAGGTTATACTGTGCAAGCTGGCCTTGGTCTTCAACCTAAATCTGTCAACTAAATTAAAATGTAAGAATTACCTGAAGTAGAGTTTAAGACCAGAAGCTAACTTAAACTAATTTTTAACTATTATAAAATGAATTTTACTCAAACAGATTGAGCCTTGACAGGCCCATATCTTTGCTAATCTCATAAAAGGTTTTGGTTTTGAGACAAATAGGTCTGAGTCTTAGTAAATGCCACCGTTTGAGTATAAAAAGATGTCCTTCCGTCAAGATTGTCAAAACATATAAGCAACTCGAATTCAAAACTTTTGAGGGTAACTTGTGGGGTTCCACAAGGTTCAGTGCTTGGTCTATTGCTGTCCATTTTGTATATAAATGATATAAGTATGGTCTCTCAGACATTAAAATGTATATTATTTGCTGGTGATACAACTGTATTTTGTACTGGGGAACATCTGAAACAACTTTTGGATATAGTGGAGAAAGAACTAAAAATTATAAAGAAATGGTTTGATACCAACAAACTATCACTGAATCTAAGTAAAACTAAATTTATAATATTTGGAAACCATGTACCAAACTCATATAGTAAACTTAGAATAAAGGATGTTGAAATTGATAAGGTATCTGAAACAAAATTTTTAGGAGTGGTAATAGATAATAAATTAAGCTGGAAACCACATATAAATTATGTCAAAGCAAAAATGTCAAAATCTATTGCAATACTGTACAAAGCACAAGATTTCTTAAATCAGGAATCTTTGTATACATTATACTGTTCACTTGTAGTCCCATACATGACTAACTGTGTAGAGGTATGGGGAAATACATACAAAACAAATACAAACTCGATTTTTCTACTCCAAAAGAAAGTCATACGAATTGTAAATAAGACAAGTTATTATGAGACAACCGATCCACTATTTATTCAACTAAACACTTAAAAATTCAGAGATTTCGTAGATTTTAAAATAATACAAATTATGTATAAAGTAAAAAATGGACAGCTACCACAAAGTATCCAAAGATTGTTTAAAATGAGAGAAAGTCAACATGATTGAGAGGATTATGTATATTCCAAAAACAAAGGATAAGAACAAATGTAAAAAATCATTGTATTTCAGTCAGAGGGGTGAATCTATGGAACAGTTGTAGTGAGAATTTAAAAACATGCACCACACTTAACAAGTTTAAAAAATTATTTAAAAATAATTTAATGAACAAACATAAAATACATGATTTAAAATGAATGGGAGTAATCTAAATAGATGATACTTAGAATTGGATTTTGTGTTAAAAGATTATGAAATTTTTTGTTTTGATGTGATGATTGATGCCAAATATGTTGTTGTATAAGAGGGGTAGGCATAATAAGCTGTAGCTTCAGCCTACACCCTTTCAATCTGTTTTTAAAGAGTATCTATGTTTTTTTTTGTTGTAATTTTGTCCTATGAAATCATCATTATGAAATCATCGTTGAAAATGATGCTTTTTGTTATGTTTGTACTGACCGAAATAAATGTTATTCATTCGTTCATATGTAACAATACTTCATTTCTGAGCAGCCTTTCCCATCCCCACAATCAATAATCCTGGCTGTTCTCCCAATGTTATGTTCTTTCTAATGTGAAGACTTATATCTGGCTTAAAAATTAAAATTAATCACATACCTGAGGAAGGATGATGAGAGAATGTACCCAGGAAATAAAAAGAGCAACAGGAGGAGATCCTCACTAACTGTTCTAATGGTACCGCTTTAACAGAGGAAAAAGATCAAAGGTTACCTCAGTAAAAAGTTAACTCACAGGTTTAGCATAGTGAAGTGATCGTCAGAGTTACCCTTGCTTGCCAGAATGACTCCAGGCCACTTTGACAAATTTAAGGTAAAGCCTAGACAAGTCCAAACCTGGTATCAATGGTTTGATATCGACAGACAGACACAGGCCAAGAAACAGTGTCCGTTTGTCAATAAAAAGAAGCAATGGGAAACCCATTTTTACTTATATTACCCTTGCTGTGTGAGTCCTGCCACACTTCAATTTGTGTAGGAATTGGAATTGGGGTTGTAATTGGGATTGTAATTGATTGACTATTATCATATGTACTGAGATACAAAGATTTACAAGCCATCCATACAGATCATTTCAAAGCTTAAGTAGTCAAGAGAGTAGAAGTGAAAAGCAGTAACAGGATAAAGACTATCATGTAACAGTTACAGAGAAAGGGCAGTGCAAGTGCCATGGCAAAGTAGACTGTGAGATCAGACGTTCACCTTTAATGTATGAGAGATTCCTTCACGAGTCCTGTAACAGCAAGATAGAAGCTGATAAATAAAATCTAAAAATTGCTCTGAGCAATATTGCTGCACAATTACTTTATCCATTGTCCACCATTTTATTTCATTTCTTACCTCCTTTAAAATTTCTTACCTCCAATCTTCTATGTGGCGGTGTGCTGGGGCAATGGCATCAATGCAGGTGATGCCAACAGGCTCAATAAACTGATTAGAAAGGCTGGCTCTGTTATAGCAGTCAACCTGGACACACTGGAGGCTACTGTAGAACAAAGGACCCTATGGAAAATCCTGGCAATTTTGGACAATGTTTCTCACCCTCTGCATGCCACTTTGGCTGAACAGAGAAGGATTTTTGGTAATGGACTAAGACAATTACGCTGCTCCAAAGAGCACTATATAAGGTCATTTTTACCTTTGGCAATCAGGCTCTATAACAAGTCAGCCTAAAGCTGGAGAAGTGATGACCCCCTCCTGTTAGACTGTGGTAACCTCTTTTTTATTCTTTCTACTTCTCTTCTGATATTTATATCTGTGCACTCGTAATGCTACTGTGACACTGTAATTTCCTTTAGGATCAATAAAGTCTCTCTCTTAAGAAGTGAATCAATGGCTCTTGAAAAGACAGATGGTGTAATTTCTGAGCTCAGAGCTCTTTTTTCTAAAGTTGTAAACTTTTAAAGCTTTTTGGCTAAATTTCATATGATAATATATACTAATAAATGAAACTAATACAATTTTTTAAAAACACTGAATATCAAAAGAACTGCAGATACTAGAAATCTAAACAGCAACTCAGACCACATCGACAGAGTCAACATTTCAAGTCAAAGCCCCTTCATCATAAAAGAAAAGGAGACAAAGGAAACTTGTAAAGCTGCAGAAAGGGTTGTGAAGGGATATCTCTGATAAGGTAAAACCAGGGTAACCATGGGGATAAGCAGTAAGGAAGGCTATCTGGTGAATAAATGAGTGTGAACAGTTAGAGGGGGAGAATACAGATAAAAAAAACAAGACAGAAGATATATTAATGACATATGCATTGGAATAACCTTCAGTTTCCCACATTTCTTTTGTTTAATTTCTTTTGTCTCTGTTCTTATTCTCTAACTGCTCCCCTTCACCCATTCATCAGATAACCTTTTTGACTGCTTATCCCCTGGTCACCTTGGTTTTACCCTGTCACGGAGAAAGTACTGTATAGAAAAGATTTACAAGAATGTTGCTGGGACTAGAGAACTTCAGTCATGAGTAGAGACTGGAATTGTTTCCCATGTACTGAAGTTAGCTGAGAGGTGATTTATGATTGAAAAGTGCATTATACAAAGTTCTGCAAAATAATTTAACTATTACATAGTGCATTCTGAATTATCTTCAAATGATCAATCTCATGCTACTAAAGCTAATTTCTAAACTTACTGATCACCTAATGGTCACTCTAAGCAAATGGCAACCTTTATACTTCATACTTCATTGTTACCAAACAATTGATACTAGAGCGTACAATCATCACAGCAATATTTGATTCTGCTCTTCGTGCTCCCTGGAGTACAACTCAAAAGTAAATATTAAAAATTTAAATTATAGATCATAAATAGAAAATGGAAAAGGGAAAGTAAGGTAGTGCAAAAAAACCGAGAGGCATGTCCAGATATTTGGAGGGTATGGCCCAGATCCAGGTCAGGATCCGTTCAGCAATCTTATCACAGTTGGAAAGAAGCTGTTTCCAAATCTGGCCGTACAAGTCTTCAAGCTCCTGAGCCTTCTCCTGGAGGGAAGAGGGACGAAAAGTGTGTTGGCAACCTCTTTCAATAACTAAAACTCAAGAGATTCAGAAGATGCTGGAAATTGAGAGCAACACGCAGAAAATGTTGGAGGAACTCAGAGGTCAGGTAGCACCTAAGGAAATGAATAAACAGTTGACATTTCCGGCAAGACCCTTCATCGGGACAGGATTTTATTTCTGAGATGAAAAGATCCAGAGTAGGCAGAAAACCAGAGCGGGGATCAATAACAGCATGTGTTACATCCCAAGGTACTTTGCAGCAATGTTACTGAGGGGATTTTAAGGGAGATGACTACAAACTTGGTCAAATAGAACCTCTTTGAAGAGGGTTTAAAAGGAGGTAGGGAAACAGAGGTGTTTGGGAAAGTTAGTCCAAGCCTGAGAGCCTCTGTATCAAAAAGCGTGGTCAGAGGAATTCAATTCAAGGCGACTAAGAAACTAGTTTTAAAATAGTACAGATATCTCAGAAGTTACAAGACTGAAGGAGATTACAGGGAAGATTACGTCTTGAAAGGGATGAAAATTCTAAGGTTAAGGATGTTTTTTGCCAAGGGTAAAACAGTAGAAAACACACACTGAAGTTGCAAATTAAATTCTCCTTATTTGAAACAATGTAAGTACATTAAGCAGAATCTAGAGTCCAGAATAATGGGAGATGAAGTCAGTGAAGCCATCTAAGCTCTTAGGAGCCTTAATAGGATCAGGGAGTTATTTCCTCCCATTGAAGCACCTTGAAGCAGGGTATCATGATACACCCATTATAAAAGATTGGCTGTCAATGACTGCGAGGAGATGCTTCTTCACCAGAGGCAGTGACTCTTTGGAAATCTCAACACAAGACAGCTATGATACTCTATTCCTAAATTTGTTCAAGACAGAGATTCATGGATTTCTGGATTTAAAGGGAATCAATGGTGAAGAATTACTCCAAGAAAGTGATGGCAAAGTGTTAAATGACCTTCACCTGCTTCCCTTCTATACTTTCCAATGTTCTTGCATAAATATTGCAAAACCTGCACCTCATACATTATAACCTGCAATATAATCCTGCCATTAACTAACAATGAATTCCATCAATTAGGACTCCTTTATATCGCACAAAGCCCCCATTTTAATATGGATAAACCCACATATCATATCTTTCACACACTCCAGCCAATAAACCATGGCTGAAAAAAATAATTAACTCTTGCTAACTCACCAACCCTCTTTTTTCTGGCACAAAGTGCCAGACTTGTAGAGACAGGTTTCTCTCTCTGACAGCTCCTTCTCCTCAGCACACCTCCTTCAGGAGGAAATTTAGGAGCTAAATAGGTATGTGGGTTCTTATGAAGATTCATCAGACAGGTTCCAGGACTGGGGGATATGCTATTGAAAGAGAGATTAAGTTGTGTATTCCTGCATTCTCTGGAATACGAATGAATAAAATGAGTCTGATCTGCCATTCCATCATGGCTAATTTATTATCCCCCTCAACCCCATTCTCCTGCCTTCTCCTGTAACCTTTGACTCCCTGATTAATCAGGAACATATCAACCTCTGCCTTAAATATACTCAGTAACTTGGCCTGCACATCCATCTGTGGCAATGAATTCCAGAGACTCACCACCACCTCGCTAAAGAAAGTTTTCCGCATCTTTGTTCAAAATGGATGTCTCTCAATTCTGAAGCTGTGCTTTCTGGTCCCAGATTCCCTCACTATAGGAAACATCCTCTGTACATCCAGCTTATCCAGACCTTTCTATATTCAATACATTTCAATGAGATTTCCCCCCCCCACCCCCACCTTCTAAACTGCAGCGAGTATAGGCCCAAAGCCATCAAATGCTCCAGGTATGTTAACACTTTCATTCCTGGGATCAATCTCGAGAACCTCCTCTGGGCCCTCTCCAACGCCAGCACTCTTTTCTTAGATAAAGAGCTCAAAACTGCTCACAATACTGTAATTGTGGTCTGACCAATGCTTATAAAGACAGCATCATATCCTTGGTCTTGTATTCTAGTCCTCTTGAAATGAATGCTAACAGCATTTGCCTTCATTACCATTAAGTCAACCTGTAAGTTAACCTTTTGCGAATCATGCACACAGATCCCAAGTCCCTGAGTTTTGACATTTCTCCCCATTTAGAAAATAGTCTACACATTTGTTCCTTCTACCAAAGTACATGACCATACACTTCCAAACGCTATATTCCATCTGTCACTTCTTTGCCTATTCTCCTAATCTATCCAAGTCCTTCTGCAGACTCCCTGCTTCCTCAACACTGCCTGCCCCTCCACCTATCTTTGTATCAGGTGCAAACTTAGCAGTAAAGGCATCAATTCTGTAATCCAAATCGTTGACCTGTAACGCAAAAAGAAGCAGTAGGAATACTGACCACTGCGGAATACCACTTGTCACCAGCACCCAACTAGAATAGGTTCCCTTTATTCCCACTCTTTGCCTCCTGCCAGTCAGCTAATCTTCTATCCGTGTTAGTATCTTTCCTGTATTATGATAGGCTCCTATCTTGTGAAGCAGCCTCATGTGTGGCACCTTGTCAAAGGCCTTCTGAAAATCCAAGTTGATACCATCCATTGACTCTGCTTTGTCTATCCTACTTGATACTTCCTCAAAGAATTCCAAGAGATCTGCCTGGCAAGATTTCCTCTTAAGAAAGCAATGCTGACTTTGACCTACTTTACCATGCACCTCAAAGTACCCCAAAACCTCAACCTTAACAATGGTCTCCAACATCTTCACAACCATTAAATTCAGACCAATTTGCCTAGAATTTTCTTTCTTTTGTCTTCCTCCCTTTTCAAAGAGTGGAGTGACAGTTACAATTTTCCAGTCCTCCGGAACCATTCTGGAATCTACGGATTCTTGAAACACTATTGCTAATGCCTCCACAATCTCTTCAGCTACCTCTTTCAGAAACCTGGGATGTAGTCCATCTTGTCCAGGTGACTTATCTACCTTCAGACCTTTCAGCTTTGCAAGCACTTTCTCCTTGGTAATAGCAACTGCACTCGCTTCTGCCCCCTGACACTCTCAAATTTCTGGCATACTGGGAGTGTCTTCCACAGTGAAGACTGACACAAAATACTTAATAAGTTCGTCTGCCACTTCGTTGTTTCCCGTTATTGCCTCTCCAGTGTCATTTTCCAGCAGCCCAATATCTACTCTCACCTCTCTTTTACACTTTATATATCTGAAAAAATGTCTGGTATCCTCTTTGATATTATTGGCTAGATTACCTTCATATTTTATCTTTTCTTTCCTTATGTTTTTTTAGTTGTCTTCTGCTGTTTTTTAGAAGCTTCCCAATCCTTTCACTTCCCATGAATTTTTGCTAGATTATATGCCCTCTCTTTTGCTTTAATGCTGCCTTTGACTTCCTTTGTCAGCCACAGTTGCCTCATCCTCCCTTTAGAATACTTCTTTGTCTTTGGGGTGTATCTATCCTGCACAGTCCATATCACCCCTAGAAACTCCAGCCACTGCTGTTCAAAGCAGCAAAGAATAGCTAAGACATACGGTAGGGTTAGCAAGTTGTGGCCATGCTATGATAGCATCAGAAGGGTGGCGGCGTTAGTGGGCTTCCCCCATTACAATGCTTGAGCTGTGCTCATTGATGCAAAATGACACATCTCACTCTGTGTTTCAATGTAATGAAGCTAGAAGCAAGGGTCGGTCTCAGAATTAAACCATAAGCCATTTCAAATTGAGGGGAGGAGAAATATCTTCACAGATGGTGGTGGTTCTTCTAGGAATTCTCTGCACAAGAGGTCTATGGAAGCTTAGCCATTAAGTTCATTCAAAGCAGAGATGAAGGGAAAAGGGCCGTGCAGGAAAATAGATCTGAAATAGAAAATCAGCCATGATTTTGACAAATGGCAGCACAGGCTTGAGGGACAAACAGTCCACTCTTTCTCCTGTTTCTTGTGTTCCTTTCAGAGGTGATGAAGATGCAAGGAGGTTTCATGGGTTTAAGGACAAGCCAAGTGAGCATGCAACAAATGGCAGAGGGGAGAATGTGATGTTATCTATTTAGGTAGATAAAAGAGAGGTGCTGTGCGTCTTTAAGTAGTAAAAGAGTATTGTAGTTGACACTCAAATGGAACTGTGCATTTTGTACATGCCAACAGGTGCAGCGGTTAGCTAGGAATCTAAATGGTATGTTGGCCTATATTGCAAGAGGATTTGTGTAAAGAGTAAAGATGACATATTACAAATAGATAGAGCTTTGCTAAGAACACCTGCTGTCTTGTGTACAGTTTTGATCTCATATCATTCAGCAAAGTTTCACCAGACTGCTTCATGAGATTACTGCATTTGGTGTGTCTGCAGTAAGAGGTTCAACAAATGGGATGCGTGACTTTACTGAAATGTGCAAGATTTATCGTGAGCTTGATGTGTATCTGCAGAGATCTTTCTCCTGGCCAAGGAATTGAGATCCTGCAATCAATAATGAATAGGCCATTTATTACTGAAATTTCTCCTTCAAAGCACAGTGGTCCTTTCAAATTTTCTACCATGGAAGTCTGTTATTGCAATGATACGAGAGAATTAGGGTCTCAATGGATTAAAGGGATATGAGATAGAAGATGGGGTTCTTGAAGTAGAAGATCAACCATAACCTTGCCAAATGATGGAGCAGGCTCAAGGGAGAAAAGTCCACTTGTGCTTCTGTTCCTTATGTTCTTGCTGGTCTGACTGTCACACACATTGTGACTAAATTAACAGCAGAGGTGTGCATCCAGTAGAACTGCTGCCCCACGTCTCCAGTAACCGAGCTTCAATCCTGACCCTTAGTGATCTCTATGTGAGGTTGACAGGTTTTTCTCGTAACCAGTAGGATTCTTCAAATTCAAGTTTAATTGTCATTCAACCACACATGATTACCCATGAATACAGCCAAATGAAACTGCGTAACTCTGGGGCCAAAATTCAAAACACAGTACCAGCAGTCATACACAGCACAAGGCACATATCGCACATATGAACATATAAGATATCAGTAAAATACCATCATACAAAAAAATAAAGTCCAAGACCCTGTGTCCATGAATGTTGCAGTAGTCTGCAGTCGAACTCAATATAGCTTGCCTTCTGCCAAGTGAACACAGGGGGCAGCACTGACTCCAGCTGAGATGCCACACTACACAACCCTCAACTCCAACATCTTTCACCTGGGCAACTGTAAACAGGTGACATCGCAAACTGACCATAACGTATTGGAACAGATTTAGGCCACTTAGCCCACCCAGTCGGCTCCACCATTTCATCGTGGCTCATCCAATTTTCCTCTCAGCCCCAATCTCCTGCCTTCTCTCCATATCCCTTCATGCCCTGACCAGTCAAGAATCTATCAACCTCTAGTTGAGGCCTTGTCCTTGCAATGACTCAGGACACCTGCTCCCCCGACCGTCCACCAATAAGTTAGTGACTCGGACTTGAAGCTTTCCATATTAACAGTGTCCGACAGGGTCACAAGATCACAAGAAAAGTGACTAAGATGATCACTCTCTGTTACTCACCGCCTTCACGCCCTGACTCCACCAACACCCCACTGATACAATCTGCACCGTCCAGTTCCTTCTCTGCCAATAAGCAATTCGCTGATGGGGGTAGGCCTGCAATACTTTAAGTTTTTAATGTCCAGCAAGGTCTTGCCATCATAAAAAATACATTAAAAAAAGACAGCAACACTTTGCCTGGCCCCGTAGAAGCCGCTGCGACTGAGTGGACTGCCATCTGACCACCATCTTTTCCTCAGAGCCCCACATCCCAAAGGCAGGGGCTGGTGTGTTCATTGGCCATATACACTCAGTGCCACTGTTATTAGATACCTCCTGTACCTAATTAAGTGACCACTGGGTGTAAGTTGCCCCTCGTGTGTTGGTGAGTGATACAATCAGGAGAGAGTTGATGGGAATGTGGAGGGAATAAGCAAGGTGATGGTAAATGAGTGCTTGATGTTGACTCTAACTCAATGGGCCCAAGAATATTCTATTCTATATCTTTTAGGGTATGACTTGCACAGAGACTGCCCTTAGTCATGTTAGCAGAGTCGTTGTCTGAGGAGACTAATGGCTTCCTCAGAAACATTACTGATGGTAGTGGGGTTCTCTGTACATGTATTCCCTTCTTATGTGTAGACTATGATGTGCTATCCTCAGCCAGCTGTTCTGAGGATAGTTATTGTTCCAAAGTCACCACCTTTCACTCTGACAAACAGAATATGTGAATCAGAAATGTGGAACAAAAGATACAAGACATGTGCTGTAATGGTACAACTATAGCAGCTGTTCTATCTCACCAGGCAGGAAGGAGTAAGAATTAATGGTGTCATCATGTGGTAACAATGGTTATCAGCTAAAGTGTTCTACCTGAGGAAGGAAAGCTTTGGGGAACCAGCAAATTTTAGTTTAATTATTACAAGATGGATCAAGGAGCAATTGAGTTACATAGACCACATTGGTCTTTGGTTTATCTCCTGCTTAACAATCACAAATCAGGTACATGTAGTGAATCCAAAGTTGAAGGTGTATGTGAATGTAGAGTTGGATTTACAATTAGATCAACCAGAGTTTTATTGAGGGTGGAGCAGGTACAAGGAACTGAGTGACCTCCACCTTGAATGAGTCAAAACTGCACTCTGCATTGTAGGCATTAACCATCATTGAACAGCTGGACATTCAGATAATGAAATGCTTTGTGATTCCCAGATATTCCAGGTTGTTGTGTGACACCTCAAGGTGATGTGGATGCAAGAGATGACATTTGCCACTACTAAGAAATCTCATAATCCTGGGGGATTCCTGCTATTCTCCACTCAGTGAGAAACAGATGAATTGATTCTGTTAAATATAACCTCCACTTCCTCCCTAATATTGTTGTCCTTGATATGTTTGTGCATTCAGTACCAGCCTGAAAAGACACTCAAGTGAAAAAATAATCATAGTAACCATCATGTCCATTTGCATTGAGAGCAGGGTTTGATCTGTGGCTGTAGGTTCTGGAGAGCACACCACTGGGTAAGCAGGACATCCTTCCACATTAGTCCCTTATGAATTGGGAATTGCTGCAATCCTACATGGTTCCAGCCTCACTTGCATCTCAACCGAAGCAGATAGCCTTTCTCAGCAACCATCTTCTCGTTCCCCCATCTCATTGTAGAATTAAATCAATGGTCACCAGAAACCTTCCTATCCAGTAGTTTTGCCTAAACTTAGAGGTAACTTCAATATTACAATTCATAGTATCACACAGCTCAGAAGCAGGCCCTTCCACACCCGCCTAAGCGTGTCCCATTTGCTAGTATTTGACCCATATCCCTCTAAACCTTTGCCATCCATGTGCCTGTTCAAATGTGTTTTAAATGTTCTTATTGTACCTGCCTCAACCGTGTATGAACATTGGACCAGAAGTCCCTACAAAGGACTGCGCGAACAGCTAAGAGGATCATAGGGGTCTCCCTACCATCCACTGGGGACATCTAGCAAGAGCGCTGCATATGCAGGGCCCTTTGTATTATTAAGGATCCCACCCACCTATCCATCCAGTATCCTCATTGACCTTCTACCTTAAGGCAGGAAACTACGATGCATAAAAACAGGAACCGTCAGGATGAGGAACAGTTGCTTCCCCCATGCCATTAGGCTTCTGAACCCCTGGCAGCATCGTACTTAAAGTGTTTCTGGTTAATCTGTCCTGGAGCTTACTATATTTAATATTAATGCATGTTGGGTTATGTGTGATTCATCTGTAAATTTTATCCTTACCTTCATAAGATATCATTTGTTATGTGTGTTATATACTTTACACCCTGGCTGGAAGAAACATTGCCTCATTTCTGTATACATTATATACATTTTGGTAGTTAAATGACCTGAGTCTCAGTATTCTGTAACTCCAGTCTCAGCCACATACTGAAAAGCATCACCACCTTACAAGCCACCTTCTCCGATCATTCACCTGTGTATAACTAATGATACATTTAAGTAGCGAAGATGGTGACAATTCCTGCTGCTAAACATTAGGCTTTCCAAAAATACAAACAGCATGTTTAGCAAATAGTAAACAGTGTCAGTTGCTCATGGAAGTCCAGTTTGACAGGAGTTTTATCTGAGCAGCATTGCAAAGGATTGCTGCTGAAATCTACGTACTCTGCATGTTTCCATTATGTGTGGATGTCAGCCAGGGCCTACTCTCCAAATGCAGCCCATCTGTATGTACGTCACACATCAAATTCGGCCTAATCCAGGAGCCAGAGCATCTGAACAACCAGCACAATGGAGGTTATTTCCAAAGCCCACGTGCCTAATATTGTCCTTGGGCATACACTTCTTGGGTTATGTACCTGAGTGCTGGATGCAAGACCCTTAATATCCCTCATCAACCTGGGTTCCCTAATCTGGCAAGACTCGCCCTTCACTCGAACAAGTACATGCTGGATCTGAACTCTTCTCACTGATAAAAACTTACCACTTGACAGACATTGCTTTACCTGGAAACAGTTTCAAAGTGACATTTGAAAGTTCTAGTCTGATGCCAGCAAAATTAGCCTTCCCCCAATTTAAGACCTAATTTCAGTTCTATCCTTTATTGTAACAATCTTGAAGCTAATAGAATTATGGTCACTGGCTCCAAAGTACCACCCCACTGACACATCAGCCACTTACCCTACCTGGTGGAGTTCAAATTTTACACCCTCTTTATTACAGCCTTCAACATATTGCTTGAGAAACCTTCCCTGAAAACACTTAACAAATTATGATCCATTTAATCTGAAATCTATCACTTGCTGGCTTCTACTCCTTTCCCCCTCCCCACCTTCTTATTTAAGCTTCTTCTCCCTTCCCTTCCAGTCCCAATGATTTTGGGTCTCGGCCCAAAACATTGACTTTCCATTCCTCTCCATAGATTCTGCCTAACCTGCTGAGTTCCTCCAGTGTTTTATATTTGCCCCTCTGGAGAATTTCTTGCGTTTCTGACACAGTCCTATGTTCTGATCCATGCTCATTGATTCATTGGTGTTCTGTGTTCATCTTGTCACCCAGAATCCTGTACTGTACTGACTGGGAAAAAGACTCTGAAGCTCTTACCCTATTTAAGCCTCTCACAATTTTATGTACTTTGTATCTCAGCTTACAATGTTCTTTCTACTAGTTTTGATTTCATAACTAAGGGAAATGGTTTCTGCCTTCATCTTTTATTTAGGACTGACAGAACCTCATACCTTCAGTTAAATCTCCTTTGTTTCAGCCTCTGATGGGGAGAAGGCAAGAGAATGGGATTGAGAGGGTTAATATATTAACCATGATGGAATAGTGGAGCAGACTCGATGGGCTGAATGGCCTAATTCTATTCCTGCAGTATGTCTTATGACCAGCATAGGCTGGATAATAGTGTTGTAACCGACCTCTGATTTTGAAAGTGTACATAACCACATGCAATTCAGAAAGGAGGTCTGGGAGAAGGAAGGAGTGGAAATTGAAATGAGACCTGTGATATCTCTGAAACATAAGTGACTTATTACTTAGCAATGCCATTTCACAATTGATATAAATTTAATTCAGGTTTTAAAACACCTAACTTCTGACTTAACACTTCTAGTTCTCCCGTTTCCTCATTTACATTATTACATTTAATTCATTTGCTTAGTTAAGAGAAAAAAGCCAAGGCATTGCCTGCTGTAACATGTATAAGTGATGATCCCAATCCAATCACTAAACCACACTGAACTGAAACACTTTGTATTCATCCTCTGTGCAGAAGGCATTTTTCACTTCTGCTTGTTGGAACGTGGCAGTAGTTCAAGCCTGCCTGAGTTTCGATGTTACATTCTTTACCCACGTCCTAGCTTGTCATCTCGCTGGAAGAAATGCAGTAGCTTCAGCAGAGTGTGTTTACCTAAATTAAACAGTGCAAACTGTTGGAGAAATGTGCATTAAATTGCCGTTTCTCAAACTGCTCTCAAACTTTTATCATTGAGACCGGCAACTCATACCAATTCTGTGATGTGACTGTGAATAATTACTGAACTGCATCTGAAGGTGAGATTATTTTTTTCCCTTTTACTGTTGCTTTCTGCTTTTATTGATCAATGAAACATAGATTCCTGGCTGCGATCAAGAGTCACGCTCAGACACTGTCTGGTGTCAAATGTCACGGAAGTTATTTTCATACAGAAGCTATGTTATATATCCTTCCACTTTTTGCTTTTTCATCTCCTTTCTTATACGTTGCACAAAACGCTTAAAAGAACCATGTTGATATAGGTAACAACAGGATAAAGGCAAGGGTGGAGCACAAATAATATGCTCAGAACTGTAAAAATACAACTCCTTTGAATGCCTTCAGCTCTTGTGTGCAGTTCAGCTATCTGTCGATTTCATAGATGACCTGAATTATTATCTAGGTATCACACACTTCTTTCACTGCAGTTCTGAAGACCACTTGCCTTTGACAGAAGAGATGAGCCAATTCATCATTTCTCGACCCTGCTCCTGAGCACAACGTTATTGCAACTGGGCCACAGTTAATTTTCTAATTCATGGTTATTTTTGATTTTATCACCCCATGGTGATATCCCAACCATCAGCATATTATAATGAACTAAAGCAAAATACTGAGGCTGCTGAAAATCTGAAAGAAAACCAGAAAATACAAGATTGGAAGTTCAAGATCCAAGATTGTTACTCTGGATCTGATGCAACATAGAAAAGAAGCACAAAGAACATAATAAAAAAAGAAAACAAAACAGAATAAATACAAAAAGCAATCCTATTAAGTACAATGTACAGTATAAGTAACAGTTATATACACAGACTGATTGTATGCACATACAACTGTGCTAGGTGATGTTATGTAGTGGTGGGGGGTGTTGATTAGCCTGACCATTTGGGGTGAAGTAACTGTTTTTGAGTCTGGTGTCCTGGCGTGGATGCTGTGCAGCTTCTTCCCTGATGGGGTGGGCTAACAGTCCATAAGCAGGGTGGGTGGGATCCTTCTGTATTTCATGAAATACTTGAAATATTCAATCTCAGGAAGTGTCTGTGGTGAGAGATGTTGCTTACAGCCTCAATATCAATGCAATCTCCGTGCCTGCTTTAAGTGGGTAAGGGCCAAAAATCTAATCCAAGGAACCTGATCCTAACTTGCTAGTCATAGCCAGTTTCACAGTATTGAAAGATGGAATATGAGAATTTTAAGTTGGGGTCCTACAGCAGAATTGGGAAGAGGATTCACATCTTCCTGTAGCTGTCTGGGTTTGACAAGGGTTGGAAGACACGAAGGCAAAGCTGGAGCTGCTGGCTCCCCAGGGTAATTGCTTCTTTTGGAAAATAGTCTAAAGCAGGGTTTCCCAGCCTGGGGCCCACGGACCACTTGCATAATGGTATTGGACCATGGCATAAAGAGTGTTGGGAACCCCTGGTCTAAAGGATGCTTTCAACCTTCCCAGCCTCAATCCGTCACCTTCCCCACAACCCTGAAAGCCAATGGCCACTCTGGCTTTCAGGATCATGAACATCAGTCCAGGCCTCCTGATTGCAGGTTGCTCTCCCACCAATAGCCAGCAATCACTGAAGGGTCAGCAATAGCAACTCTTGACTTGTCATAGGGGCACGCAGCATGTTGCCCACCATGTCTGTGCTGACAGATGACACCCATCTGTGTAAATCACAGTTTCCATCATTTGGCCCAGTCTTCAGTGTTTGGGTAATCCAGATGCAATTCAAATGCAGCTCTCTTAGACTTCCTCATCAGCGTACCTTTCCTAAACCACAATCAGTCTCTCAAAGCAATGATTTCAAATGGTTGCAGTCACAATCATGAACCGCAATGGTGGCCCTATGTGTAAATTTTCTATTTCACGCAATACATTTAGCTCCCTATATCAATGTCTGCTTCATTCTTTTACAGATGGAGCCCGGAGGAGGCAATGCCAGTGATGACATCGATGCCATGTTCAGCAATCTCCTGGGAGAAATGGACTTGCTGACACAGGTTGGTTGTACTTCATTTGTTCTTTACATTAGCGAAGGACCAAACCAAGTACAGGTGATTGGACAGCAGCAGGAAGAGTCCAGCATTGAGGAGAGAAATAATGCATTGAAATGTTTATGTTTTGCTTGCAAGTGAAGACAAGATAAACCTCAAAGAGATGTCGAGATGTCCTCTTCGTAGGAAAATGGTTTAAATTTTGATGCAAGCAGGAAAAAAGAAACAGAAGAGTTCAGAATCAGAATCAGATTTAATATCACTGGCAAGACAGAAAATTCCGAGGAACTCAGCAGGCCAGGCAGCATCAATGGAGAAGAGTAAACAGTCAACGTTTCAGGCCAAGACTCTTTATCAGTCCTAATGGAGAGTTGGATTAAATTAGGTGGCTACTATTCCTTTGAGAAATTATTTTCCATTTTCTTCAGACTGTTCTGATGAATATTCCCAAAACGTTGACTGTGCGTTTCCCCCCATGGATGCTGCCTGACCCACCGAGTTGTTCCAGCTTCCTTATGCATTTCATCAGAATGTTTATGTCCAGTTTAGTAATATCCAACATCACATTTTGCCCATAGACTCACAACATAAAAATAATTACAGAGCATTTCAGTCAGTTATTGAGGTTTCTGTATGTCTGACTCAGATTAAGCTTCTTCCACCCTCCCCAAACATTCCATTGTCAGAAAGAAAAGAAAAAAAAATGCTTTTGGACAGATTCTGAAAATATTCAGGTCTCTAGATGTCATTTATATCCATGAGGTCAGTGGCAGTAAAGAGATGCTTAGGGAGTACTCAGGTCATCTCTATTGTCCTGTTAATAGGCATCCGTTAGTCTCATGAGACCATGGATTTGCGCCTTGGAAGGTTTCCAGGGCGCAGGCCTGGGCAAGGTTGTATGGAAGACCGGCAGTTGCCCATGATGCAAGTCTCCTCCCTCCATGGCACCGATGTTGTCCAAGGGAAGGGCATTAGGACCCATACAGCTTGGCACCAGTGTCGTCGCAGAGCAATGTGCGGTTAAGTGCCTTGCTCAAGGACAGAACACGCTGCCTCAGCCAAGCCTCGAACTAGTGACCTTCAAATCACCAGACGACTGCATTAACCACTTGGCCGCGCGCCTGTAGTTCAATGCAATAACTCACAACCAGTGGAAATATTTACAAATTTATCCTTGTAATTCAGCAAAAATCATTCTTGAGTTAAGGCTTTTGCATGGAATACTTAAGTAGTTAGTAGTGACCCTTCTCAAACTCTTAGAGAGCTAGTACTGAAGGTATTCCTTCAAGAATCAGAAGGGAATCTATGGATTTTGATGATGATAGAAAGGTAAACATTGCCTAGAAATTCATACATTTAGTGCACCATATAACATGACAGTTCATTGCTCTCTGTCTCTGAAAATCAGTTCCACTGAAGTGAATAGAATGAACGTTGCAGACAGAGTACAGTCAGTTGTCAGTATTGATTGTATAATCAAACTCATTGAATTGGACAGAGAACTTGGTATAAAAAATGCACACATCTATTGCCCCTCCAGAAGGGATAGTAATCACAGATTTTGGAGGTGCTGAATAATTAAACAATTTTTTACTAAAAATGTGCAATTACAGCAAAACAAAAGTCTACTTTAGTGCAAAGTGATCAACTATTTACTTCCCAGAAATAAAACGCTATGAAGTCACATTTTAAATCATATGACTTCAGAGAAAGTAACAGGGTAGAGTGAAACGAAGCAGTAAAGGTGAGCTCATTCACTTCTTTAAAGTTAATTGAATCACTGACCAAGTACGCTGGGAAACCTGAACCAACAGTGAGACTAATCGTTGAACGACACTGTCGCTGGAAGTGAGAAAGTGGAAGCTGCTGGTTACATTAGAATCAGCAGTCAGTGCTTAAACACTCAAACACAAGAGTAAAACTGCAGATGCTGGAAATCCAAACAAGACATACAAAACACTGGAGGAACTCAGCAGGCCAGGCAACGTCTATGGAAAAGAGTACTATTGACGTTTCGGGCCAAAACCTTTCGGCAGGACTGGAGAAAAAAAGAAACACTCAATACTGCATTGTGCTCCCCTATTGCCCCAATCAGCTGAGTGCATCAGGGTCTTTCAATAGTTCTATTACACATCTGTTTAGAGTGTCCTTGTGTAAAGCTTGACTAGGTTCCACAGCATAATGGGCAAAGAAAAATAAAACCTGTAGCATGGTGCTTAGCCATCTTCCGTTCTTCCTCAATGGAAACAAAGGGTTCGATCTTTAAATAACTTAGAATGAGCACAAGGCAGCCTGAAGTAACCAACAAATTAATTGAAATTTCGTTTTCAATTCAAACCATGCACTATTATTTAATCTACAAATTACAATAAAGTTTGTCTTTTGTTTCCAATTTCAAAATTAAGTCACTGATAAGAGCAACTAGTTTAATTCTAAATGCCATCTGATCGGGCTTTCAACGTATTGCTGCAGTAGGCAGTATAAACCAGAATATTCATTTACTCCAGTACTGGATTAGCATTCTGAGCTGTGACATTATCTCTTCTTCCTCATTTCCCACTCCAACACTTGCCCAGTAACACTACCATCTACCCTATTCTCCCTAGCATCCCACCCGTATCCTATCACCATGCAAGAACAGTGTGATATCACAAACATGAGAAAACCTGCAGATGATGAAAATTAAACCAACGCACACAAAATACTGGAGGAAGTTAGCAAACCCGGCAGCATCTATTGGAAAGAGTAAAGAGTCGATGTTTTGGGCCAAGACCCCTCATCAGGACTGGATTACTCTTTACGTCGTCTGTTTACTCCTTCCTGTAGGTGCTTCTTGACTTGCTAAGAACAGAGTGGCAATGGATTAAAGGTAGGTGATGCCCACACCCACTGAAAGCTGGAAGCGCCCCACACAATATGATCCCCACAGGAGGATCCTGAAATGGGCATCATTATAGAGACGTTATATTTCAATACAGACATCAGAGCTCTATGTCAATTATGGGTCTCTAAGATGTTCTTAATGGACTTTTGGGCAGGATGATTGAAGTCTACTGCCTTCTATCGGTCAAGGTACATCCTGACATTTGGTCACTTTTTACAGGCAGGCTTATCAGCAGACTCTAAATGTGTAAGAAAAAGGTGTATTTTTAATAAATGCTTTGGAAGGGGTGGGGAGGGAGAGGGCTCAGAGTTAGCTGGAGTGCTGCTTGTCTTCCGACAAGTTAGTCTGGCCCACCTCATGTTTCCAAGTAACCGTAACCCTGGGTTTTGATCTCTCATGTGGTACACTCCTACACAGGCTCCCCAGACCTGCACTGCAGTCAGCTTTGCATTGATTACAGCCAGTTTTCCACTGCCTGCTGCTGGTGAGCTGGCCAGGACTACACCTCGAGTACTGCTAACTTGTTAGCCTAAATACTATCAGAGTCCATTCCCCAAGGTGATTTAAGCCTCTGGCAGCTAAAACAGCTAAAAACAATAACAAAACATTATCAGCCCCAAAGAAAGTAACTATAAAGAACAAAGTGAGAATTATTGTAATCAATCCTAAATTTTGTTTAAACTGTTCAGATAGTAGCACAAACGTTAAGTTGTTCATATTTCTGTTTGCTCCTTTTAATGGTGTGTTTAAGACTAATACTGAAGGCATCAAAGAAGTTCATACATTGTGAGCAATATATCACTTAATAGTAAACAAGAGAAAATCTGTGGATGTTGGAAATCCAAGCAACACACACAAAATGCAGTCTGAAACGCCAATTGTACTCTTTTCCACGGATGCTGCCTGACCTGTTGAGTTCCTCTTCCTCCAGTATTTTGTGTGTGTTGCTATCACTTAAAAGACCCAAATGTTAATCAGTCTAACATTAGAAAAATGTTGTATTCAATATACCATTTTTTGGTGTTGTTTTGTGATTTAAAAAAAATAAACTGCTTGCTTTTCAAATTTTCTTACAGAGTCTGGGGGTGGATGATAATCCACCTGAACCCATTAAAGCCAATCAGAAAATGGAGTTCAACTTCTCCATTGGTTTTACAGATGAAAATGGTAAGAACACGTTAAACAATGCAACCAGAAGTGCATTAAACACTGATTATCCAGGAAGGTTAGCCTTTGAATGCAATGTTTTAGTGCGACCTCTTATTTTTGGCCACTCTTGGCTTCTGCTTTCTCTAATCCTAGCTTGTTCGTTTTTAGGAACATCATTTTTGATTCTAGGCCTTTGCTGCTTCTAGTTATCTATATTGTAAATGTCAATTATACCTGAAGGCTATTATAACAGAAGGAAGAGAGTCATAGAACACTACAGCTCAGAAACAGGCCCTTTGGCCCATCTAGTCTGTGCCAAACCATTAATCTGCCTAATCCCATAGCCTTCCATGCCCCTTCCATTCATGTACCTATCCAAATTTCCCTTATTTGTTGAAATTGACCCTATATCCACCACTTGCACTGGCAGCTCATTCCATACTCCTACGATCCAACAAGTGAAGAAGTTCCCTTTCATGTTCCTTTTAAACTTCTCACCTTTCCTCCTAAACCCATGACCACTAGTCTCAGTGGAAACAGTCTGATTGCATTTGCCCTATCTATACCCCTCTTAATTTTGTATATCCCTATCATATCTGCCCTCAATTCTCTACATTCTAGAGAATAAAGTCCTACCTTTCAACCTTTCCCTATAACTCATGAGCTCAAATCTCAGCAATATCCCTGTAAATTTTCTCTGTGCTCTATCTGTCCGATCTATATCTTTCCTGTAGACAGATGAGCTAAGCTAAACACAATACTCCAAATTAGGCCTCACCAATGTCTTATACAATTTCAACATAACATCCCAACTCCTGTACTTAGTACATTGATATATGATGGGCAATATGCCAAAAGCTTTCTTTAACACCTTATTTGCTTTCAAGGCATTATGGATGCGTGTTTCCAGATCCCCCTGTTCCACCACACTCATCAGTGCCCTACCACTCACCATGACCTATTTGGTCCCCCCAAAGTGCAGCACGGTTGCATTAAATTCCATCTGCCATTTTTCAGCCCATTTTTCTAACTGGTCCAGATCTCACTACAAATTTGATAGTCTTCCTTGCTGTCCACCACACGCCCAATCTTGGTGTCATCCGCAAATCTGCTGATCCAGTTAACCACTTTATCATCCAGATCATTGATAGAGATGACAAACAGCAATGGACCCAGCACCGTTCCCTGCAGCACACCACTGGTCACAGGCCTCCAGTCAGAGCAGCAACCATCTACAACCACTCTCTGACTTCTTCTATGAAGCCAATTTCTAATCCAATTTACTACCTCAACTTGAATGACAGGCGACTGAACACTCTTCCACTGCCTTGCCTTTATCAACTTTTCTGGTAACTTCATTCAAAAAGCTCTGTAAGATTGGTTAGATGCAACTTACCATGCACAAAGCCATGTTGACTATCCTTAATCAGTCCCTGTCTATCCAAATGCTTATATATCTAGTCCCTTAGAATACCTTCCAATAACTTTCCCACTACTGATGTCAGGCTCACCGGCCTATAATTTCCTAGCTTATTCTTAGAGCCTTTCTTAGACAATGGAACAAAATCAGCTATACTCCAATCCTCCAGCACCTCACCAGTGGTTAAGGATGCTTTAAATATCTCTGCTAGGGCCCCTGCAATTTCTACACCAGCTCCCACAGGGTCCGAGGGAACACCCTGTCAGGCCCTGTGGATTTGTCCACCCTAATTTGCCTCAAGGCAGCAAACACCTCCTCCTCCTCTGTTACCGGTATAGGATCCATGACCTTGCTGCTGTATTGCCTCACATCTGTAGACTCCGTGTCCGTCTCTCGAGTAAATCGAAATGCAAAAAAATCCATCTCTTTCAGCTCCATGCATAGATTACCACTCCAGAGGACCACTTTTGTCCCTCCAGAGGACCAATTGTGTTCCTTGATATTCTTTAGCTCTTAACATACAGTATCTGTAGAAGCCATAGACCTTGTCCGCTAGAGTATTAGTCTTCTTTTAGCCCTCTTGATTCCTTTCTTAAGTGTTCTCCTGCATTTCTTATTCTTCTCAACTACATTTTTTTTTCCTGCCTGCATATACCTGCTATACACTTCCTTCTTTTCCATAACCAGGGACTCATACATCTCAAAAACCAAGGTTGCCCAAACCTGTTATCCTTCCCTTTTATTCTGACAGGAGCTTACAAACTCTGTACTCTCAAATTTTCACTTTTGTAGGCCTCGCACTTCTATCCCTCAATTCCCTTGCTATCTAAGAATGTCAATCTTCATTGATTACACTCAGACTCCACAGTTCTCTTGCACGGAGAATTGCCAAAACGTGCTGTTCTCTGAAGAAATCTATTCTCACCTCTGTCCTGAATGACCATCATCTTCTTTCGAGACAATGACTTCTGATTCTAGATTCTCCAGCCTGGGGTAGCATCATCCCTTCATCTGCCTTGTCACCTAAGATCTCTTTACTCTAGTGCTCAAATCTTCTTGCAATGAAGACAAACATAATGTCTCTCTCATTGTTTGCTGTACCTGCAGGTCGACATTCAGTGACTCATGTACAAAGATTCACAGGTTTCTCAAAGCAGTAACATCTTTCAATCTCTCATCACTTTAAAATAAGCCACCTTCCTAGTTTTTCAATCAAATGAGATCACATTTTCCAAGACATATCCTATTTAACATTTCCTCAACAATTCTCCTGGCCTAAATAAGTCCCTTCTGCAATCTTCTCTTTTCTCACCTTGTCATCCAGCATTTTATTATCAATAAATCTGGCAATATTATGTTTGGTGTCCTCCTCTAAATCATTCACATAGATTGTGAAAAGCCAGGGTCTTAGCATGGGTCTCCAACATTCTAACCTGAAAATGACTTTATCCATTAGCATACCTTAACTAATGGTACACTTAGTTGCAAGTATAGGATCCTTATTCTAAGTGATCGAAATGTGCTTAAATATCATACATGGTACCAAAAGGAAATTCAAAAGACACCATATCCTCTGTTTTCCTTTAGCTATTCAGTTAGTTACAACTTTGAAAATCAGTGGTAGATTTGTCAAACATGATTTCCTTTTCATTAACTTTTGTTGATGCTAAGTCTCCCTTTCCGTTTTACTTAATACGGAGTTTTCCCTATCACTCTCTCTGCCTCTTAAATAGTGGGTTACACTTGCTATGCTCTGATCATTTGAAACAATTTGAGTCTATACGGAATTTTGAAAGATAACCAATGCATCCGCAGTCATATCTTTCAGAACTTTAGGTTGCATGGCATTAGGACCTGGAGATTTATCGTCTTTTGATCACATTCATTCCCACAATATCAGTATTTTTATTTTTGCCCTCACTAAGTGCATTGTTTTGCATTGTTCTTCACTATATTCTGATGGTTTTCTGCTCTTCCTACGTTTAGAAAATTAGAGGTAGAAGAATGAGAATTGAGGAATAATCTCAATTCTAAACTCAACAGGTAGATGTTGAGATGATACTTCCCCAGCCATGGACCATTGAACCAGGGGTCACAGTGACAAAATAAAAGGTTAGAACTTTGGAGCAAGAGGGAAGAAAAAACATCCAGACGGTAATGAATCTTGGAAATGTCAAAGCCAAGGTGGATGCACAGGCTCAGTCGCTGAATACATTCACAACAGAGGTCGATACATTTTCTAAACAAGAGAAATTAAGATACAGTACTAGTAGCTGAAAGGAAAAGGGTTACAATGCTACAATAAATAAGTAATATTTTCTTTTTTTATTGCTGTTTCTTGGTTCCATCCAGATTGTTTTGTTCGAAGTTAGGAGCCTTTTTCTCTGTCGCCTGATCATGTGTGATACTCTTCTTCGTTTTCCATTTTTCCCGTCCCTTCTAAAAGTTAAGCACCCTAAAATATTTATTTCCCAAATCCGGTCACCTTAAAATCAGATTTTCTAAACAGCTATTGGATTGTACCTATTTCTGCCCTCAATTCATCTAGCTTGTTACAAATGTCATATGCGCTCAGATAAAGAGCCTTTATTTTACCTTTTCTACCATTTATTATGGATTCTGACACTGTCGATACACAATTGCATGCTTGTATGCTCTGTGCATGATATGCAGTTGCAAAGAAAACAGATGAACTACTTTAACTTTTCCTCACATTTTTTTTCAATAAAATCAAAAATTCTCCTCTGTGGTTTCTCAAGGGCATAAAGATTGATGCTTTGGGACAACAGAAATGATATATCTCCGATGTAAGAGTAGAAATATAAATTTCCTTTTCTGTTGAAGATTGATCTAACAAAAAAACAACTTCAGATTCCCTGTGTGAAGGAGTATTTGGCTATGAAACTTGTTACTTGAACATACACCCCAGTTACCTTATAAGGTAACCATAGCCTTCAGCCAGTAGCAGATGTCATCAGGTGGTTCCCAACCTTCACCGAGTGTTTCAACCCTTAACCAAGACACTCTCCAGTTGGTGGGCCGGCAGTGGTGGCCAAATCACTGCCCATCTGCTCCTGGCTTCCAGCTTCCCTCCTTTTGCCTACTCCAAATCCAACAAGAGGCTCATTCTGCCTCTTCCCCCATCCTACGAGCTGCTTGCTTTTTGCTCCTTTCGTCCAGGCCCAGATCTGACAACAACCGCCATGCTGATTCGGCTGGGAAACCTCTGCAGCCGATCTCCACAGTGAACAACCATGCCTGCCGTCCCTTGTCTTTACACTCCTTCACTAAGGGCTGGTACTTCAAGGCCTTTCTCTCATAGGCCTCTTCCCATCCCTCCTCCCACGGCACAGTCAGCTCAACCAGAATTATTTTCCTGTCTTCAGTTGACCACAGTACAATGTCCGGGCGTAGGGTTGTGTGCACCACATCCGGGAAACTGCAACCTCCTTCCCACATCGACCCTCATCTCCCAGGACCTGGCCGTTAGCAGCAGATTGGGCTTTGGTTGTTTGGCTACAAAAGGCCTGGCTCCCTCTTTAATGAAAGTGATAGCCTTCCTCAAATCTGTGCCAGCCGTCCTCTTCTTGCATCTCTCTCGCTCCAGTGTGTCAGCAAGAGCCAGAAGCACCTTATCATGGCGCCACCTATACCGTCATTGAGTTAGAGCTGTTTTACACCCAGACAGTATAGGATCCAGTGTCCCCTTTTGACCGCAGAGCTTATAGTTCGGGTCCTCTCTCATCCCCCCCATGTGTACAGATGTAATGGTAAAGGAAGGGTGTCATGCATGGATCGCAAGAGGAAGGTAATACAGAAGGGCTCCAGTCTCCATAACTCTGCCCATGAGATCTTGCGCTTGGGCAGATCCTATTTTGTCCAGGCACCCTGGGACCCTTGTTCCACTGCCTTTGACATCTGCTTCTCTTCCTCACGAATCTGTACTTCTGCCTGTACCATGTCTCGCCTGTCCCTTATGCTTGCGTCTCCCCACTGCTGGAAGTGAACTGAGCCGAGGCCTTGCAGCCCAACACAGGGGTTGCCGATGATATCTCGCAGCTTCAGAGAACACACTGCCAGCTCCACAGCTGCGTTGGCTGCCCGCCTGTGCCCAGATTTGGTTGTAACGCCTGGTTGCTTTACCAAGACGTCATTGGAATCTGGAATCTCTCAAGCTTACTAAGGCTCTGCATTTTGCCACCTTGAATTCCTCCACAACAGGTGACAGGGGAAGCTGCAGTTGCCCAGATCAAATACAGAGGCCCACTGAAGAGAAGCTTGGGGGAACTCCCAACCATCTCCGCAGGTGCTTGTTGATTTTCCTCTCAATGCCCTCTACAGCAGTCATGGGGAACTCATAAAGTGTGAAGAGCCAGAAGAGGCGTGGGCAGAAGGCTGTATTGGTACAGCCAGGTCTTGAATTTACCGGGAAGTCCGGATTTGTCAATCTTCTTCAGCCATTCATTTATCTGCTTCACAGCATTGGTGACATTGACACAATTGTCAGTGACACATTAAACCACTTCCCCAAGCATTTAAACGGGTTATCTTCGATGGAAGGGATGACCCTACCCTGAACTTGGAGGCTAAACTTGCTAGTAACTTTGCCCTTTCTGATCACCATACACCTGGACTTCTTGGCCTTGAAGGACGTCCTCGCCCAAGTGGCTACATTGTCCAGGGTTTCCCATGCCCATCTTGCTTGGACATGTGACACAGTTGTTATAGTGATGTCGTCCATGAACCTTTGTAGAGCTGGCTGAACAATGCCCAACTCCAGCGTTGGGCCACGGGTTACATTTCTTTCCCAATGTTATTAATTCCCTTCCAATTCCTCACTGCACATGAGTGTTGCTGCACCCCTTAATAGGTTTTTTTCACTTTGACCCAACGCCTTTGAGCCAAGTATTCATTCACTCAGCTGAAATGTGACAAATATACAAATGCAATCAGTCCATAAAGTACGTATATGACTATTCTACTATATACATGAAATATGGAGAAAAGGGATACAGAACATCCAACACAAAAAAAGATTACATTTACTTAAGGTGAGGGGAAAGTACAAAGGAGATGAGTGAGGCAAATTATTTACGCAGACTGGAATACACTGCTAGGCTCAGTGGTAGAGGGAAATAGCATAGCAGTGTTTAAGAACATTTTAATATACGGAGAAGGGAGGTATAGAGTCAATGTTCAGGGAAGATGGATTACATTAATTAGGATTCATTCCTTTCATTAGGTTCGCACATTATCATGGGCCAAGGGGCCTGTCCCGTTCTATATTATTTTATGTTCTATAAAATGTAGTTGCGGGTGGGAATGAAGTTGAGGAAGGAAAAAGTCTAATCCCCTAAGCATTTGAGTTAATTGAGTGTTAAAAGGTTAAAAAGCTCAAAGAGAATCTCAATGTGATTCAAACTCAAGTCAGAAACATTTCTGGAGGGGCTGAAAATCTTGAGCAACGTGCACAAAATGCTGGAGGAACTTAACAAGTCATAGAACATGTTTGGAGAAAATTCCGATGAAGGGTCTCGGCCCTAAAGAAGTGTCTCTCTCAAAATATCATAAAACCATAAGACATAGGAGCAGAATTAGGCCATTTGGCCCATCAAGTCTGCTCTGCCATTCCATTATGGCTGATTTATTATCCCTCTCAACCCCATTCTCTAGCCAACTCCTGTAACCTTTGACTCCCAGATGATTCTAGAACCAATCAATCTCCACCTTATATATACCTAGAGACTTCACCTGCACAGCCATCTGTGGCGATGAATTCCACAGACTCAGTACACTCTGGCTAAAAAAATGTTTTCATCATCTGTGGTCTAAATGGACATCCCTCAATTCTGAGACTGTGCCTCCTGATCCTAGACTCCCCTGTTATAGGAAACATCCTTTCTACATCCACTTTATTTAGACCTTTCAATATTAAATAGGTTTTAATGAGATACCCCCTTCATTCAACTAAACTCCAATGAGTACAGGACCACAGCCATCAAATGCTCCTCATATGTTAACCCTTTCATGCCTGGGATTAATCTCGTGAACCTTCTCTGGACCCTCTCCAATGGCAGTACATCTTTTCCTAGAGGGGCCCAAAACTGCTCGCAATATTCTGTGTGGTCTGACCAATGCTTCTGTGTTACATACTTGCTTTCATATTCTAGCCTTCTTCTCGAAATGGATGCAAACATTGCATTTGCCTTCCTTACCACCAACTCAAGCTGAAGTTAAGCTTTACAGAATCCTGCACAAAGACTCCCAAGTTCCTCTGGCACCTCTGATTTTTTAAATTTAATTTTTTTCTCCATTTAGAAAATAGTCCACGCCGAGGTTCCTCCTGCCAAAGAACATGACCATGCACTTCCCTACACAATATTCTATCTGTCACATCTCTGCCCATTTTCCCAATTTGCTTAAGTCCTTCTGCAGACACCGTGCTTCCACAACACTACCTGTCTCTCCACCTATCTTCGTATCATCTGAAAATGTGGCCACAAACTCATCAAACCCTTCATCCAAATCATTGACATACAACGTGAAAAGAAGCACTCCCAACACTGTCCCCTGCATAACACCACCAGTCACCAGCAGCCAACCAGAAAAGGCCCCTTTTGTTCTCACTCTTTGCCTCCTGCCTGTCAATCTTCTCTTTATCCTAGTACCCTTCCTGCAATACCATGGGCTCTTATCTTGTTCAGTAGCCTCATATTCAGCTCCTAAAAACATTGCCATTTTTACACGCATTTCCTGTCTCCCATTGTAATTTGTAGCCCACATCCTGTCTGCTGTTCTGAGGCCCGTATATAACTTTAATAAGGGTCTTTTTAGCCTTGCAGTTTCTTAACTCTAACCGCAAGGATTTTGCATCTTCTCATCCTATGTCACCCCTTTCCAATGATTTGATTTCATTTTTTACGGATAGGGGCACCACAGCCCCTTTGTCTACCTGCCTGTGGTTTTGATACCATATATATTCTAGGATGCCAAGACTCAGAGATGCCCACAACATCATTCTTGCCTATATCAAACTGAGCTACAAGATCATCTACTTTATTCAGCATACACCGTGCATTCAAATGGTTTTTCACCTGGAACCTACCAGCCTTCTCCTTCCCATCCTCCCCCAACCTTCTTCATAGGGCCTCTGCCCCTTCCCTCTTCAGTCCTTGACAAAGGGTTCCGGCCCGAAACGTTGACTCATCGTTTCCACAGATGCTGCCTGACCTGCTGAGTTCCTCCAGCGTGTTGTGAGTGCATTCAAATATAACACCTTCAGTCCTGTATTCATCACCCTTATTGATTTTGGCCTCCTGTTACACTTTAACTCATCCCACTGACTGTAGTTCTGCCCTGTCATCTGCCTGTTCTCCTCACAGCCTCACTGCACACTGCATCGAGTTGTATGTCAGCTGTCTCATCCTCAGCCCTATCATTCTGCTGCCCATCCCCCTGCCAAGTTAGGTGAAACTTTTCCCAACAGCTCTAGCAAGTGTGGCCGCATGGATATTGGTCCTCCTCAGGTTCAGGTGTAACCCAATCTTTGTGTACAGGTCATACCTCCCCAGAAGAGGTCCCAATGATCCAGAAATCTGCAACTCTGACCCCTGCACCAAGTCCTCAGGCACGCGTTCATCTGCCTCATCATCCTGTTCTTAACCTCACTGGCATGTGACACAGGCAGCAATCCAAACATTATTACCCTGGAGGTCCTGCTTTACAGCTTACTGCCTAACTTCCTGTATTCTTTCTTTAGGACCTCCTCCCATTTCCTACCTGTATTGTTGATACCAATATGTACCACAACTTTCTGCTGTTCAACTTCCCCCTTTAGAATACTAAGGACTTGATCCAAGACATCCCTGACCCTGGCACCTGGGAAGCAACATCCACAGAACCTGCTTCCTGCTCCTCTAGTTATAGAATCCCCTACGACTACTGCATTCCTTTTCTCCTCACTTCCCTTCTGAGCACAGAGCCAGGCTCTGAGGTTATCATGGAAAGTGGAGGTCTCCCAGATTTCCCACATCTCATACCACTACCTCCAGATCCTTTCTCAGCCCACTAGCTACGTACCAACAGAAAATAAAACTTGCTAGAAGCTTTCCAACTTACTTGCTTACTTAGAACCTGTGCTTGCCCAAGCCTGTTGATACAAGGCCAGCCACTCAAACACTGGCCCACTCCAACAAGTGTAAGCTCCGCTTACATTTTTGTTTTTATTGGCCCAGGATTGATTTCAGACGGCCGAAAGAGAGCTGAAAGTTTCCAAGCTGTTTTTAAACCTTGCCCTGCTTCACTATCGAGCAACCTTTCGTGCTGATTTCAGCTTGTCAATACCAGCAACTTATTTCCCTTCACAGATGCTGCCTGGCCTGCTGAGTTCCTCCAGCAATTTTTGCATGCTGCCTCACTCATCCACTCCCAATTTTAACAGAGTTAGCAGTAGGGTACAAATACCCAACAAATTGCAAGAGGTGGGTCAGTTGCTGAAGCCATTCGTTTTATCAGCATCTCAATTTTGCTGGTCAAGTATTCCCTAAAGCTGCCTTCCCTCTATTTAGCACTTCACTATGTAGAAAATAGATTGATTAATTGAACTTAGCCTGAGGAAAATGGCTTCTTACTTCCCCACGTTAAACTCCATCAGCTACTAAAACCAAAGTCTCCTTTGCAAATCACTGTTCTCATTGACACTATCTAATGTGCAGCCTACCTTGATAAACATAATAGGAGAAATTAGGCTATTCAGCCTGTCAAGTCTGCTCTGCTGATTTATTTCCCTTTCGACCCATTCTCCTGCCTTTTCCCTGTAACCTTTAATACTCGAGCAAATCAAGAACCTTACAACTCTGCTTTAAATATACCCTATGACTTGGCCTCTACAGCCATCTGTGGTAATGAGTTTTACAGATTCAACATCCTCTGGCTAAAAAAAATCCTCCTTAGCTCTGATCTAAAGGGATATTCTTGTATTCTGAAGTTGTGCCCTTCAGTGCTAGACTCCCTCACTATTGGAAACATCCTCTCTACATCTACTCTGTCTAGTCCTTTCAGTATTCAGTAGGGTTCATTCTCCTAAACTCCAGTGAGTACAGGCACAGAGCCATCAAATGCTTCTCATCGTTTAACCCTTTGATTCCCAGGCTCATCCTCGTGAACCTCCTCTGGTCTATCCAATGCCAGCACATCCTTTCTTAGATAAGGGCCCAAAACTGGTCTCAATACTCCAAATGCAGTCTAACCAATACCCAATAAAGCTAACATTGTATTTGCCTTCCTTACTACTGACTCAACTCAACTTGCAAGTTAACCTTCGGGGACTTCTGCATTTGGACTTCCAACTCCCTTTGCGCGAATGATTTCTGAATTCACTCCCAACTCAGAAAATAGCCTATACCCTGATTCCTTTCACCAAAGTGCATGATGCTGCCTGTAAACCTTGGCATACAGCCTTCACTGATATCTGAATAAACTCCATTGTTATATTTATGGAATAATCACAGCTACAATCACCAACTAATTCCAGTGATCATGTTAATGAAGATTGCTTTCCCCTTCAACACCATCCCAGCTATTTGTAGATCGTGGTGTGCCTGAGATTGCAAGTGTGCTAGACAATTAAATCCCTGATGTACGCATATATTCTGGGATTATGTTAGCAGTGAGTACACAACCTAAATGGTTAAAGATATTATCAGACATTTCACGCAATGTAATTACACAGAAGGCATTATTTTTCAATGTAGTTATTGTACTGTTTATTCAGTTTTAGATCCAGCAGTGTTGGTCATTACCACAGCTAACAGAGGCTCTCATCACTGCTGTTGAATTAAAAGGAGCTTTCCCAGTCCATTTGCTTCTCTGGATGTGTCCTTTCGAAGGCACTTATCATGTCTTAGTGTAGGTTTCTTCCATCATTCTCCCTCATACCAAAAATAGATTGGTAGGTTAATTGCCCACTGAGCATTGACCCTAATGTGTAGGTGAGTGATAGAATCCATGAGGAGTTAATGGGAATATGGGATAAATGAAATTGAATTGGGTGTTTTATGGTCAACACTGACTGTGTAGGCAGAGGGCCTATACCCATGCTGTATGATTATATGATTTTATGACTATAAGACCTTTAGCTGAGAACTGCTGAAGAATGCAGAACCACTCGTGAGGAGATCTGAGAATACAGGTAGATTCTTCATTTGACTGTTGGGTCTTCCACATAGCTAAGTTGCTAGCCAAAGCTAAACTGAACAAAGCAGGAATTTACTTCTGGAGTTCTTAAAGATTCTGACAGTTACACCTCAGTTATTAGAATGGATCCAAATCTAATTTCGGCTGTGCTCTGAGTTTTCAGATTGGGTTATGTATGTCAACTTTGACTTATGCCTCATAAAAACCTTTCAGCCAGAGTAATTTGAAGTAGTTTTGTGTTGTGCTTCATCCATAATTGAACTGAGTATAGAATCATTGAATCAGCAACCCTAATGTAAAGGAAGCACTTCACATTAAAAAAACTGCTTTATTAATCCCACTAAGATTCATTTCACATCTGACAAGCATCATCCCTGAAGGCTATGTTCAGAGGTCCACAGTGACCAAATGCACTATTTATTCTTCTTCAGAATTTGGTCCCTTGGATCTACCATTCCATTTTCATATTGCTCCTTTTTTCCTTTGTTCCATTAGAGTCTCTCAAATCACTGGAAGAAACTGACTTTGATGCTTTAATGGCAGACTTGATGCAAGGGATCGATGAGGCAGAGAAAGCCACTGCCATTAAAGCTGAACCTTCACCAGCACCAGCTGTGACACCAAATGTTCCAAATTTCCATTCAAAAGGACCGCCAAAGCCACCGGTCAGACACACTGAGCCATCTAGTCATGATTTACCACAACCCCCTGTGGACTTGTTTCCCCCAGCCCCTTCTGTTTCTCTGCCTGATCCATTGCCACCCCCTCCGGAACCTACAGAGCCATTAACAGAGGTAAGAATTCAGTAACATTTTGGTTTTCTGGGGAAAAGTATTGAAAGTTTTGAAACTTACTGTCCAGAGTTATATTTACATATGAATGTCCTGGGCATAGAAGACTATAAAACCACTGCCAGTAAATATAAATGGGTGCAATAGTTAGAAAGGATATGGTGGACTGAAGAGCTTGTTTCTGTACACTGCATGGCTCTCTATAAATCTATTTGAAGACATTCACAGGAGGGTGCCTGTGCCTATGAAACTAACGTCCTGCATAAGGCAACAAATTGAGAAATTGAGATAAAAAAAGAGTAAGAAACTGGTTTGAGAAATTAAAATTAGAAATGAGGAAAATGGTATGAATTTCTTTGCCATAGCTTGAGTGCAGTGAGTTTTGATGATCACGCTGTATCTGTATTTGGAATAATTGCTGACAACAAAGTTCCATCATTATTGCTGATAGAAACAAGTCTCCAGAACAAGTGTTTGATTACTTAAGTCAAAGGTTCATTCTATCATTGCTGTCAGTTAATAATGTAATCCATATTAGTTACTATAAAGAAAGCACAATGACGATATGTAGTCACAGTAAAAACCTCTGCAAGACCTTTATTGTCCTGTAAAGCAGAAAAAGGCTTGCTAATGATTGAACACAGAAGAAGGTAATTTAATCCATCATATCCCTGTCAGTTCCATGGAAAACAACCTTTTTAGTCCCATTTTCTTGCTTTCCTGTTTCTATTCCCATGACTTTTCAAACAATGAGTTCGTAAGCATCCCTACTTTTGCTGTAAATATGTTTATTTCTCATACTTTAATTATGCATCCAGTGGCCACTTAATTAGGTGCACCTCTACGCCTGCTCTTTAATGCAAATATCTAATTAATCTATCGTGTGGTAGCGACTCTACATAAAAGCATACAAATGTGGTGAAGAGGTTCAGTTCAAACAACAGAATGGGGAAGAAATGTGATCTAAGTGACTTTGACCAAGGAATGATTGTTGGTGCCAGACAGGGTGGTTTGAGTATCTGAGAAACTGCTGATCTCCTGGGATTTTCACACACAATAGTCTCCAGAGTTCACAAAACAAACCAAAAAAAATCAGTCGGTAGCAGTTCTGTGGGCAAAAATGCCTTGTTAATGAGAGAGGTCAGAAGAAAATGGCCAGACTGCTTCAAGATGACAAGGAGACAACAGTAATTCAAATAACCACACATTACAACAGTGGTGTGCAGAACAACATCCTGAATACACCACACATCAAACCTTGAAGTGGATGGGCTACAGGTGCAAAAGACCACGAACATACACTCAGTGGCTATTTGAGGCCTTCAAAAGCAACATTTTTAGATGACAAAGCTTCTATGTGCCTGTCAGAATAAACGGTAAAGATAACAAATGTAGAGAACTTTGGTTTTCCAGAGATATTAAGGCACCAGTTAAGAGAAAAAGGAGGTACATAGCAGGTATAGGAGGGTAGAACAAATGAGAAGCTTATGGAGTATAAGAAAAGCAAGAGAACAATTAAGAAAGAAATCAAAAGGGCCAAAAGAAGGCATGAAGTAGCTCGAGCAGACAAGGTGGAGGAGAATCCTAAGGGATTCTACACATATGTTAAGAACAAAAAGATTGCAATGGACAAAGCTGGTCCTCCAGAAGATCAGAATAGTAATCCATGTGTGGAGCCAAAATAGATGGGGGAGATCTTAATCTTTTTTTCATCTTTTTTTTACTCAGGAGATGAATACAGATTCCATGGAGGTGAGGCAAAGAGGCATCAACCTCATGAACCCTGTATAGATTACAGAGGAGGAGGTGTTTGTTATCCTGAGGCAAATCAGGGTGGATAAATCCCCAGGGTCTAATAAGGTGTTCACGTCCCCTATGGGAGGCAAGTGCAGAAATTGCTGGGGCCCTGGCAGAGATATTTACATCATCCTTAGTGATAGGAGATGTGCTAGAGGATTGGAGGATAGCCAATGTTCTTCCCCTGTTTAAAAGAAAGCTCTAAATTTAAGCCAGGAAATTATAGGCTGGTAAGTCTGACATCAGTTGTGGGAAAGTTATTGGAAGGTATTCTAAGGGACCATGTACAATGTATATAAGTATTTGGATAGATATGGACTGATTAAGAATAGTCAGCATTCGTGCGTGGTAGGTCATGTCTAACCAACTTTATAGAGTTTTTTGAGGAATTTACCAGAAAAGTGGATGAAGGTAAGGCAGTGGATGTTGTCTACATGGACTTTAGCACGTCATTTGACAAGGTCCCTCATGGGTGGTTGGTCAAGAAGGTTCAGTCGCTCAGCATTCAAGATGAGGTAGTAAATTGGATTAGGTATTGGCTTTGTCTGAGAAGCCAGAGAGTGGTAGTAGATGGTCACCTCTCTGACTGGAGGTCTGTGGCTAGTGATTGGTACTGGGTCCATTGTTGTTTGTTATCTATATCAATGATCTGGATGATAACGTGGTTAACTGGATTAGCAAATTTGCGGATGACACCAAGATTATGGTGTAGTGGAGAGTAAGGAAGGCTATCACGGCTCGCAGAGTGTTCTGCATCAAATGGAAAAATGGACTGAAAAATGGCAGATGGAATTTAATGCAGACCAATGTGAGGTTTTGCACTTTATAGGATCAAGCAGGGTCGGTCTTACACATTGAATAGTAGGGCACTGAGGAGTGTGCTAAAACAAAGGGATCTGGGAATACAGGTCCTTAATTTAGTGAAAGTGGCAACAGAGGTAGATAGGGTCACTAAGAAAGCTTTTGGCACATTGGCCTTCATAAATCAAAGTACTGAATGCAGGAGATGAGATGTTATGTTGAAGTTGTATAAGACGTTGGTGAGGTCTAATTTGAAGTATTGTGTGCAGTTTTGATCAGCTACCTACAGGAAAGATGTAAACAAGGTTGAAAGAGTACAGAGAAAATTTACAAGGATGTTGCTGGGTCTGGTGGACCTGAACTTTAACAGAAGATTGAATAGGTTAGGACTTTATTCCTTAGAATGTAGAAGATTGAGAGGAGATTTGATAGAGGTATACAAAATTATGAGGGACATAGATGGGGTAATTGCATTCTGGCTTTTTCCACTGAGATTGGGTGGGATTACAACCAGAGGTCATTGGTTAAGGATGAAATATGAAAAGTTTAAGGGGAACATGAGGGGAAATTTCTTCACTCGGAGGGTTGTGAGAGTGTGGAATGAGTTGCCAGCACAAGTGGTGCATGTAAGCTCAATTTCAATGTTGAAGAGAAGTTTGGATAGGTACATTGATGGTAGGGATATGGAGGGCTATGGCCCTGGTGCAGCTTGATGAGAGCAGGCAGTTTAAGTGGCTTCAGCATGGACAACATGGGCTGAAGGGCCTGTTTCTGTGTGTACTTCTCCATGACTTTATCAGGTACAGAAAATACCTTATGAAGTGACCACTGAGTTAACTTTACTCTTTGCTTCCCTTGGTCCTTAAACCATTGCTGGAGAAGTAGCTTCTCTCTGTTTACCAAACGTACCATATTCTTGGGCATTCTTATCTAAATATATCAAGCACTTTCAGAAGATGTAGAGGAAATTTTCTCAAATGAAACAAGGGAACAATGATTATACCAACACACAGTGTCCAGAAATAAGTAAAAGAGTTCTGCTGTTGCAGAGAAGGTATAATTTGACAGAATTGTCCAAAATCATAAAAAAGGAAGAAGTGATCTACTGCCTGGTGAGTTAGTAACCAGAGGGTGACTATCTAAGATAATACGTAAAAGAAAAAGAAACAAATATTGGAACACCAAGGTCACAGATAGCTTGACTAATGGAAATCTGACTTCACACAAATTCTCCCATACATTTTTAAAGAAGTTTTCATAACAGTGATAATAATGAAATGTTTCATGATATTTATTAATGACTGGAGACAGTACATATTCCATTAGTTTAATTATGGGTAGTGTTAGGATGAACGTACATTAGAATTGAAGAATTGTAGCAAGTGTATGTAGAGTCACATGATATAGGTGGCAGTAGAGGATGGACGTTTCTGACAGGGTCATAGACTTACGAGAAATCTGGTTGCAGATTGTTGTCAGGAACAGAACCTTTTCAGAACCATGAACTGCCTGTAATAGGGAACAAAGGGCCATGAAGCAAATTCAGTAAGTACTGTGAGGAAGCAGCAGGAGATTGGGATGAATTGGTAGCTCTTTCAAAGAGTAGCCAGGCATAGTGGGTCAAATGGCCTCCTTCTCTACGATTCTTTGAAATGAAGTCAAACCACAATGATCACATCCATGGAAACGCAGCCACAGCAAATACAAGAGACTGCTGGTGTGTTACATTCACTGCTATGAAGTGAGGAAATTAACTGCGTTTTGCAATTTTCCAGTGCCTATATTTAGTTGTTTCAAGGGAAAGCTGCTTTGACATTTTAAGCCTTCTGTTTCTTTATATAGTTTGATGTAGTATGCTTCAAGGCACTTCTTTGCATAAAATTAAAAATAATTGAATAAATGAGAATGTGCTTAGTCAGAGTAAAAGAGTTAGGAAATAGAAATTTGATGGAAATTATGTAATTATTTTATGATTTTAGAGCTTTTTGTCAAGAGTAGAAGTCTTAGAGACAAGAACCAAGGTAGTTAAAGGTTCTGTGGAGATATGATAGGTGGCACACTATATAGTGTTGGGTGGTATAAATTAGGTAGTAAAGAATGAGGGAATTTCTTTGCTTTTTAACTCTGAATGCCTTATAGAATTGGGATCACTGTAGTTGGAGGTCACTATCCTTGCTTAAAAATAAGTGACCAACTTTGCTCCTTCAGGCAATTTGAGCGGAGTAGAGTTCTGTCAGATTAATTTCCAATGACAAGAATCCCACTGCAATCTTAGGCAATTGTTAAACACCCTCTGGACTTCAACGTGTTCCAGTGGTAGCTGGCTGTCAAGGGGTGGCCACACACAATCACGCTGCACAGCTACATCTTCTGGAAACCGACGGTGAAAGGTATTAGTCTTCATGCAGTGACCGCTCTCTGCTTTGCAACAAGCATTGCACTGAAATTAGAAGAGCTGAGCAGTCAAACTGCAATGTCAGGATGGGGAGGCATTGACAGAATTATTGTAGATGGACAGTCTTTGAAGTGCTTGCTTTAAAAACTATAAACAGATGAAGACCTTAATCCATGTAGAGCAGTTTCCAATACTTAAGTATTTAAGTTCGTCTGGAATAGAGGTTTCCAAACTTTTTTTATGTGATGCACCCCTACTATTAACCAAGAGTATCTGTGGACACAAGGCTGGAAATCCCTGGGCTAGAAGATGCCCATGAACCTGGTGGGACATGCTTCCATGCTTTTATACCTTCTGCCCAATGGGAGGCCAGAGAAGGGAAAATGTCTGCTCTAGAATTTATAATTCTCGATATTTAGGCTCACCACACATGATAAATTGGCACTGGGCAGGAGCACAAACTGAGTTTTTTCTGGATTTATTGGAAAGGAAATTTCCTGCACATAATGCACACAAAGAATCATGTGTGCAGATGTCATTACTCGAGGACGTATCACTCAGAAATGCATGATAACTATGCGCAATTTCAAAATTAATATGCTTGATCTCCTATCATGAAATAGAAACAACTTCCTGGCATGTGTTGTGCTCCCGCCCAGTGCCAATTTATCATGTGTTGTTGTTCCTCTCTCACCTTGTGCACATTGGGTGGCAACCATGTCGTTGCCTTAGTATTTTGTCTGTTTTTTTACAAGGCCAGTTGCTAGCCTTCTCCCACAATTAATTTTGCACTTTAAAACTATTGCATACCTCCTAAGATTATGAGCTATCTAACACAATTTCTAGTCGTTAATGTTTATGCTAGAATTAGAATCAAAATCAGCAATTTTGCAAATACATTTGACTGCATGTGTCAGAGTTAATTGCAAGATTGTTCAGTGTGGTCAGCTTTATGAGTTTCTAAGTCATCAGATTATTCTTAGTCAAAGTAGTGTTCTATTTTTACAGTGAATTAACAATGTGCCATTTTGTGCATATAGTGCTTAAAACCGTCCCTTTTAATGTAATGATGGTGGGTGAAGTCAGGATATTGAGCAGCTTTGTATTGCCATACAGTGAGTACAAAGAAGGTTCACCAGATTGATTCCTGGAATGGCAGGACTTTCATATCATGAAAGACTGGATCGACTAGGCTTATACTCGTTGGAATTTAGAAGATTGGGGGGGATCTTATTGAAACGTATAAAATCCTAAAGGGATTGGACAGGCTAGATGCAGGAAGATTGTTCCCGTTGTTGGGGAAGTCCAGAATGAGGGGTCACAGTTTGAGGATAAAGGGGAAGCCTTTTAGGACCGAGATTAGGAAAAACTTCTTCACACAGAGAGTGGTGAATCTGTGGAATTCTCTGCCACAGGAAACAGTTGAGGCCAGTTCATTGGGTATATTTAAGAGGGAGTTAGATATGGCCCTTGTGGCTAAAGGGATCGGGGGTATGGAGGGAAGGCTGGTACAGGATTCTGAGTTGGATGATCAGCCATGATCATACTGAATGGCGCTGTAGGCTCGAAGGGCCGAATGGCCAACTCCTGCACCTATTTTCTATGTTTCTATGTGTGTGCAAGTCAGTCCCCTTCCTCACACCATGTTGAAGGACCTTCAAGCCTATTAAAAAACATCTAATAGGCACACAACGATTGTTCTTCCTGATTTGCCCATTTCCTCCTTAGGGGAAGATATTTTAAGGAGACAGAAGTGGAACTACGGAGGTATCACCATCTGGCTTGGAAACAAGCTTTTTAGTTGCCTTAATGCCTGGGGGCAGAAATATACTAAATCAGAACAACCACGTACCCGAGAAAGAAATATTTCTGATGGGCAATTTTCATGTTGAATTCAGTAGCTTTTCTCTGTTATTCATCTTTCATTTTGCAGGAAGAACAAAAGGCCAAGGAAAAAAATGACAAGATTAAACTTGCTTTGGAAAAGTTGAAAGAAGCAAAGGTTAAAAAGGTCAGTAGAATACTAAAAAGATAGAAAAAAGATATGGTACTTGGACAGAAACCTGGATGTCATTAAGGCTAAATCACACCCTGCCAAACTGCAAAGTTTTAAACATCAAGAGGTTCATCAGCACCATGTGATTGCTTCGTAAAGATCTCCATTGAGCCCCACGACAACTTAGCAAGTTTTACCCAAATACTCCACCCACCAAAATAGTCAGCTACCTTCCTGTGTTTGTTCTGGGATGCCCCTGGATGGAGATGAGGGCTGTAGCATCACTGATAGGTCAGCCCTTGGTAAGTTCTGCAAATTAAAATTAATATTCTCAAATCAACAACCTCTCTTTTCACGGACTGCCAAATAAGTACAGATTCTAATTACAATTGTTCTGGAACCACCAACAACCCAGAAAAACTATTGACAGTATATAAAATAAACACAAACACAAGGAATTCTGCAGATGCTGGAAATTCAAGCAACACACATCAAAGTTGCTGGTGAACGCAGCAGGCCCAGCAGCATCTCTAGGAAGAGGTACAGTCGACGTTTCAGGCCAAGACTAACGTCAGGACTAACTGAAGGAAGAGTTAGTAAGAGATTTAAAAGTTGGAGGGGGAGGGGGAGATCCAAAATGATAAGAGAAGACAGGAGGTGGAGGGATGGAGCCAAAAGCTGGACAGTTGATTGGCAAAAGGGATATGAGAGGATCATGGGACATGATCCCCCCCCCCGTTTTCTCCTATCATTTTGCATCTCCCCCTCGCCTTCTCCCTCCCACTTTCAAATCTCTTACTAGCTCTTCTTTCAGTTAGTCCTGAGGAAGAGACTCGGCCTGAAACGTCGACTGTACCTCTTCCTAGAGATGCTGCCTGGCCTGCTGCGTTCACCAGCAACTTTGATGTGTGTTGCTTATAAAATAAACGTTGCCTTTTGTAAATTACAGAGAAGTGTGCCTGATGAATTTATAATATCCTTTCATGATTGCATGATCTGGCAGTTTTTTAACTTAAATATACAAAAAAACTGAATGATTTGACAACTTGCTTTCATTCAGATAATATAGTTAATTCCACGAATGGAGCATTATAAATTTGCTCACTTTAAATGCCAATTTCTTTATCATGGACTTGCCTGGATATTTCTTTACCTGGATGAGTTTTTCCAATTCAGCCTCTAGCTTTGGTTGAGGGTGTATGGAACAGGTCTTCCCTTCAGGCATTTGAGTGTTGTATTGGACTAAAGAGCCAGCTTAACACTGATTGCTTTCACACTGCTCAGTTCTCCATTGACTACTTCGGTGTGTGTCTTCGATTCCCCATGTAGACCAGTGCTCCAACTAATCAAGTGCACTTCATGCCAGTTGAGTTTGAGCTGCTCCAACCACAAACATCCCAGAAGCACTGGATTACTACCTTTAACAATGTACATTGGAAGTTTCTTTTTCTGTTCATTAATCTCCACTGTAACATGGACTACTCCTCCCACTAGAATAACCTCACCAGTGTAAGTCTTCTTTGCCCCTTCTGGGGTGAGATGCTGCAATTTCAAAGTTCAAAGTAAACTTATAATCAAAGTACATATATGCCATCACATACAATGCTGAGATTCGTTTTCTTGTGGGCATACTCAGCAAATCCAAGAAGCTAACAGGTTTAATGAAATACCACACCCATCATGGTGGACAAACAACTAATGTGCAAAAGACAACAAACTGCAAATACAAAAGAAAAAATTAATAATAATAATAATAAATAAATAACCAATAAATGTCAAGGACATGAGACAAAGAGTCCTTGAAAGTGAGTCCCGCAACACACATCAAAGTTGCTGGTGAACGCAGCAGGCCAGGCAGCATCTCTAGGAAGAGGTACAGTCAACGTTTCAGGCCGAGACCCTTCGCCAGGACTAACTGAATTAAGAGCTAGTAAGAGATTTGAAAGTTGGAGGGGGAGGGGGAGATCCAAAATGATAGGAGAAGACAGGAGGGGGAGGGATGGAGCCAAGAGCTGGACAGGTGATAGGCAAAAGGGACATGAGAGGATCATGGGACAGGAGGCCCAGGGAGAAAGAAAAGGGGGAGGGGGGGAACCCAGAGGATGGGCAAGGGGTATAGTCAGAGGGACTGAGGGAGAAAAAGGAGAGTGAGAGGAAGAATGTGTGTATATAAATAAATAACGGCTGGGGTACGAGGGGGAGGTGGGGCATTAGCGGAAGTTAGAGAAGTCAATGTTCATGCCATCAGGTTGGAGGCTACCCAGATGGAATATAAGGTGTTGTTCCTCCAACCTGAGTGTGGCTTCATCTTTACAGTAGAGGAGACCGTGGATAGACATATCAGAATGGGAATGGGATGTGGAATTAAAATGTGTGGCCACTGGGAGACACTGCTTTCTCTGGCAGACAGAGCGTAGGTGTTCAGCAAAACGATCTCCCAGTCTGCGTCGGGTCTCGCCATAGGTTGTGGGAACAGTTCAGTGATGGGGCAAGTGAAGTAGAGTGAATTTATCCCCTCTGGTTCAAGAGCCTGATGGTTGAGGGATAATAACTGTTCCTGAACCTGGTGGTGAGGGTACATAGGCTCCTGTACATACTTCCTGATGGCAGTTGAGACAAGAGAGCATGACCTGGTTGGTGGGGGTCTCTGATGATGGATGCTGCTTTCCAGCAAAACTACTCCATGGTGGGGAAGATCTTCACCCATGATGGACTAGGCTGTATCCATTACTTTTTGTCAGATTTTCTATTCAAGGGCATTGGTGTTTCCATACCAGGCTCTGAAACAGTTAATATACTCTCCACCATTTATCTACAGAAGTTTGTCAAAGTTTTAGATACCAAGCCAAATTTTTGCAAACTTCTAAGGAAGTAGAGGCACTGCCGTACTTTCTTTGTAATTACACTCACATGCTGGGCCCAGGAGAGATTTTCTGAAATGACAACACAGAGGAATTTAAAGTTATTCACCCTCTCCACCTCAGATCCCCCAATGAGGATTGGATCATTCTTCCTCCTAAAGTCAATAACCAGCTCATTGGCCTTGCTGACATTGAGGGAGAGGTTGTTGTATTGGCACCACTTGGCCAGATTTTCAACCATAATTCTTCCATATGCTGATTCATCACCACTTGTGATTCAGCCTATGACAATGGTATCATCTGATTCATTCCTCATGAAGTCGGTAATCAGTTCTTTGGTCTTGCTGACATTGAGTGAAAAGTTGTTGTTACGACACCGCTCAGACAAACTTCCAATCTCCTTCCTGTATGCTGATTCGTCACCACCTTTGATTCGGCCTAAAACAGTGGTGTTCATCAGCAAACTTAAATATGGTATTGGAGCTGTACTTCGTCACACAGTCATAAGTGTAAAGTGAGTAGAGCAGGGGCTAAGCACACAGCCCTGTGGTGGACCTATGCTGATGGAGATTGTGGAGGAGATGTTGTTGCTAATCTGAACTGTCCGTGGTCTGAAAACGAGAAAATCGAGGATCCAACTGCACAAGGAGGTACTGAGGCCAAAGTTTTGAGAGGGTGATAGTATTGAATGCCAAACTGTAGTCAATAACGAGCACCCCGATATATGCATCTTCACTGTCCTGATGTTCCAGGGTTGAGTGAAGTGGCATTTGTTGTGGACCTGTTGTGCCAGTAGGCAAATTGGAGCAAATCCAATTCACCTCTCAGGCAGGAGTTGATACATTTCATCACCGACTTCTTAAAACACCATCATTGTGGAGGCAAGTGCTACTAGATGATAGTCATTGAGGCAGATTTCCACGTTCTTCTTAGGCACCAGTATAACTGAAGCCTGCTTGAATCTCGTGGGTACTTCACACTGCCAAAGCAGGAGGTTTATGATATTGATGAATACCAGCCAGTTGACCAGCATAGGCCTTTAGAACTTGGCCAGTTACCCCCTCTGGGCCGATGCTTTCTGTGAGTTCACCCTCCTGAAGGATGCTCTCAAGCCAGCCTCAGAGACTGAAGTCACAGAGTCAGCAGGGGATGTGGGAGTTTGTAAAGTTCCCTCCATGTTTTGATGGTCACTGTGAGCATGGAAGGCATTGAGCTCATCTGGAAGTGAAGCCCTGTTGAAAACTACTTTGTTTGATTTTACTTTGTAATAGGTGATTCAAGCCCAGCCACATCCTTTATCCTTTATTCATTCAAGCTTGGTCCAGAATTGCCACTTCGCCCGTGAGATGGCTTTCCAGAGATCGTACCTGGATCTCGTGTTTCTTACTTGGTCGGAAGACTTGAATGCATTTGATCTGGCCTTCAGCACATTGTGGATCTCAAGGTTCATCCAGGGCTTCTAAGTTGGGGAAGACCCTGAATGATTTTTTGGGGGCACATTCATCTACGACTGTTTTTGTAAAGTCTGTGACAACCATGTTTTGTTCATTCAGATCTTCTGATGAGTCCCAGTCCTCTGACTCGAAGCAATCCTGTAGCCGCTCTTCTGCCTCCTGCAGCCACCTCTTTGCCCTTGTAATCTGTCTCTGACACCAGTGATACTGCAGTACCCGTGTCCACCTGTATTCTCACTGTGGCCCTGTCCAGCCGCAGAGTTACCCAATAGCCATTTTTGTGTCCTGAAGCAGGTAAAACATGCAAAGCTTCGACCACAGAGTGAGGGTCACTCAGTCTGCTCTCAGTATGCTCCTTCTTGTTCACATGCTCCTTTTTGTTTTTCCAAAAATCATTTTTCTTTTTACTCTTACAGGCGCAGTCAACATGTCCCTTTTGCTGCAGCTTCGGTAGTCTAAATCCTTATACTAGCTTTCTTCTGCTGAATGCCCGGTTTTGCCATAATAAGACATCTACTGGCATTGATTGCCAATAGGTGACTTATTCTTAAAGTCAGTAGAAACTTTATGAACTTGGGAAGATGTGCTTTATAGTTGTGCTTCTTCAGCTGCCATCTCCATAGATGTATTAATCTCAATTGCCTTCTGTAGTATTAGTCTGCCTTCTTTATTTAAACTTTTCTGAATTGCCTCACTATCCAGACCATACATGAGTTTATCACATAATATGCCATTCAGCAAATGCCCATAATTACAGTGTTCTGACGATTGTATCAGCACTGCCACAAACTGTGAAATAGGTTTTTTTCTTGATTGCTCTTGATCCCTTTTCTGAAATCTATACTTCTCAGCAATAATCAAAGGTTTAGGTGAATTGTGGTCCTTTAAGGTTTTAACTATGTCCTCATAAGGCATATCGCCAGGCTAAGCTATTTGCATGAGACTGTGTAATAAATTAATCATTTTTGCACCCATCACAGTTAGAAAAGTTGGAACATGAATATCATCTGATATTTGGTTTGCTGATGAAGAATATTCTAATCTTTCAGTATATGAACTCCATTCAATCATATGGTCCCATACTTCCAAACATTGTCACCATTTCAAACACAATCACGTTCCAGAAAAGTTAACTAGACTTATCCATATATATATATTTATCTCTCTCTCTCTCCTTCTCTCTCTCCCCTCCCCTCCCTCTCTCTCCCTTACTTGTTTTATTTAACCACCCATTCTCATTCTCTCCCCTTGGATTCTCAGATTCTTCACTTACCATGTTTCCTGCAGCCATTTTCTTATTGCTCGCCCACATCACACAACTATATACCAGCAGTATTGCACACAGACTTTCCTTGCTGAAGGGAGCAAAATAATAAATAGCGCGTAGGGTCCTGTCACCTGGTCGCCAGTTGTTACGTTTATGGTTCTGGGATGCAGAGTGGCCGTGAATAATGCACACGAGAGATGGAGGGGTTAGTCTCGCTTGTAAGTCATCTACCCAGAATGCCCTCTCACATTATGTTCTGTACGTAACTCACAGGGAAGCTTGACAGTAATCCATGAAGTTCAAACTACACATGAAAACATAACAAATATGCTGTAATTTAGTGTTGGCGCATGGCCAAGTGGTTCAGGCGTTCGTCTAGTGATTTGAAGGTCGCTAGTTCGAGCCTTGGCTGAGACAACGTGTGTGTCCTTGAGCAAGGCACTTAACCACACATTGCTCTGCGATGACACCAGTGCCAAGCTGTATGGGTCCTAATGCCCTTCCCTTGGACAACATCGGTGACATGGAGAGGGAATACTTGCAGCATGGGCAACTGCTGGTCTTCCATACAACCTTGCCCAGGCCTGCACCCTGGAAACCTTCCAAGGCGCAAATCCATGGTCTCATGAGACTAACAGATGCCTATATATATGCTGTAATTAGGTATACCTCCGTAGGTACACTTATAGAATTCTATTCATAAGGAATCTTCCACAAATTCCAATTTCTCTCTTTCTATTATTACCAATGCTACTTTCAGCTGCTTGTTTATTAAGTTAATCTGTAACAGAAAAAAAAATGATTTGACCTTGTCTAGACCACAATTGTCATTTGGCTGGTACTGCAGCCAGTGCCTTAGTATTTACGAGCTTCAGGATTGTCTGGTACAGAAGTCACTTGTTCCTCCTTGGCTTCTGCTGTCAGTCGGACCATGTGTGGGAAATGAGGCACTTCCTCAAGAAACAGAAAACAGCAAAACACAAGGGTTAAATTAGCCTACACCTGATGCTCTTGTACACTTCCTGATGATTACTCCTAGGGAATAATGAAAGAGGTCCATCTACCCGATTTTCATACAGAGAGACAGCAGAAATGTCCCAAATATTAGGCTGATCAAATCCATTGTCTTCAGACCCTGCCACAAACTGGAACCACTTCTGCTAAAGGACGAGATTTGTTTTCCGTGCTATGTGGTGACTTCCAAAGATTGTGCTTTGCTACACAAAAAAAGGACTTGCGTTCTCAGTGAAAGAAATGTTAAGAAATTAATTTACCATTGTAGTTGAGAGAACTGAAACATCTGTTTCCTTTGTTATTCCAACAAAATACAATTTGATGAATGAAATAATCTGACAATTGGAAATCCTGGGAATGTAGGAATATGCGGAATTCAGTTGAACCTCTACTACCCTTTGTATTAAGAAGACTTTTATAAACATTTTTCTGAAACCTGGCTCTAATACTTAAGGTATTCTCTCAGTTTTCAATCCTTAAAACTTGAATATTAAGAGATTTGATATTAATACATGAAGCCATGCTAACATTATACTTATGAAAATAGTTTTTCCTAATCCCCTATATATTGCATTAAGAAGTATTTTATTTTTCTTTCGAAAGACCTGGCTCTAATACTTAGGGTATCCTCTCAATATTCAATCCTTAGGACTTACTTATTGAGGAAATTAAGATATTTGATGTTCGTACACGAAAGTATAGTTTCAATTCAGTCATGACGAAGGGTCTCGGCCTGAAATGTCAACTGTGCTTCTTCCTATAGATGCTGCCTGGCCTGCTGCGTTCCACCAGCATTTTGTGTGTGTTGTTTCAATTCAAATTTTATTTTCATTCAACTATACGTGAATACACACGAATACAGCGAAAGAAACAGTGTTACTATGGGGTCAAGGTGCAAAACACAGTATGAACAGTAACAGACAGCACAAAGCACACACAAAATAGCAAGCATAAATAGTATCACTATCACACAATGAGAGTCAAAAGATCGCACCATCAATCCACAATCGAACAGAGTAGAGCTCTTCTCCCCCAGCCTGGACACTGCTCTGCCCCCTCACCTCCAGGCAACACCAATGACTTGAGGCCCAATCCACACACATAAAAGGCAATGAGCCCAGATAGAATAAAACGACACAAAATATACCTCAAGATAGTTATACCCCCCCCCAGCCCATCGAAAACTTCAGTTGACCACAACAACCCCAGTGGAATGCCCCCTCCCCCCAGCAACAATGTGGCTTGAGACTCAGTCCTCGTATATACTCCCTATTCCATAGAAATTACCATTAATTTCTTCAAAGCATCGATCAAGTCTTTCACTAACCCTCTAAATTTTAGGGCATATATTGATAATCATATGTTCGAATCTAAGTGCTTATTGGAAAGTATCTGTTCATACGTGCATGTTCAATCTCAGTAATATTTACCTTGCAGCTTGTTGTCAAGGTCCTCATGAATGACAGCAGTAGTAAAACACTGATGGTTGATGAAAGGCAGACCGTGCGAGAAGTTCTGGACAGCTTATTTGAGAAGTCTCACTGTAACTGCAGTGTGGAGTGGTGCCTGTATGAAAATAATCCTGAGCTACAGATCGGTAAGAAGCGGAATTTTAACACAATGTCCACTAGTCAGAGTCAGTTCAAAGCAAGGCCTGGATTTTGCAAAGACAGTGAAACTAGTGGTGTTCATGTTCACTATTCTGTGAAACTATCAGCAGATTCTGGTTTTTCACAGATGTGTACTTTAGCAAAGAAAATACATTTTGTATACATTATTTTTTCATTGTTAAAAATGCAAATATCACAGTCAAGGTAAGTGGTTGTTAAAAGGGTTTATTATTGTCACATGTGCCAAGGTAGGGTGAAAATCATTTCTTTCCAGCCAGACAGTTCCTTTCACAACATCAGTACATGGAGGTCGCATGATAGAAAAGCAATAACAGAATGCAGAACTACAGCTACAGAGAAAGTGCTTGCAGGTGGACAGCAAGGTGCAAGGACCATAACTGGGTAGTTTATGAGGTCAAAAGTCTTATCTTATTGTACAAGAGATCTGTTCAATACTCATATTAAAAAGTGGGATAGAATTCAATCCTAACACTGAATTGCCAGTAGTGAACCATCTGCTTAACTGCTACAGTCATTGAGGTGAAGGACAAAGCTGTTGGAGAGGGAGATGGGATTAGGCTTGGTGATCAGAAAGGAATGGAGGTATATTTCCAAGTCAGTATGCTATACAACTTGGAAGGAAGCCAGCAGTGTTAAGGTTCCTATGTGTTTAAATACCTTGTCCTACTTAATGGAGGAGATCATGAATTTTAGAAGTGCTATCAGAATAACTTGGGAGAATAAATGTAACTCATTTTGTAGATGCAATATATGATGCCCGAATGACTTGGAGAATGAAGGTTTACGATGAGGGATGGGATGCCAGTCAAGACAGTATTGAACTTCTTGTTAGAGCTACACACATACAGGCAAGCAGGGACCATTCCCCTGCCTTGTGGCCTGTAGGTGGTAGAAAGGCTGCAATATTCTTTTTACTTATTCACACACGGGGTGGATTTGGATAAGAATTCTGCATTAATTGCCTCTTCCTTATCACCCTGAGCTGAGGACACAGTGAATTCTTTAATATTTATTTATTCATTCAAGGGATGTAGGGTTTTCAGGCTCAGCCAGTAACTAACTGACAATGTCTGTGGGTCTTGAGTCCAATAGGTCAACTAAGTAAAAATATTAGATTTACTTGCCTGAAAGAAACTAATGAATAAGATGTTTCTACAATATTTCAGTAATTTCATGGTCATTGAAATCAGCTGTAAATCAAAATTTGAGTAAATACTTTGAAATTCCCAAACTGTAACAGCAGAATTCAAACTCATAACTTGGATCAATAATCCAGAACTCTGACTGCTGCCTGAGTGACTGGATCTCTTCACTACTTAGTTGGTGCAGCTGAGTTTCTGGTCAATGCTGAGTCTTGGGCTGTTGGTGTCAGGGCATTAGTGATTGTGATGCCATAAGGAGGTGATTATACCCCCGCCTTTTACAAATGGGCATGGCCTGGCAGTCTTGTGCTTTGAATGTTGCTGGTCACTTAACTGCCCATGTCAAAATGTTCTCTCAGTCCTGATGCCTGCAGCTAAGAATCGATGTCTATTCTGAGGAGGATAAATGGAATTAAATGTTGTACGATTATCTGTAAAAACATCCATATTTTTGACCTTGCAATAGAAGAAAAATCAATGAAGAAACAGTTAAGTCAGCTGGGTATAGGGCAGTGCCCTGATACACCCTCACAGCAAAGCCCTGAGGATGGGATGATTGATCTCCGAAAATCAATATCAACTTCCTTTGTGCAAAGGATGGCTCCAACCACTCCTTTATGCTCCTTGGCTTCAGTGTTACCAGGGCTCCCTGATGTAATATTTTGGAAAATGTCTGGGCAGTCATTTTCATCTTGATTTGGACCAAGGTTATAATGAGGTCTAGAATTTGTGAAATGCAGGCTGAACAAGAAGACTATGGAGGAGCTGGTGGTATATTATAAACTGTCAACGATACCTTGCACTGCTTTGCTAATGATTGAATTTGGGCAGATTGAGTGGTAATTAACTGGAATGCATTTGTTTTGCTCTTGGTGAACTAGACATGCCTGAGCAACTTTCCTGATTTTCATATAGAAGCTAGTATTTTAACTGTACTTGAATAACTTAGCTAGAAGCACAGCTAACTCTTTGGGACGAGTCCTTGAGAAAGTGGCACACTAATAGAATTGCTGCCTCACACTTCAGTGACCCATTTTCAATCCTGATCTCTGGAGAAGTCTGTATGGAGCATGTTCTCCTTGTAATAATGTAGGCTTCCTTCTGGTACGCCGCTTCTCTCCCACATTCCCAACAATTGCAGGATGGTAGACAAATTGGCCACCATTTGTCTCCATTGCGTAGTTGGGCAGTGAAGTCAGGGGGAAGTTGATAGGAATACAGGAAGAATAAAATGGGATTAGGATTGAATTAGTGCTAGATAATTGGAGTAGATTTAGCGAACAAAGGGCCTGATTCTGTGCTAGGTAACTGATGTCTGACATGATAACCTCATTAAAAACTATCTTTTACAATAGTGCAAATCTCAAGAGGATCATCCACTCTGGGTGGCATGGTCACAAATTCTTCAGTCCTTTCTTTCAAATATGTATGCTGGGCCCAGTCATCTTTAAGGACATTCTTGATCCCTTTTCCCATTAGCTGTTTAATCATGACTGCCAATTAAATACATCTTTACAGGCTCCACTGTTTGCTATTATCATGACTCATGCTGGTATCACTTGAACTGTCATAAACTTAGTTCATTTACCAAATATTTTCGCTACAAAAGCACAGGAGATCTTAACACTTGGTTACACGAAAGCAGAGATCTGAGTACATAAGAATGGAAGAAATGGGAGCAGGGGTAGCCATCTGGCCTATCAAGCCTCCCCCCACCATTCAATAAGATCATGGCTGATTTGGCTGTGGACTCGGGTCCACTCACCTGCCTTTTTCCCATAATTCTTCATTCCCCTGCTATGCAAATATCTATTCAATTGTCTCTTAAATATATTTAACGAGATACCCTCTTCTGCTTCCCCGGGCAGAGAATTCCACAGGTTCACTGCACTCTAGGAAAAGCTGTTTTTCCTCATCTCCATCCTAAACCTATTCCCCTGAACCTTAAGGCAATGTCCCCTAGTTCTAGTCTCACTTACCAGTGCAAACAAATTTCCTGCAAATCTTATCTATCCCTTTCATAATTTTATATGTATGTTTCTGTAAAATCCCCTCACATTCTTCTGAATGAGCAGGGAACAGATTCCAGTTAAACATTATTTTTTATTTGCTCTATTTATCTTATTTTACATATTGGTTACTGTCAGTCTTTATGTATACTTTTTTTTGTAAATTCTATTGAATTTCTTTATTTTACTGCAAATGCCTGCAAGAAAATGAACCTCAAGGTAGTACAGTGGATTCCAGTTAAGCAAGGCACTGAAAAAAAACAAAGATCTCAAAACTCAAGAAAATAGCTGGGATTTCCTGCGACGCTATGCACTCCTCGATAGTCTTCTTGTTCAGCCTGCATTTTACAAGCTCTAGACCTCATTATAACTGTGGTCCAAATCAAGATGAATATTACATCAAGGAGCCCTGGTAACACTGAAGCCAAGGAGCATAAAGGAGTTGTTGGAGTCATCCTTTGCACAAAGGAAGTTAAATGAGACTGGAGACTAACTAGTGTCAGTCGTTTTCACTTGTGTGGCTATTAGACACTACACTTTGCTTACAGCAGACAGTTTTTAAACAGCATCAGCTGTGTAAGCTTGTGTTATGTTATTCATTTGGGTCGACATACACTGAATTAAAAAGCAGTGATTTTTGATACTACTTCATGCAGGAAGGCAATGAAGGCATTCTGTTATCTGCACTAGGTGTCCGTGTTGACTGTATTCATTTACAGTCAATCAAAAGGGCAGGGCAGTGTACACTGGATGAATTCTTCTGTCAATAACTATTAGGAACAAATACACAGTTTTATAATACTGTACTAATATTGGCAGTGTTCTAATTGGTTCTGTATTTCATTTAAAAACATAATTTGTACTCAAGTAAACAGTAGTTCAACTTTTCTAAATTTTTTAAAAAACTATTTTCATGAAAGCTCAGCTAATTGGGGCAGCCGCATAACTGGACCAAAATGTCTTGCTCCTGATGTGTCCTAATTAATCGAAATCCACTGTGTATGGTAACATATATGTACTTTGATAATAAATTATACTGATTTCTGGGATTCACTGCCCTATAAAAGTTAATAAGTAATGTTCTTAAAAACTTCAAGCCCTTGCTTCAGGAACACAGTGAAGGTTAGCGTAAATGACAGAAGGAGACAAACTACCCATCGTCGGGTACTCCCTGTAGCGTCTATGGTGGAACTGAACTCAAAAATCCAAAAGTCAAAGTGGAATAAAGTCAGCTATGATGCAAGGATCATCTATGAAATTACTTTTTAACAGTGTAGTAATCCATTATTTTTATAGCTAACACACAAAAAATGGTAGGGGGACTCAGCAGGTCAGGTAGCATTTATGGAAATTAATGTCAATGTTTCAGATTAAAACCCTTCTTCAGTACTGAGGAATATAGCTAGACTGGCTTTTGTGATTAAAGTGTAGGTTAATATATTTTTTGAATCACTGAGTAATACAGTAGGGAAACAAGACTTTTTGCCCAATTTGACAGTGCAGATCAAGATTCCAGTCTAAACTAGTCTCATTTGCCTCTGTTTGGCCCATATGCCTCTAAACCCCTCCTATCCATGTCCTTGTCCAAACATCTTTTTAATGTTGTTAAAGTATCTGTCTCATTCACTTTCTCTGGCAGGTTATTCTATATGTGCTCCACCTCTGCATGGAAAAGAATTGGTGAAAGAGCTAATAATCTTCAAACCAATGCCCTCTAGCTTTCAGTTTGTCTTCACTTGGAAAAAAGGACTCCTGGCAACATAGTCAGAAATCTTCTCTGCACTCTTTCCAGTTTAATGATGTGTATTTTATGACAAGGTGACTAGAACTGTACACAATACTCCATATGCGGTCTCACCAATGTCTTACACCAATGCCTTGATAAAGGTCAGCCTGTCAAACACATTCTTCATCACTCTATCCACCTGTGATGCCTTTACAGTGAATTACTGTATGCACTTGTACTCCTAAATCTCTCTGTTCCACAACACTCCCCAGGGACTGACCAATCATCGTATAAGTCGTAGCACTTGCCAAAATGCAGTATTTCACATTTAACTGATCTGAAAGCTATTTGCCAGTCCTACCTACCCAGCGGATCAATGTTCCCTGTAATTTTTGATAACCTTCTTCTCCATCTACAGCACCATCTATCATCTGCAAATTTGTTATCTGTGCTTTGCATATTCACATCCAAATTATTGATACAAATGACAAACAACAAAGGTCCCAGTGCCAAACCTGATGACACACCTCCAGTTACAGCCCTCCAGTTTAAGAAACAATCTTTGACCATCACTCTCTGCTTCCTTCCATTGAGCCAACTATGAGCCCAATGTGCTCTTTCTCCTTGGATCTCAAGTGATCTAATCATCCAAACTAGCCTGGCACAAGGGACCTTGCAAAAGGCCGTGCTGAAGTCTACATAGACAACAGCCACTGCCTAAAAGGGCTGTCAGATATAATTTCTCATGCACCAAGCCACCTGGATTTGAATGAATATTTCAAAAATATAACAGTTTTAAAAATATTTTATTTATTTTTCAGATCCTATTTTCTTATTTAGCTCTCTGCATAATGTTTAAAAGGCTAATCAGTTATTTTCTATTTGTAACAATATTTCTCTTATTGGTAGCTCAGCCAAATGAGGGCACCGCAGCTGACAGGTGCTGGGGATCTCCTTGAACTGATGCCTAACAGCAACAGTTGGAAAAGGGGAAATACTTGCCACAAGATTGTTAGACCTTGTGAGCTGTTTTCGCAAAAGTCAGCAGGAACACTGCTGTTTTACCACGGACTGCAAACACAGCAATTTGAATTCACAGATTCTGTGCCCGCTCTGTATTCTACGCTGTAGTCTGCTGGGGCAGCAGACGCCAAGAAGTTTGATAAGCTTGTCAGGAAGGCTGGTTCTGTTTTGGAGGTGGAACTAGATTCCTTGGTAGTTGTGTCTGAGAGGAGGATGCTGCAGAAGCTACGAAGCGTTATGGACAATCCCTCTCACCCTCTCCATGACATACTGGACAAACAGAGGAGCATCTTTAGTAAATTCCACCGAGGTGCAGCACTGAATGCCACAGGAGATCCTTTCTCCCTGTGGCTATAAGACACTGTAACTCCTCCTCCTTACGCACTTAAATTATCTTTAAGATAATCTGACATTCCTATATGAATTCAGTAATTGCATACTTAAGAATTGCTTTTACTGCTTGATTACAATATCGGCCTGAATTGTGGCTGTTTCCATACACCAAAGTTCTATACTCTGTTGTTTAGAACAGGGGTCCCCAACCTTTATCGCACTGCAGACCGTTTTCATATTGACAATATTCTTGCGGACCGGCTGACCGGGGGCGGTGGGGGGGTGGTAGGGTTGCCAACGGACAAGAGTAGCAGTCAAATATGCTGGGTTTACCCCAGAAAGACTACAATGACCATGAAGCCTTGCGCGGGCACCAGTGCGCATGCGTGATTTGGCACGCGTGTACGATTTTTTTCTACAAATCGTTTTTGGCGATTCTGTTCGGGGGAGGGGGGGTGTTAATCATGACAGAAATATCGGTGATAAGTGGCTAACACACACAATTTCCTTTCTAAAAGGGTTTATCTAACGAATTTAATATTAAACACACAGCGCATATTTTCTTCGCATGAATATAGTGATAAGTCAATTATCAGAGGAGGACGGGGAGCTTGAAGTAAGTGTTGAACGAACTTCCAGTAGAAGTGGTAGAGGCAGGTTCGATATTATCATTCAAAGAAAAGTTGGATAGGTATAAGGACAGGAAAGGAACGAAGGGTTATGGGCTGAGTGCAGGTCGGTGGGACTAGGTGAGAGTAGCGTTCGGCATGGACTAGAAGGGGAGAGATGGCCTGTTTCTGTGTTGTAATTGTTATATGGTTATATAAGTCAATAGCATCATAACATTTTAAGTAATGTTTGGATATTAAACACGCAGCACGTTTTTCCCATATGAACATATAAAATCATTGCAACACACCAATATCGCTGACTCAGCGGGAGCCCTGGGCTTGTCTTCCTGCAACAACATGGTCCTATCGAAGGGTGATAGGAGACAGCAATAGTCGAACGGGGTTCCTTATGTCCAGTCTATTCCGCAGTTTAGTTTTCGTTGCATTCATTGCAGAGATATGTTGGAAATGGAAGCAACATCTTCAGTGCTTTCGTGGCTATCTCAGGATTTTTAGCCTTGACTTTGATCCAGAATGCCGGCAGAGATGTTATGTAAAACATACTTCCCAGCCCATCGTCATTTGCATGCTCGAGGAGTTGATCTCCTTCCTGCACTGACATGGATGATGCACAGGTAATGACATCGCGTGCGTAATGGCTCAACAGTGGGCGTGATAGGGAATGAGGAAAGATGCAGCTGACTCATATCGCCAAATCATATAGCTTCCTCGCGGCCCGGTGGTTGGGGACCGCTGGTTTAGAACATACAACATATAGAACAGTACAGCACATTACAGGCCCTTTGGCCCACAATGTTGTGCCGAACCTCAAACCCTGCCTCCCATATAACCCCCCACCATAAATTCCTCCATATACCTGTCTAGTAGTCTCTTAAACTTCACTAGTGTATCTGCCTCCACCACTGACTCAGGCAGTGCATTCCATGCACCAACCACTCTCTGAGTGAAAAAACCTTCCTCTAATATTCCTCTTGAACTTCCCACCCCTTACCTTAAAGCTATGTTCTCTTGTATTGAGCAGTGGTGCCCTGGGGAAGAGGCGCTGGCTATCTACTCTATCTATCCCTCTTAATATCTTGTACACCTCTATCATGTCTCCTCTCATCCTCCTTCTCTCCAAAGAGTAAAGCTCTAGCTCCCTTAATCCCTGATTATAATGCATACTCTCTAAACCAGGCAGCATCCTGGTAAATCGCCTCTGTACCCTTTCTAATGCTTCCACATCCTTCCTATAGTGAGGAGACCAGAACTGGACACAGTACTCCAAGTGTGGCCTAACCAGAGTTTTATAGAGCTGCATCATTACATTGCGATTCTTAAACTCTATCCCTCGATTTATGAAAGCTAACACTCCATAAGTTTTCTTAACTACCCTATCTACCTATGAGGCAACTTTCAGGGATCTGTGGACATGTACCCTCAGATCCCTCTGCTCCTCCACACTACCAAGTATCCTGCCATTTACTTTGTACTCTGCCTTGGAGTTTATCCTTCCAAAGTGTACCACCTCACACTTCTCTGGGTTGAACTCCATCTGCCACTTCTCAGCCCACTTCTGCATCCTATCAATGTCTCTCTGCAATCTTCGACAATCCTCTACACTATCTACAACACCACCAACTTTTGTGTCATCTGCAAACTTGCCAACCCACTCTTCTACCCCCACATCCAGGTCGTTAATAAAAATCACGAAAAGAAGACACCACTAATTACAACCCTCCAATCTGAATGTACTCCCTCCACCACCACCCTCTGCCTTCTGAAGGCAAGCCAATTCTGAATCCACCTGGCCAAACTTCCCTGAATCCCATGCCTTCTGACTTTCTGAATAAGCCTACCATGTGGAACCTTGTCAAATGCCTTACTAAAATCCATATATCCACTGCACTACCCTGCACTGCACAAACTGTTTACAGTTTGCTTAAGAGACCAAATTTGTTCTTGAAAGCTTCATGCAATCAAACATCAGCACAGAGTACCTAATGATGCTGTTTCCTATGATTGCAGACATTGAGAGTAGGAAGCCAGTGGAATGTGCACGTTAGGAGAAGACCCCAGAGACACAAGGTGTTGCTGCTCTTTTCCAGGAGTCAAGTGTCATAACCCAGACCCTGCTCAGTCTCATGACCCTTTATGGCTTCAAGTGACCTTTCCCCAATTTCTTGACCTTCAGGGCATTGTGAAATCAAGATTTACCAATTGAATGCAGAGGAGGAATATTTGTTTGGTCATGCATGAAGGAGGAGTCCTTTTCAAATTGTAGGCTTAATAAAAGCAGGAGGTGCTGTAAGCATTCAGTAGGTGTGGAAGCAACTGGAGCAAGAGAACAAGATTAGTGTTTTAGGTACTGGGAAGAGGGACAGAAAGAAAAGAAGAAGCAGAGAAAATGGAGTGATGAATAAAACAACAAGAACATCTCTGACAAAGTCCTGGGTTTGAATCAGGCCGGCTCCATGCTGGGTAGAACATTGAGCTGACCTGGTAAAAAAAACCAGAAAAAAATGCCAAAGAAATGGCATAAAGCTGCCCGATGCACCACAAAGCGCGAAAAGCAACAACATTACCTCATGGCTCTTGCAGTCAATTCCCTATCTTTTCTTATTCTTCCTACCAAAGGAACACTTCACATTCAACATTAAATTTTAAGGATCTCCCATCTTCCTACTCTATTACACTATAACTCCTTGAAATCTTTTACCATCCTCCTCGTTACACCATCAAGTTTTGAGTCATATGCAAATTTGTAAATTGTGTTCTGCATAACGATGTCCAAGTCATTGATAAATATGATGGTCCCTGGTATGGACAGTTGAGAACTCCGCTGTACAACTCTCGATCTCTTTAAATGGCTAAAATCTGCCATCTTCTGTTTTGTGTTACATGTTTTATCCATAAAGGCATCCGTTAGTCTTGCGAGACCATGGATCTGCATCTGGAAAGTCTTCACTCTCCAGGGTGCAGGCCTGGGCAAGGTTGTATGGAAGACCAGCAGTTGCCCATGCTGTAAGTCTCCCCTCTCCACGACACCAATGTTATCCAAGGCAAGGGCATTAGGACCCATACAGCTTGGCACCAATGTCGTCGCAGAGCAATGTGTGATTAAGTGCCTTGTTCAAGGACACAAAAATAGCGGGGGCTCTGACAGAAATATTTAAAATGTCATCAGAAACAGGGATGGTGCCGGAGGATTGGCGTATTGCTCATGTGGTTCCATTGTTTAAAAAGGGTTCTAAGAGTAAATCTAGCAATTATCGGCCTGTGAGTTTGACGTCAGTGGTGGGTAAATTGATGGGAAGTATTCTTAGAGATGGTATATATAATTATCTGGATAGACAGGGTCTGATTAGGAACAGTCAACATGGATTTGTGCGTGGAAGGTCATGTTTGACAAATCTTATTGAATTTTTTGATGAGGTTACTAGGAAAATTGATGAGGGTAAAGAAGTGGATGTTGTCTATGTGGACTTCAGGAAGGCTTTTGACAAGGTTTCACACGGAAGGTTCGTTAGGAAGGTTCAATCGTTAGGCATTAATATCGAAGTAGTAAAATGGATTCAGCAGTGGCTGGATGGGAGACGCCAGAGAGTAGTGGTGGATAACTGTGTGTCAGATTGGAGGACGGTGTGTAGCGGTGTGCCTCAGGGATCTGTACTGGGTCCAATGTTGTTCGTCATATATATTAGCGGTGATGGGGTGGTAAATTGGATTAGTAAGTATGCAGATGATACTAAGATAGATGGCGTTGTGGATAATGAAGTAGGTTTTCAAAGCTTGCAGAGAGATTTAGGCCAGTTAGAAGAGTGGGCTGAAAGATGGCAGATGGAGCTTAATGCTGAAAAATGTGAGGTGCTACATTTTGGTAGGACTAATCAAAAAAGGACATACATGGTAAATGGTAGGGCATTGAAGAATGCAGTAGAACAGACGGATCAAGGAATAATGGTGCATAGTTCCCTGAAGGTGGAATCTCATGTGGATAGGGTGGTGAAGAAAGTTTTTGGTATGCTGGCCTTTATTAATCAGAGCGTTGAGTATAGGAGTTGGGATGCAATGTTGAAATTGTATAAGGCATTGGTAAGGCCAAATTTGGGGTATTGTATACAGTTCTGGTCACCGAATTATAGGAAAAATGTCAATAAAATTGAGAGAGTACAGAGGAGGTTTACTAAAATGTTGCCAGGATTTCATCTCCTAAATTACAGAGAAAGGTTGAACAAGTTAGGTCTTTATTCTTTGGAGTGTTGAAGGTTGAGAGGGGACTTGATAGAAGTATTTAAAATTATGAGGGGGATTGATAGAGTTGACGTGGATAGGCTTTTTCCATTGAGAGTGGGGGAGATTCAAACAAGAGGACATGAGTTGAGAATTAAAGGGCAAAAGTTTAGGGGTAACATGAGGGGGAACTTCTTTACCCATGGAGTGGTGGCTGTGTGGAATGAGCTTCCAGCAGAAGTGGTTGAGGCAGGTTCGATGTTGTTGTTTAAGGTTAATTTGGATAGATATATGGACAGGAAGGGAATGGAGGGTTATGGACCGAGTGCAGGTCGGTGGGACTTGGTGAGAGTAAGAGTTCGGTGTGGGCTAGAAGGGCCGAGATGGCCTGTTTCCATGCTGTAATTGTTATATGGTTACAACACGTTCCCTCGGCTGGGGCTTGAACTCACGACCTTCAGGTCGCTAGTCCAATGCCTTAACCACTTGGCCACATGCCCACTTATCCATATTATTTGTGGTTAATTAGTCAGGATGATTGCCTGTTACTTTACCAATACTGTATACCAATGGATATCGGGTAACTGCACATATGCTATTACTGACAAAGCGCTTTTTGCCTTTATTTCTATAATGAGCTTCTCAATATATTCTGCAATATGAGAGCTTGCATTTACTTTCCCTTTATTGCATGCACACTGAATGTGCTGTTCTTTGTGATTATTCATGGAAGTTTCTATGTACATTTATTCTTTTCACATTGCTGCAGAAAATGCACACTGTTGATTTAGACACAGCGGAAAAGTCACATTATTGATACAGATGATGCATAATCATATTAGGGCGAAAAGGTTCAGCAGTTGTCATATGCTTTGATGAGCATTGCGTTTATATAAACTTTATTAGCAAATAGGAAAAAAATGTCATCATAATATGTGAATTAAATGGAAGAAAACATTTGACCTATATCACTCTCTGAACACCTTCAAGTGATGTATTTGAACAGAAATCTTTACCTCCCTAATTCAGGAAATTCTGCTGCAATAACTTGACTGATCCAGGGTTTTGACCCAAAATGTTAACAACTCCTTTCCTTCCACAGATGCTCTTCAGTCCCCTGAGTTCCTCTGTTCTCTCATGCTGCTCCAGATTCCAACACTGGTCTCCAATAGCATTCTAACCTGCTCTTTCCAAATTGAGACTAACTTGTTCCGCAAACTTTAAAGTGCACAGCAGGCCACAGTTCTTGTTGCCCATTCTGATGCAAACATAACTGTCCTTTGTTGTGTTTTCCAGATAAACTTTACATTCCTGTTGTCTTATGATAATCAGTACTGAGTAAGGTCACACACACACGCACACACACAGGAGGCTGATTAGCAGGTCTAGAGCACATGGAATTGGAGTAACATATTGATAAAGATTGAATAGGGTTATTGAACAGAAAGCAAGGTTTGGAATAAATGCTTTCTTATCAGGTTATCAGCCTGTGACCAGTGGAGTGGTGACAGTGCACCAGCTATTCACAATCTATATCAACAACGTGATCAAATGTCATTGCTTGCGGGTGATTTAAAGCCAGATGGGAAAGTAAATACAGGTAAAAAGAGGCTTCAAGGGAAGATGGACAAGCCCAGTAAGTGGACATGAATGTGGCAGATGGTATATAATGCGGAATTTTGAGGTTGTTTGAACTAAGTGTCACAGTTTGACACAAGGGCAGGATATTTGCTTTGATGCACGGAACAAAAAAGCAGAGTACAACTTTCCTGGCACATGCCGGTGATAATAAACCTGATTCTGATTCTGATCCTGAAATTATGAGTGATTAAATAGTGCTGATGTTCAAAGGGAACTTGGTGTACTTGTATGCAAATTACTGGAAGCAACATTCCCGGCATAACAAGGAAAATGGTAAGTTCACCTTTGCTAACAGAGAAGTAAGAATTGGAACAGGGAAGCAAGGAAGTCGTACTCCAGTTGTGCAGGGCCTTGGTGTGACCGCACCTGAAGTAAGGATGTACATATTACACAAGGTGGACAGCAATGATGCATTGGGCTAGTTGCAGGGAAGGTGGATTTAACAGATGAGGAGAGAATGAGAGAATAGACCTGTACACTTTAGAGCTTAACGAGTGCAAAATCTTAACTGGTTAATGGTGCAACAGGTAAGCTGCAGGGAATATATGTCCCTGACATAGGAGACGAGAACTAAGTCACAGTTTGTGTTTGAATATGAGTAGAGGATGGTGAATCTCTGCTCCAGAGAGCTGTGAGTTTGAACTCATATACTGAGTTACGAAAAAACCTTGAATATGTTTTGTAACCATTGTAGTATATTAGTGCATTGGTGATATTACAGCAGGAAGCTTGCATCATCAAAACTGTTGAACAATGAGTGGAACTTTCAAAATAGTTTTGCAATGCTCCAACAGATAGCAGGAACAGTCACAAACAATAAGGGAACTTAGGTGTGATTATTTTTCAACTTTGCTTTTAAAACACCATTTTGCATGTATGATGATAAGTGTATGCAAAATACACATTTAATCTTTCCCCTGATAAACATAGATGTATAACTTGAAAAGGTCAGAATACAACTTTCCGCACAGATAAGTGTCACGTGGAGACAGTTCCCTTTTTGCTGACCTTAAGCATGGAAATAAATGCTTGATTAGGGGAGATTATCAACCAAAGTGAGACTAGCCACTTGGCTCAAGGCCACCAGACTCAAGGACAGTTTCTACCCTCCTTTTAAAAGACTATTGAACGTTTCCCTAGTATGATCAAATGGACCCTTGCCGTAACAATTTACCTTTCACCTTATTGTCTACCTGTTCTACATTTCCTCTCTAACTGTAACACCTTATTCTGCACTTCTTTATTGTTTGTCCTTGTACTACCTCAATGTACTGTTGTAAGGAATTTATCTGTGTGAATGTAACGCAAAGCATTTTTTTTACTGGACCTCAGTGTATATCACTATAGTATGTCAATTTTCTTAAACTAATTTCAATTTCATTTTCAGTTACACACCACACTCTGGGTAAAAATGGTCCTCCCACATTTCATACCACTTACCCTAACTCTAGGTGTTCTAGTTTTCCAATTCGGATTCATTTATTCATCACATGTATATTGAAGCACAGTGAAATACATTATTTGCATTAACAACCAACACAACCTAAGGACACACATTCCAGTCCCAATAGAGCATGCCTACAATTCTCAAAAGAGCAGCTCAGAGCACAACAAAACAGAATGCAGCAAGCAATAAAACAACAACAGCAAAACAAGCCCTTTTCCTCCCTCCCACCCAGCCACACACACGGACAGTCCTGCACCACTGGGGCCAAATTTACCTGGCTGTAACATGAGAAAAGTTTCGTGCAAGCTATCCTATCAATATGCCTCATAGTTTTAGATACCTCAATTATATCCTCTCTTACCTCCTCTTTTCCAGGAAAAACAGACATAGCCTCTCCATTCTCTCCTTCTCTTTCTGTCATGGCCTCGGATACTCCAAGGCCAGTCTACCTGCTGTTCCATATTCTGTTAATAACAACCCAGTTATAATCTCAAAGAACTCAGACATGATTCCCTTCTCATAAATCCATGTTAATTCTCCTCAATGCTCTTATTATTTTAATTAACCCTTTATCACTTTCATACTAATACCTTCCAGCATCATTTAGAGAAAGAAATACATTCCACAAATAAGATATAGTAAAACAAACAGACATCAGGGTCCTAGAAAAATATTTCATCCCTGGAAACTTGTTTAACTCGTCTTGCAGTTCCTGGAAATTGAAGGGCTCCTTAGAATCTAATAAACAAGCTTTGTCTTAGAGCCCAGAATGTAACAATGTCAAAATAAATGCAGAAGCTTCCAGTTGAAGCATCTAAGATGAAACACATGAATAGAAATTTGCTGTATCAGGGTTTAAAATGGGGTTGGGGGGAACTAACCATGAATCGCAAAAGGTTTGTTTGCAGGTGCAGGAGGCTATCAAGAAGGCAAATGGGATGTTGGCTTTCATTGCTAGAGGGATTGAAATTAAGAACAGGGAGGTTATACTCTGACTATACAGGTTATCAGTGAGGCTGCACTTGGAGTACTGCGTGCAGTTCTGGTCTCCTTACTTGAGGAAGGATATACTGGCTTTGGAGGCAATGCAGAGGAGGTTCACCAGGTTGACTCCAGAGATGAGGGGGTTAGACTATGAGGAGAGATTGAGTCGCCTGGGACTGTAGTCATCGGAATTCAGAAGAATGAGAGGAGATGTCATAGAAACATATTAAAAATTGTGAAAGGGATAGGTAAGATAGAGGCAGGAAAGTTGCTTCCACTGGTAGGTGAGACTAGAATGAAGGGACATAGCCTCAAGATTTGGGTGAGTAGATTTTGGGTGGGGATGAGGAGGAACTGCTTTTCCCAAAGAGTGGAGAATCTGTGGAATTCTCTGCCCAATGAAGCAGTGGAGACTACCTCAGTGAATATATTCAAGACAAGGTTGGATAGATTTTTGCATAGTAGGGGAATTAAGGGTTATGGGGAAAAAGCAGGTACGTGGAGATGAGTTCATGGCCAGATCAGCCATGATCTTATTGAATGGCGGAGAAGGCTCGATGGGCCAGATGGCCTACTCCTGCTCCTATTTCTTATGTTCTTATGTTCTAATCAGTTCTGAGTCTCTACACATAGATAGTCCTTGACCTAATTGGCTTCAGGAGATGTATGAGATGCCAACAATCATTTTAAGAGTATCACAGAGCACCTGATGAGATGTCAGTAGATACCAAAGAGGCCGATATAGTGTTCATGGTCTAATGGGCAACAAATCAAATTCTTGCATGTATATTTTCATTACGTGCTTCAATTTCATTTAAAATAGTGGGATTGGTTAGTCAATGGAATAGCAGAGGTAATCTGTATAAAAATGAAAGTTAATATAGGTTCAGAGGGGGAAGATGGTTTGTTGATTTCTTTGAGGAAGTGACATCGTGGTTAGACTGTGCTGAGTACACAGAAGTTCATTTCTAGATTTTCAGGAGCCACATTGATATTTCATTTTTGCAGGAAGATGTTAGTTAAAGTTAAAGTCGTTGGGACATAAGATTGACTAATATCAATCTCTTCATCTTCTGTAGGGATCGGAGTAAGTATTGATTAATGAATAATCAGAGTATTGATGAAGGTAGCCAAGGGATCAGTATAGGTTAAAGGAAATTAGAAGAAGCAGCAGAAATTTGGTGAATTAAGATGGATATTACCTTTTCTTTTTAAATTAAATAATCAAATTTGGCAGGTTTCATCACATTTTGGTGAATATTCTTGCCAGAAATACATATTTTTTACATTGGTAATAGAAGTCTAGTAGTCATGGTACAGATCAAACAAGGCTGAGTTTTTGCTCACTGCAGCAAGTAGACAAATATAATGAAACCACCAGGTATTATATAAGGTATATTGTATCCAGCATTTAAATATATCATTGTGGTAAAGACTTCATGTAAGATTGAAAAGACCCTAATCACACAAAGGTTTGCTGAATGAGTCATTGTAATACAGAGACAACGGTAAAAAATCAGAACTTAAAATGATGCCTATTTACAATTGTTTTCCTTTACAAAGAATAAATGATCATAGATTTAATCTTATAGATGTAGTCTTGAGATGTGATAGCTGCATTGCAATTATTGGATCTGCTTTGCATTTGAAATTCTTTTGAAATATATATTATATATTTTTAACTGTTTGAATGTCAAAGATTGTTAAATTTGTTCAGACTTTCTGCAGACGAAAAAGCTGAGGGCATGTTTCGAAGTTTTCAGTGCAGTGTCTCCTCACTATTTCATCTAAGGCCTAGCCACAGATCAGAACACACATATTCATTCCACACAATGAAACTCAGCACTAATAAAAGCAAGAGGATAAACAACAATATCAGATGGGTCCCAATAGTATAAAGCATAGAAGAAAGATTAAAAACAAAATATATAATAAAAATCCTTGTTTAATATATGTATTAAACGTTATCCATAGATAATCTTGCTAAGAGTACTGTATATCCTGCAAATATTGACGAGATACGTGATCAGTTTGTGATGGAGGAAAATTGTACTTCATTGATTGCTGCATCCTGTTCTGTTGTTTTCTGTGATTTTTGTAACTTTGTCCTTGTTCCTTTTGTTTAGAGAGATTTCTTGAAGACCATGAGAATCTGGTGGAAACTTTGTCCCACTGGACACGTGACAGTGAAAACAAACTTATGTTTGTTGAAAGACAAGAGAAGTATGCTGTCTTTAAAAATCCACAGGTGAGTAAAAGTCATAAAAAGAAAATAATTATGAAGTTGAATGCCAAATTTCCAAAAAGTTGCCAACATTAACAAACTTTATCCTATGCATGAAATCAACTAAGTGGCAATTCTAAGCAAATATTTCATAAAACAGGGGGACTTCCGGTAGCGCTCATGGAGTGAAGTCGCGTTCTTGACTCGCTCCATTACCTCTGAGTTTTTTTTCTCTATGGTCAGCTATACTTTAATTAACCATTAAGGCATCAACTCTTACAATACTTTGAATTAAACTGAGTTCTCCGACAACTGGATGGAACTTAGATCTGCTATGTCTAAGAACGGGAAAAACGGCAAATATTTCATAAAACAATGCACCATCTCCTTTGTACTAGAGAACATCACCTGAACCCCATGTGTGACTAACAAGGAAACCACAATGAAAATGAATTCTAACCTAGTTTATGTGATGAAACATGAAAGGTTCAAAATGGGCCTTGACTATTTTGGAGAAAATAAGCATACAGGTTTGCAAGAAATAGGAAAAAATATTCAAAGTGCTTTAGAAAATGACAGAGTATTATAGGGGTATTTCTGTATTTCATCTCTTTGCCTTAGGCTGGTGACTTGGCCATAACACTTTCTTGTATTTACTTGCTTCAGTGAAATAGGTCACCTCAAGTAGAGTGGACCATTTAGAGAACACATGACCTGATAATAATTAAACATCTTCCACTTCAAGATAATCATAAATAAGCAAAAACATTTAGATAAGTTTAGTTCATACATGGAGAATGCTGAAAGGCAGATGATACATTTGCTGTGATTGCATGGGAAGGTGTCGGGAGAACTTGTGGGAGTGGGAGCGGTTGTGTCACCAGATTTGACTTATGAATATAATCCATGTTAACAGCGCCCAGCCAAATGGCCATTTTCTCTCTTAGGCCTTTGTTAGATAATGAGATTACATTTGCTCCAGTTCAATCAACAAGAATGTGTTCTGGAATCTATGCAATTTTGTAAGATGTTGTTGGATTTATTCTGGAAGGAATTTTGAAGATAGTGGTTGCAAGTCAGTGCATCCATTATCTCCATTACCACCTCTTCCTGAATCCTAGGATGCAAGTCAAATCCTAAGGATTTATTGGCTATAAATCCTATTAATTTCACAAAAACTAAGGCTATTTTCAGCTGAAACACGAGGAATTCTGCAGATGCTGGAAATTCAGTCTCAGCCTGAAACGTCGACTGTACCTCTTTCTAGAGAAGCTGCCTGGCCTGCTGCGTTCACCAGTAACTTTGATGTGTGTTACTATTTTCAGCTTCTCTTTTACTCCTGACCCACTATTCTCCACTATTTCAAAGATGTCTTTTCAGTTGAGAAAATTTTCTTCTTTCTGATGTCAGATTTTAAAAAATAATGTATTTTCTGCTATATCCTTATTCCGCACATAATTATCTCCTGTCTGTGTATGGAAGAGATGCATATTAATTTTCACTAATCTTTGCCCTCTAACTTATCAATTGGAATTTTCACAATCTTTTATGTTTGTGTTTCTCACTGGATTATTTCAGCATTCTACCTCCCCTTATAAATGCCTTGATAGTTTTATGTCAAGTTATGATATTTTCCAAACCCTTAGCGTCTCAGTTCCTCATGATGATTCCATAAATGTTTCCATTAAGCTAATACCATGCTTAAATGCTCCTAAATAATGTCACTCTGGGCCACCTTTATTGGGTTTCAGTGCCTTATATTACCATGTACATTGATGTGATTGACTAAACTGAGCCATACAGAATCTGTAACTGGGAGATATAAAAGGCTCCATTCAATGCAGCAGATCTTCTGCAGGTAATCCAGTTCTCCTCTCCTGACACAATGTTTTACACATTCTAAGCAACAAATATAACAATAGACAGTTTCAATCACCGTAATCACCAACTTCACTTGAACACTTTAACATTTACACATAGATAGGTAACATTGCAGAATTACTCATTTACAATGGTGGGACATCCCAACTGGCAACGCCCCCCCCCCCCCCCGCCAAATGTTTAGGACTGACAGGTGTTCCAAAAGTTTCTGAGCATAAACTCCAGACGCCCAAAATACATCCCTTTTGTTACAAACACAAGCGATTCTGCAGATGCTGGAAATATTAAAGAACACACACAAGGTGCTGGAGGAATTTAGCAGGCCAGGCAGCATCTATAAGAATAATAAACAGTCGACATTTTGGGCTGAGACCTTTCACCAGAAATTATGAATAAATGTCAGCCATTTTTCCTCTGCATTGCACTTTGTGTGTGTCCCTTTTGTTACAGTGTGAGCGATGGTTTCCTGAATATACAGCTAGACAGAATATTAAACAACAAAGCAGACATATCCTGAATTGCATATTAAGTGGCAGAGAACAACAGGAATTCTGCAGATGCTGGAAATTCAAGCAACACACATCAAAGTTGCTGGTGAACACAGCAGGCCAGGCAGCATCTCTAGGAAGAGGTGCAGTCGACATTTCAGGCTGAAACCTGACGAAGGGTCTCAGCCTGAAACGTCCACTGCACCTCTTCCTAGGGATGCTGCCTGGCCTGCTGCATTCACCAGCAACTTTTATGTGTGTTGCTTAAGTGGCAGAGATACACTCAGTGGCCACTTTATTAGGTACACCTGTATAACTGCTCATTAATGCAAATATCTAATCAACCAATCATGTGGCAATCACTCAATGCATAAAAGCATTCAGACGTGATCACAAGGTTCAGCTGTTGTTCAGACCAAACATCAGAATGTGGAAGAAATGTGATCTAAGTGACTTTGACCTTGTCAGTACCAGACAGGGTGCTCTGATTTTCTCAGAAACTGCTGATCTCCTGGGATTTTTATGCACAACAGTCTCTAGACTTCATAAAGAACGATGCAAAAAACAAAAATACATTCAGTTACCGGCAGATCTGTGCATGAAAATGTCTTGTTAATGAGAGAGGTTAGATGAGAATGGCCAAACTAGTTCAAGTTGACAGAGGGTTGACAATAACTCAAGTGGCCTGGCATTACAACAGTGGTGTGCAGAAGAACATCTCTGAATGCACGACACATTGAATCTTGATGTGGATTGGCCACAGAAGCAGAAAACAATGAAAATACACTCAGTACAGGAGTGGCCACTGAAATATTTAATTGTGAGCTAGTACTAGAGCTGGCCATTTAGTGCCTTCCCTGAGCTCCATCTGAAGTTTTCAATGACTACCGATTACCGTAACATTTATCTACTGTCTTCCACAGACTAAGCATCACAATGTCCCAAAATGATAGGTTTCAATAGCCTTAATGTATCAGTTGAAGTTAAATTGTGAACAAGTTTTATTTCTTGAAGATTAGTTCTCATATAGTGAATATTTTCTATCCATAATTTCATAACCCCAGAATAATCCCATAAATAGATCAAGAAAGAAAGTCAGAGACAGGAAATTCTGCAGGTGTTGGAGATCTGGAGTAACACACAAAAAATGCTGAAGGAACTCAGCAGGTCAGGCAGCAGCTACGGAGAGAAATAAGCAGTCGACATTTCGGGCTGAGACTGGCCTCGAAAAGTCAGCAGTTTATTTTCCTCCATCGTTGCTGCCTGGCTTGCTGAGTTCCTCCAGCATTTTGTGTGTGTCACTCGGGATGAGTCAGAGACAGATCATGTAATAGAGCAGCAGAAGTCGTGAGGAAAGGTGATAAATGATTCGAGTTCAAGAATTGCCGCCCATATGTGTCCTGAGAAAACAAATGGTGGAGGAAGCCATGCAGGTTATCCTTAATTAAATTAGTTTTATCTCTTATTATAGTGTATTTGAAGACAAATATTAGACTGTTAAAATACACTTAGTCTGAACTCTTTTGCAGAATTCACAGTGGAGGCTTTCTTGTTACTATTAATATACACGGACAGCAAAATTTATCTGATACTGAAACTAAAATTTCTCCTTTTCCATCAATTTTCAAACTATGTTGAAATGATTACATATTTTTAGGATCTTCCATAATATCTCTTTTGCACATTGTCAGGAATTATGTTATTAAAATTATGTGGTTAAATGGTGACATGGAGCATATGATTCTCAATGAAGCTGAATCTTTACCGTGAGAGCTGATAGTAAGTTAGGCAATTAAACCTTGGTTACTCTCCAGAAGATGGCATTGAAAAGTTTCACTGTCATAACAGTAACTGTGCTGTCATTGAAGTCACTGAATTTCGGCGTATATTAAATATACTAAAGAGTTTCTTCCAAATCCTGAACCATTAAAAGATAAAACACTATGGTATAATTAGGCTAATGATCCTAGTGCTTGAAGGAACATATAACTCCTGGAGAAAGTGTTTTGTTCTCTGTCACAGTTCAGAAATGTCTGTTGTGCCCAATACCAACCTTGCAGGATTTAAAATCTGCACAATATTCCTATCTTGAGGCAGTTGCCTGCTTTTTAGTTTTCCCTTCCATTTGACTCATCTTTGCATTAACCCCAGATGGATAGGATTCATAGACACATTGTATCTTTAAAATTTTGATCCCAGTCTGGAGAAGTTTATGTATACAAAGCCTTAATTTCTAACTTAATTGACAACCATCTGGGTTAGATGATTCCAAGACCAAGAAGCACTCCAGAGATTTGAATGCACTGTCTCAGCTGACAGTCTAGTACTGAACAAAGGGAGTATCGCATAGTGAAACCACGTCTCATTTTTCAACTGAAATATCGAACAGAGGATTGCCTTTTCTCTCATATGATGTGAAACATGTAAAAGCTTCATTCCTCAAGAGCAGAAACAGAATCACAATCAGGTTTATTATCATGGACACATGTCATGAAATTTGTTGTATTGTTGCAGCGGTACCGTGCAAGACATAAAAATTACTCGAAGGATAGATAGATAGATAGATAGATATGTAGATAGATAAATAGAGCAAAAAAAAATAATGTTGCACTTCATGGCTGTTCAGAAGTCAGGTGCTGGAGGGAAAGAAGCTGTTCCTAAAACACTGAGTGTGGTTCTTCAGTCTCCTGACCTCCTCCACGTGGTAGTAATGAGAAGAGGGCATGACCAAATGGTGAGGTTATCCCTGGCATCCTGGACAATATTTAAGCCACATTAAATATCAATGTAGTGGAGAATCTGGTCATGATCACATTGTTACAGAGTCATGCAGCACAGTAACAGGCCCTTCAGCCCTCCTCGTAGGTGCAGCCTATCTCTTGTCACTCTACACCATTCTTATTGACCGATGGTTGATCCATAGCTTTCTAGGCCTTGGCAGTCCAGCTGCTCATCTCTGAATAATTGTTAAATGTTATGAAAGTGCCTGCTTTCACCATCCACTTAAGCAGTGTGTTTCCGGTTCCGAACCCCTAATTGCAAACATTCTCTCTCAGTACCCTTAATCCTCATTCTAAATCCACATCTTCTAGTTTTTGACAACTCTGTAAAATGTCCTCCTATCTGCCCTGTCTCTGTCCCAATATACATTGGAACATGGCCTTTTAGGTGTATTAATGTATTATTGATGCATGCTGCAACTTTCTTCCTAACACTGTAAGACAGTGTTGGACGAATGGACAGGTTGGGTGGCACTATATGAGATTGTGAGCTGAAACACGAGGGCAGCTCTGGGTCTGCACTAAATTCCATTTGCCAGGGTTTTTCCCAATCACTCAGTCAATCAATATTCCATGGCGCAACCACAACGTGCCCTTCGTATTATCGGCAGATCTGTAAACTGTTTTGTTCCCTCCTCCGGGCTATTAACACAAATAGTAAAGCATTGAGGGCCACGAACTGATCCCCAGGATACTCCATTGGTTACATCCCTCCAATCTGAAAAGGATACATTTGTCCCAACTCATTGTTTTCTATGTGACAGCCAGGTTTCGATCTTTGGGCTCTCTTTAACGGCACCTTGTCAAATATCTTTTGGAAATTTAAATACACCAGATTTACAGGCTCTCCTCTATCAATTCTCCCCAAAGCAGCCTCAAAGACTGATATAGTAGCATGTATAATAGGTTTGAATGTAAGATCCTGCTTCAGTTATTGACTCTCGCATCCTGACCTTCTGGTTTCCTCATCTTCTGCCTTCCTCCCTTTTTGAACAGAGGAGTCACATTGGCTCTTTCCAATCCTCTGGTACTCTCCTAGAACTTAGCAAGCTTTGAATCAATGGGTCCACTTCTTTTAAACTTAGATTGAGGGTGGTGGGTATATTGAACAAGTGGTAAAGGTAACAGTAGAGGTCGCCACAATTACAACATCTACAAAGCATTTAAACAATGATATAGATAGGAAAGATTTAAAGGGATATGGGCCAAATGCTGGCAAGCTAGAAGGCTACTTGTTGAGCATAGATGAGTTGTGCCAGAGGACCTGTTTCCATCCTGTGTCTCGATGACGCCAAACCCCACAGGTGCAGGTCACCAGGTCTGGGCAATGACTGAGAAACATATTGACACAAGTTATCATCTAATAGACTTTGATCACCAGCTTTGCAGTCAGCGTTCAAAACAGTGATCATAATAGTCTTATCTTTCAAAAATAAATTGCCTCTCTTTATATTTAAAAAAAAGTCTTCTTTGTGTTTTATTTTATGTCCAGAATTTCTACATTGCAAAGAAGAAAACAGAAGGAAAAAATATGAAAGAGAAAAATAAGGAGGCTTTACTGGAGGTGAGTAAATCTCTAACCCCTGTAGCAGCATAATGACTGGTACCCCCAGAACGCATCAAACGAAGCATTTGCATCAGTGTGAAAAACAAACATTAATTGGCCATAGTGAAATCAAGTCAAGTCTATTGTCATTTAACTATATATATGCATACCACCAAACGAACAATGTAAAGCACAGTAGTAACACAAAATAACCAGGAAAGAAAGAATTAAGTCCACAAATGAATTACACAAGATAAACAAAGTAAAGTGCATTAAATTAAATATTGTAGAGTACAGTTCAAATTCCAGTGGCACTTCAAATGCGATGCAGCAGTGAGTTCAGAAACCTAATGGCCTGAGCGAAGAAGCTGTTTGCCATCCTGACCGTTCCTGTTTTTATGCATCGTCATCTCCTGCCCAATGGTGGAAAATCAAAGAGGGTGCTGGATGGATGGGTGGTATCCTTAATAATACTGAGCCCTATGGACATAGTGCTCCTGATAAATGTCCCCTATGATCCTCTCAGCTGTTCGCACAGTCCTTTGTAGTGACTTTTAGTCCGATGCTCTCCTGCTTCCACACCAGATGGAGATGCAGCTTGTCGGGGCACTCCCAGTGGTGTTCCTGTAAAATTCACTGAAGTTAAGGGGTGGAGGGGGGGGACCTTTGCTTGCCTCAATTTCCTCAGGAAGTGGAGGTGTTGCTGCTTGCTCAGGGACGTGATATTGAGGGATCAGGTGAGGTCGTCCATGACTTGAAATCCCAGGAATTTGGGGGACTTAATTCTGTATACAGAGGTTAGCCATGTATGCGCAGAAGGGGATGGTTCATCTGCACCTTCCTGAAGTCCACAGTCATTTCCTTGGTCTTCTCCACACGCAGACTTAGGTTGCTGTTCTCACATCAGCCCACCAGCTGCTCCACGTCCTCTTGTACTCCGACTCGTCATCATTGTTGATGAGGCCACCCACTGTTGTGTCATTTACAAACTTGATGACACAATTTGATCTGGATCTTGCAACACAGTCATGTGTCAGCAGTGGGCTGAGCACACAGCCCTGGGGAGTGCCAGTTTTCAGTGTAATGGGACAAGAGATGTTGCTACCCACGTGACTCCCTGTGGCCTTTCTGTTAAGTCCAGGATCTAGTTACAGAGGGAAGTAATAAGACCCAGCGAGGACAGTTTCCCCACCAGTTTCTGAAGTATGATGATGTTGAATGGAAGTCTATAAACAGCAACCTGGCATATGAGATCCCATTTTCCAGGTGGCACAGGACAGAGGCTATTGCATTATCAGTAGATCATTTTCAGCAGTAATAGCTAGGAAACCAAAACAACATTGAAAACATATTGGTTCATTCTATGATATTCTGCCTGCAAGAGTTTTGGATGCACATCAAAAGTGACTTTGAAGAAGGCATTGATTCAATATCAAAAAAGAAAAAAATAGGACCATAAGGGAAACAAAGAGAGCAGAATGATTTGATGGTTCTTTCTATGCTGTTTGATTATATGATATAATTTTAGACCGTAAGACATAGAAACAGAATTAGGCCACTCAGCCAATTGAGTCTGCTCCACCATTCCATCATAGCTGATTTATCGTCCTTCTGAACTCTATTCTTCTGCCTTCTCCCCGTAACATTTGACACTATTACTAATCAAGAAATTATCAAACTCTGCTTTAAATATTCCCAATGACTTGGCCTCCACAGCCACCTGTGGCAATTAATTTCCCCAGGTTCACTACCCTCTGGATAAAGAAATCCCTCCTCATCTCTGTTGTAAATTGACATCCCTCTATTCTGAGGCTGTGCCCCCTGGTCCTAGACTATAGGAAATATCCATTCTGCGTCTACTCTATCCAGGCCTTTCAACATTCGATAGGTTTCAATGAGCTCCCCCTTCATTCTTCTAAACTCCAGTGACTACAGGCCCAGAGCAATCAAACACTCCTCATACATTAACCGTTTCATTCTCGTGAACCTCCTCTGGACCGTCTCCAATGCCAGCATACCTTTTCTTTGGTGAGAGGCCCAAGACTGCTCACAATACTGGTCATAATGTAGCCTGACCAATGACTTAGAGCGGGGTCCCCAACCTTTTTTGCGCTGAGGACCGGTTTAATATTGCAATATTCTTGCGGACCGGCCGACCCGGGGGGGGAGGGTTGCCAACGGACAAGAGTAGCAGTCAAAGAAAGACTACAATGACCATGAAGCCTTGCGCGGGCACCAGTGCGCAAGTGTGACCTGCCCATGCGTGTACCTGCCGATATTATTCTCTGCAAAGCGTTTTTGGCGATTCTGTTCGGGGGGGGGGGGGGGTGTTCATCACGACCGGAATATTGGTAATAAGGGGCTAATACACTCAATTCCGTTTCTAAAAGTGTTTATCTAACGATTTTAATATTAAACACACAGCGCATATTTTCCTCGCATGAACATAGTGATAAGTCAATAATCAGGGGAGGACGGGGAGCTTGAAGTGTTGAAAGAACTTCCAGTAGAAGTGGTAGACGCAGGTTCGATGTTATTTAAAGAAAAATTAGATAGGTATATGGCTGAGTGCAGGTCGGTAGGATTAGGTGCTGAGTGCAGGTCGGTGGGATTAGGTGAGTAGCTTTCGGCACGGACTAGAAGGGCTGAGATCGCCTATTTCCGTGCTGTAATTGTTCTATGGTTATATAAGTCACTTATCAGTCAATAGCATCATAACATTTTAAGTAACGTTTGGATATTAAACACACAGCACATATTTTCCCCGTATGAACATATAAAATCATTGCAACACACCAATATCGCTGAATCAGTGGGAGCCCTGGGCTTATTTCCCTGCAACAACACGGTCCTATCGAAGGGTGAAGGGAGACAGCGATACTCGAAGGACGTTCCTTATGTCCAGTCTATTTAGTTTACGTTGCATTCATTGCAGAGATATGTTGGAAATGGAAGCAACATTTTCAGTTCTTTCGTGGCTGTCTCAGGATATTTAGCCTTGACTTTGATCCAGAGTGCCAGCAGAGATGTTATGTCAAACATACTTTTCAGCCCGCCGTCATTTGCAAGCCTTCCCGCGCTGAAATGGATGACGCGCTGTTAATGACCTCCCGTGTGTTCAAGCTCAACAGTGGGGGTGACAGGGAATGAGGAAAGGTGCAGCTGACTCCTATCGCCAAATCATATCGTTTCCTCACGGCCCGGTGGTTGGGGACCGCTGACTTAGAGAGCCTCAGCATTACATCCTTGCGTTTATATTCGAGTCCTCCGGAAATGAATGCTAACATTGCATTTGCCTTCCTTACCACCAACTCAAACTGCATGTTAACCTTCAGGGAATCCTGCATAAAGAACACCCAAGTCTCTTTGTAGCTCTGATTTTTTAATTTTCTCCCCTTTTAGAAGATAGTCTAAGCCTTTACTCCTTCTACCAAAGTGCACGACCATACACTTCCCTACACTATAGAATGTTCAAATTTTGATAACAACACAGAGGAATCAGTTTGTTCGGACTGTAATATCTATCAAATATTTTAGTATTGGGGGGGGGACAGAAACAACAGTTTGCAGTTTAAAGATATGACTGCAGCAAAGTAACAAAGGAACACAGAAGCTGTCGACAACAGTCGAGCCCTGAACACCATAACAGTGAATAGCTACAACTGAGCTAAGTGAAACCTTTGCTTTCTGATCAATTCAGATAATTCTGGGTGCATTAGACCAAAAGGACGGCTTTGCAGTGAGGAAAATATTCTGAAATGCAATTAGAATAAGTGTCTTTTCTCCTCACTATTTTTATCTCCCTGCTGAGAACTCAACATGACTACACTGAAGTGAAGAAAAGGAGCAGCATACAACAAAGGAATATAGACATGCTGTGTCACAGCACCCACAAGCTTCTAGAGTGTCAGTCTTCAAAGTACCCTAGAATTTCCTCACAAGCATATTGAATATTAGTAGAGCAGATACTGGTTGGGGGTTCAGATGCTGTCAGTAATGAATAGAGCAACATTTCAGGCATAAAAACAAAACATTGACCTAACTTTTACCTTTATAAATGTCGACAAACTATTAGGTGGTTCTTGCACTTCAGATTTTGCTTTGAACAATATATCACCTTGATCACTCTGGTCTTTATCAACCCTGGTAGACCTAGCTTAAAAACCATCTGTTCATTGATTCATAATTGTTAAGGAATAGGAAGATGAATAACAGTCAGTAAAATAACCAGCAGAATCAGAATCAGGCTTATTATCATGGACTCTCACAGAGGGGAGGAGGAGATGGCGGCGCGACACAGCGCGCACAGCCGCTCCAAAATGATATTGGTATTTGTTAAGTAGGTACCGTGCACAATCCTGATTTGATGGAGACAGATGTGAGAAGCACAGAGTAACATCTGGAGAAACTTCTGAAATACCTGCTTCGCTGCCGCTGCTACTGTGCGATTGAGAACCTCCGGAGGGGAAGGCCCCAAATCCTCGGCTTTGCCTGTTGCCTGTTGCCGGATCCGGGGTCAAAGCACGCGGCAGAGATGGTGCTCGGTGCTCGGTGTCGGAGGGCTGGTCGGAGGCTCGAAGTTTTCAGACAGACTGAAGAGTCGGCTGTGGTCGGGTGCTTCCAGCGTGCTGCATCGGCAAGTTTGTGGTGCTGTAGGTTCATGGCAGGGAGAGTTTTTTTTCTCCCTTCTACTATCTGCGTGAGATGATGGGACTTTCGAGAGACTTTGAGACTTTTTTTTAACCGTGCCCATGGTCTGTTCTTTATCAAATTACAGTATTTATGTGTTTTTTGTCAGTTTTTTGGTCTTGGTTTGTCTTGTGTTTCTGTGATGTCATTCTGGAGGAACATTGTATCATTTCTTAATGCATGCGTTACTAAATGACAATAAAAGAGGACTGCGTGTTCTCATAATCTAATCTAATCATCAACAAAAACAACAGGAATACTGCAGATGCTGGAAATTCAAGCAACATACATCAAAGTTGCTGGTGAAGGCAGCAGGCCAAGCAGCATCTATAGGAAGAGGCGCAGTCGACGTTTCAGGACGAAGGGTCTCGGCCTGACACGTCGACTGCGCCTCTTCCTATAGATGCTGCTTGGCCTGCTGCCTTCACCAGCAACTTTGATGTGTGTTGCTTTAATCATCAACAATGTTGTTTTGCGGCAGCAGTATCATGCAAAGCATAAAAATTACTAGAAGTCACAAAAATAGATAAATAGGTAGATAGAAAAATAGAAATAATTAAATAGGCAGATAAATAAATACTTAAAGAGTGCGAATGATAAACAATGAGGTAGTGTTTATGGAGTTCATGCAATGTTCAGAGTAGCTTTATATGGAAATATTGACATAAATTTGAATTCTGCATTAGATACTGTATAATTTGAACTATTAAAACAGAATGTGGATTAATAAAGCATTGTGAAGATATTTAGCATAAAATTATAGTTATTAATGATGGAACACCATAAATTACAGTCTATGTATAAATGCATTATGACAATTTTCAATTGCTTGAGACTAGATTGCAACTATTCAGAAGTAATGCAGCAAATAGATTTTATGACTCTTGTGTGGCAGGCACAAACCACAGGCAATGCTCAAATGAAGAGGTCTCTGCTGAGTGATCGACATGAGAAGCTTGCACTGTTTTCATCCATATCTTCACTTTGACAAATAGTGTATTGTTTTTGTACTTCTAAACAACACCCACAATGTATGTGATGTGAGATTATTTTTACAATGTTCAGCAGTGGTGATCTAAGCAATAAGGACGCTCCTATAATGGATAAACAACACTCTCAGTCATTTTCAGCCTCGCTAAATGCCATTAACACCCTTCAAGAAAACAACAACTGTTTTTTTTCTATATTTTCATTTCCTACATATTTGCAATTAAACTTTGGCATTTGTAATTTCAGCCACGTTTTTGGGTATCTTCATGTTGTTATGACTGAAATTGCTTTGAGTGATAGAACCATACAGCACAGAAACTGATCATTTTGTCCAAGCATGTCCACACCAATCTTAATGCCTCTCTTCCATTAGGGCCATATCTCTCCATGCCTTTCCTTCAAGTTCAAGTTTAATTTTTATTCAACCATACATGAATACCCATGAATACAGCCCATTGAAACAGCACTACTTCAGGACCAAGGTGCAAAACACAGTACCTGCAGTCATCCACAACAGAAGGCACACATAGCACATATCGTCATCGTCGTGGCTATCCCTCGAGGTCGAGGATGATGGTCTTCATTCTGAAGAAGTGGCCCACAGAGTGAAGACACCTGTGCGTGTATTTGTTTAATGTGTACTTGATGTTGCACTCCAAGAAGCACACAATACTTCACAGATCAATCAACTGATTCCAACAGCATGGAAACCACGATGATTGGAGCTGATGGATTTGTTGCAGCCTTCATCCGCCTTCACAGCCGTTGAGTTCGAAGTAACTTCATCCGCCTGTTCCACTGTTGAGGTCTTGGTTGGATTGCTCTTTGTCAGGGACCTCATCCTTGACCTTACCACCATGGGTGACCCTATCAGGAGCATAGCTCCAAACGGCATTGCTCTCGGGATCACAGGACCACACAAACTTCTCCACCACGACAAGGTGACAATCCATGGAGAAGATAGCTCATATAAGACAGCAGTAAAATACAGTCACACATCAAACAATTTAGTCCAAGACCCAGAATCCATAAAGGTTCCATGAGCATTCCGGCAGACTGCAGTCGAACACCATTCATCTTGTCACAAACAAGAGAAAATCTGCAGATGCTGGAAATCCAAGCAACACACACAAAATGCTGGAGGAACTTAGCAGGCCAGGCAGCCTCGGTCATGCAAACACTAGAAGGCAGCACCAACTCCAGCACAGATGCCACTCCACACTACCTCCACAGTCTGGTGGAACACAGAAACTCTGACGTCTCACTCCAGGGTGGCTGCAAACAGGCGACACCACGGCTTGAGGCCTAGACCTTGCTAAAACGGAGGCCATGCAGCTCCCTTACCAGTCACCAAAACAAAAAATTAATCAGACTTGCAGTATTCCACATTAACAATGTCCAACAGGGTCCTGCAATCATAAGGACAGTGACTAAGACAATCACTCGCTGTTAGACTGCACACCGTCTTTGTGCACCAATGTCTCTTTGATGCAGCTGCTGTTGTAGTGTGATGGACTAGCCTTTACCTTGCTGAGGTCAGACAGCAATTCCCAGACATCCCCTCTGCCCTGCTCCTTGAAGAGGACCCCACTCTGAACCATCAGAAAATTGTCTCTGACACATTCACTGACCTCATCAAAGCTGGAGAACTCCCATCCACTGCCACCAAATTCATAGCTCCCTTTCCTCACACTGCTCAATTCTATCTCCTAGCCAAGATCTACAAACCTGACTGATCCATTGTCTCAGAATGTACTTGCCCCACTGAACTCATGTCCTCATACTTCAACTCTATGCTATCCCCATTGGTTCAGTCCTTTCCCATCTACATCAATGACACTTCTCAACAATCCATCTCCTCAACAACTTTCAATTCCCTGGCCCTGATTGTCTCATTTTCACTATGGGTGTCCAGGCCCTATACACTCCTATCCACCATCAAGAAGGCTTTAAAGCTCTCTGCTTCTTTCTCAACAAAAGAACCAACTACTTCCCATGCACCACCACCCTCCTCCGTCCAGCAGATCCGGTCCTCACCCTCAACCATTTCTCCTTCGGCTCCTCCCACTTTCTACAAACTTAAGGGATTGCCATAGACACTGCTTGGGACCCAGCTATGACTGCCTTTTCGTCGGCTATGTAGAACAGTCCATGTTCCAAGCCTTCCCTGGTAATGGTCCATAATCCTTCCTTCGCTACATTGATGACTGCACTGGTGCTGTTTCCTGCACCAATGCTGAGTTCATCAATTTCATTAACTTTGCCTCCAACTTCCACCCTGCCCTTAAATTCACTTGGTACACTTCTGATACCTCCCTCCCCTTTCTCAATCTCTCCGTCTTGGCCCTTGTGGCTACAGGGATCAGGGGGTATGGAGGGAAGGCTGGTGCAGGGTTCTGAGTTGGATGATCAGCCATGATCATAATAAATGGCGGTGCAGGTTCGAAGGGCCGAATGGCCCACTCCTGCACCTATTTTCTATGTTTCTATGTCTCCATCTCTGGAGACAAATTGTCTACCAACGTCATTTATAAACCTACAGATTCCCACGGCTATCTTGACTACACCTCTTCCCACCCTATCTCCTGTAAAAATGAAATTCCCTTTCCTCAGTTTCTTCATCTCCGCCACGTCTGTTCCCAGGATCTGGCTTTCCTTTCCAGGACGTCACCACCCCATGAGCCTCTGCAACTTCTGCCGTCTCCACAGGAATCCTACCACCAAACACATCTTTATCTTTCCCTCGTCCTTTGCTTTCTGCAGGAATCGCTTCCTCCATAATTTCCTTGTCCATTCATCACTCCCCACTAACTTTCCTGCTGGCACTTATCCTTGCAAGTGACCAATGTGCTACACTTGCCCATTCACCTCCTCCCTCCGCTCTGTTCAGGGTCCAAACAGTCCTTCCAAGTGAGGCAGCTCTGCAGACCTGCAAACCTGTTGGGGTCATCTATTGTATCCAGTGGCCCTCTACATTGGCAAGACCCGTCATAAATTGGGATACCACTTTGTCGAGCACTTCTGCTCCCTCTGCCAAAAGCAGAATTTCCCAGTTGTCAATCACTTTAATTCCCATCCCCATTCCCATTCCGACATGTTGCTCCATGGCCTCCTTTTCTGCAATGATGAGATGACACTTAGGGTAGAGGAGCAACAAATGATGACAACCTGGTGGCATGAACATCGATTTCTCCTTCTGGTAAAAAAAAAAATTCCCTCCCCCTCCCCTCTTCTTCTATTCCCCACTCTGGTCTCTTACCTCTTCTCACCTGCCAATCACTTCCCCAAGTGCCCCTCCTTCTTCCCTTTCTCCCATGGTCCACTCTCTTAACAGATTCCTCCCTCTCCAGCCCTTTAACTTTCCCACCATTTGGCTTCACCTATCACCTTCTAGCTATCCTCCTTCCTCTCCCCTCACCTTTTTATTCTGGTGTCTTCCCCCTTCCTCTCCAGTCCTCAAGAAGGATCTCGGCATGAAACATCGACTGTTTGTTCATTTCCATAGATGCTGCCTGACCCACTGAGTTCCCCCAGCATTTTGTGTGTGTGTGTGTGTGTTGCTTTGAGTCCCGTTTGCTTTAACTTTCTAAGCCAACCAAAAGGGGACATCATCACAGGTCTGACTGAAGTCCAGAACCAACCAAACCACATCACTGTTCTGACTCCTTATTTTCTTGGATACCTGCTGAAAAAAATCTCAATCAGAAATGTGCACAAAACCTTGCTGACACCTTATTAGTCCCTGCCTTTGCAAGTGAATGCAAATCTTGTACCTCAGAATCCTTCTTACCAGGGATAAGACTTACTGGTTTGAACGATATCACCCCTCTGAACAATGGAACATCGTTCACTATCCTCCTGGTCTCCTGGGACCGCATTCACAGTTTACAAAAGCAGCAAGCATCTCTGTTGGTCCCAGCAGTCTCCTTTCTTGCTTCCCAAAGAATCTAAGGATAGATCCCATCAGGCCCTGAGGAGTTATACACCCTACTGTGCTCTTAACTTTCTAAATCTTCCTCCCCCCGACAGAGATATGCTCCAGAATATCAGTGTACCCCTTCCCAACTCTCCAACATCCAAATCCTTCTCACTGGTGAACATAAATGAGAAGTATAAATTTAGGACCCCATTCATAACCACATATAGATTACCCATCTGGTTCCTGAAGGGACCAATTCTTTTTTAGCTATCTTTTGCTTTTTATATACTATTAAAATGTTTTAGGATCTATTTTCCATAACTCTGGTAGCCAACGTTTTTCATCCCCCTTTTTAATTTTAAAATTCTTAATTTCTTTCTTAAATTCTCTCCTTTATCCCCTATAAAATCGATATCATTTACCTTTAGTCAACATGTACTTCCTTCTTTTCCCTGACAGAACCTTCAATATACAGACTTGGTTAACCACAGTTCCCTAATGTGTTTTTCATTAATTCTATTGAATTTCTTTGTTCTACTATGAATGTCTGCAAAAAAAGAGAATCTCAGGGTATTATATGGTGACATATTTGTACTTTGATAATAAATCTATTTTGAACTTTGAACATTGAATAATAGGAAGTTCTGACAATCCTGATTCTACGAGACCAATTAGCCTCTTTCTCCTAAATTCCAGTATAGGCTGAAAACTCTGAAGCTTGCTTCAAGTACCAAGTTTATCCTTAACTGGAAAATATACAATAAGAGCCACTTAATCATTTAACCTGCACAAAGAGCTGAGAATTCTCCTGAGATCTCATTGATTCTCACTGTTCAAGTTGTCTTCACTCTTCAGGGAAGTTGACAGGTTTATTCACCCAGATTCAATGAAACAGGAAGCACTGCAAAATACCAAATGAACACCCAACTTTTAATGCTGTATTTTCCACATATTCTGACTCTGTTAATATATGTCAGATCTCACCCTGCATGCAATCAATACAAGTACTGAGTATTGCTAATCAGGTAGATCTGATATTATTAGCACAGGTCCAGCAGGAATATCAAATAAACTCAAGGGTGAGAAAGATAGAATTTTGGACGATGGAGGAACAGACAGGAAAGTGAAGCTGAGATCAAGATCTAATAAATTATAATGAAATGAGTAGCACAGCTGGCTTGAGACCACAAAATTTACTCCAATTCTTATTTAAGTTCTAATATAAGACTGATTTAGAGTCATAGATTTATCTCGCATGGTAATAGACCCTTTGACCTAATTCATTCATGCCAACTGTGTCGACCAGCGAGCTAATCCCATCTGCCTCTATCGGCCGTGGGCCTCCAAACCCCCTTCTATCCATGAAAAAGGTTCATTTTAATATCAAAGTATGTAAGCAGAATACAACTCTGAGATTTGTCTTCTCCACGTAGCTATGAAATACAGAAAACCCATAAAAGTCATTGAAAAAAAAATACCAACCTTCCCCACACAAAAAAGAAAATGGAACAAAACTTGCAAACCCCAAACCCCTTCCCCAACTTCTCCCTTGCACAAGGACTGACACATTGCCCATCCGGAAAACGGCAGCTAAAACCCCCAATGCCCTCTCTCACACCACAAAAAACTAACAGATCACCCACACCAACAAGAACATCAGACCCCAAATCCCAACCCTCCCTCACCCAAAAAGCAACATTTCACCCACCAGTCAATCAGCAACAAGAAAGAAAGCGCAGTAAGCTGAAGGAGACCAATATAAACTACAGTCCACCTGGGTCTTGGAATCACATGGGTCTTGGAATCACCTGGGTCTTGGAATCACATAGGTCTTGGAATTTCAAAAACATCTTCCATCAGCATCAAGGACAGCGATAGCTCGAACTCACTCCTTCCATGGGGAGTGACCTGTCTTAATCTGTCAACATGAGGTTTCCCAAACTCAGGCCAGATGCAGTCACCCATGGAGAGTGACTTCTAGCCCAACGTGGCCTCCCACGTAGAAAATGACCTCCGCCTGGCGCGACCTCCCATGAAGAGAGTGACCGCCAACCCTTATTCCTCCACATTCGTCTTGATGGCCCCACATGCCGTCTCTGGTCTTCTGCTAAAGATTGCTCGTTGTCGCAGCTCTCTCCTGGAATTTTCTTGTACTTATCCACAAATTTTTATCTGCGGTTAATGTACCCATCTCAACCACATTTTCTGGCAGATTCCAAATGCAGGCCACCTTTTGTGTGAGGAAAAAGTTCTCACCTTTGATACTCATTCCACTTAGATGAGGAAGTGGAAGGGTGGGTTAATAAATTTGCAGATGGCACATAGGTTGATATTATAGTGGATAGTGCAGAAGGTTATCATAGGTTCCAACCAGACATTGAGATGATGCTGAGCTGAGCTGAGAAGTGCCAAATGGAGTTCAATCCAGGAAAGTGTGAGGTAGATACACTTTGAAAGTTCGAACCTGAAGGTAGAGTGCAGGTTCAATGGCAGGATTCTTAGCAATGTGGAAGAACAGAAGGATCTTTGAATTCACATCCACATATTCCTCAAAATTTCCCTACAGGTTGATAGGATGGTTAAGAAGGCATATGGTAAGTAGGCCTTCATTAGTCAAAGAGTTCAAGAGCCGTGAGGTAATGCTGCAGCTCTGTAACACGGGTAAGGCCACGCCTGGAGTATTCAAGTCTAGTCAGCTCATTATAAGCAGGATGAAGAAGCTTCAGTTCAGAGAAGACTTACCAGGATTCTGCCTGGATTAGAGAGCATGTTTGATGAAGAAAGGTTGAGTGAGCTAGGATATTTCTGTTTGGATCTAATGAAGATGAGAAGTGACTTGTTAGGGGTGATAAGAGATATTGATCGAGTGGACAGACAGGGACAATTTCCTAGAGTGGAAATGACTAATACGAAGGGGCAACATTTTAAAGTTATTAGAAAAAGTGTAGAAGGGATGTCAGAGGTAGGTTTTTTTTTTACACAGAGCGTGGTGGGTGCTTGGAACATGCTGCCAAGGGTGGTGGCAGAGACAGATACATCAGGGACGTTTAAAAGACTCTTAGATCAGCACATGGATGAAAGAAAAATGGAGGGCTATGTGGGAGGGAAGGATTAGATTGACCTGAGGGTAAATTAGAAGTTTGTCATAACCTCATGGGCTGAGGAGCCTGTACTGTACAATAATGTTCTACGTTGTACATAAACCTCTGTTGAAGGGTCGCATCAAGGGTCTTAAACCTGGCGAAGGGTCTCATCCTGAAACAGCTACTGTTCACTTCCTCTATAGATGCTGCCTGACCAGCTGAGTTCTCCCAGCATTTTGCGTGTGTTGCTTAAATCTGTGCTCTCTAGTGTTTTAGTACACCTACCAGGAAAAAAAAGACCATGTACTTTAGCTTTGTCTGTGCTTCTCATGATCTTATCTGGTCACCTCTCAGTCTCCTATTCCTAGTCTAACCAACCTCTTCTTACAACTCAAGCAACACCCTGTTAAATCTTTTTTTGCACTTGTTCTAGATTAATAACATCTTTCCTATAATAGAGAAACCAAAACTGTACACCATTCTCCAAGTGTGGCCTCATCAATGTCTTATATAACTACAACATAATTCTCCAACTTCTATACTCAGTGCCCTGACTGTTAAAAGCTAGCATGCCGTAAGCCTTATTAACCACCGTATCTGTCTGTGATACCACATTCAGTGAGCTATGTGCTTGCACTCTGGGTCGGTCTGTTCCATAGCACACCCCAGGGCCATACCATTCACTGTATAAGTCCCACCCTGGTTTGTTCTCCCAAAATGCAATACATCACATTTATCTGGATTGAAAGTGATTTGCCAGTCTTCAGCCCACATGATTAAGCTGGTCTAATTCCCGTTATTTGTCATAACTTTCTACAACACCATTTTAGCATCATTCACAAACATACTGACAATGCCTTGTACGTTCATGTCCTAATCATAATTACAAATAACAAAGGATCCAGCACCAACTCTGTAGCATACCACTATTCACTGGCCTCCAGTGTGAGAAACAAAGTTAGGATTTGTGAAAGAACAGTCCAGATTAACAAAGTTCTAAAATACACCTAAGTCCAACTTTTTTAGACATGGGACTTAAAAAGCCACCAGTCTCAAAGCACTGAATGAATTTATTTATAGTTATTATTTAATATCATGATAGTAAATCATAAATTTGTCTGAAAAGCTTTGTTTTTGAACTACCAGAAAATCAAACATTTAGGGTTTAGTGAATATTCTCAAGAAATGCAAGACAAATGAATTCTAGTAAGAAAATAATTATTCACATGATGATGGAATTTTATTCATAAATATATTCATTTTGCATTGCTTTAGCTCATTTTGATTAATAGTTCATAGCAATTGCACAGTGCTTAAGAGGCTGCAATTTGTTATATCGCTCCAAAGCATATCAGCTTTGGAAGAGAATATTAATTCAATTAGAACAATCCATATGATCAATTTCCTCATGACAAGAACCTATACTTCCAGAAAATTAGTTAGTGTAAGGATACTCATGAGGAAAATCAATTTTATCATCAAATTTTTGGCTCACATATAATGTAATTAATTCTGGTTAAATAGCTGAAAACAGGAAGATAAAGCCAAGGAGGTTCAAGCCAGCTGAATCCCCGTAAGTACATTGATTTGAGCCAAGGCTACAATCATGTTAGTACAGTGCAGAATTGTACCATGAATCACAGTAAAAATTATACCTAGTGCAATACTGACCCAAAAATACCAAGTTCCAAAGTCAATCTGTAACCTGTTCTGAATCAGTTGGCCTCCACGGTAGGATAGATATAGTTGTTTTGGCACATTAGGACGAGACGGTTTCAACTATTCAGAATCAGAAGCAGAATTAGTTTTAGTGTGACTGACATACAGTAAGTCCTGAAATTTGTTGTTTTGTGGCAGCAGTGTATTTCAAAACATAATAATGAAGAGCTATAAATTACAATAAGTACATATATAAAAAAGTAAGTTAAGTAATTAGTGCAAAAAGAGAGGAAAAAATAATGAGGTCGTTCATGTATATAGTTTCATTATCCTTTCGGAAATCTGATGGCAGAGGAAAAGAAGCAGTTCCTGAAATGTTGAGTGTGTGTCTTCAGGCTCCTGTACCTCCTCCTTGTTGGTAGCAATGAGAATAGGGCATGTCCTGGGTGTTGGGGTCCTTAACGATGGATGCCATATTTTGGAAGCATTGCCTTTTGAAGGTGTCCTCAATGCTGAGGAGGCTAATGCCCGTGACGGAGCTGGCTGAGATTACAACGTTCTACAACTTTTTCTGATCCTGTGCAATGGTCCCTCCATAGCAACCAGTTAGAAAGCTCTCCACAATGCATCTATAAAATTTTGAGAGTCTTTGGTGACATACCAAGTCTCCTCAGACTGCTAATGAAATAAAGCCGCTGTCCTGTCTTCTTTGTAATTGCATCAGTACGTTGGGCTCAAGATAAATCTTCAGACATGTTCACACCCAGGAACTTGAAACTGCTCGCCCTTTCTACCGCTAATCCTTCAATGAGGACTGATGTGTGTTCCCTCCACTTCCCCTTCCTGAAGTCCATAATCAATTCCATAGTCTTACTGACATTGAGCGTAAGGTTGTTGTTGTGACACCATTCAAACAGCTGATCTATCTCACTCCTGTATGTCTCCTCATCACCATCTTAAATTCCGCCAACAATAGATGTGTCATCGGCAAAATTATAGATGGCAGTGGAGCTGTGCCTAGCCACATAGTCATTCTCGAGGTGCACCAGTGTTGATGGTCAGCGAGGAGGAGATGTTGTTTCCCATCCTCACCGCATGAGGTAGTCAAGAATCCAGTTGCAGTTCCACTAAATGTTTGACCTTTATCACTACTGGCATCTCTTTTGTGTTTTCTGACTGAGGACAAGATAAGTCTCAATTCAAATCTCTTCAAAATAAATATCAATTATCATTCCCATAATGTTTAATCAACTGTAAGACATCACACAACATACAATTAGTATTCATATACACTGGCACAGAACTCCTGCTTCCTTTTGCATAGTCTGGGTGGAATTGGCTGAATCACCACAAAATTTTAGGGAACTAAAAGATTGTGGCAATCTACTTTATCGAGACTCCTCGTGATTTCGTAAATCTCTAAAGTGTCATTCGTCAGGCTCCTATGTTATACAGTATGTCCCAGCCCATCCAGCCTTTCCTTATAAACTAATCTCTCCAGTCCTGGGAAACCTTGTAAATTTTTCCTGTAACACACATCAAAGTTGCTGGTGAACGCAGCAGGCCAGGCAGCATCTCTAGGAAGAGGTACAGTCGACGTTTCAGGCCAAGACCCTTCGTCAGGACTAACTGAAGGAAGAGTGAGTAAGGGATTTGAAAGCTGGAGGGGGAGGGGAAGATGCAAAATGATAGGAGAAGACAGGAGGGGGAGGGATAGAGCCGAGAGCTGGACAGGTGATAGGCAAAAGGGGATACAAGAGGATCATGGGACAGGAGGTCCGGGAAGAAAGACGGGGGGGGGGTGACCCAGAGGATGGGCAAGAGGTATATTCAGAGGGACAGAGGGAGAAAAAGGAGAGTGAGAGAAAGAATGTGTGCATAAAAATGAGTAACAGCTGGGGTACGAGGGGGAGGTGGGGCCTAGCGGAAGTTAGAGAAGTCAATGTTCATGCCATCAGGTTGGAGGCTACCCAGACGGAATATAAGGTGTTGTTCTTCCAACCTGAGTGTGGCTTCATCTTTACAGTGGAGGAGGCCGTGGATAGACATGTCAGAATGGGAATGGGATGTGGAATTAAAATGTGTGGCCACTGGGAGATCCTGCTTTCTCTGGCGGACAGAGCGTAGATGTTCAGCAAAGCGGTCTCCCAGTCTGCGTCGGGTCTCACCAATATATAAAAGGCCACATCGGGAGCACCGGACGCAGTATATCACCCCAGTCGACTCACAGGTGAAGTGATGCCTCACCTGGAAGGACTGTTTGGGGCCCTGAATGGTGGTAAGGGAGGAAGTGTAAGGGCATGTGTAGCACTTGTTCCGCTTACACGGATAAGTGCCAGGAGGGAGATCGGTGGGGAGGGATGGGGGGGACGAATGGACAAGGGAGTTGTGTAGGGAGCGATCTCTGCGGAATGCAGAGAGAGGCGGGGAGGGAAAGATGTGCTTAGTGGTGGGATCCCGTTGGAGGTGGCTGAAGTTCCGGAGAATAATATGTTGGACTCGGAGGCTGGTGGGGTGGTAGGTGAGGACCAGGGGAACCCTATTCCTAGTGGGGTGGTGGGAGGATGGAGTGAGAGCAGATGTACGTGAAATGGGGGAGATGCGTTTAAGAGCAGAGTTGATAGTGGAGGAAGGGAAGCCCCTTTCTTTAAAAAATGAAGACATCTCCCTCGTCCTAGAATGAAAAGCCTCATCCTGAGAGCAGATGCGGCGGAGACGGAGGAATTGCGAGAAGGGGATGGCATAACATAGAGAAGTCAATGTTCATGCCATCAGGTTGGAGGCTACCCAGACGGAATATAAGGTGTTGTTCTTCCAACCTGAGTGTGGCTTCATCTTTACAGTGGAGGAGGCCGTGGATAGACATGTCAGAATGGGAATGGGATGTGGAATTAAAATGTGTGGCCACTGGGAGATCCTGCTTTCTCTGGCAGACAGAGCGTAGATGTTCAGCAAAGCGGTCTCCCAGTCTGCGTCGGGTCTCACCAATATATAAAAGGCCACATCGGGAGCACCGGATGCAGTATATCACCCCAATTTTTCCTGTACTATTTTCAGCTTAATGGTATCCTTCTGAAACCAGCATAAAACAACAAAGTGTCTCTGTGTCCAGAATATTATGTTTCTCCTTACACAGATGCTGCCTGGCATACAGTGTGTTTCCAAAATTTCTTGTTTTGTTTTGGATTTCCAGGTTTTTGATTTTCCTTGAGCTTTAAACCACTCCATCATGTGTATCTGACCTGATTGCAACTCATGTTTATTAGCTCTGTTCTAAAACATTTGTAATGAAAACAAACTGCTTAAAACATTTAAATTTCCAATCATTTTAATTAAATCTATATGTACACACAGGAATGCTTTTGTGGAACGTCTGTCGTCATACCAGAGCTAGAAGGAGCCCTGTATGTAAGAGAAGATGGAAAAAAATCATGGAAGAGGCGGTACTTTCTTCTGCGTGCATCTGGGATTTATTATGTTCCTAAAGGAAAAACTAAGGTTAGGAAATGTAAAAATCTGCTTTTACTAAATTAAGAATCCTGAATGTTAAAGTCAAGAAAAGATTCCCAACGAAAGCCCACATGGCATGAAATCTATTAATAAGGAGTATCAGAAGTGTTTGCACTCCTCCTAGTGGCAGTAACATATCAAGAAGCCAGCCAAATTTATCTATTAATCTACCAGGGAAATTCAGTGAAATTATGTTGATGATGAGTTCTCTCTTCAGTATTTCCATGACTTTGCAAATAGATTCTAAAAGATTTGAATTTTCCAACAGACGTCTTGTGATCTGGTTTGTTTCATCCAATTTGAGAATGTCAATATTTACTACGGAATGAATTATAAAGCAAAATACAAAGCACCGACTGACCATTGCTTTGTACTAAAGGTAAATCATGCTAACTCTACTTAATATATTACAGTCTTCTGTTTCTATTTTCTTAAGAATTAAGTATGAAATTGCAAACTCAACCTGCTTTCAACTGTGCTTTTAAGTTAGGACAAAGTGTATAGAATCACCTCATATTTATACCACCATTTTGAATATTTCTTCATTGGAATTTGGAAGAATGTTCCATTCTCCAGCATTCTTCATCTCTAAGTGACACAATCCAGAAACAATGAATAGATTGCTTCAGATACAAATTTACCTAAATTTTTGCACATGTATTCACAAAGTCCCAACTTCTAGAACCCTTAAGTAGCAATCCCTTACTGGAATATTCTGAATCAGAATCAGGTTTAATATCACCAGCATGTGTCGTGAAATTTGTTAACTTTGCAGTAGCGGTACAATGTAATATGTAATAATATTGGAAACAAAACAGTGAATTATAGTAAGTATATATATAACATAACTAAATTAAATGAGTAGTTCAAAAACAAATATAAACAAGTAGTAAGGTGATGCTCATGGGTTCAATCCCCATTCAGATGGGAAGAAGCTGTTCCTGAATCACAGAGTGTGTGCCTTTACTTCTGTACCTCCTTCCTGATGGTAACAATGAGAAGAGACCATGTCCTGAGTGGTGGAGGTCCTTAATGATGGAAGTTGCTAGTGCCCATGATTGAGCTGACTAATTTTACAACTTTCTGCAGCTTACTTCAATCCTGTGCAGTAGCCCCCCACCCCTATAGCAGACGGTGACGCAGCCAGTCAGAGTGGTCTCCATGGTACATCTGTAGAAATTAGCAAGTGTTTTAGGTGGCCCACCAAATCTTCTGAAACTCCTAATGAAGTAAATATTGCAAGTTATTGTTATTGTATTTTAAGCTCCCGTGCTACATCATCTGGAATGCAGTGCGTAAAGCAGTGATTGATCTTCTGCTTATTGGCTCAGCTACATATTTATTTCAATTCTTTATCTTTTAAGTCAATACCTTTTGAATTGCATTCCTTTAGAGACCCATACCATCAATCCAGCTACTTGCAGTGTCACATCCTACTTCAGTTACACAACAAAATGAAAAAGTCTTTGTACTAGTTATTGCAGTACTCACTGCAAGGTGACTTTGCATTTCAGTGATGATGTCATCAGGATGTAGGACAGTAAATTATTTGCTTGATTTCTAGCAAAATTTATAACACATAGAGGCTTTTTTGTTGTAAAAGTCTACAGAGATATTAAATCTTCCACCTCGTTTATTACAGAAGAAATATCATATACGATTAGTTATCCAGAAAGGATTCTGTTCAAATATCTATGGATCTAAAATATGAGGAAAGAGTAAAATCAATATTTTCATATTATTTTTGAAAGTGAAAATATATAAGGGTATCAAACTGAGGGACGAAGACACAGGGAGAGGTTCAACAGGCTAGAACATTACTTGGAGTGTAGGAGACTAATAGATTATATTACAGTGGTGTACAAAATCATGAGAGGCATAGATAGGGTAAAAACAGTCAGCCTTTTCCCCAGGGGTGGGGAATCAAGCACTAAAAAACAATTGTTTACGGAGAGAGGGGAAGATTTAATCGGAACTTGAGGGGCAAATGTTGATATGCATGTTGAATGGTGGTATTAGTGAGGAAGTGGTTGGGGAATTTGCACAGGTACATGGATTGGAAAGGTTTAGAAGGTTATAGGGAAATGAATCTAGCTTTGGGGGGACATCTTGGAGCGAATGACCAGTTAGCCTGCTACATGACTATGAATTCTATGAACATTATAAAAAGGAATGTTACTATAAAAAGAAATGCAATCCAATTGTTACTTAATTTCCCTTATTTTCAGGAGGGGGATAGAACACTTGATGAGTACAGTTCTAACAATACCCAAGATGTTCATTGCCATCGACGGCCTACTGGATGAACACTCTATCTACCATCCAAACCGTTCATTGCCTAGCCACCGGCATCGGTGAATGTAGTGTACTTGGCGCTCCAATTTTATTTTTATTTATTTGGATAAATAACAAAATAAATAAGTTGCGCTGCATGAACTTGCCTAGGTTATCAATAATATCTCCTAAACCTGCAGCCACTACCACACAGAAGGAGAAGCGCAGCAGTTGCATGGGAGGGAGGGGATCACCATCCCAATTGTACACCACCCCGAGCTGGAAATATTCTCAATGAAGTTTTTTCATCATTGCAGGGTATATATTCTGGCAGAGTGAGAGATATTATTGTTGTGCAAGTAGGAATCTGACAGCTCAAACATCTGGATTAATGCCACGGATCTGTTTAAAGAGAATGTGAAACATTGAGCAAAATTAATAGAAGAAAATATTGAAATAAACCGATAGCAAGCGCAACATTGCAGGAGTACTTTCATCAAGACTGTGGTACTTCAAGAAGTTAGTTCACCATCATCTTCTGAAGCACATTTAGTGATTGCAAATAAATGCTGGTTTTGGAAGTATCATCTTATGCCTTAAATTAATTTTAAAGCTGTGTGCCCTTTACCCCAAACAAAGGTCTGCAGTGCTGAATAGCTGACTTCTAAATTACAACTGAGCAAATCTCATGTTCATCCAACAGCTGAACTTTGTCCACCCAATAGGTTTTGTTTCTATTTTGCTTTTGACTTTAGTTCTTCCAAATTTGGCAAGGCTTTTTTCATGGGTTAAATGCATTGCACTTACATCAGATTATCCTAACACCCAAACAGAAATGCAAATATTGATTGTACTTTATTTTTAGAAGATCAGAAATTGGCTCTGATTTTGATGATCAATATCATTTGCTAGCACCCCCAGATACAGAAGGAGTCACAATACATCAAGTATCTGTGCTGCGATAATGCTTGGACTCTACAACAGTGGGTAACCGGGATACGAATAGGCAAGGTGAGTGAAAACAGAAATGTTGGATCTCTTAATAAAATGCAGCAATGAAAACTGAAACATAAGATTTCTTCTGGCAGTCTGTATTCCACAGTAATAGTGAAATTGGTCAGCATCCATCAGGAAATATATCTCTGAAACATTTTCCCTTGATTTGTTGTTTGTTAATCATATTTTAAAGATTTATTTTTCTTCTCTATTACTTACTACATTTTACCCTGTTCCCTCACTAAAAACACAGCTGAGACCTGCCAAGCAGCTGTAAGCCCTGTTTGAGCCAATGTTTATACTCCTGGTATCCTAATATTTAAATATCACATAAAACATTAAATACACAAGAGGGATGGATGAACCAAATAATTTCTTCCATGTTGTCAGTGTCTTTCCCGACATCAAATTTGGGTGAATAAAACTGAACATTGGAAAATCAATCCATCATAGAACATAAATAAGATCAGCGGTAAACAATACTGTACCTCAAAGCTGCTCTGCCATTAGGTAAGGTTTTGGCTGATTTGACGACTGACCTCAGCCTTTCTTGCTCAGTGCATTTTCCCTGCATTATATAACTGAACACTTTGTTTTAGAACTACTTATTATCTTTTTTTTAATAGTCTTCTATTTTGATATACAGTTAATTGGGACACATCAGGACCAGTATATGTTGGCCCTATTAACATCTACCCCAATTAGCCAAAGTTTCATGGAAATAGGTAAAAAGGTACAAAAAAGACGAACTACCATTAAACTAAGAAACAGATTATGTACTTAAATGAAATACCCAACAAATTAGAAAACTGCAGTACTATAAAGCTATGTATTAGCTCCTAATTGTTTACAAAGGAGCAATTCATCCCATATATGTATGCTGCCATGCTCCTTCAATTGACTGTTAATGAACAAAACCAGCGCAGACACCTAGTGCAAGATAGTGGACAGCCAAATGCAGGCTATTTTCTCGATTTGGTTTTGTTCTTTAAGAGCTGTCCCAAGTAAGCGCCTGCCCCAATTAACTGGATTCCACTGTATATGAATCTATCAGCCCTTACTTGGAGACCAGTAAATTCTAACCACAGAATAAAAACAAATGCTGTAGATATTGCTCGGCTAGGATCCATTTGCCTTAACTAATCAAAAATGGGCACACCTCCAATCAAAGATTAATGTTAGTTTGTTATGAATGTCAGATTACTGGCTGAAGGAGTAAATCCTGCCAATTTAGCACCTATATTAGTAATTAAATATCTATATTAGTAATTAAACATAGTTTGCTGCTCAGTAAGTAAGGATATCATACTGTTCCATTGTTGTCTACTCTACTCTACTCCATACAGTGTTCTGAAAATAGAGATATATAATGTTTTTAAAGTGGATACAACATCAAACGTAGCAACACTTGAGAATGTATCTTTTGTTAGCAAGGCCATGGAGGATAATGAGTTCTCTTTTCTATATTTAGTACAATAAGACATTGTATGACAATTACAAAGTGGCATTACAACGGGCTGGCCTGGCATCCCGATGGGCGAATTTATCAAACACAAAGTCTGTCAATACCACCACCACCAATCCAGGTATGCAAATGTTTTTAGTACCTTCCGGACTTCTAATATCCATGCATTATTATTGAGGAAACCAATGTATTCTCTCAGTTCATTTGGCACTTCTGTTAATTTTGGGAAACACAGAAAAAATTTGCCTCTTTTTCATCATCAGCTTCCAACCGCCAAGTACATTAATCATTCTCTCTTCAGGCTAGCTGCAGCTTACATTTGTATAGAACTTTGTACATCTTTAAATAATTCATTGCTAATAGTTTTTAATTAGAACATTACAGCACAGTAGAGGTCCTTTGATACATGATGTTGTGCCAACCCTTCATCAATCTAACTCTTCATTCCTATATAACCTTCCTTCTTCTACTATTCATGTTTCTTAAATGCCCCTATTGTATCTGCCTCTATCCCTATCACTGGCAGGTCACTCACCACTCTGTGCAAAATAAATTACCTCTGACACCCACCCTGTACTTCTCTCCAATCACCTTAAAATGGTGTCATCTCATATTAGTAATTTCTGCCCCCCCTAGGGAAAAGCTCTCTGGTTGTCCATTTGATCTATGCCTCATATCATCTTGTACATCTCTGAGAATTGTGTTTGCATTTCATAAGCAAGTAAAGCAAAACCCCAAATGTGTCATGACTAAACAGTTAAGTAAATATCTAGATTAAACTCCAACAAAAGCAAATTCGCAGGCTCTGATCTCAATAGACAAGCCCAGCAGTTAATGCCTATTCCAAAAAGACCAGTAAAAAGTGCCATTTTGAACACTGCCATTATGTGAGAGAATATTCATGGCATGGCAACATTATCATTTAAAATTATGTATATAACTTTGGCTTCAGTTCTACATCTCATCCAAAATGCTGAGGAAGCTGTAAGCAGCCAACTTGGAATCTTGGAGTAAGACATGAACCCATAAACTGGAAATTTAAAAAACAATTAAATAATTTAGTTAGTGTTCTCAGCTAATTGTCTTTTAAAACCATTTTTAATATTTGCTGCAAATCACTATTTCCTGTTAAGTTCTTCCATGCTGAGAATATTCCCAATGAATTTTGTTAGAATTAACTTTAATTTTTCTCTGCATCCATTGGTATCGTACGTAACTCTTTGTATAATTCATTCAGTCATCTTTGTCAGTTTTAATTCATAATATTGAAGACTGTCACTAATTCACCTCTTTTACAAAACAGAAAAGACTGACTCAGGTCTCAAATCAGTAGCATTTGCAATTTGGATTTTTTTGCTTTCAAGGTTAAATGTGAAAGAATATATTCCATAAAATGACTACTGACTGTTAGGACAAAGCCTTGACAAGAGAATAAAAGCCAGAACATAAGAAAAAAAATTCTCTCATCATCTTATGTGAACAGGTGGGTTAGTAAATTTGCAGATAATACCAAGATTAGTGGAGTTGTGGATAGTGCAGAAGACTGGCAAAGAATACAGTGTGGTATAGATCAGTTGCAGATATAGCAGATGGAGTTTAACCCAGATAAATGTGAGGTGTTGCACCTTGGTAGGGCAAATGCAGAAAGACAGTACACAGTTAAGGGCAAGATGCTTAACAGTGTTCTGAGCAAAGAGATCTTGGGATCCAAGTTCATAGCTCCCTTAAAGTGGCTACACGGGTCAATAAGGTGATTAAGAAGGCTTATGGAATGCATGATTTTATTAGTCAAGGCATTGAATTCAAAAGTCAGGAGGTTCTGTTGCAACTTTATAAAACTCAGGTTTAGACCACATCTGGATTATTGTGTACAGTTCTGGTCACCTCACTATAGGAAGGATGGTGAGGCTTTGGAGATGGTGCAAAAAAGGTTTACCAGGATGCTGCCTGGTTCAGAGGGCATGTGATAACACAAGAGGCTGGATAAACTTGGGTTGTTTTCTCTGCAGCGTTGAAGGCTGAGGGGAGATCTGATACAGATTTACACAATTATGAGAGGCATAGATAGAGTGGACAGAGGGTATCTTTTTCCTAGAGTTGAAATGTCTAATACCAGAGGGTATGTCTTGAAGATGAGAGTGGGTAGGTTCAAGGGAGATGTGAGGGGTAAGTCTTTTACTCAGAGAGATGTGGATTCCTCGAATGCACTGCCTAGTATGGTGTTAGAAGCAAATACATTAAAGGCTTTTAAGAGGCATTTGAATGGGCACATGGATGTAAGGAAGATAGAGGGATATGGACATGGTGTAGGAAGGAGAGATTAGTGTTTGGGTGTTTTTGATTTGCTTTTTAGTTGGTGCAGCACAACATTGTGGGCCGAATGGCCTGTTCCTGTGCTGTACTCTTCTCTGTTCTATCTTGCAAGAAAATTCAGAAACAACACAATGTTAGATCAATGTTTTTTTTTCAAATACAACAGGTGTCTAGTTTTGTATTAGTAGCATTGATGAAAGAATAGTTAATATTGTACTATTGTCACTAATATTGTAAAATCTAAAATCTAGTTATATTCAAAAAATAGTACCTAAATCTTTCCAGTTTCTTCTTGCTCCTTGTTAGAGGCACAAAGTAAAAAAAAAGGTTATTGATAAAAAGAGCTTTCCATCCTCCTGCTTCATATTGTAGGCCAGGCAGGTCTCCTACCACCTCAATCATTAAAAATGAGGACTAGATGTATGATGAATTAGAAGGAACAAAGTTGACAAAGGAGATTATTCACTGTGGCAATGGATTAGGATACCAAGGGATGCTGTGAAAAATTAAACTCAGTTCTAACAAAAATCATGGGGCACATTTTCAGCATGGAAGAATTTAGCAAGGAACAGATAATGGAGCAAATGTTCATCAGAACTAATAATTTCAGAGAGACCATATAAAATAATGTCCTCATTCCAAGGACATTACATTTACTTTTCCGTTCTATGTAGGCAAAAGCTTTCTCTCCTCAGAAAACATTAACTGGCTGCTGCCAGGCTGGCCCAATGGCTTTCAAAGGCCAAGAGTCAGGAGATGTCCATGAAGACACTACTGGAAGTCTTAAAGCAAACTTACTTACTTCTTTTACAATCCATCTACCTCCTGAAACATAGAAATTTGGAATTTAGCAAAAGAGGCATATTTGATCTGTGAGTGCTCCATTTCTGTCACATTTTAAAATTAAGATAAATAATGCATTATCTTTCTTTTACACTGTGCTTTGTATATTTATGTTTAAAATTTTTTTTGAGCTAATGAAGGTGCAATTATGTCTAGCATCTAATGTCCTTGAGTTCATTCGTCTGTCATTCACTAATTCCCAATAATTATTTTTTTTCCACGTTATCATCAAGCTGCTCCTCAAGCAAACGGACACGCAGGGCGAGCCCAGCAATCAATGAATCCACCTCAAAACCGGTATAATGAAGAGGTATGCAAAGACAAAATCTAGGGGAAAATGATAGAATTATTTTTGTGAAGTCCTAACTGACTAGTGAATGAGTAGATTTTCCCTAAAAGTTTCATTATGTTGTTATCAACATTACAAACATTATCTTGGCAAAAATGGTGCTGCAAAGAGGACCTGCAAAGTTCAAGGTATTTTTGTTATTAAAGTATATATACAGTATGTCACCATATAAAACCCTGAAATACATTTTCTTGCGGACATATTCAATCAATCCAATAATCATAATAGAATCAATGAAAGACTGCACCAACAGGGCGGACAAGGATTCTACATCTTCTGATCCTCTGTCATCTCTCCCTAAGGATTTGATTTCAGTTTTTATCAAAAGAGCTACCCACCCCCTTTGCCTTCCTTCCTGTCCTTTTGATTCAATGTGTTTCCTTGGGTGTTAAGCTCCCAACTATGATCTTCTTTCAGCCAAACACAGTAATGCCCACAACATCATACCTACCAAAACTGCCTACAAGAACATCTACTTGATTCCATATATTGTGTGCATTCAAGTATAACACCTTCAATCCTGTATCCATCACCCATCTTGGTTTTGTAACCATGTTACACTGCAACTCATCTCACTGACTGCAATTCTGTTCTCTCATCTGCAGGTCCTTCCTGACAATCTCACCGCACACTACATCAAGTTGTTAACAAACTGCCACATCCCCAGCCCTATCACTTCGTTTCCCAACCAATTTCCATGCCAAGTTAGTTCAAACTTTCCACAACAGCTCTAGCAAACCTGACCGCAAGGATATTGGTCCCCCTTGGGTTCAGGTGTAAACCATCCCTTTTGTACAGGTCATGACTTCCCCAGAATAGATTCCAATGGTCCAGAAATCTGACGTTCCTGAACCTAGTGGTGTGATGCCCGACACTCCTAGACCTTTTTCCTGATGGCAATGGCAAGAGCTTTCATTTGAGTTGCAAGGGTGAAGATATGGATGAAGATTTGGTGCATTTAATTGTTGCAAGGAATCTGCAGGTTAGCTCCAAAGTTATGCAAGCAGCACAAAGGATATGGCTTGAACGTCCATGAGAATGCTACTTCTATTAAAGCAAGCAACTTGCATTAATCTTTGTTTTGAGCGGGTGATGGGAGTATAAGTCTCTGGGACCTGATGAGACCATACTGTTGAATGTAGTGCCCTAACATTGAGCAAAGTATGATCATTAACTCTCCTCCATTTCTCATCCTCCACATAAAAAGAAAGCCTTACCAGTGAGATCAAAGACATGGGGAATATCTTTGAGCATTCCAGGACAGGATTCAAAGGCAGTCTCACTAACGACATTGCATTTCATAGCATGAGGTCACCTGTGCATTGCAAGTTCACTGACCACACTAGCCCATGTATACAGTATAGGTGTGTCATAGGCAGAGAGGACCATAGCATAATTTACCAGAGGTAAATAAGCAAATTTGCAGATGACACAAAGCTGGGTGGCAGTGTGAAATGTGGGGAGGATTTTATGAGAATGCAGGGTGACTTGGACAGGTTGGGTGAGTGGGCAGATGTATGGCAGATGCAGTTTAATGTGGATAAATGTGAGGTTATCCACTTTGGTGGCAAGAACAGGAAGGCAGATTACTATCTGAATGGTGTCAAGTTAGGAAAGGGGAAGTACAATGAGATCTGGGTGTCCTTGTTCATCAGTCACTGAAAGTAAGCATACAAGTACAGCAGGCAGTGAAGAAAGCTAATGGCATGTTGGCCTTCATAACAAGGGGAGTTGAGTATAGGAGCAAAGCGGTCCTTCTGCAGTTGTACACGGCCCTGGTGAGACCCCACCTGGAGTATTGTGCGCAGTTTTGGTCTCCAAATTTGAGGAAGGACATTCTTGCTATGGAGGGAGTGCAGCATAGGTTCACTGGGTTAATTCCAGGGATGGTGGGAATGTCATATGTTGAAAGATTGGAGCGACTGGGCTTGTATACACTGGAAGTTAGAGGATGAGGGGGGATCTGATTGAAACATATAAGATCATTAAGGGATTGGACACGCTAGAGGCAGGAAGCATGTTCCCGATGTTGGGGGAGTCCAGAACCAGAGGCCACAGTTTAAGAATAAGGGGTAGACCATTTAGAACGAAGTTGAGGAAAAACTTTTTCACCCAGAGAGTTGTGGATCTGTGGAATGCTCTGCCTCAGAAGGCAGTGGAGGCCAATTCTCTGGATTCTTTCAAGGAAGAGTTAGATAGAGCTCTTAAAGATAGCGGAGTCAAGGATATGGGGAGAAGGCAGGAACGGGGTACTGATTGTGGATGATCAGCCATGATCACAGTGAATGGCGGTGTTGGCTCAAAGGGCCGAATGACCTACTCCTGCACCTATTGTCTATTGTCTATTGTAGTGACTATTTATAGCAATTGTTTTTTTCTTTCTTTAAAAATTTAAAAGTTAAACATGTTAAGAGCAGCCAACATCTGATGTTTGTCCTGTCTCATGGAACTTCCTGTTTCCAACCATCCCACAGGTCAGTCCATGAGTGAGACCAAGCTACACATCTCAATATCCAGTCTTAGGCTGCTTTGCTAGTTTATAATGAAGAGAGCTTTTTCAACAGTGTAAATACCTCCACAGTTTCTAAAAATTAAGAAGTATGCTGAAGCAAGTTAATTAACCTTTCACGGTAATTAGAACAAAAGTAAAAAGAAAGCAAACCACATACCTTTGCTTAACTTTCCCACACATTCAAATGAACGTAGCCATGGCTGATATAAGCTAAGGAATCAGATACAAACTGCATCAAACATTCCCCAGCAGCAGATCAGGAAAAAGGATGCATTGGCATCTGACCACCAACAGGCTTGTGATTTCCATGGACAGGCACAGAAGTCAGGAGCATAAAGACCCATGGAAAGGACTTCTCCAGCAGTTCTCTTCCAAGCTGTCAGCAAATGTTAATATGTATTTTAGCCCAGTGACGTCAACAATGGAATTATTAGAATCTTTCTTTAATAAGCTAGGTTGGCTGAGATGTCATGTTGAAGTTGTGTAAGACATTGGTGAGGCCTAATTTGGAGTAATGTGTACAGTTTTGGTCATCTTCCTGCAGGAAAGATGCAAATAAGATTGAAAGAGTGCAGAAAAAATTTACAAGGATGTTGCTGGACAGGAGGACCTGAGTTATAAGGAAAGATTGAATAGGTTGGAACTTTATTCCCTAGAATGTAGAAGATTGAGTGGAGATTTGATAGAGATATGCAAAATTATGAGAGGTATAAATAGTGTCATTGCAAATGGGCTTTTTTCCCCCCACTGAGTTTGGGTGAAAGGTGGAATGTGTTGGGGAAACATGAGGGGAATTTTTTTACTCTGAGCATGGTGAGAGTGTGGAATAAACTGCCAATGCAAGTGGTGGATGTGATTTCGATTTCAACGTTTAAGAGAAGTTTGGATAGGTACATGTATAGGAGGGGTATGGAGGGCTGTGGTCCGGGTGTAGATCGATAGGGCGAGACAGTTTAAATGTTTCAGCACAGTCTGAAGGACCAGTTTCTGCACTGTCATTTTCTATGACTCTATGCATACAGTGAATACTGGTGAAGCATCTTATGCAGTGGTTCACAACCGTTTTTATGCCATGGACCAAGCAAGGTTGAGAATCACTAACAGTTTCTCAGACTGTTAGACTTCACAATTAATTAGTTTCCATTGAGCATAATATATCAAGGAGTGCTATCCATAAAAGCAATTCCTTCCTTCATCTAATTGGGAATGTATAAATTAAATCTATTTGATCTCTGAAAAAAATTATCTTTCACATAAACCATGCCATTTTTTTAATTGGTAGCTAATCTGAAATTCAGTTGCACCTTACAAACAAATGTTAGGTAAATTGCGTACATTTTGCAAGATTCCACCCAGATATCCTTGTCGGCCTGATGCATAAAATCAAGAATATGAAGTTAGATTTTGTATCTTCAGACCAAAATAGCATTGTAGACCAGTAACCAGAAGATACCAAGTTAAGATAAACCGCAAAAGGTCTAAAAGAAGATGAGTATCTTTGCTCCTTAGTTAGTGTGTATGTTTGCAAGTGTCAGAGATCTATATTTTACTCCCTTGCTTTGCAGCTGAAATACAAATCACATGCAGAGAAAATTAAGGCCAGAAGTAGCTCTGAGAATCATAGAATTTTATAGAATAAAAAGCAATATTTCGCCCGTGGTTCTGAGGCAGCTCCTTAAAACAGCTACTCAATTAGAATCCCATTTTATTATTTCTCCTTTGTCCTGAGAAGATTTCCTTTCTAAGCAAACAGCTAGTTTCTATCTGATAGGTACAGTTGAATCTGCTTTCATGCAGTGTGTTCCTGAGCAGATAAACCCATTAGATTAAAAATAAGTTACTTCTCTTCTTCTGGTTCTTCTCTATGTTATATCAACTCCATGTACTCTGGTTACCACCAGATAATAAGGTGCAAGGCCACAATGAGGTACCATTCAACATATATTCAATAAACATAACTATGAGATACAAACTGCCTGGTGTTATTGGCCTTTAGACTTTGGACTTTTTTGTCCAATGGGAGGAGGCCGAAGAGAGAACGTTTGGGGTGGGTTGAGTATGTTGGCTTCTTTACTGAGGCAATGAGAAGTGTAAGCAGAATACATAGGCAGGAGGCTTCTTTTGTATGTTATGCTGTATCCACAATTCTGTGCAGTTTCTAGTAGCTCCCAGGCAGTGCTGTTTGCTTGATTAGGAAAACATCTATAGTTCAGTGAGTGCTCTGTGAGTGGCTCAGAAAATAACATTTATTTTCCATTTTAAGGAGAAGACAACCAAAGATATTGACACCTTCCTCCCACCACCGCCTGCTCAAGTAATGTATCAAGAGCCGACCAATTTTGAAGATGAGGAGCTCCCACCTCCTCCACCTCCAAGCTTTGAACCTCCTCCTCCAAGCTTTGAACTTCCTCCCCCACCTGTCCAAAGTCCTGGACCCGCAACAGTGCCAGCTAAGCCAAAGTTCTTCTCAGGACCTCCTCCAATACCTGGCCAGCATTTTCCATCTGCTGCACCATCAGCAGCACCGCCTCCAACCTTAATCAAGCGGAAGAATTCAGCCACGAGAAATCAACCAAAAACAAATGCCCTCTTTGTGGATTTACCACCACCCCCACCAGATCCAGAGAACTTTACAGAGCCACCACCTGATTTTCTGCCTCCGCCTCCTCCTTGCGTTAACAGCTCTTCAGGTGGAGGACCACCACCACCACCTCCTCCTCCTCCTCCAACTCTAACCAACACTGCTCCCAAAATAGTCATCCCGCCAAAGAGGAGTGAGAATCCTAGACCTCTTCCTGCACCAGACAAGCCAGATCTTATGTCAGATCTCATGAAAGTCCTACAGAAGAAAAGAGCTGCACAGAATGAATAAGTACAATCAGTTTCAGATCAAGGCTTTGTGTCCATACTTGACCATTTACTAAAATGTTTTACATAATACTTTAAGGGAGGGAACTGAAATTCCATCAGATGATAAATATGATATGGTATGGCTCCCTTTTCAAATCCACTAATTGATTTAGCTAAACTCAAAATGGCCCAGTGTTGAAGCAGTATGATTGAAATTGTTGTTGATATGTGATCTGTAGTTTAGAAATATGTGACACATGAAGGACTTGCACATCTAAAGGATTTAACTTGGGTGTAATCAAATTATTATTGCTTACCCGCTATGATTTGTGGTCAAACAGCTCACAGAGTACTGTACACCCAAGCTCATACAACGAAGAATGCGTGTTGGTACCTTTATTAAAAGGACTTCACAAACCCACCAAATACATTCTTCTTTAGTTTTAATATACCAGAACAAAGAAGTTGATTAACCTGGTAAAAATGACTCTCTACTACAGATTTTAATCTCCCTCAATTTCATGCCTTTCTGGTTAACATAAAGGTCTGTTGAAAATCAGAAGTTGGTGTTTGTAAAACTCAACTATGATGTTGGGGACACAGAGAGATGAAGCAATGTTCAGTACTGGTTGACACCTGCATGCTTAGGTTAGGCCTGCACTGTTTCATTATTGCCCAATGTATTATTGTGCAAGTTGAACCATAGGGAGGAAAATGTAACCTTGAATTTGACTAACACGACCAGCCCCACCATTTTGTTTGTGATTATTGTGCATAAACTCTTATTCATTGTAAATTTCTATTTACATCAGTGCCTGCTATAAATGTGACATGATGTGGCTTTTCTTTAAACTAAACAGAACTATATAATGTTTCTGTTCTATTGTTATTAAAATCATATAAAAATAATAATATGGCTGTCTAATGTGCTACACACCCCAGAGAGGATTTTGAATATTATTTTCATCTATCTTTGAGAATCATTTCCCAACGCCAAGAATTGCATTTCTTCACATGTAGCAGTTGCTATTGAAGTGAGGGATATGGCCAATAAAGGGTAATATTTATGATATTACTATGTTAATGTATGAAAAGTAATTCTTACATGATTGTCCGACAAGCTGAGGCTACAATAATCCTTGAATGCCCTTTATTTCAATGTCAGAAAGCATGGCCTTGGTATCTGAGTAGTTTTACGACTGAGATCAAAATGGTGGTAACTTACACTCTTCTGGGATTTCAACATACTATCTCAGTGAAATCAATGATGTCAGATGAAATTTGCACTTTGTGCAGCCAAATTCATTTTTCAAAGAAAAAGCAGCCCTGAAAATTCATAGCACCTGCAGCCCCTACTCCTGACAAGAGTTTGTGCAGTTAGTGAGGAACACATTCACATTCACATGAAGCCTATTAGTGACCAAATCAATATGGGAGTATCTCCCAACCTGCAAATGAAAACACTGTAATTCTCTCTTCATTCATCCTTCCTACCTGAGGTCCTCTGAGCAAGGTCACATATCCATTTCTTCATATATGCATCTTCAGATAGTCTAAGCCACTTATTCTTAAATGTGGCTTTGCCATTTTCTCCAGTTGCACCTGTTTGGATACCACCACTAATCATTTTGCCCAGCTTACTGACCTCCAATAAAGGTCTGAGCTGAACGAGTGAACTGAGTACTCTCAAAAGAGAAAGACTCCACTGAGCACTAAGGTTGCTATTAAGGTCATCAGATTATAAAGGTTGGACAGAGCCTGTTCTGCTTACAAAACCAACGAAATTCTGAAGAGTTTAGGGTCTTGTGATGGGCTCCCATTGGGGCTTTTGCTAGGAAGTCAGGGGAAGGCCAATGTAAATGCATTTGGAATTAGATACCACAAAATACAATAGAATATTTTTAAAGGCATCCTTATATGGGACAGGATAGTGTTGCAATTGAGCAAAGAGAGACCCAACATATAAGCTTCCCTTACACTGCCTTATACGTGCATTGTGCATGAGGTGTGGGAAATCATATTAAAGACTGCGAGTATGAAAAAATTGATAAAACTGAGTAATTACAGAGAAAACAATTAACATACATGATCAGGCCTCCTTATATAGGACATTGTAGAGGGACCACATTAAGCAGCTTATTAAACAGAATGGCTATAATTCAACTTTAATTGCCAACAATAATTATGTGCAGAAGTGCCTATTGGCTATAGATTTAGTTCTATTGAAGGTTAAAGGAGGTTAAAGTAGCCAATACTCTCCCATGCACTTAGAAATGGCAACTAGAAATTAATTTCCTTTCCACTGTGTCTTAACAGAAAATGAAGGATAGAGATTCCCCATGGGTCCTCAACTAATAATATGCATCTGTATGAACTAGGAAGTCGCAGATTGTCATGGGTTAGTGCAGAGTTAACTAATTATATCAGAATCAGGTTTATTATCACCGGCATGTCTCATGAAATTTGTTAACTGAGAGCAGCAGTTCAATGCAATACATAATATAGAAGAAGAAAAAAAACAATAGTAATAAATAAATAAGAAAATCAATTACGGTATACATATACTGAATAGATTAAAAATCATGCAAAAAAAACAGAAATAATATATATCAAAAAAGTGGGGTAGTGTTCATGGGTTCAATGTCCATTTAGGAATCGGATGGCAGAGGGGAAGAAGTTGTTCCTGAATTGCTGAGTGTGTGCCTTTAGGCTTCTATACCTCCTACCTGATGATAACAGTGAGAAAAGGGCATGCCCTGGGTGCTGGAGGTCCTTAATAATGGATGCTACCTTTCTGAGACACTGCTCCTTGAAGATGTCCTGGGGTATTTTGTAGGCTAGTACCCAAGATGGAGCCGAGTAGATTTACAACCCTCTGCAGCTTCTTTCGGTCCTGTGCAGTAGCCCTCCCCCGACCATACCAAACAGTGATGCTCGCTGTCAGAATGCTCTCCACTGTACATCTATAGAAGATTTTGAGTGTATTTCTTGACATGCCAAATCTCTGCAAACTCCTAATGAAGTATAGTCACTGTCTTGCCTTCTTTATAACTGCATCGATATGTTGGACCAGGTTAGGTCCTCAGAGATCTTAACACCCAGGAACTTGAAACCACTCACTCTCTCCACTTCTAATCCCTCTATGAGGATTGGTATGTGTTCCTTCATCTTACCCTTCCTGAAGTCCACAATCAGCTCTTTCGTCTTACTGATGTTGAGTGCCAGGTTGTTGCTGTGGCACCACTCCACTAGTTGGCATATCTCACTCCTGTACACCCTCTCATCGCCATCTATGATTCTACCAACAATAGTTGTAGCATCAGTAAATTTATAGATGGTATTTGAGCTATGCCTAGCCACACAGTCATGGGTACAAAGAGAGTAGAGCAGTGGGCTAAGCACACACCCCTGAGGTGCACCAGTGTTGATCGTTAGCGAGGAGGAGATGTTATCACCAATCTGCACAGATTGTGGTCTTCCTGTTAGGAAGTCAAGGATCCAATTGCAGAGGGAGGTACAGAGGCCCAGGTTCTGTAACTTCTCAATCAGGATTGTGGGGATGATGGCATTAAATGCTGAGTTATAGTCGATGAACAGCATCCTGACATAGGTGTTTGTGTTGTCCAGGTGGTCTAAAGCCGTGTGAAGAACCATTGAGATTGTGGCGATAGGCATATTGCAATGGGTCCAGGTCCTCGCTGAGGATGGAGTTCAGTTTAGTCATGACCAACTTCTCAAAGCATTTCTTCACAGTGGATATGAGTGCTACCGGGCAATAGTCATTAAGGCAGCTCACAAATTATTCTTCTTTAGCACTGGTATAATTGTTACCTTTTTGAAGCAAGTGAGGACTTCCACCCATAGCAGTGAGAAGTTGAAAATGTCCTTGAACATTGCTGCAGTTGGTTGGCACACGTTTTCAGAGCCTTACCAGGTACTCCATCAGGACCTTCCACCTTGTGAGGGTTCACTCTCTTTAATGTCAGCCTAACATCGGCTTCTGAGACAGAGATCACAGGATCATCAGGTGCAGAAGCGATCTTCACTGCTGTAGTTATATTCTCCCTTTCAAAGTGGGCATAGAAGACGATGATTTCATCTGGTAGTGAAGCATCGCTGCCATTCATGCTATTAGGTTCTGCTTTGTAGGAAGTAATGTCTTACAAACCCTGCCAGAGTTGTTGTACATCTGATGTCACCTCCAATCTCATTCAAAATTGTCTCTTCGCCCTTGAAATAGCCCTCCGCAAATCATACTTGGTTTTCTGGTAGAGATTTGAAGATAAATCCCTGAATACGGTCCATTCCACCAATTCAAAGCAGTCCTGTAAGCGCTCCTGTGCTTCCCTTCTCCAAACCTTCTTAGTCCTCACTACTGGTGCTGCAGTCTTCAGTCTCCGCCTAATCTCAGGGAATAGAAGTACAGCCAGGTGATCAGACTTCCCGAAGTGAGGCCATGGAATAACACGGTAGGCATTCATGATGGTGGTGTAACAATGGTCCAGTGTGTTGTTTCATCTAGTATTGCAAGTGATCTGTTGATGGTAATTGCTTAGTGATTTTTTTCAGACTAGCGTGGTAAAAATCCCTCAAAATGATGAAGGTGTTAGGGTGCGCTGTTTTGTGCATGCTGATCCCATTACTCAGATCATCTAAAGCCTGATTGACATTGGCCTGAGGTGGAATGTATACCACTACCAAAATGATCCCAGAAATCTCCTGCGGTAGGTAAAAAGGATGGAACTTAACTGCTAGATATTCCAGGTCTGGTGAGCAGAATTGGGACAGCACTGATATATCTGTGCACCAAGAAGAGTTGATCATGAGGCATACTCCTCCACCTCTGCTTTTGAAAATATTGGAAGTTTAAAACCCCTTAAACGTACTTGTATCCCTGACCTGCAGCCATGTTTCCTGTGTGGAATCCTACGAGGATGAATCCATCCAAAGTCAGCATTGTTTCCATCAGTTTTAAGCAGCGATAGTTTGTTTAAATGCATTCAGATATCTTTGTTGACTGACCAGACCTTGGAAGCAGCTGTGCTTTTTAGCTGTGACAGGCTGAAACAAGAATATTTAATCGTATCCATTGAGAGTTCTGTTGCTACATGAGTTGCCTCGAGGCGCCCCTAGATCACAATTCATCTGAATGTCTTAGGACTAATGGTGAGGAAAAATCAGTCAATGTCTGTGTCTGTCAAGTGAAGATACTTCAAACACAGTGGCTTCTACTGTCCATGGGTCACAAATCCTGCAGCTTTCACTGATCATCCTCGAGCATGAAGCGTGCTCATTTCAAGGTACAAGAGTGATGCCAGCATCAATGGAACTTTGACATAGAATCACACTGAATATTAAGATTAAAAGAGAACAACAATAAATTGAAATCACTTTTTGTTTAAAAAGGAAAGGCTACTACATCAACTGCATTGGAAAATCACTTTCTTTAGAGCCAAGTTTTGCTATTTTCTGCCCAACAACAAATTATACTTAACTCAGCAACTTATAACATTAGAACATTAGAAAGTTTTTGACAAGAACAGGCCATTTGGCCTAACAAAGCTTGCCAAGTTCTTATTCATATAGTGTGTTGAAATAACCATTGAGTTTAGAATTGAAAGTCTCTAAGGTATTGCTCTGGGTAGTTTGTTCCATATGTCCACAATGCACTGTGTAATGAAATGCTTCCTGATGTTAGTCTGAAATCATTCCTTTAACCAGTCTCCTCCTATGGCCCTATGTCCTTGCTGATGGATTAATTTTGAAGCAGCAGCTTGAATCTTCCTTACTTATACCCTTAACAACTTTGAACACTTCTATCATCTCTCCTCTCATTCTACGTCTACTTAGGCTAAAAAGATTTAATTCTTTCAATCTTTCTTCATAGCTCATACTCTGCAGAACTGGAATGAATCTAGTCACCCTTTTCTGGACTCTTTCCAGTGTCTTCACATCCCTCACACAATACGGAGACCAAAATTGCACACAGTATTCAAGTGTGGCCCCACAAGCACATTACACAGCTTAAGTAGAATGTCTCTAGACTTGAACTCCACTAAACGCATTATATAGCCCAACATTCTATTAGCCTTCCTAGTCACTTCTGAGCATTGTCTAGATGTTGTTAGCGATGAGTCTATCAGGATGCCCAAATCCTTCTCATACAGTGGACTTCCTAACTCAAGACCATCCCTCCCCATTGCATATCTAAATCTAATATTTCTACTTCCTATTAAATTTCATCTGCCCACATCTGGATTTTGTTTAGATCTAACTGCATTGTTTCTGCTGCATGAATGTTATCAGCCTATCCCCCTAATTTTGTATCATCAGCAAACCTTATTTGTTTATTTGTTATGTGCTTATCCAAATCATTAATGTAAATTAAAAACGGCAGTGGTTGCAAAACCAGTCCCTGCAGAACCCCGCTTTTATCATCTTCTAGGTGTGAAAATGACCCTCTCACCCTAACTCATTGTTTTCTGGTTTTGAGCCAATTCCACATCCATTCGCACACCTTACCCTGAATCCCTATGACCTGTCATTTGATTATTAACCTCTCATGGGGTACCTTGTCAAAAGCGTTCTGAAAGTCCAAGTAAATGCTATCAACCACTCTATTGTTATTATAAATTTTAGTTACCTCTTCATAGAATTCCAGCATATTAGTAAAACATGATTTCCCCTTTCTAATCCCATACTGGCTTTCTGCTAACATGCCTATTCTTTTCAGCTGCTTTTCCATCTCATTCTTATTATAGTTTCCATTATATTAGAGGTGTATGGGGTGTCAGGGAGGGGTAGCGCCTCTGGTGGGGGAATATGTCGCGTCCTTTTCAAGGTGGTTAGTCCACCTTTGGTCCCCACCTGGCACTCAGCTCTCACCTGTGGCTCCCCGTAGCTGTTTGCATGCGACAGCGGCCACACCCCGGGCAACGGCTTCGACAAGCCGGCTAAACCAGGTGAGGGTAGCCGACGGGTCTCAAACCCTCGGTGAGATAGGGAGTTGTCTATCCCAGCATGTGAAGACAGACTCCGGCGGATTGAGCGGACGAGACCAATGGAAGGTCCAACGGTCAAGAGGGCGGTCTCTGCAAGCGTCGTGGAACGTGTAGAGCAGGACAAGACACAGAAGACATCCTGGTCATCCACTGCACCTAGTCCCATCTCCAGCCGTCTCGACTCTGTCTTGCCACTGGATCCAGATGGGAATTGGGAAGAGAGAGTGAGGCTGACGCTGCGCAACTCTCCCTCACTTAAATCCAAATCACGTGCTAGTCTCGATGCCATCATGGACGACGATGATGGACAAACATTATGTTGCCTGTGATACACATTAAACTTATTGGTCTATAGTTACCAGGGTCAGTGCAGTCACCTTTCCTATATACTGGGACAACGTTAGCTCATTTCCAGACCTTCGGGATTTCACCAGTCTTCAATAACTTTTGTAAAATACATTTTAGAGGTTTTGTATATAAATCACAGATCTCTTTAAGTACCCTTGGATATATATTGTCTGGCCCTGGAGATTTATTAACTTCCAGACTTTTCAGCTGAAGCAGGGTTTCACTTTCTAAGATCTCTAAGTCACTTAAAAGAACTTAATTTTTCTCTACACTTACTGGCATATTGCCAACATCTCCACCGTTGAATACTTCAGCAAAATATGAGTTAAGAGTATCCGCTATGGCCTTCTCTGCATAATTTAACACTCCACTACCATTCCTAATAAACTTAAATTCCTCCTTAATTTTTTTTTATTACTGAGGTATTGAAATATAAACGAGGGTCGACCTTAGCATTCAGTAATATCCTTCTCAACCTGCCTTTTGACAATCTGAATTTCCCTCTTGCCTATAGCTCTCATATTTTCATATGCCCTACAGTTAACATCATTACTATTTTTTCTGTATTCCTCATATAGCTGTCTTTTCTTCATTATTTTTATGCATATCTTTATTCATCCATGCAGTGGATCAATTGTTTTAATTGCCTGCTCCGACCTTGGGCATGAACATTTCCTGCACTGTACATATTACCTCTTTAAATGGACCCCATGTACCTCAACTGACTCAATGTCAAGCAGTTCCTTCTAGTTTACCTTCTAAAGTCTTAGCCGCATCTGCACAAACTTTGCCCTTTAGAATCTCAATTTAATGGCTTCGGTTTTTATTGATATGCTCGCTCAGAAAACTTCAAGACTAACAATGTTATGATCAACCTGTTCCTGGATGCTCAACAACTCCTGTACTCAAAATTCTATCTTGATTGTTACAGAATATCTAATCTAGCCTCTAATGTGGGTTTCTACCATACGCCCTGTCTGGCCGATACATAGCTCCACATAGGAACACAGGAGGTGTATAAGATTTGGGTTACTGGAGAAATCGGCTGTAGCAGAATATTGCAAATGCAATGACCACAGGATTGACTTCGACGGCAAAATACTACTGCGCCATGCCAGTGGGTTTTTGGGATCACCCAGTGAAGGAAGCCATTGAAATATGACTAAAGAATAATAATTTCAACAAAGATTGAGGTCTCGCTCCAAGTAAGAACTGGAATACAATTTTAAACAATGTGGGACAGCAGTAACCTGATTAGTTGAGGACTAACCAACCAAGAGGGACTGACAACATGGGGTAAATATACCACCAGTCTAGACATGCCCAGGCATTATCCCTGATGAAGATGGCAGAGTTTGTCATCGAAACGTCGGTTAAAATCGACACCTGGACTCAGCTGGAAGCCTGAGAAGAGTTTATACGTTCAATCGTATTGCTAAGTTCTAAAGTTCTTGATTCGTCCAACGAGAGAATAGAAGTAGGAGTCAAGCTAGGTCTGCCATTTAGATTGTTTTATCTTTCAACTATTTATCCATAACAAACTGAAATATATTTAATGATCTGACATCAGCCACCTCTGGGGGCAGAGTATTCCAGAAATTGGCTCTTCTGAGACAAGAAATTTCTATGGACCTCGGTTATAAACAAATGGCCTTTTACTTTGTCGCTATGTTCCTTGCTCGTGAACTTCCTACGAGTGAAAACAATTCCACGTCTCTGCTGTCAGGCCCCCTTAGAATCTTACATGAATGACTGTCACTCCTCTGAAGAATTATGAAAGATGAAAAGATTAAAAGTTTAGCTGTATTTATCATTTGCACATCATATCGTCAAAACATACAGTAAAATGCATTGCTTGCATCAGATCAAATCAGTGTGGATTGTGCTGGTGACCATGATTCTGGCACCATTATAGCATGCCCACAATTTACCTACCCTAAACATACATCTTTGAGATGTGCGAGCAAACCAGAGCATGTGGAGGAATCCCCAGCAGACACGGGTGCTCCAATTTCCTCCCTCATTCCAGAGGCACACAAACTACTACCCCCTCTTGATAATACAACCCTGTCAATGCAGGAATTAGCTTTGTGAATCACGTTTGGACTATTTCCAATGCTACTACAGTATATACTTTTTAGATAAGAAGACCAAAATGTGTACAGTTTTCCAGGTATGGTCTCATTAAAAATAACACCATAAAAACCACAGCAAAACCTGTGTGTTCTTAAATTTCATCCCCTTTAAAGGTGAACGAGCTATTTTCTTTTCATCTCCTGTCTGGATTTGCCTGATAATTTTTTTGTCATTCATGCAACAGTAAGGACTATGTACTGACTTTCCTCAATACCCACTTGAATACTTTCAGAGTTTCTCAATGGCGGGAGGAAAAGGTGGCAGCGCGACGCAGCTCACAGCGGCCACTCCGGTGGTGATATTTGTTATCTGTCAAGTAGGGTGCTGTGCACAATTCTGATTTGATGGAGACAGATGTGAGAGCATGTAGGAACATCTGGTGAAACTTCTGAAATGCCTGCTTCGCTGCTGCTGCTACTGTGTGATCCAGAATCTCCGGAGGGGAAGGCCCCGAGTCCTCGGCTTTGCTTGTTGCTCGGCAGCCAGGGCGGGGTCGAAGCGCTCGGCAGAGGACGGTGCACGGTGAGGCTGTGTCAGAGGGCTGGTCGGAGGCTTGAAGTTTTCGGACGGACTCAGAGTCCGCTGCGGTCGGGTGCTTCCAATGGTGCTGCATCAGCAAGTTTGCGGCACTTGGAGGTTCATGGCAGGGAAAATTTCTCCCTTCTACCGTCTGTGTGAGATGATGGGGCTATCGGGACTTGAGACTTTTTTTTTACCGTGCCCATGGTCTGCTCTTTATCAAATTACGGTATTGCTTTGCACTGTTGTAACTATATGTTATAATTATGTGGTTTTGTCAGTTTTAGTCTTGGTTTGTCCTGTGTTTCTGTGATATCATTCTGGAGGAACATTGTATCATTTCGTAATGCATGCATTTCTAAATGACAATAAACGAGGACTGAGTGTCCTCATAATCTAATCTAAAAAAAATCATCTTAAATCAAAAAAGCATTGAGAATCAGAATCAGATTTGTTATCACTGACGTATGTTGAAAAGTTTGTTGTCTTGCAGCAACAGCACAGTATAAAGATTACATAAATTACAAGTTTGCTGATGATACCATTGTCGTTAGCCAAATCACAGGTGGTGACGTATCAGGGTATAGGATTGAGATTGAAATCTGGCTGCATGGTTGCACAACAACAACATCTTACTCAATGTTAGCAAGACCGAGGAGCTGATTATTGACTTCAGGAGGAGGAAGTTGGAGGTCCGTAAGCCAGTCCTCATCAGGGGATCAGAGGTGGAGAGGGTCATCAACATTAAATTCCTTGGTGTTATCATTTCAGAAGATCCGTCCTGCGCCCAGCACATAAGTGCAATTACGAAGACAGCAAGGCAGCACATTCACTTCCTTTGGAGTTTGTGAAGATATGGCATGTTATCTAAAACTTTGACAAACTTCTATAGATGTGTGGCGGGGAGTATATTATTAGCCTGCATCACAGCCTGGTATGGAAACATCAATGCCCTTGAACAGAAAATCCAACAAAACGTAATGGATATAGCCCAGTCCATCCCGGTTAAAGCCCTCCTCTCCATTGAGCACATCTACATGGAGTGCTGTCGCAGGAAAGCAGCATCCATTATCAAGGACCCCCGTAACCCAGGTCATGCTCTCTTTTCGCTGCTGCCATCGGGAAGAAGGTGCAGGAGCCTCAGGACTCACATCTCCAGCTTCAGAAATAGTTATTACCCCTCAACCATCAGGCTCTTGAACAAAAAGGGTTAATTTCATTCACCTTCACTTGCCCCATCACTGAGATGTTCCCACAACCTGAGGACTCACTTTCAAGGACACTTTGATATCACTTGCCTATATTTTTTCTCTTTTCTTTCATATTTGAACAGTTTATTGTCTTTTACCCGTGGGTTGTCCACCCTGTTGGTGCGGTCTTTCATTGATTCTATTATGGCTATTGGATTTACTAAGTGTGCTCGCAAGAAAATGAATCTCAGAGTTGTATATGTATGTACTTTGATAATAAATTTACTTGGAATAATGCAAATGGGGAGCAAAATAGTGAGGTAATGGTGAAAATAGTGATGTAGTGCCCATGGGGTCATGACCACTCAGAAATCTGATGGCGGAGGGGAAGAAACTATCTCTAAAACGTTGAGGGAGGGCATTCAGGCTACTGTACCTCCTCTGTGATGGTAGTAATGAGAAGAGGGAATATTCTAGATGGTGAGGGTCACCAGTGATGGATGTCACCTTTTTGAGTCTCTGCCTTATCAAGAATGGCTGCCGACCCATCAGCTCTCCAGCATTTCTTTTCTGTATTTGCTGATTTCAACTGGCACAGTTAAAGGCCCATTCAACTCAGCGTATCCACAGAACAAGGGCAAAAGTTTAGGGGTAACATGAGGGGGAACTTCTTTACTCAGAGAGTGGTAGCTGTGTGGAACGAGCTTCCAGCAGAAGTGGTTGAGGCAGGCTCGATGTTGTCATTTAAAGTTAAATTGGACAGCTATATTGACAGGAAAGGAATGGAGGGTTATGGGCTGAGTGCAGGTCGGTGGGACTAGGTGAGAGTAGGAGTTTGGCACAGACTAGAAGGGCCAAGATGGCCTGTTTCCGTGCTGTAATTGTTATATGGTTATATAGAACCCATTTCTATTAGAACAATGGAACAATGGATCAATCCAAGCTCTGGATCAGCTGTAACAGTTCAAGAATAGAATAGACTTCAGACATTAACAGTCTGAACCCAGAGAACAAATGGACACTTGGCTGATTATTTAAACAGGTAATAATTCGAGTGGAACTGTATATCAACAAGGAATTAACATCAGAATAAGAGAGGGAAACCGAAAAGAGGGTCAAAAAAGTGGAGCAAGTTAACTGGATGGGTCCACTCAGGAACAAGTGCTGTCTTCCAGCATCGTTGAGGAAGGTGACAGGTTCATTCCCTGGATCTCAACCAGTACAGAAAAGGTAATGCTCAAAAAATGGGCTAATTGTTAACAGCTATTCAATGACTATTTCTTGTCTCTGAGCATGGAAATAGAGTCATAGAATACTACAACACAGAAACAGCCCCTTTGACCCATCTAATCCAAGCCACACTGCCTAAACTGCCTAGTCCCATCGACCTGCACTGGGACCATAGCCCTGCATACCCCTACCATCTAAGTGCCTGTCCAAACTTTGAAATCGAGCTCACGTGCATCACTTATGCTGGTAGCTCGGTCCCCTCTCTCATGACCCTCTGACTGAAAAAAGTTACCCCTCATGTTCCATGAAACTTTTCACTTTTCACCCTTAACCCATGACCTATAGTCGTAGCCTCACTCAGCCTCTGGAAAAGCCTGCTTGCATTTACCCTATCTGCACCACCCATAATTCCGTATACCTCTGTGACATGCTTTCACCAAAATTTTAAACAATTATTTGAAAATGCGTCACTATAAATCTATCATTTTACTTTCTGTGTATGTAATTAACTTGTAATTCTTGTGCTTTTGCTAAATAGACAAAGAATACAACAAACAGAAAGAAATTGAATATATAAGCAATTGAAAGTAGGATTCTTTTAAAATAATAAAATACTGAATTTTGATTTCCTTTTTTCTGAAGAAGAGACTAGATGATATTTTATTAGAAGATGGAAACCATAGAAACCATAGAAACTACAATTAGATTAGACAATATTGCGTTTAGACTCAATAATGAGTCTAATGAAACTACAAATTGTAATTAGTATAACTTTGAATCCCTATTATTGTTATTGGTGTTTATGTGAATGAAGACATCATCAATGCTAGTTGCTTGTGACAGTCATTAAAAATTACTTGTTGATTTCTGTGATTTATACATTGGGATGAAACTAATGTATTTCAGTCAAGTACACAGAGCTTTAAGCTCAACATAGAGAAATAGACGTATGAGTAAGATCATTCAGACTTCCAGCCTCTATTCAATAGGATCACAGCTGATACTCTATCTCAATAGTAGTTTCCAGGTCTCCCTTTATACCCCCTTGATGCATTTTGTGCTGTGAATCTAACACAGCCCTTCCAAAACTGGTCATTTGCCTCAATTCATTCATGCCAACCAAGATGCCTGTCTAACCTAATCCTATTTGCCCACATTTGGCCCACATTTCTCTAAACCTTTCTGATCTAGTTACCTGCCCAAATGTTCCCTAAAGTACTGTATATACTTCAATTACTTCCTCTGCCAACTCCTTCATAATACACCATGCTCTGCATGAAGAAATTGATTTTCAGGTCCTTTTTAAATCTTACGCTCCTAAACCTATGTCTGCCAAATTTGATTTCCTTTTCCTGAGAAAAAAGACTGTTATGTTCCACACATCTCCACCCTTCATGATTTTATGTACCTCCAGTCTCCTACCCCTCAAGAAATAAAGTCTTAGTAGGCAGTTTCAAGCTCCTGGATCCAGCACATGGATGCAACCGTGAAGAAGATATGCCAACATCTCTACTTCCTTAGAAGCATAAACAGATTCAGCATGATATTGACGAGTCTGACAAGCCACTACAGATGTGCAGCATTCTGCCTGCTTGCATCATAGCCTGGTATGGAAACTGCAAAGCACAGGAATGCAAGAGGCTACAGAAAGTGGAACTTGCTCAGTCTACCATCTCAGGTACAGCTCTCCACACGATCCATGACACCTACATGAGGCGAATGTCCAGAAAGTTGGCATCCATTATCAGGGACCTCCACCATCTGAGTGTCCTGCCCTTTTCTAGATACTGTTTCAGGTTGGACGTACAGGAGCCTGAAGGTCCACACCTCAAGTTTCAATAACAGCTTCTTCCCCACCGCCATCAGCTTCATGAACCAAGCCAAAGAGCCCTAACACTGCCTCAGACTATATCTCATTATCTCTCTTTCTCAACTTGCACTATTGTTGTTACGTTTGTTTTGTTGTGAACCGTGCGGCTTCTCTTCCTGACGAACTTAACGTATTCTACGCAAGAATCGAACACAAGAGGAGCGTCCCCGCTCCCTCCGGATGAACCAGACCTGGTGGCATCACCAAGGAAGACGTTAGAAGGGCCTTCCTGAAGATAAATCCAAGGAAGGCAACGGGCCCAGATGGCGTCCCGGGACAGACTCTCCGGGCCTGTGCAAGCGAGCTAGCTGGAGTGTTTGCTGACATCTTCAACTGCTCCTTGCTTCAGTCTAAGATCCCCTCTTGTTTTAAGAAGGGAACGATAATCCCGGTGCCGAAGAAGAGCAAGGTGGCATACCTGAATGACTATCAACCTGTGGCTCTGACATCAATTGCTATGAAGTGCTTCGAGAGATTGGTTATGGCACACATCAACCTCGACGCTTTGCAATTCGCATATCTGAGCAACAGTTCAACTGCAGATGCCATCTCTCTGGCCCTACATTCCTCCTTAGAACACCTGGAGAATAAGGACGCATACATAAGGCTCCGTTTCATTGACTACAGCTCTGCCTTTAATACCATCATTCCAAATAAACTGATTCCTAAGCTCCGGAACCTGGGCCTTAGCACTCAAATCTGCAGCTGGATCTTCCTCACAGACAGGACCCAGGCTGTAAAAATAGGGGACAAGCTCTCCTCTACAATCAATCTGAGCACCGGTGCCCCACAAGGCTGTGTACTCAGCCCCCTGCTGTACTCACTGTACACCCATGATTGTGTAGCCAGGTATCCATCAAACTCAATATATAAGTTTGCTGATGATACAACAATTGTAGGCCGTATCTCGGGTAATGATGAGTTTGAGTACAGAGAGGAAGTTAAGAACCTGGTGGCATGGTGCGAAGACAATAACCTATCCCTCAACGTCAGCAAGACGAAGGAATTGGTTGTTGACTTCAGAAGGTGTAATGGACTGCACGACCCAATTTACATCGGTGGTGCGCAAGTGGAACAGGTCAAAAGCTTTAAGTTCCTCGGGGTCAATATCACAAATGACCCGACTTGGTCCAGCCAAGCAGAGTTCACTGCCAAGAAGGCCCACCAGCGCCTTTACTTCCTGAGAAAACTAAAGAAATTTGGCCTGTCCCCTAAAACCCTCACTAATTTTTATAGATGCACCGTAGAAAGCATTCTTCTAGGGTGCATCACAACCTGGTATGGAAGTTGTCCTGTCCAAGACCGAAAGAAGCTGCAGAAGGTCGTGAACACAGCCCAGCACATCACACAAACCAATCTTCCGTCCTTAGACTCACTTTACACCGCACACTGTCGGAGCAGTGCTGCCAGGAAATCAAGGACACGACCCACCCAGCCAACACACTTTTCATCCCTCTTCCCTCCAGGAGAAGGTTCAGGAGCTTGAAGACTTGTACGGCCAGATTTGGGAACAGCTTCTTTCCAACTGTGATAAGACTGCTGAACGGATCCCGACCCAGATCTGGGCTGTACCCTCCAAATATCTGGACCTGCCTCTCGGTTTTTTTGTACTACCTTACTTTCCATTTTTCTATTTTCTATTTATGATTTATAATATAAATTTTTAATATTTACTAATTTTTACTACTGTTAATATTTTTAATGTTTAATATTTGTAATCCAGGGAGCAGAAAGCGCAGAATCAAATATCGCTGTGATGATTGTACGTTCTAGTATCAATTGTTTGGCCACAATAAAGTATAAAGTATAAAGTATTAGTATAATTGATGATAATAAGTTCATTTTAATTTGTTTTTCATGCTTCTAATGTAGTGTATTACTACTGCAAAAGGTTAATTTTCATGGCATTTATACTTCATCTCTGTATGCCTGTGACGATAAACTTGAATTTGAACTTGCATATTCTTTCTTTGGAAAATGAGACCAAAGCTGCACACAATATCTACATGTGGTCTTACCAAGGTTCAGTATAATGGAAGCAAAATATCCTTGCTCCTATACTCAAAATCACTTGCATCAAAGGCTAACATGTCATTTTCCTTTCTTAACTCCTTACTACAGCTGCATGTTTGTTTCAACGAATGTTAAATACTAATATTCCTTTGCACATCAACATTTCTCAGTCTGCCAGAGTTCAAACAGAGTTTTCCTTTTCCTTGTCATAATTTCACATGGTACTGTATTTACTGTATTCCCACTCACTTAACTTGTTTAAGTTTCTGGGAAGCTTCTTTGTATCCTCTTCACAACTCACAATCTCATCCAGTTTCATATTTAAACAATAAGAATTGCAATCTTATAAATATTTTTGAGTTTATTTCTCCAAATCATTGACTTAAACTGTGAATCCTTGCAGTAACCCATTCATCACATCCTGCCACCCTGAAAAACATCTATTTATTCTTACCTTCAGAAAATCAAAATTACCACGTCCACTGGTGTTCCTTTATTCCTCTATTCATTTTAAAAATAATCTCCTGCAAATTTATCAAACACTATTTCGCTTCCATAAATCTATGACCTCGTTTTACCTTCTTCATTGTGGATTCCAGCATTTTTCCAATTACTGGTGTCAGCTTAACCAGTTAGCACTTCACTCTTTCCTCTCTCCTTCCTTCTTTAAACTGTTGAGTTACACATGTCATAGTTTAATCTGCAGCACTGATTCCAAAATCTATAGAATTTTGGAAGAGAACAACAAATTGTATTTACTGTTTCCATGGCTACTTCTATGCTGGAATGCCTGTTGTCAGGCCTTGGGGATTAATCTGCTTTCAATCCTATTATTTTTTCAATAATTTTATTTTAGTTAATTCTGATTTCCTTTATTTGTTTCCTTTTCATTAGACTCTTAGTCCTGTAACTTTCCTGAGAGCTTATTTGTGTCCTTCATGAAGTTAGAGCCAATGTATTTGTTCAATTGCTTTATCAGTACCTTGCTCTCCCTTATAAATTCTTCCATTTCTAACTGCACAGGACCTACAATGGCTTTGACTGATCTTATTTGCAGTCCAGTTTTATGTATCATGCAAATGTAATCTCATACTCTATTTTTGCTCTCAATTTTTTTTTTGCTGAATTCTAAACTCTTGAAAATTGTCAAGCATGCTACTTCTCCAGAAACACAAGAGATTCTGCAGATGCTGCAGATCTTGAGCAACACACAGAAAATGCTGGAGGTACTTAGCAGATCAGGCAGTATCTATGGAGGAAAATAAACAGCTGATGTTTTGGGCCAAGACCTTTTGTCAGTCCCGGGATCGCGGTCTAAATCATCAACTGTTTATTGTCCTCCATAGATACTGCCTGACCCGCTGAGTTTCTCCACTATTTGTGTGTAATGCAGTTTCCCTGGCAACTTTACACAACCAAACTTTTGTAAGCCACAGAAATACATACGACCCTATAATCCTTCCATTAGCCATTTTAAAGCTATGAACATTATATCAAAAGGTTCACTGGAAATTCAGCACAGACCAAAAGAATCAGTGATAGAACAGTCAAGGTGTTGTCTGAGATCATTCAAAGCATTTGAAGAGGACATTAATAAATTGTCGAAAGTTCGGAGAATTCAGGCTTTGCAGAAGTAGCATAGAAGAGGTGTGGAAGCTGGGGCAGTGAAAACGAATAGTGGGGCAGGCCTGAGGGGCTCGGTGATGTGATTGTGCTCTTACTTTATTGCATTTTTCATAAAGGTGGTTGAACAAATATTGGGTGAAGTCAGGGTTGGTCTCAATTTACTAGAAAGTTTCCTCAACCTTTTCAAATCCACATATAAAGACAGTCTAATTATCCAAGGCCCCTATCAATCACTGTCTGCTAAGAGCAAAAAAGAAACTATAATGAAAATTTGACGGATAAGAAAGAAAAATGAAACAAACTTCAGGAAATTTTTTCAAACTGCTGAGTTTCAGAATGCTAACTTTCTAAATCTTGCATATATGAATATTTGTATTGAACAGTGTGTTGAACAATTAGAATCATTTCATAGTTTAATAAGACCCTAAGACTATAAGATATAGGAGCAGAAGTAGGCCATCGAGTCTACTCCACCATTCAGTCATAGGCTGATCCAATTCATCCAGTCATCCCCATCTCCTGCTTTCACCCCATATCCTTTGATGCCCTGGCTAATCAAGAACCCATCTCTGCCTTAAATACACCCAATGACTTGGTCTCCACAGCCACTCATGGCAACAAACTTCACAGATTTACCACCCTTTGACTAAAGTAATTTCTTTGCATCTCAGTTCTAAATGGATGTCCTTCAATCCTGAAGTCGTGCCCTCTTGTCCTAGAATTCTCTACCATGGGAAATAAGGTGGGAGGAGGCAATAGCAGCACGCCACGCGTGCGCAGCCCTCCAGTGAAAAATGGTATTGTATCCGTTAAATAGGGGCCGTGGACAATTCTGATTTGATGGAGGCAGACGTGAAAGCACAGAGGAACATCTGGAAAAATTTCTGAAACGCTCGTTCGCTGCTGTCATTACTGCGTGGTCGGGAATCATTCGGAGGGAAGGCCTCAAAATCTCCGACTTTGCCTACTGTTGGCGACCGAGATGGAGGTCAAATTGTTCGGATAGAGATGGCGCTCAGTACTTGATGTCGGAGAGCTGATCAGAGCTCGAAGTTTTCGGATGACTCAGAGTCGGACTGTGGTCGGGTATGGCAGGGAGAGTTTTTCTTCCTTCTCCCGTCTGCGTGAGAGACTTTGAACTTTTACTGTGCTCGTGGACTTCTTCATCAATTTATGGTATTGTTGCACTGTTGTAACTATATGTTATAATTATGTGGTTTTGTTAGTTTTTTTCAGTCTTGGTCTGTCCTGTGTTTTGTGATATCACACCGGAGGAAATATTGTATCATTTCTTAATGCATGCATTACTAAATGACAATAAAAGAGGACTGCGTGCCTTCATAACCTAAACTTTGCCATATCTAATCTGTTCAGGCCGTTTTACATTCGGAATGTTTCTATGAAATCTGCGCGCCCCCCCCCCCATTCTCCTGAACTCCAGGGAATACAGCCTAAGAGTTGCCCGGCGTTCCTCATATGGTAACCCTTTCATTCCTGGAATCATTCTCGTGAATCTTCTCTGAACCCTCTCAAATGTCAGTATACCTTTTCTAAAATAACGATCCCAAAACTGCACAAAATACTCCGAGTGTGGTCTCACGAGTGCCTTATAGAGCCTCAACATCACATCTCTACTCTTAAATTCTATACCTCTAGAAATGGATGCCAACATTGTATTTGCCTTCTTCACCACCAACTCAACCTGGGGGTTAACCTTTAGGGTATCCTGCACAAGGACTCCCAAGTCCCTTTGCATTTCTGCATTTTGATTTCTCTCCCCACCTGAATAATAGTCTGCCAGTTTATTTCTTCCACCAAAGTACATGGCCATACACTTTCCAACATTGTATTTCATTTGCCATTTCTTTGCCCATTCCCCTAAACTATCTAAGTCTCTCTGCAGATTCTCTGTTTCTGCAACACTACCTGCTCCTCCACCTATCTTTGCATCATCAGCATATTTAGCCACAAATCCATTAATTCCATAATCCAAGTCATTGACATACATCGTAAAAAGTAGGGGCCCCAACACTGACCCCTGTGGAACTCCACTGGTAACCGGCAGCCCCCCAGAATAGGATCCTTTCATCCCACTGTCTGCTTTCTGCTGACCAGCCAATGCTCCATCCATGCTAGTAACTTCCCTGTAATTCCGTGGGCTCTTATCTTGCTAAGTAGCCTCATGTGCAGCACCTTGTCAAAGGCTTTCTGAAAATCCACGTACACCACATCTACTACATCTCCTTTGTCTACCCTGCATGTAATTTCCTCAAAAAATTGCAGTAGGTTTGTCAAGCAGGATTTTTCTTTCAGGAATCCTTGCTGGCTTTGGCCTATCTTGTCATGTGCTTCCAGGTACTCCGTAATCTCATCCTAACAATCGACTCCAACAACTGATGTCAGGCTAACAGGCCTCTAGTTTCCTTCCTGCTGCCTCCCACCCTTCTTAAATAGCGGAATAACATTTGCAATTTTCCAGTCATCTGGTACAATGCCAGAATCTATCAATTCTTGAAAGATCATTGTTAATGCCTCTGCAATCTCTCCAGCTACTTCTTTCAGAACCCAAGGGTGCATTCCATCTAGGAGATCTATTCATCCTCGGACCATTAAGCTTCCTGAGCACCTTCTCAGTCATAATTTTCACTGCATGTACTTCACTTCCCTGACACTCTTGAACGTCCAGGATACTGCAGATGTCTTCCACTGTGAAGATTGATGCAAAATACGCATTCAATTCCTCTGCCATCTCTGTGTCTCTCATTACAATCTCTCCAGCATCATTTTCTATTGGTCCTATATCTACCCTTGACTCTCTTTTACCCTTTATATACTTAAAAAAGCTTCAGCATTAGTCTTTTTCATAAGCTTGTATATAACTATACTCATGTGTAAGAGGAGCATTTGAGTTACCAACCAAGAATTTTGACACATAGCTAGTCAGCCAGTTAGGTTCGTTAGATTACTTTTTGAAGGTATTTTGGTTTTTACCTCAATGGAAACTTCTATATTCTAAATTAATTGCAGCCTTTAACTGGTGTAACAGATGACTGTTCCACTACACTATTTAGTTAAAGCATACTGTCAAAGTTTGGATGCTATAACATCTAAATTAAAAATCAAACAGCTTTACAGGCATAACAAATGCGAGTTGCAGACCATAAAAACTACTTAAGCAAGCACTAGCAAGCCTGAAGTTTTGATACAATTAGAAAACAATTAAAATAAATGAAAATCCTCTGACAACAGTGTAGGAATAAGCATTTTACATATTGGTTCATTTTCCAGAACATATCCAAATATCTTCCTGGATTCTTAATGTAAGTTATGCAGTTGGCTGCCATGAACCTTCATCTTGTTGGGAAAAACATTTACTATTTCCTTCTCTTATCACAGCTCGGGACATCACAGAAACCAACCTCCCCTCTATGGACTCTGTCTATATTTCTCACTGCCTCAGTAAAGCAGCCACCATAATCAAAGACCCCACACTGGAAATTCTCTCTTGTCCCCCCTCCCATTGGGCAGAAGATATAAAAACCTGAAAGTACATACCACCTACTCAAGATCAGATTCTACCTCATTGTTATAAGTCTATTGAATATTTCCCTTGTACTACAAGATAGACTCTTGACCTTACAGTCTACTTCATTATGATCTTGCACCTCATTGCCTACCTGCACTGCATGTTCTCTGTAGCTATTACTCTTTATCTGCAATTTGTTATTGTTTGGATCTGTATGAACAATCTGCAACATACACTTTTCACTTTTACCTCCATACACTTGACAATAATAAACCAATTCCAATTCTAAAGGCCATATATTTGAACTAAAGTACTCCTCTGCTCTGAAATCATTGGTGATGTTATATCAGAAGATTTTCAATACAATATTTGAGTAATGTACCAATACTCCTAGAAATCAAATTAACATTAAATCTAATTATTCACTAAAAGAGAATATCTCATTGAGTATCCTCTTGGAGGGTTTTACGTATATATATGTTGTTCGTCCATCGTTGACGTTGATGAGGACCTCGACACCATAATGATGGTGTCGAGACTAGCGCGTGATTTGGATTTAAGTGAGAGAGAGTTGTATAGCGTCAGCCTCACTCTCTCTTCCCAATTCCCATCTGGATCCAGTGGCAAGACAGAGTCTAGACGGCTGGAGATGGGACTGGGCGCAGTGGATGACCAGGACGTCTTCTGTGTCTTGTCCTGCTCCACACGTTCCACGACGCTTGCAGAGACCGCCCTCTTGACCGTTGGACCTTCCATTGGTCTCGTCCGCTCAATCCGCCGGAGTCTGTCTTCACATGCTGGGATAGACAACTCCCTATCTCACCGAGGGTTTGAGACCCGTCGGCTACCCTCAACTGGTTTAGCTGGCTTGTCGAAGCCATTGCCCGGGGTGTGGCCGCTGTCACATGCAAACAGCTACGGGGAGCCACAGGTGAGAGCTGAGTGACAGGTGGGGACCAAAGGTGGACACACACACATATATTTGCACCTTGGAATTATAAGTAGAATTAACAATTTCATATTCTTTTCCTTGTCAAAGTTCAAACTTTCCTTATCAATGTACAGATACGTCATCATATACAACCCTAAGATTCATTTTCTTGCTGGAATACACAGTATATCCAGGAAACACAATTGAAAGACCACACCCAACATGACAGACATAGAACCAATGTGCAAAAAACAACAAAACATGCAATACTAAAGATAATAAATAAATAAGCAATAAATATTGAGAACATGAGAAAAGTTCTTGAGAGTGAGTCCATAGGTTGTGTGAATAGTTAGTGATGGGGCAAATGAAATTGAGTGAAGTTATCCACTCTGGTTCAAGAGTCCAATGGTTGAAGGGTAATAATTGTTCCTGCAACTGGTGGTGTGGGTCCTGAGTCTTCTGTATCTTCTTCCTGATGGCAGCAGTGAGAAGAGAGCATGATGTGGACGGAGGGGCCCTCTATGAATGTTTTCTCCTTGCTGATACCTCTAGTTCCTTGTTCACGTGGCTAATGCTCATCTTTGAAATTTGACAGTGATAGCCAAGCATAAAATAATTTCAGTAAGATCCAGTCTGTCATCACTCAAAATTATCAAATCCACTTCCAATAGAGGCCATTCAACAGCAACTTAATCATGTTTCTTGCATTACAAATTCCCTAGCCTTAAAAACAACTATCTTATGTGGATCAGAATGACCTCTCCTTATAAAATTAAAAAGTTAAAGAAGTTTGTATTTCAACTTCTAACTTGAAATGTCCTTGAGAGGTGATCATAAATATATTCCTAATCTTAATTAAGTGTTCTGTTAAATGTTATAAAAAAAACTTACCGAAAATCATGCTTTGGCTTGTTTTGTATGGCAATTGCTCTGCGCGTGAATGCAAAACAACAAATTTCACAACATAAGCCAGTGATGTTAAACCTGAGTCTCATTCTAATTCTGATTCAGATTCTCTCTATCTTTACTTCTCGCTGCCTCAGTAGAGCAGGCTGTATAACCAAAGTCCCAAACACTCTGGACATACTCTTTTATACCCTCTCCTATCAGTCAGAAGATACAGAAGACTTGAAAGCACCAAGCTCAAGGTCAGCTTCTATGCCATTTTTATCAGATTTTTGAATGGGCCCCTTGTACAATAAGATGGACTCTTGGCCTCACAATCTATCTTATTATAGTCTTGTATAATCTCATTTACCTGCACTGCAATTTTTGAGTTCCTTTCACATTTTATTGGGTGTTGATTTTGGTTAATCTTATTCTATACTTTACTGAGTATGCAAGACAAGCTTTCCACTGGATGTGACAATAATACCAACCGTGATATTGTATGCATTCCCGGACACAACGGCATCTACAGGGTTAAACAAATGTGTTATTGTGTTTATTAAAAGTATTTTTTGATGATTGCAAGACCTTGCAGGAAATTAAGAACTTTAAGTACTGCTTTTGGGCAGGTGGGCCTCGTCAGCCTTGGACGGCGGCCCGCCAGAAGGAAAAGTCTGATTTTCAACCTCCGCTGCCTTGCAGCCATACCCACCCATGGGAAAGGCTTCGGGAGTAAACCTCGAGGAAGAAATCTGGAGCCGGGGATCCTAAGGCAGTTTGATATTGTTTACAACTTCACTCTGGCAACCTCTGCGACGACACTGGTGCCAAGCTGTATCGGCTCTTGCCCTTCCCTTGGACTACATCAGTGACGTGGAGAGGGGGAACCCGCTGCATGGGCAACAGCCAGTTCTTCAAATCTTCCTGCGCAGGCCTGCGCCCTGTGCAAACCCATGATCCCCTGGTATCGACGGCTGCCTACTGAGTACTGCAGGTCTACACCATCAGTAAGTTCCTCGCTGGTGGAGAAACTGAAGGAGCTGGACTTGGTGCGGCGCGCGCTGCTGCCTGCGTCAGAGAGGTATTGGTGGAGTCGGAATGTAAGGCAGTGTGCAGTCCGACAGCAGGTGATCATCTTAGTCACTTTTCTTGTGACCGTAAGACCCTGTTGGACATTGTTAATGTGGAATGCTGCAGGTCTGATTCACTGATTTATTGGTGGACAGCATGGGAGCTGTGTGGCCAGGGTTGCAGTGGGGACTGGGCCTCAAGCTGCAGCTTCCCCTGCTTACAATCCAGAAAAGATGCATTGGAGCCAGTCTGCTCCACCAGAATACCGAGGGCGGCGTGGCACAATGTCCAAGCTGGAGTCAGTGCTGTCCCCAGTGTTCACTCAGTGAAAGACAAGCCATATTCTGTTCAGCTGCAGACTGCTGGAACGTTCATGGGCTCAGGGTCTTGGACTGTATTTTGTTTGTGTGTAAACAATAGGAATTCTGCAGATGCTGGAAATTCAAGCAACACACATCAAAGTTGCTGGTGAATGCAGCAGGCCGGGCAGCATCTCTAGGAAGAGGTACAGTTGACGTTTCAGGCCGAGACCCTTCGTCAGGACTGAAACGTCGACTGTACCTCTTCCTAGAGATGCTGCCTGGCCTGCTGTGTTCACCAGCAACTTTGATGTGTGTTGCTTTTGATTGTGTGTCTGTATTTTGCCAATAACTTGTGTGCCTGCCGCCTCATATGTGCTATACGTGCCTTGTGCTGTGTATGACTGTTAGTACTGTGTTTTGTATCTTGACCCCAGAGTAATGCTGTTTCGTTTGGCTGTATTCATGGCTTTTAACATATAGCTAAATGATAATTAATCTTGAACTTAAACTAGTAAGTCAATTCCAATACCAATACAAATTCTGATGAAGGGTCTTTGAGATAAAACACTTAACCTTGTTTTTCTTTACACAAGTGCTGCCTAACGTGAAGTATTACAGCATTCTCCGTTTTTAATTTACGCTTTGTCATAGAGTCATTGAATGATAGAAAAGCACAGTACAGAAACCGGCCCTTTGACCCACAGAGCATGCATCGAACCATTTAAACTGCCTACTCCCATCAACTTGCACCAGGACCATAGCCCGCCACACTTCTGCTATCCATGTACCTATCCAAACTTTCCTCATGTTCCCCTTAAACTTTTCACTTTTCACCCTTAACCCATGATCCCTTGTTGTAGTCCCACTCAACCTCAGAGGAAAATATCTCTATTAAATCACCTCTCAATTGTCTGCATCTCAAGGAATAACGTCCTGAACTGTTCAGTCTTTCCTTATAACTCAGATCCTCCAGTCCCACATCATCTACAACATCCTTGCAAATTTTCTCTCTACTCTTTCAACCTTTTCTGTATATTTCCTGTAGGTAGATGGCCAAAACTGCACATAATACTCCAAATTAGACTTCTCCAATGTTTTATACAATTTCAACATAACATCCTTTACTCAATACTTTGAATTAAAGATGCCAAAGGCTTTCTTTACGGACCCAAACTACCTGTGATGCCACTTTTAATGAATTATAGACCTGTATTCCCAGATCCCTTTATTCTATCACAGTGCCCTACTGCTCACTGTGTAAGACCTACCCTAGCTGGTCCTCCCAAAGTGCAACGTCTCACACTTGTCTGCATTAAATTCCATCTGCCATTTTTCAGCCCATTTTCCTAGTTGGTCCAGATAGATAGATAGATATACTTTATTGATCCCGAGCGAAATTGGGTTTCGTTACAGCTGCACCAACCAAGAATAGAGCATAAATATAGCAATACAAAAACCACAAACAATCAAACAACAAAATGCAAACTATGCCAGATGGAATTAAGTCCAGGACCAGCCTATTGGCTCAGGGTGTCTGACCCTCCACGGGAGGAGCTGCAAAGTTCGATGGCCACAGGCAGGAACAACCTCCCGTGACGCCCAGTGTTGTATCTCGGTGGAATATGGCCGGAGTTCAACAGCAAAAAGTTCAATATCCGGTCTACAGACACGTTCCTCGATCGTAATATGACCTGGATTTCACCATCCGTTGTTAACCAGAACAGTAAGCACCCAACTCCTTTACGCTTACCACTCTCAGTGCACTTCGGGTCAGTCCGAATGGTCTGGAAAAGTTTTCGGGTATGTCCTCGTGCAGCGCTGTTCCAGTGAAACACATAACACTGCACTCCTGAAATGTTCTCTGACGCCTGGCTAGCGCCGTGAACTCGTCCATTTTATTACCCACCGAACTCCTCTTCTCCATAAGTCTCTGTTGTCTCGACCCGGTCCTCTTTCCTCGACTTTGTGATCCCCCTCTGCATCCTCTGTGTGTTTTCCTCCAGATTTCAGCCAGGGTGTCCGTCGCTCTGTTCGCTAAACTGGCCAGCATAAGATTCCGCTGCAAGTCTTCCTGACAGTATTCCTCACTGTCCACCACACCCCCAATCTTGGTGTCATCCGTAAATTTGCTGACCCAGTTAACCATAATATCATCCAAGTCATTGATATAGATGACAAACAACAATAGACCCTGCGCTGATCCCTGTGGCACATCACTAGTCACAGGCCTCCAGTCAGAGAAGCAACCATCTTCTATCACACTCTGGCTTCTTCCACAAAGCCAATGTCTAATCCATTTTACTGCTTCATCGTGAATGCCAAGTGACTGATCCTACTTGACCAGCCTCCCATGAAAGAGCTTGTCAAATACCTTTCTAAAGTCCATGTAGACAATATCCACTGCCTGCCTTCATCAACTTTCCTGGTAATTCCTTCAACAAACACTATAAGATAGGTTACACATGACCTACCACGCATAAAGCCATGCTGACTATCCTTAATCAGTCTATGTCTATCCAAATACTCATAAATTAGGTCCCTTAGAATAACTCCTAAAAACTTTCCAACTACTGATGCCACATTCACCAGCCTATAATTTTCTGGTACAAACACAGGGAATTCTGCAGATGCTGGAAATTCAAGCAACACACATCAAAGTTGCTGTTGAACGCAGCAGGCCAGGCAGCATCTCTAGGAAGAGGTACAGTCGGCGTTTCGGGTCTCGGCCTGAAACGTCGACTGCGCCTCTTCCTATAGATGCTGCCTGGCCTGCTGCGTTCACCAGCAACTTTGATGTGTGTTGCTTGAATTTCCAGCATCTGCAGAATTCCTGTTGTTCTCTTCCTAGAGATGCTGCCTGGCCTGCTGCATTCACCAGCAACATTGATGTGTGTTGCTATAATTTTCTGGTCTATTTTTACAGCCTTTATTAAAAATATTTTTTTAGAGCCTTCCTCTTTCCCAGTTTGCTCTCTGTAGGAAATCTTTAATGTGGTTAGCTGATCAGCCAGCTTGATATAATACTGCAGCTGTTGCACACCAGAGATCTCCAGAAGTCAAGGGCTCATAAGAACTCGTGTCCGAAAAAAGGTCCTTTCCACAAAGATGATTGAATGTCAACAGGGTACTTCACAGTCAGTAGTGAGTGTTGTTCCTTTGCTACGGGACTACAAAATCAAGACAATATCAATTAAACCAGAAATAGTAAATCAATTCACATTTGCAACAAAAGCAATATCAATTATTACGATCTTCCAGGTTGTTATACGGTGTCTTACCAGAGGATGGCAGTACTCTTTCACTGCAGTCTATGGAGATCATCATCAATGCTTTTATCTGTGTAGAATAGTGCATGTTCTAGCCCAGGACATAGAGTCTCATGTTGTTAAATATACCAATTTGAGAATTAGATAGAATTGTTAGAATTATTTCAAAAATGACTTGAGTCTTGTGGATTTTCAAATTATTAGAGCCAATTTCTGTCTTGGGATTTGGTACCATTTGTTCAAATTGTTCACCCTAGATTTCCAGTTGAATGGGATCATTTACAAATTCCTTCATATCGTGCTTGCATGCAGCTTTATGGCAAAGCCTGTGGTGACCCATTTTTGTTCCTTCCAGTAATTCGCCTTACAGCATCTACTTATATTTAAGACCAGTTTTGAGTCTGCTGCGATAGACTAACCTTTGCAGCTGTCTCTGTCTGTGAAGGGCTAGTATACTTGGAAAGTATCTCCCTTGAAGAATCTTTATGATGGTGACTCTATCTAACCGGTTAATATTGAGTTTACAATGCAAGCAGCACAACTGGAAACTGTTCACTCTTTGCTCTCCTTGTGCCCAAGTTGTCCCTGTTTCCAACTCTAATCATGCTAATTTTGAGCAGGAAGTATTTTGGTCTTGGTGATCTTGGACTTATTCCATAATTATTTAGCCAGTCTATTAAAGATGGTAGCAGGTCTTCTAATGTGAACGTTGAGCTTTCATCCAGTGAAAGATCAGTGGTCACTGTAGAACCAGGCAGCTAGACTTTAAATCTCATTCTCTTTGGTTCTTGTTAAGAATGATGAACCAATCTTTTAAAACTCCTTGTCCTTGTCCTTTATTATGCTGAGGGTGAGACCAAATGCATGCTTTTGAAAGGCGATACGTGAAACCTTAAGGTCTTCATCACACATTATAGAGGTTACATTACCTAGGAGTAACAGCTCCCTGATACGCAACTTTCTCACTTTAGTTTTCACTGTGTTCAAAGTCAAGGTCAAATTTAATATTATATGCACAAGTATGTCTTTGCACAGATGCAATGAAAATTTTACTTGTGGCAACACATCACATAAGCAGCATTCACAAGAGTGTTCTGTGGCAATTGAGCATCTTACAACTAAATGCCGGCCACACTACCTGCTCAGGGAGTTCACCGTTAAGTTCCTCACTGTTGTCGACATCTCACCGAGTGCAAACGCTAAGGACGCACTGGGAGAGCTTTACAGTACATTCTTGGCAAAACAAGCATCTGGTCAGGCTCTTCATAATTGCAGGTGACTTCAATCATGTTGACCTGCAGGACTTTTTACTCAAATTCCACCAACATGTCACCATGGCCACAGGGGAACAAGCAGACTGGACCATCTTCATACAAACAGATTTGATACTTACAAAGCCATCCCATGCCTCTCTGACCACATCTTCATAGTGTTAACCCCAGCATATCGACCACTGCTGACCATCACAGTATGGCCTAATGAGGCTATCTCTATGATTCAGAACTGCTTTGAATGAACTAACTGGCAGATATTCAAGGAGACGGCCACAAACAGAAAAGACACAGACTTCGAGGAATATGTTCATCTGCAACTGCCTATATCTGTGAGTGTGTTGATGACATTGGTTCCTCTGGAACAGACATCTCACAGTACACCGGAAGCCCTGGCGGAATGCAGAAGTGTGCTCCATACTAAAAGCTCAGGATGCTACCTTCAAGTCTGGAAACAGAACAGCTTTCGGGGCAGCTAGGAGAAATGCAATCTCAGGCATCAAGAGGGCAAAGACTGCCTACATTCAAAAGTTCTAGGGAGACCAGTCAGATAACGATCCCCAGCATACGAGGCTGGGCGTCAGAAGCATTACTGACTCCACAGTGAAAACACCAGAGACTGTACCAGAGGCACTTCCCTTCCCGACACTCTAACTAACTTTAATGCACGCTGCGAGGCATGCAACACAACGCTACCCACTAAAGTTACTCCCCTTCTGGATGAGCAGCCACAGCTGCCGACGTGTGAAAGACTCTGCAGAGAGTCAACCCCCTTAAGGTGGCTGGGCTGGACAACTTTCCAGGCCGAGTACTCAGGCAGCATGCACACCAGCTCACTGACACCTTCACGGACATCACTCATCCAGGCTACTGCTCCCTCATGTTTCAAATCATCCCTGTATCAAAGAACTCGACACCTTCAGAACTACCCGGTGGCACTGACACCAATCATTATGAAGTGCTTTGAAAGGCTGATAATGGAACATATGAAAAACTCCACTCCTGTCACATTGGACGCGCACCAATTTGAGCCCTAGTTTTGAAAAGCGAGTGGGGCCTGCAGGGATCTGTCTGCGGAGCGGGAGATTACAAAGACTTGGAGACAATTCGTTTTGGAACCTACGTGCCATTTTAAAAAGTGAGCTGGGCCTGCCAGGACTGGTCTGCAGAGCAGGAGGTTGCTCAGGTTATTGGTAACTTAGCAACGAAGCAAGGTATAATTGGAGCGGCCATTGTAGGAAGTCAAGGGAGCAGACACCAGTCTTTGTCGAGGGATCAGAAGTGGAGAGGATGAGCAGTTTCAAGTTCCTGGGTGCAACATCTCTGAGGATCTATCCTGGGCCCAACATATCGATGCAATTACAAAGGAGGCATGACAGTGCCTATATTTCATTAGGAGTTCGAGGAGAATTGGTATGTCACCAAAGATAACTCCAAATTTTTATAGATGTATTGTGGAGGGCATTCTAACTGGTTGCATCACCGTCTGACATGGAGGGGCCACTGCACAGGATTAGAAAAAGTTTTAGAAAGCTGTAAACTCAGCCAGCTCCATTACGGGCAATAGCCTCCCCAGCATCCAGGACGCATTCAAAAGGCAATGTCTCAATCATTAAGGACCCTCATCACCCACGTCATGCCCTCTTCTCATTGCTACCACCAGGGTGGAGGCACAGGAGCCTAAAGCCACAAACCCAACATTTCAGGGACAGTTTCTTCCCCTCTGCCATCACATTTCTGAATGGCCAATGAACCCATGAGCACCACCTCAGTATTTCCCCTCTCTTTTTGAACACTGAAATTTATTTTTCTATCTGCTTCTGATTGTACTTTAAGGTTTGTATTATTGTGCGTTGCAATGTACCGTTGCTGCAAAATAACGAATTTCTCAACATCTGCCGGTGATGTTATATTAAACCTGATTCTGATTCTGCGGTTTTGGCTCAACGGGATTTGGCAAAAACAGGCGGAAGCTCTAAGTAAGTTTCCAGCAAGCTTTTTATTCTCTTTCTTTGTGTATTAGTATATACTGTATGGGTAGTGTGTTCAGAAGGGATCCAGGGTTAGTGATATGTTCTATGCGTGAGATGTGGGGACTCTGGGAGAGATTCAGTCTCCCTGATAACTACACCTGCATGAAGTATATTCAGCTGCAGCTGCTTGGTGACCGTGATAAGGTACTGAAGCTGCAGCTGGATGAACTTTGGCTCATATGGGAAGAGGGGTGATAGATAGGAGCTACAGGGAGGTAGTCACCCCGAAGTTTCAGGGAGCAGATATCTGGGCAACTGTCAGAACCCCTGTGGATGGTACCCTGTAGCTGTTTCCCTCAATAACATATAAACCGCTTTGGATACTGTTGAGGAGAATGACCTGGCAAGGGGAAGCCAGGGGTGTCTGGCATTAAGTCAGGCTCTGTGGCTGAGAAGGGAAGGGGATGAGAGAGGAGGAGTGTTGAAGTGATAGGGGATTCCATAGTTGGGGGAGCGGACAGGAGATTCTGCAGACACAAAAGGGACACCTTGATGGTATATTGCCTCCTAGATGCCAGGGCCACGGATGTCTCAGATAGAATCCACAGCATTCTAAAGGGGGAGGGTGAACAGCCAGAAGTCATGGTACATATTGATACTGACAACATAGATAAGAAAAGGTTATGAAGAATGGATACAGAGAGTTAGGTAGAAAGCTGAACAGCAGGACTTCTGGATTGCTGCCTGTGCCACGCACTAGTGATGGTAAGAATAGGATGATGCGGCAGATGAACATGTGGTTGAGGAATTGGTGCAGACGGCAGGGTTTCAGATTTATGGCTCAATGGAATCTCTTCTGGGGAAGGTATGACCTGAGCTCGAGGGGCACTAACATCCTTGCAGGTAAGTTTTCTGGAGCATTTGGAGAGGAATTAAACTGACTTGGATGGGAACCAGAGTGATGGTGCAGTTGATACACCGTACAAGTAGATAGAGAGTGTAGTGAGACTGTGAGCCAGATGATAGGACAAAGCTGCAGTCAGTGGGACGAGTTGAGGTGTAACATGGAGGCAGAATTGAAAAGAGTGATTAAAACAGGCCTGGAGGTGTTATAATTGAAAGCATGCAGTAGACGGAATAAATTGGATGATCTTGTAGCGTAGTTAGAGATTGGCAGTTATAACGCAGTGGCCATCACAGAGTCATGGCTGAAAGAAGGTCGTTGTTGGGAACTAAGCATCCAAGTATACATATTATATCAAAGGAATAGGCAGAGGGGGTGGGATGACTCTACTGGTGAAGACATGTATGATTATTACAGTGGAGTGAAGGGAATTACAGAGGCATGAGAGAGGAGCTGGCCAAAGTTGATTGGAAGAGGACATTAGCAGGGGATGACACTCTCTCTCTCACCATCTATCCATCCCATAGGATGATGATGGTTCCTTTCAGTCAGTTAGTGGGGTGGTACCCCACTCCTCAGGAAGGAACAATATGTGTGTGAATGGATTTTAAGTGAGTAGAGAATTGCACAGGTCCAGACCCACCCTCTCGACACCCTCTCCCGGATTCAGCAGCATGGTGGGGTCCAAGATGGCTGGGGGAAGTTCTGTTGCAGTGAATGGCCAGACCAAGCTTCGATGCAAGGGATGCCCTTTCCACGCTTCACGCACGTGTTTTCTAGATGGCCGTTGACCTTACGAAAGGGTTCATCTGCCCTTTGACGGGTCTTGTTTTTCATCCTGCAGGGTGTCTAGCCACCCCCTTCACCAGGCAAGCCTGGTGGGGGAGCCGGTTTAGTCGCCAACCACCCAATCATGCAACAGGTAGTACTGGGTTACATGGCACCAGTAGCAGTCAGACGAGTGACCGGACCAGGATAGATACATCCCAAAGGAGAAGTATTCTAAAGGGAGGATGACATAACTGTGGTGGACAAGGAAGTCAAAGAAAACATAGAAGCATTAAAGGGCATATAATAGACAAAAATTACTGTTAAGTTAGAATCTGGGAAGCTTTTAAAAACTAACAGAAGGCAATTAAGAAGGACATAAGGAGAGAAAAGATGAAATATGAAAGTAAGCTACCAATAACATAAAACAGGATACAAAAGATTTTTTTCAGGTATACTGTAAAAAGAATGGAAAAGAGGTGAGCGTCAATATTGGACTGGTGGAAAATTATGCCGGAAAGGTAATAACGGTGAAAATAAAATGGCTGACAAATGTAATAATGTAATATTTTGTGTCAGTCTTCACTGTGGAAGACACTAGCTGTATGCCAGAAATTTGCAAGTGCCTGGGGAAGAAGAAGTGAGTGTAGTTGAGATTACTAAGGAGAAGCTACTTGGGAAGCTGAAAGGTCTGTAGGTAGGGTAGTCACCTGGATCAAATGGACTACACTCCAGGGTTCTGAAAGATGTAGCTGAAGAGATTGTGGAAGCATTTTGGAATGATTCTAGAGGAATGGAAAATTGCAAATGTCACTCCACACTTTAGGAAGGGAGGAAGGCCAAAAAAAGGAAATTATAGAGCAGTTAGCCTGACTTCAGTGGTTGGGAAGATGGTGGAGACCATTATTAAGCATGAGGTTTTGGGGTACTTGGAGATACATGATATAATAGGCCAAAGTCAATGTGATGTCCTCAATGTGATGTCCTTAAGGGAAATCTTGCTTGACAAATCTGTTGGAATTATTTGAGGAAATAACAAGCAAAATAGACAAAGGAGACTTAGATTTTCAAAAGCAAAGCAAGGAATGGTCTAGTTAAAAAAAAAAGAGCAGCACAGAGACAGTTACCAACCTGTTGAGGTACAGTGAGGAATGGCCTAGTTTAAAAAAAGCAGCTCAGAGACAGCTACTGACCTGCTGGAGCGCAGTGAGGAATGGTCCAATTAAAAAAAAAGCACACAGACAGCTCCTGAGCTGTTGAAGCGCAGCTGAATGATCTAGTTAAAAAAAAGTAGCACAGCACATGTTCTTCCGAAGGGAAGACACAATAACGTTTTAAAAAAAGCCAAAATTCATGGGTTCATAAACAGTAAGGACCAGATGATAATAGTTATGAAAAAGCAGAAATGGTTGACTACATTGGACAGATTGACAAATTTGATTACACAGCGGATAACTGGCTCATGTACACTGAGTTAATTGAACAGTATTTTGAAGCAAATGAAATAGCCAATGAGAAATAAGTATCAATTTTGCTGAGAGTATTGAGTTTGAAGGCATATAGTTCACTTTGAAATTTAACTGCTCTAACCAAACCAGCAGAAATGAGCTTTGCTGACATTGTGAAAGTAATGCAGGGAACATTTAGAACTAAAACCATTGCTGCTTGCAGAACACTTTCAGTTTCATAAGCAGAATCAAAAGGAAGGGAGTCCATTTCAACATAGATGGCTGAATTAAAGAGATTGTCTGAGCATTGTCATTCTGGTAATGGGCTTAATGATGCAGTGAGAGATCGCTTAGCTTGTGGAATCTTACAAGAAAGCATTCAAAGATGGCTCCTAACTGAATCATAACTCACATTTAGAAGAGCAGTTATAATTGCTGTTTCAATGGAAACAACAGACAGAGACACTATTGAGCTGCAGTCTGTAATGAAAGTGAGCATGAACAAAATGCAATGTCTAAACAGTAACCAGCCTGGCTGAAGAAATTGTGTTACTTTGTAGCAAGGAGTCACATACAACAGACCAAGGCAAGTCTAAAGGTAAAACCTCAGGCAGACAGAAGTAAATGGACTGCATAGGGAAGAGGAAAAGATAAAATGTCATGTTGCACTTTCAAAAAGAGCACTAATCAACATCCTGTTGATAAAAATTCTGATGAGAATGGCATAGAATTCTTAGCCTTCAGATTTTGCAATGTGAAGACTAACAACAGACAAGCAATATGGCTTACACCGGAAGTAAACGGCATATTAATTAAAGTGGAATTGGATACTGGTTCAGCTGTTTCAGTCATTCCACAAAAAGAGTTTGAACGGCATTTCAAAGTTACTAAACTGAAGCCTGCAGAAATCCATCTAAACTTGTACTGGAGTGAAATTCCTAACAGTGAAATACAACAACCAACAAGCCATATTGAATTTGAATGTGGTAAAAACAGGAGGACCAGAATTGTGGGACACAATTGGCCGAGACAGCTACAACTTGATTGGAGATCCACCCACAGTTTGCATGCCACATTCCCTACAATAAAGTCATTGCAAGCAAATTATGAAAGAATGATACCACAACTATTTCCATGATGAACAGCAAAAGCCACTACCCAACAGAGGACAAACAGGTGCAAACCTCTGTGCCCCTGGTTGGAAAGCATATTGGACCAAGGAAGGACCATGGTACTCAGAGGAAGCGTGAAAGTGACGAAAGTAGTGGTCTGACTACAACAGTTTTTGTATGCAACATATCTGAGAAAGTTTCCTATATATTAATTGGGCAGATACTTGTGAAATGTGGCTGGTTTTAAGATTGAAGAGAGTTCAAGGAGTTTCGGGAAAGTTGGAAGCATTTGGCTTCTGTGAGTATAAAGAACCAAAATCTACTCTGCATGCATTAAGGTTATTGCATGAACTTCAAGTGGGAGACAAAAAGCTGCTTGTAAAAGTAGGTGCAAAGACCAGCTGGATGAATGGAAGGCCAAAAAGAAAGAAATCAATGGAGATGGAAAAACAGAGGGTTTTTTTCGATGATATTGTGGAAGAGGAAACCAAAAGAGAGATCAGATCGTAAAGGGAGCAATAAAAGGATTAATAAGAGAATATTCAATTGAACGTCCCAGGGTCTAGGGGTACAAACTGGAAGAAAAAGGAAGGAGAAGAAATGTATCATGAGCTGTCAGAACCACTTCCTGCAGTTTAAGAATCAACTCATACAAACACCAGAGGGAGGCACTAGAACCTGAGATTATTTTAACAACCACAAGTCTTATCTCCCAAGCTCCCCTCTTATCAGCAAAGATATTTGCTGTTACTGCTGCTTATGCATGGGAGGGGGGAGTTGCGAGGTGCTTTGGGGGTCTAACATTTAACTATCATTCATTCTTTGTAGCACTCCTCTGTTTTTGTGGATGTTTGCGAAGAAAAAGAATTTCATGATGTTTATTGAATACATTTCTCTGACAATGACTGTACCTATTGAAGAGTAAGAAATCCTCCACAGCAATTAAATCTTTAGGTCTGAATGGGACAATTTAAAACATACTATGCTTTGGATGTCTATATAGCAGTTGTATTGTATACTATATTGTGCATATAGTTGAGATGCATTCTAGATTGAGTTGGAGTTTATAGCTAAGCTGAGAGAGATGTTGTGTATTTAATATTTCTGTAGTATTTCAGTGTGTGTGTATATACATATATATATAAATAGATAGATAGATAGATAGATAGATAGATAGATAAATAGATAGATAGGTTGATTAAACATTCTTTTTTAAATAATTCATTATAGTTATATGTATGAAAAATGTGAATTGAATACATCATGATGCTACCATGTGATATGTCATGCCTTGCTTAAAAGTAAACACAAACTAAGACCTGCATCTCTCAGCACTCTTGTTTTCTTTTGAATTAGTTAAGTGTTTTGAAGTTACAAAACATTACAGGAACCTTTTCTGGTTGGCTGCCAGTGACCAGTGGTGTCCACATAGGTCGATGTTGAAACTACATCCTTTCACATTATATGTCAATGATTTGGATGATGGGATTGATGGCTTTGTGGCCCAGTTTGCTGATGATATAAATATTGGTGGCAAGTGCACGTTGGTAGAAGGAATAAAAACATAGACTATTTTCTAAACAGGGCATTGGTCAGACCATATGGGATTTGTGAGCATTTTTGGCCTTTTATCTAAGAAAAGATATGGTGGCATTGGAAAGGGGCCAGAGGAGGGTCACAAGAATGATTCCAGGAGTGAAAGGGATGATGTATGAGGAAAGTTTGATGGCTCAGGGCCTATATTCGTCTCATTGAAACCTATCAAATATTGAAAGCCTTAGATAGAGTGGATGTGAGGTGGATGTTTTCTATAGTGGGCGAGTCTATGACTAGAGGGCACAGCCTCTGAACAGAGGGGACATCCATTTAGAACAGAGATGAAGAGGAATTTCTTTAGCCAGAGGGTAGTGAATTTGTGGAATTTATTGCCACAGACAGCTGAGGAAGCCAAGTCATTGGATATATTTAAAATGGATGGGTTGATCAGTTTTTGATTAGTTAAGGCATCAACAGTTACAGAGAGCGGGCAGAAGAATAGGTTTGTGTGGGTTTAATAAATAAGCCAGGATGAAATAGCAAACCAACTCAATGGGCCAAATGGCCTAATTCTGCTCTTATGTCTTATGGTCTTATGATCTATCTGCTCTACAACAGATGCCATAGCAAATGGTATGAACCTGGCCCAGACAGACCTATTCAACACTATTGTCTCACTATCATCTATTGGTGAACAAATTCCTGCCCCTCAGTTTAAATACATTATTGTGAAGCTGGGTGTTGGGCCTCAGACAACAAGGATGCACACCCTGCTCCTCCCTCCCCATCACCCTCAACATGGGTGCTCCCCATGGCTATACACTCTGCTCACACATGACTGCACGGCCAAGCACCTGATTAATCACATTGTCCAGTTCGCCAATGACACAACAGTGGTGGGGCTCATCACCAACAATGATGAGACAGCCTACAGAGAGGAGGTGGTAGAGCTTGAGGCCTAATGGCAGGCAAAAAACCTCTTCCTCAATGTCAACAAGACAAAAGGAGATGGTTATCAACTTCAGACGAATTTGCACCACTCAACACCTCTTTCTACGTTGCCAGCACAGCAGTGGAAACTGCACGCAGTTTCAAACTGCTAGGAGTGCACATCACGCACAAAGTCTCATGGTCCCAGAACACATTACATTATTAGATTATGAGGACACGCAGTCCTCTTTTATTGTCATTTAGTAATGCATGCATTAAGAAATGATACAATATTTCCTCCGGTGTGATATCACAAAACACAGGACAGACCAAGACTGAAAAAAGCTGACAAAACCACATAATTATAACATATAGTTACAACAGTGCGACAATACCATAACTTGATGAAGAAGTCCATGAGCACAGTAAAAGTTCAAAGTCTCTCAAATGTCCCACATCTCACGCAGAGGGCAGAAGGAAGAAAAACTCTCCCTGCCATACCCGACCACGGTCCGACTCTGAGTCATCTGAAAACTTTGAGTTCTGACACCGAGTACTGAGCGCTGTCTCTATCCGAAAGATTCGACCTCCATCTCTGTCGCCAACAGCAGGCAAAGCCGGGGATTTTGAGGCCTTCCCTCTGAAAGATTCCTGACTGCGCAGTAATGACAGCAGTGAACGAGCGTTTCAGAAATTTTTCCAGATGTTCCTCTGTGCTTTCATGTCTGTCTCCATCAAATCAGAATTGTCCACGGCCCCTATTTAACGGATACGATACCATTTTTCACCGGAGGTCTGCACACGTGCGGCGTGCTGCTTCTCTCTCCTCCCGCCAAAGTCTGGTACATCCTACACAATCAGGGAAGCTCACTGACTCCCCTACTTTGTGAGGAGGCTGAGGAGAGCTGGACTTGCATAACCATACTCACATCATTCTGCAGATGCACAGTAGAGAGCATCCTGTAAGTGAACGCAGCAGTGAACAAGCTGCATCACTGCTTGGGATGGAAACTGCACTGCTGTGGACAGGAAGGCTTTACAACTGGAAGTCAAAACTGCCCAATGCATCACCGGCGCCAGCCTAACTAGGACATATATACAGAAAGGTGCCAGAGGAAGGTCAGTAATATCATGAAGGATCCCACCCACCCTGCTCATGGACTGTTTGTCCCACTCCTATCATGGAGGAAGCTACGTAGCATCCACGCTAGGGCCACCAGATTCAGAAAACTGTCACCTTCCCCTAGCAGCAAGACTGATCAATACCTCCACCACTTACCCACCCACCACCCCCCCCCCCAATTATCTCCTGTCAGAGCCACCTTATGTACAGATACTCCTTTACCTAGCGTCACTTCATGGACTTATAATCAACCTATGTACAGCACACAAGCTAGCTTATTTATATTTATTGTTTATTTTAATTATTGTGTTATTAATCTTACTGATATTTTTATATGCTGCACTGGATCTGGAGTAACAATTATTTCATTCTCCTTTACATTTGTCATTAATCAATTTTCATTCTTGAATCTTGCAACACATAAATGTAAATTGTTTACAATGTTTTTTTAAAAAAAACACAATTAGAACAAAAATGCCCCACTTCATGCAAGGTGGTCAATATGGTCACAACATTGCTAAACTGCGGTCAATAACTTGGAAGGAAGTAACAGTTCTTGAACTGATGGTGTGATAATTCAGGATTCTGCACCTCCTGCCTGAGGACTGTATGGCCCAGATGGTGGGGATCTTTGATAACTGATGCTGCTTCCTGTAAATACGACCAAGAGTGGGGAGGAATATGCCCATGATTTATTGGGCTGAGTCCAGTACTCTCTGCAGCTTCTTATACTCCTGTGCATTCAAATTGCCATGCTAGACCATAATACAACCAGTCAACAGTCCCTCTGTAGAAGCTTGTCCGAGTGTTCAGTGACAAGCCAGACCTACGTAACCTCCTAAGAAATTAAAGTCGCTGGTGCACTTTCCTAATGATTGCGTCCCTGTGCTGACCCGAGACAGGCCACCTGATATGTCAACACCTGGGAATTTAAGGCTGCTAACAATCCCCGTTGTAGACCAGCATATGTTTGCCGTCTTCCCTAAGTCGACAATCAGCTCTTTAGAAAAGCTGAAGATGCTGGAAATCCATAGCAACACACACTAAATACTGGAAGAACTCAGCAGGCAGCATCTATGGAAAAGAGTACAGTCGACGTTTCAGGCCGAGACTCAGTAAACTGCACCAGTTCCAGATTTAAGTATGTCAACATAACATATCAAAGTAAAGATGAGCCCAAAAAAGGCTATAGAAGCTAAAAATATTTCAGCTGTAGTTCAGAAGATTGGTGCTCAAGAACGTGCTGCATTTCTACAATAGCTCCTCAGATAATTAAAGACTACCTTCCCAGCTGGTGGTAAGTAAGACATTCCAACACTGCCAAACCGAAATATCATAAGATAATTGTATCTCACACTATGGCTCAATGCCAAATTTTATTTGAAAATTCTTCACAGGTTCAAAGTACTCTTATTATCAAACAATGAAAAATTGTTCAACATTGAGATTTGTCTGTTTACAGGCAACCACAAAGCAACAAACCTGAAAGGAACCGAATTAAAACAAAGGCCAACACCCAATGCACAGAACAAGAGAAGAAAAAAACACAGATCATGTCAACAATAAAAACAAGCGACAGCATTCCGAGCCAGAGACCCCGGAGCCCTGGGCAGCTGGAGTAGGCCCACAGCCTCGATCTCAGTCATCACACAGTGGGGCAAACAGTCACAAAGCTCGCAGACACAAAGTGCATGGCAGCCAGAGCAGTCTCACAGAGTCACCGACATGGAGAGAGGAGTGAATGTCGCAGAAGAGACATGCTTGCCTCCAATCCCGACACCTTGCCTTTTCCATGAGACTATAACAGCGGTCCCCAACCACCGGGCCGCAAAGCATGTGCTACCGGGCCACGAGGAAACGATTTGATTTGGCGAAATGAGTCAGCTGCACCTTTCCTCATTCCCTGTCACAGCCACTGTTGAGCCATTACGCACGTGAGGTCATTACCCGCGCGTCATCCATGTCAGCGCGGGAAGGAGATCAACTCCTCGAGCTTGCAAATGACGGTGGGCTGAAAAGTATGTTTGACATAACATCTCTGCCGGTATTCTGGATCAAAGTCAAGGCTAAATATCCTGAGATAGCCGCGAAAGCACTGAAAACGTTGCTTCCATTTCCAACATTTTCCTGCGAAGCGGAGTTTTCTGCAATGAATGCAACGAAAACTAAATTGCGGAATAGACTGGACATCAGGAACCCCCTTCGAGTATCGCTGTCTCCCATCACCCCTCGATGGGACCGTCTTGTTGCAGGGAAACAAGCCCAGGGCTCCCACTGATTCAGCGATATTGGTGTGTTGCAATGATTTTATATGTTCATACGGGGGAAATATGTGCTGTGTGTTTAATATCCAAACGTTACTTAAAATGTTATGATGCTATTGACTTACTTACATAACCATATAACAATTACAGCACGGAAACAGGCCACCTCGGACCTCCTAGTCCGTGCCGAACGCTACTCTCACCAAGTCCCACCGACCTGCACTCAGCCCATAACCCTCCATTCCTTTCCTGTCCATATACCTATCCAATTTTTCTTTAAATGATAATATCGAACCTGATTCTGCCACTTCTACTGGAAGTTCGTTCAATGCTAACTTCAAGCTCCCCTGTCCTCCCCTGATAATTGACTTATCACTATGTTCATGCGAGGAAAATATGTGTTTAATATTAAATTCGTTAGATAAACCCTTTTAGAAACGAAATTGAACGTATTAGCCACTTATAACCAATATTCCGGTCATGATTAACATCACCCCACCCCCCCCACCGAACAGAATCGCCAAAAATGATTAGCAGGGGGAGAAAATTGGCAAGTACACGTATGCGCACTGGTGTCCGCGCAAGGTTTCATGGTCATTGTAGTCTTTTCTGGTTAAACACAACTTATTTGACTGCTACTCTTGCCCATTGGCAACTCTTCCGACCACACCCCCCCACCCCCCGCTCCCTGTCGACCAGTCCGCAAGAATATTGTCAATATTAAACCAGTCCGCAGTGCAAAAAAGGTTGCGGACCCCTGGACTATAAGATATAGGAGCAGAATTCAGCCAGTTGGCCCAGCAGTTCTGCTCCACCATTTCAATACGGCTGATCCATTTTTCCTCTCAGCCCCAATCTCCAGCCTTCTCCCATATCCCTTCATGCTCTGACCAGCCAAGAATCCATCAACCTCTGCCTTAAATATACATAAATGTATGGCCTCCGCAACTGTCTGTGGCAAAGAATTCCTAGGATTCACCAGTCCCTGGCTAAAGAAATTCCTCCTAAACCTGCATAAAAGTGAATTATTTCCTTTAAATGATTCTGCTTTTATATATGATGATATTCCTTTCAAAGTTACGGATTCTTTTAAATATTTAGGTATTATCATCACTAAAATTTATGGAGACCTTTATAGAGCTAATTTAGTTCCCTTAGTGGATTTTATGAAGTAATTATTTTCTAGATGGAATCCTCTTACACTTTCGTTAGTTGGTCGAATGCATGCAATTAAAATGATGATCTTACCAAAATTTTTATATGTGATTTCAAAATATTACTATTTTTTTAACTAAGAAGTTTCTTGATCAGGTTGATTCTATTATTTCATCTTTTGTTTGGAATAATAAAAGACCAAGAATTGGAAAATGTTATTTATAAAAATTAAAAAAGGATGGAGGTCTTTCTTTGCCTAATTTAAGGATGTATTGTTGGGCAGTTAATATACGCTGTGCATGTTCTTGGTTATATTGGACCGATATAAATGAACGACCAACATGGGTTGATCTGGAATTGAAAGTTGTGAAACAATTTTACTTAAGTCTGTTATTAGGAGCTTCTTTACCTGTACAATTAGTCAAAATTTCTATTTTAAATATAAATCCTATGATCAAGCAGTCATTACGAATTTGGTACCAGTTTCAAAAGTTTTTTAATCTTAAAAAATTTAACCTTCTTAGTTTAATTTATCAAAACTATTTATTTAAACCTTCACTTAGTGATCCTACCTTTTCTTTTTGGAGGAATAAAGGAACTTATTCCTTTATGGATCTGTTTCAAGAAGGCCAATTGATGTCCTTTGAGAAATTAGTAACTAAATACTCTCTTTCATACTCACACTTTTTGCAATATCTTCAGGTCAGACATTTTTTACAAGAACATTTAAGTAATTTTCCATATATACAAGATTCTGACTGTTAGACATTATTTTAAAAATAAACCATTTAGGAAAAGTTTTATTGGGAAATTTTATAATTTACTATTACAACAGGATAATTATTCTTTATTTAAGATTAAGCAAGATTGGGAAAGAGAGCTTAACATGACCTTGATAACAGAGGATTGGTTGCGAATTTTGAAGTTGGTTAACTCTTCGTCGATTTGCGCCAGTCATTCTTTGATTCAATTTAAAATTGTACATTGTTATTATTTGACAAAGGACAGACTGTCTAAAATATTTCCTAATGTTAATTGTCAGTGTGATAGATGTAAAACTGACATAGCTACATTGCCACATATGTTTTGGTCGTGTTATGTATTGGAACAGTTTTGGAAATCCATTTTTTCGATAATTTCTAAAGCTTTAAAAATTAATCTACAACCTAATAAATTGACGGTTTTGATTGGTATAATTCCTCAATATATTCATGGTATTTCTATATCAGACCAATATGTAATTGCATTTGTTACATTATTGGCTAGAAGGGCTATTTTATTAAAATGGAAAGATGCTTCTGCTCCCACTTTGATACAATGCTTCTCTCAGGTGATGCTATGTCTTAATTTGGAAAAAATTAGAAGCCGAACTTTTGATCCTCGGTTTGACTTTGAGAAAAGGTGGGGCTCTTTTGGCTGTTACTATCATTTGATTTGAGTTAATTAAGATGTTCCCCTTCTGATTCTTGGGTAAATGGATTTGGTTGGCGGATTGATGTCTTTTTTTTTATGGAAGCTTGTATGGCGTATAGCACCGGGTTTGTGCTCCAAATGGGTTTTTTTTCTCGTTTTATTTTTGTTAGCTGGGGTTTTTTTTTTGTTAGTAGGGGTTCAATTTTCCTTCTTTCTTTTTTCCAAAAATTAAAAAAAATGAAATTCCTCCTCATTTCCATTCTAAAAGGATGCCCCTTTATCCTCGCCTCTCTGACATAGTGGGGATTTGTGTAGGAGGCAAGTTACAGAAAGACTCAGACAGAGTAGATGTGGAAAGGATGTTTCCCATGGTGGGAGAGTCTAGGACAAGAGGACACAGCCTTAGCATCGAGGGACACATTTGTTACATTATTGGCTAGAAGTGCTATTTTATTAAAATGGAAAGATGCTTCTGTTCCCACTTTGATACAATGGTTCTCTCAGGTGATGCTATGTCTTAGTTTGGAAAAAAATTAGAAGTTTCTTTCATGCATTTTGGGATGCTTTGTTACATTAAGAGAGTTAAAGTTTTCTTCTAATATTCTGAAACGGAATTCTAGACTCTGAACCTGCGGTCACAGCATTGTTTTAACTGTAGACAGGACATTGAAATATTGAAAAGGAATGTTTTTTGGACCTTCCTGGTCTGTGTCACCTAGTAGTCAATTGATGCATTCGTGTATTTACACGGATTCTGCTGCTTATTTTTGACCTACTGACAGAACACCTATTTCCAAATACTGTAGCCTCAGTAAGATTGCCTTCCCTTGAACAGAGATAACCAAAAGCAAACACTGCAAACAAAAAAAAATAGTGTTCTGGATAATGAAGGCAATCACTTTTTCCATCATTGTTTCTCGGTTAAATTCAATAGCCTAAATCTTTATTAAGCTGTAGAAAGATGATCTACTGTTGCAGAAAAGCTTTAACTTTTTAAGTTATTTCAAAGTGAGTGAAATCTGCAGAGGAGGTGTTCTGTTTCCTGTTTCTCAAATCTAACATGGTCCACTTCCTGTGTTGAAACTTATCTTAATAGCGCAGACCACAGTGTACATGTTCATAGGCTGAACTTTGCACACCCAGTATTCAGTTCCTGTTTTCAATTGTAACTGAAAAACCGTCACTGACTTGTTGATGTAATTTTGCAATAGATTTTAAATATCAGTGAAACAAATGCTTAATTATTTTAAAACACCTGGTCAGATTTGACTTCCTCTCTTCACAAACTGTTTTAATATCCTTTGTGTTTACAGGCAAAACTGAACCGAATTGTTGGTAACTTCAGCTGTGAGAGAACTTCACTGAGGGACCTGTGTTGGCCTTTCTTTCATAGCTACAGAAACACACTTAATACCTCCTAAAGAACCCTCTGTAGATCAATGCTCTTAAGGGTTCTGCAACTTACTGCATACTTGCCCTTTACAACTGATCCCCCAAAATTCAACATCTCACACTAAGCCAGAAAGCAAATTGCCTGATGCTTAATTCCCCAGCACCAAGATTTGGTCCTTCAACCATCAATGCACTATAATTTCAAATAGGGAGCTCTATACATGGTGTTGGGCCCCATTGGAGGCAGTCCAAAGAAAGTTCACTGGGTTAATACCTAGGGTTTGTGGCTAAATTTGCCAATGATACAAAGATAGGTGGAGGAGTGGGTACTGTTGAGGAAACAGAGAGCCTGGAGAGAGACTTAGATAGTTTAGGGGAATGGGCAAAGCAGTGGCAAATGAAATACAATGTTGGAAAGTGTGTGGTCATGCACTATGGTGGAAGAAATAAACGGGCAGACTATTATTTAGATGGGGAGAGAATTCAAAATGCAGAGATGCAAAGAGACTTGGGAGTCCTTGTGCAAGGTACCCTAAAGGTTAACCTGCAGGTTGAGTCGGTGGTGAAGAAGGCAAATGCAATATTGGCATTCATTTCTAGAGGTATAGAATATAAGAGCAGGGATGTGATGTTGAGGTTCTATAACGCACTTGTGAGACTACACTTGGAGTATTGTGAGCAGTTTTGGGCTCCTTATTTTAGAAAGGATATACTGACTTTGGAGAGGGTTCAGAGAAGATTCATGAGAATGATTCCAGGAATGAGAAGGTTACTGTATGAGGAATGCCTGGCAGCTCTTGGGCTGTATTCCCTGGAGTTCAGGAGAATGAGGGGGGATTTCATAGAAACATTCCAAATATTAAAAGGCCTGAAAAGATTAGATGTGACAAAGTTATTTCCCATGGTAGGGGATTCTAGGACAAGAGGGCACAACTTCAGAATTGAAGGACGTCCATTTAGAACTGAGATGCGGAGAAATTACTTTAGTCAGAGGGTGGTAAATCTGTGAAGTTTGTCACCACAAGCGGCTGTGGAGACCAAGTCATTGGCTGCATTTAAGGCAGAGATAGATAGGTTCTTGATTAGCCAGAGCGTCAAAGGATATGGGGTGAAAGCAGGGGAGTGGGGATGACTGGAAGAATTGGATCAGCCCATGATTGAATGGCGGAGCAGACTCGATGGGCCAAATGGCCTACTTCTGCTCCTATATCTTGTGGTCTTATGGTCTTATAGGATGATAGGGTCGTCATATCAAAAAAGGTTAAACAGACTGAGATTAGAAAAATGATAGGTGATCTTATTGAAACAGATGTGATTCTAGGGGGGCATCACATGATACATGTTTAGTGAAATGCCCCTCTTGTGGGATGTGGGAAGGCAGGGAGACATCCAGTGACCCTGATGACTACATCTGCAAAAAGTGCATCCAGCTGCAGCTTCTGAAAAAAGCTGTTGAAGCTGGAACTGGATGAACTCCAGATCATTCAGGAGGCTGAAGGGACGATAGATACGACGTATAGCGAGGTAGTTACACCCAAGGTGCAGGACACAGGAAACTGGATGACAGTCAGGAAGGGGAAAGGGGTTAAGGAACCAATGCAGAGTACTCCTGTGGTCAAGCCCCTCAACAACAGGTATATGACTTTGGATGCTGACAATGGGGAATGGCCTAACAGAGGAGAGCCACAGTGGCCGTGTCTCTGACACTGTCTGTCTCTGAGATTCAGAAAGAAAGGGGAGAGAAGAGGTACACTGGGGTGATAGGGGATTTGTTAGGGGAACAGACAGAAGGTGACATTAGAAAGAGGTAGCATAGGGTCAGAAAGTGTTGAATCATTGTGAATAGAGCTAAGGAATGGCAAGGGTTAAAAGACTCTGAAGGGAGCTGTATATAGACCCCCAAAAAGTAGTAAAGATGTGTCCTACAAATTATAAGGGGAGCTAGAAAATGCATGCCAAAAGGACAATGTTACAACATTCATGAGGGACTTCAATATACAGATAGATTTGGGAAATCAGGTTCATGCTGGATTACAGGAGAGGGAATTTTTAGAATGCCTACAAGATAGCTTTTTAGCACAGCTCGTGGTTGCGCCCACTAGAGGATCAGCTATTCTGGACTGGGCGTTGTGCAATGAACCAGAACTGATGAGAGACTTTAAGGTAAAAGAACTCAGGGGCAAGTGATCATAATACGATCAAATTCAGCCTGAAATTTGAGAAGGAGAAGCAGAAGTCCGATGTATTAGTATTATAGTGGAGTAAAGGGAATTACAGAGGCATGAGAGAGCAGCTGGCCAGGATTGACTAAAGAAGAACACTAGCAGGGATGCTGGCAGAGCAGCAATGGCTTGAATTTCCCAAAGCAATTCGGAAGGCACAGGATATATACATCCCAAACAGGAAAATGTATTCTATAGGAAAGATGACACAACCAAGGCTAACAAGACAAGTCAAAGCTAACATGAAAGCCAAAGAGAGGGCATATAATAGAACAAAAATTAGTGGAAGCTTTCAAATATCAACAGAAGGCAACTAAAAAAGTAATTAAGAAGGTAAAAATGGAATTCAAAAGTTTATTAGCTTACTTTTGGTAGTAATGGAGGACAATGAAATGGTGGGCAAACTGAATAAGTATTTTGCATCAGTCTTCACTATGGAAAATACTAGCAGAGTGGTGGAATTTCCAGGTGACAGGGGGCATGAAGTATGAGAAGTTACTGTAACTAGAGAGAAGGTTCTTGGGAATCTAAAAGGTCTGAAGGTAGATAAGTTACCTGGACCAGATGGTGTACACCCCAGAGTTCTGAAAGAGGTGGCTGAAGAGATCATGGAGGTATTAGTAATGATCTTTCAAGAATCACTAGATTCAGGAATGGTTCCGGAAGACTGGAAAATTGCAAATGTCACTCTACTGTTCACAAAGGGAGAGAGGCAGAAGAAAGGAAACTATAAGTCAGTTAGTCTGACCTCAGTGGTTGGGAAAATGTTGGAGTTGATTGTTAAAGATGTAGTTTCAGGGTACTTGGAGGATCATGGTAAAATAGACCACAGTCAGCACGGTTTCCTCAAGAGAAAATTTTGCCTGACAAATCAGTTAGAATTCTTTGAAGAAATAACAAGCAGGATAGACAAGGACAAATTGGTTGGCATTGTGTATTTGGATCTTCAAACGGCCTCTGACAAGATGCCACACATGAGGCTGCTTAACAAGCTACGAGCCCATGGTATTATAGGGAAGAGTCCAGCATGGATAAACCAGTGGCTGTTTGACAAGAGGCAAAAAGTAGCAATAAAGGGAGCCCTTTCTGCCTGGCCACCAGTGAATAGTGGTGTTCCAGGGAGGGGTATCTGTGTTGGGACCGATTATTTTACATTATTTGTCAATCTTTTGGATGAAGGAATTGATGGCTTTGTTGAAATGTTTGCAGACAATATAAAGATAGGTAGAGGAGCAGGTAGTTTTGAGGAAGTAGCGAGGCTACAGAAGAATTTAGATTAGGAGAATGGGCAAGGAATTGGCAGATGGAATACAGTGTTGGGAAGTGTATGGTCATGCACTTCGGTTAAAAAAAACTGAAAGGGTAGACTGTTTTCTAAATGGAGAGAAAATACAAAACAACTGAGCTGCAAAGGGACTTGGGAGTCCTTGTACAGGCTTTCCTAAAGGTTAACTTGCAGCTTGGGTCTGTTGTGAGGAAGGCAAATGCAATGTTGGCATTCATTTCAAGAGGACTGGAAAATAAAAGCAACGATGTAATGTTGAAACTTTATCAAGCACTAGTGAGGCCTCACTTGGAGTATTGTGAGCAGGTTTGGGCCCTTTATCTTAGAAAGGATGTGCTAAATTGAAGAGGGTTCAAAAGAGATTCACGAAAACTATTCTAGGATTGAGTGGCTTGTCAAAGGAAGAACATTTGACGGCTTTGGGCCTGTATTCATTAGAATTCAGAAGAATGAAGGGTGACCTCATTGAAACCGGGCCTTGATAAGGTAGATATGGAGATGATGTTTCCTATGGTGGGAGTGTCTAGAATTAGAGGACACATCCTCAGAATAGAGGGGAGTTCTTTTAGAATTGAGATAAGGAGAAATTTCTTTAGTCAGAGGGTAGTGAATATGTGGAATTCTTTGCCACCAGCAGCTGTAGAGACCAAGTCTTTATGTATAGTCTTTATGTATATGTATATTTAAGGAAGAGATTGATAGATTTTTGATTGGTTGGGGCATGAAGTGACAGGGGGAGAAGGCAGGAGATTGGGGATGAGAGGAAAGACGGATCAGCCATGATGAAACGGTGGTGCAGATTTGATGGGCTAAATGTCCTAATTGTGCTCCTACATCCTTATGGTCTTATGGTTTATTTCCACAATCCGAAAAGTGTAGCAGTTGGTGGGATAATTGGTTATTGTAAATTGTCCCATGATTAGGCGAGGATTAAATTGGCGGATTGCTGGATTGTGTGGCTCGAAGGGCCAATAGGGCCAACTTCACCCTGAATCTCAATAAATAGATAGATAGAATGGGATACATCAAAATTTCTTCTCACAAAGAGTGGGGAATCTCCGGAACTCTCTGCCACAGAAATTTGGAGTAAGTATTTAAAGTGGTGGTAGATATCCCCTGATGCTTCAGAAATTGAAGGGCTATGGGAATCTGCACAGAGGATTGTAATAAATGGCCAGACAGGCTCGAAAGGCTGATTTTCTATTTCTGCTCCCATTTTCTTCTGTGTTCTTATATTCAACCAACCAGAAACAGTAGGCAGGTGGGAATGCCATCTCCCTTAAATTTCTCTCTACAAAACATACAATCCTGACAAGGAAATGAATAACCATTCCATCTTTTACACTGACCTTAACTACTGGATCTCCCTACCAACAGCATTATAGGAGTTGGCCCACTACCTTCTCAACAGCAGTTATGGTTCAGCAATGAATTTCAGCTTTGAAACGCACATACAGTAAGCTCATAAAAATAGGTCTTCCTTAATACTTATGTATTACATTATTTTTAGATTAATATTCCCTAATATGGAAGATGAACTTAATAAGTATTTTGTGTCAGTCTTCAACGTAGGAAATACTAGCAGTATTCCAGAATTTTGAGAGTGTCACAGAGCAGAAGTGAATGTAGTTGTTATTACTAAGGAGAAGGTGCTTGGAGGCTGAAAGGTTTGAAGGTAGATAAACCACTTGGACCAGATAGATTACACCCCAGGGTTCTGAAAGAGGTCATTGTTGAGTTTATTGAGGCATTGGTGATGATCTTTCAATAATCACTAGATTCTGGAGTGGTTCCAGAGGACTAGAATATTGTAAATATCACTCCACAATTTAAGAAGGGAGGGAGGCAGAAAAAGTGTAATTATAGTTCACTTAGCCTGAACTCAGTGGTTGGAAAATGTTGAAGTTCATTATTAAGGATGAGGTTTTGGGGTATTTGGAGGCACATGATAAAATAGGCCAAAGGCAAATGGTTTCCTTGATGTGAAATCTTGCCTGACAAATCTGTTGGAATTCCTTGAGGGTATAATAGGCGTTTTGAGAAAGGAGAGTCAGTGGATGTTTTTACTTTTATTTTCAGAAGTCCTTTGACAGAGTGCTGTGCATGAGGCTGCTTAACAAGATAAGAACCCATGGTATTACAGGAAAGATACTATCATAGATAGAAGAATAGTTAATTGGCAAAAGGACTTTTCTGGTTGGCTGCTGGTCACTAGTGGTGTTCCACAGGGGTCAGGGTTGAGACTGCTTCTTTTTACATTATATGTTAATGATTTGTATGACAGAATTGATGGCTTTGTGGCCAAGTTTGCAAAGGATACAAAGCTTGGTGGAGGGACATGTAGTGTTTCAGAAGCAGAGAGTCTACAGAAGGACCTAAACAGATTAGGTGAATGGGCAAAGAAGTGGCAGATGGAATATGGTTTAGGGACGTATATGGTGATGCACTTTGGTGGAAGGAATAAAGGTGTATACTACTTTCTAAATGGGGAGAAAATTGAAAATTCATAGGTGCAAAGGGACTTGGGGGTCCTTGCGCAGGATTCGCTGAAGGTTAACTTGTAGGTTGAGTCAGTGGTGAGGAAGGCAAATGCAATGTTAGCATTCATTTCAAGAGGACTAGAACATAAGAGCAACCATGTATTGTGGAGGCTTTATAAGGCATTGGTCAGACCACACTTGGAACATTTTGAATACTTTTGGGCCTTTTATCTAAGAAAAGATGTGCTGGCATTGGATAAGGCACAGATGAGGTTCAAGAAAATGAATCTGGCAATGAAACAATTAACATATGAGGAATCCTTAACAGCCTTGGAACTATACTTACTGGAGTTCAGAAGAATGGGCGGGGGGATCTCATTGAAACCTATCAAATATTGAAAGATCTAGATAGAGTGGATGTGGAGACGATGTTTCCTATGGTCTAGGACCAGAGGGCCATCAGAATAGGAAGTTCTTTGGCCAGAGGGTGGTGAATCTGTGGAATTCATTGCCACAGACAGCTGTGGAGGCCAAGTCACTGGATATATTTAAAGCGGAGATTGCTAGGTTCTTAATTAGATAGGGCATCAAATGTTACGGAGAAAAGGCAGGAAAATGGGTTTGAGAGGGATAATAGATCAGCTATCATGGAATGGAAGAGAAGACTAATAGCCTAATTCTGCTTCTGTAACTTACAGTCTTATTTGGGCCACATTGCTAATTCTTTTCTCAACTCTGATGGAGGAAAGTTACCCTGTGATTTTTATTGTCTCCACAATTGTCATCTCACCAGCGTTTCCAGCATTTACTGTTTTATTTGCCTTTGGCTTTGTTTTGTTCAATTCCCTTCCAACTCACCATAAACACTACATCTGAAACACAAATGTACGTTTAAAGGTTCATAAATCTACAGTACATCCAACATTTTCTATTTTATTGTCCTTCAAATCTTATTCAGTACAAGATAAACAAATGCCACCTACCTTACAGTGTTGGCTGTCCCTGTAGGGAGCAGCCTACTTTTTTTTTTGACTAGCACAATGAGATCTTTTCCATCTATGCGAGTTGCCAGAGGGGAAATGGTTTAGAGAGAAGACAAAAAAGATTGGAACCTGGAGCAAAAATTCTCGGGTTGAGGTTCTAAACTGGAAAAAGGCCAAATTTGAAGAAATGAGAAAGGATCTAAAAAGCGTGGATTGGGACAGGTTGTTCTCTGGCAAGGATGTGATTGGTAAGTGCAAGGCCTTCAAAGGAGAAATTTTGAGAGTGCAGAGTTTGTATGTTCCTGTCAGGATAAAAGGCAAAGTGAATAAGAATAAGGAACCTCGGTTCTCAAGGGATATTGGAAGCTTGAGGAGTATAATGTAACCCCACTTTTTAAAAAAGGAGGGAGAGAGAAACCGGGGAATTATAGGCCGGTTAGCCTAACGTCGGTGGTGGGGAAACTGCTGGAGTCAGTTATCAAGGATGTGATAACAGCACATTTGGAAAGCGGTGAAATGATTGGACAAAGTCAGCATGGATTTGTGAAAGGAAAATCATGTCTGACGAATCTCATAGAATTTTTTGAGGATGTAACTAGTAGAGTGGATAGGGGAGAACCAGTGGATGTGGTATATTTGGATTTTCAAAAGGCTTTTGACAAGGTCCCACACAGGAGATTAGTGTGCAAACTTAAAGCACACGGTATTGGGGGTAAGGTATTGGTGTGGGTGGAGAATTGGTTAGCAGACAGGAAGCAAAGAGTGGGAATAAACGGGACCTTTTCAGAATGGCAGGCGGTGACTAGTGGGGTACCGCAAGGCTCAGTGCTGGGACCCCAGTTGTTTACAATATACATTAATGACTTGGATGAGGGAATTAAATGCAGCATCTCCAAGTTTGCAGATGACACGAAGCTGGGTGGCAGTGTTAGCAGTGAGGAGGATGCTAAGAGGATGCAGGGTGACTTGGATAGGTTGGGTGAGTGGGCAAACTCATGGCAGATGCAATTTAATGTGGATAAATGTGAAGTTATCCACTTTGGTGGCAAAAATAGGAAAACAGATTATTATCTGAATGGTGGCCGATTAGGAAAAGGGGAGGTGCAACGAGACCTGGGTGTCATTATACACCAGTCATTGAAAGTGGGCATGCAGGTACAGCAGGCGGTGAAAAAGGCGAACGGTATGCTGGCATTTATAGCGAGAGGATTCGAGTACAGGAGCAGGGAGGTACTACTGCAGTTGTACAAGGCCTTGGTGAGACCACACCTGGAGTATTGTGTGCAGTTTTGGTCCCCTAATCTGAGGAAAGACATCTTTGCCATAGAGGGAGTACAAAGAAGGTTCACCAGATTGATTCCTGGGATGGCAGGTCTTTCATATGAAGAAAGACTGGATGAACTGGGCTTGTACTCGTTGGAATTTAGAAGATTGAGGGGGGGATCTGATTGAAACGTATAAGATCCTAAAGGGATTGGACAGGCTAGATGCGGGAAGATTGTTCCCGATGTTGGGGAGGTCCAGAACGAGGGGTCACAGTTTGAGGATAGAGGGGAAGCCTTTTAGGACCGAGATTAGGAAAAACTTCTTCACACAGAGAGTGGTGAATCTGTGGAATTCTCTGCCACAGCAAACTGTTGAGGCCAGTTCATTAGCTATGTTTAAAAGGAAGTTAGATATGGCCCTTGTGGCTACAGGGGTCAGGGGGTATGGAGGGAAGGCTGGGTTCTGAGTTGGATGATCAGCCATGATCATAATAAATGGCGGTGCAGGCTCGAAGGGCCGAATGGCCTACTCCTGCACCTATTTTCTATGTTTCTATGTTTCTATAAAAAGTGCAAAGAAATACTTAAGAAAGAAATCAGGAGGGCTAAAAGAAGACATGAGGTTGCTTTGGCAGTCAAGGTGAAGGATAATCCAAAGAGCTTCTACAGGTATGTTAAGAGCAAAAGGATAGCAAGGGATAAAATTGGTCCTCTTGAAGATCAGAGTGGTCGGCTATGTATGGAACCAAAAGAAATGGGGGAGATCTTAAATGGGTTTTTTGTGTCTGTATTTACTAAGGAAAGGGGCATGGAGTCAATGGAAATAAGGCAAACAAGTAGTGAGGTCATGGAACCCATTACAGATTGAGGAGGAGGAGGTGCTTGCTATCTTGAGGCAAATCAGAGTAGATAAATCCCCAGGAGCTGACAGAGTATTCCCTTGGACCTTGAAGGAGACTAGTGTTGAAATTGCAGGAGCCCTGGCAGATATATTTAAAATGTCGGTATCTACGGGTGAGGTGCCGGAGGATTGGAGGACAGCTCATGTTGTTCCATTATTTAAAAAAGGATCTAAAAGTAATCCGTGAAATTATAGGCCGGTAAGTTTGACGTCAGTAGTAGGTAAATTATTGGAAGGAGTATGGAGAGATAGGATCTACAAGTATTTGGATAGACAGAGACTTATTAGGGAGAGTCAACATGGCTTTGTGCGTGGTAGGTCATGTTTAACCAATCTATTAGAGTTTGTCGAGGAAGTTACCAGGGAAGTTACCAGCAAGTTACCAGGGAAGGCAGTGGATATTGCCTACATGGACTTCAATAAGGCCTTTGACAAGGTCCCGCACGGGAGGTTAGTTAGGAAGATTCAGTCACTAAGTACACATGGAGAGGTAGTAAATTGGGTTAGACATTGGCTCAATGGAAGAAGCTAGAGAGTGGTAGTGGAGGATTGCTTCTCTGAGTGGAGGCCTGTGACTAGTGGTGTGCCACAGGGATCAGTGCTGGGTCCGTTGTTATTTGTCATCTATATCAATGATCTGGATGATAATGTGGTAAATTGGATCAGCAAATTTGATGATGATACAAAGATTGGAGGTGTAGTGGACAGTGAGGAAGGTTTTCAAAGTTTGCAGAGGGATTTGGACCAGCTGGAAAAATGGGCTGAAAAATGGCAGATGGAGTTTAATACAGACAAGTGTGAGACACTTTGGAAGGACAAACCAAGGTAGAACATACAAGGTAAATTGTAGGGCACTGAGGAGTGCAGTAGAACAGAGGGATCTGGGAATACAGATACAAAATTTCCTCAAAGTGGCGTCACAGGTAGATAGGATCGTAAAGAGAGCTTTTGGTACATTGGCCTTTATAAATCAAAGTATTGAGTATAAGAATTGGAATGTTATGGTGACGTTGTATAAGGCACTGGTGAGGCTGAATTCTGGAGCATTGTGTACAGTTTTGGTCGCCAAATTACAGGAAGGATATTAATAAGGTTGAAAGAGTGCAGAGAAGGTTTACAAGGATGTTGCTGGGACATGAGAAACTGAGTTACAGAGAAAGGTTGAATAGGTTAGGACTTTATTCCCTGGAGCGTACAAGAATGAGGGGAGAATTGATAGAGGTATATAAAGTTATGCTGGGTATAGATAGAGTGAATGCAAGCAGGCTTTTTCCACTGAGGCAAGGGGAGAAAAAACCCAGAGGACATGGGTTAGGGGTGAAGGGGGAAAAGTTTAAAAGGAACATTGTGGCGGGGGGGCTTCTTCACACAGAGAGTGGTGTGAGTCTGGAATGAGCTGCCAGATGAAGTGGTAAATGCGGGCTCACTTTTCATATTTAAGAAAAACTTGGACAGGTACATGGATGAGAGGTGTATGGAGGGATATGGTCCAGGTGCAGGTCAGTGGGACTAGGCAGAAAAATGGTTCAGCACAGCCAAGAAGGGCCAAAAGGCCTGTTTCTGTGCTATAATGTTCTATGGTTCTATGGTTCAGAATAGTGGATGAATTCAGTAGGTCAAGCAGCCTCTGCAGAAGCAAAAGATGTAAGTCAAGATTCCACTTGTAGATCAAGACCCTGTATCAGAACTTGCTAAAAGTATGGTATTTTATTTATAGCTCAGGTAGTAAAAATATTGTTAAATGATGTATACAGCATTATGGAAATACTCTATAGCATAAAATTTCAAGTAGAAGAATGACTGACTTTTGAAAGTATATTACAATCAAAACTACACAATGTATTTAAAAAGAACCTCAGAATCTACATTAGTAAGGGCATCAAAGGTTACGGGGAGAAGGCAAAAGTGTGGGACTGAGAGGAAAAATAAATCAACCATGATCGAATGGCTGTGTAGACTCAATGTTATAATTTGGCACCTATGTCTTATGGTTTTACAATGAGTTTTTTTTGGCACTGTCTTATTTTGCCTGTCTGCACCATTAGTGATTTACTGTCCAGGGTAACTGCTGCTGTTGTCAAGAGATAATTTAATCACAACCGTTCCCTCTCTACAGCTGTTTTTAAACAACATATTGTAGTATTTATGGTTGAAACTTTCAGCTGATATATATTTTAAATTTAGGAAACCATGCTATTGAATTCATAGCTGCTCTGACCACTATTATTGTGATACAATATTGTTTAGAAACAATTAAAAATCAGATCAATATTTAGCAAAAAAAAACCTAACCCAACATGATATCTGAATAACGTACAAACATATCACTTCAGAGCACAATTGTGACTTGGCTTCTTACGCTTGCCTGTTCTGTTATACTTTAGCAAATAGCTAATCATAGTGGCTGAAGTCTGTTTTCTCGTGCATCTACGATTATGTTTCACAAACTTATCAAGAATGTTCCTACCTATTCCTTAAAATAATCAAAAATTCTGCTTTGACTGCACTTCTGTGGGAAAGATATTTGTCATTTAAGCCTTAAATGGACAACCCCTGATCTTGAAAGAGCAACCCTTGATTCTGGATCTCTCTGTACAAGAAAAGATCCTCTCCATGTCCACCCTGTGTGAGTCTCTTCACATTTCTGAGTGCTCCAATCATAATTTAATTGGCTTTATTTCTTACATCCTTCACATACATGAGGAGTAAAAATCTTTACGTTACATCTCCATCTAAATGTGCAATGTGCAATCATAGTAATTTATATTAATTTATAATAAATAGAACAGTCAATGTTAAGTAGAGTACACTCACATCAGCGTGAGTTCATCAGTCTGATGGCCTGGTGGAAGAAGCTGTCCCAGAGCCTGTTGGTCCTGGCTTTCATGCTGTGGTACCGCTTCCTGGATGGTAGCAGCTAGAATAGATTGTGGTTGGGATGGCTTGGATCCCCAATGATCCTATGGGCCCTTTCTACACACCTGTCCTTGTAAATATCCTCAATCATGGGAAGTTCACAACTACAGATGCGCTGGGATGTCCGCATCACTCTCTGCAGAGTCCTGCGATTAAGGGAGGTACAGTTTCCATACCAGGCAGTGATGCAGCCAGTCAGGATGTTCTCAATTGTGCCCCTATAGAAAGTTCTTAGGATTTGGGGGCCTATGCCAAACTTCCTCAACCATCTGAGGTGAAAGAGGCACTATTGTGCCTTTTTCACCACACAGTTGGTGTGTACTGACCACATGAGGTCCTCAGTGATGAGGATGCCAAGGAACCTGAAGCTGTTTATCCTGTCAACTCCAGATCCATTGATGTTAATTGGGGTTGGCCCGTCTCCATTCCTCCTGTAATCCACAACCAGTTCCTTTGTTTTTGCAAAACTGAGGGAGAGGTTGTTTTCTTGACACTGCTGTGTCAGAGAGATGACTTCTTCCCTGTAGCCACCTTGTTATTGTTTGAGATAAGGCCAATCAATGTAGTGTCATTGGCAAATTTAATCAGCAGATTGGAGCTGTGGGTGGCGACACAGTCATGGGTATACAGGGAGTAAAGGAGAGGACTCAGTACGCAGCCCTGAGGGGCTCCTGTATTGAGAGTCAGAGGGATGGAGGTGAGAGAGCCCACTCTTACCACCTGCCGGCGATCTGACAGGAAGTCCAGGGTCCAGCTGCACAAGGCAGGGTGAAGGCTGAGGTCTCTGAGCTTCTTGTTGAGCCTGGAAGGAATTATGGTGTTGAATGTTGAACTGTAGTCCAAGAACAGCATTCTCACATAAACATCCTTCTTCTCCAGATGTGTAAGGATGGTACGTAGAGCAGTGGCTATTGCTTCATTTGTCAATCAATTGTGTCAGTAGGTGAACTGTAGGGGGTCCAGTTTGGGTGTTAGCAGGCTGCAGAGGTAATCCTTGACCAGCCTCTCAAAGCATTTGCTTATTATTGAAGTGAGTGTGACAGGACGCCAGTCGCTCAGACATGTTACCTTGGTCTTTTTTGGTACAGGGACAATGGTGGATAATTTTACCACTCTAAGCTCCGGTAAATACAAATCAAATTTATCCAACCTTTCCTCATGGTGAGGTACAGACATCCCCTGTATTATCACAGGGGGATTGCTTTCCAAGAAAGTAGTCTGTCTTACAGTTTACTGTAACACAAATCTGTATATCCTGCACATACTGTACCTCAAAGTACGCGAGTTTTATTTATTAACTTTTTCTCACGTAAGTTTCAGAAGAACAAGCTTTTGTTCTGCGTTTCAGATTTTTTTGATAGCAATCTGTGAATTCTGCAAGAAGGAATTTCCATTAGCCCCAACTGCTGTAATGAATGGGTCTACTGTAATTATTAATTGAAAATCAAAAAAAAACTGCACATGCTAGAAATCTAAAGTAAAAATAGAAATGCTGAAACCACCCAATGGGGAGGCCACATCAATGGGAAGACAAATAGGATTAATGTTTCGTGTCAAAGACTTTCTGTCAGAACTTGCCAGGTATTTCTCAATCAAGCAAACATCCTCTGATCTGCTTTTACATATTTTCTTTAATGAGGGAATCCATATTGTACCCAGTACTTCAGACAAGGATTCAATAGACAACAGACAATAGACAATAGGTGCAGGAGTAGGCCATTCGGCCCTTCGAGCCAGCACCGCCATTCACTGTGATCATGGCTGATCATCCACTATCGGTATCCAGTTCCTGCCTTATCCCCATAACCTTTGATTCCACTATCTTTAAGAGCTCTATCCATCTCTTTTTTGAAAGCATCCAGAGACTTGGCCTCCACAGCCTTCTGGGGCAGAGCATTCCATACATCCACCACTCTCTGGATGAAAATGTTTTTCCTCAACTCCGTTCTAAATGGCCTACCCCTTATTCTTAAACTGTGGCCTCTGGTTCTGGACTCACCCATCAGCGGGAACATGCTTCCTGCCTCCAGCATGTCCAATCCCTTAATAATCTTATATGCTTCAATAAGATCCCCTCTCAGCCTTCTAAATTCCAGAGTATACAAGCCCAGTCGCTCCAATCTTTTGACATACGACAGTCCTGCCATCCCGGGAATTAACCTTGTGAACCTACACTGCACTCTCTCAATAGCAAGAATGTCCTTCCTCAAATTTGGAGACCAAAACTGCACACAGTACTCCAGATGTGGTCTCACCAGGGCCCTGTACAGCTGCAGAAGGACCTCTTTGCTCTTATACTCAATTCCCCTTGTTATGAAGGTCAGCATGCCATTAGCTTTCTTCACTGCCTGCTGTACTTGCATGCTTGCTTTCAGTGACTGATGTACAAGAACACCTAGATCTCGTTGTGCTTCCCCTTTTCCTAACGTGACTCCATTTAGATAATAATCTGCCTTCCCGTTCTTACCACCAAAGTGGATAACCTCACATTTATCCACATTAAATTGCATCTGCCATGCATCTGCCCACTCACCCAGCCGGTCCAAGTCACCCTGCATTCTCATAACATCCTCCTCACATTTCACACTGCCACCCAGCTTTGTGTAATCAGCAAATTTGCTAATGTTACTTTTAATTCCCTCATTAAATCATTAATATATATTGTAAACAGCTGCGGTCCCATCACTGAACCCTGTGGCACCCCACTGGTCACTGCCTGCCATTCCGAAAGGGACCCGTTAATCGCTACTCGTTTTCTGTCAGCCAGCCGATTTTCAATCCATGTCAGTACTCTGCCCCCAATACCATGTGCCCTAATTTTGCCCACTAATCTCCCATGTGGGACTTTATCAAAGGCTTTCTGAAAGTCCAGGTACACTACATCCACTGGCTCTCCCTTGTCCATTTTCATAGTTACATCCTCAAAAAATTCCAGAAGATTAATCAAGCACGATTTCCCCTTCGTAAATCCATGCTGATTCGGACCAATCATGTTACTACTATCCAGATGTGTCATAATTTCATCTTTTATAACTGACTCCAGCATCTTTCCCACCACTGACGTCAGGCTAATCGGTCTGTAATTCCCTGTTTTCTCTCTTCCTCCCTTCTTGAAGAGAGGAACAACATTAGCCACCCTCCAATCCACAGGAACTGATCCTGAATCTATAGAACATTGGAAAATGATTACCAATGCGTCCACGATTTCTAAAGCCACCTCCTTAAGTACCCTGGGATGCAGACCATCAGGTCCCGGGGACTTATCAGCCTTCAGACCCAACAGCCTATCCAACACCATTTCCTGCTGAATATAAATTTCCTTCAATTCATCCGTTACCCTAGGTCCTTTGGTCACTATTACATCCGGGAGATTGTTTGTGTCTTCCCTAGTGAAGACAGATCCAAAGTACCTGTTCAACTCGTCTGCCATTTCTTTGTTCCCCATAATAAATTCACCTGTATCAGTATTAGAGTCTTGCCACAGGGAGTAAGATCTCACCAATTCTGAATAAAAATTTCTACAAAGTTCCACAGTAAGGGTATCTGAACCTGTTCTGGCCAAAGAAAATATGTTAAACTTTAGCATAAACAGCAGCTGCTTATGCTGAGGTAACTTAAAACAAATCTGTAGATTTTATTTGCAAACAACTTAAGGGAAGTTTACAAATTTCATTTACTTTTATTAATTTATATTGTAATGCTGAAAGCTATTTATCCCATATGTTAGTGATGTGTTGCACAGTATTTCAGTTTTCAAACTGGGGTGAGAAAAGGGCAGGTTTGGTCATGGTATGTTCTGAGCACCAAGGAGTGACATGATAAAATTAGAAGAGGAACCAAATTATTATTCAATATTTACAAGAGAACGAGAACAAGGTGGCAGAAACATCAAACCTCTCTAGAGTAGGTGTGGAAGCCAACAAGCAACTTATCAGCAAAGCTAAAGAAAAGCAGCTGGAGGTTAGAGGGGGAAGATTTAAAAAATGCAAATTACACATGACAAAACCCAAAAGGATTTTATCATCATGAACAGAAGCAATTGTTGGAACAGCTCTGGCCTGCATTATTCCCGATTACATAATTATGTCAAATAATTCACCAGGTCACCTGTCAGATACTGTATGTTCACAAAGAAAACAGCCAGAATTGGCAAGCACTGATCACAAATTATAGATATCAAGTGCAATGCTATTGAAATAACCCTTCAGAGCCTGTTCCCCATTTTCCTTTGCTCTAAGCATAAAGGGAAAAAAAAAAGTTTTAATTCTCAATCCAATCTGATCTGTGAACCGTATCCTTAAAAGTTTCACATACACTATTGTTAAGTGGCAGTGAAAATGCCAGCTGATTTTTCAGATTCTGTTCATCTCTTTGGAAAATATCACAAAATATAATGAACATAGACACATAGAAAACCTACAGCACATTACAGGCCCTTCCGCCCACAATGCTGTGCTGAACATGTACTTTAGAAATTACCTCAGGGTACCCATAGCCCTCTATTTTTCTTAGCTCCATGTACCTATCCAGGAGCCTCTTAAAATACCCTATCGTATCCGCCTCCACCACCGTTGCCGGCAGCCCATTCCACACACTCACCACTCTCTGAGTAAAAAACCTTACCCCGACACCTCCTCTGTACCTACTTCCAAGGACCTTAAAACTGTGTCCCTTTGTGTTAGCCATTTCAGCTCTGGCGAAAAACCTTCTGACTATTCACATGATCAATGCCTCTCATCATCTTATACACCTCTATCAGGTTACCGCTCACTCTACATTGGTCCGTAGAGAAAAGGCTAAGTTCACTCAACCTACTCTCATAAGGCATGCTCCCCAATCCAGGCAACATCCTTGTAAATCTCTTCTGCATCCTTTCTATAATTTCTACATCTTCATGCAGTGAGGTGACCAGAACTGAGCACAGTACTCCAAGTGGGGTCTGACCAGAGTCCTATGTAGCTGTAACATTACCTCTCGGCTCTTGAACTCAATCCCATGGTTGATGAAGGCCAATACACTGAATGGCTTCTTAACCCCACAGTTAACCTGTGCAGCAGCTTTGAGTGTCCTATGGACTCAGACCCCAAGATCCCACTGATCCTCCACACTACCAAGAGTCTTACCGTTAATACTATATTCTGCCATCATATTTGACCTACCAAAATAAACCACCTCATGCTTATCTGAGTTGAACTCCATCTGCCACTTCTCAGCCCAGTTTTCCATCCTATCAATGTCCTGATGTAAACTTTGACAACCCTCCACACTATCCACAACACCCCCAACCTTTGTGTCATCAGCAAATTTACTAACCCTTCCCTCCACTTCCTCAACTAGGTCATTTATAAAAACTACAAAGCAGAGGGGTCCCAGAACTGATCCCTGAGGCACACCACTGGTCACCAACCTCCATGCAGAATATGATCCGTCTACAACCACTCTTTGCCTTCTGTGTGCAAGCCAGTTCTGGATCCACAGAGCAATGTCCCCTTGGATCCCATGCCTCCTTACTTTCTCAATAAGCCTTGCATGGGGTACCTTATGAAATGCCTTGCTGAAATCTATATACACTACATCTACTGCTCTACTGTCACAAAATATAATTAAGTTCTTGGATACTGGGAAGTTGATGGATCAATAAGTTTTCATTAATCTATTTATACTATTTAGAGAAATGTGTATCATCACAACAGAAATATAGCAACAATGAGAGTTAGGAACAGATTACCATTTCACCTTTTACAACATTGTCTGGAATGGAGGGTTTTAGATAGAAGATGTATGTGCTGGCCTTGTTTTTCCTGGAGCAAAGATTGCTGATGTGTGACCTGACAGAGACTTTGAGAAACATTGGTAGGGTAGATAGTAAGATTCTTTATGCCCATGGCACTGGTGTATAAACCAAATGGACTTACATAGGTTTAAGGGAGATGATTTAGAGATGTTTACGCAGTAAGTTTTTTTCATACAGAGAGTAATTGATGTCTGGAATGCACTGCCAGAGGAGATGGTGTTGTGTATATAATATTTGTTAGGGAAATTAACTTACTAAGAAAATTCAATTAAAGTTAGTCACTAATAAACTGGACAGACTTCAAAGTGACTAGAGGATACCGTAGTTCATGAATAAGGGAAGAATGACTCCCCAGTGATGCAATCGTTAAGTCTTCCAAGGAACAATAGTTACAAACCTTTTTTATACATGCACACAGAAAGCCAATTACATCAAAGTTGAAAAAACATCAATCCTATGCATCTTATCAATTCCCACGAAAATGCCAGAGACAGTCTCTTTTTTGCCCACAACACACAGAGATAGGTTGTTAGAACATCCTTGAAACTAAGATAGATTATTGCAAGCATGCTGAGAACCCAGGCTGAATGGTGAGTCTTTATTAAATCCTTAGATCCAGTAAGTCATTAAAGTACAAAAGTATAATTTGTTTTATATGGTTGTACCAGACAGGTGAAGGAAAACCAGACATGCTTTTTTAATTGACAAAAACTTGACAGCCCACTGGGTCCTCCCTACAATTTATGACCTTCCTCATCTCCATTTTGTTTACAGAGCTGTGTTATGCACTAAGGTCAACTCTGGGCATGATACTAATTAAAGGAACGTGCAGAGTGTTAACAACTCCGAATTTTTAACCCTTTATTTTCAGAATTTTCTTCTACAATATTTGAATAATTTTGCATAATATATATATTATGCAATATATAATTATATATATATATAATATTTATATATATATAAATATTATGCAATATATAATAATATATATATATACACACACACACACACACTATATATATATATAGACAGTTTAATTAAGCATTCTTATTTACTTAAGTAATTCATTACGGATTACAGATAAATATGTGAATTCCATACATCATCATGTGATATGTGTGCATCTTGTTTAAAGTAAACTTGATGTTAGACCCATATTTTGGACTCCCGTGGCGTCGTTTGAATTAGTTTATGTTCTTAAGTTACAAAACTAACAATGGTAGAGACAGACACACTCACAACACTGAAAAAGGAACCAGATAGATATTTGAATCGTCACTGCATAGAAAGATATACATCTAATCCTTGCAAGTAGCATTTGTATAGATAGGTACAACGGTCAATGTGGATGAGGTGAGCTAAAAGGCTCGTTTCTGTGCTCTTCTAAACTATGACTCCAAAAAGTACATCTTTCTTCATAACATTGATGAAACTGGGGAATTAACACAATGATGTCACCCTTAGTCCTATGCTTGGGTCATAGCAAATTTTAAATTATTAAAGTGGTAACATCAGAAGCAAATTAATGATATGCCATGTTAAAGTGTTGTTAATATGTCTTCAAATCCTTGCAAATTCAGAAACAAGCAAATTTTTTTCCACTCCTGTTTTGACTACTGTAGAAACTGTAAACCCTGCTACGTGGGGAAGGAGATGCTTGATGGGGCCAATGTTGATTAGTTAAGAGAAAACCATTCTTTTTGCTTGAATTATACACTCATCACAAGCCTCTCAATAAATCACCTGGACCACATGGACTACACACGGGGTTTTGAAAGAAGTTGCTTAAAAGATTATAGAGGCATTAGTAATGATCTTTCAAGAATCAATTGGTTCTGGCATTGTTCCAGAGAAATAGAAAATTGCAAATGTCACCCCACTCTTCAAGAAGAAACAAAAGAAATTATAGAAGAAATTGTAGGCCAGAAATTAAAGAAAAGAAATTATTGGCCAGTTAGTCTGACCTCAGACATTGGAGTCAATTGTTAAGGATGGGGTTTCGGAGTACTTGGAGGCACATGATAAAATAGGCTGAAGTCAGCAGGGTTTCCTTAAGGGGAAATCTTGCCTGACAAAGCTGATGGAATTCTTCAAAGAAATAACAAGCAGGATAGACAAAGGAGAATTGATGGATGTTGTGAACTTGGATTTTTAGAAGGCCTTTGACATGAGGCTGCTTAAATTAAGAGCCAATGGCATTACAGGAAGAATACTAGCATAGTTAGAGTACTGGCTAATTGGCAGGAGGAAAAGATATGGGAATAAAAGGAGCCTTTTCTGATTGGCTGCCAGAAACTAGTGGTGCTCCACAGGAGTGTGTGTTGGAACCGCTTCTCTTAGCATTATATGTCAATGATTTGGATACTAGAATTGACAGCTTTGTGGCAAGTTTGCGAACAATATAAAGATTGGTGGAGAGGCAGGTAGTGTTGAGGAAGCAGACAGGCTACAGAAGAACGTAAACAGATTAGGAGAATGGGCAAAGAAGTGGCAGATCGAGTACAGTGTTAGGAAGTGTATGGTCACGTACTTTGGTAGAAGAAATAAAAGTGTAGACTATTTTTTAAATGGAGAGAAAATTTAAAAATCTGATGTCCTCCCGCAGGATTCCCTAAAGGTTACTTTGCAGGTTAAGTCGGTAGTGAGGAAGGCAAATGCAATGCCATCATTTTGAGTAGACTAGAATATAAAAGCAATAATGTAATTTTGAGACTTTATAAGGCACTGGTGAGGCCTCACTTGGAGTATTGTAAGCAGTTTTGGGTCCTTCATCTACAAAATGATATGCTGATATTGGAGAGGGTTCAAATGAGGTTCACAGAAGTTATTCCAGGATTGAAAGGCTTATCATATGAGGAGCAGTTGATGGCTCTGTACCTGTACTCACTGTAATTCTGAAGAATGAAGGGGAATCTCATTGAAACCTATCAAATGTTGAAAGGCCTCGAAAGACTGTATGTGAAGAGGATGTTCCTTATGGAGGCAGAGTCTAGGACCAGAGTCTCACAGTCTCAGAATAGAGGTTTGTCAATTTAGAGAGGAGATGAAGAATTTCCTTAGGCAGAGATGGGGGGAATCTGTGGAACTGGTTGCCACAGGCAGCTGTGGAGGCCAAGTCATTTAAGACAGAGGTAAGAAGTGAGGTTTATTGTCTTTCAACTACATACATGTATATAATATATATAATGTATATAGAAATGAGATGTTTCTTCCAACCAGGGTGTAAAACACATTACCCACATAACACACAATAACTTATGAAGGTAAGGATAAAATCTACAGATGAATCAAACATAAATAACAAACTAAAGTGCATTAATATTAAATATCGTGAAGTACAGAACAGATTAACACTCAAATATGATGCGGCTCGGAGTTCAGAAACCTAATGGCCTGGGGGAAGAAACTGTTTCTCATCCTGACTGTTCCTGCTTTTATACATGGTAGTCTCTTGCCTGATGGTAGAAAGTCAAGGAAAATACTAAGGGCCCTGCGTATGTAGCACTCCTTTCTTTCTTTTCTTTTCAAATCTTTTTATTATTATTATATTATTCAAAAGTAACACGAGTACATCGAAGTAAACGACACTTACAATGTCTCAAGGAAAAATTTTTTGGTGATAATAAAAAAACCCCTACTAAGCAGAATAAGTTGGGGGGAAACATTAGATGTGCAACCTGGAGCCATGCGTCATACAAAAAGCTTCAAAGGATAAACATTAAACCACCAGCAAGAAAAAAATATATATACCAAAAATTTACAATTAGATCATGGAGGAAATCTATCAATTAACTCAATAACGAGCAAATGAACCCCATCTTTTCTCAAAATCAAATAAAGGTTCAAAGGTTAGACTTCTAATTTTCTCCAAACTAAGACATAGCATCACTTGAGAGAACCATTGTGACAAAGTGGGAGCTGATGTATCCTTCCACTTCAACAAAATGGCCCTCCTAGCTAGCAGCACTCCTGATAAATGTTCCCGATGGATGATAGGGAGATCCCTATGATCCTCTCAGCTGTTCTCGCAGTCCTTGGTAGGGACTCCAGGTCTGATGCTTGACTGCGCCCATATCAAATGGAGATGCAACTAGTCAGGATGCTTGTAATGGTGCTTCTGTAAAACACAGTTAAGATGGGAAAGTGGGAGCCTTGCTTGCCTCAGTCTTCTTAGGAATTGGAGACACCACTGTACCCTCTTGTTCAGGGAGGTGAACTTAAGGGTCCGGGTCCACATTAAGGGACCACATCACATCCATGACGTGAACTCCCAAGAACTTGGTGCACTGAACTCACTCAATGGAGGAGCCATGTATTCGCAGAGGGTGATGGTTTGTCTGAACCTTCCTGAAGTTCACAATGGTTGCCTTTGTCTTCTCCATGTTTAGGCTTAGGTTGTTCTTCTCACACCTATCCAACAATCACTCCACTTTCTCTCTATACTCCATCTCAACATCGTTGTTAGATTCTTGATTAGTCAGGGCATGAAGGGTTACAGGCAGAAGGCAGGAGTCTGGGGCTGAGAAGGAAATGAATCAGCCATGATAAAATGGCAGAGCAGACACGATGGGCCAAATGGCCTAATTCTGCTCCGATGTCTATGGTCTTATTGTCTGGTAACATAGTGCAATCATGGGCCAAGGATTCCCACAAGTTGCTGGAGAGGCCAGAATTTTTCAAGGAGAGCTTGAAAATATTCTCAAATCATTTTCGCTGATCTTGTAGAAATCACTTGTCTTGATGAAGCTTGAAATAGGATCTGTGTATCAGAAATATGGAGACAGGCACATGAATGTTGCAGCCCCTTCAGAAGAGATGGATGAGTGAAATTGGAAGCTCAGTGCTAGAGATGTTGGTCCGGGAGAGGACACTGACAATGCTTGGCTCATCTTGCCTATGAATTTGGAGGATGTTGCAGACAATAAGTTGGTGATTCCACTCAAAAGCTGTGAGGTAATTACTGTAGGTACTCCCATGCTCAGAAACATGCAAGAAGTCAGGGATCATTATTGTCCAGTGGACCATGAGTGTGGTGGTGGGTTTAAAGTCTCGTTCTTCAAATATCCTTTTCATCAACAACCCAAAATCTGTGCCAGTGCACTGGAAGGAATGGTGCATTTCATCACTGATGTCTGCCCTTAATGAAAAGAGGTAGTTACAAAGATTTTAGAACATTCATCAAGGATCTATAATATCAGGGGGTAGAATTTTGTTATGTGGGCATATTGATAGAAGTTCTTTGTTCTACAAGTATCAAGGATAAAGCTGATTCTCTTCAATAGTTCAGTAAACAGGTCAATAATAACTTAAAGAGTTTAGTCTCCAAATGTCATTGATGTGCTGCTGCTTGATAACTTCAGATTGAAGGGACACTGTATGCTCGCTCTGTGAACACATGGGTTTCCTCTGCCAAACAATGCACTTCATGAATGTTTCAATGTTTTGATGTATATCTGACAAATAATGCTAATCTTTATCTTTAAAATGTTAAAATGCATCAGCCTTACAACAGTGTCCATAAAAAGCAATCAATTTTATTTAGCAAAATTTGCTCATTAGACAAATCTTTAAAGACTCATAAATATGCAATTAGCAGTTTTTGGTATTGTTACAAATTACTTTCACCATTAAGAGGAACAACTGACACGAATGTGTTTAGCCCATGGAGGAGGATGTGAAGAATATCCTGCTCCCTCTGCTTCTGTCTGCTTTGTAAAAGGATGGCGTAAAATCTTCTGTAGCAGATGAACCTATTAAGAAAGTGAAATGAACATAACATTTTTCACATGTAATACTGGAGTTAGGAGCTGTACAGTTAACTTCTGTGTAGACTTCATATTAATATAATATTCCAATGCACAAGATAGTTAATCACTCAACTATGTTTCATTGTGCTTTCAATTTTTTCCTAACCTTTCAACAAATGGAAATCTGAAATGTAGGGATTCCACTTAGTATTCGGAATTACTATTTCATCAAGTTCAGCATCTGGAAGCTAAGACTTCCATCCATCATCTGTGTATATCACTGAATTCAGTATACTCAAGGATTAGCCAGTTAACAAATACCTATGTAGAGATTCTAATACTGTTCAGGGTATTAAGAGAGGGGACAAAGTACACAAGGTTTCATTGTATGCAGATGACCTGTTAGTTTATATTTCAGATCCTAGGAAATCTATTCCTTCTATGTTATCCATATTTTCTGAATGCAGTAGTTTTTCTGGATATAAATTAAATTTACATAAAAGTGAGTTATTTCCCATTAGTAATTCTTTTCAAATCTTTTAATTATTTTTATCCAAAATAAACACGAGTATATCGAATTAAACAACACTTACAATGTCTCAAGAAAAAAAAATTATATAAAGATTGAAAAAATTTGTGATAAAAACCCCTATTAAGCAAGAAAAGTGGGAAAAAAGAAAAAAACGCATTAGGTGTTCAACTCCAGAGCCATGCGTCATACATAAAGCTTCGAAAGATAAACATCAAACCGCCAGCCCCATTAATAATTACTCGCATCAAAAACATCAAGTACCTTTTAGTATTGCTAAAAATCACTTTACTTACCTTGGTATTAAAATTACTAAAAATTTTAAGGACCTCTATAAATATGATTTTCTCCCATTAATTGATTACACCCAACAAATGCTTTCTAAATGGTTACCTATGACATTATCATTAATAGGTCGAATTAATGCTATTAAAATTATAGTTCTACCAAAATCCTTATATATATTTCAGGCAGTTCCTTCCTTGATTCCTAAAACGATTTTTGACAGAATAGACTCTACAATCTTATCTTATATTTGAAATAATAAAAATCCTTTATACTTTATTGTCGCCAAACAATTGGTACTAGAACGTACAATCATCACAGCGATATTTGATTCTGCGCTTCACACTCCCTGGATTACAAATATTAAATATTATAAATATTAAAAATAGTTTAAATTAGTAAATATTAAAAATTTAAATTATAAATCATAAATAGAAAATAGAAAAATGGGAAGTAAGGTAGTGCAAAAAAACCGAGAGGCAGGTCCAGATATTTGGAGGGTACGGCCCAGATCCGGGTCAGGATCCCTTCAACAGTCTTATCACATTTGGAAGGAAGCTGTTCCCAAATCTGGCCAGACAAGTCTTCAAGCTCCTGAACCTTCTCCCGGAGGGAAGAGGGACGAAGAGTCTGTTGGCGGGGCGGGTCGTGACCTTGATTATCCTGGCAGCACTGCTTCGACAGTGTGCATGATAAAGTGAGTCCACGGACGGAAGATTGGTTTGTGTGATGTGCTGCGCCGTGTTCACGATCTTCTGCAGCTTCTTTCGGTTTTGGACAGGACAACTTCCATACCAGGTTGTGATGCTCCCTAGAGGAATGCTTTCTACGGTGCATCTATAAAAATTACTGAGGGTTTTAGGGGACAGGCCAAATTTCTTTAGTTTTCTCAGGAAGTAAAGGCGCTGGTGGGCCTTCTTGGCAGTGAACTCTGCTTGGTTGCACCAAATCAGGTAATTTGTGATATTGACCCCGAGAAACTTAAAGCTTTTGACCTGTTCCACTTGCGCACCACCGATGTAAATTGGGTCGTGCGGTCCGCTACTCCTTCTGAAGTCAACAACCAATTCCTTCGTCTTGCTGACATTGAGGGATAGGTTATTGTCTTCGCACCATGCCACCAGATTCTTAATTTCCTCTCTGTACTCAAACTCATCATTACCCGAGATACGCTCTACGATTGTTGTGTCATCATCAAACTTATATATTGAGTTTGATGGAAACTTGGCTACACAATCATGGGTGTACAGTGAGTAAATCCTAGATTGAGTAAACCTTTATTGCAGAAATTAAAAAAGGATGGTGGCATGGCTTTGCCAAATTTTAGAATGTATTACTGGGCAATTAATATTGGATACATTACTTTTTGGATTCATTATTCAGACATACATGAATATCCTTCATGGTTGGATTTGGAGGAAAATTCGGTGAAGAGGTTCTCTTTGGCCTCTTTACTGGGAGCTCCTCTTCCCTTTTTGTTTTCTAAGATTAGTAGACAAGATTTCAATCCAATTATTAAACATACATTACGAATTTGGTTTCAGTTTCATAGATTTTTTGAGTTAAATAATTTTATTCTTTCTAGTAATATCCACCTCAATTATTTTTTTAAACCATTAATTTTGGATAAGGCCTTTTTAACTTGGAAAACCAAGGCAATAACAACTTTTTCAGATTTGTTTTTAGGAGATAGTTTAATGTCTTTTTCTCAGTTAGTGGATAACTATGATTTATCCAATGTACACTTCTTTAGGTATTTACAAATTAGGAATTTCTTACGTGGTTTGCTGCCAAATTACCCTTCTGCTTATCCATCTAATATGACAGATGCTCTCTTTCAGCTTAAACCACTTCAAAAAGGGTTGATAGCTATAATTTACAAACGGTTATTGAATTAACAAATGATATCTAACGATAAAATTAAACGATAAATTTCAAGAGTCATTTTCAGGTAATCAATGGAGTAAAATTTTTCATTTGGTTAATAACTCATCTATTTGTGCCCATCATTCCTTGATACAGTTCAAGTTAATGCATTGGGCCCATACGTCAAAGGATAAACTAGCACATATTTTTTCCAACATTAATCCTATTTGTGACAGATGTAATACTGAGGTGGCCACTTTAACTTATATGTTTTGGTCTTGTATAAAGCTAGATAATTTTTGGAGAGATGTTTTTAAAACTCTATCAAAAGTCTTGGATCTGGACCTACAACCTAATCTTTGGGATTATCCCATTGGAAGCAGGAAATATTCCTGTTTCTGTTCAACGTATGATAGCCTTTTCAACTTTATTGGCTAGGAGAGCCATTTTACTGAAGTGGAAGGATTCTAATCCACCTACTGTCTTTTTTTGGTTTTCCTCCATTATGTCCTATTTAAGTTTAGAGAAAATAAGAAGTCGAACATTTGATACATCCTTTAAATTTGAGCAAAAATGGCGATCTTTTATTCAATATTTTCATTTGATATGATTTATTACTTTTCTAATTATTTCTTTTCGAAGTTTTAGATTTGATCAGAAAGTTGTACCCTCAGAATGGACTGCTCAGTCCCCCCCCCTTTTTCCCTTTTTCTTATAGTGTAGTGGGTTTTTTTCCCTTCTCATTTTAAAAATTTAATTTTTTTCTCTCTCTCTCTATGAATTGATAAGAGAATTAGTTGTCTTTTTTAATTATATATTACATGTTTGCTTAATACTATGTATGATTTTGATAATGTCTATTTCACTTTCTGTTTGTATTGCTATTGATATATATATTTGAGATAATTCTCCTCTTGTTTGTATAGATGCTCTTTCTAAATCACTAAAAAGATTAATAAAGAAAGAAATACCTATGGTAATTATATTTTAGCTGGAGCCATCAGAGAAGGTGGTATGGTAAGAACTGGAGAACCCTTCAAGTATTTGTAATAGTTAGTCCTGCTGCTGTTCAAAGGACTAGTAATAATGCTGGTCAATAGAATGAAGCATGTCACTGATTTTCCTTCTGCAACCTACAATTTAAAACTACTCTTTTCAATCCTTCTTCATAATCTATATGAAACACAAAATAATGTATGAAGTAACATTCTAATTAGCAAAACTGAAGCTCTGAAATAGAAAGAGTCAACTGCAATACTGAAAAGAAAAGAAAACAAAATGGCTTCTAAACAAAACCAGAGAATTATGGTAAATAACAGGAATTCTGCAGATGCTGGAAATTCAAGCACCACACATCAAAGTTGCTGGTGAATGCAGCAGGCCAGGCAGCATCTCTAGGAAGAGGTGCAGTCGACGTTTCAGGCCAAGACCCTTCGTCAGGACTGCACCTCTTCCTAGAATTGTGGTAAATATTTTTTTTCTGAATGGAAGATGGTTGAGGCCCTCCAGTGGATGGGATCAACCATGGATATTGCGTCCTAGCTATCTACATGATATGCAAGCCAGGGCGGTCGATGTAGGGAGCAAGCTGTTGCCCATGTAGCAGGTTCCCCTTCTCCTTGCAGCTGATGAATCCAAAGCAGCAGCAGAGGACAGATATAGTTTGGCAAAAGTGGTGTCTCAGGAGTTGCCAGTCAGCGTTGAACTTAACAAAGGACTGCCTCAGGACTCCTAAGTCCAACAGAAGAGGGCTGGCAGTGCTGTTTATGAGGTTTCACTGCTAGTACTATTTTTTATTTATGTACTTAGATTTGGATATGCTGGGTAAAATTTGCAGACGATGCCATGCAGTAGACAGAGAGTAGGACAGTAACAGGCAGATGAATGAAAGATAAAAACTGAGACTGTGAAGTGATACATTTTGGTAGAAAGAATGAGAAGGGGCAATACAGGTTTAGTAGCACATTTTTGAAGAATATGGAGAAACAGAGATATATGTGCATAAATATTTAAAAGTGGCAGGATGTATTTGAGATGTGTTAAAAGAGGCATATGGGATTCCTGGACTTTGTGAAAACAGAATCTTTGGAAAATATTATTTGGATCATCGTAATTCACCATACTGTCAGAAGAATATGAAGGTCTCAGAGGACGTGGAAGAGATGAGTGATTCCAGAGATGAACAATTTCAGTTACAAAGTTAGCCTGGAAAATCTGGACTATTCACTTTTAACAACAGTTGAGAGGACATTTCATTAGGTGTACAAGATTATGATAGATATAAACAATGGTAAAAAAGGGAAGGGATGTTGCATTAGCATATGGCTCAAGGACCAGGGGTCACAATTCTAAAGTGAAGGACAAAAAAAAAGTACAAGGGTTTGTGAGGAAACCCTTCAGAATGGTGAGTTCCAAAACTAGTTAGGGCTTTCAAATGTGGATCAGCACCGAGGATTAAGTAATTTTCAAGGGAATGGCAAAGTCCAGGGAAATGAAACTGAATAGGTTTCTCTGTAGTGACTCAGTGTGTAGTATATGAATATTTAGTAGAGGATGCTAACTAATTCAGAAAGATTAATTAGTGTCCTCTACAGAATATTCACATGGCAAACAATCTCACAGATATGATCTACCCAATTCAGACAGTGTGAATTATAAAGCACACATGGGGCATTAATGAATGGAATATGATGAAGGAGAGGGGTTTAGTTCTATTTTGAATATGGTGGTTTCTTATGAGGGTTTGCAGCTGGCTGCTCAATTACAAATCAGGATGTATAGAGTGTACTTTTAAAGATATGGGTGCATTGTTCATCTATGTGGTGGCATAGCAGATAATTGCCCATCATGCCCAGCACTATTCTGGCCATTTGCAGCATCACAAACTATTGGACCTCGGCATTACAGATACTAATGTTAAGCCAAAGCAGAAGCAGCTGAGAGCACTGAGCACAACAAATGCAAAGGTCCTGATGAAAATCCAACGGTGGCTTGGTAAAACAATGCAAAACACTAACAGCCACCTGGTCAAAAACTAATTGTTTCAGTGCTATTATCACATTGGTACCTATTCAATAAAATAGAAACTTGCTCAACTGTGTTCTACCTATAGAACCAATCTACATCAAAAAATTATTCAATAAGGTTTCTCCTGATGGAAAAAAATCATCAACATTATTGCCAAGTTGCACCTGACCATTAATTCAGCAGTTGTACAAAACATTGGTAAGATCGCATTTGGCATAACTGGTAAAGGATGTTGGCGAGGCCACATATAGAATCTTCTGTTCGGTATTTATTTATTTAGAGACATGCTACGGTAACAGGCCTTTGCTGCCCAGTTACACCCATGTGACCAACTAACCAACTAACAATTAACCTTCCACCTAATTGGAATGTGGAAGAAACTGGAGCACCCAGAGGAAACCCATGTGGTCATGGCTAGAACGTACACACTCCTTACAGCCAGCAACAGAATTGAACATGGGTTGCTGGCACTATAATAGCATTACGCTGTTACGGCACTGTGTCATTCCTGGGAAAGGTGCCATTATGCTGGAAAGAGCAAGAGGTGAATGAGTGGTGATCTAATAGAGGTAATCTAATGCATTCATCCTGCCTGTGCCCCTCTAGGTCATACACAATAGAGGGTGAATGCCAACAGACTCCTTCCTGTTGATGGCCATCAGGAACTAGAAGGCAGTTTAATGTTGAGAAAGGACAGATTTAATAGGAATCAGAGGGGCAGCTTTGACATTCAGCCAGTGGTCTATAAATGGAATGAGCTGTCAAAGGAAATAAATGAGGCAGGTACATTAACAATGTTTAAAAGAGCAACACACATCAAAGTTGCTGGTGAACGCAGCAGGCCAGACAGCATCTCTAGGAAGAGGTACAGTCAATGTTTCAGGCCGAGACCCTTCGTCAGGACTAACTGAAGGAAGGGTTAGTAAGAGATTTGAAAGTGGGAGGGGAAGGGGGAGATCCAAAATGCGAGTCTGAGTCAAAATGTGGTCGAAAAATGCCTGGCCTGCTGCGTTCACCAGCAACTTTGATGTGTGTTGCTTGCATTTCCAGCATCTGCAGAATTCCTGTTGTTTCCGTTTTAAAATTCACTACTGCGAAGCCTCTTCCGGTGATGCCTACACCGAAGAAGTTTAGATCCTCTCTTCGACGGGAGTTCAGTGAAACCATCTCTCACTGCTTCCCACCTGTAATTTCTTCGGCTCTTCAACTTTTCGACCACATTTTGACTCAGACTCGCATTTTGGATCTCCCCCTCCCCCTTCCCCCTCCCACTTTTAAGTCTCTTACTAACTCTTCCTTCAGTTAGTCCTGACGAAGGGTCTCGGCCTGAAACGTCGACTGTACCTCTTCCTAGAGATGCTACCTGGCCTGCTGTGCTCACCAGCAACTTTTATGTCTGTTGTGTTATAAACTTTTAAGCTGGTTGTGAATTAGAAGGGTCGCTCACAACAATTGCATGATTTTCTAAGGGCAGCCTTCTTAGTCTGACCATTCGATCAATACTGCCACAGTATTGAGCTCATTCATAACTCCTACACCAATAAAGAAGCTTACACCACTGATAAAGGTTCAGATGATCTCATTCTTTCAATATAGGAATAATATTTTAAGAGGTATGCCAAAGCTATATGGAGGATATTTTTAAGATGTCATCACATGTACAGAAATTATACTTTGTGGGATATCTAGAAAAAATCCAATAATCCTAGATTACCAGTATATTTAATAGTGTTCAAAATTATGAAGAGTTTTGTTAAGGTAACTAGGAAGAAATTCTTAATATTAGCAATAAACCAGTAAACTGAGGCCACATAAACTAGCAGAAGAACCAGAAGGAGAATTTATTTTCAACAGTATTTTACAATCGAGAAAGTATCTCCTGAAAGATTAACGGTAAAGTAAGCACACTAATTCATAGGAAAATCCTCAGGGAAATGAACAAAAGTTGAATTAATTGAATGAATCCAGCAAAAGCTTATAAAGGTTGAATGACCTTCTATGATACAGGGCTTTGGAATGGTCCTTATTGCTCTGGCTGCTGTTACAAGAACCCTTCAAGCAGCTGCTTCTGCTGGTGCTTAGCAATCACATTTTACCCTTTCATTTTCCTTTTCTAGCCCATGTATGATACCTCAAACTGCAGCAGAATTACAAAGCATGCACTTACTTTAAAGCTGTTTGTAAGAGAAATTTCACCAGCTGAACAGAGTAATATACTGGAGTCAAAGACCTCCACTCTCTGAACTGAACCAATGTTATTTTACAGTGCATTGTGCCAGTGGTGGCTCAGAAACCAGAATACTATAAGGTAACTAACTTAAAACATTAAATGCAATAAAATTACCTCAGAGAAATCATTCCTCTCAGACTTTTTGATTGCTGACTCTGCCATCCAGTTGCGAAGAATATATCTTGGGTTAACATCTTTAAAAGGAATATTAAGTAAGACAAATTTAATTTTAAACTTTCTTTAATGCATATGTAAAATATGAACTGTAACTACACAAAGAAAACCAATTTGAAAAATCTTACTTGCATTCTGATTCTGCGTGCTTCATCTGAGTCAACTGCGTTCCTACAAGAGACAATATTTGTAAAAATATTTTTTCCCTGAGATACAATGAGCTGATCAAATAGAATTAAAGTCATATAAGCAATAACAAGCTTGCACTCAATTTCAGTAAAACCAAGAAATTGATTGCGAACTTTAGGAAGGGTAAGTCAGGAGAGCACCCACCAGTGCTCATAGAGGGGTCAACAGTGGAAAGAGTGAGTAGCTTCACATTCCTGAGTGTCAACATCTCTGAAGAACTATCCTGGGCACAACATATTGAAGTGATTACAAAGAAGGCACAACAGTAACTATAGTTTATTAGGGGTGTGAGGAAATTTGGTAGGTTACCATAGATTCTAGCAAATTTATACAAATGTACTGTGGACAGCATTCTGACTGGCTGCATCACAGGATGGAGGCGCCAATACACAGGATCAGAAAAAACTGCAGAGGGTTGTAACTCAGCCAGCTCCACCATGGGCACTAGCATCCCCATCTTCGAGGACATCTTAAAAGGTAATGCCTCAAGTAGGCAGCATCAATCACTAAAGATTCTCACCATCCAGGACATACCCACTTCTCATTAGTACCATTGGGGAAGAGGTACAGGACCCTTATGTGGTGCAAATCAAACTTGCCACATGGCACAACAGATGGAGCCCCACCAAGACAGCGGTGTACCTTGCCCAGGCACTGGAGGGAGATGCCCTGTGGGCCCTCCTCGACCTAACGTCGGTGGAGCAGTGTGACTACAGGACACTCGTAGTGGCGCTAGAGCAGAGTTTTGAGCAGAGGCCGTTGGTGGAAGCAATGATGGAAAGACTGTGCAACAGACGGCGCCATATGGGAGAAAGTCTGGGAGCACTGGCAGCTGATCTTCGCCACTGAGCTCAGCATGGCTACCCCCAGTTCTCTCCTGCGGCCCAGGAAGAGCTTGCCCTCCATGCCTTTGTCAAGGTGCTGACACCACAGCACCTTTGGTAGCGTATTCACCTGACGTTGCCATCATCGCTGGACAAAGTGCTGGTCGAGAGGGAGAGGGCAGAAGCAATTTTAGCCCCCCAAAGCATTCCAGTGTCGCCTTGCATGCAGCGAATCCAAGTTTGTGTCACTGAGAGTGAGGAGGAAACTAACAAGGAGGAGCCAGCACCGCGCCGACCCCAGCACCGGCCACGAAACCATCTCTGCTATCAGTGCGGTGAGGCTGGTCATCTGGCCCAGGACTGCCCGGCACCGGCACCATGCCACAGCTCAGAGCAGCCATCGGGAAATGCCGAGAGGGAGCGCCGCCCGAGTCCTCCAGCAGAACCCCTCTGTTGGATGAAGAGCAAGGCTTATAAGTGGACTGCATGGTGAAGGGCGTCAGATGCCCTGCGTTGATGGACACGGGGCCCACCATCACTATCATCCGTCCTGGTGTTCTCCCCAACACAGACCAGCCATCCTCGCCTGGGTGGACAACAATGGCGATCCAGCTGGCTACGGTCACCAGTGACGGTGCGGTGATGCGAGGGAAGAGGAGGCTGTGCATCGCAGTGGGAAAAAACGGGATGGAGCATGAGATGTGGCTGGCTGACATCTGAGAGTCCTGCATCCTCGGCCTGGACCTGCTGTCCCGCTGGGCGGCCCGTGCGAAGGTGTCAGGTGCAAGACTCTACCTCAGTACTGAAGCCATGGCTCTCCGGCAGGGCAGCAACTGCCGCCGGTTTCACAGTGGCCCGTGGCAGTGCAGCACACCATGCAGCAGCCCAACACAACACAGCTGAACCATGGGCCAGTGACAACACCCCCACCATGGACCAGCAGCTGCGCAGCGAACAGGTGAGCGATCCCGTTTTGGCCCGGGTGAGGGACGATGGCCGGAGTGGGCAGAGGTCTCCGCCTTGGACCCAGAAACAAAGCCCTATTCTTGCAGTGGGGATCGTTGGAGGTCCGTGACGGGTTGCTGTTCAGGCGGTGGCAGTTGTCCAGTGGTGGTCCCCAGGGTCACTGCACGGGCTGGTGGGGGCCAGCCATCTCAGCATTACAAAGACGTTGGGCAGGCTGCAGCTTCTACTGGCCTGGGTACAGGCAGGATGTGGAGCTATTCGTGCAGTGCTGCAACGCTTCCAAGTCCCAAGGGCTGGGCTGCCAGTCTAGGGGGCTAATGCAGCAGTTCATGGTGGGGGCCCCAGTATGGGTCTACTGCCCCTCCTGGAAGACGGGACTATCCCCCAGGCTTGGAAGCCATTGGAAGGGGTCAGCCCTTGGCCACCACTAACCCAGCAAGGCTGAAGGAAGGAAGTGACATTCCAGGTGCCGTGCCTCTTGCCTCGAACAGACGGTAGTGTCAACGCCCACCGGAACTTTTGGACTTTGCTGTGGACTCTGGGGTTGCCGGGGATGGCTGACACCTTGGGTGGGGGCACTGTGATGTTCTGGGGGGGGGGGGGTCATGGTCGACAGCCCACTCCTGCATTTCTAATGACCAGTAGTGTCTATTGTTCTTGTGTTAAAATGCTTTCGTGGGATTATAGTGGGAAGTTCCAGTTCATTTATTGTTACATTTTAGCTTGGGTTATATATTTATTTGCTTGTGTACTTCTGGGTCCCCATAACTGTAACTGGGGTGTATGATGGTCACCTCCCCCATCTGCGTGAGACTGGTGGGGTTCACTCTCCGGGTCATGATGCCTGGTCTGTTTTCTGTCTCTCACAATAAAACCGTTGTTGAGTTCAATGAGCTTCCTCATCTGTCATTATGGACCAAATGCTCGTCACAGTACATATTTCCACAGATGCTACAGGAGTATCGCCAGCATATTTACTTTATTTTTTGTAGGCGTATTATTGTCACAATTATCCTTTTGGAAACTTAGACTGGCAACATGACTCTCCAGAATGAGAAATAGCATACTCATTATATGAAAGACATCTGCAGCCACCATTGGGTCATTAAATACTTGGTTGTGTTTGTAGAAAATGTCACAGTAACAGAAGCTACTCCAAAACTGCAAATAAAGACAGAAAGGTATCAAGCCTACGATCGGTGGATCGACCATGCATAGTGGTTAAATGTCTAAAGATAGAATCAGGCTTTGCTGCAAATGCAGGTTATAATGAAAACCCACATCAAAGGTCATTGAATAGAATCTAGGAAGAGATTGATAGCCATTTCAACTACTAATTAGTCAAGAGATATGACGATAGCTCAGTATTGAAGTTATAGCTGAATCCTAGAATTGGTTTGAGAAGGATTTCATTCACACAGATAGACACCTTTGCGTTTAATTGCAGTAAGGGGAATTATGAGGCTATCAGGCAGGAAATTGGAGGCTTAAATTGGAAAGAGATGTTCTCAGGGAAAAATATGGAAGAAATGTGGCAAATATTCAGGGGATATTTGTGTGAAGTTCTGCATAGGTAAGTTCCAATGAGACAGGGAAGTTATGGTAGGGTACAGGAACCGTGGTGTACAAAAGCTGTAATCAATCTAGTCAAGAAATAAAGAAAAGCTTACAAAAGGTTCAGAGAGCTAGGTAATGTTAGAGATCTAGAGGATTATAAGGCTAATAGGAAGGAGCTTAAGAAGGAAATTAGGAGAGCCAGAAGGGGCCATGAGAAGGCCTTGCCGGGCAAGATTAAGGAAAACCCCAAGGCATTCTACAAGTATGTGAAGAGCAAGAGGATAAGACGTGAAAGAATAGGACCTACCAAGTGTGACAGTGGGAAAGTGTGTATGGAACCAGAGGAAATAGCAGAGGTACTGAATGAATACTTTACTTCAGTATTCACTATGGAAAAGGATCTTGGTGATTGTAGTGATGACTTGCAGCAGACTGAAAAGCTTGAGCATGTAGATATTAAGAAAGAGGATGTGCTGGAGCTTTTGGAAAGCATCAAGTTGGGTAAGTCGCCGGGACTGGATGAGATGTACCCCAGGCTACTGTGGGAGGCGAGGGAGGAGATTGCTGAGCCTCTGGCAATGACCTTTGCATCATCAATGGGGACGGGAGAGGTTCCGGAAGGTTGGAGGGTTGCAGATGTTATTCCTTTATTCAAGAAAAGGAGTAGAGATAGCCCAGAAAATTATAGACCAGTGAGTCTTACCTCAGTGGTTGGTAAGTTGATGGAGAAGATCCTGAGAGGCAGGACTTATGAACATTTGGAGAGGTATAATATGATTAGGAGTAGTCAGCATGGCTTTGTCAAGGGCAGGTCGTTCCTTACAAGCCTGATTGAATTTTTTGACGATGTGACTAAACACATTGATGAAGGAAGAGCAGTAGTTGTAGTGTATATGGATTTCAGCAAAGCATTTGATAAGGTACCCCATGCAAGGCTTATTGAGAAAGTAAGGAGGCATGGGATCCAAGGGGACATTGCTTTGTGGATCCAGAACTGGCTTGCCCACAGAAGGCAAAGAGTGGTTGTAGACGGGTCATATTCTGCATGGAGGTCGGTCACCAGTGGAGTGCCTCAGGGATCTGATCTTGGACCCTTACTCTTCGTGATTTTTATAAATGACCTGGACGAGGAAGTGGAGGGATGGGTTAGTAAGTTTGCTGACGACACAAAGGTTGGAAGTGTTGTGGATAGTGTGGAGTGCTGTCAGAGGTTACAGTGGGACATTGATAGGATGCAAAACTGGGCTGAGAAGTGGCAGATGGAGTTCAAACCAGATAAATGTGAAGTGGTTCATTTTGGTAGGTCAAATATGATGGCAGAATGTAGTATTAATGGTAAGATTCTTGGCCGTGCGGAGGATCAGAGGGATCTTGAGATCCGAGTCCATAGGACACTCAAAGCAGCTGCGCAGGTTGACTCTGTGGTTAAGAAGGCGTGCGGTGTAATGGCCTTCATCAATCGTGGAATTGAATTTAGGAGCCGAGAGGTAATGTTGCAGCTATATAGGACCAGGTCAGACCCTACCTGGAGTCCTGTGCTCAGTTCTGGTCACCTCACTACAGGAAGGATGTGGAAGCCACAGAAAAGGTGCAGAGGAGATTTACAAGGATGTTGCCTGGATTGGGGAGCATGCCTTATGAGAATAGGTTGAGTGAACTCAGCCTTTTCTCCTTGGAGCAACGGGGGATGAGAGGTGACCTGATAGAGGTGTTTAAAATGATGAGAGGCATTGATCATGTGGATAGTCAGAGGCTTTTTCCCAGGGCTGAAATGGTTGCCGCAAGAGGACACAGGTTTAAGGTGCTGGGGAGTAGGTACAGAGGAGATGTCAGGGGTAAGTTTTTTTACTCAGAGAGTGGTGAGTGCGTGGAATGGGCTGCTGGCAATGGTGGTGGAGGTGGATATGATAGGGTCTTTTGAGAGACTTTTAGATAGGTACATGGAGCTTAGTAAAATATAGAGGGCTATAGGTAAGCTTAGTAATTTCTAAGGTAGGGACATGTTCGGCACAACTCTGTGGGCTGAAGGGCCTGTATTGTGCTGTAGGTTTTCTATAACGTCGATAACCTTTGAGCATGTATTCAATCATCTCAGAAAAGGAAGGCAGGTGGGTTGTCAGTTGGTATCTGAATACAATAGCTATAATACTGAAATTAGCTAAGTACACAAGGACTTGACTATTAGTTTATATTTGGGACCCATCTAAATGAACTTCTACCATCATATGCTGTCTACTCCGATTCAATTTGTCTGCATTTCACTGACAACAGTTTCAGACAATTGGGGAAAAGTGTGGATTTAGATCAGCAGAATGGAATCCATTCTTAAGCAGGCTCCTGAAAATCGTCAGGAGCAAGGATGTAATTTATTCTTAGCATGTGAATTCTGTGGAAAGGAGACAATTTTGCCATGTAATCTACATCAGGAAGTCATAGAGCGCCACTGTGCATTAGGCTGACGAAATATAATGTGCAACTAGAACTGCAAAATATTCAATATTTATAATAAGCCTGCTCATAAGTGATTGATTAAAATTAGATTACTTCAATGTTTACATCTAAAAATGGAAAATGGTTTATATAACTGTCCAGTTGTTTAACTTGAACATGGAAAAATATGTTTAAAAATTTGGTTGCAATTTTAATTTGCTTTGACCTGAAATTTAAGCTAAAATAATTAATTTATGGAATGGTCTTAAAGTAATCGAATTTGCACTGTGGGAACTAAAACAAAGGCAAAGTGAAACGGGGAAAGACATGGCAAAACATTAAAATTATCCTCCGAAGAACTACAGTTATCAGTTAACAGCTATTAACAAACTGAAGAACTACAGTTCAAATAATTCTTTGGAAAATAAACACACCTAATTGTAGTTATGATCTAGCTGACCATAGTAATCTATTTTCTAATATTTACAGTGAAAGAAAAAGAAAAATGAGAGAGGAAGCAGCAAAAATGGGACCTTAATTTGCAAGATTAAAGAAAAAATATTTAAATGTGACACATCCTGAGGACATCAGTCACTCGGTGGTGGATGCTGTAATCAGGGCTACAGGATGAAACGTTTAACTCAAAGTTAACCAAATTTAGAAGTCAGACAGCTGTACTGTAAAGGCAGTTTTTTAATCCTCACACATAAAAAACTGCAGAATACGAGGAATCAATAAGACTGCTAAATTAATTTTGCGATAATTCGAAGGTGAACGGGAAAGCAGAAGGAATTATTCACACCAATATGACTGACTGATGTAATTACATTATTAATAAAGGATGTCGTTGAAGTAATCAGCCACATACTAGCATGTGTTTATTCAGGTCTAACTTTTCAGTTTATCCACGGAACTCCTGTTGTCAAGCTATGAACAAGATTTGCAAATAAACATAGAAACATAGAAAACCTACAGCACAATATAGGCCCTTCGGCCCACCATGCTGTGCCAAACATGTACTTACTTTAGAAATTACTTAGGATTACCCACAGCCCTCTATTTTTCTAAGCTCCATGTACCTATCCAGGAGTCTCTTAAAAGGCCCTATCGTTTTTGCCTCCACCACTGTTGCCGGCAGCCCATTTCACGCACTCACCACTCTGTGTAAAAACACTTACCCCTGACATCTCCTCTGTACCTACTTCCAAATACACCTTAAAACTGTGCCCTCTCATGATAGCCATTTCAGCCCTGGGAAAAAGCCTCTGACTATCCACATGATCAATGCCTCTCCACATCTTATACACCTCTATCAGGTCACCTCTCATCCTCCATCGCTCCATAGAGAAAAGGCTAAGTTCACTCAACTATTACAGATAAAATCCACAATCACCAAATCTAGTTTTGTCCAAATAGCTGTAAAAATATTAACGCCAGAATTGTCACTATATTCACCAGTATTTCAAAATACTGATACTGTAAATTCAAAACCTATTCCCCATCAAAACAACACACATCAAAGTTGCTGGTGAACGCAGCAGGCCAGGCAGCATCTCTAGGAAGAGGTGCAGTCGACGTTTCAGACCGAGACCCTTCATCAGGACCCATCAAAACAGCTATTTTTGTAAAATGGTCAAATATCAAACAGAATGACATTTCCTAGTGATGATAATGACCAAGTCAAATTATCATGACATATGTTGTGAAATTTGCCACAAAACAAATAATTAATGATTCTGAACAAGAGAAAATCTGCAGATGCTGGAAATCCAAGCAACACATACAAAATGCTGGAGGAACTCAGCAGGCCGGGTTCATGATTCTGAATGAGTGGGTAATCAAGTCTGCTCTGCCATTCTATCATAGCTGAACAATTACTCCTCTCAATCCTATCAATCAAAGGTAATGCAAAGATTTTTGTATGATGTAAAGAATGCTCTTAGAGGCAAACATTGGTAATGTGCAAAGGAAATACAGATATTAAACATCAGTACAAATGAAAAATCTGACTGGTGAATCCAGGTGATAATTAAAAAACCTTGTATCGGAATAGTGCTTTGAATTTAAAGACTGATGTGTTAAAAGTGTAGGAATGTATGGCACTTGAATCACAATAAACTATTAAAAAACATTTTGATGCATTGCTCAAGAGCTTTAAATGGTCGTGTTCCACTCAGAAGGGTTCAGTTCAAATGCAGGAACTATATTGTTCAAGTGGGGTGTTGTATACTCTCATTTATATTGGTTCAGTTTAGAGTTATAATATCCCCAGCTCTCATTGCCTTTTTTAGCCCTTCTGCGATATCTTTTGTCTTCATGGTATAACAGAATTACAGAATCATTTTAATTCATTGCACTGAAGAAGGCTATTCACCCCAACATGACCACATTCTCACAATAGCAATTTAATTCAGCGGGAGGAGAGAGAGCAGCGCACCGCGCAGGCGCAACCCTCCGGTGAAAAGTGATATTGTATTCATTAAATAGGGGCCGTGGACAATTCTGATTTGATGGAGACAGCCATGAAAGCAAAGAGGAACATCTGGAGAAATTTCTGAAACACCAGTTCGCTGCTGTTGTTACTGCGCAGTTCGGAATCTTCCGGAGGGAAAGCCTCAAAATCCCCTGCTTTGCCTGCTGTTGGTGACCAAGATTGAGGTCGAATCGTTCGGACAGAGATGGCGCTCAGTACTCGGTGTCAGAGAGCTGATCGGAGGCTTGAAGTTTTTGGATGACTCAGAGTCGGACTGTGTTCGGGCATAGCAGGGAGAGTTTTTCTTCCTTCTCCCGTCTGCGTGAGATGTGGGACATTTGAGAGACTTTGAACTTTTACTGTGTTCATGGACTTGTTCATCAAGTTATGGTATTGTTGCACTGTTGTAACTACATGTTATAATTATGTGGTTTTGTTAGTCTTTTTCAGTCTTGGTCTGTCCTGTGTTTTGTGATATCACACTGGAGGAAATATTGTATCATTTCTTAATGCATGCATTACTAAATGACAATAAAAGAGGACCGCATGTCTTCGTAATCTAAACTAATCTGTCTTCCTACTCTCGGTCCACATCCCTTTAAGCCACAGCACTTCATGTGTTCAGTCAAGTACAGTTTATTGTGATGAGATATTCTGCCTCCACCATCTAACCACTCTTCCATATAGTGAGTTCTAGATCCCATCACCTTTTGGGTGAAAAATATTTTCCTCAACTTTCTATCTAGAAACATTTCTACTTACACTAAAGCTACACTTCACATGACTAAATATTCTCACTCGTCATGAACTTGTGACAGCTTTTAAATTTCTTCCCGATTTTGTAGCCTCAAACTGTTTCAGCCTTCTAAATCAGCACCCTTGATATGTTCACTGACATCACTTATTTCAGAAATTTAAGAATACATTTGTAATTCCTGCTATTTATAAAGGCAACCAGGGAATTAAAATTTATCATATTTGAAATAATTCAACAATCAAAATATTGGGCAAATATTAAATCTGATAAATTAATCTGATAAAATCCTCAGACTCAATTTTATTACTTTCTTTTAATCAAAAGACCTAGATTAGATTAGTTTATTGTCAATGAAATTCCTTGCTTGCCTGAGATTTGCAGGATAAGTGTACATAGTAATAATATGTAAATACACCAATAAATACAGTAATGAACAAGAAACAGGATGGTGCAAAGATTGTAGTACAATCTGAAGTGCAAAAAGACTAAGTGACAATTAAGAGATATTGAATTAAGAGTTCAAGTATAAACTCAAATACAACTTTGCACAAGTCTTTGAAGGCATCTTACAAAGTGAATGAATTCTCACCTCTTCAATCTTAACAGATACAGATTAATCCAATCCAAGAATTTTTCATGTTTTGCAAGGTCTTGAAGAGCCCAGTATTCCTACAGCAGAAACATCTTTATCACCATAATTATTGCACTGGATTACATAAAGATATTTGACACAAATCATTCAAGCCAATTAGTCCACGTCTACTTTCTCCCTCATAAATTTACCTAATTTCAATCCATGTATGCTATTTGCATATACTATTTTCTGTTTCACATTCGCAACATCCATTAGGTAAAGAAGTTTTTCTCAAAGCCCCATTTGATATTTTGGTGATTACCACATATAGATAGTATCTAATTTTGACATTCCCCACAAATAGATGTATTCCTTCCATCAAAATCTTTCATGATTTTAAAAGATCTTTACAAGTTATTCCTCAGCCTTCTTTTCCCAAGATCCTGCTCACCTTTTCTAGCTATGTACACTTACTTTTTTCTGGTAGCTCAATGCATTCCATGCATGTTTGGCCAGAAGGTCAGTGAAATGACAACACCCAACCGTGACATTCTCTGATGCACCTGTACCTGGTTATTGTCACAGATGTCAGATTAGCCTTCCTGAGAGTGAACCCACAGAAAGTGACTAGCCTGGATTTAGTTCCCACCATTGCTCTCAGATCCTGCAATGCATAAACTAACAAAAATATTCGCAGACATCTTTAATCTCTCTCTACTTCAATCTAGGGTCTCCACCTGCTTTAAGAAGACCACTAGCATCCAGGTTTCAGCGGAAAATGAGGTAACATGTGTTGATGACAATAGCCCAATGGCTCTGACAACCATCAGTTTGAAGTGCTTTGAGAGGCTGGTCAACTTCATCCTTCCAGGCAACCTTAGCTCTCTGCAAATCATCCATCATAGTAACAGGTCTACAGCAGATGGCATCTCCCCAGCCCTACAATCATCCATGGGATACCTGGATAATAAGGAGAGCTATGGCAGACTCCTATTTAATGACTATAATCCAAGATTATCCTCAACACCAGTGCTTCACAAGGCAGAATCATCAGCCCCTTACTTAAATCCAAACACACAATGATGTAGTCTAATTCTGCTCCACTCCACCATGGTGGGCTGGATCTCAAACTATGAGATAGAATACAGGAAGCTGAGGAGGTAAAGCATTGCTAAAACTTTTCCACTTGCTGATTGACTCTGACTAACTGTTGGTTTGTAGATAGCCAGAGGACAAACTCACTGAGGTGCAGAGGAGGGAGCAGAAGGCTTGCCAGAAGCGTGAGATGAATTGTGGGTTCCAATATGACACAATTTCCTGAGGGAAACCATGGAGGCAAACTGGGTACATGTTGGAAAACCCAGGTCCACCAACTCAGCAATGACAAAAGTTTAGGAAGGGAAATGAAGTGGGCCACCTTGGAGAACAGGCCCACCACTGTCATGATCACCATGACTCCATCAGAAGGTGACAAACCTGTGACGAAGTTCATGGCAATGTTGGACCACAGGTGTCGAGAGACAGGTAGGGGTCGCAGAAACCTACAGGGCCACTGGTTGGAGGAACTGTACTTGGGTACATTGAAGACAGGCAGTGACAAACCGATGATCATGGTGGGCCACCAGAACCGGTGTCACAGAAAATCCAGGCTCATGCTGTAGGGCTTGGCAAATCTAAATATTAAGATCCCAGACAATCGGAGCGAGGAACTGGGAGGGTGGACTGATTGGCTGATGGTCGATGTCTGTGTCAGCTAGGTTGAACTGTCGTGACAGGTACCTGCCTTAGTGTTCTTGGATTCAGGTCAGTAGGAGATGGTGAAGTTGAATTGCTTGATGAAGAGGACCTAGTGAACCTGATGTGAGTTCAGTTAGCAGGTCTGCTGAATGGATATGTGGCTCTAGTGGTCAGTTCCCCATCAGCTAACATCTCCATTCCTCCAAGGCCCATTTAATAGTGAGTAGCTCCCTGTTTCCTACTCCATAATAGTGCTGTGTAGTGTTGAATTTGCACGAGAAGGTGGCACAAGGGTGTTTCTTCTCATCCAGTCCTTATGGGGAGAGGATGGCCTCAGCATCCATGTCAGATGTAGCCCCCTCTACCACTAAATGTCCAGAGAAGTTCAGATGGCAAAGAATGAAAGCAGTGGTGCTGCCTCTCAAGCTCCTCGAAAGAGTGGTCCGCAGCTGCAGACCAAGTTATCTGGGAGGTCAGCGATTTGGTGAGGGAGGTGAGAGGTGCGGCAATTTGGCTGTAGCTCTTGATGAAATGGCGGTAGAAGTTAGAGAAGCACAAGAAGCACGACAGACGTTTTGAGCAAGTGCAATCAGAGCCATTCAATGAGGGCGCGCACTTCCTCTGGATTCATGGCTTTGCCTTTGGGGGGTAACCTAGGAAGAAAATGACTCGGGTATGGAACTGGCAATTTTCTAACTTGCAGTACAGTTGGTTTTTGAGGAAACGCTGAAGGACTGACAGACATTGTCTTGGAGTCCTTGGAGAAGGTTAGGACTCATCGATGTAGATGAACACACACCTGTATAGAATGTCTCAGAGAATCTCATGAATGAAAGTTTGGAAATCGGCTAGACTGTTGGAAAGTATGAAATACATCACCAAGTATTTGTAGTGGCCGGTGGGTTTTATGAATGCCATCTTCTACTCATTCCCCTGGTGGATGAAGATCAGGTTGCGTGTTCTCCGTAAATCCAGCTAGGTGAAGATCTAGGCCCCTCAGAGTGTTTTGAATGCATTAGCCGTTAAGGAGAGAGGGTAGTGGTTCTTACTGACAATTTTGCTGAGTCCATGATAATCAATGCAGGGATGGCAACCCCCATCTTTCTGTCTGACAAAGAAGAATCCTGCATCAGCTAGGGACTGGGATGGTCAACTAAAGCCATCTGCTCTGGCAGTGTAGTCATTTATAGCTTGGGTCTCAGGAAGGGAAAGGCAGAGCAGATAACCTAGAAGAGGGGTAGTGCCTGAAGGTCGATTGTGCAATTGTGTGGTGTGAGGAAGCAGAGTGCTGGCTTCCCTTTTAATGAAGGCGATGGCTAAATCATGGCATTCCTATGGGAATTTGGCGAGATCAAGAGTTTCTTCCGTCTCCATGGATTTGAGTTTTTTTTTTAGTGTGTCGCACCAGACAGTCAGCCATTCTTGCCTGGCGCGTGGTGTCAGGATTGGTCTCCTTTCGGATTAACTAAGTCATGATATGAACGTTCCTGACTCGACCTTTTTTTTTTTTACGAGGCCGAGTGGCTAGCTCGATGCTCAACCCGGCACGGATGGCACGGCCGGACTTGGATTCGAACTTGGGAGCCTTCGCTCCAGAATCCGGTGCTGATGCCATTGCGCCACCAGCCGGCCTATGGGGTGAAGTCAACTGAGGTTGTAGGCAGGTGATGCAACAGGTGGATCCCCAACTCAGCAGTGAACTCGATGACCAGGCGAAGTGTGAGTTGTGAGTGGAGAGACAGCAGTAATCCAAGGTGAGAGGAGTGTTAGATGAGTCAATAAGGAGGAATTGGATGGACTCGCAGTGGTGTCCGATGCTCATATGCTCTGATCATCCCAGATCCCAAAGGATGTCCATTAATGGTCATGATGCAGAAGGGGTGTGAGATAGGCTCAGTAGGAATTCTAAGCTGCACACACAGAATCCGGTCCAGAAAGTTGCCTGCTGTGCCGAAATCCATCAGAGCCTCACAAGTTGTTTTTCCACCGGTTCTCAATCTTGGGAGCTCCAGCTAACTGCATGCATTCTGGAGGCATTGCTGAAGAGATTCCAGCAGCATGAAATGGTTCTGGGAACAGAACAGGGGTTCTGGCTGGTGATCTGCATGTTGTTCCATAAGATGCCTGTCAACACAGAGAACCAGAGTGATGGGTCTTTCGAGGTTGATCAGCATCTCCTAAGTAGACAGTTTATCTTTCAAATGCTCTGAGAGGCTCTGATTTTAGTGGACTACAAGCGCTTCCACATTACAGCTGCACTCCTCCGCGATGGTCCTGCATTCCACTGTGCAATTCAGCACAGAGCATAAGTCTTGATGCAGGTGAGGTATCCAATCCTCTGCCTTCCTTCCACTTCCCGGATTGTCAAGAATCCGGGTGCATCTCAGCAGTGAATTCCTCACATTTACTGTCCTAGTTAGTAGCAGCCCTGGTCAGAGCTTGCAGATTAAGACAGAGATTATAGAGGCAATCTTAGCTCAGTCTGTAGAATACAGAAATGGCTGCACATTGAAGTGCAGGACACACTGGGGCAGGATGTTACAGCATCAGGTTGGGAATCCATCAAAGTGTTTGGTTAGCGGAATCCAGGGATCCGAAGGAGGAGGTTGACTGGCACGGGGTATTGCAAACGAGACAGAGAGTTGTTTGAGAGTGCCAAGCAGATAGCCAATGGTTTCCTGCTACTTTTGGATCATGTACTTGTGTTGGCAGATGACTTCCTTTAGGCAAACAAACTCTGCTGGGTCAATCGCTGATTCACCCATCCTGTCAGAAAAAGTAGAGGAGGTGTGATCTAAACGCAGAGCAGCGGAGACAATTTAGTGGTGAACGGTCGCTTCAATAATAAACTGCAAAATAAGAAGTCAAGAGGGGTTACAAAGCAAGCGAGAACGGATACCTAACATGATAAGGCAACATGGTAATTGAAGGCTGGAAGCAACGGGTTGAGGCCGACTGGTTCAATGAATGAACAAGAGCTGTGGATCAGAGCTGGGCTTTAATAGGCTGCAGGTGATGAGTTGGAAATGAGTGGCAGGTGACTGTAGCTGATTGGAGACTGGGAAGTGCTCCTCTGTGCAGCCTGACACCACCAGGCTCAAGGACATCTCCTACTTGGCTATTACAAATCTCTTGAATTTATATGATGAAGTTAACTCTTGATCTATTAATGTTCATCATTATTGCCCTTGAAACTGCTCTACCGGCACTGCACTTCCTCTGTAACCATAGCGCTATATTCTGCATTCTGTTTTATTTTTTCCTTTTGTACCAACGTGATGTACTTATAAATGGAATGCACGGCATGCAACCTAAAGCTTTTCAGTGACAATAATGAACCAATTACACCTTTGTAAATCCTTTCTGTAACTCTCCAGTGCTTCTACAGTATATTCCTGGTATAAATGGCAACTGAAACTTCATGTTGAACTCCAAGTGTGATCCAATGGAGGTTTGAAATAGGTTTAGTATAACTTTCCTACTTTACAATTCTGTCCCACTAGAATTGTCTCAGAAAGGGTGTGTTGTCATTAGACGGTCCAGAGGAGGTTCACGAGGATGATTCCAGGAATGAAGGGGTTAACGTATGAAGAGCCTTTGGCAGCTTTGGGCCTGCACTCACTGGAAATTAGAACAATGCAAGGGGATCTGAAAGTTACTAAACGTTGAAAGGACTGGATAGGGTGGATGTGGAAAGGATGTTTCCTGTGGTAGAGGTACCAGAACTAGAGGCCACAGCCTCAAAATTGAGGGGCGACCTTTTAGAACAGAGTTAGGGAGGATTTATTTTAGCCAGAGAGTAGTACATCTATGGAATGCTCTGCTACAGACTGCGATGAAGGCCAAGTCCATGAGTATATTTAAGGCAGAAGTTGATCATTTCTTGATCAGTCAGGGCATCGAAGGATATGGCAAGAATGCAGGTGTATAGGGTTGAGTGGGATCCGGGATCAGCCATGAGAGAATGATGGAGCAGACTCAATGGGCAGAATGCCCTAATTCTGCTCCAATGTCTTATGGTCTAAATTATACAAGTTAATGTACTTTTTTATATGCTCTTATTCAGCGGTCCCCAACCACCGGGCCGCGGACCGGTACCGGGCCACAGAGCATGCGCTACCGGGCCGTGAGGAAACGATATGATTTGGCGATATGAGTCAGCTGCACCTTTCCTCATTCGCTGTCACGCCCACTGTTGAGCCATTACGCGCGCGTCGTCCATGTTGGCGCGGGAAGGAGATCAACTCCTCGAGCTTGCAAGTGATGGCGGGCTGAAAAGTATGTTTGACATAACATCTCTGCCAGCATTCTGGCTCAAAGTCAAGGCTAAATATCCTGAGATAGCCACGAAAGCACTGAAAACGTTGCTTCCATTTCCAACATATCTCTGCAATGAATGCAACGAAAATCAAATTGCGGAATAGACTGGACATAAGGAACCCCGTTCGAGTATCACTGTCTCCCATCACCCCTCGATAGGACCGTCTTGTTGCAGGAAAACAAGCCCAGGGTTCCCACTGATTCAGCGATATTGGTGCGTTGCAATGATTTTATAAGTTCATACTGGGAAAATATGCGCTGTTTAATATCCAAATGTTACTTAAAATGTTATGATGCTATTGACTTATATAACCATATAACAATTACAGCACAGAAACAGGCCATCTCTGCCCTTCTAGTCAGTGCCGAATGCTTACTCTCACCTCGTCCCACCGACCTGCACTCAGCCCATAACCTTGCATTCCTTTCCTGTCCATAAACCTGTCCAATTTTTCTTTAAATGATAATATCGAACCTGTTTCTGACACTTCTACTGGAAGTTCGTTCAACACTTACTTCAAGCTCCCCTGTCCTTATCGCTATATTCATGCGAGGAAAATGCGCTGTGTTTAATATTAAATTCGTTAGATAAAGCCTTTTAGAAATGAAATTGAGTGTATTAGCCACTTATCACCGATATTCCGGTCGTGATTAACACCCCCCCGAACAGAATCGCCAAAAATGATTTGTAGAAAAATAATTGGCAGGTGCGCGCATGCACGCTGGTGCCCGTGCAAGGCTTCATGGTCATTGTAGTCTTTCTCTGGGTAAACGCAACGTATTTGACTGCTACTCTTGTCCGTTGGCAGCCATCCCCCCCCGCCACCCCCACCCCTCCCCCCGGTCGGCAAGAATATTGTCAACATGAAACCGGTCCGCACTGCGAGAAAGGTTGGGGACCCCTGCTCTTATTAACACGTAGCATAACTATTTATGATCTGGTGTATTTGTATTCAGAGACATGTTTATTGCACAAACCCATTTGCCTTCACACCTTTCAGGTAATAAGTGAAATTGCGCCCCATCCTAACAAAATATACCACTGCACACTTATGTGCATTGAACTCAATTTGCTTATTGTTCTGCTAGGTTTATCCAGATTGGAAGCCACAATAATTTCTCAGTGTTTAATAAAACAAGATCCTGCTTCCTTCTTGGGGGTGAACTGCTTGCCTGTTTGCCATGCAGAATTGCAATTCCAAGCTACGTGAAGCTCACCGGAAAAGTACAACTATTTTTATCTTAACAACTAGTTTCTCCAGTGGACAAGCTCCAGATGGTCCTTCATATAGAATACGTACAGTTCCATATAACTTACCTGAGAAATGTTGTTAACCTCAAGGTGTTTCTTTGTAATTTCACTAAGCTGGCAAAATGTCATTGTGAAATCTGCTCTTGTATCCTCCATCAACTACAAAAGTGGAAGAGTTTATCTGAGATGTTCACATCACAATTCTTATATGCAATTATTCTAAAAGACTAAGAAGGCTTTCATGAGTTTACTAAAGAAACTCGAAATAAAGCTAAAAATAGGATGTACAGTGGATTCTGGTTAATTCAGCCATTGGTTAATCAGGGCACCCATTTATTTAGGACAACACTTAAAGAACAAAAACAAATTGAGAAAATAGCCAGAATTCTCTTGGTTTATTTGGGACACTATGCTGCTTAATTAAGACAGGAGAGTGTTGCCGAACAGTTTTTAACTAGCATCAGTCACATATACTGTGTAGCCATTAGACACTGCTCTGTGTCTAAATAGCTGTTTAAAGAGCATCAGTTTCATGTGTTTATATTGAAAAAGCAGTGATTTTTGTCATTGATAGTTGGCAAGAAATAAGCAGTAAGACAATTCAGAACTGTTTTGATCACTGTGATTTTTAGCATTCAGGGCTGGAGATGCCAGAAACAGCAGAGAGTGAAAATAAAATGATTTCATTACTTCAACAAGTTAAGCACTATGAAGAATTTAAAGGTGTTGACAATCAACTTGAATGTTACATTGAAAATGAAGATTTGGAGGATCCAATCACCGAAAATATTGTATGAAGGCAGTCTATTATCTGCACTAGGTGTCTGTGCTGATTTTGTTCATTTATAGACAACCCAAAGAACAAGGTAGTGTACACTGGATGAATTCCTCTGCTGATAACTATTAGGAACTAATATATAGTTTTATAATACTACAGTAGTATAGGTAATTTTCTGATTTGTTCTCTATTTCATTTAAATACATAATTTGTTATTCAGTTAAATGGTGGTTTGTCTTTTTTATACATTTTTATGCACTTCCATAATACTCTGGCTAATTTGGGCAGCCATTTAATTGGGCCAAAATGTACTGATCCCAATCTGTCCTGATTAACTGGAAGCCACTGTATTTGCATTTTGAAATAAGCAGAACAAGTATATACTTAAATTGGGAAAAAAAACTTAATTTGTACACATATGAAACATCTGCAAACAGAAAATATTACTGACATGCATGCTTCATAAATAAGTTTAACATTTATCTATTTGCAATTTTGTCTCACAGAGTTGGCAGACAGGATCTTTATAATTTTTCTCAACTGTAGCCAAGACTGTTGGTTTCACAGGCTTTCAACAACAGAATTGATGAAAACAGTTTTGTAAAATAGTGAGGAGTGAATTTACTACATCAATACTTCTCAACTGTATTTACCGCTGAAGGACGACATGGAAATTAATGAGCTCAGAGTAAACAGTAATATCTGAAGCATATCTACATTACAAAGGATGTGCTGAAGATCTCAAAATTGATATAGGTGGATAGATCTGTGGGCTTGATCAGGTGTATCCCAGGAAACAAGAAAGGAGAGTGCTGGGGCCATACAAGAGGGACTTGTAACTCTTTTGGCCATATATAAGGTACCAGAATACTGGAGGATAGCCAATATTTTGCCTTTATTTAAGAAGGACAGCGGAGATAAGCCAGGGAACTACAGGCCAGTGAGCCCTACATTAGTGGTGGAAAAGATTTTAGAAGTGATTCTAAGGAACAGGATTTAAATGCATTAGAAGGCCAAGGAATGGCCAGGTTTGGTCAACCTGCTTTGTGCATGGGAAAAATCCACGGATTTGAATGAGTTTTTTTGAGGAGGTGACACAAGATTGATAAGGGCAGGGTGATAGAAGTTATTTACATGAGCTTCAACAAGGCCTTTGACAAGATCATACCCACATGATAGGTTGGTCTACAGGGACAGGACACATGGGATCCAGGGATAGCTAGACAATTGAATACAAAATGGCCTGGGGGTAGGAGCAGAGAGTGGTAGCACAGGGCTGTATTTCAGATTGGAAACCTGTGACCAGTGGTGTACCACAGGGATCAGTAATGGTGGACCTCTGTTGATTGTTATGTTCTGTAATTAACATCCTGGATGAAAATGTAAATGAAATGATTATTAAGTTTGCAGGTACACCAAAACTGGTGGAGACACTGGTATCTGGAGCAAGTAAAACTGCTACAAGAACTCAGTGGTTCAAGAAAGATCTGAGGAGAAAAAGGGACATTCACAGATACAGCTCACTGAAAGTGGCAATACAGGGACAGAGTGGTGTAAAAGGTGTACAGAGTGTTTTGTATTTATTGGCTGAGGCACTGGTTAGGCCACATTTAAAATATACTGTAGAGTTGTGATCGCTGAACTACAGGAAGGGTGTGATTAAGCTAGAGAAGGTGCAGAAACAATTCACTAGGATGTTGCATGGAATGAGATATATAGAGAGACTGAATAGACTAGGTCTGTTTTCCCTGGACCAAAGGAGACTGAGAGTTCTCTAAAATTAGGAGAGACATTGGAAGAGTAGATAGCCAGTGACTGCTTCCACTGAGGGATGTCAAAAACTAGAGGACATAGCTTTGAGGTGAGAGGAAGAAGGTTTAGGGTGATCTGAGGGTAAAGTTTTCACACGAAGTGTATCTGGTATCTGGAATGAGCTGCCAGAGGAAGTGCTGGAGGGAGGAACAGTAACAGCATTTAGATCAGGATGCAGATTCAGAACTTGGCAAGTATGTAAATAGGGAAGATTGATATAGTCAGACACTTGAAAGGAAAAGCAATAGCATAAATCAAACAAATGAACACAGGCTTAATGACGTAATATGCTTACCTTCAACAAAAATGCAATCAAGTAGTTATCATTATAATCAAATCCAGACAAGCCCAATTTAGCTTTAAATAATTCCACAAATCTAAAAATTATTTACAAGATAAAATAGATGCCATGTTAGTGCCAATCAGTATTTTAGGTAATATACATATCCATAGTTGTAATCATGGTTTCAAAAATAATCCTGTATGGTAAAATGGTTAATTTTGTTCTATTCCAGAACTGAAAATATAACATGGTTTGAGAAGGTGACAAATTAACCTTTTTGCAAATACACTTATTTCCCACATCAAGAAATCATTAGTCTTCAGGAATGTAAAAAACTTTAACTATGAGCAATACACTCAAACTTCCAGTACTGCCTCCGCCCCCCTTCTCCTTTTCCCTCTCTCATGTTATCTCCTTGTCCGCCCATCACCTCCCTCTGATGCTCCCCCCACCCACTTTTTATCTTTCTTCCATGGTCTTCTGTCTCTTTTACTAATCAACTTCCCAGCTCTTTGCTTCATCCCTCCCTCTCCAAATTTCTCCTATCTCCTGGTGTGTCTCTCTCCCCTCCCCCCACCTTTCAAATCTACTCCTCAGCTTTTTTTCTCTCCAGTCCTGCCTAAGGACTGTGCTTTGACTGTGCTTTTTTCCATAGATGCTGCCTGGCCTGCTGAGTTCCTCCAACATTTTGTGTGTGTTGCTCTGATTTCCAGCATCTGCAGATTTTCTTTTGTTTGAGTCCTTAAACTGTGAAGCTGTTCTTTTTTCTTAGAATGTTGTAAGGAAAATTTCTTGCTGTTAATCTTATTTGAAGTAAGGTGAAATGTAATTTGTACAGTCCCTTTGGATCACCTATTGCAAAACTGCTAAAATAAATCTAAAATACTGATATTCTTTCTGAGGTCAGGAAGGAGGTGATTTTATCAAAATTTTACTAAATCACTTGTGCCTTGTAATTTGCTGAAACTAGGGAATTGCTTCATAGTCAATGATATATAAGATACATAGTACATTTACATTCCTTATAACAGAGCAGTACTGCCAACAAAATATATTGTTTTCAGAAAAACTGAGGTGAAAGATCAGTAGGAAGGTAAAGGAAATGAATAAAAAAAAGACATCTTGCAACAAGACTATTTTCAAACTTATAAAACTGCATCTTAAATCCAAACAATTGGGGAAAAACAGAATGATGGACTTTAACTAAACAGATTTGTCTTGTTCAGCTTTCTTTCATGGTAGCTTCATGGCAGGTAGTTATACTTAATTACCTCACACGGTTTTCTGAAGCTACCAAATAAACTTAATCACCTTAGTGAAACAGCCTTCCATTATATTTGAGGCAGTATTGCTACATCATAATAAAATCTGAGGGTACATTTGGCTTCATTGTACTTATGGCTCTTAGTAGAACTACTGGTCTTGTGAGCCACTGTGACCTCCAAACTTATGAAAGCAAACTGAGCTAAGAGTCTTTACACTCCAAAGGAAAAATGTGGGAAGCAACACTGCCTGACATTCTATCCAAATTGTGACAGTGCTTTTAATCCAATTATTGCCTCAAAAGTTCATTTTTAACTATTTTTGAACAAAATGTTTCACTGCCACTTTATGCACTTACATAATGAAAGTGGGAGCTGATTATTATTGCCATTTTCCATAGCCTTTTCTTTGACGAATCAATGGTATTTCTAAGGTCCGGTTAGAAAATGACCCCAAAGAAAATTGCATAACCCACCGTTTTGTTGTGCTATAAATATCGAGAAGTAAAAAGTCAACATTTATTTTTAGAGTTTTTGATTCACTACAGCCCACACATTGATCCTTGTGCTTTTCGGTTCTATAAAGTTCAACATGAGACGATACAATGTATTTAACCAATGCCAAGTCAACAATCAAGACTGGCCTTTAAAATGTTCTGTTCAAATTCACTGGAATTTATTTTAAAATAGTCTTTTGTATTTCATGGTTGTCTCTACATTATGTCAGTTTGATTCATTGACCATTTAGTGATAAGGCAGTGAGTGGTAGTAGTAGATGATTACCCCTCTGACTGGAAGCCTGTAACTAGTGATGTGCCACAGGATTGCTGCTGGTTCTGTTGTGGTTTATTATCTATATTAATGCTTTAGATAATAATGTGGTAAACTTGACCAGCAAACTTGCAAATGACATCAAGATTAGAGGTGTAATGGACAGCAAGGAAGGTTATTAAAGCTTGCAATGGGATCTGCACCAGCTGGGAAGATGGGTGGGAAAACAGCAGATAAAATTTTATGCAAACAAGTGTGAGGTGCTGTACTTTGGGAGGACAAACCAGTGTAAGACTTACATAGTGAATAGTAGGGTACTAAGGTATGAGGTAACACCAAGGGACCTAGGAATACAGATCCATAATTCCTTGAAAGTGGCATCACAGGTTGATTGGGTTATAAAGAGAGCCTTCATAAGTCAGGGCATTGAGTACAGGAGTTCAGACGTTATGAATTCAGATTTTATGTTGTAGTTGTATAAGACATTGCTAGGGCCAAATTTCGAGTACTGTGTGCAGTTCTGGCCACCTATTTGTAGGAAACATATCAATAAGCTTGAAATTATGCAGAGAACGTTTACAAGGATGTTTGCTGAGACTTGAATACTTAAGTTAAAGGGAAATGTTCAATAGCTCAGAAGAATGAGGGGAGATCTTACAATATTACATAATTATGTGTGTAATAGATAGGGTGAATGTTTGAAGGCTTTTTCCCCTCAGGTTTTGTGAAAATAGAACTAGAGGTCATAGGTATAGGGTGAAATGTGCAACATTTAAGGGGAATCTGAGGAGGAGCTTTTGCACTCAGAGGACGGTGAGAGTGTGGAATGAGCTGCCAGCAGAAGTGGTAGATGCTAGCTCAAATGAAGAGGTTTGGATTGGTACATGAGATGGGAAGTGTATGGAGGAATATGGTCTGGGTACTGTTAGATAGGATTAGGCAGAAGAGCAGGCTCACATGGACTAGATGGGCCAAACCACCTATTTCTATGCTATTGTGCTATATGACAATTTTTTCAATTGAAAATCTGAAAGCCTTGGTTTTCAGCTTAATTCTAAAACTTGAGTAGGTAATCCTGCATTACATTTCAATGTATAAAGGAAAGGAGCAAGGAAAAGCATTTAAGAAGATTTATTGCAACAAGGCCTATTGACCAGTTCTGCTTGAAGTAAAGTCTTCTGTAGACTTAGCAGATTTTTTTTGGTAGCATATGAGCAATTCAATAAAAATCAACAGAACAATTAACAGGTTAATTCTCTTCTTCATGAATTGTGGGCCATGATGCATGCATATTAGCTATTTTCCAATTCAGCAAGTCATCTTACATGAAGATAATTAGTTGCTGTAGAGTGTTTTGGGATAATTATAACAAGTCAAGGACTACATACAAGCAAATTTTCTGTACCTCTGTGTATTTTCATCAAGCTCAATGAAATGATGCAAAAAAATCCCTCAAACACAACTCTGATAAACTTAATGAAAATAAAACTTACTTTGTCTGATAACGATCAGGATATCCTTTCAATATTTGTTCTGCTCTAGAAATCAAGCAACAGTTAAGAAAACAATTAAAACTTTTATAGTTACATGTCTGGTTCGATATTTTGGCATGTAAGAATTGAACGTACAATATGAAGCAGCAATTCTGTTGTGGAACATACAGAAAATTCTGGAGGAATGCAGCAAGTCAGGCAGTATCTATGAGGGGGAATATTAGGGGGATCCAGCTTCAGTACCATTCCCATATCCCTTGATTCCTCTTAATATAATACTACAGTATCTGTATTATCTCCCCTTTATTATTTAACATTTACTCAGGGGTAATCTTCAGGGTGTTGAATGATGAAGCTGGTGTCCAAATTGGTGGAGTGACAGTGAACAACTTGAGGTATGCAGATAATTCAGTGTTGTTAGTTGAGACTGAGGACGTGTTACTCAGAATAGTAGGTAAGATAAATGCTGAAGGAGAACTATTTGGAATGAAAATAAATGCTGCAAAGACGAAGATGATGGTAGTATCACGGAAGAAAGAAGTCCCCAAAATCAGTATCAAAATTAACGCCGTAGGCATAGAGCCAAGTCAAGAAGTGTGTGTACTTGGGACAGATGGTCACAGAGGATGGGAAATGTGATACAGAAATTAGAAGAAGAATTGAGATTGCAAGATCAACGTTCTGGAGCCTGAGTGACGTGTTGTGTGGCAAGAGTTGGACTTTGGGCTGCGTTGTAGAATTTGGAAATGCTACGTCTGGAGCAGCCTGTTGTATGGAGTCGAATCGTAGACCTTATGCAAGGAAGCACAACGACGACTGGAGGCATTTGAAATGCAGTGTTTAAGGAGAATGCAGAAAATTAGATAGGTGATGAAGGTCAGTAATATGGAAGTGTTGAAGAGAGTGAGGACAGAAAAGGAGTTGCTGAAGAATGTGCAGAAAAGGAAGCTGGAATATTCTAGGCACTTGTTAAGAGATGGTGGACTGCAGAAATTGTTATTGGAAGGGATGATAGAAGGAAAGAGGAAGGCAGCGAACCACTTGGTACGATAACGTGAGGCAATGGACTGAGTTGAGTTATGCTGAGGCCAGAAAAAGAGCGCAAGATCGAAGAGGATGGAGGTGCATAGCCGCCTACCCCGGATTCGGGACAGCACCCACTGATTGACTGACAGTATCTGTTGTTAACTTGAACATAGTTATTGAATGAGCCTCCACAGCTCACTTCCAAATTTGAAAGGCTGACCCATCTCTTCTCATATCTGTCTGAGTAGTGACCTTCTTGTCTTAAAACTGGGGCAACCAGTTTTAAATATCTCAGCCAGGGGAACCATCATCCCTGAATTACCCTAAGGAATCCCTAAAGAACTTTGCACTGTTATGTTGGATCCTGATACTTTTGGAATCCAATGACGCTAATGACAACAGTAAATTCCATTGATAACATTAACCAATGAAATAGCCAGATTCAAGTAATGTGACACCCACCACAGAAACCAAGAAGTTACAAAGAAGTTACCAGAAAAAATAGAGGGAACTGGAACCACTGAAGACTCATTAAATAATTGCATGCATATAGTTGATTATATAAAAATACAAACAAGTATAAGAAAGTTAAACTATCAGAAAAATAAAAATTTTACATGCCAGTCTAACAGTTATCACTTTGTTAATATTCACCTCCAGCAAATTTCCCATCACTGATATCAGGCTAACGAATTCAAGCGTCCTTGTTTGCTCACTCCCTCTTTTTTTAAAAATAGTGGGGTACTTGTAACTGCCCCTATTGGTCTTTATACTTAACCCCGATGGGGGAAATTTTGCATAGCAATGTTGGAAGTATACTTCATGGACCTTTTACTAAAATAATTGCTGGAAACAGCTTTAAAACTAATTTACCACATTTTTTAAAATTTTGTTTTTATTTGGATAATGTATTCACAAATAATACAAACTTTTTTTTACACATATAACCTTTTCCATTTTTTATATGAATAAATCTATATTAATTTGTACGTTCACAAGTGCACATTGAGATAATATAGAAAATAATTAGGCACTCAAATAGATGTTTATGTGCAATTGTAATTCCACTATTAAACTAAATAATGATAATAGTTATTATAAAAATATTAATAATAGTGGTTGAATACTAATTTCCATGTATCTCTTCTGGTCCATTTCTTTCTGGTCCAAAATTTCCCCAAATCTTTTCCTTGTGTTAATTCCACATTTTCCAAAAAAGAGAACAGTAAACATTTGAGCCAAGGGTGCTTACGTTTACACTATTACTATGTTGGTGAGACAAACAGTATAAACCATTAGGAGAGTCATCTAAAGTCTGCTCCTGGGGTTATAAATTCAATCCATTTATTCCAAATTTGATAAATTTTTTTTTTTGAATTCTCAAGGAGTAAGTCATCTATTCCATTTTAAATATTTCCAAAATGATTTCATGCCAATCTTCTAATGTAGGTGATGTTGGATTTAGCCACTTTCTGGAGATTGATTTCTTACTTGCCGCTAAAAGGGCCTACAGCAGCTTTATATCTTTCTTCTGTTCCAAGAACGATACATGCCCCAAGTAGAGAGTCTCAAAGTTCAGAGGTATCTGAGTCTTGAATACCTTAACTAATGTTCTGTGAATAATCTTATTTCTCTTAATTGGATTCAAAACTCCATTTATATTATAGGAAATTATTTTTACCAGTTCAATTTGCACTTCTCTCTAATAGAAAAAAACTCTTCTTTTCTAAACAAACAGTAAGCAATCCCTTCTCAACAGTAAACCAGAACATAAAACCAAACCCTAGGCATTTTTGAACATCGAACATTTGAAAATTTTTCCCGACTTCCAACATTGAGGCCTGAGCACCGACCCGCCACAGTTCAGAGGGATAACCCCTATCTCCAGTCTGTGTTAGAGGGCCCTCCGCAGTGTGAGCAGTCATGGAGAATTCTCTCCTTTTTATGTCTCCACCATATTGCTATCATTCAAGTTATTCTGTCTAGTTTATTTTCAATTATCAGCTTTCATTTTACCCTTAAGTACGATGTACTCTTTTCAGACATTTCTCAATTATTCTACACTCTCTGTACGTTCTCGCCGCACTGGCTGCCATGTCCACCACCGAATTTTCTCTAGTAATGACTCTGGTTGGGTGATAACTTTTATGGGTATTCCCTGAACCGCCAGATCCAACATTACCTCTTCCACTGTAGCATAGATTTTTGTCCCTTCATCGTAAAAGACTCTTAGCCGAGCTGGATACAGGGTCTGAAATCTGATGTTCCTTCAGGACCCTCCATGTTTCCACGTATTCCTTCCATCTGGCAAGGATCCCCCCGTCGTAATCGTGGTCTAAACTGATTTTACAGTTGTTCCACATAAAGCCTTTCTTTTGCCATGCCAGTTTAAGCACTTCTTCATTCGTTCTGTAACTGAGAAATCTGACTAAAATCAATCTGGGCTGGGCATCTGCCGGGGGTTGTGGCGCCAACGCGCAGTGGGCCCTTTCTATCTGTAGGTCTTTTGCGTCTGGTATTTCAAGGTTCTCTCTAAGCAGCTTCTCCATGAAGGGAATCACCAATCTCTCATAGAATCAAAGTCAGATTCACCGATTCTTCCACATTATCTCCATCCTGGCTAGCCGTGGGGGAGCTAGGCCCATCATCTTGCTGCATCTTTTTATATTTATCAGCCTTCTGAGCGGACTTTTTATTCTTGTACTTCATCCTTGCCCGTTTTATTGATATAGTTATACAATACTAAATATTTGACTAATTTCGACTTTGGGGCAGTTTACGTTCTTTTTTTGCCGAGAGCCCTTTTCCTACGCTCCCATTCCCTTGGTGACCCGGAAGTCCTTTACCACATTTTCTTAATGATAGCTAACTCAAATAACAGGCTTCAACACAAGGCTGCAAACTGGAAGGGAGTAAGTGAAGGATAACTGATCAATGGTTTTTGGGATCATGAGCAAATAGGAGGGACAGCATGCTGATAGAACATTACAGGAAAAAGTTTATAAAGAGGGAAAAGATCATGAATAGTGGTAGAGAATGCATGATTGTTTAAGTTTATTTTTCAGGATCTGGATATGCCTACTGATCCAATTTACTACTGATAGTAAAGAACAAAAGTGGTGTGGTCTTACAAAACTTTACATGTATCAACATTATAGTGGAGCGTGAAGTGCAGAATCAAATATCGCTGTGATGATTGTACTTTCTAGTATCAATTGTTTGGCGACAATAAAGTATAAAGTGTTAAAGTATCTGCTATATATTTGCCCTTAACTTGCCTAAATGGCTTTAAAGCATCTTTGCACACAACTCACAGTTTTGTGTCATTGTCAAGCTTGGAAATATTACAATCCAACCCTTCAGGCAAATCCTCTGCCATCTCCTCATCTCCCATTACAATTTCTACAGCATCATTTTCTATCGGTCCTATATCTACTCTCACCTGTCTTTTACCCTTTATATACTTTAAAAAGCTTTTAGTATCCTCTGATATTATTTGCTAGCTTCCATTCACAGTTAATCTTGTCCCTCTTAATGACTTTTTGTAAGGTTTTAAAAACTTCCCAATCCTCTGTCTTCCCACTAATTTTTGCTTCCTTGTACACCCTCTCCTTTGCTTTAACTTTGGCTTTGACTTCTCTTGTCAACCACGGATGCATCCTTTTTCCATTTGAAAATTTCTTCTTTTTTGAAATATACCTGTCTTGCACCTTCCTCACTTCTCGCATAAACTCCAGCCACTGCTACTCTACCGTCTTTCCCACCAGTGTCCCTTTCCAGTCAACTTTGGCCAGTTCCTCTCTCATGCCACCGTAATTTCCTTTACTCCACTGAAATACTGACACATCAGATATGGAATATATAGAACGCAGGGCAGTACAGCACAGAAACAGGCCCTACAACCCACAATGTTGTGCCAAGCTAGCTAAAATGTTAATCGAAAACACCCAAACACTAACCCCTCCTCCCTACACAATGACCATATCTTTCTATCTTCCTCATATCCATGTGCCTATCCAACTGTCTCTTAAAAGCCTCAAATGTATTTACCTCTAGCACTATACCAGAAAGTGCATTCCAGGCATTCATCACTGTCTGAGTAAAAAAACTTACCCTCACATCCCCTGTGAACCTCCCCCCTCTCACCTTCAATGCATGCCTTCTGGTATTTGAAATTTCAACCCTGGGAAACAGATACTCCCTATCTACTCTAGCTATGCCTCACATAATCTTATAAACCTCTATCAGATCTTCCCTCAGCCTCCGCCACTCCAGAGAAAACACCCAAGTTTATCTAGCCTCTCATGATATCACATGCCCTCTAAACAAGACAGCATTCCTGTAATCTCTTCTGCACCCTCTCCAAATCCTCAACATCCTTCCTATAGTAGGGTGACCAAAACTGTACGCAATACACAATATGGCCTCACCAGAGTATAAAACCAGAGTTTTATATAGTTGTAACATAACCTCTTTTGAACTCAGTGCCTCACCTAATAAAAACAAGCATTCAATAAGCCTTCTTAAACACACTGTCGACCTGTGTAGCCACCTTCAAGGAGCTATGAACTTGGATCCAATGATCTCATAATATATATTGTGAATAACTGGTGCCCAAGCATATCACTAGCACTGTCTGCCATAGTGAAAAAATACCCACTTAAGACTACATTGTTTCCTGTTATGGAATTCATTTTCAGTCCATGCCAAAATATTACTCCCTATGCCATACATTTTAACTTTGCAATTTAACCTCTTATGTAGGACTTCTGAAAATGCTAATACACTGACCTTCCTTAGTTATTCTACCAGTTACATCTTCAAAAAGAACTGCAGTGGCTTTGTCAAACATGATTTCCCAATCAGCAATCATGTTGATTTTATCGAACCTTGTTTATACTTTTTAAGTATCCTATTTTCATATCTCTTATTATAGATTCTGCGAACAATTCAATCTGGCAATACTAGCAAATACCACTTCCCTAACAGTGTGCATAAAATACTTAAAAACAAACAAAAAAAACTATTTCATCAGTATAAATCCAAAAGATTTAGAAGAAACTGCATGATAAATCTAAAAATGTGTAAAAAATGCTGTAGATATTAATCAGCTTACTTAAAACAAGGTCTGAAAATCATACAGTCAAGCAAAAGGATAATTACAATCCCACAAGAAAAAAGAAAGGCATTGTTACATTAGTAGGTAATTTTTGTTGAGAGTTGTTCATGAAAGCACCATGTACGTGTGTGTGTGTGTGTGTGTCTATATATATATATATATATACACACACACACACACACACACACACACACACACACACACACACCATACACACCACATAACTGAACTGTGTCATTCTTTGTAGCTCAGAAAACAGGCTGCACTACTGTGTTTGCATATAACACACATCAGAAAAGAAAATTTTTATTTAATTATTCTGTACTTATTACATTATTACGCAAATTTGGGTACATAAAGTAAAAAAAAAACATTTCTAAGAAGATGCTTTGTAAATATCTATGCATGGTTTCTTGACAAAAAGAAAACAATCATAGAGTGTATTTATTTATTTAATTAATTACAGATACAGCGCACAATAGGCCCTTCTGGCCCAACGAGTTGCACATAAGTCCATAAGGAGGTGAGGAGAAGATGGCGGCGCGATGCAGCGCGCGCGGCCACTCCAAAATGATATCGTATTTGTTAAATAGGTACCGTGCACAATCCTGATTTGATGGAGACAGACGTGAGAAGCACGGAGGAACATCTAGAGAAACTTCTGAAATGCCTGGTTGGCTGCCGTTGCTACTGTGCGATTGAGAATCTCCGGAGGGGAAGGCCCCAAATCCTCGGCTTTGCCTACTGCCTGTTGCCGGGGCTGGGGTCAAAGCGCTCGGCAGAGATGGTGCTCAGTGCTCGGTGTCAGAGGACTGGTCGGAGGCTCGAAGTTTTCGGACGGACTCGAGTCGGCTGTGGTCAGGTGCTTCCAGGGTGCTGCATCGGCAAGTTTGCAGCGCTGGAAGCTCATGGCAGGGAGAGAGTTTTTCTTCCTCCTACCGTCTGCTGAGATGATGGGACTTTCGAGAAACTTTTAGACTTTTTTTTACCGTGCCCATGGTCTGTTGTTTACCAAATTATGGTATTGCTTTGCACTTTTGTAACTATATGTTATAATTATGTGGTTTTTGTCAGTTTTTTTAGTCTTGGTTTGTCTTGTGTTTCTGTGATATCATTCTGGAGGAACATTGTATCATTTCTCAGTGCATGCATTACTAAATGACAATAAATGAGGACTGCGTGTCCTCATAATCTAAAAAAAAGATATAGGAGCAGAAGTGGGCTATTCGGCCCATCAAGACTGCTCCGCCATTCAATCATGGGCTGATCCAATTCTTCCAGTTATCCTCACTCCCCTCCCCATACCCTCTGACGCCCTGGCTAATCAAGAACCTATCTATCTCTACCTTAAATGCACCAAGTGACTTGGCCTCCACAGCCCCTCGTGACTACAAATTCCACAGATTTACCACCCTCTGAATAAAGTAATTTCTCCACATCTCTGTTCTAAATGGATGTCCTTCAATCCTGAAGTCGTGCCCTCTTGCCCTGGACTCCCCTAATATGGGAAATAACTTTGCCATATCTAATCTGTTCAGGCCTTTTAACATTCGGAATGTTTCTATGAGATCCCCCCTCATTTTCCTGAACTCCAGGGAATACAGCCCAAGAGCTGCCAGATGTTCCTCATACAGTAACCCTTTCATTCCTGGAATCATTCTCGTGAATCTTCTATGAACCCTCTCCAATGTCAGTATATCCTTTCTAAAATAAGGAGCCCAAAACTGCACACAATACTCCAAGTGTGGTCTCATGAGTGCCTTATAGAGCCTCAACACCACATCCCTGCTCTTATATTCTATACTTCTAGAAACGAATGCCAACATTGTGTTTGCTTTCTTCACTACCGACTCAACCTGGAGTTTAACCTTTCTGCTGCCTCCCACCTTTCTTAAATAGCAGAGTAACATTTGCAATTTTCCAGTCATCCGGTACAATGCCAGAATCTATTGATTCTTAAAAGATCATTGTTAATGCCTCTCCAATCTCTCCAGCTACTTCCTTCAGCCCGAGCGTGCATTCCATCAGGTCCAGGAGATTTATCCACCCTCAGACCATTAAGCTTCCTGAGTCATAATTTTCACTGCACATACTTAACTTCTCTGACACTCTTGAATGTCCGGTATACTGCAGATGTCTTCCACTGTGAAGACTGATGCAAAATACGCATTCAGTTCTTCTGCCATCTCTGCGCCTCTCATTACAATATCTCCAGCGTCATTTTCTATTGGTCTTATATCTACCCTCAACTCTCTTTTACCCTTTAAATACTTAAAAAAACTTTTAGTATTTTCTTCGATATTAGTCACCAGCTTCCTTTCAGAATTCATCTTTTCCTTCCTAATGACCTTCTTAGTTTCCTTCTGCAAGTTTTTATAAGCTTCCCAATCCTCTATCTTCCCAGTGGCTTTAGCTTCCTTGTATGCCCTCTATTTTGCTTTTATTTTGACTCTGACTTCACTTGTCAGCCATGGTAGTGTCCTTCTTCCACTGGAAATTTTTTTCTTATTTTGAATACATCTGTCTTGCAAATAATTGAATAATTCACTTTGGTGTAATTATCAAATTTAAGTGTTTGAAATTGTACTTAATTTAACATTAAAAATAGTATTTTTCACTAAAATTTGCATTGCATCCTGGCCTTTTATACATTTCAAAGGAATATTCCACATTGATGCTCTGCCTTCTGCTGCCCAAATCCTCAACCAACACCATCTTTCTCCCTTCCATTAAGATATTCTTTTAAACCTAAAGATACAGAGAAACACAAAAAATGCTGGAGGAACTCAACTGGTCAGGCAGCATTTGTGAAAATGAATAGTCAACATTTTGGGCACTTCCTCTATTGCAATGTTTTCATGAATTTCGTAGAAAATATGTTCCAAATGTCAACACAAGGATGAACTGAAACCGATCTTGTCCCAAAAGTTGACAGTTTATTAATTTCCTCAAATACTGCCTGACCTGCTGAGTTCCTCCAGCATGTTGTGTGTGTTTCTTTAGAACCTGCTTCTTTTGTCTCCTATCCTGCTATGATTTCGGAAAATTTTATCAAATTTGATTTGAAAATGTTCTTGTGAAGAAACTTGGAAATTTTCATTATATTAAACGTAGGGCATAAATGCAAACTCTACTTTTTGTTGGTGTTGAATATAGCACAAGATACCACTCTAAAAATACTGTAGGTCGTTAATCCTTGGCTAAGAATCTATTAATGTTACAACTGAATTTACCAATACTTGTTTCAAAATAAATAGAATGCTCCCAATTATAAGACTTGGTTTGCAGTAGAGGAAAGTCTTTGTATAAACACATCTTGATGCCTAATTTTTAATCAGGAAAATATTGGTCACTTCTTGTATATTTCAGTACAACTGGGAAAATAAACCATGTCCTGCACTGGATACATTTAGTAGTCAGCTGGGACAAAACAAGAATGACTGTAAACACTACTCACAACTGCTGCTGCGTGGGGTCCAATAAAGGATTCAGAGCCTTACGCAGTTTATCAAGATTATATCTTCCAACATTGGCTTGGTTCCCTATCTTGTACCGACCTTCATCATCAGATGTATTTGGCACAAAATCTGGTCAAGGGAATATTAAAAGTTGTTTCATAGATATTAATAAAAACAGAATTAATAGTGAAAGAAAATATTTCCCCCTCCCACCATTTTTCCGCTACAGTTAAGTTGAAAAATATTTCCTTGGCTGCATAATACGTGTAGCACAAGTGATTTATTCAAACTTATAATGTCCATCCTCTAACGCTGCTTAAATGCTCACAATAATTTTGCTAAATTGTATTTTTATTTTCATTCCAGTTAACCCTCACAAGCAAGTCAATTAGAAATCAGTGAAAGCACGCTGGTACATTCAGATACCCAGATATCTTGGTCACATTTTTCTGCTTGAGTTCCATAACAAATGTCATGAACTTGATTCCAAAACTGAGGAGGGTACCAAGGTCTACTCTAAATCAATAATCAATGAACAATTGTTCACCATGCTTTAGGGAAAAATCCTAAAGTATAGGGTCCAATAAAGGATTCAAAGTGATGGTCAGGAATGGGAACAATTATACTGACTTTACTGCTATCAAAGCCAAAATGCATAACTATAGTATGTAAAACAGTGAAACATACAACAGTACTTTGTAAAGCAGACCAACTCCAATATTTTGTACATATACAAGTAAGATACATGTGTGATGCAGAGGCACAAAGCCTCACAAAGGTACAGTTTAACAGGTTTTCTATAATCAAGTTTAAAAGATACTTACTAGGATCATAGTCATCCATAAAACCAAATGGACCATAATCTATTGTAATAGAGAGTATACTAAAATTGTCTGTATTACACACACCTGAAAAACAAAATTCATGAAAAACACTGATCAGCAGATACATGAAGGGAATGTTTTGAGAATATATATCAGTACAAATCCCAAACAGTGACGGACAAAACCCAAAAGAAAGTTGGAATCACATCATGCGCCATTCATATATTTCTTTTAAGAAAATACCAGAACCCTTAGTTGAATTATGCTGGCAATCATTTTTAACATCATCATGACTGTTGTTCAGGTTTCTGTATTAAACTCTTTTGTAAACAGTGCTGCAATTTTCATTAGCCATAAGCACAATTCTGTACATTTGTCTAATTAGTCTGGCAGCCTTGGAACCTGACTGGTGCCAGACCACAGAACTTGCCCAAGACCATCTTTCTCTATAAAGGAGACATATTCTTTTTTAAAAGTAGACACTTCCCAGATCATACAATGTGCTAGAGGAGCTCCGAAGGTCAGGCAGCATCCATGGAGGATGTCAGCCCAAAATGTCGATTGTTTCATCCCATCCATAGAAGCTGGCTGACCTACTGAGCTTCTCCAGCACATCATGTGTATTGCTCTTGATTTCCAGCACCTGCAGCAACTCTTGTGTCTATGACTTCCCAGGTCATGCAAGCATTCAGAATTAGTCCATAATCCAAGGTTTCCATAAATTGGATATGCTATCAATTGAGATTACAGAAGTTGCACTGGTAGGTTAATTAGCTACTTATTAGTACAGATCTTAATTTAAGATCTTTCTTATAATTAGTTAATTAATATGAATGTGTACTAAAGAATTAAAACATCACGCATCACTGGAGTTGCTCGACCAAAGAACATCAGACCAGAATTCCAATCATTTTTTCCTAAAATTGAAATTCTAATTGTAATTCAAATTAAATTCAAACTTCAATTTTCTTCTACAATATACAATATTGGTTCCATCTAAATTTGTGCTGTGAAGAGAGAGAGCTGTGGTTTGAAAATTTCAGAAAATATAATACAATTTGAGGAAAATTCTTGGAAAAGATAGGAATAGAATGAGTTTTAATTTCCAAGCAACTGACTACTAGTTTGTTGACAGACCATAGCAATCAAATGAAATAACTGGTACCAGTCTTTAATGGGGAGGTATTGAATTAGTCAATTTACAAATACCAGCACCCAAGAATTAAAAAAATTATATTTAGCAAAAATAAAAGGCTTACAAGTTGGACAAGAGCTGAGGCTACTAGATCAGAAGTGTCTCAAGGCTTGTGAGAGAACACTTGTGTCTTGTGAAGGAGTCAGGAACAAACAAGAGAATAATGGAGAGATCAGGAAAGATCTAAAAGCTACAGAAAAATAGCAAAAGATTTAAAGACATTAAATAATTCCAGGAAGCTCTTAACCATCAGCCATCGTTTTCTACATGATGTTTTAAAAAGCACAGATTAGGTCACTATAAGCTAGCAGAAATCTCATAGATAATCAACAGAGAGACCCTGGCAGCAAGAGGTGAGGCATAGACTGAAACATTATCTGGATGGAACTATAAGCTAGTGGTGTACTTAGTATTAAGTTTTAAAGGATAGGGTGGCTTTAAGGATGTTACCTTAAGCACCCAATGATGTGATTGACAACTTTCTGAGCTCTCACAATAGATTGTCAGTTTGCTTCTGCTCAGTTGTCCACCCACAGTCACACAATGCTAGTACAGAAAAACAAGAATATTTTCATTCAATTAACTGAATGGCTTCTTTCTTCCATTTATAAATGTATGTGGACAGCATTCTGACATATATACAGATACCTTATTTTTGCACTATTCGGTATTATAACAATTCCAGAATTGAAATTTGGAGAATTAGTATAAATTTTAATGTACAGTATGATATACGAAGGTTCATCTGGCTGAGGGGTCTAAAACCAGAGAATCTGAGTCTCAGAATAAGGGATATGGGGAAAGAGCTTGAAATGAGCTATTTTACTTTGAAACAGAAAATCTGCTTTGATCTTGATGAATGGCAGAGATGGTATGAAGGGTCAAATGGCCTACTTCTCCACAATTTCTTTAGTTTTTATGTGTTTATATCAAAGATGAGATGTCAGGAATCTGGAAAAATCTATTACTTTTAAAGTAACCATTCAGTTTTATTACATCCATTTAGAACAACACAATGTTTTCGCTGCAACGCAAGATATATGGCAGTCCTCTCATATGACAGGTAAAGCACAGCAAGTGCAGATAATTCCGATGGTAAAAATATATTGCTCAGGCAAGCACAGAGGAGTGCTCAACATACCATAAGGACAATAGGGAATGGGGAATGCATTTAAAAAGCAGCAATAATTCCATGGTAGAGGCCAAAGAGGAAATAAAGACAATTTTAAGACCACTATGAAAGTGAATGTCCAAGATTTAGGAATTAATATATAGGTATTTTTACTGACTGGTTGGCCATGGAAAGAGATAAGAAACAAATGGCTCAGCAGATTCCCATTAACAATAGCAATATTCTGATGAGATACTGAAACACAGGGCCAGATAATGTGCATTATCTTCCACAACTTTAAAGATGCTGGCTTGGTAATCATGGTGTCAGACAACACATGTAAACCACACTACTTGACAGAAATTGGATGACCATATTCAAATATGATTGGAATCTAATATTAAGTCCTTATGTAGTGTACAAACCCAAAGCATTTTAACATTATAAATGTGGATATGCAGGCAGTACTGAAGTGTGTAAAGTGGACAATTCCCCAGCGCCTGACCAAATCTATTCTAGCAGGTAGTGAGAAGCAAGGGAAGAAATTATAGGGGTCCTGTCAGAGACTTTTGTACTATCCTTAGCCACGGTAGAGGCCCTGGAAAACTGGGGCTGCAAGGTCAAGCCAGAGAACAACAGGCTAGTGAGATAACATCAGTGGTGGGAAAATTACTAGAGGGGATTCTGAGAGAGAGTATCAATCTGCATTTGGAAAGGCAAGCACTGATTCAGGATAGTTAGCATGGCTTTAAGGATGGGAAGTGGTGTCTCACAAATCTTTTGAAGAGATGACCATGGCAATTTAAGAGTGCCAGGTTGTAGATGTTATCTACATAGACATTATCGTGCTTTTAACAAGCTCCTACGTGGTAGGCTTGGCCAGAAGGTCAAATCATATGGGACTTGGGGGGATTTAACAGATTGGATACAAAATTGGCTTTCGACTAGAAGTCAGAGAGTAGTAGTGGAGACTTCTGTCATTTGTCATATATCTTAATGATCTAGACAAGAAAGTAGATAACATGATTAGTAAGTTTGCAGATGACATCAAAATTGTTGGTGTGGTGGGCAGTGAAGAAGGTTCCAACAGGATCTACATCAATTGGGAAAGTGGACAAATTAATTTAACTCAAACAAGTGAAAAGTGACGCATTTTGGGAAGTTAAACCAAAACAAGACAAACACTGAATTACAGGAGAGGGTGTTGTAGAACAAAGGGACCAAAGGCTACAAGCACACAGTTCCCTGAAATTGGCAACACGGGTAGACAAAATAGTGATGAATAGTAGGCTAACCTTCACTGAATGGGACAGTGAGAATAAGAGTTGTTATGTCACATTATTGCTGTATAAGTCATTGGTGAGATCACATCTGCAATATAATTCTGGCTGCCATACCATAGGAAGGTTGTAATTAAGCTAGAGAGGATGCAGAAAAGAGTCACAAAGATGCTGCAGGGATTGGAGGGCTAAAGTTATGAAAAGAGGCTGGACTGTTTTTCATGGAGCAAAGGAGCAAAAGGGTGGCTTAAAGATATTTAGAATATCATGAGGGGCACAGACATGACTGTCACATTTTTCCCAGGGTAGGAAAATCTTCAACTACCGGGCATAGGTTTAAGGTGAGATGAGAAAGATTTAAAAGCAACCTGAGAGGCAAGTTTTTTTACTTTGGTAGGACCAACCAGGGTAGGTCTTACACAGTGAATGATCGGGTAGAATGAAGGGATCTGGCAAAACAGGTCCATAATTAAATTGGTGTCACAGCTTGATAGAGTTGCAAAGAAAGCTTTAGGCACATTGACCTTCCAAATCAAAGTACAGAGTACAGGAGATGGGATGATATGTCGAAATTGTGTAAGACATTGATGTGGCATAATTTGGAATATTGTGTGCAGTTTTAGTCATCTACCTACAGGAAAGATGTAAATAAGGTTGAAAGGGTATTGAGAAAATATACAAGGATGTTGATGGATCTGGAGGACCTGAGTTATAAGGAAAGATTGAATAGGTTACGACACTATTCCTTGGAACGTAGAAGACTAGGGGGAGATTTGATAGAGGTATACACAATTATGAGGGGTATAGATAGGATGAATACAAGCAGACCTTTTCCACTTAAGTTGTGTGGGACTACAACCAAAGGTCATGGGTGAAGGGTGAAAGCTGAAAAGTTTAAGGGGAACATGAGGGGAAAACTTCTTCACTCAGAGGGTCATGAAAGTATGGAACTAGCTGCCAGCACAAGTAGTGCATGCGAGCTCGATTTCAATGTTTAAGGAAAGTTTGGGTGGTACATGGATGGTAGGGATAGAGAGGTCAATACAGGTCGACGGGAACAGTCAGTTTGAATGGTTCGGCTTGGCTAGGTGGGCCAAAGGGCCTGTTTCTGTGCTATACTGTCTATGACCTCTACAGAATATGATGGGTATATGACGTAACTAAAATTAACATGTTTTAAACGACATTATGACAGGTTCAGGGACCATAAATGCTTACAGGAAAACAGGTCAAATGCAAGAAGTCAAAAAGTACTACTTGGGCTGAAAGGCCTTTTCCATGTTGTGTAGCTCATGACTCCATGAGAGATTGTTAGATTTTTAAGTCGCCTGGGAAATATGAAGTAAGAACATTTGTTTCCTTCTCTATTGTTTGTGTTAGATATGTTTAGTTAGTCCAACAGAGGAGCTGTCCACAGAAATCAGATGATTGTTGGAAAGTTCAAAACAGAAATCAGTTAAAAATCAGAACAAGCAAGAGAATAGGATATGAGGCCTCCTGCAGTATGCTCAAAGTTTTAGATGAATATTAGATTAGAAGAAAGGTGTGCCAAAAGTGGTAGGAAAGAACAACTGAAGGATTGCAAACAGTGTTGCAGAATTGGGGGATTGTTTGGAGAACTGCCAAATAAACAGATAACTTCGGCAACACACACAAAATACTGGAAGAACTCAGCAGGCCAAGCAGCATCTATGGAAGAAACTAAGTTGACATTTCAGGCCAAAACCCTTCGGCAGGACTGGAGAAAAATTGTTGAGGCGTAGATTTGAAAGGTGGTGGAGGGGTGAAAGAAACGCCAGGTAATAGGTGAAACTTGGAGGGGAAGGGATGAAGCAAAGAGCTAGTAAGTTGATTGAAGAAAGAGACAGAAGGTCATAGAAGAAAGAAAAAAGAGCCGGGGTGGGAGGAGCACCAAAGGGAGGCAATGGGCTGGCAAGAAAATAACATGAGAGAGGGACAAGCGGATGGGGAATGGTAAAAGGGGGGGGGACATTACTGGAAGTTTGAGAAATTGATATTCATGCCATCAGGTTGGAGGCTACTCAAATGAAATACAAGTTGTATTCCATTTCCCATCCCCTTGTCCCTCTCTCACGTTATCACCATTCCCCATCCCCTTGCCCTTCTCATATTATCACCATTCCCCATCCCCTTGTCCCTCTCTCATATTATCACCATTTCCCATCCCCTTGTCCCTCTCATGTTATCACCATTCCCCATCCCCTTGTCCCTCTCTCATGTTATCACCATTCTCCATCCCCTTGTCACTCTCTCAGATTATCACCATTCCCCATCCCCTTGTCCCTCTCTCATGTTATCACCATTCCCCATCCCCTTGTCCCTCTATCACATTATCACCATTCCCCATCCCCTTGTCCCTCTATCACATTATCACCATTCCCCATCCCCTTGTCCCTCTCTCATGTTATCACCATTTCCCATCCCCTTGTCCCCCTCTCATGTTATCACCATTTCCCATCCCCTTGTCCCTCTCTCATGTTATCACCATTTCCCATCCCCTTGTCCCTCTCTCACGTTATCACCATTCCCCATCCCCTTGCCCCTCTCATATTATCACCATTCCCCATCCCCTTGTCCCTCTCTCATGTTATCACCATTCCCCATCCCCTTGTCCCTCTCTCATATTATCACCATTTCCCATCCCCTTGTCCCTCTCATGTTATCACCATTCCCCATTCCCTTGTCCCTCTCTCATGTTATCACCATTCCCCATCCTCTTGTCACTCTCTCAGATTATCACCATTCCCCATCCCCTTGTCCCTCTCTCATGTTATTACCATTCCCCATCCCCTTGTCCCTCTCTCAGGTTATCACCATTCCCCATCCCCTTGTCCCTCTCTCATGTTATCACCATTTCCCATCCCCTTGTCCCCCTCTCATGTTATCACCATTTCCCATCCCCTTGTCCCTCTCTCATGTTATCACCATTCCCCATCCCCTTGTCCCTCTCTCATGTTATCACCATTCCCCATCCCCTTGTCCCTCTCTCATGTTATCAGCATTTCCCATCCCCTTGTCCCTCTCATGTTATCAGCATTTCCCATCCCCTTGTCCCTCTCATGTTATCACCATTTCCCATCCCCTTGTCCCTCTCTCATGTTATCACCATTCCCCATCCCCTTGTCCCTCTCTCATGTTATCACCATTCCCCATCCCCTTGTCCCTCTCTCATGTTATCACCATTCCCCATCCCCTTGTCCCTCTCTCATGTTATCACCATTCCCCATCCCCTTGTCCCTCTCATGTTATCACCATTTCCCATCCCCTTGTCCCTCTCATGTTATCACCATTCCCCATCCCCTTGTCCCTCTCTCATGTTATCACCATTTCCCATCCCCTTGTCCCTCTCATGTTATCACCATTCCCCATCCCCTTGTCCCCCTCTCATGTTATCACCATTTCCCATCCCCTTGTCCCTCTCTCATGTTATCACTGTTCCCCATCCCCTTGTCCCTCTCTCATGTTATCACCATTTCCCATCCCCTTGTCCGTCTCTCATGTTATCACTGTTCCCCATCCCCTTGTCCCTCTCTCATGTTATCACCATTCCCCATCCCCTTGTCCCTCTCTCATGTTATCACCATTTCCCATCCCCTTGTCCCTCTCATGTTATCACCATTCCCCATCCCCTTGTCCCTCTCTCATGTTATCAGCATTTCCCATCCCCTTGTCCCTCTCATGTTATCACCATTTCCCATCCCCTTGTCCCTCTCATGTTATCACCATTTCCCATCCCCTTGTCCCTCTCTCATGTTATCACCATTCCCCATCCCCTTGTCCCTCTCTCATGTTATCACCATTCCCCATCCCCTTGTCCCTCTCTCATGTTATCACCATTCCCCATCCCCTTGTCCCTCTCATGTTATCACCATTTCCCATCCCCTTGTCCCTCTCATGTTATCACCATTCCCCATCCCCTTGTCCCTCTCATGTTATCACCATTTCCCATTCCCCTTGTCCCTCTCTCATGTTATCACCATTTCCCATCCCCTTGTCCCTCTCTCATATTATCCCCTTGCCCGCCCATCGCCTCCCTCTGGTGGTCCTTCCTCATCCCTTTTTTCTTCCTTCCATGGCCTTCTGTCTCTTTCACCAATCAACTTCCTAGCTCTTTGCTTCATCCCTCCCCCTCCAAGTTCCACCTTATCACCTGGTGTTTCAAATCTACTCCTCAGCTTTTTTTCTCCAGTCCTACCAAAGGGTTTTGGCCCAAAATGTCGACTGTACTTTTTTTTCCATAGATGCTGCCTGGCCTGCTGAGTTCCTCCAGCATTTGTGTGTGTTGCTCAGATTTCCAGCATCTGCAGATTTTCTCGTTTGTCATTAGATAACTTTGGCATATTACTGCAGCTGATGCTGAGGGTGCAAATGAACAGCAGTGCAAATGGCATTCTGATTTTCTGAGATTTAGTAACATACTGAGAGAGTCTGAAGAATTGAAAGTAATTGGTCTTTCCAGTGAACATTTTAACATCTCACAGCAGAATATCAATAAGCTCAAAAGTATTCTGTTTCAGCTAAACCTGTTATTGATGCAAATCTCTGAATAGTTTGACTGGTGCTTTAGATAATATGTCATACCATGTGCAAATCCTACTGACATCCAATGTGCAATGAGATACGAGGTATCAGTAACAACTTGAGAGAAAAACTCCTGTAATAATAAAGTGATGAGAAGAAAAATTGTAGTTAAATTTTTGGTAAGAAAACCAAAATATTTCAATATTGTTAAATATTACATAAATTACCAATTCTATCAATTATGCAATGACATTATGTATCATAAAACATACCAGATATTTGTCTGAACTGGTCACATTTATCAAAGGAAAATGTTGCTCAATAATAAAGTCCGCCAATTTCCTTGGGGGAGAAAAGAATAATGTATGTGAAACCACAAGAGTAAAACAAAAATTGTGATAAAACATAAGAACAATATGGGCTTTTGCACAAGTAAAGTGGTGGTTGGACTTGGAAATAATTGACTCAACAACGGCCTTTAAAATGCTACTGAATGAATATCTGAATGAGAACAAAAGTGTAGGAATGTGAGGAATGTAGCATGGAAGAATCAAATAGGATTGCCTTTGAAAAAAACTGACAAGTGTCAATGGCCTGCATGGCATCCCTCCATGCTGCATCATTCTATGATTCTCTGAAATAAATCTCAATGCCGTCTCTAAAATAAAAGGAAGAGCAAGGCCAAAGTAAAACTATCCTACCACATCTTTAAAGAACACATCAGTGTTACTTCAGTAGAAAAGCAAATCACTTTACATGGTATAAGATAGCGGTTAAAATAGCTAATGCTATATGATAGCAGTTAAAATAGCTAATGCTATATGATAGCGGTTAAAATAGCTAATGCTATATGATAGCGGTTAAAATAGCTAATGCTATATGATAGCGGTTAAAATAGCTAAGGCAAAAAAAAACTATAACAGATAGAAAAATGATCATGCTGACTATTCCTCTAAAGAGCAGCATGAGTGAAAGATCATACAGTACTGTGCAAAATACATATACAGTGGCATGAAAAGTTTAGGCACCCCGGTCAAAATTTCTGTTACTGTGAATAGCTAAGCGAGTAAAAGATGAACTGATTTCCAAAAGGCATGAAGCTAAAGATGACACATTCATTTAATATTTTAAGCAAGAACACTTTTTTTATTTTCAGAGATTAAGGGAGCTAGGGCTTTACTCTTTGGAGAGAAGGAGGAGGAGAGGAGACATGATAGAGGTGTACAAGATGATAAGAGGAATAGATAGAGTGGATAGCCAGTGCCTCTTCCCCAGGGCACCACTGCTCAATACAAGAGGACATGGCTTTAAGGTAAGGGGTGGGAAGTTCAATGGGGATATTAGAGGAAGGTTTTTTACTCAGAGAGTGCTTGGTGTGTGGAATGCACTGCCTGAGTCAGTGGTGGAGGCAGATACACTAGTGAAGTTTAAGAGACCACTAGACAGGTATATGGAGGAACTTAAGGTGGGGGCTTATATGGGAGGCAGGGTTTGAGGGTCGGCACAACATTGTGGGCTGAAGGGCCTGTACTGTGCTGTACTATTCTATGTTCTATATTTCCATCTTTTACAGTTTCAAAATAACAAAAAAGGAAAAGGGCCTGAAGCAAAAGTTTGGGCACCTTGCATGGCAGTACTTAGTAACACCCCCTTTGGCAAGTATCACAGCTTGTAAACGCTTTTAGTAGCCAGTCTTTCAATTCTTGTTTGGGGGATTTTCGCCCATTCTTCCTTGAAAAAGGCTTCCAGTTCTGTGAGATTC